>NC_054057.1:36953555-39453555 GCF_017639655.2 Falco naumanni
CTTCTTTAAGCTAAAAGGAATGTGCATGCATCCATTTTCAAAACATGGTGGCTAGTAAACAATTTTTAAGTGTCTGACCAAAGGTTATTAGGAAATTCTGTTAAAGTGGGGCCACTGCCTTAACATGTTAGGTCTGTATCATCTGAAGTGAAACTTACTGCTTTCTTAAACCTGGATTACAGTCTTCACAGATAGTTGTGCCAATTCTTATCTTCCCCTCTCCTGTGAAATATGTTGAGATTTAAGTTAAGAAGTAAAAACTCAGTACAAAGTGTTTTCCTAGTCTCTTTGTCAGATGTCCTCTTTATAAAGCAGTGACCCCCAAGGCTTTGTGCATGATCTGTTGTCTACAGATCCTGCATATAAACATACTGCATGTAAAGGCTTTAGTCGTTGGACAAAGAACAAAAATATTATTTGATAATGTTATCAGAAATCCTGCGCTTTGCACAGATACGTGTAATACAACAAAGTAACTGCCATGATGTTGACCAAAATAAGCAGCAGTATCAACACTAGTTTGGTTTGTTATCGATGATAGATCCTCAAGGTTAACCATATAGACTTTCTTCTCTGTAAATATATTCATACATCTTCTAAATCTACTGTCACCTAATAAAAGCAGCGACTGACTTTTTACCTCAGTTCAGAGAGAAAGGCAATCTGATCTTTACAATTTAAAACTAACTAAATAAACACATTACTGAAGTATGTGAGCAGGGAGCAAGCCTCCTTCCATCTGTAAGATGGTTTCCTATTGCGATAGATTGTAGAAGTGAGACTTGAGGAAGGATAGTAAAAGTCACTGGCATGAGTACAGGTGTAAAACATAGAAGGATGAGCAGATGTTAGTGAAAAAGATAAAATGGTGATTAAAGCTGATATGATAGATGAAGTGGAGGAGGTGAGAAAAATAATAATTAAAAAGGGAAAACAATAGGAAATGGAGTACTCATATAGGAATGTAATGTTCTGAAGAGCTTTGCAAATTAGTTTGATGTTGTGCAACAAGGTGAAATGATAAAGAAATTCCAGTAAACAAATGACAGAAAGTGATGAGAGAAGAAATACATCTTAATAGTGGCATCTTGTACACAAAGCTTTTTTCCAGATTGTACCCTGACTCTGAAGATATTCTTTGTGTCCAGGAACTTGCAAGAGTAACCAGCAAAAAAAAATCTGTTTCTGTCAAGGGAGATTTAATTATTAAGCCATGTAATGGTGAACATGGAGTTATGTGGGAATAAACTGAGGTTGCAGGCAAATATCCTGTATATTTTTTCTCAAAAATGCTCCTTGCAATTTTTTTATTTTTAAATGACTGTAAGTGCTGCAGCATGGGATGTGGATAAATACCAAGTGATTTTCTGTGTTAACTCTAGTTGCTCTGTCCGTAAGTTATTTTCTTTCCATGTAATTATTTTACTTTGAACAGCTGATGAATTATTAATACTTAATCCTATTTCAGAATCTACATATGAAAGAGAGATACGGTATTATTGATGTATCAGTAAATATTTGATTAATCAAGAGCTCAAAGATTGCTCTACTTTTGGAAAGCTCTTTCTTCCATTCTATATATTGTAAGAAATTTAAATAGACATGTATGAGCTGCAAGGTATGTATGTCTGTACCGGTTCCTGTATACTTACCTCCTCTTTTCTTTTCCTCCTCTCAGACTGTTTGATGTGTGCACCGTGTCACGAACAGACAGAGAGACCAAGTTAACATTAGTGTTTGAACACGTGGATCAAGACTTGACTACTTACTTGAATAAAGTTCCAGAGCCTGGAGTGCCTACTGAAACTATAAAGGTATTTAAGGAGAAAAATTTGGATATTATTTCAGAAAATATTAGATAGGAGGGGCAAAGAGGTAAATCACAAAGACAAACTGCATTTTGATTCCACAGGATTTTGTTATATCAAAATTGAGTAATGCCCAGCTTGGGACATGAGCTGCAGCACAAAGATCTGTTTTCATTAAGAGATGTAATCTCTTTGTGGAAATGTGCTTGGCTTTTTTTTCTCTTTTGGATTTACAAATCCCCTGAATCTCTACTGTTTTACCAAATGTAGCATTCCAAATCATTAAGAATGACCTTTGCTTGCTTGCAGCTGTAGGTAGGCGATTCCGTCATTGTTTAGTCCAAGACTACCTGAGCCTTCTCTAGAAGGTGTCTGGTAGAGTGCTGGATATTGTTAGAATGGATAAAATAGACCCTGTGCTCCTATCCCCCTCCCATTGCCTTTTGATTCCCCAAGAAATTCCTTTCATGTCCCTCTTGCCAGAAAGGTTTCTGTATATTGCAAGAGCAGGACATGTTTCACTGCAGACCTGTAGTAAGCTCTGTGCAGAGCATGGGCTCAAGGATCGGGGTAGCCATGACCAGTTGCAGAAGCTTGGAAGGCTCTCAGTAACTACAGGATGATCATGAAGTTTTCCTATCGTGTTAGCTGATACTCTGCATCTGTAAGAGAGGACCTCTTCCCTGGATAGGACATGCTTGCATTATTGGTGCTAAAATATGTATACCAGCTCCTCTTCTGCAAATTTCACAGTGAAGTGCTACACTGAGGATCATAGCTTGAAACGTTTGACAAAATGTTTGCACCTGGGAAGAGAAGCAGAGGGATTGATGTTCCTACATTTTGACTGTATCTGTTTAATGTTTCTTTTGTTTTTTCTTTTTTCTTGAAGAGAAATAATTTATGCTTTCAGAGACGGATTATCTTGCATTTGTATAAGTAATTTCTGGAAGTGTGTTGTGTCATCTCAGTCTGGCAAAAGTCCTGAAGGGAGGAAAAGAAAACATGAAACTTATCTGAAATTAGTTGTTTTGATTTTGGAGGGGGTTCTTTTCTTTGTTAAGAGCTTCAGACATAGGAGTTGTTTGATCTTTTAGTATAAAATCAGACATAAAACTGATAAAGATCTTTTAATTTCTATTAAAGTCACAAATACATAACATCAGTCAGTTCCAAATACCATGGGTTTTGAGCAACCTTAGTGGATAAAATAGAATTTTTAAAAATGGATACAGCTTTGATTCAGTCCCAGCAAAAGGCTGGAATGTACGCTCTTGCATTTGAAGGACTCCTATGGTAATGCTTTTAGGGTTCTACTTCAAGGGCTTTGAAGCTACCTAAGGGAACTGTGTTTAACTAACACTGTGAAAATAATGTACAAGGTGACTTACGTATTATCTAACTAAATATATTGAGATGGATGGGAACTGAATGACTGAACGGCCAACCCTCTGAAATCTCAGTTTGGAATATCTCTCGAGCTATGTTTCATTATAAAGGAAATAGAAGAGGTGAGCACTGGAGTAGAACATTTGTGATTTTCTAAAAGCCCGTTCTAAGTTTGCACGAGTAGATTGTAATATGTATGTGTGAACATACATTTCATGGAGTTCATATACTGGTAAAGGAAATAGTTATGTTTACTTTTGAAAAGCACTATTCTCCGTATGTGGTTTACTAGTTTAACCGAGTTGATATATCTGATAATTTGGCAGAGAAATAGAGAAAAATTTTGCCACGCAGAAACAAGGAGGAGAAGCAATTCTGGTCTTTTATGTAGAGTGCAAGTTCCGCTGCAGCCAGTGACATTAGTGAGCGTAAAATTCAGTTTGCAGTACATACAGCTCTTTTTAAATGGGTGAGGAAAAATGTGAAATAGCTGGTTACTTGGTCATCACTTTTGATTTCAATATTTGCGTGGTAGCTGTTGTGTTATTTCTTGAATTCTGTTTGGCATGGGAAAAAAAAGAGAGAATCAGTTAACCTAAGTTGCACCCTGTTGCTTCACTATTTATGTGAAAACACCCAGTTTGTGGAGGTACTTTTGCTGATAGTCAGGGCTGATCACATGAGGAAGGGTCTGAAGGCTTATTGCTAATGCATTTTGATACCTTTCTAATGATGCAGTCTTTATGGATATTCCTGGTAGAAACTGAAGCAAAGTATAGTTCTCCTGGCTGCGGGAAAGTATTGCCATTTTGCAGCAACTGAGCATTTAACCCAGAGCACATAGATCATTAAATGACTAATCTGACTTTTTATAGTTTGGCTTTTGAGGTTAATATGGATTTGTACTTCATTTATTTTCCAGAATTGCAGACAATTTGTGTAGAGTATTTCCCCTCACCGCTAGCACAGTACAAAACAACTGCCAGCATTGTAAGACCATCTGTTAAAGTTCTGCATGTGTCAGCAACACAGAGGTGCCAAATGAGCCGAGTAAGCTCTGGATAGCTTGAAGTTGAAGGATCTAATATACACCTCTTTGGCACCATGGTGTAAAGTCAACATTTGTTAGAGGAACTTGAATGACATAAAATTACTATGAGGAGTATCAGCCCCAAAAGGTCTTTTCTGTGTGAATTAACTACCATCATTACATACCATTTCGGGGAGGGATACTCAGCTTTTGCTGGTTTGGGACATGGTGGGGTTTATAGTTACCAGCTGTCAAGTAATATAAGTGACACTGGTACCATGTTAAGACTTTCCTTTATGTTTAGCAGATAGTAGTGAGACTGCAGCAGTTCAGAGAAACTGACTGTATCAATCATTTAAACACAACTAAAGCTTTTGTCTTAATGCTGCTCAGCAGTGCCTTTCTAGTGTCTAAAGCCCTGCAGCTGGGGTCACCCCAGAGGGTATTTTAGGAACATATCCACAGGTGCCCATAAAATGATAGAAGAGAAGCAGTTTCCCTTTGAGGCATTGCCTGGTTGTGGGAAAACTTACCGGGGATGTAGGGCAGACATGCTCACTTCCCATCCCTGTCACCAGGAACAGGAATGCTGTAGTCCATTTCTGCGGCTATAGCTCTGGCTACTGAGTTCTAGGTTATTCTGGACAGAAGTATTTTAAATCCTCTTTGCTGAATCACTTCCATTATTTTTTAATGAGTATGCTTTGGGCTGGAGGGATGGAGAACACAATTCCAAATACTCATGGACATGGCATCCACCTTTAAAAGAGAACTATGTTCAAGACCTTAATCTAATTAATACGCCTTTGTAACTACTGGATTATAGTCCTGCCCAGCCTTGCTGCCTTCCTCTGTCAGACCCAATTAATGTGTTCCATACGGGATGAATCAGAACCAGCAATGTCAACATCTTCCTTCTTTCCTCTCTACCCATTATCTTCTCCCTTCTTTTCTTCCTGGGATATCTTTAACTTTAGGGCAGTTTACATGGAAATGGAAGGTATGAGTTCAGTTTCCTTAGGACACAGCTGTTAGTCATGGACCGGTCTTTGGTAATGTTAATGGTTTTAGCAGTTGAGCCTCCAAGAGACTTGGCTCATTAGGAACTTTTGTTAGTTGACATAAGGGTAGTGGAAATGGGAATGACATGTCTCTGCCAGAGAAAGATTAAAAAAAAAAAAAAGAATAGTTAACAGGCCAGGCCAGTAAAGTATTTTGTTGTGTTAATCTTTGGGACTGAAGCATGTTTAACCTGAGTCATCTCATTTTGATGAGATGCTTGTTAGGCTGGCATGGGTTTTTTGATCCTAAAGGATTTGGTTATGGATATGGCTGTTATAAAACTAATTACATTTTTAATACAGAAATCATGTCCATGCAAACAAGTTGCTGTTTATTGATTTAAGCTATTGCAATGTACATAACAGTATTTAGCTTTAAATTAATATGTGCATGTGATGACTTGGTATATAGAGCTTTAAATTAAGTTGTTTAGGAATCAGTCTTTGAAGTTCCCTCCAGTCAGCTTCTTCTGCTGGGCCAAGGAGTCTGTTAGAATGAGAGGGGATAACAAACTGTTCCCAAGGTTCTTTAATTTTGGTAATGAACAAAGTTAACTTTGTAAGTTAACTTTGCAAGGTACATAATTGTAAGTAAACTTGCAGCTTCTTGCAATAGTTTTCTTACAACTGATGAGAACTTAGCCTGCCCAGGCTACACGTGCTGACTGGACTGTACCTGTTTCAATCTGACAGTCACCATGGGAGGGAACAGAACAAAGGTCTGCGGTATAGCAGGTGTGTACGTTACCTGTCATGAGATGTTAGAAGAGCTGAGAATGTCCTTTTACCCAGGTCTGTGATCGGTACATCTTTGTGGTATTCCCCCCAGCCTGGATCAGGGCAGCCAAATCGCAGAGAGAGCAGGGTGTAAGGTATATCCTTTTCTCTGGTGTTTCCTGGTTTCTCACCCAAGTGAATCGCTTCTGTAGGTATTACTCTGTTTCTCCTTTGCACAGGAAGCCGAGATCTCCATCTGATTCTGGGATCCAGATTTTGCTATTTAGATATCTAAAATTTAGGAAGTACAGCAATGAACCTAATTTTATTTTGTGGATTTATTTGATAGTAGCCCATAAATTGAATTTTAAAATATTACCCCCAGTCCTAGAATAAATGTTGCTGTGTGCCCCTGTGCATTTCCTGTAACTTACATTACCTGCTACCAAACCACGCAGACTGCTCACATCTTTGCAAAACTCTTAGAAAATTAATATGAAGATGTTGCTTCTCAGAAAGCAAACCAGTGTTCAGTGCTGTGAGGTGAGTCATCAGCCATCTGCCACGGTTGTACCTACTCAGTCAAACACGTATGAGATGTGGAGCAGATGTCACACAATCATGCAATTCTGAAAACAACAAGATATTCCAGGAAAACAGATTCACCAGTACTAAGAGTCTTCAGAGTGTGGCCATATTTAACAACATCAAAGTTAAAAGTTACTAAAAAAAGAGCCAGCTCAAATTAGTAAGAAAGATACTAAGAGAAGAGCTGTTACTAACATTTTCCTGTCAGTACTTTTGTAGTGAAGAAAGAAGCAAAACATAGTGAGGAATTTAGAGTCCACAAATAATGGATCAGTCCCCAGCTGATATAAGAGGTGTGAATCCATTAGCTTCAGTGAAATGATGCCCATTCACAGCTGCTAAGGATCCCGTTCTTTGTGGAGTATTTTGCAATACATTTTGTTCTGAATCTGTGTTATGAATTAAAGAGTTGTCACTATAAATAAATGAAAAGCAAAAGGACTGACTGAACTGATATATTATTATGAGATTATTTTTTTTTCTCTCTGTTATCCTACTACCAGAGGTTGGAACTGCTACACGGAAGGGTAGCCGGAGAGAGCAGGTGCCCTACACAAAAGGCAGCTCTGAAGGAACTAAACCTTAAAAAGAGGATATTCTCCAAAGTGTTGTGGTTCCATCTGTTGCAGGTGGTGTCATTTCTCTCCCATACTGCGCTGCTTGTAGGGACACAGCCGCATCTCCTTTGGTGCGGTGGGGCAGGGTAGTCATGTACAGCCTGACTGAGGGGCTAGGAGGAGTCATGATTTGAACAAGGGGACTGCTGAGCACAGAATGCTACAAAAGAAAATGTTATATCTGTACCATGGCTTCTTTATCTTGGGCCTTTTTACAGTCAGTGTACAGCCACTGCTTTTGATTATGGTGGCATTAAATATCTCCAAATCTCCACCATTTCCAAATTCAAATGCAAACATTTTAAAACTGATGATAATACATATGGGGTTTTTTGCAGCGCTGTAGCCCGGGACTGCCCAGACCTCCATTGCTTGCAAACTGAGAGCTCATAAAAATGTGAGGCACTCCAATAATTTTAAATCACTTCATCCTGACTAGAGTAATTTAAAATCATTGGAGCGCTTCACATTTTTTCAGTTGTTCCAGTTTGGAAAGCAGTCAAGCAACACTGTAGCATAATGCCTGAAAGCAACCTGCCTGAAATAATAATTTTAGTCTTTCAAAACAATGACACTGAATTAGAAATGTCACTGTGAAAAGATTTCTACCAAGGACTCTCTAAATAGTCATCTAAACCTACTTTTCTTTTACGGCCCAAACTCTCAAGGCAGCAGTACAGTCCAGTAGGGCCCTAAGGGACACATCCTTTCTGAAGTCAGAAGGAAGCTATTGTTTTCAGTAGATGGAGGGCCAGAAATCATCTTTATTGAGAAAGTCAAAGGGAATTAAGAAACTGGAGAGATTCTGAATTGTGGGCAGGGATGGAGTTTGAGCCTTTGGTGGAACAGAATTTATGATCAAGACGTTGCAAAACTGCAGTATTACAAACACTGGAAGTGAATTGTTGCTATCAGCTCGTTTCGTTTATGTTAAATCTGCAGAGCTGGATGCTGATGTGATGCAAAAAAGAGTGCATGGATCCTCTGATTCCCTTGAGATGCTCTCGGATTATTAGTAGTACTGGTGTTTTGCTATTGGAACATCAATGTGGTAGCAATTGCTATGTGAAATGCTTTGATGACAGTGGAAGAAAGAGAGAAAGCACGTGGTAGAAAAAATGCTCAGGCAGGTGTAAAAGCGGGGCTAGACTGCCAGGCAGCATGTCAGAAACAGTGCTGTACTGTTTTGCAGGAAGCCAGTGGCAGTTCCTTGGAGTGGGGAGTATTTTTGAGATGCTTTCCTTTGTCTCGTGGCAGTGGTGTATAGTTGCAACTTGCTGTGCAAGTAAATCCTGCCTCAGTGATCAGCAGAAGTGTCAGTCATGTTTTCAGCGTCTTTCTCTTCATCAAAAACAAGATGCCACAGTTAGAGCAATTAAGAGAAAGCTGTTGCAGCTTGAGGTGCACGTAGAGCACTGACAGAACAATAGACTGAAATGTTTGGGCTTACCCATGTTCTAAATTTTGCTTATAAACCATGTTACTTTTGAGAAGTAATTTGAAGGTCGGACTGCAGCAGGTGAGATAAAGTAGAGACCTTCCAAGAGCCATTCTTGATTTTTGTGGGGGCAGGTAGGAATCGCTTTCTTAATAGTAGTTTCTGCACTGGAAGGAAATCAGGCCCCTGTCCCTCTGCATACCCTAAAACTATAGTTCACCCCAAAACAAGCACACAGAGATGGGGAAGAGGAGACAGGAGGACACAAATCGTGACAAGGTAGATATTTGGGAAATCTGGCCAATATATTTTTTCTTGTTGAATTCCAGATTCTAAGGGTTGAACTCAGCTGATCTGGGACGAGAAGCATTGTGGCAGGGTATCTTTCCCATCTCAGCCAACCCGAGTTATTGCAGCTCAGATTCTGTATACTAGAATGTTCACTAAGTGTCCGTATTTATTCGCAGGAAATATACAGCTGTAGTGTAAAGTAATTCAAAAGTTGGCCACAGGCAACTCATAGCTTATATAATATAATATAATCAAATTAGTTATTTCTTTATAAAACTGTTTTCTCTATTCCACCCCAAGAGAAATGTAATACTCTTGCACTAGCTGTATACTCTCCTTTTATGCCAGTGAATAAGCAGGTTATTTCATCCCACAGTAAAAATTAATTTGAAGCACGTTACCTTGGTGGCACACAGATTTAATCAAGATATGTTGTGTTTGTTTCTTTTCCAGATTTATTTAGCTTATGCCAGGGAACTAAGTCCCGTACAAATGAATAGGCATGTTTTGTATGGCATGTTTTCGTATGTAGGACTTAAAATTAACTTTAAGAATTTAAAAATTACTATATATAGAGAGAGGGACATAAACACACATGCATTTATACACATAGTTATTGCAAAAGTCCTCTAACATTTGCAGAAAAAGTGTTGCTATTTGAGCAAGTGGGAGAAAGGGAAACTCAATGGTCATCATTCTACTGTCTATGAAGTTCATGATCTCAAAATAGCTGTGGGCCTGAAGAGGCCAGAACTGGCAACTCAGATGCTTAGAGAAGAGTCAAAAGTACAGTACACAAGGGGTAGCACCAGTCGTCCTCCTGTGCCTAGGGAGTGGTTTGGTGTATATTGTCTTTCTATGTATACACGTGTATTCTTGTGTCTTTGTATGTATACACATGTCTGTCTGCTGATTCCCAGGGTCCATCCCACAGGTTTGTGTTTCAGCTCAACATCCGATATATCTGAGCTGGAATAAGGGCTGTTACAGTCATAGGGAAGGAATAAAATGGGACCCAGCCAAGGCTGCATCTTTCCCTTCTATTCGGTGTTGGATCA
Organism: Falco naumanni; assembly: GCF_017639655.2. NCBI lineage: Eukaryota > Metazoa > Chordata > Aves > Falconiformes > Falconidae > Falco > Falco naumanni. The sequence goes on from NC_054057.1 coordinate 36,963,553, forward strand.
GAGACACATGGAGACCCCTCCATCCCACCTGCCCCTGCAGATACCAGAATAGACATTGTTCCTCCCTGCTCCCCACCCTCTGTCCATCAGGGACAAAACCGCAGAGAAGCACCAGCCAGCCACTACACTCTGCTGCTGAAGCAACCAAAGCCAAAACCCTCTGACACTTAGAGAGCTTCTAGTGATTTCAGCTCACTGTTCTCTGCCTGTGCTAATCCCATTTTTCCAAGCCCTTCTTCCTTCCACCCTTTCCCTTCCACCTTCATTTTTTCACCCTGCTTTCACTCTGTATTTACCCTGCGTAGCACTCTTCTCTCCTTTCCCTCCCTCCAGAACTTTTCTCTCCGTCACTTTTCTTTCCATTTTGCTTATCCCCTCCTAACTGACTCTATTCCCATAAAAAAAGTACTATCATGGAACTCTCACACTGTTTCTACACCTGGGGTCTGTCTTGTTCATTTTATTTGTGAGCTTTTAATGGAAGAGGCTGTGTGAAAACCCTTGGCTCTATAGTGCCCGCCATAACAGGTCCTCCTTTTTGGCTGGCCTTTACACAATACCTTGTTAAACATGAGTCATAATCAGATCCTACAACAGCATTATTTGTCTAAAATAGCGCTTCTCCTCTGCTTTGCTTTCCCCACCACAGCCACTTCACACGTTTACACAACTGCTTCCTTTATACATCAGTGCTCTGTAATCAGCGTATGGTTCATATTACAGGTTTATCAGGTTTCAAAGTGGAATAAAACAAGCTTTATTCCATTTTGAGAATATCCTTCTTTTTAAGAAGTCCAAACAAAGACATGCATTATTAGTAAGTTTGCAAGCAGCTGCCAGAAGACAGAAAATTTAGAATGAAAACACAAGTGAAATAACAAAAATACTGTTTGTTGTTTGCTCTTGGTGCAACAGCAAGGGAAAATATTTAGAAATTAAATTGATTAATTTATTTGTAGTTTTAATAAAGCAGACATAGTTTTGTAATATTTGCCAGTGTCAATACTCCAGCACACAACTATGGGTCAAATCCTTCTGTGGTGTAACTATGGGTTTCTTAGGGTTCCTCCAGGGGTGAGTGTGGTGCAATGCTATTAGCATCAGTTAGCAAGCAGCCTTTCATTTGTTTTCATGCAAAGCCTGAACAGTTTGCAATTAAGAAAGAGCAAATTACAAAGGCTCAAGCTCCTAGATCAAATCTGTGCTTAATTTTTGGGTTGGAAGCCTTATCCAAAGACTCCTAAACATCAGTATTTTAGGTTCTTCTTCTCTGATATTGTTACTGTTATACAGCACTACCGCTTATGTCAGTATACATAAAACATTTAAACTTATACTGGAATATATACCTGAAACCTCTGGTTCAACTTCAGACCTTAAAGGAGAAATCCCAAAGGGAGCAGAGGCTCTGCTGCAGCAAAACACTTAAGCTTCTGCTTAATTTTATGTGAAGAGATTGCTCCGGCTTTAAAAGAAGTGTGGTTGAAAGACTGCTAATTAGAGGAGCTAACAGAAGGCAATCAGTTGTTACTCCATACCCTGCTAACCTGATGAATTCCAAAGTTAGAGCAAAGAAGAATTGAAACCATTGTTTCCGTAGTCTCAGATTAGTCATAAACATGCATTTTGTTTCTTTTTAAATGCTTTGTCAGAGCAAGGAAGTAGCCTTCCCTCAAAACTTACGTGTAAGCAATGTGTGCCTTTGGAACCAGACTCCTGACTAGTCACAAGTGTGTCACAGTTGGGGATCATGGTAAACTGACTCAGCAATGGAAAAGGGCTCCAGAGGACCACAGGTTTGAATGACTGGTTTATTTCTTTTTTCATTAATATAATATCTGTTCTGGCCACAGAATTCATCCTGCTTGCCTTCTTTGAAGATCGTGATCCTTGGAGAATACCCATTTAAAAGAAGAAGCTAGATTTTACCATCATGGCCAACATATTAGAAGCCAGTGCATTATATCATTATTAATGTTGAACAGTGTCTTATACCATAAAGGGCCAATTGAAATTAGTGGCTTAGCTGCAAAGAAAGTTACTGCTCAACAGTTTTCACTTTCTAAATATGTGACTTTACAAACAGCGCTATAAAAATTCCAAGTATTTCTAAAATGTCCCATTTCTTTGGTCTATGCAATAGGAAGCATTGCACTGTAACTTTAAAATGCCAAAAATAATCAAGAAGACATGTTAGTGAACTCTTAAGAGTGTTTAATTTCCAAACCAATAAATTCAGCTGCTGAATTTTTGTCCTTTGTTTTAGGATGTGACAGTTCTGTTGCATAACTACAGTTAAGGAATCTCGGAAGGCTCCAAAATGTTACAGTGTTCTGTGGGTGCAAACTCAGAGTCGTTTTTCGTTTAGTTTTACAGCAGGGAAGGGGCACTGGCATGGCAGCATGTTGCCTTTTTTTAACATCTAGTTTATGATTCATTCTAAAATATTCTTTCATTTGGAATTAACTTCAGATATTCTTGTTCTGACAAGCAGGGTAAATATTTTAGCAAGGACTTTTTAGAGAGAAATTTTGACAGTAACATACTCCTCCCTTAATGTTACAAAGAAAATACTTGCTCTCCAAACCCAGAGTCGGCATTTTAATGGAAATGGTTCCAAAGGAATACGTAGGATGTTACAAATGTAAAATGCATTTAATGAAAGAGTAAACAGATGTCTTTCATGTATTTTAAATAAAATTATCTAATTTGAAACTTGAGAAAGTCAACAGCAATCTCTGAGCCACGTACTTGTTATTACAATAGTATGTTGTGTATAACTGTCATTCAGTGACAAGCAACACAGACCAAAAAGGAAAAGACATATAAAAACATGAAGTTGAAGGAAAGGAGACCATCTTACGAAGCATTTTTATGATGTATTTGCCTTGAATAGAATATATCCCTTGCTTGCTTTTTGTTTGCTCACATAATTCCTGCTGATGTCTATAGGGCTTGTTGAAGACATAGGAAAAGGAGAATAGAGGCCAAGCTGCGTGGGCTATAGTGAACCAAAACTGCAAAGAGATGCATACTTGACGGAGAGTTTAAAATAAAAATAAACCACAGTGTCTTTGCTTGGTTTCTGGAGCAGAAAGTCGCAAAACAAGCAGAAAACTTTTGGTTCTTGATGAAATGTTTAGTTTAGCTTCCTTACCTCAACTGCTCTGAGTGTTTCAGACTTTAACCTTCGTTTCAATGAAAATAGCTTAGACCTAATTCATCTCAGGCTTATGTCTGTGAAACCGAGGCCTTGGAAATTATTTCAGAAGTAGCTTTAGCCTTATGTTTGCATTTTGTTCTTTTGCAAATGTGGTAGAGGTAACCTTGATTTGCTAATTAGTGGAGTCACGCTTTATTGTGAGAGAAAACTAAGAACAGTCCTTCAGTGAAAATAACAAAGACCTACCCCATGGTGATTGATGAGAACGTTGTACAAGTGAAATGAGCTGGAAAGTCATCATCTTGTCTTTTCCTTTGCCACAGGAAAAGCATAACAGAGAGATTTCTTTTCTTCTCGTCCTGATAAGGAATCTAACGAAGCATAAGGAGAGGTTACACAGCATGGAAATGTGTTACACCCAGCTGCTCACTAGCTTGCAAAGCTGCAGTAAATAATACAGTTGCTATTTAATAAACAAAAGAAAACAGAAGTCCTTTGATAGTGATCCCTAGCCTTTCTCATTTGCCCTTCTGAAGATAGAGTTTGTTTCTACTTAATTGACTGTCATTTTGGAATAATATAGAGTTTGATATTGTATGATTTGTAATTTTGGTTTGTTGTTGGGGAAAACAAAGGACTTGTCTTTCTAGGGCCTGATTCAGCAAAGCACAGACATATGCGCTCCGGGTTATCTGAACTGTAGCTACGTTTATTCTCATAGGTTTTCCATGAATGGTTACAGTGAAGATACACAAGAAGACATGTAGTTTTCTTTTGCTAATTGGCTTATATAATCAATAGCATACTTTTTTGTTTGTCACAAGTTACCCTTTTGAGAAAGAACAATGCGTTTGTCACAAGCTACATTTGTCACGTGCATTATTTATGACACTGCTTTCAAAAGGTACTTCATGGAAAGTGTTCCATTGATTGGCTCTTTTTGCAAGTTAACTTCCAACATATCTTTGGCTTTTTATTAAAGTCTTGTAGAGTTTGTTTTGTTTAGCATTTCAGGAGCTGGGGGAAGGGAGAGAATATCATGCCTGTGAAACATTGGAGACAATCTTCTCCCCTCCCAAGACAGCTATTGACTGTCATGTTGCACCTTTCCCCCCAACCCCAAGCCTCACCCTCACCTCCAAATCAGAGCCAGTTTTTGTCTATTCTGCTAACATTAAGAAATAAGTAGGCTCATCGCTCATTGTGTCACTACAAGTTGAAGATGCCTCCTTTTTTAAGAACCAGTCAAGTGTTCAAAAGAAAACAAGGCAAAGTTTACACTAATTTACGCTAATGTAAATCAGTGTCATTTTGCTCAGAACGGAAGGGGCTATGGCCCATGGTAGTGCAGAGAGAGCTGGCAGATGTGCGAGACCATATCCCACCGCTGCAGCCACAGCAAATGTCTCAGGCACATCACTACCTGTTACAGTTCGTTATATCTGAAATCCAGAGGTGAGCTGCTGGGACATACTAATATCAGGCATCGTCTGCTGATCTACCTTGCTCAGTAGTCACCTGGCCTGTGGGAGGCAGCAACCCAAAGAGATGGAGTAAGGCCTGAGAGTGTTTGGTGGGAGAAGAAATGGCTGAGTGGGATGGAGTGCAGTGAAGGCATGAAGAGAAGGGTCAGAACTAGAGATGGGGCAGGGAAGGGCAATAGGGCGTGTGAAGGGAGGAAAGAAAGAAGTAATGGAAAAGGTAGGAAATCAGAAAGGAAAGAAGAAAGTAATAGACCATGTAAGTGGAAGGGAATGGGCAGCTATTACCCTAGTCCGGTGCTATCAGCAAAATTCTCATGCTTTCAGTGAAAACAAAAGATTGTGCACTTGCTGTACTCCTCTTCCAAATTCTCTTCTTTATGCCTTGTCTTTAGGATAAAGTTCTTGCCTGTTCCCCTTGTAAAGCTAATGGTTCAAGAGCTGTTGATTTTTTAACTCAACATGATAGGATTGCAAATTAATTGCTACTGTAAATATGGGGAACAGCTCAATCTGCTGAGTGCTTCCAAGAAGCAATTGTCTTGTCCTTTACTTTTGATTTCGGTGTACTAAGGCATCAGTAGAATTCTTATCCTGAAGACTATTTTGACAGTCCATACAATGCTATAACAGCATTGCAAAGCTGTAAGTACAATTCTTGGACAGGGGCTCCTGTCCAAGCTGGTTCCAGTAGGCCACTGTCCCCTCTTGGCTCTTCATTGAAGCCCATTTCTACCCATAACATATACCCATAACATATTTCCTCTTGCGTATATCCTTTATTTTCTGGAAGGTTGTTATGCCGTTATAACTGAAAGCAAATTCTAGATCTTTGGAGTACTTGACAAATATTAACCAGTTAATTTTTGCAACACTCACAAAGTAGTTAACCATTATCCCTGAGTTTGTAATATGGAGCAAGAGAGACAGCAAAGTTAAATGAACTCCTGTGAGTAGAGCTCAGGTAGTAATTGACCCCAATGTTCAGCCATTGTACAGCACTGATGAGCATCATGATACTTCTGCCATGCAAGTACATTACAAGCAAAAAAATTATTGGAAAGTGACTTTTAAAAACCACACGACTGAGCTTTATTTATTATGCATTCCCTGGAGAGGTTAGGAGGGTATTGTCATCTTCCTCTGTGTTCACATCTTTAATAAAAACTGTTAACTATTTATTAAAAGAGTGTCCATCTCATCCAACTCTAGAGAATAGCTGTATTCCAATGTCTGGTGTCATGCTGCCACTTTTGTCTTGGAGAAGGTTGGCTTCATCTCTCTGAAGGTCCTGCTGGTTCTGGGGAGGAGGATGCCAATATTAAAATGCAGTGGGACCAGCTCAGGTCTTTGAAAATTGATGGATAGAGTCCCAGTGACTTCATTGGGCTTTGGTTGTGCCTAATTTGAGGCCATCTTCTTCCTCAGCATGCAAGTGCCGTTCATGATTATGCTGAATTCCTAGACATTGTTATGATGGAAGCAATCAAAATTAATTAGGCCCAAAGTCTAAACTCTACAGTAGCCTCAATTTCTAATTCACAAAAATTACTTTGCTATCCTGCCAGCTATCCAGCTATCTTTTAAGGTGCCTTGAGCTCTTATGTATCTGTATATGTCACAAAATATATTTCCATATGTATCAGGAAATTGAACAGGCCAATGTTATAATAAGTTTAAACAAGTTTTCTGTTAAACAAAAATTGCTGGACTAACTTTTATAACTTTGAAGGAGCCATAGGAATTAGATGCCCAAGTCCTATTGATTTTAAATCATGTTTGGGTTTCCAGTCTGTAGAATCCTGTTGACTGCTTTTTTTCTCAGTTTTAAAAAAAGCATAACTTATTTTCTTGTTGCCATCCAGGTGTTTCGTAAAGAACCCATGCATTTTTAGTGGATGCTGTTTAAAAAAACAACTGAGAGAGAAATTAAAGGAACAGCCTTCTTGAGCCTTTTGTGTCTAGCCAAGGATTTGACAATTTTCAGAAAAGTTTTGGCTGAAATGTTCAAAGCTGCCTCAGTGTAAGAGATCTGGTCATCCAAACCCCCTGGGATACTTCTAAAGTCTCATCCTTTGTTGTTATGTATCAGTGTATAAACAAATCTCAGCCTTCTTGATGGCACACTGCAGACAAATCCAGTGAGAATTTCCACAGAAATGTCAGTAATGTTGCCAAGGTGCTGATAGACCATTAGGAAGAGAAGTCTGTCATAAATCTCTATGTATTTACATAATTTGAAAGCTCATCTAGACCAGGATCCGTGTGGTCTAAGCTGTTATCACATGATTTTGAGCATGTTACGATGCTAGTCTTTGTTCTGAGGTTAGCCCTTCATGTGCTCAGGTGACAATGTAAGGCAGTCATCTTCCAGGGCCTTCCACATTCTCTCTAATGGTAGCTTAAGTTAGTAGTCCCCAGAAGATAAATTTACGAATTTGCTCTTCTAGAAGACTTTACCTCCTAAGTCCAAAGCTGTTTGTAAAGCATTTTTCTTGATGTATGTGCACAGCATTGTTTCAGCTTTCTAATCACTGACCAGCTGGCTTGTTAGTGAATAGAGCTGCGGGCCCCTTGCCACGTTTCATGTGAGGTCTTGGCTGGGTGGCCAAGCAGGCAGCCTGCAGCCAGTGTCAAAGCAATTCAAGAGGTATTGGCACAGCAGTGTCCCCATTAATTTCTGCTTGTCACATGCTGTCATGCAAGTTACACCAGAGAGGAAATGACCGTTAAAAAAAAAAATATGCTTGTGGCACTTGGTCCCCTCCAGACGTTATCCCCAAGGTTAAACAAGTGGAGACAATTAGCTGCTATCCACAGACAGCTGCAGGGAAGGAGAAGCTGAGATCTGGGCCCCACAGCAAAGTGTCTTTCCTGTTAGCAAGGAGTCTCGGCTGTCAACATATGCCACGCTTTTAACCCTTCACGGAGTCTGAGTAAATTAAAAAGAGCTATTATCACCAACAGTGTCACGAAGGTGCTGGTAAACAGCTGTAGTGCCGATTGAGCAGCATTCTCCTCTAGGGATGGGGTTTTCTTTCTTGGTACCATTCCTCGTAAAGACCGGTGTGAACAGTGCTGGAGGAGAATTGGCTCATCAGTGGTTGATAACTTACTGTAGTTTGTAGATTCTGGCAGGGAGTGAGACAGTGATTTCTGTGAACTCCTCTTAGAAGCATACTGAAGTAGTTAAAGGGAGTCACATCCAGCTTTGTGGATTTTCTGGGTGGACTAATTTCTGTGATTACATCAGGAGAGCTTCCACAAGGATTGCAACAAGTCATGATATGCTCAGGATGTCCCAAAATACAGCCTGGGAATGCAGAAGCATAGTCTATGAAGAGGAAATGGCAATTTTGTCCCATGATGAGAGAAGGAAATACATACAATTAGAAGCAACCAACAATCTTTCTTAAAAACTGAAAGCACTAAGCTCTTCTGAGAGGTGATAGAGATAGAATATACACAGTGCTCCAGAATAAATTGATTTAGTCAAGTGGAAGTCTGGGTTTTACCCCAGAAGGAAGAGCCTCACAGCATCAATTGAAGGAAAAATGACTTGCCTTGCTGAGAAACATGACCATTAAAGAAGCTGGAATTATATGGCAAGTGTGCTCCTGAATTCAAACTGCATCTCTGCCCCAGCTATCCAGCTTGACCTGATGTGACACTTAGATACCAGATTTTGACTGGTGTCAGTCCCCAGACATGCCAGAAGGAACTTCAGAGCCAATGCATACAAATCACAGATGCTATTTCAAGTAATTTGTATGAGGCTTACCAACTGGGTGGGCAAGTAAAGAGTTTGGGGGATTTCTTGATTCATTTTTAGTCCTTACCTCTTCTTCAGACAGTATGAAGAATAAAAAAGAACAGAGTGGGTAACAACTGTCAAACCAGGATGCACCGTGAGAGACTGCCGTCTCCAATACAGTTCTATGAAAAGCTTGTAATAAAAAAAAGGAAGTCTCCCAGAAAGTATTTGGGGATGTACAAAACTGCGATGGTATCATCCAGAGATACAGGAAATAAATATGGGGTTTTACTTATCTATGCTCAGATCTATAAATTCTGTTAGGAGCTCTGCCTTTTATTGTTGTTTCTACTGGGCACAAAGAGTGGAAAGGTTTGAGTGGTGAGAAAGATTGTTAATCACAGTTACATTTACCTGCTGTAAAAATTTCACAGCCAGGACAGGTCCTGGTAACAGTGCCACATTTGTCAATTTCTGTCAAATTGTGAAAACAAAGTTCCCCTCATTTAATTTGCATGTATTTTCTCTTACAAATACCAGTAGCCAGATAGAAAATGTTATGTGTTTCATTTGCATGTCTGGTAATTCCACTTTGATAGGAATTTTTGGTACACTGAATCACTGAAAATAAGTATGTAGGACAATAATTATATAGGTTTCCTTTCAGTCAAGCAAATTCTTCTCATCAAATACAAAAAACAGCAGCTGATAAAGTAAAACTTGAAAGATCTGTATTGCAAACTGACTCAACAGGTGTTGAGCTATGAAATGATAAATTGATGTGGAGAGACTTACAGACACTTAAATTAATATTGACCTGCCTGAAATCAAATGCATCCACATGTGTGCCTATACATGTGTATGTACATATGTATCCCACAGATGTTAAGTACATATTTCATATACTGAATTTGGTCTCTGGTTCACAACTACTGAGATCAGCATGAAAGTCTGACACTAAAAAGATTACTGGTAAAACAGACATGTACTAAGACTGAAACTTTTAAAGACCTCTAAAATATTAATTTGAGTCTCTATTTTTAAGGAGGGCAGACATAAGGTTACTCAGGACAGTTTCTTGAACAAAATCCAGTGCATCTATTTGTCTTAAACTAGCCTTATTTATGTTGCCTTTGCTGCTGGCGAGCACTGGTGTTTGGGGAGTATTTGGAGCACTCCAAAATATGCTTGGTCAGACTCCGTTGTGGCAGCACAAATTCAGTGGTTCCCTTCTAACTCAGAAGGGACAGTTGGTGAGTTTAAGCAACGGGACTAGGACATGTTAAACCTGCTGTGGTTGCTATTAATTGAATTCAGTCTACAAACACGAGCATGACAATAAAAGGAATATAGTGCCCCGGTATGTTGAAAGCTATTATATACATACATAAAATTCAATCATAAACTTATGGCTAGAATTGTTGAGCCTTAAACCTTTTCATAGACTACCACAGACCTTTATGATTCAGTTAAAGTTTTGCATTTTTCTTGAATCTTGTGCACAGTTGTGGTAATTTTGCTTGAGACTGACATATAATGTTCATGATATACAGGCAGGTTTGTGCGTAGTAGTGACATCTGCAAGTTTTACTAGACTGACTATTAACTCATTGACTGATTATTGTATTCCACAGTAATTTATTTAGGACTTTCTAATCTTGGTAATCATACTACTTCTAATAGCAACCAAAATAGTCTTCAAACCAGTGTTTTAGAGACTTCAGTCCTTCAGGTATTGTATCTTTTAAATTGTTACACAAACAGTTCTAGCCGTTAAAAAAACAAACAAACAAAAACCAACAACAAAACACAAAAAAACCCCAAACCAGAACAACCCAACTATATTCATTTCAGTGTTTATACTTTTGCAGTGGACTAGTATGGATAACACTGCCTTCAATGAGATTATCCAGAACACTAAAATGCATGTATACATACATGCATACTTTTGTGAGTATGCATGTCTGTAGGGTTCTTCATCCTAATGGTTGGGTAATCCAGAATTGCTTGTCGCTTGTCGGAGCTGTGCTTTCTTTCTTACAGGCATAGTTTAAAATATACTAGAAGCTGTTTATCAGGATATATTTTATACTATCTATTCATCTACTCTAAGTGTATTAAAGTATCTCTGACATGATTAAAATAATTCTACAATTCAAAAATAATTATGCAAATATTTTGCTTCATATTTAAAAATAGATAAACCTGTTAATTAATTTTCAAGACACTGTTTACTTTTAGGGTAGCAGCACACAAAACACCAACAATTATTAGACCAATTCCTTGCATGAGCGTGGCAGATATTAGTTCCCTTCTGCTAATAATACACTAAATGAATTTTCTGTGTTTTTCTCTCTGCACAGCATTTTATTCTATGAACAGAAAATTAATATTTTATCTTGTGTGGTAAGGTTGATTAATACAACTAAGTGAATGGGTCATTTGGATTTATTGTTCTCTTATCAAAACAGTAAACATATTTAAATTGAACATGCTGTGAAGTTCATGTTCTTTTGGTACTGTCTAGTTAATTGACAGGAATATCACAGCAGTCTTCTCTTCTGAGAGACAACCCTTACCCTGTGAATTTCATGGAAAACAATAGGACTAACCTGAGATAAACTTACCCAATATAAGGAAAGTAAGAGCTCTATATCCTGGGTGTGTATTGGGTTGTATCATGGATGACTCATGAGAGGCTATAGTGTGGCTAGGTGAAGGCAAAGAGCACAGCCTCCTCCTCCTGCTCCTCCCTTTTGCAAATGCCCTGCAGGGAGACCAGTCAGAGTAACTGTCTCCTGAGAGAAGGAAAAGGGCACAAGGGCAGGGATATATCTGCCTCTTACTGTGTCCCAGCCACTGCACCCAGCCGGCTACATGGAGAAGAACATCCTGCAGATCCATAGGCTGTGGCAAATTGCTTCTCTGCCCCCACCATCACAGTCATGGCATTCTAGATAGTCTGGTTGTGATGGGTTCCCAGCCCAGTGTGAGGACAAGATTTAAAAAAAAAAATCACTGCCTTTAACAGGGAGTCACTACATTATTACTAATGCCTTTGGGATTCAGTGTAACAACATTAATCATGCCTTTTGCTATTCATGTATCTGTACTATGTAATTCCTCAGGAATGCCATTGTTTTTTTGGCTTTAATTAATGTTGACTGTTTGTTACAAAGTATAACCATAGAAGTGCTGTAATTATTCCGCTTCAAAAATAGGCCCCAGAGAATGTGAAAACTCTTTAAACTTTCATTCCTGCATGTTTAAAAAGCACCCTTTAAAATGAAAGCAATTTGGTGGTTGGGCATTCTGTGTAATCCTGCAGCATATGAAGGAAGCCTCATCCTGCACCTTTTCTGCTCAGAGAAGGTCCTGCTGTTCGTTGAGAGGCAATGAACCTTTCCATCAAATTACTTGACTGATTCATTACACATTGCTGTCTAAAACTCTTCCCCTTTGTTTACACTTGCAGTTGTCTCGCAAACACTCCTACAAGAAATGTTCAGGACAAGTATCCCAACACCTGCCATCCAAAATAGGGACATTGCATTCTGCTCTCAAAAAGAGAAAAATGAGTTACAAATTGACAGAAACTCTGGGTGAAGGATGCAGGTTGTTGTGCAAATGCATAAAATACTTCACAGAGGAATAAGAGAAATATTAGGGAGATTCCAAAGAATTGTGTTTTATGAAATGTTAGCAGAGAAATTAAGCAGGAAGAGGAAAATAAGTTTTTTTAAAAAAACAGCTATAAAAAGCCTGTGCGTTAGTACAAATTCAGGGCCTGTTGTAGTTGGCAAGGATCTATACTGTGTTGCTTTTATTTGGTGATATGACCAAGTATATTTGTGGGCTTCCACAGACACTTTCTATGGTATTAGGAATTCCTATCACTATGACCAAGGGCAATCTGGTTAAAGGTTTTTCTTCACATACTAGTCAATGGAGGAAAAATGTGACCTTCACATAGCGAGCAGCGATTCATATTTGTACATTACCTCTGGGTGCATGTGTTCTCTGAAGACATATTATTCTTCGTGTTTTCCTTCAGGTTGCATTGCACTGTGTCCCCCTTTACCAAAACAAAATCTAGCATCTGTAACTGTACCGTGGCGGTGGCTTAGCCTAGCCCAACAGCCAAACTCCCACCCAGCCGCTCACTCACTTCCCCCAGCTCAGCAGGATGAAGTAGGAAAAGAACAGAAAATAAAGTAGAACAAGGAACAAGAAAGCTCACAGCTGAGATAAGACAGGGAGATTGCTTACCAATTGCCATCATGCACAAAATAGACCCACCTTGGGGAAAATGAACTTAGTTTAATGCCAGTTAACATAGATGTTTAGTTACGAATTCAAGTAGTGGGGAAAAAAAAGGCAAACACTCAAAGAACACCTTCCCCTGCCTTTTCCCAGGCTCCACGTCACTCCTGACTCTCCCCACCCCGAGCAGGACGGTGTTGTGGTCAGTCCATAGCAGCTCCTCCCAGCTGCTCCTCTCTTCACATTTTCTGCCTGCTCCAGCGTAGGTCCTCTCCGTAGGCTGCAGTTCCCTCAGGAATAGCCACACAGACTGCAGTGTGGATATCTGCTCGACCATGGAGTACCTCCTCTTCCTCCGCTTCCTCCTCCTCTCGCCTCGGTGTTCCTTGGGCTGTTCCTGGCTCCTTTTGTTCCCAGCTCCTTTTGTTCCCTTCTGGTTCCCTTCAGCCTTTTTTGCCCTTTCTGAAATATGCCTTCACAGAGGGACCGCCATCTTGGCTGGCGGGCCTGGCTGTGCCCTACGGTGGGTCCATTGGAGCCGGCTGGAGCTGGCTGGAACTGGCTGGAACCGGCTGTGTCTGGCACAGAGCAGCCCCTGGCCCTCCCTGACAGAGGCCCCTACAGCCCCAGCTGCCCGCACCCAGGTACCAACACCCAAATGGACTCCGTAATTTCTGTTTTCTTTGAGCAGATACTTGAATTATTTGGTCGACAGCCTGGCTGGCCTTGAACAACAAGGTACAGCGGGCAATTGACAGGTGTTTCAGCTGGAAGTCAGGGTGGTGGGTGACTCTTAAAGGAGCAGAGTGAACTTTTGAAAACCAGTGGCTTGGGAGGGGTTTATGGATCAGAAGCTGGAGGAGGGTTAAGAGGGGTCGGCGAAGCAAAGAGTTAAGAGGGAGGCAGGAAGAGGAAGAGACAAAAGTCTGTAGGAACCCAAGGCTTTCTGCTGCTGCTGCCCCTGGGCTGGGAGATGTGAGCCCTGAAGCCGCCTTTCGCAGAGGTGGCGGCAGCAGCAGCTCACCCTAACCTAAGCCTATCCCCATCCTTGCTGACGCCAGAGGCAGAATATGCAGGACATATTTCTGTGTATTATTGAGACTCATAAAATAATGTGGTATTGCTTGAAAAGTTCATCATAATTTGGTCCTGACATTCAGTGCTGATAAATTCAGTAAATATCAGACAGAGCACTGCCACCACCAATACCACATATGGTGGAACATGCAAAAGATGCAGCGTTTCCATAACAAATTTTGCTCCTGTTTGCATTATGAGACTTTTACAAAATTAAAGCTACGTATCTGCCTCTAAGGAAAGTGTATTTGTTCATTACATCCCAAAATAGATGAGTTTCCAACTCAGTAATGGCTAAGTACTTTAGGTTTGTGTATAGAACACATTGAAAATGTAGACTGAAGAGGGAAAACATTGTAAAGCCATGATTATCTGAAAGTAATCACAATGGAATGGTGTATATATTCAGACAACAACCATCATAGGTTTTGTGATATTAGAAGCATGGCAGAAATCTCTCAGCTGAAATAACAGACACTATTCTGTGTCTGTGTTTGTAAACATACAATATCCAAGTAATATCTGATAGATGACCATGACTCATTAGAGCTTGCTTGTTCCTCAGATGTGCTAAGGCATGAATCTTCTTGCTTGTTGAATGGAATTGGTCATTTTTCAGTTAAATTTTGGAATATTGGAATATTATTTTAACTGTGATTCTAAAGTACGATATGCCTAGCTACAACAGAAAATTTCTCTGAGAAAGGCAAACATAAAACAAACTAATCTTTGAGGCACACAAAGACTGTCTTGCGGCTCTTTCTAGATCTTGGTAATTGAGATAATGCTGAGTAATCATCACTAATAAAAATGGATGCATTTCCATCAGATGAGTGGTATTATCTTGATTTAATTAGCTAGTGATGTAAGTTGTACATGTTTATAGCCTTTGTCCTATCCTTTAAGCTAGCAAAGGTTAGTATCTTCTGATATTAGTTATGGTATCAAAGAAAACACACAGGCCAGACTAAGTCTGATGTTCCTCGCAAGTGGCTGACTAAAATTATGAAGTCACTTTCCAAATACGAGGCCTAATGGGTTTTGACTAGGCTTATGTACAGCACAAAAATAATCATTCATTATAGATAAAAGAGTAATTTAAAAACTCTCTCTTGTTTGCATTGATATTGAAAATCTATTTGTGCAAACAAATACCAAATTCTGAGCTGCACTATTTGGTATTCTGTATTTAAAGTACATAATAATAAGACTATGTCATGTGATTTTGGTTTCTGCTCTTTTTCTAACTGGCTGAGAATTTAGAAACAGGACAATAATGAATGACAAATAGCAAACAGTCTTTTTACATTAAAATTCCCATCTTTACGTAAACTGATCTTTGGGCTGTTCTTCCAATATAATTTTCAACTACAATCTGTTCACACTTGTAATAGTAAGTAATAAGGGATAGCAAAAGAGCATAATCAACAGTCCAAAATGAATACTAGAGAATAGCCTGTATGGACTAACTCAGAATTTCCTGGAAGAGGACATGCAGCACTTTCCCCCCTCATTTTCTTTCTTCTTCTTAATACATTTTAAATTTACACTGGTGCACTTTTCTGTGGCACATCTCTTTTTTTGTGTGTGACGAAAACTTCAGTAAATGATATTAGTCTTTTGAATCCTAGGTAAGGAGGGAAAGATATACCAGTTTCCATTTCCAAATATTTTCTTTTTTTACCTGTTCCTGGAAGAAGGCTCTGAATTCAGAAACTGAAACATTGCTTACAGCTTGCAACTAGCAGAGCAGAGTTGCATTTGCTGAACTTGAGGAAGACAGCCAAAACAAAACCAGCCTCAGTTGTAGGAAAAAAATACTCTTGATATGTTTGGTAACTGCAAGAATGAGTTTACATACTTGACAAAACTGTAGGATGCAGAAATGTCACCAAAAAGGGACTTGCCAGGACCTACTGACTAACATTTAAGTTCTTTAAATTGTATTTTATCTGACATTATGTCTTCTTGGAATAATAAAAAAAAAAAGGCCTAAATTCAGTGAAACCGTTAAGTACATGCTTAATATAACCACACACTTAAATGTTCTTGGTGTGTTCTTTACATCTGCAAGACTGATCCAAAGACTGTTAGGATTTGATTTAAGTTGTAATAACACAGAGTAAGCAGATATGACATGTATTAATTCAACTAATGACTGAAACCTGCAGAGCTGTAGTCCTGGCTCTTTCACATGTTTTTGAAATGCAAAGGGAAATTACATAAATACAAGAGGATTCAATACACTTTGTATATTTGTTTTAAAGGTGCAAACACTATTATACTGGTTATCAAAATTACCAGATCACAATTTTTTCCTGGGGAAGCAAAAGGAATAAAAGGCATCACCTAACAGTTCTCAGTTTACCGCCATCCTTCAGAGATGATAATAATTAAATGCTGTCACAGTATCCATAGTTCCATGGTAATATCTCCATCATCAGGGACTTCAAGTAAGAACTGATTACTTTATGAGAAGCCCACTGTTAGTACTGTCTGGCAGACAGTTATAGGCTATATATGGAAATGGCCACATTTTATTAGAGGCCAGATTAGACCTTAGTATCTGCACATTTTTTAATAGTTTCTGTAGAGATGATCAGGGAACGTTACTTGAAAATAATATTTTTTTTATTAAATCATATATAGCAATGTCTATAAAGTGTATCTTAAAAATGCATCCGCTAAAGCAGTATTGTCAGGTTGAATGTTTTGGGCTATTTTTAAACCCATTTTCATATATCATTCCTTTCAATAGTGTGTCTTGACTATTTACTTGAAACTTGCCCAAGTCCATAGAGAAGAACAAAAGCAATCAACTTCAGTTTATTTTTCTTCTTTTTCCACGTTCCCTGCCATCTACCTCTCCAAGATCGTTTTGGTTGCTAGTAACAGGATTGGTGGACACCCTGCTGCATGGCTTATGGAAAGGGCATATGTCACCAGCAAACACAGAGCTGGAGTTTCATGAACTCAAGTCAAATGCATACAGAAAATAAACTTTTTCTGTACCCCTTTTGTTTCTTACTTGTTGCTGCATCTTCTTGTAACTGCTTGTTTTGTACATAGAATTTTCAAGTTGACAGTATCCATCTAGTATGGAATATAGGGGATTTCTAGAATTTAGTTTTGAGTCTGTTGGTTCATTCTTTTCACATTACTAAGATTAATGTGAAAACATGAAATAGTTTCTTCAGCTGTGGAAATGTCATAGAAGATTCATCACTATAACAAAACAGAAAGCAAAATGAGAACAGTTACGTATGATTATTACACTGATTTAGTGCTGAACTTTGATCTAAAGGTAGTCTCTGTCCTGTTCAGTAAATTCTATACAATAGGTTTTGCCAAGTAATTTTTTCCCCTCTATAACATAAAATCCTGGTGAATTTGTCATTTAAACAGCTTTTCTGATTGAAACAGATCCTTGTGCCTGTTGAAGTGAATGATAAAATTTCACTTCACTGGGGCAGGACAAAGCATAAACTTGTGAGGTGCAAGGTGGTGTGTGGTTTAAAGTTAAAAGCAAAAAGCTGCTATGTGTTTTTCTTACTTAAGACAGCATTCTTTTGAAGTTGTTGTGGGATTTACAGACATGCTTTTGCTATTTAAGTACGTTGACCGGTCTTTTTACTTGTATCAATCAACTTCAGATAATTCAACTAGAAACAATACATTAACTTGATAAGGACACCTGTTCAAGTCAGGTGGTTCTAGTAACATCCTGTCCATTTTATATTAATAGTTGGGTTTACCCCCTGTGCACATATTTAAGTCAGTATTTATTAAATCAGTTTTGCAGATTATGACAGGGAGTTTATCTGTTTGCCACCTTGTCTTGATAATTGTATGTTGATTTCTTCTTTATATTTAGGATATGATGCTTCAACTGTTTCGGGGACTGGATTTTCTGCATTCACATCGTGTTGTGCATCGGGACCTGAAACCCCAAAATATCCTTGTGACAAGCAATGGGCAGATAAAGTTAGCTGACTTCGGCCTTGCACGGATCTACAGTTTTCAGATGGCTCTTACCTCAGTGGTAAGTTTCTGAAGGCTTTTGGTTTTCTTTTAATGCAACAGTGTGCTTTACTTTCTATGTTCCTGGCTTTTTGTCTAATATTATAATGCTGCTTCTAAAACCATCTCTGCAATTGAAGTTACTTGTGTCTCTGAAAACAACTGCTTTCCAGCGAGGATTGAAATTGTGGTTACTTTGTACAAATAATCAATTACTGATTACTGGTTCTAAATTAAATCATGACTTATTACTGAAATGTAGGTATGTGCTAGTTTTCTGAAATGTCATCGGTCTAGCTTCTGTTGTGATACTGACTTCTTTTGTACATTAAGCCAGACAGGTAGGGTGGAACTTTCTAAAGTACCTATTTTAAGATAAAACTCTTGCTGATCTCCAGGTATCTTGCCTGAAGAAATACACAGATACTTGGGAGAATGCCACACTGTCATGCCTCTGATTTTCCATCTCTCTGAATATGGGTTCAATGCTTGCTTCCATATGTTACTGAATGATTCCAAATAGGGCTGTGCTGGAGGGAGCTCAAGTGGACTCAGCAGCCAAAATCACAGCTATTTCCCAAGCCAGCTGTTAAAGAGCACCTCCAGTATCTCTAAGCCCCCTTCCACTGTTGCCCCTCTCCCAGCAGCTCTCCCGGTTGTTCTTGGCTCAGACATGAGCTAGCTCCCAGAAGGTCTGGCCCTCTCCTGTATTAATGCTGGTGGAGAAGCCCTGCCAGCTCCTCACTTTTTGACCCTGTTTCCACACTTGCTGGCCCTGCCCACAGAATCAACTGCCGTTACCTTGGCACAGTATCTCTGAAGTGTACTGAAGAGTAACCATGCTGTATACATGGTGGGTGTCATTTGGGTTTGTTGCCTGCTCATTAATTTTTTTGTTTCTGTTTTCTATTCTGAGTATCACAACTGCCATGGCAGTATCACTTACGCTAAAGACAGGGAGGGAGAACTGCTGAGAAAAGAAACTGAAAGGAGTCCACTTTGCATTTTACATAGTACTGTAGAAATTAGCCTGGCTCATGTTGATTAAAAGCAATCCATTCTTATTATTAGTCGCTGTAAGAATCTTCCCATCATTGTGTGATGTAACTATTACATCCTGGGTTACAGCTTCAGTGTGAGGGCAGGCAGAAGCAACAGAAAATGATAACATCATCTTGCTAAACATCGGCATGATAATTGTATATTGATTTGTCACATGAAGTATATGTAAACTTGTGATTTGGGCCTGGTGCTTTCTCATTGCCTGTAGGATGTAGCCTAATTGAAAGTTGAAAGAATCTCTCTGTTGAAGTCAATGAGGATTGATCATGTTGTAACTCAAAACAGAGCTTTGAAGAAAAGAAGAGAAAGGTTGTTCCTAAATCGCTGTAATTTTTCATTTTCCAGTTATCAGTCAGTAACAGCTTCAATGAGTATTTCTGTTGATCCATAAAATTACTTAAGCTAAAATTGCAGAGTGTTGTAAAGGCTTCCAGCAGGGCATTTTTTAAAACTTATGCATAAAATCGGGAAAAAATATCTACAGAACTGAGCAGGAATTTGTCCATGATCATGTAGCCTGCATAGGAAGCAAGGTCAAAAGACCCAGAAATAGAGTGCATCTACTGAGGCAAAAACATACCAAGACCTGCTTGTAAGAGAACATTGCCAGAATTGCTATGCGAAGGATGTATGTATGCTCAGGTATCTTAATATTTGCATGCTAGAAGTCATATTTCTAAACCCATTGGCTAGTACCCTGAGCACTGCTGTGAACAAGTGTTCAGAATAAGGGATTGTTCACATGCAAGTTCGTACTGTGTTTGCACAATTGTTCAATTGTCATTGCAGCTATGCTAAAGAGTATTAAAACAATGGAATTATTCAGTGATCAATGACAGATAAAGTATGTGGGCATAGGCACAAATAATGGCTTTTACACCCAAAACTTAGTGTATCCTTATTTTCTTATTTTAAAAAAGCAGCTATGACAATGGCTTTTTTAAGCCGAAAATTTATTGATTTTAGAACACTTAGTGTTTAACACCTTCAAAATCAACTTTTGTCTGTGTGTGTAGAAACCTGTAGGGGAGTGTAGCTTACAATGTGATAATGTGGTATGGTTTTAAATGTCAGTCTTCATTGCTCCTAAGACTGAGTGCTGGTTAGAAACTTGTACTAAATGTGTGTATAAGCTGACACAGGCCATCAGCTTTTCCTTTGCTGAATGTAACTCTTACTTTTTGCTAGCTGCTTTGGAGTGTGAATTCTGTTTTGTCCTCCATTAAAACTCAGTACAGGAAACAAAACTAATTTAAAAAAATCTTCTGTTTATTAAGCATAAAGATATCCTTGACTTTACCACTCCTTCAATTGCAGTTCTTTACTAGGCAGTGAGCAAACTGTCATTGATTTCAGCAAGACCAGCTTTGTTTTGAAGTGTTTGTAGAAAAGTGCTGCATTATAAAAGACAGCATATATCTACACATGTATCAATCAATGAAAGCCCTAGCTTGCAAGGGTTTGCTTCAGAGTTATATTGAAAAGTGATAGTGCAGACAGCCCAGTGATGAAAGGCACATTGCATGCACTATCATTGTGATCAATACAAGGGCTCTGCAGCATTTCCTTCAGAAAAGAAACTTGCTGCAAGATAAACTACAAGAATCATCTTTTGAAGTATCAGATCATTCCCAAGATGCATCCTCATTCATTGCTCACAAAGAAACTCTTCAGATGGGACAAAAAGAGAAAGTAATCCAGTAAAAACTGATCCAACCCAAGTACTCTGGGTGCTGCAAATGGTAACTTCAAAGCAGTCTCTCTCTGATAGCCAGTTATTTCCACAATGCTAAAGAGTCCTTCTGGCACATCAGTCGTCTGGGCATATTGCTGTCATTTAAAGAAACCTCTTGATATTTCTGTCAGTGAATGAATAAAAGATTCAAACGAATGTTACGCAGGCTTGGTGGGGGCAGGGTGGAGATCACAACTCCCAGCTGTGGTCAGACTGAGAACTGATACAGGTCTGAAATAACAGCGCTAGAAAGGATGAGACCGGGTGGGGGTGTCTCAGGTGCTGGGTAATAGGGCATGCTTTTGGTTTCATACAAGGTTAGACTCTTTTTCAAGTGTTGGTCTTGGCCCTTGGGGAAATTTTGAATAGACTTTGTGATAACAGAGGAGCTCCATAGGACAGAGGAGGTGGATTGATGTGACTGTGTAATTTTAGAGTTTGATAGCAAAAGTTAATGAACTGTCACTTTTTTTGTGGTGCAGAAAAATGGGTGCTCAGTTCTGACTTTCTCTGAGCAAAGGAGCAAATGGCTGTCTGGAAAATCTAAAGCTATATTATGAAAAAGAAATAAACCATTTATCTATTTTTGTTGACTTCTAACTGCCTTAAAGAAAGGAAATGAATCTGAATCATGGCACACGAGAATGCTAAGTGAGATAAGCACACGCAATTGTGATCACAGCATCTAGGTGGAGCTGAGGCTGTCCAGCATTTAAAACCTAACCTGTGTCAGGATCTGAGTGAAACTGGCAAAACGTTAGTCTTTGTAACACACGCATAATGCTTTCTTTGAAAACACATATGCTTTACCTTAGATGGCAGCACTACTGATGGGGATTTTTACCCATAAAATGCAAACAAAATTGTTTTATGTCTTCTTTTAGAAAAAAAAAAAGCTCTTGTTTTCAGATTTACTGAACATCAGAAGGGAAAACACCACTTTATCTGCTCATGCTCTAAATTGTTGAATACTAGACTCAGCTAAATTGATGATTAAAAAGAGAAGACACAAAAAAATCCTGCAGTTACTGTCAGTGAATGATTTTAGATTATGCTAGCATTTTATTTGAGTCTTTCTTCAGGATAAAAACTTTCCATCCATTTCTGGCAGTCACTTCAGCACAAATGGTTTACATGTCACATCATGCAGGAACTTGGATTTCATTTTGTTGGTATAGTAGCAAGGGAGCATAAAATAATTTTCACTAACTGGGCTTACTTTGTAAAAACAAATATATAAATTAGTTACAGCAACAAAAACAACAACAAAAAATGATAGAAAAACTCTCTTCCAAAGAGGAATGAGTGTTTTTCTGTTCTCTGCCCGCTGTTGCATTGTAATTTTCTAATAAATGCCACCTGTTAGTAAATAACGTGAATGTAAACTCCCATCTGAGCTGAGATACGATAGCTCATACGATAGCTGAAAGCACAGTCAAAGAACTTTCTTTTGCTTTGCTTTGGTTTTTGGAGGGTGGGGGTTGGGGATGTCCCTTTTTTTTTTTAATGGCCACCTCTTCCTGATACTGTGCTTCTCAAAATCCACATATTTATTTGTCTGTAATATACTGCACAGAGTCCATTTCTGTGTTGGGTATGTTCCAGCAGACGTGGAGTGTGTTGCACTACAGTTTTAACCTGAGATGCACTGGGTATCCCTAAATGGACCTGGCTCAGAAATCTATTTAAAGCTTGTAGTTGACATCAAACACAGGAGTAGACCTATGGAAATTAATCAAGAACCTGCCTCTGGTGAATCAAAATCAAAATCTGGTTGTATTAAAGAGTGCCCTGATGGAATCAGTGCAGTGATATTACATTTTGTCTCATACCTAATTTGATAAGAGCATAAATCTTCCTCCCTCTGACAGGTGGAAGGGATATTGTTTTGATATGCACTGAGCCTTCACTGGTGTGAGGAAGCACATCACCTTAGATCTGGGCCGCGGTCTCCAGTTATTTCTTCGTAGTACATTTCTCCAGTCCACCCAAATGTCCCTGAAAAGGAAAATGAGTCACAGACAGACATCCAGAGGATCAAAATATGTGTTGTTGAGCTTGTCAGTGCTACTGCTGAAAGGTTGTGGCTATTTAGGAATGCAGTATGATTAAATTGGTTGGCTTATTTAAGGAAAATATGTCTTCCCTACTAACACAGAGTTCTGCATAAAAAGTCCATGTATCTGGCTTTGTGACGGAATGAGTGAATTTCACTGATATTTTAACATCTGGATAGCTGAAGGAATCTTTATTGCATCCTCCCAAACACCCTATAGGAAAGTTATTTCCATCGCATAAAATGAGTCATTTGTCTCTGGAGCCATCTTAAGAACAAAAATCATTATTGGCACATTGGCAGAAAAGTCTGCAGCTGACTAAAAACATTTTAATATATATTTACGTTGAATTCACTCAGATGTTCACTAAGAGGACTCAGATTTATATGAAAATAACAATGAAAAATCAGGTTGCTCAATGTCACAGTATTATCAAAGGGCAATACAGAAATACATGTGGACAAAGTTAGGAAATTAAAACTTTCTTTTATTCATCTGCATTATGTTCATATAAGATTATTTTCAGAACTGCCTTTGCCTATTGTAAAGAAACTTTATCATAAGATACTTTGCCATATTGCGTTTTTATTGCCTATCTTAAGAAACTTTAAACTTTTAAGTCTTAACTTTTTAAGGCTTGTCTGGAAGAGCAGTACTAGTTGCTTTCATAGACAGAGGATTTATGGCAAGGTGGTTATTTTTAGAAATACATCTTAGAGATAATATTCTAAGGGTGCCACTTCACAGTCAGCATGAGTAGATTTAACTTTTCCACTGCTGTGGAAAGGATGTTCCTGCTTTTGACCACACACTCCCATCACTTCCCTTGCATTGGCATTAGTGGTCATGCCCTTGCAGTTCAACTGAAAATTAGCCCCATAAAAAGTAGTTATTCATTTTCAGGTGGATTAGCAGATGCAAATCATGGTATGGCCACATGAGTGAAAGCACTGACACACAGAGGAGGGTGAGCAGAAAGATGGGGTCATCCACTCTATAGACACTACAGATTTAGATTTGTTGGAGTCAGTTATGAAACCACATCTGTCGTCTTCAGCTGAGGACTTGAATAACTAAACTCAAAAGGCGGAAATGTTTTTCAAAACCTCGCAACTCATGCTGACTTACACAGTTTTGAAGATGTTAGATGAACCAGCTACTGGTTCATTTAAGGCTCTCACTGTATCCAGCTTTAACAGAACTTCTAAAGGTATCTGTATTGATGTTTGAAGTATTTTTTAGCCCCTCAATGCCAAGGCCTGGGTTCAGGTCTCTGTGCTGTTTCTCTGCAGCTGATGCCACAACTCACCCTCAAGACCTGTCAGGAATGCAGAGAATGCAACCGTCTGCTCTGATTCAGGCCCAGGTTTATCATGAACCATAAAAAGCCTATCTTTTAATCTTTCAAAGAAAGAAAATTATTTCACAGTAAACAAGCAAATTGGCTCCACATGAGAATATTTTCTGTGCCAGAAAACTCCTTTTCAGAGCTGCAAACATTAGTATATATGTCATGTGTTGACAGAGTTTGTCCACACTGAGCTGAGCATGTTTTGCAGCCCTGCAGCTGCACCAGTGCAACCTTGCAGAATAAATTTACTTTGTACTGGTGGAAAAAGGGGGAAAATGTACAACTTTGAGCGCAGTTCATATTAGAACAAAGGCATTTCTGCTGGTCTGGACCAAAGGTTGACTGTGCGCACTATCAAAGGATAATGTCCAACAGAGGATGCTTAGGAAGGAGAGAACCAGCTTTCAGCAATCAGAAATCTAGCAATTTCCAGTGCTGGAGATTGTATCTGTATGATTTTCTATAACAATTACCAAAGTAACCGTCCTCCATAAATTAATATATTTACTTTTTGAACCATTTATACTTTGCACTGCAGTTAACTTCTGCCCTGGAAGAAAAGCTCTTTGTTTATTTTAAATCTGACACCTGATAATTTTACTTAGGTTCCTATTAATTCTGCTTTTGTGAGGCATTCCCTTTTCACCTCTGAGTGAAATTTGGTATTACTTTGCAGCAGTACAGTTTCATTGATGCAAGAAAAATGTACTCAGTACAAGTAGGCCTTCACATGTTGATGTGAAGATAAAATGAAATGTTCTTTTTTTTTTTCTCTTTATTTTCCTTTTATTTCGCGTAAGAAGATACAGTTGATATTGTTAGTAGTGGTATGGTACTGACTTAAGGTTTTCATACAAATATCTGGTGAATGGACTTTAGGATGTAAAATTGATAAGGAACAGGCTGTGCTTAATTAAAAAAATGGGGGAGGGGTTGTAAAAGCTTCTGTGAAAAGCAGAAAGTTACTACTGTGTATTTTCTCTGTACTATGAAAGAGCATCCTGCTATTGTGTGACTGTGCTTCTATCTTCTGTTTTCAGATATAAAAATATGTGGTGCATTTCCCCCACCCAGTGATTTACATCTTCTTTGTACTATTTTTCTGTTGTTTTAAATGGGTCTGTTTTTACATCTACTCCCAGAGATAATTGAGTGGGTTGGACTACAAAAACAATTTGATTGTTTGACAAAGTCTCTCCTTGTTTATTTACAAAACTGTACCCACGTAATTTCAAACCATCCTGAAACACTAAAACACAGCCTCAGGTTATGCGCTTATCGGAGCACACAGGGTAAGCAGGCATGGGCCTGTTTGGTCCTTGAATGTGGGACAGCCAAAGGAAGCAGAGCAGAGAGAATATCATACTCTCCTTGGAGCCTGTGCTATTGCAGAGTGAAGGCAGGTGTCTGTACACTGCTGATGGAAATGCTCTGAGGGCTGAATATATAATAAAAGTGAGTTGTCAACACGTTTTTGCAATAGCAGGGAAGTATCCGTTAATCTTCGCTGTGCACTGGCCAAAGTCCTGCTGTAGAAAGTATTTCTGATTGAAAATTCCCTTGTACTGGTACACCCGAGAAAATTTCTCTTAACTTAGCAATATTTAGTACTTGGTCAGTGTTGCTGGTGTGGAATTCCAGAGCTCAAAAGCAGAAGAGATGTGAAATTATCCAGTCCTTTTGTGAATCAGGCAGGATTGTTCTCTGTTATGTCATTTCTAATGTTTTGCCCATTTTAACTTTATATGTGCCAAGAAATAGGGATTCCGTCGCTTCCCATGGGAGCCTGTTCCAAAACCTCTATATAATCACTCTCAGAAAGTTTCCTTCATGTCCAGCCTTCAATTTCCCATTCTTAATTTAACTCCATTATATTCTTTGTTATTCTATGCTGAATGGTAGCAGATGGCTAAGGCCTTGTAGTTGGCTCCCTGCATTAGAGAATTCGGTTACATATTGCTATACATTTGTCCCTGCAAAACAGGAAAAGATAATTCATTTGATAGTATGAAGTATAATAGTCCTAGATTATCCAGATTTCAGTAAATTATAGGGCATCAATGAATTAAATTAGATTCCTCTAGACTTCCCATCTTCTAGAATTAAGTAGATAAATCTAAAGGAAAATATGCTAAAATAATTACTGAGCTACAAGGTGAATTCCTCAGTTCTGGGGATCTTACAAATAGCTTGGTAACAAGCTGCAGAGATCACAGGCAGGCTATGAGTCACTGTTTAGATGCATGGAAAGAGCAAATGGAAATTTAGACTGGTACATGTAGGGTATTTTATTAGAAATAAGAAAATACTGATGCCACAACACAAATTAGTCAATCAGACCTCATCTAGAATACTGTGAGCTGTTCAGTTTTTCTGTGGTTGAGAGATGATTTTGGACAACAGTCATAGGGAAGGCCCAATTCCTGCCTAATGACTGGGGGAGAACACCATTTTCTGCGAGGCGAGGACAATCGGAAATAATTTAACAAAATTAATCATGAGAGTAGATACAATTGATATCTAAAAACATCTGGAAGGAGCCAGAGACGGAGGACACAAATCAAAAAACCAGTGGTGGTATAAGAACTAGTTAGCTTAAACTGGGCTTAAATAACTTTAGGCAGGAAGATAGAAAACAAGTGATGAGATTCTGAAGCAGCCTACGGTAGAACCAGTGCAGGCAAGAAATACAACTGATTTTGAGAGCGAGTTTGATGTCTGTGATGCAGTTGGCAAATCTTGTTGACTGAGGCAGTCCATTCCAGTTCCATATGTCTTTATTTGCCCCTTCAAGATTTCATGTGCGTTATATGGACAACTTTTCAAAGAGATGCACTTCACAAGCTCCACCCTGAATGGAAACAGCTTTCAGCAGGTCATATGGATTGGCATAAATATCAGAGCAAAATCATTTTCCAAAGAAAGAAGTGGTGAGCTGCTTAGCTTTATTAAGATGAGATGGAGGAAAAAGTGGAGATTATCTCATAAAACAAAGGAGGATACAGTTAAAATAAAGGCTAGCATGAAAGTGCAAATAATTAAAATTAGATATAAAACAGAGAGACACTCCACTAAAGAAGCTAAGAGACAAGCTGGAAGTTTCCCAAATAGGAATGAAAGATGATCTGAAGGCAAAAATGGAATCTTTGTTGGGACAGCAAGTTGAAAAACTCCAGATGGAGTGGGAAGTCTGGTTTCAGCGTTCCCCATCTGGAAATGGGATGTGACCTGGCAAGTCACATCAGTGAACGACAACCAACCTGCCTGCTGAAAACCTGATCAGAAGGCTTTCTGTGAAAGAGGGGATGCCAGAAGAGCTTGGATAAAGTTGGAACTGGCTAACAGGAATAGCCAGCAACAAGGACTTGAGCTGAAAAATCAACACATGAAAGTAAGCAGAAACATAGGCTACTGTGGAAATAAAGTGAACACCTGGATGTAAAAATGTCAGGAGATAGTCTGTTTATCATTTTTTTACCTATTGTGCATCTTGCAGGCTTACATTTTCCCAGCATAAGTAATAGAAGTGCCCATTGAAAATCCCAGGGAAGCTGACTTCAGCATTGTACTCTGTATGAATGGTGAGGAGAAGGAGCAGAAAGGAGTACTTTTGGTAGCCTTTCTAGGTAGCCCAGCTCTGATCACGCTTCAGAATTTATACTCAGCCTTAGCTGTTCAGATCTGCTATAAGGCCATGATACATATGTCAAGGACAGCCATCAATCTCAGTGGGCTTGGATACTACAAAGAGCTAGAGAGAGGAAAAAGAAAGGGACACCTGAGAACACTTGCATTCTTACAACATGCAGATACTACAGAGCCTGACAAGACATATTAGCAGTGAGTGGGTTTTGCAATCAAGGTAAAGCAAAGAAGCCAAATGCACTCTGGGGATCTGTAAGATTTGCCACAGAAACTGAATATTTTCTGATCGAAAGGAATCAGATGATACAGTTACCACAGAATCTGCTTGTCTGAAAATCTTGAACAGTTCTATGCTTAAAAGATAACTGAAAATGAGATTCTGATCTGACAAATTTAATTTGTAGGTAAGTAGAAAAAATACTCTATTTAGTTTATAAACCAAAAAAATTTTCATTAGTGCCAAGATTAAGAAATAATTCAGTTAAATATGAGTGTCATGAAAGATGACTGCAGAATGCTTTTCAAAAATAGAAAACGAGCTAGGACATATTAGTATATACCAAAACCTCCTAATATAGTTCAGAATATTCCTCCAGACTGAAAGTCAGACTTTGGAGGTCCAAGCAGTGGTGTAAGTTCTTGCTTAGGTCAGAGAGATGAATAGCAGTAGTCAAAATTGGTCTATCAAAAAATGTGTAACTGGCTCTGTGAAGTGTGCAGAAAGGTCTTCAATTAGTTACTGAATGAGACATGCTAAAAAACTTAAGCAGGAGATTTGAAGATAAAACTTCTCATTGTTCTGAAATGCATACAGAAGTTATCCATTGCAAACTGGGGAAAACCAACAGAACAGCTAAAGTAGTAGATAAACTAATGATTGCTTTGGATTTTGCTATCTCTGTAATGAATTCAAGGCAAAGTTGTTCTACAGATACAGTCCATGAAAATACCCTTTAAACTTGTGATCAAAATGGAAGAACTGATTTGTGGGCAATTGGTTTGCAGTCAGCAAGTTGTTCTGCTCTCCAGGGCAACTACTGTAATGGCACAAGCATCTTGTAGTAGCTTTCCAGTAAATAAGAAAAAAAAAAAAAAAAAAGGAATGACTGCACACTATTTGGAGACTCAGTACATTTTTACTTTTAAAGTTTGGATTGATTTGAAACAGGATCATAGTTTTGATCATTTGCTGAGCCTGAAAGACAAAGAGCAGATGATAAAAACAAAAACCCAAAACCTGACTAGCATTAAAATACATGAGCAATGAATCTAGTAAGCACAGACACAGGAGAAAACTGATGCAAAACCTGCAAGTTCATGCTGATTGTGTTCTGAGGTCATGCTGTAGATTCAGAAGAGGAATAACAGGAGTAGGGACTTTCTGCTTAAAAAGCAGGAGATATTATTTTGATTTAACAGATATAAGTTGTAGCATGTGGGCCCCATGCAAGATAGTAACCATGGAAACCTGCCATGTAAACAGCTAGTTCATTGTTGACCAGCAGGAAAGAAGAAATAAGTTTTGAAGAAATACGTGGCAACAGATGTGCCTTCAGCTGGTTCTTGGGCGTTACCCTTAGCTATGGTTCAGAAGAAAATGACAGCACTGTATTTTGTATGGCTATTAACATCCAAAATCAATAATTTTAACTTAGAAGTATTATTGTTTATTACTATGAATAAACAGTACCCTTAATGCTGTAGTACTTGTCTTTCACATTGACTGTTAGCAGTAGATAGTGTTAAGCAGATCCAAAGGACGGAGGAAAGTATACTAACTACCCGAAACACTTCGGAGACAATTCAGAGCAAGAGGTCTTCCATTGGGACAGGTTGAGTAGCTAGTGGAAAAGGCAGTCCATAGTATTTCTTTCTCCTATTCTGCAGATTAATCTGCTGTACTTCAGGTAAATGACCCAGTTTGGGAAGAAACATTTTTAACAGCCTTATTCCTAGCACAAATTATCTGGAAATACGTATTTTTTGTTCTGCAGAACAGGAGGAAGAATGCCTACTGAACGGTGAGTTGCTTCCAAAGAGATCTTTTTACCTTGCACACACAATCTATCAATGGGGGAGCTTCCACCTGTATGGAGCATTGTGTTCCTATTACAGAAAGTTTATTCATTGACCATCATTTCAAGATGATTTAGGTGAAAAGCTGTGTAAGTGAACAAAATTTGACTCTTTTCTGTGTTACAAATCGTTCTTACAAGTTCCTCTCCCTTCGCCTATCCCTTTTCAAAACACTTTCAAAACCCATGTAGGTTCATACACAAAACTGTGGGCTTACAGTTCCATGGCAATATTGACACAGAAACACCACAGACTTAGATGAAGATCACGGGAGTATGGAGAGAACTTATGCCCCAAAAAAACCCCAAACATTTATGGGTGCTTAAATCTCTACAGTATCTTCACTGTCATTTGTATGAGAGACAGTTTGAGGATAGAACAAACTGAGTGCCTCAATGAAGTTCTGATTGCAAGTGTGGCACTAAGTGGAATTGTGAGGAATATGTTGGCAAAGAAACATGCATCCTCAAAAGATTTTTTTCTCCTTTCATGTAGTTTACAGAAGGATAAATGTTTATGGCTTATCCACTGGGAAAGCTGGAATGATCCCTTGTTCAGGTAAAAGCTTCCCAGACAAGAGTATCCTGATATGTGAATTGAGAAGTTTAGTATCATCTTTGGATAACACAATTATGATAGCAGGTGGAAGTTAAAGGTGAGATACAGAATCAACAAGGAGTGGGAAGGAACAGAGGTGATAACTGCAGGTATCAGTGAGAGAAAGATTCAGCTGTGCTTGTTAAACTGTTGCACATTTTGAGATTGGGAAATCTCTGCTCAGACTGAAGGAAGAATTTTACTCAGTGGAGGGCAGGTAGAAAATGGAAAACAAGTGCAGGTTATACCATGGTTGTATGGCAAAGAATGTTCTTTGTAACAGAAAGATAAATCCAGCTTGCTATAGTGTCACTGAGAGCAGCAGTGAAGCATGTGGCTACTGATGTGTTTGGACCTCTACATGGAGAAGCCCATCAGTCAATATTAGCTGTTAGCAGTAGGCCATTTTTTTAGATAGCTGAGGGTATGCAAAGCAAGGAACCAAGAGGCTTGACAGTAACAGACATTGTAATGAATTAATTCATCACTAGAGGTAGGATCCCAGGCAAATTGCATACAAACATAAGGGAAAAATTCTGTTAGGAATCTGCAATTTTGAAACTTTTCAATCAAACCTGGAGTTTAATTGTGCACCTTTGTAGAACAGTGCAAAAGGGACTGCAGTCAGCATATAATACTCATTCTGAGAGCATACAGAAGTCATTAAAGTTATAGTGTGCCTCAGCATTCATTATGTCTACGTATGAGCTGATAATCTACATTTACGTCGTGCACATTCATGGGTCTGCAGGGACCATGATTCTGACAGGAATCAGAGATTTGGACCAATGGTTGATGCAGCAGCTGTCCTAATTTGGAAGAGCTCCTTCTTTCTAAGGAAAAATTGGTGATAAACTCTCGCAAGTTAAAAATATCCAATGGCTTGTAACATGCAAAAGCTTTTAAAATGGAGGGGTTGATATTGGCCCAGAGGGCTAGGAGAGATTAGGGAGTAAAAATCAATACTGAATAAATTCAAAGAGTACTGGTGTCCAATGCTGACCTGAATAAATGGAGTGGTAAATAGGAAGCCAATTTATAGATCCGATCGTAAACAGCACTGTCCAGCCAATCCCCTCCACAGAGCACCTGTCAAATATGTATTTATGCTGCCAAAAGAAAGTTGAAAAAACTGTAGTAGTGATACATTCCCAATTAGGATAAAACTATCGAGGTTTGTCCGTGTGTCCCAGACAACCTATTATTGTTAAAAGCAAAAACCATTTCTTTGGGATATCTGAGAAATAGTTGAAGGGAAAATGGATAAATGAGGAAGAACTGTAAGGGGACTTGGAAGGCTGTATGAATATCTCCTGACATAGAAACGCTGTAAGTGCGGTTTATCTGACCAAGTGTAGACATCTAACTCTAAGCTTGTCCACTAAGTAGCCTAGTGATAATCAAAGGAGACCTAATCTGTGTAATCAGTAAAGCGAAGAGTCAGTTATCTCAGCTTAAAGAAGACAGTTAACATAGGTCAGATGAATCAGACTCTAAAAGTACCTACTTCTTTCCACTGACTGTCAAGGTTGACAAGTTCAGATGTGAACATCTACATGATATTCAGATCTGAATTCAGCTGAGATGAATCCAGCCCAATTCAGTCCCGATACCATTGCCATTCAGGCTCTTGGTGAGTCATAAAGAACACCACTATCAAGGATTCCATCAAGATATGGGCAGAGCTGGAACAGCTCCTGGTGAAATGAAGTCTAGTTGAAGCATAAAAGCAGTGCTGTTTTGGATATATCTGTATATAATAGCAATTAAGTACTTTTCTGGAATATTTAGCTGAAATAGTAAGAACCACCACCCAAAATACATGGTGTATGCAAAGCCAGTTAGGAATCTAAGCTATGTGGGTGAGCGGGTTTGACTGAAATCTGAATAGAAGTGCAGAAGAGTCAGTGGTGTTTGAGAAGATACCTGTGAGCATGAGAGAAGCAATGGGAGGCAGTGCACAAATACATACACACACAAGTCACGTACAGACATCAACTGGAATATATAGCAAAATGTTGTGAAACCTGAGAGCTTCTGGGTGTATTTGGAATAAATCCTAGAGGAAAACTATCACCTCCTATTTGATTTGTTCAGGCAAACAGGATTTTCTAAACCTTTTTTATGAAGCAGAACAAAGAAATACATGATTTTCATCATCACTTCATGTCTTCTTGCCCCTCCTCACATAACCTATAAAAATTAATATATGAATCCCATATTTTGATTAATTTTTCAGGCAGAAGACACTATAGACTAATAGAGCCTGAGGATGTTGTATCTTTGAAAAAGATGAAATGTTTTTCTTCTATGTATATATTATTATATAAATTTTGGGTGTAAGAAAAGACAGTCTGTGAGTATCTTAGATGGAATAGAATCTTAAATGCAAGACCTAAGTCTGTGAGAATCTTACTACCCCTAAAAGTAAGGTGTGAGCTTGAAAATGAAAGCTATCAGGAGCTGCCAATGTATAACATCTTTGGGAGTACCCTAAACCAGTTGAGGCTTCCTAGAGCGGTATGAACATCTCATAATACCACTTACGGCAATAGTTTTCAGAGAACAGTTAAGTAATATTTTTATATCCATTTGGAATTTCAATAACAGTGAGATAGATGCAAACAAAGTGCTAGGTTGTACTAGCACCACTTCTACTGACTGGCTTCATGGAACAGGCAAACTGGCTATCTCATTCACTGTGGCATATAGCCTGGTACTTCTTGGATGATGCTGAACAAAAAAATTAGCTCTTTTATAGGGTTCATTACAAAGTATGGAAAATAAGTATTTTTTTCACAAAATGTTAAGTCTATTCATGGAAACACAGTTGTTTCTGGGTTTTTTGAAGTGCTTTCTATTGGACAGTGTGACTGAGTTCTTCAAATGCAACAAAAGAGCATGGCATGGATTTCATGTTAGAATATACATAGAATCACGTTGCAAAATTCCAGCGGAAGAACAGATAGGAGAGCCTTTGAATATTTTTTAATTTGGGGGCGTACTTTTTCAGGTGTACTGCTGGAATCAAAATATAATGAAACACAGTTTTCCTGACTTTTCTGTATTTTTAAACAGCTTCAGTGTGAGTACTTGAGTAAATTTCTTCTAATATTCACTAAGAGTAATATATATTTCTCATGTTCTGTAGAGGCAGTGCAGTTTTGGCTACTTTGCAAATACATTATTTATCCCTTCAAAGAATGTCCTTCCATCATTGGTACATCTCAGAATAAGATTTAGCTGATGCTTTTTAACGCATTTCGTTTAGATACACATTTTTTCACATGATTCTTACATGTTCTGCTTCATATTGCATTTGCAAGGACAGAACCAATCAAGTCATTCTTAAAATGCAGAAGATGATTGCTGGAAAATTTGAAAATCTTAGTGTGCAGTTTAGTATGCTGGGTTGATCCAGGTGCCATGTTACATTAAGAAAAAACATCTCAAAACATGCTCAGTGTAACATCTAAATAGAGAAGATCAGAGGTAGATATGTATCTTCTTAATGTAATGGTATTTCCCTTAATTTTGTTTTTATATTTATATTCTGGCTCCATAAAATGAAAACCAGCTTGGAAGGACAGCTTAAAAATCAGAAGTCCTTTGCTGGTTTACATTTTCTTATGGCTATTGCAGTACGTCATAATAGCCACATACTTCAGCTGGTATAAATCAGCATGACTTCATCAAACGAAGCCAGTTTTTAAGGCAAATGAGAGAGTCTGTCTTTAAATCAACAGTGAATACTTTGAATTTGGTTTACTTTTATTTCGTATCTAAATTTTGTACTTAATTGTATTTTTCTTTCTTCTTTGCTGTCTGATGCTGCTCAGACACTATTGCTTTGAAATGAATGGGACTGTTTAAGTTAATAAAGACACAGCTGCCACTGTGTAGATTCAGTGGTACTAAGCTATGGTAGATTTAAGTGATTTGTGACACTAAAGACATCCTGCACCTTATGTAATTCAAACACCAGAAGAATTAAATAAGGAGGGGCCTGTGCACGATATCAGTTCTTGTGGGAAAATATGCTTCAGTGACTTACTGGCACTGGTTTTGGAATGTGGCATTTAAAAGTACCTTTTTACAGTGGGAAAGTATTTGGTCAAGAATAAACAGTCTGACCTTGTTAAATGGACCAAAGTCTGTGTATAACCTAGTTCCAGAAAACTAGTTTTCACCAGTCTGTGGGGAAAAAAATAGATCGGTTTATAAAAAACGCAACTAGATTTTCTAGAGAAAATGATATAGAAGAATCAGAGTAAAAAAAAAAAATTGTATTCAACTATGGACTTTTCTGGTGTGTGGGAAGTTAGCTATGAGCTTTAAACATGGTTCAAACAGTCATTTCAGAGGACGTTAAAAGCAGACAGTGTCTTACACTGTAGCCAGATGTATTCAAGTCATGTATGGGATAAGTGAATAACTTTCAACAGAAATCAAAGCCATTTATATTAACATCAATATCAAAATGTAAAAACCATGAGTTTGTAGTAAAACTGAGTTTATAGTTCGACCTAGATTTTAAACATGAAGCTCGATATCTCGAGACATTGTCACTTGACTAGCAAGGATACTTCTCTACAAAGAAGAAAAATGTGGAGCAAGAAAATGACTCCATTTTGGTTTTAGTTTCAAATTTTGCTGATGGTGAACTGGCACACTATTAGTGAATCTTGGTGGTATGAAATCCTAGCTTCAGTGTAGTCAATGGAAAATATCTCTTTAACTTCACTGTGGCCAGGATCTCATTCCAGGTTTTCACATACTATTTGTACAGTATGTGAAATACAGAAATACAGACACTTCTCTGAACAAATACTCAAGCTGCTTTGGAGTGGAGTATACAGAGAACAGCAATGACCTTCGGAAATGGTATTGATGTAAGTGCCTATCCAGTTCACAGGCTTTGGCCACAGAATTCTTTCTCACAGGTACTTTGTAGAGTACAACCTCTTCTCTATTTTTTGCCTAGTTAACACAACAGTGTCAAAATAACATACTAAAATTCTCAAGGCCTTGCAGATGATCCATTTTTTAATGCAAAAGTAAATGAAAAATGTTATGAAGTTTCAAGAATATGAAGTACATTGGAAGACATTTTTAATAATACCTTAAGTACATCATATAAAAACGGTAGTAGTCAGTTTGGATGCACTAATACAACAATCATTTCTGCATGATGTCTCCGTAACTGCAGTTATCAGCAAAACCACTGAAATAGTAACATTTCCACGTTATAAAATTTAATGAGATAGGTAGTAATAGATGCAACTGTTTAAAAAGGAGCATTAAATAAAACAAGTGAATAGAAGGGGAAAAAAAATGCTTGCATCAACTAAGTTCAGATTAAAAATTAGAAAGTGTGTACATTAGGTTTTGACAAGTTTGGATAAAGAATCTGTAGTAAGCCAGAAAAGAAGAAAGCTGCTCTCAATGTAAACACTGTTTTCAGATTTTTATAGTCAATGTAAACATCTTCTGAACTTAGCTTGAGTTTCCTGAATTCTGTCTCGCTCTACTTTGTGTTTACAACATCAGCTATATATTTACCCTGCAGAGATTTCTTGAGGCCCTAAAGGCGGTGGAGTTCCCATCCTGCTGTGAGAAGGCTCTGTGCATTTTCTATGTATAGTCACGTTTGACAGATTGACTGCTGCACTGCTCCAGTATCAAACTGTTAGGTTCTGAAAACGGGAGTTTTATGCTGCTAACTGTGAATGTATGTACAGATTTATCCCCTTCTGCAGTTTTGGATGTTACCGCTAACTCACAGAAAAGCAAGGACAAAAACTACAGCTGTTCTTAGAATCTACAAGATTTACAAGTGATGATACTTTTTTCCCCTTTGATTGTTTGAGGTTTTTTTTACTTTATGTGTGCAAGTTCTCATTTCCCTTCTATTCTGAGTGACATTTGTCATCCAGATCTGCCTTATAGCTCGAGCTCTTACCTTTTTAAAGAAGTTTTATTATCAGGGATTGATTCATCAGGAAGGGATTCAGGAGCTATTATTTACCCTTATCTACATCATTCATGTACAGGATAGTGTGCAGAAACCAGATTGTCTGAAAGGGCAACCTCTATGCATATGCAGAACTTAATTTTCCTGCAGTTGATACACTGCAAGTATAATCTGACCTTCACACTATTAGCAAGTAAAATGCGTAAATCTTTCAAAAATTCTTAGATTCATACTGAACTGAGGAAACTATTAGACTGACTAGAAATAAAAATCTTCATGGTAAATGGATCTAATTCTTATTTATATTAAGCATTCAATATCACTGTGTGTATTGTGTCACTTCTCCTCCTGGATACTCCACTAATACGTTTTTCTTATTATTTTTCACATCAAAGGATTAAAAAAAATATTTTTAAAAATAGGTTGATGAACATCTTCCCATATCATAGGCATGTACCATCAAAAATATGCAAAATACCTCACGTTTTTTAAACCATATTAAAAATCAGAGAGGTGGGGATTTTTTTCCCTCTGTACTTTTTGTATCACCACAAGCAGTGGTAGCAGGCTACAGTACACAGATAACTAGTATGAAAAAATGAAAAGCATTTTATACATTATCCTGAAGAAAAGGTGAAAATGAATTTAACCCTGTATTTTGAATTTAATATGCATTGAAATAGGCTCTCTGTTCACTTGTCGCTTTCTATGAAATTGAAGTGAGCTAAGATTTTAATACAGTTGATATCTTGGCCTTTTCTTTTTCAGTGCTGCTAGTCAAATCGTCATGGCAGAGAAGCTTGCACCTTGTACATTCAGAATATGTTCACATTACATTTACATCAGATTAATAACATGAATAACTCAATAGACAGTAGCAGTGGTTAAGCCCAGAAGTCTGAAAAGACAGCATGAGTATTGAACAGACAGTCATATCTGTTCAATCTAACATTTTCTTCTGAGGATTCCTTACATGTCCTTCAGGCTCTGGAACCCATTTAGAGGTGTGAGCACAAACCTCTCAGTAATTCCCGGTGAGGCGCATACTAAAATGAAGAAGAGAAGCCCTTTAATCCTGATTGAACATTTATTTCAGGACTGAAATGTCCTGCTCTGAACCCTGCTTTGGGTATTGCCAAGAATTTATGTGTCTGTGTAAGCACCTTGTCCAAGTGAGGAACTCAGCAGAACTCTTCCTGCATGCTTCCACCACAGTCTTCAGGAAACCTCCCATTGCATGGCATATATATGTGTACATACAGCACTGGGACAGTATTTACTCTGTAAAGGATTCCAGATTTGGTCAGTGAACTGAGGATGATGGGCTGTAACATGAGGGAAGTTACAGGACTGTCCTGTCAGGCAAAGTTCATTCAGGGAAACTACAGATTTATGTTCTGACACCAGGAAAAAACTTGTCTACAGTTAAGCCTTTGCTATCATAATTCGCTCAGCAGAAACAATTCCTTTTGAGACTCCCTTATCATGGAACAGAAAATCATTGTGTTAAGAGCTGTACAAATTTGAATCAGGATCTAGTTTTAGCCTTTTTTGAAGACATTTTGTCATATTAGATGTTTATGGCCAAGCATTAAATTTTTCCTATGATAAATTCCTAGTTAATATATTATTTTTTCCTGTTAGTCAAAATGCTTAATTTAATCAAGGATTTTAACAATATCTCCTACTCATCAGAGGAAAGATTTCTTTATGTGAGTGTATTACTCTCTTTTGATATTCGTAAGCATCCATGTGTAGTTACACATATTGCTCTTCATTTTCAGGGTTTTAGCCTCTCAGGAATGTAATTTAAGTTCATGTAAATCAATTTACTGAGGTTTTACATTAGTATTCAAGCTTATTTGGTCAGAAGGTGGAAATGGAGAAGAAATTTGGAATTGTAGGAAGATCTCGACCTCGTTACATCTTTAATGACTTATCATAAATATGCTGTTGTATTTTTTTTAAAATTGTAGCGTTCTGGCTAGAATGCAGCCCATCCTACCTCTTTCTTCGAATTCTGCTTAGCATAGTTCCTAACATCTTTGTTTCGCACAAATATTGTATATTTGTATATATCGCACGTATATTTGATGGCACATCCCTAGCAG
This sequence comes from Falco naumanni, assembly GCF_017639655.2. Taxonomy (NCBI): domain Eukaryota; kingdom Metazoa; phylum Chordata; class Aves; order Falconiformes; family Falconidae; genus Falco; species Falco naumanni. The sequence continues at coordinate 37,001,919 of NC_054057.1, forward strand.
TCTGTATAGAGCACATAGAGGGAGCTAGGAGAAAAGAGAGCAAAAAGAAAGTGAGGAGGCCTAAAAAGACTGGGACAGTCATTGCATTGACAGAGAAAATGAGTCCATGCTAAATGCAATGACAAGGATTTTTGGTTGGGTTTTGCTTGGTTGTTTTTTCTTTAATTTCTTGTTGCTTTAGGCCAAAGAGTGTTTGAATTCACTTTTATTTCCAGTTGCTGCTTTGCCTTCTGGACAGAAGATGCTACTTTTTCATATGCGAGCAGTTTAATTTGCCACATAGCTGAAATTCTTTCCTAGTGAATATGTGAAATATTACACCCTGAATTTGCAATTAATATGACAAATGACATCATTTTTGTTCTATTCTCTGCTAAAGGTGCTTCACAGATAGAATTGTTCCAACTCGATTAAGTGCTATTTTTAAACTAAATAAAAGACATTCCAGAAACTTTTTAAGTCTTGCCCTCATCTAAAACATCTTGACTTGTCACATTATCTTTGTGCCCACATGGCCACAACAGAAAATATCTTGTGCTGCTTTCCATTCCTATGAGAGGTTGGTGCATGAACTAATCAAAACCACTAACATCTATGTTGATCACTTGCAGGCCTAACATGGCATTATACCTATGTAATGAAAGAAAAATGAGTGAAGTTCAGTAACATTTCCTCAGTTGCCATAGAAACCATTGCATCTTATATAGGATACTTGACTGCTTTTGGGCCCCGTCCTTTGATATACCAAGTGGCTTTCTATGAGTCCTAAATGTCTTCATTGCCTATTGAAACTGCAATCAAAATCAGGCAACAAGAACTTGAATGCTGTGACTTAAAGACAGGCAGTTTCTATCTTAGCTTCATCTACTCGAATTACAGCCTACTACAGTTGGATTCCTTTGAACGTTCTGCAGCCCACGAAGAGGTAAACTACTCACACCACGGAAATCAGGGTCCCAGTTCAGTGTGCTGAAATTAACTCATATGGTAGGTCCATACAGCGTCAGATGCTTTCCCTGGCAATGAACTGCAGTTTTTGAATTGTGGGGAGCAAACTTTTGCATCACATTAGCCAGTTCAGCATTGGTCTAACCTCAGCTGAAAAAGTGGCACCATTTTCCAGGAAAGCAGAACTGACAGAGCGCTGCCTGTGCACCTAAGCCCGCACAGCCAAAATCCCAGCTGACACAGTATTCTAAGTCATATGCTGACCTTAGTATGAAAGGGAACTTCAATTAGATGTCTATTGTGGTTTAAAATATAGAAGAATGGCTTTGTGTTCAATGGATTACCCTACTGATTAAGACAAGGAAGCAGATGCTGCAAGGGCATATAGAAGGAAAGTATTTATTTTCTCCCATTCTTTTATAATTCAGAATCTATTCCATGTACCAGAGCAATTAATAGATAAAGTAAAAGCCCACAGACGTATTAGAACCATGAGAATTTCCCAGTAGACAGAGGTACTGATACCTATGTATAATGAAACTCCCAGCACCTTCCATGTCCCAAAAAGCAAATAGAAAGGAAGGGGGAGGGAGGAGAATCATGAAGGGAAGTCTTTTTATTTTCTTCTTTTCACGTGAACGTTTATAATTAAAGGGGAAAGTAAATTAATTACATGAATATTAAAAGGTTACTCTTCTATTCTAACATTTGGTCACAAGTTGTCTAATGAAAAGGAATGCAGGCTGGAGGGCTGCCATGCCTTTGCTTCTTTCTGCAGAGGGCCACAGGCTGAAGCAGTGATTGTGCGTGACAGATTCTGGGAACAATGAGCCTGCGCACAGATCATCCAGATGGAGCATGCTTTTCTAAATTACACCAACAACAGGGTGGCCCACAGGCAAACAAAATAGTTAAACAATACATAATAAAGTTTTTATTTGGTATTTCCTGTGAGCCTCTGCCAGTTGCCAGGGAGTGTACTGTATTTTTCTTTTGCTGTATTAATTGTTGACCACAACTGGCAAAGACCCAAACTAGCAGGGACAGATAAGGGGGGGAAAATGGCATCTGGACACTAAAGCCTCAAGTGTACTGGGAAAAAAAGCACAAAAAATTACAGCATATATCTGGAATTTTCCAACTAACGATGTGCGGATGTGGTAGCGCTAGGGAAAAAGAGCCAAACTGAGCCTGCTTTGTTCACTAAGAGAGGCCCCCCTGTAACATTCCTTTTAGCTGTGCATATTTTGGCTTCAGTTGTGCAGTTTTAACTATATACTGTGTATGGAGCAGTTCAGTTGTTGCTGCATGAATCCAGAAATTTTGTTACAAGAAATAAAATTATGTCAATGCATATGCATCTTTGTTGTGAGATGAGGTGTTTAAACAGAGGCTGTGTTTTAAATGTTAAATTATAGGTGTTAAGTTTTCAGAGGGAAGAGGGAGAAAATTTCACTAAGTGTAACCCATCACAGCAACAGCTGCAAGGAGGAGACCCTCAGTAGCAGTGAATGCTGCCTTTTTAAACTCATCAATGAAATCAGTCCTTACAGTTATCTGGTTTAGGGAGAAGCCCACAATATAGCATTAACACTTGGATGCAAACAGAAGGCTGCATAAACATGCTAGTTTGATACCATTTTTCTATTTTCTTTGCCTTTATGAACAGTTGAGGTATTGACATCTTTTTAAGGAAGCTTTATACTCCTGATTTACTATATGCAATGTAGTAAGTGATTTTGCTACTACTAGTACATAGCAAAGAAGAGAATAAACAAGAACAGGCTGCTGTTATTTTCTTCTAGAGATAAAATCGCCTTGCAGATATTAGGCAGCCTCTCCAAAGAAGATGGAAGTTGGTGTGAAGACTATCAATATGTGTAAAGAGAACCAACTGTACTAGGCAGTGACAGGGTCTGCAGCTACAGCAGGTCTGTAGTTCAGTTGGTGGGGAAGAAATTATTGTTATGAGCTTAAGTTGTCATATATTTCTACAGCATTTTTGGATGTACTTGGACCATCTTCAGTGACCAGTGGCCCTTGTTGCCACAGACTTGTTTTCACTTCCCAACTCACATGCTCTTTCTGGCATTAAGTACTTTGTTTTTTTCTTTGTTTGTGTTTTTGGTTTTAGGGCAGATTTTTTGTGATTGATTTTAGCTGCAAAATATGGAAGTCATCTATTCCATTATTTCTTTGTACATGTACAGTTTTCTCCTGTAAGAAAATACATTAAAAAATTAATTTCTTCACTTGCTATTGTATTCATATGCATGCTGGTTATCAGCAGGGCTGAACCTATGGATCAGTCACATAGATTTCTTCAACCTGGGCTAGCAGAATATACAGCTGTAGTGGATGGCTGTCATAAGTAGCTGATTAAACTAGAAGAAGGCAGGATGCGTTCCCAGTGGATTTCCCAGATTCCTATTCATCTTCCAGCACATAACCACTGCTTTTCCTTCCTCTCAGACCTGTATTCCTACCTCTCCTCTAGCCCAGTCTCCTCTCTCTACTAAATCTGCTCCCACCCCAAATCCTCTGTGAAGCCTGCCCTCCCAATGGGCTCCAGACACGCCCCTCACCAACTTCACAGTCTCCAGTGCTTTCAGCTTCAGGCCTTCCTCAGTAGTCCCTGTCTCCTTTAAAGGTTTATGTCTGTCTCATCGCACCTACTGCCCATTTTTCCTTCTTCTTCCCTCCATAGCTCGTAGGCTTCTTTCTCAGTGTCAGCTACACCAACTCTCCACACACACTCCCATTCCCCATTGTTCTTCAACCCAACAAGGGGATGTCTTAGTCTCTTCTCTTAATCCGGTTTTCATAATCTCTTCCCTGAGGGTGCAGCTGTTTTCATCTCTGTGGCTAAGTCTTATAGGTTCCTCTTCAAACATGAGATACAGAGTTTATAGGGTAACAGGCTTTCTGTACTCGGTCAAAAACTTGAGGTGCCATGATGTCCCACAGACCCCCCTGGAGCTGGCCTGAAATGTGCTTGTTGAAAGCAAAACCTTCTGAAAGTGCAATAATTATGCAGTAGTATAAATCCTTACTGAGCATGTGATGTTTTTCAGATTTATGACATGGCCAAATTTGGAGCCAAGTTTTACAAGGATGGCAAGAAGCACCTCCTTGACATAGAGGCCAAGTTCAAAAACATTAGGGCACCAGAGCTTCTCAAAAAGAAGATCACCAGAATTTAAGATGGGCAAACCATGTATTTTTCCCTAGCCTCACTCCAGGAAACCCCTGAACAGCTTCAGCTGAAATATTTTGATAAAGCTGGGTATATTCCAGAGAGATCCAGCATGGAAAATGTTATTGTAATCAGTGAAATTTTGGTAAAGTTAAAAAGTGCTGAAAAAAAGGGTCTTGTACAGAGAACTTCAGTAATAGGCCATGCTAGAAGCTTGAATATGTTATATATGTTCTGCTTCTGATAGTTGTCTCCTAGCAGAAGGAATCTGTAGAGTTCTGGGAGTCTCAAAGGACTCTCTGTTTCCCTCGGTGAAAGCCAAGGTGCAAAATCATTCAGTTTTTACTAATGTATGTGCTGTTTCCTAGGCAAGGATCCCTTCTGCATACCCTTATAACCAACCATGGTGTATCCTACATGTGGAAACTGATTCTTATTCATTTTAAAGACCCTCTACATATTTCCAGTCCCTAATGGCATCTATAAAGGTAATTTATTCACAATTAGGAATGTCAGTTGGGAACAAGCAGTCAAAGCGGTGTAAAAACGCTTGATGAAGAAAAGATTCAGATCTGTGGTAGAGGTGAGTATGGCTAGCTACTGATGGGCATGAGAATTCTTAAGTCCACTGAAGTCAATGAAGTTCAAGAGCAGGTCTACACTCAGCAACATAAATGTACTGATACCAAAATTCCTTTCCAAATTTCAGATTCATCTTTTTCTCTCATGAAAATGAAAAATCATATATTTGCAACCTAGTGAGCTACTGTTCATACTAAAATATGTAAAACTTCACTGGAAGTCAGATGAATTAGAATAGGCTTCATTTCCTGTGAATACACTGGTTCCTCCTCCAGTCAAGGACAAGGCAAGTCTTTTAAACCTTGAAGCAGCAACGGATTTATAGATCACTTGTTATGGGAGCAGTAAGCAATCTACTTTGTACTTGCCTGAGATGTAATTGATTAAAATTACTTTTGTTCCTCACATATGAGCTATAACACATTCTTGTCTACAGCTTTTCCTGGTCAAGTGTCATTCATCCCAGGTCCTAGAGACAGGAAAGGCAGGATGGTTAAGAGAAGTCACCTGCAGTACACTACGTTATTTTTCAGCCTGAAGATTACATCCCAGAACTGTTTTAAGAAATACTGTGAGTCTCCATATAATTGATTTCAAGGCATGTTGCCAGACTAACACTTCAGTTATCCAGAAGAAGCACTAGAGGCCTCTTTTATTGTTGCTGATAACACCTTTACTGTAAATGGAAAGATTTAAAATCCATTCTGTTTTTTTCATTAGTTGTGCTATTCACTTCTGTTTTCCTTCTGCTGGATTATGCTAATGGGTTATTTTAGTCTTGTTCCTACTTCGATTCAAGGAAGTTTCATTTTGATTTTCTTGCAGTAGCCCAAAACAAAACACTTTATCTGGTGTTTAAAGATGCTTTGTAAAGAAAAAAATCTTAAGAAGGGGTCATTTAGGCCCATGTTTTGTAAAAGCTTCATATTACAAAAATCAACTTGGTCTAAATTCAACCTGAGAGTATCCTTCTAAAAACAACCATACTGTTAGCTCTTGAAAACACTTTCTGATCCTACAGTCATTAATGACTTTAAACAGGAGTAGCATAACCTCATGATACTAATGAAAAAGGAAAATATTCTAAACTAAATACATTCTTTGTTTGCTATCACAAAAAAATCCTTTTTCTTGCAGACTGCCACTTTCCTAGAAAAATAGGTAGTATTTATTAGATGGAATTGTATACTCTTTAGAAGACACAGGTTATTTCTAATTTCTTGTTTCTAAAACTACCTTTTAAAATACTAACAATTAAAAACAAGGATAGATCGAAATATAAATTATTCCACTGTCGGAAGATGTCTTCCTCTAACCACCCAGAGCTTCCCTGGAAATCAGTAGGAATTACATGCGTATTTGGAGTTAGGTTGGAGCTTGTTATGAGATATCCAGTTGGCTTTTTTAACACAGCCTAATAATATTAGCCTTTCCATGCATGACATTTTTTGCCTCAGAAGAATATTCTAGGTCCTATTAGCTTGTTCTGTACCTTCTCTACTTTTAGGTTTAGACCCTTAGACCATGCAGCAATTTTAGGGATTGTTGATCTGTGTCAATTGCAAAGCTGTTGGTACTTGGGCTAGGTTTCTCTGCAGAAGCTCTAGTTTCTAGCACTGCTGCTCTCTTCTCTCCTTCTCAGCATCCCTGGAGCCATGCATTGAAGGCTTTTCTGACCACAAGAGAATGTTTTTTACAGGACTTCCTCTGAAAGTGCATGGAGGGGGGTAGGATGTTGCTGTCCCTATGTGGTTGTTAACGCTGTGAAAGTTTTCTGGAGGTGGCAGGCACTCTTAGTCCCTTTCAGGGAAGATGTAGGAAATTTTTTGCATGGAATGATTGCTTCTGAGAATAGATGTTTGTGAGGAAAACACATGGACAAGCGTGATGATGGTGATGATGGGAAACACATACAGACTATGAAACTGAGTATTCCAAGGTCAACTGATAGTAAGGTTGATGTTATCACAAGAGCTCTTGGCTACCTGTCTGAGACCATTACAACACTTCCACTAGTTCTTGAATATTAGTTCCCATTTGATTTATTCACCTTTTTCAAGGATGGATTCCATATTGCGATAAACATTTTAGAAGGCTTTTTTTGTTTGTCCATTTTTATCATTCTTACAAGGACTCCTCCTGAACAGTTAGGAGCCATGAGTGATTCACTGAGCAGCAAAAGGGATGTGACATAGGAGGAGACCTCCTGAATATTGTATTTTTTATTCTCGGGCAGGAGAGGGGCAAAACCTTTTAAAGCAGTAGATCTCCATTCCACACCAGGTGCTCCCTTGTGGTATATCCCCATTGTGCCAGCAGCAGCCTGTCTTCCTCTCTTGAGGAGACCCCGGAATAAAGTATTGCCACTACCAGGAAACAACATTGTACCGACTGAACAGAGAGAACTAAAACCTATCTCTGTAAATTGGATGTTTCCTTCTCTCCTGGAGACTCAGTATGCTCAGAGTTTCACAACCCCTGTGCCTGTAAACTGCCGCGCATTGCCTGAAGCTGAGAACATTCACTTTGTAACATGCAGAACACATCTAAACGCACTTCTGGAATATCAAAAATACGTCTCAGTGCCACAGCTCTGACAGCAGATGCAGAGTACATACATTAGTCCACACTCCCTTAACCACTGCTGGAATTGAAGTCTGTCAAATAGATGCCTGGAAGTGGATTTGGATTCTCAAAAAAAGTGTTTGCTCTCTGAGGCCTCTATGCCCACAGTGTGCAAGGGGTTAACAAGGGAGCCACTTTGAAAACAGAGGCAGAAGGTCAACAGCAAAGACTCCTACAGCCTGCCATGGAGAGCCTTTCACCCGTCATTTCCCACCCAGGGGATTGTAAACATTGGCTCGAAGCCATGGAGTCCTACAGAACTTCTCTTTACTTTCAGCATATACATTTATACATCTAAATGGAAACTGAAGCACGGCAAGTTATTCCTGCATGTCCAGAAGGAGAGAGGGAGCTTCTGTTCAAGTTGAAGAGATGACGGAAAGAGCCATTACTCACACTGGAATTTGAAAACATAGAGATATGCTTGTTTAGTGGTGCTTCACATGTAACATAGCTGCTGTTCTCAGGCAAACTTTCTCAACTCACAGGAATGTGTAGAATGCTGTCACTTAATCAGAAACCAGAAGAGCTCTTTTATCTGCCATTTGTTAGTAACTAGCAATATTGTTCTTATCTCATTGTCCTTTAGTCTGATGCGGTGCCCTCAGACATGAGAACTTGTAACATGAAAGCACTCATTACCTTGAACGTTCCTGTTTATATTGTCTTAAGCTATTATCACTTTAGCTTAAATAAGATGCTTTGTAGCAGTTTTGAGAGAGATGAGTCATCTGCAGAAGTCTGTTCTACAACATCATTTTCACAAATAGAGTATTTTTTATTTTTGTAAATCTATAACCACTCTGGAGTAGAGTCTTCAGCAATCTAGACTAATTCAGAACTTTTTCATCCAACCAGTACAATATGTTATCTGTAATTAATTTCCCTTGGAATATGGCTTCTTGTAAATGACATAAATTAACCATACAAGCTTTAAAGTTAAAATTGGGAAATAAAGCATAACAAGATCCAATATTGGACCAACTGTAATATTCTAGGTTTCTGGTAAATCCTCTGATACTTAATATCAGTTTAGAAAATCCTGTAGCGTTTATAAGCAGAAGAAATTTTCTTTTGGGTTCTTTAAAAATCTTGGGCTTCACTTTGTAGTGTGAATCCTGAGTTTTGGCCAGTGAGTAGTGTATCAAGTAGCAAGGGAGGAGATGTTGTTTCTTTCTCCACAGAATAAAACAGTGACATATTCTAGAGTTTTTATGAGTCCCATCCATCAGAGGGATGGAATACAAACTGCCTAGATCCAAAGTAGAATCCAGCCTGGTAAATGTAATTAATGCCCGCTTTTATTTTTATCCAGTGATGGTCTAATGTAAAATGCATACACATTCCAGAGAGCAATATCCAGAAACTCAGCTCCTCGCCCCTTCCAGCTGATTGTTCTTAAGCACTCAGTTACTTTCAGACACAGTCTTGCCCCATGACTCATATACTCCTGGCAGAATAATGACTTGGCTTCAGCAAAGGCAAGGAAAGAGCTGTCACCCAAAAAAACCCTACCCAAGTGGTCAAAGTATTTGCTTGAATGCAGGAGGTGCCAGTTAAGTCCCCTTCAGACTGAGTTTTCACTTTGAAATTAACATAATACCATCTATACAAGACATTAATGTGGCTGCAAACACATCTTGCTTCCACCACCACTCTTAGTTACAGGCATCACCAGGTAAGACTCCATATGGACTTCTGTTGGGAACATCCAGGTATCTAGGGTATCTGTCTGCCTAAACACGCATCACACACAGTAGTGCATCAGCTGAAATGCAGATGCTTGTTTCTCCAGCACAGGCCTTTCTAATGTGTGTGACCATCTACACTTAAAAACCACATACACTTTCAGTCTAAGAAGAGGAATTTGACAAGTAAAGATACCAAAAAAACTCATAGCCTTGGAAAGTCAGCATTTTGTTGGTCTTAAGCTCACAACGCTACTTAAATGTGTAATTCAGACAGCCTGAAGACTCCCCTTAGTCTTTTTGTCCTTTCTATCCAGTTCTTCGTTTTGCCATGAAATAACAGGTTTACGGGAGGGTCTTGTCCTGCTGATATTTATTTCAAAACTCAACTAATCTCTAACAATCTGTGATATGTTTAAGTATGTATAAACACATACACCTATCCATATATTACATCTGTATACAGAAAGTACATCTTTTTCTTTTTTTCTGGAAATCTGTATATTTCCAAACCTCTTTTCCCTTTTGTTTTTAGAAAGAAGGATGTTTCATGAGGGTTTTGTTTCCCAAGTGTAATTTCAAGGAGCCCTTGAAAGGCATTTCTTAGGTGTTTCATCTTTAGGGTACCATTTACATTTTTACTTTACTTTAAAGCCATACATTTATTTAAAGCCATAGTAAAATCTACTGCCTTCAACTTCAAATGTAGAACAGATTTTCAGTGTTTATAGTTGCCCGAATTCTTTATGCCGTGGATGTAGGATGGTCCAGCTACATGTCAGCCATCATGGTGATACTAGATATCACTGAGACAGGTGTTGCTCCACCAGCCCTTTTATGTACCGTACCAGGCTATTAATCAAATTGGTACTTTGCCTCCAGGCTCCTACTCAAGCCTGGTAAAGTCTGTATCAATAGGAGCACAAATCTACACTTCCAACAGGAGCATCACAGTCCCAATCTGCTTTGGGGAAGAAGAGATGTGTGGCTGCGTAACACTATATCAGATGCTGTGGGTGCTCTGACCATGCCATGCCATGCTGCTGGAGAAAGGTTACAGCTCAGTGCCACTAGGTAGATAAGTGCTTCTCCTAGGAGTTGATGGGACATAGAAGTGAAGGGAGCCAAAAGTTACAACAAGAATTTTTAACATGTAGCTAAAATGTAGTAGAGGTATGAAATTTCTCATATGTACCAGCTTTAAAGTTATCCAGACAAATATCTTAATTTTAGATGTGCAGACACTACTCTTGTCCAAATCCGACTTTCATTATAAAAGTCACTGGGATAAATATTTTCAGTTTAATTGGGACTGAGCTAATTTTACCTCTATTACACATTCTGAGTAAGGATCAGGTAAGTTCTTACTCAGCAGCTAACCCCCTCGTGCACACATGTCCTGTGCTCACCCTGCCATATGCGAACAAGGTATACCTCTCTTACTTATATGCCCTGATTGTTGTTCATGTCCTTACTTTCCTGTTCAGCTCTGGCCATTAACTCAAAGCACAGCACATTCCTTCTCAACTGAATGAAAACAGTATCTTGTAGAAGTTTTTTGCACCATTTCCCCTTTTTTTGAGTCCCAAGCTGAAAAACTTAATTTTATTTGTAGTAGTCTGTTACAATTCAGGATCCTGACAGAATTCTGTGTTAAACTGTGACCCAGTGGTTACGTGTGCTTCAAAATGGGCCAGAGTATTTCTTTTTGAGAGCGACTCAAATTATTCAGATCAATTTTGATGGTCATGTTTCATTAAAAACTTTTTAAATCCACCTTTTTTCTCATCTAGGAGCAGCTGTAGAGTCCATGGTAAAGCCTCTCACCTAGAGAACTGGCGGTGTTTAATCCATTCTTTGAGGCAGCATTTTCTTTGTCCATCGTCTCCTTTTGTTAAAGATGGTTTGAAACAGAAGTGGGTCAGAGTTTCATGGGAGAGAGATCTGTGGTGGCCTTCATGGTTTTGCTTTATTTAGTTTTTTTCTGTTCAGAACTGAAGTCTAGCACAGCACCCCAGGAAGTGGGGAGACTTTTTTCTATTAACCAGACTCTGGTTTTCTAATAGCAATGGAAAGCTGGTCTTCGTTATAAAGCCAAACCGTAAGTGGTAAGGCTCATATTCTCTAGTTTGATGAACTTGGGAAGAGACCAAGCAGTCACAAGGGCAGCTTTGGAGTTCTCAGCATGGAGCTGACCACGGTTTGATCCTTGGTGCAAGTTAGAGCTACATGTTCTCCTTCTCCCAGGGACTGGGCATAAGTGATGTGAGAGACTGTGGAAGAGCTGGATGCCACCCGGTGGAAATATGTAGGGTGCTACATAAGTTGGTTTTGTGGCAACCTAAAGACGTAGAGTAGAGCAGGGCAACTGGGACAAGGCCCAAGATCTAGTGCTAGAAATTATGACTGTTCCCTCAGCTAGCTAATGCCAACAGGTGACTGAGCGAGTGGAAATGTGCCGAACTGCTGCAGCCAGATCCAGAACAAGACCTGTATTCCAAGGCACAGTCGCAGGCTGCCACCTTTTTAATGCTCTGTTTCTTCTGGTACTGTGGAAGGAACTCTCATCTTATAGTAGATGTTTGATGTGATCAGTGTAAGAAGCTAATGCTGTTTATTTCTGCCTGTGCGTTTTTTTCAGCTCTTAGATATATCATTAGAATTTGCTGTTTCGGTCTAAGATTTTGGTTTGATTATTGAGTCTTGCACTTGCAGCATGACTGAAGAGTGCCTGTTTTTTAAAAAAATCTGTCACTCTCCATGTTGTCAGGTATCTCTATATGTAAATACATTGCAATGTCAGAACAAGCCTCATTGCATGCAAAGCTAACCACTTCTGTAAAGAAATGAGATGTCCCATATTCCATAGAAGGCTGCTCTGCAGCTCAGAGATTAGGACATTATGGTTTTGATTTTAATGCACAACAAGCCCTGGCAAGCCTTTCTTTGACTTTCGTGGGCTCTGGATCAGGTACAGCAGTGTTGCTGATCTTATTTTTGCTCCTTTCTTTCTGTATAAAGAGAAAACACCTTTAAAGTGAAGTTTCAGGTAGTCTCTCAGAAATGTTCTCTGTATGGTGTCAGTAGATAATTCTGTGAAACGTTTTGGTCAATGGAAATATATTTCCTTGTATTAGTTTTGAGGTAAGCTCTGTGATCTTCAGTCACTAATGGTTGAAAGTATTACCTCATCTTAAGAGCCAGTTTTCATTTCCAGTAGCTGTCGCACACAGCTGCTTAGTGCACAGCATCTTTTGAGGTGAAACACACTGAATGTAGGTAAGGTATATTCTGCTACTGTTTATATACCTATGCATAAAGTGCATGCGCACACGCACACACACACATGCACTCCTACTGACAACGGATGTACCTAGAAATACTCTTCTGCAGCACCATCACACTGGGTTATGTGGTTCTTCCTAGAAATAAAAAAAGCAAAATTCTGGTTAGTTTTGTGTGTATAAACCATCAAAGAAATGAATGGCTTCTTTTTTGTCAAGTTATCTCACAGTAGAGGCTAAATCTTGCTTTCTTCAAAGCACAAATGTTTTAGAATCAGAAAGAGGAGATCACATTCTAAAATAACAACTTGATACTGGTGGTACATGTGATCAGGATTCGTGTCTTCTATAAACAGATAATTTTTTGCTTGATGATTTAACTAATGAAATAATAACAACAATCCTTCCACTTTTCACAAAGCAGTAAATTGAGCTTGTGCCTAAAATGAAGACAAATGTGAATAAAGAGATAAAATTGCTGTTACCATGTGCACTTCATGAGACCCACAGCACTTGAAAGGACGTCATTTTTATATATAGTATATCTTTTGTCAAGAAATAAAGTGCTTTCTAAAAGCTACCGGGGTAGTTTGGTACATTTTTACTTTAAAAGGGAAACTATTTTAATGTTTCTATAAACAGAAACAATATCATCATCTTTCACTAAGAAAGAAATATTCTCTCCAGCCATACCTATCTCTGTGATGGAACTGAAACCAGTTATCTAATAGTGGGAGAACCACTACTCAAAACAGAGATTAAAGAAATACAATTATTCAGGCTGATATTATCCCTGGAAGCTAAAGCACATTGTATAATGTAGTGATTATCACCATTTCCATCACAGTTAGGAATAGTAATAGGTCTTCAGAGATAGATTAAAAAGAGTCCTGGGCTTGCTTTATAAATGCACAATAATCAGTGAATGATTTAAGTGTAGTGATGGGAAAATACAGTAAGACAGTCCCCAGCAAGTAAAGCAGACACACTCCTCTCCCAAACCAGGGATGCCGAAGTCATTGTACAAAAGCTAAAAAGCTGACGCTGCCATCACACACACACAGTTTCCCCATATGGCATAGGTGTGCTCTGCTCCCACAGGTCTTTGGGGTGTCCCGGGGGGGCATGGAGGCAGAAGATTTGCTGTGGAACGTCCTCACTGCTGGACTGCTGGAGCAGAGCAGGGGGGGGGCGATTCGCTGTGCGAGAGGACTGGAGGCAGCCGAAGGTCTGCCCATCTGCCCACACAGCGCGGAGCAGGACCACCCTGGCCTGCCCAGGGGGGCTCAGAGCAGCGTGCAGGGCAAGTGTCAGAGCCTGTGGCCCTGCAGAAATGCCATCACTTTGTAACTTAGTATCCCCTGCCCTCTGAATTGCCACTGCTGCCCTGCTCAGTCCTGGCCATCAAGTCACTATTCCAAACTGCAGGTGATGAAACGTTACTAGACAAATTCTTTCTTTTTCCGAAGCGATTTTTAATATTACGTTGACTTCATTTTAAGCATTGTTACACTGTCAGGCCAGTGAGCCATTTTTAAGCATATTCCTTTTTGAAATTACATTTCTTCTTTTCAGACTCTGTGGAAATTCAGTGCTATGTTTCTAGCAAGGGAGAGGGAGGTGTATTAGGGAGTGAGAGTCTCTCTGCAGCGAAGATTGAAGCCAGGCTTCAATCAATACATAAGCCCAGATTTTTAGCCATCTGTAATTCTGTCCTCTCCAACTAGTCTGTGGCAAATGTGTCAGGCTTAGTCATACAGCTGAGAAGACTTTTTCTATAAAACTTGAAGAAAATTCTGCAAGTCATTTTAGAGTCCCAGACCTGAAGCAGAAGCCATGCAGTAGCAGCTCCATAGTGAAGTTGGAGGGATTCCACTTTGAATCCTCCAGAACAGTTTGAATTAATAGATTTTTTGGTGAAGCTGGGAGACCACAAAGTGACACTAAAGAGCTGTATTCTACATACTGCACCATATATTCTATAGCTATATTCCCTCATTTTTACTCAAAAAGAAAGGGCAAAAATAAATGAAAAAGAGTTGAAAAGATGCCCCAAAGATAATGTGAGAGGTCTGTTAGTGAGAACTGAACAAAATAAGTGCGTGTAAGAACCATGTTAGGGAACTTAAAAAAAATACTTTTTACAAATAATCTTTCATGAGGTTGAAAGGCTTTTAGCAATGAAATGAGTAAGTATCTAATGGTAGATAAAATTAACAAAATCAGCACCAAAAAAAGTACAGTAGAAACCACAATCACAAAAGCAAAATATTTGGAAGAAAAATTCTGTTTGGATTCAGGGATACTTTGTATGAATTTAATCCTGCTAATTGCTTTTGTGCATGATTTGTATGAAAGCTAAATATTTTAAAAGGTTTTATAGGCCTCTTCAAAGTCCCCTCAGAGCTAATTAGAGTAGAATTAATCTTATCCAGCTTTAGATGTCTAAAAGAAAGATGTCTACGTGTGGGCCAGTCAGTTTGATTCTCCTCATAGACAGCAGTTGCAACGTGTTCATCTGACCTGTACAACACACTTGCGATAAAATAAGATCAGTTGCTGGGTGCAATGAGGAGTGGGCCATGCCTCCCCCACCCCATCGCCCTCCTGGAGACCCCTCTGAATCAGCAGAGATGAGGGAAGCATAGCAAAACGCCTTCTCTCTGGAGTGAAAGGAAGACCCGGGGCCACAGCATGACTCACTGGGTAGTAGATTAAAGAGTGCCAGGAAACATTCGTGGGTACTGGAGCTCAATTGTCTATACTGTTAAATTATTAAAATAGTTCCTGGCATAGTTTTGAGTTATGCCAACCAGCCTTTCCCCAGACAGTTCCTAGGCACAGTTAACCATGGACCAAAGACCATTCCCAATAAGCAGTTTGCATGCGGTCACCTTTTTTGGGAGGCTGAGAATTTAGTAATATGGACATAGGCCACTCTGTGCCTGTTGGTCTCAGTGCCAAAGGAACATTTCCTGTCCCATTTAATTTCCTAGCACAGACATAGCCACTGTGTTACAGTCTGATCCCTGCTTTGTTCCGGTAGCTGTGCAACTGGGCATTGGTCTGTACTTAAAGTCTGTGGCAAACCGAAATGTAGTCTTTTGTGTCTATGTTACTCAACCCCATCCCTAAACCTCTGTTTGTCTTTGTCTTTTTTGAACTGTATGCTATTCAGACAACAACTATATTTGGAAAGGGCTGTGAATTGTGCAGATCTATTTAAATTAAGTAGTTATCCAAAAGTTAAAATCTGTTCTGTAAAGTAAATGGAAATTAAATGAGACTGACACAATGCCTAGATCTTGTGTTCACATTGCTAGTGAGCAGATACTTACCACTAATTTGATTATTTGTCAGAAACGGGTACCATGAAGGGCAGGGTTGAAACTTCTGGGGCTAGATGGTCCCAGACAGCAACATCTGTCAGATATAATAAGGCAGAAAGCTTTATTTCAAAATAAAGTTCCCTTTCTTCTTCTGACTCTAAATGCAGCTCTCCCCCCTTGCTTCTCACTGAGCACATCTCCCTCTTTAGAGGGTCAGACACAGCCTCAGTAGACTTTTGCAATGTTCTTTTACACATTTCATTTCTTTTCATCCTGAAGTGCTGCCTAAATCTATTGATATTTAAATTGTTAGAAGCAGTGATCTGCAGCTACTGATATCATTCTTATCTGATACCATCCCATCTTATCTGGGTAGTGGAAACATAAAAAGTGCACTGGAAAAGGAGACTAGTTACTCCTTTAGGTATGTACTCCTTCCAGTGTATGAATTATTCTGTCTTTTCATATGTAGCTTAATCTATGAAATTCAAATGTCATAGGGTATCCTTAGGACAGGCAGGGTGGGCTGAGAAGCTAAACATGGAAAAGGACCTCTTTTGGCCCAGGAGCATTTGGAGGCAGTTGGAAGAAGTCTGGACAGGGTCTGAAATTTGAGGGAGTTTGAGGGCCCAGGGGAGCAGTCAGGGAACATGGGGGAAGGCAGAGCACATGAGACATGGCGGGGCAGCAGGTTGTGTCCACCTGGGTGTTGGCACAGGAACAGCAGGGGATTAGGCACGTTTGGTGCACCATCAGGGGGGCCACTGGCACGTGGCAGGAAGCAGGGGAGAGGAGCCAGGAGGTCTGACAGCTGGGAGGAAGCTGGCTGGTGTAAGAGAGGAGGTAAAGTAACCAGGCAGGGTGAGGAGAAACAACAAAGGGGCAAGGGAGGGAAGTTCATTAGATGAGAGGACTAAAATGTGACATGGTCATTAAAGTCTACAACCTCCAGAGTATTTAGAAGTGTTGCACTGAATTTAGGATCTCCATCAGCATGTGAGCACGAAACCCTTTTCCTACAGAGCGATCGCCATGTGCCACATAACATGCGTGTCAGATTTTCAGGAGAGGCAGAATTGCAGTGAAATGTACAGATGCAAGTGCTTGCTTTTTTCGTCCTAAAAATGGGACTTTATCAAGCAGCTCTTTATCAAGTGCTCTATCTCTCAGGGAGAGCCTGTCTTACTGGTGGTGTGGATTATCTAAGCAAAGCATTTTTTCATTCTAAGTCAGAACCATGCTAAAGAGGAAGTGATGATCTAGTTGTTCAGCCTCACCATATCCTGTGTTCAGAATAATTTTCATTTCTACTTATCTGCAAATGTTTAATGGAATGTCCACAAATATTTTCTTCGTTTCTATGGTAAGAGAAAGAGAGTGTGAAACTGTGTCAAAACCACTGCATCATCTGCATCATCCTGTGCTTTTCAGGAGAAGACCCGGACTACTAGAGGAGTCATCTGAGGCATTACTTGTGTGCAGACTGACATTTACAACGTTTTGATCCCTTTCAGGTTCACATTTTGAAACACAGACTTGCATATTACAAACCATAAAGGTTACTTGGTCACTTCTATAATTACACAGTAATAACAGAGTATAGCAAAACAGCTCAACAAAGATTACTTTCTCTCTGACTATAAAGCAATCAGGTATTTGCTGGAATTGGACTGTGAGACTTTGGAAATAATTTTTTTAAAGGTTTAAGTTTCCAAATTACTCAGAAGTAAAATCTCCCAGTCCCCTTTGTATGCATGCATGGAGGGTACAGAGTAGAAGTACTTGGGGAGCTGTGCTGGTAAGTCGTCACATGGGAGAAGCAGTTAATGTTCCGTACACTTCCGCAGCCTTCTGAAAATGGCACTGTTCCCCCTGAGTGAGCACCTGGGGACCAGCCACAAGCTGTGATGCTCCTCTCAGGAAAGGAGCAGCTGTCCTGTGCCGCATTTCCCTGAAAAAGGGATTTCGGTTTGGGGCATACATTGTCAGAAGTATTCAGGCTGTGTCACAGCCATGCAATCCCCCAGTCCTTTGCGTATGAGAGTGCAGAGCCTTAATGTGGCTGGGCTGGTGGGACTGGGGAAAATAAAGCACCCTTTCACTGTGTGAGAAGAGCTGTGTGGTTCTCAAACCAGGAATCATGAGGTTTGGTGGTACTGGTGGCAGAGATCACACAGCTTTTGCTCCTGACACTGCACCCAGCCATTAACAAACAGTAATGGGTTGAAAATGTTGTATCTAATTTCTGAAAGCAACGTTTCTTCAATAAGCTTTTCCACAAATGTACTGAGCGAATAGAAGTGCAGTTCGGTTTAAGAGGTATATCTGCATCAGGAGGAGTATGTATGTGTTTTAGGAGGAATTCTGTCTGACTCAGATAGGGCATGTCCAGTAAAAATCCCTGACCTCCAGTTACATTTGTCCTCTTTCCCTGGAGTGAACCTCTGAAGAAACTTTTTGGGTTTTTATAGAGAAATACTTTGGAAAAGCATCACTGCTATGGTACCAAATCAGGAAGACAAATGGAGTTAAATAATGCCCAGCTTCCACACAGGAATCTGTTTCTGTGGACAGGTATCTGGAAGTCTAGCTCGACAGTGTAGTACTTTGCACTGTGTTATTGAACTGTTTCAAAGACAGATTTTATGAATTGAGATCAAAGTGTTTAAGAGGACTGTTAGCAAATATGACCACTTGTGCAAATATCTGTGAACCTCCCGTCAATAGCCATTCAGTAATTCCAAAGGTTGTCAGGGCATGTAATGAATGTAATAAATTTTTATTTGCTTTTGTTTCAGCTGGCTTTGACCAGCAAATTCGGCTGATTACTTCCATTGTTATTTTTGCTTAGAAGACAATTATATTGTTATCATAAAAAAAACACTCTTCTTACACATTTCTTTGTACTGGTCTTGACATTTAGAACTCACTATCCTAGTTAACATGATTTTTAAAGTTATTTTCATTCTTATCTTTGCACTTTTATTTCTGTGTGTTTGTTTCATGCTCCTCCTGAATGCTGCATCTCCCACCTTTGTGTTTGTTGGAGAAACAAACCAAAAATTATGGAGACCCTCCCTGCCCCCAGATTAATAGTCAGAGGTTTAAATTATAGCACACACTAAGAAATTATTGGTATTTAGCTGATGATAATATGTTGTTATGGCTGGTTTATAACTGTATTCAGGAGCAGGATACTCCCATGGTTCTGAGATCATATTCTGCCAACATAGTAGCTCACACAGGACTCTGAAGAAGTTCCTTGTGTTCTGTAAATATACTGAAGATACAAACAGGCTCATCTGTATTTGGTCTGCTTGTGGCAAACAAAAGGATAAATATAAACTGTCCCATCTCTGTTGTGGGTCCAATGTGCAGGACTCATGCAAGCACATCAATGGAGCAGTGCCAGTAAAGTTCCCACTGGGTCTCTACAACATGTTGCAACGTGACCACCAGGACAAGTACAGCCTAAAAGCAGACACTTTACATGGCATATGTCCCTGAGAAAGAGTGTATCATTTGGAAATAAGTTGTGAGAGAAGTTAGTGCTTATCTAACCAGCAGCACATGGGCAGAGACTAAAGACACAACTGCGAAGGTCAGGAATCAGCTAAGGAACCCTGTGCTGTGTTGCTTAGTTGAAAGCTGGCAGTTTAAGGTACCTCTGTGCTCAAGGAAACCACAATGAACAGCACTGAATGCCTTTGATAAGGGACAGCATTGGGGAGGGTTTGACTTAATCTATATCCAACCGATACAAAAAGTTTTATCTTCGGTTTCTTCAGAGAGAACTTCTGAGACAGATTAGACGTGTTTACTCAGGTTGACCCATACACTTGAGCAAACCCCATTTCTTTTACAAAAAACAATACAGAAACTATGAAGGGCTTAGGACAGACACGAGCAACAGGTTCTGATTTGTCCTATGGGTAAAACCACAGTATTTCCTAGCTTACTTGTTTCCAGCTTGGCTCTGGTGACTACATCTAAGGGGTCCACAAAAGTTGATTAAGAAAAGGCAGCCTTGTTCAATAGACTAATTTTTGCTCTATGGAGAGTCCAGATCTCCGCTGGAAGGTGTTTAGGGTCTTGAAGTTGCAAAAGCTTCAAAGAGTTTCTAGTAGCATGCTGTGATATTGTGATATCACACCAACAGTGTACTTTGATATTATATTTTTGTTGTACCCTGAACTGCACTGCTGTTGACAAGAAGTGGTCTCACTTCCCAACTCATCATCACTGCATGAATCCATACTGAGATTTTCCATAGAAAACCCTTTTCTATGCACTGGCCAAACCAGTTTGCCCTAACCTGTGAAATTTTACAATTTGGATTAAACTAAATGGGAGTTGTTTACGTAACCCGTATAAGATTATAATTCTGTAGCTAAGTGTGCTCTCTCTTACGTTCCTTATTGTTTTACAGGTTGTTACTTTGTGGTATAGAGCTCCTGAAGTTTTGCTTCAGTCCAGCTATGCAACACCAGTGGATCTTTGGAGTGTTGGCTGCATATTTGCAGAAATGTTCCGTCGAAAGTAAGAAATACAGTTTTATTTTATTCATGTTTTTCATTTGAAATTTGAAAAAATGCAGTAACAAGTCTGGTACAATACACTGGATCACATTTATTATGAAAAGGCGTGATAGGATGTTTTATTTGCAGCACAAAACATCAATAGCCATTGCGAATTCATACTTGTTGCCATCTTGGAGTCCCTTTTTTGGTGGGAGTCTGCCTCAGCTCTTGGTAAATAAAGCCTCTATGTGCATTGTTGTGTTCCTGTTACACCTGAATGCAAATGCAGATAAAAGTTGGCTGGAGAGACTGTTGATCAATTTGAGTAAAGCTGAATTCTGAAGAGGATTTACGCTGAGGAAGGCAGGGCATGGTGGTCAGCAGAGTCTTGCTCCGGAGTTTGTGCATTGGAGTGTCAGGTGTTTGCTTATAGTCCCTTCTTGGCACATATGAGATCTCAGAAGTCACTGTAAAGTTCATTTCTAAAGGTAAATTTTTTTTTAAGAATAAGCTGTTTAGCCTGAGAGCAGGTTAACAAAGATGTTAAATATAGGCCAAAAAAAGCAGATAAAAGACATTTTTTTGGCTGATTCAG
Source organism: Falco naumanni (assembly GCF_017639655.2). Lineage (NCBI taxonomy): Eukaryota > Metazoa > Chordata > Aves > Falconiformes > Falconidae > Falco > Falco naumanni. The sequence continues at coordinate 37,022,686 of NC_054057.1, forward strand.
TTAAATTGGCTATTATCGGAAGTGTCTACCTACAAAATATACTGCTGGATGCAGATGAGTTGTGAATGTGAGAGGAACACTTACGTACTGGTCCTTCCCGTGGAAGGATAGTAATATGGAGGTTGTACCATGCAGGGTGTGGAAAGGAACACCCAAGAACCTTAACAATGTAAATCTGTCTTGATATTAATCCAATCACATGCTCTTTGGTTGAGCTTACTGAAAAAGTGCTTGTTGTCATCACCTGGGCGATCTCCATCTAGAAACTGTGTAGTACTTTGTAACACCCACTGTGAAATCAAAGAATATACGCAAAGAAAATGTGAAAGCAAATTATACACTGGGTAGCCTAAAAACCAAAAGCAGTGTAATTTGCAAGGAGAAGCCATACTGCAAGGGCCTTGAGAAACAACTGTTTAATTTAGACAACGTGAAGTTCAAAATACTAATTGAAGTCTTGCAAAATAACTTTGGGATTCTACTACTTATTAATGTTAGTATATGGAAAAATAATTTTTCTTGGGCTTCTTGCCTGGTCAAATGGCCTGGGTAGAATTATTATACTCCACCCTCTCTGATTCTGACTCAGAAATGAGGTCAGAAAATGAGAGAAAAAAAGAATGTGTACTTTAGGAGTATCAATCAAATCTTCCATTGCAAACTTTTAAAGATTTAGTCTTATGCCATATACTGCCAGGTTCACAACATTACCATTGATATTTTTTCTGATTTAAATAGCAGAGTCAACAATTTCATTTTAGCATTTGAATTAGAGTGATACAGAACAAACAGCTGAACACAGAACTTTATTACATGCTCAAAACTCTCTTTTTTTCCTCATTTAATGTGTGGTATTCTGACAGATAAGAAATATTCCCATATACAAGCACCACCAATTGAATTTTATTTTCCTTTTATGATATGTGAGCCTCACTGACTCTCTAAATCCAACAATAAATTAAATTATGGACAGTTAAATTTTCTACTTATTTACAAGTGAGAATATTACATTAATATTACAAGATCAGAGAATTATTTTTTTAAATGTAAGTGAGATCTGATTTGAAACAGTGTTTGATAAAACCAGAACTTCTATTATTCTTGCCAAATGCAGGGTCAGTCTGACATTCTCAGTCCAAAATTTGGGAGATTGTCAAAAACTGTAGAGGTCAGAAATCTGCCAAGTCTGTATGTACTATGTTGTTTCATTGAAAACAATATGACTTTCACATCAATATGTAAGCATGATTTGGAAGACTAATCCCAAGGCTTATTGCCATAAAGCTACAAGGAACAGCACTGAATGCTGTCTCCATGGACTGTTGTATTGGGTTAATGTTGCAATACTCTCTGTATGATATATGTTGTATTTCTGATTCTCCTGTTGGATTGCAAAAGAAAAACCCATGTTACGGTGACCTTGGTAGCAATAAACTGTAAAATTTTGCAAATTCCATGGATTATTTCCAAAAGATTGAATAAATGCAACAGCTATTTCTGCTGGAAAATGCTAGTGCCCTTGGGTAACCACCGATCTGCATTTCCACTGGTGTTGATAGGATAAGAGCATGAGAATGCAGCTAAATCTGAGACATAGATGCTGGTTTGGCTTTAATACAACCTTTTATTTTTACCGTCTTACTGGGTACTTCTCTTCTTTCCCTACTCTCTTTTGTGTTCTCTTTGGAAGATTTTAAAGCTCTGTCATTTTTAAGAAATGTACTGAGTTTCCTTTGGGCTTTTTTATATCATGGAGACTTCACTGGAATGAGTTTCAAAATAAACCACTACCCAGCATCACAAAACATATCAGAATCCTGTTTATGCCAAGAAGATGTTTGACACGTTGAGTTTGCTAGAGTATAGTTTTGTGGGCTGTTACACAGTAAAGGTGCTGTAGGTTTGGACAAGTGTAGTAGAGAGGTGACCTCTGTATGAATGGTCCAGTCCATATGTTACAGGCTGCTGTGTCTCACAGAAGGCACCTCATCATATTTGAATCACTCTTAATCCAAAGCAGTTTAAGGCAAATGCAAACAAGGTATTTGTTTAGGAAATAGATCAAAAATACACAAAAGTGTATAAAGGAATTCACAGACATAAAATAATTATATAGAGAGTATATATAGTATATAGAATATATAGAGTAAATCAGAACTTTACTTGCATCTTGGCTGATTCAGCTAAACAAATGATGCTTCTCAGCTGAAGACTTTGGTCCTCCTGCAGCCTGAGGTTTGTATAAAGTCATAGCTATATCTAAAACATTTTAAAAAGGGTGCAGATTTGTAGGCTTCTGCATACGTGAATGTACAAAGCTTGTATTCTGAAACCCCTCACACAGATTCCCAAGGATCCTACTCTACTTACAGATCAACAATAAATTGCTCAGTAGCAGGTGTATGTTAAGTGTACAAAAACTGTTCTGCTTTGTGCATCTTTTTCTGTCCACGTGCACTGCTGATGAGAGCACCCCCAAATAAATCATTACTTGAAGTTTTCCTTATATGCTATATCCATTTTTTTTAAATTTCCTTTCCAATTAACTAGATGGCAGGGACTTCCACACACATTTTGATGGACTGTCGTTATCTGAGGAAAGTGTAACTGTTTGTCACAGTGACTGTTTTCTTTGTGATGTAAAAGCTATGGTGCATTAAGGAATGCAGTAAGGAAAATTGTAAGGTACGCTATGGATTGCTACCATACCACAGAACCCTTCAGAGATGCAGCTGGCAGGACTGATGGGGACCCGAGGGCATGGGGTCATCCTGTGGCACAGCAAGAAGATCAGCTGTCTTTTTTGTTAATGTTTAGGTAAAAATAAGGATTACTTATAAAAAGGTTTCACTCTGAGGCTCAGCATTTTCCTGGACAGTAGGGAAGGGCCTTGTACCTCCTACTCAGTGAACAACTCATTAAAGAGAAAGACTAAGATGGAAGAAGCATCCATTTCTGTCTGGATACATGAAACTCTTCCAGCTGGCTGAAGGACTGCAGGCAGCTCCAAAGCAGGAAGCCATGACCAGTGTTTTAGGGAAGAAGGAGCTGTCTCTCTTCTTGCTTGAATTAGATAGTATTAATTAAGGTGAAGGAGTGTGAGAGAGGACGATGACTGGAATCTGAATCTGGGTGAAATGGTCTATAGAAGAAAGCGGTGATTATCAATCTTGGACTCTTCTGAGCAGGCAGTCTTGAGAAAAAATGTCTAAATGTTTCAATGTCTAGTTCTTAGTGCATCTATACATGCCCAGTCTTCAAAACCACAATCCTGTATGATTTCAATCCTGCACAAACTAGGATGTCAATAGGTTTGTATGTGGGACTAATGAGTCAGATACATAGTTCCAGCTAGGCAAGTTTAATATAATATTGCACAAGCAACTGAGTTTGTCTCCCTTTGCAGTAAACAGAAAGCTAAAAATCATCAGAAGAGACCATTGGGTTTTGTAGCCTATGTTATATTCACAGCCCAGTTAAGCTAAAGAAGGCAAACATTTGAGAGTGGCCAGTGTTATGACTGCATGTGCAAACTTCACAAACATTACAGGTACCAATTCAAGCCCAAAACATGAAACAGTCCTCTCTCAAAAACCTTTTCCACCTCCTCAAACCAAAAGTGAAACAGTGCCCCAAGCTTCATCCAGCCGAGAGGGAAATGAAGTCCATGGACGTGGGCTTCTTACTGAGATCGTTCGTGCACCAGCTCCATGGTGTTTTTATCAGCCAGATGTTGGTAAGATCATCAGTCCCATAATGTCATAAGCCACAAGATTGGCACAAATAGCATGAGGTTATTATTTAATCATTTTTAAATATAAAATCAAGGGTTTAGTGGTTGTCTCTTTTTTCAGTTTACTCTGCCAGCTTCTGATATATGTGAGAAACTTACTTCATTACCGGCCAGCCATGCTTGAAATTTGTAGCAGCAGATAAGAAATGTGTGACTCTACTAAAATACCTGTGATGGGACAAGTTCCCTGGTAGGTACAAACAATGGACGTAGGGAAACGAGCTATAGGATATAAGTGATCTTTCAATGGTATAAATTTGTCCAGTTAGAGGAGTTACATCATTTTGAGTAGAACAGCCATGAGACCAGGACTTTTGTTGCTCTAGGTAATAAGAGTAAAAAAATAAGGTAAAAAAAGAGGTGATAAAATCAAAGCTTAGAGCCTTGTCTGGTGGTCAGGTTGTGATGCAAGCTCTGGATTTGGGACCTACAGGCTGTCTTTAATAATAAAACATTTATTATTTTTAATATATAACAGGTTTTAAAAACTACCAATATACACATATTCATGCTTAGGTACAGTATCTTATAGTATAGAGGTAACTGTCAAGCATGTTTTGCACTAAAATATAGTAAATCTATATACCCCTTTCCAAACAAGCCATAGGTTATTAGTATTTTGAAAAGGAGCTGTCAGATCCATTGCATGTACTTTTTCTGAGTCAACCCGGTGGTAGGATAGGTTTGTGGAAGGAGATGGGGCACCCAGCTGCCCCTGGATTCAACCTCTACTTGTGAGAGAAGAGCAGTCCGCTCTGCAGCTCAAGTTTCAGTTAATGTTTTGTGGGATAAATATGGTCAAGCATATGTGGAAGAAAATAGGCAAGTGTAACAGGGTGACTGTTTTTAAGCTGTCTCCAAAACCTGAAGCTGGATAGGAAAGTTTGTGAACTTCTATCACTGAATGAAAAGAATAATTCTTTTTAGCTGGATCATGTGGTAAATTTAGTCTCGGCTTCACTGAAATAATTGTTGAAATTAACCCTGACTTCAAAGGGGATTGTAACCTCTGTAGAAACAATTCAGTGCGACAGAGTGGCACAAAGAGTGGCGGAGCTAATCTCTGTTAATGTGCATAGTACAGCACTTGGTTGGAGTGATTTCTGTAAAAGACAGGTGTTGCAAACTGGCAGGGATAGAGGTGTCCCGGTTTCCATTCCTTGCACTTCTTTCAGTGATAAGCTTTCAGTTGTCCTGTCTGTGAAATCAACCTCAATAGGTAAGTCCCCAAGACTGTGAGACTTTCATTCAAAATCAGGGTTGCAATGTATGCGGATATGTGCATATGGAAGAGACGAAGAACTGTCAGCTGAAGAGCTGTGGCTGGAATTCGCAGTCTCTCCTCTGGTCTTCATGAGACTGTGTAACACAAGCAAGAATGTGTTCAAGCTAAATTTGCAAGAATTTAAGCCACACTGCTAGTGCAATTGTTGTTGTCTTCTGCTAAAATGTCACACACACACATACACAAAAAGGACGCTATGTGACTATGTGAGCCACTGCATGTATGTCCTTATCCAGAGAAGGAGGTACATACTCCCACTTGTTACCAGTGGCAACAAAGTTGTAACTGGTAACATAGCCTGCAGGTTCTTTGGTGCTTTGAATGGGATGGACAGCTTTTATCTCAGAAGAGATCTGAAGTCCAGTTCATCCCTGTCAGTTTCATTTCATGCTCATGTGGTCTGAGCTAGCTGTTCCTATAGGTGCTAATCTCTCACAGATGTAGTCTTTCAAGGTTGCAATTTGAAAAAGTTAGGTATACATCTGGCAACGTATGTTCAACAGCAGAACCAAGGTTCTCAGCTGCCTAAGCATGTTTTTCGTCTGGAGAATGTAGAGAGGACGGTGTGCTTGGAGGAAAGTGATTCACAGAAATTCTGCTATTGCAGAGAATTGCTTGGAAATTTGAGGTACTTGTCCTCTACTCCAGACATATCCTGGAGTAGTCATTCCTTGTGATGAATTGCTTTGCTGTTTAATGGTCTTGAGGAACAGACAATGAATTCATAACTTCGCGAATACATACCTTACAGGAGGATATATGTATGAAGTGACCCTCACTTCAAATTAAATAACAGTATATCATCACTTAAAAATGTTTTCCATTAATATTGTTCGATTATCCAAAGCATCGGGGAGCAGGAACATTTGTTTGAAGCCTGTAATCAACAGTAAAGTATCATATACTGGAACATTACCAGCAAAATACTACACAACTTAATATGGAGCTTGTTTTTCCAAGTACCGTACATATTCTTGCCCTAGCTCCAGTGCATCAGTGCAGGCAAAGATGTAACTGAAGACACTTCGGTTTGGACAGGACCAGAAAAGAAAGACCACATGTTCATGTAACATGCCGAAAATGAAACTGTCTTAAACTGAAATCAATGAATAAACTTGGCATGATTTAGGTAGGGTAGAAAATCATGGAAAAATCACCAGAATTTCTGTAGGGAAGGATTATATTCCTTGTCTTTTTAAAATTATCTTTATTAAGAGTTGTTCTGCACACTGTTGTGAATTGTCACCAAATTGGGGTTTTAACTTCTTGCTATGTGTGTGGGTATTGCAGTGTATTGTTCTCTCGAACACAAGAGAAAGAAAGGCAACTGACTGATAGTAGTGAAAACTTCAGTTTTGTTTTACCTTTCTGCACATATAAGAATAGTATTGTGAACAGACTCTGAGAAGACACTCTAAAGATAATAAAGAGACTTTAAAATATGAATACTGCCATGTAAGGAACTGGGAGGCATACTTCTGTGACATGGCTTTGTCTCATTTCAGATGCATTTTCATTCTTTCTCAGTTATTTTCCTGTGCCTCAACATAATGTGATTGTTTAGTCCTCACTGTTTTAAGTTGGCACTATAGCTATGCAGCAGTAAGGATATTTTTCTTTGTCTACTAGATCCTGTATTCCTCTGTACGTTAAAGTTTCTACCTTTTTTCAGCTCTTAGCTTAACCTTCCCTTTTTGTGCTCTTGTTCACACACATTTCTGTTTTCAACACATCTCTGAAATGCCTTTCAAAAGCAGAGAGAGAAGAGAGCTGTAATATATTTTCAAATCTTTATGTTGAAAAGCGAAATGGAGGGACAGAAGGGGAATCTGTGAAAGAAAAAAAAAAAGGATGTATAACTGGATATTGAGGGGGAAGGTATAATAGAACCGAGACAGTAGAGACATCTAGGCAAAAAGCGACTGGGTAAATACAGCCATGAATGCTGTTTATAAATTCAGTTATTCATATAAACTGGCAAACATCTTATGTGGTTTAAGAGAGGACTGTTCTCTTTATCATGCAGCAATTTTAAACGCAGACTTTGCAATCATATTATCTAGTGTTTTCCAGTGAACCTTAAACCAACATATCTAGTGGACCAAGAGCTCAGAAGTGTAATCATTCACTTGTCTGCTAGCTTGCAGTTGGATTCTGGTAGCAGGAAAATTAGAACAACAACTTTTCTTTTTTCCTTTTCTGTTTTGTCTTTGTTTTAACAAGCAAAGGTGGATGTTGCAGCTTAGAGCTGTGAAAGCTACATAGCTTGATTTGCAACCTTTGAACCAAAGTACTGTACAGTTCTGGCCTGAGTTTGTTTTTGCCATTTTTGGAAATTATCTTATTTTGTTACAAGAATGATTTAAGTTGCAAGTGCCATAAAAGTTCACCACAGTCCAGACCAACTGTACTGGGAGAAGGTTTGTTCCTTGGAAAGATCTTGTCAGCATTCAAAATTCTGTGCTTTGCGCTTTTTCTCCTTTATTCTTCTGCCATTCATGTGCATATGGGTGTGTGGGAGGCTGATGGTTTTTCCAAACCAGACCTAATAAAATAGGATTTTTTCTTCCTCCCCAGATAAGTAGCCAGCCTATTACAAAGATTTTTTTCAAGCATTTTTTAAGCTGAATGGACCCAAGCCACAGTTTAGCTTAGTGACCTTAGTGATCTGATGGAACAACAATGACATTTTCCTTCAAACTTAACTAACAAAGGAAGGAAGAAGACTGCACTTGTTCATGGTATTCCATTTTTTGCATAAGCAGGGTTGTTTTCTGTTGAATCTGACCTCCAAGGCAGAACTCCCTTTGGCTTTGGGCAGAGGACAAACACACATTAATGGAGAGAAGGGCAAACAGTCAGGATAATAACACTAATTATCAAGTACAAAATACATGTGAATTTCCAAGACAGCATCATCCCATTGAAAGTAAAATACCTTGTTGGATTTTAGCTCATATTTTCCCTCAAGCCTTTTCTAGCTGATATCTTTCTAAGTGTCTACAGTTGGGCTGATTGATAGCCGTTAGTCAAATCCAGTAACTGTATCAGTCTGTGGTTGGAGATGAGTGGTAAGTGGGTGCCAGGCCATTCACTTGTGGTTTTCCTCCTAGTTTCCAGCTGTGCCAGACTTTCAGTCAGAGGAATAGATCTGTTGGTAAGGGAAACCGTTGATAAACCATAGAAACCAAAAACTGTCACTGCCCATGGCAAAAAAACCAGAAGGGAACCTTGAGGCATGGGTAAGAAGACCCACAGAAATGGTGTTAGCTGACCAAGTTTAATTTAACTGTTAAGTTCAGGTGTGGGCTCATGTCAGGCCAGGCAGTGGCTGAGGGACCAGGACCAGGCGGCTCTGAGCTGGCAGCCAGCAGCTGCACACAGCTCAAGGCCAGCGGGAGCTCACAAGGAGCTCCCCTCCTGGAAAGCTTCCCATAGCTTCTTCATGTGCAGGTGGCACAGCATTAGTCTGAAATCCGCCTGAACACGTCATCCTTAAAAATATATACATTCCTTAGAGAGGTGATATTCCAGTCCGTGACAGTCTGAATTAGCCTGGCCAGAGGTCAGAGGAAAAGGCCTTGTGGCTAAGAGGAAGACCACAACATGTCAGTCACTATGTAGATATTGGTAAGCCCTTGGTATTAACATTGTAGCGTTTGTAATGGATATTTGGAAATGCAGCTGGCAGCAGAAGTGCCAGGGTTCAGAAGCTGCGGGCCAGTGGATGTGAAGGGGCACCACTTTGCTCCAGGTGTCCTCTGGAGCATCTCAAAGTCAAGTTCATTGCTGGGATAAGCCAGAGCAGCCTGAGGGCTGCTTTGATGGTATCCGCAGCTGCAGATGGCTTTCAGCAGTCACTCCACCAGCCAGCTAACAGGAGAGAAGCAGAGCAATGTTACCCATGCCTCTTCCTCACCAGCCCAGAGAGGGATAGCCAGCTGTATGCTGCCCAAAGACTTTCCTTTTGAAAGGGTCTCCTGGCTCTTTCACACAGCTTCCCTCTTCAGGAACTTGGCTGAGAGAGGCTTTGCTTTTTGCCTAGAGTTTGGCTGGGGGAAGGTCTGTGTACTTTTGTTTGACTCCTAATAGAACTAAACATTGTTTTTATTTACTTTTCTCTTTCATAAGCGAATGGCTACAAAAAGGTATTTAAACTCCAAGTGGGTGTACGGGATCCTTTCCTGGACACTGGTGCACTCTGGAGATGGGGGAGAAAGACTAGATGTTAACTGTGGCTCATGTTGCTGAGCTCCCAAGTGTGGGGTTTTTTCCAAACTGACTGTCTAGTCAGAAATTTTTATCTGGGCAGCTTTACTGAGTTTTCTGTATTTGATTGTCCAGAACAGAAATCTAATAAAAAGCTACCATTGGTTAGTCATAAAACCAGTATGTAATAGTTCAGAAGTATATAGGACAAATCTGTCTTGCATTTTTTCAACAGCTTCGCACTAGCACTTCTCCATATGTAGGTGCTCAACAAAGTTGTTAGATGTTCTTTACATCTAAAAAAAATCATCAGTCTGCATGAGAGAAGTGGAAAGCGCACCTAAAGGAACAGACAACAGCAGGAGTTTAAAAACAGCTAAGGCCAGCAGAGCAAAACGTAACAGCTTTCAGAAATACTTGTACTGTGTACCAAGTAAATAATTGGCTGGGAGAGGACAGCTCAAAAAGTCAAAGAGAAAGCAAGAGGAAGTTTGATATTTAGATTTCTGGAAAACCATTTCTGCAAGGGAACCGCAGTGCCCACAGGCACTCCCTGCCTTTGTGGAAAAGCTTACCTGTGCTGCAGCGTTCAGACCACTGCAGAGAACTTGCCAGGTACTCTGGGAATCTGTGCTTTGGCTGTAGTTGCAGATGTCGAAGACCTAGATAAAAGTCCTAATTTGGGGAGGAAGGGAGGTGGCCACAGCCTTTCCTGCATTTATGTGCTGACTGCCACAGAGTAGCACACATGGTACCCACACGTAGCTGGAGCCACCTTTGCCATCAGTCCTCCGGGTCCTGGTGTTGGCTGTGCGCTGAAAAATAGAGAAGAGACATGGCAGGATACAGCTCATACTAGTTCCTGTCCCTTCTTCCTTTGAAGCCACAGTTCACCTTGTGATATGAATGCATGTGTTGTTGCCTTGCTTCTAATTTTTGTTTGCAAAATGCCTGTGGCACTGCCATCACATTTGCTTGCATGCTCTGCTTGATCTGCTGACACGCTGGCCCTGTACAAATAAGTCCGTGTGAGACACAGCCACCATGGTACGCTGACTGTGCTAGAGATAGCCAGGATTTGACAAGTTGAGAGCTCTTGATGTCAGCATATGACATGCCTGGCTGCCTTCTTATGCTGGTGGCATGCTTCATTGTGCGGTCTATGAGGAAACAGCAGCCTGGCTATGCATGGTCAAACCATATGACTTCTTCCAGAAAGTCAAGCACAACGTGCTCTGCTTTCCTTTCATAGATGCACTGAACCCATACTGTCCGGAAGCAACTCTAAGACAGTCTCTGATGCAGTATTTCTTCTTTTAGTAAATGTTCTCCATCTTCATAACTTCTCTCCTAATGTATTCAGGCTTGTCAGTAATAAGTGCTTTTGGAATATAGATATTTGTCACACAAGAATTTCATCCAAGGCATTACTTCATTTCCACTCATTTAAAATTTCTACTGAGCTGGAGTAAATTGGCGTGAAGATTCAGTTACCATTGATTTTGAACAAGTCTGAATCAGTTACCTAAAGATAAATGACTCAATCAGCTATATCATCCAGAATTTTACCAACTATAGTGAATTATCAGACCATGTTTTATTAGATTATCTCCATGAAACAGGTTTTATTATGTCACTACAGCATACACACTGTTCTATACAGTTGAATAATTTTTAAGTGCTGTTTATATCCAAATAATTGGAGTGCAAGCTTTCAGCATCTGAAGTATACATAGCAAGAGATTTTTCAGTCATGTTCCTATCTGTAGCTGTCAAATTAAGCCTGTTTGGCAATGATGAATCATACTCTGCTGCTGTAAGACTGAAGATACTCAGTTATAACTAGATCTCATCATACCATTAACAACAAAAGAGTATATGTACAAAGTCAGAACTGTATGCTAGCTGGGCGTCCTACCCACTGAGGCACAGAAGCAGTCTTGCTTGCTTCTTTCCTGCCTTGGAATCAGTTTCGCTTTTCTGGAAAGTAATTGCAAAAGGAGAGAGAGGTATTTCTCATCTCCTAGATCTTCCAAGAGTTTGACGGTGAGGGCACTTTGCCGGAAAGTGAGAGTGGAGTTTAAAGAGGGCCCAGACTTTTTGGTTAACTCCATTTTTGGCAAACAGTCCAGCCACAACTGTATGAAAAACAAGGCATTAAATGGCTTACCACAGAAAGAAGGTTTTACTTGGTTATTCACTTACTCCAGAAGAGGACTCTGTTTTCTTAATTCTAAGCAAATCAGGTTGGTTTTTTTCAGAAATAACAGCCAACTCCATCTGTATCTTGGGGAACTCCTTGTAGTGAACAGGAAGGTGGTGAGCAACCTGGTGATGTGGAGACTGAAAAGTTCAAGAAGTGGGGTGGCTCATGGAGCTACAGGTACTCAGTTCTTCAGAGACTGAGGGTTTTTTTCCATTCTGTAAAGACAGAGTTGTATGCTATTCCCATTAAAATAGTGTCAAACGCCAACAGAGTTGTGCCACTGGCAACACAGAAGCAGGAGTATTGCTCAGTAATGGCAAAGCAGAGATAACAGCATAAAACTTTTTCCAAAAGTAATTTGGGAAGCTTCAAAACACACAAATCTGCAGCAGAAAGTGTGTTAATGCTGCAGTTGTTTAGGTGAGGGTGGCATCTGAGCAGTGTCATCTGGAAGTTCTTTTTTTTTTTTTTTTTTTTTTTTTTTTACTCTTTAATATAATAAATTAACTTACTCTTTCTTTTGGTCAGGATTCAAGTGGGGAAAAAAAAAAAAAAAAGATTTAATGTGAAATCACTAATGGCTGAACAGGATAAGTAACCAAAGAGCTCTCAATAGGTGAACTCTGATTACTATGCTCTGTCATGGGCCAGTGAATGTAAATCTCACAGATTCTCCAGCCTGAGTAACAGAGTGTATTGCACGAGACAAAGTATTGCTTAGGGCATAGTTATATCTAGTTTAACTGGCCTTTGAAAACTGTATCAATTTTCGTTCCATGGTGGCTACACATACTTTCTACCTTAAGTGCCTATCTCAAGTTTTTCTGCAGGTGTTTATTAATTCATTGTAAGCCTGAACAGCTGCTAAAAATTAAAGTATTTTCTCCACACCATCCTTCTAATCCACTTTCATGTCCTTTGACACTCAGACTGAGCAGCTGGAGGAAAAGGTTCAAGTTGAAATTTCACCTCTGATCACAAAACAGGTTACTGTTTAGTACTGAAATGTTTTCCTTGCCTTTCTTGTCTGAAGGGTTGTAATCCACTTTCACATATTTTTTTCTGACCAAGAGTGTTTTATTACAGCTGAAGGTGATGAGACATATTAGTTGCAGGGGGGCAGCAGTTCTTCTGATGTTTCAGGTTTATCTGAAAATGTAGAAAGGCTTAGTGCAACAGGTGTCATTAACACATAATATGGGAGCAACAGAAGTGATCGTAGATCAAAATGTACTCAATACCACACAGGAGCAGCTCAAGCCCAGTTGGAGAGAAAACCCAAGGATTGTCTCAGCTTGTAATGTTTTACCAGAGGACAAAAAAAATTCCCTTTTTCTTGGATTTTATTCTGTATTGAGAACTTTATGTTCTAGATTGTGTTGAACATTTTGAATCCTATGTTTCCCTTCAAATATGGAAATTTGACATCTATTAGAGCTCTCATCTGAAGTCTCAGAGAGTGCCCATGTGAAGCCTCTGTTACTTCATTATCACTTGGTCACTGTACTACTGCAAATGACAGAAAAGATTTTGACTTTCAGATTTTTTCCCCAATGCTTTTATAGCTGGGTATTTGCTTTTCTGCCTTACTAGCTGTAGAATTAAAAAAATAGTTAGACTCATAATTTAGTCAAATAGATGCACTATTTTATGTGTAATTCATAATGATGCAACTAAAGCATCATTTGTAACACTGTCCTTTCTCATTATTTTATATTACATATTTAGAGTATAAGCTTTTTTATGTATAGGGTATACTTTGGTCTATGAATATCCTTGCTTAGCATTATTGAGAAGTAAATAAAACCCTAGAAAACCTCCGAACATATAGTTGGATGTTATGTGTAGTGTATGTGTTCCTTTTACATTAACTTGTTTCTCCTTTGATATAGAAGAATCAGTGGTAGGTGCGAGTGAGTTTCCTTCAGGCAATAACTATGTCTGGGCAGACTTTCAGCTGATGCAAGAGTGACAACACTGTTACACATTTGGTTAAAAAGAGTTTATTCCAAGAGAAATCAACTTAATGGCACAAAATCTTTTCCTTTAAAGCTTTACTGGGAAAGCAATCTAATTGAAAATATGTTCAGCTTGTGGAACATGAATTGGATTTTAATTAGAGGGCCTTAGACTTGAAAAACTATTACATATCCCCTTGATTAAAACTAGTTCCAGCATTAGAGGCACTCTCAAAACACATTTTTAAAGGGTTTTTTCAGACCAGTAAATATGGTACATGTTAACTGATGAGCTGTCTCAGAGTCATCTTAGCATTGCAAGAAAAGTTGTGGAACTATAAAAAATTAATTCTTTATCTCTGAAAATTGTGATTTGAATATATTTTCACAATGAAATTTTATACAGGATAAAGGAGTATATGCTTCATGTAGAAGAATGCTTTTGGTTCGTTGGTGTAATTGATAGACTAGGGACAGACTTAAACTCCTGTTGCTTACCATGAAGGTAGGTCTTTTGCTGTGATATAGATGTTTTAAAACCACTTCTTTAAAATACAGCATTAAAAAGCACCTTCACATTCTTGATTAAAGTGTGTCATTTTAGAGTGCCATCTGCCAAATTTTTAAGTGAGGATTAAATTATGTGTTACATGAAAGGAGTAGTGAAAAACAGCTCTGGCATGCTCTGGAAGGAGGTTTTAGATCTTTTCAAGGAAAATATGGGGGGAAATGGCAAATTTGTTCATAGGCACAAACACCTGGAGGTAAGGATTTACCTGAGCTCAGCGCAGACACACACACACTGCCAGTGCACAGCATCCTGAACACTGGTTTGCACCATTCCTTATGTGAGTGAACTGGAGAGGAAGGAGCCCTCTTGGCCCTGTCCTTCCACATAGGACAGCCTTCATCTAATCCATAGTTTAATTACTGCCTTCAAACCCTAAAACCAAGTTACACGAGAAGAGCAAAGAAGTGTGGTAGTTTTAAGAGAGTGCAAGTTTAGAAAGGAGATATAAAATAGGTTCATGAGAGAGAAAAGAATACAGAAAACTAAATGATCACAAGAAGAGCGTGGCCGTATTGTATTTGTCATACCAGTAGTTCTTTCAGGATGCTATAAAAATGCAGAAGCCTGCAGTTTAGTTATATAACTAAACTTCAAACTGCCAACTGACAAGATAAATATAATTTAACTGTGTGCAGTGGTAGGGTGGATGTTTAACACACAAACGGTTAAACCATATTGCTGGTAGAACTGTCAGTACAAAAAGAGGAATGCTTCTTTTTCCACTCTGAGCAGAGAGCATACTTTTTTTTTCCTTTCCCTTTTTCCAAGGTCAGTTGTGTATGTATTTCCAGAACTTGCTTCAAATGTTGGGGCAGTTTTGTTGCTGTTATATCATGCTCCCTGAGCTGAGATAATGACTCTTAAAGTCTTGGTGAAATAAACTACAAATCTTCTGGAGAACCAAATGTCCGCAGATAAGAGAACTGTGACGTGTGTGCTGAGGGAATAAGTGAAGGACATTCAACCTATCAAGGCTCTTCCATTTCAAAAAGTAGTGCTAAATGATGAATATTGAAGCATTTTTGACCAGGAACAGATGAGATATGCCCACATGAGAGCATATTCTGCTCAAAGATAATATCTGCATTTACCTTACTTTTTGGAAAAAATATATATATATAAAAATATATATATATATGTATAAAAATGTGTGTATCCTTCTGTTGAAGTACGTTTTTTTCTTATAAGAGGTTGTGAAACCAGATCTCACTTGGCTTGATCCTGGGATCATTGATGTCTGTGATAAAGCTCCCTTTTGCCCGTGGTGGGGGGCAAGGCCTATCATTCTGTTCCAAGGCCATCTGGGACCTTGAAACACAATGCTTACATAAAAGGTCTCAAGCAAATGTTAAGCATCCAGAAAAAGTAATTTCTTTGCCCAGTTCTTAAGGGAGCTTTGACAATGCTTACATTTTCTCTCGTTTATGTGCTTTCTCTTGCTTTTTGCTGTATTTTTAATCAACAACTGAATCTACACAGTAGACTGGCCATGCTTTGGTCATAAAGCTGTACACACAGTGCCTCTCTTTGGTTTCCCTTTTACTAGCATTTCTCTTTCTATTATGCATGCAAATGGAACATGCATATCCATCTGCAAATTTCTTGTAATTTGTCCACTTTACAAGTCTGGCTTTTCCCAGGCTGCCAACCTGTATATTAAAAGCCCTCAGAAAGTCCCAACATCTCCACATAATACGATCATTTGTAGCAAAGCAGTGCAGACTTCCCATGATGAAAACCCACACAAGGAAACATTAATCCGATGAGCAATTTTAACCCCAAAGTGGATTGCCAAAACTAAGCCTAACTTTTTTAGTGTGTTCTTTCTCACTATTAATATTCTTTTCTACTTTACCTCCTCTTGCACACCAGTGGCTTGCAGCTTCCAACCACATTTCTAGCAGCTTTGGGCCTGTACATGAACAGTGTCCTGTACCAGTTGGGTCTTTCCCTTGTTGGCTTGCATCTATACACAGCTTAGAAAGCTCCTTGCTTTCTCAGTTCAGGCAGAAATCCTGTACGTTTCCTAGAAAATAGACTGTATGTGCATTTGAGGGTCAGAATATTATCTTTAGTTTTAGAATTCATTTACTTCACTTTAAATAGCAACAGGGAGCAAATTCAACACACTGCAGCACTGGAAGTTTGCCATAGTTTTTCAGAAACTTCCTGTTTTCTTTTATCCGTGTCTGTCTACTGGGTGACATGAGAAACTCCAGAGAAAATAATAATTATTGCAATTCTTTTGATCCATTAGACCTGATTCTAATAATAGTTTAATACTGACATAGGTCAAATGATGTTAGAGATGTTATATGTGATTGTGGTACTATCGTACTTGAAGAATGATAGATTTGGAGTAAAAAACCTGGGCTAAATTAAAGACTAAAATGAGAAACTCAAGATGGCTGATCTGTTTTCTGTCAGATTTTAGCTGAAGAGTATTTCCACAGTTGTAATATTTATCTAAGTAATCTTTCTTCTTCTATGTAGGAGAAGTTTCTTAAGATTTGAGCAATTTGTGATCAAGTATAATAAGCTCTACATGAAGTAACTTCTTCCTATGCTGTGTCTGGCACGCACCCACACAAAGACATTATTAAAGGGAGAGGGAGAAGTACAAAAAAAAGTTACATTTAAAATGAGAACTCTGAATTGCACAACAGCTGAGGCAAGTCACTTGTGACTGGAAGTAGGTAACTGTCCAGAGCATGCAATGTTGTCAGCCGCAGCCTGCTGTCAAAGTAAAGTTTTATACCGTACAATATTCATTTTACCTATGAGAAAGGCCAACTATCTTCATCTTTAAACAGTGATACCTATTTTTTTCCTTTTATCTTGCCTTAGTTTCTCTTTTCATGTTTGCAGTGCAGACTTGTCCAGGGGATCTGTCAAAGAGAAACAGTGGTGGGAACAAGACTGAGGAATCAGCTCAGAAGTAGTCCCTCTGAATAAAGGTTTCCACAGGGCAGTCCAGATTGTATTATTTCTAGTCATCTTGTAATTCTAGTTTTAGGTCTTACTTGGTTTTAATTCTAAAAATGAAAATGTTTTCTTCATAACAACTAACTAAGAATCTGACAAAATTATTTGCCAGCTTTTCACATTTTGTATATGAAAAGAAAAAAAACCCATTGTTTAAATATATTTTTGACTATGTAGCTTGGCAGGTTTCCCATGGCATGATGCAGGACTCCTTGGCAAATATTTCTTGGCTTTAGCTTTTTTGGTTTCTTCACCATCACCTTGTTGCTCTTATACACAGAGATATACAAACTTGGACCTAATTACTACAGCCTTACCAACTTCCTTGTACCACTTCGATGAACTGCTGCTACATTCTTTCCCTTTACACTTTCCTTTCCACTATGTCAGATTATATGTCATGGAGTTTCTCTTTCAACACCGCCCCCATCTTGTCTAATGCCTTCAAAGCAGCAGCTATCTGTTCTGAAGTTGCTGCTTTTCTTCCCAACACCTCTCTTTGCCATCTCTTCAACCAGACTAAGTCCCACATGCTCAAAAAGCAAGTTGTACCTTTCCCACCCACTCTTTTAATTTTTGGGGAATTTTTGTATGACTTCATTGGATTGCCAATATACACACTTTTCACCAAGAATATTGTCAATAAGCAAGAGTAGTAACTTGTAAGAGTAATTTCCTTGTAATAACAAGAGAGGGATGGGATTCCCAGCTGCTGTTGTTACCACTTTCAGCAAATTGGACTAGAAGAAGGAATCCAGATAGTTATTCTGGAACTTAGTTCTTACATATCTGGAAAGATACAAGGCTTGTCTAGCCTCGGAGGCATTCATATCGGTAACTCTAGAATTGTCATGATAGCTCTGTAATATGTTTTGGTTAGAAAGAGAATTTATGGACTTTTTTTTCCTCTTCAGTACTTTTTTTTCTTCACATGACCTTTCTTCCATGTATCCATTTTACCTGTAGTTTAATAATTCAATGTCAGAAAATTAAAGAGAGTTTCTATTCAAAATGTCAACCACTATCAAAAACCCTGCAGAAATCTTTTCCTGTGCCTCAATGCATGTGGTTTTATTAGACTATTTTTTCCTCTTCCATCAGCACTGCAGTATAGACTAGTGCAGTGCTTATCAATATCTTTAATTCCAATCTTGAAAATTCTGACTTATTTTATGAGAAGTTACAGACCTTCTTTGCTTTGTAGACCAAAGGCCAAAAGTAAAGTCTAGAAGTAATGTGTCCAGTTTACAGTTAAACCTCATGTATCTCCTGGGTGTCATTGCATTGTCATTGTATACAATACTTTTAGAATTGCTTTGGCATGTCTGTGGGGTTGCATCAGGGAGAATTTTTTCATGGAGACTTGCTTAGCAAATGTTTATGTCTCAGTTTTTACTGAGTAGCACAGATATGAAACAGTGTCTATAAAATAAAGTACCCAACCTTTCAGACACCAATATCCAGTTCAGATAGATAGATAGAATATTCAGTGAAGGTGAAACTCAGCATGAAACAACAACGTGAGCTGGGTATATTCCTCTGGGGGGAGGGACAAGAGAAAAGAGACTAAAGTTGGTGAATGGTGAACTCTAATTTGTTCAGCTACATATGAGAGCCTTTTGGCCAGAAGATTAGTGGTGCAAGTCCTTCTAAACTACAAGCAGATGGTAACTTCTTCAGAATTTGTGAGGTTTTACATTGCAACCTTATGTCATGATCTGTATTTTTACTTCTGTATTATCCCAGAATGTTTGAGGTTGGAAGGGACCTCTGGAGATTATCTGGTCCAACCCTACCCCTGCTCAAGCAGTACCACCTAGAACTGGTTGCCCAGGACCATGTCCAGATGGTTTTTTAATATCTCCAAGGTGGGAGGCTCCACAACCTCTTTGGGCAACCTGTGCCGGTGCTCAGTTACCCTCACAGTAAAAAAATGTTTCCTTACATTCAGAGGGAACTTTCCATGTTTCCATTTGTGCCCATTGCCTCTTGTCCTGTCAGCAGGCACCACTGAAAGGAGCCCAGCTCTACCTTTTTTGCATTCAGGTATTTATATTAAGTTAATTGATATAATCTATTTTAAGAAGATGCCCGCTGAGCCTTCTCTTCTCTAGGGTAAATAGTCCCAACTCTGTCAGCCTTTCCTCACATGTCAGATGCTCCAGTCCCTTAATCATCTTCATGGCGCTTTGCTGGTGTGTCTCCAGTATGTCCATGTCTCTCTTGTATTGGGCAACTCAGACCTGGACCCAGAACTCCAGGTGTGGCCTCACCAGTGCTGTGCAGAGGGGAAGGATCACCTCCCTCAACCTGCTGGTAACACTGTTCCTCATGCAGCCCAGGAGTTATATGCATCTTTGTGTTGGACTGCCATAGAAAAAAGTTGATAGATTCGTCTTGTGAAAATAGTCACAATGCAGATACATATCAATTTAATTGTGCAGCTGCACATTTTGTTCCTCAGGAGCTAAGGTACATGCTTGCTGACTCAGTAGGAGTTTACTTGAGCAGGACTGGGTAGTAATATGATGTCTCCAGCTCATTTTCATATCTGTAGGCTAAGGACATTCTTGTCCTGTATTAGGCATGAAAGGGGTCTTCCTCCATTCAGTGGGCACCATCCCAGAGGCAGTGGATAATGGTCTCACTCTGAGGCCTGGAGAAGGAGTGGTGAAACAAGATGGACACCTGTAGATTCCCTGTAACATTCCCCTCCTTCCCTCTCCCTAAAAAATCAAAGAGGCGACAACCAACAAAAATAGGAATTTATGGAGACACAACAACATCTGAGGCTTCCTGAACAAATAGGGAAAATAAATGCCTTGGGTGCACTGTAAGTCTTTTCATCCCATTTTCTTCCCTACTCAAGTGTGTGTTTTGTAACAGCAATGGTTTTGGAGCCCTCAGACCATGGATTGTTTAGCAAGCAAATTCAGGGAAGATTGAGATGATCCAGGAACCACACAAAAGGCAAGCGTATCCCTATGGATAGACCTTTTCCCTATTGGAATATCCCTTTTTCCTGAGACACACGTACACACAGATTTTAGGAGTTCTTTGAAGTCAGAGGACAGACTCCTGTATTCTGCAACAGAAGACAAACCCAGCTCCCTGCCTTTCCCGAGGAAAAAAGAAGGAATTGTACAAAATCAGACTTTCAGAATTTAACCAGTCTGACCCAGAATATCATCACAGAGAGGAGAACATATTCCTAAGTAAGGACTTCTGGATTGAGCTTGCATAAATAAACCTCAGGGAGTGAGTGGGGGAACAAGTCAAGTAAAAGATACCAAGAACAAAGGTGAAATTTTACGTTTCTGTGACTGCTGAGTATGCTCCCAGTTCAGTAGCATTGGGATACCTGATGACCACCTTTGAGAACAGAACTAAAAAAAAATCGGCTTGAGGTGAAAGTTTCTAGTGCACTGGACTTGCAGTGCTGACAAGATATTACTAAAGAGTAAATAGTGCCAAAATGTGAGACAAGATCTTCATATAGCTGCTGATTAAGTGGATCTACTTCCCCAATCATCCGTCCAATATTCCAATTGAACCTCCAGCCAAAATTCATGAGGCAAATTTCATTACATTAGTGGTGCCTAACCTGAAGTTGGCATTGTGTTGTAGTCATGATGGTGGGATGGATAGGAGGCTGAAAGATGAATTAATAACACTTCATTATGATGGAATATCAAAGTATGTTGGAAGTTCACCTTGTGTTATATAATTATATATTCAAAAGAATTTAAATTCTTGTTTCAGCTTAGTGAATCTGAGACAGCAGCAATGATGGGAAAAACCTCCCTTAAAAATCCCAAGAATCATACTTGTTTTGGCATGACACTGCCTAAGGTGATTTGCGAACAAGGCTGACTTTGCCAAGCTTTCACATTAACACAAGGTTCAGCATACATTTTAAAACATTAAATCAGCTTTCCGTTTGCATGGATAGTATTCTTTGATTGTGTAGATTTTGTTAGTTTGAAGGGCACAATATTCTAATGCTGGAGCCAAAATTAAACGCTCCGAGTAACTGTATGTTAATAATGTTAAACAGCCATTCAAATAAATGTCAGACTTTGTCATATTGTCTGACTTTGGAAGATATGGACTGTGTCTGCTGCCACAAACAATACTAGCATTTTAGCTACTGACCATTTTGAAAATAAGGCCCAAAACTTACAGCAGAAGTAGATGCTCCTCTCTGAGTGAAGTTAAGCTCTGGGTTTTTTTGTAGAAGCCAGTAATGCTGGCTTAAAAAAATACAAAAACCTCTAAGTATGAGTTGAAACAGTCTTGTCAAAGAGGCTGCAATTAGTAAATGTCTTGTATGTCTGGGAAGCAGTGCATACCATTATTTATGATTTATTCAGAATCAAAGTAAATAAAGCTCTTTATGGACAAGTAACAGGCTACCGCATTTTACCTCATCAGTTTCAATCTGATGATCTATAGTCTCAAATCAGACTTGATGAAATCATTCTCTCAATGCCCCTGCACAGTGTGAGCTGATTCAACATGACCTGAATGGCAGCAAACATGAAGGAGACAAAATGCATGTTTAGTTCATCAAAGATAGTCAGCATATCTTCCGGTTATTGCTGTATTCTTTTTCTTGGTGGCACAGATTTCTGCAGAGATTCTTATGTCTAACTGAGAAATATCACAGTGCCCTGAGTCTACTTACTGTATTTGGTGTGGACCTGCAACAGTGACATGAAGCTCTGTTGTTTGTATGAGACTGCCAAGATGTAAAGCAGCATTTCTCAGAATTAAATCGTGGTTAGCGAAAGGAGATCCAGATCCTATACCTGCTCCTGTGTATGGGCAACGAGAAGGGAAAGACTATAGCTGAGTACTCCTTGTTCTCCAAGTATAGATGGGAGAGGTCTTCTACGAAGAGCAACAGTGAAATGATGTCTTTGGCTATCACCGTTGTTAAGGACCTGTATCAGATGGAAGAAAAGGAGTATGCAGAGAGAAGCAAACTGACATTTCTTCATAACCAACAGCTACCAATGAAAACATGGGAATATGCATTGTTAAGTCGCCAGGTCTCAGTTGAACAGTTCTGGAAAATGTAACCATAAGTTTACAGCATGCACTATACTCCCAAGAGCTGTGGTGCAGGTGAGAGGGGCAGCCTGGCTATTGGTCAAACGAAGTTAGTATCTCAGTTTGCAATATGTCTGAATTGCATTTCTTGGAGCAATTTACCATTTGTTGAACCAAAATGCTGCGCAGCATCTGGGGCCTGATCTTCACAGGTGCCCTCATTCTTGGCTGGATCCTTAATGATCCATCAGTAATCTGTTGGAATGCCTTGGGAGTTTAAACACAAAATTGCACTTTTGATCACACCTTACTGAATTCAACACAAAGATGTCAATACAGCTATACAGCCATACACATTGGAATTTCATATTTTACTTAGGCACTATGGGGTAATAGCATTTTATAAATGATGAGTGAAAACATTATAAATTGCACTTTGAAAAGAAGTGTGTACCACTCTCTGAAAGCATTTTTAGTCACTGTTTTGTCTGAAAGCCTTTGGACATTCAGCCTATTAATTTGTTTCTTTCCCAAACATATCTTTATTTATGCAGCAGAAGTATTCCTCTCCTCCAAGGTAAATTCTGTACCGTTTCACACCCCATTCTTTACAGACCTTCATAAATCCATTGTCATTTATTTGGCCCCTTAAACCTAGGAGAACATTTCCAATATACAATATACAAGAAATTTGATTTTGAATTTATATCCATAATAATTCATCTCTAATTTTAATGTTTTAATGAATTGCATGACATTCACTCCAGTGTTGTCCCTCTAAACAGCAATTTAAGTATGTTCTTTATAGTGAAAACTATTTTGTTAATTATGTGATTCATAGGATAGTATTAGCTGAGAGAAAGTTATTTCATTCATGTTAAAGGATGGAATTACATTTTTTCAAAAGTAGCATATTCCAAAATGTTTCTCATCTGTCCCCTTTTTTATCAGTTTTAGTAGAAACTTGAAAGGTACACTCACAGAATGGATAAAACATGGAGGCAGAAGTAAGGTCTGAAGAAAACCAACATGTTTTCACCCTACGTTGGCACTTGTCAATTACAAACATAAATTGACATTAATTAAAGCAAGTCACATCCTAAAAATATTTCTTTATTCTTTCAGACCGCTCTTCCGTGGAAATTCAGACGTTGATCAGCTAGGAAAAATCTTTGAGTAAGTAATAACTAGTTGCATTATGTCAATATCTGTTTAAACTTTGTAACACTGTGAGGTTTCTTTGCCATGTTTTTATGCAATAATGGGACTAGAACAAAGTATTCCTAGAACATATTTCCTATAGCTACTGTACGCAACATGATATTTCCGTTTATTCTGTGTCAGAGTGGGAGGAGGAAGCAACACGGAATATAGTTCTGCAGAACTAACAGCCATCATCAGGAAGTTATGAGGGACTTCTGTTTCGGGCTTTTTAAATATCTTAAACACATTGTGCATGTACCATTCATGCATATCCTAAACAGTTACATCCAAGAGATTCTCTTCACATAAAAAAACGCAGAGGTTTTTATTTTTCAGTACACTCTTTGTGTATTTCAGCAAACAACATTAGAATACTTTAAAATTGTTATTAAACTGAAATCTCTGAGATTATTACCAACAGCTTCTTTGCAGAAAATACTTCTGTACATAAGAAGATATTTGAGCTTTTAAAATATAGTATGTAGCCTGTTAACAGTTCATATTTGGGTCAGAAAGGTAACTATGAGAACAGAAGGAATATCAGCATTTTAACATGTGCTTTGCCAGAGATGAACTAATTGGCTGTATTTTAAAACCATTTTACAATTCTAGGAGTTTGTGATTTTCCTCTTTAGATATAACAAATAGGTTGAGGAGGTGGGGAGGCTCTAGACACTCAGAGGTAGAAAATTCTCTTCCAAAATATGTTCTTAGTTAAAAAACAAGAAAATAAGTTATCAATATTACTGAAATGATAAGTAGGATTATATCACTTTTGCTTGTAAAAGCTCTTCAGAGCAAGGAATGTTCCTGAATTTATAAGAACCATGTAAATTTAAGATCTGATGTACACATATCATGTAGTTAGGAAATCAAAGCCACATAGGGCTGGTCCCGCTCCAGAGAATCAATGCCCATTCACCCCTCCACCTCTGTCTTCCCTTTTTGTATGGAGGAACTGCAGGGATCGAGAGATCTAGATGAAAAAAGAAATACATGGTGGGGCAGGAGTTGGGGGGCGGGGAAGGCTGAAGTGTTATTCCCTTGAAGGCATTCCAAAGAGAAAATAATAACATTTCTGAGGAGAAGAACTTAAACAGAAAAAATAATTAATTTCTCTGTTTAACCATTTTTCCAGTTCTCAAATCATAACAGATCTGTTTCTAAGCATTTCCATTATTTAATATGAGGTTCCTAAATTGCAGGTCTTGGTTTCACACAGTTGACTTCCCTTTCCTGCATACCATACCAGTGTATGTGACTCACTTGCGTGGGTAATTTGTCATGCGCTGAATAGCTCTTCCTGCCCAATCCAGAAAAATCAGTCCTTGAAGTTTACTTTTTCTTCTGCCAGAGCTACTCCTTTAGTCCTACAATATTCTGCTGTATTAACTGAAGGCAGTTTTGATACATACAACGTATTTTATCGTTTAAAAAGACATAGCTGAGATTTTTTTAAGGATTTTGATTTGTTTATGACATTTAAGGGGAAAAATCAAAATTAACTGGGCTAGGATTAAATGCATAGCTGCTAGCGGCAGCCTCTGATGGGGATCTTTCCATCCCTAGGGGCCATGATTACCTGTGCAGAAAAGTATTCATCGAGAAGAGAAAATGCCATGCTAATTTTAGAAGAATTTCTAAACATCTACTTAAAGAGAAAGTTTGAGTTTTCTTCTTTTGTGCAGTTCTCCTTAAATAGTTCAAAAGTTTATTTCTTGGGTTCTGAGGGGTGGTGGTCGGGGGCAGGGGGGTGTATGCTAAATAGCATTTATTTTTTGTTTTCACAGCTGGAGAACACCCTACAGTTAGGCATAGCTCTTCTTGTAGGAGGATCGTTTCTTTCTACAGTAGTGACTCATTCTGCAGACTAATTTGGACAGAAAGTAGTTTTGGGATTTTCCTGCCATCTGGACTGATGCATTCTTTCAGATAGTGGGGCTGTGGTCTACATTTGCTTTACATGTGCATTCTGTCTTGTGTCAGGTAAAATTCCGCCACATTTGAGGGTAAATCCCTCAGAGGTGGCCCAAAACATTTTCTGCTTTTCCAGGACACCAACAGCATGTGGGATAGCCTCATAGATTTCAGGCTAAATGCTGCAATGGTTTGAGCAGACTTGTCTCCCATTGTGATCAATGGGAGTGGAAAGTACTTGGCATTTCTCAAGACCAAGCCCGAGCCTTTGGCAGGAGGTGAAATTCATCCAAGATACTCCCAAACTTAGTCACTGAAATGGTAGTGCTACCAGAATGAGGGCATCTACTCAGACATTCATTATTAAGAGTTTTGAATGTGTAACTAAAAATGTTTCTCCTTTCCACTCTTGGTTTTGTCCACCCTATCTGTCTGACAGCCTGCCTCCTTGTTTCTTTTTGTTGGCTTTGCCTGTGCCTGTGCTTACTTTGCCCTGTTCATGCTCTCTCATGCAAATGTGAAAAAAAACCTGGGACTAACCAAACACGTTTGAATGGCAGGTTAAACTTCATTGTTAAAACATTTAACTATCCCATCTTCCTATGATGCTGTTTGTATTATATTTAATGCGGGCCCAGATCCTCAAACAGGTAATCACGTGCCTTTAACCACTGCGGCCAAGGGAGCTGCCCCATGCCCTCACCGTACCTGTGGTGATGAAAGTCAAACTCAATTTTTTATACAGTCTTAACTTACCATTTCCCAAGAGCGGTGATATCTTCAGATACAGTAAAATTAAACTGTCCTGACTTTTTAATTGCTTTGCCCTTCAAGCTGTGCTCTTGTTTTAAGGGCATATTAATTTTTGGAGGTATTTTAGGTGAGCCAAATTACAATCTGAAGTCCATGTAGGTAGATGTTGAGTAATTCCATTAAGTTCACTGAAGTAACCCATGATTTACACCCAAGTGTCCGGCCCGTGGCCTCACCTGGTCTTGCTACCAGCCTCAGTACGAAGAAAGGTCAATGCTGCTCCCTAGTGGCCTTGGGCTTAGCGCAGACCCAAATAGTCAGGGACGGTTTTTCATGTTCCTTCTTGTCTTACCCTGTCAGCGTTTCCATTAAAAATCTTGGATTTTACAGGCTGAAAAAATGGATTTCTCCCTGAAACCTGACAATTAATGTAGGGCTTTTCCCAGAACGGCCTTCAGAAACTGGCGTTTCAACCCCACAAATATTAGCATCTGACCAAAACACAAGATATGTGACATGATCCATCATTGCAGGTTTACCTACTATGTCATTTATTTGGGTTTTAAACCTTAGCACGATTATTTAGTAAGTAAATTCTTCTAGAATTTAAAGAATAAAGAAATAAATTATAAAAAGAAATCAAAATATTCTATTAAAGGATAGAGAAAAACTAAAATACAATTGAAAGTAAAACCATAAAGACACTCAGTCCTGTGCCACTTCTGAATTGAACTTTAAAACCTGCATTGTGAAGCAAATAAATTGTTTAAATTTGGGCAACAATTACTGCACATAGCTTTGAAGCATGATGAAACATCCCTTTTATTGCCTTACCCTCATCTTGACCCACACTCTTTTCTCAGTCCCTATTCTTGTGAATAAAGATCCTTGCATGCAATTCCCCTTTGAAACTTACTGCTTTTAATCATCCTGGAGTGACATATGTTGCACCATCCAGTCAAGAGCTGAGCAACTTTCTTCCAAAGCACTCAGCCCTTTTTCAACAAAAAGACTCAGAAAACTGAGACCTAGGCCAGAAAATTGTGCTGGCCACAGAATGATTTCTACCAAGCACACTGAGAACCTATACTCATCAGCCTTTGTTCACAAAGATCAGTGCACTACTGCACAGTTAATCTCATTTAAACAAAAAGACCTATAAACTCAGTATATTCAATTCAGTATATGCCACTCAGTATATTCAATATGGAGGGGAGACTGCGTAAATGTTCAGACCTAATGTTATGGTTTTCCTTCTGCAGTGTAATTGGACTCCCAGAAGAAGAGGACTGGCCTAATGACATTGCCCTTCCAAGAAATGCTTTCACTTCCAGACCTGCACAACCTATTGAAAAATTTGTACCAGATATTGACGAACTGGGCAAAGACTTGCTTCTTGTGAGTTTCTGTTTGTTGTTCTCCAAGCTGCATGACTGATAGTTACCGCTGTACATGCAGCATGCCAAGAAACATTTATGTTTCCATTTAATGGAGTTATTAAAAGCTCAAAAGTAGGTAGACAGATTCATGTAAATGTGTGAAACATCAGCACAAAGACACCACCTTTGGCTTCAGAGCTGAGAACAGAGACTAGGAAACTGTCAGAGAAGTACCTGTTTGACCTGTCTGTAGACCTTAGGCTTAGATCCTCACTGCTGTGCCACTGACTTAGCCATTCTTATAGTATAAGCCTGACATGAGTTCAAAAACTGATCTACCATTTTTCATTATGTAGTCGACCCAGTGCAAAGCAGAAAATAGGCTGTAGAGGCAGATTACATCTGAATACTGAAAACTTGAGATTTGGAATCCAGCAATTGTTGCCTCTTACAAATGGCAGGATTGAACAGAAGCAAACATTGTGCTGGTACAATTGGTAACACTGAATTAAATTAAATTATTTCAGTCATTTTTATAGATATGCTATAAACCCCAGCCCTAAAGTTCAGTCTTGGAATAGAATATAGGGAATGGCCTTGCCTCAGTTTGCCTTTTGCCATGCTTGTTCAAGTCTAGCTAAATTTGTTCTCTGGAAGCCTTTAAAAGACCTTGGGTCACATGGGCTCAGCAGAGTGGACTCAGTGCAATTGGTGAAAGACTTGCTGCATCCCTTCAGGAACTGCTATCTCTGGCCAATGTTATCTCTACAGAACAGCAGATCATCCACAATTGTCCTTATGACTGCAGCTCACAGCTGTGGTAAGCTGGACTACATCTGAACACTTGAAAGGACAGGGAAGGAATGCATCTGTTGTGCTTGCAAGCAGCCTGGAAGTGGAAGCTACATGTGGGACAAGAATTAGATTCTGGGAACAACAAGGAATAAAATATGGCAGAGAGTTCAGTGAGTGTCAGGCATGATGGGAAGGAGGAAGAAGACAAATATCCATACCTAGAAGGTGAGGTGGGAAGGGAAGCTGTTCCTGTTAGGTGAAGAGATGAGGACTGGGAGCCACAGATAAAAGGCGAGAGTAGAACTGGAAGTCACTGAATTAAGTTTCAGAAGTTAAAGGATAGAAATTCTTATACAAGAAAAGAAGGTGGGAGTAGGGAGTGGTTAGACAAGGATAGTAGGAAGAATATTATTTGGAGATTAAAGGAGATGAGAAGAACAAAGTGTAAAATACAAGGCTATGGGAGAGATTTCAGTGCTGACTGGACAAAGGCTGGGATAAGGATCTGGAAAGAAAGCAAGCAAAATACAACTAGAAGAGGGAGAAACTGAATGCAAAACATTAGCATACAAAGGCTATAGTCAGAGACCCAACACCTATAGAAATGCTGAGCCTAGGAATGAACATATACTTTATGATGCTGTCCATATTTGTATAACCACAAAAGAACAGCGCATTGAACGCTAAGGGGATTCACAAGTTTTTTGTTGATAGTTCCTCTCTGGAATCTGTTAGACACATGTCCTGTGCATGTGAATTCAGCAAAACCTGAATTCTGGGATTTCCTAAACTATGAATACTTGAATTTTCTAACTTGTTATTTTCTATTAGCTTTGAGGATGCCATATTCATATACCATGACCCCACTGCTTGTTTTAATATGAATGGTCATCCTATCATGCAGCACCTACTGAGACCCTGTGGTGTCTCATACGGATCATAAATTAAAGGGGCAGGCATTAGTGTACATATGCAGTTAGCACTGTTAACTGTATGTTTTAGTTAAAACCAACTTCTTTTCATACTTACAGAAATGCTTAGCGTTCAATCCAGCCAAGAGAATGTCTGCTTACGTTGCCCTCTCTCACCCGTATTTCCATGATCTGGAGAAATGCAAGGAGAATCTGGACTCTCATATGTCATCCAGCCAAAACTCCAGTGAGGTGAATGCATCTTAATGCTGACTGAAGATGAACCGTAAATGAACAAGACGTGTAGCTGACAAGGCCACTGTCCCATACAAACCACATAGCTGTTCTAGCGAAGATCCTTATTTGGAGGTTTTATGCACTTATCTTTTATTTTGGGATTGTGATGTGCTTATCCAAGGAATTCAATCTAGTTTACTTTCATCAGAGCAACACAAAGGCCAGGGCTTTGACCTGCTCCCATTGCAGCTTTATGTTTGTTTTGTTCTTGTTTTGTTTATCTACCTGGGAGAACTCCAGACAAAGAGAAGCTGCTGACCGGTTTTGCTGCCATTTTATCCTTTTAATATTGAATGCTGCCAGTGTGGAGTAGGATGATCAAGTCACTGCCAAAACATGATGCAATCTCTCTCTCTCTAGCTGCTGAAGCATGATTTGGTACTTTTTTAATTATTATTATTATTATTATTATGATTATTATTGTGATGATGATGATGTGATCTTTTACAGTGATACTTAAAGAATGGCATTGAAATATCAGATCTCTGCAACCTGCAGTTAGCTGATACACACATTAATACATCCAGCTACTGTTCTTTTATAGCATATATGCAGGTGCTTCCCCACTTGTAAACTTGGATGGATTATTTTATCATTTCATTGCTCTATAAAAATAACAATGATGATGGTGATCATAATAAATGTCTCAAAATTTAGGTTTTTTCATACACAAACGAGTTATTATCTAGCTACGTTTATGTGCATGTTGCAACAAACAAGTGTTTTAAAAAACTTCTAGAGTCCTTTTCTTAAAGACTCTTTCAGTTTGTGCTGAAATCCAGACACATTTTAGCCCATCATCTAACCCATCATTTCCCCCCTGGAAACAGCTGCAAGCATATTTTCTTTATCTCATTCCAATTTTTCTGATATGCAGCTTGAAAGACATGAGCAGAGCCAATGCAAATCAATACAGATTTTCACCTTCATCCTGTTCTTATTATCAACCAAAAAGGAAAATAGAAAAAATACTTCCAGTTCAGAAGCAGAGAATCCTATACCTGTAATAAGCACAGATACGTATTTGTGCTGAATTGTATGCTGTATACTGCGCTGCCTTACCTGAAACACCCCCTGCCCCTCCATGCATCACAAATGCATGAACATTACTGTCTCAAAATCCCTCAGACGTCATTTATTAAGCAGATTTGTTTTCTATGCAGAAATGCATGAGCTTCTCTCCTAAACCACCATGTGGGTATACGGGCACATGTTTCTTCACTAGGGTTAATGTGCCGTTATTGAATGTCAAAATAATTAACCAATTCACACACCTTTATAGCACAGTTATTTTAAATATTACATTAAAATTTTATATTTAGTATTTTTACCTTAACTAAAATATATTTTCAGTATTTTTAAAAGAAGCTTTTATTTTTTTAATACTGTACTTGGAAAAAAAAGAAATATTTTTAATCCATAAAAGCTGTTCCCTAGCATGACTTTAGTGCATTTACCTGGATATGACTTGGGGGAAAGTATTGGTCCAACGAGTTAGGCCTTACCATAAAACCATAAATATACACTATTGCAGTATAGCTGATGATAAGTGAGGCAGCTAGCTTTGTTTGCTCCTGTGATAGTCCCTTAGGCTTCTCTCTTCCTCGTCTCTATTTCATGTTGTCTAGCTTGTGAGCCAGCAGTATATGCTCATTCCCAGCATGCTTGGCAGAAGCAGGGCCTTAGCAATGAGTTGAGCAATGTAATTTTTCCAGCTGTGGCATGGGAACTTGTAGCCGTCTCCCTGGCAGGCTTCTCAGTCCTGTGATAGACTGGCTGTTGTGGCAAACTTCACTGTTAACTCTGTTTCAGGTATCTGCACTGTCTGGGACATGGTCCATTGCTAGGATAGCGAGTGGATCTTACCTGTCTCTTGGATAAAGCTTTTTGTTACTGTTAGACACATAAGTATGCAACGTATGGTTAAATTAGGTCTGTTTCAAATAAGCCAGATTTTCAAAGGACCACTTGCATGCATGCATGCAGTGGCCTGCGCTTTTCTTCATGCCCAGAGTGATGCCTATGCAAAACCGACCAGCATGAACAGGCAAGCTGCAAATTAGACCTGGCAAGAGCACGCACGAGGCATCTGCAGATACAGAGATACTACAGATGCATAACACAAGAATTTTGAAAGCTCTACGGGCGGCAAGCTGAAGGCCAGGGAGAAGTCACGGCAGCTAAGCCTCCAATCTTGGCCTTGCCTGTGTTCCTACATCCAAAGGGAACTGTGAACCCATTGCACCGGTGTTGCCCCAGCCCTATTCCTCCATGGGTCAGTGGACCCGAGTGTGAGTAGGCTTTAACATTCATAGAAGAGGATGGGCCAGAATGAAGGGGGTTTTGCTAACCTTTTTTAAACACTAATTAGAACAATAAACAGCGCCAAAATTCAGGAGGATCTTGTTAACAGTAACAATGAAAAAAAATTTCTATGCAGGTCAGCACTTTTTAAAAATTTCACATTTTACCTAGTGATGAGCTATCATACATACTTCACCAGGGCATTCGGCTGGTGTGGCTTTCCAGTAGCTGTCAGGGAACTCTCCCAGAGCTCTCCAACAACTAAGATAGGGTGAAAATGTAGGGGAGGAGAAGGTATTTTCAAATTAGACTGAAAACTCTCAGCTAGAAATGTGCGTCTGCTCCATGTTAGAAGAGCTCGTTGTATTAAGCTTAGTGAAGGAAAGGCTAGAAGAGAATATGATTGCTGAATGTAGGACATTATTAGGGTAGAAGAAAAAGGGAGTCAAGGGAACACTTTCGGCTAAAGGCTAGTGTTGGCCCAAAATCTAATGAGAATATAGAAATCACGTGTTAACTACTGGAGCAGTGTTTCCCAATCAACAGTATCAAAGGAAGAGCTCAGAAAGCGACAGAGAAAAGCAGGGGCTGGCTTACAGAATCAGAAGCAGAGCTTCTGCAGCGTGGTGCTGTATGTTGTCTAATACAGGATCAGGTTATAAATGGGGGTATTCAGAAGAACAGCTTGAGGAGGACTGTTTAGTCGTCACATTCTGGAACATCCTTCCAGTGGGAATGGCAGGAACAAAAAAAAGAAATCTAAGTTCTGTCTTAACAGGGTTAGGGAAATTATTTATCTAATGGGATCCTTGTGGTGACAAGGGCCTAGATTCAAAGGACCAATGACTTTTCAAATTACCTCCTTTTCAAAATCTCTTTAGGAAGAAATTCCATTTGACACGCTATAGGCTTTCTCTTACTCCAGTCTTCTCTGCCAAACCGTGGGGCTTCACTTACACTACTAAACTGAGAAAGCCTGTTTTCTGGCTGGGCAAAGTGCTGGCGCTGGCTAAAATCGTGCCAGGAATCATGCAGATAATTAGACAGTACAGACAACTGTGGGACTGTGCTCGAGCCCATGCCCTTGCTCTTTTTATTTCACTGGTCTAGCGCAAGTATTTCAGTGCCTTTACTCATTACTGCCGTATGCGTAGGATGTAGGAATTGTATATGTGAAAAAGAAAGTGCTCCTTCACACGCACGTTCCAGACTGTAATGAAAACTCTTCACAGACCCTTTAAATAAGACTCCAGAGCGCAATTCTTCTTAGCAATAACTATGCATGTATGTGTTCTACAGGAGCAGTTCAACAGCAGCTGAAAACCTCTGAATAACAAAAAATATATTAAAAATAAATGTAGCTATTCAGCTCCTAGAGCACCCACAACCAGGCACTGTGCTCTTCTCAGCAGAGAACACGATGTTCTAAGTAATGGAAGGAGCAAATTCTGTCTCCCACCAACCTTTTTTTTATCACCACTACGTAATTCTGCAGGAAAAACAGACCCAATAGCCAAGGAGAAAAATCAGCCAAGCCAGCTAGTGAAGTGCTAATTGCTGAATCATAGCAATCCATTTGGAGCAGTCCTTTTTTCTCTTCATCCTGTCTCCACACTCACTCTAGCTCTCCAGTTCTTCTCCTTAAGCTCCCTCATGGAAACAGGTTTCAGTGATGCTCACAGGTGCTATTTCAAACAAGATTCTTCCAGATTTTCAATAGCTACACAGTGTAGGTGCCCCCTACATCCCTATTACCGAGTGTTGCTTCTTGTAGTCTGGCAGCCCAGAACCAATGATTAAAAAATAATTTCTTTGTGCACCTCATTCCTTAGCCTTAGTTTTGCATACACCTATGTTGCCTTCTGTGTGCCAAGTAAAATTCTAAGAATAGGCTCCAGGGGTTTTTTTCAGTCTATTACTCCACAATGGCAAATGTTAGAGTACCTTTCACTGTTGTTCCTGTCCTAAAATACACCAAAAAAATGAGGATTTCATGTTTGCAAAATATTGAAATTTGGTGCTATGTGTATAGAGCCTTTCACATCAAAGAAGCAGTAGGCTGTAGCATTTGAGCATGTTCTGCATGGGAGATGGTATCCAGCATCGTAACTCTTATGTGGTTTTTACACTCATAAGAAGAAAATACCATGCCATACTACTTTTACAGGTTCACTCACTGACTTTGAGGAGCATGTTTTATTATACATGTGATTCTCTCTGCTGTTAGGTATTAAGCTAACTTTAATGTGGAAAATAAAGAGAAAACATGCTGGTTTGGTCTTTTAGCCAACAAACTTGGAGCACTTCTCTGACTCACAACTGAAAACACATCAGTTGTCAAATATGTATATGAATCATAAACCACATAGTTTAGTTTAAAGACCACGTAAATTAACTATGTTAATGTATAAGATGCAGTTGAATAATGAGGAAGTTTATTCTAAGAACTCTGTTTTACAGAACCACTTCTCTAGTATTTTTCATATGCAATAGTTTCAGGAATAGATTGATTTTTATCTACAATGTGAATTAGAAGATACTAGGCTATTAGAGTGATTTTATTGTGTTATGCTTGAAGCTTGAATTGCTCACACACTTAGGAACCGAACGTATTTATTTTATTGCTACAAAACTGCTTCTAAATATCAAGATCTTTTTTTATGTTAATAGGATTTCACACTCTCTTAATGTGTAAATT
Source organism: Falco naumanni (assembly GCF_017639655.2). Lineage (NCBI taxonomy): Eukaryota > Metazoa > Chordata > Aves > Falconiformes > Falconidae > Falco > Falco naumanni. The sequence goes on from NC_054057.1 coordinate 37,057,005, forward strand.
ATTTTCTTGAAATTAGTATATTAGAATAAAACATTTCTCCAGACTGCAGCAATGTAGGAAAATTCAAGAAATGTATTTTTACTTTCACAGAGAACAATAACATGTATACTGAAATCTTCGGTAACTGACTGTCAATAAGCTATCACTTTTGCTTCTTTTTCATTACCAAGTATCGCAGTATACAGATTGCTTAAAGGTTCAGAAACAGTGTCTAGAAACCTAAATGGGTTTTTATGTGTTTAATCTTCCAGGTTTCATTTTCATATCTGGGGGTGGGGGGGTGGTGGATGGTCCAAGTACAGTTCAGGTGTGCAAAAACACAATTACAGAATTAACAGTCTAACCATCTGTACAATTCAAACAGGAGCTTTATTTTTGAGCTGTTTATTTTATTACATCCCTTTGTTTTGGAAATTGTTAGGTAGTGGCTGTAACATAATTCTGGTTTCTGGACCAGGCTAGAGCATCAAATGCCAATAATTTAGGTAAAGCAATAAGAAGCTTTCTTATCATTTTAAATAAACTAGGCCATTAAAAGAAGGAAGATATGGACATGTGAACTGACAAATATACTTTTACCAAGGGTTATTTCTTCCCTTTAGTTTGATGCTTAGCAAGTATTGCATACTGATATGCACTATATACACTATTGTGGTATATTAGAACCATAGAAAACACTTCGGCATAGTGTGCACAGATAATAGAAATGGCTCATTAGGTTCTTGTAGAACCCAGATAAAAATCATTCTTTAGCTGTAACAGAATTTTGAAACTGATATATTTTTCCATTTTAAAATGTTCCTGAAAATTTTTGTATACTTTTTTAATTCATACAGTGATAGGCACCCAAACAGAACTGAATCAAATAGACACTTCTCAAAAATGATTCTGCAAGGCCAAGTAGATACCATCAGTTCTCTATGTGTTCAGCGGAAGCTGAAATTACCCAGCACCATGCTTAAATGCTTTTAAAAGCAGAAAAGCCCAAGGCTGCTGTGAGTAAAGTTAGTGGAAATTTTGCTTTGACTTACATAAAGTACTTTGAGAGCCTCTGCAATATTCGAATTTCCAGCCTTCATTGAAAGACTGTGCAAAACAGCTAAGATAAACCAAAACTCCCTAACCATATGGCATATTTTCCTTCAGATTAAATGTTTTATCTGTGTTAGAATATATTAGTGGGCTTCTTCCAGCCCAATGTCAGTGAGAGATTCTGCTATGGATATTTTGATACTGGGTGATTGTGGTAGAGTAGGGTTTTTTTTTTTCCAAAAAAGATCAGACAAACGATATTGCCTTCTTTTTAAAACAACAAACTCTAAGGAACTATTGGGAAAATACTGTTGGGATAAGTGAAAAGGAGGGTATTTATAACATGAAAAAATGTAAATACAAACAATGTGTGTTAAAAGTGCATTGAAACAGATACTTTTTCACTGACCTTGAAAAGTTCACAGGGTTTTATGGAAGAAAAGCACCCAAGTATGAACTTACTCTAACTGCCATTTTAATGTTCATTTGCACTAAAGCAACCTATACTGTTTGGCTAAAAAGAGGAGGGAAAACAGGTGATGTTTAACTTTTGATTTACTTTAGTGATGTCTACGTGGATATGCTGGAAAGCTGTCAAGCTAGCTGTCCATTTTTGAGCAAACTAAATTTGCATCTGCATTATTTAGCTTTCCGTATTTGCACCTTAAACCCATCCACATGCCAGAAAAAAACACATTTTCTAATATTTAAACGGATACTTGCTCCCATTGACATGCTCACTTTAAACCCAGCCAAAGAGCACTGTCTCTGCCACTGAATGGAAAATGAATTTTCATACTGTCAGGTTCCTTCATGCCATTACTTCTGCAGAGTTTGTAATTAACTTTCTACAATATGCAGCCTTTATGTTTCATATGTATGTCATGTTGTGCAAATCCTCAGCCTTTTCTTGAATGTTAGGATCAATTTTGAGTAGCTAGGTGAGGGAGGAAAGTTGTGAAGTGCTGAAAAGACAGGGAAAATGGGCAGAGATTTAGGAGAGTTCGGGACAACTTTGGCAAGTGAATTTGAGTATGTGGAAAAGTTACGTATAAGTGTAGGGGGAAGACTTTTTTTCCACGTGTTTTGTTTTCTCTTGTCAGTTTCATAAGCATAAGATGATAAAGCAAGACTCTTGCATAGGATTTTAGTTCCAGATACTTATTATGCCAACTCAAGTCATGAGTTCCAGTGCAGTTTTTCAACATAGCAACAGCTCTATTTTTTAAATCAGATTTTGCAGAAGCTAGAAGTTTTTCTGTGTAGATACTTTAAAAAAGTCTTACAAGACAGCTTGAGAGCAATTAAGCTGGCCACGCAGACACTGCCTTTAGTTCATCTGCAGACATGGAGAATGTACAGGAGAGTCACTAACAGCGTCCATTAGTGTGCCGTATCATCATGCATTGGGAGCTGACTCCTGCCACAAATGGAAAATCCTTTGGCAATCCAAAACAGCATGTTTTTGAGCACCTGGATTTTGATAAGATTATCCACATGCAAGTTTTGCTGGATTTGTCCAGGTGGTTTACCATCTTACAGGAGCAAGTCTGAGACCCTAGCAAATCTGCCTGACACCCAGTATAAGAAATACTGCAGAAACCATCTGCCATGGAAAAAAAAAAGTCTGTTTGTAGGTTGAACAGCAGGAATGGAGCTTTCTGAGCTGCAGTGCCAATCTGAGAGCTACCATTAATTATTGTGATGCCACAATACACGCATATTCCAAAATTACAGAATATACGGCGTGTTTGCCATTTTGTTGTGTTTAGTCCACGTGTGTGGGTGGCTGGGTAAGTGTTGGCACAGAGCGGCTAATTTTGGTCCTTCCATTAGGCGTGAGCAGCTAGGCTTGGCACAGAGGCAAATTTCACAGTTCCAGGGATTGGAAACCTCTAATTCTACGCAGTAGTTCTCTGGCATTTGTTAAATACATACAGTGACAGATCACCCAGCCACTCAAGCTGTCCTTTCCTTATCCCTGATCATCCTACTGTGACACTGTGAAAGAAGCCCTGGGGAGTCCCCTCCTCAACAGTCCTTCAGCACCCCGCTTCCTCCCACTGCAGTGACACTTAATTACCTGTCACTTGTATCTGACCCTGCTGATACTTCCACAGAGACTTAAGAAGCTGTGAGCAAAATTGCTACCTTGTGATTCTGCAGCCCCCCAAGTCTGCAGTCAGCCAGTGATTTATACTATAGTTTTTCCTTGCTTCTCATTAGGAACTGTAGAGTATGGCAAGGTGTGTGCTACTTTGACATTTTTTGGTTCAAGTGAAGAGATGAGCTAGAATAAATTACATTGAACATAATGTGTTTGATCCGCCAAAACAATTTTTGATTCAGAAGATTATTTACGAAGGATCAAAGATCCCTGGACAACTGTCTGCGATGTACATGTTTACAAGAGCAGCCAGTGACGTTTCTGTTATGAAGGCAAACACGACTAGCAATGCCAGCCTCCTACTGCTTACCCCCCTTCTATTCCCCTTCCCCAAGACCACTATTCCCAGGGAGAGATTTCCTCCCAGCATGAGGCAGAGCAACCATATAACAATTCTTCCTTATATGAAAGTCCCCATTTCTCAAGACAACTTGGGCACATGTAGGCAATCAAGCTCATTCCTTTGCTTTTTGCTATGGCAGTTTTGAGTACAGAGCCCTGCCACAAGGACCTTAACCCCCAATATATTCTCCCAAGGAAAAGTCTTTCTAGAATCTAGAGGGGACAGTATGCTTACTGTTTCTATGACAGTTGACTGTTTTGCATTTTAAACAGCAGCATTGTCAGAAGTGCTCTAAGAAAGCTCTCTGATGACTGAATTCTGGACATGCTGTGGGAAAAGACAAGATGTTTTATTCCAGGTGGATGATGATGTATCTCAATCATTCTTCACTGGTGATAGAAAAAAATCCCACACAGTTCAAAATATAGCCTGGGTCTGCAGAGTGCTAAGTAAATAAGAAGTGCTTCTCAATCTTTTTCCCAGCAAAACCCAAAATCCATCGTGATTTCTTGCAGGGACTTTATCTCGGAGTCCTTTGCAACAAAGGTGGCTGTAACTGGGTTGCAACTACAACAAAAAGTACATAAAAAACTGGATGCTGGCAAGAAGTTTGTGGATATAAGGCTGTACAAGGTGACTTACATAAGCTCAGCAGGGATGCGCTTATCTGAAAGTTTTTGCCATGAACATTTTGAACTGAAGTTACCTATCATAACATGATAGAAGGACTGCAGTGTCGTGAAATTAAAAGGCTGAAGGAATTGCAAAGATGGATCCATCCTTTCCTTTTTCTCCCTAGGTGTCTAGCAACCAGTGGTTTTCCAGCTTCATTTTGTTTTGATTTGTTTGATTTCATCTCCACCACCACTATTCACCTTCCTATTGTGCATAAGTTGAACAGAAAAGAATTAGTTTAGCAGCTCAAAACCAGAGCAGGCCAGCACTGTCTAAAATTTCTGATTGCTCTCTGGTGGTCAATATTAAGTGAACCAGTTGTCTCTGTTTAGATTCCAACAAATAGAATTCGATACCCATGACACCTTCCTTGCATTCAGCACTGTTAAATAACATTCTCCACAGTGTCCAAAACCTCTTTTCCTAGAGACTGAACTCCCCTCCTACAACCCACTTAGAGTCACAACAATGTAGGCAAAAGTCTACATTATGGCAGTGCTTTTCAGTAAGAAGTGAGAGCTGGTTCCAATTGAAACAGTGCCTGAAAGAGTCTCGGGGATTCTTAGCCAGGCATCTTTCACAGGCAAGGCAGTCACTTCTGTTAAAGTAAGAAATACATTTTAAGATACTTAAGATAGAGAAAATATAAAGATGCCATTTATTTTTCTGCTAGAATCTATTTTCTACATAAAGCTGTATGATTTTGGCACTGAAACCAAGCCCACAGGCACCTGTTTATTCTTTCCTTTCAGTCTTTAATTTCTTTGTAAATTCTTTTCGGCATTCATATTAATGTATTTATGGTCCGTTTCATTCCAGTTCATTTACGTGGTCTATATCTGCCATTGAATCTCATATGGGTTTTATTTTTAATGTATTATTTAGCTGCATTACTTTGAACAGCTTTAAAAGTATAATGTCTTTGAATGCTCTAGTTAAAGAAAAATTACACCCTCAGAATGATGTCTTAGAAGTTGAACTATACTTTGGAAATGGTGTTTATATTATAACTCTTGGAAGCATCACAGGGTGCTTTCATCTGTATGTCTTCTACTTTCTGTGTAACAGTGTGTATTTGTATTTCCTCACTAGCTTGATACTCTTCAGTCTGAAGGCCTCAGTATGCAAGCACATGAATACTGTACCTCACCTGAGCAGTCCCACAGAGCTGAGAGGGGTTACTCATGTGACTATAGTTGCTCACAAAGGTACTTGCAGAAAAAGGCTTTCCTTTAGTAATTGACTGTAGTTGTGAGGACACATGGTTAATAACAGCACCAGGACACCAGTAAATGGTGTCAGTGTTTATTGAAGATGTGGGCACATTTATCTGCAAGTTATTTGACATTAACCTAAATTATTGCTATTATAATTCAGTATATTATTTCTTATGAAAACACACTAGTCCTGTGAGAGGGTAGTTGCCAAAAAACGTGTCGAGTCTTGCTGCTTTATTGTTTATTTGCATTTAGTATACATTTTGGTTGTTGAAGTGAAGCTAGTTTCATAGAGAGGCAGAAAGCTAGATCAGTCAAAAAAAATTATAAGTAAGCTTCATACTGTACATTGAGTTTTGCAACTAGAGTAGTATGTGTGTTCAGATATAGTACTTTTTATGCTTTAGGGTATTTTTGTTTGTTTTAATATGTAAAGGAATAAGCAGATTACTTTGAAATGCTATTGTAGAGCTAATTTTACACATACTGGGGGAATGTTGTCTGAAAAATTAAAAATAGAAAACATTACATAGGCTGCCATTGGCTTGATATTGTTCATAGCAGTCCAGCAGGTATGTGTCGATTCCAGTTGCTGAAGCCAGGGGCCAAGTTTGTGTGGCATCTTGTAACTGAAGAAAGTTTTTTTCAATGATAAAGTTGCCCATCTGGGCTTTAAGTAAGATTGTTGGCTAAAGAAAAGCATAGAGGCAGCGAAATTCAGTATTTTATTTTTTTTTTTTTGTGCATGGAAAATTGCATAAAATAGGATTGGGGTTTCAAAGTATTTTAAATCATTTAGCATAATTTACTCTTGTTGTAATTTCACTGACTACAGTTAAATTAAACCAAGAATTTGACCTTGTAAGTCTACAAATTTCAGTGTCAGGCAGCTCAGGTCTATATAAAGGTAGTTAAGCTTAGTAAATCAGCAAGAATACTATATAAATGGTAATGTGTGATAAAAATCTTAACTCTAGTTACATTATTTCTCTCAAAATTTCTATTCGTTACTTTGTTAAACAAAAGTTCAGAAGTGCACTTCTTAGGGGCATTGGGATATGTGGAGAAAAGCATGATGCAGGTATAGTAATGTATCAGAAATAAGATTCAGTTCTTACTGCTCCAGACACTCCATGTGTGCCTATCTTACATGTCACAAATCCCACTGAAGTTAACAGAAGACATACAAAGTTAAGCCTGTTTGTAACTCTCACAGCATACTGGTTTCAGAATCTGCAAGATGAGGTATGTTCTCAAAAGGCATTATTAAAACTTGTGTTTTCAGGTTTACAGAATACTATGAACAGCAAGGACAGCTTCTAAGACACATCCAGAGTAGCTTTGTTAATTGATACTACATCAGACCAATATCCATTGGCAAATCAAAATCCATCTGGTACCTTTATTTCTCAGTATGGTTTTGCAAAATATAACACACAAAAAAATTTCAGAAGGTTAAAACAGCCTGTAAAGCTGTTTGGGTTACTTTTTCTCTTTTTTTCCCCCTTTTTTGTCATAAAATATCGTGTGCTCTGGAGGTGTCTAGGATTTGATAATTCAAGGAAAACATGCAAAGCAGTGTCAAATATTTTTTTTGCATTCACCTTAGGGCATGAAAGCTGATGAAAATCAGCATAGTCCTGTTGACTTCTACAGCATTGTATCAGCTTATACCAGCAAAACAGCTGGCATGTCAAGTTTTATCATTTCAAGTCACTTTACCTACTTACGCGGTGGGATTTTATTTTGCAAGATGGAAAGTTACCTACGGTGCAGACTGTACTACCTAGATACCATTGAATCCTATTCACAGGACATGATTTCACTGTATCACTTCATACTTGAAAGTCATGATGTTCTTTTAATCAGGGTACAAACATGAAAAGGTGCATGTGTTACTGTTTCTTTTAAAGGTGCATCATTTTGTTTATTCTGTGTGCTTAATAGTTAACTGTTCAGTGTTCTTCACATTCTTCGCATTCAGCATTAAAATCACCTATGTGTGAAACGCACTATCACCTACAGGGGTACAGAAAGATGTAATAGTGATTTCTTGAATTGTTACTCACATATAATGATTTACCTTTTAGTCATCAGTGTGACATAAAGGGGCTACAACATGCAAACTGTGGTATATAAAAGCATTGCACCATCACTGTACATGAAATCTTGCAGCCTCTCTCCCCTTCTTGCACAGCTGCCGATTACCATATATGCATTGGAAAAAAGTATGTTTCTGCTGTACAGAATGGCTGGGAAGTAATGCAAACAATTTGGAAACTCTAGAGCTCCCTTTGCAAGCTTTCAAAGCCCTTTGATCTAACTGCATGCCTGCTCTGTGTCCCAAATTTCACTCTACAGGGCTTTCTGCTTTAAGAACACCCTCAGCTGGGGCTACTTTACATTGACTGCATTGAAGTTCACCGGAGCATGCACCTTACCATATAACATATTCTTTAGCTTTTACAAGTTTGTAAAGATGGTTGACTGCAAAAAATAATCATGTGTCAATACAGAGAAATTAAATTAAGGCACACAGAAGGTTATCAATATTGTATTATATCAGAATTACAGTCCTTTGGAACTGAACGTTTTGCTGCTGGCAGTGCAAGAAAAGCAAAGATGTGTATTTATTGTTGGGTGCTGATGGTTCAATATGAAAATCAATATAATAAAAATTTTCACGGTCTCAAGTTCTTTTTAGTCATTCCCAAATTATTGGAAAGTGAAAAGGCAAAATATTACTTTTGTATTTAAAACTGCTTTCCTGAGGTTTACTTCACCTTTCTAGCTATATTTTTTCTTTTATCTAAAAATGTAAAATAAATACAAATGCAGTAAGTATTGTATATTAAAGACAGAAAATTAGCAACATTGTTTTCTGGTTTTTCTGTTGGCAATTTTTTTTTTCAACACCCTGGGTATTCTAGAAAATCAGTGAACATATGCATAACCAGACACAGAAACGTAAGCACATGCACACCCTTCCCAGCACCTTACCATATACCTTTATTTCTATAAAAATCTAACCTAATTTGTCCTGATTTCTCATTTCTGGACTACTTTATTGCTTACCATGGATGAATTGCATGTAAAAAAAAATAAATTTGAGTGATTACTTTTTCTTTCAAAGGCATGACATTGTTGCAATTGCTATGAATGCTATATGGTTCAGCACTAGTTTGTCCTTGCTGAAATCTTCTTTGTTTTGGTTTAGGCAAGTTGTGCTTTCATTCTGCTGTAATGGCTCTCAGTCCTTCATGAAACACAGTATTTCCTCCAAATGTTCCTTGACCCAATTTTTGTGCGAGTATGCCTAGTATTTGTGTATTCCTAAAGATTCTGCTCCTTTCATCTTCCATCTTTGGAGAAGCTGAGCACACTTTATTGATGGACCGTTCTTGGTTGGCTGTGACTAGTGACATTTCTGCGTATACAGAAATGGTAAAAGTGTGTGTTCCAAGTCACACAAAACAACACGGCATCAGACTCTAAAACCAGATGCATATTTTCTGTCTTTACTCCTAACCAACAAAAACATCCTCATCAAAACCACACAAATAAAGCTTCAGCTTACTGTAAAAATCATTAAGTGCTCTTTAGAGCAGAATACAAGTCATTCCTACTAATGAGGCCTCCAATGAGCCACCAGACACAGGAATCTTAAAAACTGTTAGTTAGCTCAAGCTTCCAAACAGATTTCAGTTTCTGGATGAAAACTCTAGAGAGAAATGACTGCAAAGCTAACCAGACTCCAAAGCCACAAAGGTTTTTACAACAGAACCAAAACTTTGTGCTGCCCCTAGAAACTATAAGGAACCGTGAAAGTCCTTTACAAAACATAGTTACATACACTGCAGGTGTGACAGCATTAAATAAAAACAGCAGCTACCTTTACATTATGTGACATCGCAGATTAGTCTTTAAGCGCATTATAAGATTACGAGCAGCAGTCCAGCCAGGGACAGACACAAAATCAGCTGCAGTGAGGCCTGTAGCTGAGCAGAAGAGTCACCATCATAAATACCCATGTTAGCCGTAGCTAATCTGTTGCAAAAAAGGAATAAAATCACGGCGATATTTATTTAACAGATTATATAAGAGCTGCCATACAGTTCTGGACACTATCCAGTGTTTTCTCTCTGACAGTGCTCAGGGCAAGATACCACAGAATAAAATCCAACAGTCTGTGGACAACTATGGAACAAATTTGGGAATTTTCTTCCTAGTCCTCAGCTTGAGAAGGTGACTTACCCCCTGCATGAAGTTCATAAAACCCAACTACGGAAGAAAAAAATACATGAAAAAAAAATCCATTAAGCAAAATACTAAGGACGTTGTAGAAATAAGCACAAATGCTATTATTATTCACTTAAATGTTCTCATTCTCTTTGCTTCAAAATTATCTGACACTAGATGTCACATGCTTATTAGCACCATAGAAACAAGTGTTAATTTTAAAAGATTTAAATGCATTGTCTTTGTCTGTCATTTGCCTTCCACTTACTGATACATGGAAGGCAAGATTACAGTATATATCATTCCTCATTTTACACCCATCAGTTGTATTGCTTTTATTATTTTTTTTTTGCCCCCTTTGATAAACAAGGTTATCTTTCAGTCTCCTGTCACACAGAAGTCCTTTCTCTAAGTATTTTCATCCATTTTTAGAAATCTGATTTAGCTGGCTAAATTGCCTGGCTGGACTCCCAAGCCTCCTTCGCAGCCAGGAAAAAAAAGCTAATGGGAGTCTAATTAAAATACTCAAGTGCCTAGCAGAGACTCCCTTGCCACTGCCTGCAGAGGGAGGGAGGGACCCCACACCCCTGCCTTCCCGCAACAGCAAGTCTTCATATTTCCAGGCACCAGGCACCGGCTCCAAGCCTCGCAGCACAAAGCATTGGGTGAATAATCCTGGTTCAGATTTGGTCAAAACATTTCTGAAGAGTACCTCTGTCCTGGCAGACTTGCCACAGCTTAGGTGTTGCCTAGACTTCTGCAGCTGAGCTGAAGCCCCCGGACAACGGCAGCTCTACCACCATGTCACAGACAGACAGACAGACAGACAGACAGACAGCCATGCTCCCACCCCAAGGGCTGCAGCAGTGCTGGGCACGGTTTACACGGGTGCAGCGTGATGGCACTGGTCACCTAGAACTGGATTGTGTGGCTGTACGCCAAAAGGGCCCAAATCTGTTCAGGGTGAGGACATCACCACACTTCACAGAAGGGGTATCGTTACATATTAGTAATACTCCTAATCTTATTTTGTGTCTATTTTAATGCAGTTTGTTTCTTCTGTCTTCAATGTACTTCTCCAGCATCACAGGCAGCCCAACGAGAACTTCCGCCTGAGGTGCTTCCAAAGTAGCCATCCTCATTTTAGTATACACCAACTATTTTCTGAGGGATTAAAGTTTTCCCTTCCCTTATGCACTATCTTGCAATTTCCAACAGTAAATTTTATTTGCAATTGAGCAAATGTTACTTGCAGTTCCGGTGTAGTCACCTTCTTAGTTTTCTTGTAGCTCCTCACAGACTGCTCTTGGTTTTACTGAGTAATTTGGGATCACAAATTCCCACAGGTTCACCAATTTTCCAGCTATTCCCAAATACAATAAACACAGCAGTGCTACTTCAGAAGCAAAACTCGTTTTTACTTTGTATGATGAATGTATTGACATGCGATTATTTTTCTTCATTTTTACAAAGCTGTGACTAATATGCAGTAACTTTTAATGGTAACACTTTAAGGAAAGGACATTTGAAATTTGGAGTTAGTAGATCCTGGTAACTCCCAGGCTTCCCCTAGCATTTTCATTAACCTTGTCAATATTACAATCTTCTTTATTTTGCAGTGCAGAGAGCTAACAAGCACTTTTGTTTCCCCTTTGTTTTTTTTTCAAATACAGCCCCATTTCATTGAATTCTATGCCAGGACAGGCTGCTATTTCATAATACCTTGGTCTATGCATCTACTGAAGGAAAAAGGAAAAGGAAACACTGCAGTTCCACCTGTAGCTGACCACTAGACAGATCAAGAGAACAAAAAACCCTCATAGTGAAATTTTGTCCTGTCCTGGGACGTTTATTCCAGGTGGGTGCCCCCGGCCCTGCACCCCAGGATACAGGTGTACACATATGTTTTATTTCTCCCCTCAGTTACACTCCACTCCCCCAGCTCCCCCTCGCCAAGGCCAGCCCAGCGTTACCTTCCTGCTGGCAGGCCAGGGCATGGCCACTGATGGGAGCCTGCCCGCTGTGCCACTGGCCCTTCACTGCCACCGTCATAACAACACTCATCCTGCCAGGGCCACCGCCAGCTCCCCACCATTGCCACCACCCCAACCGATGCCCTGCATTAAAGCTCCTCCACTTTCACAGAATCACGGAACCACAGAATGGTTGGGGTTGGAAGGGACCTCTGGATATCATCTAGTTCCACCTCCTGCTAAAGCAGGTTCACCTACAGCAGGTTGCACAGGATCATGTCCAGGTGGGTTTCAGATGCCTCCAGAGGAGACTCCACGGCCTCTCCAGGCCACCTGTTCCCGTGCCCTGTCACACTCAAAGTAAAGAGCTGTTCCTCATATTCAGATGGAAATTCCTGTGCTGCAGTTTGGGCCTGTTGCCCCTTGTCCTGTCGCTGGGCACCGCTAAACAGAGCCCGGCCCCAGCCTCTTGACACCCACCCTTAAGATATTTGTAGACACTGATAAGATCCCCTCTCAGCCTTCTCCAGGCTAAACAGGCCCAGCTCTCTCAGCCTTCCCTCATAAGGGAGATTCTCCAATCCCTCAATCCTCTCCATAGCCCTCCGCTGGACCCCCTCCAGCAGTTCCCTGTCCCTCTTGAACTGGGCAGCCCAGCACTGGCCCCAGCACTCCAGGTGCTGCCTCACCAGGGCAGAGCACAGGGGCAGGATCACCTCCCTCGACGTGGTGGCCACACTCCTCCCAATGCACCCCAGGATCCCACTGGCCTTCTTGGCCCCAAGGGCACCCTGCTGGCTCATGGGCACCTTGCTGTCCACCAGAACTGCCAGGTCCTTCACAGAGCTGCTTTCCAGCAGGCCACCCCCCAGCCTGTACTGGTGCATGGGGTTATTCCTTCCCAGGTGTTGGACCTTACACTTGCCTTTGTTGATCTTCATTAGGTTCATCTCCACCCAACTCTCCAGCCTGTCTAGGTCCTGCTGAATGGCAGGGCAGCCTTCTGGTGCAGCAGCACACTCTGTCCCCTCATCCAGGTCATTGATGAATAAGTTGGACAAGACTGGACCCAGCACCGACCCCTGGGGAACACCACTAGCTACAGGCCTCCAGCCAGGCTCTGGGCCACTGATCACAACCCTTTGGGCTCTGCCATTCAGCCAGTTCTCAATCCACCTCATTGTCCACATGTCTAACCCACACTGCCTGCACTTGCCTATGAGCATGCTATAGGGGACAGTGTCGAAAGCCTTGCTGAAGTCAAGGTAGACAACATCCACCGCTCTCCCCTTGTCTACCCAGCCAGTCGTTCTATCACAGAAGGCTTTCAGATTGGTCAAGCATGATTTCCCCTTGGCGAATCCATGGTGACTGCTCCTGATAACCTTCTTCTCCTCCACGTGCTTAGAGGTGATGTCCAGGATGAGCTGCTCCATCAGCTTTCCAGGGATGGAGGTGAGGCTGACTGGCCTGTAGTTTCCTGGCTCCTCCTTCTTGCCCTTTTTGAAGGCTGGAGTGACACTGGCTTTCCTCTAGCCCTCAGGCCCCTCTTGTGTTCTCACGACCTTTCAGTGATGGAGAGTGGCTTAGTAATAACATCTGTTAGCTCCCTTAGCACTTGGCGGTGCATCCCATCAGGGCCCATGGATTTGTGGGTGTCAAGTTTGCCTAAATGATCTATAACTCCATCCTACCTAACCAAGGGAAAGTCCTCCCTTCTCCAGTGCTTGTGAGTACAAGTCCAGCAGCACACCTCACCTCGTTGGCTCCTACACCACATATGTCAAAGAGTTGTCATCAGTGCTCTGCAGAAACCTCCTGGACTATGTGTGCCTAGCCACGTTGTCTTTCCAGCAGATATCAAGGTGTTTGGAGTCCCCCATGAGAACCAGGGCCTGTGATCGTAAGGCTACTTCCAGCTGTCTGTAAGAAGCCTCATCGACTTCTCTCCCTCACCGGGTGGCCTGTAGCAAACACTTACAACAGCGTCACCCATGTTGGCCTGCCCCTTAGTCCTTTACCCATACGCTCTTGACTCATTCTTCGTCCACGCCCAGGGACAGCTCAGTACATTCCAGCGTCTTTCTCACATAAAACCCAACTCCACCGCCTCTCCTTGCTGGCCTGTCTTACCTAAAAAGTACACGGCCATCCATGACAGTGTTCCAGTTGGGCAGGCTATCCCACCGTGTCTCTGTAGCTGCACTAGGACCACAGCCCAGCGACCACACACGGAGCTCCGGTTCTCCCCGTTCGTTCCCCGTGCTGCGCGTGCGGTGTACGGGCACTGCAGAGGGAATCGAGCGTGTGGCTGTCCCCGGAGGGGTGCAGGAGGATCCACCACAGCCACACACCCCTCCGGGGACAGCTGGCTTTCTGGTACTCATCTTGGGAGGCAGCTAAGGAACATACACCGCTGCTCTGGCTGGCTGGCGTATCCCCCAGCTGGATGCGATGGCGTGAGCAGTGTCACTCTGCACACACACACACCCCCACCCCCCCGAGCCCACCGGTGTGAGGCCTGCCTGGCCAAGCCGGCTGGCCGCTGCCTCCCCTGGGCAGGTGGCGCCCACCCCTCCCCAACAGGCCATAGAAGCCAAACCCTCACACCGGCACCAGCCGCGAAGGCCGCAGTTGATGCGCATTGCACACCTGCTGCTGGCTGCGCCCTTTCCTCGCACTGGGAAAAGGGAATTAAAAACAACCTGGGCACCCACGTCTGCCACTCGTACCCCCAGGGCGTGATCGTCTCCTGCGGCTCTGCCCGGTGCTGGCTTGTTCTGTCATTCGCGCCCCCGTGACAGAGCAGGAGCGGCCGGGCGGTGGCACTTCCGCGGCAGCACCTGTCACCGGCCCCCGCCCCCCCCGCGCCGCCCCCCTCCCCACTGCGCCCCCCCCCCCCCCCCCCGCCGCCGGGCTGAGGGGCGGGGCGCGGCTGAGGCGGGGCGCTAACGGCCACAGCCCTCCGGCAGCGAGGGCCCGCGGTGGCGGCGCGGTCCCGCCAGGCGGCGCTGCGTGGCCGCCGCCATCGCTGCTCCCCGCAGCTCGGCGGCTGCTCGGGGCCGAGGCGGCTGCGGCGCGGCTTCCCGGGCGCGGGGAGAAGGCCTCGGGCTGGGCCGAGGCGACGGCGGGCGGCGGCGCAGGGTCTCGGCGGCGCCATGGGGAAGCGGGACAACCGGGTGGTGAGTAGCACGGGCGGTCCGGTGGGGAGGTGGCGGCGGGGCCCGGGCCGGCGCGGCGGCCGCCCCCGGGATCCGCCGCGGCGGCGGCAGCAGCAGCTTCGGGCGGGCCCCGTTGGGGAAGCCGCGGGGAGCGGGGCGCTGCCTGAGCGCGGGCAGCCGCGGCGGCCTAGGCGGGCCCGTCCGGCCGCTGCCGTGCCCCGGGCGCGGGGGCGGAAGGGCCGCCGCCCCGCAGCCGCGGGGAAGAGGGGCCCCGTTCGGGCGGGCCTGCGCCTCGGCGGGCGAGAGGCACTCGCGGGCTGGGTACGCGGCGGCGGGGCCGGGGGGCCCCGTGCCGCCAGACAACAAAGGCGGGCCCGGGCCCTGCCGGGCCGCCCGGCCGCGGTGGGCGCCGCGGGGAGCGGGGCCTGGGCCGCCCGGGTCGCTGCGGGCCGGGCCGTCCCTCAGCGCGGGCGGGCGAGTCCCCGCCGCCCCCGGGCCGCGCCGCGCCGCCTTGTCAGAGCCGGCGGCGGTCGTGGCCGGTGCCCGCTTTGTGATCTGCTGCGTGAAGGTGATCAAGATGCTGGCCGGGTCCTTACAAAACTACGGTGTTCCCCGTGGGAGCTGCAGCATTCCCTGAAGTAGCTCCGCTCCTCGCGAAGCCGGATTTCCTTAAACTTGGCGTTCCGCGGTACCGGAGCGGTTTGAAATGTGCGAACCCTCGGAGCCAGCCGCCGGGCGGCCGCAAATGTGCTCCTACACACCCGGCGGCAGGACCTCACTTTATACTGCTACCGCGTTCATCCCTCTTCGTGTTTTTCTTGAAAACTTTTTAATAGCAATTAGCCATTCACCTTATGCTCATAACTCCTTTAGGCACTGTAAATTTACAATTAATGAGCTTTACGAGTAAAACCAAGTCACAGTGTTCCCTACCCACACACCCCCACCTCCCACCCCCCCTTGTCTCTGGTATGTGCTAGGAGTTCATACTCGGATCCATTCAGGGAAATATCTTTGCTTACCTTGGTGGAATAATACGAAATAGACATGGTGGACATAGTTTGTATATGTGTATTTGTATAATGTATAAAGGCCTTTGATTACTTTATTGAGGCATCAAAATAAGTGTACTGAGAAAGTGTGGACAGTGTTAGACTGCAAGACCTGGCCTGTGCTCAAAATGTGTTGCCCTCCCATAATGTTTTTGGGTCTATTTGGGTGTCTTATATTCTTTCAATGAGACAGTTGGGATGCACCTACCAATGCCAGCAAATCTTTACATTCTTACATAACGTTCATTATGCTATGACAGCTGCTGGCACAGACAAGTTATAATATAGGAAGGACCCTTCACCTCTGTTCTATGATCGTAAAGCTTCCTACCTGTTGCTTCTTTCCCATGACCCTTTTTAAATACACCATCGTTTTGACAGTTTGGATATGGAAAATAAATTTAGGTTTTTCATATCTGCAGGATACTTGCAAGGCAGTAATAGCTTGTATTGCTTGCCCGAAGAACCCTAGCTGACTGGAGCCTTATGCTTTTCATAAGCATGAAAGCTATACAACAGATACCTTTTAATAACTGCTTGAGCAAACTGCCAAAAAAAGAAAATGAATGTGCAGACAAGCACTTTCTTTACTGAGGGTGCATTTCTGTGCTCTCTCTGGCGAGTGAGGTGCAGTTTGGCAAAGTAGCCTAAATACTTCTAAGAAATGTTTATTGATAAAGTAATTCTTCATAAATAAACCTGTTTGAAATTGCAAGAACGTCTTTTAAGACATCAGTTTCCTAATTGTGGTATATATTTCCTAATCGTGGTATATAGAGCAGTATTCGGTCATTATGCACTTGCTTCTAGAAAGTTAAAGAAGGCCACTTGAATGGAGGAAGCTTCCTAGCTGCTTATCTGGGATCAGTTTGGGGAAGTAGAAAAACAACACTTGACAGTTCTAGCCTCTTCTGCAGGTAGTGAGTTTTGTTTGGAGGTGGTAAGGTGTTTGTTTCGGGTTAGCTCAGGTAAGAAGGTAGCTAATTTCTATTAAATTTTAACGTTGGGTATAATAATTATGTAAGAAGATAGACCTTTCAGATATAAATTGTTGAATGGTAACCGGAAAGACTTGACTTGCTTTGCTCTCTGGAGTAAGCCAAGTGATTAAGCACGTTGCTGTTGTTTTCTATAGTGGATCTAGTACATTGAAATTACCTTTGTTCAGTGAAAACAGTGTTCAGATACTCTCTTCCAGCATTGCTAAAGGAGCTCATTTTCTACTTGAAGATGAATTCAAATGCAAATACTTATTTGTCATATAATGAAATGCTAGAGTTAATAATGTGAATACTTATCTCTAAGTGCTGTAACTATTTGAGTGCATACATCCACCAGGCTACAAAAGAAGGTGCCAAGCTGAGGTTCAACTAGTTTAAATTGGCATACCTCAGCATTTACCTGCCCATGTTAGTTAGTCCCTTTTTGTGTGAAGTAAAGGAACACAGCAAAGCCCCAAGAAATGGCAGCAGACCGCAAAGTTAAGAGTTGCAAAGTCAACCTGAGTCAAAAAATGGTCCACTTGAAAGACCCCTCAGATTGCTTCAGTGTGGTCTAGCTGATGGACCATGAGCCAAACTCCGTGTGGAGACTGTTTCCCTCCGGCCTGCTGCCCCATTCCAGGCAGAGCCTAGAGTCTCTTTTCCAGGACCAAATGTGGTCCCAAGAGCTGCAGGCCATCAGCCTGCTCACAGTCCAGTCCAGAAACTCAGTGTTGCAGTGTCCACTGCTTCTGCAGTAGGGGGAACAAGAGAGGAGGCGGCAGCCGCGGTTTTTGACAGCTTTCACAAATGTTCACTTGCTGTGCGTGGTGGTTTCCAAATGCTTACTTTATGGCCTGATAAAAAGCAGTGCCGGCATGTAAGAGCTACTGTGCGTATGGTCAAATCTTTATTTTGAATCTACAAAACGTTGTACTTCAAAAAAAAAAAAAAAAAATCTTGAGCTGGTCAACTAAAGCTAATCATTGACTGTTGGGTCAGTGTTCTTACTGTGGACAGTAAGAACAGCATGTGTTATGTTTTGCAAAAGTAAATTGTGACATGTTGAGAGGATGTAGTGGTAGAAGCCCTTGAGATAAGGGGGTACATGTACATTCCTTTTGCATAAGTAAAATATTGGTATAAAAATAATAATTGTTTGCTAGTTAAGAGTTTTTTCATTAATTGCTGAGGTGGGTTATGGTTTCTAAGTTTTAAATTAATCTTTTGTAAACTGTTAGATTTTTAGGGTGAATGTGAAGAGGCTGCATGGGTTTGAAAAATGGAATACCTCATAAGATATTTTAAAAAAAAAATAAAATTTCCCCCTCCTTAAAATAGCCCTAAATCACAGAATTTTCACACATGCATGACTGTAGCACAGCATCGCCACTTGCTTGTTTTGGTGTTACAGCAAGAAACTTTATGCAGAATTCGTTGAATCTACTGTCATGAATTTGAGCAGAATTTTAAAGGCATAGTAGGATCACTTGTCCCAGAGAGAATATTTCAGCAGTTGTGATACTGTACTCGGTTTGCAAAATCATTGCTCAGGGAGGGGAATTACTGTAAGCAACATAGTCTCTTTGTGGATGAGTTCTTTCTGCCAGTCTCTAACTGAAAGCACATACCTGAGTCTTTCTGCCAGACAGAATCAACTTGGTTTAGTTAAATATTTTATATCTTTAGAAACAAGTCAGAATTATTTTTCAACAAGCGAGAAGAAGTTCCTATGAAGAACAAAAAGGACAGATTTTGATATCACAGCGCAGCTAGTGAATTTTATATTTCTTTTTGTTATTTCATATTCAAGGCGTATATGAATCCCATAGCTATGGCCAGAGCGCGAGGTCCTGCCCAAAACTCAGGACCAACGATACAGGACTACTTGAACAGGCCAAGACCAACATGGTAAGTGGCAACAGTTGTCTGTCTGTCCTTCTGACCTTTTGAGAGAAAGATTTGGTCCCTCTTACTAAGATGACAATGGTACCTACCTCCTCCCCAGTAATACATCTTGAAAGATGCCTTGTCTTTGGCCAGGGTGTTCTTTTTCAAATATGTATTTAATCTCCTCTTTTAAAAACAATAGTATTTCATTTTGAATTGCATATTTCTTGTTTGTCTTTAAATGTTTTGGCAACAGTTTCTCAGAAGAGGAAAACATCAGTCATTTTACCTCTTTCACAAATCCTACTACCTAAAGCCTGCAGATATCTATAATTTTTAAACAAAGTAATCTCTAGCAAAAGCTTTTGCTGGTATATTCACAGAACACAGTTTACCCAACAAAATCATCGCTTTGAGATTATCAACAACTTACTTTACATTCAGTCCATTTTGCCTCCTCTCATTAGACATTAGAGAACAGTTCACCTAATTACAAAGTTAGGTTTAGATCTTTCAGAGGGATTTAATTACCATACTTAAGTTATTACGGTTAGGTTACAATATGCATAACATCTAAGATGCTTTCATTCTTCTTTCTGTTGGAAGTTCAGCCAAAGTTAAACTTGAAAAAAAACTACAAAAAGTTAGATGCCAAAGAAGGTATTTTTAATTGTGAAAATTGTGATCTATCATCCTTTTTATGTAGGGAAGAAGTGAAAGAACAACTAGAAAAGAAAAAGAAAGGATCCAGGGCTTTGGCTGAGTTTGAAGAAAAGATGAACGAGGTTGGTAATGTTATTAGTATGTTAGTACTCGATTCTTCATATCTTACATACTACTTTTCTTCCATTATCTTTAACAGCACCAAGTAGCCATTACATTTCACTTCACTCAAGCTTTCAATGAGTAAATATTTTGTCTCATTTGTATCAGAAGTTAAGGTTACCACTTAACCAGTGAAGAGCTATTCTCAGTTAAGAGAAACACTATATAAAAAGTTTCGACAACTGCTGCTGAATAGAACTTTTTAAGTTTTCAAAAATGTAAATACAGTTTACAAATGCATGTGTTTATATTAATAAATGAAACTCATGCACTTTCCAGTATGATAAACTGAAGTCTGTTGGGCTAATCTTCTCTTGTTTAAGGTCATGTGATCCGAATATATTTTAAAAACGTGTATTAGTGGAAATGTGTCTTTGGCAAGAAACGTACACATAATATTAATATGGGAGAAGGCACAAAGAATGGCCTTCAATACACAGATAAGACTATAAAGCACTTTCTCTCTCATCCTAAGATGATTAATTCCATGCTGGTTCCCTGCTATAAATGCAACCGTTCTGATGCTTGTGTTCAGTACCTACTGGAGATCAGCACAGTGTAAAAGTTTCACGTGTAAGTCCTGTTATGTATGTAGGAAGAAATTAGTATACAATGAATTAAACTGTTCCTGTTCCTTTTTGGATTCTGGTATCTTGAGCTAAGCTTCAAGCTGTAGTCTCCGTCACTGTGTGTGAGTTTCTAGTTGAAGTAGATTATGCTCCTGCTCTGTTACTGGAAGGGTATAGTACCCGTAGTACTCCTGCTACTACCTTTTTGCCTAAGAAATTATACTGGTATTTGGAGGGTCATGGTGTGCTATTCTGAGAGGACTGGTTGTTCTGTGCTCTGCCAATTTTCGCTTGGTGAGTTTGATTTAGTATTTTATTCCTTTCCTGCTTTTATCTTTGCTTTATTATGAAATAATTGAAACTGGCATAGATAGAAGATAACAGCCTTTCAGTATGGCAGAAAGGTAGGAGGGGGTGCAGCAAATAGTGAAGTGGCCACGAGTTCTTCCTGAAGCTCTGAAGGATAGATCTCTGAAAGCTGAAAAGATTACAAGTCTCTGAATGAGTTGCGCTCTCTCCTGTTTTACTGACAGATAATTTAAAGAGAGCACCTGCCTAATAAAGCACAGGCTGTTGTTACAGACCCCTCGGGTAGCTCTGGGTAGCTGGTATATCGAAGTACGCGACCCACCGCAGTATTGCGTAGATGGACCATGGAAGCACATGACACACAGCAGTGTATCTGGGCTCAGCAGCACTGGTCAGCTAATTCACCGTATGCTGACTTGGGTTTCTGTGTATCATACTGCATTGCACAGGTATAATCTTGTTTAATTCCCAATTTTTTTCTGTCCCTTCAGCACAATATGTGGATTATTGTTGCTTTGCCAATACAATACCAATGTGGCTTCATTGTGAAGAAAGGGAGGATCGGAATAGTAGTAATGAAGAAGGGAGCATGTGGTGTGTCTGACAGGAAGCAGGAATAGCACAGATTGGAGCTAGCCGCCTTTCAGTCTGATGGGGGCAGGTTGGATATTTCCAAGCTCTTGAAGAGGGGATTTTAGGTAGACATAAAGACCTTGTGAGGAATTGAAAAGGAGGAATGAGAGGAGACTTCTATGTGTGCAGTGTGTTTGGCCTAACAAAAGTAAGAGTGTTTCTATGAAGTTTTTCTGGTAGGGTACCCTGGCCTTCTGAAGTGCTGCAGCAAGAACACTGTGATACAAAAGTAAAAATACCGTAATTAACACCCTCGAAGATAAATTCCACAGTCCTAAATCCAAAAAACTTGAACATTAAGGTGTGAACTAACATGGTATTTTTGATGAATATTATTCTTCTGTAAAATCAAATGCATTATAGCCTTGGTTAACATTAGATGTTGTTTATTTTCTGTGGGTTTTGTGAAGGCTATAATACCAGGTAGAGGACAAGATTTCGAAAAAGGCCTCTTAAAAAGAGCTATTTGGAAATAACACTTGTGTCACTCTTTCTGTTTGGTTTTTTGTTGTTTTTTTTTCAGAATTGGAGGAAGGAACTGGAAAAACACAGGGAGAAATTACTGGGTGGAAACGAGAGTTCCTCCAAAAAGAAAGAGGTACGTTATTTTTCAGTTTCCTACAGCCTGTGTTCAGAACTGCATTTATCATCGATGCTGCCAGTACAGAATTTCATAAATACATTTTAAAAGCCATCATCAAAGTACATAAACCTAAATACACAGCAGAAGAACATCATGCCAAAGTAACATTTGTTTTATTCTATTTTTAAGAAAAAGAAAAAGGAAAAGAAGAAATCTAATAGGGTGAGCAAAATTTTCAGTTTTCTGAGCTTTTTTTTGCTTTGGGTTTGTTCCTATTTGTCATTCAAGTTCTCTTGGAAAGAGAGAGTATAACTAATTTTAATTTAGCTGTTAAAATAACTTATTTGAGAGGGGTGGCGTACATTCTGTACAAGCAGAATTTTACTTCTGCTTAAAGGGAGGAAAGGAGCTTTAAATAGATATCGTTAAAAATGTTAGAAGTTACTTTTTACAGTTTTAATAAATAAAATCTGCAAGACGAGCTGCTTGGAAGTAAAATTTTGTTGATAATACCTTGCAAATGAATAAACTTTAAAGGTAGGGTTTGGAGGGACTTTAGAATATTTGCCAGACAAAATGCTGCATCTCACAAGCTTCACTTTTTGTTGTGTTTGGTCAAGTTGTCTTCATCTTCCTCTTCTTCATCAAGCTCTGATTCTTCCAGCAGTTCATCTGATTCAGAAGATGAGGTAAGAACTAATAGAATCTAATATGTTTTGTTAATGAGGCTTATTAACAGAGATTTTGGTAATATATTTTAGAATATTGTTTGAGGGCTTGGATCGCATAAAACTATTTTTTATGCATTTGATACATATAAAGTTGTGAATTTTAGACATGTATCTCTTCAAGAATTTCTTTGAGGACTATAAATTTTTGGTGCCTGGCTTGTAAACTGGATCAATTTCTGTTTTAACATTGAATTGTATATTTTCTCAATAGAATCCCCCATCTAATCATAAAAATGCAAAAATATCATTTTTACTTTTTAGCAAAAATCTTTATTACAGATAATCAGATTCTACAGCACACATCTAAATAATAAACAGAACCTAGAGAACCTGGATTTTTCACCATTATTTCAATGCAGGGGAGTTATGAAAGTCTTCCTCTTAAGAGAGTCTGACTGTAGTGTACTTTATTCCTTCAAGAGAACATGCTAACATGTAGGAATTTGGTGTTCCCTATTCTTTACATTTAATGTAAGTCTTTAATTCTAGTGAGAATAAATTCTTTTTTTCTTTTTTTTTTCCTACAATATTTGTGGATAGGATAAAAAGCAAGGGAAGAAAAGAAGGAAAAAGAAGTACCGCTCCTCACGGAAATCTTCGGCAAGCTCAACTTCTGCATCTGAGTCGGATAGCAAGGTAAATATGCAGATGTGTTACCCTTGGCAAGTTTTGTTGATCTGTGTTATAAAGACATACACACTTCTGATTTTCACTTACCTGGGTGGGGTTTTTTATCTTCCAAATTTTAAACCATGCATTCTGTAGCTGAGCTGCACTTGTATCTTCCAGATGCAGTCAGGAATCTACCTCCACTGGTCACAATGCCTGGCAGAAATAATTTGATCTTAGAAAAAGAACATGCTTTATTCCAACAACTTTTAGCTATTTTTCTGAGTTCAGACATAGGCAGCTTTTGTGCTGCTCAAATGTTTAGTTTTACTACTACGTTAGCACTTAATGTTCTGTGAAATTCTTGTGAATATGCTATTTAATTGAACACCGTCTGTGAAAATACAGCTATTACAGGCTATCAGTGGCCAAAATATTGCCTTTCCAAGTATCTGTGGACTGTGGATATACGGGCTTACTCAATGAATAAAAAAGCAGAGAAGATACATGAGGCAATTTGTTCTCATATGTTAGCATTGTTCTGTGTTACACTGGATGGTAATTGTACTTCTTGCCTAAATATTAATAATATAGCAAGTTGTTAGGATTTTATGTGTAGACTTTATCACAGGCTTTCACTGGAATACCTAATTCAGTGTGGTATAAACGTAAGGAATTTGTGCTAATGGAACTTTTAAAACTTTTGCTACATAAAGGGACACAGATCTATTACTGCTGAAATTGGAAGACGGAAAACTCCACGGAAGTATCTTCCTAATTCCTGCCTGCTCAGCAGAGATGGGCTTAGAGAGAGAATAAGAACTCCAGACTGTTATATGTTAGACATACGTTTATGTGGTTATAGTAGCGATAGCTGGTACCCTTTCCAGAGGCTCTTTACATGTACTGCAAGGACTTTGTTACCTGTTTCCATAAAGACCTTTTTACGCTGCTGGTTCAAGAAATTAGTAGCTGCATCAAAACTATGACTTTTTTCCTGTTAACTGCAAGGTAGAAAGAAAAACTCTGAAGAACGACCTTCAGTAGACTGAAAAAGGCAATGGGTCAAACAGCTTTTGGGATTTCAGTCTTTTTCCTGAAATAGTTTCGTCATGGTTTGTTTTCCTTTCTATTTAGGACAGCACAAAAAAGAAAAGGTCAAAAGAAGATTATGAAAAAGAGAAGGTATTTTTACTCTTTAAATACTTGCATGAGAACTGCATTTTACATATGTACATTGAAGCATTCAATAGTAAAGATTTTTTTAAAAAAGTGCACCTATGGAAATTTTCTGTCCAAAGCTACACAGTCAGAAGGTATTCAGTACCCCAGTTTGACTTAGACTATTAGTTGGGATCAGCTCCTGTTTTAGTAATTCTTGTTAGTGGAAACTGCTGGATCTGTTCATATTATGAAGGTAAATGAAAAAACTATCTGATCTGCTGTAAGTAGATCAGCTGCATTTCATTATTTTGGGTTTTATCATGAGCAGTCACATTGAGCTAAAAATACGTGTGGTGATATTTCAGTGGCATGCCTGGTAGGATACTGGCTGGTTGCTGTAAATTAAGGAATGTTGAGCAGAGGATATATTTATCTAAATGTAGTCATAATTGCAAATATTGTACTTATGACAGCTTTGAAAAATTGCAGAGAAAAATGTATATTAGCTTAAGAAAAAATTATCTTATTCTATCTTTGAGCATGAAAACCCTCTCTCCTTTCTGCTGCCACCTCACCATTTTGTCCACACATCTGAGGACTTCCTTCTGTTTAATGCACATAATCTTGTTGACCTAAGTTAGTTTACACGTAGGGTAGAAATAACAATGCTTTCAGAGTCCTCCCTAGTCTTTCTCTCCAGTTACCTCTCTTATCACATTGGCCTCTACCATCCCAGTCAACAGTATTGACTTTGATGTACAAATTCTCCGTTGTGTAAGGCGAATGTGTCAATACATTTATTCCATCACCACCCTCTGTGCTGTTGCTTCCATTTCACAGAGTTTCCATTTCCCATCAACTCCTTTTAACTTCTAGGTAGCTTTGATTCAAAGACCAAGTGTCTACCAGAACCCCTTACTGTAATGCTGCTTTCACACATCCTCTGAAAGCAAAGGGCCTTTGGGGACTAGAGGTCTTCTACCTGAAGATCCCCCATTCCTCAAATGTGTTGCATCATGTCTGCTTTTCCTGAGTACTTTTGGGAAAGGATTGTGGTACCTACAATAGACTAAATAGCACAACTGAGATGTGTGATCGTACCTTGCAAAAAGTTGATTAGCAAGAAATTGTTTTCAGTTTCTGGCCTTAGAAACCGAATGGAAGAAACTAGCTTCAGTCTTAGGAACACCTTGCCTGGTCCAGAGGAAAGGTGGGGGAGTTGAAAAGTAGCTCATCAGAGCAGTCATGCAGCATCAAGATTGTAAAAATAAAGTCTGTCCTTTCAATGTACCGAGATTATAAAGTGTTGAAGTGCAGCTGGCAGGGACAGCTTTTCCCAATGGGAGACAGATATAGAGGGAGCTTTTTCTTTTAATCAACAAAGCAAGAGTCTGAAACCGCAACATTTGTATGTGCGTTTTGAGACATCTTCATTTACTCAGTATCTGGAAGTGGTAAAACATTTTATTTTCAAACGTTTACTCCTTCATGTGTTATTCTTTAAAATAAGAGACTATACTGTAGTAGTATTGCTCTTGCTTATAGAAGGCTGCTGTATCTTGGTAACAAGAGAAAGGAATATACAGAAAAAGGATTATTTCCACTAAAAGCATTTTAACAGTTGGTAGGGTAATTTGTCAACAATATTGTCAACAATATTTAACAATATTTCACAACTTAGAAATAATATTTCAATTTTAAGTTTTAAGCAGAAGTTCTACAAAATTTGAAAGGCCTGACTTAACTCACCAATACATTACTTTGTGTAGGAAGGCAAAAGTCACCACAGGAAAAGGAAGAAAGCCGATCGCGGTGATGGACCTTTATCATCAGACTCCTTATCAGAATCAGATCAGACAGAGGAGGTCAGTATGAAACCTCAGTTTCAGATGTGATAATGCTTTAGCTTACTGATTCGCATGAGTGAATGAACAAACCAGCTTAGATTTAATCTGTTGTTGAAACTGTTCTGCTCTGTGCAGTTGAATTCAAGAGCAGCACATTCAAAGTTGTTTGTGGTTTTTTATCTTTTAATAAAAAATTTTACTAGAATTTTTAGTACAATTCCTATTACTTATAAGTAAATTAGAATTAACTTTCTTGAAAACTTTCAACTTTTAATGGATATTTTAGAGCTCAATGAAATGAGGTTTAAGTGATTGGTGTGGTGTCCTTCACAAGAAATCTGCCAATCTATTCAAAATCATAAGAGAGAAATGAAGATGTCTAAAATGTTTTGGCTCCCTTTTCTAGTGAATTAGAAAATTTTGAACATAATAACCTTACTCTCACCCTTGTGTATATCTACTTTGAGGATTTGTATTCTTGTAGGATTACAGCATTTGGGAAGGTTCCAATGTGGTTTTTTTTCATTAAGAATTTTTGTGACATTATTGGCTTAGTAATTTTACCTTTATATCTCTGCTGTGTCTTGTTCTGCTGTGTATTAAAAGCGGAGTGTGTTTCCCAAATCATATGTGTATAGGGTAATGTGTATTCTAGAACATAGCACAGAACAGATAACCAGTGTTTCTTCAGTATGTTTTACCACTGTTGTGCCATCATTAATTTATATGCAACAAAACCTCAAACTTTTATTTAAAACAGCACTTCCAAAGCTGCTTTCCCATTACATTAGACTTAATTCTTTTCAGGTGCAAGTGAAAAAGAAGAAAAACAATGAGGAAAAAGAGAAAACAGCAAGTATCCTTCTTACACATACTGTAGTCTTAGGGTATAAATATTCTGTACTTGATTAGTTTCCAGTTTCACGTTTTTCAGTAATACAGATGTCTTATCACAAAAGTCTACTGTCACATGAATTTAAATTAACAATTTCTCTATTTACCTGCTGAAGTCACTTTTTCAGTTGTTGAATTAAAGGAAGGATTTTTCACAGAGATACGTGATTTGAGATTTGTGTAAGTTTAACGCTTACTGTAGCATATATTTTACTGTATCAACCTACTAGAACTAGTCATCTGTGTGGTATTGGGTAGGGTAGCAGTTTGCCACACAGCCATCAGTGCTGCTTTTTTGTCAGTGTCGTGCATAATTCTTCCATGCTAAGCCCCCTCTACCAGACCGTGAAAAGGGCCTTAGGATGTAATCGCTGCAACATCTACACGAACATAGTTCTTCCCCCAACCAAATAAAAAGCTGTCAACAACCTATTACTTTTCTTAATTTTGTCGATTTGTTTCTGTTGGTAAAAGTGAGAGGAAGGTTCAGCAGTGATGTATATACAACTCAAATTCATGACATACACCTGAGGATCCTCAGTTAGGAATATAGTGATTCTGAGATCCTAAATGTCTGCCAGAGATGTCTGTATCTTTCTATCTCCTGTGTCAGCAGCAGTGCTCCTAATCGGACATCTCAGCTGTCTAGATGAGTTAGCGTGAAGGGAAGGTTTACATTAGTCACCTAAAAATACAAGCATAGGAGTGTCAGTGATAATACACATTGTCCATAGTACTTGTTTGGTTTTTCATAATCATATAAGTTGTTTGCCATGAAATTTCTAGTGATACAAAGCTTTCATACCAGGATTTTTTTTGCTTACATAATGTCACATCTATTTACAAATTCCAGTTCAAATTCTGCTTTCAAAAAGACAGAATTGCATCTCTCAGCTTCTGTATTACAGTGATCAGGTTAATAACTCCAGGACTGAATCCAGTAGGGTTAGTTGAGTGTATTCATATTTACAATTGAGATCTTAATTGTTTTACTTTAAATGATGTGCAAGTGCTGGAGATTCTAGCCGAATGTGGTTGAACTATTTAATTGTGCACAGTAAAAGCAAGCACTTACTTTAGAATCTGTAAACATTCTAGTTACTCCCACATATATAAGTTGTCACTGCTTGTCAAAGCACTTCCTTAGTACTTTCTCAGAAATCTATAAAGCACTGAAAATCATCTAAAAGATTAGAAAATGTAATAGTGATGGTGATAAGGGGTGTGAAATAGCCAGACCATGATGGAGATAAATTGAAGACTGCTTATTAATAGTACAAATTACTGGGTAAAATACACATTTTCTTTTTGTGATCTCTCAATAGGCTTTTACAGAAATCTCTTAGGAAATCTTTGTTAAGATACCCTTTCTGTGCTCTCATTTTGCACTAGCAGAATTTCATAGATGGCAATTTTATTATACAATAGCTTCAATTTAATTTTATTATTTTTTAGGATAAAGCAAAAAAGAGAAAGAAGCACAAGAAACATGGTAAAAAGAAGAAAAAGAAGATTGCTGGTTCAAATTCGGATTCGGAATAATAATAATAAAAAAAGACTATCAACAGAAGTGCAATGACTGAAGGAAACTTAAACTGTGAAATGACAGCAAACTTTACCAAACTGCATGAGTTTTCCTGTGTTCTAGAAATATTCATAATCTTTCAGTAGCCAGCCAGATGCAGCTGTGCTGGGAAAGACCATTGTTATTGCCTGCTGCTTAATACATGAGGTACAACTTTTATAAAATTGCAGTAAGCAGTGTTAGATGTTTGAAACCGTATGAGATGGTAGTCCAGCAGAGATGTAAAATATCGGAAAATAAAAGTTGAACTTTTTAGATAGTAAGAGTAGTCTTTTAAAGCATTAGTAATAGTCTTTATTTGTAAATCTGGACAAAGAAAATCCCAAGTTCATCCTGCAGGTTAATATTATACATAAACTATTACATGCTGGTGTCTGCTAATGGCATTTACAAAATGGGAAATTAATGATAACATTTAAAATGCTGCCTTTGTAGAAATGTTTATGATCTGCCCCATTACCATCTTCATGCTTACGAGAAAGGGAATGCTACAATTTTGGCTGACTGCATAGGGTGCCTTTGCCTTTGATTCTTGCAAATCTGCTATTCTTGATCCACGCAGCATCTCTGATTCTAGGGAAGCCAGAACTATTGTCAGCAGACTTCTGAATAAGCAGTTCTGTGCTTCTAAGCATGTGCTTCTGCATTAAGCAAGAGCAATGACATTTTGCAGTATAACTGACGTTCGAAACCTGAAGATTTTACCTCTGCTTCTTTGAAATAGTGATAGCTCTTTGCTAGTAAATATGCATATTTCATTTAACATAATTTTGGGTTAGTTGAATACTTCTTGCAAACACTGGGAGCTTTCTTTGCATTATCTTTAGAATTGTTTTGCATGATTTGTACCATTTTTAAATTAACGAAATGCAGGTAATCGTTTGTTGTAACCAGTTCTATGAATTATGTTCCACATGCAGAGTTTCATGTATGTACTTAGTTACTCTTATAGTTAAGTTCATTGCTGTGTTTAAGTGCACACTTGCTGAAGATACTTGGCATGTAAAAAGCAGGGTTTTGATACCTTAACAGCTTCATATTGAAGCTGATTTTACTCTAAGCAAGTTCAGTGGCAGACCTGTTACATGATGTGTCCTGTTAGATAACTACTGCCAGAATCTCATTAAAGATACTGTTTAAACAGTTTGTATTTATATTTTTGTACTTGAGGGCTACAGAATGTTGACTAAATCAGAAAGCTGATTTACTTTTAAATTAGTTGCTTTAGAAATTGAAAAAAAGCTTTTGTAAATTAAACGTGCACACAAGAAAACACAAGCAACCATTTGATTTTAGTT
Source organism: Falco naumanni (assembly GCF_017639655.2). Classification (NCBI taxonomy): domain Eukaryota; kingdom Metazoa; phylum Chordata; class Aves; order Falconiformes; family Falconidae; genus Falco; species Falco naumanni. The sequence continues at coordinate 37,086,781 of NC_054057.1, forward strand.
TTTACATGAAATTCTCATAGTACCTTCCACTGAAGTACCTATCGCTGGGCTTCCATTTAGTTAAAAACGGCCTGTCCCTCCTCTATGGTCAGCTGTAGATTTTGCTCTTGATCCGCCCCTTTTTTTCGTTGCGCAGGTGCTAACTTAGAACTTAACCTCTGTTGCATACAGATGTTTCTCAAATATTGTATTGCCAAGAATTGCAAGACCTTTAAGACCTTGATCATTAGTCTGCAAACCATAACCAAAAACGAGGGGGAGAAAGGTGATTTCATATTGGCATTCTACAGAGAAATTGACTTCAAGTTCTTGAGAAAATACAACTGTTGAGTCGCAGCAATGTCCCTCTAGACTGTAGTAAGAATATGTTAATCAGGTATTTTATACTGATGGGCTTGATGTTACTGATTCTAGATGCTGTTTTGCCAGTGACGTTGTAAAGACAAGGTGAAGTGAACAGTAGGGGGTTGATTAGGGTTTGTGTTTGATTTTTTTGGGGTGGTTTTCTTTTTGAGTCATGGTGTTGCAGTTTTGGTAAAAGAACTTGTAATGAACCATAGCGTAAATGCTGTGTCCTGTGTGATACCGTATTTGACTTCTACACAGCCACCTGCAACGGAAAGAAATAAAAATGGAAATGAGCCCCAGTCTTCCCCATTCGTAAGCTGGTATGTCATTTTAATTGCCTGAATCTAACGTGTGTGTTCTGGTCAGCTGCGGGCTTCAGGTGCTGCTGCCGTGCCTTGGAAGCGGTGTAGCTGCTCGAGGGGCCGACAGGCCGCGGCAGCTGCCAGCAGAGCTGCTTTAATAGTGACCGTGACACCTCTCCGTTTGCAGTACGTACAGGAACGCGTTGACACTCCTCTCGCGTCCTGCTTTTCCCGGAGGAACAGCCTGGTGGCCGCCCTGCACGGGTGGGCAGCCCGAGCGCGGGACGGTGGTGCGGGATGCGGGTGGCGCCGGGCGACCTGCAGGTGTTGGCGTTACAGCAGCGGCACGGAGCAGGAACGAGCCGTGTGGGAGTAAAAGCGTTGTAAGGTCCTCTGACCGCAGGGGAGCAAAGCGGGATCGCACGTAGTAGGTAACATTAGCTCTTGCTTCCGGAAACATCGATTGAGGTCTGAAGTTCAGTTATTTTATTTTCTACACCCGCCGGTTGTTGTGTGTGAGGAAGGCGTCTGTCTGTTTATGCGTGACCCCCCGGAGCCGCCGAGCGGCGCGGCCCCCGGGCCCGCTGTGCCCCGCCCGGCCGCGTTGCCGGGGAGCGGCGGGGCCGGGGAGCGGCGGGGAGAGCCCGCCCGCCGCCATGAGCAGGAAGCGGCTGCAGCAGCTGGTGGAGGCGCTGGGCCGGTCCGCCCGGCACTGTGAGTGCGCGGCCGGCGGGGCGGGGGCTGCGGGGGTCGAGTGCCGCCGCCGCCTGAGGGGCGGGCGCCGCTGCCGGCCGCCTCCCGTTGTCCCGGCGCCGGGCCCTGCTCGCCCGCCGCCGCCCCCGGGGAACAGCGGGTGGGGGTGGGGGGCGGAGGGGTGGGGGTGGGGGGCGGAGGGGTGGGGGTCGGTGGCTGACCCTCGAGGTGCCCGGGCCCGGCCGCGCCAACTGACGTTACAAAATGTGCCCGTTTGTTCCGGCCGGCAGTTAATAAAGGCGAGGTGGAGTGTCTGGTCCGGCTGTTCGACGCGCTGGTGGCCGGGCCCGGCGCCCGCCCCGCCGCCGTGGGCTTTGACCGCAGCACGTTCAGGGACACCCTGCACGGCGCCTTCGGCATGACGGACGACATGATCTTGGACAGAGGTGAGACGGGGGGCGGAAAAGGGTGTGCGATCTGACTGACGTGCGGAATTAAGTTCCGTACCTCAGGATAAGTTATAAAGCAGGTATGTTTATTGCGGCACCGGGTGCAAAGGGGGTCGCTTCTCCATCTTGCACACTTGGTTGTACTCACAATGCACATTTATACAGTGAAGTTGGTTAGTTCTGCCCAAAGTCTACACCTACTAATTATTGCTTTCTCGCTTCAATTTAAAGGTACAGTTCATTAAAAATTTACTGCGCATGCTCCCCGAGCGGGGTGTTCACTCTCTTCGTGGGGGGCTATTTGAGGAAGGGGTCGTGATCTCCCACTACCACAGTTACTTTATCCTGGTGTCCTTGAGCCTTGTCACTTCAGTGGGTTTTCTTTTAGCAATTAGCACGTCCTGTCAGAAGGCTACTGGTTTTCACCCTTGCAGAGTGATTTAAAGAATCCATCCTTTAGGTCAACAGCAGAGGTCTTTGGACACTTCCCAGCTTTAGATAAAACTTAAGTATATCATTCTTCAGGTAAGTGGTACACCGTTCATCATTCAGGAGCTCAGCTACACCGGTACCAGCTGTCCCTTTGGAAGCGCAGAGCGGCCCGGCCCCAGACCTTCTCTCGCAGCCGGCGGGGCTCCTGCCTGCCTCTTAGTGCTTCTGTTACCTGTGCAACTCCTGCCTGCAGAGTTTTAGGGGTTTCACTGCGTTTTCTCACATCACTACGTTGTTGACTTGACGAACAAGCCTGGACAAACCCGTGCCGGCTCACCCTTGCCGGGACAGCAGAGGAAGAGTTGTGCTCAGGAGCTGCTGAGTGAGGGAGGGCTTCCCCCCTCCCCCCTTCTTCGTGCGGAATTATTTTCTCTTGGTTCAGCGTGGCTCACGCTGTCGTACGAGGGAGACCGGCCGTAGGGGGCAGTTGTAGTGCTGCGGCTGTCTCTGTCGCAGTTACTGCGCTGTCGCGACGGCAGAGGGCAGCACGGTGTCGCTGTCTCCCCCGGCGGCCGCAGCGGGACTGCGGGCGCCGCGCGAGGGGCAGCGGGGTCTGTGGGGCCGGGGGTCCCGGGCCGGCGTTCGGCTGGGGCGGGGGGGCTGCTGCAACGGAGGCGCCGCGGACAGCGCTGGAGGAGCCGGGAGGCGGCGGGCGGAGGTGGGAGCGTGAGGCAGACACCCCCCTCGAGGATGCGGCCGGGCCGCGAGGGCAGCTGCCCTGGGGCCGCACGGGTGGTCCCTGAGGCACAGCCGCGCAGGGGGTGCGAGCCTGCCGTGCCTCCAGCTCGGGCTGCTGAGAGCCACCCCTCGGTTCGGCGTGGCCCTCTGCGCCAGCAGGAGGGGTATTTACGTGCCGTAACGTAAAAAACCTGTTGTCGTTTTGCACGAGTCAGGTGTGTCTTGGAAGGCACCTTACATGAACACGTCATTAAAAATTATTTTAATGCTTACATGCAAGGGAGCCGATTTCAGTTCGCAAAAGCAAACCTATTGTTTTCCAGTTCCAAAATGCTTGGCTCTGTGGGTAGAGGCATGTTTGTTGCCAACTTACTAATTAACATTCAAAAATACGAATTCTTACAGATGTTAGTTGATGCTTTGAAAAACGTCTTTGATTTGTGCTACTGTATTATAGGCTGTATGAATAGTGAAGCTGCACGATTGGAAGTTGCTTATTTCAGGGAAGGGAGAAGAAAAAGATTTTGGTACATGAAAGACCGGAGAGAGTTATTTTTCTTTGTATATTTGAAATATTTATGTATCGTTTCTCAGATTACATTCTCCAAGATTTTCTGCAACAAAACCTAGTAACTGAAATCTTTTTCTGTATTGAAATATGTCTTAGCATAAGGGATATTGGTTTATTTGTTTACATCTGCATGGCAGTGCACTTCCTGTAGCTAAGTCAGGAAAGCAGCAGATCAAACAAAATATCTTATCCCGCAGGATTCTGGAGTGGAAGATCAGTAAACTGAGGGGCAAAATCTATTGTTACATTCTAGAAAGATTCAAGAAGGGTAATCATACCTCGGGTGAAAGCAGAGAAACATCTTCGGAAAAAATATTTATATTTTCGTTGAATTTAAGAAAATATTCCTTTGTTTGTGTTCCCCTATTCTATAAATTTAAAAATTATCTAATATGCTTCCCAGTGTTCCGCACTTTTGATAGAGACAACGATAGCTGCATCAGTGTGGTGGAATGGGTAGAAGGCTTATCAGTATTTCTTCGGGGGACGTTGGAAGAGAGGATTAAATGTAAGATTTATCTGTACACTTATATTTAGTAGTAGTCACTGAATTCATGCCTACTAGGTTACGCACTGCTTTTCTTTTATTTCTTATTTCTTATTATTTATTTCTTGTCATTTATTAGTTGCTCTTACAAAGTATTTGGTAATTGAAGAGTTTTCTTCTGTGTAGTTTGGTGAAACTGACTTCACAAATGGCTTCTCCAAGACAGGTTTTCTGTGTAAACTGCTGTTGTCATAGCTGCCACCTTATTTTGTTGCTTACAAAAACTAGCATTTGAACTGAAGCTTGTTCTACAGTATACAGTTTTGACAGAACGTATGTTTTTGTATTCACAAACAGAATTAGAAAGAAGTAAATGTAGCTCAGGCTACATTTGCATTTGGTTATTTTGGCCAAATAACACAGTCTGAAGCCAACCAAGCCTTGCCAGCATTCATTTACTGGCACAATGGGGGCACAGCAGCAGTTGCATTAATTCCAGCAGTTCTTCAGCTTGGAAGCATAGATGGAAAAACTGAGTCTGTAAGATGGTCATGAGAACCTCCACAGTAGTGATGGAGAAAGATGGGGGAATAAAAATAGCAGGAACTTTAGAGTTTTAAGGAATTACACAAAAAAATAAAGCAGGGCACGTGGGGGGGAAATTGTTATAGACAAAGGAGAATGACAACATGATGTTTCCATAGTTCCCCCGCTGTAGCATCAGCCATGCCTAATGCACTATATAAATTCATCTGCAAAGTGGCCTGGGATGTCACAGCACTAGGATGTGTGCCCAGGATGTAATTCAGTGTGTCAGTACAACTACAAGCAGTAAAATACACAGCCCTACTGTAAACACTATAGAATACACTAGAGCGTAGTGATACACAATGTTGTCTGTCGTAATTGTATGTCAGTAGTTTTTCACTGTAGACATCGCCTTTGTCAGAAGAAAAACAAACAAAAAACCCCCAAATAACTCTTGAGTTCCAAAATTGAAGAGTTTTGTTTGTTTGTTTAAAAGTTTTGTGAAGGATAGTAAAGTCTATTATGATCGTACATTTCTGATTCCAGGAAGGTAGAAATAATTAGACGGGGAATTAGGCAGATACTCATACTTAAAATACTCCATTACAGGGATTTTCTCTTTCCATTAATGGATACCTCAGTTGTCTTTTCCATCCTAGTACAGCTCATTCTTCCTTTTTCTTTTCTAACCCAGCTTCTGAAATATCAATGATGTTTTATAACTGCAGTGTCCTTCTGATACAGACAGCTGGTCCCTGCTGTGGTGAATTGGGCTTCTAAACCAGAACCTTGGTTCTAAATAGACAATTTTAGAGAAGATCTGCAAGTTATTATAGTTTCTGAGAACTGAAGATTATTTATTTGAGCAGAAACAGATTTTTAACTATGAAGGGTAAATAGGCAATAATTGGCTAGTATGTGTATCAAAATGTGATACATATATATTTAAGATATATATGTATGATGCGGCTCAATAGATAAGCTGTACAACATAAAATGCACATTTTCTGTCTAGATCTGTCAACAGTTTTAATGTGTACAGTACAGTTTGTATGACCTTGAAATCAATTTATCTTTTAAAAAGACTGTTTTGAGGTTTACGACCTGAATGGTGATGGATACATTTCAAGAGAGGAAATGTTTCAAATGCTGAAAAACAGCCTTCTCAAACAACCATCAGAAGAAGATCCTGATGAGGGAATTAAGGATTTGATAGACATAGTACTGAAGAAAATGGCAAGTACTTACTCCTTGTGATAATTGAGTGTCTTTCAAACTGAACCTTAGAACATTCCTATGAGATAACAAACTACGGTGTCTGATCTCCAGTGGGATTCTGAGCTATGGAAGGAGTTAGGTACTCAAGGTAAATAAGTCTCTTGAGGAAAGCCAGAAATATAATTCAGATCTAATGAGTCCCAGTCCAGTATCTTCAACTGAAACTTAATGTATTATGTGAATGTATTATAAACTTTATATATAAACTAGCATGTCTATGTGTGCATCTGCATGCCCAGTCAAAACAAATGCCCAGTCAAAAGTGGAATATTCAAAAGCGTAAGCTGCATTTATTCCAGTGTTAGGCATCTGCAGTGGCTTTATTATTAAGTATGTTTGTGTTTTATCAACTGGTTGTGAAATTTATTAATCCGATTTATGTAATCTATTAGAATAGTAACCTCAAGGTTATTAAGGTAAAGTTTGTCTTACTGTGATTAATCTAGGATATTCAGATCAGCGTTTCAACATTTCCATCAAATCAAGAAATATAACCTGCCCTCTTATAGTTCAAAAGATCTCACTTCAAACCAGGTCTTGAATCCCAACTCCTTTTGTCTAACCCATCTTTCCTGTTTTTCAAACCCACTCCTTTTGCACACCCTCAGCTGACAGTCTGTCTTGCTGAGTTACTGAGAACTCTGAGTTTAGTCTCGTGCAGAAAGCAAGCTATTTGTTCATCTTTGGAGCACCTACACACACAGCTTTCCTACAGGCTGCATCCAAAATGAATACCCTTATGTTCTGGGCAGCTGACAAGTGGGCTATGCTAGTCCAGGCACAAGCACTATGCTCTAGACATAATAAATCTTCAAATTTGTAAGAACATACTGTAAACTAACCATGTACATAATCCCGTTTCAGCTTTCCCACAAGAACTTAATAAAGCTTTGATATGTTTGAATAATTCCCAGATCTGATTTGGCTGCTGCGCAGTTGTCAGAGTAGGATAGTGCTACCTGTATCAGATAACTAAACAACTGTTAGGTATCCAAAAATGCATTTGTGGAGTCCATCGCTCAAGAGAAAATTACTCTTTGAGCAATTGCCTGTACGTACCGTGGCATTTTGACTTAAGCGTAAGTCCAGTCCCGTGATACTATTTTCATACCTTGAAGTATTTGTAAGGAATATGCTCATGCCCTGCCCTCCCTTGTGCTGAAGAGTATAAAAGGTAGAGAGTACCCAGCCACTTCTGTTTCTCTTAGGCATCCGGTGGCGGGTTTTCCTGCTCAGGAAATCTCCATCTGCGTAGCTCCTTGCCTCTGCTTTTCTGGCTGTTGGAACCTGCGCTCCCTGCATGTTCACCAGCTATGATGGTTCATTCCATGGCTTGATCTTCAAAAATGTTGATTTGGCCCTGTGCCCTGAACACTAGTCATATCTACCTGTCAATCTTCATTTTAAAGCCTTTCTTTTATCTGGTTTAAGAAAGTACTTATGCTCACCATAGCACTTGTTGGTGGTTTAGGCTACCATGTCAGTAGAAACACGAGGTTTTCAAATTGCAGAAATACTAAAAATGCAAGGATGCTTTTTCCACCCCCAGAGGAATATTCTGCTGTGCTGAGATTCTGCAGTACGAAGGAAGTGGGCTGGCATCAGCACACTCCACCGTACGCTTCTGGGTGCTGTATGTGAAAAAGACAGGGCAGGAGTGTGCCTACTATAGAACCCACGAGCGTAAAGTATTTCCAGCCTCGTGAATAGGATGTAGGTACACTCATGATGTAAATAACATATACAGAATATATCCTAACGTTTTCTCGTACTTTTAAGTCTCCTTTTAATTTATCTGAGTGCAACTGTGCTTGAGGTTTATCTGTGCAGTTTTCAGCTCAGCCTCTTCCCATGTTAAAGTTTTGCCTTCTCTGGAATTCTGTTAGGAAAGCCATACGAGATAGTTGAGCTTGCTCCACCTTTTATGCCTTAAGTAGAGGCAAATGATGCGGACCTTGCCCGAGCAGAGGACTGATGGCCCAAAGAAAATGACTTTTGCATACAAACTAAAAATAGAATCCATGTCAGTAAAATGACCTGCTAAACAAAAATACAAGTAATCATCCTTTACTGAAGAGTTCCTTTGTTTTGTAGGACTATGATCATGATGGCAAGCTTTCTTTTACGGACTTTGAAAAAGCAGTCAGAGATGAGTATCTTCTCTTAGAAGCCTTTGGACCATGTTTGCCAGACATAAAGGTACATAACATTGAGTTTAAAAAAGTGCAATATTTTCTGTACTATTGGTAAGGAGATGTAAATATTATGGTGTTAATTGTCATTATGTGGGGCCTGCTGAAGTCAACTGATAGATGCCTCACTTGGGAGATGCACATGTGTGAATTTCTGTCTACCTTTCACAGCACTGGTGTTTCCTTATACAGTACCAGAGAATTTAGGAACGCACTTTTCATCTGTCCTGGGGCAGCAATATAATGAATGATCCTCAATAAGCATCTGATCAGACTAAGAAAATGAGAGTGTTCTCTTCAATTGTTTATCTGAAAGAACTCCAGGAATACAACTTTCATTTCTTCTTTCTTCAGTGCCACTGGCAACACTTGCCATCACCTCATTTATAGACTCTTTTCTGGGAGAGGCTGGTAACTTTCTGAAAAAAATACCTTGAGTAATTTTCATCTTAGTGTGGCACTGCTGTTTTTTAACCTAACTGGCCTGTATTTATTAGAAATAAATCTAATTCAATTCAGAATATTTTAAGATGGTAATGCAGAACGTGCTTTTCCCCTCCGTGTCAAGTTCAACTGTGGAGAGCATTTGTGCTCTATATAAAGAATATTTTTTTCCTCATCCAGTAATCATTATTCTATTTGAATGGCATGTCATTTTAAAATACCGATAGTTGTGCCTTCATAGAGGTGGAAAACCAAAATTCTGAAATACAGGCAGTGCTTGCTAGAAACAGAAAAGACTGTAAGACTGCGGAGAACACCACAAATTTTTGTTTGCTGGAAACCTACGCTTTCTGCCAGCTCACCTGCCTGGCAGGCTGGAGGACAGGAAGGAAGAGCCTTGTAGAGTGATTGCAGGCTGTACTGTATCGTGTCAGCTGCAAAGCAGCCGTTTCCAAAATGCCAGACTTCTTGGCAGGCTGTCAAAAGACTTTGAAGGATTTTGGAAAACCCAGGTTAAGTACTCTGGTTTTTTACACCAGTGAAAAGGTTTTAAGAAGTTTCTGAGCAAAATTACATTCATAAATCAGTTTTCTGTCACCGTTGGTGATAAAGCAGGTACACAACTCGTGGCAAGAGGTGGGAAACTTGGCTTGTTTCTTGCTTACAGTATTCGGGCCCTCTGTTCTGTACCCTACCCAGCTTTTGCCTTTTTATGAGGCCTGTAGTTTCAGCTACCAGCTTTACAGGTAGAAAACCTGTAATGTACTAGATTTCCCAGTGGGGTTATGTTGGGGAAATTTAATTGTACCCCTTGACTCAAATTAAACACTTGTTTCTAGTTAAATGTATTTTTTAAAAATGTAATGAACAATGTATTGGACTGAGTTCTAGCACTGTAAGTGGTCCTACAAAAGTCCACAAAGATATGCCATGAGCTGATCTGTTACATGGGCTTGGACCCAGCACCAATCCTGTTGAGTGTCAGCATGGGGCACCACAGCCCGGTGATGGGCTCATCACCCCAGCACCAGTTCTGCTGCCAACAGCAGCCCTGGAGCGCTCCCCACTCCAGGACTGTTACAACGCAGTGCTGTGGATAGTTATCTCATCATCAAGGGAAATGTCACTCCTTTACTCATTCCTTCGTCACACATTACCACTGTTGAACAGCTACAATGTGAATTTCCCCTTCAGTTGTAACTTCAAATATTCTGACTAGTCTCTCGGTGATGATGTCATTAATGCTATGGAATTTACCTTTTCAAAGCTAAAAAGCAAGAGGTACCCTAAATGTAAGGACTTTCCCTGCTTACACATTTCATTTCAGCACTTTTTCTGGCCAAATTTAAATCCTTTAGTAACTGAAAATATTTTGTTTTGTTTTACAGAGCAGTATGGCATTTGAACAGAAAACTTTCCGGGATGTTCGTAAACTCTAACTCCAAGTGGAATACTGTTGTAAGAGGTTTTTTCTTCACTGTTCTTCATGGTATAGTAAAAATAGGAGCAACTTAAAACTGTTACCAAGTTTCAATAGTCCTTTACTGTAAAAGCTACTGAATAAATAGTTTACTTCTATTACTCTACCTAAATACAGTTCTTCAATGAGTTATGTAATACATTACACATTCAAAGACAAGACTGCAACAATAATTTATTATACTGGTTTGTTCATTCCAAGAAACAAATTGATACAATTTTCAACAGGGAATTACTCTGTAACGCAATATAAAATAGTTTTATTTTTTATATTAAAAAAATAAGTATTTTAATCTATAGCCTTTAAAAAAGGACTGTTGGAAGATGCTGCCAGCAGTACCTATATTCTTCTTCTCTGCTTTACAAGTGGTTTGGCTGAACTACTCTCTGGCTTTTCCACAGATGTCCTTGAAACAGAATCTGCCACCTAAATTGGGAGAAAAAATAATTTTTAGTAAACTGCAGCCACTTCTTTTTTTTATGCTGAAGTAAGGCCACGTCTCAAATCTGAGTATCAGGAGGGATGTATTACTGTAATCACACTTGTATGGAACTTTCCTGCAGAAAAAGGGGAAAAAGGTAACACCAAATGCAGCATTAAACACAAGGGACGTGAAACTTGAATGTGTTAGCAGAACCATTTTTGTATATTAACCATGGAAACTGATTTCAGATACTCAGTAATAAAGCGTTGCATATCTCCCTACCAGAGGTATTTAAAAACCGTACCAAATCTTACTTTGAAAACTCAGGTATTTCAGGAAGAGATGAGAAAGCAAAGTGTGTTCAGACACCTATTTTAGAAATGTATTTAATATAAGCAGTGACTGGAGATAAGCTCTTTCAAATCAATCAAGTTAGTCATAGTCAAGGGAGCTTTTTCGTATTATAATGTAAATGGAAAGTTACCAGGAGTGTTTGACCTGCTGACTGATTAATGTCCTCCATAAAAGGTTATAAAAAGCACTTCTACCATGCTTCTCGGCATAGAATTTGTAGTTCTGTACATCTTTTAATGCCGTAAGAAGTGTTGGAACAAAATTACATTGAACTCCAACTTTGTTATTTTTCACTCCCTTTCAGAAAACAGATGCAAGTCATGTACTTGATACTGGAGTCAGCACAACTACCTGCAAAGTTGCTGTGCCTCCCCATGTGGGGGGGTGCGGAAAAAGTGTCATTTACTAAAAATCATTTAGGACCATGCACTGACACTTATACTTGCTGAAGTGTTGTGTAAGAGGTATGGAGTAGAATTGCCTGCAATATTTTCATTATGGAAGAGTTAAATAGTAAGAACATCAGCTTCATGGCAAATAAACTGCTAAAACTAAATAAATGTTGAAGTAAATTATCTTAGGGTCTCTATTTGTATGGGTAATGAACACATAATATATGTGTTTGAAAATGAAAACATCAGAACTTTTGGAACCCATACCTCTTTCAGTTTATTTCGAATTAATGCAGCTGAAGTATTCAATGAATCATCATCCATATCCACTTTAGGTATTTCCGGTAGCTGTGGACCAATAATGACTTCAGTATTGTCCATGCTTGTTCCAATAAGGGAAAATTTGTTATCTTCTTCTCTCTTCCTCTTACGTTCTTGCAGGTGAGTTGTACGAGGCATAAACCTATCAACTCCATTATCAATCGGAACCATTCTTTGCTGCATTAAGGAAGTTGGTGGAGTGCATCCTCCTGGATGTACACTTGGAGTTAGGGATATGTTTTGACCAAAGTACCCAGAAGTTCCAGTGCAACTGTTAGCATACTGGGGAAATGTCAACAGACTCTGATTAGGATTCCCAGGTGGATACCCCGTGTGGTGGAACACCCCATGAGAATTTGTAAAGCAGGATGGATCCCAGTTACTGGCTGCACGTGATCCTGATGTACCCCACAGACAGTTGTGCTCGGAGCTCTTTGAGACTGTCTTCTTAGGCCCCTCTACTTTCTTTAACACAAAGCAGTCTTCAAAACAAAAAAAAGTAGCTTCACTATTTCACATCATTATTAGTTCTAACATGTAACAAAAAACATTTAGTAAAATTACAGAAGCAATACCAGTGGTCCTTCATTCCCAGCCACCCTTCTGCACTTCTTTTCTCTTAAGCGGCACCTTTCAAACTAGTTTTCCAGCCTAGTCCCTCTGCTGGCTTGTGAGGAAAGCCTGAGCAGAAGTATTTCAACAGTATTGAGAACACAAGGCAGATATATCTAATGCTGAAATTGGAACTGGAGTTAAAAGTCACTGATTTGCAAGGACCGGCTGTCTTGCAACATTGAAAAAACAGGTGTTCTGATGTGAAGTCAATGATTTTACTCACTTTAAAATATTCTCATGAATGAATAATTATATGAAAGTACACAAGCACAGGAAAGGAGAAGCCTGTGTTCAGCAATCTGCTTATTTCTTAGCTTGCCCAGCCTTCAGTGCTGCCTGGGAATGCTGCAGTACAGTAGCCTTTATAAACCCAGCCCACTCCTAGCATTCCTCCTGTGCCAATATGTAGGCTGGAGAATTTTTTTGATGAAGGTTCTAGTATAGTCACCTTCCTCACAAAACTGCCCCTTTAGGCATGCCTGAATAAGCTGGAACAAGGGTGAAAAGATGATCTCAAATTTCCTGCCACTGCTTTAAATTTCTGATAACATTTTGCAAAGAAAACAAGAAGAGAAGGAAGTATTTCATTATTAAAGGGTCTTAACCAAACCAAAAAGTTACTCTGAAGAAGGTACAGCCCTCTAAATACTGAAATATGTCTCCATTCTGCTGCAAACAAAATGCATCTTTAAAACAGCTACCCAAAAAGCATTTTCTTTAATGGCCATTTAAACCAAAACCCTACCCACCCCTGAAGTGAGATGTTACGATTCTATAGGAAGTTTAATTACAAACCTCTTTGATTTGTTGCTTTTGCTATGTACTTTCTTCTATCCTGCAACTTCTCCCTAGTTTCTTGGACTGTTTCAAATTCTGGAGCGTAGCACACATGCAGCAAACTACCAAAGAAACTTCGTTCGTCCATTTTTTTCTTGGCCACCCTGAAGGGAATTAAATTGTATTGGCAAAACTGAGGATTTTACTTCAACTCTCTAGAATCTTAACAGATTGTAAATAAAGAAGGTGTAGAAGATTAAGACAGCAAGAGGCAGATACTGCCCTGTCCAATACCTTGCACATTGCAGTTTCTGGAATTTTATAAGATAAACTTCAGTAAATTGCTCTGCTGGATATTCATCTAGAGCGTGGTACTCGTCAATGGCACCATATAATGCAAATTGTTCAACTAATTCCTTCATAACACCTAATGCTGGAACTCCTTGTATTAGTAAATAACGAGATTCCAAGTTGATAGTATAAACCTGGAAAAAAAAAATAAAGACGACACAAACCAAAATACAGTAATCTAAAATGCTCACATTCTTGTTTTACTGCAAAAGCAAGGAATTTCTCCGTGTTTTCTGTTGTTCCTCAAATCCTCTCAGGATGCTGAAAATCCCTCTGTGCTCTGTTTTGACTGCACTCTTGCAGGAACATTAAGTACACGGCTATCTGGGACCTCTTCATCACTGAGCAGGAACTAAACTCAAGCTTCTTACTCAAAGTAGAACACAAATTAGAGCTGATTCTTTCACACCAGGTTAGGGTACTGACATTTCCCGAGTAAAATCTCTCTCTGGCTAATGCCCTTGCAAGACTGACTAGTAGCCAGCTAATATGAGGCGGTGTCATGATAAAGAAAAAAAAAACCCACTGAAAAACCTGTCTTGTTCAGAGACAGAGGTCACACAGGTAAAACAGGGGGGAATCCACAAAAAAACCACCCAGAAGTACAACAATTCCAGATCACGTATGCGCAAAGCTAAGCTGTCTCCTTGCTCTGGTGCTCAAACAACATACATTTTTAATACAAGATACAAGAAAGATGACGAGAAACAAGGTCTTTCCCCTGCAGGTTAAAAACCAGCCACTTTTTTTCTGCTTTGTGTAATGACTGTCACATAACACAGACTCGTAAGGGAAGTTCTCTTGACAGCTCACGACATACACTGGGCAGCTAAGCTATTAAGGTCAAAGGAAGTTAATTCTTTGTTAAGAAAACCCACATTTAGACTGCATGAGTTACATGTATTTCTCAAAAACCAGAAAATGCAGGACAAAGAGAGAGCCACTAAGGAAACCAGCTCTCAAACTGCCATCACAAAAAACAGTCTCTGCAAATAGGTCGCACAAATTGTTTTTGTGACAGCGGCTTCCTCCTGCCTGCTCCTTCTCAAGCCAGCCCTAGAAGGTGCCGTTACAGCCCACCGCTGCACGTCCACAGCACCGACCAAACCCAGATCCAGCGTTCGTGCTGCTGTAACGCGAGCCCCTGCCGCGCAGCAGGCACAGCAGCGCCCTGTGCCCCCAGCCCCGCGCTCCCGCCGCCCCTCGGCCAGCGGCGACAGGCGGCCCCGCCGCTCCCGGGCACGGCCCCGCACCGCCGGGCGGACACCCCGCCCGCTACGCGCGTTCCTGAGCGACCAACTCGCACAGCGCAGGGCGGGCGGTACCCGACCCACCCGGCTCCGCTCCAGCCCTTCCCCCGGCGCCTGCTGCCAGCCGAGCCCTGCCCCGCCGCGCCGAGAACAACAACCAAAACCACCCGGGACGGGGCCGAGCACTAATGGCGGCGCGCAGGCGGCGCCACAGCCGCAGCCGGGGGCAGGCGGGGAGCCGGGCTGGCGGTCTGCCCCGCGCCCCAGGAGCCGCAGCCAACGCCCCCGGCACCGCGCGGCCCCGCCGGCCCCACCTTCACGGCGCGCGGCCTCCGCCCCTCCCGGTATTTGGCGCGCGACTCGCAGACCCCGAGCTGTGCGTGGTGCTTGCAGGCATCACCCAGCCCGCCGCTGCCACCGGCCGCCATCTTCCCATCGCCCACCGCGCCCCGCGTCAGGCCGCTCTAGCTGCTCGCCGAGAGAACAGCCAATCGGGCAACGGGCAGAACTCCCGTTGGCTGCAACTGAGGCGGATATAGACGGGGTCGGTAAACCAGACCCAGCAGCCGAAACCCTCGATAGAGAAGCCAATCAGAGGCAGAGAACGGGTATAGTGCCGCGTCCGCATTGGCTGGCAGCGGGCCACGCCCCTGCTTCGGGCGTGGCAGGGGAGGGAAGGGGCGCTCTGGGAAGGGCCGTCCCGCCCTCTCCGCCCGTTCCCGGGGAGGCAGCGCCCTGCCAGGGCGGAGCGGGCGCGTGGAGGTGCTGGGCTGCGGGGCCCGGCTCGGCCGCCGGCGGCATGTGGGGCAGCGGCAACCCCGGCGGAGGGGGAGCTGGAGCCGCTGCGGTGACGGTTGTCCTGAGCGGGACCCGAGACTGCTTCCTGCACTTACCTCCCGTGCTGGCCTCTCACCTCCGCCTGCAGCAGGTACCGGCTCGGCGCCGCTCGGGGCCCGGGCGGAGGGGCGCCTTGGGCAGGGAGGATCATGGGAGAGCACCGGCTCCCCGCGCCCCAGCACCCCGCTGCAGCGGTGATACGAAGAGCCCCCTCCCTCCGCGCCTCGGCCCTCACCACCGCCGCCTGCGGTGTCGCTGTGGTGACGGAGCGCGTGGGCCCCCCCGCCGTTGGGGGACACCCGCCGCCCCGGGGACGCAGCTGCCCCGTGGCCACGGCGACAGGCAGCCCCGCACGCCGCCTCGGGCGGGCCGGGCCCTGCGGGGGCGCTCCCTGCCTGCCCGGCCCGGCCGCTCAGCCGGGGGCGGGGGATTGGGGCCCGGCCTACACCGGCTTTCCCAGTAACTCGCTGGCGTTAACCGAATACTGTGCAAATTAATCTCTCGGGTGTGAGGTAAGGTGGTAAATCCGAGCTGAACCAGCGTTCTTGGTGTACGCGAATCGTTCGTTGTGTATTCCTGTGCGGAAAGGGTCCTGCGAAGGCCTCTTAGGTAGACTGCTCGCTTGCAGGAAGCCCACCTTCGATTCTAAATAACATTTCCATGTGAAAACAAGAGCAGAGCCTGTGCACATCCCTTGTGCAATGAACACGAGAGTTAAAGCTCTGCTAGCAGAACAGACAGGTTGAAAAATGGCAAGAACGAGCAGGTGAAGGGGAGCAGGCAGGAGTGAAGCTCAGGAGCGGAGGTGGCAGCCGCAATCCTGGCAAAGCCCCTTCTGGCTAGGCTGGCCTCAGCCAGTATGTGTAACCTGCTCGTTTCCCAAGGCCGAAAAAGACATTTCGCAAAAGTGCAATCATCTAGACTTGTAAAAACCTGCTCTTTTCCTTTGGGGTAGTAGAAGAAGGTTGGTAGGGTTCCAAGAAACCTGGTATAAATGTTAGCTTTGCTTCTGCTACGGTTTCTGGATGTCTTATAAATTTGCTGATAAGAGGGAGGGAAGAGGAGTGCAATTCCTTTGAAGTCTTGTGACGAGTGTCATTCTGTACATAGTTGGTTATGGTGGGCTCCTGCTTTTACTTAACATGATCCACAAAAAAATGCATGATCTCTGAAGTCTTGAATGAAAATATTAAAAAGGGGATAAATAATTACATTAATAGATTACACTGAGTAAATCATTAAAAAATGCAAATGGAATCAAAAGCTAAATCTAATTGCAGAAGGCATTAGATAAGTGAGTGACAAAATGGTCTGCAAAACTCAGTGTTGTGTGGCAATTAAGACACTATGGGAGAAACTCTTATCTGTGTGAGTAGAGGGAAGGGCTGTAAATTAAATATATCATTTAGTAAAAGAATCTTGGAACCATTGTAGATGTTCTCTGAAACTTTTCAGAGTTCACCAAAAAGTCAAATAATACTTGAAATTATTAGGATACAGTTGCAAACAGAACAGAAAATGTGACTATATTAATAATTAAATCTGTGATATGTTCACAGTATACATTGTCTTGGTCACTTGATTTTCATAAAAATAGTAATGTTTGAAAAAAATGTCACTTGAGTGATACAATCTAGGGTATAGTCTCTTTATATGGAAACTGAGCGGACATATTAAGATTCTTCAATTTGGGATCAAAAGCGCTGAGCAGTTCTGAAACAAATTAATAAAATCATTTTGGTCTGAGTTCATGTGATTTGTCACTTACATTAAATATTCCCCATCTCATGAAAGCAGTCTTGGAGTCCACGCAAATGTTACAACACATATAAAGTTTAAGCATATGCTTATGTTTTTTCCTCATTTGAGAAACAGAACTGTGTTACATTTCTGTAAGGTATTTCCTTGACAGACTATAATACAGAAGAAGGGAAGAGGAATTACTGTTCTTACTTAAACATAGTCCATAAAAACTAAAAGCTGTTAAACAGTTGAAACCAGCATGCTTTTCTGTGTTGAGAGTTGTAAAATAGGTAATGTGGAGAAAAATTCTAAAGATGGTCTTAAGAAGTTGGCCAGTCTGCCAGAATTAAAAAATAATTCTGTCACTACTAATAGAAACACCCTTTACTAACACGTTGTAAATTCTGCAAGTTATTTTTAGGGAATGTTAATTAAAATAGGGCACGTAAAATCCAGATAATATTTTTAAATCCTCTGATCTAATCAAATACAGTTTAGGTTGACTAATAGTCATCTTATTTAGCTTGTTTGATGTTAACTTTTTTTATTCCTTTGAAATTTGTAGGGCCAAGCTGTGAAAGTATCCTGCAGTCGTCAGCCTGTATTTTTGAGCTGGATGGAAATCAGGCGTCGAGGTCACCAGGGTGAAAATATTGCAGAGATTAACAGACAGTTAGCAGAGAAACTTGGCATTACAGATGGAGAACAGGTTTGCAATGCAATCTTTTCTTCTTATTTAAATAAAGACTATATTGTAAGATACTTGGTATCTTGTAAGAAAAGGTATTTACCTTTCAAGAAAAGGTAAACAAGTTAACTAGGACCTTCTTGTTTCATATATTTAGACAGTTACTTCATTTATATCTGCTCGTAAGAACAGTTAACAGTCATTGAATGTCTCAAACATGAAAAGATTTGCTCCTTAAATCATTAACAATTGCCTAAATCTAAATAACGTTAGGATAGGCTTGTGGGTAGGTCTTTCCCAGGTTGGAGCCACTCTCTGCAGTGCCATTTGCTTTAGGAAAGTACACTTCTAAGCAGCTAAATAATTTGGGAATTATGAGAATATTTTGCTAGGGGTTCCTGTTATTTTAAAATAATGATTGACTTACTGCATTATTCTTTGACTTGTTTGGGGTTTAACTTTTCATCCCTTTTTTCCCCCCTTCACCATACGTCCCCATGCATCCTCTGGCTTTGAATGTGTGTTTGAATTGGCCTCTTACTCTTGGATGCTGTGTTAAACTTTTTGTAAATGATTCTTTCATTGGACAGAAGTTGAGAGAGGCAGACAGAGCTTCTTGACGTAGGACTATTAAAATATGAGCATCCAAGTGTGGGGTTTTGGTTTTTTCCATTAATGGGTGGAAATTTAAGTGAACAGGAATAGAAAAGTATTCCTCTACACAATGTTATTGTGTAGTATGTTCATATACACCTATTCTTTCATACGGAAAATTTTATTCAGGTAGTAGAAGACATCAAAGAATGTGGCTCAAAGCAGTGTATTATCTTACCTTATTAACTTTTTTTAGCATATTCTCTCTAGAAATGAGGTATCAATTTGCAGAACTTTACAATTTACTGGTTTAGTGGCAAGGTAACAACCTTTTTTAGTTCTAGCAATTAATAGCCTTCAAGAGAAAAACAGTTGGAAAAGGAAACCTAAGAAAACCTCACCTAACTGTTGCCTAGAAATAAGCATCTGTACGGTCAAATACATGAATAATTAGGTAGTTAGCCATTGTTTGGATTCAGGAATTATATGTTTGCAGTGTTTCATAATAATGGGCTCTTCTATTTACCATGCTGGGGAAAAGATACTCCTCTCAACTTTTGCTTCAAATTGAGGACCTAGAAGAATTGAAAATCAATTTTTACTTTTATATATTGCTCTCAGAAGACAAGTAACTAGTTTTGTCTCAAGAAAAAAATAATTAAATTTATTTTAAGATGTATGACATGATATTGTTTTAAAACTGTTACTTTCTCTCAAATGGAACCTTTGGTAGAAGTTGACTTTTGAAATGTATGCTTAATGGTTTCTGAAAAGCCTAAGCCACAATAGCTTTCATCATCCCTCCTGATGAACTTTATGAATGGTTTCACAGGAAGCCTTGCTTCCACAGAACCGTTTTAAAGGAGCTGGTTCTGCTTTTGTATTATACTTTTTCCTAATTTTTTTAGCTGTTTCTGCGCAACCTAAATTTGCCTGCAGCTTAATGATTTTTTTCAGCATTCTAAAGTCCAGAACATTTAAAAATAAAAATTAAAAGATGATTATGTGATCAATATGCATTAAAAATTTATTGTTATCAGCTGGTAAAGCTCTTGATGCTTTTCACATTCGCTTCCATTCATGGCTTGTTGAAGTCCCCAAAGCACGGCCAATGCAATCTATTTCCCATCTGTTCAATATCCATATTCTGCTTGTGAATTCCCTGGTGTCGTTAAGAAGATGTATGTTCAAAGTAGTGAAAGCATATAATGAAGGAGATGTCAGTTCTGTAGTTGCATTAAAGGTGGAGCTTTTATGTGTTTAAAAGTAAGTAGTTAAGCATTTTGAAATAGTGTTACTTTTGCCAGGTATTTCTTGAACCATGTTCCCACATCTCCTCCTGTCAGCAAGTAGAAGTGGAACCACTCTCAGCAGACGACTGGGAAATTCTGGTAATAAAACCCTTTCCACTGTTCATGTTCTTTTCTTACAGATGACAGAGATTCTGATGCAAGCATTTTTTTTTGCAGAATGCCCCATTCTTTTCAGCCCCTAAAGAACTAATAAATGTGATGTAATGCTAATTTGTATTTTATATTTCAAATGATGTATTAGAAGGACATTTAGAGTTTTCACCTTCAAACAAATGTTGAAAATGAATGCAGTATTTAATTGATAATGGTACCACATTTCCCCAGGAACTGCACGCTTCTTCTCTTGAAAACCATCTTCTTGACCAGATTCGGGTAGTATTTCCCAAAGCCATCTTTCCTGTATGGGTTGAACAGCACACTCACGTTTACATCAGAATCGGTAAGCAACAGCGAAGGCTCTTGTGGAACCTTGAGTAAGCTGTTTTGCAGGAGTGGATGCATTCATGACCTGCTTTGTTCATACTCAGGTACGCTTAAGCCAGCAGCCCCCTATGGGAGATTAGAACCATGCACGGAGCTTCTAATACGTCCCAAAACACGCGAACTTGAGGAAAATACCACCAGCACAGCTTCCACAGAAAGTGACATCTTGCTCAAAAGTTTTGTGAAAAACAACATGGAGCAAGAAGAAACAGTAAAGGATCCTTTTGCCAAAGAACCTTACTTAAAGCCAGGAGTCCTTGAACAGAGTAAGGCTGATGCAAACATGACATTTGGCTCAAATGTTCTCCCAAATATATGGAATTTCATAGGGAGCATTTTTTCTCATACATCTGAGCAGAAACAAAAGACTTTGTGTGATAAAGATGAAGTGAGCACCTTCAAAGACAAGCTGCTGAACTTAATTCACATGGATTCCGTTTTTAGAGTATGTCAGTCCCAGCCTCCCAGCGTGCAGAATGCATCTACCACTCATGCGTTTCTGAAATGGAATGCTGTTCATGTTTTTCCATGGAACTTAGAATTTACTGATTTGGATCCAAATCCTGTAGTATCATATGGCAGAATTAATCAGCTGCTTTCCCCGAGACAGCGTCAACAAGAAGCAAAGCAAAATCTGCCATCTGAAAAGCAAAAGCAGTTGGCTAGTACACAAGACAAAAATCAGTCTGGTTCTAATAGCAGTCAAGCATCCAGTGAGGGTTTTGTTGTTCAAATTGTTTGGAATGGATTTGAAGACCTAAAGAGTGTCATAGAGTATCGCCACAGTGGGGAAGCCTTACATGTTGGAAGAGTTTGGGTCAGTTTGAGCACACTTATCTTTTGGGCTTTTTATGCAATAATATTTGCTGTTGGATAATTGTGGAACTGGCTGGTTAACATGCAGTTTTGGGATATAAACTTTGTGTTAAGCTCTCGAGTATACTAGAATCAAATAATATTTACTAGAGCTGTGCTTTGGTAAGCTGTCTCATTCTGGACTACATTACTTACTGTCATCCTCCAAGATGTACAGTGTATTCTGGGATTCTTCATCCTTAGCATTTTTTTCACCGAATGGGGAAAATGCCTCAGTGTTTCTGGAGGGAATGCATGGTTTCTTCAAAATCTGTTGGTAGTCATTGTATTCAGGAAAATGTGAAAGTATCTACTTACCTACACTCAGTACTGCATAGCAAGATTCTTTTTGTCAGTTAGCACTTTGAAATGTGCTTTGGACTTTAGGTGTCATCAAACAGTAAAGTTAATAGGATCACATATCCTACCGCCACACAATGTTTGTGAGTGCTTTTATATACTCTTTTAAAATACCCCTTAAAATTAATATAACTAGGTTTTATGTAAGTTAAACTATTTTTTGTATGCTGTTTTGCAAGGTGGCATAAGTCTTGGTGTATAGGTGCTGACATTTCAGCTTGTCCTGATAGAACTACAGCCTGGTTATGTTCTGTCTTTCCTGGAAGCACATGTGGGACCAACAAAAATAGATAAAATGCACTCCAAATCACTGTTTGATTATTTTGACATAATACACTTTTCACCGTTCACTTACGTTTTTTTGAGAATGGGAGCAAGAGCCTGTAGTAGTCTTTACCACTAAATCTTTTGAGACACTTAACAGTTTTCCAAATGCCAGCAACCGTAAAGTCTTTTAGACTTATCAAACATTTATGAGATGTTTTCAGTTTCGATATATGTTTAAAATATCACAGAATATTTGAAAAGTAGTTTGCTTTTTAAAAGGGCAAACTGACTAGTGCAATTTAAGGAGGCTGGGTTTTCTCTCTCTGTGCTGCAGATGTGCTTAGTTCTGATCTGTGTAATGGCCTATTTATGTTTACCCGGCCATGTAAAATTAATTTTAATCAGCAAATGAAGGTAGAGTTGTTGGGTTTCTTCTACTAAAAGTATTCTTACAATGTTCTAAGAACTCTGCCTAATTCTTCTTTTTCAACCTTTTGGGTTTTTATTAAAGAAGTTAGTAGACCATCAGCTATAGTGAGCACTTTCACAATTAGGATAGAAGGCAATTAGAAGTGTGCATGAGAGAACAAGATTTGGACACTACCATCAGTTTTATGGTTTCCTTCTATTCTATACAGATTACAACCAACAGACAGATCAATGGTCAAATCTAGAAGTTCTGTTAGTGATGAAGAAACTGATGTTGTATTATAGATGCAATATTATAACTGTTTTACTTTCTAATATTTCCTTTTTTCTTTGCTTTTATTTTAAATATTTCAGATTCCAGATGGTCTGAGGAAAAAACTACATATCGAAACACATTCAACAGTCCGAATTAAGTCAATTGAGTCTATTCCTAAAATTCCTGTATCTCTGACACTACAACCTAAACAGAACTTAGTGAGTTTATATTCTCGGTCATGTACATGTTCCTGTATTGGAAAACTGATAATATTGCTCTGGTCAAGTTGGGATTTTTTTAATGTTTTTTTTTTTCTTCATTTAGAAGATGTCTGTCATGTTTGATGTAATTCCAAAGGTGTGTCTTTTTTGAATAATTGCTTTATCTTTCTGCTGTGTAAGTTTAAATTAAGAAGATGCTGTAATCTACTTAAAGCTTATCTAGTAATGCTTTTTTCTATTTTGTTGAATGATACTGTAAACATCAAGCCATTAAATTTTAGTTTGCACTTGGAAATATTTCAAATAGTTCGGCATGCTATCTGTAACAATTTTCTATCTGAAGGAATTGGTAGAGGTCACAGAGGGTGGACGAAATAGAACTTCTGGATTCTGACTTCTGGTTTCCTCAAGCTGTTAGACAAATGCTGTATAGTCCCTTTTAAATCCTAGGGACTTAATGTTATTCTCAAATTGTGAAAATTTCTGATGTCTGTCTTATTAGAAAGGATGTTGACATGAAGGAGAAGTAGCATTGGTAGGGAAAAGATACATTTTTCTGTCTAATTAGGTCTCAAACATAAAACAGTTGCTGTAAAACCAGCAACAATAATCGATAATAATTTTGCATCAGACCCTCCCCTGAAATACATTAATACTGATTCAAACCTAGCAAATGTTCAGTGTATACATTTAAGCCTATAAAAATAAAACACAAAAAAGAAAAAAGAATTACAGAGTTAAAGAGGAAAAAATACCCATTTTCATTCTTCTGGGGGAAGACATGCTTATACTTTTCAAACATTGCAGTGCCCAGTAGATTTCTAAGAAAGAAACTGCTGTAAAATTATTACAATTTTGTATATGCTGTTTAGGTTTTTACTTCTTTTTAATGCTTTCTTTCAATTTTTCTTTTCCTTGTACTGAAGATTTAATTTTCTAGAGTTGTCTCATTTAATCCCTCTGTTTTCCTGTGAGGCATACCCAGTCTTCAGAGTGAGCATCTGTGACAGTAAGAACATACTTAGTACCAGTTCTTACAGCCTGTCAGGTGTAGCTGTGGAATGACGTATTTCTTCGTCATGTACCATATGCTTGTTTCTGTGTGACACTGGCCTGATTTGTCATTTTAGCTGCCCTTCAAAAGCTTAAATACAGTGCTTCCCATCATAGCAGGGCTTATGCAAGTTTGTTCTTTATCCCCAGTATTCTAATTTCGTTTCTTACCCACAAAGGAATAGTTGAACAGCATTGTTTTTTTTATATTGGAATTAACAGAAGTATTCTGGCAGTAATCTGCTAAAATTGTTAAAAGTAGTTGTGTGGGTTTATGTTTTAAATACAGATTCTTCCCTTTCTTTCCTTTCTGATTCAGTTGAAGTTTTTTAGTTCTTGGAAAAAACAGGCAAACACAGAAAGAAATACAGCAGTATCTTTCCATTCCTTTTCTGAACACTGCTTCCATGATCTTGGTTGATTCCCCATTTTTTAGGTAGGAATTAGGCTTCTCTGATTAGGAACTCAGCCAAGAGATACGCAATCTAGACTTGATTTCTTTTCCTATTCCATTTATCTGGGTGATCAGGGGTAAGCTGTTTGCTCTCTTTGCCTGCCTCTTGAAGTTTGTTGGTGGTGCCCGGATAAGCGCAGGGTTCTTTGTATATGAAGTGTGTTATACAGGGAAGAGAGGGGTATTCTGAGAACCCAGAATAAGTCATAGGTCAATATTGGTGTATACCCTGGGTGGTCATTCAAACCCAGGAGCTGAGTAGTTCGCTTGGATCTGGCAATACAGATAAGTAAAACAAGAATAAAGGCTTTTCCTTGCCCTCAGGTCAGTGTTTCAAAGATAAAATCTTCAGAGGTGGCGAAAGATTCAGCTGTTGCCATAGCAAGGGCTAGGCAGATGCTTTCCATGGAGCAGTTGACAGAAATGGTGTTTGCTGGAAAAATGCCATTTTCTAAATAAATAAAATTCTTGTATCTTCTTCCATCTCTGTGCTACCATAAAAGAAACAAATGCCTCATGCAGAGGAAGAAAACAGTTTTACTTACTAACACCTTGTTCTGTTTTATTTCCCTCTTTCTTTTTTTTCCTATTTAGCATAAAGATATACATGAAGATGATATTAAATCTGCTTTCAGTTCTTGGCTGCAGGATTCCACTACTGATGATCACCCGTGGATAATGACAAGCACATGCTGTATAGATCTGCCTGTTAAAGAAGGTAAGGAAGGATAATAGTGTCCTGTGGTGTAGCTGTCTTAGCTGTCCATTATGGAATTTACTTAGGCAATATGCCACTTAATATGTGTATACACCATTTAACATAACAGATACCTCTTTAAACTGAAACTGTAAGCATGAATTATGCTTTAATAATGATCAATATTTATTACTCTTTCTTTTTTATTATATCTTAGTAATTCAGAAGACACTAATCTGTTCCATCTTGTAAGGAATAAAAACTGAATTTATTTGGAATTTTAATAGTTGTTCCTTGGGTTTGTTACAGGAACGGAGGAGTTTGTCCTTAGTGTAGTGCATCCTGTGCACGTTGAAGAAAATAAGTCTGAGAATATTTTTATACTGAGTCCCAGTTTGCTGCAAAAGACTAATATACAAGTAAATATCACATAGTATCAGGTATCAAGTAATTTAAGTTGTTATATTTTGTTAAAAATGTATTACTTTTTATATATAATGTATTTTGGTTTCCATTTTTAAGTAAATAATGTCAGACTGTTCATTAAATTATGTTTGCATTCTTTAGATGTTATTTTATAGCCTCAGGTATTGCTAAGATTCCAGGCATGCCACACTTGTCACTGAATTTCATAGTCTATATCAAACTCTCAGAAAAATCAGTTAGAGCAGAGGAATGTTAGTACTGTCCAAGTCTGAACATACTGTCCTTATACTTTGTTGATCTTTCCCTTAATGCCTAAAGCACTGTAAAATCACTTCACAGTGTATCTGGCAGGAACAGTACCTAGTTCTGACAAAGATTCAAACCTACCAAGCTCACACTACCTTCTCTTTCATATAGTTCATGTGCCTTCTGTTCCTTCAGTCTTTCCTTTCTCAGAAGAATAAATATTTCTATTTAACATTAGGATTACTGTTTCCATTAATAATTCTGGTTGAACCAGTGGCCATGAGCCCAGGCTTATGGTTATAGGAGTGAGATAACGTTTTCATTTTTAAACTGATAGTTACATTTTAGTGGAGAATTAAGGTGTCCTCTTCTGGCTGTTTAGAATATAGTTTTTTCTGCAAAATTCAGGATTCCTGTTCCAAAAAAAAAAGTAAAACTAGCTTTTTTTCTACTGGTGGTAGAGAAGTACAAGAAGGCTTCTACAAATTGTGCTAGTGACTGGTGCTAAGATGAAGGGGCAAAATGTGTTTCTTAATAGCAGTGCCAGCATCTCCTACCAGCCTGTTCTCATCTGTGAACCTCTCTGTTAGCCCTGTTTGTCTGCCAAGAGTGAACTAGACTGAAAAATCCATGCAGGTAAAAAAACCAAGGTGTTTTGTCAGGTTATTTTTCATCCAGGCCAGACTCCTGGTATAGTTCACTATCCTGCCTCACAAGTGCTTGTGCCAGCACAACAGGGAGGGCAGAGGAGAAGGAACAAGTAGTTACAGGTAGGGAAAGAGATGATGGGCTGCATAGTGTGGTAGAAAACAGCACTTGGCCTAACATCTAGTCATAGGTTGTTACATCACTGTAAACACTGGGTTGTGTTTTGAAATAGTTGTATCTATGCCATTTCACCAATGCATCTTTCTTTCAAGCACAGTAAGCTTCAGCAGAGCATACATGCAACATTTTCTTTACACAATTCCTAAAATGGCTAGTCACTTTGATACCCTTCTCCTGTAGTTATATTTAATGTAAAGTACTAACTCTTCCCTTTGTTGTAGGTTCTTTTACATCCTCTAACTAGAAAAGCTGATGGTGACAGCCAGCCACCTATATGTGATACAGACAGGAACCTTCCTTACCACAAACTAAACGATTTAGGGTGAGACATTTTCATAGTAGAAAACATGGGAGGGAATGGGAATGAGAATTATAAATAAATAAATAAATTGGTGGAAATGCAGCTTTTTTGAAAAGTAAGCCAGGTCTAAAAAAAAAAATCTCTGCACCTTTTGCCTTGTGCCAGGTTCAGACCTTATCCTAGTAAATGTAAATGGTTAATTTTGTCCTCTGAATAGTCTTACTGCAGTGAATAGAAAACTTCATGTGACTGAAGCTGTTCACATTCTGAAAAGTTCACTATGTCTGACAGTAGGATGGGAGGTCTCAGAACTGCCTGAGTTTCGGAAGAAATACTGATGTTGCCAAGTACAACATATTGTACTGAGATACGCCGCGGGTAAAATGTGCCCTTCAAACTCAACAGCTACTCAGTTAACCTGCTAGGTGGCCCGTGGCAGAGGTGTAGTCTGGAACTAGCCATAGGACATGCTGTCTCCCAGCAAATAAGTAATAATGCAAAGCCGTGCTCATTGATATAAGGGAAGACAGTGGTACCACGTAGCAAGCTTCAAGTAGGGATGGGACAGAGGGGACGTGAGAGAGTTGGAGTGTTGTGGTAGTATGCTATCAGCTTTGTGAAAGGCAACTGAGGATATTACTGAGGTATTTTGAAAAGCAACTGAGCATATTATTATTGAGGAGGGAATGGGAATTGATGTGGGGGTATTGTGGTAGGGGTGGGATGTCATAGGGTAGGGATGTTAGAAACCAGGATTCATTTGTTCATTCCATTTTTCATGGAACAACACTTTTTGTAGAAAGTTGAAATACAAAACTGATAGCCTTGCTGTTTGTGGATCTGAAAGGAGCATTGTTGTGTTGAAAGTTACAAAGATTTAGGACAGGTGCAGGATAAGGATGTCTTCAAAGCAATTATGTGTTGCTTTATTTCTGAAAAGCCTGTTTTCCAACCCAGGCATGCTCCTGGGTTTTTTTTTTACTGGTTTGTTAACATTCCTTAGTAGGTTGTTACTCAGCCACTCAAACAGGTGAAGTCCCAAAAGATGGTGAGCTCTTACCTTCTGAGACCTACCTCGTGCTAGGATGGTGTACAACGACTAGGTAACCTTGCCATTGTGGGAGTCTTCTGCAATATCTGTCCGCGTCCCCTGTGTCACCACTGCAGAATAAAGCTGCTGTCTCTTCAGATTGAATTGTCTTTAGCTTTTTCTTGAAAAGGTGAAGTATGTCACAATGTGTCAGCATTGAAACTTCACCATACGGCAGGCCATTGCTATTTACATCATGTGTATTGATGCTACCCTAGGCCATTTAATGTTTTATTTGCTCTGCAGGGGACTGGACAAATTAGGAACATCCTCATTTGAACACATAAGCCACAGTCTTCTGGGGCGTCCTTTATCTCAAAAGCTGGCTGCTGTTGCTGTGGGACTGCGAAGTGGAGGGGTGCTTCTCACAGGAGGAAAGGTACACACCTCATTACTCTCTACTTGCAAACCCCCCCAGGTTGTTTTCCCTATTTACAAAACTGTTTTTCTTAGTTTTCTTTGCTACTTCGTGAATTCCAAAGAATTAACAAACAAGCTGAAGAAAGAGCAGTTAATTGAACAGAATTAATTCAATAAAACATTATATACATACATTATATGCACACTTTATAAATATATATTCATATTTCATGTATGTATAAATATATATATATAATGTAAGTTTTAAAGATTGCTACCAATGCAGCTAGGGAACTAATCTACTTTGTGTTCAAAGTATAATAAACACATCATGTCTCTGAAATATTTGAATGAAAATAAGAGTATAGTATTTTCTCCTGTGTTCTAACATAAAATGGCAGTGGAGTTGATATGCTTGTTTTCCTCTTGCCTCTTATGTGATCCATTTAAGGTCATATTCCACCAAAACTAACAGATGTCTTAACATTGAACTCAGTGGAATCAGAGCGCTCTCTGCAGTGGATGTATCCACTCTTGAATTTGTTTATACTTGTTTTGCTCTATGGCTTTGGTCTCTACCAAGTGATATAAAGACAACATTCATATATACCTGGTGAAAATAAAACCAGTGTGTGTACAGCTTTCTCAGCTTGTTAACCGGTATATTCTGTGACAAAAACAGAAGGAGCTAGTTCTGTCGATTTACATTAGCTCACATTTATTTTTGTAGGGAAGTGGAAAGTCAACATTAGCAAAGGCCATCTGCAAAGAAGCATTTGATAGACTGGACGCTCATGTAGAAGTAATCGATTGTAAAGCTTTAAGAGGTACGAT
Organism: Falco naumanni; assembly: GCF_017639655.2. NCBI lineage: Eukaryota > Metazoa > Chordata > Aves > Falconiformes > Falconidae > Falco > Falco naumanni. The sequence continues at coordinate 37,115,542 of NC_054057.1, forward strand.
AATATTTTTTTATATATCTCAATTGTTTGCTGTATGATGAAGCAGCACAATTATGAAGTTGCTATATTTAGTCTGCATAATTTTTCTAGTGTTATTACTGCTTTTGCAAGGATATTTGATGCCCTGCAATAAGCATCTTTCTCAGCCTGATGAAAATACAGCTGCTGTAAGCTTATTTCACACTTTTATCAGTTTCTGTCCCATGTACCACCACCAAATTCAAACCATGCTTGCCATGCTTGTTTCTAATTATTGCAAAACAGGAAGAAGTTGCAAGTTGAACTATGTTTTTTTTCGGCTGTGCTAGCTGGAACAAATGTTACATTAACAAATCATAAGTATTAAAGATTACCTGTATTACTCAGTGAAATGATGACACAGGCACCAAAGAAAGATCAAACAACCAGCTGAAACCTGATTTACGATGACATATTTACTAACCTAGTATATGTTGGCAATAGTCATCTAACACTCATCATTATAGATGGATGTATGATAATGTATAGATGATGATGAGATGGATGAATCCTTAGGTTTTGTGAGTTCAAAATAAGTAGTTTGCACCAAAGATGGAAGAGGACAAAAAAGGCTTTTTTTTGGTCTTTCACTTGCTGGCTTTCCTAAATAATCTTGATGTTATAGAGGCAGAGAATACTCAACTGTTTTCATACAGAGTCCTTGTATTGCATGGCTATACTCTTTTTTTTCTTAAGTTCCTGCCAAGCTCCTTGCTCCAGAGAAAAAGGGAAAGATTGATAAAGAGCTAGGTCCTGCACTCTGAAAAATTCTTCTAATTGCAGGACTCCTTAGTAACTAATTTAGAATGCTGCTGCTATTGCTCTAACTGTCTAGGAATTAGACCTGTAGACTTCTGTAGTGGTTGGTGAAAGATGATTAATATAATTTTAGTACAGGTGGATCCTTCTAGTACTTTTTTTACATGGAAGATGTGGTCTCTTTACTGAACTGCTGACTTTGCTTTAATCTTGGTACTTGGATTTTACAGGAGTAAAGTTAAGCTACGCAAATCCAAACATTGTAGTATTATGTGAGCACGATGTAGTCAGTCTGATGATTTTTTTCCCTCATATGTTTTGTCATTAAAATTGTATTTTCCGTTTTAGGAAAAAGATTAGTAAACGTAAGGAAAAATGTGGAAGAAGCTTTTTTAGAGGCAGCATGGAGGCAACCATCTATTCTTTTGATGGATGATCTTGATCACATTGTTGGAGTACCTTCTACACCAGAGCATGAGAACAGCCCTGAAACCATTCAAAGCAATAGACTTGCTTATGGTAATATTGTGGTACCTGTGGATAAAAATATAATGCAACTTAGAATTTCTTGCACCTGAATCGTACTGTCCTACCTGGACAATTCTGTTTGTCATTATTGCCTGTGGACCATGTGGTATTCCATGGCAGGGATTCACAAACCATGGTATGTAGACCGTTTGTGGACCACTAGCAGAATCAGAACAGTTCACTCTGGAGCTTGGAGTAGTCATTGCCAATGGTACTTACACCGCAGCTGCTGATGGTAATGCCTGTTGTCAGTACCACTGCCAGCTGTAAGGCTTTTCGGTTCCCTTTTATATTGTTTGTGTACTCAGATATGTTCCAATTGCTTACAAATTACAGGTGAATCTTTAACTGATAATTACTGATAAGATCAGTATTATAATTGACATATCATTAATATTGATCCTGTTTTCAATAATTATTATTTGTAATTACAGAGGTACATATATTTGGTACTTATTGATATTTAGAACCAACTTCTTTTAGCTGTGTACTAACGTTTTTGTCATCCTACTTGGTATACTTTGTAGAAGTTCTGTTTTATTTTACAATGTAACAATCCACAGATTTCAAAAAAGGTTATCATTGTAGCTTGATATCCCATATATAGTTCCTTTTTAGTCCCTAAAATCTAGGCAGTGATAAGTTGCAAAATAAAATTTAAGTGATCAATATCTTTATTTTATTAGCTGTATTAAACTCTGTTCATGTAAAATTAAAGCCACAGCAAAAAACCACAACCTTCCCTTTCTTAGCTCCGTTTGAGGGAGTTAGCATATTTTTAAATTAAATTATTTTTGAAGTTCAGCAAATCTTACTATAATTTCTTTTTTAAAAATCTGCATTTAAGTTACTTGCAGAAGTGTTTGTGTTTCTTATTACTTTATTTACAGGTATAATACATACAACAGAAGCTTTGAGTTTTAAAGAATATTCCTTGAAGATCCACCTTGCATCCATAATTTCTTTGACTTCCATATATTATTTTTTTCTAGACGGCTTATTTTCTAGTCTTTGCAACTCTTTTCAATCTTACAACTTTCCCTTTTTTTGTTTGCATGGAGGGAATAATATTTCTAGAAGAGTGATCATAACGCACAAAAAAAAAAATAATCCTTGTTTAATATCCTGTGGTAGACATCATCAGTGATGTTACAAATCTAGCTTTTAAAGAGCACTTGTGATGGTATTTTATTAATGGAATGTACTGTCCTAGAGAAAATAACTATACATCTCTCTTTTTTTTATGATTTAAAAAAAATCCTGTAAACATGGGAGTAAAACAAATAAATAATGTTACATTTTGTGTGCCCTAATGCTGCTCTCCAGTACAGTAGAAATGTCTATTATGAAATGCAGAATCTTTTGTTATTTTGCAATTCATGGAGCAATGTCTTCTGTGTTTAGTTTTGAAAGATCTGATAAAAGAAGTTATTTCCATGGGGAGTTTGATTGCATTAATTGCCACAAGTCAGTCTGAACACTCCTTACATCCTTCCCTGGTTTCAGCTCAAGGAACTCACATATTTCAATGCTTCAAATGTATCCGATCTCCAGATCAGGTAAATTTGGGTAAAATGGTTAGTGTTGTTTGCCTTCCCTGCAACCTCAAATACAGTACAGGAACAGCTGCAGAAACAGTAGGTTACACCCAAAGATGAGAAAAATATCTGGAAATCTTAGAAGTTATTTCCTGATACTTAAATACCTCAGAAATTACATATGACATTATAATGGTTTTAAAGAATAAAAGTAATCTAGTGAAAACTCCCAGTTGCCCCCACTTATTACTTGTAAGGGTATTCTAGAGGAGCAGCTTTGAAAAAGTAAATGTAAGTCACTACAGTTAGATAAATGAGATTAAACATGAGTGTGTTTTTTCACTGCTCAGAGGAATAAGTATGTCCCTATAACATGTATTTTTTAAAACGTTACTAAAACTAAATGTTAATTTTATGGGGAGGGTTTGGGTTGGTTTTCTATATTGATTATATCGCTCTACTTTTGATTATGGTTCATTTTGAAAACCGAAAAGGAAAACCAGTATAACTTCTTTGCAGAAGACTGACACTTTCTACCTGTGCATGCCCTGAAGACATGACACAGACATGGCAACTCATTTGTATTTCACAGTTGTTCCTGCCTGCTGGTCTGCTGTCCAGGATAGCAATTAAAAGGAACTGAGGAGAGGATTCTGCATTAGATATAGTGTAGCTTTCTCCCACTTCCTGCAAGTCTACTTTTATTATTTTTAATACAAAAATGATTTAATAAAAAAAATTAATAAGGATGAGACATCACTGGAAAAGTCAGGATCTCAAAAGACAGAAAATTATCTGATGTATTTTAATATAATGCAATATATTCAATCTCAAATATATTCTGCTCAAATTGGCAAAACGAAGGATGTTCCTTTTTCTGTGAAACAGAAAAACTGGTTGTAAAACTATAAAATCTGGGGCGTGAAGGGTTGTTACATTATTATTTTTGGCTGTAAGATAGCTATGGTGAGGTAAACATTTAAGGGTATAAAACTGGTGAATTTATTGAAATTCACCTGAAGAACTAACTTCTGTTTATCTTCGTGCCTGCTCAGATTTTGTTATTAGAAGGTTTGGTGACATGTAAATATTTAAGGAAATTTTAGTAACTCATATGTTTTTACTTTCTGAATTTCTGAAATTCCTATGAGACTAGTAATACACGCTTGCTGCATAATTCTATTTTTCAGAAGCAAAGATGTGAAATGCTGTATTCCATAATAAAAATGAAACTGAATTCTGATGTAAAGAAGTTCTCTGATCTTGACCTCCAGTGTGTTGCAAAGGAAACGGAAGGTTTTGTTGCTAGAGATTTTACTATGCTGGTTGATCGTGCCATTCATGCCAGTATTTCCAACCAGAATGCATTTCAAAATGGTGGTACGTTGACAACAAAATCTCTTTATTTCTGTATTACTCCACAGGTTCTGGATGACAGAAGCAAGGCTATGAAGTAAAAGGCATTTTTTTTATGGTTTATGTTTAGAATGTATGTAATTGTTACATATTGTGAGGAATTTGTTACTGGTAGGATGTGTGTTCTTTTTTGTTCAGGTTTTTTTTTCTTTTTTTTTTAAGTAGAATTGATTCTGTCAACTGTGGATTTTCAGAAAGCTCTAAAAGATTTTACTCCATTAGCTCTGAGAAATGTCAACCTTCATAAACCTAAAGACATTGGCTGGGACAAGATTGGTGGCTTAAAAGATGTGAAGCAAATACTTATGGATACCATCATGTTACCTGCAAAGGTAGACAGCTTTTTTTTTTAAATTAGTTACTTGAATTTTGTACATAATGTTAGCAGGGGAAGAATGATTTTTAAGGTTTGATACAGTATTTGACAGAAAGACAACAGGTGTGATTTTAAGCTACTTTTGTAACTTCCCAGTCTTCAGCTGTCTTCAGCTACTGAAAGACTTTCTCCTTCCCTTGCCCTGTTCCAAATACAAACGGCAATGGCTTGTGCTTTCCTGCAGATCAAGTGTTGCAGTACTGCTGACATCATCTTTGCTCCGTGCTCTGTTGCAGTGTTTGTGATTAGGCTCTGTGATGATAACATTTTCAGCTGTCTTCTGCAGTACTTTTGCTAGAGTATTCTCTTTTGGATTAATGCCAGTCCACGATTCCCCTTTATTTTGCTTTGACCTTTCTGCCTTGCTTAAGACTTCATCAAGCATTGAGATGAGCCATCCATTTCAGTCTTCAGAGAAATGACCGAACAGTTTTCTGTATAATGGACAGAATCTTTCACTGTATACTTACATAATTTGATCATATCAGTCAGTGATTAAAATAAGAATTCAGAAGTGCCAATATGGGCTTTATAAAGCTCTAGTGAATTCCTGTTTTGTCCTGTTTCCTCTTAGTAGAAAATGCCACTTACTTTAATTTTAAGTACATATGAAGTGGGTTCCTAGGCTTCAGTCTCAAGTACACCACCAATGGCCCAGATGAGCTGTTGTGATAATAATGTGGATTAAAAAAACTGGAGACATTCTGCATAGACAGAAATTAACACTAGTCAGTGATATCACAGTGCACTGCAGAATAATTACATGTTTTAGAATATGTCTTGTTGAAACTCTTTTCCAGTATCCAGAATTATTTGCAAACCTGCCCATACGACAGAGATCAGGAGTCTTGCTGTATGGAGCACCTGGAACAGGAAAAACACTGTTAGCAGGAGTAATTGCTCGAGAAAGTGGAATGAATTTCATCAGCATCAAGGTAGCAAGATTATGAAGTTTGATTGATTCAGTTGATTAACTGAATGAAACAGCTTAACATAATACCTCTGAGTATTTGTGATGGCAAAATTCCAAAGTAAGAAACTGACATTTAAAATTTGGTATATCTTTGGATATCCTACCATCTGACTTCTGGAACATCACAGTTTTATTACTGGGAATTTTTTTATATATCTATAATTATTCATAAGGTAGAATTATAAAATTTAATTAGATGTTCTTAGTTTCCCATTTTTTATAAAAAGATCCTGGATTTTGGTTCCATTGGACAATGAAGTTAAGCGATGCATTTTAAACATATTTTCAAAATACAGTGTAAGCCATTGTCTTGTGATACTGTAACATATGTTCTGTCATAGTAGAAAAATAGAAATTATTACTTTAAAATAAGTTGGAGTGCTTCAGAGATTCTTTTGGTTTATCTATACCACTCAACTCTTCTGTTCAGAGATGCCATTCTTGGCTGCAAGAAAATTCACTGTAGTATATAAAATGTAGGCTGATGTTGAATCACACATTAAAACTAAGAAACAAATCATGAAATTTTTGTTTTATTTTTTTTTTAGGGACCAGAGCTGCTCAGCAAATACATTGGAGCAAGTGAGCAAGCAGTTAGAGATATCTTTTACAGGTTGGTTTTGTAAAGATTGGTGATGTTATTGATGAATTTTATTGGTTGAAGCTCCAAGAAATAATTTGGTTGTCTTAGGAGAGACATGGCATCAGATCACAAAAGCATCTGAAATATGATTAGTTGTGCTGAATCAGATGTTCAGATCTTGACAAGTTCAACTTGACCATCATTATTTAAGAACTGAACATTTTGGCTGAGATTGGAGTGCACTTTTGAAGCTGAACTCCCAGTTCTTTCCATTTACCATGCATTGGTCCACATCACAGAACTGTCTTGGAAAACACATGCAGAATTCCATTCCCGGCTGATTCCAGGACACAGTTGAGTAATGCTTCAACTAGTAATGAACACTCAGTATACGGGTTCATACTAGACTTGGTATCAAGGTCCTCTGTGCCAGTTGTTACTACAAATCTGCCCTTACTGATTCTCAGTGTTCACTAATACAGACATACCCTACACAGCCTTTGCTTCTTGTGTAGTTTGACGTGTAGGCAGTCTGTTAGATGTACATAAGCCAAGACCTGATCTGCAGTGATTGGATTTTAGAACTTTCATGTATATTAACATGACAGTTGAGTATTTCAGAAATTAGAAATTAAGTGCAAAGTGTGCTATAAAAATGAGCAGTGATTCCATTGCAATCTAATTCTTCAGAACCTCTTAATTTCTACAGAAAAGATTTCATGTTCTCTCTTTAAAGATAACTGAATCTTTGCTTCTCTGAAGCAAAAAGCAATTCAATTACCCTTAATATTTCTAAGCAGTTTTACCTGTGACCCAAACTTAAATAGAATTTAAGTATTGCTGCTTTTTTTTTTTTCTGCCTTGCAGAGCTCAGGCAGCTAAGCCTTGTATTGTTTTCTTTGATGAGTTTGATTCTATTGCTCCTCGCCGAGGTCATGACAACACAGGAGTTACTGACAGAGTGGTCAACCAACTTTTGACTCAGTTAGACGGCGTGGAAGGCTTACAAGGTAATAATTCATCTATGTGCTCATTTTTATACAAAAATTTAGCAGATGTTAATTGTGTTTTTTCTGTACTTTCTAAAGGGGTTTATGTGCTAGCTGCTACTAGTCGCCCAGATTTGATTGACCCTGCTTTGTTAAGGCCAGGTCGACTGGATAAGTGCCTGTACTGTCCACCTCCTGATCAGGTGAGGAAACAAAACATTTTAGATCGGAGGCAAGGAAAAAAAAATCAAACTAATGGGGTTTATTCTCCTTTTCTTTATATTTAGTGGCATTTCAAACCTGTACAAGCAGATTGGCTTGCCCAGCTCCAGTAATACAACAGTATAAATTCACTGATTTTAATGTCAATGTGTTCACATAAAACTAGGGAAACACAAGGCTGTTTACCACAGTCTGCAGGACCAAATCATGATCCTGTGGATATAGCAGATTGAAAAAAAATAAAATTAAAAAAGGAAGCTAGTTGCAGAATGAATTTGGATGCAGGGTAGTGTTTATCATGTTCTGAGTCTTTCTCTGAATTTGAATCCAGTGGATTTGCCATTTGCTTGAAGTGAACTATAGCCATTCCCAACCCAACTCTTGAATTACCTAAAGCTTTCCAGAGTAGTTTGATTCCAAATTCAGTTGATCCCACACTTTTTTATCCACATTTAATTTGGAATATTCAAGCTCTTTTAAGTCAGATGTGTCACTAGTTAGGAAAGGAATGATTCCCATTGGTTTCAGTAGGCTTTGGATCCAGTCTTAGAGGCTGTACAATGTGTGCCTTTGATTCTCCATTTTATGAGGAAAAAAACCAGTGCTGTTCATTTTCAGATTAGCACATTTTGCAAATGCCGTATCATTTAATTCTGAAACACACATGAAGATGATGAATCTGTGCCTTAAGAACACAGATGTACTCTTTTTTCCTTTTTTTCTTTTTTTTTTTTCCTTGTAAACTTCTGGTTTGGAATATTCAGGTAAACATAAGTTTTTCACTTTAGTCGTACTTCTCTTTGGAAAAGGTTGTGTGAGTAGCAGAGTTCACTGTCATATTTTTATATATTGCGTATATAAAAGTCCCAGATATTAACTGCATATTTAAGGAAATATATTTCTCTGTATACTTTATTTGGTACAGTTTCTCTTAGACTTTTCAAGGAAATGTAACAAAATGTATGCCTATATTTTAAAAATTGCTATACAGTATGTCCTATACATACTATTATTAGGGTAATGTCATCTTGAAAAAAGATCCTTCCTCCCTCGCATAGGAGGTTGCTTGTGACAGGGCCAAAGCACTATTTAGAAATCAGAACAAGGAAGAAAATAGGTTGCTTTATTGACTTTTTCTTTTTTCTCCCTTTTTACAGAATTCACGCTATGAAATCTTAAAAGCTCTCAGTCATTCCCTGTCCTTGGCAAACGATGTGGACTTTCAGGATTTGGCAGCAAAAACAGAACGGTTCACAGGGGCTGACCTAAAAGCTTTGTTGTACAACGCCCAATTAGAGGCAATCCATACTAATTTAGGTTCAGGTTTAACACAGGTAAATAACACTGATATAAGGGAAGTCTCTCCTCCTTTTTATTTTGATGTTGATATGTTTGAAAAGGCTAATTTTATCCTTTTTTTTTAAAACCAAAATTATGTTTAATAAGATGTAATTTTCCAATATTGGTATACAGACAATTAAAGTTTTAGTATCTTTGCAGAAAAATGTAGGAATAATTTAACAAACTAGTTTAAATACTTAAATACAATTTTTTTCCATTTTATGGTAGGTGTTTAATGTTAAATAGATTTATGTAAGCTATATCTGCTCATCATTGTTATGAGGAATGACTGACAGATCAATAGGAGGTATCACACTCAGTTTCTTAGGACCAGCTAGCAAATTCAGTTTTGAGGTGACGCATTTCAGATGATGGAGGAGGCAAGAAATTGGTGGGTTTTGTAGAGTTGCTCCAACAGATTGAGTTTGACCTGAGGTCAGGAGAAAAGCAGCGAGAAGATGGGGTATCTGAAGCGGCCTGCTCTGGCTCGTCTTTCAGGCACCAGCTAATACTTGCACTTCCCAAGTACAGGATTGCACCCCTGGCTTATACCCCTTATGTGGCTGACCGTTCCTTTCCTCTTTTAACCTCTAATCAGCCACCTCTCCTCATATTTTTAATGCCGGTCTTCTGGTTCTAGCTGGAAAGGGGCAGGCATGGCTTCTGCTACTTGGTGGTCAAAGGGAGGGGTTGGGGCAGAGATGCAAAAGCAAGGAGACCTCTCCGGTCCTGTTACCAAGGGATGGGGTTCTGAGGATGCAGCCCTTAGTACTGGAAGGGAGGGATCTACAGCATATCTTCCCTAATAATCCCTTCACTTGTAGCGTCAGTAAGTAGTTCTAAGGATACCTGATGATTATGCATCGTTAGAGGCGGCCATTATCTAAAGCAGTTGTCTCCGGAGTGGTGTGCACAAGACAATCCACTGAGGTGCAGGAAGAAAATATTAGAACTTCAATAGCACATGTATATAAATTACAAATAAATAAATGTGCATCTATTTGGTGGAATGTATTTAGGAATGTTTTACTGATAGGGGTGTACAAACAAAGATTTGCAGACACCATTCTAAAGCAACAACCGTGACTTCTACACCAATCCTTAAAATGTGTTGACTGTGACTAAAGGTGAGTACAGCAGTTAGGCACTGTAAAAGCAGATTTACCACAATCTCTTACAGCACTTTACACAAGACACTAAATTGCCTGAGGGAATGGTTGAGACAGAAGTGATACAGTTCTACAACAGAAAATGCGCATGAAGTTTCCCAACACTTGCTGTCACTGAGGGAGTGAGGCAGTTCAAAGCAAACAAATAAAAACCTTAAGATTCTCTCCTCAAATTACTTTTCTAGCTTGAAGACAGAAAGTTCTGCTTAAAGGCATTGGATTTTCCTAGCAATATATTTAGAAATACACTCCCAGAGAAGGACAGAATACTAGAATCAAATGTAAATTGATACTTCCACTCGCACTGTATATTACATCTTTTAATGTATTTCAGATTGCAATTAGCTCTGAATTAACATTTCTAATGTTCTGTTCTTTGTCACAGGATATTGGTTCTAGTTCTGATAGTGACTTCAGTCTCTCTTCCATGGTTTTTCTAAACCACAGCAGTGGCTCAGATGATTCAGCAATAGATGGAGACGCAGGGCTAGAGCAATCTCTTATTTCTTTAGACATGTCTGACTTGCTTCCTGAAGATCCAAGGTCCAATATGTATCGTCTTTATTTTGGAAGCTCTTATGAATCAGAGCTGGGAAATGGAACTCCTTCAGAACTGGTAAACTACTCGCTTCCTATTTTGAAATTTCTAAATATTATCACTTGTGAAGCAGAAAAACTGAACTAGGCAAGTGGTGCGGGTTTATAAATACAATTATGCCTGCTTTGTCTTTCAAACTGTCTTTAGCCTGTATCTTGTCCGTGGTGCGGCAGCAGATGGAGGGATGTCATCTGACAAAATACAATATGGACTTCTCTGCAACTATGCAGGACTTCAAAGTCAAAATCCCCAAATATACTGCTTAATACCTTATAATAAAGCAAACTGTATTCATACTAGATCTTACTGTCTGGTCCAATGGCTTTTTGCCTTTCAAACTTCAGTACTAAAACAGTTTTTTACTTTGTTTGTTGTTTTTTGGTTTTGTTTTAACTTAGTTTTATTACTAAACAATGGCCATTCAGCTTTCAAGGATTCAGTCAGAATCTTAAGAATCAGCAAACGTTTTTCAGTTTCCAATAGTGTGTGTATTAATGGAATAATCTGACCATGGAATTGTGTAAATAACAGAAGTAAACTTCGGCTTCCATCCTTGCTTTTAAGAAGCAGAATTCCTGTTATAGTATCACATTGCACAGAGGGCAGCACATTCTCTGGCTAGCTTGCAGACAGGAATGTGCTGGCTACCCAGCATGTGCGTAGTGATCAGCTGGCCAGCTTGTCTTCCTTGGCAGCTGCTGTGTAAGCAAAACAGAACATGCTGTCTTCGAGCTCCTTATGGTGAACATACGACCTTAGAGTTCATGTGTGATCCACGGGACGTTAATTTTCAAAATCTGTTGCAGAACTACTACTACAAGTAGTTATCAAGGTTGTTACGCTTTTTTTTTTTTTAATTCAAAAGTGTATGGCATTGATTCTTAAAGCAAAAAATTGCTTGTTGACATTGGAAAACAAATTTCTGAGCACTAAGGTGCTTTTGTGTGCTTTATCTTACATAAATTGAATGCTATCATCTATAATGCATCTTTAGAGACTTCAGTTTTCCTCCGAGTGTGAAAGTTTTTCAGCAAGGTTACAAGGACTTTGATCTCTTTAAAGTTGTTGAACTTAAAATTTGCATATTTTATCAAGTGACAGAGAATTTGGATGTGATAAATATTTAAATAATGAGGAATTTCAAAGCTTAACTACATAAATTTGCCCAGATTTCTGAACCACTGATTTTCATATGTACATAAAAAAAACAGAGTTAGTAGACCTTTATTCTTTTTGAGATAAGCCATTGCAAAAATATTTAGATTTTTTCCGAACATGAAACATGTCACTTTGAAACTTTTACTCTTCCCCAAACACCTTGGCAAATTAACCTACATCTTTCTGTTCAAAAAGTTATGTGATATATTTTATAAGAGAAAATACTCTTTTTGCCAGTGGAGGCAAGCTTATACTGAATTGTAGGCTAAATCTTAATGGCAGAATTACTCTTTTGGATCCATAATGAGGTAATTATTTCTTCTTATGGTCAATTTAGAGCTCTTTGTGTTTATCTGGACCAAACTCCCTAAGTCATGATTTTATCAGTGTGACGCAGAGAGACACAGCATCATCACAACCTTCAATGCTTAGAACAGCTTCTCAAGAAGACTCCCTGGAAAATAACCAGGAGCAGCAAACAGAGCACCTGAGGACAGAAATCAGTGCTATCAAAGCCAATCACAGAAGCAAGAATGGGGTATGGCAGTTTTTTCAGTTATTTAGTCTTAAAGCTTTTCTGTTGTTCCCCTACACTTCTTGGTATTTCAGTAAATAATTTCTGCAATAATATGTAACGTAACCAAAATAGCAAAGATGAAAATATGCCAGATGTTGCATTCATATGACAGAATAGTTGTTTCTGTGTTGTTAAGGGGGTGGGGGGTTGTGATTGTATTTATAATACATTTGTCTGTACACGTAATGGGGAGGTTCCAGAGTTACTGGTATTCATGGCACTATGTTTCTGTGGTAATTTTCCATTGTCTGTTCATGGTTCTGTTTTCAAGGAGGACAGCACCCTTAATCAGTCCGTGCTTGCCAAGAACAGTTTAATTATTACCCAGTCCCATCTGATGGCTGCACTTGAGGGTATAAGACCATCCATTAGCCAAGATGACTGGAAGAATTTTACTGAACTGTAAGTATTACGTTTTAGTAATTGTGAATTCAGTGGAGATTTGGTATTTTCACAGCCCTTATTCATCAGAAACACAATAGTTATTTAATGTGGGGAACGGCAGTGGAGTTGAATAGCTTCTGACGGCAGTTTTTTTCAGGAATATTAAATTACATACTGGGAAAGGGAAAATATATTACCAGTGCGTTGTCTTTTATTGTTTTTATTAACATAAGACCTAGAAATTGTAATCACAGACCAGAAAACCCTTGTATTATGTTAAGACCTATACCAATACGAAAAGGCACTGATTCTTTAAGACTCAGAGCTAGGCCCTTCCTGCTCCCACTGAATGGTAGCCCCTCATACTTTCAAATGGCTGGATTTTGTCTCTCCATAGTGGTCTTTGTAGCTGCCATGTTTGGGAAACCACAATCATCTGCGTAAGTATAAACATACTGAAGAGGAGAGTATTTCTCCTTGGACTTGGAAAAGCTGGAAACTGGTACAGGGATGTTCTGTGATCTCATCATGGGGTTATTCTGACATAAAGATTGTTAAGGAGTTGTCATCCTCAGCTGATACATGGATAAGGGAAGGTCTTATAGCAGGGGAAAGAGAAGGAAGGGACAGGAAAGGAGAATGAGAGATGCATCCCAGGAGTCTATACCACCCTGTCCACTTCTGTTCCTTGTCCCACCCACATCTGTCCTGTCCCCTAAAAAAAAAAAAAAAAAAAAAAAAAAGCCCTGTAGAGAGCTCTCAGTCAGGTTTGTGGATGAAGACTCCCCCAGGTCTGAGAAGACATGCACTTTTCAGTTACATAAAAACATACTTAAACATCTATAGTTCTGTGTTGCATTAATGTACATCTGAAAAGGCATATGCAAACAAGGGAGTTTCATAAGAATTTGCTAATACCTTTTTCTGTTTCCAGGTATGATAATTTTCAGAATCCCAAGAAGAGAAAAGGACATGTTGGCTCAACACTCAGACCAGGACAAAAAATTACTCTAGCATAGTAACTTGTATTTACTTGTAATTGATAAACTGTAACTAGGAATGACAAATGTGATTTAAATCAGATTATTTATATTCACATGGATTTATTAACACAGAAGTTGAAGATAAGTTTCTTTTAAACTTACATGCTGTAAAATTACATCATATTTTATTTTGAAGAAAATAGTCTTCTTTCAGAGTGGTATTAAATTTTTGAGAGAACATTGGTTATGTTCTGTCCAGTTGTTTATCACATAAAATTTTAAATTTTGCTTTTTATCAGTATAGGTGCCAAAACATAACAATGATTTCCTATCCCTGTTTATTTCCTCACAACAAAAAGATTCTGTTTGAAGAAATTGTAATATCTAATGGTGAAAATGTTTTAAAAAAAATCTATAAAACCATTTTCTAATGGCCTTTGGAGGGCTTAGAGAAGAGTGCTACTTCATGTGTTTATTGGTAGGTAATTAGATTAATACTTCCAGAAAAACTACAGGAAAAAAAAAAAGACAAACCAAGATAATTGTGTCTTGGTTTCTGCCACTGCTTATTATTCAGAAGAATATCAATTGCATTTCACAAAAATTGTATCTTCTTATCCCCATCTTTTCTTCTTGGAGGCTGTTCAAAAACATCTCTGATGTTTGGAAGTTTTCTGACGTTACACCCAGAAATTATTCACAACTACCATCTTACATGAAGGCTGTTAGAGTTGTTCTCCTCAGCTGATACGTAGATAAGCAGGTCTTAACAGAAGGGGAAAGAAGGAAGGAACAAGGAAGGAACAGGAAAGGAAGAAAGCTAGAGATGTTTCCCACGAGTCTGTGCCACCCTTTCACAGCATTTTGCCATTATTGGGGAGTTTTACTTGCTTGGTTTTTCACTAATTTTCCTTCCCTACTATTTACATACCTGAGGTAATTAGAAAACATTGATTTTTTTTATATTATTATTATTATTTTGGGGGTTTTGGTGGTCTTTCATAGCTGTTATGTGCCTTTTCACACCTGTATTGCATTGAGCCATTGGGCATTATTACCCTTTCCATGATCACATAGTATGTCCAGGCTTCCTCTGATCACTTCTTCAGGTACATTAGTAGCAGCAGCCTTCCAGAAGTTGCTTCTATATGTTTGATTATATGGTCCCACTATATTTTTTTCAATTTGTTACTTCATTCATGTATCATGCTACATCAGTAATCAGAAGAACCCATCGTATTGACCGTATGATTATATTGTTCACTGCTGTCTACTGGTAATTCCTATTCTCAGTGCCAGCAAATAACCCAAAGAATACATGATTTGTATGTTTATTCTTGCAGCCTGGTGCAGGTGAAGCCCGTATATACTGCAGGTCTTGATACAATACAAGTCTTAGCTTATAGCAGTTAATAACCCTGATTTTCTCATTTATGGTGAGCTATTGCTTTTTACTCGTGCTTAACTGTTGCTTCAGAAGGTTTTGAAACTGAAAATTCTTACTGCATTACTACAAAGCTCTACTATATTGAATCCCACTATGTCATTAACATCACACTTGCTTCTTAAAAGTGGGTTTAGCATTGGAGCCATAGCCTAGATTACCTCTAAACTTGAGTTCATCTTTCTTATATAACAATGTAATTTTTTTTTTTTCCCTTGGCCACTTTATTTTAAATGGCTGTAGAGGTGAGTATGAATAGTGGTTGCACAGATGAGCAGTTTGCTGCGAAGGAGCAAGTTATTCCCTGTCAGATGCTCCATGGCAACTCACATTTACACTGCGGTAAATACAAGGTACTTTATCTTTTAACAGATGAGGGCTAAAAATCATTGATACTGCTCATGAAGTGCAGCAGCTGGCAAGCCATAACTACTTGCTCTGCTTTGTTTATGTATCAGAACTCAAAAACTTAATGGTTCTTTTTTTTCAATTTAACTTTCTAGGTTCAGTAGTTCATTTTGGGCATTTCTGGCCTTCAGGATGTAAGTTATTTGTTTATCAGCTTCTTGTAATCTTTTTTTTCCTACGATTATTAGTGCAGTGGCATTTTGAGCTCACACAAAATATTTTTTTCAAATACTGCCTTGGGAAATCCTCGATGCTGGATTATGTTGACTGGAAAAAGTTTTGGGAAAAAAATGAGATAGTGGGTCAATTCCAATTCTGTTAAATGCTGATTTAATCAGTGCAGTCAACTCTACTGAAAGGCTCATGTGTCTGAATGTGGGTATTAGAATTTGGTAATTCCTAATAATCAAAATCTGCCAGACTTATTTTTCCAAGAACTGGGGATGCTGACATAAGTAACGTTTGTTGTTTATTTGGGAAACGGAATTTCTGTTGTCCAGTAAAAACTTTGTAGGGTATTTATTGTATAACTTCTGCATCTTAAGGAATCAAACTTTGCACCATTTCTAAAGAGAAAAAAATAGAAAATATTTCCTACCTCATTTGAAGTCAAATTAAAAGATAAGCAATGTTTGCTGAGGCTTAGATTGCATTAGCCTTATGTTTCATAATAGACATCACCAGCTAGAAGTCTGCTTGACAATATTTTAAGCATGACAGTTAGCAACCTGGTTAAAAACACACAAATTTGATGATTTACATTAGGTTTGAAAAGTACTTTGGATTTAGTTCACCCAAACAAGTCTTAAATTTTGTGTGGACCGATCTACGTGTAACACAATGCAAAGAGTTCTCCCTCCTCCTCTTCTGGCATTAAGGAAGCAAAGTAAATTTCTCCAGCCCAAAAGCAAACAAATCTTTTAAAATATAATTTCAAAACAAAAGCATTGTATTAATTTAGTTTTATCACAGGGTATTTTACTCAAATTAACTGAGGGGGTGTGTGTGTGTATACATATATATGTATACATATGAAACATGAACATATAATTGGCCTTTTTAATATTATGAATCTAATTTATCATTTTACTTGTTGCCTAATTTATTTCATAACTCCTAGCTGTTATGAAAATAGTAAAATACATACATGCCGTATTATTGCACAAGGTGTATATTATTTAATACGTCCTAAGCTCATCTAGTAGGGTGGGAGTGAAGCCTACTTTCTAGGGAGTTAAGATAGCAATCACAAAATTGTAAGGAATGCAGGAACTTGGAAGAGAGCAGAAGCAGAACAGAATTTCTTGCATGAGTTAGGCTGGTATTTGCAGCATTAACCCTATGGAATGAAGCTGGGGGACTGGACTCCAGTTTGTCAACCTCAGTTGGCAGGTAAGTGATTCATTCTCTCATTCTTATCGGGGAATAATCCATTTACAGCTGCCACTTGAGCACCTCTGCCAGGGCTGCCGAGGTGGTTTGGCAGAGGTCTGTCAGGTTGGCACTCCTTCAGCACATTTCATTGCAAGGGTCTGTAGAGTCTCTGTTGCACTTACTGTGCCCTCTTAAAAATAGGCCACCAGTTAGCATGACCTTGGCATCAGATGTAAGTACGGGTTAAGTGAAATATTTTGCATCTGAAGCACAAGGGAGATGACAACTTGGTCATGATGATAATGTGTTTGACCTCAGTGCAAGCTGTTGTAATACACAAGAAGTTCAGCATTTTAAGTAATATGCAGTTTTGCCTCAGGTACAAATGTGGAGACGTAGTTCTATAATCTGCTTTAAGCTTTTTAGCAAGACGTCCAGTAGGTTATTTCTCTCTTTGATTAGTAAGTGCACAACAGGGTTGGAGTGGTAAAAATCTTGCTTTAAGGCTCAGTTGCTGTAGTTTTCCTATTTATAAAAGAGACCAAATGGTAACAATCTGTCACAATTGATCTGTACACTGACATGAAAATCTGTTGGCTAAGGTTCAGTGTGCTGTGCCAGTGATGCAGCAAGGAGATCTAGGATGAAATGCTTTCAGATGCTCACATAGTGGTAGGTAGAGAAATGCTGAATCAGTTTCCTAGTATTTGGTCACAAGCGTTAAGTCAGACTAACAGAAATAAAGTGTGAAAAATTGTCTCCTCTGTATCTTCTAGCAGCTGGTGGGGCTTTTGCACGTACCTCAGTACGCTGCCTTCCTGTGGCATTGTACAGCAGTGGTGTCGCGTCAGCTGCCATTAGATAACCAGGGCAGATTTTGCGTTTTTTAGAAGTGCTGTCACACACCAGTCTCCAAAAGTCTTTAGCAGCTTGAATTGGTTGTGACAGTTTAGTGAAGTGTGATACCTTAGGGAAGAAGTCAGTTTGGGACTCCTAGGTGCAAAACGCTGACCTCTTTCTTCATTGTTTACACAAAACCAACTCTTGCGATTCTGCAGTAATTATTATCCCGCAATTTAGGCACAGCTGTAACAGTACTATCTTGTGGAGACCCAGGGGATAGGTGGGTGCTGGCACCACATTTTGGTACCTCAGGGATTGCCAGGGTCATACAGCTGCTGGGCCATTTCCCTTCCTTCCAGAGAGCAATAGCTTTGCCGAATCAAAAGCAAAATATGTGGAAAAAAATATGTGAAAACACCCACAAAATCCTGTCAATGCTGTTACTATGCAATTCCAGTATACGCACCACTAGGATTAAAGCCATCCTCACAGAAAATGTGCCATTTTTCTGTTGGGAAGATATTTGGATCCTTCAGATGAAGTAGTTAAAAGATTCAGGGCTACTCTCCATTTCCCTCATTATTGCCAAGTAATATATAACAGTAATACAGTTAATAATACTTATTACTTTAATACAATACTTTAACAGTGCATTGGCAAATAACTGTGTAACTCCAGCACCATGACCTTGTTTAGGTACTAAAACGCTTTTCGGTGCAGGACTGTTTCAGTACTTGCCATGAGCCAGCTCTTACCCCTTTTCTAACACCCTTTTTCCCACACCCCTTTCCCCAGGATTTTCTTATTTCCTAAATGCCTAAAAGACATTTTTTATTTCTAAAAGACAAAAATGGTCTTCAATTAAAAAGCAGGGGTTTAAATATATCTGTAGGAAGTAACACTTGCAGCCAGTGTGTTGAAACTTACTTTTTTTCTACGGCCCCCGGGGGAGAACACGGCCGCGGCCTCCCACACGCGCCCGCCCCGCCCGGCCGCCCCGCCGCAGAAGCTGGTCCCGGGCGCCTCCCGGCGTGCCCCGGCGGCTGCGGAGCCGCGGGCCGCTCCCAGCGCCCTGTACGGCCGCGGAGCGGGCGGGAGGCCCCGCCATGCTGCTGCTGCCCCGCGGGGCCCGGCGGCCGCGGGGCCCCTTCCCCGCCCTCGCCGCGGGGCTGGGGGGCGGCTCCCGGCGGGGCGGGGCGGCGGGACGCTGCGGGACCCCCGCGGAGCGCGGTGGTGGGCGGCGGAGGATGAGCGGCGACCGGGTGGACGGGGCTGCCGCGGCGCCCCCGGCCCTGTCTGCCCGCGGCGCCCGCATCGCCGGCGGCGCCCCGGGGCTGCTGGACGCGGGCTTCGCCCTCTACGTGGCCGACCCGTTCGATCGGGAGCGCAACCCGCAGGTGCGGCGGGCGGCCGGGCCCGCGGCCCCGGCCTGGAAAGCTGCCGGGCGGGGGGGGGCCGGGGCGGGGGGGCCGGCCGGTGCCTGCCGCCCCCGCAGCGGCGCCCTCAGCAGCTGCCGTCTCCTCCAGGGCATCCTGAACCTGGGTACGAGCGAGAACAAGCTCTGCTTCGACCTGATAGAGGAGCGAGTGAGTGCTGCCGGCCCCCGGCCGCTTACCGGGGCGGGGCGGGCTGGGGGCGGCCGGCGGCGGGAGCCCGGGGCGGTGGCCCGGGGCTGCTGGGGCTGCACGCGTGGAAACACGCTTTGCCAAGTAATGCTTAGGTTGAAAACTTGCCGCCGGTGGAAAACCAGGATGGTTTTGGTTTTGCTTCTACTTCAGTTGCGTTTAACGGAGCGTGTGCCCCAAGCGGGGCTGGCGGTACCGGGGCGGTGCCTGCAGGGCGGAGGACACAGTTCGGCACGGCAGCCTTCGGGAAGAAGCGTGTTTGCAGAGGGGGAAGTCGCGGCCTGATGAGATGCTGGTTGTCCGATGGCAAAGCCAAAGCTTTGACTGAAAATGCGCCATCCATGGAATTCAGGCTTTGAGCAAATTTCAAGCTGTAACGTAAACATTAACACTACTTGTGCGCCACGGTACGAGGCAGTCTCGGAAACGCCACTGTGGGGAAATGGCACCTTCTTTAAAGACAGTATTTCCCCCAGAGCTGTTAATACTGGCTGATCGGCGGGAAGGCATGGGGTTCTGCCTTAGGCGTTAACCACGCGAAGCTCCAGTTGCCCGGCCAGCCCTGCAGCGTGCACTTGCCTCTTGCTTCTCCCTCCCGCTTCCATGAGGTGATGCGCAGCTGCTCCTGCCTTTGCCGTGCTTGTGGCGCAGGGTCAGGCGTGAGCTCCACGTACAGCTGGGTTAGCTGATGAGCTGGCAGTGCAGGCACGTCAGAGAGGATTTTTGTTCTTTGGAATAAATCCAAAGGAACGTCACAACGAACATAGGACTGAGCCAGTTTTCAGGGGATGCGGGGGGCACCTGCTTCAAGAGCAAGAAAGCAGCTGCTGGTAATACAGCGAGTTTTCTTCTGTAGTGGATAGAGTTGCAGTCACTTTTCTTCTGTTGGTTGAGAAGCTAATCCAAGTTGACGTGAATTATAAGCTAGTATCATAAGTATCGCAAGCATTGTTTGAGCTTTAATGTCTCTCAGAAGTGGCTGCTGAATCTCACAGGTACAGCTGGGATGCGTTTCCTCAATGTGTTATTCAGGACTTGGTTTAATATATGACAGAATAACCCAATAAGTAATTCTTTCATTATTTTCTTCCTTCCTTTTGATGATGTTTTTATGTTTTCTAGTATCTTAAAACTAAAGAAGTTTAAAGTATAACCATAATTGTAACTCACTAATTTTTATATTCTCCATTTCCTTAACATTAATGAATAATGGCGTTTTAAAAAAAATATCTTTTACTCTGCTACAGCAGAACAGAAACTCCCAAGAACACTGTGTTCTGCATTCTCTCTCTTGCATGTCACTAGTTCACAAGACCTGACATGAATTATCTGGAGCCTGATCTTTTCCAGTATTCTGATACACAAGGTACTAGAAGGTAAGAAGTTTGTTTTTCCCATTTATCACATTGCTTGTTGTCAGCCATGCCCGGGGTGAAGCTGGGTGCGGTTTCACTCTTCTGGTAAGCCCAGAGGATAGGTGTGTTACTGTTAACCTGCATGCTGGCAAGCTCTCGGATTCCTGTGCAGGAGTTGCTTTTCTGAGTTTTTGTTCGGGTTTTCTTCCCACCCTCGGTGTGCCACAAAGACCCAGAATGGCAAAGGTCAAAGATCTGGGGGCTTGTTGGCAAGCAAGAGAGCATGTATCGATGTGGAGAATGGTTCTGATGTGGTGAATCACTCCTGGAATGGTTCATTCTAGTCTTTAGTGAGGGATAATCTGAAACTCTGGGGTCTGTGAAGAGTAGAGAGGAAATATTGGCTCCCTGGAGATCTATAGGGAACTCCACCGTTGCCTTCACTCAGGCTATGAAAGCCTGTCTTGATCTAAAGAATTGTCATTGACTCAGGTTCCACTGTTTCACCCAAATTTTTGTCCAAAAAACAGATGCGACTTGGGCTCAGAGATGCTTTCTTTTCTCGTTTTTCTAGTGTACAACAGTAATAGTTGAGGCACAGTCACTGTTATTCAGGGTAGCAGATGGTTTCTGTGTGCTCCTGTCTTGCAAAATGTAGTGCGCTAGATATCTGAGGAAATTGCATTATTTAATCAAAATCTTCAAGGCTTTTGTAACAGAATGAATTATGTGTTTTTTTCTGGTTTTGGTAAGCTTCATTCTTCTGTGTGTATTTTGTGCTTTTATTTCCTGAGAATTACGTGATTGCCTATTTGACTTTAATTCTGTATTTTAGCTTCAGAGAAGAAATTGCCAAATTTCTAACTGACTATGCCAGAGCTGCAAAAGCATTGAATCCAGAACATGTAAGACAAGTGCTTTATCTCTGCATCTTATTTTTCCTAAACTGATAAAGATGAATAAATCTGAACACAAATGTCAGCAAGATCCTACAGGAGGGATATATGCAAGATTTGCAGAAGTCTTAGTGGTGTTAATTTTCCATTTGAAAAAGCGGGCAAGCTTTAACACTCAGGGACTAGTGTTATAGGTGTAGTAGGGTGGCTTTTTCATGCTGTTTTTTTGAATTTAAACTAGTGCTGATGTTTATGAATTTAAACAAGTGCTTGTATTTTTGCTAAGTATTTGACTGCTACATGAAATTATGTACTACTTTCAGATAACTGTTATGAATGGCTGTTGTTCTGTTTTTGCTACTCTGTCAACCGTATTATGTGACTCTGGTGGTGAGTAAAAACTTGATAATTTTACTTAAAAACATTTGTTTGCAGTGAATATAATCGTACTGTGACTTCTGACAGCCTGCTGTTACTCCAGCCTGCTGTTACTCTGCCTGAATGAAGCATGGCAAGGAAATCCTTGTCACTGGCAGAGTGTCTTTGAAATAATGCCACTGTTTCTAGAATGGTGGAAAACCTTTGAGGTGTCAACGGGCCCACTCTACTTTCTGGAATGCAACCTATAGTTTTTTAAAGAGTGTTACAGGAAGAGGAGAAGGGCATCAAGAGAACGCAGCGCATTTTGAAAAGTTAGGAGAAAAAGAAGTGGGAGCCATGGTGGAAGCTGGAGGGAGCAGGCACACAGGGAGGGAGGTGTACTGGGTTGAAATCTGGGACCCAGAGAAAATTTGGGTAACTGGGTAAGGAAAACACAAAGAAGTCATTTGGGACAGAAGAATGGAGCTGTAGCAAAAGGGGGATTCCTGGCCAAACAAGGGTGGTAGTGAGGAGGAAGCAGAGGAGGGAATGCAAAGCAGAAGGACTGAGGTCCCGGGAAACACTCTGCTCACAGCAGGAGCAGGCAGTAGGAGAAAAAAGAGAGCCCAGCAAGGGAAAATAGTTACCTCTCTGGTTTGGAACGAGGAAGAGCAGAGCTGGTGTGCAGTACAGCAGAGAAGGGGGAATTCAGAGACCTGCCAGGGAAGGAAGATGAGCAGGATGACTTATACAGCCTCCAGTACAGGAGGCTGTGCCACCACCCATAGCACCCTGTTACTGGCACCAAGACCCCCTGGGAGGAGGGTGAAGCGACGCAGAGTGGTGCAGTGACTTCAGCATATTGATGGTGAAACCATGTGAAACCAATGAGGGGGTTTTAGCTTTAAAGGATAACGGTACTGATGGCTCCTTGTATCCATATCTATTTTGCTATGTTCAGATTTCATTATATTTGCACAGTTTTAACAGGAACTCTTCCACTTGAAAGCTAACAGGCGCCTTTTTACCCCTTCATTAATGCAGGAAGCCCACTCCATCCCCTCTGAAACCCTGGCACGCAGGGCTTTTGCAGTATCTCCAGGAGAACACCAGCCTTCACAGGCTGAGCCTGTGAGCCAACACAACCTGGGGCTCCTTCACAGCAAAAAATATGAGGAGGGAAACAAGTTTCACGGTGCTGTAGGCTCCCTGGCTGTAAGGTAGCACCTTGGCAACCAGAAAGAAGTAGTCTGAGGTTTGCAGCAATTCTTCATGAAAAATTGATAGTAACAGAGCATTAGCAAAAGTATTGAGAGCAAAATCATTATTTGTCAATATTATTATTTGAAGAAATAAAACAAGTAGTTGATCAGGTCCATTCCCTTTTACTGAAAATACGTATGACTGTCGAATCTGCTATTGCAAACACTTACAAAGAATATTGGGAAAGAATTCAGGTTGACTGATGTATGCTGAATTTTCAGGTTTGTTTAAATATTGGTTTAGGCCACAGTGAGGGCTTTGACAGTGAGTCAGATGTCAATTTCTTAGATTGTCAATTTAGCCTATTAGAGTATAAGGAAATAATGGCTCATGAGAAATGTTCATTTCATTTTTTAATATTTTTAGATGGGTATCTTATTCCAGCTCCATACTATGGCGGTATAAATTCGAAAACATGGCTATATGGTGGAATACAGCCTGTTCACGTGCCCTTATTCAGTGAGGTAAAGCTTTAGCTATTCACGTACCTTAACAGACATTTCACAGGGAACAGTCAAAAAACCCTGGAAATGCAAACCAAATCTAAGTGAAGAGGCAGGTCCAGTCTACCGCTTTAGAGACAGCCTGTCTTTTTCTCAGACTGCAGCATGATAGGAGGCTGCTGTCATCAGATATATAGGGTTATGCTTGTTCTGCGCAGACACCGTTCTGCACCGACATGCTGAACTATTAATTTGCCAGCTCTAAGTCTGTCACTCCTACTCTGAGCAAATTTGGTTTGCAAATTTTTCAGTCACATTTTGCAAATCATTCTGTCAGAGAAAAAGTAAATGTGATCTTTCAGGTACACATGTTATTCTGTAAGTTGCTGATAGTATAATCTTGGGTAAGGGCAAGGTACGCTTAAATGCAAAACAATGAATTATATAGAAAAGACTGATCTTAGTTTCAGATTCTGAGCTGATAATAGTATTGTCGTTAGACTGCTGTTTTTCCCCCTTGAGTCTGTGCCATGAGTAACTTCTTTTGTTTAACTTTCCTATATTATAAAAGCCAGTAGCAATTGTATTTTCACGAGTTGGGACTGTTTCCTTCACTGTCTCCTTTTTAAAAATTTTTAAATATATTTTGTATCTTTCTATTCTTGCTGATTTTTTTCTTCTTTAGGTGGCTGATGAAGAAAGTCACCCTTTTCAGTTAACAGTTGAAAAATTGGAAGCTGCGTTACAGAAAGCTAAAAAGGAGGTATCAATAGCATTGATTTCTGATTTTCATGTTTTTGTAGTTACTTTGTAAGCAGCGTATGTTCTCAACATTGAAGCATTTGTACAGTTTCATCTCCGCAGATTTTCAGTCTTGTGGCTGAGGTGGTTCCAACTCTGGCAACAGGAGTGGAATTGATTTTATAATATCTGGGCACTGTAACAAAAAGCAGAGAAGCCCCCTGACTGTTTTATGAAGAACAGATCTTAACTTGTGTTTCAAGACCAAGTTCCTTTCTCTGTAGATTTTAATGGAATTTGAAGTGTTGCAAACAAGCTATTGTTCTGACCCTCAGGAGAGAGAATATGCTACTGTAACAACCCATTCCGTTAATGAAAGGAACATGTATAATGTGATTTTGAAGAGGGTTCTTCTGAATTCCAGCTAACAAGGAATTGCTAGCAGACAAAAAATTACAAATGTAATTTTTCCAGAGTTTAGGGAAGTTCATTACTTTGAAATGCTTAGCATGGTCAGTGGGTTTATTCTGATCGGGATCTCATAAATGAGGTTATTACTGCTTGTCACATACAAATCTACTTTTTTTTTCCATTCCTCTGTGTATTTGGAACTGCTTTTCTTCCCTGTGGAAGTGTTTAGTTTAGTGATTGTCCACAAAGTAGCGCTCGCCAGTCTTTCAGGCTAAAATGTTTCCTGTTCTTATTGTCTTGATAGTCATAATCCACTTGCTTAATGGAAAATTGTAAATGCACTTACACTCAACTGCGTGTACTCTTCCTTGGAAGGAGGAGGCACAGGCTGAATAGTAAAACATTTTACCGAAGATGGTAACGTAGTGGTGGTCACCAAAGATGGTGATGGTGGTAGTGATGTTTCAAAAACATGAAGTGAGATAGGCTTCTTGTGTCCTCTTCCAGAATAGAAAATTAAGTTTAATGATAAAGATAGTTAACAAGGAAGGACACATGTAAAAAAGTGGATATTTTGGATGCACACAAATGTATTTAACATTTTTTTTTATAGATATGTTGAAGCTGTCCTAGTTAGAAAATTGCTTGATCAGCACGGTGCCTATGTTTAGACACCATCTGTATGTCTGTGTCATCTGTCTGTGCCTTTGCCAGCCCATGTGAGCCCAAGTGTTCAGACACTTCTCACTTGATCCTAGCAGGAGGCAGCTAGCATCCCTGCTGCATTGTGGTGCTGTCAGGACATGAACTGGCTGGACAAGGCGCTGGGTCACAGACCAAATTAACTCTTTAGAGATCCGCATGTGTTTTGTCAAGCTTCTAGAGCTGAAACTGTCTCACCAATAATATTATAAACATCTGCTTTGGATACATGTCATATCATAAATAGCTAGAGGAGCTAGACTAGAACAACAATCGAGACACTGCCGTCCCACAGCAGCTGTTCCTGTGAACAGCATCTTCAGCATAATACACGCCAGATATCAAAGATATCTGACACCAAGTATGCTATTGTGCAAGGACTACTTGTGGAAACAACTGTTTGTGCTCAGGATTTGCATCTTCTCTTGTTTTAAGGTGATTTCTTTCTGTAACTGGAGTCAAAGGCAATACACTGAAAGTTCATTACTTATTAAGTTCTTGCTCATAGGACTCATTAATGTTCAAACAAATTACACGTGGCACAAAAAGCAAACGTCAGGGCTTCCTCATCACTGAACTTTATTTCCTGGTGTCCTTGGGAGTTGATCTTTGCAAATAATCTCCTTTGGAGGAGGCTTGGGTGGAGTGAGAATTTGCAGTGGGTAAAGTTTTCTAAAAATTAAAAATGTGGCATCAAAAAATATATAATAGTTTAATTTCAAGTTTATCCCAAACATGAAGTAATGATCAACACATTACTTCAGTCTCCTGTTGATAAGTTTAAAGTCTTGAAAGTTCCTGCTGTAGTCATTACACTGGGTGATTGTGTACACCAAAAATATATTTACTGCATATAGTTTACATTAATGTACATTAAGGATTTTTTTAGCAAATAGAAAATGGGTGACTTTCTGAAAAATACCTGTAGACTTAAAAAGACTGGTTATGTTTGTACTTGTAATCTAATTTTTGGTCATTTGGGAGTCTTCTTATTATGCGGTAGAATATTTAGCTTCTGTGGAGAGGATTTCTGTAAAGAAATTCTGGACTGTTGATAAAGTACAATAGAAAAGTAATTATTTGCTCAAGATCTCTGCGCATCTCATAGAACACCAAATAATTCCGTTTTCAGTCTTCTGCAGTTCCTATTACTTGTTTAAAGAAAGGAGCAGCATTGAAAAAGTAATTACTTGGCAGGTTATTAGATGTCAAAGTCCAGTTTCTGTTCAGCTTTCCCACGTTTATCAGCTGTAACTTTGCTCAGTCGTGGGAAATTATTTTGGAAGTATGCCTGTAAAACCAGTATTAATCGCTACAACACCGTAATCCTGCCTGTTGATATCAACGGGTGTTTCAAATGGGTGCTAACCTGATTTTCATTTACTAATAAACTATTAAGTATGGGGTTTGGGGTGGTGTTGGATAAATTATGGAACAAGGTCGGTAGCTGGAACCTTAGTCTGTATAGTAATTATAGTATGTAATTAAATAATTTTCGAAAGTGGCTTTTCACTGAAGGTTCACAAACTTCTTCCCTGCATCCTTGCTAGTCATTGGTTTGATGTTGTTGTCTGCAGCTGTTGGTTCTTCTTTTTCCAGGGCATCCGAGTCAGAGCATTGATCCTGATCAACCCCCGCAATCCATTAGGGGACATTTACCCAGCGCAGCTACTGAAAGAATGTCTGGAGTTTGCACACAGGTTTGAGCCCTGGTGCTATTTGCTGTTTCATTTTCTATTAATGCAATATAGCAGTGATGAAAAATCACCTTTGGTGATAGCCTGTTCTTTGCCCGTACATGTTCAGAGGAGGTGGGCTGATGGGCAGGGTCCCGATCATGTTTCCTGCATAGCCATCCTTTTTACTTGGCCTTTCTGGGAATACTAGAAAAAATTGCTTGAACTGGGATCCAGCAATGTCTTTCTGAATGAAATGCTGTTGGGATTTTTTTTCCTTTAGGTGTGGTTTAAACTTACAAAGCTTTTTATTTGCCTAACAATGTTTGTTAAACATCTTGATGCATGGCTCAGAAAAATGACAGCAGCTCATTGTCAGTGTTTAGCAGTAGTAGATAACATGGTCAGCGTTGTCATTTGACACATTATCAAAATAAGAAAATCTTAACATTTGATACTGTTGGAAAGAAATTGAATTGGCAAGAAATACGTCAACAGTCTGAAGTTTTGTAGCATTTGTTATACCTGCTTAGCTCAAGATGTGCAAGCAATTTGCTTTCCATCAAAGGAAGGTACTTCTGAAATACCTCATCCCCATTCCACTTTTTTTATCCTTTCCCAGCTCAGAGTTCATATTCTAAGCTCGAAGCTTGTAACCATCTCCTGAATCCCCTGGGTACTGGTGGAGAAAAAGCACTTCCTTTTGAAAAGGATCTGTATTTTTTTAGGAAAAGATACGTTCCTTCATTATTTCAGTGAGCTTCTGCCAAAGAATATCACAAAATGCTGTACACTTTGAAAGCGAACAATACTTAGTTTCTGACAATCATAAATAGAGTAGGTTGGTATTAATTGTTCATTAATTACCAAAGATTACTGGGGATAACACAACATTCCTGCATTTTGGCATGATTTTCTTTTCATGGAAAGAGCAGTGGAGGTTGGTA
The DNA here is from genome assembly GCF_017639655.2 of Falco naumanni. Taxonomy (NCBI): domain Eukaryota; kingdom Metazoa; phylum Chordata; class Aves; order Falconiformes; family Falconidae; genus Falco; species Falco naumanni. The sequence goes on from NC_054057.1 coordinate 37,143,641, forward strand.
GAATTCAGTGTGCTACTTCCTAAATACTAAGTACTAAAATAATATCAGGGGATAAGAATTAGAAACAATAGTTTTTAGTGTAACAACTGTTCCGAAAACAGACTTAATTTTAAAATAATTTGTAGAACTCAACAATCAAATTAAATGAGGTTTTCTTAGAAGAGGATACCTGCACTACTTGGGTGTTTAAAACTGTTCTGCATTTTTTTCAGTATTTGTAAATATGTGCATGGCTTGTTGGTATCCAGTATGGTAATATGGCTTGCTGTTAACTGTGGCTTTCAGAGCGAGAGCGTATAGAGGGTTATTTTAAGTGCATGACAAGTCTTTTTTAAAATCTAACAACTGCATTTTACCTAGTCTCACTGGAGAAATCTTGCAGGGTAAAGGCGTTTATAATATGCTGCTGTGTTCATTTTAAATTTTAAGTAAGAGTTGGGTAGGACCATGCATATTCCAGAGAACCCTTGGATTCAACATGCAGTTGGATTTTGGTTTAGATATATGGAATGTTATTCCTGGTGTGAAATATGCAATATGTATACACAGAAGTTGGTGATGATGCACAAGTGCTAACAGTATACCCTGTCACCTCTTCGTGTAAAATTTATAGGGGGAATATAATAGCAAATAAGTGTGCTTATGGATACTTTGCTATGGCAGTAGTTGAGATTATACATATATATATGCAAATAAATTTATTTTAAATATGTTAATGTGACTATTTTTTTATACGTAGATATGAATTGCATGTAATAATGGATGAAATATACATGCTGTCTGTTTATGATGATACTGCCTTCACCAGTGTTCTTAGCTTAGATTGGTAAGTGTGATTTCTTAGCAGGGATCAGAGATTTTTAATCCTATCCAGCACCCATGCCATTTTTTTCAAACTTCTGGTTAGCTAGTGTAACTGGTGTAGTTCAAATTAACCCGTATCCAAGTCTTTGCAACTACGAGGCTAGTTAATACAAGATATCTTCTTCGCAGACAACTTTATATGGCAGATCTCTTGCTTCCAGCTAATGTGTATAATACGGTAATAACAATACAAATTGATAGAGCCCTTAGTCATTTTGCCACTGCTTTTTGTTGTTGTTCCCTGGCACACAGCCTGGGCGTAAGGTTCTCGCTGTAATGGTAATGAAATCGCCTAAGGTTGTGCAAGATACCTGCTAGAATGGGTTTCCTTCCTGACTAGTATGCTGTTGGGCTCCTAGTTTCCTAACGTGTGATGAGAAGAATAAATATTTCAAGAATATTTAAACCTGTTGGTATGTGACTAATAAAACTTCTTTCCCCGAAAGATTGTCTTTATATAACGGCATAAATTTCATACTGATGGGAAATTTCCAAGTCTGTCATACAACCAAGCCCAAGCGAGCCCTCACTCATAAAAGATCATGAACTATAAATGAAGCCTAAAAACCTACTCCTGTTACTGAGAAAGTTCACCCAGCTCCATTAGGCTGAAGAAGGAAATTTCCAGCCTTGGCCCTGCTTGCACAAAGTTGTACAAAGGAGAAAAACCTACCATCTTCAGTGGTACACTGACAAGGAGTGAAGGTTTTGTTTAGTTGCATCCCACTGTGTAGGTGCGTGCCCTAAAATGTTCGGTTTTCCCTTCCCTTGCCTGAAATGTAGCTTAGCTGAGTGAACAATGCTTCTCCATCAAGTACAAGAGCAGTCGTGCATCACTTGTTGAAATACTGGTTTTGTTTTAATGTGTGTGTGATCACTGACTGCGCAGTGGGAACCTGGGAATTTTAACTGGACCATTACATCTTAGTGCAGATCCTTTCTGTTCTTTTTTTGTTTTGTTTTGTAAATTTGTGCCTCAGCACACACTTAGGAGATCAGGGTCATAGGGTAATAATTTGTTAAAAGATCTCTCAAAAAAATGTCACTTTAAATACCAATTTTACCAAGAAATTACTATAATTTTACAAATTTAAACATTTTTTGTACCTTGTATAACTTGTTCTTCTATAGCAACAATTCTCATCTTCATCTTTTCTTATTCAGTTTACCAGATCCAGAACGGACACATTTTATGTGGGGTTTTAGCAAGGTAGGTCAAAATACTATGTTTGTGTTTTAAGGTATTTCTCCACAAAAATTCGTTGGGCTATTCTGACATAATTTGTGTTCTAGGTGCCAAAATAAGTTTCTCTTTGTTTATTAATTTGTTTTGTTCTTTGGTAGTGTAAAATTTCTTCAACTCTGGAGTTTAATTTGGGATCTAGTTAACAGCAACAGTTAATGCATATGTATTGAAGGCATTGAAATGTATAAGCATGTTTCAGATCTGTAGCATTTTGCCTTTTCTTCTCTTGGAGGGAACAGTCGGCTGATGAATGCTTGGAAGCAGCAGCAGGGTGTAATGGGGCCAGGACAAGCATGTTTCCAGTTGTGTGAGAAACAACCCAGTTATAGCCACTGGCCTCCATGCTGCAGGGTTTAGAAGCTGCTGCCTAGTTTTCATTGTGCTTGGGACTGCATTTGGCAATATTGAGAATTTACTCCAGAAGGTGTTTTTTTTTCTTACACATCACAGTGGCTCTAGAGTTGCTGGCTTGACAAAGCACAAACATAAACTAAAAATTGCACCTCACTCTCTTCTTCTTGACCTCCAAGGATTTTGGTATGAGTGGTATCAGAGTTGGAGTACTGTACACCACAAATCAAGACATTCGGAAAGCTGTGAATCAACTGGCTGTCTTCCATAGCTGTCCTGGACCTGTTCAGCACATTCTCAGTCAATTCCTTAGGGACAGAGGTTAGCCACACTGGAAATGTTTCCATTGAACTGTTTTACAGGTGGAAGTAAAACAATTACATTTTTCTTGTTTTCTTGCTTTGATAGATTGGCTGGATAATGTGTTTTTTCCCACCAACAAAAAGCGACTTAAAGAAGCACAGAATATTCTTGTGGATGGGCTTGCAGATGTTGGAATACCGATACTCAAAAGTTCAGCAGGACTCTATGTGTGGGCAGACTTCAGAAAAGTATGTAAGAAGTTTGAAAAGGGGTGGGAATGTAAAACTTGACACACTTCATCAAGTCCTGGAAAATACTTTCAATGAATTTATGCAGTTGTTCAACCTTTAATAGAAAATTATTTTCTTCTTTTAGTTCTTAAAATCACAGACATTTGAAGCTGAACTTGAATTATGGCAGAAGCTCCTGGATAAAAAACTCCTGATTAGTCCTGGAAAAGCTTTTTATTGTTATGAACCTGGATGGTTTAGACTGGTTTTCTCCGATTCTGTAGATAAGATTCACTTGTGTAAGTGGGTTTTCCTTCTAATACGGCATGTAGTAGCATCCAAGTTTTAAGAAACATTAACGTTACAGAGTTCAAACCTAATTATTCTCTTGTCAGCTTGTGAGGGTCATTTTTAGAATTTGTTTGAACTGAGAGATACTAGATTGGCCTAGAGCACAGGTTACAAACATATGCTGGATTATATTAAACCTCTGAAGCTTTCAGAATTTAATTTTAGAATTTATTTTTACCCTATCAGAAGTAAGGAACCAAATTTTATGTGAAAGTGTTCTTAATCTTTCAAATTATGCTTTGCAATGGAATTCCTCACCATCCCTCATTTTTATGTGGCCCGTATTAGATTTGAAAAATGTGTTCATCTCCTATGCTGTAAAATACTTAATCTTGAATGAATGCTTTACATTGTTGACAAAGTGGATGTTTGTGAAGCATATAGAGCATACAGTGTTACAGACAAATGTGGATGGAAAGGGAACTCTTGGGTCATCTAGTACAGCATCCTGCTCAAGGCAGGGCCAGTTTCTAAGTCAGAGCAGAACTAAGTCGGGACCTTGTTCAGCCAAGCTGGAGACTGTATAAAGATGGAGATTGCGTAACCTCCTCAAGGAACCCGTTCCAGTATTTCATCACTCGTGGTGAATTTTTTTCCATACGTCCAGTCACTATTTCCCTCTGTATTTCCTTTCTGCAGGTATTCAGAGACTTGAGCAAATGTTGCACAGTTACACTGCTGAACCAGTCACAAACACCGCATCTTCTACTGCAGATGCTTTATGCAATCCAGAAAAAGATTCTTCAGACAGACCTTCAAACACACCAGGAAAAGATGTCTCCCAGCTAAAAAATATACTTGTTTATTAAAATAATATATTAATTTGATGATTTGATATAATTTAGCATGCTTATGTTTACTGAAGGTGTGTATGACACCAGTATTTTTGGTTGTAGCCTTGCATAGCACTCTCGCTTCACTGTGACCTGGCATTAATAATCTGCAAGTGGACTTACTAAAGTTGAATTTTAAGGAAAATGGACCTCCTGGATATTGTGAAATTAGGCGCTGTTAAGTACAGCACTTGGTTTTACTCCATTTCAAGTGTGCTATGCGTCAGTCAGATCAGTGAGTCTTAATACATACTTGCACAGTTGTTGAATTATGAAATTCTGAAAAGACTGGTAAAATAGCTGTGCACATTACTATATATTATGGACTGTATATTTTAATCAGAATACTGAAAATACTGAATCAGGTGATACTAAAATTTTGCTAAACTTCTGTAGCTGGTAGGATGTTTTTGTATGTTCATGAAATCGCTTTAAGCATACACAGCTCTCAAAATTGTACACCTTTCTGTATACGCACCCTAAGTGAGTACTTTCTGAGAAAGCATTTAGTTTTGGCTTCTGGGCTCCCTTTCAGGTTATTTCTGTGTGCCTGTGTTCATCGGATAGCATTTTCATACATTAATCCATGGAGGTTTGCAATACATACTTATTTGACAGAGTTATATGGGGACTTTTTTTTGCTTTGTTTTTGATTGGTTGGGGTTTTTCTAAAAGTATTTGTAGAATTAATTCACTATTTGCTCCCTTGTTTAGGTTTGGTGAGAGAAAACTAGAACTGCAGAATTAACAGACTGCTGCTGTAGAGGCTCGGTAGGAGGATTGTTGCGCTGTGGCTCCCTAATAAACCTGGAATTTGAGCTCCTGATGGTAATACGGCCTTTGACCTGTTTTTTGTAGCTTTTAAACTTGGCAGCCTTGCACTGTTCAGGCTGATAACATAAATAATCTGCGGTACAGCACTTTTTAAAGCTCATAGAATCATAGAGTAGTTGAGGCTGGAAGGCACCTCTGGAGACTGTATGGTCTAACGCTGTTGCGTGGAGCAGAGTCAGCCAGAGCAGACTGACTAGGATGGGTCTGGTTGGGTTTTGAGTATCTCCAAGGATGGAGACCTCACAGCCTCTCTCAGCAGCTTGTTCTAGAGCTCATTCGCTCTCTTTTTTACTAAAAAGTTTTTTCTTACATTTGAACAGGTTTTGTGTTTCTCATTTTGTGCCCATTTCCTCTTGTCCTGTCACTGGATACCCAGAAGAGTCTGGCTCATCTTCTTCCCCCTGAGCCTTCCCTGTTCCAGGCTGAGCAGTGTCAGCTTTCCCCTGCTCCTTGTATTTCAGGTGTTGCAGTCCCGTAATCATTGTTGAGGTCCTTTGCCTTTACTTGTTCCAGTATGTCCGTGTCTGTCTTGTATTGGAGAGCCCAGAACACTGGGGCCCAGTACTCCAGGGGTGTCACACTGGTGCTGTGTAGAGGCCTGTGGTGTTTAATGGATTCATCTGATCTTGACAGGGAGAGCGAAGGGTGAAACTGCACCGACAGCAGAAAACCCTGATGAGTAACCTTCTCAGGCCTGTGAAAGCAAAGGTTGGCCATAAAGCACTACAGCCCTTCACAAAATGTGCTGACTGCACTTAGATGCACTTTACTGTAGATAAAGGGAAAGGAAAAGCACCATGGTAGGGTCTAATGACCATTGCTCTTCAGTAATGATCCCCCATGAAACACCAGCTTGTTGTTAAGAAGAATTTGAATGTTAGAAATTCTTAAGAGAAGAAATAGAAAAGACTTCAGAAAGTGTTCTGTCGTAATATAAAAATCCGTGGTGTTCCTGCCTGTGTGCTGTTGAAGGTTACGTGCAGTTTAGGTCCTTCTGCACCAAAAAGGATACAGCAGAGCTGGAAAAGTCGGTTCATTCTACTGAGGAGTCCTAGACACGCATCTCTGAAATGTGTTTCAGCAAGTAATATGGTGATTGCCTGGATCTCAATGCCAGTCTGTGAGGCATTAGAAGCTGGAGTTTGGCCATTATTGGAGGTGGGCTACTATGCAGAGTTTAGGTTTGCCCTGGTACATCTGTTCCTATGTTACTCTGAAACTCTGCTTCTGAGCATTGGGGGAAGAAAGAATGTAGAGCTCTGTAACAGAGAAGTGGGGGTTGCTGTGGGTGGCGGTGTGCCAGCACCAGCGGAAACAGCAGAACAGGAGTGGAAGGCATGGTCTGCATCGATAGCGACGGAAGCTGCGCCCAGGCAGTCTGGCCAGGGAGTGGGGCAAGCCTTGATGGTCGCACGCTGACAAGACCGTGGCATGGACAGCTTCTGCAGAGGGCCCTGCGCTCTACAAGGGGAGGACGGCAACAAGCCAGCCCATCACGTGGCATTCCTTCATGGCATTAATGTGAGTGTGTAAAACCAGTTTGTTAAGAGAGTTGTTAAACGGATTTTCCCCAGATCTTGCACTGAGTTTTGTTACACTAATTTTCTACAAGAGGCACTGTTTCTACCTCAAAGTACTGTAGTGGGTTGGTCAAAAACGTTGGTCACTAAAAGCTACGGTGAACTTGTCAGTTCCTTTTTTGACAGTCTCAACTTACTCAGGGTGGGCTGTAGGTCCTTATGAACAGGTTAAGCTTGACTTGAAAGCCTATGGAGGAAGCATGTCACAATGTACGTTCCTGTCATTATCCCACAGTATGTGTTTCTATCTATAGCCTTGCATGGATATGTTAAAGTTTCAGCATACCATTTCCACGTACCTGACAGAGGGAGCAATTAAGCCACAGACAGGCTCTGCAAACTTTGCAGGTATGAAGTAGTTGGATTCGGTTTTGTTTTGGCCAACAACAAATGCAGCATCTGCTTCCATTTCCTCCACAGTTTGTTTGAAAAGGGGACGAATCTTTTATCTTGCCTAGCAGTGGTCTGTTACTAAGCAGTTTAGAAACAAAGAGCTAAGAAAGCAGGAAGATTGAACCAGAAGTTAGTAAGATCAGCACCATGAAAAACTATTGATCTTCTTGACACAAAAGGCTTCCTTACACACTGTACAACCATCCCACTATTGGTTGTATGCAGGGGATGAACATGGGTAAGTTTTTCAGTAAGCTTTGCTACCTGATATTTGCTTATAACGTTTGATGATGTTCTGTTGAACGTGTATGTAATATTTAAATCCTTAATGCCATGACTAGTTTGTGCAGTCAAGACTTTACAGCTAGTTTATGCATCCAGCTCTGAACCAATAGGTGCACAGAGATCAAGATTTCATAGGTAAAGACCTTGTTTCTTGAGAAAGAATGACAAAGCTTTCCCTTGGCCATTCATTATACTTCCTACAGTCAATTCTTGTTTTGAAGTTAATAGTCACTAATTGTTTTGTGATATTTCAGAAGATGGGAAACACATGGACAAAACACCCAGTGCAGAACGACGACTAGTGTGAAGGATCACTATCAGTAAGATCCTGGTGGAAAAACAGTAAGTGAAGATCTCCTGGGATTCCACCTCCATGTGCAGGACATGAGAAAAAAAAAAATAAAGCTGTTCCTCTGTAAACCAGCTAAATAACGTTTTCACTCTGCTATGTCATGATGCCTTCAGGAGAGGTAACTGGAAAATTCTGTATGCAGATTCCCACAATTTTGGAAATTAGCTTCAATTTCCAAGTAGTTGGCAGATTAGGCTAACAGGTTAAAAAAATGTAAATAAGAAGGGCTACACCCTAAATGCAACAGGAGCCTGCTTGCTTTGGATGCATTGAGCAGTATGGGCTGCTGCAATGACTGCCTTGCCTCAGGCACAGCACGTTAGCAGCTCCTGGGAAAGTTTCGTGTCCTTTTGCAGGTTTGTGTGACATACAAACCATCCATATTTGCTAGTGGAGATGTTAACATCAGCAGTGAATGCCCACCTTCCTTAAAGGAAACCAGCAATTGCCTACTTTACTTGCTTTTTCAGCGATGTAGGGGAAATAAGACTATTCACAACATCCTACTAAATAAATATACATTTCCAATGTGGAAGGAAGGGAAGAGTCACCCTCTTTGCGTAAACCTCATCTTCAGCACACAGGCTCCAGAAAGCATCAGAGATGATCACAGACACAGACTTTTGAAATCTAGGCAGCATAAATCATCCTGTATACCATCACCAGTATAAAACTTACTGTTCAGCACCGTTGCTTGTCACTGTTCATCAGTCATCTTTGACAATTCATCACCTTGTGTTCTTGGCCCTCTGGGAGCTGTGAATGTAAAGAAACCTGGGTTTGAAGAGTATGCAAAGAAAGCCAAGGGGAACAGCACTGAGCACAAGCAGGGGGACATTTTTCTTCATTCACACTTAGGTAATCCTGTTGTGCTCAAGGTGTGTGCTGAAATGTGTATTTTTCAGTCTTGTAACTACTGCTTGTGCTTTTCCTAGGACAAGGGTATTAAAGCAGCTGGAGTACTATTGCTGGCTTTCACTTCCAAAGTACACGGAAATGATGCAAACTGCTTGTTCAGATAAGTGTTACAAACCAAGAGGCTGTTAACAGTACCACTTGGGACCTCTGCTGGAGTGAACCGGGTTAGTATTTTGCTACTTTTCCTACATCTTCTGGTTGTCTTGGTGGCATGAGAAGGAAATCTAATCTAATTTCTTAACCCTTTCTATTCACATCTTCCATACTGCTTTTTCTTCATTGAAGGCTGGAATTGCAATGTGAGGATAGTTAAAAAAAAAAGTGTGTATATATTTATACACTTACCCTGTGTGTTGAAAACCGCAAAGTTCCACTTACTGATTGATAGGCTTTTCATTGTCTCTCAGCCCGTTCTTCAGGTTGAAATGGTCAGTGTTGGTCTATAGCACCAAGTGCAACCATTGTAGCTTCTCTGCAAGTTCAGGGCTTGCATGTTCAGTCAGTGTGTGTTGCTGTGCTTGGTGAGGTGCAAAGTGTTGAGGAAGAAAACCGAACAGCTAGGGGCTCTTGGGCAGGGAGGGAAGGGAAAAATGATGGTCTAAGGCCAAATCTGTTAACTGGGTCCCAAGTCTGGCTTCTACTCTGTAATGGGCTCAGATCCTGCCCACCCAAGGCTGTCTGTACTGGCCCAGGTAGCTCTGGTCCTCACGTTCAGGCGTTGGAAGGAGATGCAGAGACACCAACAAAGCAGCAGAACTAAAAAGCCTTTGTTAGAATGTAAACCCCATGGGTATGCCACTACAGTGCTTATCAAAAAGTTTCTAGGCATAAATTATTAAAACCTGGAAAATTAAATAAATTCAGTTCTAGAAAATACAGCCCTTGTATTTTTCTCCTTGATCCAGCCTTCAAATACAAATCTCCACATCTTCAACAATACTCACTCAGGCAATTTAGAGGTAAAAAATTTAATACAGACCCAGTGCCTACAAATATATGACAGACAACTACCTGAGAAAAAATTATTTGCATGTATGCATCTGAAGCGAGTCATTTTTCCATTTCAATGAGTATGGCTTTTCATAACAAAGACTCCATTTCAATAATATAAAAATATGCTGAAAAAATATTGAGTATTTAATAGGCAGTCTTCAAATATATGAAATCCGAATGCTTTGTTTTCAGCAAATAAAGCTGTTACTTTTTATTTCCTATGTTTAGTTGAGCTATCAGTCACTAGAAAAGTTTTGTTTGCTTCTTTATTTTTATTTGGATGAGTATTGCTATTATTAACCTGCGTACAATTGCCAACCAAACGACTTCATTGAGTGCCTCTTACACCTTGAGAAGCAAGTACATTGCTTAAGTCCATGATTTTTCCTTTTCAAGCTCTTTTATTATTTCTCTTACAAAGACACAAAAGTGAAAATTCTCCTCTAGAAGTAGTTTTAAAAAAAGTCTGTGTTATTTCTGTCGTGGAAACTTTTTCCTGTTCTGCAAGGCAAATGTTTTTGGATTTTGTTTTCTACAACTACAAAAAGGGTATTTTCTTCCTGCAGGCAGATGGAACTGCAATGTATGTATCGGGGCACATCCTGCATATTCTGTACCTTACTCAGTATATTATATATGCTCTTCCAGCTCTTAGCTCCACGGTCCATCTTTAGATCTAAAATTGCTTAACGGGAATGTCTGTTGGCGGGTCATCAAACTCTGAAGCTTAACACATGGCCATAAATTCACCAGTAGTATATCCACTCACAGTCCAATGATGCAAGAATGAAACGTACCTAAATTTTGGCATGGGAGATACCGAACAAGAAAAGAGAGAATGGGTGAGCTCAGCTCCTTCAGCTGCAGGGCATCAAAGCTTTTCCCCATGCGATCCTGTAACATCGCTTCTGCTGTAGAGACCATTTTGCAGGTGTTCCTTTTGCTCTTCCTAATACGAGGAATTTTCACAGAGACATTGCTCTCTGAGGTCCTGTTCTTTCACCTGTGTCTGTAAGAAGCTGTCTGGAGATCTCGTCAGTCATCCTTCCCATGTTACTGGCTGATGTTCTGGACATAAAAAAAACAAAGACAGCGCAATTGTTCAAGTATCTATAAAGTTACAATGCTTTAATAAGACACTGCCTGTGGTTCCACATTTTTTAGGGACCTTCCCATCAGAATCCTTGCCCAGTTGGATTATTTTTTAGCACTCCCTAGTATCATCAAAAACAAAAAAATACTAAGGGAGGTGAAAAAAAAATAAATACATTTTGTCTTTTTTAGACTGTAGCTGGAAGTATATTTAGAATTATTTTAGATTGAATATTTTAAGAATTTTTCTTTCACTGATTTACATTCTGCTTGACCTTTTTGAGCCAAGAGGTTGCCTCTTCCGCCTTAGCTCCCACGATACAATAACTATACTGCAAGCTGGAAGAATAACTGCATTTGTAACCCTGTTACTGTTTTTATTTACTCTGAAGACAAAAGTAAGTACTATTAATGGATTATGTCACAAATAATCTGTCATGATTTTAATGACAGCTTTGTATGTTTTATTGAGTCACTCAATTTCTACTAGTTCTGTTTGCATCTCCAAAATTAGCAAAACTCACATTAAAAAAATGAAATAAAATTGAGCGGTCTGTGCTGGAAACTGTTAAAACTAGCAGGACTGATCCTGCTCTGGTGAGAACCATTAACCCCAGGGAGTTCCAGCCATAGAATCACATCTCACAGTGTCTGGAGCTGACTGGCTTGTAAAATGTTTAGTGCAGAACATTGGTATTTTAGTACGCAGCATTTTTCCCATTCTGCTGTTTAAATATACTGAGACTGTCAATATATAAAATCATTCTTATTTTCCTTAGCGAATGTTTTTTTCATCTGAATTACTTGAGGATTTTTCTCTACTCTCATTAATTGCAAAATAACAATTTAAAATCAATTTTAAGAGACCCAGCTAACACACACACAAACTCAAATCATACATCAGTGTTGGCTGGCTCAGGAGATGAAGACACATTTCTGTCACGAGGATGCCAGGATGGCAAGGCCAAACAACATTAATCTTTAAATCTGCATCCAGCCTTCCAAGAAATTTGTCCCCTTACATAAGCAAAGTTTAGCAGGAAGCTACACATGTAGGCCCATATTTTAGATTCAATTGAACAAAATTCCTTTAAAGGTGACTTAAATAGAGTACTGCTTTGCAGATGATAAGATTTCTCTTCAGACTAAAACCTAAGTAGTTTGCTCCTGTCTCCAGTATAACAGAAAACTTAACTGCATCACTGACCAAGTTTAGCATTTACTTGGAGCTAGTCTTAAATTATTTAAGAAGTAAACAAAAACTGCAAGTATATATACAAGCGTATATATATACAACTACAAGTATATCAAGTACTGGATGATTATGTCTTTAACTCCTTTTCTGGAAAGTAAGTTAGAAAATAAAAACACTAAAGGCAACTTTCAGAAGTCAATTATTTGCTCACCAGAGTTGGAAGATGACATGAAACTTGTGGGTTTGTCCCAAAATAAGCAATAATGCCTGAAGAACAGAGCACGGAAATGATGCATCAAATGGAAAGAAACCTTCCACTTCAAAGATCTGATATAAATTAAAATAAATACCATAATCCATAAAGTAAAATGAGTATTTTATAATTTTTTTAAACTTCTTGTATGGGGTTCACAGACCTGAGAATACACCCAAAGTAAATTGTCCAAAGTATTCCTTTAAAAAAATTATAAATTGTTGGTAACAGTTTCTTTAATGGAGATTGCAGGAGTAGGTCCCACATGAGTCCATATATAGCCCTTCTCTGGTCTTGTAGGAACAGTAGGGAAGGGAGATGATCGAGATTTGAAATATTCCGAAGGTGCATGACAAACAAATTCTAAATATTCCATTTTCCTTGGAAGATCTTCTTCTGGTCCTAGGAGAAAAAACAAAAAAAGTAATCTTCAACGACAAAACTTAAAGGCATAAAATTGGAGTATGCAGGACTTAAAAATATGCAGCCAGAGCCAGCATCCCTTAGAGAATGCACCTTTTCAGTGAATGAGTTTCCTAGCAAAGTAGCCTCAAACACTAGGCAAGAAACTTACCTTTATTTTGCTGGCCTGACACCCCCACCCCAAACCAGTTTGAAGCATTCAGTTATTTGTGTGAAGTACTTCAGTTAATTATTTTAAATAGATACTATTTATGGCCTTTCAAAAGAACTTTTCTGAATTATTAACAGTTTTATAATCAGTAGCAGAACACTCTCTATGCCTTACATATTTTAAGTACCCAAGATGAAGATCAGCTAATTCAGGTCACTTTAGAAGAAACAGCTTGGACTGGTATCAGATTTTAATAACTGTGCCTCTATCTGTGGAGTAACAATTTGATCTTTAAAGTTGCAAGACTAAAATTGTGTCTGTGAGCACAAATACTTAAGATAATCACACTCACTGCAGTAATGCTAATCACATGTTATACGCAAGATAAATAAAAAAGGTTATTGAAGTAAACAAGACGCTTACAGGATTAGGGTCTAAAATGCGGAAATTGCATAAATGATCTTGACAAGCTAGTAAGTTCACATAAAAAAATACAACTCTGCCTTCTTCTAGGCACATATAAATAGCTGTATAAAATGAAGGCCTACAGATTACCTATGATATAGGATGCTGGATCAAAACAGTCTTTGGGACTGGCTTGTGTAGGAATGAGCCAGGTTAGCGCAGCACTCTTTTCACAGTATTGGTCCTGAATAAACCCACGTATCTGAGCGTAGTATGTTTTTCCATCCTGCTCGTCGACCACTGAAACAACATCTCCAATTTGATAGTATACCCCCTAGAACATACAAACGATAATTAAACAGTCTGTAAGTTTCATCCTATAACTCTGATTCGTATCTTAAGGATCAGTATCTCAAATTACCCCGAATTTGAAAGACAGCCTTAATTCAGCTGTCATTCACCAAAAGAATGGTGGCATAAGATAAGAGTGCAGTCTCACTTAAGCAGTCATCAGCACTGGTTTTGCAGTCACCCAGTGCCCAGGAGTCCGAGCCTGCACCTCCTGGCTGCACAGTGGAGATGGCCTCACTCTACCAGAAACACGAGAGCGCAACACCACCTTCTAGAAAAGGTAACCATATTGATTTCCCTGTGTGCGCAGGGAAAGCAGCTTTCTGTCTACAAAGAAGTTCACTGATTTGAATGCAAAGGAATCCCAAAACACAGATCCACCTCCTGCCACCTTCCACAGTGCTCCGTAACACGCAAGGCTGCACAGCAAAGGCAATTCACTACATGTTACAACAGTGTCACACAGCACAAGGCAGTGCCTGCACTATTAAGATCATAATTTGCCAAGAATCATCCAGGAGGGTTGTTTTTTTTTTGCAAAAGATAAAAGGAACACAAAACCCCCAAACAATCCCCTTCTCAACACAGCACAGTATCAGAACAGAAACATTTTGCATAAAGAGTAAATAAAACTTCTGACAGAATTCTTAGGAATTTCTTATAAAAAACAAAAACATGCAATAAAAAGACATTAATTCTTTTCTGAACTAGTCAACAGCAGAGATTCATCTTAGATGCCAGACATGAAGCACCAGGTCTCCAGAGAGTATACGGAAGCTGAGTCTTCCACTTCTCCTCTGGCTGTGCGGTCTCCCACTAGCCCTGACCTTTTCTTTTGGCAAAAAGACATTTCAAATGGTTTGTTTGTACTACCAGGAAACAAAAGCAAATTCCAGAACTTCAGAACACTTAACACCTTAGCAAGCGTGAGAAGTCTAGCTTCTGCTTCCATTGCAATACTCAACCGACCTTGTTCCCAGGGTGTTCAACACTGCTTGCACCCAGCTCTGAAATGGGAGCCCCTTTAGATGTTAGGGCAGTGCAACCCATCCCTTCCACGGGCAATATTCTCTGTGCCCAAGGTAGGGAACATCACATAAATTTAAATCATCAGCTATAGTCACCTTTGTTTGACCTCTGCACAGTGAAACTTAAAAGTTTAAAAACCTTGACTGCAATCACTACTAAGGAAACCAGATGCATCTTTTTCTTGGAAGAAAAAAACGGGGGGACGACATGTACACAGGCTACAGTCGTAAACCACCTTGCAAGATTTAATGGCTATAACATAAGGCAAAGGAACATCGTACACAACTGCTAGGCAAGGAAGAACGGTTTCTGTGAATACATCTCTAGTGCTTTCACTATCTGTGGTAATCCTTGAAATTTGAAAAAGGAACAGCAAGATCTATTTTGCAAACAAATCTGCATAAACCATACCTTATAAAAGATTGATTCTGCTGTAATTATAGTGGATACAGACTCAGGAGCCTTGATGGGCTACAAAAAGAATACAGAAATGGAAGACCGAAAGTGTTAGAACAAATCAATCATATGATGTAATTCCAGGTTGTTGGGTTTTTTTTATCTTTCAAACAACATACTGATACATTAGCTTCTTAGAAAATTAGTAAAGACAAGAAATCGGGTGCAAACATTTCAAACTACTGCACTTTAAAATGGAAAACAATACAGTTAGCGTTTTCGTTCTCAGGATTTTAAGTGGAGAAGCGGGTACTACATTCTCACGGCTCCCACTCACGCAGCTCCCTCCCGCCGGAGAGGGGCCCGGCTGCCGAGGAAGGCGCCGGCACCAGCCGCTCCCCGCCGCTCTCGGGCTGGCGCTGCGGCCGCACCGGGGCCCAACGCCGGGGCCCAAGGGGCGGGGGTGGTTGCTCGGGGTCCGTCTCTTCGGGGGACGGACAGGGCGCCCCCCCGGGCCCGCCGCCCCTCCCCGGGCCCGCAACGAGCCGCGCACCGCCTTACGTTTTTTAACTTAAAGATGTGCCTCCTCCCCTTGCCCTTCGTGGAGACCTTCTTCTCCGCGGCGGGCGCCGACTTGTACTTGGTGTTCCGCAGCCGGGCGGAGCGCCGGTGGATCTCCTGCTTGCTCTAGGGGGGAAACCGCCGAGTCAGTACGCGGAAGGGCGCTGCCCCGGGCGGAGGTACGGCGGCCCCGGCCCGGCCCGGCCCTCCCCGCCGAGACCCGGCCCGGGCGGGCTCACCTGCTTCCCGCCGCCGCCGCCGTTGCTGTGCTGGGCGGCAGCCGAAGTGGTGGCGAAGGCGGCGGGCCCGGGCGGCGCGGAGCGGGCGGTGCAGTTGTTACACAGGATCTCGCCCTGGCCACCCTTCTTCCACATGGAGGAGGACGTGCTGCGGCACACGCTGCAGGTGGGCTTCAGCCCCAGCGGCATCCTGCGGCCGGCGGCGGGGCCCACGGCCCCCGGCAGCGAGACGGCGGCGGGAGCGCGGCGCCAACACCGGCCCCGCGCCGGCCCCTTCCCGCCGGCGGCGGATGTCGCTGCGGCGCGGCGGGAGGAGCGGGGCGGCCGGCCCTGCCCTCTGCTGGCGGCGGGGGGCGGCCCCGGCCCGCCTCGCCTCGCCTCCGCGCCCGCCCCGCCGAGCCCCGCGGGGCTGCCTGCCGCCAGCGGCCGGGCCCGCCGCGCTTGTGCCCCGGTAGGGCGGGTGGGCGCCGCTTGGCCGGGCCGTGCCGCCGGGGCCGCGGCCTGCGGGGCGGCTGTGCGGGCGGGGCGGAGCGGAGCGCCCTGGGCCCGTGTGCCGGCAGCCTGAGGGCTGCTGCTCTCGGGAATGGCGCTCTGCGGGCGTTGGCGCCCGGTCCCCGGAGAGAAAGGGCGCCTGGCCCGGGCTGAGCGCGCCTCTGGCCTCAGCAAGAACCGTGACAGAGAGGCGGTGTCCCTTCAGTCCCGGCAGGGCCAGAAGCAGCCAGGACAGCCCCGGCGGCTGCAGCAAAGCGCAGGAGCTGCCTCTGGTGGCCGCTCCGTCCCCACCCGCAGGGGGCCGCCGGGCGCCGCCGTCGCCAAGGTGCCCCGGTGCCGTCGCCCTGCGCACCGGGAGTCAGTGGAGAAGAGGTGGGCTCACGTGTTGTCCTCATCCGGGAGAGCCGTGACTGTGGATCTGACCCGCAGGGTACGCCAGCCTCAGCCTTCGTCACGCCAGCAGCCCTCTTGCGTGGGCCCTCAGGCACATGCCACACAGCTTAAAATGCCGGGGAACGAGCTGGCTGCGTGAGGCCCGGTGGGCTGAATGCAGGAGCCGCCGAGCCAAGGGTGGTTCCTCACCCTGATGCCACCTGCATGGCCCCCAGCCATCCTGGGTAGGTGTCTCACGTCTGATGTTAAGAAAGGCAGACCCACTCCTGCACGAGGATTTGCAGCCTCTTAGTTTCCATACTAAGCCTTCATCCTTAGGTTTCATTTAAACCTTCTTTTGTGCAAATTAAGTTTCTTTCTTTTTGTCTTGTTCTCAGTGGCCAGGAAGAACATATAATCTTCTTTAATAACATTTTTTTACATAGAGGAGAATGATCCTGCTAAAATAACATCATTATTTTAGGTAAAATAAAGCTATTCCATTGAACGGTGTTATGGTAACAGTTGCATAATTAATAGACATAATTATCAGGGATCTGTTTACCAGATGCTCCACTCATGCAGCTGCAGTGGATGCCTGGGTTGGTGCTGACTCATGGGCAGCTTTGCTTAACCTCCTGCATGCCTCTCTTTCACACCAGCTTTGACTTTCTTACCTCAGGTGCCAAATTTATTTCCTGGTTTTGATTTAAACCCTATTTTACTTGCATCTTCTTTCAAGCTGTTCATAGTTCTTGGGCTGGTTTTTTTTGGGTTTTTCTGTTCTTCCCTGTGCTTTCATCTATCCCTCTGTAGTTTTGTGTGATTGTCATGGAGATCAGTGAGATCACAGAGACCTTTAAACTCTTCCCACCACTTTTTTTTGCAGCTTCTGCCTACCTGCCTTCCTAACCACCCAGCTCGGAAGTTCTCCATTGCCCAGGCCCTCTCAGTGCCATCACGCTGGCATAGCATCACTAGTATGCACAGAAAAGCAGTAGAAGTGAGTAACAGTGTCCATTTTTGCCCAAGTGAGTGCCTAATACTTTGTGAAGGCTTTTATTCTGTAGGTTTTATGAGATACAGTGTTAATGGATAACAAGTAAATTTGGAAATAGTTGGGGTTTTTTTCAACACCAGTTTTGCTGTAGCCTTTCTACTACTTCCCCCACTCTCAGTTTCTTCCCCTTCGGTCTTTTCAAAACAAAGCTGCAGAGTCTTTTCTTCTGCCACAAATGTAGAATGTATGTATTTTACATATATCTCTATATTCTTAATTAAATATGCTACTGTATGTTGTTCTGATAACTTATCCACCATGATTTTTTGTTCAGTTTTGAAATTATAACTTGAATAGAAAAAAAACAAACCTCAAGCTTTAAAAACCCTAATTTGAGGTGGTAATTAAGATAATTCAATGGGGTTTAGACAACCATATTTACGTAATGTTGGCAGAAAAGTTTTCAGTATTCCTTGACAAGTCAAAGTGCAGCTTCATTAATGACTGTCATTTCAATGGAACCTCAATAAAACAACCACTTCAGATTACAGTGCATAGTATGATTATTCTGTTGGTCTTGTGAAAGGCCGTTAGAGCTACCATGATGGAGAGGCAGAGATTGCTCTCAGTGCTGTTTGATCACTCCCTACCTAGCCTGAAAGGTAACGGAAAGACCCGTGGTTAGGATGTTTTGTCAAAAATTGAAAACAGCCTGTCTTTTACTGTAGTTATGTCCAATAAAATTAGCATGGGCTAGTGATTTTTGTTACTTGATAGTTAACTGATTATGTAGGCAGTAGCAGAAATGCTCTGATTTGAGAGTTGCTGAATAAGGAGTAGTTACAGGTAGCAGGGGATGGGGGCTCAGGACTTCTTAAAAGTACCCCTCTCTAGAGGATCCCAAGTTTTACAATGTTGATCCTAAATTTTGAGCATCATCTTCAATCTCCTGATTCTCCTTAAAAGAACTAGCCTCTCTTTAAAGCTGAATTGGGTTGAAAGGCAACTCTTAGTCTGTGGCCTGACTGGAATTGGAAACGCCTGACTTCACTGAGGGATTTTGCACAGTGTAACCTCAGCTAAAGTCAGAGAGTAAATATGTTTTCCTCCAATTAATGCATATTTCCACTTTTTTTTTTTTTATTTTTGACCCAATAAGAGAAAGGTGTGCTCTTGGCTAAGCTCTTTGGAGTCATCAGAACCCATCCCTGCTCTGAGAGACTTCAAATGTAAATAGACAGGACAGAGAAGTGGAGAAAACAAAATATTGACTGCACTGGGGGAGCAGGAGTATGAATTTTTAAGAGACACACTGGCTGTTGCTGCGGAATCATTTCTTACTGGGAGCTTTTGGGAAGGGTGTTTTTTTATTTGAAGTGATCCACATCCACGCACACTCTGTGTATCTTCTGCTCAAGTAGCTGAATTGTTCTGCAGTGGTGGATTTAACTGCATTGCTTCCTGTTAGATTCCTACTGCTGTCCTATAGTCTGCTGGTTCACAACTGAAGAATCCTTTATTCTGATTTTCTGTGTGTCACTGCTCCACAGTCAGCTGCAGAGGATGCACCTGAAGTGCTTCTCCAGAAATACTTGCATTTTAAATGCAATTAATTTAATTTGGTAAATTTGTAAATTTGGTATGAATCTGACTGGTGCACTTGCCATTTCCACATCGTCCTGTACTAAGGTTCTGTACTTACTAGGTCTCTTGTGAGAAAAGCAGGTTTTATTCTCTCAATTCCCATAGCTAAAAATGATGCTGTCTTGAAACTTACTGCACAATTATTATTTGCATAAGTAGCATGCATCTATGTTTGCCACTTCTGGGTCTTAATTACTCATCCAAGTGTGTGGTAGAGCCAAGTGCTAACCCCAGATTTTGTGAGGTCTTTGGGTTTTGGCCCTGTGGGACATGGCTAGGTAAAGCATGACCACAAGTACTTTGTTCTTTTAAAGCATCTTAAAGCTGTCTCCTGAGCTACTTCATGTGTACTCTAAAATGCTTCTGTGATACGTGAACAGCAAAACCACACCTTGTAACAAAAATCAGTCTGTCTGCACTTGTTGTTTTGTCAGTTCAGGCTCTCAGGACTGACTGACTTTTGTAAAAGCTGACACTTCTTCACTATTGTATCTTCTTGTAAATGGGGATCCTGTAGTACAGACTTTCTGCTTAGCAGGGTATCTTTTACTGCTTCTGCTTTGACAGTTCTTGCAGATCTTGGATCAGTTTTGAAGCAAGTCTTTGAACAAAATTTTAATTGGTGGTTCTGCTAAACTGCCACTAAAAATAATTTAGACTTGGGTTTTAGCCTTTAAAATGCTGATGCAATGATGTGGTCCTTGGATGCAACCTCACTTATGACTTTGGGATTGTCTATCTGCACTAGTGACAAAAGTAGGTATTGCCCTTAACTGTGAGTATAGAAGTACATTTTCTTTATGTATGTGTTTTGTTAAAGAATGCTTTCATGTCTCCATTATAAGCCAGTACGACAGCTGCAAGTCTGCACCGATTCCTGAAGGCACAACAAGCACGTTCCTGCTATGTATGTAAATTAACTTGTTAATCACATAGACTTTCTCTTCAATGAATTAGTAAAAATACATAAAGGAGATCTGCCAGTTGTGTAAGATTTCATACTGAATGAAAACCAACCTCAGTTGTTTACCATTGCCAGTTTATTAGCTTCAAAAAACATGACAGAAGCTTGTCCTTTTGAGTCAGCTGCACCTAACAGGTGACTTGGGATTGCCACTGTAGTAGTTTTTATGAACTTTTCCTCTGAGGTAAGACAGCTCCCTGCCCCTCTGCTTCTGATGCCACATCAGCTGTGTTTTTTAAAGCAGTGCTCAAGTCCTTCTGTGGCTGTGGTTCTGTATATTGCACACGGAGTCCCTGTTTCTGAGGAACTGTGTAGTTAGAGCCTTTCCAGACTCCTGAAAGGTGCCAGGCTCATGGTATAGTTTTGTGACTTTTTGTCTCTTCATACACTAGTCAAAAGACCTGCTGCAGCAGGCAATAAACTGAGTCCGAGTTCCTTTTGTTATTTCCAGTGGGACTTCACTGTAGTACCTGAAATGTTCCTGGTTCTGATCTTAGCACCTGTGGCCTTTGGCGTTCTTTGTGTCATTCTGCAGTGGTAAGTGTAATCATGAGTACATGGGACTACTGTAAGTATACCTCATTTTCCATGAAGCTTTGCAGCGTGTTGCTTCATTTGTTGGATTCTGCAGCCAGTTCAAACTTGCCTAGGATTCTTTTCCATGGTTTAGTCTGTGAGTTTTTCCCACCATCCCCGTTTTATTCCTTGTCGGGCTCTGTTAGTGAACTTCAACCTTTCTCTACATTGTTATTACAATGGAATGTAGAACTACACTCTTCCTTATTTGAGTTCTCTGAGGTTTCTTCAAAGATGAAACTGGACTGCTGTGCTGTGTTGATACAGCAGAAGCCCTGTGCTCAAGGAGAACTTTGAAGGCCTGACAAACATGAAAATAGCCATGTAATAGGAAATTATAAGAGGACACATTTTTCTTTACATAACAAATTGCTATTTTGTTTCAGTGTAAAGATTTCCAATGTGAGTCTGCAGAGCAGAGTAAGATCATTTATGAAAAAATGTTTTGTCCTTTCGTTTTCTAAGAGTAGCTACAAACAGGTTATGCCCTATTTGAACAGTAGTTTTCAGTATTTTGATATAATCTATTCAAAGTGATATTCAGTATTTTGATATAGTCTATTCTGGTCCTACCTCACAGACTTACCTAATTTAAATCTCTTAACACTGTTTTGGAGAAGAGCTATATGGTAGCAGAAGCTGCAAAAATCCATCAAGACTGGCTATATGTCAAGGGGAAGGTACTTTAAGTATCTTACGTATCTCCTGGTATAATAAATAAACATATACATAAAGGTCTACTGTCTCTTTCTGTACCATGCGTATTGTGCTCACTTTGTACAAATAGAGTAAATGGGTTTTTAGTTAGACCATCAGAGTACCAATTTCTTCTGCCTTCCAGAGCAGAATCTAAAATAATGGAGTATGGGATTGGATGGCTAAATTATAGCCAAGGAGAATCTGGACTGTTGTGCTCACTAGCACTGTCTGTATATACTCCAAAAAACAGAACTGGAATTTTAAGTGGTGCCTCCTGCTGAATTTTGTGTAAAGACATCATGGTCAGAAGGAGGGCCTCAAACTCCAGATGCCTGAACAGAAAATAAAACACCACTAATTTAAAAAGAAGTGGGTTTTTTCTTTACATTCTGAAATTAAAAAAAAAAAAAAGAAAGAAAGTTTTCTGTTCTGACAGGTATAAATTCCAGTATTCTTTGCAATCATATTAGTGAATCTTGGCTAACTAATTAATATGACAGTGCTGTTTGTTTGCATTCCTAAAGGTGATGTTGTTGGCTACATGGACTGTCATGCTAACAAATGTAGACAGCAAGACTGACTTTGGCATTTGCAGAGTAAAAATGGTACTAAGTAAGACCTTTTTTCAAATAGATTATTATATATAAAATTGATTTAATAATTAGAGCAGAAGATGCAGTGTCCAAAGTATAACTGATGAATAATTTGCATAGTTATGTTCACTGCTGCTCACACAAAAACACCTGGGTTTGTAGACCAATAAATACTCCTTAAAAACTATTATTAAAACTATTTATGTAAAGGTAAATCATTCTTATGTAGTGAACAATTCTTATGTAAAAACCTGAAGATAAAATCCCCCATCTTTTTTTTTTCCACTGTCTTGTGGTGGACAAGACACTTATGCTTGGATGAAAAATCACTGTAATCTGAATCATGAAGATTACATAAATTGCAGTACTGAACATCTACCTGGATATATTAAATATTTTCTTGCTTATATTCCATTTATCTGGATATTCATGAAAATGACCTAAAAAAAAAATATATATGTATGTAAAACACCTTTTCAAGTTTGTATTTCACTGCAGAAAGGACTTCTGTAACGATCAAGACCTGCATAATTTTAAAATAACACCATTCTGTTAACAATTACCTTTAACATTTTGTTGGTGAGAAGTAACCGTAAGCATCTATGAAAAGCTGAGGAAAAAAGGGCTTTGCAATTAAGTTAGGAAACATTTTTTTCTTTACTCCATGTTCTACTTCTAGTAATTTTTTATGAACTACTGAAATTGTTTTATATTGTTATATATTTGGAGAATAGTATGAATTCTATACTTGCCTATTTTTGAAATGAAAAGAAAGCCTATCATTGCAGAGTCAAGCCTTCATTCCTTCGCCCTCATACAAAGACTGACAGGAAACACAGCTTTATGCAGTATTTACAGGGGATCCATCTCCTTCTGATGCACATCTTGTGCTCTATGCTTCAGTTAAAAGGATGAAATGGTGCAAATGACAACTCACTTTTGTGTCATCACTGGCTTCTCTACCTCTTTCAAGTTTCCACATCTGGCTGATCTACAGAAGAGTAATGAGGACAATAATCAGTATATTGGCTATTTTTGACTAGATTGTCTACACAATTTTTAGTAAAAAAAGTAGTTATTACATCTATGTTTGGCTTCCTCCATTCTTCCCAGCCTCTATGAGTATTACAGCCTTGTTGTGCTGGGAGAGAAGAGATGGTAATGGTGAAATCAACGATAAACAGGTCTCTGAAACTGGGCTGTGGGGATGTCCGATTCTGAAGCATGTTGTGATTTTAAACACCTCAGAAAATATGTTTTAAATTTGTCTATCTATTAGTATGTTCTAGCTTCCATAAACCCCAAAATCTCTCCTGTGGCACTCATGCTCTCAGTAAAGCTCAGCGCTTGCTAATTGCGGCATATGCAGTGACACCACAGCAGCAGGTGATGGTAAGTGCCTTACAGTGACTAATCCAACTTTCTAGATCGGGTTTTAGGAGCTCTCCAGCATCTTGGCATGCTTGTTGGAGGAAGCTAATTAAATTACTGTAACAATGAATAGATTAGTTTAGTGCCTGTTAACATCACAGAGGCAGTAGGCAGTCTGGAATTTCCTGGTAACAATGGAGACTCAGTATTAAGTGGCACTTAAGTAACATTAATTAACAGGATCTTCCTCAAAAATTAGTCCCCCTACTCTCTTTAACACCACTATTTGTAATGACAATACTCCCTGCAAAAAAACAAGTGCACAGTATGGAGTAGCAATTAAGATAGGATTGTCTATTTTAGATTTTGTTTTCAAAGCTTAATGAGTATAAGTACCTTATTTTTACACATCAAAACATTCAACTTACTCTATGGTCCCCAGCTAATCTGGCACAGGACTGAACATATCCTAAAAATGTCTGTCATCAGTCTTAAAAATCTGCTACAGTAAGTCTAAAATGTAATGAAACAGAACGGAATTAGTTTAAGTAATAAATGTTTAATCAAAGAATTTTACATATTATTAACAGCATTCATTTGGCCAAACATCTACATGGTTGTAGTATCCTACTTGTATATAAAGTGGGAATGTATCAAGTATAGACTATGAAAGTGCAAATAACAATTCAAGGTTAGAGTAATTTTTTTACATTATAAAATTAACAGGTTTACAAAATAGTCTTGCCAAACTTTATTTTTGAATTGTAAAGTCAATGACTATGGTGTTAAAATAAGTACCAAGAAAATACAAATTTAATAGGCTAATTTCATGCTTGTAAGAGTAACACGGGAACAATGGATATACTGCACAACCTAACCAAATTACAAAAAACCAGAACCCACAAACTTCACTATCTTCACAGAGAGCACTCTTACATATCTTACTGTAACTTTGCAAGACATCTCAACGCAATACACAATCTTTTTGTGAGAATCTTTCTATTCAGAAATTACAATTCAAGGAAGCTATGCCAGTTAAACAACTTTCAGACCAATTCATGATGACAGTTCATGAAGAACTGTTTTAGTTGAAGGATTTCATACCACAGAACAATTTTAAATAGGTATTTTTCAAAGATGTCCAAAGGTTCATGATGACTATGTCAGGAGTAGGGTGGCTAGAGGAAGAGTTGGAAAATGAGTTCAGACTATTCTATTCCGTTGTCTCTAAAGATGCTTGCAAAATGAACAAGGTTTTTATGGGGTAAGGGTAAAATATTCTTACTTCGGTTTTTTTACTAATATGAACCTTGTGACTGCAAGGTTCAAAAGCTGGATTTGCATGAATTAGTTACCAAAACACTCACTTGAACTCACAGTAATCAATACATAAACTTTGCTATCATGACACTTGCCTATACACACTCAGTAGTAATAAACTTTATATCATATCAACAAATCTCTGGTAACAGTTAAGCAAAACTTAAAATGGAGTGTATGTAATTTGCTTGTGTTATGACAAGTTTTGATTATATGTAATTAAAACAGCCATTTGAACAATTTACTCTAGTTGTAATTACATACTGTACCATTGTATCTCACTAACTGTAGATTGATGCTTTTAAGCAAATCTAAAACCGGTATTTTTTTTTTCACGGTACAACAACTAGGAAAAGGGGGTTTTGTGTTTTTTTGTTTTGTTTTTTTGTTTGCTTTTTTTTGGTTTTTTTGTTTGTTTTTGTTTTTTTTTTTACACTAAACAGTAATCACACAGCAAATGAATATTGTGCAATTGAACAAATACCTACCAGTGTTTTGTTTATGCAAAAACACTGACTGAACATTTAGTTATTTACTGTAAAGGCAAGGCCATGGGTGGTTTTATGGAGGTCTTTGCAATTAATAGCATAGTTACTCCAGAACAGACACTGAATTTTAATTACTTGTTTAACTGTGGCAACTATCCAGTTGGGTTAGGCAAAGGCACCATAACATGTTGAGCAGAATGTGTTATCTGAACTTTAAGTGTGGGACTGGCTAATATATGAAAATTCTGTATTCCTGTATTTTTATAAAATGTTATCATTAAAAGTAATTGCACTATTAGTGCATAGAATGCTTTGTAGAATTATGAAAACAAATAACTATGATTGCACTTCCGTTAAAGTGTCTCTTAAAATACAGCATAGCTGTTGCTAACTCACTGTATTTTAATATTTAAAATAACTGTTTAACAGCAGCATTAGGTTTTATTAACTTAAGATACAGGCTACATTTAATTAAATGCAGTCACCATGGCAACACATGCCAGTTAAATTTAGAGAAGCAATGCTACCCAGTGGTTTCATCATTGCTAAGAATTGTGGGATTAGTTTGATAGAGTAACACTGCACTGTTTTGTTAGGCTACTGCCAGCTAACTATTCACAGTTTGGCACATTTGGACTGTAAATAGACATGAAAAAGTCTTTGATTTTAATGGGAAAGAATATCCCCTAAAATGTGTTCCTGGAGCAGTACTAAAGAGAAGCATTAAATACCTCTGTTCACACTGCTAACAAAAATGAGAAGTGAGTAAGGAAAAGATACGGAAAACAAAAACAAAATGCAAATGAACTGCTAAATGTTACTTTGGTGAAAGAATGAGTTCTAAAAAATGGAATAAACTATTTCTTAGGAAAACCAACCAAAATAATCAGTGTAAGCCTTTAATCCATACTTTCAAGTTAAGGATCATCAACCTAAGGCTAAACAGATGCTGCATTGTATTAGGAATGTGGAACACAACCTACTTATTCCTTTTTCTTGAGAGCAAAAAGGCAAGTACTACCTAATTAAATGCAAAGGATATTCCTTGAAAGGTTCACATTATTATAAAGAACTACAATTCAAGAGAACTCCTAAATATCTGTTGTTATGTCAGTGGTTACAACTGAGCTGCAATTATGTGGATCAAAGCCTCCATAATGCTTACTCCACATACTGTACCATCTGTCACTGCCACTCACTTACTCCAGATTTAGTTTTTATTCATACCAGATGCACATGTTCAATCCATTCACTTGAGGTTTGAGGAGTCTGACTTGAAGTATCTCCTGAAGTATCTAGGGTGCTCGTTACTCCCCTGTGATTATCACCACTTTGTGATACCATTTCACCTGGAATAATGTTTTCTTCAGAAGTGCTTTCCTCTGTTTGCGTTCCTCTGCCTTCGTTTTTGAGTGCATCCTCAAACAGTGCATGCTCTTCCTGAGGCTCCAGCCCTCTGTCTATAAGGTTTGGTTGCCCTGCTGACCCATCTTCAGTACTGGGTTGCTGTGACTCCTCATCTGTTTCTGTACTTGTTGAGGGGATCAGAGCAATACTCTGTGGGTTCATGTCATGAAACCAGGCCATAATATTTCCAAGGAGATTTTCATTGGTATTGGGTTCTTGACTGCTGGAATCAGCATCACTAGATGTTGAATATAATCCACTTCTTGTTTCACTGCAGGGGTGTGAATGAAGACGATCAGCTGCAAAGGGATCATTGCCTGCACCTAGTCTCATCAGGCTGTCACCAAGTTCTAACAGCTCAGAGCTGCTCAACGCGCCTCTGGGATTATCTATACTTATGGGAGCAGAGTCCAATCTTGTAGGTAAAGAGGTACCTATTGCTCCTAAAGATGCCTCATTATTTAGAAAGTCTCTAGTTTCTTCATCTATGGCCAAGCCAGATTCCTGTAATGATAACTGAATGGCTAGCAGGATGTTTGGGTCATCTTCATCCAAAGAACTCAGAGCCTGTGGAAATACATAAGGTTGCTTTCAGAATAAAACTTTCATCTTGTTACGTATTTTGGGCTCAAATCTGAAATTAATTCATTATCCCTATGTGCCATTTATCAGAATCAATTTTTACTGACACAGTTAACAGAATTTAAAAGGTGATACTGTTACCACTAGCGATTGTTTAAACAGTTCTTACCGGCGTGAATGTATAATCTGTTGTCCTAAATTCTCCCTTTCTCACGGAAGAATTAAGAAGATTTGGAGAGAGACAAAATGACACAGAAAAGCAGACCAGTGGAAGCCAAGCAAGCAGAGAGTATGGAAAACAGATCAGGAGAGATACCTGAAGAGAATCCTGGTTTTCAGAGCGACTGACAGGGGTATAGTCATGAAGTGAAGAGCTGTGCAGAATACCCATAGAAGCTGAACTCACCATGGACGTGCCATGTCTTCTACTACTGCCACCTTCCTGAGTGTCTGTTTGGACAGTTGAAACAAAAACAGTTGAAGAGCCAGTGAGGAAGCCTTCTCCCCTATTATTTACTCAGAGAATCTCTTCCTTCCTTTTGGATTCCAGCTGTGCAATTTTACTCCTTTATTCATTCAGAATGAAATAATCCAGAACCTTCCACACCAACTCTTACGCAGTGGCAAAACACCAGCCCCACTGTTTCAGGAGTGACTGCCTGGCTCATTTGTGCCTTTCTGCTCTCGATACCCTTCTTCTCTTCGAAAGGATGGGGTATGCCATCAGGAGCATGAGCCCTTTGGCAGGAGGGGCAAAGTGCTTCTAAGGCACATACATGATTTATGGAAAGTCCTGAAAAATACTGCACATGGACACGATACAGGATGCATTTACAACAACTCAGCTGTAATGCTGACATTGCATTAATTTTTACCATAACATTGCTGCACAATTAGGAGTGGAGTCATTAGTGTATACCTCAGCAATTATTGACATTGTTGTTTTCTTAAAACAACCAACAAAAAAAAGGAAAGTAGTAAAATGCTGTTTCTAGAAAAATTGCTCCATAATAAAAATAAAATGGAAAACGCAATTTTCCATTTCAAAACTCAAAATGAAGTAAGGGGAGACAAACAGCATGCACTGGTCATCACTACAATATCCAACTGTTCAGTCAAATTCTAGTCCTCAAACTAACAAGATGGGTTTGCATTTTATATGTGTAATAGGGAAGGACCAAAGCTCACCAAAATTCTTTTTACAGTTTCTAAAATAAAGAACGCATTTGTTTATTTCTCCTCAGGAAAGAATTTTTTTGTTTTTAGAGGACAAGCTATGTATAGGACCTAAGTTCATGAGACACAGCAATTAGAGTTTCTGCAGCGTGGCTTAGCCACCGAGCACACAACTGGTAGCACTGAAGAAACAGTGTCACGGGATGATTTGGGTTTGAGCTATTTTTGTACCGTTGCAAAGGTCCTGGCAGAACAGCCCAGACAGCCAAGTTACAGTGACCTTAAGGTACGGTGCTACCAGCTGTAGCACTGCTTAGAAAAGCAGCACGGTGGAAGCCATAGCCCATGGCGACTTGTTTCTTGGCTGTCTTTGCCAATACAGGAGTTCCTGTGCAGTGTTTTGGAATACAGCGTTATGACCACCTGTCAGCAGGCCATGTAGCAGGGGAACCCTCTTCCAACTCTTTATGCAGAACTGGTCTCCTTTCAATTGGCATAAAAGAGCTGCTACATGGGTAAGACTGTCATATGAAGCATGCGCCCTTCAGAATTTCTTCAGAAAAGCAAACCTGCCCTAAGTAGCTGAGGAGCTGTTCGTGGGAAGATCAATGTTATTTCTCTTTAAAAAGAGGAGCAGCCATAATGAACTCAGCAACACTTCTAAGATCACATATAAAAATGCAAAAATAACCCTTTATGATGTATCCTGGAACATACAGCAATGTATATGAAACTTCTTTGAAGCGTGTCCACAGAAGAACACACACTGTGGTCACTACTAGCAATTTCTGAAGCAGGAAAAGAAAAAACCTAGCACCAGGCAGAACATACCTAATGTACTCTCACTGGGGTCATCAGGATCCGGAGTATTACTCAGCAGACTGTGCATGTCTCCACGTCGGCGCTGTCTGTGCCTCCTCCGATACTGAAATTCAGCATATTCCTGCATAAACCAAAGGTTACAAAATACAGGGCAGCATGCAGAAATATTTTTCTGATGTAACAAGCACCACATTTTTATAAAAAAATGTGTGATTTTATATGTACATTATAAAATCACCTGTTTTCAGAAAAATAAATTGCAAGTTATATCATGCAATGCTTAACATAAATAATAAAAAAAATTCCAAGGTAAGCCTGAATCTATAAAATAATGAATTAGCAAATAAAAATACTTGACATATTACTGACATTTTAATACTTGCAATCTCCCTTTTTAAAGAATTCCAAGTATATATTTTTGTTTAAAAGCTTTGATGCCAAACTTTATATACACACACACAGTTTAATAAATATATACCTAGTGATTTTAGAACATAAAAATAATGAATCTGAATTAGACCAACAGACTAACTCAGAGTCCCTGTACCAGCAATTACCAGTATAAAATAACCTCTGGAAGACCATAGAAAGCTGGCAAACATACATTGGGACTTGTTACGCTTTTCCCAGCCTCCAGGACACTTTGCTATGCCTCAGAAACTTCTTAAGCCACAGCTGATACTCTTCGACTGAACAGGTTTTGATGGATTTTTATTCCATGAATTACAAATCTCCTTTATTTTTTGCTTAACTTGAGCAGCTAATGAGCCATACCACACAGATTTTAACTCCTGCAGCCTGTGCTTTCTCATGTTATATGAATTTACCAAAGACGGTTTATATAACATTTATGGAAAAGACTCATTTTTGACCACATGAAGCTAACATCCCAAAAGTTAATTATCTTAATACTTGGAAATAAATGCTTTGATTTCCATGTCTTTCCTATTAATAAGAGACTAATTTTATGCTTTGAAGGCAAATTTCCAGATAACGTTTTTTGGTTAGTACAGATGACACTGAACTTGACTGGGTAGATAAGATCTTTCGTTAATTTCAGTTATTCATTTACACAAGGCAATAAAAATATACACGCAGGTACTAGCTCTTCTCTTCAGAAAAGATTATTGCTGTTTATTTCCCTGAGCCCCAAGCTGAGAAATCTGTAATCCAAAAGCTTCATTTGGCCGAATGAACTGGGAAGGATAACTACCTACCATTAGCTTTCCTTTCTTACATTAACTTTTCATCCTAGAATCTCTCAACATCTAAAGTATCTCAAACTTAAATCCAGAAGTGTCATTTCTCTTACACAATAATCTTACTACTTAATTTTGATGATATTATGATGGTATATTGTCTTTCCCTGAACAGTTTTGGACCAGGTTCTTAGTCATAATGACAGATGCAAGGCAAAAAAAAAAAAAAAAAAAAGTCACAAAATCATCATTGTGGGCAGATTTTTATCTGTGTAAGAAAACTGTACGAACAGGAAAATAGCTGTACTTGACAAAAGCTGTATTTAGACCAATGATCTGTCTTCAACAGTGGTTAGTAGCATATGCTTGTTAGCCTATGAGACAGCATAAAAACCAGGACAAACATGAAGTGATTCTGCTTTAAAATATTCTTCCAGCTCCTAGGGAGCTCAGGGATTTCCTAAATGGTAGTGCCCCAAACCAAAATCTGGTATGAAAAATGAAAATAAAAACTTGATATGGAACAGTACAACTGAATTACTTATAAAATATGTATTACTGTGAATCAGACAAGGAATAATGGGAAGCAATCACTGAACACTAAGATTTATTAATCATATCAGATCTTATCTCTCATCTGTTTGCAGTAAAAAAGTATTTTTACCAACAGCCACTTAAGTTTTGGTTGCTTTTTAACCCTTAGAAAGACATCTTAATTACTCCTGATAAAAATTTATTTCTGATTACTTGGAGCAACAAATACATGTGAGCAAAAGAAGTTTTAATTTTGTTGGGTAGGAACATCATAGTTTCACATAATGGTCTACAGTAAGCAGTGTTCCTTGCTAAAACCAGTAAGATTTTGTTTTCTGTAATAATCTGGTATACACAGTAATTCTACTACTTGTCAGTAAAAGTACAGCTCTATGTAAAAAAAACCCTTAGTGAAACTCACTAAAACAAAGATGACTGTTCTTAATTCGACACAATTCCTTTAGGATAGGTGGTTGCAAGTATCCTTGACAGCTATGTAGCAAAGAAACCAACTTGCATCACACAGCATCACATTTAGGCAAATCATAAAAGCTCATAAGCAATCACCTAAGCATGACTGCAATGGCACCTACTGCTAAACAGCTTATCAACATATTGCTTATCAGCTTTTTCTCATAACCAGTTCCACTGATGATACAGTAACATCACAGTGAGTTTGACATTATCAAATGTGGAATTATTTCAAAAGCAAAGACTAAAGGAACTAGACAGGAGAAGCAAGTTGATCTTTTGTAGAGAAGCAAGCTATTTTCTCACCAGTGTGATGCTCACCAACAACAATAGCAAAGGAAATATATAGAAAGAGTACATGGAGTTTTCCAGGATGCTTTAAAATGAGTAGCTAGAAAGAAAACAGCACCAAGGAAATGTTGAAATGAAGTTTCCTTCCCAACTGAATGCTTTAATCTAATGTTCTCAAAATATTGAATAAAAATTAAGATGATAAAGGAAAGCTTTATAGGAACCTTCTCATTATTTTAGTGCAGAGTCTCAAAAATTATTTACTCTTTCCCATACATAAAGATAATGGAATATTAACTTTTAAAACTATAATTTTCATTCTTGGTTAAGTAGCAGAAGCTCATCTCATTTAAGTATGTAATTTCCATCCTGCTTCAATAAATAAAAGTAAAAAGAAACATTTCAAATAGTTAACAATATTTAGGCGTATGCCTGTTATGCTTTTGTTACTACAGGAGGATGGAAATTTCTTAAGACTTTTTGTCAAGTTGTGCTGAACTGATGTTGCATTCAAAAGTAATCTATACAATTTCATATATTTGTTACTTTAAGGTTCCCCAGCACACAGACACCAGTTTATATACAATTATAAAACTGGTTATCTACTTGGAAAATAATGAATACAACTCAGCTTGTCTAATGCCACCTTAAAATAACTATATCCATATTAGAGGCTTTGCACAATTAGTGATTAATATATTTCCTTCTATTGTGGAAGAAACAAAACGGTAAGCTTAAACCAACTTGAAATGCTTTGAATCAAAATACGGAAGCTCTTCATGCAGATTGCGATCATACCTTTGTTTCTAGAATATGCAGAACTAAGTTAAAAAAATTAAAAAGAAATAGTTTACCTCGGGGGATGCAAATCCTAAATACTCCCAATCCCATGTTCCACCAGCAAAGCTATAAAATGAAGAGATACATCATAAAGTTTAGGAAGTAGCACAAGTATGAACAACCTCCAGCGCTTCAAAACCTATCAATATCTAAACCCTAGTGCAACTGTAACTCTAAACAAGTCTTCTACTTCAATTCTTACCTTGAAATTAATTTAGACAACCATACAATTAAATTGTTGACTATTCCAGAACTGCCTGATATTTTTAGCAAATACTTAAAGATTTTTGAAGCGTACCAGATATTTAGTGACAATCTTGAAGGCAAAAAGCGAAATGGAAGCCATGACATCTACTCCTTAATACAGCACAGATGGGGTAGCAATTTAGGTTACAACATACAGAGCAGTGATGCTCAAGTATGTTCTTCCTCAGTGCAAAGCTGGAATTCCACGAGGATCAAATGTCCAAGAAAATATTACTGCTCGGTGATTTCCAACCACCACGCTGATCAGCTCCACTGTACCTCACGTTCCAGCAATGGCAGCAGCTTCACGCGCTTTGGCAGCTATCATTTGACCTGCCCAGAATTCTGGTTGGGTTACCTGCGCCTGGGTGCTTCTGGCGAGTCGGCGGGAGCCACGCCACGGGCCACAGAGGCCAGGAACTCCTGCCGCTTCTGCTGCACAAGACAAGCTGCCCGGATGATTTTATGGCGAGGAGTCCGAAGGTAAGGCCTGTTCACTTTCTGTGCAAGGTCTTCAGTGACCATTTCTAGGTCTGTCTGCAATAGTTAATAAGTAACATAATTTTATAGTGAAATGCAAACAAGGGAGAACTCTACACCATAAATACCGAGCAGAATTATATCTATTTTCCTGAAAATACCATTTGAAATACCAAAATAACCCAAAATGTTTGTCCTCTAGCCTACCCTTTTACCAACCTAAATGCTGTCCTCCAGCCTGGAGCACGGCTTCCCTGCACTCACAAATACTGAACATCTTCGGAGGCCCTGAAGGAAAGGAAAGGAGGTGGCAGCCCCTGCCACTGATGCCACCGCCACCCAGCTACACCCCCAGTTTTGCCCCCACCCACTTGTCAGACACATGAGTAGGTAAAGACAAGAAGAGCTAGAGGAGATGAAGACTGTAACTAAAATGTTACCCTCAGAAAGCAGACGAACAGGAAATGATGTTCTTCCTTTCCCCCGCCACCTGTCCTTATCTCTTTCCCCTTGCAGCAAAGCGTTGTTTTTAAAAATTGAACTAAAAGCTACTGTGTCACAGAGTAATAGAAGTGGGCTAATTTTCCAAACTTGGTTACAAATACAAAATCAGTAGATCAGTTTTACACTACAAAAATGACAAAAAGACACTGATGATAGTATTAAAAAAAAAAAAAAAAAAAAAAAAAAAAAAAAAAAAAAAAAAAAGAGTAACGTTAGAAAAGCAAAATATACGCATGTATTACCTGCATAAGTTCAAATATTTCCTTCTTTGTGCTTTTAGGCTCCAAAAAGAATCCATATGGATAAGAACACTTAAGAATGCGGCGAGTTTTTAGAAGCTCTTGCACTGCATCTTCAATGAATGTGGTATCAGGACAGCCCCCCTCAGCTGTAAGAGGAAACAAGCATTGTGAAAATATTTTCCTGGTGATGTCAGCATTTCTTTTAGCGTATGAGTTTTCCTCAAAAATAAAATTCATATGTATGTCAGTTGAGTATTTTGCAAGTAAACAGCAGCAGATTCTCAATGACAGCACAGTGTTCTTACTGAAGAAGTAAGCACAGAATATTAGCTTCTGCCTCACTAATGCTATTTTCTTCTTGAGTCTTTGGAATACTTAAGATATAATGTACGTTTAGCTTTCAGCCACTGCTTATGAATTCCAGTACTGGAGGGATCACATCACACAGCAGACTGATGTGAGATCTGTCCAGAAAAAAAAAAAGGGTTTAACCGTAACAGAGATGATTTGATTTTAAATCAAATTCATAGATCACAGCAAACACTTACTTCCACTGAGAGCTCTGCTCAACTGCTCCATCTTTTCTTTGGCTGTTTTTAGAAGGCGCTGTTCTAACTAGAAAAAGAAATTAAATAAAATACAGTAAGATAATTATGTTTTGATTAATAAAATAGAAACAGAAGTCATTAAAATGGCTTGACCAATACCTGGTAGCTAAGTTCATGGTTCTTAAATCTTGTGTAATAGTGCATAAACCTATCAAGCTCTTGAAATCTTCTATGCTTCTTTTCGGCCTGGAAAACAATAGGGAAACAAAAGAAACCAAGATAAATCTTATGATTTAATTTAGAAGTAATCATTAGAGATAATTACATAACCAAATCTTTCTATTCCCACTATACATGAAGTACTGTACACAATGCTGATGAGTGCCATATAAGTAAAGAGACAAATTTAATTTTTGAAATTTGCAAGTCTGCAAATACCATAGCCAGAGCGTTGATAGATTGTCTGTGCATGCTATTTAAACAGACTGTCCAAATGCCAAAATTAAGGCATGTCTCCTGTAGTGCACAGCAGCTAACTGCAGTACCAGCATGCCCATTTCACAAAAGGGAACCGTGGCACAGAAAAGTAAAGTAACTTGGGTAAATCACCAGTGGTTGTTGCCAAAGCCAAAAGCAGAACCAAATCTTATGTTTCTATAAAAAAAGAAAAGCAGTGTTTTCTTTCTTTGATATATTTAAGATACATTTAGAACTTGGGTTTGGAAGAATTTTGAGGAAACTTATCCTAAACAGAAAACTGCAGCCTTAGCGCTATTTTTCAAACACATTCATTACCTCTACTGTCATCTCCTTGGACTGTTCCTCTACATGCTGAATGACCTCATAGCGAGTGCATCTGTAGTAGCCACCAGTAGAAGAGCTGTGCTTCTTCCATTCTTCTAAGCATATCCAGCAAAAGTCATATTTGCACTTGATAAAAGAAAGGAACAAGGGGGAAAAAAAGAAAAAAAGTTGGTAACATTGTAGGTTCGCACTTATGCATCATTATTTCTCCATGAACAACTGAATTAACATCATTCTGAGTCTGCTTTTAAGGAGCCTCCTTCCTATTTTACCTACTACAGATCATCTCAGTTATCAAACCATGTCAGTCATAATTTTTGTTCCTTAGATCACAAGACTGTGTTGCATCTACATGTTAAGTTTTAAGTGGATGAAGTAAATCAAATTATAACTACAGCTGTTCAAGCCTGATTTGTTATCGTTTTTTTTAAAAATCCCATTTTTTAAGCCACATAGAAACTGTTCATGAGAAAGACTGATTTTTTTCCTAATATCACTTACAAAAATGTGATTACTGGTATTTCTGTGATGTGGTATTCCTGATGCGAAGTATTAATAACAACTACTAAAGCAAGAGAGAAGAAACCAGGACAAAAACTTTGAAGAATGGTTGTTTCAAGGTAAGCCTCTTCTGCATTGACTCAGTAGAGAGCTTTCAAAATAGGAAACACCTTACAAGATCTGACTTATCCAGGCTTCTCTGTGTCAGAGATCAAACTTCTCAACTCAGCACTGATTTCTCAGCTAGTTTATTTCAAAATAATTGCAGCTATTTGCAGATGGATGGGCAAAAGACTTTATGACTTGGTGAATTGTGTTTATTTTACCTATTTTACAGATAAGCAAAGAAAAATCCTGAAAAAATTAAGGAAAAATTTACATTAATTAATATGAATCCATTAATATTATTAGAATTTGATAATTAAGTCATATTTTTTCTGTCTTTCGTAAGTTTAACCTTTCCAGGAATGTCCATACCAGATGTGTTTATCTGTAGTTGTTTTATACAATCCATTAGATATATTACAGGAAGAAATGAAATCTAATTATTGCATTGTACTTTTTCTGATTTCATGTCACCAGTAGTGCCGATTTTCTCCTAAAAAGCAATGCAGACTAGGGTGTTTCGTCTTGTTATTGTGCTGCACCCCCTTGTTCTTAAACTTTTTGAAGCTGTAAGATGAGTGCAGAGAATGAAGTATGAAAATGACTGTCTACAGAAGTGTTAAGTGTGTATCACTGCATCATTTGCCTATCATTCAAAACTACTCATACTCATTATTAGAAAAAAAAATTACAAAATATTCAAAACCCAGTATGAAACAACTTGTTTCACAAGCAACAGAACTCATAAAGCTTGACTTCCTATTAATTTATGTGTATATGCTCCTACTGCAATAATCTCACCTCTCCCAAACTATCTCCCCTCCATGACCACTCCACTATATATTCCTTCTAATTTCTCATATCTCCAAAAGCGTCCTCAAAACCCCAAGATTCACCCAGTGTTCCCAGATCCTAATTCAAATACCTTAGTCCCATTAAACGTTCAAGACTACATCATTTGTTTCTATACATCTCCCAGCCCCCTGAGCTCTGCATTTTGTGCCTTTCTGATCACCTAGCCATGCAGCAGCACTGCCGGGGCTTCACGTCTGCTGCCTGGCCACTGTCTGAGACAAGCAGAAAAAGTAATTGCTGAGCAGGTAGCTGCTGAGTAAGTGTTTCTGCCTCTCTCTTGGTGGCAGTACAAATTTAAGTCTCTGCACCATACAGCTAACAAGTTCCAGGAAACTTGCAGTAATTTAGTGTCTGTTGTGCTGGTTTTGGCTGGGATAGAGTTAATTTTCTCCATAGTAGCTAGTATGGGGCCATGTTTTGGATTTGTGCTGGAAACCGGGTTGATAATAGCAGGGATGCTCTAGTCCCTGCTGAGCAGCGCTCACACAGAGCCGGGGGCTTCTCTGCTCCTCGCCCACCCCACCAGTGGGTGGGCTGGGGGGGCACAGGGGCTGGGGGGGACACGGCCGGGACAGGTGACCCCAGCTGAGCAAAGGGATATCCC
Source organism: Falco naumanni (assembly GCF_017639655.2). Classification (NCBI taxonomy): domain Eukaryota; kingdom Metazoa; phylum Chordata; class Aves; order Falconiformes; family Falconidae; genus Falco; species Falco naumanni. Next base: position 37,180,999 of record NC_054057.1, read on the forward strand.
ATACCGTATGGCGTCGGCTCAGCATGTGAAGCTGGGGGAAGAAGAAGGAAGGGCGGGATGTTCGGAGTGGTGGTGTCTGTCTCCCCAAGTCACCACTACATGTGATGGAGCCCGGCTTTCCTGGGGATGGCTGAACTCCTGCTGGCTGATGGGAAGTGGAGAATTAATTCCTTGCTTTGTTTTGCTTGTGCAGCTTTTGCTTTAGTTATTAAACTGTCTTTATCTCAACCCACGAGTTTTCTCATGTTTACTCTTCTGATTCTCTCCCCCATCCCACAGGGGGGAGTGAGCAAGCGGCTTTTTGCTGCCAGCTGGGGTTAAACCACAAGATCTGTGAACCCTCTCTGCTCCTTCATGTCTGGTTCAAAGTACCCAGGAGGTTAAAAAACTACTACAGGTAGGGGAGTGAGAAAACAGGTCTGCCTAACACTTATCTCCTTAGAAACTGGGCTCATAAACCTGTAAGATATCTGCTTAAGTACAGAAATGTGATTTTATGAATAAAGAGTATCCCCCTTTACACCAAGGTACATGCTAGCTGCTATGAGGCAGTCGTAGCTTATCATGTAGTAGGCTTGAGCAGACCTTACTGCAGCAAAGGCAGAAGCTCCACCACAGACCGTCACTTCAGAGGAAGAGACAAGTGAGGTGACCACTATACCTGTGTCTGAGCTCTGCAATGAGCTTGAGGATACCCTTCCTTTCCTTCCTCACTAGGCTGAGGGAAGGCAGCTTCAGTTTGCAAAATTGCTCCACCACAAAAGGAATCTGACTGTTTTAAGGACACCTGAAGCTGTTTATAAGGTACAGCATCAAAGAGGAAAAGAGAACAGTGGGTGTCAGCCAGTGCCTCAGAACGGTACTGAATTAAATTATCTATGTTCAGCAGTGTTTAATGGCCAAAGTCGTCCTCAGCCTGCAGCCCTACTTCTGTTCAACTGAGATGAGCTCAGTGGCAAAAGCTGCAACATACCTTTCACAGTTTTTAGTACTATGAAACTGATGAGCTCTTTTAAAATAATTTAAGCTAAAAAAAAACCCAAACAAAAAAACCAACGGCAAACTTGCCATAAACCAAAGTGGAGAAGAATCTGTTCTCTGCTGCCACAGACAAAACCAAAGAAAGGCATACACAAAAAAGGCCCAACCTTCAATTTGTATCATAGAAAGAGAGACACTATGTGATTGTAATATAAAGAAAATCAGATCTGCATAGCAATGGAGAGAGACTAACATATTTCCAGAAAAATAAAGGGAATTACTTTCTAAATCTCTTAGCTTTTTATTAGACTATGTAGTGTGTGCTTTCTTATTTTCAATGATGCTCCTCAAAGAGGTATTAGCTGTAGTTATAGAAGGTATTTCTGATATAAATAGTATTCTAAATATGCTGCTTTTAACTAATTTGAGAGAAAAGGAATTCTCAAATGATACTGAACTCATGGCAAAACATTTTTTTCTATTTCGGTGACATAGTGCAAGCTCATGACTAATTTCTTGGATGCTGTCACCAAAGAGTTTCTTTTGGAATTACTCTTTGCTGTCTTTTCATTAATCTACTGATTCATTCCTGTTTACAGTTTTCTATTTAAACTACTCTGGTTTGTTGCTATGTTAGAAAAATAATGCAAAAGAAATATTAGTAAGGCAAAACCTTCATTAAAGCTTACCATTCCTCAAAACTTTCATCTTATGCCAACTAAGAATGTTCTTTCTCTTCTACATTATTAATGATGATTAAATTATCAATTATTTCTGTTTCCTCAAGTTTCATACTGTATTGCCAGTAATTCTTCGGTGTTTAAGACATTTTGATTGTTACAGTGTTCATCTGCCAGCCAAACAGCAAATATTACACATTTTCTGTATCTGTGCTCCTAAAACGTGTACATGACACACGATCTGAAGGATGGGTTTCACAACAAAATATATGAAGGGTCTTTCTTACCTTTGCACATTGCATGTGGTTGCAGCCCTCATTCTTCTGAATTGGAGATTTGCAGTTGGCGCATGGTTTGGAGTTCGTTAGCAACCACAGGCAGTTGGCAGCATCTTCATATGCCTCACTCACTCCCACAACTTTTTGAGGGTGACAGGAGGATATGGAGCATGCAGAAACAGAGAAATTGAAATTGTACTTGTGTAATCTTTGGTGAAAATCAAATTAGGAAAGACATATGTTTACCTGTTTCTTGACAGAATATTGTTATTACTCACTATATATATTTCTCACATCTACAAATATATATAAATTTTCTAATTTATATATATTACACATACTATTTCTGTATATTTCCACACATATATAAAAAAATTTGTATAGAAATATATCTATAGGACATTTATAGTTTATAAATGAGCAAATACATACACGAGAAAAATTGTCATAGTTTGACAAAGTATTGTGTATTTTGCCTCTATTAAATTTTCTATGCTTTCCAGAATGTTTATAACATATTATGGAAAGGCTCTGAACTGTGGTAACCAAATTAAGTTAATATTTATTCAAATTACTGCTAATCTTTAATCTTTTTTAAATGCTTACCAAGAAAATGTCTGTCCTGTGTAAACCCAACCTTTATTAGTTTTTTTCAGTAAATATTATTTATCATTAAGCCATTCCCCACAACTCCCTTGCAATTCACCCTCAACCTTACAATCATTCTCACCTGTTGGCTTGAATTAGTTTTAAAGCACACAAACTGCATGGAACACAACCGAAACAGAAGTGCAGACTGGGCTACAAAAATTGCCGAGGACAAATGAAGCCATATTCAGGAATAAATCAATTGATTAATGAAACAAAGCTGTAAGAGGAAGGGAAAAAGAGTTTTGTATGCCCTGACTGAACCACAAGCAGGTTTATGGGGAGGAATGGTTTACAATCTACCACCGAGCTGCCTAATAGGCTGTTGAAGTGCGAAGCAGCCCCCCATTTAGGGGTTCAGTTTTCTTCCCCTCATACCCCATTTTTTAACTAATGTAGAGTTCTTACCTAATGCAACTAAAAAAAATCCCTATAAACCCAAAAGATAAAAACAATAGCAAAAAAAAATTAATCCCCACCCATCCCCTGGCATGACTCTTACGTTCTTCTGGTTTCATTTCAGATATTTTCTGCAGCCAGTCCTTCCAGGTTTGGCAGTCACAAGGTTCATGTGCTTCACCAAGACATTCCCTGAAAATGACGGTATATACACAATTACTTCTAATTTGGAGATTTAAAATTAAAGTTAAAATTGGTTCAAGCTAAACCCCATGGAAACGTATGAAGACATACTCAAAAGTCAGGAAGATAAAAAAACATCCAATTAACATTACTTTAAAATACTCTTAGACTACTTGCTCGCAAGCATAGATGACCATTATTAAGATTAACAGAGTGAAATGAGACAGGAAAAGAAAAAGAGATTTTTATGGGTACTATAGCACAAAAAGTGCTAGTTTCTGTGATAAAGGTAAACCAGAATAAAGAGATTATCCAAAAGTAGGTAGTTTGCTATAGCTGAAATGCATTTCATGTAGAACTACTTGCATCTATTCAGTTGTAATAATTAATCTTTAAGTAGCCTCAAGCTTTTAATCTAGAACAAGTTCCAAGTCCTTCAACACCAGCATTAAGTATTTATGGATGTTTACTCTTTCCACTAGAGTCTCTTAAACGGAGGCTTTAACTTAGATATGTGCACACAGTGGAGAAACGAGTCCCTTTGAGCTTCTCTTGAAGTTACTACTAGCATTAAGGATGGCAATCACTAGCACGCAGTGGCAGATATATAGCTTCCAGATGGTACTTTGGTGTAGATGTGTCAATATTGACTCCGGATTTGTAATGACTCCATTTTTTATTGGAATGACAGCAAATAGCCTCAGACAAAACAATTCAGAGGGAGTATATTTCACATGGGCACCGGCTGCGTCAGAGCATGCGGAAGTTTTCTGCAGATTCAATGGTGAACTGCTCTCTGCAGCACAGATTCAGAAGCTATATCAGTACTGTTCTGATCACTTCTGTCCACATCTTAAGCAGAAACGCAAGAATGAAGAAAAGGTTACGGTAACAGTTTTCAACCTTTTCCCCACTAGCTAGTCTGCTATCAAACAAGCTTACATTCACTAGACAAGGGTCTCTGGTTTTGAGATATTTAAGATCTGTAGCTGGGGAAGATTGTATTGGAATGAATAACTAGTCTGTAATGAAGCAGTCTCAGCCCTGGTTGAAAACTGACACCTTTCACTTCTGTAGGACAGCAGTACACTTAAATCATTGACTTCAAGAGAGCCAGGACCTCTCACACAGTGTTTGTTTCCAGAACGAACTGAAACTAGCAAAAATTAACTTTAACAAACTCACTTTTGAGTTAAAAGTTGATTAGTCAGTCTATTATGGGGTGGCAGGGGGAGGTGGTGTCTTTAATGTTTTCAAATTTGTAAATCTGTGGATTTTTAATGAAGTGCCATCATATATATCTCATGTATCTATATCTATATATTATATATATGACAATGAAAACAGCGCTAAAGAACAACTTCTCATGGAATAAGTTCTTCCCTCAACCCACCCCAGAACAAAGATTTTTTTTATAGTGGGATGTCATTTTACTACAGCAAGTGCATTGAGCCTATCACTCATAAAATTTTTTATGAAACAAAGTTGTATTTTGGAAGACTCCCTGACAGCCCTGAATGAAGGGAACTAATTGCCGAATGGCTGTGCCAGTTAACAGCGCTAGCCTCGCCAGACTGCCTGCCTCAGGACTCAGCAGGATGAGTTACGTGAAGGTGCAGCACACACTTAATACAAATGCAGCAAGTTTCAACAAGTTAAAATACATGGAAAGGCTTAAAAGCATCATCCAAGAAGAATGCAGTTCCAGATTTTCTTTCCCCTCATGATAATATTTATGTAATTTAATGAATTTTGAATCAAAATAGAAAAACACTGTTTCCGATTTATAATCGGCTTCCCAAGAGCACCTTGAAGAGATGTCTCTCCCACAGAACAAGACTCTGCTTCTCGTCTCCATCTAGGATGAAAGGAGTGAGGCCGGATGGTACAAAACGAAGTCTGCACTGCCTGCTATGACTAGCTTCCAGAAGTGTCTGCTCACTGCAATTCCTTGTGCATCTGAAACAGCATGAAGTGGTTCTAATATGTTGAATGTATCTGGTAATACACAGATGTAGGATTTGTGCATAATTTTCATTTGTACTACATTTAAATATCTTAGAATGTTTTTTTCTGAAAGGGAATGGAATTTTGTGTTTGTCACAATAGATTACATTTTGTTGAAATCACTGTGAGTCATGGGTAATGAAAAATGAGCAAATTCTAAGGAACTCTGTTTTTCAGAGGAACATTCCTACTTCCACACTAAAAAGAAAAAAGAAATTGCTCAACAGACTTGGAGAATTTTTCCTTTCTTGCTTTCATGAGTAGGAAGGCTGTAGATCCAGAAAAAACAAGTGGTTATTTAGGGGTTGGTTGGGGTTTTCTAATACATAAATTCCAAAGAATCTCTTACTAAATGAAGTATCAGTAGCTATTACAATGTCTAAGCTGCAGATTACCTGGGTAAAACTTGCAGAAATGACCTAAGTGTGGAACTGTGGAATGTGCTGGTTGAACTTTACAGGTATAAAGCAAGCTCCCTTTAAGCATACAGTAATGATGAAAATCCTCTGAACTGAGAATACACTTTCTTTTTCTCCAGAGGGACTCATTTGTGCGTGGGGTTTTGTACTGTAACACTAATATGCCTGTCCTCAGCAAAGGGTTCTGATTTACAGTACTGCGGGATGCTTTGGTTGCTAGCAGAACTTTACTGCCATCTCTGAAACTCTTCATTTGCTTTTGAGGGGATGAAAAAAAGGCCTTGGAAAGGTCTTCTTGCACATTTTGCTGCTAAAATGAGATTTTTTCCAAGATCTTAACCATATTTTCTTGTGCAGTATCTCAAAGCATTAACATAAAAAAGCATTCAGAAATATTATCAGGAAACATAAAGATGACATCTCATAAAAATTTGGCACTCAGAGGACATTTTCACATTCAGAGGACGTTCTGGGAAGCTAGTACATTCAGCCCATGTAAAGGAAGCACAAGCTGGCAATGTCTGAAGGACCATGTCAGTATTACACTAAAGTGGTCTCAAGCTTTGTCCTTCAGGTTAATGGAAAAAATGATTCTCCCTCTGTAATCAGAAGCAAGGATGGTACTTTCTGGTGGAATAGTACTCAGTTTTGTTATAAGTTCACTGGTAAGAAAAACATTTTCTTGTTTGTTTCCACAGGATTTGTTTCTTTCTGAGCTCTCCATCCGTTATGAACAACCCCTTCTAAGAAGCTCTGTTTTCTGGCTTCTGTGGTTGTTTCATTATGTCTACTTTCCTCTCATTCCTTCTCCGTTTCCATTCATATGGGCAAAGAACTAAAATCAGAAGCATCTTTCATTAAGAGTCTCATGATATTTGGAATCAAGCACATTATTCAGGATCTCTTCTTCAATTGAAAAATGAAAAGGACTACTCAGCTTGTTTGAACATCTATACTTTGGTTGACCCTTTTTCATTTCCCAACAGCAAAAAGGATGCTCCACAACAATAGTCATAAATGGTCAGTCTGATAAAGTCAAGGAATTAGGACAGGGCTTTGCACTTCAGAAAAATAGAAGACAGGCAATGCGAGGGATGTTTTTAAAATATCTTTAGGCTTTTTAGTCCTTCTCAAGCTTGTATTCATCTTAAGACTCAATAGAAGATAACATAAAGTAACGACCATGAAGGGAAAGAAGGATTGGAATGATCCTGGACAGAATAGCTATGTATGAAGCAAAAGGTCCTTCATGGCCCTGTTTAAAGTACAGCTTCTTTGATGTGATTCTAGAACAATTCAGAAAGCTAAAAACTGCTGATTTTCTGTACTGCAATTCAGAATGTGCCATGTTTCAATTATACAACTATCCAGAGCAGACACAAAAATCCCTTCACCAATATCCCGCTTCTCCTCTGTCCTCTCAGAACAGAACATCACAACACTCCATACTGCTGTTTAGCATCTAAGAGAGCCAATAATAAGACAGTATTATATACCTTTGCTGTGCCCCAAAATGCTAAAATATTTGTGCACATAACGTTATTTAGTGCATGGATACAGGACAGTACAGTCATATACCATCCCATGCAATTTTTGTTGCGTGCTTGGTACTAAGTGGGACTTTTAAATTAATCCTGGAACAGCAGTAACTGAGTTTATGTAGATGTAGGTAAGTTTCTAGTACTAACCAGCAGAAAAGATGTCCTTTTCCACAATCTACAGCAGGGGCTTTTAGCATAGGGAAGCTAAGCGTATCTGATCCTGCTGAATTTGATCCTTGCCTTGTTAGCCTTACTGCTCTTTCACAGCCTGGTATAGGACACCATTTAATAGCAGGATTATTTTCAACAAAGGCCTGGGGGGAAAAAAAGGGAAAAAAGGAAAATGTTTTATCACATAAAATCAGATCTCATCACTGGTATAAACCAACCTGTATTCATAATCTTATTTTGAAGGAACAAAGCCAAAAAACATAAACACAATCTTGTAGCTACTTTGATACACTTTTTAAAATAGTTATAGGGAATAATTCAGTTTCCACCTTAAAGATGTGGTGGTTTTCTTTTTACATAACAACAGTACTCCAGACTTATGCTAAGATACAAATTACTTACATCCCTAACAAAATGTTCAATGTGTGCAAGTCAATTCCTTTGTGATATGGCTTTACTGTAAACCTCTACTATATATGCACTGGCAATCGAACTGACTCTTGCAGTTAAAAAGAATTAAAACCTTACTGAATAAAACAAAAATCCCGTAATATATCCCACCCACAATAAACCTGAAATCAGAAGCAGACTAACTCAGGAATTTATCTCCAATCTTTTTTGGTTAATGTAGCAGGTCTGCTCTTGTAAAACCTGCTTCTAATAAATGAGGAGGAAAACGAACTTTCACTACTTTACTTCAAACCTATGCTGATCACCAGCCACGTGAAATTTGAAGATATAAAAGATTAATCAGATCTGGTCATTTAATTTGAATCTTACTGTGTAAGACTGTTACTGTGTATTAAAAAGAGACTTGTCACACAGAGAAAGCATAGTGCACAAAAAATCATTTCTCTACTCTCCTTTGCCCTACACCACCACTGACAAAGTAGCACATCAGCTCAAAGCCAGGTTCATTATTACACTAATATAGAAGAAAAAAGGTGAATTAGAAGATTGCTTTTAAAAACAAGTTGCAATGATGGAAATAAACACGTGAAAAAAAAAATTAAACAGGAAAACCAAATCAAGGTTTTCCTACTTCTCTTCTGATATATAGCAATCATATAAAACGTTGGATGGAAAAAAATTAAATAATTCACTTGTACTAACAAATTTTTGAAATGGAAACAAGAATACTATTTTTTAATGTAAACAGTCCCTTGATAATAAGAATACTCCAAAAACTCTTTAACAGTTTTAGATAGCCAACATAAACAAGTCCAGCTGATTAAAAGCTTCATATCACCTGTTACAAACATTACTTTGATCAAATCTTGTTATAAATACTGCATTAAGTTACACATTATGGAAGTTCTGCATTTGTGCTTAAGGAGTAAATATAATGTTCTTTCTTTTTCTCACTGGTATATCAAACATTGGTATTATGGCATAAAAGCCAATAATTCAGTGTACATATTAATTTATGGATTTCTGTTTAGAAAGTTACAGACATATTACAGCATATCACATAGAAGTTGTAAGGTTCTTTTTATGAAATGAAATACAGTTCAACAGTACAAGAACAGTTTGATAATTTACCTTGATGTCAAATTGAAGGTATCTTTTGTCCATCTCCTTGGAAACCACACTTTCTATGATGTCTACAGGCACAAGCTGGAAACAATCATATGCTGGGCAAAAAATGTTGTGAGCTTCACCCTCCTGAATTTTCAGATTCAAAAATCTGCCAGAATTTTGTCAGTCAGTATTTGTGAATAAAAAGTAAAAATTAAAAGGCTGCTGAATACTTTATACTAGGTTCACAGATATTCACATTTATCAATTTGTAAACAAACAATAGGAAATATCCCTTTCTGCTTCAAAGGGCTACAGATCTAATGAAGAGCATAATTTAAAAAAACAAAACACAACAAAAAAACCCCCCAACACTGTCATGGTTCAGAAGTGAGCACCATCAGCTATGCTAGCCATTATGTGTTTGTGTTTTTCATCCTTGCCATTTATAAGAGACAGCTCTTCAGTGTTTAATTAAACTGAGCATTACTTCTAACTTAAACCAGAAATGGGACATATAAGTGTAATTAATCTAGGAAATAGTTAACTTGACATACAATTAATTTTTGCAAATATGCTAGTCAAAACAAGTCTCCTCTTGGAAACAAATTTATAAATCGAGACCTTTATAGCCCCTAAGCACCAGAATGCAAGACGGAGCGAGTTCAGGAATCTGCTAAAAGCCAGACTTTAGCTAACAGTGCACAAGGTAGCAGAGTTTAAAATCTGTAGCTTATAAAAAAAGTTTTATATATATGTGTGTGTATATATATTTAAAATCATATAGAGGACAGGCAGCTATTCTAGTCACCTGGGATCCTTCAATAGTTAAGGTAGGGAGATTTTCCAATTCATCCCATCTTAGATTCATTTCTTAGAATAGGAGAACTCAGTCCTGGCTGTACTCTGGTTAACAGAAATGACTGGCTCTGAAAAATGAATCCCACCCTACCGCAAACCACAACCGCAAATGCTTGCTTGACATTGAACTGTACCTCTGAGTGCATGTGCAAATTGCAGTACACATAGTCCAGCACCCAAATTAGAAGCACCATGTCAAGCCAGTGATCCCTTGGTAATTTCTACATTGCTGCATAGCAATTTGCGAGACAACAGAAGCGTGGCTATTAATTTTCTTGCCTTTCTGAAAAGAACTGCCTTCTAAAAGCTCACATTGAAGAGAAAATGCTCTTCCTTAACACAGGAGGAATGGATTCACGTAAATTGGGATGATCTGCAGTACAACTAGCTGTGCTGATATGACACTATAACAAGACACTACAGTGGTACAGCTCAAGTAGTATAATCTCTGAAATGGGGACAAAGAAAAATACAAAAGGCACTGCATACAGACATAATTATTCCTGGGAAGTATGATTAATATTTATACTAGCATAATTATCCATGTCTGAGTTTTTTACTGGCATGACTATTCTGCTTTAAAAAAAAAATTATGTAGTAACAAGAGCATTACACTAACAGAACTTTTAAGCTAAATCTACTCAGTTGTTATCCCTCAACATAAGAAAGCATTTTAATTGCTTTTCTGTCTGGAAATGGATTTATGATGCCTAAGTTTATTGTGCTAAAGTAAGAGATGGAATTAAGCATGTGCTTAATTTAGAAAGTGTAAACCCCAATGCTGCCAACACCACATACATAAAGGGTAGGCTCACCTATTTACACACAGGCTTGAAACATTTGCTTAAGAGTTTTTCTGAATCAGGACCAAAACAAACTTTATATAGAACAGCTGATGGCCATTTTTGAGTGATAACTTAAATATCTGATGGGGTCAAACCACCAACTCTTTGAAACCCAAACAGTACTTTAACATTAGCTGTTTATGGTCTTTGTCCTTTCCTCTTCAAAATGGCAAGTATCAAGGTTTCTCAAAAGATAGAAAAGCACATCTACTCACGCCTCCCAGCATGCTCTGCAGAAGTCATGTCCACAAGGCATATCCACTGGCTCTTCAAACACAGAAATATTACACATACAAATGTCACACTGTAGATGAAAAAAATACTTCTGATTAAGAAATACCCTAAAGCCTTTCATGCTGTTAGCAGGACATGTTACACAAAGGAACCTCAGCAAAAATTTCAAGGAGTGCTCAGTAGGAGGAGAAAAAAATAATCTAATTGTAACCAGAAAGAAAGTTATTTAAGCTATAGAAATAGAAATGGTAAAGATTAGGTATATATATTTCTATGCCTCCCTATTGAAAAAGCGTATTTTGGGGTGCCTTCCATCATGTCCTCCAGCTCAGCGAGTGCTTCATCCTGCAAAGCACTAGGACATTATAGAGTTCTAGCGATAAAAGGGACCTGAATTTTTCATCAGCCTCACAGGCAGTCAGAAATGGAGTTTGGAGATGATGGAAGCTACAGGAAATGTTTAGCATCTCACACTATCAGGTCTAAATCAAGGTGGAGCAATCTGGTTGTACAACAGCCACAAATATTTTAAGCAATAATCTACATACATATGTTTTTTTTAAAATACTTTGAGGCTTTTTATCACAATAAATAATTAAGTTAAGCTACAAATATTCCAACAGATATACCACTGCTGAATTTTATACAACTAGGTACTACCAAAAAAATAAAACACTGAATATTGAGACCAACCCTTATTCTGAAAACATTTAAAGCACAGAGATGAAACTGCTCATTGCTTGTGGTCAGGTGTGAAAATAAACATTCATGTTCTTCAAGGAGTACAAATGGATTTTTCTTTCCAGAGGAACAAAAATTCCATGCAAATTTACTTCAGCTTTCAATACATTAGATATCATACACACATAGCACATTTTCAAAAAGTTAGTCTACAGTACACCACTTTTTAAAAGCACTTGCATCACAGCCAAAACAAAACCAAACAAGTTGGCCTTTAAAGTGCAAAACTTGATGAAGGCATTTATTGTTTCAGTTATTTCAGCTTATTCTTCTGCCAAAGTTAAATATTTTAGAAGTTGACAATACATCAAAAATATTCATTATTAAATTCATACGAGTTTTCAATTTTGTTTAAAATGTAACTTTAAAATCAGGAATTTCATGAAGCTCTGAGTTCAAAGTATCAAGTGCAGGACATTTACCAGAACAGTTTTAGTTACAAGATAGGATGTAAATGCAAAATCTGAAAAGGAGCTTTGTAGCTTGGGGTTTTATTTTATCTATGCTTTTTAGTTTTCTCTTTCCATAAACATTTTGAAAATATGATTTTAATGGCTCTTTAACATTTCTAAATGAACAGGAGTACTAAATGTATAACTCTGGATTTGGATTCAGACACACTAGATCTAGAATTGCAAACCACACCTGCATTCCTGGCTTATGGACAATCAGCGAAAACAAAAAACAAAATGTAAAACTGAAGACTTAATCCTTCATTACATATTTTAATTAGGAAATATTCCCAGACAATATTTAACTACTAATGTAAATAAGTATATGATAACGTTATTCCTTCTATATAGCTTCTTTTTCAGCATTTTACAATTGAAGACATAAAAGACTTCCACGCAGGAATGCAAAATCTTAATTTTAATATGAGATTTAGGGGTGATCCATTTGCAAGACTGTACATAATATTTTAGAAAAATGCTTAGGTAGGTCATGGAGCAGAAGTTTTATAATGCTGCAGCTGCAGATTATTAAAAAGAGAACTCTGTCTTCCAAAAGAACCACACTGATTTTAATGAAAGGCGCTTTCATATTTAAAATTTGCAATAGCCTTGTAAACTGCTTGAAGCGGCCCACACATAGTAAAAGTAATTATAAGCTTACAGTACACTAGTGGGCTGACATTTCAAAATGCAGACAAAGAGAATTTTGTTTTCTAAAGAAAAAATTTTCCAAAGGCAGGGTTCACAGCATTAAGTACATTCAGGGAAATGGATACAGTGGAAGTGAACATCTTGGTAAGTATGAGATTAGAAGCAAAAAGAGCCAAATGCGCTGATGTGACCATAGCTGGCTAAAATTCTACTTTTGTGAGTGACAGCCAAGGTGTGAACAGAGTGCTTTCCATTAAGCAGGTGCTCAATTGTGTTATCATATTGAACATTTAAGGTGTCAACTTCTCTGTTCACCACTTTTAGGAAGAGAAACACTTTGCAGCTTTACAAATGTATTTTCAGAATGAGATGGTAACACAGCTTTCCTGTCCACATAGGTGTGCTATGTTTAGAAATAAGCTCTTTTGCCCTGCTAGTTTCAGATCTATTTATAAACTTACCACAGCTGTCTCAATGTCTCCTGGCGAGGGGCTGATTTCATCGGGGGAAGTTACAGAAGAGCGAGTGGTGCGTGGGGTTCGTGGAGAAGGGAGCGTATCCCATGCGTTGTATCCACTTGGAGGTGGAGTTGGCATCTGAACCCCTGAACGTTGGCAGCAGTTCTCCGGATTGGACATCCATGCTTCAAGTAACTTCTCCCTGTCCCAGTCTTCAATAAATATATAGACACAGGAAATTATGCAGGTGACAATGTTAAAAATATATTTTGTAACTACACCCTCAAAAGAATATATAAACCCTCAGCTAGAAAATTCAGAAATAAATTATATTTATCACGGGTTAGTTTAGTTTAACATGTGTAAAGATATGCACTCCGAACATATTTACACTTAAAGAATTATAAATTGTATCTGCATTTTTCAAATTACCCTAGGCTTATAATCTTTCAGAGGGGAGGTGACTGATGCTAAGATACAGGTAAAATTTGCTAGAAGTTTTCTTGAGCTCCTTTGTTGGCACTCTATCTTTAAAACCAGCCAGGGTTAAGACATGCTACTAAATAGATTCCACTGTGTTTCTTTACTAACTTCGGATTTTTAGTAAAATATGAGGCAGTTATATTTGCTGAATTGCCTCTCTTATCCCGAAATCAATTGCTGATTATGAACTAGAAGAGAAATAGGAACAATATTGAAAAACACTTGTAGAAGAAGTGACGTTATTAATTTTCATGGCTGCTATAATAACGTTTCTTTATCTTGGCTCTAACTACATATTTCTGCCTCTTTATTAAAAAAAAAAAAACACAAAACCAGAAACCCAAAAAACCCTACCAAAAAAACACTCAACACTTGCAGCCTGTGTCAGTAAATTGACACAATTGTATGATAAAAGAAAGCGTCTTGGATATTACATGTCTGTAAACTATTAAAAATAATACACAAGAATGATCTTTCCAAGAATTTAAAACATGCTTTTCATATATTAAGCACGAATTAAGTTGAGATTTCACATTATTCTTTTATGAATTTCAAGATTAAATGCAAAAACATTACAATTTGGCATTTGATGTTTCCCCAGTTGTCTAAGGCTTTGTAAGTAGCTCAGTAATTCCCCCTTACCAGGCTGAACCAATGCCTTCACTTCAAATAAAATAGTTTGAATAATTTCTAGTGTATGACTACAGCTACAGGCAAAACAGTTGACTTTCTCATGACTTGTAAATCGTCTGTGCTTCTTTCTCCGCACTGGCCAATTGCATTAAGTAACTGCTATATCACTAGGGCAACATCAGTAGAATGACCTTTCCAACACAGACCGATTTCTTCTCAACTTTGAATCCCTGCTTGCTAGATGCTGGCAGACATTTCTCCACAGTTTACATCAACCTCATTGCTTTTGGACTTATTATGGGCTGTGCTGTGAGTTTGAATGCTATTGCCATATTTTTCTTACTCAAAATGTCTGCACAGGTTACAGAATCTGCCTACCCACTTAGTCAAATATTTAGTAATATTTAGCCTTAATGAGAGTAGTCTGAGCATCCAAAATAGCATTCAAATGTTGCACATATTATAAATACATTATAAGTATTAAACACATAATCAATGTTAAAAAGCCATAAATGCAAAGATATGCCTTAAGTATCATCAGACTGGAAGAACTTCATGTTGACTTAATTAAATGTTAAAAGGGATACAAATACCTACTATTGAAAATAATGTAAGAGATGAGTTTCAGGTAGCATACCACCTCATGAAAGTCTGCCAAATTTTGTGGGTTTAAAACGATGTTTTCCTATTTCACTTTTCCCTTTCATTTTCACAAGGAGCACACAAGAAACAGGGTATGGAAGCTTAATCCAGCATTATGGCGATGAGCATGCAAACCATTAACTGCCCGAGTAGTTCCTTTGGCGTACAGCAACAATGCAGATGCTTCAGTAAGCATACGTTTTGAATCACTGAATCAAAACTTAAAGCCTCCGCTGAGTTTCAAAGATACTTTTGTCTGGAGTGAACATACTGAATTCAGTATATCCTCATTCTGACAACCCCAGTTTACATTACACGACAAGAACATAGACTGAATTCAGTGAAATTACACTAGTTACAGATACAAACATGGAAAAGTATACTCTATTAAAAGAGTAACTATAAAAAACCTTTCAAAGGCCATACGCGTTTATGCTTTAAACTCCAAGGCAATTTCCAACCATCTATTACAATGGTCAGACTGCTTTTATTGCAACAAAAAATTAAACAAATAAAAAATGCTGATCCAGTTTTATACACAAATACATAGTGGCAGAAAACCAATGGTCTGACAAAAATAGATACAATGAAATTGACTTTTTTGACAAATAAAACCATGGAAGTTCTACTTCTGTGCCTCTCACTAACGTAGGAAAGCTCTGTTTCTCCACACTGCTTCAATTAAAATCTCTTCCATTGTAATTCCTAGTTTGTATCTCTTTCCTATTGGCTTCCCTGACTGCCTCAATGCTTTCTGACACACCGCAGCTGTACTTTCCGAAGTACTTGGGTGAACTGTTTCCTGGTATTTGATGAACTGTTACCTCTTTTACTTGGAAATAAAAAGTAAACATACAACCGCAACTGTGATTTTGCTGAAAATACATTTCTTTAGTCTTCAAGGTTTTGGATTACCATGTGCTCGAAGTAGAGCTTCTGCAGTAAAGAGCGGGGCTTGGAGCATGTCAGCAGATTCCACGATCAGCATATCCTTAAGCCTTCGCAGGTCCTGAAGTCTTAGCCCCTCATACGGCTTTGAAAAGAAGAGAGACAATTTATGTTTAGCAGTATTTTCCAGTTAGCCTCTAATGCCATATTAAAATGAAAGCATTCAAAGCACCGTTAACTGATTATCATCTCAACTGGGAGGTAGTATGTGACAAAATGTATTCACTGTGCAGACCAATGACCATGCAAAGCTATATGGAAAAACAGTAACTGTGCAGTATTTACAGTATGATCTTTGTACATTTCAAAATCTAAAAGACAGTATCTCTAGGGTTCTCCACTAAAATTGAAGGCCATGTTCAAATGATGAACTATCCTAACTGACTCCCTCTCTCAAAAAAAGCTAGATTTCCACAGAATCCAGCTGAATTTTGAAGTGATTAAACCTCAGATGTTGTGGCATGGCAAGAGAACGCCTGACTAGATTTGAACTAAGGATTTCAGAGGAAAGCAAGAGAGGTTAATATGCGTTGCATGCATTCTCTGACACTAACTTTATACGTGAATTGAGACCCATTAACTTTGCATTGATTTGGGGGAGGACACATCGAGATGTTAGATATTAAGAATGGGTATGTTTGTGAACAGTATCAGGTACCGGTCTTTTAAGGCAATATCTACCCTCACAGAAGTGAAGTCAGTCATGAACAGGATAGATGAGACATGCATTAGAGGTTCACAGACACACAGAATGGTTGAGGATGGAAGGGACCTGCAGATGTCATTTGGTCCAACCCTCCCACTCAAGCAGGGTCACCTAGAGCCAGCTGCCCAGGACCGTGTCCAGACAGCTTCTAAATATTTCTAAGGCTGAAGATTCACTGTACATGAAGATGCCAAAACTCTTTTTGAGACGCAATGGCTGACCAATAGCCCTACACAGTCAGAGCTGATCATCCAGGTGCCGTCCTGGTCTGGAGCTCCATCCCCTTATTATAGTGTAAAAAAAAAGGCTGAATTAGAAAGACAAAAAGGCAGTATTTTCACAATTCTGAATTAGCTCCAACCAAGGTACTACAGATGCCTACACGTTTTGCACACTCCTTTTTTAAAACTAAGAAAGGAAGAACATGACAGTAAATAATGTATTTGTTAGGGCAAATAATATATTTGTTATTTGCATCTGGAAAATGCCCAACAGGTAGAAAGAGAAAAACAAGTGACAGGATACATGCAGTGAATGGATACAGAAAGCGTATGTAAAAAACTTACTCTCACATGCACTGGTTTTATTTATATAAAGGATAGCCAACAAAAGAATTAAAGTATTTGACATAAAACTGCTATGTGCTCAGAACTTATTAGTAACGTGGCCACCAAATGGCAATTGTCTTCACCAATTTGGAGAAGAAAGGACACAGAGCAACAGTAACAGAAAACCACAGTTAAGATTACGCATCATTATTATCTCCTATCTATATTTTTATTTTATGTAGAGCATAGTCCAGGACTCCCCAGTGCTAGGTGATATGCACACACATGCATGCATACATACACACATGCAAAGCAATAGACTGGTTCTGTCCTAAGAAGTTTACAATATAAGTAAAAGTCTACTGTGCATAATCGTTTGAGGATAACAGGCAGAAGAGATGGGGGAGAATGGATACCCTAGGCTCCTAAATGATTTTGTTCTTTTGAGACACTCTAAAAACATATCAATACTTCCTACATTCCAGGTATTATAATAAACTCTGTAAAATGCATCTAAAAGCTTAAACTGAGTCCTACAAGGGCTTCCTCTGTTAGCTAGTCAGTAAAATAAATAGGAACTTCTTGGTATTAGAAACTTTGTGATCGGCAAGAGTAATGGTGCCACAGCCCTGTACTGGGTCTTTGTTCTTTTCGAGAAAGCAAGAGGAGCAGAAGAGAAACGGACTTTTGAGTGTCCTGACCTTTACTTTGATTGCCCAAGTTCAGGGAGTTTCTCTATGTCCTTGCATTGTTGATCATGCATGACTCAGTAAAGGACAATCCGAACATTAATGGCTTGCACTGAAATAAATCTGGGCCGCTTGATTCATAGCATACTGGAATCTGAGTGACCTACTTAATTTCTTACAAAAAAGATCATTTATAAAAACATGTCACAGAGACAGGGATACAAACAGCTGGGTGCCTGAATGATTATAATTGTGCAAATATACTGCAAAAAAATGGAAGCAAATATTAAATCATCTTGACTGAATCTGAACTGCATTTTGAATTAGAATTGTAAAACAAGTAGCTTTCTCAGCACAACAGTACTCAATTCTTGAAGACCACATATATCATAAGAAGAAATGTCTTTTCTGTTAAACCTGCAACATATATGCATATTTAGGAACTAGGATCTTATCCTGAAATGCAGATATGCTCAAAATTATATTTAACTGATCAGGTCTAGGTCAACCACTGGCAAGTATCTCCCTTGAGTAACAGACTATTATATTATGTCAGCTGGAGCATTCCAGACAACCCAGAAGGGGTTTTTGGATGCTGCAGTTTTTAAGAATCCTAATTACATCTTTTTAAGCAATGAGGGAAGTACTTCTTAAGAATTTGTTGAAACTTCAGACTTTTATTTTGTAAAATAATATATGAGCCCACAGAAGAAGCTGAAAGGAAGGGAATTCTAGGCTGGCATCATTAAGCAGCTCAATCTGGAAATTCCAGAGTGAAGGCTTTATACAACAAGCAGCTTTAAAAATGTTAGTGTGTACAATACAGTCTTGCAGAGACACAGTCTTTTGCTATAAGGATGTATATCCTTAATAAAAACATACCTCTGCGGTATTACAACTGCTTCAAACATTGATGACTATATCTGCGCTGTCATATACTGTAAAGGATTTTGGTTACAGCTTATCATGCTCAGAGACCTCCTTTAATACTCATTTATGGAGGAACTCTTTATATTTGCTGTAAAAAAGGCATTGCTCAGTATTAGCATCATGTAACTATATAATGATTTTGGAATATACTACTTGAGTTACTACTGTAACACACTGGTGAGCTTCTCACTACAGATTTCAACACTTTTGTATTCTCAAAAGCCCCTCCTTTTAGCTATTTTCTTCTCAAGTTTTTACCACTAATATTTAGATATCATAAATTATATAGGTTTTTTTTCTCCTGAAAGCACTTTTAATATATAAGCTGATTATTTTAAAGTTCATTTCAAATTATTATTATTTGCTTCACTTTTAAAATATCATTAAAATAGACAAGGGCAAAGTAACTTTCCTACAGTGATGACTATATAATTAAATGGTGTCAAATCAACTCATTTATGGGTGGATGGAGTTCTATAGTTAACAGAGTCATATTAAAAAAAATTATTTATACTCCATGTAATTCATTCAAGTATATACACTATATGTATATAAATGTGTACATATCTTAACTACCTGTTGTCCCCTTCTCTCCTTTCACTTAATAAACCATTCTCTATCTGCAAAGATAAAGTAAATTTTGATCAATTTAGATAACTCTTTATATTTATATTTGTATAATATATATATTTATATGACATCAGTTCTGGAACAGAAGAAAACCATTCCAACTGGTATACACTCACTAAGTCTGTGATACATTGACTAGCAGTGTATTTCTACAGTATGCCATGATCTGTATGTAAAATTAACTAAGAAGTTATATACATTGCTATTGCACAATACATTTCACTGAGTATGATTGAGAGCCAAAACTGTTCTGGATGATCTGCTCTGAAGTGCTGCTCATTCCCAGATGTTTCTTATGTAAGTTTAAAACATTGCATGATGTGACTGAAATGAAGGTGCCTGTTATCTTCCAGGAATACATCACCAAGACAAATATGCTCCCCTGCTAGAATAAACATCAAATTAAAAGACTGTACAAATAAAGAAACTGCAAAATCTATAACAGCCATTTAAAAAACAAGCAGTTACGGTCATATTATTTAGTGTAACTTCAATTAGATTTAAAAGAAAAATATAAACTTTGATTTTATAGAACAGATTTTCATTTTTTTAGATTGTTCATCAACAAAAGAAAAAAAATCAAGACAAAGAAGGTCATCCAATATATTCCCCTGGCTTGTTTTCTAATACCCTTTCTACTGCCCACACAACATAGAAGAATCTTTTGCTACAACTGTGTTAAAAGTCACACTTTATACTCCATTCTTAGAATATTTACCATTTCCATTCTATATAGGGTAATGCAGACTATGTATGTGTTGGCACATGGTTTCCTTCCAAACTGTATTTTGTGGAAACACACTTAACACATGTTTCTGTTTCAAATCTATTTGGGCCAGTTTTCTGTCCGTTATTAACTGCCGTCTCTAATTTGATCACTAAAATGTACTAAAACTAAAGTAAAATAGAAATGTTGCTTTAATGAGGTTTTAAAAGGTTGGGTAACAGTATGACAGAAATGGACTTTATTCAGAAACCCCTTTCAGAGTAAACTGAACTGCTGGAAGATGGACAGGTCTCTGCTGTTGGGTCTACTCAGCAATGTGTATTTCTTGACAGCTTGAGAGCCTCTGTAATCAAAGAAAGGTATGTGTGCAAGTTATTTTTTTCACTATTACTAGTGTTTTGATTCTAAACATGAGCAGTAACGTAACTACTTGGTGAATTTCAATGTGATGAACACCACCAACTGGTTCTCAACATCAGAAACAAAGCTCTGTTATTACTCTGAATATGCATGCTTAATTCAATGACGCTGCATAGAGCACTAAAAACTCTTTTGCTCTGTATGAAAAAGAGGATTATTTTCTGCTGTAAACATGGTAGGTCTGGAAGGGGAGGTATTGGGTACTATGAGTCCAGACAGTACTGTGCATGTCATAAACACCAGAGTTAAGCCCATTTGGTTGTTTTGCTTGGGAAGAAATCTCATTCATGGTTTTCAAATGTTTCATCTTTTCCTCTAACCTTCATTCAAGAGATGAAATTACTTTGAATTGGTGTTCCAAAGTTTTTTAATTCTTCATGAATTACTTTTTTTTACTTTGGAAGGATGTTGAAGGGCATCACTGAACAATTACAATCTAAACGCTATGTTAAACAAGCATTTTGCACACTCACGCCCCTCGGTGTTTAATATTTTTAAAAATGAAATTGAGAGAAAAAAAATGTAGAAGACCATCTTTGAGGGGCAATTTTGGTGAAGGGTATGTGTTCTGGGGAAGGCTGTTGGATCACCTCTTGTGCCCCATTAAGCCAACAGCTGGAGGGACCACCATAGCCAGTGGTAAGCACAGCTTTCACTGCCCATCCCAGACATCTGCCCACAGACCTTGAGGATGAGAACATGCAGTCATCTGGATTGCAGTTCAGTGCTAGTCTTTCTAAGGCCGGGGTTTTTTCAGGTGGTTTTGGCTACACTGAGGGCTAAGATTGAAAAACAAACTTTTCCTGGCTACGTGCTCTTGGCATCTCTCTTGTGCTAGCACTTGTGCTGTTACAGTTACACAAGAAGTTAAGAGAACTTACCCCACTGAAAAGTCACAAAGAGAGGGGGGTGTGGGGAAGAACCGAGCACATGAAGGCAGAACTGCTCTATGCAAGTGAAGCCCCAAGACCACCAATTTGTGTGCCAAATTCCAGGCTGACATTTTTTGGCTTGTGAATCTTTGGAACATGCGGGAAAGCTGCCCTGGTATGTCAGATGGATCTAGGTTGGCAGGCCTGCCTGCATTTCAGTTCTCATGCTCCACAACTTCGCAAAAAACAAGTCAAATAAGGAACAGAACCGTATCTTTTTAACAGTCGCAGTGAAGTGACCCCAAATTAACACAATTACCTTTTACTCAAGTCTTTTGTAACTACGAAGCCTTTAAACTGATTTTGCTCTGAGCATCTACCTTAAACAGTCGTAAGAGATTATTTTCTCTTGCTGAAAGGCCCGTTCAAGTGGTTCTTGGTTTCCCCACCCTTATTTGTAAGTTCACTATTCTCTTGGCTGTGCTGGTGCATATGCCAGCAAACCCATGGTATAATATAATGACAAAAATTATCCAGCTTAAATAAAACAATTAAATATTACCACTCTTTTAAAACTTTTTCTTCTTTTAAGCCAAATCATTGCTATGAACCAGCATCAAAATAGTTCTACTTGTACAACCAAAGGAGCAGTAAACTGCAACTGTGGCAGGAAACTGCAGCAGTCTTTTAAAGTGGTTTTGCCAACAGAGAAAATAGAATTTCAAACTATACTTTTACAACAATTTGGGTGTCTCAATCTGGGAATATTCAGAAAACCTAAAATCAGTTAATTACATTTGGTATTTCAATGTACTATTGAAGTATATTAAACCTCATCTCAAAATCCTTCATTTAGCAATAAACAATTTAATTAAGCTTGCTTTTATTTGCGTTTACTCAAGAAAATTGGTCAGAAAATTAACTGACCAGTACAAAGACTTTCAAATAAATGTGACCATGAGCGGTATTTTTCAGGGAAACAGATGATGTGATCTAAGGCTACTCATATAAAAATCTGAATTAATTTTCTTCTGAATGTCATTAGGTCATAAGTGGGCAAAGCTAGTGAAAGGCAAGGCCATGCTACTTTTGAAGGGAACAGCCATACAGAAATCCATTGTCCTTTAACTTACACAGAGTGACTTCGTAGTATTTACTGATTCATATAATTTAATCTATGTATTCGTATTTAAATTTTAGTTAATTAAAATCTGATAATGGATGGGGAAGGGTGCTTCTGCTCAGAATCATTTTGGTCAAACTATCCTTATCAAATCACAGTCTTTATCAGGCATATAGTGTCTCTTACAAAAATTTACTTCAGAATAACAACACCTGTTAGTACCTGTTTTTCATACAAGTTTTGGTATGCAATGGTTTTATAACATGATGCCTGAAGCAAGAAAGTAAATGCACTGTTTTGAAATCCTGCACTACTCGTTTTTTGGTGATATTCAACCCAGTCAGTCTGGGAGGATTCACCAGAACATTTTCCCTGTTGTATCCCACAGATCTTCACCTTTTTAGAATTTCTCCTGCTCTCATTCTTAGACAAAAAGGCACTTGAAGAAATAAAAATATGTAAGAAATGTTTGTTTTAGAGAAACTGTTTCCCAGCTTACTGGTCTCACTGTATTTCCTCCAGACTCAGAGCCTGCAACACTTTCAAGACATTCCATGTAATTAAATGTATGAATAAACCCTCTCTCTAGTTTTGACAATATATGTGTTACGTTCCCCAAGCTTAACTTGAAAGCTATAAAGAGCTGTGTTAAAACCAAATGGATTACAAATACACAGTACCAAGTACAGTACCTACCAAAATACTTTGCATAATAATTTTGTCATAATGTAATGGCTACAAATATAAATGTGTAAAATACCCCAAAATTAAAGTATCCTCTGACCTCTTTTTTGTCTAAAGCAGCATATTCAGCTTCAATGCTTTCAGCTTCGGGATCACGTGAAAATACCATTCGAGATTCCAGGTTAAGAGCCAGCTCTTTGTGGTGCTGTTTCTCTGCGCAGTCACATGGGGTATCTTTATTTTCATTTTCTGCAAACAAATCTCCACCATGTTTTACTAGAAGCTGAAAAGTAAACCAGCAAAATAAACAGTTATTAATTACCAACTCTAAAAATACCCTGAAGATTGTCAGTTAAGAGCAGCACAAAAAAACGTGAACAAGGAAAACAGAAAGAAGAGAGAAATATAATAGCAATGGTCTTCTGGAAGCAAAGATACGCTATTGTTATTAAATAAATTACTGGTTGCTTTCAAACATGATTATACCTGTACCTACCATAACTCCACAGAACCCCAAAATCTCAGAAATATGTTACAAGGCAACACTGTCCAATGTCTCTATTAGGTTTCAAAGATTAAAGTTCTGCTCTACTGCTACAGTCAATACTCCATAGAAAATAAGGGGCCTGAAGTCCTCAAGCATCTGGCAAGATGCAGCTAAAAGCACCTTTAAATATTCTTTATATATGGGTATAACTCCACCATTATTATCAGCACTGGTATACTGGTGGTGACAGAAAATGAGAGAATCCTTGAGTAGGAAGGATGATGGGGTACCAATTCACAGATTGCACACAATACTACTGGTAGCTCTACTTTATTATTGAGAACATGAGAAAAGTGAAATGAAATAATACTAACTCTAAAAATCCTAATACAGTCTAGTACTGTGCCATTTCACCAATGTTGTCTCTTGCCAATAAACACCCAGACACACAGTCTCTAGCTAATAAACACTAACTGTGCTGCTCTTACTACCTTGCCAACCTTGTCTCTGCTACAAACTAGTCTGATACACGCAAGGACAACATACGACAGATTTTAAAGGCCAACAGTGGACCATTTTGCTGATTTACCATGACATCTTTGTAGCACATGCTAAACTTCTAATGATGGTGCACCCAGTACAATTATTCACTACTAAAATGATTCATCTTATTTCTAAACAAAACTAAAATCTATAAACATTATCTCGCCTTCAGATCACGATGGCTGTAACACTGTTGTGTATCTTCAGCCAGGATATTCCGAAACTCAGCTTCTAATTTTTATGCTTCTGAAAAAAAAAAAATTTCCCCCAAATGATCTGTTGTCCACATAAAACTTTCAGATCATAATCAGTCACTTCTTACTTTTCTTTTCAGCCGACTGTATTTCCTTCATCTGTCACTTTAAAATACAGAATGTATTTTACATACCTAGATTCTTTGGAAACTTTTCCCATATTCTCCAAAACAAAAAGAAATGCAAACCTCAAAAACCCACAAGCCAGTATAATAACAAGATTTAGTTAAGAAGATATTAAGTGTCATTAAGTATGACACCGTATTTTATTTCCATAGCAGAGTACCAGGCAGAAATAAAGATAATACTAGGATAATTATCAAGATACCCAGCCTGCAGTTATCTTGTTCTGTCTCAACTTCTTAACATTGCCAAAACTTTGCCGAGTTTCACATTCTGTCTGTATATTTTAAACTCTTAACAGAAATTTAACTGAGGCAACTAAGATACCTTCTGAGGAAGAAAAATATTAAATATACTTGAAGGAACACTCCATAGACCTATGCAGCTCAAAATCTAATCCACAAGTTGAGGAATACGCAAATCAACCAGCTTTTAATAATGATGCCATATTTCTCTGGCAGCACTGTTAAAAAGGCTTGTGTCTCTTAAGTAATTAAAAGGAGATGGATAATCTAAATAATCACCTTAATAATTTAATTGCAAAAATGCCATTTAATATTCCAAATATGCTGTGATAGAGCGGAATATAGTTGCATAAAATCAAACCTATTCAGCATGAAAGGTAAGTCTTTTTTTCTATTCAGCACTTTCAGGTAAGCACATTAACTTTGCCCAAACTACCTTTAGCAATGGATTCCATACAGCTGTTCTGCTCAGAGGAGAAATTTAACACATGTGAATGGAGTAGTATCAAGACTGCACATTAACTATCAACTCTGAACAAACCAACTAGTAGCTGGTTCACCCACAAGGGGCTATGTTTGGTTTTTCCTTTCCTTATGTGGGTGTAGTAGGGAAAGGGGAAGATACAATCTTGAGGTTTTCCTAAAAAGTTATGGAAAAATAAGGAGATGATTAAAGAGGACTGCTGCTCTGAAATGAGAGCAACCACCACAAACTGCCAAAAGGTGCTCCTGGAGTTCTAAGTAACCCTCAGTTTACTGGAGAGAGGGAAGACAACTTGACAATTAGGCAATTGTGGGGTTTATCTCTTTTTGTTTTGTTAAGATTTTTAATCCTCAAATACTTCCAGGAACAAAAAGATCACTGTTAAATTCCTTCACCAAGCTGTTTCAGGCTTTTCATAATGTAGTGTTCCTGTTCATAATCCTGTCCCTGTTGAAGGAGTTAGGACTACAGACTATACTGGAGGACTTAAGATGTCTTAGAGACTAATCTTAGGATCCAAGGCCTTCTACCCTATGGTAGGGCACATAATGAAGTTTGAACTTGGGGATGTACTCTATGTTTCTAATGTAGAAACCGTGATTAGTTAAGACTACACAACTGCGTCCAAACTCTGGCAAATAGCAATCCATGTGGATCAGACTGTAAATTCTTCTTCAAAGACACACTGAAGGCAAATTAGAGTCAGGAATGGTTTAGTCAATTGAGCAGTATGTATTGTCATGATAACATAAGCCAGTTTATATAATTAAATGGGGAACTAGTAGTCTAGTAGCTGGATTCGTCTTATGAATCATATCACAGATGGTGAGAAATAGCAAACGATAATTTTATGAAAAAACGCAAATGGTGAACTTGTCATGATGAGTTTAAAACCAACTGATTTTATAGTCTGTGGTTAAAATGTGCAGCCCAGCTCCAGAACCACAATCTACTCCACAACTTATGCTGCAGTGACTGTGATTCTTTCCAACATCATAGCCTGCCTGGATCGGATCTTACTGTGTGACCTCACGAGCTTCACGCTCTTGAAACTGAAACTTCTGAACAACTGTGTCTACCTCTAATACCACTACATAGCCCCATTTGCAGGCATGAAGGCAGAATAATTGAGGCTGAAGACTCATTGCTCAAATCCCTTGTAAATCTGAAGTCTAAGTTACCTGGGAATCTCAAGTGTACAGAAAGATAAATGACAAAAAATAAAGAGTTCATGTGTATAATGTAATTGTTGTGGGGTTCTTGCAGTACATACTGACATGAATCCAACTGTAAACACTTCACAAATCAGTGTAATAGACATAATATTTCACAAATGTGAGCAAGCTTGTAAATACCAGAAATAGAAATATGTTGGAAACTGGTTACTAAACTTTTCTTCTGTTCACCATTTCTCTACCAGACGCAACCCTTTCCATATCAAATAATTTTATGTGAGTGTTTTTAAGACTCTTTGTTCAAAGAGGCTGTTAAATGATGAACCCCAGTATCTCCCATTTTCTGATATGACGTGCACATTTGTCCTCTAATGTATAATAATGTTTAAAACCAATTGGATCTTCTTGGGAAAGGCTAAATAGAACAATTGTGACTGAAAATGCCTGTAGCTAGAATTTATCAGACAGCTGAACCAAACAAGTGGCAGTAAAAAAAGAAAACAAGGGAAAAGTACCAGCTTTATGGAATTAATAATTTTTGTTTGTTTAACAAAGCTAAAAAGAATTAAAAGTTGACAATCAACATAAAAGCAGTATTAACATAGACAGCCTGATATTTATTTACAATTCAACCACATCAAAAGAGGCACTCAATCAATCATATAACCATACAAATAAAGAAGGGTCATTCTAGTTGACAGGAAGAGCCAGGCAACACCTCTATGTCATTCAGTTACCACATACATAATTAGCAGGGTCTGAGCATAACTCAGCTAGCAAAGACTGCACGGTGACTTGGCTCCCTGTAGAGTGTGTATATAATTTCTAGGGACATGTTGAAGACAAACCGCTAGTGTGGAGCTTGAGGAGCTTTAACAACATGGGGCAGACAAAAGAGAAGGTGCAGGCTGTGATACTGGAGGTTAAGCATCAGCTCCTAACAGCAGCATCCTCTAACTCCTTTCAGTACTGAGCAGGGGACCAAAGAGACAGAGGCTTAAGTTACAGCACAGAAAATGGCATAAGGAAGCTCAGTTTCCATTCATTAGAAGCTCAGAAAACTAGGATGACACCAAAAAGCTTTGGTGACCACCTGACCAAAACTGTAACATAATAAAAGTGACATGCTGACCAAGAGCAGAAATACTGCAAGGGCAGAAACCACAAAAATAAAGGAAACTTCAGTCACTGCATCTCTCAAGTACATTGAGAAAATGCTATGCTAATACATGATGCTTAATTAAAATTTCAGACTACATAAGTGACAGAATAATAGACAATAGTTAGCACACAGAGAACCAACTCCTGACTGTCCAGAGTAGTCTACAAGACGTAATTCAAAATGTTATCATCAAAGAAGCACAAAATGTACTTAGATGTACCATTCTTGCAGAAGCAGAAAGAAGACAAATAACCCACTGTCTGCTTTCTAAAAGTGGTACTAAATAAAAGCATGGAAAAAAATTCTAGAAATACCAGAACAATCTGTGAAAGTAGAACAATGGGACAGAATCATATAGGAACTACAAAGCTGAAGCTGTCTCCAGATCTGTGAAGAACAAACTCTGGGAAAGGTAAATGTAAAATCACAATAAAGAAGGCTCTGAATGTTTTTTGAGCAGTATGCCAAGTGCGTAACAACTCAGAATAAATAATTTTAAAACATCACACAGTAAATCTGTCAATGTGTTTCTAAAGTTGGTTGCTGGACAAAGTGCAAAAGCAATCTCAAAAAACATAAAGCAGAAAAATTATATGAATTGTTGGGAGTCCAGATTCTCTGTGGATGTACCACACATGCTTTATGAGGACACAAAACAAAGTCTGTTTCAAATTGAAGTCTCAGCACAAGAGGTCCTGGAAAAACCAATAAACCAAATACTAATATACATACCCAGCACTAGATGGTACTTATTCATAAGCTCAAATATGAAACTTCTGAACTATTTATTGTAACATGCAACTTAATGCTTAAATCTGTCAAAGCACAAGATTAGAATGTGGTAAAAGTAACACCAATACAAAAATAGCTCCAGAGAAAATCAGGAAGGTACAGGGAAAACATCAGTTTTGACTGGTGACCTGTCTCTGCAGTAAAGTTCCACAGGTGCTGGGACCTGACTGTTTAAGACATGCAGACCTTATCTAGAAACAAAGGTGAATAATGAGGTGATAAACTTCGCTGATGATACTAAGTTAATGTAGTCTTAGAAGTGTAGTCTCAATAAGCATCAAGTTACAGACAGAAGAAAAATAACCTAAATTGTACAAATAAATACTAAACTCTGAATAAATTGTTACCATTCAAAACAGAAATCTTGACATAATAATAGACAGACTTATGAAAATGTTAGCTGTTTTTGCAAATGTTAGATGTCTGTTCTTGCGTTCTTTAAACTTAATTACCATTACAATTACATACTAGTATAGTTTAAAAACAAATTTGATGGGAGACTTTCAAAGTCATTATGATTCCCAATTAGTCATTACTATCCACTACTTTCAAAAACATTAAAGTAATTTTAAATTTGTAAAAAGGTAATTATATTTAAGTATGTTAGCACAGATTATGGCATAGTCTAAAAAAACTGGGCACTGTAAATTAAAGACATCAAGCCTGTTCTTGAAACATGGACAGCATTTCCCAGCCTCAGTTACAGAGCAGAACAAAAAGAGCTCCAATTTTCTCTCAGGCGGTTACTTCACTTCTCTTTACACATACAGGTATGCCTATGCCTACCTTTAAAGCTTTTTCTCTGGTGTTAGAGCCTTGCAATTATTTCCAACTTTTATAAGCCTACACAAGTCTTCGTGCTGAGGAGTTTATGTCATGAAGTTAATGTATATGTAATCAATTTTTTCATTGTTCTCCACAGACAGTGTATGTTTTGGGCTGTTTATCTTTGTAAATTTTCCAATTAATGATAAAAAAGAATTTTAAAATTAATTTAATATACTGCATCGTATTTTTTTTTCCTGAAACAGCTTGTTGAAACACTGCATGTCATTTACTAATAGCAATATATAAACTTGTGATTATATATGAACATTTACCTCGACACAGGTTTTCATCCCTGAGGCAGCAGCATAGTGCAAAGGCGTATTTTTTTTGTTGTCAACAGCATCAATGGCTGCTCGTTCATATTGTCCTTCATCCAGCTTTGCTCCTTTCCACTTCAGGATCATTTGCAGACAATCTGCTCTTCTGCAGTCATCTTCTGAGGGTCGTGTCAGGCGAGGATGAAGAGCTCCTTCTGAGATCATGATCTGAGGTCCCATACACAGTAAGTGCATAGATGTCTCATTGTGCACATTCCGTTTATTTGGGTTACCATCTCTAACAAAAAGGAAAGTTCTGCAGGGGGGGGGGGGGGGGGGGGGGGGGGCAACAGAAGAAAAATAATTAGCACACAATTCCACTCATTTCCTTGAAAGGGGAAGGGTTTATTGCAACAGCTCTCTTTTCTTCTTGCCAAGATTTTGATTAGCCATGTTAGTGATAAACATTCTTAGTAGGTAATTACTACTGGACAGCTCTCCATTTTTCTTTGGAGTCAAGAGCCAGATCTGGATGAATTACTGAAATATCATTAAATGCCATATATATTTACTCTGTCAGTGTGCAACATAAATTTTAGTTTGAGAAATTATTCCAAAATTCTGTGTTGTGTTGCAATAAAAGTTATTAAGTCACAAGACTGATGAAATGGATACTTGCTTTTTTCTACAGTGTATCCTGAATAGTAAGTAGTGCATTTGGTAGTTTGCAGATAGATAATGCTAGAGCGATTTCTTAAAAATTCATTCTTATTTCCTGTATCTTTTGTCAGATGTCAATGCAGTACTTCCTACTTATTGAAAACATATGAAATATTTTCCCACTAGCACTGCATGCACTGAGGAAAGACTTTATTTGCTTTTTCACTCTAGAATATATGGAAGTGCAACATAATGCAAACCCTCACCTATGCAGGTAACAGAGGTTGGCAAGAATTTAAGTCTTCTCTTGAATGCTTTAGAGGCAGTTCAAAGTGGACAATATACTGACAAAAAGGATTAGCTTAGGAATGAAAGGGAAATAATAAAACTGACTCCTGGAATCACAACCCTGATTTCTGACAGCTCCTGAGACAAGGCAGCTCTCTGTGCTTCTTGCCAAAAGAAATTACAAAAGTTATAATCCAGTTCTGAAATGGAAGAACCGAGACTTATCATAAAAGCCCTGTGAATCCAAACTTGCTTTAGCCTTTTGAGGTATACTAAAGTAATTTTTTTATCAAGGCAGAGTGAATGGTAGGAAATGGCAGAGAAGAAAGACCATCTCTTTGTAGGACTGTCGTTGGAGACACAGCAGTGGTGAAAGACCAGAGAGGTAGCATCAGGCTAGACCAAAGCATGGCATATGTTCAAGAAGTCACTGCAGAAACACCTGCACTACTCCCATAAGCATCTCACACATAAACCCAGCAGAAGCCGCTGTTCATCTCCTCTCCAGGCTGTTGCCTGACTCTGAACAGTTTTCAAATATGAAAAAACCAGTTATTCAGGAATCCTTAAGTTGATACAGCTTCCACCCTCCCTGCCCTCACCGCTAAAGCTCATTAAAGGGTTTTAATAACTTTCAGTTTAAAACAGGCATCTCAGCCACCTGAAGGCAGACGCTGCCAGAATACAAAATCAGACCATCTTGCTCTTGGTGAACGGTGGAGAGCAGAACAACTTGATAACCAAACTGACAAAAGAAAACATTATTTACCTCAGTTATTGCCTTATGCTGTGGTTACAAGTCTAAATGCTACCTCCCCTTTCCATCGTCACTGAATACCTCCCACCAGGCACTACACAGTATCCCTTTCTCACTCCCAAAGTTCTCCCATGCTCTGTTCAGGACAAAGAATAATTCTGAAATGATTTCATTAATAAAGAAGAAGGCTATACATGGTGGGTGTGGGATTTCCCTTTCTGAAATTATTAAACAGAGGCTGGGCAAGTATTTCAGTAGAAAAAACCAGGCACAGCTGATCTGGTCCTGCAATGGAAGGATGTCTTGATGACAGCTGTCTGGTCAGCTGGATTTCTGTCCTTTCTTCCCTCTGAAAAACTCTGAACAGTTAAAAGTTCAAAATGAAACTTACTACTAAAACACTGTTCTTATAAATAAGAGATAACAAGTTATTCAGAGGAAAACATAAAAACAAAACAGGCTCCTCTGTGTCCCATTTTGGCAGGAAAAATGTTCCTTGGAGAAATCTCTCTTTCATTCCATGATAGCTGACATGAAAGATGCATTTGTTAGGAAATACGAATATGTCAAACTTGAGATTAAATATGTTGCGAAAAAGTGAAAGCACATTATGTTTGCTTGGGGTTTTTATTGTTTTCAGATAAAAGGGATTTAGCAATACAGACAAAATGCTTCACAGCCAATGACATGAAATAAGACTAATCAGTATCAAATACTACCCAAAATGAATTTGCTTGTTTGAATTAGCTTCAAACCAGTCACCAAATCACCCCCAATGTAGCCTCCAATGCATTTGTAAACTGCAGTATGAGCAGAAAAATGTAAAGTTGTTCATTTTTCAACTCAGAGTCCTTACATCAAGAATAAATGAAGCTTTTCTTTTTTTTAAAAAAATATTAATCCCTTCTCCCCTGCCCATGGCATTTACTATCCATATGCCTCCTAATGTTTTATCCCAAAACTCTTGCATCTTCCCCAAGAAAAAAAAAAAAAAAAGAGATCATAGTACTGGTAAGAAAGAGCCAGCAGCTAAAGATTGTAAAAGACTTCATGCGTGGCCCCTTTTTCAGTCGTTTTTAAAGCTAGGTAACACTAATGTTCAGGTCAGTAGGCCTAGCTATTTTTACCTGATGCCTGTAACAAAGTTTTAACTGCAGCACACATCCGTTAACTTCAAATTCGCTGTGGAATGAGTAGAGGAGAAAGGATAAGAAGGGGCCAGATCCCTCCTGCAATCACCACAGTGGACTGCAGTGCAGTACCCAGAGTACCAGTTTTCTGCAGAAGCATTCAGCAGGAATCCCTGCGGACACACAACTGAGCAAGTACCGAGATTAAAGGCTTCAACTGGCACCAAGGCACAGCACCAAGCTCGCCGTATGAAGCCAACCGAGACAATTCAGTATTGCAGAGTGTGGACTTTGTCTTTCACAACAAGTGCCTGAACTCTTATTTCAAAGTTTGCACTTAAGACTGTTTAACGTGCTGGATGGCTGCACTAATTAGACCACCATATTTTGACTGTCAGGGGAGTCCTTTGGGTATTCATTAACCACATCTTTTCTTCCTGCTTTGAGTTGCTTTATATTCAACATACTGATTGAATACTACTACTAATATGATTGAATAATACATACTACTTCTCTAATTCAAAGTAAAATGTTACTTTAAAATTCAGTGAAGAACTGTCCGTGGTTTCTGTATGACACTGACCCAAAGCTTAAGTTTTTTTAATTGCAAGAAGACCTGCACTGTCACTCCTTCCAAATCAGATGAAGTTTCTCTAGTATCTTTAGCTATCTAATCATTACCTTCTAGGCTTGATAATATTATAATGTACATTGCTGTTCTTAATATTTAGCTCTTCATCATCAGTGGAATTCCATACTGTGGTATTCAGCATGGAATAAAGCATGTGATTCATTCCTGAATCAGATTACAGTGCATCTGATTTCAGAACAGCACAATGTTTTTGTGGTGACCTGTGAAAGACATAAATCACACACTTTGTCTTAAAGATCAGTATTTTACATACAAACAAAAAAATTCATAACCTCGCTAACCTAACAGCAAGGTTAACTGAATCATATCAATTAAAGAGATCATCCTGCTTGTATTCATCTCCCCCTTTTTATTTTTTTAAAACTTTACTATATTTTTCCCAACAATTCTTTCAAAATTCTCTTTAATAATCCCAAGCTATAGGGACTTCTTTGACTGACTATATGCTGTAACCTATTAGTTTTCCATTACTAAGATTTGTGCAGGTTTATAGAAGAACCTTTGCAGAAGACAAAAATGCTGAATAGATACAAATGCTCTCCCATAGCTCAAGGTAGGCATTTCACCTTATCCAGAACAGTTCAGTTATGAGATAGTTCTGCCCTAGGCTGAAACTGTGCATAAAAGTAGAATTTGAAGGCTGTCAAACCAGTACCCCCTTTTAAACCCAATATTACTCTCCAAAGCATTAAACAACAGTTTAAAGGGTAATTTTAGTAGTGACTATTATTATAATTTTATATATTTTATATATATTAACTATTAGTATAAATTTTTCCATCATAAAATTAGGCTTTTGTGGGGAAAAACCCAATAAAACTCTTGTTTTAAAAAGTTACATATATACTAATCTAAAATGAGAAGTGCTTACAGCCTGCCTGCTTGCAGACTCTCTGTTAAACAAATAGAAAGGTACTTTTCTGTACTAACCAAATGATGAAAAAATCTAGGATGGATTTAAATCTTTAGAAGTGTCATTGTGCGGTCTTACTATTGCTTCATAGCACAAAGAATATCCCTACTCAAATAAATCTATCAGCAAGGTAGATTTTAAACTCTTGCAGCAAGAAGTATCAGCAATTTTTTTTTTTTTCCAAGAGAGAAATGCAAAAAACCTCCCTAGGAAGTTATTCCCTTGCCTAAATACAACATTTGTCCTTCTGTCAGAGTTATCTGTTAAAAAAATTGTCCAACTATCTCTAAATATGTTGAAATCTTCAGTAAAAACCATATGCAAATTTTCAAGAACGATTTGTGGGATTTATAAAAAACACTGTTGGGCTTGGGGGAAAACTAGGCTTGATTACTTCTTGTTTCTCACTCAATATCTCTGTCTCATAAATGAGTATGACAAACACCAGAGCTGCCAAAGGCAACCAGCACCTTGCTCTGGACACATAAATAGGCTTCAAAATGCCAAGTATCCCCCCTTTTTCTCTCCTTAATCTCTTGCAAAAGTG
Source organism: Falco naumanni (assembly GCF_017639655.2). Taxonomy (NCBI): domain Eukaryota; kingdom Metazoa; phylum Chordata; class Aves; order Falconiformes; family Falconidae; genus Falco; species Falco naumanni. Next base: position 37,215,398 of record NC_054057.1, read on the forward strand.
AAAGGATCAGCTCTTCAGTGTAAGGGGAAGTCACGTCAACACTGAAAAGGCCAGCTGAAGCCATGACTTGAAGTTCAAATGCTAATGTAGTGTCCAAAAAAGGATAAATTAATACATTTTACATCCACAGATTCATTATTCAACAGGGATCCATTTCTACCAGTGGTATCTGGCATGTAAGACTTCAACAGAGAAGTGCTATAAACTCCTGCAATTTGGCTCACAACTTCAGAGGTATAAAAAGCTAAATGTCTGGAAATGGACTGATAGAGTGAAAATATGCATTGCCTATGGGAAATACCACTTAACCACAAGGCAGTCAGACTTTACTCTAGTTGTAGTTTCCAGATTTTGCTTCAAGCTATAGTTCTTTGCAGAATCCAAACCTGAGGTGACAAAAGCATCAAAAAGTACTGGTAAAAGTGACAAAAAAGAAAGGGCTGTAATATTCACACCTGCAGAAAAGCAGCAAGAGATTCAAGATCACAAGGCTGTGAACTTGAATAATAAACAGCTGGCACATTCCCTCACTCCAGGAAGATAACATCAACAGAAGCGTTTCTTCAGGTTTTAATAAAATTTTGCATGTCTGGGGCACGAAAACCACCATATTTACAGTCTCTTTGTCTCTCTAAACAAATGCTATATACATGTGTACACATGTATATATATATGTATGCATATAAAAACATACAAAAATGTATCTAGGTACAGAAAGCCAGAACAAAAATAAAAAATAGTGTAAAATGAAATTATAAAGGTAGTTCTGACAGCTGGAGACTAAAACAAGTCTGAATCTGCTCAAAGACAGTAAAACTTACTGACTTTTGAATGGAAACTTATGTAAAATATATATAAACTATACAGAAAATTGCAGTGTTGCTTTAAGCAATATAAGAACAGTACTATAAAAAGTTGAGCTGCAGCAGCGAGATAAAAATAATCTGCACAGGGTTACCTTTCACAACATCCCCTCTGGTCCTTGGGTTAGATAGCCTGTGTAAGTCCAGCTTGCTATTAAAAATAAAAAAGTTACACTGCATGCTGCAGTGCAGACATAAACCCAAAGCTCACAGCTTTCTGAGCATTAAGGGACATACAGGTAAGCCATGAGTTAAAACAACATACAGAAGAGCCAAGCCCTGTTACGCAGTAATTTCAAACTCAAATGCAATGAATTAATTCATACAATTATTGAACCATTCAGCTTCCAACACAATAGGTCAATACTGATGCATTAAAACTTGAATAATCACAGTTATTTCATTAATTCAAAGTACTTTCCCCTGAAAATGTACTGTAACAAAACCACCAGTTACTAGCAAGCACTTCAAGAAATCTTTTTAGTTGGCTGTACAGAAGTATGAGCTGGTTTAAATAATTTTGTGCAGAGTATTATTATTTACCCGATGTTGAAAGCTGTATCTACTAAAAGTAATTATTGATATTTTTATTCATTATATAGTGGTAGAAAGTTATTTATTAGTACTTACAGTTTCTTCTCTGTTTCATTAAGATTCTCAGGCATCTCTTACAGCCCAGGAATCTTTTGAATACAGTAAAAACTGAGGCAGGTGACAGTGACTATTTCTATTCTAACATAAGGAATCTGCTGACAGATCGTTAACTATTTATCAAAGAAAAAACACAGACTACTATCCTGACTTTTTGTAAGCCTTAAATTCAGTTGGCCCCTTGCCTAAGAACTGTTAGGAACACCACCAGAATTACCATAGTAGTAATATCCTGCTATAGTAAGGAGTGAAGTTATACCAGCGGTGAGTTGGGCTAACAGCAAAGGGAGCATCTAAGAGGCTGTCAATGATACCGTCTCAACTGCTGACTGAAGTCTGCGAAGAGCTAATTCTTCTCAAATTTGAAGTCTTCACAGACATTTCATGATCCCTTACGTCAAGTACTCCACTTTGGCCTCCAGTTCTGTATTTTTCCTAAACAGAAATGGCTCCCATTTGTTTCCATTCATATGATACCTACCAAGTACAGTACATCTGGCAAAATGGGTTAAATCAACTTCTTGAGTACTCAAACAATTTCTGCTGATCTTCAGATAAAATCACCAATTTGAGAACCAAGTCCAGAATATGGCACATATGAATCCTGTCTTTACTTAGAGCAATCTAAGGTTCAAACAGAAATCGTTGACTCTGCCAACATACACTCTTCTGGGCCTCATGTTCAGTATAAAAATACTGCCTAGAACACAAGCACTGTCCTCACTCTCTCCTAAACCGGCTCTAAAAAGCCTTACAATCTTTTTCACTCTATTGCTGTCATTTCACCTATGTTTTCCCAAAACAGCTTGTTTCCAAAAGACTACTAAAGTGACTAAAGGTTGACCAGCACCTGGGTCTGAGTGCCAGTTCTGGACTGATTCATGTTAACATAGCAACCCATCACCTAAAGACACCTAAGCAAGGTCTTGAGATATAATACACATCAAGAACTTGATATTCTCTTTACTGAAAAGATACAAATAGGTGGAAAGGTTTCTTTGGTTTAGTGGTTTTGTGTCAGCTAATATGATTAAGTACAACCTTCTGTACGTAGATAGCAATCTTTGGCATGATAAAACACAAAAAAAACCCCAAGAGGGACAATGTGCAGGAGTGGCAAAGGGATACAATTGAATTGTGGAGCACAGATCCAAAGATGATGCACACTACAAGCCAGGAACAGAAAACTTGGTTAATCCTTACATTTGTTACACTGTAGGCCAAAAATAGCATGCTTTATATATGGTTCCTGTGCCTGTTAGGAGGAACAGCAACACTGAAACACAGAATTAAACCATTCCTGATGCAAAAAGGTATCAACAACATCCTTAAGTTATCCTTAACCAGAAAACTACTGCTTTTATTTATGAATGAGTTGAGCTTAGCCTTCCCTTGGACAGTCAGGAATACAATTTCCATGATCCCATGCCACTTCTGGCTTTTATTTCAATATTCTGAGTCAGATTTCAAAAGAAAAAGAGCTGAGTGCCAAATTAGAAGCAGCTTCCACTGGAGCTGTCTGCTTACCAGCAGCTTTTGTGACTAAATGTCTTCTGTAAGACAGAATCTGTGTGATTTTCATCTGTCTCTGGCCCTTCTTCTATACACTTCTTCGTAGCTAGAACCAATTCTCAAATTTAGGTGTCATCCTTCCAGCCTTCCCTCCTTTGAACAGTTTTTTCTGAAAAGACACTGAATTCTCCTCTCATAAAACTGTGAGACTATTATTTTTAGATTGGTTTCAAACAAATGTCAGATGAAATTAAAAGCATGAAAGTACCAACAAGTGGGTTCATCTTCATCATTTAAACACACATTGTATCTCCACGAAAGGACCATTATCTACATATCAGCCTGTAAATCACCTAGCAGTGTATGACATCTAGTGTTGATATTATTTATACAGCAATAATGATGAAATTTCAGAGAATACACTAACAGGTTTTGCATCATTTCTGTTCTATTTTTAAAGCTATGAATTTATTCCAGAGATTGTCTCATCTTCCTCTGTGTCTCCCTCCAGAAACATTCTTTCAGCCTGTATGTTGCTTGATCCTTGATGACACTAAATTTTATTTTCCTTAAATGTCTCAATGAAGTAATTTTATTACATTTAAATTGAAAAAAAAATTACAAATTTAAAAATTCAAATAAGTCACAGTCTATATTTTGGCCAAAAGGTACATTGGGTTTATATACAATGTCACTGATTATTTTAGCTGGATATTACATTTAGCTGTATGAGTTAATTAGTTATTTCTGATAAATCTACTTCTGTTTACCAGAAACTGCAAGTCTCTCAGTCATTATTCTGGTAACTACTGAACCAACATTCTCTGGTAAGGAAGCCACGTGTGCCTCTAACCCCAGGGCCATTTGTTAAATTAAGCCATGTGACACAATGATTCAGCAGTTACCAATCAACTCCACAGAGTCACAAACTCCACCTGGTAACAAAATTAATGGAAATAAAGATTCAGTCATCTTGGCTGGCAAGGACCACAGCTGTACTCCTCTACAAACCAAATATAATTTTACTTTGCCTGTGGTAAAATGTTCACAAGGGTTCTACTAAGGAGAACAGACAGCACACATTAAAAAATCTTTAATAGTGTACTGCATTAATGTGTCTCATCTCACCAGTCACTAACAAAGCAATCTTATTCTGCAGTACCCTATTTCCAAGGAAAGAAAAAGATGAACAATGTAGGGAATAGGTGATCATTTTAGTATAAGCATTTAAATGGCACCTAAACATGCAAGAAGAGCACAGCAACCTAAGGCTCCTGCTTTCCTAAGCAGGAAAACTTAGTAGTAAGAAGCAGCAGTAACTCTACGCGTTCAATGGTGGCACCTGTGACTGGAAAGCAAGGCTGTGTTGTAACTTACAAACTCGGCAGGCATCACATATATTCCGCCTATTAAGGTTAATATAATCGGAAAACATCTATTAAAAGGTCAGTTTAAGGGCTAAAAACATAGTAGCTGACTGGCATTTGAGCTTTGCTTGTACGTTAGACTACTATTAAGATAAAGCCTACCCACCATTTTGTCTTGTGAGGAAGTCATGAGGAGCACCAGGGAAGCCACCTTGGGAGGGCTCACATCTAGTTAGTGAGAGCAGCTGTTAAACAAGATTTTGAGCTTTAGAGAAAAAACCCCAATGGAGTAAGTCAGATAAGGGTTTGAGTTTTTAAACCTGCTTTAGCTGTACTCTGGTAGACAATGCCCAACTGGGTGACAGCCTTTGAGAAACCTAGCAAACACTAGTGCTGCTACTTCACACCTGTAGCTGCTCCTCTAAATGTCCCTACTGTTTTCTGTCTTTGACAGTTTTCTCTAGCGAGGATTCAGCCACAGGAAGGAGTTGCTCAATTTTACCATTCCTCCATTCCCTTGAATGCTTTTGAGACTAGGTATCATGAAAATGACCTTATAAATGACTATTTTCTACCATTGTCACATGCTCTGCTACTGAAGTCATGGGCATTTCAATCCACTTGGTCCTCTTGCTTCTTTATGAACATTCCCACAAAGCCTGGTCAGATCACGTGCTTCACATATTGTTCTCTTACACCAGATCAAAAAACTCCCTTCAGTGATTCATATTGCAAAGCATTTAGTAGGTGACAAAGCCTCATAACCATATAAAATAACTAATCTGAAAAGGGTCTTACAGAGCCAAAACCCTGGTATTTTTCAGCAGAATGAAGGTATTTTCAGTGGAATGACAACAAAACATTCAGGGAAACGCCAGTGCTCGCTGGCACTCAGATGGATCCAAACATTCATCACAGACCACACCAGTGAAACACTTAACACCGTGTCACAAACTCTATCTCCCACAAGCAGCATTCATGTCTGATACTGTAAAACTGTGAAAGTGTTGAATTTACAGCTTTGCAGGCGCTTACTGTTCAATTTTACACAATTTAGCATATTCTAGGATAGAGATCTTAGCAGCTCTGGAGATCTACAGTGCAGACAACTAAAGCTGATCCAATTCTCTTAGGTTCCTTTTATAATCAACAGGAAGCAACAGGCACTTCTAGCACATAATTAATTTAAAATACTTCATGGTCAACTTCACAGTAAAATGAACTGTGCTTCACTGTCACTGATTATTCTGACTGGATTTACTACCTAGGTCTACACCGACTATAAAGGGAGCCTAGCATGAGTAATTCCAATGCAGACATACTTACTTTTATGAATAAAATTAGTCTTACATAAATTATATTCTAAATATTCAATTTATGATTTATATTTTAAAAGAAGTTTGCTTTTTCTTGTTCAAAGTGCATAATCTAGACAATGGCATTCCAATAAATTATTCAGATGAAATATTAAAATGTATTGTAATATTTTAAGTTATTGAAACAGGACAGAATTCTTTTGTTGTGTGGGAGAAAGGGAAAATAGTTAGGTGAATATATTTTATACTAAAATCCAAAGTCAAACTTTTAAAAACTACTTTTAGGAAAGAAGTTTACATGACTATTATCTCTTCATAATTATTTTCCCAAATGAGCTGTAAAATTGCCTGGAAAACACCAAGCAAATTTAATCATTCAGACCAACCCCCCCCCCCAAACCAAACCAAACCAAACAAATGGGGGGGGGTGGGGTGGGGGGGAAGGAAAAAAAGAAGACTCCTCCATGATTTCTGAACAACCTACTGAAAACATCCAGACATTCAATACAAATTTCCTTACACTGGGAACCTGTTGTTTTGGTTAGTAACTCCATATTTTGTTTTCCTATTTGCCCTTATTAGACAAACAGCTGCTATTAACCTTCTTATTTTTCTTTTGCTCACACTTATATTGGCAGTACATTTATGAGAGTAATTTAAAAGGGAATACCGGTCTTACTGGCAAAGCACTGAACAGATTTTTAGAAATTTGATACAGAAAGAATGTACTTTGTAGCACCTTTCTGAAGATTTCAGCATGAATGATTTAGGTCAATTTGGACCTTAAAGTTTAAACATTTACCAAACTTCTGTCACAGTCAAAACAGCAGAGAGTGAAGTTGCCTGAAGTACCCTCTCTTTTATTTGCATCTCCAGAAAAAAACCCAACACAACTTATCAGGAAATAATCAACTACAGCAGCCTTTCTAAAGCCAGAAGACGTTAACAAGGTCTTCTCTAGTACTTCTCCTTGACATAATTTTTACAGCACAAAAATCCTCAAATATCCTCTCAACTATAGAAAAATTATGTTCTGAAAAAGAGTCTGCACACATCCACCTGCTATACGTGCAAAACTAATTTTCAATGACTGCAAAAGAAATAAAAATCTACAAAACCTGACATGGGAAGAGCCAGTCCTGAATGTGTTGTGACCAATGTGATGCTCCCTCTGACATCAGCAAACATTCTGCCAAATTCATCCTGTATAACATATTGGTAATCTCAACACACTTTCCTTGATTCCATTAAAATTGTTTAGATCAGCCTTTACTGAAACCCCTTGAACAGCCAAGAAAACTAGATAAAGTACAGTAAGACAAGACTAGACAAGACTGTAGCTTACATCAACCTGAAATTCCAAGAGCTGCTTATTTATTTAACATATCAGGAAATTTCAACCAAGAGGAAACCACCACTACTTTGATCTTCTGCCATTCTACAGCACTGAAAAATACTTCCCAAATTATAGCAGTGAAACAAGAAATACTTTCTATAGCCAGATCCCAGGCATATTTACCAGTGCTTCTCTCTGGCTAGCTTAGCTATGCCTTCAGTGCCAGAGTTCCTTTACTATTATTACTGACTGGCAGGCATCAAGAATGTTAAAGTGGTTTGGGGTTGGGTGGTTTTTTTTGCAGTTTCAGCATTCACCTCAATTTCCAGAACCTTCTGTAACTAGAAACCTTTGTTTTCCATGTTCTAGAAAAAAAATCAGCTTCACAAACTGGTCCTGCCTCCCCACAGCCCTGTTTCTATCACCTCCTCCTCCTCCTCCTCCCCCTTCCACCCAGGACCAACAGCAACTGCTACGAACAATCCACTTTTGGCTTGAATACTCACAAAGTGCTCAGACACAGCAGCACAAAGCACATGATGAGGAAAATCTGTCATTGATCCAAAATGCTTCCCAGCAAAGCTAGAACACTGAATGCCACGCCACAACACACATTGCAAAATGACAGTTTTATCTAAGATATTTTTTTTCCCCTTTCAATCACAAGTAGGGTTCCTCATGATTTCCAGCCATTCCACCTCAGCTGCCCTCTAGAAAAGCCTATTCCCTTGCTGAATTTTAGGAGTGGTTCACCAACAGCCATACCCTAGCAACTTTCCATACTGACAGCAATTCTTTCAAACTGACAGTCAAGATGGTCTTAAATGTGCCATAGGCAAAAAAAGCTCGAGGACATCGGAGGTGCTTGACCATGTGAAGACTGCATTTTCTAAAGAAAACAGATTTCCTGTGTGCGCTTTCTCTGTAATAGTTTTACACCCATTTAGTGAATGAAACTCAAACTATCCTCTTGAATGTGAATCTTCTGTCAAGACTTTCATTCACAGGGAATTGTGATAAATGTTTATAGCAGAATAAAACTAATGTATATCTTGTACAAAGCTTTCAAAATCCATCTGTAAGTGCTGCTACTATTTTTTGATGTTTCTGAGAGCTACGTAACATTTTTCTCTTACTTCCAAGATGCCCTACCTATCACCCATCAGAGACCACCTATTTATTAGCTTGCAGTGAACACAGTCTGAATAGCAACATCAATACAGTTTTGTAACAGAGATGTCATTTCTGAATAAGAGCTGTTAAGACCAAAGCAAACTTCTCTGAACATTAATGCCCAATCTAAGCACCACCAGCAGATGTCTGGAGACTGGAGAAGAAAATCACTGAGTAAATCACCCTTAAATTGTTCCTGCAGTAGTTACAATATAGTCCCATAAAGAAAACTTGAAATGCTTAGTTCTTCACTTCCAAAATTGAAAGTAACCTTCACATGTTTTCTGGAGGCATTTCAAGGCATATACTTTCTCTTTGTATCTTTCTATGTTTAGTAAAAGGCTCCAGATTGTTAGGGGTTGGCAAAGATGGAGGCAAGGCTGATGCAGCTCCATGCACCCAGGTCCAGCCAGCAGAGAGGCTGGGCTGTATTCCCAATAGACACACGTCATCATATATACACGATACATGTATACATGTGGTCCACACAGATGCACATGGACAGAAACACACGACACTCTCACGACCACAAACACCACTAGCAGCCTCATTCTGTTCCCCCTTCGAGGCAAGCAGGATGAAGGTCTACTAGTGGCAAAAATATGCATATAACAACGTTAATTGTTTCAGTAACTGGCCTTGGATGCTGTTTATCCCATAACTGGCACTGGATGACCTGGACCTTCCAGTTATCTTGCACACACACATACTGCAGATCCCCAGCACCTGCCCCCTTGATCCCCTCATTTCCAGTTGTCTTGAACAGGTCTTCTGGGTGACCTGTGGACTTAATGCTGACTTGAAACATGGCTCCCAGGCCACTTACCCAACTTGCTAGCTAGTCCAGCTTGATATTCATTAGCTGTTACACATTGATATTCGTACTGACATATCCGTGCACTCTGGTCTCTCCAGCTGCTGGCATCCCAGGCTCAGGGACCTGTCTGTCATGAGGACTCTACTTCAGTTGCTGGTACTTAGACCTGTGTACACAAACATGCACACAGCAGAATCCCACCACCTGGGAAAATAACTAGTAATAGAGTTTAATGAGAAGACAGGACAGACTGCAGTGATCAGGCATGATCAGAAAAACATTGTGGTCTGATCACACCTCCATTTCACCAGCCCCTTTTAGCCCCTGCTTTGTTGTCCCAAGCATGTTCCTCTCCAAACCACCCTGATCACTGTGGTGGGTTGACCTTCACTGGCTGCCAGGTGCCCACCCAGCCACTCACTCACTCCACATCTCAACTGGATGGGGGGAGAAAATACAACAAAATTTGCTTGTGGGTTGAGATGAGGACAAGGAGATGGCTCACCAATTACTGCCACGGCAAAACAGACTCAACTTGGGGAAATTAATTTATTTCCAATTAATAACACAGTAGGATAGCGAGAAATCAAAACAAAACTGAAAACACTTTCCCCCCATTTTCCCTTCTGTCCAGGCTCAACTGCACTCCTGACTCTTCTATCTCCTTTCCCACCACTGCTCGGTGAATGCAGGATGGGGTTGTGGTCTGTTCATAATGCTTCATCTCTGCTGCTCCTGCCTCTGTTCCCCTGCTCCAGCATGAGGTCCCACCCACATGATGCAATCCTTCCAGAACTGCCCCCATGTGGGTCTTTCCCACAGGCTGCAGTTCTTCAAGAACTGCTCCAGCGTGGGTCCTTTCCACAAGGTGCAGTCCTTCAGGAACAGACTGTTTCAGTATGGGTCCCCCATGGGGTCACAGGTCCTGCCAGAAATCCTGCTCCTGTGTGGTCTCCTCCCCACAGGCTGCAGCTCCTGCCAGGAGGCTGCTCCAGCAGGGACTCTCCACCCGCTGCAGATGGAGATCTGCTTCACCATTAACCTCCAAAGGGCTGCAGGAGGCTGCAGGGAAGCCTCCCCATGGGCTTTACCAGGGGCTGCACAGGAATCTCTGCTCCAGTGCCTGGAGTTCCTCCTCCCCCTACTTTTTCTCTGGACTTGGTGTCTGTAGGGCTGTCTCTCTCACGTTTTCTTCACTCCCCTCTCAACAGCTGCTGTGCAACATTTTTTAGCCTTTCTTAAACACATTATCGTGGAGATGCCACCAGCACCACTGATAGGCTCAGCTTTGGCCAGTGGTGGGCTGGAGCTGGCTGTGCCCAGCAAGTGGCAGCTCCTGATGTCTTCTCACAGGAGACACCCCTGTGGTCCCCTGCTACCAAAACCTTGTCACATAAACCCTGTACAATGCCCTTCTGTAGACTCCTCCTGACGGGGTGGATGGCCTTCCTGTGACAGCCCTGGAGCAGGTGGCTTCTCCGTCTGATGAGCTTACCAGGCTACCCCTGCTGCTCTGCCTCTGGGCTCCCCTGTGCTCCTGGGGATGAGCCCTCCATCACACCACCTCACCCAAAATCTAACTACAGAACCCCACTAACTGGACGGTGAAAATGGACAGCAGCTCTCAGTTACGGGGAGCTGCTAAGCACTATGTAATAACTTCAGGCAACTTCAAGCAATGCTTCGAAAATTATTTTTTGTGCTAGTTAGCTGTGACCAGCAATTTTTGGTTTTTAAACAGTAAATGGTCTGCTAAAACAAACTGATGTCTCAGCTAAACATTATTTAGGGCTGCAGACCAAGCAGAAGTTATATATTAATGGAATGTCTACCTATTTTCCATTTTTATTTCAACATTACTGAAACACCAAAGCTTTCTATGATACTCATGAAAAATTATCATAGAAACAATCCTAGTATTTTAACACACTCTTGCTGCATCTTGTATAGAGAGAAAATATTAACAGCAAATTTCCAAATTTTTACAGCTCTATTATATACCAAATCCAGTTTCTGCGCTGTAGATGCTGGATGAAAGGCACCGCAGCCAGTTGACTCAGACACCTGATGTAAAACAACCGTGCAGTTCAAAATGATTGAGAAAGTTTTGTTGGCTTAACTTTCTGCCAGTAGACTTCATGCTGGATTATACAAAGTTTGTCCTGGTCTGGAGTTTCGCTTCACGACCCTTTCACCTCTTCTCCAGTTTCTTGTTTCTTTACTCTTCTGAGACTGTGATACCAGGATGTCCCTAACTCCCCCTCATTGACTTTGGACAGTCACCACCAGCCATACATCTGGTAACAGGGAATTTGTCCCTTTGCCGCAGTATTTGGTAACAGCATTGCCAGATAGATTATTTCTAAAGATCTCAGAGTATCTCTCTCAATGTATTCTGTTACACAAAAGGTGTACTTACAACTGCATTGCCCTACTCTATTTTGAGAAAACTTCACACAGTGAATTGTAAAACATGTCAGTTCTTATCCACCTACAATAATACACATATAAGCCTATAAAGAAAAATTGAATTATATTATATAAGTAACATCTAGAGTTTGAACTACAAGTTAGCATAGCTACAGATGCCCAAATATTTACAAGGTTTAATGAAGGGATGAATAAAAAACATTATAGCACTATAGACATATCATAATTGTGAATTTCTCTCAAAATACAAACAGATTAAAATTCATTTATTTTCAGCTACTGCACTTCATCAGTAAATCAAAGCATTCATTTTAATATTCTATTTAATCTCTGCCATATCCAGGACTTCCTGTATCAAAAGGAAGAGGCTTAACTGGAATTCACTTGTGCCTTTCCTACCGTCAACTTTGCAAACTGGCAAGCTGTAAGACAGTTATTTATTCACTCTTACTAACAGACAAAAAGGCTCAATTTTTGTGCATTATGTCCTAGAGAACTCTGAACAAAGCCCTTAGAAAGACAGCAGAAAAGTAACTAGTAAAAAAACCTCAGCAAATTACTCCTACCAACAGCGACAATTCTAACAGTACAGGTTTTCAGAAGCAGACTAGCAAACAATAGCACTTTCACTGCTTACTGGCAAGAAATGTATTGCAAACCTTGGACTCAAACTAGAAAAAAGAATGATTCTGTTGATTGTTTGTTTGCAATGTGTGCAAAATCTAAGTGAGTTGTCCGGTGAGACTTAGATGTTAAATGTCCCATGCAGCTAGTAGTAAAATGTCTTTTCTAAATTACCTTTTTTTTAACACAAAGCAATCATTTGAGATCTCAACATAATGGTGCAATATGAATTCATTTAATGGACAGTTCAGAAATCAGTAATTATAACTCCATTTCCTTCCACATGTGCAAAAAATCTCGCATGTCCCTGTTTCAGCGAGGTTCTATTTTCTTAAGAGATATTTTCTTGAAAGAGATAACCTGAAACTCTCAGAGAAAAAAAGAAATCACACAGAAAATTCAAATAAAAACTGGATGCTATTTTAAATCTGGTTTAGTTATTTTTTTCCTGTAATTCAAGAATCAGGAATGGGGGAAAGTTTTGGGGCTGTTAAGAAACAAACAAACAGATTCAGCAATGAAATAAAAATATCAATTAAAAATATAAATACAGAATAAATGGGAGAGAAGACAAAAATACTTAGCAAAAATCAAGATAAGTGATAGGTTACAAAGTATAAAAACCAGTTAGGTAAATCTAAAACACTGAGGAAAAATTTATGGCGGGACACCAGATAACTAGTGAAGTTACAGCATATGAGGGACAACATGAACCGTATGAAGAATACCACAGACCCATCAGCTGATACAAACACAGAGATGAAAAGAATATTAACAACAACACAGTTCATTATGTATTTCCATCCTGCTCCCTAATATAAGGAAGAGGATGTTTACAAAATTCTCTCTAACTTACTACCTACTGAAGAGGTTTAGCAACTTCTACTTGGTACTAGCTTCATTAAATATTAGACCACAACAGCTTGTACCTGCGATGTCTGGACATAGATAAGGTGTTAATCTTTAATTGATCTTGAAGCACTGACAAAAATATAGAAGAGTGGAAGTAGCTAACGTCAGGGATTGTCATACATATCAACTGCAGCAATAATAAACTTAGTCACTATCAAGATACTAATGCTCACTGTTATCCAAAATGAAAAAGAAAAGCTGCCTGAATAACACAAGAATAAACATATATTGTGCCTTCTGGAAGTAGATACAATCAGTGTGGTATCCATTATGGACGGCCTTACAGGCTATTTTAAGAGAGGAAAATACATCAAGAATGCTGGAACAGTTGCTATTTTCAAAGAACCATGGTATAGGAGTATTCGGGAAGCAAGTCAAAACTGTAAACCAAGACACTAAAAATAAAATTCAAAACTGTTATACCAGTCTGTGATGACAGACTAATTTGCATGTTTTCTATTACTACTTGAATATGTAACGCATTCCCTGTCTGCAACACACACATACATGTACACATATATGTGCACACATATTAGGTATTTATAACCTAGCTGACACTCTTGCATTTCTTAGGTCAGCTCTTCACACCCAAGCAAAACTTCAAATCATACTTACCCCAGTATACGGTTCATTCCATGCCTAGCAGCATAATGGAGCGGAGTATTGTGCTGGTACGTTTCTCCATAAGAAGTATTTGGGTCAAGAGTTTCTTTTAGTTGAGGGTTACTCTCATAGATTTGGCAGGCCAAGTTCTCATCTCCATTTATAAGAGCTTTGCGGAATTTGGTGGTTGTATTTCCCATGTTGCTGTCCTAGCTATCAATGGCACTTTTTCCTTTCCCCTTCATCCACTTGTATGGTTCTGTAACATGTCTCACAGCCTAAAAAGACAAACAATATTTCAGTTATTCTGTAAAACGCTCTTTCTGAGATGAATTCACCCAAAGCTACAGCACTGTAAGAAGGCATGTGAAGAAGTACATAGGGCCTGTAAACTCATGAATTGCTTAAGTCCTTCTAGGCAAATACACACACATTCCCAATTCTTCACAGATTATTTCCCTGATAAATTGCACCATCTCCCTATGCAAGTATCTGCACTACCTATACTCTTTGAACATACAGAAAAGAAAAAAAAAGGCCAATATCCAACTGTATTGCAAGACACAGATGAACACTGAATTTCTAATTTTTAATTCAATTCATGCATAGAAGTGACTTCAAAACACAGCAGAACCAAAGCAAAATTCTTAAACAAAGAGGTAAAATTCTTCAAAAGCATGCAAGAAAGCAGACATCAGTTTAACTTTTACTTAAAGAAGATCACATTAAAATGTGCTTGAAGCACCTGTGCTGAGTAGATGGGTGTAAACAGCACCTTTCTGTGCCAGGAAGACAAATGCACATCAACACAGGAATTATCACGGCCCTATCTTAACAGTTCTGCTAAGCAGACTGTTCTTAAAACACCTAACTTCAGTTTTAAAATGACACTTAAAAGATCAACAACAAATGGATCCATACGATGGCAGGCATTATACTGGCACAAACCAACGGCATCTTACAAGTATGTCAAAGTACTTTCCAGCTGCTGTGCTCCCCAGCCTCTCACCTTTATCTGATGGAGGGGACCAGCCGATCCAGTTGCATAGACAGGGCAGGCAGCATCTCTCCTCATGAGATAGGACATGAGAAGCTTATCAGGTCGTACAGCCAGAAAGAGCACTCACTGGTCTGTGTCAGAGGGACAGACAGGGGACTCAGCACCAGGCTGCAGCTGATAGCACAATGAACCTTCTAGGACGTTTCCTTTTGTGCATGTGTCATCCTATCCAGATTGCTCCATGCCAGACCTTTCACCCCACAAAGCACACATTGGGATCCAAATATGCCAGGCACAGCAGGTTAGGAAATTGAGATTTGTTACGTTGGGCACATATAAGCAGGCAGGGCAGAAGCTGCTTCATGCCCAGTATCTTATGTTCAAGTTGTTGGGACTATCTCGACACTTCTATTTCTACATTGGCTTTCCAGCACAGTTACTGCCCAGACAGCCTTACAGACAGAAGAAACTGAGGAATCCAAGGGGTCTAGAGCTGCAGAAAATCCAAGGGAATCAGCATGTGGATGCAGGATCCAAGGGAATCAGGTTGTCCCATAAAAGGCTTTGGGGAAACCTGGCAAAGAGCTGCATCGAGGTATTTTTGTTTCCTGAGTAGTCCTCTCATGAGCTGCCTTCAGCTACTGTTGTGAACTTACATGTCACCCTGCATCCCAGCCTTACTATAGCTTTGCTCAGATCTCATTCTGCATGAAATCCTACCAGCAGGAATCTTGCATTGTCTCCTCTCTACAGTTCCTCTGAGATGTCATTTTGTGAAGGGGAGGAAAAAGACCACTTTCATCCTAATCTCACAAGCGCTGTCAGGGCTGTTTGAGAAGGAGAGCAGTGGTTTTCATGGCCTCCATTTTCACCCCCTTTTCCTAGAAAACCTTGGGGAAGCAACCTTTATTGTGGAGCTGTTGTATCCTACCTTTTTATCTCATTGTGCGAGAGAACAATGATACTGCTGAATCAGCTGACTCAACATGCTAAACATGTTGCCCATATTCTCATCTGTGACCAGAGTTATCTAACAAGCAACTGAATTAAGCAGCTGAAAGCTTCTCATAATAATAAGGAAGTAGGCACTCATCTAAAAGCAAATGCACACCCTTCATATGTTTAGTTATATACACAAACCAAAGCCCAGATCCTTCAAACACACTAAGGATTTTGCAATTTTTTCCATCTTCCCGTCATCTATTTTAAAATATAAACATACAGATACTACGCAGATACAATATTTCTTCCAGAAAGTCACCGCATGTTCACATCACCATATCACAGCTCTCAGTGCTGTAGATTAAATGTGTTTTCAGATGCAGAAAGAGCTGCATTACTCTAAATATTGGATACTTTCAGGCCTTCACAAAAGGCTGTACAAAACCAAGAAAAACTCTACACACTTTTCAATCAACCAGCAGTTCATACTACCTTCAACAGCTGGGATCTCAAAAATAACTTGAAAGAGTGATTTTCAGTGGAGTTTGTTAATGAGATTAGTTTATGGTATTACATTATCTGTCTACCCCTATCCACCACCAACAGATTCCAAGAGTATCAACTAAATTAGACATGACCAAGTGCCTGAAAGATACCATTTTCTTAGAATACCAATTAGTATTCTTAGTACTTATACTTAGGTACCAATAGTGCCCATAAGAAGACGAAAAGCATAAAACCTTCCATAATTTGAAATTAGAAAGTACAGCACCAATTGCTATGCACTTATTTCTGTCAATTAGCACATGGATAGCTTGCATCAGCTGCAGAACATGCTGCCTCTTGCCCAGAACTGAAACATTAAACAAACCTGGGTAGGGATGACAGAGGGTTTTTTAGAGTATAAGGAGATAAGAAGGTGCCCTCGCGCAGCCTGAGAGGAAGCTGGGACAGGGTGGTACTACTGAGATGTTGACGATGAGATCTGAATGGATTTGGGCTGGGGTCTGGAAGTGCATGGGAGAAATGAGCAGCTGTGTAGGGTGGCTCTACAGAACTAAAAGCTCAAGTTACTGCAGCACAGGAAAGGCAAAAATTTTAAGTTGTATTGATTCTATATCACACCAAGCAAATTATTTATTTTTTATGGAGTATGGATGCATTAGTAGGTAGCACAGTATTCAAAAACTAATAATATAAAAGATGTAGGCACATTGCTTGAACTGTTATGTACATTATCGTAACATCTGGGAATGTTAGGAATATGCAGTATGTACTCCATAAGTCACTGAAACAAAACTGACATCTGCTTCCATAAAAAAAGCTTACAGCCCATGTGCAAAATTAAGGGTTACATGCGATACAGAAATTATATAGAAAGGTGAATGAAATAAAACCAGTGTAATACTTGTCTGCATAACATGGCCACTCTCCAAATGAAAAAATTCTCAGTCAAAGAAAAGCAAGAATTTGAAGGGTTATGGAACACAGCAACTATGTGGCTTCAAACAGAAGTGAAGCTCCCTGCAAAACCAAGAATCAGCAGAGAAGTACTGAAAATTTAGCAAATGGCTAATGTAACTATAATCATCACACTATCAAAATAAAATGCAAGATGATAGAATGGGGATAGTCCATGAAAGCCCTTCAGGTGAAGGCAAACAGCTCATATTTGATGTGATATCAAGAAACCAATCCCTGGAAGAATGCAAGGAGTTTTGATCCTGTCACTTCTCTAAGTCAGAAAACAATTCCACACTGAAAATATATGATATAATAAACTGTGCTAATAGTTTTCACCTTCACAAGGTCTTTCTTTCATCTTTAACATTACAACAGGCATTTTATGCTTTGGAAATTTGGTGGGACATGCTGTAGTCTTTTCTGAATCAGTCATTAACCATGCTAGCAGAAATACAGAGAGACAGGGGAGAAGCTGCCTCAGTACTCTGGCTGTAACAGTTGGCTTCCAGCATGTTTGGAAGTCCAGAAGAAACCAAGACGTGACAGCTGCTGCCGCTCTCAAGCTGCTGTGGCTCACGAGTGCCCTGCTGTAAAATATTCAAGATCTGTCCATTTGCAGTCTTCAGTTCATCTGTCAGTTAACAAGCTACGTTTGCCACCAAAGCCTCTACTCCAACTGAAGGAGAAAAAGGACAAAATATGAGCTGATGCAACAAACTTTTTGTCCTGGTTTCGGCTGGGACAGAGTTAATTTTCTTCTTAGTAGCTGGTGCAGTGATGTATTTTTGATTTGGTGTGAGAACAATGTTGACAGCACATTGATGGGTTTGGTTGTTGCTGGGTGATGTTTATACCAAGTCAAGGACTTTTTCAGTTTCTCAGGTCCTGCCAACAAGCAGGCTGGAGGGGCACAAGGAATTGGGAGGGGACACAGCCGGGACAGCTGACATGAACTATCCAAAGGGATATTCCATATCATAGAACGTCATGCTGAGTATATATAAACTGGGGGAGAAAGAGGGGGACACCATTTGTCATTGTTGCATTTGTCTTCCCAAGTAACTGTTACACTTGACGGAGCCCAGCTTTCCTGGGGATGGTGGAACACCTGCCTGCCCATGGGAAGTGGGGAATGAATTCCCTGTTTTGCTTTGCTTGCGTGTGCTTTTGCTTTACCTAATAAACTGTCTTTATCTCAACCCATGAGTTTTCAGTGTAGAATCTCCCAAATATCATGCCATATTTCAAATCATCAGGGGAAAGCCAGTATCCTACCACTGACACCTGACTACACTACGGAGAGGACCAGCGCTCTGTATGCAGACTGCTGATAGTCTGCATGTTCTGAATAAACTAAGCCACACTTACTGTAGTTTATCATACAAATAACTAAAAGCACTGAAAGAAATACTACACACCATTTCAACTAACATGCAATGTCTGCAGGGTTCTCTATTTTCACTTAAGCAAGCTATGCTTTGAAGAGTGACAGAATACATGTCTACTTGGTGCATTATAATTATTTTATAAATATCTGTGTAATTAGATTTTGTAAAATATACTCTACTTACACTAAAGAATATCTGTTTCTATGCTATTCAAGTGGGAGGTGAGGAAAGCACATTCAGCTGTCAGAGACATGACGAACAATGTTCGCAAAACGTACCGGACTAGAAACAAACACGCACATATTTTTATTGTTTCCTGGAAGCATTCTTACATGCTGGTTTTGTTCTCCGTAAGCTAAAAGACAATGTGACCCCACTGATCTTTGAAAGAGATCTTGATTTTGTTCAGATGAATGAACAAATCAATTTCCTTTTAACAAAGAGGTAATTTAACTGGTCAGCACTCCTTCAAAGCAATACATTCATTTAAGGTCTAAACACAGAATCCAGATCACTCGGTGTCTAAAATGAGATTATTCCCACAGCAAAATACATTTTCTACACAGTATTTCACAAGCATTTTATAACATTTCTGAGAGAGAAGTTTAGGAACTCCTTAACTCTTTCTAGCCCAAGAGGTACACATCCTGCTTGTCCTGGTGCTAAGTTCCCAGAATCTCAAGTCATCATTGCTAAGAACAAGACATTCAGGTAACTGCAGTGACAAGGATCATCACTTGCACCTAACATATGCCAGAAAAATAGCAGAACTGCAACTGCTGCACTTCCAATAAAATATTTAACATACCCACTGGCAAAATTCTGACTCTGGCTGGGAAATAGCAAAAGATATATTGGACCTCATCTAATTTACACAAACACATAACTAAGAAATGTTTTTAACTTTTGCCAGAACACCTCTGCTGAAATATTGGGCTGTTTTTCCCACTGTGTACAAACTGTTTAATCATTTACATAAAGGCTGTGGATAACAAAATTTAATTATAGCGTGTCACAGTTTGTATTTACGAAGACTATTCTTGACTCTAGTGTAATTACAATGAAACAAATCCTTGTTGCGTGATAACTATTTTTGGCTTCAAGACAAATATCAAGCTGAAGAAATCAGAGAGCAAGAATAAAGCTTACTTTAAAAATCCAAAACAATCCGAGCTTGAATTAGAGAATCACAGAATGGCTTGGGTTGGAAGGGACCTTTAAAGATCATCATGTCCAACCCTCCTTCCACAGACAAAGACATCTTTCAGTACATCAGGTTCCTCAAAGCCCTCTCCAGCCTCACCTCGAACACTTCTAATCATGGGGCACCTAAAACTTCTCTGGGCAACCTGTTCCGGTGTCTCACTGCCCTCATCATAAAAAAGGTCTTCCTTACGTCCAATCCAAATCCACCCTCTTGCAGTTTAAAACCATTGCCCCTTGCCCTGTCACTACAGGCCTCGGTAAAAACTCTCTCTCCGTCCTTCTCATAAAGCCCCTGTTAAATACCGAAAGGCTGCTGCAACAAGGTCTCCCTGGAGCCTTTTCTGCTCCAGGCTGAGCCACCCCAACTCTCTCAGCCTTTCTTCACAGGAGAGGCGTTCCAGCCCTCCGACCATTTTTGTGGCCCTCCTCTGGCCCTGCTCTAACAGGTCCAGGTCTTTCTTGCACTGAGGAGCCCAGAGCTGGACACAGCGCTCCGGGTGGGATCTCACAACAGGAGAGGAGAGGAGAGCAAAGGGGAAGAATCACCTCTCTGGACCTGATGGCTATGCAGTTCTCCTATTAGTTCTCTATTAACAGAATCAACATACCTAGTCACTGATGTAGACACTAAGTATTCTCCAAAGAACAGTAGTAATTTGTATTGTCTATTACTGAGCTTTCCTATGTAAGGCAAGGAAGTAAAGAGAAATACAAACTACCCGAGTCCCTTATTTTGCAAAATCTGAGCCATTTGGCATCACAGTTGCACAAAATGGAACACACTATACAGATTTTGTATTACAAAGATTTTCAAGAACCAGTCTAAAAAGAAGCATTCTGCTTTACCGAAGTCATAAAATATTTATAACTTTAACTCAGAAGAGTTTCATCTATTTACTTGACATTTCTACCAGAAGTAACTGTACAGACACTGGGATCATCAAACAGTGAATGGTGCTTGATAGTTAGTGGATCCTTCTCTGTGATCCAGCTAGTCAGAGGAGACAGTAACAGCAGTTATGCCATTTCTCCTATGTTGTCACTATTCCTGCTGGCAACCAGATAAGGTGGTGGAAAAAGACAGCAGGAGTAACAAGCCTGGCTGGATTGCCAGGAGCAGGAAACAAGGGAAAACAGTTTGCAGTAATCAGTGGGTGGAAAATGGAAACAGAAAACAGAGACTACAAAACCTTCATCATTCATGGACCACTGTCATGAAAGCTGAATAAGGCAAAACTAGTACGTGTTCATTTAAACTAAAGGACATATTAATGAAGGGCCTATATAAGCAGGTGAATTGTAGATGTCCTGAACAAACATCCCTTATTCTGGCACTTCTTATTTCTAGGAAGTTACTGAGACTGTATAAGTCTGTTACAACGATTTTTCTCTTGTTGAACCTTTCTCAAGTAGTATGTGCCTATGCTACTTGTCACTACAACGCTCCAGTCAGAACAATGAAGCTTCTTTAAGAAACAAAGAGAAGCACAAACAAACGATTAACATTACTACCCCTCCTGACATCCAAGTTTAAGAAAAATGCATGTTACAGTGTGCTTGAAAATTAGTATTTATATTAAAAATCTAAGACATAAGTAAAGAAAGGTGTTCTATGACAGAAATTAATTAATTTTTAATTTCACTTTTTCTATGTTCTTTTCACAGCTAATATTGTTGAGAAGTTTGGTAGTATCAGCCAGGGAGTTTTCTGCTCACTCCTGCCTGGCACACAGTTCAGCTTACATGCCCCAAAAATATTAGTGAACACAGACCTACCGTTAATCGTTCTTTTAAAAGTCCCGTTACAGTCTTTCTTGAACAGCAAAACTTTGATACAAACCCCATTCTTTATATTCTAAACCATGACATTCAGGTCACCAGATTCTTACATCTGATGTCTGCCGAAACATTGCACTATTGCATTCACTGTTTCAATTTCCTATCACGCCTGAAAACAAAAATCTCTCTGTTCATGCAGAAATGTGTCATACCAATAGAAGAGCATCTGTGCTCCAACAAATCCAACGGCATTTGTACTGATTAAGGCTAACCAGTTTGCACTTAAGTTTTCATTTTAAATTACTGCAATACTGTTGCAGAAGGCCAGGAATGATTTTGTTGTATTGGTTTAGCACAGAGGCTGCATCACACCACGCTTCACTAACAAGCCTGTATAATCAAATTACCCTTCCTCCAGCCAAAGTCTTTTAAAAATCTTCTTTGTCTCCAATGCAGTAAATTTGACAGCAACTTCCATGAGTTTAGATTAAACAAAAGACAGCTCTTTGGACATCATCCTACTGTTGTGCTAAAAGCCAAGAGAAGGCAGACAAGAAGGTTGTTCAAAGGTATCTGGGGCAAGATAGAATCTCAGCCAAATCTGATGATCCAAAACTATTACATCAAATAAATGTTTGATCTAGGTAAATGGCTGATACAGCAAAAGATAAAGATGCAGACCAACAGTTTCTGGATGAAAACTACTGCCCCAAT
This sequence comes from Falco naumanni, assembly GCF_017639655.2. Lineage (NCBI taxonomy): Eukaryota > Metazoa > Chordata > Aves > Falconiformes > Falconidae > Falco > Falco naumanni. Next base: position 37,237,495 of record NC_054057.1, read on the forward strand.
TTATGAAAAAATACATGGTATTTCACAGAAGAAACCAAGCTTTTGGGTACTGAGAAATGAAGGATCCTTGATAACAGTAAGGTCTCCTAATACCTGTGCTTGCCAAGATAAAGATTTAAGTAATCAGAAAGGATCAGGATGGTATGGAACTTCTGGCAGAATCTCACCAGAATGAGTTTAAAAGACTTTGAAGACCTGCAGGAGTTGCATTCCTCAATTTTATTTACCTTCTTCTGCATGCTACAGAGAAATTGTTTCCCTGGATTGCAACCTCAGAAATTGATATAATCCATTATCTTTCCTGTTAACAGGAGGAGTTTCCTATTACAGAAAGAGTTGTAAAAAGCTTAAACAATTAACTGCCAAGGGAAGAAATTCTTTAGTTCAGCAACTGATTGACCTTGTCCTGAAATGAGAATTCTTCATCATTCGTATTTACTCATGAGCTTTCTTATTGCTTGCACCCACAGTGTGCAATACTCCAAAAATTACAACAGATCCTTGGAGCCAGTGTGTTCTACAGATAATGGGTTCAATTGATACTCAGTTTGGAAACCCGAAAAACTATCTGGCTTCTACAGCAGACCAAGAAAGTAGAAAGTTTAATGAGCTTTTTGTAGCTACATTATTAAGCTAAAAAAAAAAAAAAAAAAAAAAAAAAGGAATTACAAAAACATTAGACAAGCCTTTAAAAAAATATAAAAGCAAACCCCAGAGGGTTTTTTTTCAGCTGTGTAGATTTGGAAGGGTTATAGTATCAATTACAAATGACTGTAAGTCTGACAGACTGGAGTCCTTTTTTGTTTTGAAAGTTGTTTCAGACTTACTGGAAAAAACAAAGCGCCAGCTCTCAAAAATAAAGGCAAATTTTGCTTAAAAATAAATATCTGAAATTCTAAATGGCAGAAAAACTAGTTTATTCCTACCTTGAAAGAACTCTATCCCTAACAGCAATTCTATTTCAAGACATTAGCTTAAAGCAAGCTGAAGATGATTTTCATTATATAGACTCAAATTGGGTTCATTATATACACTCAAATGGGGTTGTTCAGCCTTGAGAAGGCTCTGAGGAGACCTTCTAGCAGCCTTCTAGTACCTAAAGGGGACCTACAAGAAATCTGGAGAGGGACTTTTTACAAGGGCATGTGGTGACAGGACAAGGGGTAATGGCTTTAAACCAAAAGAGGGTAGATTTAGATGAGATATTCAGAAGAAATTTACTGTGAGGGCAGCGAGACACTGGAACATGTTTCCCAGAGAAGCTGTGGATGCCCCATCCCTGGAAGTGTTCCAGGGATGGCTGGAAGGGGTTTTGAGCAACCTAGTCCAGTGGAAGGGCGTTTGGAACTAGATGATCTTTAAGGTCCCTTCCAACAAAACCCAAACCAGTCTATGATTCTATGGAAAGTTATTAATGACAACTAGATTACTTCTTCAATTCTAACAATCTCATTTACCACTCCTACTATTTAGATGCCAACATTTTATTGATTAATACAATTTATTGTGTGCTTTCATGAAAACAGCATTGTATCTGGTTTGCAGCAAAATTTCCATTGGTTTTAGACTTCACAAATACAAAATCAAACACTTGATATGTAACTTTACTTCTTTTAGAAGTCTGCTGTTACCAATATATGCATTTTTCTTTCCCATTTTGTTTCCAAAGATTATGAACAGTTACAGTAATGGCCATACTGGATCAAATACTACTCATCTAATACCTTGTCCGGAGAGTTGCCAGCATAGTGTACCAATAAAAAGTACAAAAACTGGGCAAGCATGAACTGATACTTTTCCACAATCCTCTCTTAGTCTTCCACAATTTATCACTTGGTGACTTCTTGAGCTAGGTGAGCTGTTTTTATATTAATAACCTGTAATGCATTTTTCTTCTATTAACTTGTTCAAAACCTCCCTGAACCTACGGAAAATTTTAAGAGCCACAGCATCCTGAAATTTCACAGCTTAACTATTCATTGCAAAGAAACATCTGTTTTTAACCTGACACTTGTTAAATTTATTTTTCACTGTCTACAAGAACTGAGAGGTAGACAACACAAAAGCTTTCCTATTTACTCTCTTCTTTCCACTTGCAATTTTAGGGATTTCTATCATACCACCTTTTACAGGTGATCACCCTTCTATCACTATCAATCTTTTGCTCTTTTACAGATTGACTAACCCTGATTCTTAAAGAATGGATTCTGTGCAACTTTTAGATCCTTTTTGCTTTTTCTGACCTATTTCCAATGCCACTAACATCTTTTTGAGGTAGGAGCCAAGAAGCTGTGTACAACATGCAAAATGCATGGATTTACATGGTGGTAGCATGGTCTCTACTCTTTCAACATATGACTTACTTTTTGGACTGGTAAGGACTAAGCTGATTTTCTTCAGAGTTTTTATTATAACCGCAAGATCTTGTTTCCGAGTGGTAATAATTAAGAGAATAATATTCTACATAGATTTAGGACTCCTTTTTTTCTCCCAACAACATAATGTCTCACCTTTTAGCTATACTGAGTTTCATATACTATTTACCACTGTGTGTCATAAAATTCTTTTGCAGTTAAACTGTGTTTGTAGTATTGTCTACAGAGACTATAATCTCATGACTTACCATTTTTTCCAGATCGTTTACCCTCACATTAAACAGTACAGGTCCTAGCACAGATCTACCTGGGACTCTATTAGTAATCTCCAGACATTGCGAAAACTTTCTCTTTACTCCTACCTAATTAAACAGCATGCAACAGACCCTCCCTCTTCCCCAACACTGTATGGACTCTAAGACTTCTAAGCAAGGGATCACGTGAAATGCCCTTTGATAATCCAAGCAGATTATATCAAATACATTTTCCCTGCTAACGTCTCCAAATAATTTTAGTAAGGTTGTGAGGCCAGACTTTGCCTTACAACGCTATGTTGACTGTTCCTTGGGACATCACATTTTATCAATGTGTCTGCTCATTTGGTACATTATTACATCATTTCTATTAATACTCCAGGAACAGGCATCAAGCTTATGCATCTGGTGTTCCACAAGTCTGTCTTGGAATCTTTTAAAAATTGCATTATGTTAACTCACCTCTAGTAACGCTGCACCAAGTTAGTTCTTAAGAGAGAGGTTAAACATGACAAAATGCAAGGTTTTTTGCAGTTTTAATTATCCAAAAGGTACTAAAGAAAACCATATCTGCACGGAGAAGAATAACCTGAAACAGAGTCTCCACCACTTTTCTACAGGATACAACAGACTGAGAGTTCTGAGATCTGACCTACAAAATTAGACCCTGGCTCTCATCACCAGTTAAGTACATCTCACTTCATCAAACAATACCTGACAAAGCGATGGTGCCTGCGCTAATCTGCCTTTACCTTGTTTGATTCAGCCAGAATGCAGGAAACCTGTAAAGCACATCTGGAACATCGTTTACATTAAGATAAAGGAGTGCTATTCTGTCTTTTAAGAATGTTGAATTATTTTAGACTTCTCCCCTATTTTCTCAAGAAAGACCTCTCTCGCCAAGAGATGCTGAATATCAAGGAAAGGTTGTAGCCAAATGCTACAAAAAAAAAAAGAAAGCATAAGAAGTCCTGTGTGTTTTCTCTCCTACTCTCATCAAGTTCATGGGATCACATACACAGACCTTGCTACTCCTTACTCTTCTCTACTTCATAGCAACAACAAATAAAGGGAAACTTGCCAAACAAATTGCCCCTCTCCCTACAATTCCCCTGGTCTCCTGTAGTCTCTAAACATTGTCACTTTTATTACTGTTCTCCTCTTCATGTTTGCTGGGGAGGAACAAGACGACACCTCCTCACAAAAAACACTCGGATAGCCAAAGCATACCTGAAAAATTTCACTGAACTTCCCAATATGAAGGAGAAAATTCCTCTGATCAGAAACAGATCTAAGCATTCAACACTAATTATACAGTCTAATATACCTGTCAGGAAATTACTTTTTGTGCTTTAAATCAGAACACTGCAGCCTAAAAAAGGGAATTATCATAAAAAGATTTTGATTGTAACTTGACTGTTGCTGGATCTCCGTAGAACCTGATCATGTGAGGTACCAGATTTAAGCCTGTTCAACAGTAGATTGCTAATGGTCATACAGTATTGCTCCCCCTACTCAGCAAAAGTCTTTGGCTTGCTGTTCAGTGGTCAAGATCATCTCAAGCCTTGTCCACTAATTCACCTTCATGTACTGCCCAAGTTCTTGTGGGATGGTTTGGGGTTGGGTTTTTTTGGATGGAAAGCTGCTACCTTACCTCTTTTTACTTACTTCGCCAGCAAGCACGTGTTCTGAAAAGCAGCATTTATTAGATTTACGTAACCTTTGTTTCTAATACTGCTTGCCCATGAACCTGTCTGGTATCAAAATACATAATCAGAGTTCATCACTGGCTCTGTTCCTTCCACATCTGCTCCATACAGTTCCCTGGGTCGTAAGAAAAGAATGACTGACCATGCTGCAAAACATAGCTAGCTCACCAGTGGATCCGGTACTTCTGGTTAGGTAAGGTGACTTCTAGGACCTCTGTGTCTCTTATTTGCTGCTACATTAGACAGAGAGGTCCTGCAGGGCAGAAAGATCCAGGTCATCCTCCTGACTCAGGAGGTGTCAGTGACGCCGCACAGGAGGTTCTTAGCCAGTGCTATTTCTGAATGCTGCTCACAAAGTCACAGAGGACATCTGTACATGGGCTTTCCCTGCTGTGGTAGTGCTTCTGTGATGAGGACACACTTTCCCTTCCTTCTACCTCCATAGCTAGGCATGCCTCCTCACATCAGGGAAGACTTTTACTTCGATGTCTACCAAACCTGGCAAAGCAGTGACAGAGGCACTCTGTCAAAGACAGCCTGTGGCCACCTGAGACCAGGTAACCCTGCATGCTTATGTAAAAGAGCAGGCTTACAGCTGTCAGTCAAGTCACCATGTCTCTCCTTCAGCTTGACAAGCCTATTCACCTTCCTTTACCATGACTGGTAAAGCTGTTCTTAAGCAGCCTGACTCACCACTAGGAAAAGTTCAATTATCAATCCAGCATTTGCTAGGTACTGGTAGAACTTATATCTGGCTGCCTGAAAATGAGACAGAAATCCACTGGGGTAAGGTCCAAGAATACAGTTCATTAGAAGAAGAATCCCACTGCCACTTTCACTGCACACACCTGTGGGAGCAAAAGCAAGAAGTGGTAGATGAGACATAAGTCAGAGGAAGCAGCTGTATTAGTTTCAGCAGCTCACAGAGTTGTGATGCTCAGGAATCCCTTGATGGCTGTTTTATGAACAAACAGCCCCAGTGCCAATGTAACACACAGGCACTTATTTAAAAATAGTTCTTCCTGCTTGTAAAGTAAAAGGCATCACAAGAGAATCCCTTCCCCACAAGAAAAAAAAAAAAAAAAAAGAAAAAGAAAAAAGCGTATTTCTTTTTCTCCGGCACCTCTTGCTCCTGTCTTGGGTTGTTCTCCTTCAGGTCCAGTTCCCTGTTACTGCTATCCAGATCAGTGTGTGACTTCTACCAGACTTCTCCAGAAGCTTCACAAGTAATTTTAAGAGTTATTATGAAGCACGCACTCAGCAAGTTGGAAATCTGCCTCCATTATCTTTTTATGACACTAATGTTGTTTGAGAAACTTAGACTGTTGTTTCTAAAGTGGTTTTCATTGACCCCAAAGCTGATCCTGCCCTTTCTGTTTCAGATTTGCCCCTTCTGTTTGTCCATATTCCTGCACTTTATTTTTTACTGGCATGTGCCTTTGTAACTGCCTAGAGAAGCGGTAACTCAGAGCAGTTCCTTCTTTTGGGTTTTCTTCCTGGATGTTGATGGTCCAAACAGCCAGAGCACGGCAGCAGCAATAGGAAGGCAGGATGATTTGTGCTAGTGCATACCGTAAAAAATGGAAATATTTTCAAAACAGTGTTTTTTCAAACCGAAGTGCAGACAGAAGCAGAAACACCAGCAATGTACAAACTGTGCAAAGCCCACAGCTGTCTGGGTGCTGCAAGCCCAGCAGGACTCTTCGTGAGAACAAACTCTACTAACCTGGCACAAAGCTTTTTGAACAAACACAGTCTTGAAGTGGGGGGTGGTAAGAAATATGTCCAATAAAATACATATCCACATGCACTTTGGGAAGGTCTACTGTTGAACAACAGTCATCCCTTCCTTCCCTCCTATACTGCATATCCTTTGGCATTGTATTTCATAATAGACAATCCATACACCAGATTTTCAATCGCTGGTAGATATGTAGAAACAACAATACTTTATCAATAGGGTCAAGGTATTCACTAGAGAATTTAAGTCTTGAGGTCTTCTGAAAATTTCCAGCAGGCAATCTACCCTGGTGTCACCCTATGTGCTCGTATAACATCCTGCATAGCAAGAAGCTTGTTCTAACTGCATTAAACTACTCTCTAGAAGATTCAGAAGGGGGGAAAACAAGGAATAGACAAGAAGTGAAAGAAATGGAACAGTATTTGTATTACAGTAAAAGTAAGAAGCATCTTTAAGCCGTTAAATGCTTGCTTCAGAGAACAGCCATGACTAACAATATACACTAATAAAAAATATACCCCTATAAAGAGATGAAATAAATATAAGAGATTCCATTTTTAAAAGGTGGCTTGTATGAAAACATATCATATTGCAGCAGAAGGGCACGAGGTTGGAACATTCCAGGAATCAGGGATGCTAGAACCACCTACTCTAAAAGGCACATAATCCACCTATGCAATAGCTTGGTCATTTTCAGGATGTAATCAAGTGTCTGCATAACATAAAATCTTACTTCCTTAATCAATTAGAGCAAACTGTGTTAAAAAAAAGCCCAAAACGTCACATTTTACAGCCTCATGTCCCATTTAATCCACTCTGAAAACAGAATACTGCTCTCAGGTCTTGAATTCTACATTGAAAAATTTTAAAGCCACTTCTATTTTTAAGAATGCAATACATTTAAATAGAATGAGAAATCATTATCAGAAACATAATCAAATGTAAGGAATCAGGGCCACAACACACAATTACTGCATCAGAACGTTTCTCAGGTTCCCTCGGTTACAGCTGTTTGGATACAGCAGCTGGGTGGGCAGTTTAAAGAGGACAACAGAAATCATCAGAGTTAGAGTAAGCAGACCCAGGCAGTACTGGGGAAAACAAAATATACAATAGCTAAAACCAAGGCATGGTCAGAGTGGACTGTCTGGCTTTAAGAATGTGGAAGGATTTATTTTCACAGTAGGCTGTGGGCAGACTGGTTCGGGAATATTTTTTGTTCAAAGCTCATACTGAGGTTTTAAGTTTCAAAAAGAAACTTTTTTGAACAATTCCATTTAGCACTAACCCCATCTGCTTTGATCTGCATATCATCATACTGTGAAGGAGCTAAAACATGCTGAAGACACCCAGAAAATACTGTCTGGTTTTGCTAGAAATTGTATTATTCACACAGAAGTTATTCTCAGGAAACATATGATTTTGGGGTTTAGGATTTCTTCCCTCATACTCATGAGTAGATGCTAAAATTGAGAACCTCTGTAAATCTGCAAAATAACGAAGGACATTTATTACTAACTCCTCATAGCTACCCTGATACCACAACCTACAAACCTGAAGTGAATTCACTATACTTTTAAGGCTTGTGACTAATTTAGAAGAAACTTGACTCATTCTCTTCTTAGAAAGTCATATGAATAGCTAAAATGGGGTGGGGGTGGGGTGTAAAAGAAATTAACCAATCATTGGTTTATTGATTTTAAAACCCTGGTTCTCCAACTGATTCCCCAAATCACTGTATACATAATAGAAATACATGCAGGGAAAAAAAAAAAACAACACACCAGCAGGATTTCTGAATTGAGCTCACTGAGACTGAACTTAAAAGGTGTTTCTATGAAATAAAGACCAAATCAACAGGCACTTTGCATTGCCTTTGCAGTAAAATTATGTGACTGTTTTAAGTTTGCTTATTTTACATTGTCATAACATCCAGTGTAATAAAGACTAAAATCTCAAAGTTATTTCTTTTTAGTTAAGCATTACAACTATTTTATGCTAGAACGTGCTGCCTGTCTAACTTCCATTCCAGACAAATTAATTTAACTTCCTATTCTTTTCTATTCCTTTATTAAGTAGGTATAAATCTCAGGCAGCTCCCTTATGCAAAAGTCTGGATTTATGAATCTGGAAAAAAAACACCCAAACAAAAAAAACCCAACCTCAACAAATAAAACCAGAATAGCCTGTATTCCAACTACAGTTGTACATTTATTTCATTGTCTGAAAGGATGCACAAGAAACCAAGCTACTTCTACAAAGCAGGAAAAATTTATAAAGTAGTATTACAGAAAAAACCCCACCAACATTATTTAAAAATACCAAACTCTGGAAAAAAGATACCTTGTTCAGGATTAGTTTATTTCATTACAGACACATGATAATTCAAAGCACTAAACTAATCACTTCAAATCTTTGACTATATAGAAATCAGGTTAAAAAACAAGGTTTGAGCCATATAGTAGAATTTACAGGAGATTCTCTTTTATGAAGCTCCATTCTGGGCCATGGGCTTCAGCTGAGCCAGAACCAGCTGTATGCAGAGGAGGGATAAAATGGTTGTGCAGCTACATCATCTGATATGGAGCAAGTACACACTTACATTGGAAGGAACCTCTGGAGGTCAACTGCTTCAATCTCCTACCCAGGGCAATCTTCAAAGCTTCAAAGGCTGCTCAAGGCCATTCTCAATTAAGTTGAGTATCTCCGAGGATGGAGATCCCACAGCCTCTCTGGGCAACCTGTACCAGCATTTGACCAACCTCATTGTGTAAACCTTTCCCTAATGTTTAACTGAAACATTCCTTGCTAGAATCTTTTCCGTTGCCTCTAGCCCTATCACCCAGCTCCTCTAAGAGAAGACAGAAGTAGACTCTGTACCCTTCCACTAATTGAAAATAAGATCCTCCCCACCTAGTGTTCTCTCAAACCAAGGACACCCAGCTCTTCCAGCTTCTCTTTTTACATTATGTGCTCCTGCCCCCTAATTATCCTGGCAGTCATCTTCTAGACCTGCTCCAGTGTGTTAGCTTCTCTCCTATAGTGGGGAGTGTAAAACTAGAAGTTTCAGACGCAGTCACAGAAATTGCCAAGCTGACAGAAATGCTTGCTTCTCTCAGCTACTGGCTTCATTCTTGCTAAGTAAAGGCACATGGTTGACTCACACTGGGTGTCCACCAGGAAAGTGACATCATTTGCTTCAATGTTGCTTTCTAGTCATTGGTTCCCAGGCTGTACTACTGTGTAGGGTTATTGTTTCAATTTTCAGATGCTGTTGAACACCATGAGGTTCTTGTCAGCCCATTTCTCCAGCCTGCTGAAGTCCTTCAGAAAAGCAGCCCTGCCCTCCAGCACACAACCTGGTGTCACCAACAAGCTTGCTGATTCCATCGCCTCATGCAGATAGCTAATGAAGGTTATAAATGGAAAACTGCACTATTTAATTTTACTGAGTATTAATTACCATGTCCTGAAAAGGATAAAGGAATTCCATGTTGTTTAACGTTAACTAATTAACAGGTTGGTAAATGGGACGTTACAAAGAACTTGCATTTCAGTACACAAGCCACCAAATAAAGCCTCTTCAGTCTTTTTTTTAATGGCCAGTTTGCACTTGGTGACTCATTGAAAAAGCTCCAATGAAAGATTTCTCTCCAAAACATCCTTCTAAATATGGAGAACTAAATACATGAAGTATCTGTGTCAGTGACTCAAGAAGTCAGGGAAGAGGGCCTAAATTAAGAGCCGTTGTATCTTTGTACTGCAATAAGCCACAGAGCTGTTAGTAATGTCTCAGTACCGCAGGTTGTGCGCCTTCATACACAAGCTTTCAGAAAATGCAGCTGGAGTTCTTCCATTAAGAACAATTCCTTTCTCTTAGAACTGTATATAACTCACAATGCTGCATAGCCCTAGATTATTTGGTATTACAACTTTGTAGTAGAACTATTTCTACAGAAGAAATGTGTCAAATCATTGCCTAAGAACCACATGTTCTGCTATTGTGAAGTCTGCTATACAGCTGTGTCTCAAGATCTGAGCTTTAAAATACCAAGATCCTCACCTTGTGGGTACAGAGGTAACTTCAATATTTAGTAAACATGAATGAAACCGCATCAGTCAGTAAGTTCTTAAAAACATTAAAACATTTAACCTGCATTATTAGCACAGCTGGAACTCTGGTTTGTAGTAGCTACACGCTTTTTTGGTTTTTTCAAAACATCAGTGAAATTCACCATTTTGACAAACTAACAATATATTTTCTGGGCTCTACTCTGCCAGGACGTTTCTACACATAGTCTTTCAACATAATAAGAGAGTTAACTGGAGATTAATACATTTGCTTGTTCCCCAGCTGCTTAGAGATCTAGGACACAGCAGAGCCACCTGGATTTTAAAAAATCCTCAAAAAATAACAATTCTGCAAGTAATGTACAGGCAAGGTAATAAGAAAAAGGACATTTCAGAGGAAAAGTCCATTGCAACAGCATTTACAGGTTGCTACTGCCGAAAATCAGTACTGATGTGCATCTAGCCTTGCATATATTATTCTTATATCTTACACACATAGTAGCTAATAATAATAAAAACACACAACTGCATACCACAGCAGTACTGTAACAACCAAACCTTCAGTACAGAGAACAGTTCATTAGTAAAATTACAACAGCCCTAAAATTCCTGTTCTTAAGTCCATGATAAATTATAACAGGACCAGTATTTAATGTAATGGCAGTGGAAAACCAAAGATAAATACATATCATGATCTTTTCTCATAATTTTTAACTTTGCCTTCAAAATTCCAATTAGAAATCCACTTGAAATAAAGGGGGTGGGGTGGGGTGTAGAGTTGCTACCCCAATTAATATCTGTGAAAGCTCCTTGCAAAGGAGATCTTAAGTGGACTGTAAACACATCTCAAACTAATAAATATAACAAAAACAATTTTATCCACTAAGTTATTTGTAGTAATTTACCATCATCAGCACCGAAACCGGCTAAACACAAACAAAAATGTTCCTAAAATTACTTAAAGTACCTGCTATAAGAATAAGCAGGGCCTGTTTTTAAAGTGGAATTATATTTATAAACTAGAAAAAACTTGTTCTTTTCTATGCTAAATTCCAAGAAGACTGATTAGAAGTGAAGGACTTGGGGCAGATCAGAGAATCAGTTTCCTACTTATGTTTACATTTAAATGCAGTTGAATACAGAGTATATAAAACAGTCAAGAAACTTGCCATTAGTATATACATAAACAGCATTATATATGTTACCTTTAAGTGTATTTTCCCAGAAACAGCTTTGAAACCCCCAAACCTGTATCCTTCCTCAAGTCATCTTTCATTTACAAACAAACAAACAAAAAAAAAAGGTGGGGGGGTATCGCCAATACTCCTGTAACACATTTTTCAAAAGTCAGTATTCTAACTTTTAAAGACAATAACGACAGAATTAAACTGGGTAAGAACTTTCACAATTAGCCACAATCATCCTTTTAACACTCTTCAAGTAAGTTATCTCAGTGGTTACCCCTGGCTGACATCATCTATTGGAGTCTAAGTCAATACAAAATTATGTTTTCCTCTTTATAAACTTTAATTCTATGTGAATTACAGTTATATATTCATTCAGGTTGGTATTCACATAAAAACTTGCCCATTTGACTTAATTTCCCCTTAGTTTATCTCACTTCTTGATAGTGCTTTGCTTCACAGTGTCCACAAGACTGTGTCTCTATTTTTTAAACTGCTAAGAACTGTTTAGAATTTCTACTTGTATAGAATTGCCAAATCATTGATGGTGGTTAAAAAAAGCCCAAACAAACAGAAAAAAACCAAACCCTCAACACCATAGTGTCTCTAAAAGGTGTCACCCATTCAATTAACTTCACAAGACAGAGGCAACAGCTAAGTATAAAACAGCATATGAGACATTATCACAGCAGATAATGCTGAAGACAGTCCTGACTCTACAAAAATGTTTTACAAGAGCAGATCAAAGCTACAAGGCATTCATGCTGTCAACAGAAGAAAAAAAACCTTTGCTTCATGAGGTATAAAACAAAAATGAAACACAAAATAATTGAAAAAATAAGGGGGAAAGGATAGAAAGAAGAAAAGCAAGAAAAATAGGAATAAATATTCAGAAGCTAGAACACTATATAAATAAATACAGAGGAAACACCAACACAACACCAAGGTAAAGCAGCTACTACAAGATATGGGAGAGACACTGTACAGAAGAGAAATGACACAAACCTCAACAGTAGTAGCAATCATGGTCCAAGGAAAAAACCAAAACTCTTACAAGTTACACTTTTCTTAACTTGCATAAATGGAAAAGGATTTAAATGCATCAGATTTAAATACACTACATGAAGGAAAAAAGTCTGCCTCCATGAAACATATTTTAGTATCTGAAGTTAATCCAGAATTTGAAAATAAGCAATGGACCTTTTCTTTAATAAGTGTTTATTATCTCCCTACCTCTGATAATGACTCTTGAAAAAAAATGCCACACGTATTTAAGAACTTACTCCACGTTACTGAAAAATGGCCCAAATTTACAGTAATTTCTTAAAGCTATATTTAGGAGGTATACAAGTGATTTACTTTCCTGCTTAATACAGAGAATAACCTACAACCAATCGATCTCTTCCATAGCAAAACAACTCTCTCTAGATTCTTTTGGGTTTCAAAGCTTATTGTCCTATTTCTACAAGTCAAGATTCTTAAACTGACTTGCATTGTATACAGTCTGGCAGATGATCCAGAAATCGATCACTCTTTATTTTTTCCTCTAAATCATGCTTTGTTTCAGAATGCTGTAAGCGAGAGAGGGTTATGCATATGCCTTACAGACTATCAACTGTAAATATAGGAGAATTTCAGATCATTCTAGCAAATACCACAGTAACCTGGAAATGCCTAAATTGTATTTTTGACCACGGTCTTTATTATAAATCAAGGACTAAATGGTTCAAAGCAGTTTAAAAATACTCCTTTGAAATTAACATACACCATTTGGCTACCACATAACAGTCCTTATTCCATGGAACTTGGTGACTGCAGTATTTCCAAAAGTCTCCTTGGGTTTATTTACTTGTATGCTTCTGGGGTGCCATTTTCACAATAAAAGTATATGTAAAAACAGCACAACTACATTTGTTGTTGTTATTTCTGTTGGGGAGAAAAGGAAAACTTAAGTGCAGCAAAGAGATATAGAGAAGTAGCAACCAATAACCAAGTTTCTACTTTCCAGAATGCTATGGGGGCAGACGACACCATGGAAGTTAAAATCATAGAATCCTTTAGGTTGGAAAAGACCTTTAAGATTATTGAGTCCAACTGTTAACCCAGCACTGCCAAGTCCACCACTAAATCATGTCCCTAAATGCCACATCTACATGTCCTTTAAACATCTCCATGGATGGTAACCCAAGTATGTCCCTGGGCAGCCTGTTCCAATGCTTGACCACCCTTCCAGTGAAGAAATTTTTCATACTATCCAATCTAAACCTTCCTTGGTGCAACTCGAGGCCACTTCCTCTTGTCCTGTTGCTTGTTACATAGGAGAAGAGATTGACGCCTTGCTACAAACTCCTTTCAGGTAGTTGTAGAGAACAATAAGGTACCCTGCTGAGCTTCCTTTTCTCCAGGCTAAGTAACCCCAGTTCCCTCATAAGCCTTGTGCTCCAGACCCTTCACCAGCTTTGTTGTCGTTCTCCGGACACGCTCCAGCACCTCAACGTCCCCCTTGGTGTGAGGGGCCCAAAGCTGAACACAGTGTTCGAGGTGCGGCCTCACCAGTGCCCAGTACAGGGGGACAGTCACTTCCCCAGCCCTGCTGGCCACACTGTTTCTGACACCAGCCAGGATGCTGCTGGCCCCCTTGGCCCCCTGGGCACACTGCTGGCCCGTGTGCAGCCGGCCGTCACCCAGCACCCCCAGGTCCTTTCCCACCAGGCACTTCCCAGCCATTTTCCCCAGCCTGTAGCGCTGCGTGGGGTTGTTGTGCCCCCAGTGCAGGACCCGGCACTGAGCCTTGTTGAACCTCATACAACTGGCCTTGGCCCATTGGCCCGGCCTGCCCAGACCCCCCTGCAGAGCCTCCTGCCCTCCAGCAGATAAGCACTGCCCCCCAGCTTGATGTCCTCTGCAGACTTACTGAGGGTGCACTTGATGCCCTCATCCAGATAGTCAATAAAGATACTAAAAAGAAATGGCCCCAATACTGAGCCCTGGGGGACACCACTTGTGACCAGACACCAACTGGATGTAACTCCATCCACCACCACTCCTTGGGCTCAGCCATCCAGACAGCTTTTTACCCAGCATGAAGTATGCCCGTCCAAGCCATGAGCAGCCAGTTTCTCCAGCAGAATGCTGTGGGAAACGGTGTCAAAGGCTTTACTAAAGTCTAGGTAGACAACATCCACAGCCTTCCCCTCATCCACTGGGGAGGTCACCTTGTCACAGAAGGAGATCAGGTTCATCAAGCAGGACCTGCCTTTCATAAACCCAGGCTGCCTGGACCTGATCACCTGGTTGTCCTGTACATGACGGCACTCAGGATCATCTGCTCCATAACCTTCTCTGGCACAAAGGTCAGGCTGACAGGCCTGTAGTTCCCAGATTCTCCTTCCAGCCCTTCTTGTAAGTGGGAGTCACATTTGCTGACTTCCAGCCAACTGGGACCTCCCCAGTTAGCCAGAACTGCAGACAGATGATTGAACATGGCTTGGTGAACACTTCTGCCAGCTCCCTCGGTACCCTTGGTAGGATCCCATTTGGCCCCATAGACCTGCGCGTGCCTGTGTGGTGTGGCAGGTTGCTGACCATTCCCCCTTGGATTATGGGGGCTTCATTCTGCTCCCCATCCCCGTCTTCCAGCTCAAGGGGCTGGGTACCCCAAGAATAACTGGTCTTACTATTAAAGACTGAGGGAAAGAAGGTATTAAGTACCTCAGCATTTTGAGGAAAAAGGTCCTTTGTCACTAAGTTTCCTCCCACATCCAATAAAGGATGGAGATGCTCCTTGGCCCTCCTTTTATTGCTAGTTATATTTATAGATTATTCATAAATTATTTTAATTGTCTTTTACAGCAGTAACCAGATTAAGTTCTAGTTGGGTTTTGGCCATTTAATTTTCTCCCCATAACCTCATGACATCCTTATAATCCTCCAGAGTTGTTGCCTGCCCCTTCTTCCATAGGTCACCAACTCTCTTCCGCCCCCCCCCCCCCCCCCCCCATTCCAGCCAAAGCTCTCTGTTTACCCAGGCCAGTCTTCTTTCCTTCCAACTCATCTTTCGGCACATGGGGACAGCCTGCTCCTGCACCTTTAAGATTTCCTTCTCGAGTAATGTCCAGCCATCCTGGACCCCTTGCCCTTCAGGAATGCCTCCCAAGGGACTCTGTCAACCAGGCCCCTAAACCTGCCCTCTGGAAGTCCAAAGTAGTAGTTCTGCTGACTCCCCTCCTTACTTCTCCAGGAACTGAAAGCTCTATCATTTCACTATGGCTGTGCCCAAGACAGCCTCCAACCATCACATCACCCACAAGTCGTGCTCTGCTCGTGAACCACAGGTCCAATGGGGTGCCCTCCCTAGTTGGCTCCTCACCAGCTGTATCAGGCAGGTATCTTCCACACACTTCAGGAACCTCCTAGACCGTTTCCTCTCTACTGCATTGCATTTTCAGCAGACATCTGGTAAACTAAGTCCCCCACAAGAACAAGGGCTAGCAATTGTGAGACTTCCCCTAGCTCCTTGAAAAATTATTTCATCTGCCTCTTCATCCTGGTTCAGTGGTCTATAACAGACTCCCACCATGATATCTGTCTCGTTGGCCTTCCCCAGTTAATACCCATAAACGCTCAACCCCATCATCACCATAGTCAAGCTCTAGACAATCAAAACATGAGGGGCTACCCACTGTCTCTCTCTCTTTGCCGATCCCTTCTAGATTTAGAGCCATCCATTCCAGCACTCCGGTTATGTGAGTCATCCCACCATTCTTCCATGATGGCAACTATATCCTAGTTTTCCTGCTGCACAATGGCTTCCAACTCCTCCTATTTATTGCCCATATGCATGCATTGGTGTAGATGCACTTCAGTTGGGCTATTGATCCTGCCATCTTTTTGAGCAGATAAGCCCTAATTCTAACTTCATCCCTGCCTTCCTGAAAAATCAATAATGGATAATAATCTGAGGGCTGTACCAGGGTAGGAGGCTTTCTCTTCATATCTTTAACACTGGCCCCAGGGAGGCAGCAGACTTCCCTAAGAAGTGGGGTCCAGTCTGGACACTGGGCCTTCTGTTCCTTTCAAAAGGGAGTCTCCTACAACAATGATCTGTCTTTTTTTCTTTATGGGAGCAGTTTTGCTGCAGGGTATAGGCAGACTTAACCCTGGTGACACCTCCAAGCTAGATACACCATCATCCTCATTACTGTTCAGTTCCACTTGCAGAGCCTCACACATATTGCACACAGGCACCTGGGAAGGTGGGGTAGTCACACAGGAGATGTGCTTGCTGCTGTGCCAGGCAGAAACTTGTTGCCATTGCCCCTATTCCTTAAGTCACTGTGTTCAGCTGGGCAGGGAGAGGTTAGGGAATCCTCCGTATCATGTGCCCTTTAAGTTTTTCAGGTATGTCAGAACAGTAAGCACAAACCACTGGGAAACTCCCTTAAGTAGGAAGAATCCCCAAGTAATTTAATAAAGTTTTCTCCAACATAGAAGCCTGCACATAAGAACCATTTTATATGTAATTAATGATACACTGCCTTAGTTCTCATGATGTAATATTTAAACTACACTAACTTATTGTCAAAGAATAACATTACCATGCTGCAAGCTGTGTGCAAACATTCGTTCCTAGGTGCAAGTTTATACACCAACATAAAATTTACTTTTAGAGAATTCATTTTGGCCCTTCCTCTTCCTTATCAGAACAGAACTGAACAAGAAAGGTTCCAAGAGGAACTATACAGATAACACTGTCACGCAGCTGCTCCATAAAGCCATCTGAGCCAGGAAGGATCCCAGGCATTCAGCAGAGAAGCCCTTCCAGTTCCCTGCAGTAATCCATTTACAACCCGTTACTGTATTTTTACTGCAATTATCCTTCAACAGTCAGAGTTCAGAATTTATGTGCTTTAAAACATAAATCAAAGCAAAACCACTACATGAAAATATCTCTTAAGCAACTCCAACAAAAACCCTTAAAGAAAATTCAAGGATACTAGCAGTACAACAAATTAGCTCTAGGTCAAAAGATGTGTTTGCCTTACCTAAAAGCACGGCAATTCTTTTGTTTGGAAAACAGGAGACTTAAGGATACACATAAATGTGAACTTGAAATATTAACCTACATAATATATGAGATGATTGCACTTCTGAAAATTACTTTTTATTACTAAAAACAAGAATACAGAAAGAGGATCGGAGAACTAACAAGGACTCCTTCAGACCACCTCGACACATCAGTAGAAGAAAAAACCCTGGCTGATTTTACACAAAGACTTATTTAATTTCTTTGTATTTTCATAGTATAATTTAAGGTAATGTCAGACTAAAAAAAAAAAGAAGCAGAAAGTAAGGACTATACTGTTAAAGCATGGAGGGTAAAGGAAATTCAGAAAACAGTTAAAAAACCACAAAGCAACTAACTAGGATCTATCTTTCGCCAAGTGATTTTTGGACTAATAAACTGAAGATATCCTGCTGTTGCTACATTTACTTGTACAGCACGCCGAGCATTTTTTGAGATGAGGAGATAAATGAATGCACATATACATAAAAAACCATAAATTAAGAGTTTCTGCAATGCAAAACATACTATTTCACTGACACTAGAGAAGACAATCTATTATTCCTTAGGGCAAAATCACAGAATGGCTTGGGTTGGAAGGGACCTTTAAAGATCATCATGTCCAACCCTCCTTCCACAGACAAAGACATCTTTCAGTACATCAGGTTCCTCAAAGCCCTCTCCAGCCTCACCTTGAACACTTCTAATCATGGGGCACCTAAAACTTCTCTGGGCAACCTGTTCCAGTGTCTCACTGCCCTCATCATAAAAAAGGTCTTCCTTATGTCCAATCCAAATCCACCCTCTTGCAGTTTAAAACCATTGCCCCTTGCCCTGTCACTACAGGCCTCGGTAAAAACTCTCTCTCCGTCCTTCTCATAAAGCCCCTGTTAAATACCGAAAGGCTGCTGCAACAAGGTCTCCCTGGAGCCTTTTCTGCTCCAGGCTGAGCCACCCCAACTCTCTCAGCCTTTCTCCAACAGGTCCACATCTTTCTTACGTTTGGGGCTCCAGAGCTGGACACAGAGCAGAGGCGAGAACTGTCCCCCTTGACAAGCTGGCCATTCTTCTTTCTACATAGCCCAGGATATGGTTGGCTTTCTGAGCTGCAAGAGCACGTTACCCACTCATGTCCAATTTTTCATCCACCAGTATCCTCAAATCCTTCTCCGCAAGGCTGTTCTCAATCCATTCATCTCCCAGTCTGTATTGACACTAGGATTGCCTCAGCCCAGGTGGAGGACCTCATGCTTAGCTTTGCAAAATGGCAAGTGAAAACTATTTTTACTAGTTCCACTTTAAATCTGGAAGACATTTAGTGGTTCTGAAGAAAACTAGCAGGTTTTAAACGTCACAGACTTCTCTGGCTGGAATTTTTAATGTAATGTAATCTTGCATGAAATATCCTTTACCCCTAAAATTTATACATGTGTGATTTCAATAACACTCCACAGAAAAGCATGCGGCCTTGGGAGGAGAGAGGGAAAACAGTAAGTTTCTTGTCTGATGATGATGGTGTTGAAAACACAACTGCCTCTGTCTTTTTGAACATTTCACAATTTCCACAGGGTTGCTCTTCAAGCAAAACAGATCTCTCTTTGCTATGTATCATTACCAACTATGGAACTACAGTAATGTGATTGGAAACATAAACTGGTTCAGCACATGTATTTGTAACCTCCAGCTTCACTATTTTCTTACTGGCATGAGTAACCTTAGCAAAGGCTACAAAACTTCAACAGTGATAACTGCAGAGAACAACTTTAAGTTTTCAGATTCCAAGGTGAAGTTAATTAACTAGTCAGGTAACAGTAACTACATGACATCTAAACAGCAAAGCTAAAACCAAAAAAACCCCAACCAAACAAAAGAATCAACCCAAAATCACAAATAAAAAACCAAAACAAGAACTAAAAAAACACAAACAAGCTAAAAAAAACCCACCCCACTAAAAAAAAAAAATCACCACAAACCCTGCTAGACAAACTAGTTAATAATTAATAAACAAAGCTCTATTACTGAAATAAAAAGCAATGTAGTGGTAATCAATTACAGCAGAGGTGTCACAGACCAGTGGGTGAGAAACTGCTGAGGACAGATTAAATCAGCTGTTGGGTTAACAAGGTCTTACATAGTTTTCTAAAACCATTTCTTTATAGTTGTTCCATTAAACAAAAGCTGACAGCTGGAGAAGACACTCCCTTTTAAATGTATGTGTTTAGTTTCCTTTAATTTCCTGGAGCGTATATGCCTGATATAACAAGCAGGTATATGTAAACTTACATACAATATAAAACTAAGTCTAGGAAACTCAGTATTTCTTTCAAAGAGGCCTAATCATGTACATATATGTACATACCCAGTGCAACCTAGATGTGTATGGCACAAGTTAAAATTAAAGGGAATGCATAAAACTTACTTGTTTAATTTTTCTATTTTGATTACTGATGCTATTATTGTAACAGTGCCGCTGTTGTTCTTTTGGTTGTTGTTTTTTTTTTAATTTTCATTCACAATATTCTCGGGATGCATATATATAAATATATATATGTATATAAATACGTTGGCACCACCAACATAATTTAGGTTTTTTAGTAGATTTCTAGGAATATTTTTATTCAGGAACAATATATTGCACTGTTAAAGTATTTTATTCTTCTGTTTAAGGACAAAATTTGTTAGAGAAGGAATTTGCTTGAATACAGGACCACAGAAAGTCTTGGAATTAAAGTTTCCAGAAGCCTCTTCTGTAAATTGGTCTCTTATTTGTAAGGACTGTCATTTTACCTTTTACACGTCCCGGGGTGGGGGGGTGGGGGAAGTTGCTATAAATTCTACTACTTCACTTCTGTGTCGGCACCTCAAATAAATAAGCCACATGTTCTCAGAAGTTGAAAAATGCTGTTGTGTCCCATCTAACTAAAGCCTTCCCCCCCCCCCCCCCCCCCCCAAGGAAGAAGAGTATTTTTTCCTGTACTCAAGATAGATTTAAGAGAAATTAATCCACCAAGCTTCATAGTGAAAATCAAAGAGATGAAAGTAAGAATAAAACATGTAAGGAAGACACAATCTCTTTCCTTGCTAACCTCCACAGCTAATAATTCTCTCAAAAGCAGTCTCTTTAGGGAACACGCTTAAATTACAGCACACCTACTGATGTTACATCTACAACTAAACCTCTTTTTCTGAAACTTGTAAGCACAGAAATGCACTCAAAGAAGAAAGCACAATCAACAATGGTTAGTAATGGGGTGGGGGGGAGACAATTTAAGCTGTGGTATTAGTGCCTTACTCTGCAGAGCCTGTTTTTGTGACTCCACGTTTCGTCTGCATACCGTCTGAACTGTAAATAAAAGGCAGACTGAGCAATCCTGAATTGTCAAGGTTCTTAATGTTCAAAAGTAGCCGAAAACGCCAGTACGTGTTTAGACATGCCTGGAGAGTGACGCTGCTACTTAAATAAAAGTGTTACAGTATCAAGACTCAAATTTTACTCTGAGAAAATCAAAATGAAAATTAGGATACGAGCTCGCGAGCATCCGGTTTCTCTCAGGACAGACGGCTCCGGACGGCGTCACCCAGCCCTGGAGCCAGGCTCCGTCGCCACGGCCCCCCAGCAGCAGCAGCACATGCTCCCGTTCCGGCCGCTCGCACTTTTTCCCTTCTGCCTTCAAGGCAGCATTTCCAGGCTACCGACACGGCGGGCAGGAGCTCAACAGCGGGAGCTGGCTGAAGCCACGACATCGGGCAGCTCCAAACTTTCCACCGCCGCCGGCCGAGGGAGCCCCGCCGCCCCGGGGCTGCCGCTGCCGAGCGCCCCGCACCCGGCCGGCTTGCGGGCGAGACACCGGGACGGCGGCGGCCTCTCCCCCCCGTAAACAACCCAGACCGGCGGCCGCCGCCTCCCACCATTACGCTTCCCCACAGCCCGCCGCCCACCGGGGCCCGCGCTGCCGAGGGCCGGCCCGACACAGGCAGCCAGCCTCGATAACCTGCTGCGTGTTTACCTCCGCTCGCCGGCGCTAACGCTGCTCTCGCCTCCCCTGCTCCGCTCCGCTCCCCCAGCCTGGCGACGGCGCCGAGGAGCTCTCGGAGCCGCCTCCCGGCCCGCCCCACCCGCGATGCGAGCGGCTGCCGACGCCCAGATGTGCAAAGCCCCCCGGCTGCGCCCGCGGCCCGATTCCTCCGGCCTCGCCCCTCGCAGCCCCGCGGACCCCGCCCGAGCCTCCGCGGGCGGCGCCGGGATCGCTGCCAGCGCTGCGGGGTACTCACCGGCTCCTCACAGGGGCTCTCCTCGGCCCTTCCCGGCGCCTCCGCGCCCGCCACCCAGCGCCTCCATTTGCTCAGCGGCTGCTCCCCTCCGCTTCTCCCGCGCCTCGCTCCTGATACGGCGCCCTCTGGAGTGCCCGCTCCGCCGGGGCTCCGGCCGCGGGCAGCCGGGGCCGTCACTCAGCGGCTGAAGCGGTGGAGAGTGCCCGCCCGGCGGCGAGGCTCCCTCCGCGCAGGCAGGGCGCTGCGGCTGCCGCTGTGTCGCTGCTCCTTTGTTCGGCGGCGGCTCCTGGCGGCGTGGCGGCGCTGACAGCTGCCGGCAGCGCTCCTCGGGACCAGGCGGCCGCTTCACCTCAGCGCCTCCCTGCCTGCCAGCAGCGCCTCATGCTCCCGGCCCGCGCCGCTGCGCGGTCTCTCTGCTTGTTTCTCCGCCAGCGGTCAACAACCGGCGGCAGCAGCAGCAGAAGTTCAGGCCGCCGACCCGGAAACTCATCGGTAGCCGAGGCCCGCGGGGGTCCGACGGGAAGCGGATCCGCCGAGCCGGGGGAGGGAGCGGGGCGGGGCCGGGGCGGAGCGGGACGAGGGGCCTGGGTGCCGGGCGCGGCGAGAGGATGGGGCGGCAGGCGAGGCGCTGGAGGAAGGCAAGGAGGGAGCGGGCGAGCGGGGCCGGGGCGCTGCCCTTCGCCCCGATGGGGCCGTCCCGGGGACGTGGAAGCCGTTGTCGGTCCGCCAGGCTGCGGCGTGAGCACCCCTCCGGGGCCCGGCTCCAGGGCGCCACCGGGAAAGTTCGGGGGGGCGTTTCCCGGCCGTGAGGCGCCGAGCGGCGGGGGGGCTGCGGGCGGTACGGAAGGCGCGGGGCCCCTGCCCGCCCGCCGTACTCAGCGGTCGGCGGCCGTCTCCCTCCGTGGCGGCGGTTTCGCCGGGTCGAGGCAGCGCTGCGGGGGAGGCCGAGGCCTTCGCCGTGGCTCCCTGTGCGGGGCGGCCTCCCTCGCGGGGGTGGCGTGTCCCCGTGGGGCGGTGGGGGCCGCCCGCCGCCTCGTCCCGGCGGGTCCGGAGCTGGCGGGGGGCCGGCGGGCCGCGCTGTGGGAGGGGGCGAGGCCGGCGGCGCTGGGGGGAGCCCGGCTGAGGCGTGTTCGCTAGACCTGCCTGCCTTGGGAGGGTGACGCGTTGTTGGCACCCGGATTTGGTCAGGGTCAGTTCACTGGTGGTGCCTTCTGAAGGTGGACATCTTTATTGCCTTTGCAACCCCACTCTTCTTCATCCTCTGTTTTTGTTTTCTGGAGTCATACCGTAGTTCTTATTGTGAACCAGACGTTCTCGTCCCGCTCAGGATTTAGTACAGAGCAGTGACAGAAGGAGTTCACCCGCTGCCTGTGCCACCTGCCACCCAGGTGGCCCAGCCCTGCCTGTGCAGGATCCCTCCTGCAACCTGTGACCCAAACCCGGTATATCCTGGTACCTGTAGGGAAACCCAGGGAGCACACCTTCCTCAGCTGCCTGTAAGGGATGGTTGGTTCTTGTTGCTTTCAAAACTCCTAATATCCCGAAGTACAAGCTCTCACAAGTCACAACAACACAAGCGTGTTCCCTAAAGAGACTGCTTGTTTAACGTTTCTAGGTGCTACTGTAACGCAAATCAACAGGTATTTCTACATGGATATTATTGTTCAAGTACCACCATTAAATCCTCTAATGTATTTATTTTAACCAAAGGTGAAAATATGCATGCTGTTACTTACGTTGGGTTTTTTTAATATGTTTTCAGGTAGTCTGATGCCAGCAAAAATACTGGACTAAGGGCATGGGACTCTGAAGACCTTTGTTTCTCCTAGAAGAGGTGAAGAAGCTAGAAACAGTAACATCTAAAATCTTTGTGGAGGGATTAAGTCTGCAAAAAGCATGTGCTTAGGGATGATATAGAATGACAGGAATTTCATTTGCAGATGAAGCAGATGATTATCTGGAAGATGCTAATGGCCAGACATGACCTTTCTCAATTCTGATATATGATTTAGCCTTTGGACGTTTTCCCTATCATTTTTATAACATTTTGTGATTACTGGAATTGTCACTTGGGGTTAAACAGAAGGGTAAGCAAGCTTTTGTCTTACATCTAAAAACCTGTGTCCACTTTCTGCAAAAACTAAAGATTTATTCCTTTTAGAAGCTCTGTGTTTGAATTAATTGTGCATCGGTTTGCAGCTTCACTGAAGTAAATTGATCCATACTATAGTTCATTTTCATCAGCTTTGTTACTTGGGCTGTAGGGAAGATGGTGTTCTACTTCTGGTGGGGGTGGTGGGCAAGCAGAATCAGGTATTTTCTTGAAATCCCTGTGGAACTCACAGAAATGGAGTACTTTGTTATGGCACATACAAATTACAGTGCCTTGTCACTTTAGAATGGTTTTCTTTTCCATTTCATATATTCTTCAGAGTCCTGAATTTCTCTGACATTATGGCTAGCTTGCAAAAAGGGGAAGATAGTTACAAAGTGGGAAAAAAATATACATTATTTTTATTTTAAAAATGGGTTAAAGAACAACATTATTTGTATTACATCTATGTGATATAGAATTCTCCCCTTTCATGAAAGGGAAACAGAATTATATCAGCCATTGATATTTCTTCAGCTAAAGAGCAATAAATGAATAATGCAAGGAATCAGTGGATATAAATACTGCATCCTGAACTTTATCATGCTGTTGGATTTTTTTTTAACTGAACCTTTACTTTCTGTTTATTCATTGTTTCCAGTGATAAAATAAGAAGGCGAAATGGGAAACCCAGAAAACATTGGAGATGCATATGTTGCTGTGATTCGTCCAAAAAATACTGCTAGCCTGAATTCTCGGGAATATCGAGCTAAATCCTATGAAGTAAAACTATTTAAATTTTTGTATTTATTAATGTTTAAAAAAATTTTTTACTTAAACCAGAAGAGAAAATGTGACAATAAAATATTTAAATAATTTCCATGTATGTCATATACCTACTATGCATTGCCCCATCCTTACGGTATTTGAACACTTTAAGGTTTTGTAATATATTTGTGTTTTGTTTCATTTCATTTCAGGGCCTCTTGCCCTGCGGGCTGCTCATTACAAGGGTACAGCCTGGTCTTTTTCTCTTTAACCTTACTGTTATGGAGGTCATTCTGACTTTGCCGTCCTGCTCCTCCACATTCAGCACTTTCTGAATTTTGTTACTGCTTTTACAGTCATACAGTAAATAACAACAACAACAAGTTCTGTGCTTGTTTCAGTTGTACTTAAACTCCTTTGGTTTCATTATTGCTTGAAGATTTTATTGCTTGAAGTTCCCATTGAAGGCCAAAAGAAAAAAAGAAAGAAAGTTTTGCTGGAAACTAAACTGCAGGGAGGCACTGAGATAACTCAGAGCATCTTGGATTATGTATTAGAAGCCACCAAACCAATTTCACCAGCCAATCAGGGCATTAAAGGTAAAAAAAAAATATCTGTGGTTGATAGCTCTATAAAAATACTTTAAAAATTAAATGGGCATGGAAACATGCAAAAGCATGAAATTAGTTTTTTAAAAAAAGAAGGAATGTTTTGAGGTTCATTAAAAAAATGCAAGCCAACTATACAGCTAAAACCATTAATTTACCTTTTTTCCTTTTATCTTTCAGCTTTATAAAATGCTTACTAAATTATTTTTATTAAGTGAAACTTTTCTTGTCTGTACTACTACTTCATCTCAAATTGAGGTTTGTAGCTAAAGTTCTGGTAAACTGGATTGAAGTGGCTTTTTAATCCTCTATTTCAGCTAAAACTTGACTTGAACTAGTGAATTGATTGCTTCTAAAGTCTTTTCTAAAGCCAGCATCGTTCAGTAGGCAGTATCTACATGAAAATATTTCTGGCATAATTTACCACTTACAGATATAATTTGATTAGTACATTTTCTTTTTTGCTGTTGTTGCATAGCTGGTCTAGCAAAGAACCTCATGCTTGTGCTGACAAAAATTGTTTTAGCCAGCATATTTCATTTCCAGATTGGTATAAATTGTACTGACTAAAGCATGGTTTTTTGCTGTGTATCTCATCTCTGCTCTGTAAGTAAAGTTATACTAGGAGGGTTGTTAGTTCAGACAAGGCAATGCAGTGCTAGCAATTTAGAAAAGGACTAGCTGGTTGCATGGTAGAATGTTGTGGGTGGCAGTAATTGGGGCTGGATGAACTTAACAAAGCTAGCTGAGCAGCAAACATGAAATAACATAGTAGTATTAATACACACTGAGGAATACCTAGTAAAAGCAAAAACTGTTTCTTCCATGGTTTAGAGAGTTTTAAATTGACTTTAACAGAGGGCTGAAGCATTAATATGCATAGCTTAGTGTGGCCACTGCTAAAGTATGCAAGTGAGATCAGAAAAGCAAACAAAATGCTGAATTCAGTAAGAGTGTAAGGGAGGATAACAAAGGAGGAAAATACTGTCATACCACTACATATAGAAAAGCATAGACCCTAACATGGAATATAGCATGCAACTATAGCATGCTTTCCCACTTCAGAAAGAATCTTGTTTAACCTAAAGATTTTGAGTGTGAATGCTATGAAAAATCAGGGATATAGAAAAGTTGCTATGAAAAAATCAATTGCATTTTTCATGTTAATTGATATATATATATGCATATTTATGGTCTATTTTTTAATATGTATTTAGATTTTCTTAACTTGCTTTAGATTATATATTTCATAGTTATAATTTTTTTCTTCTCAGAAATAGGGAAATTGAGTCTGGTAAGCTTTCAGATAGCAAACTCTAGGTTTTATTGGTTGGTTGGTTGTTTTGTTTTGTTGGTTAATTAATTAATTTGGCTTTTTTTAATACTGTGCTAGGAAAGCGTGTAGTGTTAATGAAGAAGTTTCCTCTTGATGGAGAGAAGGCAGGCCAGGAGGCATCGCTTTACATTGTTCCAACTGTTGTGAAAGGTAACGTTGAGCATAATTTCTGAAATTGTACCCATTTTAGCAGAAGTTCAGTTGAAGTGTTATTAAGGATTTTTGTGAATATGATAATATGGCTTTTTCTGTATTTAAGCATTAAAAGTTGCATTCAAGTGGAAACCTCTCCCTGAATACTCTAAACTTGAAAAAGTTACTTAGAATTAAGGAAAAAAAACCCTTGTTTTTTAATGTATTACTTTTGTTTCTGTAACAATAGTTTACTTCTGTTTTAAGCTGTATTTGTTCACTTGATTATATGTAAAAACATATGCGTTAACTTGTATAGAATTTACTGAAAGCAAGTATGAGACACATACTCTATTCAGTTCAGTGTTCTTTACTCAGAAAAGAATACTTCTTGAAGTCTGTGAACAGTTATAGCAAATAATGTCTTTAGAAGGCAAAGTAAATTGCTTGTCAGGAAAGTATTTTTTAAAAAAAAGCCTGAAGTGGAAGTCTTTGTGCTTTTGGGGAAACTCCTTCATTTTTGCCTTACTAATAGTTTTTATGCTTAAAACCTATCAAATAAATACCATTGTGGAGATACCAGTGGCAATAAATACCTCTTCTAGTCCTGAGTCCTATTCTTCTTTTCTGGCAACAGAATACATTTTGCATTAATTTTTTAGATGAAGCTGATCACACTGATGAAATAGCAGCTAAACGCTTTTAAGGTTTTTAAGGCTTCTCTGTTGGGTTGTGAATTGTTCTGTAAGGATTGTATGTAATTTCTATCAATTGTCATTTGGAAAAAATGAAGTTATTGTAGCCTAAAGTTAGAAAGTGCTCTCAAGAGCGTGTAACTGCAAAAGATGCAGAAGGGAAAATAAGTTTCTTCTCATCGATTTGTTTTCAGAGTATGCTTTCTTTTTAGATAATACGAAATACGCATACAGTCCTGGATGCCCTGTGTTCTACTGTTTACAAGACATCATGAGAGTCTGCAGTGAATCCAGCACCCATTTTGCTACACTTACTGCAAAAATGTTAATTGCCTTGGATAAGTAAGAAATTTCGTCAGTAAAAATATGTTAAAAAACAAGTTAAGATAATTTGTAGATGTAGCACATAGTTTTTTATAGCATTCTTGTGATTAAGAAGGAAATCATTGTGATATCACATTATTTTGTTGTTTATCAGAAACTGAAACCTTGACAGCAGATATCTAAATCTTTCTAAAAAAGTTTTTTGCAAACTCAAGAATGGTGTGCTTATCTAAATCAAGTGGCTTTTTACAGGTTCTTGCTCACAGTGAATGTTTTGTAAAAGCATATACTAATGATGAATCTTTTAAAAGTGACCTTTAAAAGTATCTGCCAGTGTAGTAAAAACACCCCGTTAATTGTATAATGTGCATGCTTACCTTTAAACTAAACCTCCCTTTAGAAAGGGAGTGCATCTTCCCCAGCCATACAAATTTATTCGCACTGGGGAGTTAACTTTCAGAAGGTGATTATTTGTTTAGTCAGATTTATAGTAGTTTGAAAATTGAATATGTGAGCAGTTTTTTGGTCTTTTTAATGTACCCTTAACAAATAAATAGCAGACATACTTACGTATGAACTTATTTGCATTAATAAAGTTAGCTGAAAATCTTGGCTAATGTGCAGAATTGTAAGTTATTAATTATAAGTTAGGCTATTATCTACAAAGATTCTGTGTGTAGGGTTTTTACAGTTTTATTGGTAGAGTCATAATATTTGCATGTATACCATCATGCCAGTTAGACTTATTTGCTGCTTAATGAATGCATTCAGACTCTAAGCTCTGCTTAAAATGTGTTACAAGCCTTACAGTTGTGCGAGAAGCCTTGGCAGTGTAATAGTAAATAGTTTATATTGATTATTCTGTATGTATGTAATCTGAAACACTTCTGAAAGATTCAAACTACTGTAACAAATTTATCTACCAACTGTTTATAGAGGAAAAGCCTGAAAATCCCTCAGGAAGGCAAGAGGGTGTTTATAGCGCAATGGCCGCAATTTTACAGTCCTCCTTTCCAGTAGGACCGTGAATAAGGGAAGGAAATACAGCTTTTGCAGCACGTGATAGCTTGGAGGTGGGACTTAAAAATCCAGGCCTAAGCATATGTGGTGAACTGCAAGCCGTGTTCTGCCATTCTTACACATGGTTCCGGGACAGACAAGATCCAAGTGGTCTGTCAGTGGATCTATCTTTCCAAAGCATGTACTACTTCTTCTGTATTTCCAGGCTAACTCTCTAAATGGAATTTATATGTTCCAGCAAAGCACGTGTTTATCTCAGGCTTGTGAGAAAGTACATGCAGAAACCTAAATACAAACCTGGCTTTAGACCCTTAGTTAAAATGTGCCCCATTCAACATAACACTAAAATAATTCAGCAATTTAGTGAAAATACATTTATGCAAAACCTGAGATGAATAACTTGTCCTGAGCCCTGTGTTTTATGTGGCGGAAAAAAATGCAGCAAGTGTACAGTGCTGACTGCCCCAGTAGCTCAGAATAAGAGGGCTCTAAAGCCCTTCTGTACTGACAGTAGGGGAGCACTTAAAAGAGAATAACCAGCACAGCTTTGTGAAAAGGCAGGTGGTAGCCTATCTGAAAGAGGCTTAGCAGTTCGAAAACTGGACCTTCTGATTTTTTGTCTTTCTCCAACTCTCCCTAATGAAACACATAAGTTAGAAGACTTAAGTCAGCTCAGATATTGAAACTTCAAATCATCCTTAAAAAAATGCTTTAAGTTTCAAAATGTGTATGTTGAGATTATTGAAAGTACTGAAAGTACACAAAACGGTGACGTGTTGGTGTGGTTAAGTGTTTTTTCTATAACCAATGTTACTCTTAGTTTAGCTTATAATTTCCTTTTCTTAGAGTTTGTATTAGCAGGAAATGTGTCTGAGCAAATATATTTGCTTAACTATACTTGGTTAAAAAATACTGTGTTTGGGGATTAATTTAGTCTTACAAAATCAGCTGTGCAGCTTATAATTAATTGTTTTTAATTAAAATATGTGATTATCATACATGCAACCCTTACTCGAACAAAATAATGGACAGGCATGACCAAAATAGTCCTTTTCTGTCTGAAAATAAATTACTTGCGCGTTCTGTCCTGCAGGTGGTTAGATGAACGGCACACCCAGTCTCACTCTATCCCAGCTTTATTCAGACCATCTCCTCTTGAGAGAATTAAAACAAATGTAATAAACCCAGCCTATGCTATAGAACCTGGTCAGACAGAGAGCTCATTACATATGGGCTATACTGCCCTGGAAATAAAAAGTAAAATGCTGGCGCTGGAGAAAGCAGATATGTGTATTTATAATCCTTTGTTTGGATCTGACCTTCAGTATACCAATAGGGTAAGAATTATATTTTCGTTTTATATTTGTGGAACATATATATGTTTTCATTTTACAATTCATTCATTTATTTGATATGAGTGTGTGCTTTATGTTTGATATAATCAGATTTCTTTATTGCACACTTACTGCTAAATGGTTTTTAAAATCCTCATATTTGAACATCATTCTTGTTAATTGCAAAATGTTAGTCATAACTTGTTTCAAGAGAATATTCGGCCTGGATGGGGGATTGTTTAGGCAAATCTCAATAAGGTATTTTTTCAGTTGTGCTTTAAATTATGTCTTCACAGGTTGACAAAGTGGTAATAAATCCATACTTCGGCCTTGGAGCCCCAGACTATTCAAAGATTCAGATTCCTAAAAGAGAAAAGTGGCAACGTAGCATGAGCAGTGTCACAGAGGACAAGTATTATGTTACATTCCTTTTTCATTAATGGATATTTTTGTTTTGTTTTATTACAGTAGTACTTGGTAGACCTGGTCAGAGTGAGATTCTTCTTACCTTAGGGCTTTATTGTATAAATATTTTCAAAAAATTCTGTTTGAAGTCTGTAAGTACTGAAACACAACAATTAAAGGATGGATCAAGAAAGGTTTAAATTATAAACATTAGGGAAGCATTTATTAGCATAATTATTACAGCTGTGGCTTGACTACTGCATGATGAAAATACTAGTTATGTGAATACTGGCACGTTCTAGCTGCATGAGCTTCATTTTTGTTCTTCGTGTAGATCTAGTTAGTGCTATGTTTATGATTTAAAAAAAGTTGATGCTCTTAACTATTGAAATATTTCTGATCTGTGTTTTCCTCTTGTTTCCCCTTCTAATTCATAGAGAACACCAGTGGGTAGATGATTTCCCTCTTCACCGCAGTGCTTGTGAAGGCGACTCTGATTTACTAAGCCACCTTCTGGATAAAAAGTTTTCTGTTAATCAGTTAGATAGTGACCACTGGGCTCCTATTCATTATGCATGCTGGTGAGTCAAATTAATATAGTTGCCAGTCAAATGCATGCTTGTTATCATGATTCTTTATCACTAATCATTTATGTAACTTGTCATATAGACACAAAAATAAGTAATAAAAAAACCCTCTAGACTTGTTACGCTTTGACTTTAATATATGTTAGTGTTACCTTCTGAAGAGAAAGATTGCTTCAGGTTTTGAGGTAATTTCAATTTGAATGGTTTCAGAGACCAGGTGTGGAAATCAAATCATCAAACACTTATCTATAGCCTCTTGTATCTGTCCTGAAACATGTGTTCTAGTTCCTGTTGGAGACATTGGGTCTGGTTTAGTGTGGTAACTTTCACAGTCTTTGTTCATTAAAGGCTCTGAGCAGTTTTACAGCACAGCCATAGCTGAGCTGAGCACATTTTGATGATGGTCAGGCTTTGAGTGGGAAGCTGGACTAGGTGACCTACAGAGGTCAACTTCTCTGATGTTTTAATGAGATATGATGTTTTAATCTGTAAGTGCTTGAGAGCTTTCCTCAGTTGTAAAAATGCTTTTATTTTATGCAAGTTAGTCTTTTGTATTTATAGTAGTGTCTGATGATATGAATAACATCAAAATCAAACTTGGCTATAAAAAAAAATAGTTGATTTGCAGTGTTTCAGAAAGCTTACATAAACAGTATACGCAAGATTTACCAGTTATCAGCATGAGGCTTAAGAGTCCTCAGGATCCATCTGCATGACAATCAGAAGCTTTACTCTGATTCTCACACAGAGTATTTTTTTTTTCAGGCAAGGCTGAATTATGTTTTGCCATGACTGAATTGCTACAACTACCCAAAATTAGCTAGTTTAACGTAAGGTTCGTTTTGTCTGTAATTAATCCAATAAATGGTTACTAGACCAATGGTTACCAAAATGGTGCAGAACTGATAACTAATTTCTGAAAACATATTAATGTTGCATTGTCTTTGGTGTCCTTTCAAACCTAAAAACTTGAGCATGGGAATACTTTTCCATATTTAGAACTATCTGGAAAAAAAGATTTTATTTTACATTTGCTGTGTCTGTTCTGCTTTAAAACCTGTCTACAGGTATGGAAAAGTTGAAGCCACTCGAATGCTCTTGGAGAAAGGGAAATGCAATCCAAATCTTTTGAATGGCCAACTTAGCTCTCCTCTTCATTTTGCTGCTGGAGGTGGGCATGCTGAAATAGTACAAATTCTGCTAAATCATCCAGAAATTGACAGAGTGAGTTCTATTTGTGTATAGAAATAGAAGTTTTAGCAACAGTTTCTAGCTTGTGTGTGTGTGAGATATCTTGTGTCGAGATCATGATGTGTAAACATAATGATGCTATTGAGAGATTACCAAAGAATGGTTAATTATCTTCTATTACCTCTACTTTCCCATTGTGTATCAATTAGATGTTTGAACTGTAGGATCAAGGATTTTAATTATCTCAAAAAATGTGTACATGCTTTACCTATCTCCAGTGAAAACACTGTATTACCAGTGTTTCTGTTTCTGTTTGTAGCATATTACTGATCAACAAGGAAGATCGCCGCTGAATGTCTGTGAAGAGAACAAACAAAATGAGTGGGAAGAAACTGCAAAACTGCTGAAGGAAGCCATAAATAAACCTGTATGAGTTTATTTTCAAATTATTATATTTAATTTATTTATTATTATTCATTATAATATTTATATTTTAATATTAATTATAATTATATATTATATATAAATTATAATTTAATTTACTCACAAACTTGTAGAAGAGCTAGGCTGACATAGCTGCTATTGGAAATGTGCAGTATACTGAAATTGTTAGTGTAAATATTGACAAACTAACGTTTTGTCTCTAAATGTTTCTGTCTATATTGCTCGAGAAATATATGCAAGACTTTAAACATGATTTTTAAATTTATTTGTAGAAGCATCAATCATGTCAGCTACTGATTTTTTGTCTGCTTTTGATCATATAACCATCAGCTTGCTTTGTGCAGTGGCATCCTTAGAAGGAGCGTTCAGCTGGCTAAATGTAGGGTTCTACAAAATAAGCTTTACATCAGTTAGTCAGTGTAAGCTTCCTTGGCAGTCAGTGGAGATCGAGCTAGGATAGTAAACAAAGCGTACGATGTGATTCCTCTAGTTCTGAAGTAGATTTAGAATCAGCCAAATGATACAAAACCACTTGTTTCGTTTCTTTGACTTCAGATGCAACTTGTATCTCTGTAGGCAGGTGGCAGTAAACCTGTTGATTTTTCAAGATGTTTTAAATTATTTTCATTTCAGTCTATATGAATGAGTTTTCCAAAATAATTAATGAAGGGAATTGACCTCCTTTATTTTAGGGGTCTTATTATGCAGTTGGTCAAATGGCAGAAACATTTAACCTGTTAGATGAAAACAAGACATTTCATGGATTTATGACTTGTGTGTATATGCTTTAAGCATCTGTTTTACATAGAATTACGTCTCACAGGAGGCATACTCCGGGCCCATATGCAATTCAGTGAAAGCTGTGGGAGTTCTGAAGGGGAAAGTTATTTATTAGTAGTAATATTATAGAAGTGCTAAAAGATCTTAGTGAAATTGTACTCTTGTTGTACTGGGGTCTGTATAAAGGGTGGTTCTTCCGTCTGAAAAGTAAGTCTTTAGTAGAGACTGATGAGGGGAATCATTCATAACCTGTGAGTTAACAGTGAGGTAGATGTTTGAGGACATGCATAGGCACTTGAGCCCAAATCTCTTGGGGAACTTCTAAGTGCCTGCTTACCTTTGAGTTCAACAGAAGTGAAGTCCTCAAAGTATCAATAAGATCTTTCTTGGGGTTATTGTGGTAAGAAGCACAGTGTAAGAATTTGCACAGGACATGAAACAAGCAGTTTTGATAAATAGTAAATCTGCAGGAGTTGTTCTTTTTCTCAACAGTATGGATTAATTGCTTAATTATGGTAAAATTGCTTTTCTCTTCAGAAGCACCAATATATTTGTTTAATATGTTTAAATTTTTATGTAGTATGAAAAAGCACGAATTTATCGTATGGATGGGTCATACCGCTCTGTGGAGTTGAAACATGGAAACAATACTACTGTACAGCAGATAATGGAGGGAATGCGTTTGTCTCAAGAAACTCAGCAGTACTTCACTATCTGGATCTGTTCTGAGAACCTCAGTAAGTAACAAGGAAGATCATTATACTCGAGAGCTTGTAATGTTTTTTTTTATTTCTGCTTGCCTTTAGAAAAAATAGTATTTCCTTAGGAAAACAGGAAACATCCTCTCTCACAGTTCTGTATTAACCTCTTTCCATCAGCTTTTAAAAGTCATCCTTTACAAGTTAATTTGTACTTAGACTGTCTGTTGATACACTTTGCCCCTGCCAGACCCTCTGTAATGCCTGTAGGTCTCATTCTTTCTATCTTTTGCATAGGGAGTGAGACCAGGTTTTCTATTCCCTCTGCTTAAGCTTTCCTCCAGTAGATCAGCTGCCAGCCTTTACAGCCTGATGTCTCCAGACTGTGCTTTCAGAGCTATAGAAAGCTTCTCCAGTTTAGGTTTTTGGGTACTTGCAATAGTCTGACCCTGTGTCACTGTGGCATCTAGAATGTACTTCATCTAGATGAAGATGAGGCTAGTCCAGACTGCCTTTCTGCTACAAGGCACATTTGCTGTCATAGTCCTTACTGCTAACTTACCCTGATTTTAGTAGTATTTTTCTTCCCAGAGCATCTGAAATTGGATGCCTGTAGTTGTGTTTACCAATATTTAATCTATTTAAAACTAGTAATTAAAGTAAAGCTGATAAATATTTTTTCATTAGGTCCTTTAATGATATGAATTTTCATGTGTTTTGCACCAAAATGATTTTTGATAAACAAGTTTTCAGATATATTTGGTGGAAGGGAATTCTGATGCAAAACATAATTACATTTGCTGTATGTTTTGGTATTTATGATCTAAATAAAAAGTGTATTTATAGTTGTAATTTGAGATGTAGCAAAAGGTAAGTAGGACCACAAAAGTGATTGTGTTTTGTCAGAAAACATAGGAAACAGTACTGCTGGAACAAGAAAGCTATGGGATACATTATAATGGATTTACAAAGCATAATTCAGGTCTGGTAGGATACTGTGTTGCAAGTGCCATTAACACAGAAGCCTTGCATTTAAATTTTTATTTACTATTGTCAATCTTCCACTACAGTGGCATTGTTATTTTTTTTTTATCTATAAATTTTGCAGGATATCTGTTCTTCATTCTTTTTAAATCTTTTTCTCCCAGTGTCACGCCATTTGCCTTTTTACTTTGCTGTATGCCGCATGGCTACTGTAACCCTCAGTTAAACATAGATGTTAATGTCTGGAAGAAAAGGAAGTTTTTGGGTGTTGAAGTCTCCCTGCTTGTGCCTTTTTTAAATATATTTGTCGTGTTTTACTGAAATCATTGAAGTATTACCCTTGCATTTGAGGGGAAGAGCTCACTACATTGTTTAAAAACAAGTAATTATCCAGATACTTTGCCAAAGTTTGAAAATGTCAGCTGCTGATTCACAGCTTCAAACAACTACTGGACAAATTTAATTATAAAAAGTATTTATTGCAGTTTGTGTACAACTGTAAAGCCTATAGTTTTCTTGTTTGTAGGACGGATAACACTTTTCTGTGTTTGAAAGTAAGATGGATAAGTTGAGTGAACAGATTATTCTCAGTGAAAAGATGTTGCGCTGTTACATGTCCTTTGAAATTTTTCACATAATGTGAAATGTCACAGTGTAAAAGCCAGAGCAGCGAGGGTGAGGCAGACACAGCCTTCTAGTTCCTCACTACTAGAAAACAGCCAAGCAATAATTACAAGGACAGGCAGGGTAAGCGAATAAGCATAACTGAAGGTTTGGACCTCTAGTACATAGTAAAACTGTGGTAAAAAGCTCTGTATTAATTTCTCAGCTCTCATATACACAGGAGAACATGAAGCATTGAATGACTGTAGCCTGTTAAGAATAAAGACATTTTACAGATTTTTTTTTTTAAAAAAAGCCTGTTCTGAAAAGTTCATGGTTTATATATATATCCAAAAATGGCAGATGTGTTTATAAGATAAGCTATATCTGTATTTCTCTGTCAGAAATAAGATTACTGGACTTTGTATTTCTCCCATAATAATTGAGACAACAGTCTCTAATGTTTTATTATTGCATTCTTAAGGTCTGTGTTGGTATTCCATTAAATTTTTAAATACCACTTCACTCTTGAGAAGCTGAAAATAACAGAGGTTCACCAGTAGTGCATTTAGTGAGTTGATGTTGAGAGTTTTGTCAATAAATCCATATTTTCAAAACCTTTTTTTTATGGCAGTTTAGAAAACACAGGGGAAAATGTTTGTTAATGAGCCCTTAGTTTCAGATACTCTGGTTTTGGTGCAGCATTTAATCATATACATATATATGTGTGTGTGTATATATGGGGGGGTGCTGGGTTATTCTGTTTATCTAAAACCAAAATCTCTTATTTTTCAGGCCTCCAACTGAAGCCGTATCACAAGCCTTTGCAGCATATTCGAGATTGGCCTGAAATATTCACTGAACTGACAAACTTGGATCCTCAAAGGGAAACTTCACAGCTTTTCCTGAGAAGAGATGTGAGACTTCCACTGGAAATAGAAAAAAAGGTCTGCACTTGGAAGTGATGGCATGAAATCATGGTCAGAGTCAGAACGCTTTGACTATCAACACTCAGTGGGTTTAATGACTGGAGTAATTTCCAAACTTATTTAAACCTGACCTCTCCTCTCCTTTTTTGTACTAGTTTGAGTCTTTAGGTTCTTCTCTCTTTCCTTCCTGCCTCCCCCACCACGGTTTGGTTTGTCATAAGTCTGTGTGTCTCAGTCTTTATCTGTCAGTCATACAGCTAAAGACAACCTGCCCAGTTTTCTTTCTCTTCCTGTGCTGTGATTTTTAAGATATATTAAGTGCTCAATTTCTATGGAATTATTTAGATATATTATTCAAAATAGATTAATGGGAGAAAAAAGCCCACAGATGTCAGTATTTCTGTGAACCTTTTGATTGGGCATGGTATGCTAGTCACCTTTAATTTGTGTGTTAGGTCAGTGAAGTGTTGAACTAAACCAATGAACGTATCATTTTTTCTATTACAACACATTACTAAAATGTACACTTCAGTCAGGATCACACCTTTGTCTTCTGTCTCTGAATCAGTGAGAAATTCTAGTTATAGTTTCTAGGCTTATTTTCTTTTACAAAGAAATCATATTATTTAAATTTTTTTGATAGATTGAAGATCCATTGGCTATTCTTATCCTTTTTGATGAAGCCAGATATAATTTACTGAAAGGTTTCTATACATCACCTGATGCCAAGCTGATCACACTGGCAAGCCTGCTTCTACAAATAGTCTATGGAAATTACGAGAGCAAGAAGCACAAACAGGGCTTTCTAAAGTAAGTATGTGTGTTTAAAACTTAAATCATGCTTTTAGATTAAGTATTTTTAGATAGCACTTACTATGGAACTCTTGATTTTTAGGTATGATATATTTATTTTTTTTTCCATCACTGAGGTCTAGTTCAGAGTAATCACATAACCCTCATAGCGTTAATAGAACCTGGACAGGGGTCTTAAAAATGTATTAATCTTAATCATTGCAATCCCAGGCAGAGGGATGGAGGTCCTGTATTCTGAGTCTATATAACTCTATACTGAGATACAGTAATACCAAAATGAGTAATAGTATTCATGTGAATGAAGGGTTTTGATGGGACTGAGACTTTGGACAATGCTCAATAAACTTCTTACTGTGTCCAGTTATTCCATCTTGTGGGATTGGCTTTCCTCCCTCTTTGAAGAGCACAGACCATGCAGAGATATTACTTCTGTTCTCTCATTTGTAGTGAACGGCTGTACTAAGTTGGTCAGAAACATAGCACCAGTAGGGCTCTGCCAGATGGTGCTTTCCCCTCCCCTTCTCTCTGCTTGCCAGCACAACAGTAGCTGAGCTGTTCTGAGATATGACTTTTTCTTCCCACATACATTTCTGCAGCAGCATCTGAGCCCACCGGGATTCCAGTTCTCTACTGTGTGTACCTTCACTCCACCCCCTACCATCTCCACCTCAGTTCATTCATGTAACAGCAGCTGTGCTATTCTCAAACACTACGATACTTCTCATCTCCTGTCATTCACAGCATCAACTGAGCTGTCTTGGTTTCCTTTCTTTTGGTTGTGTTCTCCGCCATCAGTGAATCAGGGTGCATTTTCTGCTATAGTTACTCTGATGTAAGTGTGGGCTGCCTCTGGAAGGGCCGACTGCGCTTGCTCATTCCTTTCCCTTCATTCTGTCAGGTGTAGAGGCTATACCATCACAGAGTGAGCTAGGTGAATGAGCTCACTGGAAGGGTTTGGGGTTTGGGTGGGGTGTTCAGTAGGTTCAGCTGTTGACCCATCTTGTCCCAGAGTTACACAGTTGGCAGATTGAGCATAAGGAGAACTGGGTTTAAGTGGGACTGCCTACCTGCAGGAGTGTGCAGTTAAATGCAGCTGGGGTTAATACAAAACTACCCCCTGCTGAATCCCAGCGGCTGCAGGGCACTGGTCCTCTCCATGCTGAGGCAAATCGGGAATGGGGTTCTGAGTTGATCCTGCTCCATGGAAGTGTTTGACTCTGTAGACAGGACTACTTGGAAAGAGAGTTTAGGCCAGATAAAGAGCCTCCTGGGCATCTGGGCATGTTTTCCATCCATATTCAAATTTTGATCTTGGAAAGTATCTCAGCTTGTTCTTCTCCAGACAGATGAAGAGGTTTATATTCTGATTTTTTTTTTTGTCGTTGACATAAACGTTTTATTAAAAGACCGGTCATTTCAAAAATGTATCCAGGCTTTTGTTTGTTTCAGAGTATCCTTGACTTTAAAGATTAAGTTGCATTGCCGTGTGCAGGGTTTTTTCTTGATAAATCACATGTGCAGTTACTGACATAGTTGTATGACTAGATTTTGAGACTACCTTAATTGTGCATAAAAGCAAACTAGTAAAGGCTTCCCTTTGGTGTTTTTTGTTTGCTAACATTTCCTCTCCCTGCTGTGTCCATGATGCATGACACAAAGTGTGTAACACAAAGCTGGATCTCCATTAATTGAGAATTACACTATATCATATCTTAGGAAGCCTTAGCTTACATTTCAGGAAAGCTTCTCACCTGATGAGGCAAAGTAGAGTAGGAGGTGACTGTCTAGCTCAATATGTGACTCGAAGATAGAAATTGTCAGACGTGTTCTTTCTCCTTGCTTTTTTCAGTGAAGAAAAACTTTTTTTTCTGCTTTGTTTTTCTCTTAGTGAAGAAAACCTTAAATCTATAGTACCAATCACTAAACTAAAAAGTAAAGCTCCTCATTGGACAAACAGGATACTTCATGAATACAAGGTAAGATAAATAATCAAGTAGTAGAAAACCCTGTCTTAAACATTTTTGGACTGTTTGGTTGTCAGTTAATTAAAAAAAGACTGGTATATAAAGCTAGAAATGTGTGTGTTCTGAATCTTTGGGATGGGTTGTTGGAATGCTGTTTTTCTTGTACAGTTACAGTTGATCTGTTTCTTAAAAGTAAGTATAATTGTCACCTGTTAATTTATCTTCAGTGTCAACTGTGTATTGGGGATACTGCCAATTCAGACATACATGTGAAAAAATCTACTCTGACTTTTTGTTTGTAGCGACAGATCCACAGTCCTTTTTGCCAGTGTAACTTGTCTGTTAGGGATCTGATAGTGCTACTGATGTGAGCATGTGTATCTGCACACACAAACTCCTTTGACCAGAGCAGTTAATTGAGCAAAATTTTTAAATGTGGACTTGGGATGCTTCTGTAAAATTAGACATCTAACTGAGGGCTGTGGATTCCAGCCTGGGTCATAGGCACCTGAAGGTTAAATTCGTGAACTTCATAAAAAATTATGGAAAAAGTGAGGTGTGTCAGAGGGAGAACTGTACTGGCTGACATGCATCAGTAAAGGTAGCTGCCAGGAAACACTGCAGAGGCACCCAGGGAATGTTTTCAGGCCTTGGCTGTCTTCTGAGGTTACTTAAAACCATACTTTCTCTTGGTGCCTACACTGTTTTTGTCAGAAACCAGCAGATCATTCCTGTTCTTTCCAATACAGATGAATGAGAGGATGATGGTGGTCTTTCTAAGACTGTGGGCATAGCAGCATAGTCTCTGCTCTTTCTTGTATCACATAATATGTAGGAATAAACATAGCTTTCTTGACTTCTTAGGCCATTATTGGGGTGCAGGGGGTGGGGGGAGGGGAAAAGAGTTTCAATCTTTTGTTCCAAAAATACTCATATATTTTACGTTTTTAAAATAGCTGTGTAGAATTCAGGTAAGCTGTAATGCAGTGTGGATCCAGCGAGATTGGTCCCATACACTATACCCAGTCATGGTCCCCTGACTGTTGAAGATGTGCTCTTTTATGCCTGTGCCTTCTTATCTTGCATGTGGCCCAGCCAAGTTTTCTGCTTGTTACTGTACCTTACACCAGTATATTTTGAGGCAGGAACACTTGCAATCCTTCGTTGCGACTGTTTCACGCTGCTGAAGAAGGCGAAACAGAAGCCTGTCTCATTGTGAATGAAGGCTCCACTAAAGAAAAGAAATCTGCACCTCTGTTTTGATTAGAAAAGAAAAAAGAAAATCCATGTTTTTGGGGGGAAGGTACTTGCTCATCTTACGATGCCTCACTGGATTGGACCCCTTAAAGGAGGAAGAATGCTTAGTTTTAAGTGATGCATTTAGTGTCAGATGAGTGCATAGGTGCTTATCCCTGATGAGCTGATCATATTTCTGAGAGAGGCAAAACTGGGGGGCCCTGCACAGGTGAGGTGTCTGTGGCTCAGATTTCTGAGGCTCATACAGGTATCTGCTTTCTGCCTCAGTCTTTTTTGACATTTGGGCCTTTCTATTGCTCTGGGGTTTAGAGTAGCAAGACAGTTGCTGGGAAGGCACTTCGGGAATACTAGTTCAGTGAGAATTCCTCGAAATAGTGGATTTTCTTCAAATAGCCACAACTATTTGGGAAGACTTGTTGATTGCCATCGTTCCTTTATTTCTAGAACCTCAGCACCAGTGAAGGTGTAAGTAAAGAGATGCATCACCTTCAGCGCATGTTCTTGCAGAATTGCTGGGAAGTTCCTACTTACGGAGCGGCTTTTTTCACAGGACAGATATTCACCAAAGCAAGTTCAAGTAGCCATAAAGTCATCAAAGTGTACGTAGGAGTAAATGTAAAAGGGCTGCACCTCCTCAACATGGAAACGAAGGTCAGCTTAAGTGAATTGCCAGTGTTAACTGTTAAGCTTAATTCTGTTATCTTGAATTCTTTGTGCTAGTAGTCATTTCATGTCCAGCTGTTTAGTTAAACTTGACTGTGAAGATTTCTAAGATTTTATAAGACATACTAACTGAAAGCCTTGTAATTTTCCACTTCACTCCTTCATAAGCTACAATTAGATTGTGGAACATTCTGTTCTAAGTCAGAATTCTGTCTAAGTGAATGAAGGAAAGTTCAGTTTGTAAGTATGGAGAATATTTTCTGAGTGACAGTTTCCTACATTTCACTGTAGGCTTTACTCCTCAGCCTAAAGTATGGTTGCTTTATGTGGCAGTTGGGAGATGGAGATACGTGTTTTCAAATCCATAGTCTGGAAAATAAAATGAGCTTTATTGTGCATACCAAACAGGTAAGCATTGTCATTTTTCATCCTTTATGCTCAGTTATTGTTTCCTAAACTGGATACGTTCCTCTTCTCATTTGAGATTGACCACCCTTGTACAGTATAAAAGAAGCCCAAGCCAAGCCCCCACAAAAATGATCTTAAAAATTTCTTTTTAGTATTGCAGAATGGTGCTTATTTTCCTAGCACGTGAAGCCTTTAGGGTTCAAAATACATAAAATGCATTTGTTATCATTAAACTTTTTTTTTTTAATTGAAACTGTTTGTTGCATGTGTCCAATCCCTCAGACTCTAAGGGTAATTCCAAATATGATGCGAATCACAGAGTTGGAGCTGGTAACTTTGCTTTCAAACCTGGCAGGGTTTGATATTGAGTAAAACTAAAGGTCTGTGAAGGCAGTGTTAGAAAGCAACTTCACTGCAGTTGCTACCAGCAACTGTGATAGTGTTTGTGGATGTCTGATAGAAAACGCCTGTTTTACTCATGGTCTGCGTCAGTGGTAAGATGCCATGCTAACATGTGTTCTGATGAAATTACAGCTTTGAGTACCTTGCATACTTTGACCGTACTTGCCTTTGATTCTGTTATATTAAGGTGGTTACAGGGGAACTGTTTGAAGGTTTTGAGAAACACTTTCTGATGGCTGAGAAAAATCCAGGGTTTATTTTCCTGATTTCTAAAATGATGCAGCTTTTATCTTACTATTTTTATCTACTTGATCTGTCATATACTTGATTGTGTCACGGTTCTGAAATGCTGATAGAATTTAATTGTATACCTTTATATAGGCAGGTCTCGTCGTAAAGCTTCTGATGAAATTAAATGGCCAGTTAATGCCAAGTGAACGAAGTGAATGATGGAAATGAACAATAGTTACAAAACAACATCTGATGGCTAAGCAAAAAAATTACTTCTCATCACAACAGAAGACTTCCATGTACATGAATTTTACACAATAGAAAAGTCAATTTGTACAGTTTTTTAACTTTGTACAGAAGCTGCATGGTTTATTTTTTTAAAAAAATTGTACAACATATCTATTATTTTTATAAGTATTTTTGTGTTTCATATATAAGCTATTGTAGGGCTTGAGCTTACCCAATAAAGCTAATGAAGTGTAAATGGTTTACCAAGTTGGACGAGCATGAATCAAGTAAGGCTTTTGTTCCCGGAGGACTATGGGATTGACAGTGCCATTAAGCAAGTCTCAGTTAACCTGTTATTCATGTTATTCATGTTATTCTGTGGAACATTAAGGAGGTTGTATATGTTAACAGTATTGTGTAGACACGCTTTATTTTTAAGGTATTGTTGATAAGTGTGCTTAAAAGACCAGTCAGACATTCAAGCAACTACTTTGGGTAAACCATTCTTAATGGGTTTCTGACAAATGTTATAACTGGCTTTATTTTTACTTGTAACTTT
Source organism: Falco naumanni (assembly GCF_017639655.2). Classification (NCBI taxonomy): domain Eukaryota; kingdom Metazoa; phylum Chordata; class Aves; order Falconiformes; family Falconidae; genus Falco; species Falco naumanni. Next base: position 37,280,620 of record NC_054057.1, read on the forward strand.
CTCATACTTTGTATTCATATTTATTCTAAAATATTGCATGAGGATGTCAAAAGGGAAATACTTAAAAACATTCAGAAGCCATATAAATGTTTAGCATGCTTGGGTTTTTTAAAGAATGGTTTTTACTTTTGCTGTGCAATATAAAATATGTATATGGAAGAGGGGGAGAAACAGATTTACTTACAAATTAGTCTTACTCAGAGGACTTCAGAAAGTTTAATAAATCTTACCCTGGATTGCAACACATAATCAGTAATGAAAACTCATATAGGAGATACTAAGTTATTTCTGTTAAACTAATTTTCTTACTGATTGATTACTTCAGTTTCTTGAGACTACAAGCAGTGCAGAGTGCAGGAGTGAAGATTTATATTGCAAGGAAGTTGGATAAACATTTTGCCTGCTCTTTGCAGAGTCAGGATTGGATCTCAACCAGTTGGGTCCCAAGTGTAAGGTGGGAGCCTATGAAGTCTGAAACATATCCTCCTATGTTAAAACAGTATCCGTAAGACAAATCTTGTAAAATTTCTGGTTGTATTTCAGGGTTTTAAGTGCACTTGACTATTTCTTCCGTGTAAACTGCATGCTAGAACAGTGTGCAATATTTTGTAAAGAAGTTTTTTAAAAAATAAAAATTAGCACTTGCTTCTTAAGTTTTCAAATAAAAGTTAATATGAATGTTAGGAACTGTGCTGTTGTGTAGTGACTTTACTCATACCTTACTACTATTAAGCACAGTTTAAGAAATAAAGTAGTAAGCAGTTAAAAAAAGTGAACAGGAGACATAATTTGTAATCTTCTTAGCAAGTTATACTTTTCTAATTAAACTTCACAGGCATAAATAATGGTAAATCTTCATGGGTTGTTGTATTTTATTTAAGGTAAATAACGCAATAGTCAGGTCCTTCATAGCGCATCCTTGTTATCACTTGACACTGCTATCAGAAATATACTTCACATAGTACTGCGTTAGAAAACTAGAGGAAAAACATTAAAATGTACATCAGTTGCATATTTAACAATACTATTAATATGCCTTATTGCTGTATAGTTCTTTCTGCTGAATTCTTATTTATTACTAAATAAATTGTTTGCAACAAGTCATGTTTGTTGGTTTTATTATTGCAGCCAGCATGGAAGTGCCATCAGTCTTACCAAGCAGGTGTTCTTACCAAAGGGCAGTATTTTGTAACAGGCTCATCTATGCAAGGTGTGTAGGAAGATCATCAGAGAGGATCATCGGGAGGCTCCCATGGCAACTACAAATTAAGACAGCACACAGTGGGAAACCACTCGGGCATTCATCAAGGGAACTGAAGACTGCTCGTCATGGCAAACCAGAAATTGGCAGATGTAGTGTGTCAGTGGAGGGCATTAAGTAGCAAGAGCTCATTTAAGGCAGTCCTAGCAAGCTTCTTGCAGCTGGGTGCGTAGGAGTTTCCACTATTGCTGCGAGAAGGCAGGTGAGTACAGTCGTTTCATCCAGAAGTGGGTAAATGAAAAATCCAAACCCTGTAGAGACAGACTGGTAGTAACAGCCCTCCTCTCTGTACCAAACACAAACAACACTGCCAGAAGGGCAAGTCTCAAAATCCTACCTTTAAGTAAGCAAGTGATGCTCGGCTCAACTCCTGTAGCTAATCTATCTTATTGACCACCCTTCCAGTGAAGAAATGTTGCCTGCTATCCAATCTAAACCTCCCTTGGTCAACTTGAGGCCGTTTCCTCTTGTCCTGTCACTTGTTACATAGGAGAAGAGACTGACCCCCACCTCACCACAACCTCCTTCCAGGCAGACGTAGAGAGCGATAAGATCCCTGCTGAGCCTCCTCCTCTCCAGGCTAAACACCCCCAGTTCCCTCAGCCGCTCCTCATAAGCCTTGTGCTCCAGACCCTTTACCAGCTTCGTTGCCCTTCTCCGGACACGCTCCAGCACCTCCATGTCTTTCTTGGTGTGAGGGGCCCAAAGCTGAACACAGTGTTCGAGGTGCGGCCTCACCAGTGCCCAGTACAGGGGGACAGTCACTCCCCCGGCCCTGCTGGCCACACTGTTTCTGACACCAGCCAGGATGCTGCTGGCCCCCTAGGCCCCCTGGGCACACTGCTGGCCCATGTGCAGCCGGCGGTCAGCCAGCACCCCCGGGGCCGTTTCTGCCGGGCACCGTCCCAGCCGCTCTCCCCGAGCCCGCGGCGCTGCCTGTGTGGGTTCGGAGTCCCGTGAGGCCGGCACACGTGACCCCCACAGGAGCCCAGACCCACGGGTACCACCCCCAGCGCCAGCTCGGCGCCGGCACGCGCTGCCCACGGGCGTGTCCCCGCGGCGCGCTGCTGCCTCGGCGCCGCGGCACCGGGGACCGGCGGCAGCCGCGCGGGGCGGTGCGGTGCTCGGGGCAGGGGCGGGGAAGCCGCGCAGCGACAGGGCGGTGCCGGCAGCAGTGCGCGGGCCGGCCAAGGCCGCGCCGGGGCTCCGCTCCCCGCCGCGAGGCCGCGGCCCGGCGCCACGGTGCTCTCGCCCGCCGGCAGCTCCGCCGCGACGCCTCACCGCCTCACCGCCGCCGCCACCCCCCGGCGCGCCGCGCCAGGCCGCCGCCTGCCGCCAACCGCCAACCACCGCCCGCGGCCCGGCGCCCCGCCCCCCCTCCCGCCCAATGGCGTTCCGCCGCGGCCCGGCAGACGCCGTCACCCCGCGGAGCGCGGCCGCCGGTTGGCTCCGGCGCCGGGAATCGTCACATGGGCAGAGATCAGCCCAGCGCGGGGGGGCGGGGCGGGGCGGCTGCCGGGCCCGGCGGCGGGTGCTCGGCGGCGGGTGCTCGGCGGGCCACGGCGCAGCGGCCGGCGGCGGAGGCCGGGGCGATGCTGAGCCTGGCGGAGGTCGGCGGGTCCCTCCTGGAGCGGGTGGCCGTCGGCAACCCCCTGTCCCTGGTGCTGGCCGCCTCCGCCTTCGCGCTGAGCCTGGGCTACCTGCTGCAGCTGGGTTACCGGCGCCACGCCGGCTCCGACCAGGGGGTAGGCGTGGGGGGCGCGGCGCCGCAGGCGGGGGGCCGGGGGCAGGCGGGGGGCCGGGGCGGCCACCGCGGGGCCCGGGAGCGGCCCGGGCGGGCCGGGCGGGGAGCGGAGGCAGGGCCGGGGGGGCCGCGGGGCGCTCCCCTGTGTAGCCGCCCTGGGGGCGCAGGGCAGCGGGGGGCGCAGCCCGGGCGTGCGGGAGCCGGCTCGGGCCGGGGGGCGCCCGCAGCCGCGGGGGCGGTGTGTGACCGGAGCCCTGTGCCGGGTTGTGCCTGCGCCCGGCTGCGCCCGGCCGGCGGTGTCACACGAGGCGGAGGTGCTGGGCGGGAGCGGCTGAAGGCGGCGCCCCTCGGGCGTGCGGCTCCCGGCCGGGCCGGTAACGCTGCCGCTGAGCGCCGCCGTCCCAGCTGCGGTACCCTCGTGCTTGGCTTTCGGACGCCCCTTAGTAAGCATCTTTAGCTGTATTTATTTTCTTTCAACCTCTGCTGGTTTTAAATGCGGCTTGCTCTTACTCTATTTAAAAAAGAAAAGAAAATCACTTTTCCACGGTTGGCTTTTTCACAAAAGAGTTTAAACAGAACATGTCTAGCGTCTCCTCTGTGTTTAGTTTTTATGTAAACAGACATAATCTTACTACTTTCTGCACAAATTTCAGTAATTATTTTTCTCTTTTTTTTTTTTTTCCTCAGAAACACCCACCTTACATTGCATCAAGCATCCCTTTCCTTGGACATGCAATTGCATTTGGAAAAAGTCCCATTGAATTTTTGGAAAATGCTTATGACAAGGTAGGTGTGTTTCCCACGTGACTGGCTGAGCATATGCTAAAACATTTCTGTGTATTTATGACATTCTCTGTCTGGAGTCTGTGTAAAATCAATAATTCTCATTTACCACCTCGAATGTGGAAATGGAGTGTGCAGGGTAGACTCTTGTTTCTTCAGATCTTTTTATGTACATTGCTGTTGGAGAAAAAATGTTTTTTGAGGTATCTCTTATGATTCAGGTTTAAAAATATGTTTGTGTATTTGAGTAATGTTCATAGCCAAATCACAACTTAATTAAAAAGCCATTTTCATGATGTTATTGCATGCCTAAATTGGGAACTTTTAATCTCGCTGTATTAATCTGTGACCGGGCTGGAATGTAGCTGATCACCTCTGCAGGCAATTTGATGAATTTTCAGTCCCTCGCCAATGTTACAGGGGCTGGTGTATAAAACCTTAGTAGGTTTTATACTGTAACAGCCCAAAAGAAATGAACTAAGGCAGTACAGCCTTAATTCCAATAAAAGAAGATTTATTGATCTGTTTCACAATGTCTAAAACTTTCTAGAGTCATGAGCTTCAATATTAGCTTGGTTAGCTTAGAGAGAGGCAAATTTAGTACATGAAGATCTGCTGAAGATGACCTTTAAACTTCAAAATCTTTTGTTGCTCTTAATTATTTATGCATAACTCCAAATCCGGAATTTTTTGAGACCGTGTTTGTAGGTTACTGGAGGCTATATGTGCTTCGATTACCCTGCTAGTTTTTGTAGTGTAATTGGTCTTTCATTTACATTTTTAAAAATAAATGGTTTTAAAATGTGCAAGATGACCTGTGTTCATTATAACGTTAGATATCGCTAATAAATATATTGAGAACAGAATTTAAGTATGGCTTAAAATATTTCTATTCTGATTAAATCTCTAGATACTTCCTAGGCGAGCAAGTGATTTCTAGCAGCCTGTATGTATAGAGAAATGAATTTAATAGTTTGTGTTGTTCATATTTAAAATAAATTGTTGCCACTTTTTTTCCTCTCTTAGTATGGACCTGTCTTCAGTTTCACAATGGTTGGCAAGACATTCACATACTTACTGGGTAGTGATGCAGCTGCTCTACTCTTCAATAGTAAAAATGAAGATTTGAATGCAGAGGATGTATACTCTCGGTTGACCACACCAGTTTTTGGCAAGGGCGTTGCTTATGATGTCCCTAATATGGTATGTATTTTAAGTATGAGTAGAAAAGTCACATAATTTAAATTCTGAGTAGGCAGCCCTGAGCTCTTGTCTCTGTGTGATGGAGTTGTGTGTTCATATGCAGTTCTGGCATATTGTTGGTAAATTGTCCTGGTTGAATAATCAAGACTGAATGTGTTTAGGTTGGTTTATTTACTACATGGCCCTTTGTCAGTATGGATGCTATTTTTTCTTGTTGAAACCATCTAATCCCACCATAGAGGAAAAACCAGTAAATGAGTCCGTTCATTTTTCCTTCCCTTACAGCACCACTGGCCACAGTTTACTTTTCCCTTACAAGCAAGTTTAGGTCTTCCTTCTGAGAGAGCTTTAAGAGTGATAATTTTTCATTTATGCCATGCCAAATCTAGATACGGGAGTATTAATTTGACAGTTTGCACCACAAAGTTTGTCTTGCTCAAACAGAAATCAGTCTGTATATGTTCGCTGAATACAGTCTGCCTGGGTCTGGAATGCTGTGTCGCGTGGCATTGTTTCTGAGCTACGTGTTGGCTACTTTCTTGTTTGTTCATGTTGCTGTCATGACAGACCCTTAAGTGGCAGAAGCCAACTTTTCTGTGAATGGCCTTGCTCCACTGGGACTGTGTTCAGTGTATGTTGGCGTTTGCAGCCTGTTGTAGAACAGAGTAATCTGGTGGCAGAAACAGCGCTGCGATACACCGTATTTTGGGGTTTTTGGTTATGGCTTCATTTTGTTCGTATAAATGCGATCATATAACTGGTAGTAGTTTCTACAGCCATCAGTACTTTTCCTCCTTTGCGTGCCTCTTCGTTGTCCCCTGCTGAAGATACTTGCAGTGATTGTTGCCCTCTTAATTATGTGCCTATGGGGCACTAGTCTCTTTTCCTCCACACTGGCATTTTGCAGGGATTCACAAAGAATGTATCTTGTTCTTACCCCATTCTTTTGGAAATCTCATTTACAACTAATTACCAACAACTTCCATTTAGCAAATAAGGAGAACTTACTAGTCGCCTGCTTTGTCGGGAAATGTTAAATGGTGGGTGGACAGTGTCACAAAAGTTTGGGGGCAGGATTGTTTGGTTGTTGGGGTTTTTTTTGCACTTGATGGGTTTGAGTAGCCTCTCCCATCCCTTTGTGAATGAAACTAGCAGGACCGCAGCCTGGATGACAAGTAGGAGATCGCTTCTTGTGTCCTAGGAGACCTCTTCCACAAGTGGGGCCATTCTAATGGACTTGTTTTGCCAGTTCTGACAGTTGGAGGTCTTCCTCAAAAAGTCAGGGATGGAGTTGTGGATCTTTTGGAGCTGCTTGAGTGTAGAGGGTACATGATTCTCCGCAGTGCGTCTTTCATGTTCTTCTCTGGTATATGCTAGTTTCAGAAAAGTGTCTATGAATCAGATGTCGACTGCTAAGTCAGCCAGTTTTTCTCAGTGTTGTGCTTGCTCTTTGGATTCCAACTGTCGTGGGATGTCTGCTTGAAAATAAAAAGTGCTGGTTTGTCCTTAATTCTGTGACAGTTCATCCACTTATTACACCTGTTCTGACTTTTGCTTTCACACTCTAGAGTTCATGGATGGATTTGAAGGTCTGTCTTCATTCAAGAGCTAGTTCTTTGATGGGATCTAATCTCATCCTTCAGCAGTTTCATAAAATTTTCTATAAGCTCCTTGGAAATAGGCATTTCCTACAATTATGTTCTTCAGGTATATAGGGATGATTAAGGCCTACCTCACTGATCCACCATATACTGCTTTTTATCTGAAACGAGTCTTTTTCTAGAGTTTTTTCCCCTAGGGTGTGTTTGAGTTCTGCTTTAGTCAAGAGATTAATCTTTCCATATTACTCAGTATTGTGGTTTAATGTCATCTAGCAACTAAGCACTACACAGCTGCTCACTCACTCACTGCCTCCCTGGTGGGTTGGGGCGGAGAACCGGGAAAAAGGTAAAACTTGTGGGTTGAGATAAGAACAATTTAACAATAGAAATAAAATGAAAAATAATAAAAATTGTAATGCAAAGAGGAGAGAGCAAGAGAGGAATAAAATCCAAAAAGGGAAAAAAAACCCCAAGTGATGCACAGTACAGTTGCTCATCACCTGCTGGCCGATGCCCAACCAGTCCCCGAGCAACAATCGCAAGGTCCTGGCCAACTTCCCCAGCTTATATATACTTAGCGTGATGTTCTGTGGTATGGAATATCCCTTTGGATTGCTCGTGTCAACTGTCCTGGCTGTGTCCCCTCCCAATTCCTTGTGCCCCTCCAGCCCTCTTGCTGGCAGGGCCTGAGAAACTGAAAAGTCCTTGACTTAGTATGAGCATTACTTAGCAACATCTGAAATGTTGCTAAAAATCTAAATCCAAAACACAGCATTGTACCAGCTACTGAAAAGAAAATTCAACTCTGTCCAAGCTGAAACCAGGACAGTTGGTCAGTCTTGAGTGTCTGTGGATAAGTCTATTTAGTTCATACCTTTGATATTAAAAGGACTTCTTCCTTTTTATCTTTGCAGATCCAGGTTTCTAAGAAAATTGCCTAGGCTACTTTTTTCCACAGCTGGGGAGATGCAGGGACTTTGCTCTTGACATCCACTGATTGTTTCTAGTTGTGTGTTTTCCGATGCGAAGCTGGAGAGGTAGCGTGTTGGGTTGTGGCCAGAATTCATTCTGCTAGTAGTGAGCTGTTTTTTTGCATAGTGCTACCACCACGACTTCATTTCAGACACCTGCTGGGAGGGCAGTTAGAGAGACATTCAAACTTTCATTGGCGTTCTAGCATTGATGGATCATTCAGAACTTTCTTTTCAGGCCCCCTTCTCTCTGCTCAAGCTGCCAAGTCTCTGTCTCTTCAGTGACTTTCAGTCACGCGTGTAGAAGCACCACCCCTTACTCTTTAAAAGGAAGTAATTCTGGTAATTGTTGGTTAATATGCATAGTCTATATATCAAGTCACATTCACTCTCTGTCTCCTCCCCTCGAGCCTTTTGTTGATAGTTTTGTGTTGAGAGATGCTGAAATGGCAGAGGACGAGTCTGCTCCTGCGTGTCATTCCTGTCTCTGTCAGGCTGGAGATGGAGATTGGCTAGTGTGTTGTAAGGGACAATGTGCTTGTCTCTGCTCTCTGGCACGTGTACCCTCTGACAGACGGCTGGAGGAGTCCCCACTGCATTCACTCTTTTGAGCAGTTTCTAGGAAGTAACCTTTCTTTTTATGCCTTCTGTTTTGTGAATAACTTTATAGGACATGCAGAGCCCTTGGTGGGAAGATGGTTTTTCAGATGCCCTCATTTGTAATCAGGGCTTAAAAATTAATCAGATAACTTTCTGAGCCAATGTCCTATCAATCCATTGAATGGTTCTCATCAAATAATGGGCTTTTTACCAGTAGGTTTGTTAGCTTTGAGTCTGTTCAAAGGAAAAGAGGAAGAGGTGAGAAAGACGTGAAGCTCACCATTTTCTAGGAGGCAGTTTGCTTCCTGCTTCTGTGTCTGACTTCCTGGGCAGTGAGGTCAGAGGGCCTTTGAAAAAAGGTGTATCTCTGGACCAGAGGTAGGGTGTTAACTGCGTGAGAGAAGATTGATGCTGTTGGGGAGAGGAAGCAAGGAGGGCACGTCACAAGGAACACAGACTGAATCCAGACTTTGCAAGGACAGGTTTGATTACATTTATGGTCATGTATCTGAAGCGTGTTCCATATTTCAGTCTTGAATGTTTCTTGTATCTTCAGGGATAAAGTTTAACAAAGATTCTCAGATTTATTTTTTGTTCTGGTACTGCAAGAGAGAGAACTGTATTTTACTTGGATGTTGCTAAACTTTTGCTTGAAAAACAAAGAAGGTGAAAACTAGAATAGTACCTGTTATTTAAATTTAAGTGTCTGTTGTACACTGCAGTCCTAATCACAATCTCTTTTTAATTCTGTATGTTCTTATAGTACAAATGATAATAAGTTGTTAATTACATCAGTATGGTGAACCTTGTACTGACCACTTTTTCTGTCTTGGTTCCTCTAGGTATTTTTGGAACAGAAGAAGATGCTCAAAACTGGGTTAAATATTGCCCAGTTTAAACAGCATGTATCTATGATTGAAGAAGAAACAAAGGAGTATTTCAAAGCATGGGGAGAGAGTGGAGAAAAAAGTAAGTGAGATCAGATGCGTTTTTCCACCAGTTTTCTGGGAAGGCATTAAGGCCAATGCAGTGTATGGTTTTGTAAATTATTTACTGCAATAGTAAAGAAATTAAAAATGACATAGGTAAAACTGTACTGAACATCGGAAGAAATGTGCAAAATACAGATTTTGTTTAATCAAATTTAAGGCTATTGAAGAATAAAGTTGCTCAGAGAATCACTGAAAGGAGTGACGCATTATCTTACTTTTGCTTGCTTAGGCAGCTTATGGAGAGTGTACCTGCGGCCTGGCTGAACCATCTCCTCATTTCGCACGATCTGGGTCAGCCCAGTGTAACCACTTAGTCCCTAGGAAAAGATCCTGCTCTGCAAGCCCGCAGTGGCATAACAGTGTCATAAATATTATTTATTTAAACATATATATTTTAATTAAATTGGTAACATTTATATAACACTTGTATATTTTAATGTAATATGGTTGTAATTTATTTTGGAAGTATATAATTTATATATAGAATGTGATAATACACAGTTCTATGCTTAAAAGTATAAATATTATATAAAGACAAATCAGTGAGCAGCAAAACTATAACTGGTTTCTCATGCATTTGGATTTCAAGGTTAAGTTTTCCTATGACTTCCTTTATGTTTGTTAAGGATTGAGCTTGTGCTGCATGGCTTACTTTGGAAGGTTTACTAGCTCTCCTAGAAAAATTTCTAGAAAGGAATACTTCAGAAAAAAGCTGTTGAAATCAGCAATTAAAGTGTTGATTAAAGACAGACCTGACAGACACACAGAAATTTAAAATCAGATGCTCCGTTCTCGGAGTAAAACAGTCTAAAACTCTTAAAATCTGTGTCCAGTTACTTATTTTTCTCTTCTATAAAATAAAAATAAACCTGTAGAGCGTAACATCTCGCCTGAAACGCATCTTCAGTAACATTTTTTCAAATCTTTCCTCAGACCTGTTTGAAGCCTTTTCCGAACTTATCATCTTGACAGCAAGTCGTTGCTTACATGGGAAAGAAATAAGAAGTTTGCTGAATGAGAAGGTGGCTCAGCTGTATGCGGATCTGGATGGGGGCTTTACTCACGCTGCCTGGCTTCTGCCAGGTTGGCTGCCTCTGCCAAGCTTCAGGTACCAGAAATAACAGATGAAGCAACTTAAGCATCTTATCTAAACATCTTTGTTGTTTGGATCCCCCTCCCCACGTTCTTGTTCGTAAGCTATTCTAGATGTCCCAATAAATCCTCTTAAGCATTTTTTGTGTTGCATTGTATAAAGTTGATAATAGAATTGTTTTTAATTGCAGACGTCGAGATCGAGCGCACAAAGAAATAAAGAATATTTTCTACAAGGTTATCCAGAAACGTCGAAAGTCTGAGGAAAAGGAGGATGACATGCTCCAGACTCTACTTGATGCTTCGTACAAGTAAGCCAAGGGTTTGAAGACTTATCATTTATAGATGTTTTACCTTAGCTTTGAACTATTCAGTTAAAACTGTCTACCAAAAAAAAAAAAAAAGAAATATTCCCTCATGGTCTGAACCGTTTTTGTTGCCAGAAATTGGTCCTAGCTGTAGTTAAACAGCTTAAAAACCTTACTTGTTAATGGCTGTTCAGATTTCTGTGATTTTCATCGCTGGTCATGAGGTTGTTTCCTTTCTCTTTGCTGGCTGTTCGGTAATGATTTTCTTTAAGGCTCCCAGAATGTGTCTCTCCCTCTGTTCTCCCTTCTCCCTACCCTTAGAGCTTTTGCTGCTCCATATAGGGTAGGCAACAAAATAGAAGGAGGAGAAAGAAATACATTAGAAGAAATTGTAAATGCTGCTGTAACTGGAAAACTGATCAAATGAAGTTCTAACATAACCCCCTTTAACCTAGGGATGGCCGTCCACTGACAGATGATGAAATTGCTGGAATGCTTATCGGTTTGCTGTTAGCGGGGCAGCACACATCCTCCACCACTAGTGCCTGGCTTGGCTTCTTCATAGCCAGAGACAAATCAATACAGGAACAGTGCTACGCAGAACAAAAAGCAGTTTGTGGGGATGACCTGCCACCATTAACTTATGAGCAGGTTTGTATGTTACGGTATTGCTGCTGGGTATTTTTATACTTCTCGATGCTTCTTTAGAAAGATAAACAACAACAAACAAACGTGAAATAGTCATGTGCTTTGTGTTAGAATCAGTGTGTCGCTGTCACTGTCATAACACTGTTTGCCAATATTATTTCTTCCTCTCCAAAGAAATACGCGGCTTGCTACTGTTTTGTTGTTTTTTTTTTTTAAATTGGTGTTAAGGAAATTACAGTTCCTACAATGTCTATTTAAGAAACAGTAGTTCTGTAGAGGAGGAAGAGCTTCATATTTCCACTGAGGAAAGGGATGCAGTGTGTCTCTGTGCTTTAATTAGGTGTCAGAAAACACTCATGAGACAAATTAGAAGGAAACTAGTCCTATTTGATTGCACTGGTCAGAGACTTTTCCTTCTTAATCAAATCAAACTGGGGGAAAAACCCCATCAGGATAGCTAATGAAGTACATGTAAATATGAGCTGCTTACTCTGTTTTTTTTAAAATTTAGTTTTACATGGTATAAAAAACATTTTGTGTTGAATAAACTTGACTTTATTTTGATACATCGTTTTCTCTATATTCAGCTCAAGGATCTCAGTTTGCTGGATCGCTGTCTCAAAGAAACTTTAAGGCTTAGACCTCCTATTATGACCATCATGAGAATGGCCAGAGCTCCCCAGGTGAGTATGCTCCTTGGAGCCGACTTCACTTCAGTAGAATGGGGCTGGAAAAGGCCCGGTGGGGGGTGTCCCAGGTGGCAGATGGAAAACATGAGTGAGCAGTGCTGATGTCTGCCTGGGTTGTATCAGTGGGAGTGTAGCTGGTGTTGATTGAGGAGAGCAATTAATACATTGAACTTGGTAGTTGTTACCTTCCGCTGGAATTGTATCCAGTTTTCGACCCCTCTGGCCCCCAGCAATCAACACGTTGATGAAGTGAAGCAAGCAGAGGGCCACCAAGCTGGCAGGGGACTGCAGCACTTGTCCTGTGAGGCTGAAGGAACAGGGTTTGTTCAGCCTGGAGAAGGGAAGGCTTTGGGGGGACCTGGTAACAGCCACGTGTGCACGTGTCTTCTTCAGCAGAACTAACCCTTTCTTCCATCAGTCTCACTGGAGCTTAGTTTGGTGCTACCATTTAAAGATACTTTTTTTTTTGCCAGCTACTTTTAGTAGTTATCTTGGAAGAATTTGGCTTGTACTTAAACTTGCTGCTTGTACAAATAAGAAAGTAAAATAATTATTTAAACAATTGTTCCTCCCATAACAAATGCTTTCAATAAATTTAAGGTAACACTTTTTTTAAAAAAACCCTTCTGTAGAAGTGCCAGCCTTGTTAAAGGTTCCTGCAACTACTTGTACAGGGCACAATGTGCAAGTGAAACAATGAAGTATGAAGCTGCATTCATTGTAAATGAGCTTAGGCAAAATCTCTGGAAATTCCAGCGTCGTGATATAACACTTCAGGTTAACACTTTAAAAATAAAAATGGAGAAGTTTTGTCACGTGTGGAGTCTTGTCTCTTCTCTTGCAGACTGTCGCTGGATATAATATTCCCCCTGGCCATCAGGTCTGTGTCTCTCCCACTGTTAACCACAGACTCAGGGACTCCTGGAAGGATGCTCTAGAGTTCAAGCCTGACCGGTATCTCCAGGATAACCCAGCAGCTGGAGAGAAATTTGCATATATTCCATTTGGCGCTGGTGAGTAAGAGAACACAGCACTTTCCTGAGCGATTGAGTACTGAAGTAGCTCACACTGGTCATCTTGTACAGCACCTCCCCACACTGTAGTGCCCAAGGATCTATTTTTTCCTTTCTATTCCCACCTGAAAGTTTTCTTTATGTGAAAGCGCTGTTAAAAGAATGAAGTAAATTGAGCAATAGCTGTATATATCACTCAAAGTAGCAATCAGAACAAATTAGGTCAGTGTGTGTGATATTTGACTTGTCTTTTCAAGTCAAGGTAAAAACCTGGTAATACAAAGTCAGTTTTAGGCACAGCAAAAATGTGGCAGTTGTGACTCCATGCCCAACAGTTTGCAGGGTTAAAGTCAGCATCTTTTCTCTGTGTTACAAATGCTTCTCCGGCAGTACGTGAATTAATGCTTTGTGGTGAACACAGAACAACACAATCTCATTCAAATGACTCTCAATCTGTTTTATGCAATGACAGTTTTTATAAACAAGGCTTTGGTGCATCAGAGTTCCATAATGGTTTGTGTGCAACATCAGAGCCTCCTGTTGTTTAGAAAGAAGCAATTACTGGCTGCATAAAACTTTCAAAGTTAACTTGTTGTCAAAAGTGGTTTGATAATATGTATTCTAAACTGCTGTTTATGGCTTTCCTCCTAGGCCGTCATCGCTGCATTGGAGAAAACTTTGCTTATGTTCAGATTAAGACTATTTGGTCTACTTTGCTGCGTTTGTATGAATTTGATCTCATCAATGACTATTTTCCAACTATAAATTATACAACAATGATACACACCCCTAATAACCCCATTATCAGATATAAGAGGAGGTCACTGTAAATTCTGTAGCTAAAACCTTACTTGTGTAAACTAAGAGACTTTTGAAGAAAATTGTCACAAAATGGGTGGCAAATGGAAGCTGTTGCAGCTACTGTTAACAGAAAGCAACAATAATTACCAAATGCAAAGTCTTTGCATCAATTTTGTTTGCTGACATCATTTAATGCTGCTGTGTATAATTGCTTGTTCTACACATTTCTCATTGCATTTTTAAAGAAAAAGTGTCTTTATTGGTGTAACACTTTTAAGGTGCATGCCAGCTCTTCAAGGTGAAGAAGTAAGTAATTTCTCTAAACAGAACTGTTTGCTTTGGAAAGATAATTGAAGATTATTTTCCACAGATAGTAAGAGGTTAAGACTGCGTACTGTACCTCTGTCCAATTCCAGTACATCTGTCAGGGAACAGGCACTGCAGGGGAATGTTTGTGATTCTGTTCCAAGCGAACAAGGTATGGTTTTGGCTAATTATTTTTAAAAAATGTTACTGTACAGCTGAGCAGTAGGCAAATTGTTCACAGAGAAGTCTTTTCTGAGAACGAACAACTTAAATGTCTAACATGAAAGCAGTTGTAAAATGCTTAGGTTCAGAAAGAAAAAAAAATAATTCTTTAAAAAAGCCTTCTGAAAGTAGTGATCTCTGGAAGCTTGATGTTAAGTGTGAAAGTAACTGATAATACAAATGTTGATTTGGTAAATAACATGTTTGTGTATAAAATGGTCAAAAGTTAAGTGAAACGGCTGAATTTTGTCCCCCTTTGTAATGACTAATGCAGGATTGTGAAATGGCATTTAGTTCAAGAGTGGCAATGATAAATAGTAACGAGCTCTGGGTTACAGGAACTTTGAATTACATTTTAAAAAAGTCTTCTTGTGACAGATTTCTGTGCTCTACCCTGTCACTTCTGAAAAGCTTTATGAAGAAGAGTGGGTCTTGCAAAGAGCTTACCCCCCCTTCATCAGTGCTCACCGTAATGGGGGTGTTGCCATCAGGCACAGCAATGGTGGGAGTGCAACAGTCTTCCCTTGCAGCCCCCCGGGATGTGACCAGGGTCTTCAGGAGCCAGGCTGGTACCTGTCCTCTCCTCACTAGCAGCAGTGTCTTGGAATCCAGAAAAGTAAAGCTGCCGCAAGTAGGAGGAGCAACCTTTTCCGTGGGAATAAGGGAGTGGTTCTTGAACACAGTTAAAGCATGAAGTCTTTATTTCAGTACTTTGACAAAATACCCATAAAATTCAAAACTTCTACCATTACAAAAATAGGTCTCTACAAGTGATATTCTGTCTGCACTGCCAGTAGCAAATATTACGAGAGTCATGTAACTTCAGTAGCCTTGCCAGAAAAAGTGCAAGTAAACTTTGCTGAATGTAGCTCAATTTCATTAATACACAAGTTTCATCTTCGCACCCTTTTGATAAATACACACTTGATAAGTTAATCATTTAAATTAGCATTCCACAAATATACATGTAATTTAATGAGGTGGGGTTTCGTTGTTTGGGTGTTTTGAGGGGTTTTTTTGGTTGTGGGTTTTTTTTTTTTCTTCCATGATCGCAAAGTGCCTATATACATAAATCCCAGTCTGCGTGGGTGTGCCAGGATGGAACTGTATACAATTGTATAGCTGTGTTCATATTGGTCCCACGATATACACATTGTACAGAAGCATAGAAAGAGCACAGATCTAGAGAAGGCAATCCATTAACATCACTGCCAGTGATAGAGATGTTGAAAGGGCGTTATTATCTTCTCATACCCAGGTGCAGCTGAGTGTACGAAGTTGAACCTGTAAGATGGAGAGATTTCCATTAAAATTACTTGAGGATTCCCAAATGACATGTTATTCAGCTGAAAAAGCATGAAAGATTTCCCATGGGTAATCTTTCAAGAACAAAACTTCCTCAAATGATGGATTTTATGCTGAAGCAAGACTTTAATACAGTAACTGCAAAACCCAAGTTTGATAAATTATATCCCATTGATAATTTTCTTGATTTATTCCTTTTGCAGCACAAAATTTACTATCATCTATGGGACAAAAAGGCTGTAACTTTGGGAAGCAAAGTGGTAGGAGATGAAATCCCCTTGTACGTCCCAGTCTCATGGGTACATTTTTCTCCTCTAGCTTAAAATCGTAATAGGATGCCAACTGAATCCTTGCTGCACATTCATTCGAGATCAGGGAAAGTTAAAGCATTACCACCAATGACCTAAAAACCTGTAATTAAAGCACAGCTGTGTATCTCCCTTCAAAGAATTTTACAATTTTCTTAATGAGCTTTTTGCTACATCTCAGAGTAGCCTCTTGTTCAAGGCTGAAAATGCCTAAATTCAAAGCCGTTTGTTACAGATCTTGGAGAACCAGCACATGCTTTCTGACGTGGAACTGAGCCCTGTGCTACCCAGAGTCATGGGGAGGACTGCCCCAGCCCTCACCTGACTGCACGCTGCCAAGTCGCCTTTGTAGTGCTTCCAGCCGATTGATATAATCTGTTAAAGCTCGCTCAGGATCGTAGTTCTGCAGCTGAGAACAGGTGAAAGAGGCTGGGTTTAAATCGGCATGCATACCGTGGAGCCTAGGGGCAGAACACCACAGATGTTTTAAAAAAAACAAAGTTTGAAGTAAAACAAAAGTACCGGCAGACACAGTACTGACTGCACGTCCCTTAACTTACCCAGGGGTAGCCAGCACACCGTACCCATGTAGCCTCCCTGCCATTTACTGCCCAAGTCATCACACTGCCTGCCCCAGAGAAACCACTTTTCCCAGCTTCCTCTTCCTTCTACTGATTTGATGCTGCATTTCCCTGGGACAACGACTGACCAGCAAATTCCTGCTGAGACAGCAGCAGAAGCCATGGTAAACTCAGGTTTGCTTTTCTATTTAGAAGCTTGTGTGAACAAGGACACAGCCATCTTTACAGGATTCTGTCTCTCTTCATTACTCTCTAGAATTAAAAATGTGGCTAAAATAGATCAAAGATTTTTTCCATGTAAACTGTTATGGTTGCCACAAAAGAAGATTACAAATGTTGAGGTGGTTTATATAAAAATGAAAAACCAAAATGGCTAAAATCTGATCTTCAGTAAAAATCTGAGCTCTCAACTCCACGTAAACTCATCAAAGGCTGACAGTGCTTATAAAAATGTTGCTTTTGATGAAAGACACCTGGTTTCACTGGCATCTGACCGATTCCTCTGGTATCACAGCTTAGTACAAGCCAACCACAAGGGTTTAAACAAGAACAAGCATGGATCTACCAAGCAGCTTCCACCCACGCTCTGGCCACAAGGCTGTGGCAATCCCTCCCAGCCCGCAGCAGCCCCAGCAAGTGGCCCTGCTTTTTCCTGGCCCTGCTTTTCCCTTCTTTTGGCTGAGTGCACCTGAGGCAGCACCTCTCCATGCCATGCTCTGCTGCCAACCAGAAAGGTGGACAGGTTCACTTGGTCGCGAAGCCTAGACTCTACAGACGTAGATAACTGTAGCTCCAGCCAGTGACCTACCACCAGTTCCAAGAACATGACATAAATCAGAGAGCAGAAGGCTGCGAGCTTTGGCCTTGATCAGGTGGTAAGTAACCACACACTGAAAGCCTAAGGTGTAATCTGCTATGTATCCTTACAAAAGAAGTTTAAAAAACAATCTTCTGGCATCAAAGATTACAAACCTTAGCAGTAAGCACTGATGCATTCACTTAGTAAAACAGTGTTCTCACAGAGAAGAATAATCTAAAATAAAACGTACTTATGGTGAAAGTTTACAGGAGATCTAGGAGACTCCATGTCTGACCTGGATCTATAGGAATGCCTTTGTTCTCCATAAAGGTCCATGCCACCAGAGAATGCATCAGGCCGTAATTCATTACCTAGAAATAAAAAAAGCAGCAGCTTGAAAACTAAAGAGAGTAACATCTTTTGCACTTTACTGGGAATCGAAAGTGCGAGTTTTCTGTTTGCATTCACAAAAACAGTGTTTAACAAATGCAGACCACTTTCAGCCTGCTTCAGGGAAAACCAGAGGTGAAATCCTGGCTTCGCTGGTGTTAATGAGAAAACTCGCACAGACTGAGCAGGACAGGGTTTTAGTGCAGACCTAGACAGCCATGAATTAATGATGAAGCTTCTGATTCTCCTTAGGCTCGTACCAAAAAGCAAACAGAAAATCAGATTTCCAAAACTTTTAAGCTGTAACAAAAGAATGACACTCTTTTGTTCTGAGGAAAAGGCCTGAGGGCTGGTCAATAAGCTCTGTCATCACTGCAGGGTCCAGCAGCTGCTACAATTCCCGTGTCCGTCCCTGTCCTCAGCACCCCCTCTCAGAACTGGGTGTGCAGATCTCTTCTGAGAAACCCAGGGACGCAGCTAAAATTGTTTTTGCAAACACACTCCATACGGAAAGTTGCCATATTTTTTTTTAATCCCACCCACAACAGAGCAAAACAAGCCTGAAAAGCAAGCAGCCTGTGCTGAGCATGAGAAAGTCTGTGCTGAGCATGGAAACTCTCAGAAACCTGAGAAACAGGTTAATTCAAGCAATTATAGCAAAAGGAAGGGGGAACAGCATCCCACTCATTCCACATGAGGAAATACAAATGAAGACCCAACTCCATTAAGCAGTGGTGTGACTTGTGAATACCATTTTTTCAGTCATTACTGGACTATGATTTACCTGTGTTCTGGCTAAAGACATCCCTATTGATACATAGTATACCAGAGCCTGTAACTCTGTGCCATCGACGAACCAGGAACTTCATTCTGCAATTCAAATTTTAAAAAAACATTGATTATTGATAAATGAAATAGCTAAAAATAACCTGCTTGCTGTATTCTAGAAGGCATAAGAATTTCTTAAAACAGCAAGCAAATTAATGGATGGGCATCTAAAAACCTGAAGCTTGAGTAGAAGAGATCCTTATACACATCCCTAAGAAAAACATCTTTTGTCCAAATCTGCTTTCAGCTTCACCTCTGCAATTCCAGTGATTCCAGAGGTGCTGCATAAGTCTAAGTGGACAGCAAGTAGCTTAAGCCATGAAGCAACAGGGCATCAGCATTTAAAAATTATACTAAATACAATTTTTGCCCTGTCACGTCCCCAGAATTATAACCACAGAGCTATATAACTATGAGTAAAAGCCTCACAACAGGTACATGAATAGTTCCTTGCATTTATACTGCACAGAAGGCTCAGATCAACAGCAAACAGAAGTGCTTGAGGGTTCAAACCTTTCTGAAGAAGGGGTTTGCAAGCAACACGGCAGTACTATGCAGCAATAACCTTCACTTGTTCTTCCTCATTTATTCCTATTCATCCTCAGTCTGAGACCTAAAGCCTTGTGAATTCAAAGGACTGCCTACATGGATAAAATTAGTTCACAGATCTGTATTATATTTACGTGTAAGAATTTAACCTTTAAAGGAAATCAAGCTGCAAAAAAAATCTTCGTAAGTAAGGGCATACCCTCGAATTGCTAACAGTTTCCCCCCCCCTAATACTATGACTTTAATATACTCCATCTTTGCTTATCTAATACAGAGTCCTTTTCAGCTACGATGTCTGCTTATTCCTATTGCAGATTTTGCCTATGCTCTGCTCAACTTGTTGCCCTACACAGTATCTACTCTATTCATGACTACCAAAAATATGTAATTTAAACAGGATGAAACATGACAAGTTCTAGATTCAACTACAGCTAGAAAAGTGTATATTAAACGTCACAGCCCTATTTGTTCAAAAACTTAACTTCCTCCAGTTTACCTTGAAATTGCGATGGACACTCTGACTGCAGAGCGAAATCTTGTAAAACCCTTTGAATGATGAGTGATGATTTCGAGGTCTGTGTAGGAAGGCTGTCCACCCATTCGTGCAATGAGGGCCAGCGTGGCTTCTTCACACTCCTGGAATCCGCCTAGTAACAGCAGCAAATATTTTTTCTGATATATGAGAGCTTTCCGAAAGCTCTCTGCTCGTAGGTATTTGCCATAAATTCTCTACAACAAGGGGGGAAAAAAAAAGGTCCCATAAGCTCCAAGAATGATTACAGTTTTAAGACTTTTGGACATCATTACTCCTATAGTATTTCTGTGATTATTCATTTTTCACTGTCACAGAGAAGACTGTACTGCTGCTCACACTTGTTAAATGTAGTTTTGTAATTTGACGGTCACCTGAGCAGCATGAAATATGAGCATACATGAAAGGACAACTCCATTCTTGGGGAGAAAAACTGAGTCAGGTATCTGAGGATGAAAATTTAAAAACTGAGTATCTGTTTATATATGAATAAATAGAGTGAACACAATGATAAATCTGCCCAAATCAAAATAAAAAAAAGCAGCTGTAGTTAGTATGCGGACAACAAAGTTTTCCTACCCTTAAAACAGCATTTTCGGAATCTGATCCCAGTTCTCTGAGGAAAGCTTCGCTCCTGAGCTCTGCTCTCAGCTTGGAGAGCTCTGCATCAGCTTGTTTCAAAGATTTCTGCAGTGACAGCTTTTCTCTGTTCCAAATTTCCTTCTCAGAGGCAACAAGAGTATCGATATTAATTCCAACATCCGATGAGTGTCTAGAAGACTGAAGACAAAAGGAAGTAAATTTGAACCACACAGTTTGGAGAAACTTGAACTGTATCATTCCAGTCATTGGTTTGGTGGAGAGCTCATAAAATTAATGATAAAATTACCCACTGATTGGATTTGAGGCCACTCTTGCATTCTAACACCTCAGAAACAGTGAGTTTAGGAGCCTGATCAATATCCTAGAAAAATACAGCTTACCAAAAAAAAAAAAAAAAAAAAAAAAAAGGATCATACCAGCTTTATGATCTTGAAGCTACCTGGATCTGTTTGCTACTCATCATCATGGTGATGAGATACGGATCAAAAAGAGAAGCGCATGGAATTTAAAAGAAAAGAGCAGTTAAAAAGAAGCTGGGTAAAATCACAAAGTTTACTGTAAACAGCATGAGCAGACATATACTGACCACAGGACAAGAATAACTCACACCCATTTACTCTGCAGGGGGAAGTCAAAAGAGAGACGGCTTGATCATTCCCACTTAGGTGACTAGGACAAAGAACAATACTTTCATGCCTATATATACATCATTATATCAGCACCACTAAAGACATACGTAGTCTCCAGAAGGTTGTCTGTGCTGGTAACTTTTCAGTTGTTCTTCCAGTTTCATAACAGCATTCCTCAAATTATTCTTTTCTTCACTCAGTTTGCTGACGAAGCCCGTCAGCTCAGCATTTTGTTTCAGCAGCCTCTCGGTCAAGGAGCTGGATGGAGTCCCTGGTGGCAGCACTAGCTTCAGCTAGAAGGAAAAAAGAAAACCAAAGAAAAGTTGTATTAGATCCAAGTTGCCAACTTGAAAATAAGTGGCTTACAGTGAAAAACTTTTGTAGATAATGACAATAACTTCATAATAACTTACATAAAGAAATCATAAGTGTACATGTAAACTATAGATTAACATGACTTTCCCTTTTGTGCTTATCCTGTGTATCACACCAAAATACTTTCACACGAGCTCAGATGTACTGGCTGTAACAATTTTCAAAGCTTTTCTACTGTGTTTAGGTTTATCTAACTTAGAGGAAAAGGAAAGCTTCAAAGTTTTTTTTCAAGTCATGTTGGAAAAACTTGCTGAAAATGCAGGTAAGGACCTAGCCAAGCGCAGTTAAAATGAAACATTACTGAATTCTTTGTAACAGATTACCTCATTTTATTTTCTACAGAGGTGCACACTACTCAGTCTTCAACTGCCTTTCCTTTGGTAAACACAGATTAAGTAAATGTATTGTATCAACACAACGTAGTAAATGTTAAATGCTGATTTTAATACCAGGAAGTACTGAGCAAAGCTTCCTCAGTTACAGAAACACTGCTGTTAGAAAAAAAATAAAATCTTTTCTTAAAGAACAAGCCATGAGATTCAAAAATTTATAATAAAAAGAAGAGAAGTTTTAATTTGAAAGTTGAAAATTCACTTTTTTAAGGTTATTAAAATTGAAAAAAAGAAAAGGGTTTTTTACATTTCTGCAACTCCAGATCAGAACAGTTACTAGAGCAGATTTTCCTGTGTAGAGTACAGACCTGGCTAAGTACAGACTTAACAACTCCTTGCTGGTTTCCACTCATAATCACCATCCAAACTCTCCCACCGAAGTTTAAACGTCGCACTCACCTCTTCCAGACAGGACAATCCAGGCAGTTTTTGCAGCTCTGAAATAACTTCTTCAATAGCATTTTGTATTGCGATGAAGTCTTGATCATCTGCTGTTTCAAACTGTAATCTGAAACAAAAGTGACAGTTTCAACAGCAGGTATCCTGACACCATGGGCCAGCCTAACAGCACTTCCCATCGATCCACATGCACTGGGACTTTAGCAAGTCACATCAGCATAGTTACCGACGACACAGCAGCATTTTCAAGACTGCTCAGTGACTCTAAATGAAATTGGCTCAATTTTACAAAGAATTTGCATAGAACAGTTCCCACACTTATTTAGAAAAAACCCATGTTCTACATGAAGCACATTTAAAACTGTGGTTCTGCTTCCCACAAATCTGTTGAATCTGTGTGATCAAAATCTTAGGGTATTTTCAGGACAGAATGAATTCCACTTTGCCCAAGTGTATCAGAATGAATGTTTAATATTAAATCACCATCACAGCATAATATTTTATATATATATATATATATATATATATATATATATATATATAATAAAACAGATTAAAACCTCCCATGGACCTGGTACTATGCTACATTTTTTTCTTAAGAAAACAGTAACCCAAGAATCAAGGTCAGCTTCACTTGACCATCAAGTATTTTTTTTTTCCTGGGGGAAGCAAGGGGGATGATCCATAGCAACAATCCCTATATTCATCCTCTTATACAGTGAATTATTTCATTACTAAATTGTTTTAAAATTACCTACCTACATGATACCCAAATAAACCTTACCACTTTTCAGTGAAAAAAAAAGACAATGTTGCTGTAATTTACAAAAGACCATATTAAGCATGTCAGATTTAGAGCAGCACCCGATACTCTGTGATCCTGTCTTACATCACTGTACCTCAAGTACTGGGATACACTATAAAACTAGAACAACCCAAAAATCAGTTAGGCCTGCTGTCTGTGAATTACAATTAATCAATATTATTATTTCAATTATAGAAATATAAAATAATAATTACATTAATTAATATAAATACGATTACAATATATCAACTTGTTGATTGCTATTAACAAAGCCAAGTAGCTGAAGACTGGTCTAACCTGCTAGCAGCTTTCCGAGCCAACTGCTTCAGCTTTGGAGATACATTTTGCAGCTTGTGTCTGACATTTTCCAGAATTTCAGTAGCAGCAGAGAGATCTCCTCCTCCTGTCAGCGTCGGGTAGGTCAATTCATTTGTCTTGGCTCCTTCCATTTTTTGCTGAAGGACCCAATTTCTTGTTCTGTCATTGGCTGTGTCCCAGGTAGTCTGTAAATAAATATGGTTTTTTATATTTTTATATATATATATGTATGTATGTATAAAATGCATGTGTCCTGGTGCTTTAAAATGGAAACATTTGATTTTGAAACACACCCAGAAATTGAAGAACAAACAATTCTGACACAGAGTTTAGTGTGAATACACTGGTGCTGTAGTGTACCACTAGACTTATTTGTGAATGGCATAGTGTGATGCCTCTCTTGACTAAGATCCACCAATCATACAGCTACAGCGTGAATCCATTCAACAAACTCAGCCAGCGGGATGCCACCAAGCCTTTCTGTTTCTTCTACCAGAAGCTGCTTTACCAGCTGTGTAGGGAATTTGGGCAACTGAGCCCATGTGTTTTGGTGACAAATTCATAGTCAGAGAAACAGGACTGGAAAAACCCACCACAGTCATGGAGGTGAGTCCACAGTCACAGGCAACTGTACTACTGATGCTGCTACAAGTGAAGCAATGTGCTGAACACGTGCTCCTCACCCACACTAAATCCCCCTGACACTGGCCATGGAAGAACTGCAAAGCCCTTACAAGGAAACCTGGGTCTATGGCTGTGTCACTGCATATGGCTAGGGGCTCTGCTGCAGGCTCAGGGAAAACGGCTGGGAAGGTGCCCAGGAGAAGCAGACCTGGGGGTGCTGGTTGGCATGTGCCGGCTGCACATGGGCCAGCAGTGTGCCCAGGTGGCCAAGGGGGCCAGCAGCATTCTGGCTGGTGTCAGGAAGAGTGTGGCCAGCAGGGCTGGGGGAGTGACTGTCCCCCTGTACTGGGCACTGGTGAGGCCGCACCTCGAACACTGTGTTCAGCTTTGGGCCCCTCACACCAAGGGGGACGTTGAGGTGCTGGAGCGTGTCCGGAGAAGGGCAACGAAGCTGGTGAAGGGTCTGGAGCACAAGGCTTATGAGGAGCGGCTGAGGGAACTGGGGGTGTTCAGTCTGGAGAGGAGGAGGCTCGGGGGAGACCTTATAGCTCTCTACAGCTGCCTGGAAGGAGGCTGTAGGCAGGTGGGGGTCAGTCTCTCCTTCCAATTAACAAGTGACAGGACAAAAGAGAATCGTCTCAAGCTATGCCAGAGGAGGTTTAGATTGGATATTGGGAAAAATTTATTCACAAAAAGGGTGGTCAAGCATTGGAACAGGCTGCCCAGGGAGGTGGTAGAACCACCATTCCTGGAGGTGTTTATAAAATATGTAGATGCCTCGGTTAACGGTTGGACTTGATCTCAAAGGTCTTCTCCAACTAAACAACTCCATGATTCTGTATTTGACCACTGTGTAGTACCAGTGAACAAGAGCAGAGTGTTTTAAAAGTCACAGGAAGCAGCAGGAGGTTCATTATTTGAAACTCCAAGCAGATCCTGGAAAACAGATCATACTACCTGCTGCCGAGGAGGTGAAAAAGCCCCAGCAGCCACTGCCAACCTGAACCAAAGGAAGATTTGTAACTGACCACAGTGCTGGCAGGTACCTCTGAGCAGAAAAGCAAAGCGCACAAACTAAACATTGCAGTTATCAATACACTCAACGTCCTGCCTCTAGCTGTGGGTGGTTTCTAGTGCTTCAGAAGATTAAAAACTAGTAGCTAAATCAGATGAAAAATTTCCTTCCTGGCTCCACAGACAGCTGCCAAAAAGCATGGAATGATGGCATGACGGACAAAATCATAGTCAGCAAAACGGCAAGTCTCCTGTCAACCATCTCTGGGACCACCCACAAATCTCTCACCCAGCAACACTTATTGTACAGGGAAGTTTCTAAAGAGTTTTAAAAGTAATTTAAAAGTAATTGTAAAAGTTTCCAAACCTTTTATGAGAGAGAAAAATTTACAGGCAACAGTGGCTCCAACTTTCATTCACCTACAAATTAGGCTAAAATCTTTTATTTTTTACTTCAATTTCTTCCTTCTATTTTGTTTGCTAACATATACATATTCATGTATATGCCTGTTGTGATCACTTAATTGCTGAAGTCATTCAGAAATCACTTTTAAATATTTCAAAGCCCACTTGTGGTTTATGAACTAAAGATTAAGAGCACTGACCTGGAGCATTCCTGAGTAGAAAAAGTTCATTCCTGTGACTGGGTGCAGGGAATATTATTCTCCTATACTGCCACACCAAGTGTGTGTATACATTCAGATGCATTTCTCCTGCTGACGCTCCCTGCTTACACACCTCTACAGCTTCATTCTCAGAGGATGTGTGTGAATCGTTGTAGGTAGCAAAACTGGAATGCTTTCCCTTTCTTTGGTGCCCATATTTTGTAATCTGCAGACTATTTTATAGACTGAGTAAAGGCACAGTGACACACAATGCTAACTGAACAGAAAAATTAAAAGCTAAATTGCACAGTTCAGTATTACATATTGCTCTTAGTCCTACTGTACCTCATTTGGATTGTGGCTTGGTGTCCTTTCAGCTTCCTTTCTTCCTTCATTCTCCTGCCCTTTTTTCTGTAGTTCTTGGATTATTTCCTGCAACTTCTTTGTTTCATTCCCTAATTTATGAACTTCTTGCTTCTTTTCTCCAAGCTGCCACCGAAGGTCTTCTACTTTGGACTCCAGTTCATGGAGTTTCTTCTGTGCTATTATGTTAGCATCTTGTTCTGCTTGTAATGCTTTCCTCTGGATCTGCCTTTCTTTTTCCATTTGCTGTCTCACTTGCACAGATTCCAGTTTGTACTTCTCCATCTCACTTACTAACTCCACTATACGGTCATGCTTTTCATCCATTTGTTTCTGTAGCTCTTTAAGTAATTCCTCAGATGGATTAGGTGCTCCAGCTTGCCCCTTATCTTCAGCACTTTGAAGCTGAGCACATAGCTCTTTTTCCCTTTCTAGGGCACTGCTTATTTCAAGAGCTCGAACCTTCTCTGATTCAAGAAGCACCTGCAACTCAGAATTACGGCCTTGTTCACGTGACAGCTGGGCAGCACTGAGTGCTTCTTGGGATTCAATTTTCTGTTGCAGATCAGTTGACAGCTGTTTCTCTTGCTCCAAAAGTTTAGTCAACTCTAAGTTCTTTTGTTTTTGATCTTCAAGTGAAAATTTTAAATCCTTAACGTTAGAAAACAGAGGAAAAGGATTTATTAAAGCCAGTTATGTATACATTACGTTACCTTCTGCAAACTGCAAATATGCTACCTCTACACATATTGCTTTTAACAGACTGCGCTATTCACAATCCATGTGACAATACTCTGAATGCTACATTACATCTGATATTAAAATCTATTACAGATGTCTTTATTCTAAAATCAAATAATTTCATAAAACAGTATTTGTAACATATACTTCTTTGTGAGATACAAACAGCCATAGCTCTGAAATGGAAAACAACTAGCTGCTTTTACTTTCTAAAATTGTGGAAGTGATTTTTCAAGTAAAGATTTCAATTCTATGCCGTTCAAGTTATCGCATTTTTGTCTTTATACTTGTATTATGATACCTGCTCTCTCCCTCATTATATCTGATACTGCAGAGGTACCTAGGAAGCTACTAATGCATTTTCTCCTAAAGTAAACTCACTAATTTGGTTTTCATGAGGTGAAACTGCTGATTTTTTTAAATGGCAGCAAACAATATATGTCCTTAAATACTATCTTTTGTGAGTTAAGTTGTGGTGGGGGCTAGGTGTAGCCATGTTAGCAGTGTCCTGTCCCCTTGGATATCTGAGGGCTATTATATAAAAGTAGAATTTTTTCATCTTGGCCCTAAAAAGCACAGCTGTAAAAATTCCCACCGATTTAAATGGAATTTGCATCAGCCTTTTTCTTTCTTTGCTACACAGCTTCTGTACATCTTTCTTCAGCTCTAGATGATACTGAAGACAACAGGGAGCACACATTAGACAGAACAGTAAGCTGAGATGAAACGTTAACTGAAAGAATGTTTGTGAGCTCCTTAATGTTCCAGGTCATTTGGAATTACGGAATACCTCAAGCTCTTCTCTTCCTCTTTCCTCATTGCGTTCCATTTTAGCTTTTTCCTTTTCCAAAGCCCACTGTAGCTCTCTTGATTTTTTCTGTTCGCTGGCCATTGTATCCTTGAGAATATCCAGCTCAGCTGCTTTTTCTTTGACTTCAGTCCTAAAAGAGAAATGGGCAACCTTTAGATTAGACAATGGCTTTGATCCTATCATGGTAACATCAATTACCTGATACTTATTCCACCTTGTGCACTAACATTTATTCCATTTTGTGCTACCTGCTGATGTAGTAGAGTAACAGTAAAAGCCTATTTCGAAAAACAAGCCTAACTCTAAAACAAAAAAAACCCGAAAACCAAACAAAAGAGTTGCATAGGTCAAAAATGACATAGACTGTGTCCATCCTGCTGACTTTGCAGCTGCTAGATTTTAGTGTTCAACTTAATCCAGTCCCTGGCCAAAATCTGAAAGAATGCAGGGGAAATGCATCTTGCTGTCATGTGTCTCAAAGGAAAAAAGAAAAAAAAATATCTATCTTCCAGGAAAAAAAGAAACAAACAAACCAAACCTACGCCCTGAATTTTCTTTTTTTTTTTTTTTTTTGCAAATCAATTTTGCATCCATTTGTGAAAGAATCTTGTTCCTGATGGTCTGTGACAGCTGTAAGGTAATCTATAAAGTAATACCAACTTAAACTCTGGCTTAACTTGTTATTTCTGAGCTGAACATTAAGATATCGTATGTGGGCACATCCATCTGGTAAAGGCATAAATAATAATGGCTTTCTTGAGTGCCAGATATTTAGCCTGTTACCTCTGCTGTTGACTGTGCCAAAACAACACAAGTTGCAGAATTTCACATGGAGGTACTTGCAAAGTCATATTAACTCTGCAATTTTTTTCTCCATGTTCAGTTTTAGAAGCAGAAAAACCTTTAATAAATACAGTATACTTACTAGCTTCTACACAGCAGCCTAATGTGTCAAAATTTAAAAAGAAACTTGTTATTAATAAATCACTAAAACTATGAATCACACCTTAATCTATACAATTGCATTTTTTGTCACATGGAACAGAAATCTATTTGTTGTCACATATTTTTACAGAAAAACTGAGAAGCATTTACATGGCACGAGATCAACTTCCTTAATAAAATCAGTGTTACGATTTCAGACAACACAGAAAAATATCATCTTCACTGTCAAGACAGAAAGTTTGGCACGGAAAGCCATACCTGATGGTTTCTAGTTCCTTGAAGTGCTTGTGCTGTGCTTTAAGGGTTGCTTCAAGCTCTAGTTTGGCTTGTGCAAGTTCATTCTTCAGCTCAGCACCCATCATTCTCTCCGAGTTCAGCTGTTCCTGAAGCTCAGCTGTCCTGTCCTTCATACTGCGGAGTTCCACTTGCATCTCCAGTATCTGTGACTGCTTCTGCTGCATATTATACTCCAGCATTTCTAATGAGAGTACCATCAATATGGAAATTACTCAGTAAACAACCAACACTGCCTATTTGGGTAAAGCTTCCCCTAGCACAGAGAATGACCACAAGGCTATCACAAAGAGTGGTATTTTAAAATAATATATTCTTTCAATAGTGGAGTGAAAGCAAAACCATGCCTTTTATACTGGAATACCTTTCATATGTTCCAAGATACCACTTCAACTCATAACATTCTTTAAAAGACTATGTGCCCAACCATATCAATATTTATCATTTGAGTTACGACTTACTTAACTGAAGTTATGTCTGCTTGTGACCAAATTTTTGTGACAAAACACTGACAATGAGCATTTACTTAATTTTGAGGTATACCTGTTCTCTGAACTTTTTGTTGTTCATTCTGATTGCTTCTTAGTTTACTCATTATGACTGACTATCCAACTTCGATAACTTCAAAGCTGTTGAACCTAAACACTGAAGTGCATATATGGAAAATAAACTTAAATACAAGCCTGATTTTCATAGCAACTGAAATAACTTTGTACCACTTTCAATTTGATACAAGTCATAAGTACACAGACTATGTCTTAATTTTTGCAAAATTAGTCCAGTAAGATGGAAAAAGATGGAAAGTATGCATGGTCAGAACATGAGTATCAAGATCAGAGCACAAAGAAAGTATTTTTTCACCTACAATGTTATGACCACTGTCATGAAAGTGGCATATAGAAATAGACATATATTACCACAGAAGTCACCTTGGCTTTTTGAATCAACCTCTTGTCCTCTCTTTGGATTATTTTTCTTACTGTTCATCTGAGCATGTAATACTTGAATCTCCATCAGCAAACTTCTTCTGTCTGCATTCTGAAGACAGTCCATTGCTGCTCTCTGGTCAGTAGCCTATTAGCATTAGAAACACTTTAAGGTAAAACTCCAGATTTTATTAGAATATCTATGGTGTGGATCTTACATTTACTTATATATTCATAGGGCAGATATATCCAGAACATTTTCAATTAAGTCATAATTAAGTCAATATTATAACAGTGGGAAGAATTGCTTGTTATTTTTGTATTTCTCTACCAGGCATAAAAAAATAATAGAATCAAAAGAGCTATCGGTTTTATGGCAAACTAATTTTCCTCACTAATCCAGAAACTGACCTCTCTGTCCCATAGCAGCCTTATCACTTCCTCTTCTTACAACTTGCTTCACATATACAAGCTACTTTTTCTCTTAGACAGTGTAAGCTAATTCTAATTAACGTAATGAAATCAAGCTCAGAGCTTGTGTTTAATTGAAATTGATCTCTGAAGGCTATATTTTTTCTATAGCTGGTGCACCCAATACCTCTTCTTCCTACAAGTCTTACTTTGTTTTCACCCTTAGACTATCAAAACTACTATTAATACATGTATTTAAAATAGATTTATACATTCAAAATCTAATGTAGACAAACATCCTTTGACTAAAGTACGTTTTATATTACCTGCTCTTGTAGTCTGTGCTCTAACTGATTCATCAATATCACTGCATCTCTTGTGCCCAGTTCTGCAAGTTCGGTTTGAAATGCAGCAAGAAGAACATTTTTCTCTCTTACAAAAAGCTGTTGAATAGCATGCAGGAGTTCTCCTCGCCAGTCTGAAACACCTTCAGGAGATTCAGCACTTTCATAAATCTACAGTGGTACAAAACCAGTTTAAACAGCAGAATTCAAAGACTACATCAAGCATAGTCATTATCATTTTATGTAAAGTGGTTTTCAGTGGAAAATTGAGCTTTTCTTACTTGATAACTATGTAACAAGCGTTCATACAAATGGATGTATTTATTGTACAGTTTATGATTTCTTCTGCATGCAAAAATGCTAAAGTTTTAACTGTGTTGTAGAAGGAAACAAGTTAGCTTTTTATAACTGAAAACTCTGCCCTGTGTAGTTATTATTTATGTTACTGTATCACACTACCCTTTTGATTTTTATGATGTTATATATATGTTCCTAGACTCTCACAGAACTATGTGGTAGTGTGCAGATACTGTGTATGGAGAAGATTTAATTTTATAATGATATAAAATTAATCCCCCCACTTCACATGCTGAAGGAAATGCCAAAGAAAGAAATGCAAGCTGTAATTTAAGACTTATTTTATTATCAGAAAGTGCAACATGCAGTGTTACTGCATATTTTTAAAATCTTTTGCCTCGTTGCAATATATTTAGAGCATTTAAACCTGAATTGTGAATGTGCCTGATAACGTTATCATAAATTATTTTTTATTTAGACAGAATCTTATGATATTATTTATACCTCAGCTTCTCTATGAAGTTGCATTTTTGCAATTAGATCTTTCAGAGATGAAATGGTGCTTAGAAAAGCTTTCCTCTCCTCAAGCCAAGACTCTGGCTCTTGCTTAAAAGGTGGGATCTCTCTTTCACCATATGGAAATTCTGTGAGAGACAGCACCTGTACGCCTTCATGATGGACTGCTCTCAGCAAACCCTACAATAAATAGAAATCAGTAATGCCAGTCCTAATAATAAAAATAATAACTACAACAACAGCAACCACCACCACCTTATTTCATACATATTGGAATACTGGCACTTCTAAACTGATCAGCGTAAGGAAACTATTTTTACTTCCTGGTCTCAAAACCAGAAGCGTCACCTAGTTCTTCATATCTGCCAAATGGTAAAACTTATTAAATAGGTTTATTTGTCCTCAGTTTTAAATTAAAATTCCCAAAGTTCATCTGTCAGATCAATACTCAGATTTTAAAGTGGTTTCTGATAGAAACTGACATTTTAAAAGCAAAGTCCTGGGAAGCTTCCAGGTAAGCTTTGCAATTCACTTACTGAAATTACTGTTAAGCTAAGGCTTTGCTGCAGAAGACTTGCCTTTTTAAAAAAATATAATTAAAGCACGACACCCTTACTGTTTATAATAAACCCATTTGTTTACTTTCATAATATAGGTATTATTCTACACCTATAACAACAGTATCTATACAATTGCGTAATATATGATCATGACATTACCATTAATACACAATAACTACAATAAATTATAAATTAAAGCAGTTATATTTCTTATAATTGAGAACAAGCCTACAATTACAAAACTCATATTTAACCTAATTTAACATGCAAAAAATGCATATATGTATCAGAATTATCTTAAAATCTATCTAGAATTTATTCAAAACTTATCTAACTGGCTCTTTTCACTCATCACGCAGCAGCTAATTTAAGCTTTTGATAATATCACTCTTGTTCCATAACAAAAATGACTGGGTTTATTTTACCTTAATTTTTTTTGGAAGCAAATCTGCTGAAGTTTCACCTTCGTCTATTCCTTCAGATATCATGTCAGATCCCTGGGTCTGGGCAAGATACATTCCTTGACTCCAGTCTGAACTGGAGTCTACAATAAAAGGAGAAAAAAAACATGAAAGCTGGATTACTGTGAAACTTTGAAGAACAGGCATCAAAAAAATATTTTTGTCTGTTGTTGTAACAGGTGGTTGCATGTCACCAGAGTTGATTCTAAGCCTGAAGACTACCTGTTTTATAGATTTTCTTTTCCAGTTTCAAAGCAGCAACAGCACAACAAAACTAAAAAACCCCAAACTTAAAATCCTAGTTTAGTTCTAGAAACAACTACTTGCACAAACACTTCTGCCAAATGACCCCCCTCCTTAATATGCTACAAAAAGGATCATGTTAATAATTGTTATTGTTCTTGGAGAAGTCAGTACCTACCATCATCTCCCACTGCTAGGGAGGTGTAGCTTTAAATTGTATCAGGAGATCATGAAGCTACACTGAAGAGCTAACATAATATGTAAGTAGAATATAGGAACTCCAGTGGGAAGATAAAAATCGGCATCTGATGCCTTGACTCAACCCATCTCCACTCCAGTCATTTCCCTTCCAAAGCAAACTAATAGACATGGCACGCTCAGCACTTTTTGTTAGCGTGACAGGCTTCTGCATCGATCTGGGGAGTAGTTTTTATTTCTTAGAACATAAACCCTTTAAAACAATATTAAAAAAGCAGATTTAATTTACTATGCTGTTTGAAATCTATAAAAACAAGTTTCTTACCACTAGAACCTCCATCTCTAGCTTGATACGGTGAGGAATGTGCTAATCCAGAAATGGGGATTCCCTATATTTAGAAAAGAGAACAATTCAGTCTTTAATCACCCGACACTCACAATAAGGGAGCTAATGCTAAGGAGCAAGAAACGGTATGAGCCTCTTTGCTCGTTCCCTGGCAATCACAGTAATCACAACGGAGACAAGAAAGATGGAATATTTAATAGGGTGACCTACACTTGTCCCCCCTTCACAGAGCAGGACAGGTCCAAGGAAGCGTCTGGTAGTCAAGCACACTCCCAAACTTAAGCTGCTGAGGAAGGGGTTCACGATCTCTCCCTAGGCCATGGAAACATTAGAACACTTAAAAGCTTTATACTTACCATGTGGTGGTTCAAACCTATCAGACTTCAAACGGCAGTTTCTGTAGCAGGAACAAAAGCACAGACCAAAGTAGTTCAATGAATAATTATAGGATACATACCTCTTTGGCTTGCAGAGTTTCTATGACTTCCTTTAATGTATTGCACTCTTCAGTCAACACTTGCACTGCAACAAACTTCTCTCTCTTTAATGCTTCAGATTCAGAGATATGCCTTGTCTCCATG
The DNA here is from genome assembly GCF_017639655.2 of Falco naumanni. Taxonomy (NCBI): domain Eukaryota; kingdom Metazoa; phylum Chordata; class Aves; order Falconiformes; family Falconidae; genus Falco; species Falco naumanni. Next base: position 37,313,947 of record NC_054057.1, read on the forward strand.
TCCATGATTTCAGCAGCGTGGAGTTCTTGCATTTGGTCGATTTTTTCAGTAAATTCTCTTATGATCTCTGCAATCTCTTCTGAAGAGCATCCATTTTGCAAATCAATTTGGATTTCTGCATTTTTAACAAGGACTGGTGAAGTCTGGATACAGCTGTTGATTTCCACAGTCATGTCTGTTTGTGATGATGAGCTTTTTCTAATTAGAGTAGACTCACTGGTTGACAAATCACACAGTATTTCTGCATCCTTTTTGCTTTCAGTTTTTGCCGTTTCCTTGCCCTTTCTCATGTAACTCACAAGCCTCTCTTCTGCTTCAACTAGATTCTCTTTGGCTTTGCACAGGTCTTCCTGAAGATGTATCAGACTTGCTTCTTTTACCTGCAAATATGGAGAATCTGAATCACAGTCCTTCCAAATGCTTAATTAAAAAAAATAAATTAAACAAATCTAAACCCTCCACACCATTAGAGTGTAGTTTACTCCTCTTTTAAAAGCAGTTATGACACACGGCAACCATAATATCTCCTACGAAACACAGCTCTATATCCACTGTTGCACTATAGGGGACTGTAAAACTACTTCAGCAACAAGCGAAGATTTGGTCTTCAGCATCAGTTCTGTTCCACTGACAGTAGGTACTGAGTGACCGTTTTCCTTGGTGGCATTCTCAGTACAAGATTAAAAAAAAGCTATAACATGCATATTTGCTCAATTAAGTTCTGTATAATTATTTGCTTTAAATACAATATGGAAAAATGTGTGATTCTTACTGCTAGTTCTTGCTGAAGTTTTTCTGCCTTTTCTCTGTAACTGCTCAGTTCTTCCTTAGCAGCAGCTGCTTCTTCTTTAACTTGCTCTAGTTCAAGTTCATTAATAAGCACATTTTCTTTTTGACTTTCCATGAGTTGTGCTCCTACCTACATGGCAACATAAGATATGGAAAACGGTGCAGAATCTTTTAAAAAGAATCAAGTATTAACAGCACTGATTGCTTTCACACCAACTTATAAAAAACACAAATAAAAAGAGCATAGGGGGCAACAAATGTATATTATTTGAATTAACATAGTCTTAATAAATTAATCCTGAAAGACCATTTTCCTAGGATTAACTCCCACAAACTGAATAAGCATGGGAGGAAAGACAAATGTGGGAAGAAAGACTGCCTACTTGCAGTTCACTGAACTGCAAACAGAAATTGGCTACACCACACAGAAAGCACAGGGAGGAAATCCAACAGAGTAGGAAATAAAGTCTGATAATATTATTAAATTGTTAAGACATTTATGACATTCATTCAATCTGCATTTGGTTGAAGGTCTGAGAACCTTCATGGGCCAGCACTGGGTTCTATGATGTCTCTGAACTTAAGAGATGCAGCAATCAAGCCCACGTTTGGGCTATCAAGCATAGTCAACTTTGACCAAAGGTTTTAAATTCAGAGGCAACATAACCAGTGATGGATGCAAATTAGGACAAAAATCTACTGGTAAAAACTACTGATGGGAAACATCTTTGGCATCAAGACAGGAAAGCAAGAAAAAGTAAACCAAAACCAAAGCATATATAAGCAAACAACTTGCCCCCCCAACCCCCTGTACAAATTGCTATCGCTCCCTTATCATTCTGAACTCTTAGATAATTTTTATAATTCTAATTTTTATCTAACTCCAGGCCATGTAAAAGGGTAATTCACTCCATTCTATGTCAATTCAAAGTAAGAATAAGAAAGTGTACATCCAAAATTCAAAAATCACCCTATGTTCATGAAAAGGCAAAGTATTTTTAATGCAAAATGGAAATGGATAGTGGAGCTCACCTGAAATCCTCTCCTTGTTGTAACTCCAGGAATAATAGAGAAATGAAGGTCTAACCCCACACAGAAGATTCTTATAAAGACTAGTCTCATTAAGAAGTGTTTCATTCACTATAGTTTACATATAAGAACAGATTTTAGTGAAAACAAGCCAAACAAAAATAGCATCTAATTACCTGATATGTCTGCATTTCTTCTTGCTTGATGTATTTCTGAATCTCTCCTTTGTGTTTTTCTTGAACCTCTTCCAGTAATTGCTGAAGTTCTAAGAGTCTCTCTTCTTTCACTTTAGCTTCCTTTTGTGCAACTTTTAGATTTTCTTTTTCTAGCTTGAAGTTACGATTTACTGTTGCCAGTTGGTCCTCCATCTCACTAAGCCTCTGTGTCAAGAATGATAATTTTGATTCTGTCTCATTTACAGTTCTATCAGTCAGATCCTCTGTTTGGGCACTCCTACTTGTTTCCTCCACACATCTTGAAGCTTCCTGAATTTCCTGCATGAATTTCCTTTGCTCTTGAACTGCATTTAGCTGGACCTGACTCACAAGAGCAGCAGCAACTTTTTCCACTAGTGTCTTTTCCAGTTCCAGTATCCTCTTTTTAAGCATTTCTCTTTCAGCTTTGCCTTGCTCTTTCAGGTCTTTTATTTCATTGTAGGACTGACGCAGCTCTGAATCTTTTTCCTTAACATATGCCTGAAGTTGCTGCAGTTGTACCTCCATCTTGCTAACGGCGACTGTTGTATTCTCACCTGGAGACCTAAGCTTGGATTGATCTAGCAACTCTACCATCTCACATAAGCCTTCTTCCATTTTTTCAGTTTTCCCATTGCTCCTGTCTTCTGTTTTCTCCCTATCACCTTTCATCAGTGCACACTTATATTCCTCTGTCATTCTTTCATGCTCTTTTTTTAACAGACTTATTTCTTGCTTTAGCTGGTTCATTTTTAACTTAGTTTCCTCAAGCTCATTCTTTGTTCGAGATGCCTCTACATTTATGTTTTCTACTTGGTTCTCCAAAGCCTCTTTTTCTGCCAGAACTGTTTCAAGTGTGTGTTTCAGACTGTCAGCATCTTCTTGAAAAGCAGCAATGTCTGCAGGTACTTTTTGTTCAATATTTGACAGTTCCTGCTGAAGCTTTTCAATTACATCATTCAACTGCTCTACTTCTTCATCGTTTTTTTTCTTCAGACGTTCTTGATCACTTTTCAGATATTCTACCTGGGCTTCAAGCTCCCATATACGCTCATTTTGCTCTTCAATAACCTGAAAAAATCCAATAAATACAAGAAAATAACTTCATAATGGGTAACTAAAAACCTTATTTTTTTCTTCACAGCAAGTTTGATTAAACATTGAAGCACCTTGTAAAACAAGGTCCTTAGTGAATTTCTTATTGGGATGTCTTTTGTAAAGCTTTATGAGAATCAGGACATCTTTACATGACTGACAAAGTAGCCCGTGACCTCAATGAACTGCAAAATAGGTGTGAAAGCATCAAATGAAGTGAAAGCACTTCTAATATTCAGAGAGGCATGAAACACTGCAGTTTAAGTGTTCACAATACTTTTTTCCCCAATACTTTGGTCTAAAGCTCTGTCTTGTTATTTTTATTGAAAATTAGAATGGAAACAAGTAGAGTGGTCATGTTTGCTGCTAAATCTTCTTATGAAACCAAGTTTTAATACACTGTTTTTCCTGCATTACATTACATAAAGAACTTCCTTAAAAAAAAAAAAATATCTTCAAGTTTACCATATACTGGTCAGATATGTTCAGTTAGATTAGATAGATACTGTGCTCTTTGTGCAAAAGCACCACTCATTCATATGGTCAAACAGATTTATATAGGACACAGTTAAGATGGATATATATTTTAAATACAAATAGACCTTTAATTAATTGTGTTGAAAATACCATTATAACATGTTTTCTAGTTCAAGACCACAGAAAACACCCATTAGTTGTCTCTGAACTTCCTATTACAAACTTAAATATGTGTTTGCTTATGTGTGTGCACACATATACAGATGTGCACAAAAACATGCAGGGCAAATAGTACCCACAGAGCCAAAGCACAGTTACTTCTTTCTGCTACAGTTTAAACAGTAGTAAAGAGAGACAAAATTAGAGAAGTATTTATTTTAAAATGTATATGACTATCCAAACAAAATTAAAAAGAGAGATTGGTGAAGACATGAAGAGAGCGAGAATAATACCTTCCTAGATTACTTCTAAAGACACTTAAAATTACAGGCTGTGTAAGGGGCTCAGAATTCCAAGATATTAACAAAATCACATAAATTAGCCAATATCAGGGTGTTGACTTTATGATGAATAAAAGAGAAGCCATCTTATATCAGCTTCTAAGAAAAAAATAAATGAGTAGACACACAAAAAAATAATCATCAAGTGACTGGTGTTGATGAACACTAAGTTTAATAAATAAAATTGTAATATATTAAATAATATAATTTCTTAATGTACATCTACTAATTTATTAAACACTAAGTTTAATAAATATAATAGAATAAAACCACAAGTTATCAGATTCCAATACTTTTTATAAAATGAATTAAAAAACCTGCTTGTTAGATGACAGTGGGAGCAAATTCTCATTTACAAAGTCAAAATAAAAGACAGCAGAGTCTAAATAGAACATCTAAGAAACAAAGTGGATATATTTTCTTAAAGGAGTGTGTGGAGATCTGAAATGAACAGTACTTCTACAATGGAAAAAAAAAGTTAAAAGGAAATTTGTTAAAAATATTTGGAAAGAGATAGTACAAAATAAAATCAGTTATGGTACATAAAATAGGTCAGAACTCTAAAAGGACCTTTTAGAAACATGAAGAAGAAAAAAAATGCAGAAGAGAAGATAGATGACTAAACTAATTACTAAAATAGCCATGCTTTTTCCTTTATCTTTCAATACTTCATTATGTTTAGTTAGTTAAATAGAATAAGATGATGACTTTGTAGTAAGTCTAATATGTGGAAAAATAAATGATAAATGTGACCATATAAATTAGAGGAGCTGATTTGCCAACCAAGAACTTATTTTTTAAAATCCACAGACTAGAGGAAGCTCAAAAACACTAAATAAAATGTGAACAAGTCATTTGTTTTCATAAGAAAAGAACAGTGATCCTGGTGATTGCTATCAAGTCAGCATAACAGTTTCTGTTCTTAATAACATAATGGAATAAAGGACCACAGAAGGCAAATACAGCAATTAAAAGAAGCACGTAGTGGGATGAATATGTCTAAGGGACTAGGAAAGCAATTGACCTAGATATTAAATATCTATTGATATTTAATACCCATCTCATAATTAAGCAGAGTAATTATTTAATGTCCTGGAAAACATAACTGAGTAAGCAGATGAAATTAAGAAAATGAAACTTCATATAACAGGAGAAGAACCAATCATTAAAATGAATTCTACTTGAATCCTGGGGTTGTTTTTTTTCAAGGCAAGAAATGTAACAGTATTACCGTGGTCATTGTATAAAGCAGAACCATTCCAGGTTTCTAAAGTATGATCTTTCCTAAATCAAATTTCCTAAGTCTAATTTCCTAAATCCAGTTCAAAGTTTTGTCATTATTCACTGAGGTTCATTATAACTAAATTTTGCGCATAAGCCCACAGTGAATTTATCCAGCTCGGTCTGAGCTCTATTTTACTGGTCTCAATATGTCCTAGTAGAGTATTACCCCTAAATGTTCAATCATCTACTGAAGGGTAACAGAACTCCTGGTCTTACCTTACTGAATAATATTTGCTTTGGGATTAAAGCTTACAACTAATAAATGCTCACATCTAAAATGGTCAGAAAAAAAATCCAATTTTCTTTCTATAAAAATATGTGATACTGAATGCCTGTTTCTGCTATCACTTACATCAATGCAAAATAAGTATTATTTCTTAAGTAAATGAAAGATGAATCAATGTTTCTTGCTCTCCATTTCTAATAAAACACAGCATTTTGTTTGCACATCCATAATGCTTCAAACTGCATTAAAGATGTTGCCAACATCAGTATGATGGCAAACTATTTACACAAGCTCATGGAGCACAGAAGTTCACTACAAAATTCAACGCAATCCAGTAGGTGTCACTGAAACATCACACTGAAAGTAAGTCATTGTAGGGAATATGGTAGAATGAATGTTGAGAGTCCATCTATACACTATTGAATGCTTGGAAGTATTAGATTAAGGAATGCAAAATTGAAGACAAAAACTCAAGCAGAAATAAGGCAGAATGATAAAAAGAAAAGCAAGCAAAAAGTATCCTTCATAAAAAAAATGAGACAAAGGAGGAAAAACAGATTAGGGTTAAAGTGTTGCTTGAAACTGAAGCATTTGCATTTTTAAATTAAGGCAGCAATAGAAGATAATGTAATTGGAGGGGGGGACATGGAGGGGTTTTTATTCTGTAAACAGCTCACAACACAAAGTAGGATTCTTAAAAAGATTTCAAAAGTGCATACTTTGTTGTCAGTTGTGACTTCAAGTTGCTGCTGCAGTTTTGCAATTTGTTCATGAAGATGATCTATTTCCTGCTCCTTTTCTTGCATGACGTGAGCGAGCCTCCCAGCCACTAAATGATGGTCCTTTATGGTGGCATTTTCAGATTTCTGGATAGCTAGCCCCAGTATTTCCATTTCATCCTACCAAAAAAAACCCCAAACAAAACACGTTATAGCTGTACATAACATTTTCTGTATATTCTTGTATAAGCAATTAAGGCATAGGAATCAAAATACACAAATTGCATGGAATGGGAAGTAGTTATATGAGTTCTTTTAATATTTTGCAAGTTGAACTGTGGAATGCTTGAGAAGGAAAAAGCCAAAATGCCAAATTCTAAGAATTTCTTTCTGGGCAGGAGGGAGAACTAAGCTCTAGGCTTTCTGTTACACAATTACCTTAAATAATCTGTTCTCTTGTTCAAGTTCTTGCAAGTGTGTAGTAGACTCCTTTCGCTGAATTTCTAGTTGCATGTGCAATTGCTGAACTTCTTCATTTTTATTTTCTAGCTCCTCTCGAAACTGCTCCAGTTGTTCCTCAAGGTTCGTGACCTACGTTTCCAAAATGAATGGAGAAAAAGGAATAGACGGCCATATGAAAAACTGAATGTCGTGATTTTCAAGTGCATTGTCTACAGTAAACTGGTTTGATATACGAAAACAAAAGAATGGGTACTCAGTGACATTCTGAATCCTTAAACTGAATGGAATTTTAAAACCCAGTAAAAACAAGCTGAAATCTCTATGAAGTTTTTCTTACTTGGGCTGAATTTTGATTCCAGAAACACACTTGTAAGTGATAAGCATGAACATAGACAATAACAATTACCATAGCTCACAAGAGAATTCCAAAGGGATTTGGACTGCTGTCTCTCTGATCTGTTAAAAAATTTCATCTGTATAGTTCACTAAACTCAACAGAAAGCAATAACTGACAAAACAAAATATCAGCAGAAACACAGAATGTTTCACAGGTATTTTACCTCCTTTTCTTTTCTGTCCACAGCTTCTCGTTCAGCTTGCAGTTGTACTTCAAGAGGTAATTCTCCCTTTACTACGATGGTGCCAAACTGTTTCCTGTCCTCCACCTTTAAATGTAAGTAGTATTAATAATAAACACATAAAAAAGATATACCGTTTTGTTCTCAAGAAAATAAGAAAGTAGTAAATGATCATTTTAGATCAAGCAATACCTTTTGCAGGTTGTCTGCACTGATGATTAAGGCCTGTTCCAGTTCTCTTATCCTGCATTCTAGTTTCTCAATTTCTTCATTTCGTTCTTGTATATCTCTCTGAAGTTGTTCCTTAGAGAGCAAAAGCTCACTGCATTTGTCTGTTTTTTCTTTTAGATGATTTGTTAACTGTTCAACCTGGTGATAACATGGCAAGATGATGAATATGTTGTACTAGACTGGAAGGGTTTGCTAGCAATAGCAACAGCAGTAGTTTTTGACAGAGAGAAAATATCCCTCTTTTTTCTCATAAGAAAACTCCTACTCTATAGGTGAAACGATATAAAGTTAGGATACTGTAGTGCTACACCCAACAAATATAAACAGCATTTTTTAAACAAATTTCATGTTCTATGCTCTATCACCTACTCTCTAGAACTGACCTTGTCCTTCTGAAATTTTCAGACTCTGTAGTCAGTTAAAAGCAAGTAGCATGGCATCCCTATGTAGCCCACTAAAAAGATACCTTTAGCATCTACAGATGGAATGTCTTGACTGTAGGGTCAAGATGCTATTTGCATCTTTAAGGAGTGTCATAATTGTAAGAATCTGTGTCAAAATTATTCAAAATAAGGAGTTGAGTAGTGATATACAGACATATCCTAAAGTCACTGGGTCTTTAACGTTGACGAGAATTGCTATACTTCAACCTTGAGAAACAAAGTTTTGTTTTCTTGCTGGGTTTGTTAAATGGGACCAAACAGATATGATTGATGATACAATTTCACTTTCTACAGGGGACAAAGCACCCAAATAAAGCATTCTAAATCTCAGTAGGTCAGATGTTTGCAGCTTAGAAACAACATATTAGAAGAGTAACTGAAACAGTAGAGATAGAAATGATCCCAGTTCTAGCAGTATTTCAGTAATGATTAATCAAAATTACAGATAAGAAAGAAGTGTGACAAATCCATGGTATTAGGCCTGATGCACAGTTAAGACCTGAGTTGAACTAAGCAATCGAGCAAGAGGCATGGAAAGTAATGTTCGTCCCACTCAAGAAACTGATTTCAGTATTTACAATTAGGAAGTTACGATGTAGCCAAAAGGTAGAAGACTCAAAGCATTTCAATAGATAGAAGAGGACCAGAACATAAAGCTGACAGGATGGTATTATTGACGTTATCCATCCATGAGTAACATCAAAGTCTGAAGTGACCACAGAAAAGTCCTGAGAGAGAAACGGAAAAAGAAAAATCAAGTCTAGAGCAGACTCTTCATGACAAACTTCCCTGGAATAAGTTGACAGAGTAAGCTGGAAGAACATTAAAAAAAGAAATGAAGTTATCAACAGAATGCTCACAGCATTCACGCAAAGCAGAAGAGCATTTAAAAAACTGTGCAACTATGAAAAAAATAAAGCCACTATCTCAGAAAAGCATGAGAAAGAATGAGAAAAGGTATACTTACAAAATATTCCAAGTGACATCTAAAGATACTATTTAGTAAGACATGTGCCTCACCTGATAAAAATTAAATGTAAATCTAATACGCTGTTGAACATTCTGTCTATAATTTATAATATATCACATTCAACATCACCCAGCTCTAAAACAGCTGTCACTCCTGTGGTGCTTGCAGACATTATCTTATTGTCTGTTTTTCTACCTACTAGAAACCTCTAATTTAAAAGCATCTGATACAAATCTGAAAAATTTAATCACAGTTACATCTGTCTTTCATTTTAAAGTATGCTTTAAATTTCTATTGTAGCATACCTGCCAACTTAAAAGAGTATATACATATGCTTATATGTGCATATAAAACAAAATTATTTTAACCATAGATTCTGTACAGAAAAATAGGGCAATTTTTATTATGGTATCAAATTTGAATTTTTTTCTTGGGAGAATTTTTATTTTAACATGTGATAATTTTAACCAGGAATTCACATGCTAGCCATGCCATAAATTATACACATACACAGAATGAAATGAATTCAGAATGAATATTCCGGATTCAGTAAAACTAATCATGCTAAAAACTCTCCTCCATTTGTGGAATGTGCCAACAGAAGAGGAGCGTGCACACACTTTGCAATAGAAGGAAACAGATGCAGAATTGCTCTGTATGTGTTGGTTAACACACACCCAGCTAATCTCAGAAGATTCATTGTGCAGAGGCTGATGACAGCCGTATCACATACTACTGACTGAATACTTTGTAAGATTTCTTACAAACCTTTGTATTAAATTTTATAAAAAAATCCATGAAATACACCTCTACATCTGAGAATAAGTAAATAAATATTTTGACAACTTGTATCTCACATATATCAATTTATGTCCTATTAATGTCTATAGTTCAGGACCGTAAGTTTAGGACTAAAGTATATAATACAGAATACTAAATATTGCTAATATTTAAGAATTCAATTACAGCAACTGAACTACCTCAGTAAGAGCTTCAATTTGAAAATCATAGTGCAACCTAATAAAAGGCATTTTAATACTGAAAATCAGGCAAGAAAATCATGCAAAAATATCAGCCTTGCTCAAAAAGCAGGACACAAGAAAATGCACAAAAAATGAAATGCACTTTAATTGACTAACAGGTCATTAAACAAAACATGCAAAAGCTTCATAATATCTAGCATTTGCACTGCTGCCACTTTTCTTGATTTTGTTGCGTCTAAGCATTTTCTGTGACTCCACTGAGCTGCTGTCCTACACTCAATACATTTGTTTCAGTGGAGACAGACTTTGACTGGGGAGGTTCCAGTGTACACAGAGCGCACTGCTACATCTCAGGTGCTAAACCTTGGTGACTCAGTTTCTCCAGTCGTGTACCTGTGCTACAAATGGGATGTCAAAAAACAACATAAACCCATGTGAAATTGCTAAAGAAGTTCTAAATGTTTCCACAGGCTTTTGAAAACAGTGGATTTTCTAAATTGTTATGTGAAAGAACCTTTTTGAGTTACAAATGCCTACTATTAAAACCAAACAACTTGCCTAAAAAAAACCTCAAAACACAGTTACACCACTCTCACCTTACCCCTCACCTAAGAGGAATCGCTTTCCTGGCTTGTAAATTAATGCAGGTTAGGTACACCATAATATAGCTTCATTACATTATCTTAACAGCTGTCAACTTGTCATTTATATTCATTGCATAAAAGAAAAAAAAAAGTGTTACCTCTCTGGTTTGATGTTCATTGACAGGCTGACTCCTTTGTGGAATCTTAAGCTGTTGTTCCAGCTTCTGTATCTCTTGCTGGAATACATCTCTCTCATGTTCTCGGTCGATTGCTTGCTCCTGAAAGTTAAGAAATCATGTGGATACACCATTTGATTTAAAAACTACCTAAATTAAGTATATTACTACTTCTTATTTCTGTTAATGTGAGGCTGGTAACATTATGTCAGTATCTTTAAGGCAGCAGAACCTTTTGCAACTACATTCAACAGAAGTTTCATCATTTTGGGCAAAATTATTTATTTATTTATTTATTAAACTAAAAATTTAGGACAGGATAGATGCATTATTTCACAAAAATGACAGTTGTGTTTCTTCTCTTCTGGGTACACCACAGAAATGGTAATAACCCAATATTTTTCTTTCCTAATGTTTATCTCCGATATACGTAAGATAAACAGAAGTTAAGAATAGAAATGAACTCTGTGTTAATATCAATAAGGAGCTGACAGAAAAAAAAAAAATTGAATTTTACATTTCACTTTACTTTCAACCGGTTTCAGCTGTTATATATCCCAGTCTGACATTTGGGAAATACATCTTTATATCGGAAATAATGCACAACTGGTAGCATCCAGTGAAGCATCACCTTCAAATGACACTTCATAAAACAGACAAACCTTATCAGATGCATTAAAATAAACTAGCTGAAGTATCTGATACACAGAGGAATGCTTCCATCTAGCAACAAAATATTTTGCAAAAAATCAGGAAACCAGAATAAATCCGCAACCGTTACAAGTTGCAGATTTTAAAAACTCACCTGCTGTTTCATGGAAACAGTAGAGTACTAATGCTGCTAGCACAAACAGCTGCCCATCTCAGTATTCCATAACTCTGCAGTTCATGCTATTGATAATCCCAAACCACAATGCATTTTTGACTATAGGACTTGTAACAGGAATTTTTACTTCTGAACCTTGTCCTATTATGACACACTAGTTTTAGTCAGAAGAATAATCTTATAACTGCAGAAAATGAAATAAAGCAAATCCATTTGTGCCAAGAAGTATCTGGAAATATCTCTCCTTTAATAGTGCTTAGTCATAGATTACACAGAGAATGTGCCACAGAGTGTTGTATTTATTAAGTAAAGAATTATTCCACCGTACTGCTGTCAGCTAGAGAGTTAATTGAGAAGGCACAGAAATAAGTTTTCTCCCAACAGCACCATAGGACATTTAAAATGGGAAAAGGAGGAAGCAGGGAAGATAGTGTTTGCTGAAAATAGGGTAGAGTCTAAAACAAAATCGCAGAGAGTGCCTAAGGCAGGAAAGAAGTTGTGTACAATAGAGACAGCTGCTCCTGTGAATGGGGACAAATACACATATAGTGTAACTGTCTGGAAGGTATAGCTTTATATCTGGAGGTACATTCTTGGATACTATGAAGGAAGACTATAAAAGAAACTTAAGAGAAATTCTGCTTTCAATTTCTAAATACAAATAAAGCTGACAATTCAGAGAATCATAGAATAGTTTGGGTTGGAAGGGACCTTTAAAGTCATCTAGTCCAAGCCCCCTGCAATGAGCAGGGACATCTTCAACTAGATCAGTCTGCTCAGAGCCCCGTCCACCTGACCTTGAATATTTCCAGGGATGAGGCAACCAGCACCTCTCTGGGCAACCTGTGCCAGCGTTTCACCACCCTCATCATAAAAAGCGTCTTCCTTATATCTAGTCTAAATCTACCCTCTTTTACTTTAAAACCATTACCCCTTGTCCTACTACAACAGGCCCTGCTAAAAAGTGTGTCCCCATCTTTCTTACAAGCCCCCTTCAAGTACTGACAGGCTGCCATAAGGTGTCCCTGGAGCCTTCTCTTCTCCAGGCTGAACAACTCCAAGTCTCTTGGCCTGTCTTCATAGCAGAGATATTCCAGCCCTCTGATAATTTTTGTGGCCCTCCTCTGGACCCACTTAATTAGGGCCATGTCTTTCTTATGTTGGAGGCCCCAGAGCTGAGCGCAGTACTCCAAGTGGGGTCTCATGACAGTGGAGTAGAGGGGTAGAACACCCTCTCTCAGCCTGCTGGCCACGCTTTTTTTGAGACAGCCCAGGATACAGTTGGCTTTCTGGGCTGTGAGTGCACATTGCTGGCTCCTGTCCAGCTTGTCATGCACCAGTACCCCCCAAGTCCTTCTCCTCAGGCTGCTCTCAATCCCTTCACTCTCCAGCCTATATTAATACTGGTAGTCGCCCCGACCTAGGTGCAGGACCTTGCACAGACAGACTAATTCTAACAGACTTTATTGGAAAACATGGAAATTCCACAAACTGTTAAAAATGAAGGTCACAAAAATTTGTTTCCTCATTAATTTTAGAAGTTTCCCATTATTTTAAACATTTAAGAAGCCTACTAAGTTATACTTAGAAACACAGAGAAGTCCTAAGCAAGCATCTCAAATGAATTTTCAACTTTTAAAACTAATTCAATTCTTGGGCTGGAACCTCTAACACTGTTACTATTGTGCGCTTCTTTATGTTTGCACAGAAGGTGAAAAAATTAGCATTTCCCACTGAACCAATCCCTAGTACAGGTGCCCACCCACCTTCATGAAACTAGCCTTTTATCATACTTACATCTAGAAATTTTCTTGTTTTCTCTAGTTGCTTCTCCAAAGCCTGGTTTTGCTGCCTTAAGTCCATTAGTTCTGCATTTTTTTCTTGCTCTAGCTCTATGAAACGATTGACCTGTTCTTCCAAGTCGATTTCCAAGACTTTCACTTGCTTCTGAAGGTCATCATACTCTTTTTCAGCTTGACGTTGTACTTCAATTTTTTCTTTCATTAGCTTCTCTGTTTCCTCCAGCAATTCTGGTTGTAATAAAAGCATAACACACTACTTTTAGATAGTTAGTAATGTTATGAAGTAAAACCACTCCCCAAGGTATCCATGCTGTACTCTGCAGAAGGATGTGAAGTGGTTTGGGTTTTCGCTATTTTTCTTTTTTTAGAAAATATATTTTCTTCTGAGAAATAATCAAGATCACTACTCAACCAAATTCATATTAAAATTACTATCCTTTAGTTAGTCTTCAGAGGACTGTTAAGTTGTATCAGATCACTTTCCTGTTTAAGTTTCATAAAAATTAAAAAGTCTTTGTACAGTTGAAAAGAAAATGCATGGGTTCAAACTACAGATAGTCAGCACAGGGGTTAACAATGAAGAACAGAAAACCCAACCCTCTTCTCATTCCCAGCATCAGTAAAATCAATCCACTCCCAGTCTCATCATTTACTGTGATACATATAAATAATTTGAAGGAAATATTTAAAGACTTAGTGAGGTTGCTGGGCAGGCAGAGGGGGAAATTACTGACCTGTAATGGAGCTTTGCATAATCATTGACTGCACGGACGCCCAATTTTGAGTCCTCATGAAAAGGCTGGCAAGCATATATAGTAAAGCCCCAAACCACTCTACTGAGACTCTTAAGCCACAGCCCATTGAAGTACATATTAACTAACCGTATGAATCCCTTGAGGTAAAATCCAAACTGTAAAGTGCAATTTCATTTGAAGAATCTTTAAAACATGATTGATATTTAGACAGAAACAATACAATTTCACTATAGAAGAAAGATCCTTTAGGCACCATCATCTTACATCATATTTAACCAATTCTCATTTCTAGGTAACCATTATATATCAATATAATACAAGTGTTTAGTTATCACAATGAATTAATCAACTGTATTTGGAAATAAAAAGAAAAAAAGGTTACAAAAATATCCCTCCAATACCACCTAAGTATCTGTAATTCGTAGGTGAATAAGATGATGGTTATTAATGAATTTGCTTATTATGTTTAGAAAGTTTAAGAAATGTTGTTAGCAAAATGTAAAACTGAGTATGAAATACAACATCAAAGCTGCAGGCCAGTAAGAATTACAAGTAATGTCAGTAAACCAAAAGCCCAATAATCCTGATTAACAATGTCAGTATGTGTAAGTCTTCCACCCAATTACATATTGGCCATGCAACATACAAACACACCTGCTTGGGAAGCTGCATCGACTGCAGCATCTACTAGGCCTAGGAGAATAGAGAGAGAGAGAAAACAAAAAAAAGAAGCAAAGTAATTCACATGCCAGCTACAGTTTTCTTGTGGTGCAACAATGTAAGAGAAAATGAAGCCAAAGATAGATGTGGCATTTAATGACAAAGTTATTGAGGTAACTTAAGGAATGTGGTAAGTTATTCTGGTATGCATGACATAAGTACCTACATGTATTTATAGAAATGTTTATCCTTACAGTTGTTATACATAAAACAAGTAACTAAACTGGAGTCATAGTTAAGTAACTTCTTTACTATAAAGCAGGAAGCGACAGGTTGGTTTTAACATTTCATCGTTACACAAAGTAGATGCAGGAAATTGCAAATATACACCAAGATGTGTAATTTATAAAAACAGCAACATTATAAATTACCATAAACTTTTAGACGTTAAATAAAATAGTAATTTCATCCTGCTATTCACAATGTAAGTTCTGCAATCCTTGAAAGATCAGTACTTCTTAAAACACCACTATTCTAACTTTCTTCCCCTCTCAAACATAAAATATTAATTTATTAGATTAAGGAAGAATTAAAAGACGTTACCTTCCTGAAGGTAAATGCTCTTCTGAGTAAGTATTTAGTTAGATTACATTGACATAGTATTTATCTGAAATTATCACCATCAGTGCCGAAAGTTTTCATTACTGGAAGATAACAGGCTTTCTTTATCATGCAACTTTTCTGCCATTCTTCCCCAAAAGAGGAATTTGTTAGAAAAATGTATCTTCTGTGTCTAAAATAAGTATAGCCATTGTGTAGTTCGATCATGTTCTAGTAGGTATGCTTGCTAGTCGCTCTAAAACTCTGTTTGAGAAGTATTTAGACCAGTACTTCTATCCATAGGTGCTAACTTTCATCTCCAGTGATAATATAAATAAAAGCAGATTTTCAGAGGTATCAAGCTTTTGCTGGCTTAAAAAAACGGTTGTGATTGCTTGATACTGCTGAAAATTCAGTCATTTTTTGTTTAAATATCAATAAAAGTTATCATGCTAACATTAGGCATCTGTTATGAAAATACCACATTTTACCCTATTAGATTTTTATTGATTACAAAGAAGTGGGGGAAAAACCTTTGCCAAGATTACTTAGTAATTTATTTGAAAGTGTAAGAAAATCTCATAGAAAGATAGTGAGGAATACGTACGCTGCTCTACTGGCCCCGCATCTGCTCTCATGGCATCCTTCTGTCTGGAGAGTAACTCTTTTTCTTCCTGGATCTGCTGCTGTTCAGCCTCTAACTCCTGCAATTTGTTACCTGTACACAGTAGCTCTTGCTCAAGATGGTCAATTACATCTATTTTTTCCTGGAGTTTTTTTTCCAGAAATGCTTTTTCATCTGCATAACCATCAATGAGGCCTGTAGAACATCAATGTTGGGGCAGATTTAATAGACAATAAAGAACAATTTGGGTTTTTTTTCCATGATGAAGTCACACACGTTAGATAGCACCTGACAGCTTCTACTCCTGTCCTTGCTATTCTTCCATGATCAACAAATGACAGGAAGGATAGCACAAGACCAAACATAGCTTTTATTTTTTTTCTTGGCACAAGATCTCTGGAGCAAACAGGAACTCCAAAACCAAGGAAAAATAAGTGTGTAATAAACACAGGAGAAGTAAGACATTTCAAATAAATTCAGGTGCCAGGTGCAATTTTAGATGCCTCAAGAAATTTGCCTGACCTCAAACCACAGTTTCTGTAAGATCATGGGTCTCCTGTAGGTCAGGTATAATATAGATACCTCCTACATCATAAGGCACCAAATCTAGCTGCAGGTGTCCATGCTTAGCACCTGAATCGCTCACAAAAGCCCTGTAGCAGTTGACATTTAAGAAACAATTTAATTTCTTTACTATTAATGCACAATTTTTAAAGTAGCACAGAACTAACTATTAATGATCTTGTTAACAGAATTCTGGACGCCACCTTGAGAACATGTCTTGTATGCTTTTGAAAACTGGTTCATAGTCAAATAGTTTATCTAGGATTCTGAGGGGAAACTATTTTAGCCTTATGAATGACATCATGGCTGTAAGAAATGGCACCATCTTGGAATAATGTGGAAGTGAGCACAAAGCTAAAGACTTAGGAAAAAACAGTGGATTTCCTTGAGGGCTGTACAAACTGAACTGAGATCCCGCAAGGGTATCTGCTTTGGAAGATTCACATCAGTCCTTTCACAAACATCTGACCACAGAACACAAAAGACATTTACTGAGTGACAGAAGGTACTAAATAGGTATCCCAGATTTCCATGATAAGGTGTGTTCCGTCATGTCGGATACCCATGGTTCCAAAAGGTAGACAGAAATCAGTCATACGATGTCCAAACTTTCTCAGCTGGACACACACACCTATCTCACAGGCTTCTTACTAAACCCACAGAATCTAGAGCAGCATTTTTTCAGTATCAAACTATTTTCAATATGAAAGTACTTTATCAGTACAAATCTATAGTCTTGTGTCAGCATCAAAATGGATTTTACCCTGGCTTGACAATGTAGGAGAACTAAAGATGCTTCCATTCATTATCAAAGTAGGCAAAGTAAAACCTCTGTGAGCATCTAGTTTTGTATGAGAGGAGATTAAGTAACAGTGGTCCTTGTATATACAGTCTGAGAAACACAGGTCAGGTCCTGCTGTGTATCAGTCATGCACACCTGACCAGTCTTTTTTTTACAGACTTAGATTCACAGAGAATACAGCCACATAGAGGGACTGGCTGTTGAAAAAAACCCTCAAACCCAAAAAACTGAACTAAAACCATCATTAACAGCATTTCAAAAAATTGAGACAATATGAATTCTAGTAGTTACTTCCACCATACCAAATGTTGTTCATAATGAGTACTCAACAGATCGGAAGTTGAGAGGGCATTCCCGGGTTAAATGGAGCATGCACCCTCACCAAAAAGGTATGAACCATGAAGTCTACTACGATCACATGTTGTGGTATTTACTCCTGCCTTTTTTTTTTTTTTTTAAGAGATGTAATGAAAGTTGTCAGAGTTCAGTGAACACATTGGCATTAGCTTTTCTATCACATTAGGTAAGTGATATCTGACATGACTAAAACACTAGAGGTTTGAAAAATGTCTCAGCTGCAGTAGTTTTTGTGGTAAGAAAAAGATGATCAAAAATGACACATTTTATCTCGAGAGAAGACAGAGTACCATCAGATGCATAATGAACTGAGACATTGTTCTGCATACCTTTCTAAGGAATTTGATAAGAGAATGTAGTTTGGCTTTGTCAGAGAATGCTCACAACTCAGTTCAATAAGCAGAAGAAATTAAATAAAAAGAGTTCTATGGCATTTTTGTTTTGTCACATCAACACCAAAATAAAAGGTGCCTGTCATTTAGAAATGCACTAATTTCGGCAGTTCACAGAAAAAAAGGATGAACAAAGATTTAATTAATTCAGGAGTTAAAAAAGCATTAAAGCAATTAAAAGGGGAAAATGAGCTGAATTCCTGCAAAAGACTGAACTGAATTAAATACCTACATGTGACAGAAACCTGCACCTAACTTTAAAAGCTCAACTGTGCAATATATCTGTCAAGGGCTAAAGCTAACATCACATTCTGTGTCATACTCCAGAACTTTTCACGAACCAAATCAATACAGCCAGTCTGTCATGTCTTATAAACTAACACTGCTACTGTTTTGATTAAAATTAAATTCCAGTTAAAAATTTTTGAAGATGTTTCCACTTTATATGCTTCCAGGTTGTTTTTTTTCTCCAAATAAAATGTGATCAGACAAAATCTGGAGAGAGCAAAACATAGCTTCATAGCTCTCACTAAATTTTTGTGCTTAATATACTTTCTTTTCTAGCAAAAAATACGTATTTGACTCATCCGTTAGATCCCCAAACCAGGTTCTGATGGAATATTTCAAGTATTTAATAAAATTTTACAGGTAAATTTTGCCTTCATTTACATATGGGCAATCCCATTATCTACAAACTGCCAGTGAGTAAGAGTTTGCAGTTTCTTTGCTCCTATTAGTTTGTTTGCATAAGGAAACTTTATAACAGAAGTGTATTGCTCAAGAACCTAGTTAATTTTAGATTTTTTTTTCTTGTCTGGTGGTAATACAATAAAAATAATACTTAAAAAAGAAAATAAAACATGGATAATAAACAGGTCTCATACTGGGGGATAGCATCTTCAAATACAATTATGCATGTACTCTTTGCAATAGACTCCTGCATAAGTGGAAATTTATTTATTGTAAATGAAGAGGCAAGCTTGTAGTTCTTAGCGAGAAGCCTGACTAAGCCCCAAAATACAAACCCAGAAGGCAAAGCAACAGAGATAAGTTCATAATAAAACTTCTTTTTTAATAAATAAAATTAGTCTCTAGTATTATTTTTAAATGCTACTTGTAGGATTAAACATACGCAGACAGTTCTGACATTGACAGACTCCAGCCTTTAAAGAGAACTTAACACTAACCTCTCTGCTTTGTCCTAATGTATTATTCTGTTCTCCTTAATTACTGAAGATTTGTGAATAAAGACTATCACGAGAAAAATATTATCCTCCAAGGAGAGCAACAACAGACTTATAAGCTGCCTGTGTTCTGAAATTCGTCAATACTAAACATTTTGTAACTCCACATGTACAAGAATATAAATTCTTAGGTCATCTATATTTTGGTGGAAGACTTCATCTGTTTTGCATGTTAAGATGTGTTATAAGATTTTTTTCACACAATTTAATATTTAGAAAAAAATTAACAATGCCTCTTTCATATTTACATCTATTCCATCTGAAATTAATTTTCCTCCTTTCTAGTTTTGGTAAAGCTATTGAAATGCTGCAGTCAGTACTGGTGCTGATGACACACAACGTTTATCCTCTGTGGACTGACAGACTACCAACTGTCCCTTGCACCCTGTTTTAGACACGTGGCTTAGAAACCTGAAAAGTGTAAGTTATGTGTGTTCCAGCTGTTAATAGTGTGTGAATAGAACTCATGTCGGATTATCTGTCTATGTAAAAAGAGGAGGAAGGCTGGCAGGATAGCATTCTCCAGGAAAAACATTTTGCTATGAAACTTTACGCTATCCTCCCACTTTGAAACAGAGAAGTCTGCTGAGCTTCAAAACCAACTGAAATATCTTTCTGCTTACTACTACAGAGATCCTACCTATAGGGTAGGTGTTCTTAGCATCTTTTCCAGATGCTAATTACAAACAGATTGAAACATATCATTACCATATCATCAAATTCTAAGTGAAGGTTCTATGTTTTTATCCATGTTTGTGTGGAACCAGGCCAAGGTAAAGAGGCAGCACACACAAACTGAAACATGAAAAACTGCATTTCAACACACACACACACACACACACACAAAAATAAATCCCTTCCTGCTCTTTGACAGCAGCTGAACACTGGAACGGGCTACCCAGAGAGGTTGTGGACATTCAAAACTTGACTAGACACAGTTCTGGGCAACCAGCTCTACCTGACCCTGCTTTGAGCACAGGGTTAAAATAGATGATCTCTAGAGGTGCCTTCCAGCCTCGTGATTCTAAGTTGTTAATATAATGCTTGTCTGCACAAACAGACATGTTATGATGAAATAAATTAATTTTGAGCCTAACAACACATATTCTACCTATTATTTTTATTAGGTTAGACAATAATAAGTCAGGCAAAGTTGAGAAACAGAATCACACAGTGGTTGCTGTTGGTAAGGATCCATAACTATCCAGAAGGCTCGTAACATTCTGAAATTTGTAAAGAAATTAATCTAATTTGCAGTTTCTTTACCCATGAATAGGTAAGTGAGTGCAAAGTTCAATGATTCATCAAAAAAGCTACTCACCTTCAGCTTTGCTAAGCTCCAAAGCCAACTGCTCTCTGGCTTTGCTTTCTTCATTAAGACGTTCTTGTAGTTCTTCCTGATACTTGATAAATTCTGTGGCTTCTTGTTGCTTTTTGAAGGACTCTCGCATAAGTTCTGTCTGAGCAATTTTAGCATGTTCAAGCTACCACAGGAAAAAAAAATAAAGAAATTAAACAAACCAAAGATTTTCTGGTTAATAACTATTCTATCTTTCCCCTTTAATTAAGCTGATTTACAGTGTGATGAGAACTCTCACATAACTTCACTAATTCAATAAGACCTTTGCTGAACACACATTCACAGACTACAATAGGAAGATTGACTCGGTATGAAAGTCTGAGCAAATAGGCTTTGTCAGTACAGTGCACTCAATGAGCCACCTGGCTAAACCCATGTCTTTGTTCCAGTAGTTCCTGGTTTATGAGTTTATACTAGATTCACCTTTATTTAACATACGAGTATTATCCTAAATACAAGTAAGCTATCACACACCATATACTTAGACTGGCTAAAAAACATTGCATAAAACTGGCAGAAGTTTTAATATAAACTGAAACAAGTGGTGCTTCATCTCTTTTTCTCCTTAAGATGAAGATAAATCAGAACCTTAGGAAAACGTGAACTTTGAATACACTGTACTTTTCAACAAAGCATTGCTTCTTCCAACTATGTCCACCTAATAAATTTATTAAGGATTTTTTATTCTTCTTTGCTTATCTGATGGGTTAATATTTAATGTCTACTACCACAGGTTTAGCACAATATCACTACGTCACTGTCCTGCACTGCTGGAAAATCAGGACTAAAATGCATAAAATTGTATAGTTGCTGCCCAGTTTAGAGTACCCAAAGCAATAATCTCAAAAAGAATTCAAATTATAATTACAAAAGCAAAATAGTAAAGAAGAAACATTAATGTTGGAAGTTTTGATTACACAATATGTTCATCTAAGATAACAGCAAACTGGAGTCAAATACCAAGATGATCTCTACTTCTCAACTGTTAACACTTGCAGCCCACACCTAGCTCTTTGAGGGACAAAAATACAAACTGTCAGAGCTGAACCAGGCACAAGTTCTTTGTGTGGCTTCTATTCAAATACAAATTGTCAGAGCTGAATCAGGCAAGATTCTTTGTGTGGCTTCTATTCAAAGTAAAACAATTTGTTTTGAATAAGAACAGTGTTCAGAAAATGAAATAACACAAATACATATTTCCTGCTCCTCTCCCTCTTCTCTTTTTTTCTTTTTTTTTCTTTTTAATATTGTGGATATTGGCAGGTATTTGTAAGACAGTAACATCTGTGGCTTTGCTACAGTTTCTATAAACAAATTATTGCTCTCAATTTCTTAAAAAATAAAAGCTTTCTCACCATCTCCAGCTAAGTTCATGAATATGATTAGCTTGCTTTAAAATCTCAGAAAAAATGGCTTAGGAGCATGTCATAGAACACTGCACACAAAATTACCCACTTATGAAAAGAATGTCTGAATAATCAATACATTCTCCTTTATAACGCACTGAATTTAAATACTTTCTTTTCTAGAGCATTCCTTTTTAGAGGGACATTATTAACATGAACTATGTATTCTGACAGGAGTTAAAGTAAGTTGTAAATACTGCAGCTGAGTATTGGCACTGGTTTGAGATATTTTAAAAATCATGGAGTATTTTTACTTTATTCTTACATTTTTAAGTGCTTCATGAAAGACCCATCTCAGATAAAAGGGAAACATGATAGGTTTACTGTACATGGACTACCATAAAAAATGGCTTACTCAAATGCATCAAATACTCTAACTAAAACTCTGAAAAAAAAAAATTTCTCCAGCTTTTTTCAGCAGTAACAGCTCATGGTATTATTAAAAAATATCACAGGGTAAAACCAAAGAGAAGCACAAACATGAATGTGATTTGTCAAGAATAAAAATTTCTCCATGGGATCACTGGAAGCCATTAACAAGCTTCTGCTAGTTAATGTTACCAGTCAGTGCATGAAGGCTATAAAGGAACAATTTAAACTGACTACTGCCCTGCCCTCCCACTCCTCCAAGTTATTCACAGTGAGAAAAATGTAGTAAGTAACATTGAAGTGCTTTAAAGAGATCTCAGATCTCTTGAATTCAATACATTTCTGTCTCTGGTAAATATCTTTTGTTAGAAATGAACAGATAAAATTGTATAATTAAAGCTTTTTCAGTGCCCATTAAAAACTGTCTAGGAAAAAAGCCTGTCAGCAGTACATAACAGCTTTAACGGCAGAGACAAGTTTATATGATTTTTCATTGCATTCTCTTCTATTTAAGCTGGTTTAAAAACAATTTCTTTTAAAAACTTTTATACTTACTGAATAGGGAGGTGTAGGCAAGGAGATTTTAGAGACAACTTTTAAAACGTGCCCATTTTTTTTGTGGCTGAAGTGAAAAATTGAAGTATTTACGACTACAGAATTATTCTCATCTAAATGTTCAGTGAAAGGAAAAGGATATGGTAAAGGCACACGAGATTCAACCTCGTATGTATCTTCTTCTTGGCCTTCAGTCCACAAACTACTGAACAGATTAGATGCCCAGTAAGCACGGTAAGAATCCATTCCAAAAAAATATCACTGCTTCTGTCTTCTCCACTATCACATAGGTATTCTGCACTAGCCGGGCTGGTTTTAGAAATTTCTAACAGGAATTTGTAACAGAACATGTACATTTAACAATCTGAAGACACGTATCAGCACTGTTGGTTACAAAGGTACTCAGAATCAGCAGGAAGCCTCAGATCACAGTCTCAAGCAGAGTAATTCAGACTGGATTAATCCAAAATAGAGAGAGGTGCAAGAAAACTTCATACGATCACTCCTAAAATTTGTTCTTAGAGAAGTTTCACATGAAAAAGCTACAGAAATCTTCCAAACGGAGTTGGCAGGTAAGTTCCAAGGCAAGGAAGCCTAATTTTCAAGCTGCACAGGTACGCTGCAGCAGACAAGCAAACTAGCAGAACAGAAACTAAAAATTATCTTCCCTCTCCATTATGGCAAATGAAAGAGTATTTGCCCTCATTCTTGTTCTTGGAGTTAATTCAACAGGAAGAACTTTCTCAAACTCTGCTATTTTAAAGGCTTCCCGTAGGTATCTACCAGCCAGCAGAGTTCAGGGGAGTGGCATGATTTATTTACCTATACGTAACGCCAGCAGGTGGAATTTGAATTAAAACACCCACTATATGCTTTGCCTGAGAAGATTCAAAATGCACTTCAGGTCTGAAAGTGTGTGTTCAGACAGGTCTCAAATAGTTACTTTGAAGATTTTGCCAGGTTTCTCTCACTCTTTTAAGTTTATTTGAAGAGATAGGTACATCTGCCTGTATGCACAACAAAACTGATTAAGAGGAAAGGTTAAAATCTTTTCTAATATTTAGATTATAAAATACTGCAGAGCAGAAAAAAAAAAGTATTTAGTTTCTGAATATTTAAAAATAATTGTCAAGTGAACTACAAACACTTGGTATATACAGGAACTGTTTACAATCCAGTAAGCACACAACAGACATCGCAAAGCAGACAAGCTTGAATGCTTGCAAAGTACCTCTACAGAGAAGATGTCAATATTTATACTTAATACTGTGGGAAAATATGTAAACAGGTTAACATTTTTTAAACTTAAAAAACCCCAAACAAACAATCATCAGGGATAAATCCTTATTTGTGTAATCCATATTAATGAAAAAAAAGCATGTTATGTGTTTGAGCCAAAACATAACGCTGTTGCTGGTATAGGCAAGTTCTCAGTTACAAAGTCATGAAGGGAAAATAAACTTTCTTGATCAATTGACAACAAAAAATAAGCTGCTTAGAATACAATGAGTACTTCCACCGGTATCATGAAAAGTAAAGACTTGCTGCAAAAAATCAGTCACAATAATAAAATAATTTAAATAATTTAGGGCTGTGTATACAACTACTGCATTTAAAGATCAGAAGCAAGATGTCAGAAAAAAAGCAGCACCAAATAACTGACAATACTGTTATAATCACAGCATGAATTCTTAAGTACTGTGAAGCTCTGAAGTTGTTTTTCTTTGTCTGTATCATCTCCTCTTTAAATGCACGATTTCCTACAAATACCTAAATATATCTTTAAAGACCTCAAGAAGCCCAAACATCTCTTTTTAACTGAACTCATGCTCGAACAGGAGGGTGCCTTGCAAAACGAGTTTGCAAATAAACACAATGCAGAAACTGATTTACAAGATCCACCAGACTACTTAATTTAGTAAGCCAAAGAGGGGTTCACCAAATTTGTATTTAAATTACTTTTAACTTCAGTAACTCACAAATTAGTCTTTTATCTTTTTCTTTTAAAAAAAAAAGTATCAACCTCATGCTTTTGAAAAATATCTCAAACAACAAATACTTAAAAGCTGAAAACTGAAGTATTAGCTGAACTTCCATATTACTTTTGTAATTTTCTTCTCCTTCATTTCCAGTAGTTATGATTTACACATTTTACAAGAAAGCAATGACTTTTAAAATAATATTATTACTAGGTTAATAGATGGGTCTGTGTCATAAAACACACTGTATCCTTTGAATTCCAGTCTCACACACAATAAAGAGCTAACTCTATAAAGACAGTCCCTCAAGAGAACTTAAAAAGCTACAGTGAGATACAAAGTATTTACTTTGATACCTTCAAATTGAGATGTACATAATGTAAAAGTAAAGCAGGTGATGTAAGTAGTGTGATTTGAACTGATCAAACTAGGTATACAGCTCCCACGTCAACAGGGAAGTACCCCAGAAAGCAACCAACATCCCACCATGCAGCATACCCTGGCAGCACACAGAAAGGTGTACCCACACATGGCCTCTTTCCTGAAGACCCTTCATGAATCACCTCACGTGAACACTGGAGAGCTGGAGTGCAGACTCCCTTTCTGTGCTTAACTGGCCGTGTTTAAATCATGGTTGGAAGAGACAGCAGGAGAGCTCCACCCTTCTGGCCAGTCAATTGACTAAAATGTTTGTCAAGAGAGTTGGGCACAGCTCCGCTTAACCCTCCCTCTTCACACGGACCAGCCCAATGTGCCCTGACACCTCCTGTCTCATCTCTGGATTGCAGCAGAATGCAGATGACCCATACGAGCAATGAAAGAGTGCCCTAGATTGACAAACATGCCCAAATTCAGGCTTCCTTTGCAGTCCAAAGCAGATTTTGAACATTAATCAATTATCGTTAAAGTCATACTGGAGTAGAATTTTTTGGGTGTAGGCACTTGAAGCATTGTTTTGGCTTTCAAAATCACCTTACAGGTTTTAGGCTTGTAAAAACACATTTCGGGGAGGGGGGGGGAAGACACACAAAATTTAAAATGCTTCACTGTTAGATCACCCTACCTGATTTGAAGTTTCATTGATAGCTTCCAGAAGCTTTTCCACAGCTGCTTGCAGTCGAGAACTAATATTCAGAATGAGTTCTTCATTTTCAGGATCTATTTCCACTCCACTTTCTGCAAGATGTTGGCTCAGTAGCCCTTCATCCATTGCTCCTGACCACAAGTTAATATCATCATCTCCCATACTACTACCATGATATGAGGAACAGGACTCTGGAAAAACAGCAGTTACCTTTTCACACAGACTCTCAGCACTTCAAAACATGAAAAAAATGTACATCCGAGGTATGATTAGAAAGACAAGTCATAAAATGATTAAAATATTTGCATTGGTCAAAGACAGAAAGGGAAATACTGCATACTCAAAGAAGATACATAATGTGTTAACTAAAAACAAGCAGCAGGAAAGAGAAAAGGAGATACTAATAGGGAATATTTTAGACATCCTTTCAGTACACTTTTGGGCTCTGAGGCTCACCCTCAAACCTTTGTTACTATCAGTAACCATTACTACTTTGAATAACTTGCAATAGTGACTTACAAGATTGTCTTTAAAATACAACCGGGTTAAAAAAACCCAAACAAACAGGCTGTCAGTCCCTGTTTCACCAATGCCCAGCTATGTTAGTGTACATTAACACAAAACTATTTAAATTTAGTGACTCAAAAGCACAGACTCAAGGGAGTAAAGGAAAAGACATGTACATAACAGACTAGAATACAGAATATCAGGATTCAGCATTATTATGAGTGAACTGAAAACTGATTAAAATGGGTTGCTGAACAAATCAAGTACAGTGCAGAGGGACTGTAACTGTCCCTACTGATGGGCCACCTGGCACCTGCCTACTTCTCAATCTTCCTGAGGTCTGATTCAGTTTAGAGGCATTATCCATTCTGCCCGAAAAGCAGAAGACACAAAGTTCAACTATGGTATTAAACTAAGAGCAAGGCACCTAGAAAACAGTAGATTTGCCACATGTCCAATTCAGGCCTGTATTTAAGCAAGAGAAGTGAAAGCAAACTCTTGAGATGTTTTAAAAATCACACTTCCAGTATGAAATAACAACACAGTAATACATCATGACAGTAGATGACAATTGTTGATACAGTGTTTTAAAAATGAAGAAGTGTTACGTCATTAAGCTGTTAGATTTGAAATACCAGAAATAAATGCTACTGTCAAAAGTTTTTTTAAAAAACAACAGGTTATTTTAATGAAGTATATTTCTGAAATAGATAAAAAAATTAAATTGTTTTGGTGTTTTGTTTTTTTTTAAGAATTAGATGTTGGTTTTGCTTAAGGTTTTCTCGAAAAATATTTTGGGAAAGAGCAGTATAACTAAATGAGTTAAGAACAGTCAATGCTTGTTTAGCAATAAAGTTGCAATCTTTGAATTTAAGTTCCTGGTTACTCCACAAATTGTGGCTGCTGGACTGCAACAGTTTGTTTAGTTACAGACGTTAAAATGACGTTATAATAGGTCCATCTGACAAATTGCCTTTAAAAATGTAGTTAGTACTCTTGTTGTATACATTTTCCTTATACTTGCTCTTGCCTCTTAACCAATCATGCAAATAACATTGGAAATAGGAGTCCTCTTGTTGAAGTTGTTTGAACCTAGCAAGTAAGTCAAATTCTAGTTTTCAGGTTTGTTTTTGGTGTTTTTTTTAAACAAGTTGCAACATGATCAACCACCTGGTTTACTTACAATACTTTTATACCTGCAAACATTCTGATAATAATACCTACACATTTATGTCATTATGTATGCAGCTCTATGTATGACCCATATACAACAAACTAATCTACAGTGATTTTAATTTGGAAAGATTTTGTTGTTTACTTTTAACTCATAATTGCTAAAATTTTTAAAATGCAAATGTATTTAGTTGTTCTTTTCTTCTGGTTATATGATAATTGTTTCATATCTTCTTTTAGATATGTGGGATATAATGTTAAAAACTTTTTCGCTCTTTAAAGGGAAAAAACAGAAGTACACTATATGTGTGAATGGAACGAATAATTGGATGAATTTAATATACATTCATCACATGGCACCTTTCACCTACACAGGATTTCTACACCCTAGCAGTGGCTGGCAATCATTTTCTTCCAGTACACCAAATATTCGCCATGGGTTTGTAGAGCATAAAAGCTTTCCCATAACATCTTAATATTCCACGCCCTGTGGTGTAAGGAAGGCTGCAAAATCAACAATTTCATAGTTTTTATTCAAGAGCATTCCGATTTCTCATCAGCCATATTTGGGTTGGCTCTGGGTGTCTCGAAATACCAATAATGATGCAGAAGCTTTAATATCCTCAGAGTAGAGAGGATCTTCATTTAAGATGGACATCCAGCAGTGTAAATATTTCCAAATGCTATGCCAAAGTATTGGTTGAGGACTGAGCTGAAGGAAAGCATATTCCCTACTGAGCCACTGACACACTTACTACTGTAGCACCTAATGTTCTGTTAAGGCCACCCATCTTAAGTACTGACCAGGTAAGACTGCTTAGTTTCAGACCTATATCACAAAATAAAAGCCCAATGTACACAGGTATAAACAAGATAACCCAATGACATACTAGTTACTGCACAATCTAATTATTTCCTGATGGAGTACAAATTACCTATGTAACGTCCTGGTTTTCCTTCTCTGGCTTAACGCATAATTCATGCCCTATAACCCTTATGTTTTACTACATTATTTGCTTGAGAGCTACAGCTGAATTGTACAATGATGAGCGTATGTCAAATACACAAATAATCATTATACAAAATAACTGCAGAAATGTAGTCTGTTGCAAAATCATCTAAGCTTCTGGCTGTCTGGAAACTTAGGAGAAAACTTAAAAACACTGATGCCTGCTCAGAGTGTTATCTTTTGAAACCAGGTCCAGAATATGTCTATTAATAGTATCACTAATACTATTACTACTTCTTGCCAGTGACCAGAACAGTAGAATTTGGCCTCTCATAATTCATGCCAAGACTTTAAACTCCTGTTTTGCTTATATCAGTTCTTTTGTAATTTACTTCCATTTGTTCTAGATAAATACAAAATAAATCAATGTTAAAATACAATTTTGTTATACAAAAAAATCTCAGTACAAAACATCATAATTTACCTCAAATATAACTATAAAAAATGAGGAAAGAAAAAGGGAGCTGTCAGCTAAAGTATAATTTGGCACACAGAAACTTTACTATGGTCAAAGATAAAAAAGGAAAAACAAAACTTATCAAATGCACACAAAGCCTATAATAACTCTGCCTATACTGTATGGCTGGCAACTCAAACAGAAAAATCAATGCCAAATGATAAATGTAGACATCCATATTATAATTTCTACAAAGTGGCACTTAAGAACAGAAGTTCATATTAAATGTCTTCCTAACTGCAAAGTGAAAATCTCTGTATCTTTTTCCCCTGAAGACGGTCTTAGTATACAGCATCTTAGTACAGCATCTTTCCAGAAGATTTTCAGTGGTGGAAGCAAGAAATAGAAATGTTGTCAAGTCTTATTAACTACCCATGGCAGCTGAATGCCTAACCCCCATTTTACTCATGCTTATAATAATGCTGTTCAATTTCCCACCCCAACAGAACTAAAACAATTTATTTTTTTTTGGTCCTGCAATTTTCTTTTTCAGTCAACACAAAATAAAAAATAGAATATAACTGGCCCAAGTAAAAACATCTTCTCCTTGTGTAAACTTTCTCCTTGTAACAACCCCCCCCCCAACAAACAAACCCAACAACAGTTCACATTGTTTCCTTTGCCACAAAGCTTGCAGTTCAGCACGTCAGATGTCATGGTCCACTAAATCTGAAGAGAAGTGCTTAATTATACAGTGCTTACTCAGAAATTTCAAATACAGAAGTTGCTTATGAGATGCCAACTAACATTTGCGAGGCAATACATATTTTGCATCACATACAGCTAGTTTCTCAGTTTACTCCTGAGATTCCACTGAGGAATTAAGGTCAGGGGTTACAAACTGGGGGAAGAAAAAAAAAAAAACAAATCCCTCCAAAAAAAACCCAGTTTTATGGTGGTTCAGTGTATAAAGCTATTTACTACCTTGTTCCTGGTACACTGTTCGGAAACAAGGAGCTCAGAAAGTAGGTGAGAGGGTTTAGTATTCAAGGCATGCCATAACCACGCCAGCTTCTCCAGAGCAACCTGCATTACTGCTGCCCCTCTACCTAAGGTACAACATCTGGGGCAGGAGAACAGCAAAGCCTGCCTGGCCCAATCTCCAGATGCAATTGACTCACTGAATTACTTTGCATAAATACTGTTCACTTCCAATGGTATGCTTTATGACTGAAATTTGAACTTTACTCACTTTGCTAGAAATAAAATCCTGTGTTAGCCAATAACCTAGGCAAGGTCCCAGATAAACCTCTATATGCTCTATAAATCAGGTTGTGGTTATCAGTATGTGACCTTAATGATTCAGCTTTTTAAAATGCTGAAACTCAGCAAAAAACAGTAAGCTGAATTTTGCTCATCAATAAATATGGATTATGTTCAAAAGGTCAGAGAGAATTTACTTTATTAAACACATTTTTTCTATTTTAGGATTAGATTTTTATTGGTACAGATTTATTCCTCCAAATTTCCTAACAAAAAGGAAGATCTTTTTGGCTAGGTATTAGAAAATGACAATAACATGCACAGGTTAAAATATAAAAGTAGTGTCTACCTATTTCGTACTTCCAGAAAACAATGGGGGAAAAAAAATTAAAAGCTAATGTCCTCTCAGGCCATTCAGTGGAAGTATAAGAATTTAATAACAACAGTCTTGTTGCTGAAAACACTAATAGAATTTGTCCCCTAATTTCATTTGAAAAGGATCAAATAATTCAGTGGATGAAACAGTATGACTGCTATTATTACTGCCTGACCCCAGTGGCAGAGCTATGTATACAGCAAGGATGCTGCTGTATCATTTTGAAAGAGAAATAAAGAAAAAGAGAACTGTGAACACAACCTCAGAGATACACTCAGCCATTACAGCTACTGTGAGCTTGGATCTTCTTTAATCCTCACTCTTTTCTTTGGTTTCTCCTCCTTTCATAATTATTTCTAAATGTAAGGAAACACACACACAAAAAAACCCTGGAATAAACAACTGGTATGTGGACAGCTGGAATGCCGCTCTATACCAAGGAGGGCCATTACCATAACAGACATAGTGTGTTGTTACAGAACAGTGAAACCTTACGTGTCTCTCCAAAATGCAGCAGTAGCAAATACAAGGAGTTAAAACAGTCAGCTTTCAACACAAGCAGAATGGATTAGGGTTCTCTTCTATTTAAGAGAGTAGTGTCTCATCAGAAGACTGCGCAAGAAATTAACAATACATTCCAACTACAGGGCCTGTTGTGGGTTTAGATGGCAGTAGTAGGAAAGCCAGGCATAAGCCTATATTGTACCCAGCCAAAATACCAAATAAAGGTAATTTTTAAACTGTGTTTTTCTACATATGTGTAATGCAAGTATTCCATGTTAAGAATTGTTAATTACAGTAATTAGCAACATATACAAGGATACATATTGCTTTGCAGGAGCAGGCAAAAAGCAAATGCACGTATTGTGTATTGTACATGCCTGTGCAGAGCAAGCATGTATGAGAGTAGTGAGGGGCAACAATCACATATTAGTACTTTGTACATACTGTTACGTATATATTATCCGAGAAAAGGGAGCAATAATATTCTCAGGAAATGACAGTGAGGGAGAAAAAAACCCAGTACATCTTCTCTGAACAGGCACGACGTAACTGTGAAGTATGTTCAGTGAATGCACGAGGTAATATCACCACACACAGAGCTGTGACAACCTGTGATCACTTCCTTCATAACCAGAACATGTTTTCACCTCTTTGGGTAATGTATGTTGTGAAAATCCCAATGCTTTTTACACACCTCAGACTATACAATGAGAACACCAAGAATATTTATAAATTTCTGGTTTTAATATAGAAAACTTACTTAAAATGCAGTTTACATAAAATTTAAGACTGCCTCAGAAAACCAAAGGAGGTGGTGGTAAACTTCAAGCATGGTCAGTGCTCCTTTTACCATTTAGCTAGGAGACTGCAGAAAATAGTTGCCAGTGGTTGAAGATACTTTTAAGTGCTTTAACATAAGTGAACTGTATTAATTTCCCACCTCAAAGTAAATTGCATTTCATTTTGAAAGAAGTGATTCCTTCAATTATAGTAGCAGATGTTCTCCATCTTTAAGGTCTCCTGGACAAGTATCAAAAATTAATGCCAGAAGCTTAGTTATTCAATCTAAAATCTGGAGACAAAGACAACCCCTTGAAACTCTAGGTTCAAAAAAAAGTTTTCCTCACAAATAAATACAGTGAACTGTGCAGAAAACAAAAGTTACGAGGTTTTTTGATGAAACAGCAGTACAAGCATAGAAGTGCTGTTAACCTGAAAAATTCAAGAATTCTTAGACTGCAGTTGTACACGTTTCACCGCAGGTAACCTTTTGAGTAATCCACTGAGAGAGATGAAACTATGCTACAAAGTCATACATCCTTTCCTGATTTGCCCCAAGGCTTAATGTGACCTATATTTAAAGCCAGAGGGAATCAATAATATTTAAGTTTTTTAAAAATTTTGAATGAAAGAGTTAAAGTTCATCTTCATTTACCGTTTCTATTATCATTGTCTATTACTGAAATGTAGTATTTGACTTCCAGTTCTTTTTCTCATTCACTATGGTTAAAATTCCAGCCAAATTCAGATGTATAATGTGCTTCAGGCTGACAGGTTGTATATTGCCTTCCCATAAGAACCGGGAGAAATCTACACACCCTTAATGGCACCTAAATGGCAATATGATAAGAGCACCTATTCTTGCCCAAAAGAGAAATAGACAGACCCTATCCTAGTACAATCACAAGAAACTAAACAGAGCCTGGGAGAGTGTTTATGCACTGGTAAGCAATTAACTGCAACACTAAAATGCTCATTTAGGCTTGTTCCCATTAGTGCTCCTACAAACAGCTGATGGGCAAGTCTGGGCAGTTAGAAAGTTCCTGGAACTGTTTTCAAAAGGCTATTTACATGCAACCACCCACTTTAGGAGGTTAAGGAAGTCCACAAACAAATATATATACACAGACATACACACACACATCTGTGTATACATATATACACACACACGTGTGTGTGTATATATTTATTTATGCTGTTCCATGCCAGCTGGCCTCAGAGACCAGCAATATCCTCGCATATATGAAATGCCCATTCCCCATACATACAGAGGAAGGTGTGAAGTTGGTGGAAGATGCCATGGAGCTGTCTCATTCTCTTTCCCTTTGCCTCCTTCAACAGGAACATACTTGCTTTTTTACTTCTCAATCAATTCCTCATTCTGCTGCAGTCTTTGCAGCAGGACCCTAGATATGAGTCTTAACTGGCTTGAGGCATGACCCAGACAATGCCTGAATGTTGTCTCTTAAACAGACATGTCATATGCATTCAAATTACAAGGAATTGAAAAAAAAGTTTATTTTAATTTAAAAATTCAAAACCTAAGTTTATTTAAATATATAATAGAAATATGCAAGTGCTACTTGTTATGAAATAGAAACCCACGCAATGGTACCTTTTTCATATCCCACACGGATACAAGGTTTTACTGACTCCTCTGTCTCCGTGTCCCAGCCAGGTGGTTTGGAAGGCTGGACTTTCCCAGACCGATCCAGTAACCCAAGAACATGGCGACCAATTGTCTCCTCCATCGCCATAGTTGTCTTCACAACTTCTAAAAGAATCTTCATGAGTTTTTCATTAGCCTTCTGGAACACAAGCCTACAAAAGACAGAAGCTAATCAGTCCTTTGATTTCCCCTGCTTTCAAAGTGTTGTTTATACCGTCTATACCCTTGCAACCAGGAAAGATTTGCTGCTGAAGCAGTAAAATTAAGGTTTCTTTTTTAAGACACAAACCCACATGATATACATAAATATTACATTTGTGTTAGAACTCAGTTCTTCTTACAAAATATGTAAAAAGTCAAACTATTTATCAATATTTCTACTTTTATCTTGCTATTTTACCTAGTTATTCCTGGTCTACATTTCCCTGGTATTCATTATAAACTTACTCTTTCCTCAAAGTGACAATTGAAAAGATTGCTCCTCTATACGGATCAAAGAAGTTACAGAACAGTCAAAAGGTATTACGAAATGTAACAATCATATTCATACAAACGTATTTCACATATGTACATACAATGTGTATATGAACACATGTGTATAGATGATATATACAATTCTATACGTGTGTAAAATGAAAGATACAGTAAAATAGGCTAAGATTTGTCTCATCTTCTGTGCCATTACATTGTTAGGGCTTTATGAAAAATAAGACACTATGTAATCTAAGTCTGTAAACTTAGCAATATAGTTACCTAGAATAAAAAATGCCATTATCATCAGTCAGAATAAAGCTTATAAGTATTATTAACAACAAGAACATGATTCTCAAAATTTCTTAGAAAACGTTTTCTTAAGAGTTCTATGCACCTTTCTTTAGAAAGAAGAGCTGATGTTTCATCAGGCTTTCTTCCTCCATCTTCATGTTCAAAGATCTGCAGTCTCACATCCTTTTGGTTTTCATTTTCATTCTGAGTAAGTTTTTGCAGAGGGAGAGAGGACAAAAAGGACAGAAATCCTGTCATGCCAGAATCAACACATTCTTATACACAGCAGAATATGACATTTAAAACCTAATTTAGTTGTGTTCTGTTAATAAAACTTATGTACCAAATTCAAAACCCAAGAAATAACTCCTCCTACACGGAAAAATTAACTAAAAGATAAATAAAACCAAAACAGGAAATTCAAGGCAGGGCCTATTAGAAAGAACTTTGTTATAGTGATTAAACAGTCCTTGTGTTTTCTGTTGGTGTTGCTATAGTGATATGGAAATGTGAGTTTACCTGAGTAAATAGCTATAGTAATAATCCCCACCTTCAAACTGTTAAAACTAGCTTCTGTTCAGCTGAAGTAAAAAACTACATTTACCACTACCGTCTCTTGATTCTTAAACCTCTGTTCAAGCAATAACCAACATCTTTTAGGAAAATATATTATACAAAAAGAGTAGCAGCAAAAAGGAATCTTACTGGTTTTACATGCCACAGCTGCCAAGAAAATCAAAGTCCATATTTACCTCTGTTTGCGTGCTGCTGTTTTGTAGCTGGCAAAGCAGCCTCTCTTTTCCGGGTACAGAATGTTGTTTTAATGATTCCAGTTCTTCTAAAAGTATTCGCTCTCTTTCTGCAACCAGGTTGTCATTCTCCATTGAGACACGCTAAGAAAGAAGTGTCATAGAGGCACACTCAATTTTTTAAGCTTCTGAGTATTAGCGAGTCCTGTCACTTCTAATTTTTTACATATTTTGCACAATAAAATTTCAGTCCACCTCTTTAAATGGTTAAAGAGACATTGAAAGCTTTCTAGAATGGAGTGCAGCTAATAAATACTTTTGGCATCTTATACCTTCAAGATTTTCGTGAAATTTTTATGCTTTTTATGAAACACAGTGGTCACAATGCAAACTGGAAGGAATTTCTGGATATTACATGCTGTAGTATGTTTCACACCAGAAAAAAAGATGAAAATAAGTTCTTTTTATAAAAAGCCTACACACACTCTTCTTTTAGAAGAGCTAGAAGTGTTCATGGCTTAAATGCAATGTATGCATTTCTATGCAATTCTTATGAATAAACATCCTTGGCTTTAAAAACTGGAGAAAAGCCAGCAGTGTAAGTTCTACTTAATGTTTTTCTAGTTTCAGGAATTTGCAATTTGCAACCTCTAACAAAAGATGCAGTTGCAAATTGACGAAGAGGTAAAAGGAGAAAGGATGTATCTACTGAAAGGAAAGATTATCAGGACAAATGACAGAAAGACACCTACAAAGCAGCTAGGAGAAACAGACACCTGACATTGCTGGAGAAGACAGCTAGGACACAAGTGACTGGCTCTCTAGATTCCCCAGCTCCTTGATCCCAAACTTAAGCAGAACAGAACCAGGTCTGGATATGGTATGAAGGAACGTAAAGCTCCACTCCACAGTGAAATCAAAGAATTTTAGAATTCACTGATTACTATTTCCAGGTGCATTTTTGTACTGTTACATTGTTGAAGTTAAATCAGAGCAAGACAAATTCTTCTGGATTCCATTTATTTTGTCTTTCAAGGGAAGAAATCCTTGAAAGCAAGTCTATAAACAATGTTATTTTTGAAGACTTAATTATTAAGATAAATTAATGAGTTTCATCGGCATACCTACTATAGGCTTTGAATAGATGCAGAGTGACGGCAAGTTAAGTTTAAAAAGGCAAGGAAACAATGCTGTTTCCCAAGAAACCACACAGATCTTTTTGGACTCCATCCACCTGGAATGTGGCATGGTTTACAATGCATCTGCACTCACTCTTCCAGCTGCTGTGAAGCACTACAGGTTTTCTCCAGGTTTACAGAAGTCTAAACTGACCCATCACTGACTGAGCTTTGATTAAAGAAATATGCCTTTTATACATACATGCATATATGTGTTTATATATATGCACATATGTGTGTATGCACGCATATAGTAAATATATGTATACCTCAACATACAGAGAGATGCAAATAGAAATAAATATCTATCTGCCTGGTGATGTCCCTTTGTTAATCCACATTAACCCACTGGGTCAAACTCTGTTATTACCTCAGCTAATTGCATTTTAAGACTCTCAAGCTCTGCTAAGAGTTGCTCTTGATTTTCTTTTTGGCGTTCCATTTGCTGCATGTGCCCTTGTCTCAACAATTCTGTTGCCTGCTGATGTTCCTGATATTGCCGTACTAGCTCCTGTCGCATGTCTTCCAAACGTTCCTCATATAACAACAGCTCACTTGACGTTTCTGTGTCTGATGCCGTCATCGCACTGTAGCGCTGAAATATTGGACCTATTTTAGCATTTTATGTTCAATGACAGTTTTTAGTAAACATTTAAATAAATTTTAGAAAATACTTTCACAAATTAAAGTAGCTATCACAAAAGCATTACCTTGTAGCCAGCTTCTTGGGAAGTCCAGGCTTACAATTATTCTCCATTTAATTATTTTTTTTTAAAATAACTGTGAACAGTGTTAACACTTAGCTTTTTAGCTGGCAGGGATTTCAACATAAAATACACTAGCTGACATACACACGTGTCAGTTTGTGTACAACAGCAGATGTTTGAGAGCAGTATCATACAAAACAGGAATATTACAGTTTATTCACTATCAAGATAATACAAGACCAGAATATTTAACCGTTATGGAAATCTGAAACTATAATTTTTAGTCCAGCTAATGCCAAATTTAATTAAAAAAAAACATTAAACATAGGATGAAATTGTGGAGTGAAAATTTATGACTGCTTTTTACCATGTTTATTCCACCTTAGCCCCACCCCATGTCTTTGAAATGCTAAATATATATTTTACATATTACTTTTATAATTTTTATGTTCAGCTGATAGCCTTTATCACAAGTGCCTCAAACTCTTTAAGCACTATATTTAATTTGTTCCTTGTATAAACACTAGAATATAACCTAGCTTACAAAATGTCTTTATAGAATTTATTGCCTGCAATACAGTTTTATCCATAAAATGGAATAATCTATTTTAATGTAACCCGTGTTATGTTCTATTCCTTTCCTCACAGCACAGCATAACGCCACGACAGGCAGAATACAGGAAAGACAGGTAGGTAATTTAGGTC
Source organism: Falco naumanni (assembly GCF_017639655.2). NCBI lineage: Eukaryota > Metazoa > Chordata > Aves > Falconiformes > Falconidae > Falco > Falco naumanni. Next base: position 37,351,849 of record NC_054057.1, read on the forward strand.
TAAAATTGTCACTTCTTTGAAAGGGAAATATTTAAATGGAATTTTCATCTTAACCTTTCTTTGCAGTTCTCATTGATATCAAGTGTAAATCTGTTGGAAAAATTATTCAGATAGTGTTACATGCTGCCATTTTTTTTTCCTCACCCCACTTACCTGTGTTTCTTCTGCCAAAAGCCCTTTGACATTGGGAAACTGTTCTTCAGAAATCTCTGGTTCATGTGTGGTCTGTACTAATAAGCAACCAGGCTTGCTATTAGCATGAAGCCGTTCTCCAGGCAAGTTGATCTCACCAGACTCTTCACTGAGTTCCTTGCAAAGTGATTGCAATTCTTCTTCATCCTTACTGCTTTTTCCTGTTGTTTTTCCAAGAAGGCTGTCAACCTCTTCTTCACTACATTGCTTTTTAATTTCAAAATGCATTCCCTGTTGAGGTACAATCTGTGTTTGTGCTGCTTCTTCCTTCTGCCTAGCAATTCCTGACAACTCAGTCTGTTTGGCAAATGCTACGCTCATTGACACAATTACCTGAATAAGAAAAGTCTGTATTAGTTCATGCTTCACAGCATCTCCTGTTGCTGAAGAAATCTCACTGCTGACCACAATTATATAAGTACTAAAAGTTCTGAACTACGATCTGCGTTTTTTTTTTTTCCCTGAGGAAAACAGGCAAAAGAACAGAGACATCTTGCCAATCTCATCAACAGTCACATCTTAAAATAGAGACATGCTGTATTTAAGGTAGTTTATTAAACTGTGATGCTATTTTCAGTTAAAATGCATTATTTACCACAGAATTATCTTGTCCTTTTTGAAAAAAAGATTCTATAAGGCGACTTTAAAAAGTCCTGGCATACTGACACAACTGCAGTTTTGCTAAGCTTCCTCTAACCAATTTATCCTTTGTAAATGTTTCACCAACATGGAATTTTGGGCTGTACAAAGACAGTAGTGCCATGTGCTTGATACTCAGCACAGGAATTTTACTAGATCAGAAAGAAACTTCTACTGGCATTAAATAGCTGAAGTTGCAGTTACAACAGACTGGTAAGTTTTGTAAGTATTGCTAAGTATCTCCTTCTCATACAAATAAATCCCTTTTCCAATCATGCGAGCAGTTCTTTTCTAGATTTAGAACACAGCCATTTATAGCATAAGCTACAAAAAGGTGTAAAAATATAGTATAATAAATACAGAAGTGTTATATTTGAAAAGACCTAATACCTCCTTTCCAGATAATGCGTTTGTCTTTTGAACTTAAAACTGCCCTTAAGAAAACACAAACCAGTCACGTACTTTACCCTTCCCATAAAGAAGGGTCTTCTGGGCAGCAGATGAGAGAAATGGCACTTTTACTCCAGAAATGTGGATTACTTAAATTAATGCCAGAACCCAGTGCTGGCTATAACATTTTTCTTAACTCTGACTGCAAACCTTTTTAAGAAGTACTCCTTTGTTTTTCCCAATTTTAGATTTATGTTAAACTGATTTTTATTTATGCCATGATATAATGGAAAGCAGAGATAATTTTTCATTCTCAATGAAGTGAAAAGATTTTTGGAAGTCAAAAAGTAAGCAAATCCACAATTTAATATGTCACCTTAAAATCTTAATTTTACTTCTCATGTTTTAAATGAAGTCATCAGATCCAAATAAAACCTACACATTTTACACAACATTTTAAAATGCACAAAAAAATATGATCAGAAAATTGTATGAAACTGTTAAATGCAAAATCGTTTGAACTGACCTGCTGTTAAGGCTACAGTAGCAAGAAATTCATTCTCTAAACCTCTGGATTTCCTAAATAAATTCTAGTATCAAGTATGGTTGCATGTTGTCTAGTCTCTTTTGCATCTTAAAGCAACACACCACCACCACCCCCTTACATAAATAGAAATTACGAGTCACAAATAGGACAGACAGCTAAAAAACCCCACAGTGTTTCAGGTTTGTTTCGTTTTGTTTTTTTTAAAGACTTTCCCATTCAGAAATGGCAAATGAAAATGTCAATTTTTTTAAAACACGTTTTTAAGTACGAAAATAAAAATAATACCTTTGCTATCTCTTCTTCTAATCTTTCTTGGTACTGTTTTTCTAGCAATTGAAGGACATCCAGATCATCATTCCCCATTTCACTTGCACTAGTAAGCTGTAAAAAAACCATGAAATCTCAGATCATGTATTTGTGCTTTTATTTAATTTCCAAAGTTTCAATCTGACAGATTTTTTTCTTCAATTAGGTTATCTTCATTTCATGCAAACCACATAATTTTGTACCACAACATAAAAGAAATGGGTAAAAAAACTTCAAGTTTCTGCTTCAACATGAATTTTAAAAGTAGAATTTGCAACAGCTCTTCATCCAGCACTATTTGAATTGTCAAATGCAGATAAAACAGGTGAGAAAGCACAGGATCACACTGCAAAACAGCATTGGTATTTTTAAAAATGCAGAATTTTTGAGCCAGGTTTCCTGCAGTAGAGGGGGAGAAATGTATGGGGTCTTTTCCATTTGCATTTGGTTTCTAAGATCTTTGGGATTACTTTTTCAAAATTTCTCCAAAACTGTGCAGTCTATACTTCAAAAGTATTAGGATTTCACTTAAATCACTCTTCTGTCATAACCAGTTTTTAAAGAAAAGTCACAATATTATAGACTCCCGGAGAAATCCCAGAATTTGAACACTAATTTTCTTCCACTTTCATAAGAAGCAGTCCAACCCCAATGTCTTGTTTTAGAGAAAAAATAATTAAAAAAAAATTAAATCCAAGACAAATAAAGTAAGTTTTATCCCTCATAATTTCCAGAAGTGTTTTTCAGCAAAAATTATCTTTTTACTCTAATATGGTCTAATAGTATAGCATAGTACTAAGACAATTACTTTAATACTACCAAATATTAGTCTATATTTCAATTTCATCTTAAAATTTAAAGCATCTGTATTATATTGACCATATGTATATTAGCTGTCAACTGAGTTATACGATACCTCCTCCAGTGTTTCATCTGTTCTTTGCTGATGATTTTCAGTGCACTTCACTTTCCTGAAAACTTCTTTTAGGTTTATTTCTGAATCTGTGGATACACTAAAAAAGTAAAAGAAGCAGAGGGGGTGAAATTTAAATAAGTCAGTATTTCAGTATCCATTATTTTTCCTCTATTAAAATATGCATTTTATAAATACATATATACATTATGTATATTCAAAGACCTATAACTTCAAATATTTTCCTCAGAACACACCTTCTCCTGTGCCACTAATTTCATGCACTTGACAAGGTAATTCATCTGCCTTCCAATTGCTAGTTCCTCCTCTCAGTGCAACACACCTTAACACCAGTTTTGCCAATGACCTCACAAAACTTACTTTTAAAACTACCTGAGAATATTTCATGCATAGTAACTATACACAAAAAGATGAAGACAAAAGCACCTGTTTGGATCATAACACTATGAGAGAAACCAGAATGGCTATGTGTATGAAGCCCTAAAAAATGGTTATATTTATTTTGATACTTTTAAATTTATGTTTATCAGAGGCACTGCTTTCTTTCCTCTTGTATTATATAGATGAGGCATACACAGGAAAATAGTAAGAAATTTGATTCACTTTATATTTAGATAACAACATGCTGAAATATATTCAGAGACAGTCTTTTCCAACAGAACCGCTCTACGTATTCACAGTGCTGTAAGTCAATAAACACCAAAGTAACATCACACATCACCAAAACTCTAGCTCCCCTTTCACTACATATTGAAAAAGGCTTAACAGAATTACACTGCCAAAAGGAAAAGATACAGTATCAAACTACCTAAAATAATTAAAAAAATATCTCCTCTAATATTTGTGATCTGCTACCAAAAAGGAACTAACACCTTGCTAAAAGACAGGATACAAATTTAAGTTAGCAGGCAAGTTTATTGTCTGAGAGACTTGCAATCTTAACTACGCTAGGGTTTTACATAGACCATGAAGCTTTCCTTTTGCTCAGATCTGAGAGCTGGCACAAATAATCCTGAAATGGAGTTTTTATAAAATTTGTGAGAATTTTAATTACAAGAGCAACCCATTATTTTTAGCATTCACATTTCATTTGGTGAATGAATAGTAGCAACTGGTTGGTTGGGTTGGGTTTTTACAAAAATTCCCACGCTTGGCCACAGCTATACTCAGATCTTAGTTTAAAAGATGCAGCAACAAATCAGGTATGGAGATTGAGTATGTAAGAGATCATTCAACAGGCTACTGACTACACCATTAAAAGAGACTCATCTCTTCCAGCTGGAGATGTAACGAGACAGACCTCCATACATTATTAGAAACCAGTTTAGGTACCGATCTAGGAACTCTTCCTGTAAAACTCCAGTTTAATTTTAATGTTTAAAACTTTAAACATTCAAGTATGAAAGCTAAGAGAATGCAACACTTCAAGGGAAATGTCTTCCCTACTGTTAGCTCCTAAATATCGATAAACACTATAAATTCTCATTAAACATATGTAAAGTGAATTTTGAGTATTTTAGGTGAATAGTTAGCACAGATTAAATCAGAACACTAACTATCCATTTAAAAACAGTTTTAAAATTATATATGAATATCTACACCTTGTCTTGGCCAGCACACATACAGAAGTATATTTTTACAAAAAGCATTCTGAAAATGCTCACAGGGTTTTTTTTCCTTAACCAATTAAAAAGTAATTAAGAAGCCATATAGTCCCTTAAAACCAAACTCAGGCTAATAAACTAATAAACATGTACTGACTCTACAAGGCAGATAGTGAAAAATAGTGATATAAAATTACAAGTCTCAGTCTTACAGATAAAAATAATCATTTGCAGAACTTGGACACCTCTTGTTTACAAAACCAAATATATATAAGCGTTAATTCATAGAAGGAAAAAGATTTGGTTATTTTACTTGCCACTTCCAAGATTAGAAATATATTTTAAGGAATGAAAGGAAAACTGTTTAAAAGTTAGAAAAAACAGATGGCTGAAAAAAGGCTGTGATCAAACAATAACGGAAAAACAGCTGGTTTGGTTCTGATGGGTCATGGTTGAAGGAAAATACTTTCATCTTCATTTCTCTCGCCTTCTAAGGATTTATCCTACCACAGTCCTTTTGCTTTTTAAGGGTGTACTATGGTAAGTATATCAAATATTTAACAATTTCCAGAAACATTTAGACAATTTCCCCCCCTTTTCAGTAGCAGATCCTATTGCCACTGTGTCTATCCATTTGCCTTTTACAGTTGGGCACTGGTCTGACTAACAAGCCTTCACAGTTCTCTCTCACAGAAGGGAGATTCAGATAAAAGAAAAATGCAGAGAATCTGAGCAGATTTGTAGTATAGTAAATTAAACTATAATGTAAGTAAATGCGAGGAATACAGGGGTCAAAAACAGAAGAGCAGGAAACCAGAGATGACACTGAATCAGGCACAATTAAAAGCACCCACCACTCCTTGAACACATTCAAGGAGACAATGAAAGAATCGGGGAACAGAAGCAGGCTCCATAGCTGTCAGGATTCCCCCATGACAATTTCAACTCTTTCAGTTTTGAATGGCCACAAAGGTCAGGGCCAGGAGAAGGCTGTTGTGTGTATCCCATGGCCCACGATTTGGTGAAAGCCAGAATGTGTTAACTGGACCTCAATTCTGCCATGAACTTTATTGTTACATATAATTCTAGAAAATCACCAATTTCATGCAACTGTCTCTTAACCAAGTGTCTTCAGTTGTAAAGTACACTGCCTGGAAGTTCAAGGCTTAAAAGTGGTCTATCAAGTCAGGAGTTTTGAAATTACTGCCCAAAAGCTCATCTATACAAAATGACATTTGTACATTATCCCAATTATCAAATCATCCTCTATTAACTATAAAAATGTAATAAATTCTAAATGCTGCACTACTTAGTTTGCAATGTTTACGTCATTTCTTCATAACACTCAACAACTCCTGATGGAACAAAACAACATAAGAGTAATGTTTTTATAAAGAATTTCTCAAATTTTGAAATAAAACATGTAGCTTTACACAAATGGTTACCTGAAACACTTGTTTTGTACGCAGTGCAAAGTTACAAGGATTAAAGAACAGATTAATACCTCATGCGGTCAGAGGATACCCCAGCACTCTGAAGCTTGTCCTGCAGATGGACAATCTCTGTAATGTATCTCTCTTCATGTTCTTTCAGCTGCTGTTGGAAATAGGACCGGAGGTGTTCCAGTTCTTGAGCATGCTGTTCTTCAAGCTGTGTTTTAAGGTTCCCCATCTCCTTCAAACAATATTCTTGAACTGTAGAATCTATATGTAGGTTATTGGGTGGGTGGATGGGAATAATAAAACTCCCTCTCAAGTTATTAGCAATGATGGACTGAATAATTATCGTGGTTTAAAAATTCTTCTGATATCATATCAATTACTTTTCCATAACAAATAATTCTAACTTCATCTTCAATTTTGCAAAACTATATTTGATATGGCTAACAGAACTTTTTGGTGGAAAACCAAAAAAGCCTAAACCAAAACTGTTTCACAGAATGTAATTCCAAAATATTACAGCAATTTAAAAAAAAAAAAATTATCAGAGTATCATACTGCAAAATCTGCAAAAATCTCTTATGCGCTTTAAGCTGTAGCAATCTATAAATCAGTTAAAATTTGAAGTCACTGTCCTCTCTCTCTCTGAATATGTACTCATTAAGAACAACATATGCATCTTTTTACCCATTGGACCCTGAGAAGGGGTCTGCAGACACTCATTCCGTGTTTCCAGGTGGCTAGGTTTGTCTTCTTTCCTCCTTTGTGAAGAAGATAGCCATGGTTCTTTGACCTAAAAAACAATCAAGTAAATACAAGTGATGACAATTTGTCCAGGAATAATACAAACATATTAACTGTGATTATAAACATATAAGAAAGGCTGATAGTCAATTGCATAAGAGAGCGTAACAGTGTTACATGTTTCATTTTACAGCCCGAATGACCAAGTATACATTTATTAGCTAGATGATCAGCCTATGTAGAATGTCCACCGTAAATCTCAGATTCCTCTCTTTGGACCTAAACTGTTAAGTCATAATTCCTCTGACTCCAGGACCATTATACTTCCTTTCCAAGAAGAAGAGGTAAACGTTAATACCCTCCTCAGGCCCAAGATGCAGTTTTCACATACAAATGTTTTTTTTCTACATCTATATCCACCAATACACGTGACCTGCAACCATCTCTTGATATAATTGGCTAGTGTACTCTATTTAATACATGGAAGTAACTAACTCCAACTTCACTGACAAAATTTGTCATTAGGAATCCCAGGCCCCCAAGATAAGTGTAAAAGTTTGGAGCAAGGAAGACATCCTTGGTGGAGGAGAATCAGGTTAGGGAACAAACGAGACATGAAAAATTTGGTAGAGCCTGATGGGAGACACCAAGCAGTGCTGACGGAGCTGGTCTATGTTACTGAGAGGCCATCCTCAATTATCTTTCAAAGGACATTGTGATTGAGGGTGGTTTCTGAGGACTAGATAAAAGCACTCCTACTTCAAGAAAATTAAGAGTTTTGGGGAACTACAGTCAAGTCACCCTCACTTTGATCTCTGGGAAGGCAATGGAGGAAATAATCCTGGAAACCATTCCCAAACACATGAAGCCAAGAAGATACTCCATTTGGGAGTACTCGGTATGGATTTATTAAAGGGGAAATCATACCTGACCAACCTTTCAACATCACCTCCTATTACATGCCCACAGACACACTGATGAAGAATAGGGATGGCAAGGCCAACTGCAAACTGGCTGAACTGCTGGGCTCAAAAAAATTGTGATCGGTTGCACAAAGTCCAGTTGGAAGCCAGTAACTAGTGGTATACCTAATCGGTTGATACTAGAACCAATACTGTTTAATCTTTTCATTAATGTCCTGGATAACGGGACAAGAGTGCACCCTCAGCAGCTTTGCAGACTGTACGGAACTGGGAGGAGTGGCTGATACACCAGACAGTTGTGCTGCTGTTTCAAGAGACCTCAACAGGCCAGAGAAATGGGCTGACAGGAGCCTCATTAAGTTCAACAAAGGTGAATGGCAAGTCCTTCACCCTAGAGAGGAATAGCCCTTTGCCCCAGTACATGCAGAGGACTTCCCAGCTGGAAAGCAGCTTTGCAGAAAAGGACGTGGGGGCCTAGGCGCCAAGTTGGACAGGAATCAGTAATGTGCCATTATGACAAAAGTCCAACAGCCTCCTGGGCTGCACTAGGAAGAGTGTTCGCCATAGGGTCAAGGGAGGGGATCCTTCCTCTCTACCCAGCACTGGTGAGGCACATCTGGACTGCCGGTTCCAGTGCTGCACCCCCAGTATAAGAGAGAAATGGACATACTGGCATGAGTCCAGCAGAGGGTCACAAAGGGGATGAGGGGCTTGGAGCGTTTGTCTTACAAGGCCAGGCTGAGAGAACTGGAAATGTGTAACCTGAAGAAGACAAGGTTGGCCACTAGACTCTCCATCCTTGGAGATACTCAAAATTTGATGTGACACAGTGCCAGGCAACCTCCTCTTGCTGACCCTGCTTTGTGTGAGGGGTTGGATTAGGTAAACTCCAGAGGTTCCTTCTAACATCAGCCATTCCACAATTCTGTGACGTGGGTAGCAGCTTTCTCTATTTTATCAAATCTTTGCCTTCCTCTGTCACTCAACCACAATACATAAACACAACTGCAAACACATTCTTTGCTCGTTCAGAGGAAATTCATGCAAGAGAAAATTCAAACACTTATATATATTAAAAATGCTTACCTGTTTACAATCCTTTTTCAGCTGTGTTTGAAGTGCTTTCAGCCTACTGTACTCTTCCATTATCCTGTGTAGAAGTGCATCCATACGCTCTTGCACAGCTAAACAACATAACCAGGGACTTAGAAAAAACACAACCAACCAACAAACTGAAATCAAACATTTTACCACAAACTTTAACAATTTTAATACAGTGAATTGTTCACAAGTTCTCTAATGAAGAATTATCTGATAAACATTACATATTATTGAAACAACTGAGGCCCCTTCCAAATTTTGGATGCATTTTTATATAGTATTGATATATATGGTTTTTTTGGTAAAGCTGCTAGCTTCTTCTACAAAAGGAGAAGGGGAAGGAAAACAAACCCAAACCACTTTTTTCACCAATTTCCACTACAATGAAAGCAGCACAAGAAAATACCCATAATAAAAAAAAAAATCAGAAGTGGTTCAGAATAGTGAGGAAATCCCTAAAGCAGCTATTTAGTCACATTAATCAGCACCTGAACAACCAATGGTATAATTGCCAGTCTGAAATACTTGAAATCAGTAATTTATTATGTTCTTTTAACCAGCATGATAGTACAATGTCATTACCTTGAGCCTGACCTCTATGTATTGGTAATTCTACACTCAGTTTTTCTTTCACAGCAGCAGGTTCGTGGAAAATATCCTGTCCCCTATCACCAACTTCTACAGCAGGTGAAGAATGTTCCTTTTGATTGTAACACAAAGCCTGCATAACAAATTAAACAACAAAAAAAGAGTGAAGAATTTTTTGTTAATTTATCAATCACAATTCTAAAATAAAACAAGAAAAACACTGGCAGGAAAGTAGTACTTTGTGAATATTATCTTCTGTGGAAATGATGGCATAGATGTTTTGTTCTGTCATAAGGACCTAGAAAATCTTTAAAACTCCTGATAAAAGAAACAGGTATGGAAAAACTTTTCAGCTAAAACATAAATACATGTATTTTTGAATTCTTATTTCATTTGGAACTGCCAAGTATTAAAATCTTGCAAAGAAAGGCCTCCTTCATTAATACTGAAAGCAAATTTACGTTATAGATGTCTCATTCTTGTAAAGAGCAATTTTACTTGGAAGAAGGATTCCCTAAGGCAGAAATGTGTACCTCTTTAGAGATTACCATTCATCATGTCCTTAAGTATTCAACAAATAGTATAAAAGGGGATGGCATAAGAAAACTCATGCAAATCATAAACCAGAACGCCTCATGTTTGTTGGTGTTATGTGGCCAGCAGAATAGCTACCATATTTACCATGACTAGACAAGGAGATTTATCTGTACAATTTCTGAAGATAAATGATCCTGAAAAGAAATAGGCTGCTCAGAGCACACAGTGGCATTCTTCAATTAAAGATTTTGGACTCCATAGACAGCAAATTCAGCTTACAAAAGTAAAATCATAATTCCTCCAAAAGCTCAACATGGAATCATACATATCAGCAGCGTTCTTCTCAGCTGTGAAACAACTGATGTCAGGCTCTCATCTAGCTGCTACATTCTGTGAGCTACCATGGAGTCCTGCTTAATCTCTCCTAAGTTGGCTCTCAAGTAAAAAAGTTCTGTTGTCTATTTTCCCCAAAAGATATGGCAAAGTAGTATTACTGGTGGCTGATACTAGAACGCAGACTAAAAATAAGCTTAAATTTTTTACTATAATATTTGATTACTGAGAACAATATAGACAGCAATTTTACTAGCTTCTTAGACACTTAAGTCTTTGAAAGATATCCTGCAGCTAAGAAAGAAATTACTATCTTACTGCAGATATGAGTGTGATGTCCTGTGCATCAATATGTGCGTGACATTGGACGACTGTTAAATCAAAACATAGAGCCAGACACACACAGAAAGAAAAAAATACTTCTGAACTAGTAGATGTAAGAGAAACATTAGACAGAAGATTAAGACTAGGTACAAGACAGAAGAATTGTCTGAACAAGGATATAAAAAGCAGGAGGAAAAATATTACAAAACTCCTTGTTATTTTGGAAGGTCAGGTTTAGCAGTCTCTGTTTTGAGATCAATGCAAAGAGAAAAGCTGCAAAAAAAACCCCTGTTAGAAATTATGCAGAAAAATATGAGGACTCTCTGTACACACGTTTTTGTTTTCAGAATTTTCTTTTAAAAAAGGCTTTTTGTTAAATCTTACCTGAGCAAGCCTAGTACATTCCTCAGTTACAGCTTCATTCAGCTCTTCTATAAGTCTTTGTGTAGATTTGACTTCATCATCTATAAATAAAAATAATATGAATAATTTGTAAACACTAGATGCACAACTTTTCAAAGGCCTAATTTCCTGCCTCAGTCACATTGCCTCTTCAGCTTTCTTTTTGTTCCATCACACAGACTCACTTATAGTAGAACTGCATGTTCAAGAGGAGTAAGTGGTAACAAATGGCTTTGTGTGTTAGTGATGTCTAGAAACTTTACAGAAACATACTGTAGGGCAAAGAACTTACGCCAAAAAATTATGCAAGGGCAAATTATGGGATGACACAAAAAACCCCATCACGATAACATAAAAGCTCACTGTAGCAAAGAAGTAGTAGCAAAGAAGTAGTAGCAAAGAAGTAGTAGCAAAGAAGTAGTAGCAAAGAAGTAGTAGCAAAGAAGTAGTAGCAAAGAAGTAGTAGCAAAGAAGTAGTAGCAAAGAAGTAGTAGCAAAGAAGTAGTAGCAAAGAAGTTTAACTAATGTGGGCAGGGAGTCAATGCAGGAATTCAAAGAACAGAGAACAGAACAAGCCAAAAATATTTTGCTGATGCATTTGCTTATTATTTCAGTAAGGAATACAACTGTGTATGTTAATCTTTTGTATATTTCTTTACAATTAATTGACCCAATACAAATGGCAAAACACGAGTACTTTCTGTTCCTTCTTTTATATTATTATTACTTTTTGTTTGCTTTTTTAAGTACACCAAGTAATAGACTACTTGTAATGGGTAAGCAATTTGGTACAAAACCACTACAAAATGTTCTACAAAAACAATTTATTGGATAGCTACATGCACAAACTTTTGTGATTTTTTTTTTTAAAGACACTTACATATCAAGAGCTTCACTGCCATAATTTTGGCCAAGTTACCTGCTTGTTGAATTTTCAAGGTCTGGAGCTCCAGTTGATGTATTTTTTTAAGATCATTCATCTCTTGCAGGTGACTACTTACAAGTTCCTCTTTAAGACTGCAAAGAGCACTCTCTTTTTCTGCTTTCAAGCACTCACGAACCTGGTCTACATGAGCTGAATAAACCAGGGATAGGCAAATGCGCTGTGCTTCCATCTGTAGCCGTAAATCAGTCTTTGAATAAAAAGACACATTTTACAATGAGTGAGAAACAGGAAAATAAAAAAAGTCCCATCTTCATGAATTTCTGAAATCAATAGCATTGAATGGAATACTGCATATATGGTATACTTTAGGTAAATTTAAATATATAAAGGTTGGAAAATTGAATTGTAACAAAATAGCATAAGACTTCTTAAATTTAAACTAAAAATTGAACTAAAACCAATGAAACTCAATATGCTCCAATTACTATTTTGCAGTGATAAAAACTCAACAAATGTTACCTGATGAAGTGAAAGCACTATCACCACCAAAGTAAGCTAAGAAAGTTCACTCCGAATACAGGAAAGAAGACTGTATTATTAGTAGACCTTAAAAACATTGATTTCCACGGCTTGTAGTTCTAGCCTGCACTTTTGGTTATTGTTTAGGATATGCCAATAATGAGCTATTTAGAGTTCAAACCTGAACATATTTTTATAGACACTTCTGGACCATAATGATTTTTTAGTTCTATGGCAGGAAATTGCAAGACCCTTATTCACATCCTCATAAAAAACCCCAAACAAATATTACACAGCTGTAGCTCTTTTCTATAATCTCAGAATTGTTTCCAATGTGGCTTTACTTGTGATTTTATTTCTTAGGAAATGAATGAACTACAAAAACAACATAAAAGTAGGCAATGGTGGTATTAATTCACTGCTAGGTGAATTTTTAGAACATGAAAAATAGTAACTTGTTCTCATCTATTTCTACAGAAAACTTGGTTGCATACTTCTTGCAGCACGCTATTCAACTTCATCACTGTATATAAATTTAAAGGCAGATTTATGATTCCAGCACCTAATTAAATACTGGTAATTCAATACTTAGCTATTTTTACTAGCAAATTACAATCCTTTCCATACTACCTGCAATTCATTTACAATACCAAAAAATATGAGAAAAATTTCTCCAGAAAAACTAAGAGATTGGTAATAATCACATGACACATAACTTATCTTCACACGCTTCTCTTCTCACATTCACATCCAGATACATTTCTTAAGAAGTGGTAACAGCATACACACAGAGATCTTGATAATTGAAGATTAGTTTTTCACAAGCTTGATATTTCACAGGTTTGACAAAAGATAACTGAAGAAGTTAAGAGTTTCACTATCTCTATATTGTTTGAATTGACTACTTAGCAAGTTGAAAAGCTAATCACAGATTAAAGAATTACATCCTGAATAAGTTTTCACCTCAAGTAGGTTAAATCCTATATCGAAGTGTGAAATGTTATAGGCCTCTTCTCCTTACCTTTTTTTGTTGTCATTGTTGATCTAATTAAATGCAAGGGAAGAATATTTCTTTCACTGAAAAACAGTATCCTCATACACACTGAGTTCGGTTACCATTCTGGTCATTCAAGTAACCACTTTCAACCACCGGCTACACTGCCACACACATACAACCACACATCTGTACTTCAAAGTAGCTAATAGGAAAAACATGATGCAAATTTCCAAGTGCAAGGTCCTACAAATTTTCATAGGTAAATTATTTTCTACACTGCTTTATGTAACATACCTGTTCTGATTTTAAGGCATCCACTTGCTGCTGAAGAGTATTATATTCACTCTGTGCAATGGCTATTAATGATGTTTCATCCGTCAGTCTGTCTGTCACTCCATGCAAATGTTCTACAAAAGACTGCTGTTCTGGTTTCAACATTTGCTCAGCTTCCTTTCTTTTTGTTACCTCATGACTGGTATCTTTATCCAAACCTAGATTTCCTCTTAGATTTATTCTTTCATCAACTTTATTCCTTGGACCAGGGGTTTTATTTCTACTTTCAGCTACTGGAGCAGCAGTCTTTAGAGATTTTCCTTTAGAGCATTTTGTCTTAGTGACATTACTACTGCTAACTCCTCTCTGAGCATGGCTAATTATGACTTCTAGTTCTTTACATTTTGCTACAACTTGTTCTTTCTCATCTTTTAAGGATTTAACTTTTTCATTTAAATGACAAATTTCACTATGTTTTGACTTCAACTGTTCTGAGAGATCCGAAAGTCTCAGGGATAATTCCAGTTTCTCACGCTGTGTAACCTCGAGCTTTTCCATAAGTTCTGTCATATCTTTCTCAACAATGTCTCCAGCCTCAAATGTGTCTGCCCTGAAGACCTTGATTTCTTTACTTCCTTCAAAATCAGAAGTTTCAGTCTTAAATAAAACCAATCTATTGCTTTGTAAGTGGTGAAGTTTTTCATTCAAAGCTTTGAGTTTGCTTTTATATTCAGCTTCCTGCTTATTCTTGGTCTCTTCTAACTCAGTTTTTGCCTTCAGAAGACTTGCACATTCTTTCTGCAGCTCTTCACAATCAGCTTCAAATTTTTTCTCGGTAAATGCAAACACACTCTTCTGCCTTTCAGTATCCTCTTGGAGTTGACCATTTTGGTTTTTAAGTTGCTCATTTTCAGTAATCAGCTTTTCTACTGTTTTTTGCAAGTCCAAAATTTCTGACTTAGAGCTAACACTGTTGTTAAAAATGACATTTTCTTCAGAGCTTACCAACATACTTTTTAATTTCTCTTCCAGAGATTTGTTTTCCCCCTTCAGAACGTTATTTTGCCTTTCAAGTTCTGAACACTTTTTTTTAAAGCTATCTTCTGTCTTCCTCATTTGTTCCTGCATCAACTCAGTTTTAAGCTGCAGCTCCTGAATTTCTTGTTCAAGGGTACCTTTTTCCTTTTCCTCCTGCCTAAGCACTTCAATCTCATTCTGCAGCTCATGGATTTGAAGTGTCATTTCTTCAGATCTAGAATTCACAATAGACTGCTGTAAATCTTTTAGGTTTGAAATCTCTAATATCAACTGATTTTGCTTTGTGATTAAGTTGTCCTTTTCGTATTGCATGGCTTCCATCTTTTGACTCATTTCATTTTTTACCTCATCTAACTGCTGTTTATGATGCATATTCAAGTTATCTTTAAGGTTTTCCATGTTCACCATGTGCTCTTTTTGTAAGTCTTCTTTAAGTCTGGAAAGTTCCTCTTCATGACTAAACAGCAGCTTTGTTCTCAGTCTCTCCAATTCTGCTTCTTGAGATTCAGCCATTCTGTCCAAAACCGCATCCTTCTCCCTTTCTAGCATTTCAAGTTTTATTTTGTAATTTGTGACTTCTGCCTCATGTTTTAACTCCAATTCCTTCCTAAATTCAGAAGCAGAATCCAGCTGAGTTTTTAAATCTTCAATCACAATCTGGTATTTTTCAGCTTCATTTAATCTACATTCCATGTCCACTATAGTCTGTTTGGCTCTTTGAACCTGCTCTCTTGAAAAATTCAGCTCTTGGAAAAGATCTTCGATTTTATTTTGTTGAAGAGACTTCTCAGCTGAAATGACTTCCATCTGTTGTGACAACTCTTGCTTTATTTTTTCCCTTTCATTATCAGCATCTTGCAATTTTACATTCAATTCATTAATTTTAATATTCATTAAATGCATTTGATCTTCATTAACATACTCATTCAAACACAGACCTGAAGTTTTCTCCAATTCTACTTTTTGTTGCAAAAGACGCTGTTCTATTTCCATTGCATGTTGCTTAATTAATTCTTGCTTCATTTGTACAATCTGCCGCCCATGCATTTCATCTAATTCAGCCTGAAGTTGTGCCAGTCTCCTTTGTGTTTCTAATTCCATTCTTTGCACAATGTCAGCTTCAGACTGGCTGTCTTTATAACATCGTTTCTGCAATTCTTCCACAGTTCCCATTAATTGTTTTATTTCATCGGAACACTGCCTTTCTTTCTGTTTGTAGGTGGTAAGTTCAACTTTCATGTTACTTATCTCCTGGTTCTTTAGTGAAATCTGTTCTTTCAATTCTTCAAGCAATTTACTGACATCTGATAATTTTTCCTTAAGCTGAAATGAATTTTTTTCTTCTTCTCCAAGTTTTGCTTCCAGCTCTCCAACTAATGCTTCTTTTTCCTGTAGTTTACTCAAATCTTCTCCCTCATTTTTCTGTTTTTCCTTTAAAAAATGAGCAAAAACCATGTTCTTATTTTTAGTTCATCTGAACATATAAGAACATTTATAGACTTAGCTATTTAAACACAATGCCTTTTTTAGAAGGCTAGCGATCATTTATAAGAACTAAATACAAATTATTTGTTGACCTCATTTAAAGGCTTTCAGTACCTTTGGAATAAGTGACAATCCCTGCCCCCGCAAACAAAGGAAAACAACCAAACAAAATCAAAAAACACCAGTTACTTCCATTTTCCCCAGTTGTGCTCTGACACTTTATAAAAAAAAATAAAATTGGTACAAGCTTTGTCTCTTGTCACTGTTAATGATATTTTATTTTTTTAGGACCTTTTAAGATGTTTTCTAGGAAGGATAATAAAAAAAATTACACAAAGAAAAGAACTGGTTCTTTCCTTAAGACAGAAAAGACTGTTCAACCAGGTTATTTTAATTTTTTTTCCTAACAAAATGATCTAATTTAATCAAGACATTCTAATATACAGTATAGTTTCATAATTTGTTGTAAATATTTCTTCATTTTTTTAGAACATGATACATATTACTGACTTAAAAATTTCAGGTTTAAACTATGCATGTATTACGTGTTAGTTAACAGAAGCAGTCTTAAAATTTAAAATTAGATTAGAATTAAAATTAAATTAGAAGAATCTTTGTATGCATTATATACAGTATGCTCACAATCTGTGATTTGGCCCTTATATTTCAAAGCAACTATAAAATCCTGGAAGGAACAAACAGATTAGGAAAAGTGATCTTTCTAGTAAGGAACATACCATTTCATACGCTGTGATTTTGTCTTGAAGGTATGTAATCTGCACTTCAAACTCTTCATTCTTTTTTTGGTAATTCTTCAACAGACATTCTTGTTCTTCTAGCTGTTGCTGATGTGAAATTATCTGTTGCTTGGCTTGCAATAAATCAGCAGCTGTGCAACTATGGCTGGTGTTCCTTAGTGCTTCACTTGCCTGCAACTTGAATGTTAAAAAAAGTAAAACTTAAAATACATCAAGTTCTTCAGAAACAGCTTGTACTACATATAAACAATATTTTTATTATTATTTTTAAATAATTTTATTACTGTATTAAAAAATACATACAAGGAGTGATCTTTATTTTCTTCTTCCACATCACAGGCCTGAAGACTATTGCAAAATTTTAGAAGGTCTTTTAGGAGGTACTGATATAGCCTTATTCGTTTGGGATGGCTAACCAATAAAAGATACTCAATATTAAATCATTTCATGGTGAGCTAGCACAGGACAGCAGTGTCTCAGAAACATTTCTAAGTAGTAAAATGAACTAGTTGCAATTACTGTCCCCATAACCAGATTTTTAATAATAAAAAACTCGGGCTTCAGAATATAATCCACTTGAAGCTCAAAAGAGCTTTATAAGGTGCTTAAACAGCACAAAAGACTACAGTATCAACTGCAACACTGTAAACTGTGGTCACACAGGCTAACAGAGCACCTCAGTCACTAGTGCTTTTAGAACAAATGCTTCTCTGAAACTTAACTTTGTTATTTAAATTAACTTCTAATAACACCACAAGAGGCAGGTTTTACCCAAAAATACAGGAAGGACTAGAGCATGAAGTGGTGGGGCCCACCAAAGTTGATGACTGGCTGTTTTGATTTCAAAGGGAACAGGCTGGATTTCTGCCCAAAGCTCTGGGAGCTAATTACACAAGTGTTTTCCCCTAAAATAACTGTCATTACCCAGTATTTATTAGAAGCTACTACCATATACTATGAAAGAAAACAGCCTAATTTTTACTATTCTATAGTGAATTAGTACAATAAACCAGGTACTTTAATGACAACTGTAGGACCCTAAAGTGACTGATCTACACTATGAGAGCAATTCTTCAAAAATGCACAAAAATTCTGTGTTTCTGAAGGAAGTAGCCTTTTATGGACCATCCAAAGTGACACCAATTTTCAAAAACCGATAAATAGTGGTAGCACTGTAACTTACATGCTGAAACTGAATTTGCAGTTTTTGACTTTGTTCAGTAAGCTCTAAGAACTCCCTCATAGTTTCATCCTTTTCTTTCCGTGCCTGCTGTAGGTTAGTAGTGAGCTGAGTGATAATGTCATCTCTTTTTTTGATAGCAGCTTCAAATTCTTGCAGCTACAAAATATAAAATTTAAACTATTAGTGTACCTTAAAAAAAATATACTAGCTTATTCTAGTTAATTAGAAATAAGTCATCCCTAACCTCTCAATTTAAAAGATGTCTCACAGACCTACTGGAGCATTTATGTTTTCACAAACCCTATTTATAAAAATTTCAGAAACAGAATTTCCCCCCTCACCTAACAATATATGACTTCTCTTTATCAAAGAACAAAATCTGAACCTTTAAGAAGGTTAATTGCTATGTATTTAACTTGCTTTTAAACTAAAAAGTGTGGCCACATAAACAAACCATCATAAAGGAAGCCAGAGTATCTACCTAATAGTGTTTCAGCAATTTTGTACAACTACTCATGTCCACACACTTTTCCCACAATAAATGCAAGTTATATCACCTTTCACTGAAAATGCAATAAATTGCATTCATCATACTAAAAGTATGTAATAGATACCATGCAGTACTCTACATTGTGAACCCTGAGAAATTATTCATAACTACATGAGAAAATCAGCTCAAGCTGCAAAACTTACACAGTGTACCTAACAGATGAATCTTTTGTAATTTGTAATGATGAAGAAATGACAAAAGTACAGAAAAAAATCCTTTGCAACTGTTTAACTTTTTGTAGGATTACAATCAGGCCGACAGGAATTCCACAATACTAATTCCAACTATTTTACGTGCAATTACATAAATACATGTGTTACTTGGTTAAATGTCTATTTGAACTTATTTAAAGACTAGTGGAATCTTCATCTCTACATATTGCAAATTTCTTAAAACAGTTATAGAGGATGACTGATGGTTTGTTCCCAAACTGTTCCCCAAAAGAAGCTTCTCCAGGTTATACGCTGAGTCTCGAAGTTAAAATTGTAATGCTTCCAGATAAATCTTACTGATTTAGAGGATAGGGACATTATTCAGTGGGATACAAAAAACAGAAGTCCCTTAAACAAGCCAAACTATGCAAAGAATTTGAGGAAATTCCTGTAAAGTTCTTTTCACAAGAGTGAACTCCTACTTTAAAAGCACAGACCTAGTAGAAATACTAGATGTTTGTTATAATAGAGAAAATTAGGAACAGATCAGACACTTAAGTATGTCATACCTTTCCTTTTGCATCTGTTCAAAGAAATTGAATTAATAAATATCTCTGTTCCAATCCACACACTGTTATGATAATTTTCAACTTTTTTAATTTAATCTTTTTCTATAAACAACAGGCAGAACTAAAGCAACAAGGTATCTTCCACACTCCCCTTTTACAATTCTTTTGTTTCTTCTGAAAAACAAACTATATGCATTTCTCAACTGAGATAATATGCACTGTACTACTATCATAAAAAAACATGCTGCAACTATTAAGATATTATTGTACCACAGCCTGCTTTGCTTTAATATATTTTAATTTATTTTTAAATAGTAAACAATCATTTAAAAAATGCAAATATTTCCACTTTCAGCTTTTTCAGGAAAATCTAGCAGTAGTCACAATTGTGAGAAGCTAGAATTATGTTTATGTTCTTTATTACGCTGTAATTATTACTATTATGTTTAGCAACACAGACAAAAGACACACTAATCAGAAGCTGAGTTTGACTTAAAATGCAACAGCAGAAATTCACCAACAGACAAAGGAATGGTAAACCACCTCCTCCAGGGCAACCAACAAGATCAGTCTAGTATGGTGGAAAAATACAACATCCATTTTCACAGAAAAAATACAAATGAAAGCAGAAAAAATTATAACTGTGCAATAATAATGATTGCGAAAATGACTGAATATTAGAACAATTTCTGTAGTAGTTTGCAACAAATAGAAAAACACAATGATGTGACTTTAATCCAAATTAAAAGAGAGAAGTAAGACATGAAGCATGACAAAGCACTGCTTCCAGTGCATTGCCACACTTGCTTGAACTGGAAGAATATTCTTTACTTTACAATCTAACTTTAAATTCCAATGGCATTTCTAAAGTACAAAATACTTCCCTGTAATCCCAAGATGTTTATTGAAACATTCTGACACAGCTGCCTTGTATTCCAGACCGTGAAGTCTGACATACAAATATCTTTTTTGTTCAAGGATCAACTAGTTATATTATTTCTTAGGAAGTAAAACCTGAGGTTTTTTTATCTTGGAGCAACAGAAAGGTATGAAAGAAACGCAGTCTTTGCACAACTAGAGAAGAATTAGGGCTCTCCTGGAAGAAAATTGTCTTTGCATTCCTGATTTGAAGAAAGTCTCTTCAAAGACAACTGGAATTTTAGTCACAAAATACAGAGAAGCAAGACACACAATGGAAATGCCATTCAAAGAAACAGAGTGCATAGTATTGATTGAAAGAAATTATGTGTAATTCTGTATAACACACTGACTGCATTGGGAACAGCTGCCATTAAGTGTGAACTCTTTCAGGTGATGCTCTGCAATTTTGCATGTAACCAAGTAGCAAGCAGAAAGCAACATAAGGTAATTATACCTGTTGCAATCCTTCTGTACCATATGCTGCCCTCATTTCTTCTAGCTCTCTGTTTAGCTCTTCAATTTCTTGTTGTTTCCCAGCCAATTCATCCTCCATCACCTCTAGTTGCATGTGAGAGTGCTGCATTCCATACTCAGAACAAATCTCTCCAATTCCAAATTCTTCTTCCTAAATCAATCCAAGTTCCTTAACATGCCATTTTTTTATGCTTTATCACAGTAAACTAAAATATCAAATGCCACCTTAGAACATTAACATACAAGACAGCATCAAAGATCTTATTGCCATGGTAACCTCTTTTGTTAGTATAATTCACATCTCAGAAGCACTAACATAAAGCGTTTCTACCATTTCTGCTTTATAATCTTAGCCTTAATAGAAGTAGTAATTTGTTTTTAATTTCAAGTTTAATGACACACTATATGATAATAAATAATGTAGATGCAGAGCAGAGCATGCAAAATAAAGTATTAGTCAGCAACATAGGTTTTGTGCAGAACAAATTGTTTTGAGGTTTTTAGTATTTACCATTAGTATTATCATTCAATTTGCAATACTGTACCCTGATTAAGTCTGCAGGTATAGCTGTTCTTGTCACAAAACTGCAACCATTTACCTGTATAAAGACAATTTCTAAATACATTATTATTTGAAATAAACCTTGATTTCTATTTTCCATTCATTTGAATCTTTTGTGGGGATTCCTGCAGACCAACAGGAATTTTTATGCTACAAAAATTTCATTTGAAATACAAAGTAGCTTTATATATAGTAAATTGCATCAAAGTAAGCATATGTAACAGGTAAAACACCCAAAACCGCAAAAATGGATACTACTGTCTAAAACCAAACCCCATATTTTGAATTTAAACATCTAAAGAAAGCAGAGGGATTCAGATTTAAAGGTCAATGCAAAGCTTTATACTTAAAATTATTAAAATGAAGTATGCAGTACTATTGCATTTTAAATTGTTTAATATTTCTCTATATTACTAAACATAGTTATGCATTCTAAACGTTATTTATACGCCCCCAAGATTTACTCTTTCTGAAAGTCAGCAATCTCTCAATAGTAGATGAAAGGCAGTATCATAAGACTCTTATCCTCAATTTGAAGGAATTTCTTAAAATTGAAAGAACAAGGCAAAAAATTATGCATTTAACATAAGACATTTTGGGAAAATCCTCTTTCACCCACCTCACACTGCAATCCCTTTCAGCTTCTGTGAGAATTTTGGTTCTACACACTGTGCAAACCAGTAAGGACAAATCTCCAATAGGCAAGCAGAAGCCCAAGTGGCAGTTACAGGTCAAAAAACCACCTCCAAATGAAAAGAATTATGTTGTGTACTTCTGGGTAACCATAAAACAGACAGGCAGGCTTTTAAAGGAGCAGACCAATGTTTTAAAATGAGAACGCAGTAATAGCTGTATTCCCCCTCAGAGCTTTCTATTACATCAGAGCCTGAAACAAAATAACGCTACTTGAGACTGAAAGGCATGCATCACAGTGTTTCAGACCCGAATACTATGTTTCCATGAAAGAAAGAAGCTATACTGCTCAGACTTTTGCCATAGTCTAGATTAGGGCTTACTTACAAAGGACTATTACGCCTGAGCAAAGTAATAAGCACAGTTAGAAATGGGATCGATATAGTCATCAAGTTTGTATTAAGAGAATGAATAAACTTGCATTAGACAAGAATTTGCAGAGCTGACACAGTGCCCTTTCAATTTCTGACTTCCAGTAAAAAGGAAGACAACACAGGCAGATTATTACTTTACTTTGGAAAGAATTAAGAAAATTGCAGTAAACAGCAGTCCAGGCAACTCACAGAGGCACTGCACATCGCTTGTGTATTGCCAGATGTTCGCTCTACATTCAGACATACAAGCATCTACACAACGCCTGGCACCAACGTCTTTATTCAGATTTTGGGGCATGTCCCAGATTAATAACACTAGTAGTTTAACAGAAACTCTATTTTGAAACACTTTTCCTTTTTTTTTAACTCCCATTTTATTTAGGCTTAATTGATAAAGATGTAGTATAGGATTCTTGTAATCTACCACAGTGGACATGCTTCTCTTCCTGTGAACCATTTCTGTGTACAACAAAGACTCTTAGTTGCTTTATAACAAGTGCTGCTAGGAAAGACATAAAAGCTTTATCTCATTAAATGTTCCAGACTCCTCAGCAGCTGAAATTTCTACAAAAGACCTTTCACTTACAAAAGGGATTTTGCTATATTCATTCAAAACAACTGCCTGGAACTTCAGAAATCCTGCCTCGTTTCACAGGAGCCTAACTCTTAGAGATCACAGAAATGAACCACAGTAATACAATAGTCCATGCTATTTCTCATCTGGTACCTTCTCCTTTCAAATGCCTTATGCCTTCTCTTAAAGTGCAAACTGAAACACAACAAGACAACAAACTGCACTGTAATCCATGGAAAAAGCAGCCAGACCACAGCAGCAGGGTGCTGTGCACATGGGAGACTCAAGAGCAGCCTGGCAACTTCTAGCACGACAAGAATCCTTCTATGTCAGAACAGACAAGACAGTTGGGGCTGAGTTACTACCTTCAAAACATCTTAATTTAAAATTATTTTTTCACTTATCTGCAATATATGAAGACTGTAATCCAGATGTCAGCTTCAGCATTAACATCTGTTTACACAAGGCCTACTGAACTTCTGTGTTTTCTGTCATGGCCCCAGTAGTTTACCCATATAGAGATCTTCTGCAAGCCCATAAATACTACTGATGTAGATTCTTAGAATTTTTTTTCTTTTAAAGCTTTGCAGTTCACCTTTAATGCTGAAACATCCTTATGATGCGCTTAGTTACATACCCCAGCAAACAATCAAAGGTGTAAAGAAACAATCAAACTGCATCGGATTTTAAGGTAATGGAATCAAGGAGTAACCAGAGCTCTAGATACAATTGCATAAACAAAGTAAGAAAAAATTAGATTTTACAACACATTAGCTGCCCAGGAGCAACTGTTCTGGTGAACAACAGACAGGAAACAAGCAAAGGTTATAGAAGTCATTCAACGGACATTCTGATTTTTTCTTCCTTGTTTGTATTTTCAAAATAATTCACAGAAACAGTATTTACTAATACAAAGTAAAATAAAATTTGTAGTATATTGGCTAAAAATAAAGGTATTATTTATATTGCATCAGTAAATACATATGTTTAAAACAAATTATCTTCCAGAAGAACACAAAGAAAACCCAAGTTCCAAAACTGAATTAAGGCAGCAATTCATGACAACTGCCACCAGGGGGCAGGATTACACTTACGAAGTCACTGTACCTCTTTTAATGTTCCTTAGACCTTGGAAGACTTGAAACTGTACCCCAGAAAGAGTAGCAATAATATGTAATGTGCGACTACTTATAACATTAATGCCAGTACTACAGAGATCTCCCTTTATCGATAGCTAATTCATGCTCAGCATACTGTTCAGTCACTGGCAAATATAAAAAATGCCCTCAATACAACTTATTACAGACAGGCAAGAAGACTTCCGATTAATCAAGTGCTTTGATTTCATAGTAGAAACATACAGAAGTATCTTTGAATGGATTAACAATTTTACCTCATGTTTTCATTCCCCCCACCCCCCTTTTCTTTTAACTTTTAGACATCTGACTCCTTCACAAAAATTAATACGCAGACCAGCAACACTGCTTGTCACTGTTCTTAGCCTCTCCTCAATTACCTAGTTATGTCACAACTGACTGTATGAAACATAGCAATTAGGGTTACTTGGGAAAATGAATTTCAGTTGTGGGATTTTTGTGTTTTGTTGGGTTTTTTTAATACTCCATAAACAAAAAACATTCTCAGTTTGTGATGAAAATAATTACAATCATCTAACTACAGTTAATAACTTCTGAAGAATAAAAACTAATGGCTTTTTAAAATATCATGGTTTAATACACTTCTTAATATATTAATAGCACACAATAAAGGATTTCTTCATGTAGTGGTTAAGGTTGAGGTATAGAATTTCATTAACATTAAAAAATATTGGGAAGAGAGTCAGTAAGGGGGGGGGGGGAAATAACCAGGTGAAACAGTCTTTCAGTCATACTGTAAAACTGAGGCATACAGAAAATATATGGGGGCAATTTCACCTTACAGTTATAAAAAACCCCACAAATACTAGCTGTTGGAAAAAGCCTAGCTTCCCTTAGTTCCGAGTTGAGACCATAACCTTAAATAGCTAATCACCATTATCATTTAATGTAAGACTATGCAGGTAGGTGTCATCCTTGGTCAAAGTAAGTGATTTGTTACAAAAGGCAAGCTGGCCACATGATGGATTTATCAGTCTCCAGTTTGGCTACTACCTTTGATAATGTATGTATTTAGAAAGGTGGCAAAAAAAACCCCTGAACAAGAGACTGTATTTACAATAAAATTCCTTCAAGACAAGAATTCCTATATAAACATTCACTGGTTCCTACAAGTTTCGTATTGGCTTATCATTGTGTGTCTGGTAAATTTCCTAAAAAGCACAATACTCATCACTGAATTTTATCCAATTCCCCAAAAGAAGGGGCTGAAGAATTATAAACATCTGACTTATTTTATCAACTGCAACAAAACAAATTATTTATTACCTATTTCACTTTGAAGCATGACAGCCTTGCTTTCAACATAATTTCTGACAAAAACCACTAAAAAGAATACCAATGTTCTAACCAACGAAGGGAAAGATGAATCAACAAGCCTGTGTTTCTACAAATGGGTCATTTCTTAGTATTCTGAAATGGAGGCCATGTATCTGAAAAACGTAAGCACAGCAACATTTCATGCAACTTCAGAATTATGTTGTTACAGATGGAATTCAACTTATTCTCATCTTCTTCAACCAAAAAGGCCTCAGATCACTTTATTTACAGGGTGGACGTGAATTTAATTAGAGCTTTTAATAATAAAAATAACATTACAGCTGACATGAAAAATATAGAAAATTCAGTTCCTAAAATATACACATTCCTAAACACCCTGTTTCCTCACTGCAGATACCAACCGACTGTAATGAACTGGAATTTAAAAGAGCTTATTAAGATAATAACTCTCACCACTTGAGTTTGTTCTTCACCAGATCCAGTATCACGTTACTATCATCATGTTACTATTCACAAGTTTTGTGTTGCCTGCTTATGTCTTAGAAAAGAACTCTGAGGGAGGTAAAAAGTCTTTTTGCATGAATGAGAATAAGAAGTGCCTAGAAATGCACCTATCATTGCATTTTTGAAAAAAATCTTCAGTTTTGAGGAAATCTGCCATTTTGTAAAAGGCACATTCAGAAGGCAGTCTGGATGTAATTCTGTTGTCTTTAGTAGCTGAAAAATTGCTCCCTAATATATTCTGTAGTCACCTACAGAAATCTTTAAAGACTGAAGCGGGGTAAAGTCAAGTGTTTAGATGTGGGAATTCATTTTAAAATAAAAGCTCTGAATTCAAATGATACTAACAACAAAACACTTAAAATCAGAATATATCCACAATTATCATGAGGCACTATGACAGATCTTTTCTGTATTCCACCTCCTCATGCAAAGATGTGTTTCTTAAGCTTTTGCAATCAGTCTTCAGCACTGCTTCCTACCACCTCAGAAGTGATCAAAATTTCTTAGTCTTACTTAGTTACATATGTAATACCTCTCACTTGTAAAAATACATGAACATCAATGCCACTGTCAACTGTTTTCATGGGTTCATTCTTCACATACTGCATATTTCATTTAATAGTAATCACATACCATGGTGATGCATATTCTAAAAAGGTGCAGTAAGGTCACAGGCAGTTGTTCAAAAGTCCATTTGCTACACTCTCAGTGGCAAACTGCGTGCACATACCACCCTATCATCTTACCATACATAAAGCAAACTTGGACCCTTTTTGTCCTTTGCTACTTTAATTCCTATAAACCACATTTTATCTATGAAAAATACAAAATCTTTAAACTGATTATATTTTTCCTTCAACCCCTTGCACCTATCCCTGCATAAAAATGTTTTTTCTTTCCTTCACTTGCAGCACGCCCCAGCAGCTGGACTGGAATTTTCAATTCCAAAAGTGCTGGTCTCAAGGTTTGGATTTGTTTTGTTGGGTTTTTTTTTTGGGGGGTGGGGTGGGGTGTTGGCTTTTTAAAAAAATCTGCATCACAAAAAACACACCCTAAACGATCACAACTGACCATACCAAGGGTCCATATGGTTCAGTATTCTGTATTTTCAAAGTAGCCAATAACGACTGTCAGGGGATGGGGATGTTTTCCCTGTACTCCCAAGTGCCTCCCTCCCAACACACCAGAAGAAAGTGAGGGTACTTATCAACAAGGACAGGAGGAAGAAAGGACAGTGGGAGAGAAAAAGTCAGACTGGGGAAGAGAGGGACAGGCAAAGAATTCAACTTAAAAGGCTGAGACCAAATCTATGGAAGAAAGTGCACCTGGGATTTGATGAGGGAGGCTGGAAAGAAAAACTGCCGCTTTCACCTAGGACAAGTTGAGCTGAACAGTAGAAGGACCCCAATATAAGAAGAGGGAATAAAGCAGAAGAGGTTTTCAAGGGAAAGGGAGAAAAAAAATATTAAAAGAAGAAGGAAGAACAATGCTTGGATGAAGCTGGAAAGGCTGGGAAAGAAACTGGGCTTCAGAATGACTGAGAAAGGAAAACGAAGAACGGAAACAGACTAAAAAAGTGTAAGACTGAGATAAGAAACCAAGCAAGAGGAAAAGGAGATGGGCAAGGGAAGACTGACAGGAGCTATTACAGAGAAGGGAAGGATTTACAAAAAAAACAGGGCACAGGAAAAAAGTCAAGGGAATAGGCTGGGAGAAGGAGCAAGTGAAGACAGAGCAGCTGAGCTGGGAAAGAAAAGTTGTTCCAGTTTTCAGGGCATGTCTAGACTCCCACTGCAGTAATGGTTTTACTTTTCTGCCATACGGTGTGACAGGTCAGGGACACATTGTCTCGTGTGTACATTCCCTTAGGCTTCACAATAAGCATGTGTAATACTAGTATGGAACAAATAGTTGTTCCAAGATGCAGTCACTCTCTCTTCTAAAAGGCTAAATCAAGAGACAAATGAAGTATTCTACACCAAAGTTACTTCAGCAACAGAGGCTCATTTGGTTAGTACACCCCCTCTTACTTGTTGCTAAGCTTAAGATTCTGGAGTGTGTTCTGCAGAACCGTTTAGCACAAAGATCTGCAAAACAGGACCCAGATTGTCACCACAGAAAGCAATTGAGACACAAAAAATTACTTTTTTAAACTAGAAACAATATTTACTGTAATCAGATATTCCATGGCTATTTCTTGCAAGCATGTTCTTGACCCATAGTTATGAGTGAGGTAGTTTACTCCTCACAAACATACAAACTGTTTTATTTGGCATGACCAAAGTTCCGTATATGCTACCAGCCTTCGATGTTACAGAAACGAGCAGTAGATGCCAATGTGTGGTGGCCTGACCCCTGCCCACAGCTAGGCACCCCTTCCAGTCACTCACTCACTCCACCTACCAGCAGGACAGAGGAATCAGAAGGCTAAAAGCAAGAAAAATTCACGGGCTGAGATAAAGACAGCTTAATAAGTGAAAGAAAACAAAACAAAGCCCCTAAACAAGGGATGCAAAAGCTCACGTCACCACCTCCCATCAGCAGACTGATGCCAAGCCAGTCACTGAGCAACAGCTGCTTTGGAACTCATTAAAACATAATCAACTTGTTAAATAGTTGCCCACAGAAATTTAGTAGAGCTTATGCACAGCCACAACTCCAATGGCAACACGAAGCATTAATACAACCATAATGATGACATTGTTACAACAGTTCATATATCTACTGCATTATTGATTATAGTAGCCATCCCATTATGTAGTCAACACAACGCTTGCTTTAATGGTACATGAATGATACCAGTAATAACATGAAACAGCTTTCTCTAATATCATGTCTGCTCTTTCTTTCCTTCTCTTTTTGAAAACAATGCACAGCATTGCAGTAAACACGCAAAAGAAAAGTTGAAAGAAAAGTTAGGAAAAACATTACTTCAGTCTTACCTCAGAACTGTAATCTTCTACTGTGGTGGAAATTTCACTTTCCGGCTAAAATAAAATATTAAAATATTTACAATGATGGCACTCTAACAATATTAAAGAAGACATTTTCCATCCGTTTCTGAGAATGCAGACAGTATTTGAAAATAGTAAGGTATACATGAATTTGATTAGAATATATCTATATCTATATATCTATATCTATATCTCAAAGGCCACCTTCACTTTCTTGAAATCCCAGCTTAAAAAAAAAAGTTACTTTGCTATACTATGATCATGGAAACATCATAATTATCTGACAAAGTCTTCTAATAAAAATACAATGTACAGGTACTAAATAATATTTGGAAATTTTACTTGTGTTATTTTTTTTAAAGTAGTAAGGAGTACCAAGAAAAGGACTTTTCTCTGGTAGAGCTATTTTACCCAATTAGCAACATTGCTGGCTTAAAAACATCATCATCATCTATCGAACGTCATTTTCATACAGGCAAGACTTTTGATGTTGACTAGAGTTTTAAAACAAACACTCATATTCCCCTTCAGCTTCCATGGAAACCAAGGAAAAGTAAAAGTGACCAGGAAGATCAAGGACATCTTGTGATCTAATAAATCAGAGCAATTAAAGGAACAAAGTCTTAACAAAGTGAGCATAAACGTGCCATGAAGGACACTTGATTTAAATACAGAGTATCTTGATGACCTATATACAATATATCAGGCTTGAGAATCAAGATGTTAGTAGGAAAATATGCAAAATCAAATTATCTACAAAATGTGCCCTACTGTGGAGTAAGTACGTACCCTTTTGAACTCAAAAGGCATAATTTTGAGTTAAAACTACTTTAGCAAAAATGAAGTGTACATAATAGGCTTTTCCAAAATTCATTTAACACATTAACCAGCCTCACATTAAATCAGTTTTCATTTCGCACTTAATTCTGTCAGTCTTATTTTCAAAGGAACATAGTCAGTTTTATATCAGTAGACATGAGTAAAATTTGGAACTGTCAGCTGCGTTTTGTTTTGTATTTTTTTTTAAAGAAATCTGCCACTCAGACCTATTGGACGTCTGCAGTTTTTATAGTCCCAACATCATCGATTGTACCTATTTTGAATCCAGTATGCAGCTCCACAGTGCAATTAACCTAAAAAGAGGGTATTATGTACAGAGTACTCAAACCTAATTAAAAATACAAACGTGGAAGCTAAAATTCATACAGTGGTCCACCTTAAAAATAAGTCAAGCTAAAACAGAAATCAAAACTATGGTTTAAAACCACAGGGTGACAAAAGTGTTTCTGCTGTGGAATATACAATTAGTACTTCACAATATTTAATTTTTATATAAATATATATTGTATTCCTATTATATACACTTATATGTATAACTGTGTATATAAGCATATACACACACAAATTTTACATTGTATTTGTCATCTGTGTCCTTGTTCTAGGACAAAGTTCTCTGGAAGGAATAATAAAATCAGGGAAAACCACATTGTTACTTATATACATATATACTTATATACATGACAAATGTATGGCTTTATCACACTACAATTTTTCATTGTTTGTTCCAATTCAGAAGACTTCACAAAGAAATATTAGAAGTATTCCTATAAATGTACATATTTAATTCTTTAAGTTCTTTATATGGTGCATGAAATGCAGGTACTTCAACATGCAAAAAACAAGGACAAGTAGTCTGACTTCTTATATAGTTTTTCCTTGTAATGTTTTTGAATTATATAAACATCTCCTTGTTTATAAGATGACAAATGAATGTTTAGATCCTGGGATAAACACAAGCCTAGTACATAATTACAGTAAAAGGCAAAGAACTTGTAGATCGAACACATTAGGTTAGAGTGAGAAAATATGATCTCACAGAAAGGTGATTACTGAAAATAATTCTCTATTTTTTTAATGATAATTTGGCCAGATGCTTTAAAAATTAATATATTGCTGGTCTTTTCTAAATACCAATCTAAAGAAAAAGAACCTCTAAAATAGTTTTTTAAAAATTATCAAAACCCATAGTGTTCCATCAGTCTAGGTGTGCAATACCTGTTAGCAGCATAAATATTCTAAAATATCTCCTTCAATCCTGGATCTAGATATTTTTTTGGCTGTTAGGATCAAGTATTTTTGCTAAGGGATTTATTGAAGGTAAGTACAGAAAGATGGCTAAATGAACTCAAGTTACATGGATCTGATTTTTATGCTAAGGGGTTCATCCAAACCCTGCTAAAAATCAATTTAAAAGACTTAAATTCTGTGAGGTCACACATTAAACTGTAAGACTTAATGCTGGTTTTTTGCTGCCAGACTCAATAACATTACAAGTAGCCAACAATTTACAGGCACTCATCCTGCCCTCCTAACAGCTGTGCCTAAGACCTGATCAACCTTATTTCAAAATCCAGTACCTTCCATTAGCCATCCATTCTGTATGCTTTAGTTGTTCTTTGGTCAACAGAATTAATTATGTTCTATACGGATCAGCTGTCCAAACCACAGGGGTCCAGTTTAAAAGGAACTGCTTCAAAAAGTTCATATATACCCACACTGTATTTATGGAATTTGAAATAGCTATCTGTTACACTGACTTCAGGCTGTTAGTTTGCATGTATTCTACCATCCACCCCCCAGAACATTCTCTTGCTACAAACAGTTCTCTTCTGGCAAGATGTTTTAATTCTTTACTGAAAACGAGGTTGATAGTTGCCTATAGTCTTTGAGATGTTTACTCTGTATTTTAACTATCTCCATCAACTCTGCACATAGTACCTTTAGTGATAACACTTAAGGATTCAGAAAATTTAACACACTTTCATCTGTATACATTCTGCACAAGGAAATACTGCAAGATGATACAAAAAAGGGATTAATCAGGCTGTGGAACACAGAAGTTTCATTCCAGAGTAACTTGCTTCTGTACGCAGTTAAGCATTGCTCAGAAGTTGTGTTCTTTGGTATACCCAACATTATCACAGCGTTCACAAAAGAACTCATATATGAAACTGGCCACAAGAACTGAAAAGTTATTTTTCTGTTTCTTTAGAAGACTTTCATATGTAACAAAATGTTTGGCAAGAACGGACATCCAGTATTAAACTACTGCAGCTGCAATGGATGAGAGTATTAAAGGGCAAGAACCAAGACCGAGTATTCATGGAACAGAATTCTACCTGAAGTAGATTCTTTGACCTTTTTTATGACCTCAGTGTAAACTGTTACAAAAATGGAACTCCAAAATTCTGGATTCATTCCTGAATGCACAATAGCCAGTGTCAGAAGCAAAACCAAGTTATTTTAGCTTGGCCAGTTTCACATGGGTCACTAGAGATCCATAGATGATCACAACCTGAGTGAGACTAAGGAAGAGGTCCATGACTAGGAAGAGAGGCCAAGAGAATGTAATCTGAAAATCCCAGTCATGAAACCCTCTCTTTAGGTCATTCTGAACTTTATGGATCTTTAATATTTGCAGAACATTCTGAATATGGTGTGCTATTCTAAAATATTGACTTGCCATGCCTTTTTTAGTTCTTAATCCAAAAATCATTCAATTTAAAGGAATGTATTCCCTGGTAATTTATGACCCAAACCATCTGACTACAATCAGATTTAAATAGAGCACATCTCAGTGGAGATAAACCATGGCCAAATATGCATATAACCTGCAGTGAGTTACCCCACTCCTCACTGTATAAATTTCCTGTATCAGAAAACATCATAATTTAATTAGGTTTCTATTCTTTGATAATATGGCCTTATAAATGTTTAAATTAAAACTAAATACTCTGTAAATCTGGCAAGACCATCTTCAATGCAGGTAACTTCCATGTCAGTAAATCTATTACAGATCAGTATTTACACAGAGAAAGGAAGGCAGCATACCAGAGGTTGTCTCATGCATCAAAGTAAAATGGCAAGATATTCTGGCAATCTTTTGGCCAGATGGTGAAAGGGAAGATGACTGATTTCAGTCAGAACCATATGCTGCTGAGAATCTATTATCTTCTCTTGGGGCACTGACTTTACTATTGAACAGACTATTTCCAAACATTTTTTTATCTTTACTCTCCAATTTAAAAATATTTTTCAAGGGATGCTACATTGTCTGAAGTGACTGGGCTAATCGTCCCTACATTTTATTTACCCACCCTTTTCTTCCAAATCCTTCATCACATTGTACTTCTTAGAATAGCTCTTCTCTAGTCAAAGCCTTTGGCTGCTCTTTGCTTTCATGTGTGTATCATAGGAATGCCTTACCCACTTTCACCACCTACACTCTTCCTCAATGAGGCAACCTCTCTGTGTCTCTGCACTGGTTATGTTATTGTATTTCTGTCATTTTCTTAGTTCTTCCCAAGAATCCTACCCAGTGTCTCCCTTCTCACTCTAAGTTCTTTGCCTGTCAAATCTCAGGCACTAACTGGAATAAGTTATAGAAATGAAACAATGAACATGAAGCTTTATCACCTGTTTGAGCAAACAGTTAAGTTATTCTAAAACTATCACCAAACGGATTTGTCCTGTGAAAAACAAAAGACAAGTTACTAATCCAACCTTAGTCAATTAGCAGGTATTCTTCACCGCAGAACTTTGAACTTTTCTTTTCTAAGAAGCTTTGTGTAATAGCTTTTACTACCAGGTGACTCAAGGACAATTTTACTGTGCCACAAGTTAATTTCTTTTGCTTTCCTGGCATTGGTACATCCTTCCAAAGCAGTCTGCTCCAATGCATCATTTCAAGACTTCTTAGAGAAGGTGATCTCATCAGTTATTTACCTTGGAAGTGGCTTTTGCTTTCTTCCATTTTTAATTGCAGGAAGTAACAAAAATAAGCAATCCCTAAACCAAGAGTTCCATTGATCCAATTTATTTCCTGGGCTGTGTCTTCTACGATTATTTTTACTACTATATGGAAGAGGAAACTATAGATGTCAAGACCAAAAGATAACAGAGTGCGACAGAATAAAGACAAAAACCAAAAGGAACTAGAAGTACAACATATTATTCTCTTTGTAAGATCAAGACAAAAAGCATTCAACATGAAACAAATTAAGACGCTGAGACTTTAACCAAGAAATACCAACTGGCATTTCTCTTAATAAATCTTGTAAATTAACTGTTCCTCTGACAGAGGATGGAAAACCTTATAGAGATTACAAGTAAGTTCAGACAGAAGGTAAAACGGAATGGATAAGGACAGTACAAAACAATGATAGTTCTTCCAGAGTTCTTCCAATTAGTTTCTGTAACATGAGAGATTACAGGGGAAGTGAGGAACCCACCCTTAGGAAGACAGAGAGAAAAAACCTGAAAGGGATGACTGCAAAAAATAACATTGAATTCTCTGAACAGACTTTTACCCTCTCTGAACAGGAATTCCTCTAACTTCAGGTGGGCAATAAGCTCCCAGGCAATAATTCCCAATAGGGACTAAAAGAACATACTAGAAAAGCTTCAGGGAGATACACTTCTATCAACAAAACTATCACAGAAGAGCCCAGGTGGGATTTTTAGATAAGACAAGCAGTATAGTCAGATGCTCTATTCTGTGGTACAGAAGGAACAATTCTAAATATGAATCCCAGTAAAAGATGAAATAAGTGGAAACAAAATTTAGCTAGAAAACAATCCTTCATGATGCTTCCAGTAATCTTGCCTTACTCTCCTGACACAGCAGCCTACAAAGATTTAATGTTGGGTGAAAAAAGCAAACAGCTCGAAGAAGCTGTCTGTAATTCTCCATCGCAGAGATTAGTCTGAAACTGTCTATTACATTGGCTGCCATTTCAGCTAAGCAAGTTCTAAACCAATTACTGTAATACAGGCTCTCTGTCCAAATCATGCCACTTATAGGACTAAAAACAGGAAGTTGTGAGATTCACTGTTTCAGAATTTTTCCTCTTTCATTCATAATGCACAGATAGAGACTTTAGCAATCACCTTCCAACTCCAAAGTATCATATACTTATTTGTCATGAATAAGCAAGCCACAAACAACATGTAACAAAGCAAATTGCTCTCTCAGTTGGGAGCAGTGTTATTTTAGTGGAAGTGAACAGTTTTAGAAATCACTAAGACATGAGTAATTCAGGAGAGTCAAATTACAAATAAACACTGGTTACCATGCTTATTCTTTAAAACTACATTTAAAAAAAAACAACAAGAAAACCCAACAAGCAAAAAACCCCTCTGCATCTCTATATTTATTTATTTAAACATAAGTTGAGTGCTCCTGGGAATAAGACAGACCTCAAAAAAATCATACCCAACCTTAAGAATGTATCTATCTGTACAATCTGTAGCAACTGCAGCACAGATTTTTTCCATTTTTAAAATCATCTGTTTTGCACTGTTAGAATTCAAAGGCCAACAAAGGCTGCTAGTACCAACCAATTTAATCAGACCTACTTTGAGCACAGGTTCGGACTAGATGACCTCAGAGCACCTAAATTATTCTATGATTCTGTACTTTACACCCTGTTTTTCCAATTGTAATAGAGATACTTATTCCGACTGAGAGTAAGCACATCAGCAATGTCCATCTGTAACATGCAATCATGATGTACCTTAAAATGTATTTAAGTTTCTTCATACAGTTATCATATTTATGTAGACTATAATAATCTTAAAACAACAGTTTAAGTGATTCCCTCTGAATAGCTCTCTGCCCTAGCAGTCCTCTGTCTTTAGCTGTAGCTAATCTACTGCATTTCATAAAGTACACTTCTCTCTTTTCCTAGAAGGTAATAAGTCTCATCTTCACCTATGAGAACAGTCACTGTGGTATTAAATACTCTTTGAAAAATTTATTACCTCCTCCAGGAAAAGCTCCGAGTTGAACAGACAGTTTTAGTGAGTTACTACAAACAGTTGTGAAGCCCTAACATGATCTTTCTAAGTATGAAAAGCTACATATTAAAGGCATGCATCTATAAAGTTCAAAATAGCTAGTGTACTGACATACTGTAGGCTGAAAATTGTGAAATAAATGGACCTTTACATGTTTTTATTTGCATGTATGATTTAGTCTCCCTGGTGGAGGGGCAGAATGACTTCTATTTTTTAAAAAAACACAAATGCATAATTTCTCTATTACTTCTCAGCTGCTGGAAATGAGAGAATGGAGCCAAAATAGTTTAAAATGGGTCTATCATAGCACAGGACTGACAAGTCAAAATGCAGAGCATTCATCTGTATTACATCTCTCAGAAAAGACTGCATTCACATGCACAGAGCTAGGAATCTGCATTGAGCTGGTTGTTCAGAATGCCACTCATGTCCTTAGAGGCACTGCTTTCACGAATGGAATGAGCTATTCTGTAAATAACATCAGCATCTCTGTCCCTCATATCTAGAACCACATATTACGTTACATGAATACATGTCCACCCAGAACTGAACTGCACTGCCAGTGTGTATCACACCGGGCATCTTACAACCTTCCCAGAGCATGTACTTTCAGCCACTAGCAATCAGGATTATATTTCATTAAGTAGTACAAGTAGACTATCTGTTTATCAGTCTCTTAAGTCATCCAGTTCTAAGTAATGTTTTCTAAATTCATTCCTCTTCCTCATTAACCAGAAAGACTCAACTTACATTATGGATACTAGTTCCGCATTTTGCTGTAGCCATAGCTACAGTGGTCAGAAATTCACTGCAATTTGTAAATTTTTAATAAAACAAAATGCATAAAATGAAGTGATAAAACAAAACCAATTTTTGCCAATTTAGGGAGCACAGCAGTACCAACAAACTTTCCATAAATTACAGCACACGCACAGCAGGCAGGTAGAAAGTGCCTTCTCTGGACATATTAAGGACAGACAGAAATAATATCTAAAATCTCCACTCTGAAAATTAATGGACCATTTTGCTCCCCTCAAAATTAACTGTTTACAGCATGAGACAAACTTACCTCAATGGTGTAAGCCTGGCTGTGTTTGATAATTTCTCCACTATGCAAAGTCCTGATAACAGCAAAGTCAGCAGTAGCAGCTGCTCCCCTTCGGCTGCTGCATGTGGATGTTTCATCACCTCGAGATTGATCAGTATCAGTCCCATCTTGTACTGATTCTTCACCTTTGATGTTTGCTGTTTTCTTCTTCTTTTTCTGCTTCTTTGATCCATTCTGACCATCAGTTTGTGCCTTTCGCTGCCTAAATTGGGCAAGCTGTACAAAGACAAAAATCTTGTTAAAGGTGAAAGTTTTCCTCTTTATCACTAATGACATGCTCTATAATGGCTTACTAGCTATTCTACATAAAGCTTCAAGACTCAGATTATTTTTCCATGTACATAATTTCCCATTTCCATAGTTTGCTTTAAAAAATAATCTTAAATGTAAAACAGCAATCTAATAATGAATTCCTTTTCAGTTCCGTATGATCAAGTTACTGTTGTACAGACTGATACCTAGAAA
This sequence comes from Falco naumanni, assembly GCF_017639655.2. NCBI lineage: Eukaryota > Metazoa > Chordata > Aves > Falconiformes > Falconidae > Falco > Falco naumanni. The sequence goes on from NC_054057.1 coordinate 37,389,184, forward strand.
TCAAAATACTTAAAGGTACAAATGTCATTATAAAGGACAAACGCAATAAAATAGCCTCTGATCTCATTTTTCAATTATAGAGTAACAAATCCCTGAAAATTAATTTACAGAAATTACTTTTATACCAGAGAGAAAAGCAAACCTTTCTTCCAGCAAGTTATCATATAAAGTGGTTTTTTAAAGTTTGTTAGATATCAAAAAGCAGATCAAGTTACTGAAAACATTCTAAAGGAACAGCAAAATCTGTAACAAAGGAACAGTCTAAGACCAAACAGTGAGCAAATTCTAAGATACACCACCTTGTAGCAAAACATGCTGATGAACAAAAAGTCACAGGTGAGCCAGGCACACAGTTGAAAAACCAATTAGTATGTAAGCTATTCAAATACTGTAAGACACTGCCTTTTGAAGAGCTTATCACTTTTAATCACTTTATAGTGGTTTACACAAGAAAATCCATTTAAAATATTTTTTTTTTCTTAACAGGAACAGTATTTCTGTTCAAATACAAAAAACAGCATGGCAGGTTTAACCAATTAAAATTCAAATTTAAACAGATCCTACCAATAAAATCTGGAAACAAAAATATTTATTTTCCAATTGAAGAATCCAAACTTAATAAAGTGCTAAAATATGTTTTACAAATGTAGCTCCAAAGTAAATATTTACCATGCAAATAAACGCACTAAAGCTTTGAATACTTTTTACATCAACTAATACCCAAATATACTATATTTTTTTATAAATCTGCTGCAATTTTAGAAAAAGTTATAGAAAAGATAGCACATTTGTTCACAATATTCACCCATCGAGACAGCCGGGCTTCCATCCAACTTCTGCAGGAACACCCAAATCAAGCAGGACGGATCCCCTTTCCCAGTCACCGTTCAGTTACAGCTCAAGCCGTCACTTGAACTGCTCTCTAGTTCTCATCTGGCCCCAAGATAGCTGAGAAGCCCCAATTTAAATAAATGCAACACTGACAGATCGGTTCTGACTTCTAGCTAGTTTATGCTTTTGTCCCTTTATCTGTATTTCTTCATGGGTTTCTTCAGCCTCCTCTCCGTTCTTAGGAGAACTGACAGCTTGGCATATGGCTCCTGCTCTGTTTACAGGAGGAGGACCTGAAGATCTGCTGAGCCAGATATGCTCACCTACGTATTTAATACTTACTTCCTCCCTACTACATCTCTAATAAGTTCAACTTCATGGTGGTTCTTCTATTTTAAAATTATTATTTCACCAAAAATCCACAAATTCTGAACCGAAGGGGGGGGGGGGGGGGGGGGGGGGGGGAGAAGAAAAAAAAAAAAAAAAAGATGTCTCCTCCTGACTTCAAAGCTTAAGGAAAAAAAAAATAAATCTCAAAAATAGGGAGGGGATGAAGATTCCAGTTGTCTCCTTACATCACTATGTTCTCCTAAAACTGTATATTTACCTCAACAAAATAATTTCAGTGTATCCAAAAGTCAAGTGGAATATGTCCAAATGCCACAATGACATAAAGCGGACAACCTGACTTCAAGTGTAACTATTGAGAGATTTTGCTTTTTTTCACTTTTTCTTTTTAAATAATGAAAGACATGTAGTGCAAATGGTCAAGAACTCTCTTCCCCAACTTGATTGAAACCTTCTGTAATGGAAAGTTAAGTTGGCTTTTTAAAAGCAGCTTTACAGTCTTTATTTGTCTACAAAATTAGATGTGTAGCTCAAGGACAAGTGAATTACTCTGTGTCTCTCCTCAAGTATTTGCATATTTTAGCTGAGGCATCTGGGCCTGCCAGATTTCTCTCCTTTCAAAATCAAGTTGTTGACTTCCACTTCTTCAGAATTAACAGATTAAACTCTACCACGGCAGCTACAAGCAGAATCTACTTTTTTCTGTTTAAGCATTGATGAAGAAGATGGGCACGTATGAAAGCTAAACACACATGCAAATACAATTTACATTTCTGTATTACACAAATTCTCAACTGACAATTTCTGTATGAGTGTCTAGTATTTTGGAAATAACTACACTATTAGTGACAGATGCATGCATGAATCATAGCAATTTTTACTCTGCGCATTCACACATATAACACCGAACTGTCCAGCTACCAATGCAACATAGCTTCCAATTCACATTTTTAATCAAATTTTAAAAACTAGAAATGAGAGAAGCAGATAACAAAAGCTACTGCTGGCCAAATACACTCTGGTGTTCATATCAAGACAGGGGAGTCTCAGATACTGAATTCCTTCAGAAAATGGGACTCAGGAACTAGAGTTGAGGATCTATCTACATTTCAATGACAAGCACAAAAAAGTCCACCAGCAGTCATGGGAACTAAAGGAAAACAAATTTTGTAGAATTAAAGCTGCCAAATACTTACAGATTTTGTATTTCTAGAAAAATACAGAAAAATATTTTTTCCAGTGCGAACAAAATGTGAAACTAATACAAGCTGATACAACTAAACGCTCCTTTACCCTGTCTTCCAGGCACATCAGCTTGATAATGCCAAAACTAAGCCCGTGGAGAGCTTACACTGCTTCTATCAGTTCTGAATCTGCAGTTTTGAAACAAATCAGTGTCAATTCTGTCGAGTTACAAAAGTTGCAAGCAAGAATAAAAGACGTAAAAACATGAGTTACTTATAGAGGAGGAAGGATCCAAAACGAGAAGCTGAAGGACACCCAGCACAGGCTCTCTGCATTGATTTGTCTCCAAGGAGCGACAGAGAACGAGCACCTTACCCTGGGAAAGCATCAGGAACAGAGTCTGCCATGATGCAACTCTACCACAGGCTTTAGTACACCTGAAAACAGACCTACAGCAAGTCTTCTTTCACTCCACCTGTCTGCCAGCCCATTGCCTCCAGCTTTTCCCATGGTGCTGGTAAGACCCTGGATTCTGCAAGCAGTACCGAATCCTGTTAAAAATTCCATCAGTGTTTTCCGGTACTGAGTAACAGCTGATTTTGGCTCTTATCCTTGATTCTCAACTTCTGCATCTAAAATTACTAACAAGGTGCAATTTCCACTTCATAGGTTTTTGAAATCCTGCTTCTAGGCAAAAAAGCCATCCTTTTGGAAATAGACATGTCCACTTTATAGCAATATTAAAAAATTACAATATGGAGTACATGTTTACTGTCCTAATTATTTCCGTCAATTACCCAGTGTACAATTAAAATCTTAATTATAATAAATATATGGAAGTTTTAAGCTAAACTCTGAGAATGAAACTATGTTTGTTTCCTTTTAACGTGTAAGAAACTACAATAAAATTGTGCAGGAAGAATTACATGTTTATTTTCAGATTTCCAGAAGTACTATTTACAACACCTGCTCAGCTTTCCATTAGTTTGAAAAAAATGGGAAATGACTGGATGTTAGCACTAAATTCTGTGGATGCACAAGACATGTTGCCTCTTATAAACAGAAAAACACTTACCGAAAGTCACAGGACTACAATAAAGTAGCATGCAGGTAAGTAATGCGTATAGTTTTCAAAATAATTTCCCACAGTAAAATAACAACTGAATAGAAGAACTTAGGTATTTACACAATACAATTATTTATTTAGTTCTTAATTAGAACTTCTTTCTACTAATGAATCCCAAAACAACATACTAGCCCAAATCCCACATCACACACTGCAGCAAAATTAAGACACCTGGCACAACATTAGCTTAGCTTTTAAATGCTGGTATCATCTAACTGGCAGAAAGTCAGAAGAGCAGAGGAGAATCAACTGCTATTAGGTACTAAATAAACACTCTTGAGACAGAAGGGAACTAACTTGCAGCATGGTGCAGATTACTGGTGTAAAAAATGTCAAACATCGTAGTTAATGTACCACTATAATTACAACAGCGGCATTATTTATTTATTCAGCTGTCTTCAGCACATTCTGACCCTTGGTGATTGTGCCAGCAATCGAGATTGCTGGGATATGCTGACATCAATTAATTTCAAATACGGTCTGACTGAACTATTTCTAGAGTAGAAATGCATGTTAAAATAAAATTTGGCTCCAACAGAATGCAAAACTTAATCTCCTCTTAAGCATTTAGAAAAAGGTATATATAAAATATCGGAATAAAAGCTGCAACATTTCATCACTGCCCATGTATCAGCACAAGAAAATACTGAAAAAAATCCACAAAAACTAAGTTACATTTATAAAGCATGGATAGATATATTTTAATTTCACATGCACAAGAGACTTTTAAAAACAGGAACACATTTAAACCATTTAAAACTGGATGCTGCCTTATAATAGATTGTTATTCCTTAATATTCTCCGACAATGTATTATAACTGGATAGTTTAATTTTCAGAGCTACTACAGCTAACAGGAACTGAAATTTTCAGTGCCTCTGAAGAAGGCTGTTATATTTGCTGTTCTTATTGTTTAAAAATCAACTTCTAAGTGCTAAGACAAGAAGTTTATAAGTAGCACATCCGATACAAGTATTCTTGTATCATTATACTTCATGTACCTGTACACAGATATTCTTAGTCTCAAATTTTAAATTACTAACTTCAGATGCTTACATCTCATATTCAGTGCTCTTACAGAAAGAGCAGGGTCTGTTCAATTCTCACAGTTCCTCTTCAAGTACAAAATCTCTATTTCTTTTTTTTTTTTAAGCTTGTATTTAAAGCATCAGCATAGAAAGATGAGTCATGAACTTAGACTGACAACAAAAAGAAACTTCAGAGAAGCTGCTCCAGGCAAGTAATTACTTTTTCATTTCTACACTGCACAGTAAAAGCATGAATGGAGACCTACATCACAGTCTTGCATTTCTCAACTAGTATAATTTCAAAAGGTGTTCCAGATACTGCTTAAACTTCAGCCTAATGTGTCCCACTCACATTAAGGGACTTGCTTTTTACTTCTTCTTGGTCAGAAGTTCTCACACAGTCTGGTATCCAGTGAGAAATGTTATGTGCTGGACCCAGTCATCTTTAGATCATTTAGTCAATGTAAGACAACAAGGACTTTTGAATATTCTTGTCTCTAGCTCAGAGCAGTGGTTAATGAATCAAAGTCCAAATGGCAGTCCTAAAATATCCAGTATCTTAATAGATAATCTGGATGATGAAATTGAACGCACAGAGTTCATAGATGACATCAAACTGGAGAAAAATGCAATATACCAGAAGGAAGAACCACTGCACAAAGAGACCTCAACCTGCTGGAAGACTAAGCCAAGAAGAAATGCATGAGATTTAACAAAGATAAACATCTTTAAATCCTGCACCTGGGATGGGATTATCCCACATAGCAGTAACAGCTGGGGACCGACTGGCCTGGTGTGTAGCTCTGCTGAAGAGGACCAGACATTCTTGGTGGATAGCAAGATAACCATGAGCAAGCAGCATGCCCTGGCAGCAATGAAGAGAAGCCATGTGAAATCTCTTTGAAATGACTCTCAATGCCTACCATAATAAATGACTAAGATATGAATCCAATTGTTGGTAAACCACTTTTGCAATTAACTACTTATTGCATGACCAAAAAGACCCTACACAGTCGTCTTTCGTAAAACAGAATTTGATAGCAGTAATACCATCAGCTATTTTAAAATCTGGTTTCAGAATACAATGAAAAAAGGCTCAGTGAGCCTGACAAACAACTCCTAGCTTCAGTGCTCAATACAAATGTTGCATTTAACAGTAGAAAGCATATTTTAAACTTTCAAACTAGCAGACTGAAACTCTCCACAGGAGCAGTATCTGCAACTAAGCATATGGAAGGTAGGCAAAAGTGAAATAGTATTCTTTGTCAGGTGTTGCTTGAGACTTACCACCAACAGAAAGGCCACAAATCTGTCTGAGAAAGGGTTATTTTTTTCCATATAGAGTGAACACTAAAGATTCTGCTCTAAGTTGCATTGTGGCAAACTGTATTGTACAAATGATAAATATGATAAATCCCAGAATCAGACAGACTCCGGCTGCAAGTGCAAGATTACACTCAGAAGCATCATGAAACTCATATAAGATCATAAACAGTCCTGTGACAGAAAAGCTCAGGCTTTTCCTGTTATAATGCTCCTAACCCTCATCACTGAATGATAATAAGGTATAATTTCGGAATGATTACTGAGTCTAAATATTTTGGTTTCACTTTCACTCTATGACAGACTGATAACATGTCTTCAAGGGTGAAGGATTAATTTAGGATTCACCTGCCCTATTAATGATAGATCACTACTCCCCTTAACCACAGGTAAGCAACTATTGCTACAAAGTCTGCCAGTGACACACAAAGGACAAAAGCAGGGGCCTGTGGTGGGATTTGCTTTGATCATCTATAAAGCATGGATACATCCCACGAAGTATTGATTTGGGTGTCTCACAAACCAATAGGGTCAAACCAAAAAGACCAACCTGAATTTGAAATTTTGACATCATTCAGAAGCTGGAGATCTGCTGTGGTTCAAGTCCCAGGTTACCTATTCCACTTTCCCCTAGAGAACTGAAAAATACCTGCTATAATCTCTCTTTTACCTGTGATCTGTTTTTTCCAATATACAGTAACATTTTTATGTTGCATGGCAGCAGATATGAGGCCCTTAAAAGGGATAAGGGAGTCTGGGGGACAGTAACACTGAGGTTTAGGCACTAAAGCCTCACCTATGCTGTTTAAAACTCATTTGTTGTTGGGCCACCAAGTTTTTACAAAGCTTGACAGTCTGCCCCCTAAAGAGGTGTCAAACCGGTTAACTGGTAACTGTATTAGAGAAGAAAGTGGCACTCTCACTTTTTGCCATATTCTCAAAAGGTCTAAGCACTGAAGATTGTGTTGTCAAAGCAATAATTCCTGAAGTATAGGCAAATTTACAGTGCTCCCTGCATCTTTTAGCCTCCTGATGCCTGTACTAAGAAAAGAATAACTGAGAGCAAGATGAAAATTATCAAATACGGAAGATAAACAGACATTTTCCTAGTGAAGCCTGTTGATTCTATTTTATTATTATAAATAATATAATTAATATAAAATTCTGTTAATCAATAAACAGAAGAGTATCACAACTCTTCCCAAATCCAAAGATAAAAACCTCAGAAAGAACATAACTGAGCAAGCAACCTGGAAATATGTTCAATATATTATGCCACATAGCTAAAAATCCTGTAAAAAAACCTGTAAATAATTAATGTTCTTTGCAAGTTTCAATCTGATTATTTGTTGAGACAAATAGAACTTTAGTTTATTTGTTGCATTCAACAGATGATGAATTTACTAAATGGGAAACATTAGGCTGGATGAACAAGAAAATAATCACCCAGGAATGAGGTATTTCCAATCTACCCATTCTTATGTTGCACTCAGATTTTCCCAAATAACATGAGCAAAACCTCAGAATGTCTCCCCTTACAGAGACTTAAATGGCTCATGAGAATTCGAGGATGCCAACAAGGCTATGAAAACTTCCAAAGAAGAAGTGCTATAGTTGCTACCTAAATACAAGCTTGAGAGTCTTTCAACTTCAGAGACAGCCATTCCTTTGCAGTACTCTGAAGAAAACCAATGGGATCACCACAATTTACATTTAAGGCTGAATTACCATGAAAGAGAATGCAGGATAGTGAGAGGAATAGCACATTGGGCAATTCTTTTTAGCAGTCTGTATCAAGTTAGAGTACTGTTGGCAGTGCTAATAACCAAGGGCAGTGAACTTGAATGAACCCCTCCAGATGGCACTGTGAGCTGGAAAGCCTCAGAATTAGTGTGGTTCTGATCTGGTCTGCTCTTCCATGTCCTAAGAATTTAAATAGGAACAGACCTAGGAACAGCTAAGTTAATTACAGCTGGGTTATTTTCTGGACAAGGAATAGAAGTTAAGGGTACGAAAATACTCTCAAGGCAGGTTACAATGACAGACTCAAGCACCACAAGCACATTTCAATGCTGGACTGCTTCAGGAAAAGCAATGCCTCAAAGTAACTGCTAAAAAAATTACTCAGCTGAACTGGTCTCTTACCTAACTTACTTCTACATACATGATTTACATATTGCTTCTGTCTACTTTTTAACTTTATTCTTCTCACAGTGAATGCAGTATAACTGCCTCTGCTGATATACAGGGTGAAAAAAGCATCTGACCCACACTGGTACTGTATTTCCCCAAAGTGAAGAGGAAAGAAGTGGACTGGGCCAAGCTGACAATGGCAATAATAAAGAGGGCAACAGAGTGTAAAAAAGCACAGATCACCCATGTGTGAAGCCTGAAACATTAGGAAGACTCTGTCCACCAAGGCCAAGGGTGCTGACATAAAACAGAACCTCTTCTAACCCTGCATTACATGAGGGAGATCACCAGCTGGATGCTGTCTCAAAAGGCACAGTCCATCCTCTGCTTTTGCCTGGAGTTTCAAAGGCTTGGTAATAATGGGAAGGCAAGAATTATGTGCTGACAGAAACGCACTCCTGTTCCACTAGGGTTTATGTGTAACACCAACTGTAATTAAAAACTGGATCCTGAAACTTTCTTCAGCTATGCTAAAAAAAACCCAACCCAGTATTCAATGTCCTACAACCTTCTGAAACAATTTTTGAAGGGGAGGTGGGGAAGGAGGACAAGGATTAATGAATGTGAAAATCTTTCAACCCCCAGCAAGGAAGAATGTCTCCTCCCTTGGCCTTTCTAAAATCATCTAGCTTGACAAAGGCAGTAAATTCCAGGCCAGAGCTAAAATTTGATCAAATACATGTAGAAAAGGAAACAGAAATGTTTCTCACATTTTATCCTTACAAAAGAATGAGGAAAATAAAATTCACTACTTACTTTGCTAAACTGCTAGTTTTTAATGAGTCGTATGATTTTATTCACCATCTTTTTGAAATAGAAACCTTCACTTCTTTGCAATGCCATTCCTCACATCTCAAGAAAGTGTTTTGAAAATACACATGCAGCAGACAGGTTTGTACATGAATTCATTCTTGAAAATGAATCCTAATATTAAGATTTCAATACTTTGAAAGCATTAATTGCTTTCCACATAGTTACAGTACTGTTCACTGGGCTGTATGAACTTATCTACAGCCCTTTAGAAACAAAAATATCAGTATTTATCTTCAAGTGCTAACAAATTTCCAGTGTTTTCATAATCTTCAAGACAGTCATAAAATTCAGTCACTAGGCTGTAACATTGCAATGATTTTCTACACACCATCACGCTTATGTCTACATGCAAATCCACTTGACTCCATTGATTTAGTAACATGTACTAGTTGCTAGTAAGTTACTCCCCAGCTGTACCAAATTTTCTAGGGTGTTTTGATATCCACATAAGGCAATGGGTAACTTCAGCTCTGACATCCATGTAAGGACAGTAAGTTCACTAAAGCACAGGACACTAAACAAGATATAAATGTAGACAAGGTTCTATTAACTCAAACAGTTGCTGTTTTAGAAGTGTACATGAAAGACTACAATATGATTTTACTATCACTTTCCTACTGACCAAAGAAACTGGATGTGTAGGTTTTGTTGACACAACCAAAAGACAGACTCTAGGAAGTGAACAGACAACTTTATCTCAGTCATTTAAATAGAGATTAAAAATTATGTCTTAGTAATACTCAGCAGCCAAACAGTAAATGCTAGAGATTATGACAGAGAAAAAAGTATATAACGTCTATGAGCTTCAAAAGGTGATACAACCTTACCTATCATGGTCTTAGATGTATAACAAGATGATACCTCTCATCTTAATGTAAAGTTGTCAAAATTCTAAGTTGTCAGATATTGAGTTAGACCTCAAGAATAACTAATAAAATTAAGACACTGGTGGCATGTAGTAGGCTAGATGAGGTAAACTACACATGACACCAACCAAATGGAAACTAGGCTGCTGTGTGTCCTCTGCTGGCCTATGGGATACACAGCAACCAAGACAATGCTTGTGTTCAATAAATTCAGTAACATGAAGATAACCATAAAACAAACAAACCCAAACCAAACAACCAGCCAACCAAACAAACAAAAAGGCGGCCTGGGACTTGTAAAAACAATCACACCTTTAAAGTCACTGGGACAGGTCATACTAATGCCTACAAAATACACTTGCAGAAAAATCATTAGACTGAAAGCCGTAATTATTACAGTATTTCATGAAGACGAACTCTTTAGCAAGCTTCAGCACCGACATTTTTTGTAAGGTTGTACAATTACAGATTTGGTTAACACTATAAGTACTTTTCCCACCACTCAACTCCTGATGAAATCAGCCTTGTGAAACAAGTTACCTTCTGGAAGTAAAAGGCAGATATAGCCCTCCTGAACAGAAGGCAAAAAAAAAAGGAAGTTCCCAGTCTACATTAAAATTATGTACTAGCTTTCAATTTTATATCCATATTTTCTTTCAAAATTGTTTGATTCAACAAAATGACAGTGTTAGGCTTTATATTTACTGCAGCTGACTTCTAAAAAGCCATGCAGTCAAGTGAATTACAGCAAGGATCAATTTGACTAATTTTTACCTACAGAACCATACTTCATGAACTGTTCACAATGAGTTATTTAAACAAAGCACGCAGACGAATACCATATATCAAGAAATAAAGAAAGAAGTAACAGCTATTTACAGATAACAAGCTTCAGCTGGGCTTCAAAGAAAACTTGTTTTATGGCACAGTAGCAACTTAGTGGTTAAATATAGGCATTAAATCGTTAATCTATTCAGAACTTTAATTTTTGGAAAGCATCAGAGTCATCCAACACGGGAAAGTAAGTATGTTGCCTTCTGTAGCACTAAAAAAAAATAAATTACTAACAATCTAAGTGTTGCTTATGTAGTTACTTTATTTCTTCTTAAAGCAACTGGTTTAGCACCTGTTAAAAAGCATGTAATTGTATCAGCTATTTAACTATATATAGTTAAAACAGCAGGTGGAGACTCATTTAATTAATCCCTTGGAGTTCTTTCAGGATAACAATTTATTTTCAGAAAACAACTGCAATACAGTAACAGGTTAAGCATTAAGACCACTGTATTTAGGTCTTAAAAATTATTCAATTCAGAAGAAATGTCTTCCAGAATAGCAATAGTCTAAAAAGCCATGAAACCATGCCATTAAATACTACATGCACCAAAGAATAAACCTCCGTCCTGTTCAGTAATCGTCTTTGCATGCTGCCCTTCTTCCCCCAAAAATGATCTTAGTACAACATTCCTAAGACCAGAAGGCAGTGAAAAAGTGAGTCTGCGTTTTCCCTGAGCCCAATGTAAGGCTAAACTCCAATCTAAATTTCTGTAATAATAGATGGAAAGAGCAAAGTTTCCTTCTGGTAAAAGAAAAATTTATTTTTATGTCTAGCATTTAGTAATTTTTCTCCTCAATTACAATTTTTCTCCTTATTAACCACACATAATTGCAAGTTATCAAATCCTAGAGAACTGAGTTTAGTCCTCATTTTTGCTAGGATTCTGAAGAAAAACCCCAAAGTTATATAGTACACTGAACTTCATGGAGTGGGCAGGACAACCTTGATCCTTCAAACTGAAGTTCACAGGGTTTCTCTAAAATAATCTTAAACTCTGGGTTAAAGCAGTCCCAAATACTTTATGAAGTACCACTGAAACAACAAATTCTGACTTTGTGATAGAACACTCCTCATTACCAGCAAGAGAAAGGCCTGAAAGTGTCAAATCTGATAATTTTTTTCAGGAAAAACTTCAAAATGTTGCTATTATCACAAAATAATATTGATTACTTAACGAGAACTTACTTGAGAACAAATCTTCCAATTATTCCAAAGCTCATCATAGGTACCTTTCATATCATTAATAAAATATTACAATAGCTTGTTCCAAAAATCCTGTACTATAACTTAGCAATTAAAATCAAAAACCATATAGAGTAAATACATGATATTTAGACAATTAAATTTAAAATACCATATATAAGTTTTCTCTAAATCAGAAACATTAAAAAAATCATAATCTATAGCCATCTGTGCTTGCCAGTTAGAAGCCAACTGTAAAAATACAAAAGTATGCAAAAGCAACAGTTGCCAGTAACTCCACACAGTGCTTGTCAATCAAATCACTGGCAATCTGCACGTTTGCATGCAACACAGACACTTTCTTCCACTTACTAATTGTCTTACATGTTTACAAGTCCAGGTAGACACTTTATATTTTTAGAAAGAATGAACTTTTAACATTAAACTATAAAAATGGAAAATATAAAGCTTTAAGAAGCAAGGTAATGATTCTCATATTTCTAATAATAGGAATCTAAATACAAATTGCACTAGATTTGATTATGAGTATTAACAGACTGACTTATATTCTGGTTTAGATGCATTTATGTATAACTAAGCAGAACACTCCTATTTTTATGTTTTCAACTGGGGGAAAAACATTGGAATAAATTTACTTTCACCAATTTTATAGTATTCTGTACATTGAATTCCTAATAAGATACTTGAAAACCATTTTCCCCACACAGATACAGCCACATGGACATTATAACCCAAATTAAAAAGGTGTTCTTCCCCACACCCAGTAGATGAATACAATATCCAAAACCAGACTTATTTTGGAAAGCATGGAAAGAACACAGCACTATCAGAAATTACCTTAATCGCTTAACAACTTACTGCACTGTATCAAAAAAATGCTTTTATAAAAATGCTTTTGTATCAAAAAAAAGGTTTATACAATCCTTCAGTTGCATAGCTCCTTAGGATATAGTATAGTACTGAATTACTAAATATATGCTTACATATTTGTATTTTCTTAAGTTAGCTTTATGTTGTGCCTAATCTGGCACTGTGAAATCAAGTTTTTGAATGTGATTCTCCCAATGAAAAGAAATACCTTATTCCAAGTTGCTTGGAAAGAATAAATTGGTACCTAGCTATTTTTGCAGAGTTAAAATAGAATTTATATTTAATGTTAACATCTGAACGTCCTTTGGAATAAACAGAGTAAAACAGAATATTTGCTAAAAATGAGTAAATGAATCTAAAAGCTGGTTCACAACATCAGCAAATAAATACAGAACCCCTCCCCTTGCACAATATATGCTGCAATGAAAAAATGACATGGGGAGGAGCAGGAGAGAAGTGAAAGATAGCTGTGTTGGCTTCCAGCTCCCCTTAAATTTCTGAATAATCAGTATCTGACCAACTCAGTCCATTATCACCTGGAACAACACCTATCATGCTACCAGATAATTATATTATGTACCTCAAGTTATTCTTACCTCGTTTCAGGTAAAACCCAAGATTATTACCTACCCAAGCTGACCGCATTAGAAAAGTACAGTTTAACTTAAAGAACTCATGAAAAACAAAAATATACCAAAATTGGGATTGCAGGTAGGAATCAATTTTGCCCTAATGTGGAGTTCACATGCATTATGGCACAGTCTTTCTATTTTTTTCCCCATAGGATTGGCCTTAATCTGTGCCCAGACTGTACTGAGATACTGCCATCTGTAGAATTACCTTCTCTTTCACTGTAAATTGGAAGGCACATAGAAAACAAGACAGGGTGACATAGGAATATAAATTATGATCTTATGCTGAAGAAAGGAGAATACTGCATAAAAAAAACCTCTGTGCTTTCGTTATCTCTTTATCAACCTCCCTGGCCAGTCATCAAAGAGGTCATCCAGACCAAATTTTTTATGATGTTCTTCAGCTGTCTGTTCTTCAGTTTATAGCTACGTACCCTGGAAGAGGAGGAGGGCCCCAAAAACACACAGTGCTGACCCACTACTGTGAAATGCAGCATCACTTCCTGACTTCAAGTTAGACCACAGCATCACCAGTTTTAATCACTGGAGGATCCTGCAGGCTACTCTTACATCCCTATAATGAAACGATAACTTGAAATTCTTCCTTTCTGCCATTGGGAGAGTGTGTGAACTTTCTTCTACCATCTTCTTTCATGCTGTTATGATCTCATGAGTTTTCTGTCAACCCATTTATCCAAACTGTCAAGGTGTCTCTGAAAATAAGCTGTAACTCCTGTAACATATCACATCAAATGCCTTCCTGAAGTCAAGGTAAGCAACATCCACCATTCTCTCCTCATCTACTGAGCCACGCAGCCCATCATAGAGGACAGTTAATTTGCCCTTTGTAAATTTCAATCATGTTCTTGCCCTTCATGTGTCTGAACATGGCTTCCAGGAGGAACTGCTCCATAATTTTCCCAGACACCACAGCCAGGCTGACCTTCCTATTGCTCCCCAGATCCTCCTTCTTGCCCTTCTTGAAGATGGGTCTAATGTTCGCTTTCCCCCCTGCTCATTTAGAATCTTCTAATCACAATGACCTTTCAAAGATGAGCAAGGAAATAGCCTTGTAACAATAGCAGCCAGCTTCTGCAGGATGCTTGGATACACTGCACTCAGTCCCATAAATCTGTGTACATCAGATTGGCTTCAGTGGTCTCCAGCTTGACCTTTTGTACTGTGGATAATGCTTCACTCCATTTCCATCATTAGATTCAAGGCACTGGGAAGCCCAAGGACAGCCCTTATCATTAAAGAGGCAAAGAAAGCCTTGAGCATTACTTCCATGTCCTTTTGTACCATATCCTTTGTCAAGATCATTTTGAATTCTAAGACTCTTTACTGTGTTTGCCACCCACTTCAGTTTACATATAACTGTATACATATAACTACACATTCTTTCCACTGGTAATAATGTAAATAATGAATGACACAGGCCCCTGAAAAACTAAGACCACCTGCTTTGGGAGTAAGCCATTAAAAAAATAACAATGCTAAGCACAATTTTTTGTTCAGTTGTAACCACAAAATGATGACTGTACCTAGACCAAGTCTTTAGTTTTCTTGTAAGATCATGTTGAACAGTATCAAAAATCTTAATACCAACAGACGTTCAGCAAGAAGTACTATTGGAATCAGCCCTAGTTACATAAAGGCACTCTCATATTAACAGTTGTGCAGATCCCCAAGGACCTTAATGTTGACAATTCATTTAGGCAAGTCTGTTTCCTTGAAAGAGCAATCTTTGCCAGTCTCTTGCAACTTCCTAGTGAGTATAAGCAAAGTCTTATTGATGACTGCAGCCTTGGTTATGGTATATTATCAAGCATCAGTGTAGCTTCTAGGGGGCAAGGGTTGGGGGTAATCGGCTGTTTCTCAAAAATCATGAATACTGATTAGAATTCTACAAGAGAAATCCTGATACATAGTCAGGCAATTGCCGCTTCCCATGGGATCCTCATCAATACTCCATGCCAGCTCACATAGTTCATTCTTCCACAACACACTGCAAATAGTCCACTGCAATTTCTAACTAATTAAATTGAAAAAAACTACCATTTCTAGAGTATAGGGCTTTAAAGATGCAGCAATCTTGAGACATATAATGAAATGCATGGTGAGAATCTGTATCTGAAAAGGCTTTGTCCAGACTTCTTTATGTAGCGAATGCAAGAAAACTTCAATCACAGAAGCATTTGCCATTCCTGGTTTGTGTTGATGCTGCAAGAAAGGGACTGCAGCCGGCTGCATGTTTTTTCTGATCAGGACTCCTCCACTTCACAACAATGCACATTTTTCCTTCCTCCTGCACTATAACCTTTCCTCTATATACTAAATGAGGAAGAAGAGTTTATTAGAAGTTGACTGGAAAGGGCTGAAGAGACTGGTTTTGGATGTTAGAAAAAGCATCAACTATTAATTTACTTTGAGTGACTCTGTACTGCTTATATTATTCTGATTCATGTAAATCTAATTTTTTCATCCTAAGAGAAAGAAGAATTTATAATAGCAAAAACTTCACTCTGCTTTAAAACTTTTTAGTTGTATTTATGTAGATTACATCTAGATTTTTTCCCCTCTGCTTCACACTGTGTCCTCTTTAATAAAAATGTAACTATGTCAGAAATATTTAAAAATCAAAAATTAAGGTAAAAACTTTAAAAGGTAGAGAGAATATAAATAGGAATGGAATAAAGCACAGTAAGCTCTGAATAGTTTTGTTCATATCTAATTTCTCATTAACTAAGAAGTCCAAAAGAAAAAGGCACATTTAGAATTAATAGACCACACCTAAATAAGTCTATATTAATAACCAACACAAAACTATAATATTTGTCAAGTTGACAAGTGCCATGAAATTGATACAGAATTTGAGAGGTTCCGTTACAATTTTGGCAACAAGAAAATCAGCTTTTCACATACAGATCAACAGTTTAAATTCTGTCCAAGTTAAGCAAGGCATAAGAGCCACTCCTTGTCAACAAATCCAAGTGATGTGATGACTTCCAGCCGGTGATCAAAGGCAATCAGGCAATCTTTTCACAAAAGTTAGTGTTGAGATTTTCAAAGCAGTCTGGAGAATTTACATACATTTTTAGGAGATTATTCATAAGCATTCTGGCCATCTCTGTGTAGAAACTTTACATTTTCATTTTACAACCTGTTTGTGGTGGGTTTTGGGTTTTTTTTAAAAATCAATTGTAAGATACTTTAGAACAAGTCAAACTCAGCTGCAATTTATCATTTTCCCACCTTGTTTATATTATTTTTACATGAATTCATACCATGTGGCATGTCTGGCACTGAATGGACAGAGTGAGAATGAAGCCCCCAAACTCAGTAGGTTTGTGAGAGACAGCTCCTTGACGAGCAGAGCAGACATAAGGAAAGAACCAACTGCATGAATTTCACGCTCAGCATGCAAGACTTGACAGGCTTGTATTATTTTGACATGCTTCTATTACTTTTTACAAGCTGCAGAACCATGAGCGAAAAGCTATCTCACAAAGACACTAACATTGCTCCCAAAATTCCAGACTTGTCTGTGGACTTTGCTTTCTTAAAAAAAGAAAGCAAAATTAAATTCCTGGAATATATTCCAAACAATGAAGAAAATTTAAGAAACGCATCCCTCTTTGAAAAGTCTTGGATCGGGATTTCCATTATTTCTTTAAACACAGCAATTTAGGCTACTTGGCACAACATACTACTGCACATACAAAGGCAGGGTTTTCTTTGTTACGAAGCATTACCTGTATCTATCTCCTACATACCTTTTAATTGAAAATACATACTCTCAATGTATGGTACTAATGTTAAATCAGCCACCTTACCTGGACAATCCAAATTTAGGAACACTTAAAAAATTTTTCCCTTGTTTTGTGGTTGGACAGAGGAGGTTTCTTTACAGAAAAGCAAGAGTTTAAGGGCAAGTTAAAATTTCCGAAAACTAAACCAGGATTAAGGAACAACCACTTCTGTTAAATCACAGCCTACCAGCGAAGTCAAATTTGAGTAAACTTATGTAACTTATTCTGCTTATTCTCTGTAGCACCTATTTTATCAGCATTTCCCCAAAAATATACTCAGCCCCAGAATTCCACCTCTTCAACTGTACCAATCTTCTTTGGTCTTCTGCTCAGGATCATAAGCTTTAGTCATATGCTGTAATTTTGCCATGACTACAGTTTTCACCAAATCTATGCTTTTCCCTGGAAATATCACAAAAATGGTATATATCTTTAAAATTATTATCTCCAATTGTGGAAAGTCTTAAAATTTCGTGTTTTCAGATTTAGAAGCATGGTCCAATACACTACCTCTTCTTTGTTTTGTGATGATGCTACAACTCAAAAGTTGTTACAACTGTAATTTGATCACTTCCCCCACTTTCCTGAACTTGGTGTTTAATTTCTAAAGTTTCACATTCTTTTGCCCAACTGACAGCTATTGAATCTGTTCTATTTGGAAGCTTGTTGAGGTTCCTTTTCAGAAGAGAGGAGAAACAAGAAGACAGACTCCATACTTCCAAGAAACTAAGAATTCTAAGAAATCTTAACATTTTTATTCATTCATTCTTCTGTCTTTTTCTCCACTCGTAGGAAAGGTAGTTTATAATATAATATGTTGGCTTCTCAAGAAATCATGTGAAAACGCAGAATAAGTTTCTTTCAAGAAACAGGAACACCAGAGCTATCAACACAGTGTAGCATGCCAGGACTTTGCAGTCAATATACAAGTGTCTAATCATAAATTTCAAGATCTATTTACTTTATGTTTCAGCATAACAGTCAAAAGACTGCAATTACTGGATGTGTTTCATTAAAGCGTGGCACATTTATCAACATGTCCTTGCACATTCAGTGTCCCATTAGCTGGTACCAGTAACAAAATGATTTTTAAACAAATACACAGAAATACATTGAAATCTCTAGCTATGGGGCAGACACATAAGACAGAGCTTTCAGCCCCTAAATTACAATTCCCAACAATTGTCTTAGTATATAAACTTACACTGCAATATAAGGTAGTACAGCAAAGTTGGCCTTTTTTCTTTTGTCCTCATTTTTATCAGATTTTTACTATTCCAAACACCAAGGTGCAACAGTAACCCTATGTTATTCTGCAGTTAGTGTATCTGTACAGCAATACTTAAAGAGAACCTACTTGTTTGATTATTTCCTGTTGGGAAAAAAATACAGGAATTTCTGGTAACACCTACATATGTCAAAAGGTTCAATCTACTTTTCTTGGAGTATCAGATACACTTTACTGGAAGTACTTTAGAAAGAATATGTGGTGGTGATAATGCCTATTTCCAAATCTGGATAAACAAACAAACTTGTGTGGATACTGTTATAACTGAGGGAAACAAATGCCAGTCACATCTGTTTTGCTATTGCAACACCCATAGTAAGAAAATAAATAGCTGGAAAGCAGACCATAAAAATGAGGGAAGAGACTAGCACTAAAATGAAGTCTTGTATGTAGGCAAAGAATAACTCTTGTGTTTTCTTCTCTGTAATTCCTTCTTTTTATACATGGAGCAGCAAGAAAATATTTTAAATCGTTTTTCTACAGTGCGATTTCTTGCTTTCACAGTGCTACTAAATACTGCATTTTCTTTTTTTTTTTATTTTTGTGAAATTCACTGGGCATCTTGGATCAAAGACCAATTTTCTCTAAACTGGCTACAGAACAAAGGTTATTTTGAAGAGCTATTTATCTACATTCTCAGAGGAAAGTAAGCATTACTTTAAACTCATTCTACCTTGCATCACTATTGAAAGGTAGGCAGCTACTTTACAGCTTTGACCAGAAGGGTATACTGACAATAACATTTAAAACAAATAATCAAAGCCCTGTATCAAAAGCAAGATTAGATCTCTGGAATGAGGGAAATGGAGATCAAAACGAAAACAGAGAACAAAGAAATAGGAAGAGTTCTAGTAGTGTCAATTGAAAAAGAGAGCTGAAATCCCAGATTTCAATTCAAGTACTTTTTTTTTTTTTTTTTACGAGGACCCAATAAAGTCCAGAACAAACTTGAACACAATGAGAAAAAACATGATTTTTTTTAAAGGAAAAGAGAACACTGAGAAAACCATAAAGAGCAGGTAATTCTATTATCCTCAAGAGAACATCAAGTTTATTTTAAGAGAAAAGCAGAGTAAGAAAATGCACACTGAAAAGGAAATTCTTGCTTCTAGGACTCTAATTATTTTTGTTCACATTACTTGAGGCAGACAGAGGATAAATAAAATGAATAGTCTACAACTGAAAGCAAAACAAGATGTGTTAGGTCAGCCCTTTAATGAAATGTAAGGTTTAAATGCATTTAATATCTTCTATGATTAAAAACTCTTAATAAAATCACTGAAATGCTGCTTTCTCTCCTGTTCAGCTAAATTACATGGCATTTAAAAGGACCATGTTAAACAAACATAATCTACATGTTGAATTATTCTGGGGTTTTTAAATTAGAGCTTTAATCACTGTGGCACATAGCTATTCCATGCTCCACTTGAATCTTTTATTTAAATAAACCTGATCCAACAGCCTTCCTAGAGAAATCCAAAATTTCTCAGACCAAAGAGGTCAGATATGAGGAAGTAAAATCTTTTTCTCTCCTCAAAAGAGTAAGATGTAAGAATGCAAATATTCTCAGGCTCTTAAACAGTGCTATTTTAATAATATGTATAATTTTCATCTTCAGCCACCTGAAATACTTAGATGTTGTCATGGTTTAACCCCAACTGGCAACAGAGTACCATGCAGCCTGTCACTCATCCCCCCCTCCTCCATGGGACAGGGAGGAGACTTGGAAAAAGACAAAATTCTAGGGTTGAAATGAGAACAATAATTGAACTCAAGTAAAATATTGTTACAGTAACAACCACAACTAGAGGGAGGGAGGGAGGGAGGGAGGGAGGGAGGGAGGGCAGAAGAGGGAGGAATAAAGCCCAAGAAAAAAACCAAGCAATGCACAATACAATTGCTCACTACCCATTGACTGATATCCAGTCAGTCCCCGACCAGCACTTGGCAGCCCCTAGCCAAGTCCCCCAGTTTATACACTGAGCATGACATTCTATGGTATGGAATATCCCTTTGGCTAGTTCAGGTCAGCTGTCCTGGCTATGGTCCTTCCCAGCTTCTTGTGCACTTCCTCACTGGCAGAGGTGAGAAGTCCTTGATTTAGAGTTAGCACTACTTAGCAACAACTAAAACATCAGTGTGTTCTCAACATTATCCTCATACTAAACCCAAAACACAGCATTGTACCAGCTACTGAAAATTAATTCTATTCCAGCCAAAACCAGGACAATATCCACCCCTTATTCCATACCATTTATATCATGCTGTACTTTCCAATATTCTGTTACCTTTCCTGTCTTTTGATACAAACACACAGGTACTCCCTTAGTCTATGTACCATCCCTATAAAAGCCCATTGACCTCGTTCAGTCCATGACTTTGGGCTCCATCTGTCATAGCAGTCTTTCAGGGCAGGAAAGACGATGCAAGGTGTTGGACTGTTCCATGCTGAAGCCAGTTCTGATTCCACCACTGCTGCACTTGTCCCGTCTCCTTGAAGTTCATTCTTCATTAATGTGGTGATGAAAAGGAGGTGGGTTCAGATCCCCAAATCCAGAGTGGCAGAGACAGGCGCTGCAAGGTGCCTAGTGCAATAACAGGCATACAGCCACCATAGAAGTGACAATATACAGTGTTGCATAGCAATTAACATCATACAATTTAATTAATTGGCTATTCTCACCCAAAATCAAATTCCCCGGAGGCACACACTGAACTTCCCCATCCTCCCATGCTACCCACCAAGTGCACCCAGGTCCTTGAGCAAAAGCAATCCTATGAACAAGTTTGCCTTTGCCTGAGGCAGGAATAACCCAGACTGTTTTCCCAAGTATATTTTTGATGTGCACTACAGGAACTTTACCCCCTTCTGCAGTACATAAAAGCTTCGACTGGGCAGGACCAGCTCAGCTGGCAGACCCTCTGGTGTTGACCAACCAGGTGCCTTTTACTAAATGTGTACCCCAATGTTTGAAGGCCCACCCACCCATTGCTCTCAGTGTAGTTTTTAACAGTCCATTGTATCATTCGATTTTTCTGGAGGCAGGTGCACAACAGCGGATGTGATACACTCACTCAATGCCATGCTCTTTGGCCCATGTGTCTAGAGGTTGTTTTGGAAATGAGCCCTGTTGTCTGACTCAGTTCTTTTCTGGGGTGCTGTGTTGCCATAAGACTTGCTCTTCAAGGCCCGTGATAGTGTTCTGGGCAGTGGCATGGGGCACAGAATACATTTCCAGCCATCTGTTGGTTGCTTCCACCATTGTAAGCACACGTTGCTTGCCTTGGCAGGTTTGTGGGAGCGTGATATAGTCAACCTGCCAGGCGTCCCCATATTTGTATTTCAGCCATCACGATTCATACAAAAGAGGGATTAGCAGCTTGGCTTGCTTAATTGCAGCACATTTCACATCCATACATAACCTGTGTGATGGTGTCCATGGTCAAGTCCACCCCTTGATCATGAGCTCATCTACGTGTTGCGTCTCTTCCCTGATGGCCCGAGGTGTCATAAGCCGACCAAGCTATGAATAATTCACCCTTATGTTGCCAGTCCAGATCTACCTGAGCCACTTCAATCTTAGCAGCCTGATCTACCTGTTCACTGCTTTGATGTTCTTCAGTGGCCTCACTCTTGGATATGTGAACATCTATATGATGTACCTTCATAACCAGGTTCTCCACCTGGGCAGTGATACCATGCCACAGTGCGGCAGCCCACATGGGTTTACCTCTGTGCTGCCAGTTACTCTGCTTCCATTGCTTCTAGCTTGTACAAGCTATGGTACCAGCCCCACAGGGCATTCGCCACCATGCATGAGGTAAAGCATTGGCCATTTTTCTCACTCAGCAATGTCTAAAGCCAGGTGGATAGCTTTCACCTCTGCAAACTGACTCTATTCACCTTCTCCTTCAGCAGTTTCTGCAATTTGTCACAGGGGACTCCATACAGCCATCTTCCACCTCTGATGCTTTCCTACAATATGGCAGAACCCATCAGTAAACAAGGCATATTGCTTTTCATTTTCTGGCAATTTATTATACAGTGGAGCCTCTTCAGCACATCACCTCCTCTTCTGGTAACATTGTGAGATCTTTGCCTTCTGGCCAGTCCATGATCACTTCCAAGATTCATGGACGACTGGGATTTCCTATTCGAGCTCATGTGATCAGTGCTACCCACTTACTCCATGCAGCATCAGTTGCATGATGTGTAGAAGAGACCCTACCTTTGAACATCCAGCCCAGCACTGGCAACCGGGCTGCCAGGAGGAGCTGTGTCTCAATGCCAACCACTTCTAAAGAGCTTGAACCCCTTCATAAGCCACCAGTATCTCTTTTTCAGTTGCAATATAGTGAGCCTCAGATCCTCTGTATCCCTGAGTCCAAAAGCCCAAGGGTCAACCTTGAGTCTCCCCTGGTGCTTTCTGCCAGAGGCTCCAGGTAGGCCCATTCTCCCCAGCTGCCGTGTAGAGCACATTTTTTACACCTTGCCCTGTCTGGACTGGTCCAAGGGCTACTGCATGAACTACCTCCTGTTTAATTTATTCAAAGGCTCAGGGCCCCATTATATTCATACAAAATCCAAAACACTGCACTGTACCAGCTACCAAAAAGAAAATTAATTCTATCCCAGCCGAAACCAGGACACATGCACGACAAGACAAAGTGCATTTATTTCTTTTTACTATTCACTCTGTGAAGATAACTTGTTAAATTAGTTATACAACCCATAATACTTGTCCACTGAGTGCCATTAGCGCTTCCTAAACGAACTTCACTGTTCTGTCTGCTCAGCGATTTTCTGGTATAGATCAAAATTAGTAACACTACTTATTCTGTGCTCAAGTGTTTAACTAAACTAGTTCCCCTAATTTTTTAAGGTTCTTCAACAATTATAAAGATTTCTCCAAACACCACAACAAGAATATATTACAAACATACACTGAACCTCTGAAAATCAGGACATTAAATTCTGCACTTACAACGTTAGATCTGAAATCCTAAACCAACCTGAGAGAATTTACAAAGTAAATTAGTGTCTTTTCCTCATTCACCCCTCCCATACCAAAAAAAGCACACAGCTAAGGAGCGTGCCCTTTCCTCAACACAAATTTAAACAGGAGCAACACACAAATTTAAATACTTTGCAAATAAATTTTCAGTACTGTGAAACTGACCGTTCCATAAAACTTGCTATTGATAGTTTCATCTCTTTTAATTTTACCAGTTATAATAGCTGCGTGGGTTTTGTGTGTGTGTGTATAAATTAAATCACTTTTTTTTTTTATTTCAAAAGCTTTACCAAAATACTGTTAGCCATTTTCTCATAAGGGAATCCAAGTCCCTGATGTTTTTATTCTGGAGCTAGCAAACTCTTCTGTATAGTTTTGAAAGTTGATTAAAATAGTGGAACATCCTGATAAGGAAAGCCAGCTACTAAGCTGCTAAAATGAAATAAAATATTTTAAAATATTAAATTATATGTAAATATTTTTAAATAGTCAATAATAAATATTAGACAGTATTTAAGATCTTTTTAAAAACTAACTAAAATTAAAAGACCCAACCACCATAAATAGTAGCCACTGTAATGTTAGATGAGATTTCCAAGCAAACTGATGCACACAGGCATGCACACATAGTATGCGTGCACATAAATATCAAACTAAGATCTTCATCAAGGTCTTTTGTAAGACCAGCTATATCTACACTATCTCAGGTCATCAACAATATTCTAGAATCTCTTTAACAAGGCACAAAACATACCTGATTGATTTCTAAGTTCATGGTGTTTTGGGGCACTGATCAACTTAACAACATGCATCTATATTTCTGTTGCTGGCACACATCATCTTCTTTCCACCTTCCATCACAGTCAACCCTGTTACCCCTAACTAGCCTTTCTGACACTCTCCTTGCACCACTATAATCAGTGCAGGATCTAAGATGAAGAAATTGTCTGGGGAGAAGAGACTTCTATAAAGGCACAGAGAGACCATTTAAATGGGTAAAGGAGACAGATATTTACAGAGTCTGGGTTAACATCCAACACATTTACCTTGCAGCCAAGGAAAATGAATGACTACAGGTCTGGAAAAAGGAGCCTGTAATTTACTGGGTTTAACTTTGTGCCTCCCTTGCCTTTGTGGGTTTGTAACAGACAGAACAGCAACATACGGTGCAACCGCCTCATAATAAAGATTTGGTGTAGTCTCCAAAAGTCAGCAGGTACGCATTAATGTTGATGAGCCTTTATCAAGAGCTTTTAATTCCATTTTTCAAATGATGTACTGGCAAAGGCTGTGTTTTCGTGCCGAGACCCAATCTGCCAGGCTTGATCATACTTAGCACCTTTCAATCAAGGTAAAATTCACAATGCAGCTTCTCATTTCTAGTAAAAATAAAGGAGGACAAACTTCCATTGCAGAAAATCCATTTGTAATACACTTCCCTGTAAAAGATCTAAGTGGGGAGACTGTGTCTTAAGGAGACAACATGAAAAAGTTCCACTGCAGATAAATTCACACAAAAACAAACTCCACAGCTTGCCTACTCAACATTATGATTGGGGAACAACCAAACAATTGCTTTACAGAATATTCATATTGCTTAATACACACATACTGACATTTGGTAGTAGTTAGCTACCTCCTTTTCGAGGAAAAAAAAAACCAAAACGAACCAAACCCAAACAAGAGTCTATGTCCTAATTTCAAATAATAACTCCACTGTTAGCAATGTACCAGCCACCTCCGTGGCACCTACTAGACTCTTTTACTGGCCTCCAAACCACCTACATTCATCCCACACTTTATGCAACATCTTATTTACATATTTATAATTTTAGGTGGATGTATTAAGGTATCTGCAGCATAGCAACACCTGCACTTTTAGCACAGTAACAGCACGATCTTTAATACATTTTCCCAGCTATTTTACTTAAACAACACTCAATGGTTAGGTTCAAAAGTTTTTGAATGCTTGTTGCTGTGGTTTGCAGAAAAGACTCGTTGGAGCCAAGCCGTTTTAGGAGACATACTGATTATGCTAGTGTGAATGTGTTTGTATCCTTGAAAAAGAGAAAAGCAGCTTCAGGAGCAACTCCTGCTTCCATTCTCTAATAATTTCTTCTTTTCTGCATTTATCAGTGGCATTTGTCACTGGAAGACTATGCCCTAGTCTCCACAGTACAACACGTTTAATTACATCATTCACACATGAAAAAAGGGGGTAAATGGTACACAGAACACCAATGAAAAATCTGAAAAACTAACACTGCTTTTACAGTACCTTCCCATGTAAATCACATATAGCTTTAAAGAGTTATAATGACTTAAACCACAAGGGATGTTTAAAAGCACAGAATATGAAAGTCTTCAAGTGAACACAGGATCATTAGGTTTTAGTCAGAAAAGTCTGGAAGAAGGGTGAAAATTATGACAGCGCTCTTAAAATGCAACAAGTTAGTAAGGTGTGTACACATTTTTTCTCAAAGAAGGAAGCCATTGAATTCCTGCTAGAGTCCTGGCTTTTGGTTCACCTCTCAGTAATTGTCATTAATTTTCTGTGTCGATCCCAGGCCAACATGGACAGAAAAATATAAATTCTCTTGATAAATCCTTCATTGTGGTTTATAATACTGGCAAATTAACTTCAACCATTTTCTTTGCAAAGTACTTTCTGATTTTCTGCAAAAGAATTAGCCAACCTGGGCGTGACAGAACACAGTGCCACCAGTACCTGATCTGTCCCAGTGCCCTTTAATAGTACTGCATAACATTGTGTAAACATTATTCTTGCTCTCAGCACTTAAAAACAGGTCTCCCTATATAAACATATAGCTCCATCTAGGAGTTTCCCAGTGTAGGTTTTGAACAGTCTTTCAAAGGGAACAAAAACTCACCTAAGTTACAAAGTTTTTGCCTAATACAGCAAAATACCTATTCAAACTTAACAGCCAAACTTACCTTGTCTTTTTCATGGACCACAGAAACAAGACAATGATGATGTTCCAGTTTTATCTTTAGGACGTCTAGTTACCTGTACTATGAGCTCCTGCCAAGTTACATGTGTACGAATGACTGGCTGACAAACTACTAAACTCACTTAGCAATGATTGCTGCAAGGAACCAGACGGTAACTAATATCAAAACACTAATTTTATCTTCTTTTCCTACGAGTGCCATTAATTACCTTACCTCACTGACCACGCCAAGGCTTTCTTTGAAGTAAGAAAGAGGTCCTCCTAGAGCGCCTAACTCCGCTCTCGTCGCCCAGAGGGCGGAGTGCTTTACAGCCGGCGTGCGCTGAGCCGTGCTCGAGGAGTGAAATGATAAGCTCCCCGATTAAGGCTCCGGTAAGCCCGCAGGGCCCCGTCTGAGCCGCCCGCCAGACCAGGAGGCGGGGGCGGGGGGGACACCCAGGGCTGCCAGCGCCCGCGGCCGGGTCCCACGGCCGCCTCACGTACTGCCCGGCGTCTCCCAGAGAACCGGGAAAGGCACCTGGCCGGCCACCGGCGGCACCTGTAATCCCCTGCCTCCTAAGGCTCTCTCGCGGTATTAGGGACATGGCTTAGCGGTGGACTCGGCACTCCTGGGTTAACGGCTGGACTTGATCTTAAAGGCCCCTTCCAACCTAAGTGACTCTGTAGTACCTCACCGAGGAGCAGCTGTCGGTTTCACGCACTGCCTTACAGGGAGCTTCCCAGGCTTAACAGCAACAATTCGCGCCCCGGCTGCGAAGGGGTACGGCAATTAGCTCTCCTCCTCCTCCTCGGCTCTTCCTCCACCCGGCGCCGCCAGCGGCCGGGCCCCACAGCTGCGGCCGCCCGGCCCTGCGAGAAGCACCTGTGGCGTGCGGGGCCCGCTGTCACCGGCCACTCGCACCCACGCGCCGGCCGAGGAGGGCCCCGCGCGGCCCCGAGGCCGGGCGCGGAGCCCGGGGCGGGCAGGGCGGACAGCACAAAGCGCCTCCTCCGCCCGCGGCTTTGTTCGCGGCGGCGCCCCGCGCTGAGCCTCCCGCCGCAGCCACGCTCCGCCGCCGCCCGGCCCAGCCCCGCTAACTGTCCTCCCCTGGCATCACCGCGCTCCCCACCGGCTCCCCGCCACGCCGCCGCCTCCCACCTTGGCTTTCCCCGCTTCCAGCTTCTTCAGCCGCTCCTCGTCCTCCATGGCGACTGCCCGACTGAGCAGACCGTTACCGGCGGCGCGAGGCGGGGCCCACCCTGCCTCCGCCCCTCAGCCGGGGCGCGCGCACACGTTCGCTGTCCCGTCCCGTCCCGTCCCGTCCGGCGTCACAGCGACAGAGGCTGCCGCGGCGGGGCCACCGGCGCCGCCATCTTCATCTCCACGTACACATGCGGCCGGGGAAAGTGACGTGCGGGCCGCCCGCTCCTCCTCCTGCTGCTGCGAGCTCCTCCTCCCGCCGAGCGCCCCTGGCCGCCAGCGCCCCCCGCCCGGCGGCGAGCCGCGCCGGAGCCGCCCCCGGACGAGCGGGTTTGTCCCCGCCAGGCCGGGCGGCCAGCGCGCACCGGCGGCGGGAGCCGAGGGCGGGCAGCAAGCGGCGAGCACGGCCGCAGCCGCCGCGGAGCGGGGGGAAGGAGGCGCCGGCGGGCACACACCCTCCGCACCCCGCCTCGCTCCTGCAGGCTGAGGGCGGGGGGCTTCTCTTCCCACAAAGAACGGCATCGCCGAGACGCCTGTAATTTGCTGCTGCTTTGATACAAAGGACTGAGCAGGCACTGCCCGAGGTGTGCAGGAGTGCTGCCTTCTGCTCGCAAATCCACCCTCTCTGGCTGCAGTGCTAATTTTGACAGTTTCAATACTCTTACAGTGTTTTCTTGCTCCTGCCTGCGGCTCGCTGATTTGCAAGCTCCCTATAGCATGGATCTCAAGCCTGGAAATACACCACCCAGGCTTCCTGAGCGTGTGTCGCAGGCTGTGTAAAGATGACAACAAAGGATGTGTACCCCCACACCCACACCCCCGTTTAAATTACTTAATATGCACTCATCGTGCCAGAGGAGTTGAAATGGGAATGTTAAAATCACAATGGGAAATATGGCACGTGGCTATTAAATGCTAATGCAATTTCTATGCCTCAGCATTTGATACAAAGCAATATTCTGGGCTTATTTAATATCGTCTGCTAATTGTATGCCTTGCAAGTCTAGTAGCAATTTGTATTACCTGTTCATACTGTGCTTTTTCTTTCAACTACACTTAAAGTCAGTTCCGTTTGCGATGGTGCAACGGATGGCACAGGTTTACACATTCCTGGCATGCCTTTTTTCCTTAGTGTGTAACAGCTGCCTGTGAATGGATTCCTTATTCTGCATCTGGAATCATTCTACTTTATTAAATGCAAAATCCTTCTGAATTAATTTAGATTTCAGCCTTGCTCATCTTTTGAACGCAATTCATCTAGTATGTGTTCCTTCCTTGCTTGATTTACCCAGCAAGGACCAGGTACACCCAAAACGGGAGAAAATGTCAAAGAGAAAACATCTGCACAGTATTACTGAGCAGGACCAAGATGAAAAATATTAGGACTCATAGCAGCAGAATTCCACACCCATGTTACTGCCAAAGTAAACTAAACCTACAATCTGAATTTTTTAAGGATTTTCCACCTCTCCTAAAACACATTGTATTTCATGGAAAAGTCTGAAATCATTTGTTGATCAGTGCACATAATGTGCATTCCTGTATTTACAAAACAATGTCCTCAACCCTCAGTCAAAAAGGAAATTAATACCATGTATGTAAAAAAAAATATTCTATCCATGGTAGGGAATGACAAATGTCCACATTATACTTTGTTCCATATTTGAAGCAAGTGTATGTTTCAGTTAAAGTTCTCAGACTTTGCTATCTCACTAAAGAAAGTGCATGTTACAGAGAAAAGCAGCAAATGAAAATTAAAATAAGAATTAAAGAGGAAATATTTTTATAGAAATACAAACTTATTTGAGTTCATCCCCTAAAAATATGTTCTTGAGTCAGTAATAGAAAGTACTTTATTTTTTCCCAGTAATTACAAAGGCCCAGAGGTCCCTGAGGGAAAAATAAGTCACCTTTCTGTGCCAATGACATTTCTCGGCTGATGGAGCCCACTGTCACAGAACTAGCTGTTCAATGGCTGTAAAATTTCACCCACACATAACATTATGATAGTAATTTCTTAATCAGTACATATCCCATTTAGAAGATAATTACAAACTTCCCAAATCCCATAATTAAATGGGTTCTTGAGTCAATGCTAAGAATTGATGGGCCTAATTTCCCGCTCACAGATTTATATCCATGTAATTCTAATGGATTTTAGTTAAACACCTAATTCACGACAATGAAAGTCACAAAAATCAGACTGACAAACTGTAATAGAGTACTGTGGAAATTACTGATGGATAAAATATCCCAGAGAATAATATTTCCATATTTTTTTAACATTAGAAGAGCAACAGGACTTTCTCTCCTAGGAAAAAAAAAAACCGCAGTCCATACAGTATAATCTCCTACTTCAGCTATTTAAATTCCTATGTTATGATACATGCAGGGTGAGCTGACTGGAATTCATAACTTGGTTAGCCAATTAAACTTTCAGTTACAGAAGGGCATTAATCTTGCTTGCTTAATTCTCAGAATTGACCAATAATGTTCACTTGCCTAAGAATGTAAGATAGTGCTCAAGAGTCAGGCTGTAACTGCTTTAAAAATTGATTAACTTTCTAATGCTCCTTGAATTCACATAAGTTAAACACACATTAACTGTTTTCAACAGTAGCATATGTGAAGCAAAACTGATTAACAAGGTAAAAAATATAGATCAGACATTTCCAAAATAGGAGTGACTGGGGGTTTGGCCCAGGCTTATTTTTATATGCAAATATATTGACTATTGGAAGTGCTCATACAAAACTGCACTGAACTAGCTTCGAATATCAGATGTAATTTTTAGTTGTGTTTGTAAAGAAGGACAAAGGCCTCTTCACCTACAGCATTTTCTGTAACAATGAAACTCCACCTTCTTCTTACCCCTGCTGTTTCCTTTATTCACTGTTCACTGAAAATTTGCCTGGTGACTCTCATCATGGTGCTTTAGTGGACTGCAAAGCCAAAAGATGAAGCCTAAAGACCATGTGTGATAAAGTCACAAAGTTCTAGTTTGGAAATTCAAACTCTGTCATAGTTCACTGAAGCCAGAATAAGAGGGCGGTCAGATCATAACATGCTGCTGGTAAATCACATGTAAATAAGACGCAAAAAATACAAAATATCACAGGCCTAAACTGGTGATAGAACCTCTTCTGACAGCTAAGGAGCTCAGATACTGTGTGTTCTCAGTTGTCATAACTATCAGCAATACCACTTAATAATGAGACTATCCAACTCTAATTAATTTCCTTCAAAAAAAATACAAATTAGAATGAAAGACTCCTACATGAACCACATAAGATTCCCTGAACCAGCTTGCAAAACCAAAACATTACCTGATAACAGTCAGATCTTTTTCCTAGCACCAATTCAATGACCATGGCACTTTATGTTTCTTAAGAGAACCACAAAAATTTTTAACTTGAAATGTCTGTATTTGGTCAACATAGTATGGTAATGGAGTAGTCCTCCTGCTAATGGATGTGCAACCTCTGATACGTGTGCCCAACAGTTCTGCTGTACAAAACCTACATGGCAGGAAAACACCTTCAATTATAGTGAACATTAAATGGATCAAGTGTAAAAATAAGAGACACCTCCACCTGAAAGGTGACCATGCCAAAGGTTTTATTTGATGGGACATGCACCACTTTCACTGAACATAATTGGAGTTCTACAGCTGATTTTACTGACAGTAAGGCAGGGTGTCAGTGCTTACCTGTCATAGAGCTTGTAAACCAGAATTATTTGCTTTCACCTCAGTGTGAGGTTGCATGAAGAGGATGAGGTTGACTTAATGAGTACCTTACCTCTGCCTTTGCGACAGTCTGCTGTGCCACTCTGAGCCTTATCAGCTGCACGGAGCATTGCTTTGCACTGCAGTTTCCCACAGTGCTGCTTTGTTGGCATGGTTGCATCAGACAGGTCATTTAGGTAAACGTGTAAAGTTCATAATTTTAGAGACCCATTTGTAGGTACTGCTGAGGGAATATTACCAAATCATATTAATTTACTATTAGCAAATGCAAATCAACTCAAATTTCAGGTAGAACTTGGCCTATTATACATAGATTGTCTGACTACATGTTATAAAAACATTTTTTAAGTCCTCAGTCACTTTCATCTCAGGGATTTTTGAGGTATGTTATTTATGTTGGGACTACCCCCAAGTGTGTTTTAGAAACACACAAATGTTCTCTCCTTCAAAGCAGGGCACAACAAATGCCATTACAGAATAAATAGTGAGGCTTGGTGGTTAACAAGTAAGTGAGCTACAGATGTAAGGAAAACATCTTATGATTTAAAGTTTGGTGTGGTTGTTTGGTTTTTTTTCCTTTTGAGAATCACTGGAGAAGCATGGTTGTATGAAAAATTATTAAATGGGGTGACTGATGAATATATATAGAATCAAGGTCCGATGTAACAGCTAAATTTTCTATTCCTCTCATATGTATTTTTAATGAAAAAAGTTACCAAACAGCATGAGCACTGAGGATAAAAATAAAATGTTCTGACATAAGGAGAAACAAATTACCAAAACCATGTGATTTTTAACTCATATCTGCAGCTGTGAAGTTAGACAAACTCATATTAACCATTGCAACCAGTGTACCACCAAATGTATAGCTTTGTCACTACTCAGAATGCATTTTTTCCCTAAATTAAAATAAGTTTTATTAAGTTTTGTTGTAATAGGTGACAGAAGAAATCAGACATTAAAACCTTCCCCACACATATGTGACCCAGGCATTCACTTAATACATGAATAAATGTGGGCTTGCTAACATGCTTCAGTTACAGTCAAGTCCAGCACACAAAATTATTTTTCTTGTTTCTAAACCCAAACATTTTTCTTCTGCTGAAAAGACAATAAAATAGCCTATACAACAGCTGTAAAGCACAGGCCTCTTGTGATATTACAGTGACACATACCTCCTGGAGCTGTGTGTCTCTATTTCTTGTAATTTAATTGATTAAGACAAATATGGTATTTGTTTGCTGCTTTGATGTAAATACTGGAAATAGTAAGAGGCAAGACTCTTTAGCTAATAAATTTTGACATGGACAATTTATTCTGCAGACATAATATATCCAGGAAGGTAATTTAAGTAAGCTTGCAACTAATACAACTAATTAAGTGACCCAGAAGCATCAAACTAGCATTTGATATCTGAGGTACACACTTTATTATAGAAATTATAGAAAGATTACTTTCTACCACAAATCAGTTATTTGTATCCACTCTATGTAGAGCTACTATAGCACACATTTCTTTATAGCTGCTCACAGTTCTCCAAGTTTACATAAAGATTCTGCATATGATTTTCTTACGCCTATTGCATATGAAGGTATAAACACTAGCTATTTTCCTACTATTCTGTTATTTTATATGGTCAAGTGTTATTCATGAAACTCCATTTAGAACATGGGAGAATTTTAAAAAATTACCAGAATGTCCACATTTGAGCACAGTACCAATTTGCCAGTGTGAATATTTTCAAATTTATCCAGACTGTTCACCTCATAGGTCAGCATTCCCAGTGGTTTTTTTTTTAGAAATTCCAGAATTTCCAGTGCTATCTGAGATGAAGTGCTCCAGGCAACAGAAATGGCAACAGAATTACAAAATCCAAACAAGGTATAGCTTCCTAAAACTCTTAACTATTTTGATACAATTGGGTGCTAAAATGGAGACTTGTTATTCGTATGTTAGCAAAGCTCAAAATACATTAAAAAGATAATTACTTTCGTAATGAGAATTACTCCTAAATTATTGTATCATGGTGGGAGATATGGCTTTTTTAGCATTATTTTTTGGGGGGAAAGGGATAGCACTCTGGGTAATCCCATACAAACTGCTAAGTACAAGGAATTTCCTAGGCTTAACTTCAATACTTCCAGGGAAATCTTATGCCACCTCAAATAACGAGTACCCCATACACAGCAGAGCTGTGAGAAGCGTGTGTAGGCCTTCCAAAACCAGCACGCCTCACTAACACCCTGGCAAAAGGATTTATTACTGAACTACTATGAAAACATGCTGGGTGCTCTGCAAGTATGGCCAGAGCTAATCCACCAGGCCAGTGCAGCAGGAGTGAAAGCAGCACGGCCGCCTTTCCAGAGCCACGTCTTCTTCCTGCTTTACCCACAAAAAGGCTGTGCGTCACAGCCTGGTTGGGCAACACAGCTGTAACTGTGCAGGTTTTTCAGCAGATCTGATTGTTTACCTGTTGGGAATTTTATTTTTATTTTTATTTTTTCTTGTTTGCACTTTTGTGAAGGCAGGACCGGCTGCTGCCTGGCCAAAGCACCAACACTGGTGCTGGCCGGCCTGTGTTCCTGGCTTGCACTCCCTCAGTGTGACTGCAGCTTTTGTTGTCACCAAACTTTAACATGCTCTTTAAACAAATTGGTTTCTACCTGCTGCTATCAACCTAGCAGCTGTAAAACTGACTGAAGTACAAGGGGTTTGTAGCCCACCACCTACTTCTGTAAAACAAGATCTTCGTGTGAAAGGCTTCCCAGGAGGCCCGTACGGCTCTGTGGGGGACACCACTTTGCTGGCGACAGCTGGGACTAAAATTCCGGGATATTTTATCGTATGCTGCCATCTCGTGGCAAACGGCTCATTACAAATAAAATGGTGAGTAAAACGTCTCTGCTAGGCGGCAGTACTGGCAACAAAGGCGGCCTCGCGTAATGGCGGTGTCTGCCTGTCCCCTGCCCTGCCCTGGGCGGCGGCCTGTGGGGAAGGGCGGGTTTCCCCGGCACCTTGGGCCTCCGGGGGGGGTCGGGCAGCCGCATTTTATGTTAAATTTAGAGGCTGTAAAGAGCAAGGTGAAAGCTCAGCACTATGATTTCTGGTTAGTGCGTGTGGCCTGTAGTCAGTGAGGTGAAAATAGGTCCTTGGTGGGCTTTGGCACAAGCTCGTGTGAAAGCGTGGGCTCTTTCTGCAGGGCAGTTTAACCTAGCAGAGATGGCAAATGGGGCCCATCTTCTGTGCTGGCACTGGGAAAAAGGAGAAACCAGAGAATCCTGTGCTGCCTCTGTAACAAGGATGGCAGGGAGCCCCAGTGCCTTCCCACTGCCTGCCTGCAGCTGCAGCACCGCAGGGAGGTGTTACGGACATTCCCTTCCCTAACGGTTGTTATCAATCAGACTTCATATGTGAAGGTGTATTAACTTTGTTAATATCTATATCTTAGTTTCACATTGTATACTGTAATGTAATGAGGTAGTGGCATTTTACTGCACGTTTTAGTATCGTTCATGCTTAACTAAAACTAAAGTGAAGAACAACCCAGCCCTGGAAATAAGGACTATTGCTTCTTGGAAGCTTAAAGCTGTCCATGAAGGATAATGGTTACACCTGGACAACCAAGATAATGCCAGCATCCTAGCCCCTCTGGCACATCTTTGAAACCCTCTCAGCATCATCTGGTGTCATAGATAAGTAACTATAGCAAGACTGACTGCAGGAACATCTGGAATCAATATACAAGCATCAAGAATGCTGCAAAAATATAGTTGCTTTATGAAGTTCAGTGTGGGTGTTTGTGATTAGTCAGATTGTGGTATACCTAAACATTTGAAGGGTGTAAGAACTTTGTGTAAAAAATGTAGCTGTGACACCTCATGCACATGAATATTTATCCTTGTAATACTGTTCTTTGTGTCCTAACTTCTCTCCCCTGTTGACATGGATCAGTTGTGAATTTCTGTGGCAGACATGAGGACAGGACAGCTGCTGTGCCCCTCTGTGTCCGAGTGGTGCTGGAAATGGCAGATCCAGGATTATCCAGGGCCAATCTGTATTGTTTTTCCCTGTGTTTGGGTTATAGCTCAGTGTTAACAAAGTGAAGCACTTATCAGACTATTGACACAGGTAAAGGCAAAGCCTGGGAAGCTTGCTTTAGGGGAGGAGAAAAGCAGCTAGTTGTTTGAGAAACTGCTTCTTTCACTGGCCCCAGTGAAAGGACCTTGGGTGGTTTTCCACTCATTTTACTCTGCATTTGGAGGCACGAACTGCAACAATTCTGTAGAAGTGTGGCTGATGATTAGCTGGGTTGTCACGGGCAGTGGTTGTACCTCTGACACAAAATAGAAAAAAAATGTTCCTGATGTAGAGAGCTAAGCGATATTGCTTAACTAGTAAACTCGTGTGCAGGACTTTAGGGATGAAAGTAGAGAAAAAAGCGGTGCCAGAACTTGATTTATATTTGCTAAAGGAGTAGCCTTAATCATATTGGTCCAAGATATTGCATGACCTTCCGTTCGCTGTGTATTTCAGGAAATGGTAACATCTAAGGTCTGAAGTCCTTCCCCATAGGCTCTTCAGTTGCTGTGGAGCTGGAGGTGATGTGTGGTATTTTATGTTCATGCAATGCCACAGGTTTAGCTCTTTGAACACTGACATCATATTGCTGGGAAACTTCACTGAAACATGCTGAGGGCTTATGAACATGAGTAGACCTCACAGCACTCATTGTTGATTAAAAAATTGTGGTGACTTTCATCAGTGATCTATGTAACAAGCTCTGGGTGTTGTGAATTTTTTTATCTTCAGCAGTGGATAGACAAGGTTTGATGTATGTATGCATCTTCTACTTGAAGAAAATTAACAGGCTGTTTCCATGCACTTGAGGGTTATTACTGGGCTGTTAAGGCTTTTTAGTCTGAATTCACTTACCTGGCTTAACAGTGTGAAGACTCAATGTCATAAGCATCACTTACAGCTGTTTGAATTGAACCTGGCTTCACAATCATTTGGGAAGAAAAGACTTGTGAAGAAATGAAAGAAGTCTTTGTGTTATTTGTTAGAGATGGCTTCAGGTATTGCTTTGGTGGGAGCATAGCTTCTTCCCTCTCCCCATCTCATGCTACAAGAGTTACTTGCAAAACAGTGAACAGAGACCGGAGGGTGAATCAGTCTATGCTAAATGCCTACTGGATAGTCATCTGGATTGGACCCCAATTTTGATCTCCATTAGCTCACATATCGATATATATGTGATCCATATAGATCACATATCGATAGCTACATTTAGATTATTGTACTGGGGTGTGTTGATCTTCAGCTAAAGTGTTTCCTAAATTGTTGATACGACACTTCATCATGGTTTAACCCCAGCCAGCAGCTAAGAACCATGCAGCCACTTGCTCACTCCACTGGTGAGATGGGGAGGAGAATCAGGAAAAACGTAAAACTTGTGGGTTGAGATAATAACAATTTAATCGGGGAAATAAAATGAAATATAATAATAACAACAACAATTGTAATTAAAAGGAGAGAGAGGGAAAGAGGAATAAAATCTGAAAGAAAAGAGACCCAACAAGTGATGCACAATACAATTGCTCACTACCCACTGACCGATGCCCAGACAGTCCCCAAGCAGTGATCGCAAGGCCCCAGACAGCTCCCCTCAGTTTATACACTGAGCATGACATTCTATGGTATGGAATATCCCTTTGGCTAGTTCAGGTCAGCTGTCCTGGATGTGGTCCTTCCCAGCTTCTTGTGCTCCTCCAGCCCTCTCGCTGGCAGGGCCTAAGAAACTGAGAAGTCCTTGATTTAGAGTTAGCACTACTTAGCAACAACTAAAACATCAGTGTGTTCTCAACATTATTCTCATACTTTGTACCAGCTACTGAAAAGTAACTCTATTCCAGCCAAAACCAGGACACACCTGGTGAAAGAGGTGGCCTCTCAATGTTACTGTTGATGTCACTTATTGCAGTGACTACTTGCTGTTCAGAATCTGTGTGTTTGCTGTTAATTATTTCAAAATAAGGGATCAGATTTAAAACAGTATTTTGTTGTGTGTTGTTTGTGTTTTTTTTTTAAGTAAAAATAATTTGCTCTTTAAAACACAGGAATGTTGCCAGCAGTTAATCCTGAGAGGTCTGAATCCCATTCTGAAACCTCTTTTGTCGCTTTTACGATTTTTATCTTTTGAAGCTTACTTTGTGAGCATATTCAGCAACTAGGTTTTTTAGAGTTCTTAAAAAAGCATGAAAAATCCCAGTTTCACTGAATAGGACAAAGGTTTCATTCACTTCAGCGGGCTGCTTGCGTCACTGGCTGAGAAAGTGTGCTGAGATTTAGGACTTCCAACCTGATTTTTGGCACTAGGAGAGTGACATCATTTCCTGAGTTCTGTGACTGTGCTGGAAAATTAAAATACATGGGATTTTTAAACAATCAACTTTATTTAAAATCCCAAGAAATGACACATTATGCTGAAAATCAAATAGTAAATTCTACATTAGAAGTTACTTCAAAACAGTGAAGAGGAACTCTGAAAAGGTGTGCATTTTACAACTTAGGAAATTTTTAACTTATTGCCGTAGTAAGATTTTGTAAAATAGTGACTCTTTAAAAAAAATAATACATAATGTCTTTGTAACCATGAAACAAAGTTACTGTGAACCAGAATCAGATGTTGTGATACCTCAATTTTAATGAGAAAAACTCCTTTGGAATGAGATTGCTGTGGAAAAAAAGCTAGATATTGTCTTTCCAGGACTTCTTGAACTCTTACTTAGAAAGTATATATAAGACATAGCTGGGGAGTGTTGGGAAAAATTTATAGGAAATTCTGGATGGCATATTAGTTGCCATAATTTATACTGTTTTTCAGGACTATGTTTGTGAAGCTGAGTACTCTGAGACTCTAAGGGCATGCAGAATTGGGAAAGTTTAGCAGAAAATTCAGTTCATATTAGTGATTCATTCTCTGAGGGCTGGCGATTCTGTTTCACGTTTCTTATAAATGATGCTCTGAAACTTTAAAGTAACTTAATTTGGCTCCGTGACAAGATCAAACATCCCTATATTGTACTTTTGAGTTTGAAGTACAGCTTAATTTTTTAAGAGTTTGGGTTAGTACTAACATAATTATTTTGAGCCATTTGTTTTATTTAAATAATTGCTTGCCTTTTCTTATTTTGGTTAGAGGTTTTTTTCTCTTTTTAATCTGTAGCTAATGTGTGTGTGGGAAAAGCCTCAATACATTCTTTCTTTTTTCATTCAGCTTGATTACGTTATATGGCTTTTCTTTTTCCTCACCTCCAGATGAAGAACCGTGCAAGAAAAGCAGTATGAGGATATATACAGCTTCTGATTCCCACCGCAGATGATCAACACACATAAAGAATGTATTGCTTCTCTAACACTCACATAATTTCTAGCTATTAGATGTTCAGGGGGAGCTGTATTCAGACTGGTACCTTTTCTGGTTTCAGAAAGAAGAGAATCGAGTAGTGGTGATGCAGAATCACATGAAGAACAACCTGGCATGTATTAGGGTAGATGTCAAAATAGTAAGACAAGAGCCATTGGGTGTTCTTAGGAGACTGATTACAAGCAGGGCCTGAAGCAATTCCTGAAGATCAAAGGAGCTAGCAATCTATGTATTACCATCAGAATCTAACAGTAGCCATGGGTCAGCCCATGAGTTTCTTGGAAAAAATTGGGAAAAATATTATCATGAGTGATGTAAAAAGTAAAAAGATTCTGGAAAGTTACCTAGAGTCCTTTCCTCATTCTTGTATTAACAGCAATGTGGAGAAAAAAGAATACTGGTTTTTTGCTTTCTTGGGTTGATACCTAAAAATCTTTAAGTTAAACAGAGCACCACAAATGTTTTCAAGCAGAGTAGAACTGGTAGATGACATACCTGCTTCATGAAGTCACCTGTACACAGTGAAAACCAAATGGCTTTTTAAAGAAGGCCATTTTTAGAAATACCTTAGTCCTCCTGTAGAGCAGAAAGTAACAGCACTGAGTTTCTCTAGGCATCTTTCAAACAGAACATCTGAGAACTGCTATCCCTTGTTGTGTGGCTGGTATTTTGAACTTATCTAATGAGCACACTGAAAGAAATCTTACAGGTATCAAGGAGAAACTGCCTTCTGTTGATTATATTGGAAGAGATGTGGATAGACTTATTCTTGACTATCTGCAAGTTCTTCTTTCATTCAGAAACTTCAATGATAAAATAGTTCATTTTGTACAGCCAGAAATCTACATTAAACATGTAACAATAAACTTTTATATTCTATGTACACGTGCATCAAGCAGTTGGATCAGAGAACTGGAAAAGCTTGATTATAACTGAAACTTACAGAAGTGGCAGTCTTGCTGTAATTAAAAGGAGATTTGAAGCTAAACTGAAAACATTACACGTTGATTAATCAGATATAGCTATTGTTCATAAGCTATTGTGTGACAATAGCTTGACCAGATTTTGTAATTAAAAAAAAAATAAAAATTCTATATTGCTTTGAAAAAAATTTAATCCCCCCCCCCCCCCCCCAAATAAACAGCTGTAAGCAAATGTTTTGACGTTAGTACTGGAATTGTCTGAAGGGGCCATGAGAAAGTTCTGATGGTTGGCCTGTAATTTGTGAAGGTAGTGGACCTCTAAAGATGTATTGATATGCTTCTGCTGAGGATTTGAATGGAGTCAGCAATGGCACAGACTGTAATGAATGACTGACAGAGGTGTAAGAAAGGTGGATCTGTTGCCCTAGTGTCTTGAGGGCAGTTTCATTAAAGGCTACAGAAGTCTTCATGGAAGATCAAACTAGTCTGATCTTAAATACTTCTTAATTCTTAAATACTTTAAGAAGATCCCTGTCAAAAAACAAAACAATAACAAAAAACCCCAAACCCAACCCAGTAACCTGATGCCCCTGAAGTATAAAAAAGGAGTAATTTTGTTTTTCAGATGCTTTTTTTCCCTACTGCTAAATTACAAGATCTTCAAATACATACATATACGCACTTGTCTTCTGATCACACAACGGATCTTTTTTGCTTAGTCTTGGTAAAAGTAAGTTTCTGTTGTTTTGTTTCCTCCTTTTTAGGCTGCGGTGTGTGGTCTGAAAACACCTATCTTTAGTCAGAAATGCAGGTTTTTAAATTTACTTTTGTTACTGAATATTTAGACTTTCTAGATAGAACGTTAATTTCTAGTTAACAAGAAAGGCATTGTTCTTTGTTAGCTTTCCTCCACAGTTGTGTTTTTCTTACTATTTCCTCTTGTTAGGAATGCCTGGGGGAAGGGTGCCAGGAAGGCTTGATCCTGACTGCTGTAAAGGAGAAATGTTGAGGCAGGTTGTATTTGTCTTTTAGTAAGAACTTGAGTTTCATTTTTGTCTTAACTTTGGTTTAAATTCTGTTATGATTAGAAGGTTGGCTTTTCTTTAGCAGGAAATCAGAATGCAAAATTAGGATTTTTTTAAATTGCCTAGATGTTACTATTTAAAGGGACAGGTGATACAAGAGAAAATGGATGCACATCCCTCAGGAATGAATAGAATTACCTGTTTTTAAAATCTAAGGTGATCTATATTTGCAATTAGTGCGTAATTAAGTTAAGAAGGCCCTCCAGTAGTTTAAAGAGTCTGGCTTTATTTCTCTTAGTGTTGTTTTTCAGTAACTGAAAAAGTGGAGATCTTAGAGACCTACAGTGAGTGCGTGAATACTTTTTGGCCATTTCAAGATTTGGTTTTTATGCAATGCCATTTTTTTTCTTTATGATGAACACATAAAAGATACGAAGAAATGTTTACATAAGCTGCACTCTTAAGACAGTGTAAAATAGTAAGAGCAATAGCTCTAATAACTGCTGTAGATCAATGCTTGAAAACAGATACTCCAAAATGTCAAGCTGCGTATGTATTACTTGGCTCTGAGAGAAACTGCAGTAAATGCTGCTTTTATAGAGACTTTCTCTGACTGCCAACGGAAGAACTGTAACACATTTATAGGGAGTAAAAATTGGAATGAAACATGCCAGAGTAGTACAGTAATTACTTCCTTTTTACCAATGCAAGAGAATTAATAGAATAAATCATTAGGACAATAATTGGAGAGATGTTTGAAAGATGGCTTAGTTATTAGAAGCTATAATTTAATTAAATGATACATTACAAATAATGACAAGTTTGTATATAATTCACCCCAACCCAAATTTTTCATTAAGAAGTATGTATTTTCTTTCTATTTAAGTATTAAAGAGAATAAATCAAAAAATCCTAACTTCTTTTTTATTAATGTGTATGTGAAAGCAGAAATTTTATGAAGGAAAGATACAGCAATAGTAGCTCTTAAATGGAAAAAGTGACGGACCATGGGTTACTAGAAAGGGTAAAGCTCATTGTATTTGAAGGTTAGCAGTAGATCAGATTGTGGAAACCTTTGGGAAATATGTTATTTTATTTTATTATGTGATGTTATTCCAACTAATTACTGTACATATGAAATATGAAGTTCACAGATTGTTTCAAAGCAGTCATGACCTTTCTTGATAAGAAAAAATCACCCATTAGATGCTTTTGATTATAAAGTCAAAATACATATTTCTGTAGATGCCTCATTTTGTCATCTGAATGCCGTTCAAGCCAACCTGGTAATATGACTGTGTTTGAGACTGTGAATGAAGTTGAGCTGTTGATAAAACAGAGTTTGTTGTAGGACCACTGAGACATTCAGGGAGTGGTGCACCTGACAAGCAAGGAGATGCTAAGAAATGCTAAGAATGCACTGCATTTCTTTAGCCTGGAGAAGGAAAGAGAATATGTGGAACCTAATTAATAGCACTCTTCTGCTCCCTAAACAGGCATCATAGGAAGATGGAGCCAGACTTTTCCTCTGAAGTTCAGAGTGAAAGGACAGAAGCCAACAAGAGAATTTTTGATTAGATATGAAGGATGAGAATGGCTAAGCACTGCAATAAACTACCCAGATTCACCCTTGCAGATTATCAGTATCTGACTAGGCAGGCCCCTAGGCAACCTGATATATGCTCCCAGATGTTTCTCTTCTTCTACTAAATTTTATCACTGTAGAACTTTCTCTGTGGAAAAACCGCACCTCCTCTGCAGAATAAAAATTATTCTGAAAAGCAAACATCTTTCCTCACTCTCCTCTCTACTTCTAGACAGCTCAGATATAAACTCTTCAATATTACTAGGATAACAGTTATTTTAAGGACTGGAACAAAGAATGGCAGTATGTTGCTGGCACATCTGCGGAAAAAATGCTGTGATATGGGAGAAAGTGGTGAAAGAGCAGGAATTGTATGGATGTTAAAGAAGCAACATAAATCACAAGAAGGATCTATGTAGGCCTAGCTTGTTAAGCCCACTTTGTCTCAGAATTGTGGAGGATTAAAAACCAGTATAAATCCTCTTGTTTTATTGCAGAACTGCCTATATTACATTCAGGAAGGCCAAAATAAGCCAGCCAAACCTGGTAAGTGGCTGTGTTCCTTTTCTACTAAGAACAGATTTCAAAAGGGAAATAATTTTCTATCATGGTTTTTGAAGCAAAAGATTTGAAGAAAATACCTGGACTCAGATAATTCAGAGCAAAAGCCTATACATGAAGGGGAAGTGTTATGTTTCATCTACACATTATCTAGTTTTAAAAATAATTTCTTTCTTACAGAAAACAACTTGAAAACAGTTGAGTATAGCACTGTTTTTTTTCTGGAGTTGTAAAGGAAGTTCATCAGCCAGATTTTTGTCAGCTCCATGTACTATTTGACAGAGGTGTTTCTTACTGTGAAAGATAAGTAACCAAATACTCTTTAGGGAGAACTGTGGCATAATTGGCTTGCAAGATAGAAATTCATACTAGTTTGTAAGAGTTGCCAAACTGCTTGGTATGTTCTAGACCTTTACTAGCAGAGACGTCAAAAGTTTGAGGGTCCTTCTATGTAAGATCTATACAGATATTGTCAGTAAAGGTTCTTCCCAGCCTGTTCAGCCAAAAGCTAAAACATACAGGAGATGCTTTTTTGCAGCTGCTTGGCTGTATAATGCTGAGGAGGTTCTGAGAACTTTCCTATACGTCTTCATAATCCTTGTGTGCATACATGTCACTTCTAAATAAAGAAAACCACTTTGTTAGTTATTGGTTAAAAGATGGTGTCGCAGCAAAGGTATCTCCAGGTCTTAGAGAACATATGAAATCAAGCAAATTACCTAAGTCACACAGGATATAAATTGCCTAGTGGATGAAATTTGAATTACATACAGAATATGTACATACTAAGAATTACATCCAGAATACAAATATGTTGAAATATGAAGAACTACATAGTTCCTGGCCAAAGACTTAACAGCTAAGGTGAACATTTGGTCTAGATGAGCCATTGTGTTTTTCACTGAAAAAAATTTCGGAGCTGGGATTGAGAGAAAGATAAGAGTCGGCACAGAGCTCCCAAAGTGGTAATTGCATTAGAATTTGTAGTCTGTATGAACTTTTAGAAGTTTCCTTACAAAAAAATTTTTCTCAACAGGAATGAGAATCCTGCTCATTCCTCTGTGGTAGAATTTATAAACATGTTGATAAATTTGGAGATGAGGGTGTCTTCAGTATCCTACCAAGTTGTATGCATTCTGTGGGAGGCTGATGAAGACAGAAATGCTTGTTGCAATTTGGTTGCTTCTGTTAACCAGGTGTCCTAGCTTTCAGTATACTTTAGATATTGGCCTGGGCTCATCTTAGAACTTACTCTTATTTGTAGATGATTTAGTATTTACTAAGCTTTTACATTCCTGATGCTCTGGGGGCCCAGCAACAGAGGTAAGATGTATTAAAAAGATGACGTTATCTTATGACAATGTCAATGACTTGACTTCATTACACTGCATAGTGGGAGGTCATGTCTGAACTGATCACAGATAGGTACTATACAATTTTTAAGGCTGCAGAGACTCCCAGTAGGGAGCATGTTCTTCATAGTAAGTAGTTTTCTTAATAGGTGATGCCAGTAAATTATGCTAGAGGCCTTGTCCACAGGTGAGTACGATTAGAAAAACTATCCAAGATCAGACAAACCTTTTAACTGAAAGTCTGCTCTTTATGAACATAGAGACAAAGTACTGCACAGGCCCATTCCAGCCAGTGCTGTACTAACGTTTTTGGACTGACTGAAACAAGGAAGCTTGATAAGGGATAGAAGGAAACATCCCATCAAACAAGGAAGTTTGAGGAGCAGGATGATT
This sequence comes from Falco naumanni, assembly GCF_017639655.2. Taxonomy (NCBI): domain Eukaryota; kingdom Metazoa; phylum Chordata; class Aves; order Falconiformes; family Falconidae; genus Falco; species Falco naumanni. The sequence continues at coordinate 37,433,719 of NC_054057.1, forward strand.
CAGTCCCTGTGTCCATTTAGGCCTTCAGTGTTGGATTCATATGTAGGAAGTGTGCAGACATGAGCGATATGAGTACCACTCCCCTCCACTACCAAAGATCCTGGATAGGTCTAGCTATTCTGAAAGATCCAGTTTACTGTAGAGAGAAGCATGAGTGGTCCTTAAATGAGTCCCTCAGAAGGGAAATTATAATTCAATTTAATTTTCCTTTCTCACATTAGAAAGAGTGCTAATAAGTAAAAAACCTGATGCAGTAGTTTGTCAGGAAACAACACATACCCATTTCACCAAATAATAGATTTGCTGAGCCTATAGCCATTGCTGTAAGATGTTGAGAGTAGAGTCCTTGTAAAAAGCAATGTCCTGGTTTTCTAATCAGATGAATGCACAATAAGCTTTTCCCTGACAGTCTGAAATCATAAAAAGAAAATTTAAGGAAAGACCCAAATTTTGTATGCCATCTGAAAACTTATTGTTTGCAAGTAAGTCTTAGAAAACAGTAAGAGCTAGTTTAAGATAAGATGCCAGGTAAGACCTTACCTGAGACAGATCCTTGAAAAAGCAGTTGCAACAGTAGGAGAGATCCAGATCTCACTTCCCTTAAGGAGCCTGCCTGCAAATTGCTGTCCAAAGGAATGGGTTAAAAAGGTTCCAGATTAGCTGAGGTACTGGCAGCCAGGGCAAAACAAGCAAGAGGCTCTATTTATTGGCTCCTGCCACAGGTGACTAAAAGTCTGAGGGCAAAAGGAATTCCAAATGTTTCATGTTAATAGAACTGAAACATTGGCACACAAATCCTATGTTTATGGTGTTTTTTAAAAGACTCTTAATTATTAATGCTATTTTTCTGAGATGATGGGGGAAGACACAGAGAAAGTGCTGCTAAAGGCCTCACAATGGTTCTTTTGTATGCAAAGCCAAAAAGAAATTTTAAGACTTTCTTTGGCAGTCAAAATAAAAATTGCTTTGGGCTTTTGATGCCCTAGACATTTATTTTTGTATATGCCATATGCTCCCTTTAAATTATTTGTTTTAAAAATATTGTTTCACTTGGAAGAAACCCGGAACAGAAGGAGAATTGCCACCAGCTGGAATGCTATTATAGCTGTATAAGGAGCTGCAAACTATTATTTTATCTTCTTGGAGCTCACTGCTGACAAATTTAATTGAGTTGAGTAGGTCTGCATGACTTCCCAGGGAGGGATGGCACCTTTAGGTAAGAGGATTGGGTATGCACTTTGTTAGATAGACTCAAGCTGAATCTAATTTTTAATATAGCTTCCTAAAACAGGGCAGGTATGTCCCAGAAATGGGACCACTGTCCCAACAAATTTACAACTTCAGTTTACTCAACATGACTCAGTATGTTATGGAAACAAGCAATAGGGAGAGAATGGGATGAGGAACTAATACGTTTATTAATGAGAAAAGATGTGGTTCCTGTTAAGTTCCATTTTCCTGTTAAGCTTCTGAAATCCACCTTTAAAAGGGGAAATACAGGATGCACTATTTGTTTAGCACAAGGCTTGTAGAAAAAGGAATTTTCAGGACTGGTTTGAAGAGGAAATTAGCGGTGTTGAGGGAGTAAGGGTCTTGTGAGATTTCCATGCACGAGGGGAAATGAGGCAGTCACAGACCCCTGCTTATTAGCAGCAGTACAAATTCACTCCTGATGCAAATTGGAGCAACTCAGCTGACTTTCATGGCACGGTATGTGTAAGTAAGCCAATGTGGCTCAGTATTGCAGCTATGCTTATTAACAATGAAACTAATTGCAGGGTTTGTTTTTTTTTAAATTTCAATGAATAATAAAATTATCAGCTCTTGAATCATTTTATAGGTGAAACTTTCCTGAAATGGTGAGAACAGAAGTGGGTGTTTTATTCACTCCCTAGGCTTTATGTGGAACTCATTGCAGGTTGCTGGTTTATAGTCTTAAACTTTTTCCCTGATTTCCTACTTCTCTGCTTTCCCTCACTTGTACAGACCACCAGACTATACCCACTAGCACATTGAAGGTAATTTCTTGAGATGTGATTTCTACAGTTTGTCTCCACTTTTTCTCAGTATCAGCAAGCTCTTTTTCTACCATTGAGTTTTTTAATGGATTCCCTGAACTCAGCTTTCTCCATGACTGTTTGTTTGGTTTTTTTTCTTGAAAACATGATGGCATATATACCTCCTGGTTAAGCACCAAGTCCATCTTAAATTTAGGCCCGTCTTTAATTTACAAGAAAGACTTTTAAAAAGTTTTTCAGTGGTTTCTCATCACAGCAGCCCATTAAGTTACCTCTTTTCTTTCACCAAGGGAAATTTTTAAGTACAAAACCTTGGTATTATCCATTGTTATTTAATAAATAGTTATTTGTAACTATATATTTACAGTCTCTTAACTGGAATCCCTCTGTAGAAACTAGGTCTTTGGAATTTCTTTTGCTAATTTAAGTAACACTGATGTTGGTGACACACTAGTTGCTTTACTTTGAGTTGTCTTAGGCTGAGGACTAAACTGAGAGAGAGACTTCAGAATTGTAGTAATTTAAAAGGTTATTGAAGCAGACTCCTTAGACTTCCCTTGTGGATCCTAAGGAAGCTTTTCACTATCATGACGCAAGATGAAGGAATGGAAAAGCACCTTTTTCCCTTTACTATATTTTAGTTTCTGTATCTTGTAATGTGCACAGCTTAGTGAAGCTCAGAGTTCTGGTTCCAATATGTAACTGTTTAATGATATTTGAACTTCCATTGGATTTAAGAGCGTAGGTTTTTCTATAATAGAGCCAGCCCACATCCTGTCTTTGACAGTTACTAGTACCACGTATGATTTCATTAGAAAGACGAAAGAACTTGCTCAAAGCTGGTTGCAAACATTGTAATTTGCTCAATAGATGGCCAAATTATTATTGATTGGGTTATGCCCTTTATGACTGAGATAATGTCTAAAATAGTAATTGGCTAGTGTTACTGGGACATCTCATGTTCCTCTCACAGTTTTGAAATAAACAAGAGAACATCTCTGCTAGAGAAATGTCAAAACTCTTGTATGGGTCTCCCCACCACAATTTTGTTTCACTGTGGATGATGTATTCTTTATACCATCTATAAATCACCAATAATGTGCTACAAAAGCACAGCATACTATTTATAACCTTTTACCAGGCAGAAGTAAATATATAAATACATGACCAGTTTGTACAAACACAGTTGTTTTGTACCCCAGCTCACTGCCAGCACACCCATTACTGAGCCCCTTGTACGTGTCAAGACCTATTCCTGCAGGTGTCCTAACCATGCTCATTCCCAGGTCTTCTGCTGTGCTCTCTGCTCCTTTCTCCCCTGCTCTGTATTAATTCATTCCCTTTGTGTGGCAGTGAGAACAAACGCGAGAAGGGAAAAGAAAGGGCAGCTCTGTTGAATTTTCTTAGCAAGAAGCATTTTCTGGAAATAAGTGTCTTACTAAAATGGGCGAAGGAGCCTTCCTCTGTGTGCTAGAGGCAAGGACTGTGTGGTTCTCAAGGAGTCTGAGACAGACAGAAGACATGGGGAGCGCTGCTGTGTAAGCAGATGAGAATTGAGATGAACCGGTTGTTGATCTGTATTTGGTTTGTTTTTCCATAGGGGAAGATAGCGTAGGATTGTACTGTTAGAAGTTTGAAACATGCATACTAAAGGGCTGAATTAAGTTCCCTAAAGAATTTTATTTTCTACATTTCTCAGTGTTTGACTGTGCATCTTGAAGAATGCTTTTCTGCATAGCTTTTTCTGTGAAGTGGAGAAGTGCTTCAACTGTCTTAGTGAAATACAACAGAATATACTCTCAGTGGGTTATTAATCAATACTGAAAGATCACAACTCGAAGTATCTTAAACTCTATTTCTGTAAAAAAAAATATATATTTTTTTGTTAAATCAGATTTACATTCCTTTTTGTAAGGACAGTGCTTAGTTTTTGCCTAGCTGGCCTTTCTGCTATTTGCAGCTAGATGGGGTGAGTGCAACAGTAACATTCAGTCTGAACACCAGCATTAAATTACAAAATACAGTGAGTAGCTAATGTAGAAGTCCAGCAGTATATTGAATATATAGCTACACAGAAATGTTTGGTTAGAAACATGCTATACGGTAATTTCTGGCAGTTCAGTAAACAGGATGCAACTTAAATTGTAGTTTTATGACTGTTAAATGATTTTGTAACTTCACTGTCTTCATATTCATCGTGGCTTATACCTAAACTGTCAGATAGTGTTTCCTTGGCATTGTCTGTATGTACATAATTGACTTGGAGAGTTATGTATCAAATTTTAAGGGGATGGGAAGGAGGGAGCATTGTTATTTCAGAAAACAAACCAACTGAGGGAAAAGAGGACATATTTTCTTTTTCCTTAAATATTTATCCTTCAAGACCGCTTCATGTAAGTAATAACTAGATAATCATCTGTCTTGCTGTTTTTCTGCCCAATTGTTAAGAAGTTTTTAACTGCATTTTTCTTTTTTCCTAAACCATGGACAGCTGAGCCTTCATTTATCTCCTCTGTCACTCAGTTCATAAAAAAATGGCAATGAAAATATGGCAAGGCTTTGAGAATAAAATGTTTTCTAATCACAAAACATTGGCAGCTAAGGGGAAAAAACCAACAGTTGGATGCTTAAAAAATGTTAAATACATCCAGCTGAAATGTTTAACTTTGCAAAATGGAACAGATGCTTAGACTTTATATTTAGAAGATAGAGAGGCATAGATTTTATATCACTTATGCCCTGATAATCATATACAATCTACAATAGTTACTGTAGAATTTTAACCAGTAATTCCTTTGTCAATCCCAGTAACTTTGCTGCTGAACTAGCTACGTATGGGAAGCTGAGGAATGGAAAGAGCACTTGACTAGCTGAAGGTCCTGTGGGAATCTGTGGTAGAGCTGCCAGCTGAATCCAGATCTCCTGAATCACAGGCTAATTTTGTACAAAACAATCCATTTTCTCTAGTCAGCACAATAAAGCACTGTCTTTTTGTCAGTGAACATTTTAGCTGCATAATGTTGTCAAACTGTGGTAAGCATCTATACTACTTCACTAGGGTCCATTTCAGCAAAGTTGCAGAGTGCCACAGAACTGGCTCATTGTGTTGTCTACACTGAGCTGGGCTGCGCTTTGGAAGACTCCTGTGGTACTGTGTCTGTGGAAGATGCCTGTAGCAGATTTACTCCACGTTTTTGTTCTTGCTATATAACCAAGCAGTAAACCATTAACATTTTTTCTTCTTTCTTACTAGTACTTTACATTTTCAAAGTGTGCTATCAATATTCATATGCCACATCAACACTCCAGTTACACCAATGTAATGGATGAAAGAGTGTTGTAGCATATTTTACTTCTGGGGAAAATGAGGCATGACTTTTCATGTAATCTGATTGTAGGAACTGTGGCCTAGTGACTTATGCATGGATCCAAGTGGCAAGAGACCTGTGTTTCAGTCAGGACTATGTCCGTCTCATTATGCGACAATAATGAGTAATCATTGCCCTGTGTTTTTTTATTGCTAGGAGCAGAAGAATTATGTGTGATGGTGCACAGTGCTGTGATCAGTCCAATACACCTCACTTCTAAATACCTTGCAAAGGAGGTTAATTTAGACAAAAGCTACGCTGCTTTCTCAGGCAAGGTAAGAGGGGTTCTATACTGAATGCTACGCATACTGTTTTGTCAAGGGCACTATGTGTATCAAGAAAATGAACCATTTATAGACTTCTGAATTTCTGAATGACTATATTCTGGCTTTGGTAAAGTTTATGGAAGTAGTTAAATGGCAGTTTGGGTTTGCAGCAGTGCAGAACACCCTGACCATATATTTCTCTTCTTGTTCTGATGAGTCTGCGGAATGGATAATGATAAAGGGCGCAGTAGAAGAAAATTGATAATAGAAGAGCTAGGACTGTTGATTTGACCCTAGCTCATACCTTCATCACAATAATGCAGTTCTCTGCTGACTGCGTTGACCTACTCTCCAGTCTCGTGCTTCCTAAAAAGCCAAAGGCCTATGTTTCCAAGGGAATTATTTAAATACAATTTAAAAAAAAAAGTGTTTAAATACAAGATGTATTCTGTTTTGGTGTTTTCAGACATTTGGGTGGGTCATCTGGATTCATTAACAAAGCATGTCCTTTCTCCTTTACGTGTTGATGAAGCAGGAAACTAATTTCATTGAAAACTGATAAAGACAGCTTTCCTGTCACAGAGATGGTCTGATACTGCCTTAGCCTGTCATATACACAGTGCTGGAAAGAGTGCCAGGCAGAGTTCATTGGCTGCCTTCTGCACACCTGTGTTACAGAAGCCATGGTATCTTGGTCATAAAAAAAGGTGTAATAAACACTACTTATATTCCTTTTTGGCATTAAGGGCGTTTTCTCACCTCTCTTGGGTCTGAACAGTGGAAGGTTAATTAAGCCTGCAATCAACATGAAGTAGAAAAGATTTAAAGACTGTTATTTGAAAAAAGCCTAGGTCTGGTATCTACTGTATCTGTTTGCCTCTCAGCAGGCTGGGCAAGTGGCTTCCTGTATTTCAAGGGGTTTGCAGAGAGGTAGGATTGCTCACGCCAGTAGCATGCTCTGATGAAAAATGGAAAGCAATGATTATCTTCGAAAGTCCACAAAGGTTCAGTTAAAGTAAAATATGAGACGTATGATCAAAGGACTAAAAGTACAGAAAACCCAGGTGAAGGTCTGATTCCATGACAAATACTCTGTTCAGCCTTTACCAAGAGACATAAGGGCTCCAGAGAAACCATCCTGGATGACTGAGGATATGCATCCCATAGTTCACTTTAGGAGGATTAAGAGCACATCTGCTTCCTTTTGTCAAGGCACGTATTCCCAGGCTGCTGATGGATTAGGTTAGCACCAGTAAGATGCAGACTGCATGACATGTATCTTTTCATCATCCTAAAGTGTTGTGTTTTGGTTTTTTTTTTTCTGTTAAGAGTGGGAAGGACCCTGAAATGAAAAAAAGTTGAACAAAGTGTTTTTCCTCAAAAAGTTATATTTGTTTTTTCTATTAAAATTCAAGAAAGTCTTATTATGATTAGGCTTCTAACAATTTTTTCAATCTGTTTTACAGTATTGACAGTGACCTGGAAGGTTAATAATTGCTGAATTTCAGTGATTTTTACCTCCTAATGTGTAGTCCAAGGACCTATATCCTTATCTGGTAGAGATTCCCATTAGAGCTTTTAGTTTAAATGAAGCTCTGAAGTAGCTCTATGTCTGGGGGAGGAATGAGGGGTTTCAGACAGAACTAGGAGCCAGGAAATCTTCAGCTTTCTCTGGTTTTAATTCTGTGTATTTTTCATTAAGTCCCATGTGCTTCCATGTAGGAAAAAAATGAGGCTATTTTCTATCATTCTTCTTCCAGCCGTTTATTTTAGGACAGCCACAGGGCTGCTCTAAACTTAACTGCTTCCTAATTATCTTTAAAAGACAATTTCATTTATGGTGATGAAGATAATGGATGAAACAGAGGGAGATAAAAGAGCAACTAAAGTTCACTGTGCTTTGACCCCCTACCCTGTCTCCCAGCCCCCACTTTTCCCAGGTCTAGCACAATGGAGGCAGAATCTGGCTCTTAACCTTTTTGTAACCTGGAGCAAGACAAATCCTTAATATCTTTGCCCTTTTTTTTCCATTTGTAGGAAATAATCTCAAAGTAGCAAGTCTATCTCTGCAAACGAAAATGAAAAGTATGACTATAAGTAGAGACTACTATTATAAGCTAATTTGGCTTAGCTATAAAACAATATTTTGTTTAGTAATTTAATCAACAAGGGGATATTCACAGATCAGGTAAATATTGCAAAAACTTTTCAGAAAGCAACAATCTTTTTTTTATGCATCATTATAAGAAGTGCCAAAAAAGTTACTATATATGTTTATGTAATGTACTGGGATTACCCCTCTCAGAAACTTTTGGTTTTCATTTGCCTCTTGTTTTTTGGCCTGGGTGTGACTGCTAGCCTAGAAAAAAAAGAATGTGCATTACCGTTTAGCAGTGTTCAGTATTTAGTTTTCTTTTTAGGAGGAAAATACATTTCACAGAGACTATCCACTGAATTTATAGTGCATTGCCATGGTGATCACTGTGGAAAACTCAACAGTTATGAACTATCATGTTCCACAAAATGTTAAGAAAATGCATAATTTCTTACTGTGGAGACACTTGTCAACCTGCTGTTCTGTTTAGCAAATGTTTCATTGTAATGAGAACCATTGAAGTAATTCCTTTTGAATATTTTTATTGAGGATAGAGCTCAGATTTGCTCTTGCAGGACTGCTCTGCTTTTAGAGGGAATGTGGGGCTTGGGAAGAGGCAGTGGTGTGAGGCTGCAGCTGGGGAGCTGCTGTCTACCTGCAGGACTTCGGAGCGTGGGATCTGCCTCGACAGCAACCGCTCACTCCCTGCTACAGTGTGTGCTTTGCCCTCCCTCCCCAGGCAGGACCCCATCTGCCAAACACAATTTGTCGGCACATGCATCTGATGTTGGATGCCGGAGCTAGAGGGAAGCTGAGGAGCTGTTGTGTGGTTGCCTGAGACTGAAGCACCGCACTGAAGAGAGCGAGATGGAGCCAGATGAATATCCTGTGTGTGAAGTATGAGGCTTGACAAGTCTGGCATTACACACTCCAATACCGCTTTTGGCTGAGTTAGCTTTTGATCTGAGTTACACCATGATAAGTCTATGTAACTCTACTGAATTTTACTTAACAAAATTAAGTATCAGAGTGGTTTTTTCAGTAGAGTTATTCTGCATTTTACTGGATGCAATTAAGATCAAAATCCTGTCTCAGTTATATTGTTGTCTTTAATTTTGAACAATTGAAATGTAAACAACACATTCAGCAAACTTATGGAATGATGAAAGGACAAATTATCTTCGTACTTATGTCTATGGAAAAAGAGTGACTAGAGTTTGACGCTGGTTCTGTCAAGGCAGAGTGTGGCCCTGGATGTGTATTTTCAAAAGGATTCAAAGCGTGGTTAAGTGAGGCTCACCTCAAATGAAAGCTTAATGACATCTTTTCCTCTCTTGTAGTAATTACTTTCCTCCTTCTATGCTGTCCGCTTTTTTCCATATTAATGATTAATTGCTTATGTTCCTGCTTTCTTTACTAAAATGCTGTCTTCCACCTACTGTTTCCTTCTGTTTTATTCCTTTATAGTTGTTCCAGCTAAGCACCATCTATATGCAAAGCATTTAACCGTTTATATGAAACATGTGGTTCTTATTTTGCTTTGCTCCAGACATGACGTGTGTGTGCATAGGAAGGAAGATGAAGTAGTTGAACAGTGCTAACAGAAAGCTAGATGTTTCAGAAGAAAACTTCTTGCTTAACTGAACTAAAAAAAAATACCATCTTTCCAATTAAAATATTCTTAAATAAAGAAAAAAAAAGGACATTCTGGATTATTACTCCAAAAGGAAATATCTTTAGCATTGCAAATTGTTGCTTTACAGTCTGAGACTACAGCAAGATTTCCAAAGTCTGGTTTAAATAGGCACAATTCTTAAGGAATGCAAAATGTAAAGCTTGAAATTTGGGGTTTCTTTCTTTTTTCTTCTTTTTTTTTCTCATTTTCCTCCCCCCCTCCCCCATTTTCTGTTTTCTTTTTTCTCCTTCTCCTTTTCCTCTTCCTCTTTTCTTCTTTGCCTACTTTTCCTTTCCTCTTTTTCTCTCTTTTTCTTTTGCTTTTTCTTAGTTAATTGACAACTTTCCGAATATCTTTTTTAGATTACTCTTCAAGACATGGAAGATTTGTCCCATTTTGCATATATTCAGGAGGTAGTAGTATTTTAGATTGTATTTAAAAAGGAAGTAACCCATGGAGAGTCTAGTCCTTTTTATAAGCTGACTCTGGGAAACCTTTTTCTGCAATCTATATAGAAAATCAATTATAAGGAATACTGTAGCATCAGGGGACTATTCTTAGCTTGACTTTGCTATGGTTTACAGTGTGGGGATTTACATGCTTGAGGGCTAGATACTCAAGATCTTACATGGATGTCGTGTACCTAGAAACTGTCGTTTCTGCACATAATTGTGTTGCTGAGCTCCCATGAAAGTCTTTAGACATACAGGTTAAAATTCACCCTGCCTGTCATAAGGAACACTATTTAAAGAGAAAGAAAAGCAATGTGTATGTGCAAGAGTTTAATGCTTACACAGAGATTGAGTAAACTGTTTTTTGGGAGAATGAAGTCGGGGCTGGAAGTTGGGAGGTACTACCATAGTTCACAGGCAGGAGTACACAGTCATCTCTGTTGGAGTGGTGCCTCCATCATCTCTATTTGCAGATCTCTGAGGTGGTAGGGCTGTGTGTGGACACTCTCAGGCCTTTCTGGCTGTGTTTCTACAGCAGGAAATGTTTCTGTTGCAGTGTATGAGGTTTAGGACAGGGGTTTGTATTCCACCTATTATTACAGCAATTGCCATTCTTTCCCAAATGTTTATGGTACAAAGCTTATGGTTTCCGTGGTGCAGAGAACTGTGTCCTGTTAACCAGAGGCAAGGGGTGCAAATTCACTTTACAGTGCACATCAATTGCAACATCAGGGTTGCTTTGCATCTCTCTTAATATGTTGCAGGGAATGGAGAGCAGAAGTTAGACAACTCTTGCAATAGATTTGCTGATTTCATTCTCTGTCTAGTGAACAAATAGCCTTTTACTGTTATTTTGGTGTCTCTGTGTCTCTCTTTTTCTGACAGTGTGTCTGTTCCATTTTTTTCTTCACTAAATCCTTTGGGACAGGAACTTTATTTTGTGTTTGTACAGTATCTAGCACAGGGGGTCCTGATCTTTAGCTGAGGTTGTGATGAATACTATGAAAATGCAGGTAACATTAAGAATATACAAATGTCTGTACTACATAAAACCAGACCCAGCTAGCACAGACTCCTCCTTCTGATGGTGAACAATTCTGACTATTTAGATTAAGTATGTAAGATAGTGGGCAAGAGTAGCAAGATGTTTGTTCTTATTTACCTTCCTGGATTCTGGCACTCAGATGCTGTACAGGGACTTGCTTAGCTGTAGTGTTCATCTAGGTCATTGTATGCAACAGAGACAATAACGGAACTACCCCCACCCCCCTGCCCCCCGCATCTGATTCTTTCTCTAAAACAAACTGTAAAGTAAAACCAGGCAAATAACACAGATGATACAAATAGTAGTGTGGGTGAAAGTAAATACTATAGGGAGTGGAATAATGTGGACTAGCTGCTAATGCTGTTGGAGATTTTAGGGAGTGGTGCAGCACAGCTCAGAAACCATTAACTAACTCCTTCCAAACACATTTTTATTCCATGAGCAGGTTGGGGAACCACACCTAAATTCTACTGTTAAAAAAAATCATAATGGTTTTATTCTTTTAAGCTTTAGTGGCTTTGAGCACAGCAGCAATGTGTAGGTATTATTTCAAAGAAAATCGTATTCAGAACAACTACATTACCTTTCCTTTGCTTTAGCAAGCCCAGTGTACATGTCACATCTCATTTTTCCTGTCAGTAAGAAATGCAGTTTTAGTCCAGATGGACTACAGAATTAAGATCCTTGTGTCACATTCCTCATTGATCACTCATTTTATATTCCCAGAAGAGTACACGAGCCTTTGTAATTGCAAGACAAATGATTGTACATGCACCAATGCAGTTTTGTATTAATAATGCTTTCTGTATAAATGTGGAAAGTTGTCTTCTGACTAGCTGCTGGACCAAGACCTTATATACTTTAGAAAATAGTATGGCTTATAATTATCTCACTCTTTTCTTCCACAACTTTTCTATCACAAAAAATTGTCATTTTCCTTACAGGGAGCTGCACAGATGCTACATTTGATATTTTAAATTGGAATAGTTTCTGCCTAACCTATTGCAAAGATATCTTAAGAGATCTTCAGCTAAATAAATATCCTTACACTGTTTTAGGTCTTGTGTATCTGAAGGAATAACTGGATGTTCTTCAAACATGAAGAGTATAAAAGATAGGAAACATCGGTAGGGATAGAAACAAGGGCAATATATTTCAGGCCAAAGGTAATAGCTGAGAAAAGTGCTAAAAACAGAGGCTTAGAAAGAAAATTCGATCTTTACTGTACAGTGACTGAAGCAAAGCTATAGTACTCTTCAGTGCTCTCCACCTAAGAACTGGCAGCCTAAAATAAAGTTCAATTTCTACCTATATCCCTAGGTGATAAGAAATTAATTCCAGGAGTTAATTCAATTAAATTAAATCATGTAGAAGATTAGCACCTTCCATGTTGAGAAGAATCAAAAAAATCCACGTAGTCATGAACACTTACACATTCTGTTTTTCAAGCAGAAATTCAGTCTCAACGTCATGTGCAGAAAGTTATGTTTTCAAATTTAAAATTGTGGTACTTGTACATCAACTGGCTAGAAACAAATGTTTATTTTCTGTCTGAAAAATGCACATTTTCTAGCTTAATTGCCTAACAGCTCTTTATTTATGTTGGATATAAATTCATAAATGTCTTTTTCAGGAGCAAGCTTGCCTGCAGATGGCCACTATACGTTTCTGGAAATCTTTAAAAAAAATCTGTCTATTTAAACTTGCTTCAGTAGAAATCTTGTAAATAAACAAAGGTTTCAGCTAATTCTTTAAAATATTCTGGAAAGACAGCCATGTCAGGCCAATAACACGGAGCTGTTCTCACTGAAACTTTTTCACTGCAAATACTGGATGTGGCCTTCGATTTTGCTTATGAATGGGCAATGGCATATATACATTTTCATGCACCCCCAACTTCACTATTTCTGGTAACATAAATAGTTCCTGACTTGGTATTTTTTCAAAGCACTCCTTGAAAAAAATCTTTAAATTTTAGTTGGTTTCACTTGGAAGTGTTACTTTACTTTACTAATCATGTATTAAGCAGTTCTCTCCATTGTTTGAAGTCTTCCAATACAACTGTCCCCACTTTCATAGCTGTAAAATCAAGATGCCTAATATACTATGTTAAAGCAAAAAGAGACCTTATTAATTGGTTTTAGTTTTCTCGGGGCTAGAGGAAGAGCCTAAATCTCTGCAGCCAAATTAAAATTCACCCATAGTGCAACATCCCACAATTCACAGACACATCTTGATTTTCAGAGCAGATGAATCAGGTCACTTCAAATCCAAAAGCACAAGCATGTTCTATTTGAATTGCAAATTACTTCTTAGGTGGTTGATAATGTGTCCTTTACAGAACCTTTCCTACATCCTTCTCAACCATTTAAATTCACACCTCATTTCTTAGATAATTTCTACAAAGAAGTTTCTGCCCGTCATCATAGCACGTGGATCCTTGGCGGGGATATGGCTGCATCTTCTGTTTGCAGTTTCTCATGGGTAGAACATACCTTGGTAGTTGAGAAGTACGAATTTAGACAGCACCATCAATCACTGAACACAGGTGAGAAAGAAGGAGTTATTGCAATTCATAACCTTCTCTTAGGCAACTGCAGGAGAGCTGTCTGCTGGAAAAGCAAAGAATTCACAATATACAATGTCTGTTAGGGCCATGTGAAGAGAGAGAGTAGTGACTTCAGGCCAGCTTTACTATTCATTGCTCAAGTCCCAGCTTTGAGGCACTTAATACACTGATAGATGCGGTTAGGTGAGCAGAATATAGTCCACTCTGTGACGCCACCCATCCATATGCAGTTAATCGTTAATGTATAGCTAAAACAGGAAACTTCTACAATCAGATAAAGAAAACTCTACAGAATGTGATTATGGTTTGGTCAGATGTGAGCATCTGTATGAAAAATAATACCTCAGGTTGAATAACAAAGAACAGCTTGTATTTGAACTTGGCTGTGGTGCATTAAAATGAATTCCCCAAGTCCCTTTGCTCATAGTAGCTTTCAGTTTTGCAGCATTTTTCAACCCTTTTTCTCCTTCAGGGTTATGAGTGATTAATTTTATTGACTTAATCTCAACCTGATATTTTTACTGCAAATCCTTCCAATGTTCAGAGTATAATTACAGTTTAATGATTTAAGTTTGTGGATTCTTTTCCCCAGAAATAAAGGACTATATTTCACTTCTATGGTTTTAAAACTGTTTTTCTGTTTCACTTAGAAAATGAGCAAATAACACATAGGAAAATCAGGAAAGTTTGTTAGTGACATATTAATCACTACAAGTCTTCATAATTGATTCTTTTTGCCCTCTGTTTATAATTTTATAAAAAAGTCTGTACGCAATTTAGTCTTATCCTTGAGGAGGGTGGATAGCAGAAGAATCAAGAGTTTGAAGTTTAATACAGGAAGCAAAATAGTGTTTCATGAGCTGCAGTATAGATCTATATTATGTATTCTGCACACCAAACCAGTATTGATATTAATGCAATTTCGCTATGTGTAATGAGGGGAGCATATTCACTGGAGATATATGGTACAGCTGAAGAATCCACAGCATTGACTTTGCCCTGAACGTAGAGCTCTGAAAGACAAAAATACCTGAACTACCAGACACATTTGGTATTAAATCTAGCTAATTACAATGAAACAATTATAACACTGTTCAGATACGGTAAGAAAGAAGTAACTTAGTGAAGGTCAAAGTTTTAGAGGCCTAGTGTGATCTCCATTCATATATGCCTAAGTCACTTGCATGGGCTCTTATGTTAGCTACCTCTTGTGTTAACAAATAATTTTTTTAACCCAGAAATCCTCTACTCTGGTCGTGAGCTTTTTTTTTTGTGTGTGTGCTTTTGTTTTGTTTGTTTGTTATGTAGGCTGATTAATGTTAATGTCATTTCTGTCACATTTGCTCTCAACTGCTAACATGAAAAAGGGCACATGCAAGAGATTTTGCTTTACATAAGTAGACACAGTTGAGGCACATTTTGAAAATCTGGCTTATAGAGGTGCTATATTCCATAGACAGAATAAAAAATGCTTGACATAATAATCAAGATGAAAAAATAAATATTCCTATAGTGATGGAGTTTTTTTCATCTTCTCTTTGTCTTTACCTTCACTGTACCTCAGATATCCATAATGAAATATGAAGCTGAGAAAACGTGGCAAGAGGCTAAAACATTTTTTTCTCCCTACATTTTGTCAGGCTAATTACTTTTAGAACATCATGCTACATCCTCAGCAAGTTATTTCAAAGGAGTCTAGGAGAGTGGGTATCCAAACTGCTTTTAAGTTTTCACTTACGTTCCAGTTGTTACTGTTCTAATAAAGTAGTATTGCTGCTTGAATTTGCTTTATTCAAAATTGCACTGGAATTTTGTTCCCTTTTGTAGAATACTCCTTCTGCTTCTGAATTTACATTTTGGGGTACATGTGGCTAGGGAGATGCTCTGCAGCAGAATGATCAGTAGAAACTTTGATAACGGCTAAAAGCAGCTTAATCTGCCCCTTCTCTGAAGACAGAAAATTGTCCCATTCTTCACTGCAGCATGGTTCAATACTTGACAAATACTTGGCTCATTTTCCTTTCTAGAGGAATCCTTCCTCTGTCATTCTTCAGGAGTCTAGGAAATAAGTTTTTTCTGGTATGATTTGTGTAATAGAGTCACAGTTAATATTGGCAGATGTCTTCTTTTGATGGTATTCCTTAGGCAAATGCCCTGAATGAAAGAAGTAGCACTGGCAGAGGCAGAGAAGTTTTTGATTATAGAACTACTCCTGCATTGGGACTTTCTGCTGACAAAAAATGGGGCATAGTCCCACTCCTAAGTGAATACTGTTTCTGATGTATTAACATATTTCAAATAAAGAATAACACATTTTTTGTAAACCTCAAAGCATGCACAAGACATCTTTGTGGAACTTGCTTTATATTCTTTTTGATGGCCACTGCCAGCTCTTTCTAGTCAGCTACGCACAATTACTTTGTAAATAGATTTAATGTAGCCATTTCTATTTGATTCATTATCCTGTCCCTAAATCACTGTAGCAACATTTTTCATCCTTTTTCAGGAAAGTCGTATTCACAATGAAAAAGAAAACAGAGGGCAACACCTGTGATCCCTGGATTGCACAGAGAGTATATAAGATAAAATATGGACACTGGCTTCTAATCACTGCAAGCAAACTTTGCAAGTTTCATGCATATGTTAACTTTCCAGGAAGTGAGAGTCAGATCTTAAAATTCTCAACCCACAGGAAAGTCTCTGATCCAAAGGAAAGTCCTTCAGTTGGGCAAAGTGAATCAAAAGACCTGGGTCTTTGTAGGTCCTATTAAAAGAATTTCCATAGTCCTGTGTTCCACATGGCCATGCCACATGGTTTGAAGATTAGTAGAGAAGCAGTTAGTTTATAAGTATCTACCTGTCTATTTGTCTTCAGAAAGAGCTTGTCAGGTTTCAGCAAGCGTTGCTGAATGAACTTGTAAGGCCTTGTCCTGAATTCACTGCATGTTTTCTGACCAGAATTGAGGCTTTGATGAACTGGGGATGCAGAGCGCCACTGGTTAGTAAGGCTACTGGCTTTAAACTGCATGAGCTGTAACCCGTAGATCATTCATTTGTGGTAGTGGTCATTTATTATAACCGAGGAGGGAGCAAACTTCTCAAGTTTGTTTCACCTATGGATCAAGGGGACAGTAAGAAAGCTGCCACTGAATGAACAAGGAATGGAAATAAAAAAGAATAGTTTCAAGCTCCTGGTTAACAGGCAAGCCCTTCTTTTGCTTTTTGTTTTTGGAAGGAGGATCCGTTCTGGATTAACAGGCTTGTGCAAGTTTTTACTTGGAAAATTGCAGCACTTTCTTGTAAGTACAAAATATGATTGTTTTTCTGAAAATCAAGCCTCATATCAAGGTGATGATTTTAAATTTAGTGAAACCTAGCATTTGTTTGCAGTGAATGCAATTTTCACAGCTTAAATACTCTGTATGTGTTTGTGGGATGCTCAGCTCTGTGCTTTTCACTTGCTGTATATCACTACAGAGCTGGATAATAACAATTTTTGGAAATGCTCAGAGTTATTGCATGTTCAAAGAAACAAAGTCAGCTACCCATAAAGAGTATGGAGAAATGCTTATCTATTTCAACAGCATTTTTCAGAACCACTGCCTCCTACATACACGTATGGGCGTTCTTTCTGATCAGCAAACACTTAACAGATTCTGTCTTTGGCAGGTACACTTTTAAACCATATTTCAGTCCTTGTATGTCCCCTTACACACCTTGAAACTGGATTTATTTTTTTTTTTCTGAAATTATGCCCTTATACAAATACTTGGGCTTGATAACAGTTCTAATTTCCAAATTTCCACATATAATTGCTGTCTTGTGCTTGCAAAATTGAACAGCCAAATACTTGAGAACTAAAGCTGGATGATGAATTGGAAGTGTTTCAACCTTTAACCCCACATGTCTTTAAGTCCTGTCTACTTGCATAAAACTGACAAACCCACATTTTTATGGTTTATTTTCTGTGAAACAGATCTAAACCAGCTTTTTAGAGGAAAAGGAAGGTAGATTGTGTTCTGCTTCTGTCAGTATCAAGGTAATGAGGAAATTTAAAATTATGGAGGCATTGTGTGTTATTGAAGAAAGTATAAGAAAGAGAAAATACTTAGCTTATTTTTGCAAACCTGAGCTTAGCAAAGGCAACTGACAACTTCAGAAAAATAATATTCTCCTTTTCTATAGTCACATGGCCCTGTATGAGTTGGTTAGGAGGTCATTCAGTGTAGGAATTGCTACTCGCTACAATCTGCTCTCAGCTTCCTGGCTTCAACTGAGAGATTAATCACATACACAAATGAATCCAGCCATCTCTGGCAAAAGTGTATTTTTTAAAATCTAAATTTCACATCAGTTCTTTGATATTAGACTATTTCTGGATGTGGTTTTTTACCTGCCACTTTGGCCCTTTATTGTGCTGGCTAGATTGACACTTGAACTGTGTAAATAAATACAAGAGTAGAAAGGATGTCCTGATGCATGTTAGATAGAGAGATAACTTCTAGCAGGAGCGTATACAAATTACAATAACCCACAATTCAGGCTATCACCTGTGATCTGTTCCTTTTCACATTTGTGAGATTCTGTCTTTTCTGCTTCTTGTACTGTCAGCAATTCCACTCATCTTTGATAAAAACAGCTAACTAAATTTGGAAAAAATCTTAATGCAGGAGAAATACTGCATATACTAAACTAAAGCCACCTTCAAAGAAGGTTGAGATACCTCTTTGAAATTAATGTTGCAAGCAATGTTTTGTAACTGTATATTACAAAGAGGTTAAACTGCACTAGGGAGAAAGTGGCAACAGAAGGAAAACTGTAACAGGAAGAAATAATTATTCCTATGAAAATAAAGAAGACTAGATGTGTATAAATTAGTTTCCATGCCAGAGCTAAACAGGCCCCTTAGGAAGATAATAAAGGCCTCTTGAATCTCAAAGGCTTCTTGCTGCTTTCATATGCAGCTTCTTCTATAATACCTGTTTTGTTCAAATTAAAACTCACACTCCTGTTGCCAATATAGAAATCTTTTCAAGCACATTGAAGGCATAGCTCTTGGGACCAGAAGTGGGGTAAAGCATTCTGAAGAAATACATTTTCCAAAGTGAATTTGTCATTTCTTTAACCTCATCCTGCAAACACAAACCATAACAAGAATTTTGATAAACATGTTTATCTTCAGAAGAATGTAAGATCTGAATAAGATGTTTCTTGCTTTATTGTTCAGAGTGAATGGACTTGCAGTGTAATTGCAAATGATAGAGAATATTTGTGATATATGTGATAGAGAATGAAATACATTAGCTTATTTAACAGCTGTGATAAGACTACACTATAAAACATGTCTACACTGGAAGATCTGTTTGAATAATGATGAAATTTGTGAAATTAATCATAGCCAGACTGAACATATGAGTCTAACAATAAACCGTGCATCAGTATAGTAGAGCAGTGTCAATGGAGGCCAACTATTTAAATAACTGAGTGCCAGCTGATGCTTTTGTAACAGGAGTTAGAAGCAGCCCTCAGATTTCATTAATTTTTAATAGCAGTATTAATTTTAAAATCTAAATCAGACTATGTGATAATAATTGAAAGGTCCCTTTTACTGTTTGAAGAGCCCTTATGTAAATAAAGGATGGGATAGTTTCCCTCAGAAAGAGTCATGAACCCATAAGGGAGAAATGGAAGTCTGAATGACGTGTCTGAAAAATTTTCAGCACTGCAGGATTATGTTTGGAGGAAGAAAACAAGGTGTCAAACCAATGAAAATCCTGGTGGTGACATGAGCCCTGGAAGTCCTGTGGGATCATGTGTTTTGTCCAGACTGAGGTGCTTTCTGGTACCAAATTTATGTAAAGGACTCGTTTAAGTATTTTTGTATTCAGATGTTTTACTAAAAATGACAAGTAAAAAAAGCCCAAATCAGTAGAACTGAAAATCATTCTAAATTATAGAGAATGTGATTTAGGGAGAATGAGAAAGTATGGCATTTGTAAGATGATTCTCAGAAGTAGAATGTCAGCAAATGTGAGGATTTATCTGGAAGTGGTAGGAAGGGCAAAGAACTGAAGAGTAGATCCCACATTCCAGAACTGCGCATAATTCCAGCATGGTGCAATTTGACAGTACAAATATGTGGTGGTGAAATATTTCGGGTAAAGATAAAAGGGATAGAAACCAAAAAGAGAAATAATAACAACCATCTGTTACACATCAGAAGATCTGTAAAACAGTGGGGAAAAAGAATTCCTGGAGCCGTTCTTTATGCTGTGGGACACTGCACTCCTGAGGAATGTTTACAACTCGGGTATTTGCTGGTTAGCAAACCCAACAAGCCTGCCTCACTGAAGAAGTCTGTAAAGTATGTAGAAAACAAATTTTGGAAGCAGTGCTTAACTGTGCCTGTAAAGTAAAGGCCTACTGTGAGGGACTGATGAAGAATCATTCTCTTTAGTGAAACCCCACATGTTTTAGATATAGTCACTATTGTGAATTCTACCCATTTGGATTCCTACTCATTTTTGATGACATGGCAGTCAATTTAGGAGGGAAGTGTGGTACGAAGAGATAAACATTTATCAAGTCTTTGTTCTTGCCAAGGCAAGGCTTAGCTGAAGTGTTCTTTGAAAGGCCCAAATCACCTGAGCCTGTGAGACTTCACAAACTGATAAAGTTCAATGCAAGTGTGGGCTTTGTTGCATCACTGTGGATGTTTGAATGCCCTGAAATCGTACACACAAGTCAGGGCATTGCACAGCTGGAAAGGTGAACTGTAAATAGAATGAAAAAGTGCTGATTTTTATATATATATATACATATATATACCCTTCAAAGCGCTATTTTGCTTGAGTTCCAGAAAATGCTGAAACAGGTTTGAATTCTGGTTTTGCAAAGTAGAGATTACTATTGGCTGCTTTATATTAATTTCAGGGTTACCAGAAATGTGAATGCAAGAGGTAAAGTTTTCTCTGTCTACTGCATGACTTCTCAAGTTGATTTATGCGATGACAAGCTGGCATCAGGTGAGAAGTGTTCACTGACAGAAAGAGAAACACACTGTTATTTCTAAGAGAAGTTAAGGTCAGAGCACAAATATATTCTTTTCTTGTTTATTTGTTTTTGCAAAACCCCAGGCCAGTCTGGTCAAGTTCTTCAGCCACACCAGGGTCTCCATTTCCTGCTTGGAGAAATTTAGCCCCACAAGGTATATGCTTCATTCCTGACCTAGATTAGAATCTTCTCTCTGTGGAGTTTGGTCAAAAATACAGAAAACTGCACACTTTGGTAGGGGCAGTAGTAGCACATTCAGGATACGCTTAGAATTTACTTCTTATGAATTTTGAAGTCTTGGCTTAGCAAAAACGAATAATCAAGTTAGTTACAAAAGAATCCAGGAGAACTTGTTCAGTCCTTCTTCAGTGCTAACCATACTGGAGTTCGGTTCAAGAATCTGCTGTAATGCAAACAATGATTTACAGTTAGAGACAGCTTTGGAAAGAAACATGCTTGACTGCTGTGACTAGTTGTGGTCATAAAATTCATAATCAAGATGAAACTAACCTGGAACAGAGATGAAATATGACAGTGTATAAGAAAAATATGAAAATACATTTTTCCCTTTTACAGTTTGAGAAACTTGTAAGCAGTACAACTGTTTCCAGGGTTTTCTGAAATACAAAATTATATAAGTGAGACAAGTGTATTTTTCTAAGTGAAATTAATACAGTGTTAAAAATATCATTTTTTCCAGTTAATTTGTATTTCTCTCAAAATCAAAGCACACTCTTAAAATACAGTGTGTTCAAGGAGGAATTAATTCTTAAGCATACTTGAGGTGCCTTCAAGGTTATTTATGTGGGAAGAAAGCTCTCAGTAGCAGTTGGGTTGTAACAGCAGCTACAAATACTTTTCAGGAAAACAAGAGGACAGGAACTTTGCATGTCCAATATTGTATGCAACACTCATAAACTTTATGATAAGGAGCACAGCAAAAGGGAGTTTGTTCCTATTATAGTTTGTTTAAAATTTTCCCATAAACTACACTAAGCAGAAATATTGGCTTGGATCACAAATCCCTCTCAGCCACCGCCTTAACACAGATTCTCAAAAGCACTAACCTATGTGACCTTTGTGTGAGTCTCAGATGACTCCAATTATTCTGCTGTGAGCTCTGATTCTTTTACACATCCTGCTCTTAACTTTAAAAAATTTAAGAGGGTGGAGGTCTGAGGGGAATGAAAGCTGTATCACGTGGCCTGACCACACTTTGTACCCTATCAGGCAGGCCATCGAAATCCTGGAGAGGTAGAGGGAGGGAATTTATCTCCCAAATCTGTAGATATCAAGAGCAACTGAGTTCCACCACACTGGGGTCAGCTGTGCAAAAGGACCGTATTTTGACACAGTCAGCTTGAAAAGTGATGGTGAAGCAGAGATAAATGAGAAACAGAAAGTAGGTTACGAAAGGGAACAAAAATGTGGACCAGGTTATGCAAGAACAGAGGGGTCAAAGCTTGAAGAACCTTGAAAGTTATTGGTAAAATCCTGAACTCATATCTCAATTTCAGAGGGAACCAATATCGTGTCATGAACAAGGGGGCAGCATGGTAACAGCAGGGGCAGCAGCAGTGGGATGAAGGTGAGATAGGATGCTTTGATAAAAAAAGGTGTTGCTGATGCAAACCTTCAAATTAATGCTACTTCTATGTAGAAATTTGAGGCCAAGTCTAGGTCCCACTGAACCTTCTAGCAAAATTTCCATCCAGTTCAGCAGTGTCAGGTTTTGGCTCCTGAATATAAAGTTAGATACCAGATTGCTGTGAATACACAATACACACTTCAGTGTGTTACGACTTCAAGATTTAGCTTCAGGACTCATTTGTAAGGGTTTGTTTTCTACCCCTCAAGGTGTCGCAAGTACAAAAATGTTCTCTGCTTTACATCACGTGCTACTCTGTGGCCAAAGGTACCACAGGGCAGTGGACAATCCTGAACAAAGGTTTTAGCTGGAGTCAGGAAGAGAATCAATTTGGCTGTCCTGTGAGAGTTTTCACTGTTTCAAAGAGTCTTCCTGTCTAAAATCAGAATGGAAAATCAAAATCCATTTTTAAATCTGAAATAATAACCGGAATAATGGGTAATCAGAGTGCACTAGCTGAAGTGTTGCAATATATTCACCATACTTTCTTTCAATTCTGAACTTACAGGTTTTATGGTTTTCTTTTTTTAATACTTTAAATGAACTAAAATTTTGAAATTAAAAAATGTTGAAAAAAAATGCCCAAAAAATGTTTTGACAGTTTCAAAACATTCTTCTAAGATTTTCTTTAAATAGGAAAATTAATGAAACTTACAATTCTATGTAGATAGATCAGCATTTCTTGTTTTATGCTAAAAATACTTTCACTTGCTCCTGACAAAAATTACACCCTAAAATAAATGACAGAATTTGGGATTGACTTTGACCCACAATAGAAAATACCTTCCTTCACAGTTAAACTGTTAACCACTTGCAGAAGAACACACATTTGTGTGAAGGCAAGTTGCACAGCCATGTGTACCACGTGTTGGCAACTACCTTCTTCCTATACCAGTGTATGTTAGTCTTGCTTTTGATGGAAGGTATGATCAGTCATTTCTATGGATAAGCCACATAGAAGCTATAGCTGTCAGACATAATGCAGGTACCTGTCACTGTCTGGCCTCTATATGGCAAGTGCGCTCTGACCACCTTAGACTTGCGCCCCAAAATGTTTGGATTAGGAAGTGCATCATTCTAGCTCACACAGCCAGGTTTCTTTCCTGTGAAGACCTCGATGATGAGGGAAATGCCTTTGGCTCTGAGTGGTGGGAGGCACTCTTGTCTAAGCAAATACGTGCAGACATTGTGTATTTGAATCTGCTTTTTGTTATTCCTTTTTGCTTTATCTATCAACTCCTGCTTCAAAGAAAGGATTCTGATTTCACTAATGTTTAACTTAAATATGGCAACTTCAAAGTTAGATTCAGCAGTATCTAATCTATACTTTTACCCCATCTAAAATCATAAACTGAGCTTACTTGAGACAGGGAATATTTATACTGAGTTGCCATATTTTGTAAAGAAAACAAATAAGGAGGATAGTGGTTCAGAGTTCACAGATGTTTTGGGGAAGGTGAAGAAGACAGAAGTTTTGCCTGACTAGTAAAGACAGTCATTGTCTTTGTAATCTCCCCAAAGGAGGAAGAGGGGAGAGGTAATGAGAGTGCACTGGGGTGTGCTCCACAAATCCTCCCTGGGTATTCCACTGCGGGTGGGCCTGTCCTCATACCCTCAGTGGTGGCTGTATGTAAATAGATGTGATGTGATGAAAACAAATGCTGTGAAGTCAAAATTACCACAATCACATTCATCATTAGACCTTAAGAAATAAATAATTATTTTTCAGTAATATCTTATACATCCATTTTTTTCCTGTGTTAATTTAAGACAGTAATACAGATGGGACAGTTAACAGCCAAGTCAGTTAATGGGGTGACCATCCTTGCACTTTTTGCTAAAGAATGTAAAAATGCTTTTTTAAACACGAGACAGCATTCAAACAAACAAACAAACAAACAAAAAACCACAATAGATGATTCAGCTATAAAAGCAGAAAAACATAAACTGATTTTTAAAAGCTTATTGACTATGAGAAGCTAAGTGGATTCTTGCTCCAGAGTATTTTTAAACAGGACATCTCAGAAGATCTGTTATAAACTAAATAGTTGGTAAAAAAGAGGTCTTTGGAGAATATGGGTAACAATAGAAATAGTTTGGTTTTTTTTTTAAAACTAGAAATAGTAACAGATCAGCCAGAGCATGTGGTGCTCACTTGAGTTATATAGGAAGTTAGCTATGAAATGAGTGAACTATTCGTTATGCCATACAGTCTTCTAAAATTTCTCCCTTGCTTATGAAAAGAAAATGACACAGTTTGAAAAAAAAGGCTTAATGGGGGAGTTGAGGCTATATAAATCTTAGTAAATCTGACATTTGCCTTTAGCAAATTGGTAGTAGTTATAATAAAGAATAGAACCAATGAACATATATAAATATGATTGTTATAATAAAGAACAGAACCAATGAACATACTTATGTATTATTTACTAAGTAGGACACAAGCATTGTGTTTCCATAGGCAATTATTCTTTAAAATGTGGATTTCATGGAAGGAATCAATCAGCATTGGATGGGAAAATCCTGTTGATACATTCTACTGGGTTTTTCAGAAGGATTTTGAGGAGGTCTTCATCAAATGCTTTTAAGGAAATTAAGCGTCGTGTCACAAAATGAAGGATCCTAGCATGCTTAAATAGCAAGTTTAGAGGTAGAAAAGAAACCAAAAGGAGAATTGGTTGGCTTGTCTGAAAGATGCACCAGTGGAAACTTACAGAGCTTGTTGCTGACCTCTGTGCTGTCAAACATGTATAGGTCTGGTCAAAGCAGTCAGCAAAGTGATGTGGCACAGCTTTTCAAAACTGAACTAACAATTCAGGGTAGATTTGGAGGATCTTAAGGTGCTGGCTGGATGATAAAATGGCAGATATAATTTAGTGCTGGAAGATGCAAACTGATGCACCTGGGGTTGACTCTGGGATTGACAGCTGGAATTATTAAGAGGGATAAGAAACAAAATAGAAACCATCAATATAACACTTCATAAGTCTGTGGGTAGATGTATCTTGAAGACTGTCCCCTACATCTCAAAAAGGATAAAGCAGAAATAGAAAAGCATGAAAGGGTGCTCAAAGTTATGAAATAGCTTCCAGATGAAGGTTGACTCCATTAACTTGGTATCCTGAGTAGGAAAAGAGGTGTCTGAGGGAGGAGGGAATAGAAGTCTATAGATAGTGAGTAATACAAGGGAGGTAGCACAAATAGGGCAATGGAGTAGCAGGTTTGACAAACAAAACCAGGGCTTTTTTTGCAGAAAGGGTAGTTAAATCATTGGTGGCATTAGCACAAGATTCTGAGGATGCCAGAAGTTTACATGGCTTGAAAAGGGATTAGATATATCCACAGAAGAATAATTCATCACAAGGTGTAAAACACATTGATGCTCTTTCTGGCTCAGAAAATCTTGGAGCTCATAGCATGCTAGAAGCCAGGGGAACATTACTGCATGTTTATCTTCATTTGCATGCGTCCCTAGCCTCACTTGGCCACTGCTTGAAACAGGATGCTGAACCAAACGGTCCTTTGGTGTGACTTATGATCATCCTTACGTGTCTATGCCTGCTTTCCCTCTGCCATAGCTTGGAAACTCATGTCTGCTTCTGCCGAGGTGTGAAGCAGTTGCTGGTGTTGGGGATAGAGGGAGGATGTCCATTCCCAGCAGCAGTCTTTCTCCTGTTTCCCCCACTCTGCTAACAGCCGTAAGGGCTGAGTTCTCATCAGGCTGCCTCTGACAGGTGTAGCCCAGTTTTGCATCCTGAAATTTGGGGTGGTAAATTTCCATTTTGCCTGTATTATGAGAAGCTGTGGATGAACTTGTCCTGTGTTTGGGCCCTTTCAGAGCCAGTAGACCTGACTGGTAGAGTTGTTCTCGCCTGCTGAGAGAGTTTAGCACTCAGCGTGAAACCCCTCAGAAAGGCATTCAGGAGTTTCCAGCCAAACATATAAGTCACTCCAGGATCTACTGGAACTTGGCCTGGTTTTACTCAACCAAACAAAGTCAAGCCAAGCCAAGCAAATAAACAGTCATTTTCAAAATAATTCCTAAGTCTTCAGGTGCAGAACTGAGCTGCAAACAAACAGCAAGTAGCTCCTGGTTTTTACTGAAATTGTGTTTGGGTTAATAGTAAAAACCACAATTTTTTAAGGAACTTAAACTGTTTGCAAATATGAATCATCTACAGATAAATTCATCTGAATAAAAAGTAAACCAGATATGTTTTTTCTTCAGAAAATTAGGGAATTAAATGCTTCTTTTTAATACCCTAATTTTCTGAAGAAAAATAGGTTTCATTTTAGAAATGCTATAATGTTTACTTTTTACATTTGCAAAGTAAACTTCTGTTTAGAGTTTAGTAATAGCTCACTGTAAAAAGAAAAGGTTTTTAAGTGAAAGCAAAAATCATTATAGATTAGTTTGATCCTTAAAAAACCCAAAACCCCCTCTATTTTTCCAAAACCATAAAATGTCTGTTTTGATTCAGACTCAACTGATTACATTTTGTTTTCCTTTTTCTATAGTGGCTGAACCAAAAAAACCTACTTGTTTGTCTAGCTCTGGTTTGGGTTATGTTTTGGTATGAAAGTTTTACACAGGGGTTCATACTAAATTGAATGCATTCATAACAAATTATAGCTGCATTTTCCAGCAAGAGTAAATACTGGGTTTTATCTTTGTTTGCAAATAATGGTTATTGCCCCATGAATATCAATGAGGAAGGATAGAAAGGATAAATTCAAAAATTTAAATTTGCATGGTTTTTGAAGCTTCTTGTTTTAAGTGCTTAATGCCGATTAATGCTGATGCCACATTCTCCCTTTCTTCTTTGTGATCGTTTTGACTTCCTCATCTTAAGGAAAACATTCAGAAGAAATCAGCTTCTCTCCCCTGCCCCTCCCTCTTCTTTTTTCTTCTTTTTTGGCTGGCTGTGGCTTCCCTAATTCTTCTCTTTCTTTGAGTCCTTCAGTGCTAATAAATTCTTTTAAACTAAAATTTGTTTAATGACTTTTTGAATGGAAAATTTGCTTTGTTGATTCCTTAAAAAAAAGGCAGTTTATTTTAACAGAAGAATAACTGACTTTTTGTGTAATCATTCATTTCAGTGAGTGCTTGCCAAAAGGACCACACAAACAAAACACTGTCTCTAATCTCAGTTGGCCATGCAGAGGAGTGAGCTTTCTACATGCTTATTTGCAAGATGATTTGAGGGAGAGCTGTGAGAGAAGGCAGCTTCCCCACGTGAGGGTGACTCTCCATGAGGCAGAGCTGCCACCCGTTTTCTCCTAGCTAGATACCTGGGAGGCATGTGAGGTGGTGTAAGCCCAAGGAACACGTCAGTCCTCACAGACATTATTAGCAAGGACTTGTTCTCCATGCAGTGCATGGTACTTCTGGCTGAGCTGAGTCCCTTTCTTCACCTTCCTTTGGAGAAGCAGATGCCAGTCACTGCTGTAGGCTGGGTACTGTGCTGGTTTACTGCTGGTATGTTGCTATTGCTAAATAGAGATGGTTTTCACTCACAGAAACCCCCTTGGCTAGTACAGCAAATAGGCTAAACCCCATCCTTTCACCTCAAGACCAAATAATGTTGCACACATTGCACCCACCCTCTTCCCACTGAAACCACTGTGGCTTCACTCCTGCTGTCCTGTCTCTAGCCCCCTGTCCCATGGGTCATGCCCAGGCCAGAAGGGTGTTTTGCACCCTCTCTCAGGCAGGGCAGTGCTCCATCCCATAGCCTGTTCGTTTACAAGCATGGACGCAGTCGTGACTGGGGCTACAGAGAGGGCTGGTCCCTTGGCCTCTGCTATGCCATGCATGGGAATGTATTTTCCTTGTAGTAAAAGCTGGAGGTATTTGATAATTTGTTAAAACCAATGCTATTACTAATTGCCATTTTATTGTGCCAACAGTGACAGCTACCTCCCAAAGGAAAGCAGACACAATCTATATCTGTCCTAAGCAATTTATAATTAAAAGGCCCCAGTCCTATGCTGCTTTGTGTAATATGTGTAGTCTATATTTTCATTAGGTCTTCACCCAGATTTAGCTTTAGAGTTTGCCCACCTTTTTCAGGGTGCTGAGGGTCCCTTTAAAGGCACCACAGCTTCTAGAGAGAGATTTAGAGAGCCTGGGTTTCTGTAAAGCTTCTGAACCACCATTATAGTTTACACCAGGAAGTTTACTCTTAGTTTTAGACTCGTTCGTAGCTCTCCAACCAAACACTGCATATATTTAATTCGGCATGCTTCCCTGATATCCTTTTTTTTAAAGTATGGCCTATTGCTGGTGTGGAAAAATCTTGCAGGTTTTATTCCCTTGATTTGTTTTTACCCAGTTATCTCGTTAGTATCAGTGGGACTGACTGAATGAGGAAAAATCATTCACATGAAATGTCTGTGCAATCAAGACTTCAGTTACCATGACTGAGAGACATTGAAGTCTATAATGTGAAAGACATTTTCCTTTCACAAGCTGTTTCCAAACCCAAAGTGGCAGATAGTATTCTTCTGTTGCTGGCCTATATTAATTTCTAGTGTAATCTCATAAAATGATGTAGAACTACACCAAGAAGAAATTTAGAGCCCCAACTTGAAATTTCATTTCTGCTTCACAGAGCTATAAATTGCAGTGGTCTGGCATAAGCATCTGTGGAAACATGAATTGCTTAAAACTAAATGTATATTGTTGTGTTCAAGAAGGTCGCACAGCTCTACTTAGTTTTTTGTGATTATGTACCTCAAACATCCAAGCAGAAAAAGCAGACCATGCCATATACAAGGAAACACTTACACGACCACAGCAATGAGTGATTTAGTGCAGATTACCTGAAAGACATATTCACATTTTGCATTTTAAACACTGCCATGTTGTCTGAAAATTCTGGGACATATCCATGAACAACTGCAGAGCAACCCATGTTAGAAGCACAGGAAAGTAATGGCAATCTGAAATAACAAACTCTGATTTTCAGTTTGTGAAGGATGATTTCTCTGCATTCTGGGTCATTACGATGCTATGTATCATATAGTTAAGCTTAGAGACTTCAGTGAATTTAACACCTCATTAAACAAGGCATAGTAGAAGCACATAATGAGAGACAATCTTTTCTGAAAACATTACTTACAAAGTGCAAGACAAGAGTGGAACAGAAGCATAGAAAAATGAAGCCTGTGAAGATCATGCTGTAGATCAGTGGCTGAGTCAAGAATATAAAACTGAGTTTCCAAGCTCTTAATTTCACATCATCTTATTTGGATCCCACTGCCATAGACACGAGATTAAATCTAAGCATTGTGAACCGAAACCTTATTTTTTCTGTAATCATAGCAATCAGTAACATGTGGTGGCCATAATTTCAAATAATTAGTTTATCTTTGGAACTCTCTGTATAAAATTGTTGGATTTTGCCATGTTTAATCCCCCCATAAGCATTTCTTGTACATTATGCATAATGTTGCTGCCAGCTACGTGGAGAGCACAGGGAAACTTATACATGGAAAGCTGAAGGAATTTCCACAACTGTTTCAGTATGGGGAAGGAATTTCCACAACTGTTTCAGTATGGGGCTGGCATTGTCATTTTTCTCTGGGTTCAGTGGCATACTGAGGGATTCAGCCACAACATAAAGTAATAGAAAACATTCCCAGGACATCTGAAAAAATGTGGTCATGCTCTCATCTCACTAAAATATCATTCCCCTGCAAGGAGCAGTGCAGCAAAAGCAGTGTCACATTACTTTAACAGAAGCATTTAACATTTTTACTGACAGACTCTAAAGCATGTGGTTATGGAGTGTGAAATCCTCATTAAAATTCCTCAAGAAAAATCAGTTGAGTAAATATCCAGTAATTGTCACGGTGCCCTCATTGCTGTACTTTTACAATACAGTAATTCTCTCCATTGATCAGCTTTATTCTTCTATCATAAAAAGAGCTCTGAATCTTGTTCAGGAATTTACTACCTGTCAGGGGAAATTCAGATATTTGTAAGTCTAAAGCTGTAAAAATATGTTGCAGTAACCGTGGGCTGGGTCATACCGCTGCACTCGTGCAGCTTCCCTGTGCCGCTCCTCTGGAGCAGTGGCAGTCGCCCCTCCCTGCACATCTCTCCCACTTTCCCCTTCACGTGGTGTGCACATAGAATATGGATAAGGCAAGTGGGATTCTGAAATGAGCTGGTGACTCAGAAGTGGGAAACACCATTAATCCTACTCGTGCTCAAGTCTCCTCTGGGCATCTCCCTTTACTTTTCTCTGTAGAGAGGATTTCTGGAGAGGGACCACGCAGCCTGGGTGTGAAGGGATGGGACACTGAACCGATACACAAGGCGTGTGCTGTCTTTATAAATGATCCTGGAATAGCTGAAGATTTTAGGGAAAACTTCAGTATCTTGAATAAGTCCTAGAATTTCTTCAAAAGTAGAAGGGAATGGCCAAACTCTGCCCCTGGACTGAAGGGTACCAGAGAAATTTTATAAGGGAATATGTGTGTGTGTATGCATATATATGTGTGTCCAGGGTCTCTTCCAACTATTAACTTTAATGAGCATTAGTACTATCTTTACCTTGATCCTGTCACTGTTTTAAAGTGCTTGGCAGTTCAAAAGGACCAGAGTGGGGTATTGAATGTATCTTAGAAGAGCTGCTGGCTTCTCTAGTGGCAAATTATTCTTATTTTGGTTAAACTGGAAAGTATTTACATCTTTCTTGTCTCCAAGCTGTTATGAAAATGTCTCTGCATGTTTCAGAGTTAAGAGTTTGTAGCTATATGACTCCAATAACACGAGGCTCTCAAAAGAAAATTCACAAAGGCCTAATTTTAAAACATCTTTTCTGCCAAACTTATTAAACCTTTGAACAAGGAAACATTATTAAAAAAATCAGGTAGTCTGTGAAAAGTGAGTGTGTTAAAATTGGAGGCCAAACCTCATTGCTAGCATATGAAATAAAAAGATTCTTGTCTTAAGATGCAAACCTGCATTGAACTTTAACTGTTGAGTAGCAAGGCTCTGCTTTAGTCCGGGCTGGACTGCTCCAGGAAGTTCAGTAGTGGATATACTGGGATCTGCCAAAGAAACCGGTCCAAGTAATCAACTGTATGGTTATTATGAAATCATACACAAAATGATCTAGTTCAGCACATTTGAGAATAGATTAAAATGTTCAATACGAAGCTGGTATATTTTTTCTTCACATTTTAACCAGAAGGTGGCACTGTATCATGTCTTTTGCAGGCAAACCATCTTTTAAAAATATTTTTTAAGAAGACTGGGGCTTTACAAACAACACTACCTCAGGTTTTTCTTTTTTGCTGTTTTTCGAGGGATTTATTTGCTTATACAGATGCGATGGATCATCATTCCTACATGTTTCATCCTCACTGAAAAAGTGTTCTTTGTTGGCAGTCTGATACTCATATTATTGTTTAACTATCCAGATATATTTCTGGTCAAAACAATTTGAAGAACTTTATATAGAATACTACCTGTATATATATACTGTTGTGAAATGTTATTTCAATTCACAGCTATGTTTGAAATAATTTATAATGATGCCAAAAGAAATTATATCGCTTTCATTCACAACCGGGGCAATTGCATACCACTAAATGTAGAAACCTCTTATTTATGGTGGCTCAATAAAGCTGTTCTCTTAGAACAGAAACAGGACCTGCTTAAAAGCCAGAAACCAAAGCAGGTAGTTGAAATAGTCTGAATGAGTGGGAGAGATTTACATTTTACAAATGGCTTAACCAGAGTTCTCAGGGGTTTGAGCAGGTATCTGAAATCAGGAAGGAATGTCAGCTGTTTTAAAAAAAAATGTGTTTGTTTGTTGTGTGTGTATGGTTTTTGAAAGGCAGGGGCTTGGCAGGTAGTGTCAGTCAGATATACTCCTACAGTCCATGGACTCATGCAGATTATGGGAAAAGATTTCTAAAGGGGATAACAGTCTCAAAGATTGGATCAATCTCTTCAGCCACCCATCATGTGGACTCCGTGATGGCTTCTCCTCTGGGTCTGTGCCAATTTTAGTTGTGTCCTGTGCAGTATGGGCAACTGTCCATTGGCAACCACACAGATACCAGCAACCAGCCGTAAGAGGGTGACAGCTGCTTATCATCCAAACTAATCCAGCATTCTAAACAGTAAAGATCTATTTTACCTGTCCTTAATCAGCTGTTAAAGGAATTTTGCACATAGTGCAAAAATAGTGAGCCAACGAACACATTCTGCTGAGCTACAAGCCTGCCCCATACAGGAAGAAAGCATCCATCTCAAAGCATGGATTTTCAGTAACAACTTTTGGGGTACTTTGCTAGAATGTTTTCACACCAAAATGGAAATAGAGCTGTATCTGAAAGTGAAACATATTTAACTTTTCTATGGTGATCCCAAAACTAACATCTCTGTTTTTCACATTGGGATAGGTATAAGTGTCTGTAGTACAGGGTACAGGTGAGTTCACAATGGCATTTGTGCAAACCTTCTAAATCCAGCCAAAGCAAGGAATTGTAGTGTCAAAATCAGAAATGCTTTGCACTAACCTTGCAAAGAGCCTATGGTCACTATGGCTGCTTAAGATTTTAGACATTCAGAAACAGCAGCTTGACTCACCACAAGGGACTCATACAAATGCTTTAGAAACACGCATTATAATCATCTCCTTAACCACTGGTTAGCAGATCATGTTGACTGGTTTGACACTGAAACATCCTTGCATCAGCAAGTAACAAAAATCATATCATGCAATCAACAGATTTGGTGTGTTTCTGTGCTGTACATGGTTGCAAACCTTATGCATCCTCTACAATGTGCAATCCAATCCAAGATATTACACTAACAGAGTGAAAAGCCTACTGATACTATATTGCATCAACTTGAAAGTGATGGCATGGTCTGTGTTTCTGATTTTGAGGACCAAATACTGGCACTGCCATATCTTAGAATCTGTCAGCTGTGTGCCTTCGTTGTATCTCAGCACTGAACCACACCTTCTATCTGTATTCTGGAGGGTACTGCAGACATGCAGCTAAGACCTTTCCATTTCTAATAATATATGATGCAAAAGGTCACGAGACAGATGAGAAACCATATTCAATCAATACTGGACTGATTTTTTCCCCCCACTGATTTTGGAAAGTGTTTCCATGGTTCGTAAGACTCTGGGATACACAGAGAAAGAACAGTTAACTGATGTGCCTGTAAACATATTTATTTGGCGTTTTGCTTCACTGAGCATAGAAGTCATCTGGCCAATCTTAATTTTTTTCTAAGGGACCATCACAAAAAGACCCTGTAACACAAAGGAAAAACAATCTGCAAATGCTCCCTTGAAATGTGGCCTTTTCTGCCTAGTTACAGAGCGAAATCGATACACAGCTGCAGATTTGTTGACCTGCACATGAGACTGAAACTATAATATGAAAAAAATGAAATTCTTCCCTGATGATAGATTTTTCTCTATTTAGATACCACTAGTGGGAACAATATAATGACTGGAAGGATCTGCAGACCCCTGTATAATGTTAGAGAAAGTCATGTTGAGAAAGGGCATATGTTCTCTACATCACTGCTCCTTAATCTTCTCAGATTTTCACAAAGAAATCATATTAATCAAATCTGCTTTCAGCTATATGAAAAGTGTAGTTTGAATGGTTCACAGCTTAGGAAGAAATTGAATGTAGAAGAAAACCTTGGATAGAAATAAGCCTAGAACTTAAAATAACTTGCTGTTGTCAGTATCTCACTTTATGATTCTGAATAGCTGTGACAATTATGCATCAGAAAGCTCTGAAACTGCCCCATACTGTGGCTATGGAGTGGTCCATGAAGGCAATACAGGAGCAGAGGAATCGCCAGATGAAATCAGACTGGTGAGCCATCTGCTACTGGCTTGAAAAGAAAAAAAGCAAACCCAACAAAAAATCATACCCAGAAATACATCAGCAAGGGGCAAAATTCTGCCTGGTACTGAACAGATACAACTGCTCTCCCACATCATTTGAAAATCTGCTTGGGAGTTGAGGGAGATTGGGCTGTATATATATGAGGTGCAGGTTTTGTTCCAGTCTTGCTCCCTTTCCATTGCCCTGTCGGGGACAAACTGAGGGGGCAGAGAGTGGACACATTCTTTCGGTTCCATGCAGCGGAGGGGATGGGTGTAGAGGGGAAAGCAGCTGGCACTCTATAATGACTGGGAGAAGCCAGCATATTCCTCCATATATAGGACCTGTCAAAGAGTCATCGTGCTTTCTTAAAGCAGGGTAACCCTCCAGTGCTCCCTCTGACACAGAGCTGCCTTCTCATTTTGGGTTGTTTTGAAGACAGCCTTAAATCTGTGGAAATATGTTTTTTAATTAAATATACCAAATAAAAGACACAACACTTGCATGTGGTTTCCTCATTGCTATTAGTGTTTAGTGTTTACTGGGCACGACTGTTGTGTTTGGCACCATTCAGACTACAGAGATAGACCTGTTTCCCGTGCTGGAAAGCTGATGACCCACCCAGTCTTGCTCACCTTGGAATCACGGGGATACTTGCTGCTGACTTTGGATATTAAGAATAGGGGGGACATGAAGGTGCACTCCTTTCCTCTCTGTCAAATTTGAGTATCAGACTTTTAGGTAGATGATCACCACATCATAAAGTAAGCTTTGGGATATGAATGACAGAATGTTGATTCTGGCGATAGATTCTAGAGAGCACTTCTGTGTCACTTAAAAAAAAGGTAACAGCATTTCTTTTGAAGGTAAAGTATATTTGATTCTAGAAAAACCATGAATAAAAAGGAGACACCAATCCAATGAGAATTATATTTTAAATTGGTGCCAGAAAAACAGGATATTCCTGAGGTCTTTCTGAACATGTCTACTACTGTCTGGACTCTGGAGAAAATCTACTAACAGCAAAGGCATGACATTAGATTACAACCACAAAATTGCAGTCTTAAGACTGTAATGAAAATGGGTTAAGTCTATACCATTTCTTATTTGTATTATAATTCCTGCCACAAGAATAGCCTTTCCTGGAATTATTGAAAAGGAAAGTCTCCCTTGCTTGTAAATGTAATTTCATTTTTCCTCTCACTGTATTTGTAAAGATAGCTGAAACTGTTTAGCTTACCATTTTTCAGAATGCTATCCAAGTCTGAGGGTGGTTACTATAAAAGGAATCTAGCATGGGCTAAACATTATTACACTGTGGTGTTTGAAATCAGGAGTGTTTAATTATGTACAGACACATGGTGAAGTCAAACTTCTAAGAAGTGAGAAATGAGATTTGTAGTCTATGGTGCTTGCAGATGTTCAGGATTGAGGTGTTAAGACCTCTGTCTGCTCTGGTTGCTGTTGGATTTGACTGCTATGCATATGCCACAGCATTCCTAGCTTACGAGAAGACAACCTTCAGATTTGCAGGTCTTTTGCTAGCTGGGATATGTTGGATCTCAGTAAAGTAGGGGAATAATTCTGTGCTCAAAAAGCTAATTCTACAAGAACGTGACATTATTTATTTTTTTTTAGTAGGTCCCAATTCTGATGTTGGTGAGAGTGGAGATACTTCTTGTAGTTAAGGGAAGAGGTGTCCAACACACAGTCTGTATGATGTGTGTTAAGTCACATGACTGGGTGGCAGGAGAGGCTGTGGGCCTCAGAAGTACAGTGATGGGGACAAGTGTGCCAGTGCTATTCACTGGGTACATAGTGATCCCCTGATTGTATAGAGGTGCCTTCACAATGACATCTGTCAGGAGGAACGAGCCATGGCAAGGTGAAATGCTTCATGCGTGGCAGGAAGACCTATTTTGTGTGTGGCCACTTCACTGATAGGGATATATGCCGTTAGTATGACTCTTTTTAGACAGGTGGGTTTTGCTGTGTGTGCTGCATGTGTGTGCCTGCAGAAGCATTGAGCTAGGTCCTGCGGCCTGCCTTTGCAGGGAGCCTGGGCACTACTCACTTACAGCACTGTTTGCTTTGAAACAATCACTCAGACATAAATGACTCGCTATGAGGTGCTGGAAGTCATGCTGGTTGGTGTAGCATTCAGCGGTCTAACAGCCTCAAGCTCAGTGCAGGAGAGGAAAGACAAATTTTTCACTGGAGTTGTAAAAAAGTAAAGAAAGGAGCATGCTGCTTATATTGCCTTTTTGATGCTGTTCCTATCTAGAAATTGCAGTAGACAATCCAAGGTGAGCTATGATGTTTTAAAAGCACTTATTGAAGGAGGTGATGAAGATTGCTTGCATAGAGTCAAGCTTGCTGGCATGTTAAAATCAAAGCCTGAAAGTATGGAAAAAACCCCACCTGATTTGGGAGAAAAGCTATGTTTTTAGAATTATTTCAATTATTTTTATATTATTCTACTTTTGCTAGATCTTCAATTATTGACTTTGAATGGCCAGCTAATACGTGAAGGTCTCTGGTGTCCTGCAGCAGACTAACAGTAGAGGTAACTTAGCAGGAAACCGTGATTAACTTGGAGCTTGTGATTCAGTTTTACTTGACTCTTCACTTTGCTTTTTGCCCAGAAAAGTGGTTGGGAGCTGAAGCTGACTCTTTTTAGAGTTATACTGAGTGCTACGCATGCTGTGCTGCTGGCAGCAGAGGGAGGCTGGACTCATGCAGGTGCCATAGCTCTCCAAGCACTTTGTGAGGGTGATGGTGAAGAGTGAAGGCAATGGTCTTATTCCAGGTATACCATAGTGTGGTGTAGTGTGTATATATAGATTCATCAGTGAAATTGACAGTTCCCCCTGGAAAAGTATAATCATAAGAGATTGTTATCTCTCTGCATGCTCCCATTCTGGACTCACTTTAACTATTTCTATAGCAGGGATGACTTGTTAAAGAGACAAAACTGTATGTTCATTTCCTTCCTTGATGCAGCACTTGTCTCTTCGTAGCTCAGCACAAACCTTCAGTCATTTGGCCATTTTATCTGTCTGTACAGACAGAAGACAGAGTTGGCTAGTGTGAGTATTTGGAAGATTTTGAGCTCACTTAGATGGAGAAGAGGGCCAGACGTAAGTCCAAAGGAAGAGAAGGTAGCACAGACTTGAAGTCCTGTGTCTTTAGGCACAGGAAGGGTACCAAACCCTAGCCTTATGGTGGGAGTGCTCTGAAAGTCTCCAGCTGTGATTTTTGTGGTTTTTGGAAAGTCCGCTCATTATGGTAAGATGGACTAAAAAGCTGATATTCAAGAAATGTACAGGCTGCTGCCCCTGACATTTTCAGACAGAAGGTTATAATGTTTAAACAGATATATTCTTTTGCAATTCAGAATGAAAATATGAAATTGTTGTTATGGATAGCCAAATACAGTCTATTTAACTAGGGAATTAGATACAGATTCATTCATGACTGCTAACTTTCCTCTGTCTCAGGAAGGCCTTCCTCCCAAGCAGCTAATTGCAGGAAGTTCGTAGTAGGTAGAGGTCACTTTGTACCTGTTCTCTTTCTTCTGCTTTTTCTCTAAGGAACTGGTATTAATCACTGTCGGATGCAGGATACTGTGCTGACAGTCTTTGCTCTGACTCAGTGGTGTTCTGAAGTTGCACTCTTATGTATCTCGGTTTCCATACCAACTGCTTAGCTGCTTGACGTTGCAGACTCTTGGGAAATGTTTGCTGCAGACATGGTTTTCTAGCAACTGAAACCTGAGGAACACTTACATAAACTTTATAGATCTCCCATTTTATAAATCTCTCCTCATCCTAGTCTTCTTTCGTCCCTACTTTTTTTTCCTTCCATTGCATTCTCTCAAATGCCCGGTGTCTTGCTCCTTCTCCAGATACATTCCTGAATGTTGATTATGTTTTCTTGCCTCTCCTTTTCCTTCTCAATAAAGAATTCACTTGTATCACTTGATCCAGCGGGCCACCTACCTTGGCGAATACTGCATTAGGTTGTTGTCCCTGGTATTCTTGGACTTCACCCGAACTAGGATTAGTTCAGGTTCTTTCATGTACCCACTAAACCACAGTAGAGTTACAACATGATTTTTTCTGTATTCGGTAGCTTATAAAGAGGGCAGCACATACCCTAATCTAAATGCTAAAATGTACTCTATTTTGAATGGCTGCTCACACTTCCTCTTTGTCACAGGTGGCCAGGTTTGTAAAAGGAGAGGAAAAAGAATTGTAAGCTTGCTAAAATTATTGAACCTTGAAAAGAACAGCTAGTATAACCCCTGTCTGTCTGTCACAGAATGGTTGAGTGTCTAGAAACATTACAGCATTTCTTATATGATTAATGAAAACAGAAAGAAATCATGCAGTCTAGATGAGGTGTTTGTAACGAGAGTCAGAGTATCAGAGTGGGCTGACTGGAAAATACCAACATTTGGGTAAAAGGGGAAAACCAAAACTTTTGACCTTAAGCACAAAAATTGTCTGAAAATCAGAACTCAAATATGCAGTTAGGGACTTGATACAATTTCTAGTTGGGCTTCTTGTTGGTCTGTCATTCTCTATTGCTCAGTTTGTTTATTCCATGATATGCCATCTCTTGCTGATCTACTGGACTTACGAGAGCTGTTGGGAGACAATGATGAAAAGCTTAGTTTCTGTTGAGAACTAGATATTGAAAAATAATGTCTTTGAAAAACTGTGGGAAAATAGATTTATATGGCTATCTATAAGCCTTAATTGAGACCAATCTTCTACAATCCTAAGAGACATTGTGATTTTTGTTTTCTTCAAACATGCCATAGCATGCTAAAGTAAATTACTGGAGGAAATATACTGAAGGGGCAAGAAAAATGTTTTGGTTATGATGCCATCTGTCCAATGCTAGCTGACTGCTGAGGCAGTGGAAAGGGAAATTAATATAATACAGTTTCTGTAGTCTTCTTAAATCTCAAATTAAATTAGCATCAGGATTGGCACATTTAGACTGAGTTGATGGCTGTGATTATGGCTCCTTCTTGCTTTCTTTAGTTTCATTTATTGTTAGTTGCTATTATATGTTTATTAAAAGTAATTTAATAAATCATGGGATTTCCTGCCTGTAAAACAATTATCAGAATGAAGTGTGATGGCAATGGTTGGGGAATATGCTGAAATCTGGTAACCCTTTGTGAAGGCAAAGCAGGACACAAATCCTTACTATTTAATTAAAAAACTATTTCGTATAATAGTGCTTTCCTCTACTCACCATAAGTGAGTGAAGCAGGATTTGAGGCATCTTCTGGGTTCTAACTCTATCTTTGTGGTAGGTGAGCGTGCAAAGGTCACTTCTGTCAGTATTTTTGGGAACCAGTGCTGATTAGTATGTTGGTTATTCAGGTAGAATGATGACTGGGCAGTATCGTGACACTGGGGACAGAAATTCACAGTTTTCTTACACAGGTGAGTACTGAGGACTGTAGTGGAATGATTTTAGGGAATCACTGCCCGATTAATTTAAAAATTTCAGAGGCCTCTGGGTATCCAAGTACAGACTCTGAACTTCATCGAGCCATGGACGTATGTGAAGCCATTCAGAACCAGGTGCTTTTTAGTGGCCTTTCTGTACTGTTTGAATACCTCTATTCAACTTGCTTAAAAGGTCTCCAATCACACAGTGAGAGTGAGGAATGGTGGAGGAAGCAATGAAAGTTTGGTGAGGGGGAATGGGGGAGACTGAGAGAAAAAGAGGGAGATTGTTCAGACAGGCAGAGAGCATATGAGCAATAACTGGGACTGTGTTTATACTGTCATGTTAGCTTAGGATTCAAGGTCACACTCAATGGTTTCCTCATTGCTTACACATTAATGTTCACCCTGGCCTTACTGGCTGTCAGGCAGAACTCAGGTCTGACCATGAACACAGCTGCATACACACTCCGCAAAGGCCCAACGATTTGGAGGTCTAGGGAAGAGTCAAAGTTTATGTGGAGGGAGCTGAAAGAGGCAGGCTGGTGAGGGATGAAGTGAGATAAATGATGGAGCACAGGACAAGGAAGGGTTAATCTCGAGGGGATTCAAGAGAAAGCAGGATGTTAGCCAGGCTGGCCTGGGGGACAGAGGAGGCCGTTGTCTTCTGCAAATGGAAACTGTGTCTAGAGGTTTTCCAGTAACTTCACTGAGATGCAGATTACCAGGAGTCACCCTCCTCATATGCTAAGCTGGTGTGAAGCCTGGAGAGAGCTACTGACAGCAGCCACCTTCTCTGACAGCTGCTCTGGTCAGTGCATAGCCCAGGGCAGTACCTGCCCAAGGAGACTTGTGTTTCTCATCAGTGGTGGAGAGAAATTCTCAGCATAAAGATGCAACAACAGCAACAATATTTTTTTTTTTCCTGGAGTTCAAAACAAATAATTCCTGTTCATACAGTATCTCTTTAAAACA
Organism: Falco naumanni; assembly: GCF_017639655.2. Classification (NCBI taxonomy): domain Eukaryota; kingdom Metazoa; phylum Chordata; class Aves; order Falconiformes; family Falconidae; genus Falco; species Falco naumanni. The sequence goes on from NC_054057.1 coordinate 37,474,237, forward strand.
GACAAATATTTCTTAGTAATAGCTGTGGTACAAGGAATTAACATAACCCTGAGCACTCTCTGAGGACAGTGCAGCCTTTAGAGCCAGAGAACACACCTACACCGAGTATGATGTGTGCTTGTATGACTCAAAGATAATATTTGCAGCTGTGGTGGTTTGGTTCCTCAGAGCACGCCCTGAGCCTTCCTTTCACACTATATTACCCTAGACTGCATTGTTCTGTAAGGGAGACGCTGAGTCTGGCTCTCTTTGGAGGATGCCGGGAAGCCAGAAAATGTGCATGTGGTACTGAATACCACAGGATCACTCACGTTCATCTCAGAGGTGGCAGGCTCATTGCAGCTAATAATTCCTCTATCAAAACCTGGCTCCTCACCATCTTCTTAAACCCTGAAGCAAATGTAATAGTACCCTCAGGCCCTCAAGAATGCTCGTACAGCAGGAATTTGGCATCTTCCAAATGTGATTCATAGGCTTATTCATTATGTTGTGCCCCTTAAAATATGAAGAGGAGAGTCTAGGTACACTGCATACATGAGTTTGTTCCCATTTGATGAGGGAATATGTTTGCCTGGCCTGGAGGACTTGACATTTCTGATAAACTTGGAATTGAAGGAGCTGGTGAAGACGCAGTTGAGAGTGCACATGGGGACGAAGAATTAGGAACACTCAAAGTTTATATGGAGAGAGGTGGACCAGCTGGAGGATAGACTGAGATAAATGATAGAATAATAATTAATAAAAAGGAGATATAGAAGTATTAAACAAGCAAGCAATGAACAGGAATCAGATAAGCTCTGCAGCTGGGTAGGCACCATGGTTACCTGTTGAAGTTACATGGCAGAAGGAGAGAAAAGATCCCTGTTGCAGTTAGCGTTGAATGGCCACAATCATGGTATCTAAGCTTCGTGTGTTAGATGACTTCTCAAATTTACAGTGTCTGAACAAACATCCAAGTCAGAGTATCCAGACATTTGCCTATGAGCTGCAGAGGACAAATTCTCAAAAACATTATAGACTGATCTCATGTTGCGATATTTTCAAATCTAGTACTTATTTTGTTTATTATTATTTTATGAAATGTATTACAGAGGTTTCTGCAAGTCTGAATCATGACTCAGGATGTACTAGATACAGTAAAAATAGATGTTTCTTATCTTCAGGAGGGTCAAAATGTGTAACAGGAGACTGCAGAAGGAACAAACACAGGAAAACATGATTAATAAGGTAGACGTACAACCTTTAGGTTGTAGGTTTAGTCACTTATGGATATTGGTCATGTCATCTAAGAGACTGTTTTAGTCTTTCACTGTTCTGCATCTTTTTCAGTAGAAAGTATTAATTGGCTAGAAGATCCATCTTTTTCAAAGAAAAGTCACAGTAAAAATGGTATCTTTCCTTCCTGGAAATTGAAATGCCTCAACACAGGGACAAGTCATTAGTTAGCATGCAGTCATTCCTACCTTATTCAAATACCGACTTTCTGCCTTACCCACCTGAAGGGGGCTGCACAATACACAGACAGGTTGTTTAAAAAGGCTTCAGATGAGACAAGAAGAATAAGAAATAGGTATAATGGTGAAAGTCCTTGGCAGAATGTAATGCTGGACAAAGGTGTGTGGTGAAAAAAAAAAAGAAACAGAGTCATAAAAGGAAAGATAGTCTTAGAAGGGAGACCTTAAAAATGATACAAAAGAAGATAGTAAGCTTTGGAGGTCATTTGGGGTAAAGAGAAATGACATGATCCTTATAGCAGAGAGAATTTTATATCCAGCAAATACAATTCACAGTCTTTTTAAGGACCTGCATAATAATTTGCTGGTGAGAAAGAAACATTTCTTCTCACTATGTGGTCATTCAAACCGTGCTAACATACTGGCACCCTGTGCATGTTATGGGATTGCTCCTTGGTGAATACTGAATAATTACTCTTACCACTGGAGAGATTAATAGCATGAAAATTAAGCTTCTCTAAATGCAATCTTGATTATTGCGGCTCTGAGTGTGTTGCTGGGAATGCATTGCTCAAGTGTTCAAAAAAGTGCACAGTATGCACTGTGTTATCAGTAGTTTGAAAGTTAAGAGTTTGACGGGAATTTCAGCATTAAATGTAATCCCATATGAAACACTCTCCAGGAGCTAATCTATTGCCATTTCCTGTTTATATGACTAGATCAGCCATAATGAATTAATAAAAATACATGGCAACTCGATGCACTTAGCAAAGCATGAACCACTGACACATCCTTGAAATGCCTACTGGCTTATACAACACATTTCTTTTGCCCACTGCCTAGGCTTTTTGAAAGTAGTGTTTTATTTTGGCACTTAGCTTAGGCACAGAGCTATGTGGAGGAGGATGTCTGTCTCCCATACCCAGATTAGATCCTGGGATAGTACTGTTGCTTCTGCACCCAGCACAGACTGGAAGTTTTGTCCCAGTAGATTGGGAGTGCCTTTGTGCAGAATCAAGGAGCTGGAAACATGGAGCAGAAACACAGCCATTTGTTACTTTACCCCTCAGTGTCTGACCTTGGGAACCCCATATTGGCCGTTACTGACCTGTTTCCAACCTCTTCACACTGTGAGAGGGAGTTGTGGTTTCCTATGCAGTGCTGAGTGAGGACACAGTGCCAGCACAGACCAAGTGGTGTGCCCCAGCCCCTCCTGGAGCAGGGACCACGTTACATATTCAGCAGGACTTTCAGAGTTCCAGTCCTTGGGAGATTTCCATGATTTACCTTCTTAGCACGTGCTTTTCCTATTGTTGGTGTGGTGCTTTCTGACAACTATTTCTCCATCCAAACCTACAGATACCTGAAGGACCTGCTCTTAGCAAGACACAAATCAGGGGCATTTCTGATGTGGGTTGTATGAGCTCTCAACTTGCTCAGGACAAGCTTGAGCTCTGTGTCAGCACTGGCCAAGTTACAGTTATGCTGGATCTGTGGTTAACTAGCACTTACGTTTCCTAGATTTTTCCATTACCTATGGTATCCTGGACCTCTTTCAGTTCAGATAATGGAGTGTTAATAAAGGTCCTTTTGCTGTAGTTTGCATTAAAAATGAGACAAACTTTTTTTTAAGGAAAATATATATTTTTCCCTCTTGCATTCATAAAGCAGAGAAAGGGGTAAGACCCATATTTAAAAAATAATAACGAAGAATAGAAAAAGAATAACCATGGAAAAATCAACTCAAGTCATTTGGGAGGAAGAGAGAACAGGGCAGACATATCCTGCCGTAACAGTTCCATGGCACCGTACAACTGGAAAAAAGGGTTCTTTCAGTTACCATTTATTGTTAATGCTCAGTTGTCCAATGTTTAACTAATTCTTTCAACAAAGTTTTGCAATGACAGTTCTTTTTTTTTTTTTTTTTTTAGTTTTAAAGGTTAAATCTCTAAAGCAGTACATGGAGAAAAAGGAACTGAGCTTATAGGACAAAACGTGACACTGGGTGCAGTGCCACTATCACTGTTCAGTGAACTTACTCTGTTAGTGTTTTTTTCCTGTATGAAGACCAGGAAACACCCATGATTCTCTCACAAGTGGCCTTGTCAGAATTTTTTCATGTTAAAAAGTTATTAAAATATTTACAATCTTAATTAATAATGAAAAGGCTGCACTAAAATACTTTGCTTTCATGTGACAATTACAAAACAACCGCTTAGCCAGTTAACTGCAAATGAAAAAAGAAAGGGAAGTTTTCAGCCCTGAAAGCTTTGAACAACACCAAGTACAAGATGGTGGGTTTTTTGAGAGATGGGAGGCTGCTATGGGACACAAAGTGCAGGAGATAAAGGGACCTTGCAAGAACAATTGACATGCCTATGTGAGGGAACTGCTTTTCAGAAAACTTACTTGTACTTGTCCAAAATGATAATAAGGATTAGAGCTTTACTTTCAGTTTCATTCCAGGAAAATGTAAGGATTTTTATGTTCAGAAACATGCCAGGTTTTCTTTAAAGTAGCCATTGGTACAAAATGAGGAGTTGTAACCAGAAATCCCTACTTGGTAACACAAACTTATTTTCAATTTAACTGGAAATTTTTCTAACAGCAAATGTTTATATGCAAATTGGGATGGGTGCATGTTGTGAAATCTTTGGAAAGACAGGAGGAAGAAAGATACTGATGAGCAAGTATGAAACCAAGGTACTCACAAAGCTCATACTCATTAATGTACAAATTTTCTTTTACTTTTCAAAAAACATGTTGGTTTAGTGAGAAATTCACCAGCTGGTTGTCTTCTGAGAGATTATGGGATTGTTACAAAATGCAACTTGCTTACTTTATTTTTTAAAAAAAAATCTGCTTAAAGTTAACACTATGGATGAGAGATTTCAGTCATACCTGCTACACCACCTCCTCTCTTGCTATTCCTGCCATTCAGTTCTTTGGAGCGATAGAGCTGAAAGTAGATTAGAGCGTCTTTCAGAGCTGTTCCCCCAAACCAGCAAAGGTAAAACCTCTAGAACTACATAGGTCTTCAAATGGCTTTTCAAATGGCTCACAGTGATGCTGAGCTTTCTGTTTGCAGCTCATTCAAGCTGTAGAACACTTCTACACAATGGAGATTATTTTCTCTGCCAGCATATCCTAGGTGTCTCAGTGTTTCCCGGATTATAGCAGTCATTAGAGTGCTGTGGGAGTGCAGCCCATCTGTCCTGAGGGAAGGGTAAAATGTGGTCACAGTGATTATAAACACAGTCTTGAACAATTACATGAAACGATGTGGGAATGGAAAATAGTGATAATGTGGTAAAGGACCACAAACACAGAAGGTTGGTCTGGTGATGCCATGCATGCTTCGCCTTTCTTTTCTTCTCATTGTGTGCAGCTTGGTTGAAATTTCCAAGTAAATTTAAATTCTGACTCCAGCCTACACTCTGTTCTCAGCACAGGTTATACACAGTTCTGCCGTGGGCTGTCAGTAGCCTACAGCATACTGAGTAAGCGTGAAAGAACAATTTTACTTTTTTGAATGACTGGTGTTACAACCCTCCAGTTCCTGATCTGGGACTATCACACCGGAGATCTCTGCTCCTTAGATCATTCTTAATCGTGACATAAACAGAAGGCAGGTAATGGAGAAGGCAGAGATTGGAAGGCCATAATACTGGTCACATGAAATATGGAAAAAAAGCAGATATACAACATATAATTTTCCTTGAAAGTAGTGTCTGGCAGCGAGATCACAAAAGGCTGGGCTTTTTTTGCTCTAACAAGGATTAGCAGTACTTTATTCTGTTTGTTCTGTTCCTTATCTGTCATGATTCTTCCTTCTTCCTGACTATTTTTTTTAAATCCTGTGATGGGTGGAATGTCACCCCGGTTCTTATGACTGTATTTATTACCATAAACCTTAATATTTTTAAATAATATATGATTACAACTGAGTTATTTCTGCATTTGGTGGCTTTTTCTCTTTCAATAATTTTGTTTTGCTCCTTACCACGGCTGTTTTCCAGTTCTCTGGACTTCCCTGCATCTGATGGCACTCCATTTAAATAACTGCATAATCATTCCACATCTCACAGCGATGGCAAGTCTGTGGAAATTCTGAGTTAGGACTGCCTGTGGGATTAGTGCATGAATAAACTGCTAGGCTCTTTGTGAGTGCTTGGAAACAGGAAAACATCTACCATCTATTTCCTGAACGTTGTCCAGCACCTTGTCCTTTTGGGGGTATAAAACAATATGTTAAATCCTGAGTAACATTCTACATCGGTTTGCACTCACGCAGCTCTACCAGTTGATTCATTTCCATTACTATCATTGATATTAACCCAGTTAGATATGATGGTCCAGGCTGTTATTTAAGTCAAGGGCTATTACATGGCAAAATGGGGTGAAGTGGCCAGAACATAATGAAGAATAATTCCCCAGCTCTGAAAGAACAATCTGGAGCTGGTGCTGAGAGACAGTGTAACAGTCCCTTACAGTATCTTCCACGCTATTTCTCATGCTCCAAAAATCAGACAGTGATTTTTTTTATCTTCAAAGAAATAGGGGGGGGGGGGGGGAATCTAGTTTGCTTAATACTGTATTAATTTTGTTTCTGTGTATGTAATATGCATTATCTCTAGTAATTGCTGACAAATCTGAAATGCCTACGTCAGTATATTGGCCGTCAATAAATGAGAAGTGACAGTAAATATATGGTTGGCTGCTGGACATGTTTCTGAACAAGATTGCTATAGTTAAGAGTGGAAAAATGCAGGACAAAAGGGCAAGAACTTCTGGTGGGAAAACATCTCTAGTATTATATTTATTCTTTAAATTGTCTTTTGATTAACTTTGTAGATCACTACGTTCCTAGTGTAGGTTAGTCATTATTTAATTAAAAGATAGAGACAAAGAAGAATCCTGTTTATAACTCTTAATCTACTTAAGTTATTATCTAACCAGCAGTCCTGAGAGAATATTCAACATATTGAACTGATTTGTGCATGCTTCATTAGCTCTTTATATCTTAACTGTACATAATCATTCCCAGCTCTGTCATGGTTGTCATGGTGGAATTTCCACTGAAGTCCAATGAACTCTGAGTGTAAATTGACTGCAAAACAGTGACTGGGACAAATTCTCTCTTTATCTGAAACCTTTGAAATGCCACTGGCTTGAGTGGAATTGCTGGAGACGTGACTGAATTTGGTTTAATTTTCTGGTATTTATTCAAGTTAGTGCCTTGAAGACCTGGAGTTCTCTCATTTAATTTTAATATTTTGAGCTGAACTTGACAAATACTGATAAAAATAATGCCTTTAGGGTTTGCTTGAAAAGCCTTTTTGTGACAACCTGAAAGATTTCTGTTAGCATCAGCAAGCCCTTGACTGAGCTTTTAGTGGTCATAGAGGAAAGGTAATTGAAAACATCAGTCAACTAATAGGGTGCTTGAAAAATGGTAATTTTTTCACAGATTTTTAAAAATACAACAAAAGTTTATTGCATTCAGATTTGTGAAAGTACAGAAATTTAATCTATATATGAAATTAATATAATTTTGTTTCATTCCAGGTTCAGGCCACATTTTCTGGCCTTTTCTTTCTAGTATAAAAGGAAAATAAAAGGAGAAGGTGGAGAAGGAGAGACCCAGAGCAGTCAAGGCTTTTTCTATTCACCCTGAAAAAGGGGAAATATTTGAAATGAAATTATTCCATCAGATTTTTCCTCACTTACTTCCCCTCTTCTTTTCTTTTTCTTTCTTCTCTCCCTTTTTCCATCCTTTCTTCTTTCCTTCATAAAGGAAAAGGTTTAAGGAAAATAAAGGTTTAAAGGAAAATCTTTAGCAGCCTCACTGCTATAGGCACAGAGCTTACAATTAGAGCACTTTCTGGGACAATGTGGCATCCTATAGAGTCAACAGAGAAGAGCAATTACAATGTCTAGAACTACCACCTAGCATGGGATTTGTTTAATCTAATTTTAGCTGCATAAAGTTTAGTTTTCTAGTCCAGAAAATAATTTAGGCTCCTCTTATAAAGAGTGCAGGGATTTAAGTGCTTTCAGAGGAAAATTCTTCTAATTTATGTTGGTATCTGTCCTACAAAGAATTGAGCTGCCCTTGGGATGTTCTTTCTCTCTGTGTACAGAGGGAGTCTAGCTGACCAGCTTAGACAAAATACTTGTCTTTGGAAGATGGTTAATGATAGCTAAGTGAATGCCAGCCAAGCTGAATATGGCCATGTGCATTTCCATCTGAGATATCAGAAGACCCATTAATGTCCCTCTAAAGCAGGTTCAGCAGGTATGAAAGAGGAAAAGTGGATCATGTTGTGGTATGAAGAGTTTTTCAGAAAATTTTGGTGATGAACCAATCCTCTTTTTAACTAGTACTATAAAAATACTAGAGACCAAGTTATTAAAGAGAAAGTGTATTTTGCAGCTTTTTTGTGTACATCCTCTTCATGCTTCGATAGTTTTAACGCATAAAAGAACCTATGCTTTTTGATTTCCACAGATCTTCACTGTGGAGTTAACTTGAAAGCCGCTTTAATTTTGCATCGTATCTACATACAATGTTTGCTCACCTGACTTTAGTGATGCTGTAATTTCAGGATTATTGACCCAGATGGAGATAATGATAAGAGGATGCCATGTTCATTCAGCTAATTGTCTTCCAAGCAGGACATTTCCTGAGTCATTTACATACTAACAATTCTGCCATCCTTTTCGACAAATCTCCCTCTTGTCAGAAGACCTGACAAGTCCCATCATAATTCATCATTTGGGGAGAATTGTAGAGGCTTTCTGGAGTGTGAAGTCACTCACTGTGGCCCCAGAATTCCCAGCCATATGCAAGCATGAACACAGGACGAGAGAGGACCAACTTCTTGGAAAAGGCTTTGCATAATGTGGGTAGTCAGAACAAAATGAAGAGTTTCTTTCAGCATCACCACATCTTATTACAGGTTGCTATTACCATAAGAGGTCCCCATCTTGTTCTAATTATGCTACTTATTTCTAGTTGCACAGAATGATTGTAGTTAGAGGCTGACAGTTCTCCTGCATCCTGTTTCAGGAGCAGTGTTAAAATGTTTCTCCTGCTTTCTGAAAGTAACGAACTGTACTGCAACCTTAGCAAAATTTGCAGGGTAAATAGACTCTAAATCATTAATACTATTTCCTAAAACTCCAGTGAGGTTTCCCACCCACAGATTGACTTAGACCAAACCCAGCTGGACCCGTGGTACATGGTGAGGTCACAGCACTAATTTCTGGGACTGTAGGTGCAAGAGCCTATCAGCATTACCGTTGTGAATATCTTTCTGAGGATTTATAATTTAGTTTTTAAATATGCATCAATCTGAAACTTGGCATAGGTGCAACATTTGGTTTAAAGGGGAGAAAGGACTTTAGGTGATCAGTTATTTTTCAAGTTTTGGGAGTTTTTGCTGACATTCATGCTATAGTAATAGAAAAAGCAGTCATTAAAACTGAAATATTGCAAGCTCTTTCTGTGGAAGATGTGGTGTGCTGGCAATTAAGAAAATCTAAAGAACAGAGTCCTTAAAATGCAAAGACAAACACCTGGTTTTCGTATTTGCATTGTGTTTGCATGTTTTGTCACACAAGATACTTAGAACAACACTTGTTGTACCTTATCCAAGCTATATATTCCCATGACACATTTTCGTTATACTCAAGGTTGAAGGACTAAGTGGCTCCGCTATACTCTGCTCTACCAAATGATGCGATGAAGCCTATAATGCTGTATTTCTGAGGTTCCTTTCCCTTTACTGGTCTGAATCACACCTCACAAGAGAAAATCATGCCTCTAGATGAGTCCTCTTTTAGCAGGTGCTAGTATTTGAAGTTACAAGTAGGCCACATAGAGTTAAAGTATTTAGTTTAATTGGGTTCATGGAACTAAGCTATTGTTGTTGCAATGTACACACAGGCTTAGGATTTGAAATGTGAACTGTGTACCCATGCACAGTGAAGCAGGGGAACACAGGGTAACACCTAGAGTTCCTGATTCAAGACTGGGCACTGCTGGCATTGTTCACAGCAAAAGGACCTGTAAACCTGTTAAATCCACGGTGTCTGCTGAGTATCAGAGGAGCTCTTTTCCCTTTATATCTAGTCCAGCCATCAGCTAGTTCTGCCCCACTGAGGGCAGCTTCTTTTCACCTTCTGGGAGAGTCCCCTTTATTGATTTAAGGCCACATGGAGATGTGATATGCTGGACCTAAAATTTCAAACTTAACTCTTTGTCTGCACTGCCCAGTAGGGTTCAAGTTATAAAAGCCAGTATGCATGCTCTAATTAGCTGACCCTATTAGTTCAGGTCAGGCCTGGTTGTAGTCCTGGAGGAACAGACACAACTTTTGACAACATTGATGTTGTCTCCTGACTCAGACCTCTCTCTCACCCTTTCCCTCCCCTCCTCCTGGCACCTGAGGGTAGCAGGCATCTCACCGGCTCAGGGCAGCTGGGGTGCTGGTGCTGTTCTGGGTTCAGCTCCAGTGAAGTTAAATACTTGTCTACAATTGGAAATTATATGGGATTAACTGAATGGTGTGAAGTGAGTGTGCAATAGCTGCTTCACAATAAATCCATGTGTACACAAGCCTTGTGGGCTGCCCTAATCTCTTCCAGCTGGCTGCGACATCCAAAGGGACATCCCTAGGCAGCTGAAGCAACAAGTTCTCTTGCCATGTCCCCTCTGTGCCACCTCTCTGGAGAAGAATTGCAGAGCTCCCCACTGACTAACTTTTGCTAAGCTGAAATTTTCCTACTCATTCCTCCCATTTGTTTTCTTTCTCCAAGCCAATTTCTTATCTATAAGCATATTTTGCCTTTTACTGCGTGATCTCTTAGTTTCCTCTACAGCCTCTTGGGAGGGACTTTGTGAAAGGCTGTTCAAAAATTAAAATAGTTACATCATCTTGCTCTCTTATCTGCTTATTTTGACATATTCAAACTATTCTACCGGCTTGGGATGGAGGGCTGGGATAATGAAAAGGAATTGGCAGTACTACTGAGCCCCTATAGAGGAATACTTTTAACAGTGCTGATTTAATGCCAGGTTTTGTATTTACTTAATTAGTTATAGAAGAATCTTCCCAGCTTTATGTCCTGGTGGTAATCTTGGTTTGACATTTTCCTTGAATGGGTCAAAAATGAGTTGAACAGGGTTACTGTTAGAATGAAGAAAGGACAGCTTTTTAAGGGTAAACATCAATAGCATTTCATTTTTTCCCCAGTGAAATTTAATGACACCTTTACAGCCAATTACACATTTTTCCATTCCGTTTTCTGTTTTCTGCCTTTCTTTTTTTCTCTTTCTGTCTTTTTTTTTGTGTTAAAGCACTGGGGCTCATAAATGGGGAAAAGATAATGGTTTACAATCAATGCTCATGGTCCAGACAGCTAATCTGAACTTAACTAAAAAGTCAATATTTAGCTGTACGTTATCAGTGGAGAAATGTCAAGCACAGAGGTAGACATGAACAAATTTCCAACTGATTTCTTTTTCTTATGCCTCAGTGTTCAAAGCTTCATGGAAGAGTTTCAACATCAGATAAGACAAAACTGGCTTTGAAAAAAACCCACATAACAAATGACAAACTTGCGGCTGCAGAGACTGGAGTTTATGAAATGAAAACACACGTCAAAAATTCATTCTAATCTCTCCTCACACATTCCATTGGTCACCTTCCAGTCTGTGTGATGCTAGCAGTTGATAGTTAAACACTGCAGGCAGTCTTTAAGAGATAGCAGCAGGAAATGTTTTCTTGCTGAGTGAAGCCGTAGTTTGTTGCCACCCAAAACAAAATTGACATAAATCATTTTGAATTCTAAAATTGCTAAGGATTTTAATACATGTGTGAGGTACTGACTGGGAATTGTGCTGTTGTGCAAGAACAAGTCTCACAGCATACAAATTTTGTAATGAAAAATTTGTTTGTTATTTATCAGCTCAGAATGAACATCACTTTTATGGTCTGCAAATCATTTAGCTGTCTTGGTTTTTGTAAAGGAACATCTAATGGAGTTATACCAGTAAAGAATTTAATCCTTGGCTAGAAATTGGAACTGCTTAGTGTATTCTCATTGCCACCAACTTCATGGGTGATCTCTTAATTTTGATGACCCACATCTCTCAAGCACAGTTATGGGGCTTCCTGGACTTGAGGGTAAAACAGTGTTTTTAAAATTTGTCATAACACATGGAATCCACTAGCTTTGTACTTGTGTAATTTCAACATATCTCTGCTGCTCTTTGTGGATGGGAGGGAGAGGAAGGACAAAAGGTGGGCTGTGCTGTGCAGAGCTACAGTTCTGGTGCTTTATGCTCATTTTCCTTAAGGAGATTTTAATCATGTTGGACTACAAAATGTTACATAAAAATGCTGGTAAGAATAAACCAAACAGGGAGTAGAAATAACTGCATGACTGGCATTTATTAAAGCTTAAACATAGCAGAAGAAAGATTGCCAGGGACTCATCAAGACTGCAACAGTAATGGGAAAAATCAGAAATTAATAGGTATATTTGGATCCTCAGAAATGGTCTTCATTCATACACTAAAGATCACATTTTGTTTAGGATTGCACTACTGTTCTGAATGTTTTTGAAAGAGTAATGACATCACCAGACTTTCCATGGTCCCCAGGTGTTTATAACTTGTTTTGAATTTTGGATGAATCCTGCCAAAATTAAAACCTCAACTTCTACATTGCAAATACTTTAATTTTCTTTGTTCCGTCTTTCTTCCTTTGCTGAATGAACAATAAATATTCAAAATGAGTTTAACACGGGGGAAAGACAAAAAAGAACCTGGGTAAAGTTTTCAGCAATGTTTTTGGAAATACTCCACTAATGAGTCCATTTCTTTTGTGAAAACGTTTGAGATTAGCAGTGTGTGTGTGTGCACTTTATCAAAGAAACATCTTGGAAACGCAGACACTTTATATATTGCTACCTCTCTGCTGTATCTTCAAAGGCATTTAACCTTTGGCTCCTACACACAGCAGAGCCAGAAAATGAATTCAGTTTTTGGACATATATGGATTAGATTATAATTAAACAATATTAAGGTAAATTAACATTGACATTTTCCTCCGAATGGAATATAAGATAAATATGTTATAATTCAATAAGAATATTGCATTATTTTCTCAGCCTGATCCCTCATAGAACAAAGCTTTACATGCACTGAATTAACACATTTTGCTGCTTGAGTTCCCTGCTATTTTATGTTCGTTTCACACGGAGCCTTCAGAAAAATAGATACACAGTCTGCACTTTAGTGTAACTGCATTGTTATTCTATTTTTGTTTGCATGTGCTTTCAAGATAAACAAAAAGCCTTTATGCTTCTGGAGTGTATCTTTTCTTCTACTTAGGAAAAAACTACCTGTAAATGATGCCAACGTTTATCATCGCACCTCCATTGCATTAGACAATTTGGAAAGTTTGGAATCCTATGACTGGGGGGTGGATAGCAAGGTGTCACTGTTATGGATGCACGCAGGATGTTTGGAAAGGGTAGGCAGGGAAGAGGAGGGATATTTTTGTTCTGTATAAAGGAGCTGTTTTCCTTCACAGAGCTCCAGTGTGAGAGCAGAGAAGTGCCTGTGCACATACATTGGGTCAAGATCAGAAGGGAGGATAACACTGCTGATGCTGAGGAGGGGTCTGTTATGGGCTGCTTGACACTGCCCAGTATCCCCACGCTATTCACTTTGCTAACAATCTACAACATCCTGTGCATTTGGTAGTCAAATGACCATGAGAAGGTAAACTAAGTTTAGGAACTTGCAGTTTTTCCCAGCTGCCTGTAGAAATAGTGAAGTTCTTACATCTAGTGAATGAAATGTGTGGCTGAGCTGTTTCTGCTGACCCTGGGTGTCTCCTAGTGACTTATTTCGGAGAAGGCTGGCAATGAATTAATCATGGTATGACAAGCTATACCAAAGGGAGAGAAAGGTTGCTCAATCAAAAAAGTGAAGAGCCTCCAGCCCTCCATGTGGACTGGCTTTAGCTGCATTAGGGCAAACACAGCCAGAGTGGAAGAGATTTATCAGATGTGTCTGCCTGATATATCTGTAGAGATTTCTTTTCTACACAGGTGTCAATTAAGGGGCTTCAAAATTACATATTATATACGGGACAACTTGTTATCATTTTTACCTAAGATGAAAAGTTGGTCATTTGATGTGAGCCAAAGATACAGGAAATTTGCTTCTGATAACTAGTTGCAATCTGTTATAGAAACATGTTAAACAGGTAGATTTAACATGTTTTATTCCCTTACTAGTTCTTTCTATGATGTCTTTAAATCTGATCAAGATTTTTTTGCAGTTGAAGTACAAATAAAGGAATTGGAAACTATTATTTGTGGACTGCTGCCTATTGAGAAATGCACAAATTAAAGCCAAGCAAATTCATATTTTGAAAGACAATATAATTCCAATGCAGAATTTCACCCATTTGGGCCTTTAGTAATTTGTCCACCTGGGTTTATTTTATAGAAAGGCTTTCCTTTTTGATTTTCAGACACCAAGAAATGGAGACTCCTTCATTTTTCTTGGCAGCTTTTTCCAAGGAGTAATCACCCATAGCTCCTAAGATATGTTTCCTCTTCCTAGTTCTGTTTCAACTGTTGGTCTTTGATCCATTTTTCTTTGGTAGGCTGAAGAGCACATTATTAACATCTGGTAAGTACTTAGAGAACAGTGTCAGGTGACTCCTGCATCTTTCTTTTGACAAGCTGAAGAGATGGAATTCTTTAAAATGTTCTCAATAAGGTATTTGTTTAAAGTCTCAAGTTGTTTTTGTGGCTTCTCTTTGTAACATCTCCAAGTTTCAACACCCTTTTTCTAATGTAGATACCAGAACTGAACTTGATATTCCAGAACTGATCTTGCCAGAGCTGCCCAGAAAGGCAGAACAATTTCCTCACTCCCAGCTCTTCTTTTTTCTTTATCCAGGACTCAAAGAGCCCTTTGGATGTGGCATTGTACAGAAGCCTCATGGTTAGCCTGTAATCAATCATAACTTACAAATATTTAGCTGCTGCCTCCCAAAGGTCTCATCCCCTCCACGTACAACCTCTGTTCTTTGTTCCCAGCTCTATGACTCCATGGCTGCTCAGAAGAAGTCTCTGAGACACAAAATACTTGCATGCTTACGTCAGGGTGCTGTGTGGACCAGGGGCTTGCATGGATGGGGAGCTCAGCGGGGCTTATGGATGGGCAGGGCAGGGCTGTGGGGAGATGGAGACCAGCCCTGCTCCGGCATCACTGGGTCGGTGACTGATGACCTTGGGGGAGCTAAAATGGGGTCCTGAGCTGTGGGTAGGGTGGTGGGCTCCTAGAGGCTGGGCAGGGTGAGTCAGGCCTGTTGGTGCTTTGAGGACATGGACAGTTTGTCGGGCTCTTACCTGTCTCTCCAGGTGTCACAGTTGGCTGTGTCTGAAGGTAGGTCATGGTGGAGAGCAGGCTTCAGGTCTGGTCAGGCACAGCTGCTCTTATCTTGTTTCCCTGAGCTGGGCTGCTACTGATGCTCCTGGACATCTCCAGCGAGTGTACCAGCAGCCTTAGTGCTTCTGCTTGCAACTTTTCTCTCCTCACTGGCCATACTAAAACACACAATGTCAGCTTTAACCCCATTGACTGAGATGACCAACTCCAATGGGCTGCATAGAGTCAAGGTATTTTGTGGTTTATCCCTAAATAACTTGTGGGGTTTTTTAACTTGTGGTTTGTTTTTTTGTTTTGTTTTGGGTTTTTTTTTTTTTTTTTTTTTTTTTTTTTTTTTTGTTTGTTTTTTTTTTAATTTTCCCTTAAGGAACATCCAAAAGGCAGATACCATCACCTTCCAGGTTTTTCTCTTGATGTGATTGCCTGCTTTTGTCATTTAGAAAGTTTTCCATTGCCTCTGACTTTTATCATTTTTACAGCAAATTAAACTGATTTGTTCTGGTCCTGCCCCTTCTGCACTCAGAGAACAGTTGTCTTTTTGAAAGACTGTTCCTGTGTCTCTCATAGTCCTTTGTTTGTTAAACTTATAAGGTAAAATTCTTTTAATCATCCCATACTTTCTAAATCTCTTATATTTATTCTTCTCCTGGCTGTCTCTTTTATTTGCCTATTTTTTTCTTAAAGTACAGTGCCCCAACAGGTTCCTGTACCATAGTGATTTTTCCAGCTCCAGCTAAAATGATTACCACCTAGATCTTGCATATGACACTATTATTAATACTTAAACAGCATTTAAGTATCAATTGCTTTACATATGAGGGTTTTGAGGCAATATGTGAATATAATAACTATGTAGATATACACTGAAGGTCAAGTGCATTTTATGCCATTTGCTCACATGGAAAACTCCGTGAAGGGCACTTTCTGTTACATTAATTAGGGAGAACAGTGAAGCAAATTAAGGAATGGGAACCGAGATCGTAGACATGTTTGTCTTTCATTATTTTTGTCCTAGTGTAACTTTTTCTATACAACTGTATGTGTAGGCTCCATTGTCTGCTTTGCATCATTCAGCTGTCTTGAGTTGGTATGCTTTAGGTCAGGTCACATATATATCATTTCTGAGCAAGGAAATTCTTTATTTTGGATCAAGTAAAATAACGTTGACTTATCACTAAAAAGAATAATTGTCTGGAATGTCTGCTTTTAAGTCTACTATTATGTTCTGCAAATAAATTACTGTGTGAATGGTACAATAAGCAGGGATATTCCTGAGTGACAAAACAAGCAATGCAAGCTGTAAGTAGTGTGAATTTTTGTGTCATCATGCTTATCATTAGTCAAATAGGGAATAACAAGCAATCAATCATTGACATGGGATAACTGAAAATGGTATTCTAAAATATTTCTTGAAAACAGATCATATTTCATGATGCTGGCTTCCAGCTTTTCTTTGTGCACGTTTTGGATTATTTGTTGAATAAAGCCAGCTATAAAATATAGTAAAAGGCATGATAGATTTGACTTTGACAGATGTCTTTTCCTCTGTTCGAACATCATCAGTCAGGACTAACGTGGGGTTTTAGCATTACCACACTGCACTCAGTGAACTAAAGCACACACTTTATGGAAAATGCATGGGTTTTTTTTTTTCTGAAAACTACAATTAACACTCCAACCAAAAAAAAAAAAAAGAAAAAAGAATTTTTTATCTCTTATGGATATTTACACCCAGTAAATGACCTTTCTTATCCTCTTCGAGATTTTTCTGAGAAAACATTTTTCTCCCATGAGATGACATTTTGACTGTAACATTCATTCTTTTAAAAAGCACTGATGTGATGCCAAATATGAGATGAAGTCTAATGAAGAAATGAAAGTATTTGTCTTGTTGCAAAACCCCTCTGGGTTCTTCTGCTAAGCAGTAAAGCTAAGCGAATGAAATGAACATTAATTTTTGACCATTTCCTGTATTTGAACAGGACTTTGTCTCTTAAGTGACGTACATTTTCTTGGAAGCCAAGGATTACATATAAAGAGAATGGAAAAACAGTGTTTAAAGGAATGCAACTTGAGGTTCATAATTGAAAACCATTAACACAATGCTGCTAGTTTGGGATGAAACAATGCTATCTGAAGCAAAGTTAGAAACAATTCCAATATTAAGTTAGGTCTTCTGTTTAGGTACTTGCAATCATATCTGTTGAACAGTTGCAGTTAGCAAACATATTGCTGTCTGAGACAATCTAAATAACCTGTCTGTGGAGGAAAATGAAAGGGTAATTTTTCCAGACAAATCTATTATGATGAATTGTTTGCTGACAGTCGTTACTCTGAAGAAAAAAAAAAAAATCATATGCAACTGCTGAATCTGATAAGCCCTCTGTATGAGAAACACTTTCTCCTAAACACACCAGATCATAAATCCTGTATGAAAGTCCCCACATTTAGGACAAATTCAGTTCTGGATGTGAATTTTGTCATCTTGGGACTGTCTCCAGCTGTTTATAAATGTTATGGTTTTCTGTTACATGACTGCAGCTGTATCATTATACCTGTGTAGGTTTCATAGACAGATCCAGTACCTTTCACTAGACCAACTGCTATAGTTGTTCAGATTTGAAAAAAGAAGAAAACTTCAAATGAATCAGATTATAATTACACATAATAAGAGGAAGGCAAAAGAAAAATGATGAAAGTAAAATCTTCAGAAGAGGTTTAAGGAATTGATTTATTTATGTCTGTTCTGTAGGTTACCTGAGACCAAAAGCAGTGGCTCTTTCTGCTGCATTGAGATTAATTTCCTCTCATTTGAAGGTTCAGTCCACGGTAAACATGCTATAACAATTTATACACACCACATACCCCCCGACACTGGGTACCCTGGCAAACACTACAGCCTTGATCTTCTGGGAACTGAGAAAAAATTTTATAATGATTCAGCTTCCAGAATGAAGAAGAATGGAGGGAGAAGTGATTTGAGGACAGACATCGTCTAATGGAAGGAGATGATGTGACTGACTGTTCTTGCTTGTCTCTTTCCAGTGCGTTACCCTGGCACTCGGTGGCAGAAACTCATCCCTTTCCTGGGACAAGGGTTTGTTTCCCTTTGCTGTCAGAGCTGTAGCAGGAAAATGCAACGTGAGGAACCATTTTGGGCTGGAATGGTGAAAGGAATGATTGCACCAGGGTCAAGGTGACATGGTTACTTCTGACTGGAGAGCAAATGGATGTAAATGGTAGGAATGTCTGTCATGGATCACATTGAAGAATCAATGTGGTACAAGAGAGAGAGGCGGAGAGAAGGTTTTTAAGGTACAGCTGTTCAAGGAGAGCAGATATATTCTTAACAGCTAAGTCCTAGAGATAGAAGGAGCAGTAATGCCAAAGGAAAAAAACCCAAAAACCAACCAGCCACAAAAATTGGAATGGAATTCTGTGATATTTTTACAGCATCGTGCTGGTAATAGGGGCTTTCTCTAGGATATGCATATTCCTGCACGAAACCAAATTACAAAAACCCAAACATGTGCTATGTATGTGTTAGGCTGACTTTGAAAAGTAGCGTGTGGGAATAATAGGGAAAAGAATAATTTATTAAAAATATTCTTTAATGGAAAGTGTGTAAATGCAAGTTTCCAGAAAGTGCTGTACATAAAGCGTGTCAAAGTAGCAGAAGACATATCCATACCTAAAGAGAGAAGAAAGTAAGAGGAAAAAACCTGGAACCCTTCCATTATTAAATTGCAGTGCTGGTTATTCTGGTGGCTTCAGGAGATGGAACAGCAGTCCATACAATGGGGCCCAAGTGCTGAGAGGCTACGTTATGTTCTGGAAATCAAGAAAGATGCAAACAGATCTGACAGGGGAAAACAAGTGTCAGGAAATATTTTTTTTTTATCAAAGGCAGGAAGCCTGTGAAGTTTTATCAAAGTATCCAAATCACTCTTGCTGCCTTCCTTATCAGAAAAAAAATATGTGGGAACCACCATCTTCCCAGGCATTTAAGACGTGTTGATTCTGTGAAGCAGGATGAGGGGAAAAGGAACTGCTGTAGCTGCCATAGTGCTGAAATTAAAGATTAATTCAAATCAAATTAAAAATTTACTTGGGACTGGAAAATCATGATATCTTAGTTGGAAGGGACTGCTGGTCCAACCCTTCCGTTCAGAGGGCGATTCTGAAATGAGAGCAGGTTTCTCAGTGCCATGTCCAGTTGGGTGTTGAATATGTCCAAGAAGGGAGATCCCACAGCATCTCCAGCCAACTTACTGTTCACAGTGATTTTTTTCCCCCCTCATCATATCACCTGCTCCTGACACCTGGTGCAGCATTTTTGCCAGCATATGGTGACACCCGCTGTAGACCAGGGAACTGCAACAGCACCTGAGATATTCTGGATGGCTAAACTCTTGATCCATCGGTGATCAGGGATCCTGCAACTGTTCACTGAACTCTTGCTCACATTTTGGCTCTCACACAGCTCCTGCTAAGGCCTGATGTATGCTGGCAGCATCGCCAGTAAGTCCAAGAAAGAGCAACAAGTAGTCAGGAGACAAAGGAGAGGAAGAGATAAAGATCATTAAGAAGCCATCACCCCCTGCAGCTGGCCGTCTCCTGCAGCATATGGATTGTCTGGCAGCCTCTTCAGAATCCACTTACCACTTAGGAAATGGTAAACACCAAACTGAGAAGCATAAATGCCTCGGCTTATCCAAGAAGTTTTTGAAGTGGATCCAACAGCAACCGGCCTGCTAAGGCTGTCATGTGTCCCGGTGTGATACAAGGGATGCCCAACCACAGGAAGGGAAAGGGGGAGCACCCTCACCACCATCGAGTAGGGGACCAAGACACCACCTCCACTGTTCTTCCTCTGAGGGCTCAGTGAGTGACTCGTGTACTTTATAAAGACAGTCTGGATTGTGATTATTGTATCATGTGCTGACTATTACAAATATGACCTGATGTGTGGAGGGTCCAAGTAACTGGAAAATCTAGGTAACTGAAATTTTAGGTAATAGGAAAGCTATGCTAATTGCTAGAAATTCTGTGTAACAATAAGTTATGCTGTTTACTAAAATCTTTATATAGTAACAAAGCTCTAAGTATAATACAATCCTATGGCCAGTTCTCATTCTGCCAAGGATCCTTAAAAGAGCCTACCTGTCCCCATAGTGTCAGGTATTGCTGGGTGACAGGTCACAGTTAATGAGAATTTTCTTTGCTGCAAATTTTGTCTGTTGCACCTTATCCTTTCACTGGGATAAGCATGACTCTGTCTTGTCCATGTACTCTATGCCCTCTATACCTTCCTGCTACACAGCTAAAGACAGCAATAAAATCTCCTTTAGCCAACATTTTAATGAAGAACAAGACCTTGTGCTCTCAGGCTCGCTTCTTGGACCCTCAGCTCTAGCCCTCTGGCCATCCAGGTGGCCTTCCACTAGACTCAGTCCAGTTTGTCAATGTCTTTCTTGTATTGGGAAGCCCCAAACTGGACATAATATTCCAGATGTGGTCTCATCAGTGCTGAAGACCGGGCAGTAATCACTTCCCTTGACTTGCTGGCTCAAATTTTTCTAATACAGCCCAGTATGTGTTTAGTCTTCTTTGCTGCAAGGGTGCTTGGTGGCTTATGTTCAACATGGTGTGTACCAGGAAATCCAGGTCCCTTTCTGCAAAGCTGCTTTCCAGCCCCCGGTCTGTACTGGCACATGGGATTGACCTTCCCAAGGTGCATGCAGGAGTTTGCATTTGTGTTGGTTTCAATTGCAAAAGGCTCATATAATCACCAAATTATAATCCAAATTGGAGGATTTAGCAATAAATCATGGAAAAGATGTCAAAATACAAATTTTCAGCATGAATGTGGCAAGGTCAGTTGCATTTTCTGTGTGCAATTATGTGCTACAGCTCCTTGAGTAGGGTAAAAGAAAACTGGTGAATGTATTTTATGTGGACTTTCACAGTCTTTTTTATAAGATCACTCATAAATTGCTCAGAAAATAAAAATAATCATAAAATGAGAAACATTTATGCTATATCTTAACAACCGACTAAAATGAGAAAAATGGTGAACATGGTCCATTTTCAATAGCATGAACAGTTAATGTGCATTTTTCCTGAAATGAGATTGTCTTGGTTAAAACCATTTTTCAATCATTGGAAAAGGAGAGTGGAAACCTGAGACAATTTTCATACAGCACAAAATTACTTAATTTGGTAGGATTATGGAAGACACTGAAAAATTCACAACATAACTAAATTGGCAGTACTATGGCAGACAGTTCCATGTGGCCAACATCAAGACCGCACAGATTGAAAAGAGTATTTTTTATTTCTTGTGCATGCGACAGGGCTTTAAATTCATTGTAGCCTCATATCTCAAAAGAACTTTTGGAGTCTGTGCGAAGAGATCATTAAAAGTTTCTGTATTTTGAAAAAGACCTTCCTGTGGCAAGTTGTATTAATTTCTGGTTAGAAAAGAAATCAAAAGAGATACAGTTAGGTGGAAGATGAAAGGATTTTATATGTAGAGAAAAAGGGTTATTAGAAACATGGGAGGTCCCACAGAAACAAATAACAGCAGTCCTGTAGTAATAACTAATGAAAAAAATGAAAATTATTTAGTAAGAAACAATTAGACTGACTGTAGCAAATAGAGTAGCTATATATAAAGATACTCTAAAGCAAATGACAGACAGAATTTATATTGTGTGCTTAAAAGTTCAAGAGCAGAGATACTGAACAAAGTAGAAATATAGGAAACAAAAACTTTTAAGGAAATATTTTTCATTAACAAGAAAATGACCTATGGAAATATGTGATGCTGGGTGTAGCTGATGCTAATAAAAATAGAAAAGTACTAAAAAGGAAAACATTTACAGGAATAAAAAGAAAAATCACAACTGTAGAGGACTGAAGCTATGAATTTTATGAACTTCACATTTAAGTGTGTTCATCAGGCATTGAATTCAGTTGAGCCTGGTAGGTTGTATGTCTTGTGTCCGAAGATTTTAACCACCTTTTTTCTATGGACTTTAAATGAAAGCTAAGATGCTTTACAAATCTTCCATTTTTGAATCTTTATTTGAAGCTTTTGGTGTTGGCAGTATGAGAAGTAGGACTTTGGGTTAGGTAGATCCTAGGTCTGATCCATTAGCGTTTATGTTCCTTTCATGCAATTACCAAAGGAAGGGGTTGAAAGCTTGATGTAGAGACTGACATGGAAACTGCTGTGCCCTTGAGGCAGCATCTGAATGCACGTGCGTTACTTTAAGTCTAGGAATATCTCAGCAAGGAGGAATAAAGCCTGCTGATGGTGGGTTTATAGAAATGCCAGATACAAATGTCTCCAGCATCTGCAAAATATGAATTTATGAAAACATAAGCTGGGATCCTCTGATTCACCTTGTCCTAGTGTAAAGGACAAAACAGGAACTGGCTGATAGTCCTGCAAGAGGGGGACAGACAACCTAACCAAATAGATCTTTTTCATTTTAATTTTGATGATAATGGCAGTGAGTTCACAGAGAAAGCTGAAATATCATCCGTAACTTGCTTTCTGTGTCTTGGCATTGCTGCAGACTTTTTCTGCTGAGAGACCTCTGCAGTGCAGAGGCACCACAGGCTGAGCTAAGCACATGCTGTAGCTTTCACTGTGGATTCCATTTGGAGTCTCACATTTTTAATGCATTTTTATGGCTCCATCCCCTACAGATTTCTTTCAAATAACCAATAAGAAAGGGAAACGTCAAATGAAAAGGAGAAACCTTTCACACATAAAAGCATTTGGAAGTTAATTCACTTTCAGAGCAGGTTAAAAAACAGTTTATCAGAGGCAATCCATCATCTACACAATTTGCATGTTTTAAAAGGCACCTACTATCTTTCACAAGACTCATTATGAACTAATATGCAGCCCTATAACAACAACAGTAGTTTGGTCAGTTAACAAGAACTGCTAGGCAATGTTGGAAAGCGTGGCATTTCCTATCCAGTAAGAGTTGTTGTGAATGAGGATTACAATATGGTATGGAAAAGTGGAGGGTTCAGTTGATGTGATGAGGTTCTGGTGGCTTTGATTTGTGGGACACCTACAACCACACACTTTTTTTCAAGAACTGTATATTTTTTGAAGCACAGATGCATACACAAATGGAGATTACAAAAAAACATGTATAAAATATTTCAAACCCTTGCAATTCTGTTTAAAAATCATAGTAGTGGGAATGATTTAATAAAACATGATTTTCAGAATGCCAGGTGAAAAATTTGTAGGGAAAATTAACTTTGGATGTTCCATTTCTTACAGTTACTGCTATCACAATATTGCAAGTTATGTCTGAAAACAAGCCTTGAGCCAAAGCCACACCCATTTCCACATTTATATTTAATTTTCAAGACTGAATTTTCCATTTTAATCCAGATTGGAGGATGTACTTTTTTCTTTATGACAAAGAAAAAGTGTCTCTATTTTTCCATCATCACAGATTCACCCAGAGCTAGAGGTAAACCAGTTCAGCACCAGTGAAAACATACAAATTTTACTGTTCTATACAGCAGATTTGCTGGTATTACAAAGATCAAGCATGTGCTTCCAAGAGTATAGTCTTTATCACATGTACTTTGTACAGCTTAACCTACACTGATAATTCCGTGATAATTGGAGAGCTAGATTGTTTTGGTTTGCCTGAATCTTATCTCACATATATTGTGACCCTTACCGACCTGTGACTCAACTAGCAACAGATGTCATCTCTATATAGGTTATAGCCATCTCTTTTGAAAAGTAAAAGGGACCCCTGAAACACTGTCACATCTTATATGGAGACTCACAGTCCCTGGCCTCTGCGCTGGGCAGCCTCAGTTTCTGCATCTTCACACTTGGATGTCATATAGTATGATTTCTGATTCTAAACAAAATAGAGAAAATGTGATATTTTTATATACCCCAATGGCAGAAAAGGATTGATATAGATTTTTTAAGTGAAAAACATTTATATGTTGGCATTCTACAGTGGTGTTAAGTGCACCTTGTGTGTTTTAACATCTGTGAAACTGAAAAATAGTTGGTATTGGTAATCCGTACAAGACTCTTGTATTTATTTCCAACTGAGTAACACAGAAGAGAGTAATAGACTTTCACACATTATAACCTACTCAGATTGATGCAGAAATAACTTTAAAAAAAAAAAAAAAGAAAGAAATTTCTGTTCCTTCATGGTACTTCATTGTGGCCAGATGGGTTCAGAAATGACTCCCAGAAAAAAAGAAAAAAATTTTGCCATTCAGTCTGTATTGTAACATGATTTGTTGGCACACCTTTGTGCAGAGAGGCCCAGGTTAATTGTTCACCAACATCCATCCACCTTGCAGCAAGAAGAGAAACTCCGATTCATCTGGATAACTTATCAATCCTAAATACATTCCGGAACACTGAAGAAAAAGGACTATATATGCAGCTTATTGTTGGATCCTTGTTGGATCACTAACTCTTTTATTATTTCTAGGTAAAAGATGCTATGATTAATACTTTCATGCTTATTTGTCTTCTAATCTGTTGGAGCTTCACTGAAAAGTTGCTCCAGTACCGCAGCATCACTTGTAATGCAACACTACTGTGAAGTTGGCACAAGAAAAGGTAATAATCTTCTTAAAGATAGAGATATGGAGTGACTTGCCCAGAATGGAATGGAAGAGAGGTGATGGCATGTTTTGGATGTAAGGTCTCCTGCTGGATTCCCTGCAGACACATGTTTTCATGAAGGAAAGGGCCAGATACCTGCAGAATGGGGAACCTTTCATCTTTATCTCTTCCTTCTGAGCCCATCGAGACCTCCCCACATGAAAATTGTACATATGGGCGGCTGGAGGATTTTAGAGGGAAGCATGTTTGGCAAACTGTCAGGAGGAAGTTATTTACTAGGAACTGGTGAATTGGCATCAGTCCGCTGGCATTGGGAAGTGTTGTGGGAAACTGGGTTCTAGCTGAATTGTGTTTCTGGAGGAAGAGAGGAATCTGAAAAGCAGCATGTATTGCAGAAGAAGGAAGAAATAAGTGTACTTATTTTCCATCTTTTTCACACAGATTGGTGGGGACTGCAGCACTGGGAGATCACCTTGCTGCATCTGCAAAAATGAGAGGTACCGAATACCCTGCTCCCCAGAGGGAGGGTGCTATAAGAATTAATCAGATCCGAGCTGTAAGGTCTAAGGGATGTTTTTACCATGTCTGTGGAGCAGTAGGAGCAGGAAGGTAAGTTGCCCCCCAGCTAAGGTGGGAAGCAGGGAAGCAAGCCAAGGGGAGCTTTGTTCCTCTCCCGATTTAATAAATAATGAAGCTCTGGGATGAGAGCAGGGTGTCTCACATACAATGTGCTAAAACACTAAATGACTGAGACAAGCTGCACTGGGTGCTTTTTGGCTAACAGTGAAAAATTAAGGCTTCTGGGCTAAATGCTTCCCTGCTGAGCTATAGCTAAGGTGAATTTTCACAGGAACTCTTTAGAACCATGTAATGTAAAGAAGGGCTTAGTGACACCCCCATCACCGGGTACCACAACAGAGCCACTACACTTGCTGCTAAAGAGACTGTCTTACGGTTAATGCTGTAGGTTTAGCCTGAAAATCAGCTTTGGTTCTCCACTTAGTTGCAAGCAATTTAAAAAGATTCATACGTGCAGTTGCAAGACTATGGCTCTCTTCCGACATGCAAGAAGAACTCTCATTCCTGGCACAACATAACAGATCAGAAACCCCAGGTCTGCTTTCTGTTTTCTGATGATGGTTTTGATTCACAGCTAAATTGTAATTACACAGGAAATCCAAATGTAAAGCTATGTAGCAGGGAGAGGTGCTTTTTCTTGTTCAAAAGCATCTCGCCATTCTGTGGGTGGTCGCATAATTCAGCAAACGCCCACAAATGGCAGAAGGTTGTATCAGCCAGCTCCGTGCAGCCCAGCACTGGTGTGCAGAGCTGTGGCACACTTCACCTAAACACTCCAGGGCACTCCGTCTTCGCTAGGAGGTAAAACTGGCACTGGAAGCAGCATTTCAAAAAGGATCACATTTGGAAACAGAATGTTAAAGAGAACAAACAGCATGTAAATCAGCATTATTATATGCTCTTACCAGGCGAGGTTTTTAATACTCATTTCCTCAATGAAGTACAAAAGTAGAGAGTCATGAAATCCTCTGATAGAAGATGATGCTGTAGGATTTTTTTGTGATTGTATGCAAGTGTCTGGGAAGGAATAGTCAGAAGTTCTCCATAAACCATTTTGGAAATACAAGTAAATCTGCCTGACAGGATTCACTGTGTCCCTGCTACCCATTTTCTGGGCCACAAAGTTTATTTCTATGTCTTTAAATTGAAAATTCACATTGAAAATGAAATGGTCTTTATCTAAAACGTTGATTATCCAATGGCTTATATTTTGTCTCCTGAGACATTTAGATAAACAAATTACAGCAATGCATGGAGAAAATGAATTGTGGCTGCAAATAACTATGTAAAAATTTTACCTTCTTTCTTGATAATATAATCCTGTCATGCATCTGAGTCCTATCTGTTTTCTTTACTGACTTAAGTATGGGTTTGGAAAGCAAAGCAAAGGCTCCAAAGTTGTAGCACACTAGCTGAATTCTGTCTCCAGTGTTGCCAATTGGTCTGTCAATTAAGTTGTGATTACAGGATGTTTATTATCTAACAGAAAGCTGCCTGCATTAGGGATTTGTCTTCCTCTTGTCCCATGTCTATGCTTCCACAGTTTATGATCAGGAATGGATTAAGGCTTAAATCGATGCCCAGATTTACCAAAATCACCCGAGTGCTCCAAAAAGCTCCTTTGCTGCCTCTGCCCATCCAGTCTGCTCAACGGCTCCCGCCTTCCTCCCTCTCCCCGCAGGATGCCATCTCATCTTCCTCTGCTCCTGAGCCCTTGATGTCCCAGCCAGGGGAGGCAGCTGAGCCCCCCGGGAGGCTGGCTGGCACCCCTCCCGCTGCCTCTGCCACCCCCCGCGCTCAGCCCTGGCTCCCGCCTGCACCCCGGCTGCTGCTGACCACAGATCCGGGGCCCCAGGAGGGCAGCTTAATCCCCTCCTGCTGATGCTGGGGATGCAGGAGGCAGAACCAGAGCTTGCTTGTCTGATGCAGTGGGGTTTTGCAGCAGAAGAATCTGTAACAATAATATTTAGGCACATAAAATGAACCGATTATATTTAGAAGGTGAGGAAGGGGTATATTGTATCCCCACAAAATGTCAGGACTACAAAATAATTTATAACTGCACTTCACACAAAGACAAAACTGAGCAATGATTAAAAATCAGCTCTGTGTTATTATTTTGCTGTGGCATCATAATAGCAGTAGTATAAACTACAGTTGAGAAGACTCTGAAAATCTTTATTTTCACACACTTACAGTCATTAAAAAATAAAGTGCTCAAGGGCTTGAAAATTGTCAGACCAAAGAGCTGAGGTTTTTTTCCACCTGAAAGTCTTAACAACATTGTAGCTGGAACACTGACATGCTGGGAGCCTGCTGCTCCTGGGTCAAAATTATTTCAGCCCTGCCAGCTTTTATGCATAGACTTTTCTCCTTCTTTTTCTACATAGGACAAAGAGAGACTGAAGGTGTGGATGGGAGATTGCGCAGAAGCTGCCTGAAGTAGTCTGTGGGTCCCACTGCCAGCAGGTCCCCTGGTATCCACGATTTGGGGCATGATGGTGGGTAGAAACCCACAGCCCCAAAACGATGCCCCTACAGTCCAGTTCCCTTGCTGACGTTAAATAATCTGGTGACTATTTCTTGAGGCTGAAGAGTATCACAATTAGTAATTCATAATGTTCCTTCTCAATGTTGGCCCACCAACAGTAACCCATGTATTTGTGCCTGTATGCAGGATGTATTTGTGTGACTATTTCTCTTTTGATCTCAGTGAAAGCTTATCCAAACTGGTTTGTGATTTTTTGATGTCAATGTATTGTTGCCTGTCACCTTTAAGTACCACTGGAGTATGAATTACAGAAACCTCCAAAGAGTAAATAGTAAGTAGTTTGTGAACGTAAAAGGCAAAATTATGATAGACAAATGTCAAGATTTTAAATCAAGTTGATTATTCAATGATCTGTTAGTCAGAAGCTGATAGACAAATGTCAAGATTTTAAATCAGGTTGATTATTCAATGATCTGTTAGTCAGAAGCTGACTGATCTTTATCTTTACAAATACATTCTTTCTTGCATTAAGTCTTCTAAATACTAGACAACTGTTCTGTCTGAAATAGCTTAGGGATGGTAGATACAGTTTTGAAAAAGAGGTATGGGCTAGGAAATCTCCTGAGTCTTCTCTGTTGCTGTTTATATAACTCAGTGTCTTTGGGGGCAGATCAGAATACTACGCTGTCATTAATCAGCGTGCAGATTACACTTTTAGTGCCACCTTAACGAAGGGGTGGCTGAACACTTTCTGCAGGAGGGGAAGGAACAATTCTGTATCTGTAGTTCTGCTGTGTAACCCCGTGTTTCGTAGCTCTGTTTTGTCTCATATATTGATCTGCACATTTTTGATAATTTTACTGTATATACAATGTAATTTCTGCCAGGTAGCTCTAATGCTGACCTCCTACTGTCTCTCACACAGTTTGCTGAATGGGGATGTTACTCTTCGCATCAGGCTGTGGCACACATTTTGGGAAAAAGAAGCTCAAAGACCAGTCAGGCAGCCAAAATAAAGGCTGAAATAAACAAATGTAGCAGACCACAGTTGGTTTGCTGGCATATTATTTATTTTGTTAATCAATGCTGATAGTAAAATCCTTTCCAAGAAGTCATTCAAGTTTTCTATTATTTCTTTTTGAAGCCGTGGTTCATTAAAGCCCATTTTGTTATTAGCATTAAGGGTCCATGCATATAAAGGCTCAGGCTCCAGGCTCCAGGTCAGGCACAAGCAGTTTAATAAGTTTCAGATGGTATACAAGCTATCAGAGAGGTATAAAATTCTTCAGACTTGCAATAACAGCTCCTGTTCCTGGCAGACCATAATATCAGCAAACTCCAGTTCCGCTGTTTACTGTAGATGGTTCTGATTCACAGCAAAATTGAAATTACACAGGAAATCAAAATATTCCGACTTAAAGGTATGCAACAGAGAGGCTCTTTTACTCTTCCCAGACTATTTTATAATTCTGGGGAATGAGGGCATTTTGCAGTGGTTAGCACGCTAAAAATCTTACAGGGAGAAAAATACGCGATAGGAAAAAAGGCAACATAAAAAGATACTAATCCTCATGAAAAAAATTGCAGTGTGCATAGTCTAAAGACACATGATTGAGAGACTTACACTTTCTATTGTTTAAAACGTTGCTTCTGGTGTTTAACATTAAAAAGCATGATGCAGGAAGAGAAGAGCAGTATTGGATGGAAATATCTGCAGATGTATCCAGCTCATCAGTAACTCCTTATTTGAGCTCTGATTGGAGTTTTTGCATAGAAATGAGGTTAAATCTCTAAGCAGTTGCTAATCCCCCACTTAGAGTTGTAAATTTCCGTGCTGAACGGTATTCATGTGAATGAAGAGAGTCAGTCTTTGCACATGTGTTTGCATGTATGTATATATGTATATGATACACCTGTGTCTTCTTTAATTGCAGAATGCAGAATTTAAACAAGAAAATGGATTCATAGAAATGTTCATATCCTCTCTATTTTGTTTGCAGAAGGTCTCATACTTTTGGCTAGATCTACCATGCTGACAATGGATGTACAGCCTGGAAACAAGCCAACTTCACCATCTACTTATCTCCTATTTAGTTTGCTAGTATTATTGGCAAATTGGACCAACATACCACCATCTCTTTCACTCCGAGGGAAATGGGAAAACTTTAAAGATGCTCAATATTTTTTGTGTGAAATGTAGATACCAGTGAGGGTGATAAAAGCTCCAGCAACAAGGAGAAAAAATGAAAGCTGGCAGAAATCATGTGTTCTTTCATGCTCTTTCAACTGTATTTTTGGACAAGTGTGATTACAAGGCAATTATACTCTGTTGCACATTGGGTTTTTTATATATATATATATATACACACACACACACACATATGCATGTGTTGGGGTATCCAGACAGGCCACCCTTTAACAAAGCACATCGTCCCTGGATGTGGTAAAAGACCCATGTTCTCATTTCGGAGCTGTTCTCAAACTCGCTAATTAATTCTACAACTCATATTCATAATTACCATTATCATCTTATTTTTAATAATGAGTTTAAATTCCACAGAAACCTGGCATCTTTTCCTCCCTCTGTTTCCACACAGAAAAGCTGTTGAATAAGCACAATCTATTCCTTATCTTTCAGGAACTCAGGCTGGTTCACAGTGTAAGCAGCTAAGCTGAAAGATTTAATTCATCTTGTTCATTAAAATTCAAATAATTATAAAGTCAGAGATGTTAACTTTTCGGTTATTACAATACAGCTGGCAAACAGAGACTGTTGTGCCAACTGGGAGACTTAAAACCTCATCTTTGGTGGCCAGGTAATTTTATTTAACAGTTTAGTAGGAATTTAAATCAATACTTCTGAGAAATCTGCTTTATGAAATTATTATTATGAGTAATTGATTTAAATGTGCTTTTCACAATCTCCTGATATTTCTCATGACATATGTGTAAGGATTATTTCAAGTGCCTGTGGGCGTGTTTCTTGCCGTCTTTAAGTACTGGATAGAGTTCAGTGTAGAGACGAATAACCCACGACCCCTTTAAGTCCTGAATCTGCAATTTTAATGGACAATTGCACTTAATTATACAAGGTGGGTGGGACTGTTTGAAACCTTTGTGCTCAGGAGACAGGGTAGAACTGGGTTTATAGCCTTTGCTGAGGCATTTTTTATTCCTTTTTCTAACTTTTTGCTCTCTGAAATCCCCCCTTGGAACATTTTTCTTTGCTAGCTGCTTTTGCCTTTGCAGCTCAAAACTTAGGACGCTTCCAAGAATAACCACCAAAAAGTCAAGTGTACAGTTAGCTACAAAGCTTTGGCATTGCCACACTTAAAGATGAAATATTTCCATCAAGGCATTTACTCTATAGTATATTTTCACCTGCTGGTGCAACTGGTCAGAAATGTTCTGAATGGATATGGATTTACCAGTTGTAAAATGAATATCTGTCCTTTGGGAAATCCCTCTGAACTTCAGCAGCACCGGTATTCATTTATTGCTTAAATTGCACTTTTTCCTCAGTTATATGCCAGAAAACAGACTCGGCTCCTACACGTCTTGAAGAGTAGTGGGAATGAGTGAGACAAAGGGAAGATATTCATGGCATGGCTGGCCCCATTTATTATCCAGATTTCAGCTTTCAGCTTTCAACCTACTTTGAAAAAAAAAAGAAACTAAAAATTTGACTGACCACCACATGTCACTGTTACGCCATACAGATGTGTCCCATTGTAGTCCAGCCTGTTTGTGGATGCAGTCATTTGGGTGATGGGGATAAGGAGGCAGTCTGGACAAAGGAGCAGAGGTTATCTAGCAGTCTGATGCTTTTTAGTGTGATTAGAGATACTAGTAATGCCTCTAGGGTAAAGGGATATTCCCTGAATCTGGTCTCGAGGGATGTGAAAAACTGCTGTGTGATTTGGCAGCCAAAGGTACCTCTTCCCAATGCAAGGGGTAACTCCCAGCAATGTTTCCAAGGACAGTAAGAGAAGAATTTGTGGGCAATAAAACCGCGCGTTCCTAGCCCCATCTTTGCACCCCTTTTAAACGAATAGCTCTCTCCAGCCTTTCATATTAAGTGATTAGAAAGAGTTAAATGAGCATGATTGCCATGGAAATTTCTTAGGCATTAATGTTTTCTACTTCTGTATTGAATGCCCTTGTGAAAGAAGAGAAAGAACAAACATCAAAAGTACCTTTTAACTTCACAATTCTTTCTAAATTTCTTTAAACTTATAGGCTATACTGCTAGCTTTCAAACTTCAAAGCATGCAGGAAGATCAGGGTCACACAGAAAATTATTTCTTACGTTTTAATAAAATATGCATGTGAATTGTATGACCTGCCAGAGAAATTATTTATGTGTTAATGTAATGTTGTAACATTAATTACACACTTTAATTTCTTCCTTAGCAGCTTCTTTACCAGGAAAAATAGTACCGGTTCTAAATTGGGTTTGAAACATAAGTTATGTTACTAAAGCTTGAATTATTTCCAGACGGAATTGCTTTTTCGCTTCTACAAGATAACAATCTTTTTTTAAAAAAAGTATTTGGTAAAAAGGAAGCAACTGAGATCTTTTACCTTTAACTCAGAGGATTCATGATGGATCATTTTCAGCCTCACTTTTCCACAGTGTTATAGTCTGTACATACTGTATTTACTGATAGGTGCAGAAATGCCTGTTGCACACTTTTTGTGAATTAATCACCCATCTTTTATTTGTGGTCACTGTTGTGAAGTACTTAATCTCATAGGATTGGTTCCTTTGGACTTCTTTCCTTGGGGGATTTCCTACCTGTTTTTCTATGGTATATACATGATTAAAATCATGTATGTGCTAGCACAAGGACGTATACTGAGTCTTACCTTCTAAGTTATTATTCATATAAAGTTCTTAAGAGATACAGAAAAGTTCTATGTATGTCACTTATTTCAGCAATGTTCTGTAGCAGCTCTATAGTTCAATTCTAAATCGTCTGGAAGCAGTGAAAGTAAAAGAAAATAGGTTCCCCTCTCAACTACCGTACAAACTTTCTGTATGGCCTTTGCAAATCACCTACTTGTGTTTTAGTCTTCTTGAGTGTAAGTCTGAGGCCTAACTTCATTAAAGTGGTTTGAAATAATTCAAGGAAAAGTGCTATAGATATGCAAAGATTTTTTATAAAGAGTTTTTATCTGTTTTCATTGATTTACCTTTTAACATTTCTTGAGTACTTATTTGTTCTTGTAGTGTGGCCGAAGGTAAATTAAGAAGAAAGTAAGAGAGCCCATTTGGCATTGCTGGTATCATTCATTATGTTATATATGTCTGTCTTTTCTTAAGAATATACTCCTTGTTTCTCTATTCTTCTAAAGTGTCTATCTGTTTAATATTTCAAAGATTTCCTTAGTGACAATGATATTTGGGTTATAATTTTGTATAAATTATTGAATTTTTTTTGCTTAATGTCAAATGGCTCACTGCTGTACTTCAACTATCCCCTAATAAGCTGAAACCACAGATCACTAATGGCTAATATGTTTCCTCTAGCTAACATGCCACCTTTCTTGTATTTTATCCTGGCATCGATGCTATCTCATGGAAATTTTTTTTTCAGTTGTTCCACATTCAACCAGTCTTTACCCAGTTTTGATGTCTCTCCATAGCATCATGATGCCATATGAGGCTTTTTTGTCATGAACGTGCAGAACTTGGAGCCCAAATTCCTTTCATAAGCCTCCTAATAAACATGTGGCATTTACACAGAACTACTTTTAGGGCTGTGCTGGATTTTACTCAGTATCATCTACATTCAAAATTGTTTAGCCTCTATTGTTAGACTTTTGAGTCATACAGATCTTTGCAGTTGCTAGGCTTGAGACATGGATAAGGATCTGATGGTCATTACCAAGTATAAACCACCACTTACATAAGGAAGGTAGCTTTGTTTCGTATAATATCCTTTTGAGAAAATTAATTGAGAAAACAAAATGTGTTTGTCTAAATAGTGCAAAATAACAGTGCCAGAAGTTCAGCTCGTACAAAGTGCATTGTGGTTTTTGTAAAAGTCATGAAGGACTCATCAGTAGAGATGAACAACACATTCCATGGAAAATGCCATTTAACTTGAGCTTTTCCCTCAGCAAATGAGCCAAATATGAAATTTTTTTGAGGTTAGGAATAGTGTTGAATTTTACATTTTCTCGCATGTTGGCACTTCTTGGAATCTATGTGAGGGAAAGCGGAATTACCAAAATACCACAGGTATTTTTTGGATACTGCTGGTCTAAAAGATGTCAGAAAATACTGAACACCATTGAAAGACATTTTTTCTTGACATTTCCTACCACTACCATTCTGGGGTACTTTAGATAAATTTCCAGAAACTTTGGGTGCATGTCCAGGTTTTGTAGTTCTCCTTCAAAATGTACTGAATGGCCAACCATTTTTGCAATTCACTTGCAGCAGCTAAAATGTTTTCATTCATTATCAGTGATACTATGACATCTTTGTTCCTTCACTTATTCATGTCCTGTTCATAGATATAGATTCAGATTCTTTATATTACAGGCTACTGAGTAAGTGGTAGAATGTTTTCTTCTGTCTAAAGATTTTTGATCATTTGGGTTTAGGATTAGCACAGCTGAGCTGTGAGCTCTAAACCTAAAGGACCCAATGAAGAACCAAGTGAGTCAGGAGACAAATGCCAGGGATTAAGAGAAGACAAGGGGATCCTAGCAACCTGTTTTGTTTCTTTTTGGTTTAACTTAACTTTTTCTAAATAAAAAAAATTGTTCATCCTGGAAAGACCTAACTCCAGGGGTCTGCAACACACAGTCACATAGCTCCCCTCCTCTATGTTCACTGGCTCTGCCATGGTCCCCTCTCCACAGTCTCTTTGCTGCCTCAGAACTGTGTGTTGACCCTGTATCTTCACAGCTGTTCTGCCAAGTGGTTGCCTGCCCCTGCCTTGTGTCACTGACTCTCTCATAGTTTCATATGTTAGCTTGGCTTACACTGACATCATGTCTGTGTTACAGGTTTCCCACAAAGGAATAAATTCTGTTCTTCTCACAGATCAGTGTGCTCCCTTTGCCCTCTTGTCCTGGTATGGCTTTTTGAGAAGTAGTTAAGCTGGAAGAGGACTACTAAGCGTGGCCTGGTGCTGGGATGGACGCGGTGGAAGACATGAGGGACAGCACCCCATGAAAGGTATGCTGCATCCACACAGACCATGAGCCTCACCCAAACTCAGGCTTAAGTTTCATCCCTTCTTGAGTTCCTCCCCACATTGTTCCCTGTTTCATGTCCCCTTCATCAAGTGTTTATCTGGGTATATTACAGATGACAGGCATACCAGGGCAGCCACAAGCTTTCTCCTAGTTAACTCACAATTCCTCTCATCAGTCCTTCTGCCATTCAGGCTGTCTCAAGACTTTTAAGTTTTTGTGTTGTTTGTTTGTTTGGGGTTTGTTTGTTTAAGATAGCGCTGATGCTCACACATGCCATAAGCTTGCTCTACATTTTCAAGTGTGCTATGGTTATACCTCCATGATCCGCCCCACAGCATGTTAAACACATCCACATGGCCAGATATATGTCAACAACAAAATGCTATCTAGATGGCCTGAGCAGTGGTGTATTTCCTGCATATCTACTGTTTTCCACTGGGAATCAAAACCAAATCAGCACTGCTATTCTGCTCCATCAGCTTTCCTCATCAAATCAGTCCATTCATTGAGAGGACTGTCTGGCTATATTTACATACAACATGTATCTTTCCTATTCCTCATTATACATATGTAATTATTTTTACATTGCATTCCCAGAGGTGAGTGACAGCATACAGATACCAGAGATGCTATTCTGCCTCCAGCAAATGCTCTGAGAAGTGTGTGGTATTAGTAAGGACCCTGTTTCCTTGGTTACATTTAGCAAATTTGCATGCCAGCATGGTGCTATTCATCATCAGAGACATTGCAGACCTGTCCATGGAGAGAGGGTTTTGGAAGTGAATAACCTTTGCATTCTTAGCTTCTGCTTTGAATATACAGATGAGGAAAAAACAGTTGTCAACATATGCATAGCAGGAGATAGGCAGGCTGAGAAGCTGAGTCCTGGAAGCCTTTGGGAGTGAAACAGAGTCCTTTATAAGACTGGGCAAAGTGTCTGTGGTTGCAGGAGCGGTTTGTGTGTTTGGCTCTAGTGCCGCCTATGAATGACCACGAGATAATCAGATGATCTTGCTCAAGACTTGTGTCCTGACCACTGTCTCTGGTTATACACTGTGATGGGGAGGTATATACATGAAGTATAAGGATTTTTTTCCCCCTAGGTCTATAAAAGCAATAGATCAAGAGCAACTTAACATGGCTACAGAGGCCAAACTAGTGAAGGCAGACCAGTAAAGACTACCCTGAAACTAAAGCTCCCCCTTTCAGATAGCCTATGTTAAAAATATTACCTGCCTTCTTGAAGGCATGTGTGTCTTGGCTGAAAGGCATCAGCCTTGTCCTAGCAGGCACAGCTTCCCCCACATCCCCCAGACACGGTGGATAGATGATATCTTATCCCTACACTGGAAATGGGATTCTCCTCTGAACGAGCTATCTGTGTCACTGTATACAAATTCAGCTACAGGTCCAGTCCTAGCTGACAGTTTCAGTGAACAATCCAAAGCCAAGGTAAAGTGTTCATTTAATTTATCTTCTCAGAACTTTTTTGTTAAAAAAAAGGTAACAATGTCCATTTGGTGACTGACAGCCAAGGAGCCTGCTACTCACTGAATAAAAGGTCTGTTGCCTTTCAAACTGGACAAGGACAAAGAGGGTACTGCAGGGCCACGTGGATGGGTGAGGATTCAGGGGTTCTGGGTTGCTCTGCTAGTGATCAGCTGCACACATGTGGGTAACTCTACCTTGTGTTCAGTTTCTCCTTTCTGTAAACGTCTCTGCTTTGCAAAGTGCTTTGAAATCTATAGAGAAACAGTGCAGAGTGGTAAGCAGTTGCATTTCCAAACCAGCTAAAATATAAGTGCAGTTTCCAGTACCACATTAGAAATGGATTGAACAGTGAGCCATTGATCCAGACATGTGGGCAACTGAAGACAACATAAGCTGTGAGTTTATTAAATTGGTGTACCAGCTATTTTCCAAGTTGCTCCAGGACATGAGTTCCCGGAGTTCCCACCAGTGTGGTAACACAGACAGGACTACGTGCAGGGCCCCTTTCCATCTCCAGGTCTCATGGTGGTGCAGTGAACTCCCCCGTGTCTCCTCAGGCAGCAACTCTGAGCGTGTTGAGCTAAATGTCTCTGTGAAGTACTTTAACGGCAGTGTTACACTTTGAAATCTATTGCCCTAACTGTGCTTTTATGGTGCTAAGAGGAAGATGGAATAAGCTGAGAGTCCATACAGGCCCAGCTTGAAAAATTGCTTCCTGATCTCCCAAAGCAACATCCTTAAGTCAGAGCCATCTGTGAGGGAGGAAAGAAGTAACTCCCAGACACTCCAATGCAAATGCTTAAATTACCAAAGGGAGGGTAAAAGCCAGCTCACTCCCTCTACTTCAAACTGGCTAATGGGAAGTACGAACTTTTACCTGTCCCCTTTGTAAAAGGCTTTCCAGCCCCTTGGTCTCCACCTAACTCAGCCTTATTAAATCTTGGCACTGAATGAAGTGGGGAGAGGGGTTTTGAGATAAGCTATTTCAGAACGGTGGTTAATGGTTTAAGTCTGGGAAGAGTGAATACATTTTTCTGTTTTACAAAGGAGATTCTTATCAGTGTAGAAATTAATTACCTTTTTTAAAGTTCTGATATTTTTTCTTGTATTGCAAATTAAGGTGTTGGGAGATTTATTGTCAATGCATAAAGTGCTAGCGTTGTCTGGCCAGGGTTTCCTCTTTTTGAGGTGCCCTTCAAACTGCCACTAAGGACATCAAAAACTAGGCTGATGTGTCCAATTTAAATTGCAAAGAAACTAATTTTAAGGTAAAGAAACATTTTCAATCCTGGCATTTGGCTGATCTATGAAGTTGCATTGGCAGGTGGCTTGAATGAGCGCTGCTTCAAGCAGCACTAGCTGTGGGCATCAGGGCATCCAGCTGTGAAAACAGATCGGTATGGCACAGTAATGATAACTGGTACTCAGGGAAGTCTCTTTAGCTTGAAGAATCCCAAAGCGATTTATGGCTGGTGAGGACCACAGCCAGATGTACTGGAACCAAGATACTGATACCATTTCTGTCTCTGCTGGGGGCTCATCCATCAGGTCCAGATTATTTCTTTTGGCTCTGCCCTGCATTGGGTGCTAGACATCTTGCTTTCCAAGCAGTACTTTCTTCCCTATTACATGTCTTTTATTTCCAAGATTAGTCAGACCAGGAGCCAAGATCCTAAATCCCAGCTCTGTACAAATTCGCAGGGGTCAGAGCCAGCCACAGAGCTAAGCCTCAACTGCTTGCAATAATCATCAGCCTGAAATCATACATCCCCCGCCTTCAGACTCTGGTGAGACAGGCTTCAAAATCAATTTAAAAAATGTGGTCTTTTTATTTCCTGCTTATATTTTGTTCCTTGTTTCAAGATCTTCTTTGTGAACTTGGGAGCTTTTTTCATTAAAAATGGAAGTGGAAATTGTCATGTAATCTCCAGAAGGCAGAAGAGAATGTCATGTCCACTACAGGGAGATTCTTGATAAAATCATGAGAGTGGACAGCTGGATACATGGGGCTATGAAATTTTTTTAATACTAACAGAGTTTAAAGGCTCCTATCAGCCCCCTTGTGTTAGGTCTTGTACTCCCAGAAGAATTTACAGGCATATATATTCTGTTTTAGAGTATCTCTGTTCTTTTCATGTTTGATAAACAAGTATTATCATTTGTGCATAGATATAAGTTCCATGCCAAGGAAACAAAATAAGCTTGGTCTTGTTTCTTGAGGGTGAGCAACGTTAGTGGGTCTCCCTCTTTTAGAACATCATACCAGAGTTGAACGGCACCAAGCTGTCTTACCCGGGGGTGAGGCCAGGGCTGCGGGCTGTGAATTCAAGCCCTGTGATTCCTGGGCCAAAGCAAGAAGAGGGAAAGGAAAACCTGAGGGATTCCAGCAAATGTCCTGAAATGAAATATTCATTTGTTGGTGGGTTTGTTGTTCAAAATTCTACATCAATACATATGTTAGTGTTCTCGGCATCCAGACTAAAGAGCTGTTTAAAGCCTTTGGCTTAACCCAGATATACTGAATTAGATGTAGAAAGCATGCTTCTACATCTTTTAACTTTTTTGTTTCTGGTCAAACATGAATCTCTAGTTCCTGGATGACAGCCCTGGTGTGAAGCCATCTGCTCTGTTGAGCACAGGCTTCTTGAGGCTGCACAAGTCCTTGTACATCGTATGTTATACTAGTGCTCTGCACCCTCTTGCCTCCATGTGCAGCCTCCCTGGTGTGTTAATGATGGAATTAGTCCCAACAGAGCTGCATGGAAGAGAAGGGAAGAAAAGAAAGGTATGCGTAAAGATGGGAAAGGAGAGTAAAGGCGTGTGTGCGTAGATAACATAGTAACTCGTGTACTTCTGAGAATCTGAACTGTATTTGGTATCACTATATTTCAGGGGTCCTCAAACTCTTTAATCAGGGGGCCGGTGTGCGGATGCAGTGGCAGCAGTAATCTGAGGCTGCTTGGTTTGCCCCCCCAGCCCCTGGCGGGGGGGTCTGTAAATACCGGGGGGCCGGATTGAGGACCCTGGGGGGCCGTAGTTTGAGGACCCCTGCTATATTTGGTAATGAATGTTCTTAACAGCCGAAGTGAGATATTGACACTAAAAAGAGAAAAATAATTTTAATAAAATTACATGTTTGAATGACGAATTCTGGATGCAGAAATCAAAAAATCAGGAGTCTGAGTCCATGAACAAGGACAGAACACACAATTCAATTAAATGATTCTCAGTTTAATCTATAAAGCAACCTGGGTCTAATACTTTTGCCAACATGGGCAATCTTAAGAGCTAGATTGGGTTAAAGGTAATAATTGTGGAAATCAGTCTTTCATCCTGATCTTTTCAACTTCAAGGCAGTAGAAACTTAACAGTGAAAACCTCACGGAACATATTAGCAGTATTTCTTTCCCACTTGCCTACGATTGCTTGGGTGCATGGGAGTGTAGCTTTGGGGTGCTATGGCAGGGACAGAGTGCACACGGGCCATGCCTTTAGAGTTTCAGTCCCCCTTTGAGAAATACATTCTCATGTACCATTTAACGTCCTCTTTAAAATCACAACAGGCAGCATAGATTCATTGGGCTGAATTTAGTTTGCATAAATATAGTATGCCCAAATTAGCTTTTCCCCTTTCTCCCTTAGAGGCAGCAGAGAGCTGTTTTACTTTTTATCCTTGCAAATCATCCAACTCTGGAATATACAGAGTCAAAGAAATATAATGACTGAAAGGTCTTTATGTGCATTTCTCTGTATCTCTTACGTTACGCTGACTTCTTTGAGTCACAGATCATGGAAACTGAAAGCCTATAATGGGAAAGTAACGCTCCATGCCATCCTTACATTTTATATTAAGCATCCGCTTTTGGCTGTGATCACAAAGGAAAATGAGCAACTGGACCTTTGATATGACCTGGTATGGCCATTCCTATGTTATATTGATAAATATAAAACACCTAGAGAAAAGACCTTAAACCAACATAAGGAATCATAATACATAGCTCATCCAATATGCACATAAACCACTTTTAACTGAGGAGCCTGTGCTGGCACTAGTAAAGATCCTAGAAATGTAAAAAGTGAATGCATATCTGTTTTCAAAGGAGAGGCAGAGTACCTAATTAAAGCAAAATCTATTTCAGAGCCTGTTAGAACCCAGTTCTCCTAAAGGTCTGAGCCTTAAATTAGTCGAATTAATAACAAAATTACTACTTTGAGATATCAAGAAGCCAGGTTCTGTGGTAAATCTCCAATGGCTTCACTTTTGCTTCAATTTACTGAGGACAGACTATAGCCTAGCACACTGAAAAATTACTTATTGGTGGAATCCTGGCAAACAAATAGGTGCTCTGGGATGAGGGCAGGGCTCTCTGCCTTTACCAGCCATCTTGATTTAAACCTTGGATTAAGTAGAAAGAGATGGAGAAAAGTGCCTTTTTGTGTGCAGGGAAGAAAAAAACCAGTAGGCTCTCTTAATTTCATGCAATACAGCTGGAGTGATATATATCCAGTACAAGTTTCTTTCTCTGAGTAGGAGTCTGAGCACTTAAACCAGAACCACACATTTTTCTTGTTAAATTCTCAAAATTCAACACCTCTATTTTACTCCCAGAAACACAAGTATTTATGTTTCCCATTAAAAAATAAGCTGTTTGGGCTCCCATACATTTGAGACAATGCTTTTTCCTTGGTTTCCATTAACTAAGTTGATGTAACAGACTCCTGTTCTCTGCTCCTGTGTTTTACCAGCTTTCAGGCAGGCAGTGTCTCAGCTTTCAACTGCAAAAGCAAATCCTGTTTCTAATCAGTTCTTGAGATAGCCCATTTGTTTGCTTGGTTTGTGATTAGGCTGTGGTGCTCACCTAAGAACCTGACTCGTTTTGCTGGATCAGATTTTGCAAGGTGCTTGTGTTTCTACAAGCTTTCAACAAAATCTATGGGAAACAGGAGATGGTCAAGTTTAGGCATGATGCTGATAACAAGAAATGTACTGAATTAAGAAGGCAGGTGTCAAATTCAAGACTATTTGGGTGGAATATGAAGTTAATGCACTTAAAACATAAAAATACTTAGGATTATTTTTTTTCTTTTTCTGATAGATTCATCACATTTTCTTTGGAATATTTTCTTTTTGCATGATCAACAGAATTTGAGGGAGAGCTGAGAAGTATTTGTATCATCATGCCAAATAACCTAAAAATTTCCAAATTCAATGGCAGGGAAAGAATTGTAATAGAAACTAGTATCAATAAAAGATCTGTCTAACAATATTATAGAACAACCAAATGGTTTGTTTTAAAAACAGAAAGGAAAATATTGTGGTTTTGCTTCAAGATAAATATTTCTGCT
The DNA here is from genome assembly GCF_017639655.2 of Falco naumanni. Lineage (NCBI taxonomy): Eukaryota > Metazoa > Chordata > Aves > Falconiformes > Falconidae > Falco > Falco naumanni. Next base: position 37,515,945 of record NC_054057.1, read on the forward strand.
TTATGCATGCTGTAAAATGTATCCCCTTCTGGACAAATTAACCAGTTCTAAAAAACCTGACTTTTTTTGCACTCCCTAAATCTTTCTTTTTTTAATGACCTCTGTGCCGCAATTTTTGCCTCCAAGCAGTAATTAACCACTCTGCAAGTCACCACAAGTAAGCCAAAAATGAATTACACTTAAAAAAAAATAATCTGTAGCATTAATATGGTTTAAACCAAAGTAATCATACTTGTACTGCTACCCTCTTGTGATTTTCAAGTACAAATGTTATGAAATTTTCAATAGCTTTCAGTGTCCTGCATAACAATTGTGGTTGAATAAATTGCAAATCCTGAGCCACCAAAGGAAGTCTGAAATGAGCAGAACTGTCCTTGAACACACCTTAAGATAGTTTACATTTATTATCCAGGCAAAGCAATACTTGCTTTATTTAACTTTTTCCCAGCATCTTGCATAGAGTGATGGGGAAATATGCAAATAAGATTAAGCATCTTGCATTGCATTTGATCATATCTTGCAACATCTTAGGGGTGGAGAAAATATGAGGAATGCCATCATCCAATTTTCCCTCAGGTTTTTAGTTAACCAGCAGAATGTCTACATACAAAGCTTGATTTTTTTTCACTTAGGCTGGTACCAGTTGGGAGTAAATCTATTCAAGTCAACAAAACCTCCCTCAGGCATACAATGCTTAGAGAATGGAAGGCTGCACATCCTATCAGTTTAAAGCTACAAATCTTTCTGTAAGTTTGTAGTAAATCTCCTTGCTTCTGAGATATGACCTGCTTCGTTTAAGGAATACATAGCAATGTCTTTACTATGTTTGCTTTACATCAATTATATAACAGCAGTTTTTATCAGGGGCTTTTCTCTGACATTTCCAAAAGACTTGGATTTGCATGACCAATATTGCCAAATTAGAATAAAATGCACAATTTTACCATTTTTTGTCAGTTTTCTCATTAATGTACACCAAAGTGTGACATATCTCATTAAATCTCTGCTAAGTTTGCGGGAGTAAGATTCATTTGATTTGAATGTTGATATACAACTTTTCCCTTCTTACAGAAAAAACTGTTCCCTTCCTTCAAGGAAAAATAGATTTTTAAGTAGGAATCGTGGAGCAGTGTGATTAAATTTTTTTATATACTTCTAAGTACATATTTTGGAGTCTGAGAATAAAGATCATCTTTGAATTTGTTATGCCCAAATCCATTAAACCAGTAAAAAATAGATTAGCAAGAATAAACCTTTTAATCTACTGGAAATTAAGTATGTAATCAATACTGGGCAGAGAACATAAAACCTAAGATACACCGATGGCAAATTGACTTTGAACATCAGAGAAATTAATTAAAAATTATTTTTATAGGCATCACAACTTAACATTACAGTCAATTTTTTAGACTGTACTGTGTTCATCTAGGTTGGAAATATTTCTGGGTGAAATCTTGAGGAAACTCTCACCTGCTGTCTACCTTCATATTTGGAGAAACTAGACGCACCACAACAAAATTAGCTAGATTTACATCAAAATAACTAAAATCAGACTTTTCATTGCATAGTCAATCTCACTTGAAATGGGGCATAGAGAAGCATTTGACTATGAACACTCAGACAGAGTGATCCAGTATCAGCAGTGTGTTCTGCTTGCATGTGTACATACTACCTTGTATGGTACCTAAGTGCCCCCAACGTAGGCTTACATTCAATTCTTCTGTATTAGACCATTTTCCTCCATGCATGTCAGAAACCTTGGAGAAAGGAGGAAAAAAAAAAAAAAAGAGAGAGATTACGAGCTATTACAAAAGGTTTTCCAGGCAGGAGAAGGGCCATATTGCATTCAGTTAGTGCAAAATGACTGAAGAGTAAATGTGACACTCTGGTTTCTCTAAGATGGTCTGGAAGCCTTAGGCATTTTCCAAGACTATTGCACCAAAAAGTCAATCCTATCCTACTTCTTTTGTCTTACCATTCTTTTTTTAGTTGTTCTTTGATGACAAAAGAAATACAGGTCTCAGGTATTATGTCTGAGTGTGTAACAGAACAATGGTATTATATTGGCTATTGTGTCACAGAAACTGTGTAATATTTAAAAAGAAACAGGTGGGAGAGAAAGAAAAGGACTAAAATATAAAGTGAAATGTTCTTTTTTCTTTTGGCCCCCTTTATACAGCTTTCTCTGCTCTCCTCCTCACTCCTTTCCCCCCCACTTTTTGGTTATTTCATCCTGGACTTCCTTTTCCACTAGTTGTTCTCTCTTTTCTGTATTTGTTTCGCCACTGGAAGCGTGACACTGGACTTGCAGAGAAGTGCTGCCATCAGCCGCCATGGGGTCTGTCTCAGTGCACCAGCCTCCTCACTCTAGCAGGGCTGGCAGTGGGGGAAATCCTGTACCAGGAGCAGCAGGAGAAGCAAACAAATAAAGTACATCCATTTCATAAGCTGAGCTAGAGATTCCTCTGACCAAGAGTCAGAACCCATGGATGGGGACATAGAGATCTCAAGCTGCTGATAGCACCTCTGTACCCATTTCACCTGATGTGAAGGCAGGAGCAGGAACAGAAGCAAGATCAGGAGCTCACCTGATGAATCTGGTGGGGTGGTGAAGCAGTCTACGTTTCACCCAGAGTGACTCTACTTGGTTTGAATCTTCTCAGGTTGGACTTTGGGAGTCATTTCTGCTTTTTTGTTGTCTGGGTTAGTATGTTTCTCTCCCCTTGCTTGCTCTCACTTCTTCTTATGGGAAGCAGCCTTGTCTTTTTTTGTAGGGTGCCTCTGTGCATGTGCTGAAACCCCACATTCCTGCATATCTCTGAGCATTTCAGTTTTCCCTTGGTTTTTGGGCTCTTCCTGGGGAAGGTAAATCTTACTTGCTGGATCTGTCAGGCAGATGGGGTCCTGAGTTATTGGCTGTTCATGTTGTTCCCTCCCAAGTTTCCTTTATAACCTTATCTTTGGCATTGTCTCATTTCCTGCTTGTTTTCCAGCAGGACTTGCCTTTGATTTAGCAGATGAACTTAGGGGCAGATCATGTTCAAAAAATATATACGGGTGCCTTATTCCCCACCAAAGCCTTGGGAGGGCTTTTCTTGTGCCTCCCTGTACTGCTCAGAGGGGTTTTTGAAGCTAATTGCAGCTCCTCCTTGGCTAGCTTGGCTGCCCTCCTGCCTGCAGCTGTCTTCCAGCCTCTGAAAGTCAAGGACAACCCAGAGAAAAACAAACAAAGGGAATGTTTTGTTGGCTTGTAGTTTAAAATAATTGCTTTGCTTAGACCTTGTAACAACCTCCCTCATTAACTTTTGGGAGGGGGTTGTTTCCTTAAATCCAAACACATGCTCACACACTCTCTGGGAAATTTGTGACTTAACCCACCAAGATGGTGTGACCTTCTGCTGGGATGAATAATTTTTCAACAGAAATTCCAGTGGCACTTAGTGAGCTGTGCTGAGAAGGTCACATCCATAGCATTACTCGTGATGATAACAGCATCCCAAACCTTATAATTACCTTTCTGTGTTCATAAATATTTCAGCAATAATTTGTGGCATTTTGCACTCAATTTTTCACATATGCAGAACCAAAGATTGCTAGCAACAAACCAGAGAAGCAAAGGGCAGTAAAGCTGCCTGGTATATGGATTCACTGATACTGTATTCCCTGTGTATCCAAGAAATGGGCTGGTTTGGGTTATATGTTAATGGCAATAAGAGGTGAGGCTGAAGTAGGCTCCCCTGGAGACAAAGATCTACCACAAAGCCATCAGAAACCACTTAATAATACACTTTGCAGCCACTTCTCTTGTCCATTCTACAGCATAATTATAACTTGCTTACCTTAGAGCAGGATTGATGAGATAGCATCAAAAAAAATTCAGAAAGGAGCTTTTGACTTTCTGCTGGGGAGAGGAGAAAGCAAGAGCAATACACCAAGAGCAAGAGCAGGCAACTGTACAAAACAGTAGGTGAGAAATGTTACTCTGCCTAAGGTCATCTCGTCACTTTTTGTGCTAGCTTTACTTTCAATTTGTCAACCAAGAAATTTAAGCTTTTCTGCTTTCTCCCATTGCCCTGGTTTTGGCTGGGATAGAGTTAATTTTCTTTCTAGTCACTGGTATAGTGCTGTGTTTTGAATTTAGGATGAGAATAATGTTGATAACACACTGATGTTTTAGGTGTTGCTAAGCAGCGTTTACACAAAGTCAAAGACTTTTCAGTTTCTCACCCCACCCCACCAGCAAGTAGGCTGGGTGGCACAAGAAGCTGGGGGCAGACACAGCCACAACAGCTGATCCAAATTGGCCAAAGGAATATTCCATACCATATGACATCATGCTCGGTATATAAACTAGGGGGAAAGGTGGCTGGAGGCTGCTGCTTGGGATCTGGCTGGGCATTGGTCAGTGGGTGGTGAGCAATTGCATTGTGTATCACTTGTTTTGTTAATGATGATAATAATAATAATGATAGCTATTGTTATTTTCCCTTCCATATCTGTCCTATTAAACTGTCTTTATCTCAACCCACAATTTTTTTTTTCCAATTGTCTCCTCCATCCCACTGCAGAGCTGGGTGGGAGGGGGAGTGAGCAAGTGACTGTGCCGTGTTTAGCTACCTGCTGGATTAAACCATGACACCTACCAGGAGAGCTGCTTGCCTAGAAAAAAACAACCAAACAAACCCAATATTTTTTCTCAGCTGTAGTTGTCTTCATTTTTGTGTTCTTCACAGCAAATCTCATGAGTGTTGGTGGGCATTTAACCTGGCAGTAAATTTAATATTTGCATAGTCTTAAATTGAGCCCTCTTGCGCGAGGTACTATGTCAAACACCACATAGCTCAGGAGATCTCAGTTTAATAGATAAGGAAAAAAATAAGTGGATGAGATACAATGAGCTGGGATAAGAGTGCAGTAAGGAGTTGTGGTAGCATATGACCACTTTGTTGCCTCTGTTCTTCTCTATACCTTCCCATAACTAGGTGTTACTTTGTTACTTACGGTATTGAAGGGATGACTTTTTGGAGAGATTTGGGTAAGGATGACATCTTGGCCTCACAGTTTTTTACTGGAAGTTCTCTCTTACAGGGCTGCTGTAAATCATGAATAACTTTGCTCTGGACCTTAAAACTGATAGATGTGAATATTTATACCAGTGATTTGACCATAGGGAAAAAACAGTAGAATATAATGTGTCTGATATATCTGATTAAAATGAGTCAACAGGGCTCAGCTACCAGTTTGCTGACATCCAGTAGATTGCTGGTGTACAATCTGCAGACTACTTACACGAATTACTTGTGGAACAGTGTTGGACAGAGAGGACACCTAATAAGGCTTCAGGGAATAGTCAACAAAACCCCCAAACCCTCAGAGCACTGAGTGCACAATTTGCTGGGAAATATTTGCAATTTATCTTCAAATTTTGCACTTAAAAATATACCACAGTTGCAGTTTGGTAAGAGCTGTGATAGTGCATACTTCCTGGGTGACTGCTCAAGCACACATTTTGCTCTGTTAGGGGTTTTAAACTTGCTAGATTTCAGTGGAGTAGCCATTAAAGATACTGCCTTCTTATTAGCAATAAAGGGATAGATTAAATAAAAGTATTGCTGACAAGATTTCATTTTTATAGCAGAGAAATGAAATGCAGGAAAGAAGGGGTGCAGGGGCTAGAATCATGATTGTGAGTCCCATAGACTCTGCTGTGGGTCTCAAAACAGGTCTTGAATGACGCTATAAAACTCTGTAAGAGGCACACTATTTCTTAGAGTTTTCTATATCTACAACCACGATAGCTGCTTTAATCTGTGATTAAGAAACGGGGTCTACAGAGCATCCTACTCTACCAGCTGCAAAGTAGGCATATCATACGATGACAGAAAAGCATCAGCAGCATTTGGGTCAACTTCACACTATGACTTATTAAGCCTTTTATAAAATAAAGCTCAAAGACCTTATTAATATCAACAAGGTGTGTTATAGTCACTCTTAATGGCAGGGATTAACCTTGTCATGGTTTGCTGCTTTCGTTACACTGCTAACAGCGAGCTAGGCTTATCATTCTCTTCACTATACTGTATCTTTACTGAGTGCAACGAATAGCTGATTTGGTCTTATTCACAGCAGTGAAATGATATTTCAGGATTTCAAGTTTCAGGATATTATGAATTTCTTCTGCAAAGCATGGATCTAAGCCTTGAGATACTGTGGCTAATCAATTCTATTAATTTCTTGTTGAAGCAGTGAAATAAATTTTCTGACCTCTTATGTATTTCTCTACTTGTGAACCAGCCAGGAGAATTGTGGGGACATAACAGACCTTCTAGTTGAAAAAAGAAAACAAAACTGGAATATGAAGCTAATATTGAGCTGTAAATTTAGGGGTAATTTCTAATCTCAGTTGGGGAAGGTGCCAGAGATTATTTCAGCATCCCTGAAATCCCTATTAGTGGTATTCAGTATCCCTGTCAGCGGACTCTGCTATATTAAAACTGGGAGGACTCGAACAGGACTGGAGCAGACAGCATTTTGCAAAAAGGGCTACTGCTCCAGAGTAAACAAAGTGACCCCAACACTTCTCTATAGCCTTCAACCACTGAAGGAATGCTCCTGTTTACTCCAGGCAATAATCAGCCTGTCAGTATGGAGCTGGCTGCCTAAAGCACACTATGACATTTTAAAGTGCAGAGAGTAAACTTAAGCTGCCACTTCCCAGAAAAGTGACCATGTTCCCTTAACTCTAAGAGATTAAAATATTTGTGTACTCTTTATCCTTTTGGGCTTTTCACCTGTGACTCTTCCTTCATACCAGGGGAACCTCTTGAGTCCGATTCCTGCTTCCATCAGACTAAATGGCAACTTTCCATGGGACAGGTGAAAATACTCAAGACCTCAGAGACTCAGATAGTACATTTCCTTTTAAAGCAGACTGAATAACTGGAGAAAAATCTGCCACAGCAGTGAATCTTAATGATTCTAATGCACATTATGTTGGAAACTAGGACAATTAACGGTTTTACCTAATGACATGTACTCATGCAGAATGGTCTTAAGGATGGCTCTACTTCACTTCAAAGTCAGGCAGAATCCACATCTGGGAAGAGGCAATGCCTTTGTCTGCAGCTTCCATGAAGTGAATGTTTAAACAATTTTCTTCCTCTGTAACAGCTGGGGAAAAAACTCAGGGGACTTGCTGTGTTTGAACCAAATCTCAAGGTGATCTATTTCAATGTAAAGGCTGTCGTAAATACAAGGCGGAGATCAATGTGTCATTTTATAAAGGGGGCAGGAGAGGTATAAAGGTATTCCCACTGCAGGACTGCTTCACTGGAGTCTGCCAGGATGCCCCAAGGTGCGTGAGACCTCCAAATATACACACAAAATGACTCGCCATCAGGTGGGCTTACCCGCTTGAGCACTCTTCTACCAGGCCTGGAGGATGGCATGGGTACTTCTGCATTTTTATTAACTTGACATTATAATTTATTTTATCCTCATGTTTTATATCAATTTCTGCCATATGTCGTTTATGAATAATTTGGGAACAGTATTTTAAAAAGGAAGCCAGAGTATCAAAAGGAGACTTATGATCCTGTGTGTCATATAAAATACTATCACCTGTACATGTGTGAGGTGTGTGTAGGTATGATCAGCTGGGTATTCCCCTGGTTGTAGTTTGAATAATGCATAGGTCCACACACATGTCAGAACCGTGCACACAAATGAGGTGGGTATGTAACTGGACCTTCACAGGAGCTCCAGCAGGGTGTCTTCTGATAGTTAAGGTCCGAAAGCACTCCTATGGCTGGATGAATTAATGGCTCCATGTAGGTAAATGAAGGCAGTGGGTTGATTGGCATTGATAACATGCAGCTGTGGCCTTGCCTGAGAGGCAGGGGGTTGATTGACATGGATGATGTGCAGCTGTAGCTCATCCTGCTAAGTGGTTAAATAGCCCCGAGGAGTATGGGAGAGGGGCTTTGGATGAAGGAGGAGCCTGGAGGAGGATGTCTGGTTGAAGCAGCGACAAGGAGGAGTGGGGTCTGGCTTCGGGAGGATGGAGAAACAGCATGGATGGTAGAATCCGACCCACGGTAAAGCCTTGTTGCTGCTTGCTAGTTTGCTTGTGCTGCAACAGCTCCACTCCTGGTAGTGCAGGTGAAAGAATCGCAGCCCAGTTCCTGGAGTCTGTAATAGTTATGCTGGTTTGTCAGGAGACTCAGGACCACTGGTACCCATTTCTGAGAGTGTCCTAAGAAACATCTAGAGTTCCTAGTGAATTGATGCCATCCAATGTTACCCACCACCTTTTTCTGCTTTGTTTTGGTAATCCTGATGACTGTTTATCTACAGGGTATGTTTTTATGGTGGTTTTTTTGTTTGTTTTGCTTAGAGGGTTTTTTACCTGCTCCATTCCAATTTGGACTACTTTAGTGGGGTAAAGCTTGGATCTGATGTCTTCAGCTGAGCCAGAAAAACATCCAGGGAATAAAGGGTGTCTCTTGTAGTTCTTGTGCTTTCAGCTCGAGCTGTACCTTGCTAATACCCAAACTGTTTTCAGCTATGCTGGGATAAGTGCCAACAGTTCAAGTTGGCTTAAATACAAGGAAACTGCAGATGAACTGCCCCCTCAGCTCTCTCATGCACAAGCTGAAGGTATCAGTGGACCTGGTCCTATTTTCTCATTTGTGGACATCCTTTTATGCAGATTCATCCTGTTTGGGCACCAGAGATGGGAAGAAAGCCTAACATGCCTTTGAAATATAACACACTGTGCTTAAAGAGGGATCTGGAGGAATGACTTGCATTCCTTGCAGAAACAAAGATATTTAAAATCAAGGTTAATATGGAGACAGTGCAAACCAACGTGATTTCCCTTTTTCTTATGTTTCAGTTCAGCTGAGTTTTGGGGCTGTGGTGTTGAGGCAGAGTGGGACACCAGGACAGGTAGCATGACCACAGCCATGGTGAGCAGCACTGTGTCTACTCTGGAGAAGGGACTGGGGATACAGGATTGTTTACTTAAGAAAGCAGTTCAAGTCCCAGGTCTGAACACTCCCTGAAGATTCAGATTTCAAGTTTGAACCTCTTTCCCCTCTGAAGACAAATGAGGAACTAAACTAGAAGTGAGTAATCGGAGATGTCCCCAGTGGAACTGAGTTATTTTAATGTAGTCCAGAAGACTGAAAAAATGAAAGTGTATGAGCTGTGTGATAAGTATGTAAAGAGAAATTCTAGGAGAACTTGCCATTGTGTTCGGATGTAACTGACCCAGGTAAAGGAGACTAATAGAGCAGAGGCACTAGCAAACCTTGAGTGGCTGCAGAATCTTTCTGTGCTGGCTTTGCATTGGTTTTCTTAGGGGATTGGCCCCATGGGCTACTTGTCTGCAGCATTTATCTTGAACAAATTTGTACATATTTTCTTCTGAGGAATCCAAGTATAGATCTACTGAAGGTACCAGGAGACCTATAGCCTCAGTGGCATTGTGGCAAGTGATGATGCTTGTGTCACTGGGTAGGAAAACCAAAGGCACTGATGCACTGCCTTCTCCTCAGTCCTGTTACCAAGCAGCCCTGACAGCAGAGCCTGAGGTCTGCCTCAATAAAACCAAAGCACCAAAGTGCATTAGCAGCTGGGACTAACAAGGGTAAAAGGAAGCCTCTTTGCTTTCCTTCATGAATAGCACATAGGTTTAGAAAGTATCCCTCGCTGCATGTCAGCACCAGGGCTAGCCTCCCTGGAGGGCTGCAGGGAGAGGGACGGACAAGACCCACGCTCAGCAAGTAGATTAGTTGGTTTAGCAAGCTGGAGGGTGAGTGAGGGTATAATCGTGTGTGGAGGGCTGGAAAGCAAGCTCCTCCTCCTGGGCTGAGTCATCCCCACTTCCACCTAAAGCACCCACTATCTGCATCTGTTGTGCTTTTGAAGCCAAAAACCTTGGCATCACTGCAAAATTAAGAGAACTGAAGTCCCGGTTCATGTTTAGGGTGTTCTGAGCTTGCTCAGCTGTGCTGACAGCGATACCACACAGCCAGGCATTGCTTCTGTGACCAGTCTCGCACTGTGGTAATATTACTTGACATCAAGCACATTCCCATTTTGTCTGCATTCGTGCCTCTTTTTAATGAGGTTAGATGTTACTTCATAGACTGAAACTATTTCACCATAATAATTACTACATTTTTCCTGTTTAGGAGGAAACATTTTTACCAGGGAAGCAGTAAGTCCTGCTTGATTTGTTTTTCTTCTGAGTAACTGACATTACAAATTTTCTTCTATGCATATATAGTAAGTCTTATGTCCAGTTGCACTACTTCTAGTTGTGGAAAATGACTCTAAATTAAATGAGTGTGTCCAACATTACAATGACTGCATCCTTGGCACGCCTGTAAGCTGAGGAACACCTCAGTACTACTTTGCGGAAAGGGAAACTGAGGCATAGAGAGGACAAGTGGCTTGCAAAGTCAGAAAGAGCCGGTTATGAATCTCAGATCTACAGAGTCCCAGTTAAGTGCCTTGGCTTCAAAATAGTCCTTCTTTCATGGATGTTACAGCTGTGATTTGCAAAGAAGCTTACAGAATCTACTTATGCCAACCCATAAGATTTGAGTACCTAACTCCTTTAGTACTTTTGAAAATCCATTTGAAAATATTTTCTCATCTTTTTTTGCGGAAAATGCTATCTTCCCTATTCCCCATCTAGGATTATACCTGTTAATAAAGGTGGATCTAAATTTTAAAAATCTCTGTGCTTTTTTCTGACTTGGAAAAAAGCATGTAAGATCCAACATCTATTTAGTGGACTGTGTTTAACTGCCTTTTGCTGCCACCACATTGTGTAATAATTTTTGTTAAGTCACGTATCCTGTCTCAGAATGAATACATTCTTGCATAAACTACAGTGTTGCCTCCCCAAATGTTGTGTTGAAAAATCTGTTGTGTGATTATTTAAAGAAAGGAGATGGGATTGCTGATAAATATTTGTTATTTACTCAGATAGTTTTCCAGCAGAGAGATGCTCAAAATAACTGCTATGCTATGTAGCTAAAGAAAAACAGGGGTACAGAATCATCTGGCAAGTCTAGATTTTGCAAAAATCAGATGAGCATTGACTGGTTTGTATTTTCACTTTTTGATTGAAAGCAAATTATTTTTCTGGGTTGCAATAGATGGGAGAGAAGTTACTGGGGAAGCACAGAGGACAGCCTGTAAAATGTGTGCATTTCACGGCAACCTGCCAGGCCCCAAATCCTTCTCCTCCTCTATACACAACCCGAGCTAGTTTAGTAGAACTTCAGCAAATGTCACAGCCTTTCCTGTTTGCTTTGCGCTGCTAATATATTTGTGCATTGCAAAACCTTGCATCTTCTTGAAAATATCCTTCTGGGAGGGGAGCAGGAAATCCATATTCCTCTGTTTGGTAGAATCTCTTTGACATCTCCTCTCCTCTCCTGCCATGCCTCTGTCTGTGTGAGGATAAATGCACTGCAACTGGAAAAGTGAGATAAATAGCATAAGGAGAAATCATTATAAACCTCAGTGCCTGAGAGGTGCATTCTCGGAAACGTGCCAGTCATAAAACCCGACCAGGTCTGAAAAATAAAAATCCCTCAAATAATAATATAGGATCCCCATGGACCATTTTCTTATGCCTCTTCCACAAGCAAGGAGCATTAAAAGATTGAAAACTCCTTTTCACTTCATTCCATGCAGCCTGAAAAACCATATGACATACTCCACATGCATTTATAATAATAAACTGTGGAATAAAAGAATTTTCCTTTTTGAGACTGCACAAAATGAACCTTGTCCCTACAAAATTAAATACAAATAAAAGGAATGGGGGACAACCATGGTATAAGCCTAAGTATTCTTCCCACCCCTCTTTGGAGTGATAATCTGGAAGAGTGCTGAAAATGGATGTTTTCTCCTGTGTTCTGTGGGATGGTGAAGGTGTATATATAATTTTATATGTAATTGAAGTGTGCGTCATATAATTTATATGGAGACTAAACTAAGCCTCTTACAGGCAGGCCCAAAGGCTTGCTTTCTTTTCTGAGAAAATTTCAAGTGCACAATGAATGTGAGAATAATGTAAGAAACCTTTGGCCACCCAAGATGTCACAGGCATTGTTCTGCTGTGCTTCTGGACTCTCGGAGCTGACACACAGCGTAATAAGTAACAGGACTCCTCCCTGCGGTGCTCTTGTAGGCAAGTTGCACGACTTGTTTGTGATTCATTCTTCCTCCCTCTTTTTACCAGTGACTGCTATAATGATTTTCTGACTGTAGTTATCTCCTCGAGGAAACCTTGCTAATACAGTGTTATAATAATTATGCTTTGCAGGTTGACTTCATCAAACTTCATGTTTTGCTTTGATGGGTGATTCTCATGCATGACAGGGATGTACTTTTTTCCCCAGAGATTATTCACGGGGTTATTATAGAAACCGCATTTTATAAATGGGGATCATCTTGGTAGAAAAAATTAGCACAATGAGGGTTCTGCAATGTTCCCTTGCCAGCTGTGTTTAAAATAACACCAAAATCATGAACTAGATGGGTCTACCATGAACAACCTGCAGTGACACTCAGCCCCCTGACTTACACTCTGTTGCCTAACTGAGATTCCTGGTGTGCAGGACATGAGGCATGCAAGGCAGAAAGCAAGACTTGCTCTGACCTGCACCCCTCGGAATGGATCACAAGAAAAAGAGGCTGGTGACGCCTCTCCTCTGCACCACCTCCATCCTGCCTCTCCTGGCAACGTGTCCTGGGAGACAGGGAGCTCCCTGCCAGCTCCCCAGTCTTTCACCTGGTGGTAATTTTCACCTGGCTGCTTAAGCATTTTTTAACCACTGGTGAAGTAAAAGCATTACAATTGATATAATAGATTAACATATTTCCTCTAGGGAAGGAAATGCAAAAGAGTGAGGCTTTTTTATTACAGCGTTTTTATCTATCTATCTTACAGGTAGGATTTAATTACTCTCTAAGTATGTTTGCCTAAATTTGCCCCAATTTCTTCCTTCAGATGAACACTATTCAGATCACACGTTTATGGATTTGCTGCTCATGACACTACCAGTCTGGCATTTTTATTAGTCTTCAACTTTATCTCTCCTCCTGAATCAAGGTTGCTGTCATTAATGGTATTTTTACTGCCACTGTTAACTTCAGTTCAGGATTAAGACTGCATTTTCCTCCACTTGATATAAACACCTAAGAAAACGAGTTCTCTGTACTGGGGAGATTATCTGTGATGTGAACTTTCATGGTCCTCATACATTCTTTTGGAAATGGTTTCAGTTGAGCATTAATTTATTATTTTCTGCCCACATTTCAATCTCTGAAGCTGTATTATTTTTTTGTCCTCACCCTCCTGCTTCACTGCTGACTGTGAATTCATTGATATGACACATCTTGTGCCATTGCCCAAACAAGTACCAAGCTGTAATGTCACTAGCAATCATTATTTGGCATTCAGACACTTCACCTGCAGTGAGTAATGCTCCTAACCCTGGACAACTTCATTTAACATTTTAGGTGAGGTTCTGCAAGATAGAGTATATCACAGGCAGTATCTCTGCTACATTTTGCCTCTATTCTTTTCTCTTTTTTCCTTAAAACTATCATGTGATATTGCAGTGGACATCGCTTTATATATGCAAGCACAGAAGCATCTCACTTCATTGCATGTTTTTGATCTTCTCTCTTAGCTCTTGCCAGCTTCTCAGGCCACAGCAGGTGGCTAACAATTTATTTCCATTGTGCTGGAAACTCTGTTTTCTCTCCCCTCTGTTACCCATCTCTGCTGATCATACACTATTGGACTTCCTCAAGTTTTCTTTGAGACACCCGGAGACTTTTTCACATCAATGATTCACAAGTAAAGTAAGTTTGCTTTTTAACTTTTTGCAGGGTAGAGTATCCTGTTGTTTGTGTAAGGACTGCCAGAAGTTCTTCTGAAACTATTAGTGAAGATGGTCACATATTGATTTGTTCATTGATTCCTGCTCTGTCATCAAATTTCTTTTGGAGAGAACAGAGAAATTATTATTCTGTCTCACTCAACAAGGAATATAAAATTACCTTTTGGCACAGATGCGATTAGTTGGCTTTTGATATGTTTCCATTTAAATTATGTGATAAAGAATATGAGACTAGTTCATGTTTATCCCTGATTATGCATCAAATCTGAACATGAAATACTTCAAAAGGTCAGTCCAGATGATTTACACACACCCCCCCCCCCTAAAAAAAAATCTACTTACCTACTGTATTCATCCTGGCTATACAAATAGTGTAGATCAAAAAACCTTATACAGCTCTGGGATACAGACTCTGCTACCAAAGACTGCCCTGGTGGACCTGTTTGTGAACAAAGAAGGACTTGTGGGTGATGAGATAGCCAGAAGCCATCTTGGGCACAGTGATAACAAAATCATAGTTTTCACTTCTGAGAGAAGTGAGGAGGGGGGCAACAGAGTCCCTTGGGAGGCATTCCTGAAGGGCAAGGGGTCCAGGAAGGCTGGGCATTCCTCAAGAAGGAAATCTTAAAGGTGCAGGAGCAGGTTGTCCCCATGTGCCGAAAGGTGAGCCAGTGGGGAAGGTGACTGGTCTGGCTGAACAGAGCTTTGGCTAGAAAAAGGAGAGTTTGTGACTTTTGGAAGAAGGGTCATGCAACTCAGGACTGAAAGGGTGTCATGAGATTATGCAGGGAGAAAATTAGAAGGGCCAAACCCCAACTAAACTTAATCTCACTACTTCTGTAAAAGACATACAAAAGGAGATCTAAGGCGAATCCCTGTCTTTTACTGGATGTCGTGGGAAATATAGTGACAAAGGATGAGGAAAATGCTGAGGTACTTAATACCTTCTTTCCCTCAGTCTTTAATAGTAAGACCAGTTATTCTTGGGGTACCCAGCCCCTTGAGCTGGAAGACGGGGATGGGGAGCAGAATGAAGCCCCCATAATCCAAGGGGGAATGGTCAGCAACCTGCCACACCACACAGGCACGTGCAGGTCTATGGGGCCAAATGGGATCCAACCAAGGGTACCGAGGGAGCTGGCAGAAGTGTTCACCAAGCCATGTTCAATCATCTGTCTGCAGTTCTGGCTAACTGGGGAGGTCCCAGTTGGCTGGAAGTCAGCAAATGTGACTCCCACTTACAAGAAGGGCTGGAAGGAGAATCTGGGAACTACAGGCCTGTCAGCCTGACCTTTGTGCCAGAGAAGGTTATGGAGCAGATGATCCTGAGTGCCGTCATGTGTCATGTACAGGACAACCAGGTGATCAGGTCCAGGCAGCCTGGGTTTATGAAAGGCAGGTCCTGCTTGATGAACCTGATCTCCTTCTGTGACAAGGTGACCTCCCCAGTGGATGAGGGGAAGGCTGTGGATGTTGTCTACCTAGACTTTAGTAAAGCCTTTGACACCGTTTCCCACAGCATTCTGCTGGAGAAACTGGCTGCTCATGGCTTGGACGGGCATACTTCATGCTGGGTAAAAAGCTGTCTGGATGGCTGAGCCCAAGGAGTGGTGGTGGATGGAGTTACATCCAGTTGGTGTCTGGTCACAAGTGGTGTCCCCCAGGGCTCAGTATTGGGGCCATTTCTTTTTAGTATCTTTATTGACTATCTGGATGAGGGCATCAAGTGCACCCTCAGTAAGTCTGCAGAGGACACCAAGCTGGGGGGCAGTGCTGATCTGCTGGAGGGCAGGAGGCTCTGCAGGGGGGTCTGGGCAGGCCGGGCCGATGGGCCAAGGCCAGTTGTATGAGGCTCAACAAGGCTCAGTGCCGGGTCCTGCCCTTGGGTCACAACAACCCCACACAGCGCTACGGGCTGGGGAAAATGGCTGGGAAGTGCCTGGTGGGAAAGGACCTGGGGGTGCTGGCTGACCGCCGGCTGCACATGGGCCAGCAGTGTGCCCAGGTGGCCAAGGGGGCCAGCAGCATCCTGGCTGGTGTCAGAAACAGTGTGGCCAGCAGGGCCGGGGGAGTGACTGTCCCCCTGTACTCGGCACTGGTGAGGCCGCACCTCGAACACTGTGTTCAGCTTTGGGCCCCTCACACCAAGAAAGACCTTGAGGTGCTGGAGCACATCCAGAGAAGGGCAACGAAGCTCTGGAGCACAGATCTGAAGGGTTTGGAGAACAAGTCTTATGAGGAACAATTAAGGGAACTGGGGTGGTTTAGTCTGGAAAAAAAGGGGGCTCAGGGGAGGCTTATTGCTCTCTACAGCTACCTGAAAGGAGATTGTAGCAATGTGGGTGTCAGTCTCTTCTCCTATGTAACAAGCAACAGGACAAGAGGAAATGGCCTCAAGTTGCACCAAGGAAGGTTTAGATCAGATACTAGGAAAAATTTCTTCACAGAAAGGGTGGTCAAGCATTGGAACAGGCTGCCCAGGGAAGTGTTTGAGTCACCATCCCTGGAGGTATTTGCAAGGTGTGTAGATGCAGTGCTTGGGGAGATGTTTTAGTGGTGAATTTGGCAGTGTTAGGTTAATGGTTGGACTCAAAAATCTTAAAGGTCTTTTCCAACCTAAATTTTTCTATGATTCTGTGATCTAACTCGTATTTTTCCTTTGTCTTAGGCAACATCTGTGTCCAAGATCATTTAGAAGTAAATCTTAAAAAAAATTGAAAGATTTAGGATTTAGCTAATTAAAAAACATTTCCTGCATTAAATTAATTGTGAAATAGTCATGAACAATCACTGAGGTAAAAATCTATGTCAAAACAACTTGAGTGAAAAAAATGCTACCAAGGCAAAGTTAGCAGTCAATGTTAACCTAGCATTACCTAATGCCATGTAGCACAATGTCCTGCAGTGTAGACACAGTCCTTTCGGAAGTTTGTGTGGCCATTTGGGGAACCTCAGACCTAAAAGGCTAGAGTGAAAGTGTCATCAAAACCAGGAAGAGAAGCATATAATAGTAGAAGGGTTGAGAGGACAATATGTGATGAAATTACAGAAGAAAGCAGAGGAAGCTGTGGCATTAAGGGTCAAGCCAGGGGAGGGGAACAGAGAGGACAGGATTTTTGCTTGAGCTAGGAAGAATATTCTGATTTTGAAGAAAATTCTTAGGGCATTATGCATTTGCAAATGCATATATTCCTTTGCAAATGCAATATGCAAAGGCTTGCATCATGGCAAAGTGGTGCATCATTACATTGACTAAATGATGATGATGGAGAGCTGACTCAGTGCAGCTAATAGCTGACCATGGTGGTACATGTAGGATCCTGCTTATCTCCAGTAACCAGCTTAAGTGAGATGAGACTCACCTTTGCTGTATGAACCATGTTCCTCATCTTCTTGGGTTCTGTAGGGCTGTATTTCCTTGGGTACAGCAGTGAACAGACATGCAGCTCAGTCTCTAAAGCAGTACAGTCCCATCCCTTATGGGGCTGAAATCAAAGTAATACACTGATGAACCACAGCTTTCTACAAACACAGAGGCTGCTTGAGTATGTCTTCTCCTGCAGAGCAAATTATTCACAAATGGGACAATCTAGCGATGAATAATGGAAAGTTAAAAATACACAGTTATGGCATGCCTGCAGCATAGAGTACCTTAAGACAAGCTTCAGCTTGCTGACTATGACATCGGCATTTAATGCCTGTAGATGGGATTGATACGTGCACTGTGTATCTAAACTCTTGTGAGAGTTGATGGAGATCGAGTCAAGACAGTCAGTGCAGCCTGAAGAATGATTCAGTTCATCCTAAAATAGGCAGCACCTAAAGTGTGAGGAATCCAATTCCTTAGACACAGGTGTTTGGTGGTGTTAGCAGGTGTCCCAAAATAAAGATGGCTGGGCCTCAGCTGCTGATGCGGCAGCATGATGTGATATGTAATATCTGCTGCCCTCACACAGGGGTTCTGGCTAACCCTGAGCATCCCAGCTGGTACCATGCTCCTGTGCTTTAGTACAGATTCCTGCTGCAGTGGCTTGTCAGCTGAGCCACTCTTGAGATGCTGTTGACTGTCCTGACCAGGTCTCCACCAAGCGCAGTGAGAGCCTGGACTCTAGCTGACATGTAGACAGCTACCTGCAGACATCTGATTTTTTTTTTTATCTTAAGCTGTGACTGAAGTCCCTCCCTTGGTATCTGCGTGGTACTCTGTAAAGCACAGCAATGTTCTCCAGCATCCATTCCTTCTCACTCTGGGCTAGGGAGAATGGCTGGATGGGCAACTTCATGACAGTGAATGTGACTTACCTCGATTTTTATTTTTGTTGCAAAGGAAAAACCTTTAGAACTCTCTGGAGGTAACTTTCTCTTTTGTATAAGCAAAGCCCATGTTCCTAATTCCACACATTTATGATTACCCCTGTAAACTGATTTCTTTTGTCATGACAACTGGCACTCATTTTGACCAGGATTGCGTAAGGTACCACCAGTGAGTCATTACCTGTAGGTCTCATAATACAAATCTCAATGACTTTTTACTTATAATTAGACATATTCTGTGGCTTGAGGATGAATACTTGGATCTGAATAGTGTGCTGAAGCTATTTATCAACACTTCTGCATCCATTAGGGTTGCACCAAGAACATGACTATGCTAAAACTAGCCTTTCTTATGGGAACAATGTGAAACAGTGGTTGGTGTAAATAAGAAAGACACTAGTAGGCTGTGTATTTAAGCTCATTTTATAAAGGATGAGCTTATTCTATTTGACACATCCAGCTGTGCAGACAGCAGTATGGAGTGAGCTGTGTTAACTTTACTAATACACAAGGATTAGAAGAGATCCTGTGCTACATATAAATGATTCCTCTTATGCAGTACTTGAGTACTACAGAGGAAAGAAAGGAAATACAGTGGGAACACAAGTTATTGCTCCAGTTTTCCTGGAATAGGATTGGAAACTGTATAACTCAGAACTTAATTCTTACACATGCCAATGGCTTTTGCCTTTCTGGGGCAGAATTTCCACAATATATCAGGTGCTAGGAAATAAAATTATGGCCATGCCAGAGCTATTTCTTCAGTCCCGTAGCACAGATCTCCTAGCAGTTTGGTGCTGTTAGTTCACTTGAGTGATGGATGACTCCAGCTGGATCTTCAGTAAAAGTGAAGGGGACTGAAGCTGTTATCTCTTCTTTTGAAACTGACAGTATGCCAAAAATCGCAGTCAGACATTGGAGGAGAGGATGTCCCATGGTCACCAATGCTTCAGGGAGAACTGGAATCCTGTTTTCCTGGAGTTTTCTCCACCTAGTGACTATAGGCCTGTGTATTTGTTTTGCTTGCCAGTGGCTATAGTGAGTTTGCTATGTCACAGAGGGCTAAAAAAGTAAAAATAAAAAATAATACTACTGATACAGATTTTATTTTTGTCATATACAATGCCAGATGTTATCAGGATTACAAAAGTGCTGTGTCTCTTAAAGGAACTTTCTAACCAAGGTTTCAAATGATGGATGTGGAGCATGCTACTTCCACTAGAATTTCCCCTTTTCTACAGAGCTAAACCACTGCCGACATCTCGCTAATTCACCCAACTGTGAGTACGCTGTATCAGCATGTATAGCTAACCTTTGTGTTCAAACCATTCACTTTGTGAAAACATTTTCTTGCACTCTGTGACAGGTTCTTTCTTGCTGCTTTTTTTCCATTACATCACTTTTTTCCCCCTTCAGCCAGAGACACAGGAGACCATTTCCCTTTGGAGCATAAGCCAGTGTTGAGCTGTTGAAACAGCAGGGGAGGTTATAAGTCTGGATAGGGAGCTGCTCTTCAGCCTTAGTAGCTGAATGCTTTGTGGCTGCAGCAGGCAATGCTTTCTCTAACCTCTCTGACCTTGCCTGGTTTCTGACCCAGACTTTTCAGTTGGGGTGGAAACCAGCATTATGCTAACACACTTCCAGATCTGCTGTTACTGGGTCACACTTTTAGGCAAATGTCAAATAGTAATATTAACTTGTGACTTTTCAAGTGTGCCTTCATGACATTTTTGGACTACTTCACCTCTGAAAAAATAGAAATAAGAGTAAACCCAAAAGCTTATATGGATACAATATCCAGGTTGCAAAGATTTATTCCAAAATTTCTAATGCTAAAGCAGCTTGAGACCTAATTAAAAATACCCTGTTGCATTCCTTACCATTAGCAAATATACAATTCCATTGTTCCCCAAAAACATGGCTGCTGAAAGCAAAAAAAGTGAGTCACCTTTTCAATACTTAGAAGTGTTATAGATATAGCTTCTGTTTTTTCATGGCAAGAGTGGGCAGGAAATGGATAAATTATGTTTCTAGTATGGGATGCAACTTTCAGACTTATGTCTGGAAGAAACTGAAGTACTGGACTCCAAAATTTTGACAGTTCAAGAGTTTGGGTAAGTTCCTTCTGCACCCTTGATAGTCGATGTTTTCTAGTGGGCGATGGTTCTCATGTTATTCAGATGTTCCTGGAATAGGTGAAAATGAAGTGATTTCACTCTTTTATGTTGCTTTTACAACACATACAGAATGTAAACTGAAATACCTGATATAGGAGTGGAAAATTATTTTTACTAAATTGAATTAAATTAAAAATTATCCTCTTTCTCAGTCAAGTTTTCATATTTCATCAAAACAAAAGAACATCATTGACTTCCATTTCCTGTTTGCAACACCCCTGAATCTTGGTACAAGGTAGTTCTCTCATGCTTAAAGCTTCACAGTCCCTTGTCTGAGATTTTTTGTGTTTTAATGAGAAGGGTGACACCATCCACCATGTCAAGGACAGAGTGGTCATGGTGAGAAAATTTCAAAGATTCATTCACGGATTTTCCAGGAAAGAACAGAAAATTCATTGAATACAGATTTGTTTCTGCTGTAGTCTTGTAGTGAGTTTGTATCGCAAGGTTTTGGTAGCAGGGGCCTACAGGGGTGGCTTCTGTGAGAAGATGCAGCTGGCTCTGAGATGGACCTGCCACTGGCCAAGGCTGAGCTAGTCAGCTCTGTGATAGCATATCAAGAAGGAGGGGGGGGGGGGGGGGGGAAGAATCTGCACCAGTGGAAGACAGGAGTGAGACTATGTGAAAGCAACAACTCTGCAGACACCAAGGTCAGTGAAGAAGGAATTAAGTTAAGCCCGGGAAGAAGGGAGGGGTGGGGGGAAGGTGTTTTTCTGATTTGAGTAGTAATAAATTAAAACTACTTTTCCCCAAGTCAAGTCTGTTTTGCCTGTGATGGTAACTTCTGAGTGATCTCCCTCTCCTTACCTCACTCATGATCCTTTTGTTATATTTTTCTCTCCCTGCCTAGTTGAGGAGGAGGAGTGATAGAGCAGCTTCGGTGAGCACCCACCATTCAGCCAGGGTCAAACCACTACAAGTCTGAAGAAAGAGAACTACTATAATCCATATAGTGTATATAGAGATACTCCATATAGAATATTTCTATTCTGTTTTGTAATAGTCTTTGGTTACAAAAATAAAAGCTATTCCATGATAAGTGATTAACTTCATCACTGTGCTGAAGTCTCAGCAGCATCAGTCAAGGTACATGGTAGCACCTCTGCTTCTGGTCTTGCAACTATTGCAATCCTGTCTGCCAGTGACTCTGCTTCAGGATGCAGTATGGAGTATCCCTATTCCCATAGCCTGGCAAATGGAGAAATTTTTGGAACAAAGAAATGTGGACTCAGTGAGGCTAAGACCAGTTTATCTGACATCTGCTGTGTAAGTGCTGTAACTAGTAGATGGAAGGCAGACCTTAATGAAGTAGAGTTTTTTTCCTCTTCAGACCAATGAAATCTACTGAAGCTCTATATCATTAGGTGTGAATGGAGCAGACAGAGGTACTAAATATTTTTCATTTCCTATAAAAATAAAATTCT
The DNA here is from genome assembly GCF_017639655.2 of Falco naumanni. Lineage (NCBI taxonomy): Eukaryota > Metazoa > Chordata > Aves > Falconiformes > Falconidae > Falco > Falco naumanni. The sequence continues at coordinate 37,537,797 of NC_054057.1, forward strand.
AAATTAATGGGACTGGATCAATGCCTGGAGACTCCTTGATTATCATACAGTCCATGGAAAGAGGGCAGCGCCTAACCTAATCTAACAAGTTCTTCACCCCTGTGTCGCCAGAGGAATTTATTATTCCTGTCACCTCTATGGGATGTGCCATGGGATTAGCTATTACAGCTACCGTTAACAAAACCAGATCTAAGCATAATTTTGAGGCAAGGGAAGTAGAAGTGTTCTTACTCCTTTTCATCCTCTCAGAATTCCTTTTTTCCAGCTGAGATTATTTTACCATAAAATTTACTACAGTGATTGTCAAGTTTTTGTTTTAATACTTTGATAACTTTGGTATCAAATTCTTATTTTCTTCTGGTTGGTTTGGGTTTTTTCCCTCCTTATTTTTCTTCAGTTTTCAAAGTAGAGTGCTTTTATTTTGGTCTTGTGTTTTGGTAGGTTTGTTTTTTTGGTTTCCCAAAAAGGTTTTGTTGGAGGTTTGCAATAAGTATCACTATAGGATCTCTTGCATTACAGGATTTGGTGTGTCTCATCAGATGGCTAAGGATGTCAGCTGTAATATTTTGGTACCAGGATGATCCCTGTGGTGTCTCAGAACTTGTGCTGATGATTGTCTCAGTTGATTTATATCATCCAACATATTGCCAAGTACATCAAACTTGTTAAATATTATTACAAGATTATTTCATGAAATATACTGAATTCTCATGGACAAATATCACACCAGACATATCTCTGTGTTGGAAGGATAAGCACTGTTTTTGCAAGAAAATGGCAAAGGTCAGTATAAATAAGTATCAGATTTTACTATATGATTTCCAATCAGCACATGGCCTGTATCTTTCCATGTATGTATGTCACTGGATATGCAGTTATCTAACGGTTATCTTGACGTTTGAGCTAAATGACTGATGATGATGTTATGTATAAAGAAATCATGCCAAATTTTTGTTTGTTGTTCTTGGATGAAAGTGCCATCAAAAGCTTTTACAAGGCAGTGTTGTATGGTATTCATTTCCCTCAGTATGATGAGCTCATCATGCAGTGGGACAGACTATACCCTTGCTTCCAGCTGCAGATTGAAATAATCTTTGTTGGCATTTGCTGCTTCTTCAGTAGCATGCTGTATGTCTATGCAGAAAACTGAATCAGCTTGCATACAAAACGTTACCAGATACAGAATTTCATATTAAAAGTGGTTTCACATGAAGCGTGGTCAAGGGATAAGTATTCCATTTATTTCTCAAGATTGCAGCAGTCTTGTGTTTTCCAAGAGTTATTGAGAATTATTAATGAATCTAGTCCTGATATTTCTGACAGCTATGATACTGTTCTTTTTCAGTTCTTTGTCTCAAAATGCTCGACAGTAAGCCTTGTTACCTGGCAGACTTTTTGAATTTCACAGCCATTGGCAGCTCAGCTTTGTTCTCGTAAGAGTCCTAGGTTTTCAAAGTAGCCAAATCTATAGATTTGAGAGTCCAAGCTCAGCTGCTTTCAGTTTAGCTGCCTAAACCATGCACACTTGAACTTTTGGATTATTCCTGTACATGTGGCTATAGGTCTCCCACCCAATGGCAAGTGTCTGGAAGTCTCCTTGGCTGGGAATAAGAGAATAAAAGTTCTCAAGTGTAGCTGTTCAGAAGAAAAACGCCTGTTAAACCTTGCCCAGGAATGATGCTGCCTTCTACAGAACAGGGAGCGATGCCTCTTTTGCTTTTATGGCTCTCAAGAATAATAATTTAGCTCTGGATGTGTTCAGTCTGAAAGAAGTTAATGTGCAAATGGAATACTTGTATGACATTCAAAATCTGCTGGAAACCTTGTTAGAAATAAAAAAATTGGAGCCCCCTTCTAAGCACAGTAGGGCTGTAAGATTGCTGGCTGCTAAATCATGGAAAAGAAGAAGAAATGAGAAACTCTTTGGAGGATAAACCTGTTTAAGTAGGATTAAAATATATAAACTGATTCATTCAATTGGGCCTATCTACCAGCTCTGCATGTGCTCATTCTGTGTCTGTTAACTATTTCTAGCTGTGAGAGATGCATGTGCTGTGCAGAGGCAGGGATAATGCTAGCTCTGCATTTTGTATGCCATATTCTCCGCTCCTGAGGACTACATCTATATTGAACCTGTGACTCTATAGGTAGTACCTAATGCTGTACCTGGTTGGTCCTGGGAATAATCAGTCATAGCATAACCCCTCAAAACTCACTCTAGTTTGCTGTCCTTGCCCTTTTACCTAGCCTACAAGTTGATGCTCATAAATCTTGTTTTATTAGTGGTAGGTGTTGTCAGCATCTAACTGGGGCCCTTGGCTGATGGTGTGAAATAATGTTGTTTGATGGTGGCTAAGGAGCTGGCCCCATGAGTTCAGTCCATCCATACTGCAGGTTAATGTGTGCTTGGTGAATATTCAGTTGGTTTGTCCTGATTCAAAACCCAGAGACATTCCTGAAGATTAAGAGCTGAGACTGTGAATTTCCCCTTGCTGCTAAGCAGCTACCTTTAAATGCATGAAATATGATGTGAAAAGGATTTCAAGCTTATGCTAAAAATCAGCTATGAAGGTTGAAGGCAGAATGGCACCTGAAACTCTGGAGTACATATCCAAAATCATGGACCGAGCAAACATCACCATCAACAGGTACATGATCATGGCCTAGGACTTCAGGCCTTGTCTAGCAAGGTTAGATATAATTTTATGGATGTAGGCTTGGTCTACAGCACCAGAGGACTCTGCAGTTTATCAGTGGCTGTAGATAATTGATAGAATGTCTGTTACTGGAATTGCAGATTAAGTTTAGCATCCGAGGAAACTGACCTTGTGCCCCGAGTGTCATAAAGACCAGGCTGCCACCATAATTCCTTGAGCAAAAAGCAAGGCAACTTGAATTGCTGTATTTTTTCTTTTTTTCAGAAACTGGGAAAATGCAGGGAAGTTAGAATATACAAGGAAATTTTTTGTCCCTTATGAAAGCAGATTTAAGAAGCTGTTGAGATGAGTTCTGCCTGGGTTTTATACTTATATACTTGGGGAAAGGAACAGTACTTCAGCAGGATTTTAGGTATGTGCCCTTGAAGCATAAAGGCCCTCCTCGTGCTTGAGGGAGAGGGGCGCAGTAATCAGAGGAGAGGAGGCTAGGGAAGGTGATCTTCACATGTCTCCTTACATACGCACATTGATGGGCAGTGAGGTCTATCGAAATATCCATGGAGGACACACTACATCCATGTCCTGGTTGTGGCATTCATCACTGCCTACACATCCTGTCCCCTGCTCAGCCCCCTTCTACCCATGTCATTACAATGGTCTGGAGGCAATTCATGCAGTCAGGCCAAGAGGGGTCACTTCAGCCTGAATCCTGCTCTTTAATTTTATCCTGGTTCTCCACCACCAGCTCAGAGTTGCACTTTCCTTGCACCATGTGTCTTCTATGACTGTGATAAAAGTGAATGCAAAGTTTTTTAAAACTGTTATTCTCCACTGGCAATGTTTGACACCCATTTTTCTAGATGGCTATATAAGATACAAGGCAAAGATGAACAAAGGTCTTTAAATGGAGTCTTCCTGATTTGTATCAAGGAAGTTGAGAGCAGAATCCAATCCTAGATCATTACTTTTTGAACCAGTACAGAGACAGAAACCCTAGGCTGTGAGGCCCTGACTCTGAAAAGCGTTAAGCACCTGCTTAACTTTGAGCACTGACTTCGATGTATTTAAAGTTAATCAAGTGCTTAAGCTTTTTCCTCTATAGGGATTCTTTTCTGCATAAGGGCCTAAGAGAAAATAGATAACTATAAAGAGCAACTGTAATGAGCCTGCATATGGGCCAAAGAGAAGGGGATTATTAATGCTTTCAGGTTCAGTGAGGACTAGGGTTTAAATATCAACCTCCTACAGCGAGACATGAAAGACTCTCATAAATGTGTTAAATCGCATCAGGTCCATTTAATATCATTATATTTAATAAAAGTATTTTTGCACTATAATAATCAGTGAGGACAGTAGGTGGACCAGTCAGGCTGTTCTAGAAGCAGAATGTATTTCTCCTGCTAGGGTTATCCTCCTTTCTGCTGCACTCTGTAGTGTAGGTCCCCAGTAAATAATAAGCTTCTAAGTCCTTTAATCTCTGGGAAAATCTTGAAATTGCCTTAAGGGTGGTAAAAACACAGCTCCATGACACAACTGAGCTAGGAAATTAAGAATGAGGTTCACTGAACTAGAATGGTAGAAATGAGTGTGGGAAAAGTTCTTGTGCAACCTCTGTTTTGTTGGCAATGCTTCTAATAATTGGTAAGAAAGACCACAAAACTGCAAATCAGAATAAAACAGTATAAAACTGAAGCTAGGGCTTTTATCGGAAAGGCCTTTCAACAGTCTATTGTTTTTCCCTCTCTCTTTCTAACCCTCTTGCTGTGGACAAAGAAAAAAACATATCTCTTTTCGGGTTTTTTATGACCCCAGAGGGCAAATTCAAGTTGTTGATTTAATTGCAGCATTTAACTTTAAACGTAGTTTGTGATATGTAACTGTTGCAAAGATCATTTGTCAAAACAAGAACATTGGGGAGCCTTGACCCCAAACCTCAACAGTTTTTATTATAATCACTTTATGATTCCTAAACATATTAGCAATGTGTCTTTAGTACAATGTGACTAGATTTTGTGCAAGTTTGGAGGTAGTTAATGGTAGCTTTTATGTTTGAAAGCTTATATGGGAAATTTTTATTTTAAATAGGTCAAAGGCAAAAGTGATCTGCGTAGCAAATAAACAAAGCAGAATTTGAAACAGCCAGTTTGGATTTTACAAAATCAAAATCTAATTGATGAACAATTGCAAAACCAGTTTGTATTTCCCTGTCTTACCAGAAGTTTAATGTAAACAGAAGCTGGTTATTCAGTATCAAAACCTCCTGAACTTTCATGCTTCAAATGAAATTACATTTTTTGGAAGTAAGAAAATTAGCTTTATGCAACTTGCCAAACAGAATGAGAAAGCACAAGTCTCTTTGAGACATTTGCAATTTGTATTGTCTTTATAACAGTATTTTTTGTTATCTTTCATATTAGGCAATAAAGGCCTGTGTAAATAAAGTGTAATCAATTACATTAATACATACTATGACACATTGCCAAGCAAAAAATACATCTTTCTTTACCTTTGCTGCAGCCTTGGCCTTTGATTCCAGAAATTTTCATGCCTTGGTCATTGTACCCAATCTATAATTAACCCATGTAACTCATTACTGCAGAGTACAAGGACATTGATGTGTTTAGGAAAGCAAGGAGTCAAATTAATGGAAAGAAAAAAATTCATCACCAGGATCATGTGGATATGTACTCTGGCTGAGAAGTTCCTTGAACTGCACATTGCTGGAAGGTGGAAGGACACACTTAGAGAAGGATCCCTGTATGCTTGGCCCATTTTTCTACTCCTTCCATAGTATCTTCATCTTTGACTACAGTCAAAGAGAGGTGCAGAGAGGTGGTAGATATGCCCAGAGAGGTGGCAGATGTCCCATCCCTGGAAACATTCAAGGTCAGGTTGGACACACCTATGAGCAACCTGGTTTAGTTGGAGATGTCCCTGCTCGTTGGAGGGTGGTTGGACTAGATGACTTTTAAAGGCCCCTTCCAATCCAAACAATAGGCCATGGATCTGCCAGTAAGGCACAGGATGCATTCAGAGTCCTTTGCCACTGCATTCACCTTTCATCATATTCCACTTGCAAGTGATGTAGTTTAAGTATTTCTCACTTAACTAATAGGCATTATAGAGCTCATTGCAGAGAAAAGATGTGTAGAGTATCCTTCCATCTCATCAATGCTCTTCTAGGGTTCAGGTGGTACGTACCTGAACACTTTCAAACCTCTGGTCTTCCACCCCAAAAATTTGCAGAAGTAAACCCCAGCCTGGAATGAAAGACCAAAGTGAGCTGTTAATCTTCAGGATGCAAGTCACTGCTTCTTCATGCAGGGCTCCCACAGCTGTGCCCTGAGCTGGCCATCATTTGTCAGGGAACCAGTTAATCCCTGGTACAGCCCTGTCTGCTAGGACAGCCACAAACTCTGGAGCTAGTGTTATAACCTGGATGGTGATCACATCTCTCAAGACATGAAACTCCAATGACTACAAAACAACAAATTAACCAGACTTTGTTTTTACCTGAAGGTTCATCTGTCACATGTAGGTTAGCTTGGACTCCTTAGCCTGTACCACTTGGAAACAAGAGTAAGAGAAGAGGCTGTATGATGAAGCAGGTCTGTTTTCTCCCTTTTGCTGCAGACAAAGTGTTCATTCATTCCAAGGATAATCCACCCTATGAAGGAACACCTTGTGCATTGTGCAAAGACTCTGCAAAAGGCAATGGGTTTTGTTTTGGAGTGGGAAATGTGTCATCCATCAGGCCAAATTCAGTCAAAGCTTTTCCCTTACTATTCCTAGGTTCATGCTGACTTGAATAGTTAATAACAGTTTTTGCAAAAAAGTAGTAGGGAACAACAAGCAAGTCCAGTGAGAAGCCTTTGTCCTTTCCTAGGGAAGTCTCTAGGCAGGTGATATAAAAGACAACTAAATTTCATAGGATTTCCATAAAGGTTTTGTCAAAGACCAAACAAAGATACAAAGCAGTTTTCTAGTGCTGCCTCACTGTTTGTTTAACAGTGATGATTTGTAACAAAGGTAGAAGAGCATAATTCTATTAGATAAATAAAATTAGACTTGGTAGAGAACTAGAGGCTACTGAACACTTGAATCCCTCATACAGGTCTGATAGTCCACCTTGATCGATGAATCATATTGGAGAAGAAACATGAATGACCTGCAAACTACGATGCAGATGCTCTTTTATGCACAGCACAAGCTATTTGCGTGTTTTGCACACTCATCCCTTTAAAGACCTGATAGAATCTAATTCAACACAAATGTGATGAGCATATCAATTAAGTAGGGAGATGGTACCCTGTGAGAGATGGACTGAGTAGGGGGCTTCCAGATTCTGTGGAAGGGAATTGCAAAAAGGAAATAGGAGAAAAAGTGAGTTCAGAGAGGAGCAACACCTTTGCAGAAAGATTGTCTATGTCAGGAACTGCATTTTTGTAATTTATTTATTATTCCTTTTTTTTTTTTTTTTTTTTTTTTTGTGTAACAAAGTATCTTTCTTGGACTGCGGTATGAGCACAATGTTAAACATGGTAGGGTGCCAATCTACAGTCAGGTCCAAGAGCCCTTTCTGAAAACTAGGTCAGCCTCAAGGGTTATATCAAGTAACACCCCCTGGCTAAGTTGCCCTTCAAGACTTTACAGTAAAGTATTTTCTATTTTTCCTTACTTTTCTATTTTGTGAATATGACAGCAGTTGGGAACAGATCCCCCCTCTTTGTGCCAGCACCACTCTTCCAGTTTGTACTGCATGTGTTGTGGGGAGAGTGGCTTCAGAAACAGAGGGAAACTCAGAGGATAGTAGCTGTCTGCTAGGAAACAATACAATGCACCTTATTTTCATTTTTTTTATTTTAGTCTGTGCTCCAAATATTCTCTCTTCCTGGCAGTATGAGAAAGCATACAATCTAAACAGCACTGGCTGAATGTGAATTTTTTGTAATAATTTTTCAAAACAAAATAATCCCCATTCATATTTAATGACTTCTTTCCCAACACAGTTAGCCAATGAAAATAAATTGGGGAGTTGCTCATCCTAAAGGAATCCAAATCACGTAAAAACTAATAAATTAGGCATATTCCCCCAGGATCAGGGCATATTATCAGCCAATAAGCAGGATTAATTTAGATTTCAATATGTTATGCTGTCCATAATCTTTGTTTCTGGTGCACGTTAGAGAGTGTTTTGCCCTACAAGATTAGTCCAGAACAAGTAGGCTTTATCAGTGTTCATCTAACCTCTGAGAATGATTTAATTTTCTCAGTACTTTAATAATGAAATGATTTTTTTATCTGTTTATGTATCTAAAAGGTGATCCTCCCATTTTGAGTAGATGATTATGTTCCCAGTTTTAAGAAAAATTGAACATAGAATAGGATGAATCACTTCAAGATATTTCACCATGCTGGTACTTCTCAGGATGCATATCTGGGTGGAGAACAAATATTTCCATCACTTGATTGTCAAAAGGGTTTCAGATCAGCTTTTACTAAGTCTCCTAGGATCTTTCCCAGAAAAAAAAGTCATTCTTCAGATTTGACTTGTTTGGTTTTACCAAACCAGAGATTCTCCTTTGAACAAATAATAATGATTGATTCACATCTATCACTCTGATTCTGCTATATTAAGGTGACAGTATATTTTATTTCTGTTTACAGTTTCAGGAGGACAAAGAAACCTGTCCAGTGTCTCATGGGAAGCCTGTATCAGAAAAAAGTGCTAGAGTCCAGGCAGAGAGAAAAAATATCTGTAGCTTTTTTCTCAGTAAATACGGTGTTTCCATTGCTTGTAAAGGGCATGGCTTTTCATTAAGCTGCCAGTATGGGCCTCTTAGGGCTTATCTGGAACTTGTCATGGTCCACCTAGAGATTTGCTTCAGCTTGTAACAGCAGTTACGTATTGACCAGGAGGATGTTACCTGCTTGGTTTTATCTTTTGTTTAGCTTGGAACAACTCTGAGGTGTAACACCCGTTATTAGATAAAGTTTTCTCAGTAATTGATAGTGAAAACAAGAAATAGAGCCTAGACTAAAATGCAGCAGAGAGGGAAAAAGGCACAGGATGAGGGAAGAAACCTTGGAAACACAGGCAAAGGCAGATACAGGAGTCCTGAGGGCTCAAAATTGGTGTCAGTTGCTGGTCAGCAAACAAATGCAACCTTGGGCACTGTGTAAACCAGGCCCAGGGGCAGCCATGAGAACCAAGGAGTATCCAATATATGTAAAATGCACCATATAGAGAGTACATGAAGATACAACATGGTCTTGCAGACCGATGAGAAAAGAGCAAAGTTCATAGCATGTCAGCAAACATAAAAATGCCCCCTAGCAAATCCCGGAGGAGCAGGAAGAATCCTTCAACACCAACATCATACTACTCCTAAGAAAGAGCTTGGGATACTTAAGACTCATGGTAAACCTCCCTGTGCCCTGCATGAATGGACGCCATCAGCCTTAGGAGACTAAGGGGCAGTGGGAGGGTAAACATAAGACCAGAGAAGGGGATAAGTACGATAAAGTTTGTGTTTATATAATTGTAACTGTGATATGCAATCTGAACTGTGCAGTATCACTGTAACTGCACTAACAATAACTCCTTGATAAGACTTAAGTCTGTAATTAGATCAACAATAAATTATTAGCTTTGTGTATATGGTGTTCCTTTTGCCCATAATCTGTTTTTCTAACCTCAGAGTGTTGGGATAGCACTATATAGTTTGCATTTTCTGTCTGTATTTAATATTGGTACTAGCCAAAAATCTCAGCAAACACCGGCACATATTCTGGCTTACTAATAGGTATCCATGTTTCCCATCCGGAAGCAAAACCTTTCTTCCCTTATTGAATCCACAAGCTATACTCATGCTTCAATAACAGGGCCTTAATACCACAAATATATTTGTGTGTTCGAGGATCTGTACACAAGACAAAATACAATGGCAGCCATTCCTAGGTACAGCCAGATTATAATATTGGCCATACTAGGAAATATAATCTAGTTTCAGACTCGGCAAAGTGGCCACATGTACACTAGTGTGGGACTTCACATGAAGGGCAATTTTTAACTCAGGCTTCTTTGTAAACAGATTCAGACAGTGTAGGAAATTCTGGCCCTGCTGTGCTGATCTACAACTCTCTTCTCTTGCTCTTTACAAATCTCTTTCCCTGTCTGCTTTCAAAATGTTATCTTAACTAGGTTTAATAAAGATACGCTGGGGAGCTTCTTATCTCTTATAGGAATTATGTTTATTATAATAATAAAAAAGCTTTAATCTTGGAAGAGCAATAGAGAGGGAGGGAAGCTGGAAAGAAGAAAAGTACGTGTAGGAGAGTAGGTAGGTAAGAGGTGAGACAAGGGCATTGGGGGTCACAGATGGGCCCACAGCAAAACCTGAGATCCAAATACCCCTGAACTTTGAGAACATCTGAAGCCAGATCAAAAAGTTTTGATCTGGACCCCTACCTTTCTCTCCGAATTAGGGATGGATAAGCTGGTTCTGATAAAAGAAGATCCATCCTGAGACTTTTTGAAATTCAAAAGAGCTCAGTTTACCTTTTAAATTAAGTTCTGAGCAGCTTTCCTACCTCTTGTGTTCAGCCAGAAGAAGATGTGGAAATATCAAAACACAGCATGAAAGACATGCCTGCCTGGCCTGAATGAGGGTGTACTGAAAATCTCCTCAGGGAGATTGATCCTCTGAGATTTCCAGAGCAAAGAAGCCTGGATGTGCTTCAGAAAAATAGTTGAAGTTTTAGGCAATTGACTGAATGAAACCACAACATCAAACAAACTGAGGATCACCATGGCTTGCTGCTTAACTGGAATACAATTACACTTATTTTAAATATATGTGATTCTCCTGTTTCTAAGCAAAGACCTGCAGGGTTCACGGGCTCCCATGCCAAAGACATCAGTGGCTACATCTGTACTAGGAAATAAAGTGCACCATGGCTCTCCTCTGGCCAGCTGAAAGGGCATGGTTCACACCCATAGCACTGAACTCTCCTGTCCTCCAGACCCCGGTGGCTGCATCCAAACTGCCTATGGTGAATGATCCTTGGCCCACGTTCACCCTTGAGCCAGGCCAAGGACTTGCTGGGGAATGGGCTAGCAGGCATGAACAACAATGTGCCTGATATTGTGCTCATATTTAATGGTATGGACAGCCGTGGGGTAGCAGTGCGTCTGTGCCCTGGAATTTTTTATTTCAGTAATAAAGTCTGAGTCAGCTTGATGCTGGTTACCTTCTGCTGTGACTGTAGTCTCCCTTTCTGGTAAAGTGTAAGGAGACCATCACAGGGGCCAGTTTTGAGTATCATCAGTCTTCCCTGCAACAGCTCTTGCTAATTTTCAATATGATGTTTTTTGTGAATTAACTTGTTTGTCTCTAGTCAGAGTTTGGATGTCCTTGTTCAAGCCACTTGATTTTGGGCCTGTTCATCATTAAATGTTCAGTAACAGATTCACTTTTTGTTGAGATGTATATACCTACCGCCAAAGCTCTGTTGCTGTTCTGAGAAGCTAAGACTGGAAATTACAGATAGTTCATCTATCTGGCGGTGGTGCATCTCCGAAGCAATAGGGACCAGTGAGAGCATGTAAAGACAATTAGCATCATTGCCTTATCAATTCAATGCTGTCCTTTAAAACTTGGGAAGCCAGCCACCACTGGTGAGCTATTAGACCCAGCTCTTGAGCCTGGTGTATATCATGGACAGGACACAGCTTGAATCTGTGTTGGAAAGAGACCTGGATGTACAGACCTACATTTTGTCTCCCGCTGCATGTCCATTTTCCCATTGGAAAGAAGCCCAAACTCATAGACCAAAGGTACCTTGTGGACATCTTCCATCTAGATGACTGAGGGACTAGGGCTGTAAAATATGTCATGAAGTCTAGCTACAGTGTTACACTTATTTATTTCTGCAATAGGAATATTTCACGTTATAGGCTTGACACAGCTTCCTGACCCTGGTTAGGCTATCAATAGAAAATTTGCTTTTGATAAAGGCTTGGGATTGCTTTAGCATCATTAACTTTGAAGCTCAGTGAAAGATTGTTTTTTCTAAAGGAGGATGATACAAAGGCATATTATAATACTGAAAAGTGGATAAACCCTCGGTATTATCTCTTGCTTTGACATCTCTTTAAAACAGCCTTATTAGAAATATCATTTGGTTTGTCTGGATTTTAAATTGAGATATTACATAATGTTCAAGAAACTTTGTTAGGTCAAGCTACATAATTAAAATGAAGTCATTGTTATTGGTATATCTAGCAATTATCTAGTAGATTTTATGTAACTTGGTCCATCTTCAGCAGACTAGAAAAGAAGTTGGAAAATCAAATCCACATGTGTGTCAGTTTTCTGTCCACCACTTTGTGAAGATCAAACTATTCTAGTGTCTAATTAATTCCCAAATCATTACCCAGTAACACTCACATGCACACTACTCTTAGTTTGCTGAAGAAGTAAATGGCTTTGTTTATGTTTTGGCTGGCTGGGGTGTTTGCATGAAGATGGAGGCAAAGGGATGGTGGTTGTTGGGTGGTCAAGCGGAGAACAAATTGCAGAAGAGATGTATTAAAGCAATGAGTTTTGTTCATAGTTCTGAATGCAACGCGACCTGCAGCAACTGGTTTCTGCTTCAAGGGGATGATGCCTGACTCTGGTGTAAGATCTGTGTTGTGCACTCATGCTTCCCATGCCTTTCCCCACACATCGATTGCTTAGTCTCTTCAGGAAGGCATTGCTATCCCAGGAGACCCCATGTGGAAGTCTCAGAGCCACCAAGGTCCACAAATGGAATCTGGATACCTTCTAGTTTAATTGAATCCCATGGTAAGTGAGGAACCAAAATGGACTGCCAAGGCACAATAAATAGTGTCTCTCTGATGACTGTCTGTCATATTCTGTGAAGCTGAATTTCTAGAGCAAGGGATGAAGATTTGTTATTAGGTATAATAAGCTGATATAGTTAAACTTGAAGGTGATTAATGCAAGGACATCCTTTGCTGGAGATGAGGATGTTTGGATAGAGCATCTCTTCCCAGCTAGGGAATGATTTCCTTTCGTACAATATGAATTGTGCTTATGTGCATGTATTTTTTTATGTGGATAGATGTTTGTGTGAGCATCTGTGTCTATGTTGAGGAGCTGGAGCACAAGAAAAAATACCCAAGCATGCAAATGAAAAAAACATGTTCTTTTATGAAGAAAATAGATCTGTTCTCTTTTGGTTGCATTGCTTACATAGTTGTTAGTTTAATCTTTATAATAAAGTTTTTTGGCTTTTTGGTTTGGTTTTTTTGTTTGTTTTTTTTTTTTTTTTTTTTTTTTTTTTTTTAAATGTGTGGCAAACTAAGTAACTGGAACATAGGTAGAAATAATATATTTGGGTTACAGGAAAAAAACCTGGCATGACTTTAAAGGAACACATTTCATAACACCACATGTGCAAAGCATTATAATAATTGCACTGTGCACATCTGTAACAGACAGAGTGAACAATGAATATTAAAAACACATTCCTAAAGCTGCCCCAGAAGCTTGGCAGCAGTATTTTATATGGGCGACCTGTATTAGAGTCCAAATGCTAGGTCTTCTGCATCCAGAGCTGGCAGGCTTTGGTGGCGGCTAAAGTCATGGGCTCAGGTGCAGGTGAGAGCAGTGGGGAAGAACATGGCAAGGCTGCTCCATTTGCTGCTGCTTCATTCCTCCACTTCCTACCCCACAGAAAGTATTTTTCTAAGGAAATCTGGCTGGAACCCTCAGTGGCTGCTGTTCAAAACTGCTGTGGTGCCAGAATGAGCAGGAAAAGGGATGGATGTGGAAAAAACCCAGCAACAGGCAAATGATCTGAAGGCCATGCTGGGAACACCTGGCTTGTGTTCCCAGGATACAGAGACACTTAGATTTCCTGAGATACGCACTTCTGGGCAAGATGGGCAAGATAAGCACCCACACTGAAGTTGTGTGGTTCCTGCTAATTGGTGATACACGCCATTTAATTAGTGGGCTATGCAGCATATTAAAGGCATTTTATGGGGAAGAACAGTGGAATATCATTCAGTCAAAACATTCACTGCAGACAGTGGACAATGCAGTAGCCACTCTCAAGGAATGGTTCACCTTTCCAGTAAAGAGCCAACTCAAGCTTCATGAAGCAAAACCCAGGACACCATGTTTTTCATTTTATAGCAGCAGGAGACACACCATGAAAAGCCCTAGAACTCAGCTGCCTTTCACAAACACAGGAGAGTAAACTTCCTACCAGACCCTAAAAATGGGACAGATGTCAATATGTCCTAGCTCTGAATCCAGTGGCTTTGCTGTGAGATTGCAGCTGTGAAAGCAACGCTCAAGGTTTTGTTCTGTCCTGTAGAAGAACGAACACGGAACGCTTGGTCTACAGCCCCAATGGTAATCATTTAACAGGGAAATGCTCTTCTTTTCCCTTTTCTCATGCCTCTTTGTGTTCGAGTTAATTCTTACATCCAAATTATTTTAGTTATTAGGGCTATTTCTCCCTTTCCTTTTCCTTCTTTCTGCATCTCAGAATTATTCTCTTTGGATGCCTACAAAAATTAACAACTGTGATGGTGTTGCTGTGTCATGTCTACCACTCTCAGCACCACTACAGTTGCTTTTTACTTCTGCGTGAATCAATCTCTATCACAGATTAAGAGCATAAGGTTTGTAGAGGAAAGACCATCCTTATATTCTGTGCTCATATAATGTCAACCTGACCCATGTTTTAATGTTCAAAAGTGCTATGGTAACACTTCTATTATTACTACTATTAATCCATCCATGGTTAAATCTTTAACAAGCACTATTTAAGATAATCTCAAATATTGAAAGACTGTTTTGGACTTCAACAAAAATAACATCTTCATTGTCATGAGACGTATTTAAAAAACATACTATTAAAAAAAATAAATAAATAGACTTTTCCTGAGGCAATGCAAAATAGATGTTTTCTTTTTTGCCAGAAAGTGGGGATTTGCCAGCAATTTTGTAATGTTAAGAGCAGGAGCTTAGAGGAAAAACAAACATTAAGAGATTAGCAATAATGTCATAAGAAACGAAAACATTGGATATTCATAAGCTAATAGTCACAAAAATCAGAGATGCAATGAATTTCAATAGTAAACATGTCGGTCATCTAAAAAAATAATCATAATCCCATTTTCTTTTCTTTCCTTCTTTGACACACTTCTCTAGTTTAATGAACTTAGCTAAACTGTGGATTGCTTAGCCCAAACATGTAATATCTTCAAAGACAATTAACAGCATTCAGAAAAGCCCTTTGATGTGAAATTAGAGGAGATTAATGTATTTAAAAAATATGTATTTGGATTTTGATTAAGCAACCCAATAAAAAGCCATTCTGAGATGGGAGACACAGAATTTGTATCTCTTAAATGAGAGAGTCATGGTTTGTCTAAACCCAAGCAATGGGTCACTGTGTGTTACAGTTAAATTCAAGGCAGTTATATAGAAAAATACTTAAAAGTCATGCCAGTCATCTTCCTTATTCATATGTCATATATGGCCTCTATCAAAACTCACAGTGACCTAGATACTATGAAATCTAACAAGAATTATTGAAAATTAATAGTTTTGATGTTACATGATTCAAAAGATACCATAGCTGTCATGAATCGTTGCAAAAAGCAAGAAAGCTAGTGAGGCTGGAGGAATGTGCTAATTAAGGAATGCTCTTGGAATGTAAACTCAGGTAGGTTTCCAACAGGCTGTGGGGAGAAGAATTGTGCTTTTTAGCTAGCAGGGAAGCAGGAGTAATACTTCATGTAAATCTTAAACCTACATTCCCAAAAGCCAGAGATAAAGGAAAGGGAAGGCAGAAGAAGTGGGAAGGGATCCATCTTGGACAGAGAATGCAACCTGAAATATCTCACTGATGTTGGCAGCCCTGGAGTGGTGGTGGCATGTTGGAGGTCTGCCTTTCTTTCCTTCCCTTCCCACCCATCTTTAATTAATGTTATAAAACAGCTCTGTAAGATGGCATTAGACAAAGAGCTACTAAGCAACTGCCTTGGTTATTGAGAGAAACTATAGGTTCAGAGAGTATGATCTAAAATAAAGCCTCTCAGGGAGAGGGTAGCCAGGTTCTATTGCCACCTATTACAGCTATGTAATATCTCAGAGAAGTAATGAATGGCAATTTGAGGGTTTTTTAACCTGTTGGAAGAGTGTTGCTTTTTAAGGATCCACCAAGCTCAAGAATGGTCCAATCTAGTGATCAGGAAATTAAGCAGCTTTGCAGAAAAGGACCTGGGTGTCCTGGTAGATGGCAAGTTGAACATTGAACAACAACATCCTTTTGCAGCAAGAAAGGCCAACAGTGGCCTGGGCTGCATGAGGAACAGCATTCCAGCAGGTTGATGGAGTTGATCCTTCCATGCTACTCAGTGCTGGTGAGACACATCTGGAGTGCTGGGTCCAGTTCTGGGCTCCCCAGTACAAAAGACACACAGACATGCTGAAGCAAGTCCAGCAGAAGGCCACAAAAATGATTAAGGGACCGCAGCATCTGCCATGTGAGAAGAGGCTGAGAGAGCTGGGAATGTTCAGCTTGGAGAAGAGAAAGCACGGGAGAATCTTAACAATGTGTATAAGTATCTGATAGGTGGAATAAAGAATGTGGTGCCAGACACTTCTCAGTGGTGCCCAGTGATAGGACAAGAGGCAATGGGCGAACCCAGAAACACAGGAAATTTAATTAGAGCAGAAGTAAAAAGTTTTTTACCATGAGGGTGATCAAAGACCAGCACAGGTTGCCCAGAGAGATTGTGGACTTTCCATCCTCAAATATCTCCAAAGACCATCTGGACACAATCCTGGGCAACTTGCTCCAGCTGATCCTGCTCTGACCAGAGGGGTTCAACCAGATGATCACCAGAGATCTCTTCTAGACTCAGTGATTTTGTTTTTCTGTCATTACGTTTACTTAACTTACATTCATTTTAGATTTTGCTATTGATGGTTTTAACTATTTTGCTAATGTAATGCTAATTGATTTGAATTTAAATTTGTCTGGTGCCCAGTAAAAATTGAGGTTAATCTAACCGGCAACATATCCACACAAATCCAGGTGTCCATGACTCTAGTAAAGTTTGAATATTGGGGTGTGTCCCATTAAGGTGTCAATTAAAAGTCAAGATGGATTTTGGTACTATCAGATTCCAAGTGAAACAGAATGGGCTATCCTGAATTGATGTTTGCAGGGCCTTTCCAACAGCCAATGGTGAAGCAAACTTCAGTTATAGCCAACCCTTAAGTCCTCATAACATGCAAGATGTTTGTCTTCTGTACATCTTACAGAGAAGTAGGCAGGGTGGAGAACATATAAAGCAGAAAAAGTGCCCTTCTATTTGCCACTACCTGTTCTCACAGATCTGAAGCATCACAGTCCTATTGTTCTGAAAGTCTAGGTGTTGCACATGGGAGGAACACAGAGTTATAAAGCTTCCACCAGAAACTTCTGGTGCTGCTGCAAGACAGTATTGGGCAGGTAGTGCACTTTGACATGGGGATACTGGAAATTTGCCATAGTGCAGGTTTGCAGGAGCCAGGAAAAATACAAAGCTCTGGGCAGAGACTTTAAAGAACAATAGCTAATCATCTTCTTAACCCAGGTATCCCTCATATCCTGTGCACAGTTCTGCAAGGAGGACTTCCAGTACAGTCTTGTTGCAAACTTGAAGCTGTGAAAGTCCTGAGAAATATATAATCTTGTACTAATAGATAGCTATGTTGATGCAGTCACACTGCATTAAAATAATTGATGCATTTAAATGAAGTGTCGGAATTCTAAAGATGCTGTACAAAAATCTCTTCAGCTGTATCAAACAGTTTTCTTTCAAGCAAAGAAAGCAAACACATTCATGTAGCCTTGGGGAACAGTTTGCCTAATGGTGATGTCACAAGGTTCATGCAGCAGGTATCTAGGATTCACCTACCAGTAAATGACAGCTTGCTGGCAAGTCTATCTTCATTTGCATACACAAAGTCAGGAAAAAATTAAGTGGTACAATTTTTAAGACATGTTCAGTTTGAAAACAGTCTTAGATGTTGTAGCAATGTAGTTATGTGAAAAAAGATCTTGACAACAGAATTCAAAAAAATGTTGCTATGCTTTTTAGCATAGCTGATTTCTTTAGAAGGTCAGATAATGAAATCTAGCTCTCTTCAATTGCTGGATAACCTTGAAACCACATTTATGATACGAAGGATGCATGCTAACATTAGCTAATCTCTCTGATTACAATTCTATACAAGTTATTTTAGTCTTAAGGTATGAACCTGTTCCTTCTCCAAAAGACAGATTTAGAGTTATTAAATTCTATAGGGAATAGGTGAATAACACAATATATTAATTATTTACTTCTCTACATTAAAATGTTCCAGTACATAAAATCATGTGAAAATATGTATCATATATATCTTTATCTCTGCACTTTGAGATACAGGGCTAGATTAAGATCTTACCGTGGTTTTATTTTGGGCATGAAACTCCATTGATTTCAGGGGTTACTCCAGGCTTACCTCCGGAATGAAAACAAATACAAGTTCAAACCATAATGAAAATATGGATTTACTGTTAATATTTGTGATTTTAATGGTTTGGCTGCTTAAAACTCTTTTTTCGTAAGATCTTCTTTTAGAGGGATAACAAGAACTAGTTGTAGGATTTCTATGAGTGTCCTACCATCAATAAATGTGATTTGTCTGAAAGGCGTGCAGAAAGCCTTTGTCATTACACTGGCATACAGAACATATTCCAGCTGCTGTGAACACAACAGAAAAAAAACCTAGAACTGCTCAGAAAGAAGTCACTTATGGCTCAGTTCATGGACTTCACTATAGCACCAAGATTCTTGCCCTAGGACATCTGAAGGTAAAATAAGTGGATTTACCAAAATTACTATATTCTTGGGAAAGGAGTAGGTTTAAAGCCAGAATGTTTAGACATGGGACAATTACCTTACTTTTATGCAAATACAAGAATAAGGACTAGTTTGGACAACCAAAAATTCTAGATGACAGATAGAATTCTTCACTTTATTCCATTGCATGACAAGAACTGGTGAAATGAATAAACAGGCTGGTACAATACAGGGCACAGTTTGACATGGTTATTAAACATGCAAGCCTGATGCATGTGCTATAAAATAGTACTAGGAATTGAAGAGATGTGCAAAATAACTAGAAAATAATTTTAATTTCACCAATAATGTGGGGGTTTTGAGATATAAAATTTCCACTTGTAAACTCACAGGTTTTATCATTTTGCAGGGAATAAAAATTCATTCTGTCTGTGTTGTTTTCTGAAAAGGGCACAGCTTCCCTCTCAACAAAATTGCTTTTCATAAAATGAAAATTGTGCATCTTTTATGGCTTCACAATACGTTGTTCAACTGTTAGTGAACCCTGTCATACCAAAGAAATGATGGAGGGCACAGACAGGTATTGAAAAAAACCCCTCATCCTAGGAATCGTACTCCTTCTTTAATATTTATATTCCATTAATGCTCAAAGACTTTGTTGTCGTATGTGAGATACAAACACAGTGATACAAATGGACTCTTTTCAATGTGCTTGCAATCAAAGAATCAAAAAAAACCCCAACCAACCCCCAAACCAGGGAGTCTTTAAAAAAGAATATTTAAAAATAGCTTGCAGAGCTTGCAAGAAGGCTGCTTTTCACTCTCAGTTCTGACATCATATTTGAAGGGGTCTGCAACAGAGGTGTCTTCGGCATCCTAAGCAAGGGTAAGACTATAAGAGATCAGAGAATTAAGACTGATCTGGAAAGAATCAGGGCCACACAATCTAGATTCCTCATTGTGATTATTATTCCAAGTTAACTGTCAATTTAATAGGCAATAAATCTGGTTGATCAACAAATGGAATGCTTCCCACATGGAAAAAGACTTTTTCAGCTTAGACAACAAGCTGATAGGATAATGCCACACCATGAGCCCAGGAAAAAAAAAATCCTGAGTGATTACCAAATAATTTACAGCTAGCTTTCAGAGCTGTCTGAGAGAAAAATGACTGGGGAGAGGGGGAGGAAGCAACCCAAATATCTGGTGACATATAAATGTGAGAACTAAAGAGTAAAAGAAATTATGTTAACCTTCAAATGACTGTGCAAAGTAAAATCAGATCTGTACAGCTGCATTCATTTTGGTAAGCAGTGAAACTGGGAGAGGATGTTTTTAAGGTAAACTACTAGATTTTGCAAAGGGAGGACTAGATGGAGTGCAAAAGAGGCTTTTTTCAGCAATGGTCTCAGTCTGGGGTCTGCAGAGAACTTTGAAATTGTTTGCAAAAGGTGCCTGTGGAAACCAAGCTCATAAATATTCTATAGCAATCCACATGTGTTAATTTTCACTGGGGTTTCCACTTCTCCAAGTGAATTAGTAAGGGGTCCACAAATCAAAAAAGTTGAAAACCACTGGGATGTGGGCTAACCTCTGTCCTCAGATACCCACCCAGTTCTCATCACAGGCCCTGGGAATGGCTGTAGTGGCTGAAGAATTGGCCCTATTCATCTAATAGTCATTAAGAAAGAAAGATCGTCCCTGGCTGAATACTGAGCAGGCGTAGGTATATGTCAGATAATGGACAGCCCCAGCGTACACAGAGGCTGTAAATTCACCCGTGGGGTCCCAGTGAGTGCATGTGCTTTAACTGCACAGCAGTTTGAATTCAGCCTTGTGTTTGCACCACAGCCATCTGGTGCTATTTAAAATATATACTTTTCAACTTTCACCTTTTAATCTTTCTGGTTTGAAAACATACACCAGTTCAAAGGTTACCTCTCTTAACCTAGAGCAATTCCCTTTCAGAAACAGCACTGAAGGGTTATTATTATCGTCACTTTTACTGGTGTTAATGAAGGGGTAATTCTCTATCGTGGTTTGTACACACATTTTGAAATAAACCAAAACACAATTGTTATACATTTAAAACCACAGTTTCCGTAAGTGCCATGATTTTTAGGTGCCTCCATTCTGGGAAATTCAAAATGAATGACTTTCTCAGAGGCTTAATTATCAGATGTGTTGAGCAATTACAACCTCTCCACTTCCCCCAAAATACCAGAATCAGAGGTGCTCGGGAGTGGAACTAATGATTTAAAACTTTGGCCATACATGGCCATGCAGATGCACACAAATCACTCTGTGAGACTATGTTCTGTTCTGTCTGTGATAACAGAAAAACATAAAGTCATCCCAAACTTGTTTTCCACCCCCAGGACTGAGATGTATAACATTTCAGTCCTTTTCCTTCCCAGAGCCAGCACTGGGAGTTGTCTCATATTTCCTGTAAGGAAAGGTGCTATAGGAACCCAAGCACCTTTACCTGGCCAGTACTGAGACAGCCTGTATGTAAGCATGGTGCAGGGATATCCATTTTTTTTAGTGCCCGAGAAGTAGCCTTGACAACCAGTGTCAACTTTTTAGCTGATTACTTGTATTGAATATCACCTGAATAGTTTAATGCCACATGAAGCTTTGCATCAGGCAGACTGAGCCATTCACACTAGGGACCTCTGGACCTGTTCTGTATGAAATTTGAACTTCTATTGTAAATGAATGCAAATTTTATAATATTACTTGAAGGAAAACTATTTCCTGAACCAATCTAAGAAAAGAGCACACTCAATGGAGAGGGAACTGACTCTGTAGGCACCATTTGAAAGAGCTCAGATCTAGCCCTCCTATGTTATCCTCAGACTTAGGTATGAGTTTCCACAACTGCAATACCTGTTACTGATTATTTTAACAGGGCTTCAGGTCCCCTGGGACTGAGGGTGAAGTATGAGAAGCATACCTCTCATTTGTCCCCAATTTTGAGCGTAGGGTTTGAGTTTTTCTATCAAGTTAGATTAATTCTTGTTTTTACCCAACTTGATTCACTATCAAGTTAGATTAATTCTTGTTTTTACCCAACTTGATTCACAAACACATAGTCATTTCAACATCAACTAAAAAATGATATTGAATAACCAGGGGTGGGGGCTGTAGTTTTACTATTGCACAGCACTTTTTAAGTATCACACAGAGAATATGAGAGGAACTGATTCTCTCCCTTACATTTAAAAAAAAATATTGGAACTCCTAAAAAGGATTTACACATATTGCTTCAGGCTGCTAGCCACTCGCCTACAGGTGGGTGGTGTTTGTTTAATAGCTGAAATACTTTTTGACTTGACTTTCTGTTTTTCTTGTTTCCCAGGTGATTGGTTCTGGTGTTTTTAGAACTGTCTACTGCATCCTGAACATTTTCCATGCATCAGTGACTGGGAACATTTTAAGCTGGCGTCAACGATAGTCTGTGGGGAAGTCTGCACACAAATAATACTTCTTCATTGTCCTTGCTCAGCAGTGATCATGCCTTTTGCAAGCTGCTTCACCCATGGCAGCTGAACAGTAAACTAAAAATAATCAATTGGATCATTTTTTTCCTAAGCAATCCGTAGTCTCATTTTCAGAGCCAATGTACCACTGGATGACAGAAAGTGTTCAACTCCGTTAGCATCAGCCATCCAGTAGAGCCCGACTTGGCAGTCGTGTGATAACAGCCATGTAAGGAAGCAGAGGAGAGGCCACACAGGAAGATTATATAAATGAGAACCACAGTTGTAGACGAATAGCGAAATACAATGAAATGGGCTAGAGGATACTGGATGTCCTTTGGCATAAGGAAACAATCTAATTTCTGTAAGCCTTTATTCAGAAAAAATGCCTTGACATCAGCATATATAAACCACAATCAGCAAGAGTGGCATAAAAAATAACTCCAAATCTTGAAGGAGTCTCCTAAGCAGAGACACTTATGAAACAAGGGCCACCTTTGAAAGTGCAGTAACTGATAGTTCCCGTTGGAGTCAAACTTTAAGCACCTTACTTTATCATATTTAGCTGTGAGGTAGGAGGGGAAGGTGAACAGTAGGGTGTTGTACACAGTGTTTGAGCTTACAGATTTGGTCAGGTTCATTAAAATTGTGAAGGGTGTCTTCACAGGCCAGAAGGGAAACAAGCAGAGTGTGATAATCTGTCTATGAAGAGGCACTGAAAGCTGCATTTGCCAGGACTTTGTCAGTGACCTAGGCCTATATCCATCCCGTCAAACTGGAGCTGGAGGCATCACAACAACTGTGGGAACTACCTTGGCTACTCATGCATGCTCTGCTGTGCAGTATCTGCCAGTAGCTCCAGGCATGGCCCCAGGCTACAAAGAGCTGTGCAAGGCAAGGAACAAAATGGTAATTATTTGTCTGACTTTCTCCCTCTGCATTTGGTCTGGGTAAGAAATGGCAGGAAGGGAAAGGGGAAAGCAAAGTAAAGTAATAGGGGAAGACACTGGGAGTACAGGTACTCTTGACCTTGCCTATACAGAAGCTATAAGGGAGAGTCACCTAGAAGTGATGCAGAAGAGGGAATTTACTGATGAAGAAAAGGTAAAGAAAGAGGCTAAAAGTCCAGAGGGAACATGATGTTTAGTGAAAAACCATCTAAGAAGTAGTTCCCTTGGGAAACAGTTAATTGCTGCATTCAGAAGACTTTGGCTATCTCTAGGACCTCTCGTAGCTGCTACCTCTCGGACCACAAATGGGTAAATTCCACTTACAGGACGTGTAGGAAATCTGAGGTGTCAAAAACAAGAAATTAACATAGCAACCAGGTTTTGAACAGGGAAAGAGTGTAAGTCCCCACAAAAAGCTCATTGTAGTTGTTTTTATGGAGAAGGAGAGTGCAACTTTCAGGCCTTCAAGCAAAGGCCAGGGAATTTCAGCAATGTTACACCTGCATCCTGGAGGGAAATGTAAGCTGAAGCCAGCAGAAGAGGAGAAAATGCTCTCTATCTCAGTAAATGTGCATACAATTCTAAATTAAGGTTCATAATTTTCGAAAATAGCTTCTGCTTTGATGAAAGGAAGGTTCTGTGTTGAGCATCCTGTATGTCCTCTGTACATTTTTTTCTGGAAGAGTCTCTACTGCTGGTATTTGTACACTTTGGAAACAAGATACTTCTGCTTGTCCTCACATTTGAATTCTGAGCTGGAAATCCTGTTTACCAAGTTACCACTTGCCTGGGTAAAGAGTTTCTTTGCTAGCTCTTTACTCCTGGGACACAGAGCTCAGAGGAAAAAGAATAATTTGCAACACATAATTTATTTGGCAAAGTTAGCCTTTTGCTCTTTTTTCCATGAGCACAGCAGCAGCATGGTTTCTTGAATGTACTCATTATTCAAATATATTCACTGAATAAACAGCCAAACACTCTGTACTGTCAGATTTTGCCATGACATGTTGACTGGTGATGCATCTTTCCGAAGGCTTGGCTGATCACTCTGAGGTTGAGAACACTTATGCAGAGAAAATATCCTGCTGTGGTTTGTAATTTGCCTCCGAGCCCCTCTCCCCCAGTTCTGAAAGGCTGATCTGTGTGATTATAAAGGCTAAACTTAGATGCAGGTGGTGGGAGGGGGCATCAAAGAAGAGCCTACTATTCTGCAGTTCTGTAGCGTCTGATAGGACAAGCAGTCTTATATCAACGGTGTTTTTCTCTATTTCATTATTCAGAAGGAACTTGTGGAGAGAGCTGGAGTGCGAGGAAAAGCAACTGAGTTTTGTCTATCCCAGAGCCTGACTGACTTGCTCTGGTGGTGGTGTTTTCTACCTAAACAAGACTTCCTTGTCTATCTACATCTCGAGTCAAGCCACCATGGCACCAGTCCAGGGTGGGGAGAATCTGCTGAGGATCTCTTTGAGCAGTGCAGGCAGTGCTGGGAGGGCTGCGGCGTGTGGGAGGAGTTGGCAGGGTGCGAGGGAATGAGGTATCCCCATCTGCACAAGGCACAGGGAGCAGCTGGTGGGAGAAAGGAACCAAGTTGAGGCTGGTTCTATGTTATAGAAAAGGGTGGAAAAATGCATGTATTTCCTTATCTAGCACCTACACCGTGCAAGCATGGGAGACTGTGTGTGAGACTGTTGTGGTAGAAAAGTGGACAGCCTCAGTGTCTATAATACCTCTGCTTAGTCACACTGTCTTGGACAAAGCAAAAATGTCAAATACATGTGGGACATTCCACAGTTGGAAGATATCACCTGTCTGAGCATATGAGGCAAAATCAACAGATGCCTGAACACAAGCTGATTTAAACTGGCAGTTCTTTAACTTCACTGTTCTGAAGGCAAATACACATTCTGCATCACAAATTGGACTTGGAAAAATGCAGATAATTTACTTGTGCACAGAAACTATAGGGTTTTTTTTCTTTTATGAGGTTTATAATAATGCTTTGGTTCCCTTGCTAGCTAATGTAGTTATAATCAAAGGCAGGTCTTAACTCTGGTGAAAGATGCTACCAGAACTCAAATTGAACTTGGCACGTCAATTGTTATCACCTCAAATCATCGAATGATGGCTACCAGTGTTCACACTGTGTCTGGATCTGAAAAGCACCAAGTAGTTGCAACTTGAGGGGCTCCCCACAGGGTAGTTGCAATTTTTCCTGTCTCTCACAACTGGGTCCCATCACAACAGGAAGCCTTGGAAGGAAGGGAAGGGTTGGTTATACCAGTGCCTGTTTCCATTCTTCAAGTGAAACTCCTGTGTAATATAAACAGCTCTCTATATCAACCGCAAGGATTGCAGAGGGTGCAGATTTAAGAAAAAACAACACACTCCTCCCGAGACATCTTGATTGCAGATGTTATTAAATGATTCTCTGGTGCTGGAAATACTCATCCTGGCTACATGTTCATCATAGAATACATTCCGTTCTCATGGTTTTCCGACTCAAAGAATGGAAGAAATGCCTCAGAGTATAACAAGGGAGAAAAATACTTCTGTACGTGGTGATAGTTCTCCCTATCTTTTGGTCTGGGAGTCAGGTTCCTGCCTGAGGGGGCCTGCATGAGGGATGGTGAAATAATTATCCTGTCAGCTTAAATATGATTTTCTTCTACGTGTCTATTTCTTGTGATGTCAGTTGATTAACCTGTCAGTCATCTTTGCATGGCATGTAGCCACATGATGTCATGTGCTGAGGTACATGGTTTATCATGCTAGTCTAATATAAAAGTGGAAAAGGCTCCAATTTAAGCCTTATTTCTTAATCTACATTTTGTATTTTTCTTTTGCTTCGATCTTAGATGTTCTTTCTTCTCTTGACTCATTACCATCTTACCCAACTTCTTTTTTCTCTTCCCTGACTCGGTTTTTCCTTTAATTTGCTATCTTGGTTCATCTCACTTTTTCTTTTTCTCTCCCACACCACAGTTCTGCTCCACCCTTCTTGCATCCCTCTAGCCCATCTTCTCATTGTTTCCACATCAGGGCAGATCACAGAGACCATTTTGCTTTTGCCTCCTTTCAATACATGGTGCCCCTCTCAGTCCTCCTATGCTGGATGTGAGCTATTCTGAAAAGGGGAAATGAAACCCACACATCTTCACCTTAACTGTCCTGGTTATCTCAGAAAAACTGTGGGCAATCTAGACAGTGTTATAGGTTACACATAAACCCTTCCTGTACTGGTGAGTTTTTTCTCAGTGGCACCAGGATCTCATTGTAAAGGATTTCACTTGAATATCCCCAAATGGCAGTAAAGTCTTCTTTATTTGTTACCTCATTCTTATGCCTGATTTGGTATTAGAGCACCAAGTCTCAAACAGGCATTGTGACTATTTTATTTGGGAAAGAACATCTTAGCTAGAGCCTGTCTGGATGGGAGGAGGATTAAAGATGAAGGCTTAGCATGAGAAAGGTTGAAAATCACTAGGACAGCTATCATATTCCCCTAACTGAAGCCAAAATACCTATCATACATATTTTGTTAGCTTGGGATGCAGGGAGTGTAAAAATAACAAAATAAACTATTTCACCTGTGTCTGCTTTGAGGCCCATGCCAAGCACAGGGTGGCCATGTGAAAGACTTGGACATACAGTGTTCCTATGTCAGAAATTAAAAAATCAGGTGCCGTACACATTTACATTAGCAAGCTAGGCATGGGATTGTGGGAATGCATTTCTCACACAGACTAAATCTGTTCTTCAAATTTCGTGTGGGCAATGTGCTTTCCCATCCAGGTGGAGGACAGTTCTGTATGAATTCTGCTCTCAGTGACCAGGAGTGGAGACATGAAAAGAACTATTCAATGTCTCTGGTTCCAGAGATAAGTGAAAGAGTCATTGGCAATAACTCTGTAGTAATAGCAGAAGTAAGTACTGGGCATGATTTGAATCTCTTGATAGTGATACCGGGATGCCAGAATATTTATCAAGCCATTAAGGGAGGCTGTGCCTAGCTGATAAGATGACTACAACTGATGAAGTCCACCTGAAGACTCTGATGATGCTGGGACAGATTTGCAGCCAAGAACAGAGGACAGGTAGCGCTGCCCTTATGAGTGGTGTGTACCATTTGTCAGCAAAATTATACTATCTCCCGCCTGGGGCAAGCTTGTGGAATCTTTAATAAACAGACTTAAGAAACATCCTGATGTATATGTCCCTCATGGATGGGGAGCCAAGAACAGCCTGCCTTGCTGAGAAACCGTTTCATTGAGTTGGTGGCAGAGGGGAGGCAGCTGGGAGAGGTCAGGAGAAAATAATTTCTAAGAGTGATTAATCCAGAGCCTTATTTTAAACTGTCCCTGTATCAAACTGCCAAACTTGTGATGGTCCTATGTTTGGAAGATGAAATTACCCAATTTGTATCACTTAATGTCTCTTAGTGTCAGCAAATCAAAAGAACATTCCGTCATTTTGACTGGAACTAGATTGGGAGCAGATTTTTTGCTATAATCATCTGTAACCAGCATGAATGAGAGAGGATTTCTCCCTGCTTTTCTGATGTTTAATCAGCACATGTGCTGTATCACACACGGATCAGGTGCTAGCACTTGATTTTAAGTTGAGAAGTGTTTTTCTTTGAGTGGCTTTTTTTAGTCAATGCTTTAATAACTGTAGAAAGACTTTATTACCTATTTTGCCTCAACTGATTATCATCTGCCCAGGTAAAGCACTGAAGTTAACTCTGGCATTTGTTTCTCCTTCTTGCTTTGCTGTGGAGCCTCCTCTCTGCCGATGACCGGAGCCCTCTGGAACGTGGAAACTGGTGTGGCCATCAGGTTGTGCAAGTTCAAAGCACATTTTCTGTATTTCTGTCTCTGTGTGTAGAGTTATAGACAGAGAGCTCAACATAAACAGACAAGATTTTCCTGAAAGAAATTTTAAAGATTATAACCATAAAGGATTTAGAAATGAAAAGGCTTTGTGCTGTTTACTTCCATTAAACAGAAAATAGTAGAAAGGAGGAATGGAGAGCCAATGAGTTTTGCTGTTCATGATGAATTAAGTGTATAAATCCTTAACAATGAATAAACGCTATCGACAGAGAAAAGTATATATGTCTTAATTTTTTCCTGGCTTTTAAAACAAAGAATATCAATAGCAAAATTGTGTTTTCAAATGTGTTTTGAATTTGACACTGTCTCTTTGACATTTATAAAGTACAGTGATGAGTATGTAATTAAAGTCCTTTGCTTATTTTTCAATATTGCATTCTCAGTCCTCCAAATTTCCTTTGAGCTAGAGAGTGACTGAACAAAGGAGGAAGGCTTGCCAGCAAGCAGCCCATTCCCATGCACACCATGCTGTGCACCAGCAATGTGCTCGCCTTTGAACCCAATGCTGAGCCAGCCCGTGTGCATGCACTGAGGAGCATCCCTTCTCAATGTGTTTGGGGGTTTGTTTCAATTACCACAAAAGGGATAAGTGAGAAATAGAATGTTTTTCTAAATTTATTTGCCTTTCTTTCTGTCTAAATATGAAGTATCAGAAATTTCATGGCAAAGAGAGATGTTTTCTTGGGAGCTCACATATCTGGTATGACTGCAGATAAAATACTGAACAGCATGTATAACCCTGGAACATTAGCACTGAATCCACAGGTAATGAATTTTGCTGTAGGCTGTTTTTCAATTGTTGTTTTCAGTCCTCGCTCTCAAAGTGTGCTTTTCAGTAGTAAGCATCCTGCTCAGGATTACAGCACCAACGCTCCAGCCTGGAAGGGTCGGAGCGGGCTTAGCTGTGTCGGTAACACAAGCCCTCGAGCCAACAAACTCTCTGTCACAAGCACACGAACAGGCACAGCACCAAAGCTGTCTAGGCTCTTTCACTTCCCATACAAAAATCTTCATTGGGCTTGGACCATAGGTAGAGATACATGTTTGCCTCAAATTACTCATAAAATGCAAATTACTGTCATAAAGCCGAACACTGCACTAAATAGCTGTTGGTCCAAGTACACAGGCTACAAGTCAGGGACAGGAATTTGGGTGTCCCCATTACTGTCCGCTTGGCTCCAGTTTGATGTTCACGCTTGTATCCTCTGACTGCCTACCAGATTGTCCTTCTGCTGGAGATGGGACATGATGATTTAGCTTCTTTCCGATGAAAGAGCCAAGCGAACCTGTCTCCTCTGCATCTCTGAAAGGAGGTGGTGGCAGTAGAGCTGTGGGCAGGAGCTGCTGCTTGGGGCACCATTGTGAACAAGGGCTTCTGTCCCAATGCTCTCTGGACTCCAGTTTTGCAGACATGCACTAGCTGTGCCCTGAGCACACCTGTGGGCTTGATGCCTCCCAGTTCCCAATGGCAGACTTAGAGGTTGCACAGGTGTTAAATTGCGTAGTAGTAGCAGGTGAAGGCGGTTCATGGCATGTCCACACACAGCTTGAACAACTGGAATCTTACTGTTATGTAAGCCTTTACAGTAGATATCCCAGTCTTTTGTGAATTAATTCTTCCTAGGTTTAGTCACTGAATTCATATGGAAAATCATCAGCCGGTGATGGGACTGAACACAAGTCTCCAGAGGCCCAGTCCAGGAGCCGCTGGATATCCTTTTCTGAAGGCACCAGAGGTTGGATACCTAAAACGGATGCATTCAAAATTATTTAGATCTCCAGACATTAAAAGAGAAAGATCTGTTTCAAACAGAAGGCTAATCCGTGACTGGATGCTCAATGACTGCTGCAGGAAAGGGCAGACAAGATTGCTGAGGGCAGTTGCTTGAGGAAAAATAGTGGAGGGTTCCCCTGAGGGTCTTGTAGGAGCTTCTGGAGGTGGTGGGCTTATGGCAAGAGAGCAGCCAAGTGTGGCACAGCCTGATAAATGGTGGATAGAAGCTACTTGTGGACAGAAGTACAAGATCTCTGCGTCACGTGAATGTCACATCGGTCCTATCTCAGGAGGAAAGTGGAGTGTGGGTCCTGTATCCGTTCCCTGTTGTATGCAGTTGGTTTACCCTCAGCAAATATTGTTCTAACAGAGCCAGCTGTCAGATTTGCATCTGTTGAACAGATACAAAACACTGATCTCAGTGGGAGGCAGGTACCTACTCTGCATAAGCACTTTTGCAAATCCCAAAAGGCATTTCTCCATCTTCAGGCACTTCACTATCTTTGAAAATCTTGCCCTTTGTGCCTAGCTTTACCTCTCTACAAAACAGAGAAATCTGCCTCCCTAGGAAGTGAAGCAGAGTTAAATTTATTCATATTTGCTTTAAGCTTTGGAACCATAGAGAAGATGTGTAACACAAAGGTGTAATTCTTGTTCGGCACATTATACAATGAAACACCTGTGTGTTCAGTTATTGTCCATGCTGTCATTAGCCTCATTTTGAAAGATGTATCCATGAATCAGAGGAAGGCAAGGTGCCATGTTAATGAATGATAGCTATAGAAAGATCACAGTGTATCAGCTACACTGTTTTGTCATGGCCCAGCAGTTCTTTTATGAAGGACACAAGCAATAGGATCTGCTTCAGGTATCCTCCTGTGCTTAGATGTCTTGCAGAAAAGACACAGAAAACTACTACAGGTGCTCATTATGGTCATTGTGCAAGATGTTTGGTGAGATAAAGACAGCAAAGATGTCTGTATGTCCAGATCTTCAATTTTGGTGTCTAAAAGAGCTCTTATTTTCCAAAAAGGATCCCATGCTCCATGTGCTGAGGTCCTTCTGCAGTGAATAATATGCCAGCTTCACTGGGGCTTCCTGGTTGCAGAGGTTTTCTGTTCCTTGCATCAGTGTTCGCTCCTCTGCATCTTGCCTTGACTGTGAATTTCCTGGTGTTTCAGAATCTATCCCTGAGCTCCTTTGATAACCTGAACAAAAGCAGAGGTTGTATTTGTGCCCTGCAAAGTCCTTTTGCTCTAGTTACTTCATGGACGGCCTGAGGTAGAAGATACCATTCCTCTTGCTTGCTCTGCCCTCAGGTACATGAGTTCACTCAGGTTACCCAGTTATTGCTGACCTCAGCTTGGGGTTTTTAGCCCCTTTTCTTTTGCTGGGGCAGCAGCTTTCCTGCTGGTAGAGCTATCCTGGCCTCCCTAGGATGCGCCCCCCTCAGTCTGACTGATTTTGATCCCTGACTCATCCCAGCTTCCCAGGTAATGGCCTGTCCTCTATACCTGGGAAGAGCCCCCCCTTTCCCAGGGACAACTCAGAGGATAAAGTCTCCTGCTTTCTGTTTCCTCT
The DNA here is from genome assembly GCF_017639655.2 of Falco naumanni. NCBI lineage: Eukaryota > Metazoa > Chordata > Aves > Falconiformes > Falconidae > Falco > Falco naumanni. The sequence goes on from NC_054057.1 coordinate 37,569,058, forward strand.
TTGCTTGCACAGACAATACCATTTTGTATGAATGTGATGGGTTTTCTTAATTTTCATCTACTTTGGCCATTTAGGATTTGAGGTTATTTTGGTTTATTTAGCTGGGGAGGTTCTTGACCTTTCCCAGTGGCAAAAGCTATACCCATACTATACCCTTTTCTTAAGCAGCAGGACAGCTTGTCTTAGCTTTCAGTAGCTGAGAGTTTCGATAGCTGAAAGGCAACTGCAAGACAATTAAATGACATCATTTAAAGCCAGGGTTTTTTGTTTTAGTGCCTGGCCAGCCCAGGCATTCTGGTGCTCTGCTTGTAACTTTTCCATTTACTGCTATGAAGACAGAAATATGATCAAAGAAAATAAAAAAAGAGGATCTGCAGAAAAGTTGTTTAAGCATTACTGAAACATTCTACGTTAGCAGCGCCAAAGGCTGCGAACTCTTTTACTGTGTTAAAGCCTTTTAATAATTTGAGATCACATTATAATCCCCTTGTCCAGAATCCTTATAATTTATACATGGTTTAATGCTTAGAATAAAGTTAGAGTCTCAGTCTCTTTCTTTTTTTTTTTACTCTTATGCCACAGTCAAGGATAATAATTTTAAATGCTAAAATGTGTTAAAAGCATTAATTGCACTAGTTGAAGTATTTTATTTTGAGTTAAAGTCACTCAAAATTTCAATATGACAGATAAGATATAGAGCAATAATTCTAGCTGTGACTCAGAACAGGAAAAAAATCCTGACTTTGATCTGACTAATAACGCTTCTTTCCCTGACCAGCAAGGTTTCCTTCGCGCTGTGCTGCACCTTAACACCAGGAGCACCCAAAGAGCTGCTGGCTCCCAGTGCAGGGGAGGCAGCTGGCAGCCCTGCATCCCGACCATGCAGGTGGGAGAGGAGAGGATGTCCCATGACGTCACCAGCACCCTGGAACATATAGGAGCTGCCTGCCCCACTGCTTTTAATCTCTTTCGAGGCAGTCACTGAAATTATCTTAGAACACTTCTGGCATTAAATAAAATGCGTTATGTCTCAGTATACACAGATGTGTAAAGCTGGAGCACCTTATGTATTTGGTAGAGTGTTAAACAAGCAAAGCAACGGATGTGAGACAGCATGAAACCTCTGGGGAGAGAAGGGGCAGATGGAACAAATATGTGAGGGATAAGTGTGGGGTGACAGTGGGTCTGATCTCCCTCCTAAGGAAGAAGATATGTTTCTACAGCTCCAGCTGAGCTCCCAGCCCCAGTGGGGAACAGTAGGCTCTGGCTTAGCATACTCCCACAGCGATTTGGGGTATAAAATGTGCATGCTAGCTGGAAAACATTGAATGAGCCTGGGGTTGGGAATTCAATCACATAGCTATGCTGCTGAACCCTTGTGCTAGTTCACCTCAGGCCTGTTAATCACCTTTGGGGATACAGTGAAGCTATTCAGGGGTGGATTTCTAAAAGCATGAAGGGCAAGTTGCCATGCTAGTTCTACTTGAAGACACCTAGGAAGTGATTTGGGTGCCTGAACATATATGTCCAGCACCATTTAGATGCCCTATGGTTTCCTGCCTCATTGTAGAAGGTTATGGGTTTCCCATATATCTGTTAGCCCACCAGAAATCATCTGAAATGGCACTAATCACCTATGTTTAGGTACCTGAATATCTCCTTAATGCCACATTGTGCTTGCAGCTATTCCAGTTCATAACAGAAAGAGGGAAAATCTGCTCTGTTCTCCAAGTTTATTTCAGTAGGTCACTTCCACCTATTTTACAAAACCACAGTAGGCTGGTGGTCTTACAGTTTTACATATTTTCCTAATTTTTTAATGTTTTGATTGGGGAAAAGTCAGACTTCAAATTTTGTGCCTGAAGTTAATCTAGCATTATTGGGTTTCAGAGTTAACTTCCATTTGAAAGAACATAACCTCTTCACCTCATAGGCCACCATCCCCACTGTGCCAAATATTTTGAAAGAGTGTTGGTCTTGGCAGTGTATTTGGAAAGTTATGGGAATCCAATTAAGCAACAATCACGGAGGAAAGTTTTTAGAGTTGTCTGACTTTCACAAAAGATGTGCTACCAGAAGCTCTCTTTTCACCCGAAACTCCTCTGGTGATATGGAGGGATGGATAGACTGATCAGCCTGGTTTCAGTCTCTGAAGGTTTTACAGATCTGATCAAAAATCTACCGGTGTTAAGTACTATAATTCATTTGAAAAGCAACCTCACTGTTCTACTTCCCCCATTCATTTGTAGCATCCACTCCTGAAGCTTTCCCTTGTTGCTTGTGTCTGCTGCGTACCTGGCAACCTGAACACTTTCCCAGGGCTTCCCAGCATGACCACCCCAAGCTTTGTCTGGCTGTGGCTCCAGCAATCCTGGCTCTCTGCTGTACCCCTGCATCGCAGTCCTCTCTGGCTCTGAGTCTAAGACAACTCCCCTTTTTGACAGCTCAGCTGCTTTTCTGCCCAAGCCTGTTAATGCTGAGCTTGGACCAACATTTCTGCCACTTGCCTGGTTTCAGCCCTCTCCAGTGCAAACCTTCTTGTTTAGGGTATTTTATACCCCCACCCTCCCACCCCAAGGAGAGCACCTACATTTCCAGGAAACTTCTGCCAAACTTCTTTTGTTGTTTCTTCCATTCTTTGCATCTCCTCCTCATATTCATTACATCAGGTGCCACTTACAGCACCCATTCAGCTGTCTCAGACTAGAAAAAATAGCAAAAAGATGCCTTTATTTGATTTAAATACTAAACAACTTGCACATTATATAGGTTTTGGGCAAGAGGACTTCAATGTGACAATGAACTGTAAGGCACAGCCATGGGTCACCTTCTCTATCCCTTGAGTAAAAGCTGCTTAGAGTGACCGGCAAGCCTGCCACACTCATATATACCAATCATGCAAGGAATTCATTGCCAGATGACATCAGCAGAGGCAAAAGCTCATAAAATCATCTAAGGCCTATGCTGTGAGGATCTCGGATTCTGAGTGTCCAACTTGATTTTCCTCAGACAGCTTTGATTTTCAAAAAAGTACTGGACATCTGATTTCTGAAAGTCAGAATCATTGGCCACTTAGGGAAATCAAGACCCCATACTGGAGCATTAATGTATATTCATTATGTGTATACATCCAGAATATATATTATTTTTGAATGAAGGCATGTAAACCCTCAAGTTTACAGTCCATTAAGTTAGAAATTACCAGAGGTCAAGAATAACTTTTGCCAGTGAACAGGTTTAAATCTCAGTGACTGCTTAAGGAAAGATTGTATTTTTGCCTTGCTTTAATTGCCACAGGCTATGGTTTCAGAGGAAAGAATGACTGGCTAAGCAGTCAGCAAAAAAATGACACCATTAGCACATGATATATTGTGCTATTTTCTGTGGATTCTCTTCCACACTGCTCCATCTTACCCAGATCTCACAACAAACTCCAATCTGTCTGTCTGCAGCCTGGCTGTTATTCCTGCTAAGATCAATGCCTCCTCGTTGGTTGTAGATATTTAATTGTCCCCAGACATGTAATGTACAGACTGGAGTCTTACTGTACATATAACACTGAGGATAAAGGGTCTGCGACCAAACCTTTCTCTGAGCAAAAGTCACTTAACAGATTTTTGCATTACAAAATATCCCACAGTGAGATCTCACTGGAACCAGATGTTCATAGCAGAAAGCATATGGCAAAAGGATGTAGATCCATTTTTCTTAAATCCTCTTGAAAAGTCATTGTATCATAGCCCAAATTCTGCTGAAATTCATGCTTACAATCCCCAAAGCCTTTTCCCGGTTAAAAAAAACCCCACATGTCTCTGTTTTCATTGCTGTGAATCACTTCCACATCCACTGATTTCCAATGGTTTGCAAAGAAAGCAGCTGAGAAGAGAATTTGACCCACAGCATACAAGGTGCGCATGAAGTCTGAATGAATGGAGCATGTGTGATGAATTACTGAATGAGTGTTTGTCCTGGAGAAACAGAGACAATGGCCAAATAAAAGTCAGGCTTTGTGTGTTCCATAAGTATTTAATCTCAACCTGAAGAGATAGAAATTTCTAAACAATATGTATGCTGTTTATCATATCGTGTCATCTCGTATTATACAATGCCTGTTGGTGCATGACAGCTGCCTAATCTGTTTATATAGCTGAGCTTAATCAGGTGAGTTTGTTCTTATTGCATGGATTAGGGTGTCTGACAACAGATCTCTTTTTAAATTGAAAGTCTCTGCCAATAGAGACAAGAGCAGGGCCTTAAAAAACACCATAATCCAATGCCCTGGGCTAATGAAGGCTGAACCAGTACTTCAGTCATTGGTTTAACCCCCTCGGGCCCACAGATACTGCATTTACCAAAAGGGTTAATCACCATGTCCTGCTGGTACAAATAACACCCAGCAAAAGCCTAGCTGCATGGTTGGCTGTACGTCCTTCATGCCAGCGAGGCAGAGATCCAGCACCAAGAGGAGCATTTTGAAGCACGTGGCAGGCAGACATCCAGTACAGTAGTGGTGACCAGGCTGGGGAGCGGTGTGTGCTTCCTCTCCTGCTTGCTCTTTCACCTGGCAGATGAGTACAAGAAGCATGAGACTGAAGGCTTGCTTCCTTGGTGGCCCACGGTCAAACCTCCAGTGGTTACTGCTGCTGGCACTTCTCCAAAGCATGGCAAAAGGAGTGCAAGTGTTCACCAGTATCTGAAGAAATACGTGAAGAGTCACAGATCTTTCTGTAAGAAATGGTCATAATTAGCCATCCTTAGGCACAATCCAAGCTGCTCTATGTTGAAATGTTACTGTTTCTTGACTGTATTTGGCCTGGCCAATAACAGGAAAATTGCCAACTGTAGTCAGTAGTCTCCCCCATTCTTTGCTCACTTTGCTTTTCACTTGGGATCTTTCAGGCAATTGCATTTTTTAAAGGTTATTGGAGGTTGGAAATACTTTCAACAGCATTTGAAATATGTAGGAAATGGTAAACTGGACAGGACTTTCATGGCTTGGCGTTTAATAAAGTCAAAATATATGAATCATGCTACAAAACAAATATGATATGCCAGCCTGTGCTCAGGAAAAAAATAATACTGATTTGGTTTGTAGACTTTAAATAAATGAATTATATCTTTAGTTCTTACCTGTTTCTTTTATTTAAAGGGACATATGTTGTTTTACTGAATTTTCATGTTCATGAAGAACTAATGCGTGCGATATGTAGATGCAGTTACTGGAACTTTGAAATGCATGAAGAGCTGGTACAATATGGCAGAAGAAAATCTTTAAAATCATGATGGCAATTGGGAATAATCTTTACAATTTTTGAACTGAGAAATATGCATCTGATAGGTATTACATGCATTTATGTTTGATTTTTAACAAATTAGTAAAGCATCATTTTCAAATACTCAAAGCAGTCACATTTTGTTTGCAAGCCAGAACCATTTTTATAAAGCCATAAACCTTTGAAAGAGATTATATAATATTGATATATAATCCTTTATGCAGTTGAACTTTCTCTGATGATCTGAAAGAACTTCTCATCCACTGATTGAATTCTCACCATAACCTTTTTCAGAAATGTTTTTTGCCATTTCGGAGATGAGTGATTGAAAAACACAGTGAATGCTTTACTGGTGTAAGAGTTCCTGTACATTATGGGAATGAAGTAAACTTAATTCTGTTGGACAAGCAGGATTGCTTGGTACTGGTATAATAAAATCATTGTACCCTTCAAATGAAACAAGCTGTACTAGTAAAAGCACAATTTTCCTGATGTGACTCCAAACCTAAATTCTCCTGGACAGGTCTTTATCTAAAGGAAAATCCTGTCAGAGCAGATTTTTTGGATTTTCTGCCTTTGTCTAGACTTTACGGGTGGATGCCTCACAGCCCCGGGGCACAGCTGAGTGCTGCAGCAGCTCTGGCCACGCTGCTGCAGAGTCAGACATTTGGGCGATAGTAGCATGAGCAGCAGGTCTACTGGGTGAGACTGAGCTGGATGTGCTGTGTCATGCCTTTGCTGCTGCTGTGGATCCGTGGACAGGTGCCAGCGCTGCTGGGTTGTCTAAGGTATCAGTGCAAACCAGCAGCAAAGCCAGTAGAAGTTTATCCCATCACAAGCCAGCAGTGAAAAGCAGTTCCCGTTGATTTTCCTCAGCAATAATTATGTAGCCTCTTTTCACCACTAGGGCAGCTGTGTCACTGTGCAGCATTTCTGGGATAGCAGGATGGTTTTATGTACCATGTGGTATACACATTGGGTTTGAAGATTTCAGGGCAGGGAAAACTCATGCTCTATAAAGAGAGAGAGAGAGATACAGATGAAATGTACGCCATGTTCACATAGTTGCTGATACTTCCCATAGTGTCAGATAGCTATCATCCATGAACAAATCAGTGATTTCTATACAGCTTCCCTAGTAATATCTGACTTAAAAGGTACCTGGTAACTAGGGAATGCAAGCAAATATAGAAAAAATCCTCAGAATTTCTAGACAGCGAGATTTCAGAAAATCCAGACATATGGTAGCATTAGTCTTCAGCAATATGAAAATATGATAAATGAATTCTCAAACAACTTTCCCAGGCTACATCCTATTTTCCCTTTTTTTCCACTGCATTGGTACTGGTAGAAATGCATGTATCAGTTTTTAACTAATAGTTTCTGTAGCAATTCTTTCAGTAATAAGACATAGCAATTAGAGACAGAAACGTCTTTAATCCTACAAGTTTGTAATTCCATGAGGTTGAAGGGAGTCAAACAGAAGGTGGACCCTTAAATGGAAAACGATTACTTTCAGTATGGAAAACTGACCCTCTTCTTTACCAAGTGCTAGCGGAAGACCAGAAATAAATCACCTAAAACTAGTACAACATCTACAGACTTCAAGATGGGGAGCCAAATGTTATGCAACGTGTTTAAGTGAGCTCATATGGGTTTAAATCACTGTAACCATGGAAAAAAAACACTATGAGGAATGGGTTTATCATGTTGTTTTCACATTTGCCAGTTTGATCTAGAAGTACATAAAATTAACGTAACCTTTCAGGCCAAGCTGCGTGTGAACAGTTACCTGATATGTTTTATGTCTTTTCTCCCACCTACAAATGCTCACCAGGTCCAGAATGCCCTTCCTCCTGAAATGTGGTCTTGGGTGCTTTACACAGCAGGTCATGGGAATGCTCCTGCCAAAAGGATTTCACCAGCCAGATGAGGATGTACCTTTGGTTGGGATTCACCAGCCTGTAACCTCCTGTCCTGTTGCTCAAGACAAAAATCCCATCTTGTCAAAAAGAGGGAAGGAATGAGGTCCCAAAACAAACACTGGCATATTGCTCTGAACCTTTAAATAAACCTTCCAAAATGTAAGCTCAAAACAGATTATTCTCAAGGTGGATTTACGACTACCAATGAACTCCTCACTGACCTGGAGTAAGTTTTGTAAGAGGGAAGAATTTTTTTGTGGTTATAGCCCAGAAGCTGTATTGCTGAGGTGTTTTCTGGGGCAGCTGTAGCATCATTGCATGGATGTGTGAAGGTCTCAGGAAAATGCTTTAAAATGTGGATGCATAAAGTTACTTTAACTGAAGTTAAAGATATTTTGGAGAGCAAGTTTGAGAACAGGGCTTTTAATCTCTTTGTACTGCATTTTGCTCAGCTACACACAGGTCTGTTGGGAAGCTTAATTAATGCCTTTTTGGTTCTTCAAGATTAATAGTACAGAAACACAAGATTTTGTCACCTCTAATTCTCTTTGTCTCTGAAGAATAATCAGTACACATCTCTGAGTGATAAAGGCTGAATGCATCTTTTGCCAGGTACATGCTGTGCACACAGCGTCAGAGCTGTATAAAATACGGTGTGCAGTATGCAAACCTCCATAGGGAATCTTCTCAAAGGAGATATTCTCCATGTCCCCATCTAACAAGGGGGAAGAACAACAGATATCGTCCTCCCCTCTCCTGTCTGCCAGGGGCTGCCCGTAGAGCAGCTGTGCTGGAACCTCTGAGGGAGGAGGATGTATTTTGTTTCCTCTGTACTCTTTTGTCTCCCCTACATCTGCATTCAGAGACAATATACTTAGAGTCATATAAGGTTGGAAGAGACCTTTGAGATCATCAAGTCTGACCATTAACCCAAGAGACCTTTGAGATCATCAAGTCTGACCATTAACCCAGAACTGCCAAGTCCACCACTAAATCATGTCCCTAAGCACTGCATCTACATGCTTTTTAAATACCTCCAGGGATAGTGACTCAACCACCACCCTGGGCAGCCTGTTCCACTGCTTGACAACTCTTTCTGTGAAAAAAATTTTTCCTAATATCCAACCTAAATGTCCCCTGACATATAGTTGAGACTGTTTCCTCTTGTCCTGTCACTTGTTACATAGGAGAAGAGACTGACCCCCACCTGCCTACAGCCTCCTTCCAGGCAGATGTAGAGAACTATAAGGTCTCCCCTGAGCCTCCTCCTCTCCAGACTAAACACCCCCAGTTCCCTCAGCCACTCCTCATAAGCCTTGTGCTCCAGACCCTTCACCAGCTTCGTTGCCCTTCTCTGGACACGCTCCAGCACCTCAGCGTCCCCCTTGGTGTGAGGGGCCCAAAGCTGAACACAGTGTTCGAGGTGTGGCCTCACCAGTGCCCAGTACAGGGGGACAGTCACTCCTCCAGCCCTGCTGGCCACACTGTTTCTGACACCAGCCAGGATGCTGCTGGCCCCCTTGGCCCCCTGGGCACACTGCTGGCCCATGTGCAGACGGCGGTCAGCCAGCACCCCCAGGTCCCTTCCCACCAGGCACTTCCCAGCTGCTCTTCCCCAGCCTGTAGCGCTGCGTGGGGTTGTTGTGCCCCCAGTGCAGGACCCAGCACTGAGCCTTGTTGAACCTCATACAACTGGCCTGGGCCCATCAGTCCAGAAACTTACTCCTCTCATCTTTCAGGTCAGTAAAAAAATCAGCTCCATGTGAGTCAATCGTACCATTTATATTTCGGTAGTACCCATGGTGCCAGCCCTATGGAGGGGTGGGGAAGTGGGCCTGAAAAGCTCGGAGAACCAATTAAATACTTGACTTTATTTGAAACAAAAATGTGAGAGTTTCTGTTGATTAATTGGTTTTGGTAACAAGATAGCTAACACACAGTAATTATCTTATTGCATGTAACTTCTCTGCTTGTGGTCATCTTCTCCAAATTACCTCTCAGTAAAATAACAGCCCTTCCCTGGGGCCTTTCCCAGGTGGAAAGCTCTGGAGAACCAGAGAAAAAAGCTGAATGCTGCGTGACAGGACACACTTACCCGTTAGCAAGGCTGAGTTACTGAAACGCAAAACAGTCCTTCCAGCAAAGAGCACTCCGCAGTGGCTGTAAGACCCTTTCTTAAACAATTTCTGATGACAAAGGAGAGATTCAGCTTCAGGATATTTAGTGTCTTGCCTCCACCATGGTTTTATAGTAGACAACTAACATTAGTTTTACTTTCTAGAAGTAAAACACCCTCCATTTTTGTCAGTGAAGACAAAAGTATAAGTATAAACAAGACCAGGGCTTCTTTTCCATGTTTGCCTCTTTTCTGCCAGACTTTGCTCTTCCAGGAGATCCTGAAAATCAAGTTTCCATGTTACAGACACCTGACCAAGCAAGATACTTTGAGAGGGTTGCAGCTGAAAGAAATGCTACAAATAAATAAATGCCAGCAGGATAATTTATTTCTCTTTCTTTTGGCTTAAAGGAGTTACTGTTTTGCAATCCATCCCAGAGAGACTGAGCTCCCCTTGGTATCCTGCAGAAAGCCTTCTCATGTCATCAGATATTTATTACTTGGCTATTTAGCTGGTGATGCTCTCTCCTTAGCTTCATATTTTTGAATTGGTTTACGTTCTGGAGATGTTAAAATAACATCATGGCTTTGTGATTTTTGGACTGGGAAAGTAGAGGCCAAGGCCCATTGTGTAAAATGGTATGTGACTAGAATCTGTTTTTGCCACATGACCCCTAGCTATACAGGAGTCACAAATGGTGAGGAAAAAAGAGTATTTTAGGCACAACCCAGCATTCTGCCTGTACACACCTCACTCATTGACCTCAGGAGGACACCTGGGAATTCAGGGAGGTCAGAACTCAACTCTCAGGATCAGATGAGGGTCTTTGATATATACATATACATACACATTTAAAGAGGCTATAAAGGCAAATAGGTGCCTTGGATACCTTGGGCCCTAGGTAGAGCTAAAATTTCCATTTGGTGCTTTAAATACACCTGAAATAATGCAGACATGACCACACATGCCAGTGTTTTATTTTTATGTATATACACCTGAGATAGTTACCTGGTCTTCTTTTATAATTAGTACAGGAAAACAGGCACTTTTAGACACAATTAATTTCAGTTTAAAGTAGTTATCTAGCAAGGAGCAGACATTATAAAACTGCGTAGTTTTCACAGATTTCACGCGGAACTCAGGGCTGTTAGCTCAGGTACAGCTGTCTACACTACAGACAAGTTGAGCTGCATGAGATGAACTCTACACTTGAAGATTTGCTTATCATTTCTTGCCATGGTTTCCTATGTATAAAGTTTACTTGTCACTTAAAGATTAATTCTGGGGAGAGGGGGATATATGGCATGTAGACATTCCTTTAGATGATGATTTGGTGGAGGCTCTGGACACCATTGTGGTATTATCACTAATGATGGTTGATTGCACAGTTCACAAAAGGAATACTGCACTGCTGTCTTTATTCTGCACCAAGGCAGGCCTCCCTGCCTGCCTGTAGAGGAATGAATGTGCCAAACCATCATAACCAAAGTGTAAATGGAAAGACTGGCTCACTATTTTGCTCCATCTGTCCCTGATTTTGAAGATTGATGCTTTAGACTTCCATGTATTTTCTCACATTCCTCTGACTGATGTTTAGCTTCTCCTTTTTGAGCTGGAGACTATAACTAGCATCTGATTTCACTTGAACCGGTGGCAGCAAGCACCTTAGGTCTGGCTGTGGAGTGTGTTTGGACTGGGGACTTTTCTGAGCAGGGAGATCCAGTCACTTTCTTTCTCGGAAACCTATACTTTAAAATAATTTATTTTCCCTCAGCTGACTCCAAATATTTTTGTACTTCAAAGCACCTTTTTATTCACCTGAACATTTTGTATGTCAACGTGCTATCATTACTACATTTAATTGAATAATTCATGTTGATGATATGCCAGTCCATATATACCATACATACAAAATAGTGCTTCTTTAGCTCACAGTAGTTTTAACAGCCCTCTAATACATCGAGTTATTTGAAGAACAAATATTGCCCATGTGTGTGAAAGAAAAAAGGGAGAGAGAGTATGCAGGAACTCCTACAGGCATACAAGTCAAAACACACTGTTACACATTTTGTCCCCACAGGATAATGGTGACACATCCACAGTATGTGGCCTACATTTCTCACAGGCACAAGATTAAAGTCTTGAGAACCAAAAAATGCACTAAATGTTTGCTTGGTATTCCCTTATCTCTCTCACATGAAGATCCTGATGTGATAGCTACAGACTGTCCTTCCTCCAGCAACCTACAGGACCATGACCTAGTGTGGGAGTGCTCTGATCTGTTTGTTAAGTGAAGCCTAAATGAGACATTTTTGGAAATAATCCAAGGGCTATCAGAACAAGTGAAGGGGAAAAAAAGTCATCCCCATCCCCAAAACTCTCTGCAGGATGTTTGGGACTAGGTCTCAAAATAGTAATATTTTTTTGCAGTAGAAGGGGCTCAGATGGATGTCCTGGTCAAATTCCAGTTCTAATAATTGCATTTTGTTGATTTGCACTAATCCCCTATTTCTGTAGTATAATGCATCCCATACCAGTATGGGTATGGAAGATGGCTGGACACATTTTTTCCTGTCCATGCATATTTAAAATTAAATCTGATTTCATGTTGCCTGCACGACTAACTTCCAGTGAACTTTTAAAGAGACTGACTTTGTGCAAATGTTTGGGGAATATAATTTCTTCATATAATTCCAGTAGTCTAAGACAGCCTATTTTTATGACTCCTGTTATCATGATAGCTGGACGCTGAATGTTCATTTGCTTAGATTTTCATCTCATGTGAGGCTTTGCACACCCTAGCCTTGCATTTGAAAACACAATGAAGTGAAAACTCCCTCAGAGCAGTGGTTTCCCAGACACTGTTGCTAGGTGATCCTCCAAAGCTGAATGAATTCTTAAACTCCTCGGGCTCCAGGCACCTGACTAATAACCAGTAACCACACGATCAAGTGAAAAGGGAGCATCACTGCTTTTCTGGTTGCTTCCTAGTTTTGCATCCTTACGCAGACTGAGATGAGCACCAGCTGTCCTGGTTTAAATGTTTTCTCCCTTGGAAATTGGGCAAGGCACTTACAAATACTGTTAAGATTAAATGAATTAGCTGGGTAGAAAATCAACGTACTTAAAGCACATCGATCTGCGCCTCCTCACTAATTCTTCTGGCAGCTATGTATGTCACAATCATTGTGACATAACGTATTATGTTAAAAACAAATACAAGCATTTTCATGAAGAAATATTTGCTCAAAGATACTCATGAATGCTAGAAAAGCTGAAAGCATATGTTGGTAGAAATGGAACAAAATAATTTGTTTTTTTAAAACAGCAGTTATATAGAAGTACAGATTCTCCTCAAACTCGGTCAATTTACAGACTTCAGCTCATAATTCTTTAATTGTGTCCTTTAATGCATAATGTTAGCCTAGGATGACTTTCAGAGAGAACTTAAATCTTCCCCTTTTTTGGCTTCACTAAATATCTCTCCTTCACAAGGCTTGAGCCAGCACAGACTGACCCTGCAGCGAATGGTCAGTTAACATGTATGTTAGCCCTTGCAAACAGAATAGTGAATATACATGCAAGAATACTTCGTATGAATGTGATATAGTGGAATAAAAAGCAGATACATACAGCCAGTAAATCTACTATTTTGTGGCTTTGTCTTGATTTCCTCGCTGCTAGGAGGCTACAAGGATATTGTAAACCCGTTGCTTCATTTACAATGCCAAAATTTCTCTGGAAAAGGAGGAAAGTTCTAGCTTTCTATTACATTATCAAGCTTCCTTATCTCTTGACAAGCTGAAAATCCTCTTCCTTTCTCCCTTGATACTCCCTACATTATTCAGAACATTGTCTCACATACAAAATACAGTTCCCTATCTTTCTCTAACCCAAGGTCCACGCCTCCGCTGTAATGAATACGTCAGTTTGCCAGCTAAGCTGGGACCTGTGGAGGCACTGCAGTGATGGCAGAAGGCAAGAGCGGCCTTCTGAAGATCCCTCTTTCCTCCTGCCCCACAGGAGAGGCATGCTGAGACCTCCCAGCTTTGTGAGAAAAACTCCAAATCCATTTCTGATGTCAGACCAGAAAATTCCCAGCAGTGTCGCAGAGAGTTGGTTACCTCACCATGAAGTAATCTGTGATTGTGTAATTAAAGGCTATGATAATGTACACACACCAAAGAGACCAGATTAAGCTTGCACTGGCAGCTTTAGTATTCACACTGAATTACTGACATTTCAGTCTTAATAACAATCCTTTAGCTTTGACTTGTGCATGATTTCATGAGCTTTGTAAAAACTAAATTTGGAAAAAAAAAAGACTGAACCATCCCATTATCTGAGATCTTCACTACCACTATGTGTATTATTAGGACTGCTACTAGTGGTGATAAAATATTCAAAATAAACTTGTCAAAATATTTCATGGATATGTTTCTTTTTTTGCTGCTTTCACATAGGACTTATGCATGTGTCTGTCCAAAGCTCACTCTCCAGCTAGGTTGGGAAATTGTTGGGAAACTTTCATTAGTCCATTGCCCACCCTGCTCCTGGGAGCCCTTTAAGTGACCTAATGCCATGCTGTGACCCTAAATGGGGAGGCATTATCCCATAGGCCCAGTTTCTAGTCCTCTGAATAAAGTGCAACAGAATGAGACTAGCCTAAATGAAAGCTTGACAGGACTGTTTTTTACATGGGCAAGAATAATTTCACCCCTGTCCTCCTTCTTGCAAATGGGTAAGGATGAGAGACAAAGATTTTTGGAAACTCTTGAACCTGAGTCTAATACATGGGAAGGCAAATTTTGGCCCAACCAGCTGGATTTAAAAACGCTGTCCCTATAATGCAGGGGTCCTCAGACTTTAACCAGGGGGCCGGCGCGCGGATGCAGTGGCAGGCAGCCATCTGCGGCTGCTTGGTTTCCCCCCGCAACCCCCGGTGGGGGGGTCTGTAAATACTGGGGGCCGGATTGAGGACCCTGGGGGGGCGTATCTGGCCCGCGGGCCGTAGTTTGAGGACCCCTGCTATAATGGTAGGTGTCCTGTGAATATATTGAATGAAAAGGATTGTCATTGTCAGGCACCAGTCAAGGACAATGTCAACAAAAATAAATATGCATGATTTCCCTGGTGACCAGGGGATGAGCATCACTGGTGCAAAAGCCTTTTGCTTGTGGGGCAAACCTTCTAGCCAGTCCCTCTAGAGACAGATGGACCATGCAGGCATCGTTGCCGGCACCTCCTCACACATTACAACCACTGTGAGGGTCTCAGGTCAACAAAAACAAATTAGTAAGCATGTCTGAATTGTCAAGTGAGACCTTCACTGCTCCTGCATGTTTGAACAAGAAAAACTACTGTGGTAGGCAGGGCTGTAAGAGTGGTCCCTTTCAACAGTAAAAAAGATTACAGCCTTAGGGCTTCTCTCTAAATGCCTTCAGAGAGGCCAGAGAGAAGGGGTGCAGAGTGGGAATTTGGTACGTTGCATGTAGCACACAGGTTTTGGTCCTCAATATTAAAGCACTTAGGACTCAGTGACAAATTTGGAAAGCAGAAGCTGTAGTCAACAATTAGTCCTCAGTAGGTCATTTATCTGCACTGTGGATTACCCATGGCCTGAAAGCAGAGACACTGAGGTGGTCCTACTGACTCAGTAGTGCCACTCTGGGGCACAGCTAGGCTTATTTTGGGGCTAGGTTGAGTCACAATCCCACTCAGTAGACCTCACCCAAATGAAACTGGTGCTGTGCTGAGCCAGCCCTGTGTTTCTGTTAACAGGACCCTCAGAAATTTGGAAGCAGTGGTGTTGGGACACCTCTTGCGGGCTCTGGGAGGCTTTGTTTGCTCAGTGCTCATGGCATGGAGCTGTTGGAAATCTGTTGCTGTTACTGATGATAAGTCTTGTTTCCCCAAAGATACAGAGTTGGGAGCACACTTCAACAATTAGTTTGGGTCCAGCTGGGCTTGTCAGCTCCAAGTCAGCACCACACCCAGCACTCAGGTGCTTTGCTCTCTTCCTAACAAAACTGGGATGCCCTGTTGTGTCAGACTTTCTACAAAGCCTGTTTGCAAGCTCCACAGCAGATCCTGGACAAAGCACAGCAGCTCATGAAGCCCAGGAAGGACCGTGAGTAACCAGAAGCCTTCCTAAGCAGTGTGGCATCCACTTTGAAAGTTACTTGAGAAATATTGTCTGTTCATCCAGACTCCGAGGGCAAGATCCAACTCCCCTAATTTTAGTTATCTGCAATCTAGATGTCGAATCTAGGCAAATTATCTAGTGTCTCTGGATGAAGCCTGTATGGAGATATGCATCCCACCTACTGTAAACACCTGAAATTGGATGATGAGTGCTGTGAGTCTATCTTTTCCATTGCTTATCAAGGAATTCTGATGAAAATTTACGTTAGTCTCCTACCCAGTAGATAGCTGAAGTTAATGAATCCCATTCAAGTGTTTTAGGGAAAATTATTCTTATTTCTTGTATGGAGATTTCCTGGGTGGTTATATGCTCACTATCAGATTTCTTCATATTGCCTATCCAGTATTAAGTAAGAGGTTTTTCTCCTTTTCTTTGGGTATAAGTCTTGTTGGTGTTTCAGTGCCTGGAGAAGATGGGTGGGTGTTGTATATAACCACTTTCACTTTGGATGGGCACGGTCAGATCATCTGGCTTTCATGTTGCAGACAAAGTGTTTTGCAGAGCCAGCATTAGTACATCCTCTAGGCACAGCCCAAAAGGAGAAAATGGAAGCATATTCACTTATTTAAACATTTCCTTTAAAATAGGTTATTAACTTGAGAATGGCACTAAAAGTGACTGGTGTGAGATCCTTGTCTCTGGGGTGTGCTGCAATAGCAATAAAAGTTTTTTGTTTGTTTGTTTTTTTCTTTCCTTAAAGAGCACTTAACAGAGACACAATTCAGGAAAGGAAGTTCAGAATATCCCAGCTATGGAAATTATATCAAGAACACCAAGAGACATTTTGTAAGCATTGACTTATGGGTTTCGCCCTCGATGTTCATGTTTCCTTGCACAATATTGCTTGAAGTAAGGAAATTTTCAAGTGTACATGGATCCATTTTTGTAATCAAGGAGCAAAAATAGTGCCAATACCACCTTACTGCATATTATAGGCCATCCTATGAGCTGCAAAATGTTTATAAACATTAAAAAACCCCAAACAAACAAACAAAAAGAAAAAAAACCAAACAACAAAAACCAAACACTGGAAAAAACCCAACTCTATGGCAAAGCAACAGAATAAGGAATTCCCATAATTTGAACACAGTTTGTGAAAGAAGAAAGTTCTATTAACAATTTATTCACTAAAAAAAAAAAGCCTCTTTTTAAAGTTATTTGATTGTTATTCTACTTTCTTTTATCTAATTTCTAACTTTTAGATCTCCGTTTTTGGAAGTTTGGTATTTGTTTCTGACCAAATAGTGACAGCTGGCCTGATTTATTGTTTGAGTTCTGCTGTTAGATCATGACCTTTTAGATACATTATTTTTTTCCTGGATAGAGAGGCTGAAAGCCAAACTTTATGCAGATGTAGATTGCAGATAAGCCTGAAGTCCAGGACACACACATTGGGGATTTCAGTCCAATGTGTCAAAATAGGGACCTTTTGAGAAGGAATCTGAATTTGGATTTTGGACAGTGGATGCAGGCTATTGGTTTAGGCTTATGCCTCTTCTTCAGGAAGACTATAAATAAAATTGCAGTTAATTAGCCTATTTAGAATTCTAGTCAAAGGGTACAAGTGACGATGAACAGGGTTAATATTCAGAAAGAAAACAGACACCAGTGCCAGATCATTCTAATTATTATAATTGCAGTAAGACTGAAAATGTAAGCTCAAACTAAACACCATCCTCTCACAGTGTTTGCTGTACAGGTCACATTGAGCAGAACCAAGACCTCAAAGGGGAGGAAAATATTTTCCAGCCTCCCACAGGACCAGCTTGGTATTTTGACAAAATGTTGAACACAAACACTGTTACTTCCAAGATAATCTGTTATCTGGAATAGATCTTTTAATGGCTGGGTTTGTGTACTTTCTATCTGGTAGTCAAGCTAGCCAGCCATAAATAACACTGAAAAGAGACCAGAACGGTAGCTTAGATTACAGGCGGGAAGGTTCACTGACAGCCCTGACTTTAACATAATTCTCTTGAAATCAGTTACCTATTACAGATGCTGTTCAAGTAATGAAGTGTTATGGGATAAGTTCTCAGTTAATGTAATATAACCCTGTCTCAAATTAATGAAGACAGACCAGTGTAGGCCATCTGAAGTCTTAATCTCATACTTATCTTCTTCCTTAAATCAATATGCTTTTGAATTAAAGAAGAATGCTAATTTACTTTATGCATTTGACAGCAGGGAAGTGAATTGCTGTCCCAGTAACTCCATGGTGAAGCACAGGTACTGATAAGACTTCAAGGCCTCCTGGCTGTTCCGCCTGTCATCCTGCTATCACTCTGGAAGGGCACAAGCCTCCTGTCTGACCCTGTGTTATATGCACCAGCCCATGCAGCTGTTAAGTAACCTTAGGTGTCCAAAATGTCTTTAGATGCCTAAGTGTAAACACTAGATGATTTTTCAAAAAAGCAATACTGTTAAGATCATGCTGGGAAGATGACACTAGGCAGCAAAGTCCCATTATCTGATCCACACTGATGTATTAAAATCTTTGACCTTGCTGTGCATGTTTATATGATGCTTTATTTTCATGCTTAATTGTGTGTGATATTTAATCCTAGTAGGTTTAAAAGAAGGAGCTGCCTTCTATTCTTTGTGCTGACTAGCCACAGGCACTGAAAACTTAAAAGTTTAATCAGCAGAAGTAAAGACAAATACATGACGGAGATACAGAATTTTTTTGTACAAGTCTACAAATAAAACTATATATATATGTGTGTGTATGAAATATACAATCACCAAGAAATAAACTATTGCTTTGCTGTCTAATTAAAAAAAATGCCCTCTTCCTACCATGTAAAGGGAGAGTAACTAAAGTGAAACTTACTGGGAGTCTAAGAAGGCCAGGAGGTTTGTAACAGAAATCTCATCCCACCTCCCAGCACAACACAGGAATGCTGCCATCAAGGCTGATTCTGTCTGAATCTGTTTTAGAAAGACGTCCTGCCTTGTTTGAAAGCCTTCAAATGAAGGAGAATCCACAGCAAGCTGTTTCAATAGTTAATTGTACGCACTGTTAAAAAAACTAGCGCTTTATTTCCAGTCTTATTCCTTCCTTTTTTCTTTAAAGGAAGAGATTAGAAAAGAGAATGATTCATCTATGGATCTCATCAGGCTTTTTCTACATTGTTCACTTGTATTCCCTCCTGTAACTGCTCCTGTTTGCTCACCAGCTCAGAAACGAACTGCAGCCTTAGACAAGTCCCCCACACAGAGACAATACTCTTATCTTTCCACTTTAAGCTGTATTAAATGAATGATAATGTCTTTCCACAGGATGAAGGCACAAGCAGAACCACCTCACTGGGAAGAAAGTGATTTCAAACAGCTGGCTGCATATTCTGTACTATTCAGGTTTCTCCAGCGTGCCCACTGCCATGTACATGAGCACCTTTCAGAGCAAAACCAGCACCAACACATAAAAGTTCCCTTTCCATCTCCTCAGCCATGGGGTGTGCATGCAGTAAATGCTGAAGAATTAGGAGCTTCCTCCTGGGATGCGGAGACAAAGAAGGCAATGCTGAATGGAGATTTGAAAGAGACAGAATTTGTCATAGGCTAAGCTGCTTCAAGAGTAAATTCCTGTGTCTTGGTGTAACTGCTGAGGAGACCTGTTTCCCACATGCTGTTCCTTATGAAGAGCAGGGCTGTAAGTGGGCAGTGCAGATACATAGTTCTCCTGCAGGCCAAGGAGCAGAGGTTTAAGTGGAAGATGTTTCCTTTGGACCCTTTACTTCCAGGCATGATTGCCAAACCATCTGATGCCACAAAGTCCTCCAAGTGCAGAAGTTACACAGAACTCCAAGGAGACAAGGAGGTCTGGTTTTGTTTTGGAACTACTGTCAACCCTTAGTCTCCCAGGTAGGCTGAAATGTTGGAAAACAGTCTTGCAGCTGACCCTGTAAGGAAATTACTCTCACTTGCTTCCTACAAGCTCAAAAAGCCCCTAGGATGTTGACAGACGAGCCTTGCCAAAGGAAGACACCAGGAGTCCCACTTTTAAACTAAAAGGAAAACTGAGATATTGAGTGATCTGCTTTGTTTGCAGTTTGGCATAACATTCATTCTCTAAATCAGAGATCTCTCATGCTCTTGTCCAGCTACTTACATGCCTATGTTTGATTTTCACTCTTCCAATAACTTATTTTATTGACAGTTGCAGTGAAATTTGCTCACTTGCTTCTTAGTGCATAGTGAGATCAATACAGTTGTAGTGGTTGTAAAGCTTTTCCATAGCAGAAAAGTAGCATTTCATACACACTTTGGTTATAAATAACTACAAAGCATGTGGAAAAAGACTAAATCAAGTTTGCAGCAATGCCTCAGCCTATAAGGAGGAAGTTAACAATATGTTTCTTCTGTAATTAAGCCAAATTGAGAGGTTCCCAGGATTTTTTTAAATCATTACAACAATCTGGTTTACAGCATGGATCCAGAAAGAGCTACTCTGGCACAAATGAGGAGCAACAGCACAGAGGTAAGAGGGATTAGCCAGAGTGTGGGAAGACAAGAAATTGTTATGCTGGCTTTGTCACCCATATCCTGAAACTTTTAGAAACTTTAGGACTTTGGAAAAAGATGTAGAATTTCCATCCCCAGTATCTGTAAAATCAAGACTGCATGTCTGTTTAATGGGCTGTGTTCCAGCTCAGCCATGAGTTATTGAATGGGAATTACTGGAAGAGTCTGCAAACCTGTGTCAGGAGATCAGACTGCCTTTGTGGTTCCTGTCCCTCAAATCTATGAACTTTCATTAGGGCGTCTCAGGTCTGAATTCAGCCAGACAGTATTTTTCAGTAAGAAGAGGAGGAAGGACAATGCTTTTGGTACTCATACAAATTGCGTTATTTATCTGTCAGTATTATATTTCTGTATTCAATGGGGGTCAGGAGCCTACTGCAGAATAGCTATGCAACATCAGTCGTTTGACCAAAGGCCTGTTCAGTCAAGCGTTCCACTGCTCATCTGTCATTAGGGCTGCCAGTAATAACAATTAGCTTGACTTAATTGTGTATTTTAACAGCTGCTTAATATTACCCAGATCTTTCCTTCACTCATAATGTAAGATACCTTTCTGCTGAATGTGGTTTTAATTAAGGCTCTGTTCACAACTTTTCACAAGCTGTTGAAAAATTCATGTCCTGTAAGAAAAGTGATGATGCAGTAAATGCTACTGGGGCAGAGACTAACTTTTTATTAGATGAGCATTGAGCCCTTATGAATTCATGACTCTAGATTAACTGATGTGGCTGCCAAAAGAAAGATGGAACAGATTTAACAACCGCAGTGTAAAATATGCAGGTGCTGATACCAGCAAGGTTGTATGTTGGGATGGAGTGTGTCCTTAAAGTGGTAGCAAGCTGTAATCAATTGCAGAATGCTATACCAGTTGACTAGATTTCCATGTGGTAGGGAAGTGCCAAGCTGATGGAGAGTGCTGTGACTGAGCAGTACTGCAGCATTGCTTTCACTTAAAGCCCATAACATTTGTTGCACAAGAGAAAATCAACAAACTCACATTTTTCAGGAATGTCACAGGAAAGAAATGAAGTCTGGAATATCCACTTCAGCACAAGAAAAACTCTCAAGTATCTGTGTATGCCAAACGGATAATTCTTTACAAGATAGTAGTTACAGAGTTATCACCTCTCATCTTCACAAGGGGAATTTGAATTCCAAACTGTCTTAACAATCCAATACTGTTACACTGCCAGTCCTCGCCAGATGCCCCAAACAATTCCTTGGTAACTGCAAAAAAAAGTTGAGGAAGTTGTTATATATGTGGAATTACATTATGAGCATGAATCCCTTTCATCTGGAGCAGATGTCATGTGTCCTTAGCTTGGCTTCTATTCAGACATGGAAGGCATGACATTTATATATCATTATAAATGGGCTGGGATTTGGGACTGTGCAAACTTTTGGGTTACAGACGTTCAGAAGTACAATCATCACCCTATTTCCCTTTTTATTGTCCAGAAGCAAACATTTTATAAAATTCTCTCCTCATATTCTGCCAATAAACATTTTAGTTATCCTAACAACAATTTTTAGATGTGTTGTAAATATACTTGGCAAGCTAATGGATGCCCTTAGCCACTTTAAAACAGCCACTTTCCACTTAGTTTATGTATTTCACATGTGTGGAGAGCAGCAAAGTAGAGTGGAGCAGCATATGCAGGTCCCACAGTATTCATGCCTATGGTATGGTGGGAACTTGCTGCTTGGGGACTTTTATCAGGGCTCTGGCACAGTCCCTTTTTCTTCTTCTTTTTTTTCGGTGGACAGTTTCCCAATTTAATAGCTCATTAGGAAATTAATAATCTTTGAGAATTTACCCCACTGTGAACTTGGTTGAAATATGTAACATCTTGGAAAGTTGTTTTGACAAGACATGGGTTTGTGGAAGCCCAAGTGGTCAGACAAATAGCAATGATCCCATGGCTATGTTTCTGTAGGAACCTGGGCTATATCAACAACTGACACAGAACAACTGATTCAGAAAAGTGTCACAGCACAGAAGCCACAGGTGATTTGTATCTTTTGCTCATCCCCCTTGCAATAAAGTCCTACCCATGGGAGGACGTTGCTCAGACATCTGGCTCGTCTCCTGAACAGGTCGCCAGCATCTTCCAATTCCTGAGGTTTAAAACCTGAATGACTTACAAATAGCTTTTATTAACATAGCGTTAAATATTGCTTAATGAAGAAGCAGGCTGCTCTGCAAGCAGTGGATCTAGCAGCCGCTGGACCTTCCCAAGGGTCAGTGTCCCATGTTGAAATTCTCTGGCGTTTCATAAAGGGGAAGACACTCACTGATGCTTTTCCCTCAATATGGGCAATAATATTATCTTTCTCATCAAGCAGCTAGCTATTTCCATACAGCTTGTGGGAACTTTATACATCTAAGTCAAATCCCAGGAGTCAAAAAGTTAAAATGTATACACACATATACAGTTATAAAAACAACAAAGCCATATTAACCTCATTTTCACAGGAAGACAGGCTAAAAATTAACTCACATCATGCCCTTTCATGCTGGCCACACAAATGCATCAATTCAACCAAATAAACTCGTAACATTTTGCTCACACATCCAAATGGTATGCTTCCTGTAAGAAGAGAAGGCTGTATGCGTACCCCTGTTTCTGAACCAATTTCCCCAAACAATTCCAGAGCCATCTTTTCTCATAATGGTCTTTCTTGATTTAAAGACAATAAAGAGCACAAAGTCACAGTAGAAGAGATTGTTACTGCTCTGAATCTTCAGAAAATTCAGTGGGATTTTTACAGGGCGATTTTTACAAAGGTGAGGGTGAAATAATTACTGTGTTAATAATGACCGTTGCTGAGTTTGATGATGAAAAGAACTGACTGGCAAGCCAGCACAAAAGGTTGGGACATCTGAAAGTCTTCCTCAGCTACTTCCAAAGCAGCAGCTTGAGTCCCATTTTTTGGGAATTTAACCGCACTGGAGAGTTGTCTTTGCTGTGTTTTACTGTGAATTGGATCAGTGGGGTATCGCTGCTCCTACTTACTCAGAAATGAGCCCCAAATACAAAATGTGGATCCAGATCTGGATCTGGAATTCAAATATTAGAAATTGAATGTGGGGTTTTGGTCTCAATGCTACAGATGGAGGCACAACTCAAAAGAGCTTCTTCTTTGGCCTTGATTTCATGTGGGTGGAAAGGTCTACATTTTTACTAAGAAATACCTAAAGCTTTCATCAGACCAGGCTTCCCATGGCTGCTGCTGTCATCACAGGCAGCCTGGTGCATTTGCCTGTCTCTCTATGCTCCAGCTTCTACACGCCCAGGACAGAGCAGATAGGACAGCAGGACAAAGGAGCCAGCATGCAGATGTGCTTTTTGTTTTTTTGGAAAAAGCCCTACAGGACTTTACACAACATAACAAGTCCAAGCAGGTAACAGGAGAACTACTATTTTTCCCAAACACCACGATAGTCATAATTACAGTTATATAAATCAATATGATGAAAGAAAAATCACATATTTCCAGATGCCCATGGTAAAACTACTTACTGTAAATTAGAGCCAGAGTTAAGTGTGTGGAAAACTCCTATAATTTGGGCCACAGCTGCAAGAAAAGCTGTAAGAAAAGGCTCTGAGCTGAGACTTTGTTTTCATCACAGCATTTTGTTATGTCTCTTATTATTGCTTTATCAAAAGAAAGTTGGGCTAGCAACATTCTCTTTTACAGCAGCCCTATTATTCGTTTGGAAAAAAATAATAATAAAAAATTACACTAGATGAGTTGAATGATTACCTTTAATTACCATTCACTAAGCTATGTCAGATAGAAAGATTTCTATATTAAAATGAATGCTTTTGAAAAATACATCAAGCACATTGCTGTGATTTGTCCTCCCAGCAGATTCCAGCATTAATCCTTCCCCAGCGTTGCAACAGAGAACCGAGGTCTCACCAGAATTTCAGTAGCAGGCATTGTACAGAGCTAAATGATGAATCTTTTGTGAAAAAGCATCAGTACCTCATCTGTTGTATTTCATTTCATAACAATAATTTGTAGTTTATTGATCCTTTGAGACTTACCTTTTCATACCAGATGGCTTGATATTATATTTTTTTGTTAATAAGCATTATTGCTGATAGGTGATGATTCATGAACAAATAACATAGTCATGGATCTTATTTTTTTATTGTTTATCCAGTTCTACAGCCAAGACTCTGCTTTGCCAACAGGTTTCTGTACTATGGCTTTAATAGTGATGGGATCTTTTGCACTGATGACTAGCATGCAAACATCACATACCTTCTTTGCAGCTTCTAGCTATAGGGACATACCTTCTAGAAAGATAAAGATGTTTTTTCTCCAGTCATGCCGATAAATGCCTAGAGATGGCTGTTGGTTGTCACACACTCACAGCTGGCAAGCGCCTTCATACAGCTCAGCAGAAGTTTCCAAACATTGCCGCTCTGGCCCTGCATGTTGCCTGTGCTCTGTGCTGAGCTTTTCCAACTAGGACGGAAGTTTTTCTTTACACAACATGACCCACAATCTGCTTCCCATTGTTGTGGCAACATCTCCAGCTGGGAGAAATCCATCCCAACCCAAGCCACAAGCCTCCCAGCTCTGCAGTACCTGCAGGCCATTGCAACTAAACTAATTTGCCCACCAACAATTTTGTTTTGTTTTGCTTTAATAGGATATTCCAGTGATAAATTGGTTTCAGACCAATTTTCTGCTCAATCTAAATTGTCATCATGGGCTGGCAGAATGTGAGCACCAGAAAGAAGATCTTGCCCAAGCAGATTTCCTGCTAAGATATCATCAGGGAACTGAGCAAGACCTGCAAGAGTAGGCGAATGGTCAGTAAGATCCCACCTGCCTCCTCTTTTCACACCACCAGCGCCCTGGGGCCAGTGGGACTCCCCTATCCTGGCAGCCCGGGGCCGCTGCCTGCAGCCTGCCAGCCCAGGGGCACCCGCAGGGGCTGCACGGGCTCTTGGTGGCTTTGGGGACAATCTGCTGTACTGTCAGAAAGAGATGGTGCTGGTGGTCCCTGAGGTGTGTTTCAGCTGCTTGCAAGGTACGAGCACTCACCAGGGACTATTAAAATGGGGCTTTTAGCACCTGCAGCTGAGGACTGCAGGTCAGTATGTTAGCATCTGAGGCTTTCCATGCTGCGGTTTCTGCCAAAGGCAGTCCTCAGTGCCTTCCATTTTCAAAGACGAATGTGCTTTCCTTCTAAGCAAAATCATCTGAAATTGTTTAAAATCTGAGTCTTATTTTACCTGTCTTTTGCTAAGAAAATGTACATAGCACGTCATTTATACAGAGCAAAAGTGAACACATTTTCACAGCCATAGGTTCAAGGGCACAGCACACACAACTGTATTTAATTCTGCTCACTTACATTATTAAGCACTCATGCCAGATCAGGAGCATTAACATTTTTGGATTCAGGCTATGGAAAGCTAAATCATATGACCAGTGTTTTCAGGCTTCAGCGTCTAACTATCATGATCTAAAGTCATCCCTATGGAAAAGCCTGTTCAGAATGAACAAGAGACAATCAAGACCCTGAAACAAAATTCAGCTCCATAAATGACATCTTAAACCTCTACGGATGTGTTGTTTTGTTTCAGGCAGCCTTTGCTTCTATAGCTCATGTGTATTCTGTTTAGCTTTATCAAGGGATTCTACAAATTTTGTAATTTTTGTAATTGCAAAGGGGCATTCCATTGGAGCACACTGAGGGACTTGAAGGAAGAGTGATACTGGTGAATGGTCCAGTTCAACTCCTGTTCCAGGTGTTTTATGAACTTTTCCTGGAGAGAACTGAGCCGTTCACTTTAGTGTCTAGATACAGATTGACAGCCTCACTGCTGGGTCACTCCATTCAGAATACTACCTAAATATTTGGCATATGCCAAATCTGGATTTTCAGCAGGGACTGTTACAAGGGATGGATTTTTGGCACAAAATCTGGAAAGTTTATTTCAAAACCACTTTTTACCCTAGAGCCCTAGCTTGAGCATCATACTATATCCAGAT
Organism: Falco naumanni; assembly: GCF_017639655.2. NCBI lineage: Eukaryota > Metazoa > Chordata > Aves > Falconiformes > Falconidae > Falco > Falco naumanni. Next base: position 37,595,126 of record NC_054057.1, read on the forward strand.
ATCTACAGTTTGCATTAATAGTTTACTAATCTAATTAATCTTAATTAATTAATCTTACTAATTAGTAAGCTGTTCTAGGAATTTTAGCTGTTTTAGGAACCTAATCTTGTTCCATGTACTGAAATAAGTAGATTTTGGTCATACTTATATTCAATATAAGAAATCTACTTATAAGAACGGTGGTGAATGATCAAGCCTAATATCTAATAACAGATCTACTATTCAGTAATTGCATAATAGCTGACATAAGTAAAGCAGGGTATTATAAACACACATTTGCTATAGGCAGCAATGACTCTGTTCGTGTGTCCTTTTCTGCATTTCTGTTGGTATAATTATTCACACTGACTACTGAATTCAGGTATTTTTATTTGAATAAGTGATTCATGAATACAATTTGTTGTTTTTAATTACACTGGGAGAATAATAGTCAAGATAGCTGAATAACATTCAGCTAGTAATGTATTGGTTGGGTTTTATTCCTGCTCTCAACTCTATCAATTGTGAATCCATCTTTGATTTGTTTGACATCTCTTAGAACTAGCGCAGAAAAAAAGTAGAAAGAAACAAATTGCCTCAAAAAAGTAAGGAAAAAAATAACATCACCATTTTTTCTATATAAGCCCTATAAATTTCTTATTCTAGTAGGAAGCATTTAAAATCAAACAACCCATACCATAATTAGAGTACAGTTCATGGGAAGAAGCATACTCAGCCTTATGTTTCCAGAACTGTACTTAAGTCATGCAATAATAGCCAAACCAATGTATTATTTGATCAGATAAAAGTCACTGAAATAAACTGAAAAGTTGCTCTGAAATATATAATGTGGTTTTAAATATATGTATTTTTACATATTTTACAGGCAGTAGGAGATTAGAGTGGATTTCAGTAGTTCCACTAAAACAATTCAACTATAAAGCTTGAGCACAGGCATGTGCAAGAGGCATGAAATATTCTGTGTTTTATTGCACTAGTTACAATGAACATTATATTTACAGCTTTCTTTTGAATGTACGTTAAAATGATACTGAACAGAAGCAGGTAAAACAGAAACCTTACTCTTTAGCTCTCCTGGTTTCCAGGACAGTTTAAAAAAAAAAAAAAAGAAAGAGTTATGAGTTAGTTGTAACAAAAGCCTCGAAGCGGATATAGAAACCAAGTTAATGATATCCTGTAATCTGATCCTGAGCGGACACAGACAGCTGTTCTTGGGGCCCTAATGGACCATGCACACTTACAGATCACTGATTAGGAGAACTTGATACTGGTGGGCACAGACAAGTCCTAACACTATTTGAAATAGCTCTGGTGGTATTAAATAACAGGGATCTGTTATCGTGTGATTACCTGTCTGTAAAATTCCTATTTATCTTCATTATGCTGCTGCTTTTCTCAAAGATGAAGGTGGGAAAGGCTTGTCATCTTTGATAATACACCTGTTGCTTTAACTCTTTGTGCTTCTTTGATAGATGAACAGATTCCTCAGGGTCAGGTTGCAGAGAAGCTTTGCAGCGTATAGCTGCTCTGGACACAGCCATGGCCCTGCTGCATCCCCTGATGTCCCACGGGGCAACAGTGACTCCAGCCAAAACACACAGAAGAATTTCTTCATCATTTATGACAATAATCACTGTTTATTAGGGGTGTGGGTGTGGAATATGGTCCCATGCAAATAACAGTACAGGCAGAGATTTTCAGTTTCAAGCAACTGGATATACTAAAAAAGACAGTGGTAGTAGCAATGCCAATTATGCTATGGAGTAATCCAATATGCTTTATTTATGTATCTAGCTTCTGCACTTCCTTGATGATATTTCAAGTGCTTAGCCCAGTCTTAGCAATCTGAACATCTAACTTCCATTAAAAGTGAGGTAGCTTCTAGATAGATGCAACCGTTTGCAGTGCAGTTTGCCTAACTCTCTCCTTGAAAGCTGGAATAAGTAACAGCATTGATCCTTTGCATAACAATAAGAGACTAAAGTGTGCATCTGTCTGCGTGATGTTGAGCTGACAGGCATTATTTATCGCTGGTCTTCAGTTGATGAGGACTCAACATGTAAAATACTGCTAAATGCAAAGTGATCTTGTCAGACAACTGGGACTCCAGTCACTCCAGATATTCAGGGATGAAGGAGATATTCAGGGATAAAGGATGGAAACCTTAGCACTGAAAACCTTTTTATCTCACTTTTTAAAAAGTGACTAAACTAATCTCTGTAAAATATTACTCATTACAACTTTTCTTTTAAAGACATTAGGGAGCTTTCCAGGTATATTCCTTCACCTGGATTTTCTCGAAATGAATTATTCGGCAACATTCATTGCCTCCGTTATCAGCTTGGCCCTGTATACATGTACAACTGTACAACCTTGCATGTTGCAGAGGAGGTAAAGGTTGTGTGTCTAAGCAACACTGAACACTGAAAATGAGCTCACTTGCAGCATCACCCACTGGTCCCTGAATCACCGTTTCCCTCAACTTTGCCATTTCCCAAACTAGTTGAGCAAAATGAGCTATACCTGCACTGACACCCTTGGGATAATGGTTAGTTTTAAACCAGGAAAACTAAGAATCAAGCAATTGTGGCTGAAATCTAGTAACAACACATTCCAAATTTGTATTCTGTTCTATTTTTCACTGTGAGAGGTTTAAGATTTTAAATATCCACAAGTAACACTGGCTACTATAAGACCATTTTACAGACAGGTAGAAAATTATTTTTGAGTTTATTTGTCCTCATTAGCATTTTCTTGAGAACTTTTTCTTAAATATTCAGGTTTTGCTTTTATAAATTGTTTGTAGAACAAGTTGCTGTTTTTTCTGATCAGATGGACAGAGGGAACAAAATAAGTTTTTTGGGATAGATTAGTCTTCTGTGGCTAAAAAGGCCATTTCTGGAAGAATTTTGTAAAGATCTCCTACCACTCTTTAGACTTGTACTTCAGCACGAAGAGGAAGCATTTATGCTCCTGACCAGCAGCCCCATTTTAGGGTTACTTACTGCATCACTCACGATGTATCAAGTTGCATACACCATCCAGCCACTTCTAGGAAATGAATGCAATCTTGTCTAACGAGCTCATCCTGCTGGGTGGAGGATGCCAGATGGCTTTATATGCCTAATAAAATATGCTCTGAAATGAAAGGGTTTATTTCCTTGATTTTTACATTAGTGTTGATTTCATAAACAGTTTCAAAATATTATCTCAGTTATTTCTAACATAATCCTGCCATGCAAAGTTAAAGGAACCTCATCACAGTCAATACGTATAGCTCGGGGTTCCTCCTGCTGGCAGCTACCAGCTTGCATTTAATGTTCTCCCTAGGATATTCTTCCTTTCTTTCTTCTTCTAAGGTACTAACAAAGCAGCATTTCAATAACATTTATCCTCAGTCCTTAAAGAAAATCAGGTTTTCTGTGATGACACAAAGTTTGTGGGCACTAACATTTGTCTGGCGTCCCTTTCCAGTTAGGGAACACAGCCTAGGTGAAATGTTCAGCTGCCTATTTATGATGGGATTCATCAGCCTTCATCTTAGACCTCTGAAGTTAGGTGTTTATCTCTGCCAGTCATTAGGGTCCCTTAATCATTAATGGGAAAAGACAGGCACTTCCAGAGGGTCATTGATTCCATCCTAAAACATGTGTTTGAGATAGGGAAGATGAATTGCCCTGTGGAGGTCCTATCTCTCCTCGATGACTAGAGCAGTCTGTAGTCATTTGTTCCTAGGATCTGTACAACAGGACCATGAAGTATGCTCTGTCATTAATTCCAGAATAAAGGAGTCATTGAAAATTATGTGGCTGGGGTGAACAGAGATTATAGCCAGGCTTTTCAAATCACACACAAGGAAAATGTAAGCTATAGTCAATGACGTACTTCAGAAAACGGCAACTGGAATCTAACTGCAAGGGCAGACAATGGTGGGGAGAGCTCAGCACTGAGCCAACAGAAGTTGAGCCCTTGGCTCTTAGAACTGTGGTTTCTTCTTTCTGATTGCTTTAATTTTACACCTTATATCCTGAAGAAAGGCCGTTAATTTTTGTACTTCCCTCAGCCACAGCTTATTTAGGAAAACCTCCACGGAATTGCAGAACTAGGAAATGTAGACAATACTCTTGAAAAATTGTAACCCTCAGCTGTCCTCCTCACATGGCATAATTACCACCCTTTAACCACCATTTTGGGAGAACCATCCAGGATGGCATGGAGTAAGGGGTGACAACAAAGGCAGATCCCCCTTCTATGCTGTCTTTACATAACCGATCAGTTCCTCATTTCCTCAGAGTCTGAAAAAGAAAGAAACTGAAAATAGAGGCCAGGAAGAGGGCTTTTGATCAGTGCTGAGGCACAGTGGGACTGAGCATCATAGACAAAAGACCTTTTCCCAGGCACAGGGAGTGGAAGCCCTACTAGCTCAGCCAGGAGAAACAGGACCTCCTTCAGCAGAGACTTCTTATTTGTGGGTGGCCGCCAAGGCTGCAGATACCCAAGCGATGCTGGGAGTCAGTTCCCAGGAATGGATGAAGCACCCTGTGAGTAGGGTACGGTGAAAGGGCAAACAATATTTGCAAGATGATCAAGTATTATTTGATTCCACTTAGCTAATGCACTCTTCCTTGTTTTTATTAAACCAACCAGCTTTGATTGAATTGTATTATTTTTAGACAGTTAAGTCATCCGCAGTGGATGGTGCCATTTTGGGTAGGTATCTTTTGTGCTACACAGAAATTACATTACTCATTCACTTGGGGGTGTATCTTTCAACACGGTTGTAATCCGATTATCAGATCTAAACATTGCCAGTGAAGTTGCTTGAGATGAAAGAGATAATTTTCTAGAGGCCATAAAAACATCTAATTTCTGATTCTTGAGGCAGAAGAGACTTTTAAAAATCTTTGGTGTTGGCTTTAGCAAAGTAAAAGGTATTGATGTATACCAAGCATATGATTTCAAACACAGGAATAACAGAAGAGCTGTGAAGTATCTCTAAACATTAAAGATAAGTGAGACATTCAGTATATCCAGTCAATAACAATCTCTCTCACCTGGTCTAAAGCAGTCTACAGACTCCAAGAGCAATATCCAGCTCTCACTGTAGCAGTCATACAGAATCCGAAGGGAAGTGGCATTGCTTTACCCTGTTACTGAAGGCAGTGGAAAGCCCAGGATGTGTATATCCCACCTGGAGAAGCATATATTCTTTTTCTAAAAGCTTCTGCAACAGGTGCATAGGAGAGCTGGTCCTGTCCTGTTCTGTCTTCAGTCTCTCTGCCAAGAGGGCCAGTGCTACAGAGAAGGTTGAGCTGAATCAAACCTTTTTCAGCGTGACTTGCTGAACCATGCAGGTGACCATCTTGGGCTTCTGGATGTATGTGGCAAATGCAAGTGAGGGGTGGAATTCATCTGACCTAATCACAGGTATTTACAGTGTGGATGCGTTGGCCCAAGCTGGTCTCAATGTACAATCAATGCAGAGAAACAGCCACTGTATAGGGGCTGTTTTTAACTCTTCAGAGTGAAATGAAGTTATGTATTGGTCCCATTGCTATTAATGGCATTGGCCACCACTTCAGTGTAAACCTCTATATTTAATGAGAGGCCTTTCCTCCCCCAATGGTAGTACCACAAAACCTGTGGGATAACGATACAATTTTTGCCCTATAAATGTGTCTTAGCGTCTTCTCTGGCACCAGTACAATGGAGCTAGAAAGCTACCTTAGTAGGGTGATTGGTGATAACACTTATCTGCGAAACCCCCAGATGCTGAGTTAAAAACAGGGCAGCTTCTGGCTTGGTTACATTCTGTTCTAGTGAATTTTGTTGCATTACAGGCCTTAAAAGTATAAATGTAAGCTAGCGTAAGCTGTCTTGAGATTACTTTTTGTCTTTCGCTGGGAACCAGAGGCCATCTGCTCCCTAGAGGCTGCTGAATTGTTTTAAACTGTACCAAGGAGGGTCTGCAAGCAGTACCTCTACCACCACTGACCTCTGGTGCACTGTAGGAACACTGACTAAATAATCAGCTTCTTCCTCTGCAGTCCTCAAGCACGAGGCAGCCAGACTGTGGCATCCTCTGTTTTCTTCCTCTGAGGGAAGCCTTGGAAAAGTGTCCTAACTGAGGTCTAAGCAAGAAGCTGCAGTACTTTCCCTAGAACAGTTTCACACACTCATGAAAAATCTGAAATCTGCCCTTTCATCAGTTCTGTAGAGAAATTAAAGTCATGGATGGAACTTTGAAATACTAGCATCCTGCTTTCAAAATTTAGATGCCATCACTGAAACTCATTGCATTGCTAGCCAAGAAAGCTTTGTGATAACTGCTGCAGTTCAACTGCTTTGACTGTGAATGTATGCAAAAAAAAAAAAAAAAAAAAGAAAAGAAAAAAAAAAGACCAGAAATGAGTCAAGATGCTAAAAAGTCTCATAAAGAGTGTCTTTTTTAAGCCACTACCCCTGGGGTTTAACCTATGCCCATCTGTCAGTATGAAAATACCACTTGATCTCAACAGGAACAGGAATAGCCCATAAAGCAATCTTTAGATCTGAATGAAAACACAAACCACTGCATATTTTCAACTTTAGACCTATTGCAAGGCCATTGCAGAGTATCTGATAATGACATTTATGTTTATATAGTCCATTGTTTTTCCTGTGCTGCAAACTTTCCACTCTTGACAGGCCTGTTTCCTGTTTCCCATTATGGAAGTCTCCAAAGGGGGTTTCCTTCTGTTTTTCTTATGGTCAAAAGGAATTTCATAAGTACAAGTCAAGTTTCTTTTCAGTGCTACACGTGCAGAATGGAATCCGAAAGCTCCAGCATAATCATCTCCAGCATGTACATAGTTAGTATTACACATAATCCACATCTGGGTCACAAAATCTCTGAAATGCTTCCAGGAATATTTAGACACCCATAATGCAACACACTGCTGTAAAAGAGAGAAATAGAGCTAACCTCCATGTCAAGGTTATAGCTTTTGAGAAACACAGCAGCTCCCCTTCAGAACTTTGCAGCTCACCTTCTGGGTCCTGACTTCCATCAGTTTGAGTACCATTAATATTTTCCTTTCCACTCAAGCCCATAGACACATCTGAAAACAGTTTACATCCCAACATGCCTTATGCTGCTGATATTGAAATCTAAACTGTGAATAAAACTTGGTGCATATGTAACCCATACATTTTAATACAAGAGACCGTCTTGGCACCTTTTTCTGCTACAATCAGCCCAGAACCCCAGGAGATAAAATACAGTTGAAACCAAACTAGCAGGCAGTCTGCATTACAGTATTCATTTCAGAGTTAAAACACATTTCTAGATTAGATCTGGGCTTGGCACTATGCTGCAGCACTGCCTTGTGTGTAATATAGTATCTATAGACTACTTTTTAACCACTGCTTATGGCACAGAACCCATGGTGATATAAATGCGATATGAAGCCCTTCAAAATTTTCTTTTCAGCATAGTTTACTTAAATAGCAGATTAAGGATAGTGCATCAAGAAACACAACAGCAGTAGTTACAACCTGTAGCCATCAATCATACTAGGTATTATTGTAATTGTTTAACTAAATCTGGGGGGGAGTGAGGGTGAAAAGGTGGTTCATTTTTGGTGCCTCTTCTCTTCATGCAGCTGTGTCTTCTCCATAAGCAGTTTGTGCCAAAGAATATGTAATTACAAGAATGTAATAGTGCTCATCCACTGTCCATCTGTGTGCACCTCTGTTGCTGGGTTAGCACAATAGCCTTCAAAAACAGAAGGCCCTTGGAGGGGCCTCTCCCTCCGCACTATAAAGGGGCCTAAATAAGTATTTAGATGAGACACCTACCTTGTAGATTGGTGAAGTTGGGTAAGTTGATGACCCCTGCTCAGTTTTTTATACTAGTTCTTCTCTCCCTTTCCCTCACCCTTTGTATGCCCAAAGGTGCAAATACTTCCAGGGGAACAGGACGAAACCCCTTTGGCGGTTGCTTGCTCTCTCTACTGTGGGAAGATGCACCATGATAACAGAGGTGGTGTTCTGCTTCACAGTGGCTTGGACAGGGTAGGGGTGATGTCACTGTTTACTTATTTATTTTGCTTCTTGCTAAGCTTTGTGTATTGTTAGTGCCCCTGACACTGACTACTCATCCAGCAGACATACTTTCAGAATCTTTTCTTTTCTGCATCTATTCTTTTTCTCCCCTTTCCTTTGTGTAAAGGATATGTACTGGCTTTGTGGAACCCCTGTAGCAAGTTGTGAATGATGTATGAACTGAAAAATCTTTGCCTGGTACACAGTAGGAATACAGAAAGTGCTGTGCAGTCACTGCTGTGCTATGCTTTTTTCTATACATACAGACATGCAGTAGTCATATTCATTTTGACAAGCCCTTTATGTCCAGACACCTTGGGATGGGATGGCTTGTGTACCATTGGCCTGCACTGGAATATATATCAGAGAGATTTTTGTGCATAATTGTTCCCTGTACTGTGCTCAGAAGAAACCGGTCTCTTCTGCTTTTGCTAATATGCCATCCTGAGATTCCTCCTCAGTTCATATTTCAGACAGCAAGTATACCTGGGAAGCATTGCTAAGATGTCTGTATTTTGCAAACATGTACTCAGACAGGGACTTGAATCCTAGACACTGAGCTATGAATGTCAGGACATGCTCATTTTTTTAATTCACATGAACTCTAGCTATTCCCTGTTTACAGCCTACTGTGGACTCATTCATTTTGTTTCCTTTGGGCATCCAGTCCAGCTTAGCTAGTGGAAAGAATGCAGAATACCTAGTAGTAATGCAAGTGCAAATCAGAGAGGAGATTTTTCCCTTCTATTTTAATGGCTACAAGATTCATACTCCTCAGACACCTATTGCTAACTTAGATTTTTGATTTCCCATGCTGCCATACCTGAAAGGCTCCACTTTGCACTAAGAAATTTCTGCAAGATATGTGCCACCAAAGCAAATCTTACTTGATTTCCCCCGATCATACGAGGGTGTCTTTCTAATGTGGGATGGCTGACTGGTTTTCCCTCTGTGGTCACACAGCACATTATTAGTTGCTTGAACCTATTGTTTGATTCCACCTGACTGAAGAGATTTCACTTTTATGAGCATTGGCCAGTGAGACTACAAGTTAATTTCAGCCTTCCCCTAAGTGTACATTTCTCATTAATAATAGACACTGAAGTCAAAGCAAAGGTTCATTTTATTAAAAGTGGGAAGCTTAGTGAGGAAGCAGAGGTGACTGACTAAAGCACCAGGATCCTGGGTTATGTTGAATAAATAACATCCCTGCTCTGGGCCTCAGTTCCCTGACTTGAAAATAGGGATAATCCAGAGAGCTCTTCAGTTCTGGAGGCTGACATGTGAACAGCACCGAACAAAACTTATGGACTTGTATAAAGAGTGAGTAAAAAGAGAAGCAAACAGATGAGACCATGGAGGGAGAGAAGCAGGAGCTGGAGGGGTGATAGAGATACACCCATGTCACCTGAAAACAGGGTGTTGGAAATCCTTATGCACAGTGAGGCAGGCGGCAAAGGTTTGCAAAGGGAGATGTTATGCAGCCAGTCTGACTGTAGAAGTCCCGGAGAAGATGGGAAAATCTCCACGCATGGAGAATTTATCTCTCAGGAAAAGAAGACAGGAAGCAAAAAGGCAGAATTAGCTACATCTGAGCCCACTGCTTTGCCATAGGCGTCGCCAAGCTGTGTGGAGAGACCAGAAGGGTCCTGAGAGCGGGGCAAGGCTGCTGCAGTCAGAGCGCTGTTGAGGTTGTGCGGGGAGATGTCAGGAGGCTGCTCTTACTACAATTAGCATAAAGATGGTTATCAGCAGATACTGTTTTGTCATTTTTTTTGCTTTGAGTTCCCCCACATAGAACAGACATCTACAGTATGCCCAAAATAGTAGACTGTTTATGAGGGGTTTTTCATGACTGCAAATAAAGAGTACCCTTGGCAGCATTTCTATTCCTAGCAATCAGTTGGTGAACCCCACCCCAGAGTGTACCATGTCTGATATTCCCCTGTGTTCATGTCTGGACAAACACAACCGATTCCTGAGCCCGTGAACACATTGAAACTTGCTGCATTCATTGCAGCCTTGCAGTAGATTGGACCAAGGCAATACTCCTGGCCATGCTTTCAGTATAATGCCTTTCTTTTCACTACAGAACCCTGACGTGGTCACACCCTAACCTTCCTTTGAGTCAGGTCTCCTGCTGGGGGAGTTAAAACAGCAAAACAAGGTTTCTGCACTTGCTTGAATTCAGCAGAATGACTAATGACCCCTCCTGGTCTTCTGTGCCACCAGGGTGCACGGACAAGGCAGCAGCAGCTCTGCCTGAGCCATGACCACCCTGAAGCTGCCCTGTACCCAGCGCCCCATCTGGGGCTTTGTGGTGGGGTGGGCGGTCAGGGGCTCCTCCATGTCCAACACAGCCAGCACACTCCTACCTGCACCCTGCAGAGGGGTCGGCTCCCCCCACCCCGACTATGGGCATTTGGCTGCCTCCTCAGGCAGGCACACATCTGCCTTGGCTTCCAGATGTTGTCACCACCCTTGGGAACCACAAAGTGCCCAGACTATATCTGCTGTGCTGTGCAGCAGCTGAGCCTCATGCATAATTTTTGTAATGGTATTATGGTATACTGTGCATCTTTCAGACTTCATTTTTGCACTGTCTTATGTTCATGAAACAGTATATGATACTCCCTACCAACTAGATGATTAATGTTTGGCTCAAGAGAAGCCTATAAATTGTTTTTAGATGCTTGCAGGAAACGGCTGTAAAAATTTTTCTAGGTAATTGGAATGTTCTGGAAACTTACGATTTTTGTTATCAACATATGTTAAAATCGACTCCAATAGTATAGTCTGCATTTAGCTAATGCCCCTGAGGTTTTCTCACCATTCTACTTTTTAAGAGTTTTTAAAACTGATACATTCAAGTCTCTACCACCCAATTTTTAATCATAGATAGAAAGAAAAAAACAAACTTTCCTGTTTCTCAACTTGAATGAATGACTTGAGTAAGTCCAAATGCAGAAAAAAAACCCTTCTCTGCACCTGTGCAGAAGCTACAGCTGGCAAAAGCAAACATTTTTCCAGGTGTTCAGTCACTGACTTCCTGCTCCTGAATGGTGGAACTCTCTTAAAATTTCAAGAATAAATACGCTTAACTCAAGTATTATTTTTAATTTAACACAAAATGGCCTTAAGTTATTTCAGTCATCTTAGTTCTTTTTATAGGTTAACCCAATTTCAGAGTTAATTTTAAATTATTTAATTATTTTAATGAGTCAGTATTAGCAACATTTAAATACAGAGCCTTTCATTATTATTTCTAAGTGCTGATTCTTACACCCTTCACTACAGAAAAAGTTGATTAGAAGTTTCCAACCGCTAAAGCATATTGAGGGAGTAACAGTGATATTAAGTTATTTTTAATGTAAGAAGAGCAAAAACTGTGATTGCCAAATAAATATGATGCGATCAGAAGCTGGAAAGGTTGTGCCCAGCAGGCATTTTTTTAAGACCGAGCTCACTTTATTCAAAATGTTTGAGCCCCCTGCCTCAAAGCAAGGGCCTGGCCAGACCGCTGCTCCTTGCTGGGCTGGTGCTCTTCCTTCCCAGGTGGTATGGTCTTTTCATCACCAAACAGTTGGAGAATACTGATCCAGGGAGGGAAATCAAAACTAGCTATACTGGAATGTCTTTCTAAAGTTGACATAGGGATAGATACCAGGCAAGTTAAGATGCGTGCTTTGGAAACAGCATGGCGTTCTATCAATGAGGCTGTCATAAGCAATCTTAATCACCTCCCCTTTATTGTCTGAACCCGGCTGCTAACAGGCATTTTCAGGCTGAGTCTCCCACTTGCAGGAGAGCAAAACACTGATCTCTGCAGAGATGCAGCGATCAGACTGAATCTGTGATACCCTGTGCTAGCACCAACAGCTTTGGCAAGGAAGAGCACAGAAAAGGGATGTTTGGAGGCCATGTATAGGGCTACTGTGTGGCATTTCAGGTCCACGAGGAGCAGGGTGTTTGGGTGTGCATCAAGCTGATTAGCGGGGTCCTTAGGGTGAGTTGTCCCACCCAGTCAGACCCTCTGCTCCCCATAGTGCTGCCGCAGCAGAACAGCGTGCCTTGCACGACCTGCAAAGGCTCACACCCTGCGCTCGCATGTGCAGTGCTTCCTTGCACTAGTCCGCAGTGATTACTTACAGATATTTACTTTAGTACATGGCATATAGAACATTAAAAGGGTTTTGAAAATCTCTCAGTTTTTCAACTTCTGAAGGATTATTAACTTCAAAGTCTGAAGAAATGTCGGCCTTCTATGCTTGGAAATGCCAGCAGCTTTTGCATATCCCCACCACAGTACCAAGCAACCCCCAGCAGAGAGGAACGATTACTGCCTCCGTGGTGTAAGGATGGCTTTTGATCTCCTAACATATTGGAAATTACTTAAAGGTAAGCCATCTGCTAGCTGAGGAACAAAAATAGATTACATCACACCCTGCTAGAAAGATTGTGTTAAATCCTGTATATCAAGGTTTTTAATAATTCCAAATTAAGTCAGCTAATAGGATTAGGTACACATTTTCCTTAGGCTTCTTTCACCAACTATTCACAAAAAACTTTATTTTGGTGGAGGTCTGTAAAATTCAGGCATGTTCCACTGTGAATAAAAAGAGTTCTTTCAAGAATGAAACATTTCTTCAGATCATAATTGCTCTCCAAAAACACTTACCATAGGAAAGCAGGTCAGTGTGGGAAACTCAACCCCTTTATTTTTTGTTACTATAGTAGTATTAATGGCAAATGTTGGATTACTTTTGCTGGGGTATGGCCACTACTTATATATGATGCAATCTGTCCTTGAAAGATCATTCAAGAAACTGTTAAAATGCTTTAATTTTTCCCTTTTTTTAAAAAAAAAAGAAAAGAAAAGAAAAGAAAAGAAAAGAAAAGAAAAGAAAAGAAAAGAAAAAAGAAAAGAAAAGAAAAGAAAAGAAAAGAAAAGAAAAGAAAAGAAAAGAAAAGAAAAGAAAAGAAAAGAAAAGAAAAGAAAAGAAAAGAAAAGAAAAGAAAAGAAAAGAAAAGAAAAGAAAAGAAAAGAAAAGAAAAGAAAAGAAAAGAAAAGAAAAGAAAAGAAAAAGAAAAGAAAAGAAAAGAAAAAGTAGTGGACACCTAAGAAAGGTGGTTCACAGTTCTGGTTACATGTAGAAGAAACTTTGGCTAGTATTCCTTGTGCTTAGGACAGCATAAACCTCACTATTTTGGCTTTGACACTGTCCAGGAAAAGATGCTTGTAAGATAATCATCCCATGCCTCTTTCATGGGTACATCCTTGTGGCTCCTGGCAATCTGTGAATCACAGGCTACAATAGCTGGAACTTATACTCAAGTCCTTGGGTTTAATAGCACTTAGTGGACATTTTCTTTCATTAATTTTTGCAATTATTTTGCAAGATCACTTATAGTTTTGGCTTCTGTAACCTACTTTGGCAATAAGTTTCAGAATTCAGGTCTATGTTGTGTGGTAACAAGTTCCTTTTGTTAAAAACTTGCGCTCATGATTTGGGGGGGGGGCATTTACTGATTACTTTTCTTGTCAGAATTAAATAATTTGGCATCAAGTTTGTATGCAAGATAATTTGGTCAAATCCTATTTGGAACATGTTTTCTATACTTGTTGCCATTAATTGCTCTGAATTTATCAGTACTAAGTTTTACTGTGTTTATCAAAAACACATGAAAGAAAAATTATTTGTAATTTTTTTGGGGGTGGTCTAGGATTTATTACTGAAGATTTTTAATATGACAGAAGAACACGTGCTCATTACTGTTAAAAAGTCCTCCTTAGCCAACAAATATTCATGGCCTTACTATGGATTAGTAGTTAACATACTCAGCTGTGGTAAGTGGTATCTTCCTCTGTGAGTAATTTATTTCATTTCAGAGCAAAGTATCCACCCATAAAAGAAGGCTGTAAGAATCTGGAAAACTATCAGTTAAAACCAAACCTAAAATATATAGTTTCTGAGCAATGCAAGAAATGCAAATATAAAGCAATTGTGGCTTCATGCCACCAAAACTTCTGGGCAGAATCTTGATGAGTTCCATTATCTCAGACATAGTTACAGTCACCGGGATTACTCTTGTGCTCAGGTTAAGTATATATTATTTTTCTATATGTGAACCTCAGAAGTCATTACTTGTGTTAGATCAGAGTTTGGAAAACTAAGGTCCCAAATAGCTGGCTATGGTTTTACACCTAGGTTTACTACAAAAGAAGTCTTACTCATTTCTGATGTCAAAAAAACCCATTATGTAGCTATTAGGACAAAAGCAAAGGATAAGGTTGCCAAGTATGGAATTGTATTAAAACAATAATAACAATCCCCCTTCAACTTCTGTGTCCTGGCAGCTAAGTATTTCTTGAAGTTCAGCTCAGTAGAACTGGGGAGGTTGACTGGCCAGGGAAAGTGAAGCACATTATACTTCATTGAGATGGGAAGTGAAGCATAACAGAGCAATACAGACATTTGAAGATGAGATATCCAGTAGCATATCTCATATTGACTGGAAAAATGTACAGTTATCTTTGCCACAAGTAAAACACAGCACTTTGGATTTTTTAGATATTTGACTTGCATGCAGCAGACACCACACAAGCATGTATCACATAGCTGAATATTCTATTTATATGCAAACTAAGGAATCTAGAGAGAGATGAGGAACAAGCTTTACTGCAACTCAGCCAGTCTGCTAATCTTGGCCTTCAGACATCCCTTTGTGTCACTGAAGAGTGGTTTCTTTTCCATGTCTTTTCAGTCCTTGCCTTTTCCAATGTGAAATGCCAATAAGTATCCCTGTAAAAGCTGAAAAGGAGAGGAGACTTGACCTTGGAGCTCCTATCAAACAGAGACCCTTACAACTTCCACCCACCAGCTGCCTACCCCATGGAGAGCCCTCAAGCACCCTAGTTTACAAACCCTGCAGTTTAGAACACATGTAAACACTAAATAATTTAAAAATTTAAAAATATAAACATGAACCTACCACTTCAGATCAAACGTCAGTGTGGCTCTGTTTTCTGCCTCCAGCAGTGGACATAAGCATGTGCCCATGGAGAAATAAGAGCAAGTCTGTATATTTTTCACTAACCATCACATCCCGCTTTCAACTATTTTCAGCTATTCGGCTTCATTGCATGCCCACTAGTTCTGGCAATGGAAGAGAATTGAAGAAACATCATTATCTAGCTCTTGATGCCACTCGTGATTTCATAGATCTAAACCTCTTTTCCAGACTTCATTTCTTAGAACCTGCTTCAGCTCTACTGCATCCATTTTGAGACAAGAGACTTGGGGCATCATGGCTTTATACAGTGGTATAGTGATGCTCTCTGTTCTACTCCTTTCCAAAAAATTCTTAATGTTTGACTTGCATTTTTGACCACTACTCAATATCTATATGACATTTTCAGTTACCCACCTTTGCACCTAGATCTCGCTCCTGAGTGGTGAGATCATGAGCCCACCATTTTCTAGATTAAGTTAGAATTTTCCCATGCACATCTCTTTATATTTATTAACAGTGCATTTCCTTCACCATTTTATTGTCCAGTTGCTTAATGACATAAAGTCCTCTGCATTTTTCCCTTGTCCTTTGACTTTCTGGGTAACAAAAATGTGATTAGAAAACTTGACCTCAGTGCTCATCCCTTTTGCAGGACATTTTAAATATATTGAACAGTCCCTGCAGAATTCTTCTGGTGTTTTCACTTCAATGTGAAACTAAACATTTACTCCTACCCTCTGTTTTCTGTCTTTCATTTAGATATTCATCTAAACAAAAATTCCTCTTTAGGACACAGATGTTTATCTTTCTTAAAATCTTTACTGAGGGATTTTGTAAAAAGCTTTTTGGAAATCTAAGTAGACCATACCTACCAGATCACCCTTATCTACATGGTTTTTTATTTTTCAAAGAACTCTACATTTATAAAGCAATACTTCCATGGACAAAGACATGGAGTAGTTCCAGATGTGGATTTCTATTCTTATTAAACATGCTACTGATGTGCCCTCTATAGATGTCGGTCTTGCAGGCCTGCAGTTCCTCAGATCTTCCCTGGAATCACTTCTGAAAACTGACATCCCATTTGGCACTCTTCAGTCCTGCTGCTAAGGCAATTTCAGGCAAGAAATTACACACCCTCAATAATAATTCAACTATTGCATCCTTGCATTGTCCTAGAACAACTGGCTGAATAACATCTGCTCTTGGCAATTTTTTTTTTTTTACTGTTCAATTGTCCATTTGTTCCTTATCCTTTTCTGCAGTCATTTCAATTTCAAAGAGATCATCTGCTCATTATCCAACACAAAAAATACTCCTGAGTGGGAACGTCCTTAGTTTCTTCTACAGTGAACACTGATGCAAATAATCCATTTAACCTCTCTGAAATGATCTTTTCCTTCTGTATCATGATGACCAAGTAGTCCCGCAGACTCCCTGGAAGGCCTACTCTTTAAAAAATATTATTAATTGTTTTGCTGGCCTTACTGTACTTTTATATTAAATCTTCCAGAATTTATTATTGTATTTCCCTCGTTTGGATACAACTTTAGGTTTTTAAAGGATGACCTCATGCTGTACAAAACAGCTATGTTAATTGACATACTTAACTGGAATTAGGCACATGCAGAGAATTCTCACCAAAACTGGTTTTGCAGAGAAAACAACCGAAAAAATAATTCAGGCCTATATCTGTGCCCTAATCAACAGCCAGATAGACTATTTTCAGACAATAACCCTTTCCTTTCTTATGGTTGAAGATACTCCTTTTCTGACAGCATTTGTAAAGTATTGCCTAGGTGGCAGAACATTTATTTTGGAAGGGAAGTCTCACCTTAGGTCTCATCCCCTGTGACTTTCTGCTACACAATAGCTTCCACTACAGCGGCAGGACTCAGCTCTCCCCCTTGTACGATGAATGCTGCTAAGCTGCAGACTCATACTGACTATCCTCATAGCCCAAAGAATCAGCATAAAGTAGAGCTTCAGCAAAAAGGAATGTGTTTTCAGTCTTTCCTCAGTCCAAAATACCCTGCTACGTGGTCTTTATGGAGCATGTTGGGAGATAACGGGTTCACACTCACCATGATCACAGTGGGAACCCAGGTATGGTCTTCGCTTGAAACTGAACTGTGTAGAGTAGCAGACAGAAAGAGATACTAAAGTAATCTTTTACCCAGACACTCATCTTTAGAGAGAGAGGCTAAGCTGGAGTCCTCTGGCAGAAAGAGTTTAAATGCCAGTCTTCAGCAGGTTGTCCAGGGTCCAAGGCTCTGCTGCAGGGTCTGGCCAGCTTCGGTGTGCTGCCACCTGGGTTCTGTCAGTCTCCACTGAGGTGCCAGGGCAGGGGAGCTGGACCTTGCGATCAAAAGTGCAAATTCTGTAACGTGGGTGTCTGAATTCAGGCCAAAGGGCTGAATCAATGAAGAGATTTAAATCCCTGACTGCTACTTAGGCACCTAAATCCAATGTTTACGTATTACTGAGACTCTCAAAACTCCCACTGAATTGCTGCCTACCATTTTAACTCATCCTTATTTTCAGTTTTTATATCACCTAACCTTAAACGTTTGCAATGCAGATGTTTACATCTGAGTTAGTCATGCTCAGTTTCTCTGGTGCTCAGCAGAGAGAAGAGGGAATTTCTGAGGAATGATTCATCTGACCCACTTTAGAGTTCTACAGAGTACATCCCATGGACCATCCAGCAAGCCTGTGGTGACCAGCTTGGATGTACCTGCTGGCGCAGCGGGTGATTGCATTTAGATGGATGAATTGAAACCCCAATGTCAGAAGAGCTGTGGATCACTTGTACATTTTGTACAGCCATAAACCACCTGTGCCTAGCAAATGTGAGCTATTTTAAAACACAAAGAAAAATCATGTTGCACACCAATATAAGCTCAGAGCGAGCCCATGAACAGTTATGGTGGCTGACGCATGGAAGAAGTGCGCTGCTCTGTGTGGTGGCTGCGCAAAATGGCCAAGGGCCTTCTGTGCAAGAGCTACACAGAGCCCTTGTCACCTCCATGCCCCACAGAGCTGCTGGCACAACCACATCTTCTCAGAAGGTGACAGCACACTAGGCAGTCTCCATTTACACAGTACTCTTCTCAGAAAGCCTGAACATAAATGGATGCCTTAAGTTTCAGGATGCCCAAAAGTAAAAACCTGATTTTTTCAGGTCCTGCTAGCCCTAGATAAAGTGAATTTCAGTATAAAAAGTTCCTGTGGCTTTAATCTCTACATGTGAGAATGCAGTGTTGAATTAATCCTAATTTGACCTCGTAGCTCATAGTTTATCTATTATTTCTTTCTCATGGGGAAAAAAGATGGTGAATATCCTTCTAACAATAGCTCTTGGAATACTCTGACTTCAGTCTGAACTGTAGCAAGGCAAAATGGACTCAATGTCCTAAAAACAAGTTAGAAGTCAGGCTTGGGGCCCTCATAACACTAAGATATGCGGAGGAGAATTTGCGGAAGCTTAAGGAATAATTTGAGTGGTCAAAGTGATCTGCAGTGCAAACAAAAGCTGTATGGTGAAGCCTGTACCTAAGTGGCTGGGTAGATAGGATGCAATATTTTACTTACATATTATCATTAAAGACAGATAGAAATAATAATTATAAATAATGATTATAATTTACATAATTATAAAGTTAAGAAGCTATCTTTCTATGACCCCTGGAAAACACTGGAAATGTATATTAATTTTAAGTGAAACAAGCTCAAAGCCATGTGTTGAACCATAGTTCAACAGATTTTTTTGCACCTCAGTGAATGGCCTGGATTTACAACTAAAGTATCAGCACATCCAGAAATGACAGAAGGAATTCTTGGAAAACTTGCTGTCTTTACTGAAGGAAACCTGAACACTGACATTCATCCTGGTCTTACAGTACATGAAAAATGTTTCTGTTCTCCTACATCTGGAAGCTAGTTGTGAGAAATATAGATCACTAATGCCTTTTAATAATAAATCACCTTTCCTTTCTGAGCTACTTTTTGAAGTGGCCCTCTCAAATTATTCTTATCCTTGTTATGCTTGACAGACTCGAATAAGACGATGGCAGGCAGCTAGTGCCATATTCACTACAGAAGGGAAAGATTCCCAGTAGTGGTTTATGACAGAAAAGGTTGTTATGCTTTGTTTGTTATTTGTCCTAATTCTTCACTGAGGGAGGAATTAATGTATTTTTTAACATAAATGTTATTAATTGTATGCATCTACAGCTCTCTCTAGTGACAAAAAGCTCATAAAAACTGTAGCTCAGACCATTTAGTAGCTGTCTGTTATTCTTTAAGTAATGCAAATTACTTGGTTTTCTCATTTTAATCCACTTATTTCACAAATCTACATAGCTATGGCCAAAACATGCTGTACTGACTCCTTGCACACTCAGTACTCCCAGTGATGTCAACAGAGACTGTGACAAAATTGTGACTAAACTGAAAGGTTTAGTCTCTAATCAGTAAATGTTGCTGGTTTTATAACTCATTATCATAGTTCATTTTTTCTTCTGCCACAAAAAATCCATGGCAAGGTCGTCTCCTGCACAGTGCTGAGCCTTGCTTGCAGCCTGTGCTCTGCATCTTCCAACACGGTCTATAATCCATTTTATAAGGCTCTGGTGCCTGAAAGTGGCACTGATCTTTGCAAGAGTAAGATTTCTAGGACATGGATTCTCACCTAGCCCAGAAAGTAGTTTACAGTGGCATTAGCTAATGCTTTTGTTATTGGCAGTATTTAACTTGAGCGGAGTCACAGATTTAGCTTCATTTCTTCATGCCCTGACAGAAATTTATTAAATGCAGCCTCTCCAGCACGTAACCCAAACTTAAACTACTTGTCACTGTTCACTTTTTTAAAGCTTCTCTATGTGGTTCAGTGTCAATATATGTTCCTTTCATATAAATTCATGCCAGCACATCCAAATATCCCTCCAGAAGAGCCTGCCAAACAGCCAGACTGAATGTGTGGTTGGTGGGTCACTGCATCCCCAAGTCATGGATATTGCACAGCTTTTACATGGATGCGTTGGTGCTATCCCTATTTAGATTCATTTGCTTTAGGCCGCTTTTCTTTTTTGCCCCGAGACAAAACAGCATGCAAACTGCTGAAGCTCCCATGCCTTTTGACCTTGCCAAGCTTTGTTAGAGCATCTTATCTTTACACAATACCCACAAGCATGCGTAGGACACTAGAATCAGTGTACCAGAAATGCAGTGCAGTCTTGGTTCACAGCACCATAGGCTAAGAAGATGTGACATATATTTCCATATCAAAACAAGAAAAACCTTTCTTTCCCCTCTTCACCGATGCATAACATCCCAAAAGGCAAGAATGGCCTTCAGCTAACACAGATCAATTTTCTTTCAGCTTCAATCACCATTTAATTACTGTTGACTTCTTTAACCTCTTTCTCTTCCTTTATACTCTATTGCCATTTACTTTCTCTGTGACATAATCAAACTTAAAATGGTATGATAAAATTTCAAGTTTTTCTTCTTCCTTCCCACTCTTTATGTTCAATTTACTTCAAAAACCAAATCATTTCTTGAGGAGAAAAATATTTTTAATGAATTGACTTTTAACTTTATCTTTCTCCAGTATCTAGACGTCATTTGCTTTAAGCAAGTAATTGCTCAGATGACTGGATGGTGTGCTGGATAAAAGCACTAGCTTTTCACCTCTCAGCATTTCAGGAGAACACTCACATGGCAATATATTTTGGATGCAATGAGTTTTGTTGACTCAGCTTCATCTTCAGCAACTCTTTTATATTTCACTAACTTTGAGCCCAGATAAAAAGAGTACAGTTAGCCCTTTTTATCAGAAGGAAATCATTGCTCAGTAGATGCAGAAAAGGAATGATTTCTCTACTAATGGCTGTAAAACAAGCAGAATGTTGTGATTTCTCTACTAATGGCTGTAAAACAAGCAGAACATTGGGCAGAGATCCTCCCAGCCAAGTTGGAGCATTCATTCTTTGTCACTTATTCCTTCTGCTGGTTCATATCCACGTAGGCATGTATCACTGAGTGTGAACTGGTATAATGCAGGACAGAATATGGTCCGCTACATCTTTTAAATGACTCCCTTTAAAACCTTTTTAACTGGACAGGAAATGCATACAGTCTGTTTTCTAGCACTCAAAATTTTTTAGGACTCAGAACTGCACATGTAACCACATCTTGGAGGAGATGCCTCTGTAGTGCAGTGGTAGCATCAAGGAGTTAAACACTAAGTTGTGGAGCAGAATGATTTTTCACTTTTTTAATTTTAGGGCTCAAAGGAAGGAGTGGGTCTTTAATTACTACTTTCCACAGTGTAACGGCTTGTGAATGTTACCATAGATTTTCTTTTGAGATCTTGCTTTTTCAAAATATTTGTCCTTGAACTCCTAATAACCTGGAGCAAATGAGTTCCAAGAACTACAGAGCAGAAGATCTTAGAGAAGAAGCGAGGATGCTCTGAGGTATGTGGCATTCTTGGCAGTAACTTTGATCCTTATGTATCCTTTAGACATCACAATTAATGGAGAGCTTTTTAAAAATAGCTTTTTCTCACAGGAGTTTAGTACTGAAGTCTATTCAAGTTATTTCTTTGGTTTTGCTACATCTCTTGTGTGGGATGTCGTAAGTATTTGTGTCTCCGTATACATCTGACCAGTAAGAATGAGGTCAATCCTTGAGGGCAAAACAGGATATAAAAAAGTACCAATTATTATTTATGTTATACCGCATAATACTTATCTCCTTTTTTTGACAATAATTAAACAATTAATTAACAATCTTTTTATGTTAAGTATATATTACTGCACAGCAGTAGGTAGTTATACATTCACTGGAAAAATGCAATTTATTTTTTATTCGGTTAAAGTAAAATAAATTAAATTAAGAAAATACTTTTAAAAGAACTGTACTAAAGGGAGAACATGGAGAATGAAAATAAAACACATCAAATACAGATGAAAAAACACAAAGTCTAATATTTTTGGGTCACTTAGTCTCTTCTTCCAGCCAGGAGAGGCTTGTTTTGTGTTAGTGTGTGTTCCTGCACTCTGTATACTGCTATACTGTGCACTTAAATATACACATATGTATTTATAACAGATGATGTAGCTTTCAGATCCTTTAGAGTGAAGATGAGCTTACTCTGAAGCACTGTGACCTACCTCATTTAATAACTGGTAATTGTGATCTGGCTTGTTTTAATAATCTGGAAAAAACCCATGCATGACCCATGACATCTTATATTAAGACCATAATTTTCAAATATACGTGTCTATGGACATTAGACATTAGGATAAAATGTAAATTTCCGAGTTTAAGAACAACAAGAAAAAGGTCTGCCTGTAATACACCTAGACATGATAGAATGACCTTTAAAAAAAGTCATCCGTTTTAGCAAAAAGAGTTGGAATTTGTTGGATCGGCTTATAAAATTTAGACTTTTCTGCAGTGAGTCATTTATTTATATAACTTGGTCATACTATCCACAACTGTAAAAAACATAGTAAATCAGATCTTCCACCATTCCATTTCATTACTTCCTTTCATACATATTTCAGCACAAACTGGAAGGGACGTCTATTGTTTACAGGTTTTAGAAATAATTTTAAAGACCAATTTCTTAGATTAGCATTGGAAAATGTTAAATAAATTGCTATCAGTCTTGAAGTATTTTATCCTCAGAGTGCCTGGTTTTAATGTCAGTGAATATACTCCTACATACTACAGCACCTTGGAACCAGTAAGCAATTACCCCAGATTCTGGAATTTTTACAAGTTTTTTAGTACTTTGCTATAAATCAGCTGATTATCTTGGGATTCCAGCTAAAAAGCCTTTAGTATGGTTTAAAACAATTTTTTCCCCCAAATATATATATATATATGGAATCTTCCAAACTGAAAAATTTAAAAGAAACTAAAATTAATCAAACCTCAAAATTCTGGGAAAAAATCAGGAATGAACTATAGCAAATTAATATTATTTTTTTTTATTCCCATGTTTATATAGCTCATGAAATGAGCAAAAATAAAAAGAACCCACATGAGTAATTCCAAAGATTAATACAAAGTTTAATGGTGCCAGTTAAGTCTTTGCATGATGCATTCAGTCCTCTGGTATAGACCAGGCAGTTACTGCAGTGTAATTTGACACTAAATGTCATTTATATTACAGATATTAATATTTACAGTGTAAACAAGCTGAAAGGATTTTATCTGAGGCATGCAATATTAATTTCTGATTTTTATCCAATTGGGATCTGAAAATCCCATATGAATTTGAAATCTAACCTTTTGTAGTAAAAGAAAATATAAGCATACACTGGTAGCTGAAGATTTTGGGGAGTAAAATTGTCACTGGGACAAATACTGGGGCATCACAGTGCATGTTTTACCATTCCCTTTATAGAAGATACCATATCTAGAAAAGACTGCAGTACAAAGGAGGCTACTACTAGAATGCAACTATTCCTTGGAAAGAGTGAATTTACTGTGTATTTGTGACATTCCCAAGCCCAGGGCTGTGCTTGTTTGCCATTGCTGTGAGTACACAAGGCTGTACAGTTCCCACTCTCTGTGCTTCACACCAGGGTAGGTCAGAAGAAAGATACAGTGTTCTCCACGCACCCTTGAGCTGTGTTACCCATGGTGAGAAGTGACAGCAGCCACCCAAAGAACACAGCCTGGTGCAACCTGGTGTGGTCCGAGCACAGTCCCTGCTCCCGGGGAGTGACCAGCACTGCTCTGTTATACACAAGTGCAGGAGCAACGCTGGTACGGAGGAACTCTGGAGCTGCCCTACAGTTCTGAACCAGGGTAAATTCACAGCAACTTCACGGTGGACACCTTGTAATTGCAAACAGTATGTACACTGTTTACGTGAACTTCTGAAAGGGCAGCTGAAAGCCTTAATGAACCCTGACTTTTGCCCCTGCCCGCTTCATTGGCCATGTACCTTTCTCCATATTACCTCGACTATTATTCATATTATCCCATTAAAAGAAATGTTACTGTGCTCCGTTCAGTCCAGATAGCTCAGGAAAACCTCAAACCAAGGACATGAAGCAACAGAAGATGAAAAAGGTGAGGTTAGCTCATAACTTCATCAAGTCAACCTCTGAAGTTGTTGCCTATTGTTAATTTTTACTCTGAACTTGAAATTTACTTTACTGTTCTCTCCTCTCCTTAATTTAAAACTTGATTGTGATTAGACTGTTTCATTTCCTGATCACCAATATAATGATTTAAATCAAAACCCCCCTGATATTAATCATATTGGTTAGACAGTAATTCTCAGCTGAAGGAATTTAAAAATGCCAATTGCTTGATAGAAATAAAAATCAAGGGTGAAAAAATGTGTGTAAAAATTCCTTTTAACATTTGATTATTGAGATGGCAGAGATCGCAAAGGAAAGATCATATTCTTTATGAATACCATGTATTTCTAAATTATTTCCAACTCTTATTCAAGGTGCAAGAAAATATTCTTCTCTTACATAAATCACTGCTTACTAAGTATTAACAAGTGAAAAGTAATCAACATTTGGCCAGAATGTAAGCCCAGGAAGCTGCAGCATGTATTGATTCTTATCACCCAAGTCGTTACCTGTCCAGAAGTACTGTACTTCTGCCTCCCTGCCTCTAAGCTATTTCTTTCTCCTGCTGGACTGTTTATACTCTTAGATAATATTTTTGGATTCTGAGTATATTCTTTACAACCCATGTCCTAACACAGAACATTCACTGGAAAAGCCACATGTTCATATAATGCTTTCTAGCCCTTCTGCAGGGTTCTGTATCAGATACAAACTAATTTTGCACACTTTTTCAGCCCATTCTTTCTTTCTAACCACTCCTCAAGCTTTTCAAAAAGCATCAAATATGCAATCAAAATATCTTTGTTTTGTGCTTTATAATACAGGCATCTATGCAGTTCTCTGATATTCCTCTGTTTTAGTGAAGAGAGAATGAAAACTAAGCTTTCCCATTTCCATGAACACAACCTCTTGCCTCCCTTTCTGGAGCACCCATGCACAAATGCCTTTACAAACCTATGTCCCATAGCTGCAAATCAACTTCGTATCTCATTTATAAAATATGATACAGTCCGGTTTGGGATACTATATTTATTTTAGCTATTGGCTAGGTTACATGATATATAGGAGAAGCAGTATATAAAAGTGTTTTCAGTGAGAGGGGCAGCTTCAGGTAACAACACCTGACAAACCTCTTTTGATGCTACATACTAATTGAGTTGAAACCCAGCACATTATTCATGAACAAAGAAGTAGCAGATCTCCACTGAAAGAAAGGGGTTGAGGGGGTGAGAGAACAGGGTGAACAGGAGGGAGAAAATACAAAAAGACACCTGTTCTCATTAATTCAATGGCTAGTGTCAGCACAGTCCTATTACAAGGAAGAATAAAATCATAATGAACACTCCTCAAACTACATTCACCAGCAGAAAAAGGGAGGAAATAATGCCATTCTGGTTAATGTAGCACAAGGTTTAGGATGTTGGTGCACTCACAAATGAGAACTGATAGACTGCACTGAGCATGAAAGCAAAGACGTGTCATCGGAAATGCTCATGTCACCAAGTTCACGCTTTGCGTGGGATCTATTTTCAGGAATTGCTAAAGATCAAATTATTTTAAGTACAGGGTGATAACACTGAGCTGCTCTTGTTACAGAAAATTAAACAGCTATTTCTTTTGTCTGTTCAACATGCCCAAAATGCAGAGATCTTCATTGGTTGTGCAGGAAATGTCCATATCCCCACACTGTAAAGCAGTACTAGCTAATGAGTAGTGTATGGGATGGAAATCCATAGACATTTTATTAATGGATTACTCCTATGAGAGCTTACAAACTGTCATGGGTTTTTTCTGACTTTGAGGCATATGACTCACAAAAGGAGGATATAAACATTTTCAAGGCATGACATGAAGCTAGAGAAGAAAGCAAAATGTTAGAATAGTAAGTCTCTTAACTATATACTGAATAGGTATTACATGTACCCTTTTGTAAGTGCAGAAAAGATAGCTTATCCACAGACTATAATTGTCAATAAAAAACGCATCAATTCTGTGTAAAAGAAGACAGAAACTATTGTCCTGTAAATCCAAATTTAACTTTGGAGAGCGCTGGAGTTTCTGCTTGAGCTGAGTAGGAAGGAACAAATTACAAAAGCCAAGGAGCTCAGTACTTAAGGATTCATGTGATGTTTCATGGTCTCCACTTGGCTCTCCTGATGCCTTCCAGTCATCTGCCAGAACAGAGTCCCTGCATGTCACACAAAAAAACATAGTCACAGTGTAAGGTTTTTAAGATGACAGAGCTATTTCTTCACTCAAATAGAAAGATAGTAGTTTATTCTGTTTGCGTGTTATTTAAAGCTACATGGGAAAAGGATATTTTCAGCTGGACTTCAAAAGCACGCCTGTGAAATACAGCACGAACTGCTTTTTGACAGATTAGTATGGATGAGTGCTTATATGTAATCTGTCATTTAATTTTACCAATCCATATTTAGCATGCAAATAGATACTTGTTACTGGACTCTTGTTTCTATAGTTGGTCAAACCAAAACCCTTATGTGCATTGTGCCTACCAGTGGTGCCCAAAAATCTGCATTCAATTTCTGTAGTTCAAAATTTATTTCTAAGTAAAAGTGGCACCGTTTTCCACCAAGGTCACTGCCAGTAAAGACAGTGGTGATGTTGGGATCAAGTGGAATACTTATTTTACAATTCAGCATTTCTTTCTTTCTGTCTCTCTCTGTCAGCATACATATTCTCCTCCAGGACTGATTTCTCGTAATTAAAAAATTTCATTCTTTTTCTGAGAAGATTTAATCATCACTTCTAACTGAACATTAACAGGGATAAGCATGATTCAACAGCATGTGCCAAGTTCAGCCAAAAGGGAGATTTTCTGTACATCGATCCGGTATGGATTATATGCTTATTTAAACTTCAACTAAGGAAAACGCAGGAGAAACCTTTTTCTTCTCTCAAAAATGTATCTGTGTGGAGGAATGAAGCTGGGTTAATTAGCATTGATAATATACAGCTGCGGGCTGGCTTCAGGGGCGGTGGGTTGGCTGATGTAGATAAGGTGCAGCTGTGGCTGGTTCTGTTAAGGGGCTGGGCAGCCAGGGAAGAGGGAGCAGCCGAGGAAGAAGCAAGAGAAGAGAGAGTGTGCCCGGGATGAGGTGAGACGAGGAGAAGGCAGCAGAGGGACTGTATGAAGAGTATGCTGGTATGAGATGGTAAAAGACCTTGTTGCAGCTGGATAGTTTGGAGAGTGCTTGGACATCTGTGTTAACTGTTACTCTGGTGTTGACACTACATTCTTTGTAAGCATTGCTTATTGCTTTTAAGCATCATTTAAAGGTATGGTGTGTACCAGATGTTATGTGGAGTCATCAGGATGCAGGTGAGTTTAAGGGGCATCGAATAGCACACAGCATCTGTGAGATTTGATCCTTTGGAGTTCCCAGCTGGCCACTGTGGGATGTAATTTATCTCACCAGACCTTGGAGGTCTAACAGCCTACCTCTAAAGTCAGTGAAGAGGGCATGAAAAAGAGCAATCGTCCTCTCTTGCGATAAACATTCAAATAGTTGGGATGAATGATCTGCAGGCACATATTATGCTAGGCTGATTATAGTGAATTATTTTATTAGGATAACTATTAGACATCTGAAGTCAGATTCGATTAAGCTTATCGGACAAAAACATTTACATTTAAAAAATGGAGTTCAGGGTTAGGGCTCTGTGTCTGAAGAGTTGTAATCACATCACACAAAAGGTGGCTGTGACTTTGAACTGCAATTTTCAAATGACCACATTTGGCACAAGAAAGTTGTATTCTTCACCTGACTTCTTCCTCAATCATTTTCTCTGACAAATTAAATAATATTAATATGTACATAAAGCTACAGAAGTGCAAATTTTACCTAGAGGTGCTGATCCCACATCCTGACATAACCATTAGCCTTGGTACCTCTGCAGCTGAGAGGCAAGCAGTCAGAGATGAGTGGGAGTGAGGCAGGAAAGCAAAAGACATCTTTAGGGTCCCCACTTGCCTCATTTGGGGGGAAAACATGTGAATGAGCTGCAGGCACCAGTGCTGGTGAATTTCATATCCTGTCTGTCTACCTCTGGGAAGCAGCCAGTGCCAGCAGCCAGAGCTTGGGGAATTCTCACTGTGGGGAAATAAGATGGCAAGGGAATAGGAACAAATAAAAAAGGTTCTGGGTTACAGAAAGGTACTAAACGATCAGGGTATGAGAAGCTGATTAAAGCACCTTTGCTCCGTGGCTGTTGATGGTTGCAGCCTGTCGTTACCAGCGGGGACTCGGCCCTCCCAACAGAGGTAGGACTGGGAGAGCTGTGCAGGGAGGTTGCAGCTTCAGTTTTCTCAGGCTGCTTTTATACTCAGCTTTTCCAAATGCCAGGGATCCCGTGTAAGACAGTGAAGCTAAGAGGCCTTTTTAATTTTCCCCTGTTATCTTAAAGGGCTTAATTCTGCAATACTACGTAGAACAGAACTCCAGCTATCTGGAAGTACAGCTGTCTTTATCTGCCTTCAGCAGCACTTATAAGCAACTTACTGCCTCATTACCAGACCTGAAGCCAGAAATGTATTTGCACAGGGACAGAATGATCATGCCCAATGTCAGGTGAAGGACATTTGCTTTCATTATTTTTTCCCTTGTCTCTTGTATTATTCACATATTTCTTCTTCTTTAATGTCTCCCCTCTTGATTATTAATGTATGAAGAATGCTGGCTGCACAGTTCAGAACATGACAACACCTGAGAAACCCCAAAGAAGCCAAGCATTGCTATGTGTTATTTATAGGATTTCAAGCTTCTCTCTATTTCCCTCAGTTTCTGGGATTTTATAATTAAGGAGAGAAAGACTACCAACTCAGATTCAGATGGTGAAGGAAGCTCCAGAGCTCTGCATTTGACCTATTTATGCCAGAATGCCTCTTTAATCACTAAAACCTTCATGTTGTAGGGGGTCAGAGGCTTCATGTATTAATGCACGAAGTCATGGGATTGAGTTGAATAATTTATTAATTGCTTTTGTGCATCACACCTAGGGCTTTTTTGGGGAGGGGGTAAAATATTTAATGAATTAAAACAGTGTGTTTGAGTCATTTAGACTCGGTACAAGTCTTATGAGGAGCAGCTGAGGGAACTGGGATTGTTTAGCTGGAGAAAAGGAGACTCAGAGACCTTATAGCTCTTTACAATTATCTGAAAGGAGGCTGTAGCAATGTGGGTGTCAGTCTCTTCTCTGAAGTAACAAGCAACAGGACAAGAGGAAGTGGCCTCAAGTTGCGCCAAGGAAGGTTTAGATTAGATACTAGGAAAAAATTCTTCACAGAAAGGGTGGTCAAGCATTGGGACAGGCTGCCCAGGGAAGCAGTTGAGTTACCATCCCTGAACGTATTTGCAAGTTGTGTAAATGTGGCACTTGACGACATGTTTTAGTGGTAGACTTGGCAGAGTTTAAGGTTGGACTCGGTGATCTTAAAGGACTTTTTCAACCTAAATGATTCTACGATTCTATGGTTTAAGACCAAAAGGACAAAAAAGATAAGTGGTTCCTCCTTTGATTTCAGTGCTTGAGAATTTAAACTGGTGCTTAGCACCAATAGCACAAAATCCTTGTTTTAATTGTTGTCCAATATTAGCATCATACCTCATGACTGGAGTAGGATTAGCAGCAGAAAATAGTCTACAGAGGACTAATACTCAGGAGAGCATGATTGTCTTTACTACTCAGACTTAAGTAAGTCAAACTCTGGACCTCGATTTTTTGTTTTTCTTTGAGGCTTCTTTTTGTACAGAACTGAAGGTGAGGGGAAGGGAATTACCCATCTAACTGCTGGGAAGTATTTTGAAATCTTTGAATGAATAACGCTACGTGGGCAGAAATTAACCTCAGTTTGGGCAGCCAGGCAAAATGCTACACACCCTGCAAGACCTTTCAGGGTCTTCCAGCTGAACAAATGCTCACAGGTCTCCATCCACGGACAGAAGCAATGACCTTTAGAGGGCTGAGCACTTTGTTTGGAAAGGCTTTTCCACAGGCATTTCCCCACTGTCTGGACCCAACTGGCCACCTAAGGCTGTTATGGGAACGTCTCATTCCTTACTAGCTGCTGGAGAAGACCAGAGCAGCTGAGAAAGTGCACTTAGTGCTCAGGGTCTGGCTATTTTCCTGCCTTTAGTGACCACAAAATATATTCTGATAGAATACCTGTAATCCCTAAATAACTTCCATTTTGTGTTTACTAAGAAAACAGGACTTTTTACTAGCTTATAGCCCTCTGAAGTGACTTTTTTGCAATATATACTTATAAACTTTTTATTTTTGATACCACCATAAAAAATAGAAGAATGTGAAATGTATATATAGGGCTGTGATTGCTGTCCAGTTGTTTATAAAATATAGTTTCTCTAATTTAGTTCTACAATAACTTAGAATTGTTTGGATTATGAAACCAAAAATAACATGGACGCTGTAAAAAGACATGACAAAGATACTGAGAAGTATTTTTTAATCATACATTTGCCTTAAAAACGGAACTTGCTACCAGTTGTATAAAATGGTGTCAGGTTTTATGCCTGGAGAGCCTCTGGAATCTTTCCGTTTGCTCATATTCTTAATTTTCCTTGTAATATTTTAAGATTACTTTTTGTCGAAGAGTTTATTTATCAAATACATTTTAACAGCTTTTACTTCTATGCAGCAATGGAGTGCCAGTAAGTCACAATGTTTGTTTATTTTTGTATTTGTCTGAACTTCCTATAAATCAGTTACAAACTAATTTCATAATACTTATAGAAACTTGCCATTGAGCTGTGTGATTATTTGCTTCAGCTTTGTGTTCTTGCTGCTTTCCTAATTTGGATGACTCCATTTCCAAAAAATGTTAAAGGCCCTCAAGGATAAGCTCCAGCATGAAGGCTGGAGGTGTCTTTTGAGTGGTGTCAAAAGTGACAGCAAACTCCAAAATTAACTTGGAAAGTTGCCACTTCACCGAATAAAGAACCAGTCCAGCAATTGATATGTGTCATGAAATATTTAATGGAATGGGGTGTAGGAGGCCCCTGATACAGTCTTTTGGAAGTTATGTTTCCCTCTGCCTTCTTACCTCAGCGTAACAATTTTTCTCCCGTTACTACACATGCCACCAGCCACACTACCCACCATTCCAAGCTCTCCAGCTGATATCTCTTGCAGCTGATTCACTGGACACCAGTCAAACAGAAGAGGAAAGAGTTGCCTAAATGCTTCAGTGCAAAAGGGGCACTGAAATGTCATCAGTAACTCTAAAAGACTACTCCAGAGAGTGACCCAGCCTTCCTGGTGCCAACAGTGCTAAACTCAGTAATTCCAGATTTTTCAGTTTCTTTTTCTGTTACAAGGACCTGATTTCCTTGTTCATTTTAGCAGCCCCCCTCTGACCACATATATTTGAATTTGTCTTAAGATGACTGCAATTTTTGGCAATTTTCTAGATAAGGTCCCAACAGTGGCATTAGTATTTACTCACTTTTATTGGAAGTATGGGAACTGATATGTCCCTGTGAGTGCATTTTCTTTTTCCCAATGCCTTGTACTACTGCATGATCAACTAACCTGTCTTTTCCATTGCCAGCCTGGAGCAGGAGTCTGTGTTATATCAGACATAGCCCTGCATTTGTACGATTGAATTTATTCAGGTCTGTCTGTGTGACAGCAAACATTTCCTGCTTCTTAGGCCTGAGCTCTTCTCATTCTGTATCATTCATCAGCCCATTCTATTTTGTGTGCCAAAATGATTAATGAAAATATGAAGCAAGATTGGTCCTGAGACTAAGCTCTGAGAGGCACATATGGCAGCGATTCGTTGGTACTTTTCCTTGAAGCAGGATCCTTTGCCATCCCCCTCCGAGCCAGCTCGCTATTTCAGAATTCATCTGCTATCTCCATGTTCTTAATCTTAACTAATGTTCTATGTGACATAATGTCAACTGCATTTTGAAAACCAGATAAATAAGCTCCACTACAATAATTTGGGTTTTTTTGGTTTTTTTCTCTTTAAAGCAACCCTATTATCTTGACAAGGAAGGGTATCACATTATTTCAGCACGATCCATCTTTAGTAAACCTGTTTTGTACTTTATGCTGCCTTCAGTGGGAGCAGCAAAAGCCAAGGGAAAAATGGCATCTTTGCTCCTTTGGAAAACAGTAGATCTTTATTATTGCTATCAATATTATCTACTGCATTTATTATATTCTTTACTCTCAAATTTCATAACTGAAGAATTTCAATTCAGTGATTCAGCTGATTACACTCCTTCACACTTTGCGCTGTTCCTGGCCTGTTGTCCCAGGAGAATGAATTAGGAAAAAGTGCAATGAGATTGAATGCAAATACTAGATGGTTTAGTACTCATAGACCTTCCAAATCACGATTTGTAGGGTTAGAAACAGTTAAAGATCAATGACAACTGAATTTCCAGCCAGTTTGTGTTTATGTTGCCACAAGAGGTATGTGAGGAGAGAAAGGCTATACCAGACAAGCAACATTGTTTTACCTGTCAGAGTATTTTTACCATGCACGTTGGACCTCTAAGGTCATTTCCATCCTCCTCAGGCTCACACACATCCATGCCGAGGTGAAGACAAGAAATTTCCACTGAAGCTGCAGGCAGTGCTGGCCTGTGCTCAGCAGAGCTGGCTGCTCCCATGCAGAGTCCTCCAGCCCCAGCTGCTCCCACACTGCTGGGGTGAGCGGGAGGCACAGGCTGCCATGGGCCACCCCTGCAGCACCACCAGCTTCCTAACTTGTGCTTCCCATGGGGAAATAATGAAGTTCGCAAATGGGAAGAGCAGGGAGCAAAGACAATCTGTGATGTGTGAGCTGAAATGAACCAAGATTTCTGACTGACCCTTACAGGAAGATTTCTCTCTCTCTCTCTGCTGCTAACTGGGAGATTAATGTACTGTGCATGCATGACTGCTAACTGCCTGTGTGTGCCAGTGCAAGGATTAATACATGTTTTGCAGTTGTGCAGTCACAATGAGAAAATTACAATCAACTGGCATTTTTGAAACAAACTAATTGTACACTTCAGTGAGATGACAGTGATAAGTGACTGCTTCAGGCACTCAGCTACTCATCTCTATTTATAGCTATGTGGCTGAGGACAGAAAAAAAGGATGGGGGTGGGAGAGAAAATAAATCCCCCAAGAATCGCTATTAATTGCTTCTCAGCATAACCAACTCACCATATTCTTTACCAGAAAACAGCTCTCAACAATTTTAGGTTTTTAGGATTCATCTCATCTAACCATGTAAATCTCCACTGCTCCTCTGAGCTAGCCACCCTGCTTTGCCTCAGTGGCCAGCAGAAAGGGCCACTGCTGGGACTCGATGAGCTGGCCCAGTCCTGATAGTTGCTTTAGGGCAGCAGATTGCACCCCAGGCTAGCTGGGGAGCCCAGGGTGATCAGCACAGTTTTAGCTCTGACCTATTTTAGGTGTTTCTGTCTAAGCAAGTGAGTCACACCCTATACCTTTTGTTGCCTAAATTTCCTATTAAAAAGTGACTCTCTCACATGATCAAAGCCAGTTTTTCTGTCAGTGCTTCCAATGTGAGAGGTGTGCCATAATGACTGACAAGATATAAGAACTCATGAGTGCAAGAGAGCTAAAAGTGGCTTTGTATAGACAGGTGTTGCAGCGAACATAAGACAGCTCAGGTTGACAAATTCAGTTCAGCTCACTCAAGAATCTGTAAACATTGATATTGGCCCAAACTTCACCTGACTTGCTGGCAGCGAAGTCTTGGAAAGGCATCAATGTGTTACTGGAAATGTCTTGCGAAGCCTTTCAGTACTTCTGATTCAATTTTCAACCAGAAGGAACTGGAGTGGGGGGTGGGGAGAGATGTTTTTAAACCCGTTAAAGCATCTGCAACACCACCTCTGACACTGCCGAACAGAAATGAACTGAGTGTGTCTCTGGAGGGAGCAAGCAGGCTTGGCTTACCTGGTCACAGGCATGTGCAAGGGAGGAAAGAGGGAGAGCACGGGTGGTGTGGAAGAGGTTGCATTGCTGTCCCACTTGCAAACACGGTAGGTTTTTTACACTGTGACAGAGGATGAGTGAACTGATAAAAGAGCACCAGAATTTTCTCTCCTTGCTTTTCTTTCCCTTTGGCCTGTTGGGACTCAAAGTCAGAAATCCTCATAACATTCCATGATCTTTGAGCTGAAAACTCAAGCTGGTGAAGACGGTACTGAAGCAGGCAAGGCGAGGACTGCCCTGCAAAGCCAGTACCACAGCTGTGACCAGAGATGCGTCATGAAAAGCTGCAGCTGCGGCAGCAGCAGAGGAGAGTGGGAGGAAGACACCAACATGCTGCTTATGAAGGACATCTTGTGGGTCGCTTTGCTCAGGGCAACGCTGTTTTGGTGCTCACAGGATAACTACCTGGTGGAGCATAAGGACTGTGCTGCTGAACACAGGTCAATGCGGCTGCAGAAAAAAAGCCTCTTTCTGACAATCAGCACAGACATCACCCCTACTAATGGAAAACATTTTATAATAATAACAGTGAAACACTACATTTACAGAAAATTAATCACAAAGTCTCCAGCAGCAGGGATGACACATGCACTTAGCATGGTTTGGGGGATGGAGAGGGTGGAAACGTGGCTGGAGGATTTTTTTGAATTTTGAATTCTCACCCTCTGGGTCTAGGATTTTACCAAAACAAGTCTTCTTTTTTTTTTTTCTACATTCACATAAATATTCTCTGCACAAGAATGTAAACAACGGTAAAAACGTAGAATATGGAAGCAGGTCAGCTCTTGAGGAGTGCCTGCTTTCTGAAGACACGCATGTGCACACAGTCCTGCAGCTTACACCCTACAACTGTAAGATCACACCAGACATGAAGAGTATAACTTTCTATCTCTTCTGATGCTAGAAATATAATACAATGCTTCCCATGCCTTAAACCGCAATTTCTATCTGTATCTATATAAACCCTTCCATGAAATTAATTGCATTTTTCCATTATTGTTAGGAATTGTAAATGTTAGTGTCCCATTCCTCTTGCCTTGTTGGCAATTTGCTGTCTATAGCTTTTTCATTCATGCTCAGGCTTGTACTAGGAAATGTTCCCCAGAAGGTGTTCACTGCTGAACATCTGTGTTGTGCCTAATGAAGTGCTGAGGTGTGAAATGCCTGTCACAGAAAAAGCTATGATAAAATAGCATGGAATATATTCTCCCAGCCCTCTTGGACAACAGCAGGTAAGGTTACAGCTTTCAGAAGATGTTAGGAGGTACCTTAGGTAAGGCACTGACCGCACAGGGAGACAGATTAATGAGGATTGCACCCAGTTTTCACAGGGCTTTATAGCTGTTTTGATTGTGAAGGGATTCTATAGAGCTCTAGAGTTGTAATTTTGAAAAACTTGAGCCTATGAGGGAGAGCACTGTAGAAGAGGACTGGCTGGAAATCCCAGCAGGATAAAAAATGAAAAAAATGTGAACGATGGGGTTCAGGACCCTTGACAATAAATGTGGGTTGGTGGCCACAAACCTGTGTCCAGCTCCTCATGCTGTGTAGGTGGCTGACAACGCAGCATCACCTTTCTCAGCAGTTGCTTTAGCAATGGCTTTGTGTACATCTGCTCGTTCATGAGGCACCTGGAACCCTCTTATTCTCTCACAGGCAGAGGAAATCCAGACACTGGCATGGCTCCAAGCACAAGCTACAGCACAGCACTGCTACTACTTTGGTCTTTCCCTGTGCCCCCTTGCAGCGTGGCCTCCACCTTCTTTATTGGCAGGGAGGGTGGTTGAGAGTGGAAGCATCACTGTACAGTGCTGCTGCTCCTGGGGTGGTGGGGACCATCCAGAGGGACCCTGAGCTCAAAGGGCTGCCACCAGTGAGCAGCTTCCTCAGCAGCAGAAAAAACATTTCCCTGGTCATCAGCAAACATCAGTGCACACTCTGGGAAAGGACTGTGAGGGATGCAGCTTAGCACACTTAAACAGATCCTACAGGCCAGGCACTGCCTGGCAATAGCTCAGATCAGAAGGGTGATTTGTCCGGACTAAGAATGAAACTGCCATACAAAGATGCTGCCCTGAACTGAGCACCTATTATGAAAATGATGTAGTGTGAACAACGCTGTTCCTTAGAAAAGAGCAAATGCTTGTTCTCTCTGTTGTACCTGGAGCTCTGTTCCCTACAAAGATGGCTGTTTTTCAGAAGATTTACAATGAGCTGACACAAGATGCATTTATTCAAGATGCACTGCTAAGAGGGGTCAGCCTTGATCTTAAAGAGAAGAAAATGAAGTCTCTTATTATTAACTACAATTAAGACTCAGAAAATTCCCATTTTATATGTAGTGATGGTACTGGTCAATACTGGGATCTATTTTTCACTTTTTAAAGACAATTGTTTTTATTAGCACAGTGGTAAGCAGTAATAAATAACTGCTTAAAAGCATTTAATGTAAAATCAGCCCTCAAACTAGCAGGAATATGCCTTGTAGTTTCTAGAGTCTATAAATATGTAGTAGCCCACTGCATTTATTTTTTTAATTTAATTTTTCTTCATTAAAGTAACTTCATCTAGTGTAAGAATGCAATATAGTATATGGTTTTGATTATAAAGCAGACATTTCCCTCATTAACATATGTAAACATTTAAATACCCTATAGGTATTTAAATTTGTTTTATCTTGAATATACTTTTCTTAGTATTCCATACCTCACCCACAGTATAATTCTATTAAAAATATTTACTGTAAAAGATATTTGCTGAAAGGCTTTTGTTTCATAGCCTGCTCGGTAGCAGATGGACAGCCATCAATACCAGCTGGAACAAAAGCAGAGGACCTGTAGCTCAGCATCCACCACATCTGATGACAGCTTGGCTGAGAGAAAGGGCATGTCCTCATGGCTCAGAGTTTCCACTCCATGTCAGGCTCCTCATAATAAAATCCTTAGAATCCACTTGCTAAAGCCTTTGGTCTAAGTAGCATGCTTATAAAAGCCTCTGACTTTGAGGTCTGCTTTCTGGGACTAAATCATATTATTTCATCCTCTGAAGGAAAGCTGACATTAGTGGGACTTGGTGGGTGCATTAAGGGACAGTGTTTGACCCACTGGCTTACGAAAAAAAGTAAAAGAGATAGGACTTGAAGGTTCAAGTCCATATTACTGCTTGACAAACTGAAAGGAATTAAATAATTGCCTTATGAAGAAAAATAAAAATTAGAACATTTTGCCTTAAAGACCTATAAATCCACATCTATGAGTGCATGCTTTATATTGAAGATTTACCTTGTAATAGTCTGGTAGTCAATCAATCCCTCACTACCTGGTAGCTTGGACAGGTCAGGACAGATGCATCCTCACTCTCTGCAACTTATTGTTAGAGATGGCAGAAGATCTTATTTGCAGCTACTTAGAACTTTTACTTTTTAACCATCTTTAAGCAGTGAAGAAAATCACGCAGTGTGTCTGGCTTTGGCTGATTTTCTAGGAGAAACTTTCAGCAAAAGAAATTCTCCTAGCTCCAAGAATGAGGTTAGAGGGGGGGAAAAAAACATTGTTTTGTCCATGTGGGTCCAGGAGGGACTAGTTCAGATGGGGACTGGGAGGCTCAGCAATACAAACTGCTCCGGCTGCCAGCTCTGCAACTTTAAAGCCCTAGCATGTAAAAGCATACTGGATAAGAAGTCCTCCCCACAACTCCAGCTGCCAGCTGTATCCCTTCTGACTAATGAGAGGCAGAAGCAGAAGAGGAAGACAACAAGTGGCAGGAGATGGCAGCAAAGGTGCTGTAGATAAATGGGGGGAAAGGATGAGAGGGGAGTGCTAGTCTGTAAGACACTTTCACCAACACAGGACCTGAGCCTCAACAGTCTGCTGTGCAAAACCACTGATAAACACAGCCTGGGACTCCTTTCAGGGGATGGCTCAAATAGCGTGCTATTGCCATCGACTGCTTTGAGTCAAACACTACCAGAAATGTGGTGTTTTTATCCCTCCTGAGATAGTCAGGACAATGGCTTGGACATTGTCATCATTGCATTTTTCTAAAGGGAAGAAATTAAATTAGACTACTATTAAAAGGACAACAAGGTTGCAAATTCAAGCACTGAAAAGGTAGGAAATGCCAGTCAGGCTGTGTGATGCACTTGCCTTTGGTGTCCTGGTACCAATGTAAGAGGACAGGGCTCCAAAAGAAATGGCTACATGCTCATTTTTCTGTGGACACCCTGGCTCATTCAGAGCAGAGGACAGGCATTGCTCAGAGCATGAAAGCTGGTGGGTGGACGAGGGATTGTGAAGGATAGCTTCATCCAGACGTGGAAAATGTGTCCTGAGTCACACGATGCACTGCAGGATGGTTTCCATCTATGATTCTCAGTTTTCCATGTCAGGGTTGCCGTGAATCACAAATGCTTTCCATTGCAAATGAAGTCACAAAATGCTGCTTTTTTCATATATAAAATGCTATCATAGTGTTTAAAATCATATTAAATGGTCCCCAAGTTTTTGTAGGGAGAGGTGACACTTTCATGAGATCAAAGACAAGAGAAGTGGCAAAATGACCTCCCAAATTTTCAGAAATACAGCTACATGGGGCCTGGAACAAAAGCAACAGAAAGTACAGTTGTAGACCTATTGGGAAGAAAACAAACACAACAATCATGCTGTTAAAGACTGTCATGAGGAATATTTTCAAAGAGGCCAGATTTAAGTCAAACTGAGCCAACTCTGGCATTGTTTTGTAGTGTTGAATGTTTGGCCTTGTAGGCATGTAATTTAGAGATCAGCCCATAAAAGTTAGGTATGTGGAAATACCAGAATAGGATATAGAACCCTACCCTCCATTCAATCACTTTTTTGCATTCTGGTCAGGTTACAATGATGGAAAGCCAGTGAAACATTGATGATCGCCATCCAGTTTTGGTAGATGTACAGAAACCAGCTTTAGCTGAGATTGTTTTATACCGAAGAGGCAAAGAACAGTTGGGAACTGCAGGCTGCTTTTACCTAGCATTTGAAAGACAGCACTTTCTGATGAAAAACAAAAAGCTTTGTTAAGGGAAGAAAAAAAGCATAGATATTGGGTCTACTGTTCGGTAAAATAAACAACATTTTCCTACATTTTTCTTCCTGCATTGTGCTGAAGCTAATGTAATATTTTGTTGTTGCAGAAGGATTTCAAGAATCATGACAAAATGCCAGTGAAGAGGCAAAATAGAGGAATGGAAATATCATTCTTGTAAACATGCCCAAAGTCTAGACTCACACAAAAGCTGGAACTGACCAAGTCAGTCAGCCATATTGCTAAATTCCGAGTCCAGGCATTTTGCAGCTTTCTTATTGCACTGTTGACAAAGAAGAGAGCTTAAACTTTCTCAAAAGCGTGAATGTGACACCAGAAGTAATGGGTAGTCTTCTTCTAGAACCTATTCCCAGCTTTCATACCTGGATCTAGAGAAAGAGAGCATAGAAAAGAGAGAAAATGCAGGCAAAGCAACCTTTAAAAAAAACAATGAACAGAAAGACCCATAACTGGTAAACCACATGCTGTATTTTCTTACTCTCCGTACCTTGCTTCTCTGATACAATCACTGTCAATATCCAGTCAGTATGTGTGGGCTTCCATTCAAACAAAAGAACATTTCAAGGAAAGCAGACCTGGGTATTGCCGGTACTCTCCCTTGCTAGTGTTATTTCTACATTTGTAGTAGCTGTCATTTCAGCATTAAGGTTTTCTAGACAATTTCGTCAGCTCTCTAGAGCTTGACAAAGATAAGAAGACATAACATCAGAAAGATATCAATCACTTTTCTCTAACACTTTCACCAGTAAACTCTAGCAAGGTGTGTTATTCCATTTTTAATCGGGATTTTTCTGGAAGAAAACAAAACCAAAAAGAACCAAACAGACACACTAAAGCACTTAATATACTTTTCCAGAAAACATATTAATTTGTATGGCTTGGATTCTATCTGCAGTTGATATTCTCTTTAATCAAAAATACTGAACAGAATCAAAGAAAAAATGCTGATTTATATTTTATTGCTCATGTTTTATCTTTCTGTCTTGCATAGAAGACCTATTTTCTGCACTTTTAACAGATCTTAATTTGAATATGTTAACACAAACATTTGTATGCCTATTCTACATACATTTTGTATAAGTAAATAACAATGCATGCACATATATGCATACATATATAAATATGCGGATATACAAATTTCAATTATTTTTAAAAATACATCAAAGAAAATCACTATTGTTATCCACCAGCTGTGACCAGAACTGTCTTTTTAACATGCTGCATTTAATGAGACATTATGTTAGCATTTCTCGCTCTGTTTCTCAGGGAAAAAAAAAATAAGAAAAAAAAAAAAAGATCTATGTTAAAATCAGTAAGGGAATTATGTAAATAAAGTACCAGCCCTGATGAAACAGCAATTATATATCTCAGCAGCTGCGTACGTCCATTTATGATAGATGATTAACCAGCAAATTGTTTGCATATTTGTTTTATGGAGCATTTGGCAATTTCACTATTAACTATGAAGGTTTAGCCAAAAGTCATTAAAATGCTTAGACTAGTACAGATCACAGCTGGTACTGTTTTAGCAAACTT
Source organism: Falco naumanni (assembly GCF_017639655.2). NCBI lineage: Eukaryota > Metazoa > Chordata > Aves > Falconiformes > Falconidae > Falco > Falco naumanni. The sequence goes on from NC_054057.1 coordinate 37,635,961, forward strand.
ATAAAATGCCAATATGTAAGAACTACTTTAAAGTAAAGGACTATATCCACAGTGGGGTGCACATGTGATGTGAGTACTTACCATGCTTGGCGGCGAATCCACCCACTCAGTGGTTAGCAGGGACTCAGGAGGCCCAGGTTTGGGTTCTTCTCCTGCTTGAGGGTGACTTGAACCCTAACATCTATGCCACCAAAGTTGCCTTATCTTTTTGTCCTTTTGATAATCTACAAGGAGGGATACCTTTGCATCAGGCCAGAATACAGGCATGAATTTGAGAAAGCCTCTAGAGCATCACAGGTAGATCTTGGTTGTTGAAGACTCAGATTCCAGCTCCGCTTTGATGGGTATCTAATATAAATATCACAGTTACAAGTATACACTGAGATTGGGATATAGAGTTCTTCTCCCTCTTTTACCTAGTGAATGTGCAATTTTCAGAGAGAAGAAATACTCCCACCAAAAGGGTGAGAAATGTCACAATATGGGCTTAAATCTGCTGAGAAAGGAACCTGCATCTTCATTTCCTGCAGCTTGGGTAAGCGCACACACCTGAGCTGTGGGAAAGAAGAGCAAACAGAAAACCTCTTCCAGGTGTGCCTGAAGACATCATCACCTTACAACCGGCATCACCCAGAGGTTACTTCTACTGTCATTGAGCCAGCTGAATATAATTGTGACTCGTCTTTTATTGTGTTCAGTGCCAAATATAGAGATTCAAGCTGTAAAAACAGATTTAGCACCAAAATAGATGAGGGCTTTTCTGTATTTTCATTCACCACATGCTGTAGCAAGCAGCACCCATTAACTCCAGCTACCTGAGAAGCATGTGGGTTGCTCTGAAGGTAGGTGCATCTGGATTCTGGAAAACACCTGTCAACTGAAGTAAGCATGGGCACTAATTTTGTGGTTTAAGACTTCTCTGAAAGCTTTATATTTTAGTATTCAGGGGGACAATAAATATTTCAGCTCTGCTATTACTGTACTTTGTTATTTACATTAGAACAGGTATAGTGTAAAAGGGGACGATTTGGACCTTCATATTGTGACAGGCAGCACACAACTGTGTAACTCAAGAAAGAAGTTGCGCTGCATAAGACAATTTGTATCAGAGTCCCAGCTTGTTAACCATGTCTCCCTGTGCTTTGCTGTAAGGCAGGAGCTGATAGTTCTCCATCAGCACTGCAAGCCCCTGTCTTCTCTCATCCCTGACTCCCTCCCATGCTCCCACTTTCACAGTCACTTTCTCCAAGCACTACACTGCAAGTATGGCCCTTGTTTCCAGACACACTCAGCTCCATAGAGTGCGTGAGCAGATGTAGGGACTGGCGGTTTCCCCGTCCCTCCTCTTCGTGGCTGCCTTGTATCTGGGCACAGTCAAACCCAGAGCAAACATCGACCGGCTAGTGCTGATACCCAGAGATCATACAGCTCTAGCTGTTAGCTACAGACACAAGGCTTACTTACGTGCTGTTGTAGTGGAGAGAGAAAAGCATCAGTGTAAGCTCATGTGTAGCTGCAGCTACACTGCTGTGCATGTATGTGTGTATACATTTCAGCTGCGCCCTGCCTGCTTCTCCCTGCCGTCCCTGTGTGTCTCCCCTCTGCCCTGCTGTTGCAGCCCCTCCCCCCTTCTTTTCACACAGAAGGAGCCATCTGAATCACACTGTGCAAGTTTTAAATTTATAAACATTATTTTAAGGTTTGAGGCAAAACAGAAATGAACTCATGCTCCCAAAACCACACTGATTCACCAAGCTAATAGCAGTATGAGCCCATATCAGCTTAATTTTGCTGTGAAAGTTAACAGAGGAGTTTAAACAGTAAATTGCACCTGGCCAAAAGTCCACTGGTTTGGTTTCCTTGAAATTCCAAATACAAAACACTTTTTTCCTGTGTTCTTGATAACTTGCTTCATTAGCAGCCTTGCTAGCATCAGAGTTAGCCTGGAAGATTCATGAGGAATTAGAGAAATACATGGCTTGCTCTATTTGTGAAACATGCTTTCCAGGAGCAGTATTTCCTTCTGTTCCCTCATCTCCAATTTCCTCCCAGCCTGTTGCTGTGCTGGCATTGTCTGCATTCACTTAGTTTACACCATAAGCTGCTTATGACAAGGAGGTATTTTTTGTGCTCCTCTATAATGTAGTTGTGTCACTACGGACATGGCAACCCACACAAATGATCTTCCTTAGAGAAGGCTCATGGTAGATGAGTAATTCATCAAGACAATCATTGACTCCCCAGTGAGGAGTTATCCTTTGGAAACCAGCTGTAATTTATCCCAGCAAACTTGATACATGGCTATTGTTGAGGAAAAATGGAGAAAACCTGAGCACAACACACAGCCTGTGATGGGGTTTTATATTTTTTTCTGTGGGTGAAAAGAATAATTTCCCCCTTTAACCTGCTATGGGGCTTTTCTGTGAGAGTCATCAGGTGAGACGTCTGTCTTACAATGGCACTGGGGGATTGGAAAGCACTGTGGGATACCCTGCCATGACAGATTAATCTAAAATATCAGATGAGCCAAGTTCAGCCTTTCCAACTTTCTCATTTTTCCTGATTTATTGCACAAGATGATGACGATTCCGGCAGGAAAAATACAGGAGGAAAATCTGCTTGAAGAGTTGCCTTCTTAAATTAAGCGGGATAAAGAGGTGACCTGAATTTGTTTGCTTGTCTTTAAATAAAGAACTCATGAAATCTTAAAAAGCAACTTTTGACTGTAAACAGTGACTTTGCTTATTTAATGCATCTTGAAAGACTTCCCCTGCCTCCCTCCACCTCCAGATGACAGGGAGACTTCCCAGGGAATACATGCAGAGACATCGCCTTCCTCAGGCTCTGAGCCTGCAGTGGCTTAAATAACCAGTTTCTAGCCATTCTGGCTGGAAAAAAAAAAAAAAAAAACCCAACCAAAACATAAAAGCATAGGGGTGTTGCTGATGTATGGAGGTGGTGACAGCAGCTGCTGCTGTTGGGTGTCTCAGGGCTCCTCCGCTGGCTCACCAGCAGGCACTGCTGGGCCAGCTGCGCTGTCCGTCTCCATCCATGCATAGGGGGCTGCTTTTCCTGATGCTACAATCACTGGCACAAAGATATCACAAACTGTATAAAATCAGGAGAGAGCCTTAAAATCTTGTTGTTTCAAAATGGCATATCTTGATGCTTTTTATTTGCCTTCTGGGTTTGAGTTCCCAGGGTCATGCCAGTGATTGCAATCATGAAGCCTGCAATTTTTTTCCTAAAATGGGACCTCAGGCTGCCATTAATAGCTTCTTTCCACAGATGAGGCTTTAAGAAAAATAGCAAACATTTTAAGATTCATAATAAAATCTCGAGAACTGCCAACACTTTATGTCATTGGCTCCCTTGCTGTCCTCATCTCCTCCTGACTCGAAAAACCAATTCATCCATGTCAGATAAGAGAGCCAGGACACATGATACCCATCCAAAACCAGAGTGCAGAAACACATTTTGAAGCTCAGGCCAATCTCATCTCACTATCTTTAATAACAGCTCCATTTTAGAACATTTGGAGAGTAGAAAATTAAGAGTAAACAGCAATATTTCCTTCTGATTAAAAAATGCAACCAGGGCTCCAGTTGTACTTTTATTTTGAAAGAGCCTTTATAGCTTTAGAAATGACTCCATGGTAGAGTGAACTGTAGTCCTACTGAGTGAGGGGTAAGATACTGAATAAATCATTTTGATTTGACTTGGAAATATGGTTGAGGTCTTTAGTTACTACCATAATAGAAATAGCAAATCATCTTGGGTTTGACAAGTTTGTTTGGGTTTTGGTTTTGGTTTTGGGGGGTTTTAAATGAAAGGTTATTTTTTCAATTATTAGCTTTAACCTGAAATTACAAAAAACATTTACTTGAAAGCAAGTCTCTGAATTTTCTTTGAAAGATCAACATTCTGAAAATCAAAAATAATTATTTGACTACATTTTTTGTGTGAAGAACTCTTTTAAGTGTTTCTGTTTGTGTGTGTATATATGCATGAATTGATCCTATTTGCCAGTTTATTCTGAAAAGAAGAAAAATAAAGTACCCCTTTATTTATTACTCTGATGGGAATGGCACAGAGCTGCAAATGAAAATGTGAGTCCCACTGTAGTAATCACTGTAAGAGAGAAGTCTGTCCCTGCTCCAGGACACATACAGACCTAGATGTCAGTTAGAGGAGAGAGAAATGAGTCAGGGTGATGAGATCACATAAAAAAAAACAGGGTTTAACAGAAAAACAGGAGACTCAGCCTGCCACAAAAGCTTTTTTCAGGATGATGTGATTTATATTAAGTGCCTTGGAATTACCTTATTATCCAGTACTGTATATACCCCAAAATATGGACAGGTATGATGTTATGTAATTTTCCCAATGAGAAGAAATATTAAAAAATAATTATGATACCTGAAAATACTGTGACTTGTAATAGTGGATACAAGTGCTATGGTTTCCAAGATTTCAAACATTTGAAAGAACATTTGCAGACCTTTTGTGAAATAGCTGTCCTTGAGTACAGAAGACAGTCCCCTCTTTTTTACAATTAACTGAATATCCTACATACATCACCATAAAACTTTGAAAGGATTGGGATCAACTTATTGTTTGACAAAGCTAAAGCAAGAATGGTAATCAATCCCTTGGCAATGGAAATTTTAAATTTAAAATAAGCTTTAACAAAGCCTTTGAACCTTCAAACACTTTATCCTTAAGAAATTAATGGGTCCCTGAAGAAGTCTTATTTCCTTTTCTGTTTCTAGTTATATATACTTCAATTACATTAATCAACAATGCAACAAAATAACTGATAGAGACCAACCTCCTGGAAAAAAATTCCTCCCAATGCCTCTTTGCCACTTCTCCCTTTCCCCCCCCCCCCCATTTTGGATTTAAAATTGCTCTGAATGCTACAGAAAAATTGTACTTTTGGGGGGGTTTAAGCTCTGTTTATTCCAGTTTCAGTTTGCTGTCGTAATAACACCTCCCTCCACCCCGACCTTTTCCCCTCTCCAGCAATTTGTGTTGACTGCGGTAACACCTACAGATGAAAGCAGCCCTATGTGAGAGGTTTCCTTCTGCTGAACCTGGAACAGCACCAAAGAGTCCTTCAAATGTTTCTCTCTTTTAAAGGCAATTGGAACTTTATGGAACATTTTCTTTTTCCTCTTAGGAACAATTACCATTGTGGTCCCCAAGCTGCCATGCCAGCCTCTGCCTTTGGGCAAAAATGAATATATTTTTCAAGTTCCACTACATCAAAACCTCCTAGAAGTGACCTTCCTTGTTACAGGTATAGATTGTGGCTGCCTTTATTGTATCTACTCTTAAATCCCATCATAGTTATAGTTTCAGTCTAGCTCGGCTTCTCCCAAACATGAAAAGTGTGTCTGCGTGAACTGTTGACACTGTTTTCCCCTCTCAGTTCCTTTGCTCTCCTTAAAAACCAAGAGCCTAAAAATAAATGCCTCCTAGCTTCAGCCTTCTGTCTTGCAGGGCTTTGTAAGAGGCTCATATCCAGCATCGAGCACCATTTTGTCATTCCCATGATATTTAGCTGATCTTCCTGGTGGTGTCACCTGGAAGCACCACTGCATAGAAGCTGCATGTCTGTTGGTGTTTGTATTATAAATGGCCTACTTAGGGGGTTTATATAACTCAGAGGTAAGAATTTGCTTTTGGCTGAAAGTTATTAGCTCTCAGCCAAAAAGCAGAATTTTGTTTACTTTGATGTAAATAAAACTGATCTGCTTTGGCAGTTATATTTATCCTGAGGGACGGGCTTTTGTATTTAGATCAGTTTATCCAGATACCACATGAGGATTGTGGTGCTGGCAGAAAGTCTGCGGTGCTGGGTCAAAACTCTTGCACCCTTCTAGTACAAAAGAGGGGATAACTCTAATGCACAGTGAGACTGACAGACACCGTATCCCTCCCCTGTGGTCCTCCATAGGATGCAAGAGGACCCAACAAAGATGTGATGTGCCCAAGGCAGTAAAGGGAAATCTGGCCTTTTCCTTGCCTGCCATACAGAAATACCTCTTATTTATTTGTAATTGCAGATAGCTAGCTGTTGAGGAGGGCTGATCACTTGACAGTAAGGCACCACACGGTCACTGGACTTTAAACAGCAACCTCAGTCCTGGCTTTCCTGTGTACCATTGCCTTGAAATAGCAGGGCAGGTGGGGTGGGGGGAGGGTTGGAGGGGTGGTGGTGAATGGAAGGGAGAGGCATTCCTCCTGCATGCTTGTGTACAGAACAGTTTTAACATTTTGAAATGGCCCAATTTATCTGAATTTGATGCTTTCATATTCAGATTTCTTATGTTGCTATTTTTCTGCTTTCCTCTGCAATAATCTTGCATGATTTGCTTTGAAAGTATCTTCAAATGTTGATGTGTCTTCACTGAATTTGCCTTATGTAATGCACCATGCACATACATTTATTTTTTTAAACCATGATGAAGAGAACTGTTAATAAAGACCATTAAGTCAGTTCATTAAAATCATCAAAAAGTAACATTAACAGACAGGTTGTGAAATGAAATATCTGGGGAAATTGCAGAAACAGTTTTGTGGTTGAAAATAATTATGGATATGGGTGTGTTTTATACAACGTGGATATTTAATTGCTGCATGAAAGGCATTGACTCCTTTCTTAAGTGCTATTATTTGTAATAAACTTCTGCATGTCCAAAACTGGCAGCAGTCATTTTAAAAACTGTAGATAAGAGATGTAAGACAAAGCCCTGAAATTCACGCCACTTCCAAAGTGTAGCCATCCTGAGATGACTGCTGATCATAGTTCACCCAAGTTCCTTTAAATTTCTGTCCTGTTATAAAAATTAAAGTAAAATTCTTGGCTTCATTTTTCTGCCTAGTATAAAATTTCTGACGTTTTAGTGAGGAGACCTGTTTGATTTATAAGTGGAAATCAGTGGTTATCTGCTAAGGGTAATGAATTTCTGGTTTCTGTACCCATTTCTGGCTACGAAATTAAGCTATGAAGTAAACGTATAAGGGAAAACTGCACAAACAACATAAACCCAAATGGCTGGAAGGTCAAGTGCTGGCAAGACCTAGGCTTGCCTAGTGACATTAAGTTACTCCCTGATGTTTTCCAGGACTCTGTAGAAAGAGGCAGGCAAAGCAGAAAAAAACATTTTGTGAACAGGACTCGCAGCACTTGTGGCACATAAACATTCTGAAACAACATCATCACAGACTGCACAAACATCAAGAAACAAGATCCGTTTATCTCTCTGGGCCTAACAGTGATCAGAAACCTTCTGAAGGAGATGGCATCAAGGGTAGAATGGTACCCACCAGTAACGAATCTCCTCAGCATAGGGGATACAAGGATGCACACAGCACCTGCATGAGATGGGGCTCTCAATCCACTGCAGTCAAACTGCATGGAGGAAGCTCTGGAGTAGCAGATCTGCTGAAATATTCAATAGAAATTAAATGTCTTTCATAACAAGACCATGAGAGAGAAAATGGGGACCAAGAACCCTTTGGGAAGAGCCACCAGCAGGGAGAGCAGTGGAGACTGTTCATGTGCCTTGCAACAGAGAGAAGGTAACATAGGGTAGAAGACCGATTTTTGTGCCTGTGGCCCTGTCTGGCTTTAAAAAAAAAAAAAAAGTAGTATTAATCTGTCCAGGAGGTAAATTATAGGCAATTCAAAAGCCTGTAGAGCATTCACTCATCCTGGGGACTACAGGATGATTTGCTAGACCTCACCACAGACTCAAGACCAGCTTCTGACCACTGCAGCTTCCTGGGACTTTGATGCAACAATTTACAGGACAGATCCACAGGGCAGCCACAAGAGCAATTTAACATCTCTTCTTTTCCCCCTGCTGCTTGGCTAGCATTGCATGCAGCTCCCCCACTTCTCCAGTTCAACTGGGGCTCAATCCATCACTGATTTATGTGTATATAAATCAAGAATGATATCAGAGGCAGACCCTTTTTATAAAAGAAAAATCTGTTTTTACAGCTTGAGCAAGAACAGTAATTATTAATAGGTTTAACCCAAAACCTGATGTACAGAGCACAATAATACTGTGAAATACAGATTTTGGATCTAAGTTTTGTGGGCGATGTTATCAAACCTAGTGGAATAATGACAGTCTTAAAAGAATGGTGGTTTAAGCTACTTTGGCAGTTCCTCTATCCCAGTACAAAGCACTGGAATTGGTCAAAGAATGTGATCTGACCTTTTGCTGTCTTCTCTGTAAAATATTTTCCTTTAAAAAGGAACCAACTCTTTTCTTTTCCCCCCTCCCACATCTTCTGATTTTTCTGATACTGACAGTTATACTAATGTGCATTTCCATGTTCTCTCTTTTTTTTTTCCCTAGACTACCTACCACTCAGCACTTTTTCAACATGATTTCAGGTATGTGGCAGAGAGAAGAAATAAGAGCCGTAACTGCTTTGGAAAAGTGGTGGGGTTTTTTTTAGAGCAGTAAACCTTTGCATCAACCAGCTGTGAATGGCATGGCATTAGAAATAAGGAAATATAGAGGTGGAAAGCATGGAGGGGGAAAATCAAAATTGCCTGGAGAGCCAGGCCACATGGTGTTGAGCTACATTACCTACAATCCAGAGTTCGTGGATTACCCTGCCCTTGGTGTTTCTCACTTCAGCTGCTGGCCATCATGGCTCTTGCCCTGCCGGGCCCTGCTTGCAGGGCATGCGGCTTGCAGCAGGGGGTTACATGCTACCTGCTGCGGAGATGAACGCTGCAGCAGTACATTTCCTTCCAGGATTTCACCCAAGAATTGTGTTTAACATGTCTTCTGCCATAACCCAGGGAAATCTCGGTTCCTCTGCCTCTGGGGTACAGTTTGATCATCCTGACAGATGCTGGGTGCCTGCAAGAGTTAGGGTCTGAAAGCGAACCTGCTTTTGCAGGAATTAGGGCAGTTGAAGCCTAGTCAGAAGTTCATCATTGCCTTGAAACATCCCACAGCAGAAGAGAGGTTGCAAACGTTAAGGACTACATGGATGCTAGTTAACTGGACATGACAAGGGCCACACGAGCTGTGGCATGCTATCCTCTGTGCTGGGTCATCATTAGCATCTTTTTTGCCAAATACCCCTCTTCAGACAATGCCTGGCCACAGTTTAAGACTGTAAGAGGGGCCGAAGACTATTCCTAGCAGGCACGATGTAAGAGGCCTCCTGTTTGAGGGAAAACAGAGCTCAGGTGTGTGGACACAAGCAACATTAAGTCACCAGGTCTCAGACTCAGCTGCTCGGCCCTCTTACATTTCATTCACTAGTACAGATATAGTCAAAATATTAATAACAGAAGTCTGGTATATGGAGGAAAAATAAACATTTTTTATCAGTGGGTTTACTATAGGAGAGTTCTAGGTCATACAACACTGTCATTGATAGCGCATCATTTATCTCTTCTTTGCATTTTTTCTTTTTTATTTATACATAGATGCAAGTTCAAAATTAAGTAATGAGGTACTGCTCATCAGATAATATGCTGCAACAAGCCACATTCATGGTCACGCTGCTGCCCAGTACAAAGTGCTTCATGTCAAACCGCCAAGGCACCGAGGGCATGCACATGGTCATCTGCCACCCTTCAGGTCACCAGCATTTGCTCATGGGTTCTTGATAGCTTTCAACTCTCTCTTCTGTTCCAAATTTTACCCTAGAGAGAGTCTGTAGGCCAGCTGTTTGCAATACATCTAGTACAGCAAAATGACTGAAAAAAATGGGGCTTGTGGCTCTTGGCTGATTCTGGAGCAGCTGTGAACAGGAGCACAGTGAGCATGGTACCTGCTGCCAGTTGGAGTGACTTTACCCCAGGTTAGGACTCTTATACCACTGAAGCCCACCAGCAGGAACCCAAACAAAATATAGTCACTTATTTAGATACCAATTAACCATGAAGGTAACTAAAGAAAGTCCATGACTTTACCTGGTGATTGGCACACAGATTTTGGAGGGGAGAAGAGCACGGCTCCCGTACTCTTGCTTTCTGAGCCAAAAATCCACACTATTGCAAAAAATAATTTCTACCACTAGTATAAAAAAGTTCTGGAAGGGCACACGTTATATAATTTTGCACAGCAAAAGTACAGCTAAGTCAGCTTTAAATAGTAACCATTTCAAATACTGTCTTCACAGACAGTTTTCAGCATGTTATTTTCACAGCAATAATGTCTGCATTCATAATTACAGTAGCAAGTTCAAGGCTGCTGGAAAACGAGGGTGAAAGATAGAATAAAAGATTGCATGTGGGGAAATGAGATTGAGAGTTACTCAAGTACTGAACTGATAATATATTCTTATATTAATCTGAATAATTTCCTAGTTCCTCTCTTAATATGTAGAACAGGGAATTCTGTGTCCCTAATGTACTGATTTGGTCAGAAAAATCACCCACGCTGTTTTATACAAAACACTGAAACAGACAGAACCAATTTCCATTAGTGTTCACATTTTCCCCCCAAAGCATCTACTTACCATTAATGTAACTGCTCTACATTGTCCTCTTATTGTCCTGGATATGAATAAATCATTAGCCTTATTTTATTAATGAGGTCTAGCTTACAATATTCCTAAACTGCCTGTGCTCTCATATCTTGCAGTATTATAGATAGGTGCACACTGTACTTTTATTCCTGTACCAGGAAAGTCTGGAAGCTGCAGTGAGGTGATTATGTAGCGTTCATTGACAAACGAGACCCGTTCCAGGCAAAGCTGGAAGGAAAAAGTCAAGTTCACTTTCTAATTCATTTTTTCTCTAAGCACTGTAAACTTTTTGCTGATTTCACAGGTTAGACTTGGCATTTACAGTAGATAGCACCTTTTATCTTGAGTGTTGTAATGAAAAGCCTTAAGCATCCTTGAGCACTAATAGGTATTCCTGGACCCTGTTCCAGAGGACCGGTGTTGGGAGCTGCTGTAACTTGGCACATGGGGATCAGCAGCAGTAGGAAGAGCTCTGCACCAGTGCAGGGCGTACCTGTGTTTTCACGTGGGTGGAGGGAACATGGCAGGATCTTCCCATGCCCTCACGACCCCTTCTCCCATGCCAGGCATTTAAACTCTTTTGGGATGCATAGGGGCAAGCAGATGTGCACAACCTCCTCCTGGCTTCAGAGCTAGGCAAAAGTGAACTTGCTCTGGCCCAGAAACTGCCCAAAAATATATTTAACTAGGGCACAGTGCTGGACTTACCTAACTTTATGAATCTGGAGCCAATGCTTTTTCTGGGCCGCGGGCAGAGTAGCTTGCATCTGCCCATACTCACCCATAGAGACAGATCAAGTGTGCCCGATAAAAGGGTCACCTTTATTCTCTCAGATCAGTCGTGCTAATAAGATGTAAGCAAAGGAATGCCAGGCAGCAATACTATAGTGGCACCGGGATTTATCCTTTCAGATGATATTATTTCCTTCTCATGTTAACCACCATGCTACCAAACAGTACGTTGGTGTGCGTGGCTCCTCCGGTCCCCACTCAGCCCCAGCATCTGTGCACACAACTGGAGTAAAAAACCGAATCTGCTGGCAACTCACAAAAGGAGTTAAACTACTTCCCTCAGCCATGCTGCTCTGCAAGGCTAAAACAAGCAAAGAGCAGCAAAACATTTCTGCTGCTATGTCACCAATACGGCAATGAGTATACCCAGGGAGCAAATGTGCTAAGCAAAATGGCAGGTTTTGTACTGTCTTATTACAGGACAGACCTGTGCTTTATGGCATTTCTCTCTAATTTTGTCACCAGTTTAAGGGATCTCTTATGATGCAGGCTGTAAGGGGAGCCTGGATGGAATTGTATGAGAAAAGAATTAAAGAGAAGCAGCTAACTTAAAGCAAGGGAAGGAGAGACATGGAAGAGGAAAGAGTAAAAAAGAAGAGCTGTGGTGGGCAGAAGACTGAAACTGATGCAGAAAATACATTACTAGGAGAGCTGCTGCACAGACCACAAAACCCCAAAAGCAGGCAATATAAAACTAGAGTCTGAGCTAGGCTTTAGATGAAATGGGAAGCCAGGAGTCATGTATTAACAGCTGTGCTGCTGCGCTTGCCTCTGAAAGTTCTCCACTTGAACTCAGTAACAGGCGTATCCTAAGGTATTTAATTCTGGCCTTTGGCCTCCACATTGATTTACAACAATATCCACCCCACCTGACTGGAGACAGAGAGATTATCTTATAAACAGGACACATCATCACACTTGCATGGATTAATTTCTCTCCAGCTATTACTCCCAGCTTTTTGCATATTTTTGTGTCACTTCTTGACCTTAGAAAAAAGAGCTTTCAGTCTGTATTTTCTGCCTTTTCGCTATGTTTTGGAAAATTATCATTGCTACTATTTACTTGGGCTGTGGTGATACACACTCACAGGGGATCTTTCCTGTCTCTCTCACATTATGTACCTTATTCCCATAACAAACAAATGGTCCCTCTTGCATTACTTACTCCACAAATCCAGATACTCTTGAGAATGGTGCTATATAAATACCTAGATAGATAAATCAGCAAGATACTTCTTTTCTCCATACTCTGATGGGAAGGAATCTGGGGAGTGTGCATTCCTCAGTAGTTTCTCGTTGGTTTTGTAATAAAGTGTCTTTTCTACCACTCCAGCAAGAGAAGACGAGAGGTATCTGGTGCCAATGAACTCTTGTACTTGCTTAGAATACCGGAGTGCTATTGTTTTTAATATTTAAAGCTGTAATGTTGCCATGTAACTGGGGAAATAGCTTTTGTGTTTAAATATTTCATGGCTTGTTGGAGTCCAAGTACAAGAAGAATTTCTTTAGTATGTTAGAGGCCCACCCTGACTGAAAAGTTTTTTGTTAACCCTTGAATGTGTTAAAATTACTCTGGATTACAGGAATTTTTTAAGTGTGATTTGAATCATTCAGAGACCATGAAGGACTGGAAAGTAACATTTGTTTTCTTTTCAGTTTTGCATAGATCTATGTTAATCATTTTAATATGCTTTCCTATGTTGGAGAAAATCTTTCATTTGATGTTGGAATTCTAGTTTAGTACTTTATGATGATGGCTTTAGAAGCTATATATTTCCTTATAAACCATGCCCTCATTGCAGACTTCCAGGATTAGTCAGTATCAGAAATAAAAGCTTTGTTGTGGGTATTGACTACTTATTGCTGCTCCAGAGTTGCACATGTTACTCTGAAGGGTGCTAGCAGTCTTGGAGAAGAGCTACAGCCCACTTAGCTCCCGTGAGAAATATTCAGGGTGACTCTAGCTCGAAACAAAAATTTAGTTGATTTCATTTCCATCCCAAATTTTTGGTGCTTGAACATTTTGTTTACTTTCTAGAGCAGGATCGTGTACGTGATTCCCTAGTCAAAATTAACTCCGTAAACGCAGTGTCTTGTCTTCAGAACAACCAACATTCAGGTTTCTTCTGATCTCAACTGATAATAGCTGAAGTCTGGTATCTCCTGGAAGTGTGTTTGTACACTGCTGGTTCTGATGGTGAGATCAGAATAAGACAGGGGTTGGAAAAATCCATTTCTGTTATCAGTGATGAAATAAACTGATTTGGATCAGTCCTTGAATTACTGTAATTTTCTCCATGTACTCATAGCCCTCAATGATTTTTATTCCAAATACAATAAATACTGTCCTCATCTGGAAGATGGATTTGCCAGCTGCTTTGCACAGAGATCCAGAATGGTAGGCTTATTGTGAAATTGAGGAAGAGGGGTGGTGCAGAGTAACACCTTGAGAACATTTAGGAATGGTGACAGTACAGCAAGGCATACATAAATATTTAGGTGCAACAAACAAAAAACCTTTGAAAGTTTGGAAAAAAATCAAACTGTCCTCATGAGCTTCTCTAAGTTACAGAAATATTTGTTTAGAACCCTAATGTTAATGAAGCATTTTAATGGAAACCATAATTAACATGTTCAGAGATGGAAAAAAAATGTATGGAGGGTAATCATCCTGCTGACAAACACATTTGTTTGCTCTGTACATTAAAAGTTAATGATGTGTGCTGGCAAGCAGAAAGAAGTACAGATGATGGTCTGAAAGCACCCATGCCAGATGTTCGCTCAACATTTGGACCAATTTTATTTCCATGCTCCATTATTCACGTATCACTCCCAAACGCTGTCTGCAAGATTGGCCTCAGGGCTACGCTTGCAGGACACATGCTTTCCTGGCGCTCAGCTCCTGCCTTGCTGCTGCTGCCGGCGGGGAGCAGCCTGCCACCAGCCACACACCTGCCACCAGCTGCCTGTTTCAAGCTGGAGCTTTGGTATCTCAGCCCATGGTTTCTGCTAGGCCTCAGAATTTGCGGGTCAAAAATGGACTCTGTACTTGCTCACCCAACCCAACTCATGAAGAGCACCATGGAGGGGACATGGATGTTAGGAGACTTTTGATTCTAATGTTAACAGCTCCCTAGCACTGGGATGTGCAGCCCTGGGCTGAGTGCATTCATTGTCTCTGTGACATGGGGACACTGATGGGCAACTTGCCATGCAATTAATGAAAGACAATGTAACAAGGAGACACCCATGGCCCAAATCAAAACCAGACAGGCAAAACCTGTGTACTTTCAGCTTTGCTCTCTCCAATTTCCAAGCATATAATTTATTCTTTCCCTAAACACGATGAGGGTACCTGCTTTCAGTTCACAGCCACAGGTTTAGCACACTGACCTAGAATGTGGGACACAATACTCCATTTCCTCTTCTGCCTGAAGGGATGTGAATCAAGATGTGCACAAGCAAGTGACTTGGCCACCATGTTAGTCTGTGATAAATGTGTTGAAAATTGCTGGTGGTGCTCCACTGCGCACAGAGAAATTAAAGATTTTTTTGACCTAGAAAGGAAGTGACTCTCGCAATGACTAAGTTCCTGTTCTTACAGTGGAGAGGAAAATCTGGAGTCAACTATCTTCCAACAAACACTTGTAATGGAGTTAAAATACATTTAAATACACATTGTAAAATGGAAAACTGAAATTCCTGTCTTTTTTGTCCCAGGTGAATGCCCCAGTTGACAGACTTCAAGGTCAGGCTTTGCTCTCTGTAACAGGTATCACTGGGATGATACAGCAATGGTCCGGATGGATTTACAAGTGGCAGCTGTGTCTGTGCAGCCCACGTGGCAAACGCAGGGCCTCGTGGACAAACTAGCTTCACCTCACAGGAAAAGTAGTGTCTAGCCCTGTCAACAGAAATCCCTGCAGCCCCTGAGGGATGGATGTGCTGGGTATGGAAACGTTAGTGGGATATTGAGTGTGTGAGCATCTGCCATGGCGCTGGTCCCCTGCAGGGTATGGCAGGACCAGGCAGTCTTGCTTGTTGTCCCTGACAGAGTTCGGTGGGGGTTAAGACACCCCATGTCTGGTCCCACCAGGGTTGTACTGTGGGATTTTATGGTAAAAGTGAAGCTGTCAGATAAAAAGATGAGAAGTGAGAGACAGCAGAAAGTGTGAGAAAGAGAGGGAGTTGTTTCTGCAGAAGCTAAGGGGAGCAAGCATGATGGGCTGTTTACCTGGGGCAGTGCTAAGCAACTAAATACCCAAGAAAGACGGGTTTAACATCCATTCCTTTCTTCGGCCTTCCTCCTGCCTCTCTGGGAGCTGGATGTGAGCCCAGTGGCACTGCTGGCATAGGGTTGCACAATAAGAGAGAACCCGCAGGGTGCTGCCGAGTGGAGCAGCAGCTCCTTGCTTCCACCAGGTTACAAAGTTCCCAGTGCAAAAGGCTGTGCCTTGAATTTCAGATGATCCCAGGAAAGTATGAGCCGAACATATACATCTGAGAGTAATATTTGGCCTGTTGTGCTTTGATCCTTCAGTGAATATTGAATTTTAACTATTAAAAATACATGAAAAGTATTCAACAGCAATCAAACATCACCTTCACCATGAAAAATAAACCTTTCCCAGTTTTGTTTCTTTCTTGAAGTCATAAATATATCAGACTATATGTGCTGAATTCTTCCCTGTAAAAGAGCTGAAATTTTGCTTTCTGCTAATAATCTCCACTGTAGAAACTACAGAAATCGGTGTACTTTGGCCGAGGTTATCTGGAAGGCCAAGTCCAAAGGCATTCGTCATACTAGAAAACAGCAAGCATTATTAGTCTTTAGTTTAATATTACGAGTAAAATGACAGTCTACAAGACAAGGGAGTAATCGTCTGTGGTTTAAAACTGGCATGGAGTGGCAAGTTACACGCAAGCAAAACCTTAATGAAGCAACAGTGACTAAGTAAAAAGGGACAGTGCACACAGCAGATTTTGATTCCTGATCAGCATATTTTGGTAATGGTGCATGTCTGCATCTGCCAACATTATATTTGATGATTCCAGTTGCCATACGTGGAGTGCTCCCTGTGGAAACCCCAAAACATGTTCACTTACGCAGGATGCGATGAGTCATGGGAAATTTCAGGTTCATACATCTCCTCCTGTTTAACTTGTTTCAAAGGACCCAGCTGCACTCTTGCCCATCCAAAAAGAAAAAAATAGTAGGACCACCATGACTGCTCCATGGGAGAAGTTAAGCTGGAAATTTGAAAAGTTCAGGCAGAAAGGACAAGTAGAAGATGCAGGGCACAAATTCATAATTATTTAACTTCCATTATTCATAAATAATTAATCGGAGGAATAACCTTTCCTGATTTGAAAGTATGGATTCATTTTAGCAGCCTCTGAGGAGCAGAAATCAACTGAATTAGGAAAAAAAAAAAATAGCCTGTGACATTTTTCCAGAGGAGATTTTGTCAAAATCTGAACAATTTCACAGGAAAATTAAAGTCCATTTCTGATATCATGATTACATACATGCAAACAAAATTACACCGATTTGTTCATATTTTTAAATATTCCATTCCAAGATGAAACACATGTTGAAAAAGGAGTGCTGAAGCCAGAAGTTTCATGTTCCAAACAGCCATGTTAGAAACTATAAACTAAAGTGAAATTAAATAGTCTGCTTTTATTGAGACAGCCCCCAAGTAACACAATCCAAACAGACTCAGTGGTGGAGCTGGTCTGGAATTTTCTGATGGAACTTTTTTGATCTGAAAGTAATAGCTCCAACTAAGCTGAAGAGTTTTGTGGAAAGTAGTCAGCTGAGAAGAATTTGCAGTAAAATAATGTCCAAGGTGCATCAGAAATTTGCCGGGTTTCTTACCAAATTGTCTCATGGTTTGCTTGAAGGACAAACTTCAATGTGTGTGTTGACTTCTTCATCATGAGAAATACCTGATCTCAGGTACTCCTAGGCTTTCAGGGCTTTACTCCTAACGCAGTCCCATCGTAAGGCTGCTCATAAGACACAAGAAGTCCCCAAAAACTGCAGCTCATGATCAAGCCCATCATGATGCTTTGCATCTATGAGGAGATCCAGGGCCAGTAGGAAAAGTGTGGACACGTTCTCCTGTGAGCCCTCACCTCAATGAGGTGCTTGTCAGTTTGTCCTGAGCTGAGGGTCTTAGATTGCTGAAATACCTGCTTCATCGCTCGCCCTCTGCCTTACCCCAGCTCCCCAGGGGCTCCATTAGAGAACTGGGCAGTTGCTTAGCTCTTTTATTTTAGAAAAACAGAACTACTCACCTTTACCCAAAACACTATGTTTTTCAGAACTATCTTTATATCAAGATTTTCTACTTTTTCTGCTATATTGGAGCAAAACCTCATTTGTTATGCAGGATTTACAATGAAACAGAAATTCTGACTTTAAAACAGCTTTATCTCATGGTCTCAGGGAAGAAATCAAATCCTATGGGAGGATGCCTCACCTGGAGAAGTTGCTACCAGTCGCACACTGTTCCTACCCGAGTTTCCGCCTTCCAAGAGCAGAAACTGATATTTTTCTTCTTTGAACCAAAGGAACTACAAATATCAGCTATTGCCAGCAGCTTAACAGAGAACAATAGATCGCTCTTTCCCTACATATTTGTTCATGTCTATGTTAATTATCTTACAGATTTATTAAAGCCTCATGTTTTTATAAGCATAGAGTCAAAGTTCATTACAAAGACCACCAAACGCTGTGTGAGTTGCATCACCAAATTGACTCATCTCTACTGCAGGAAATCAATTTTTAATTTTTCTTGCAGACAGTAGCAGAGATAGCTGGAAAGTGGTAACAGCAAACTCAGGGACTGTAGGACTGGATGCAGCTGTGTTTGTGATGGGTGACCTGCATGACCTGCAACTCTTTACCTCAACCAGAATAATCTTGCCATTAGTTTGAACCTGTCTCTTGCATTAGATTTCCTCTTGCCTTTCTCAGAATTGAGTAAATTAAGACTGTCTGCTTATGCAAAAACATTCATTAAAGCTGAAATAACTAAGCAGCATTTGTGACATCAACCATAATAATAATACAGCACATGCTTTTGTTCTCCACTAACATCAAAATTTACATCTTCCTCTTCACCCCACACAGACCTCTATGACTCCATTTCTGACTGACCATTGTTGCTGTTTGTTACCCATGGAAATAAGGTGTTTGCTATAGAGAAATTTGCTTTGGCTTGACCTAGGCTTGGGCAAAATTAGATTTACTGCTAAATATATGTAGATGTGAAAAAATACATGAGCAAAGAAATTCTGTGACAGACTTTCAAGCAAATGCTCATGGATCAAATTAGATTTACATACAATTAAATCTGAAATTAGCATGTGGGTGGTAATTTATCTTGGGGGACACAGACTGAAGCAGGCCTCTTACCACAATACCTGCCAGGAATATCTAGCCTAAAAATCACAATTTTCCATCTGGAGGGAATAAAAAGGGGTGGGAAGCAGGCGGCAGGCCTAGACAGCCCACACAGACAGATCTTGGGTTCAGAGAGACCAAATCATATCGGACAAAAATCCTGGGCAAGGCCTCCATGGAGGTCCAAGCCTGCTGCTGGTGACGTTTGGGAGCAGAGGAGGGTAGGGAGGAGCTGAGGTTTCCACAGATGTACTGGCATGCTTGCCATTTCACTGCAGAATCCTGTCAAAGGAAAATTATTTCTCTCTGCCTCTCTGTCAGTTTTCAGTAGCTGAGACTTTCTGCTTGTGAAATATTTCCTTGGTGCGCAAACTACCCTCTTGGGCTGCTCTCCTTCGCTTTCACATGCTCACCCAGTGCAGTCTGACAGACTCCACAAAAGTCCAGCAAAATCAGATGCGTGATGCCAGACAACGATTTGCCAAACCTCATTTATATGAAAACTATCTCAATATGGTTGCTGCTGTGGCAATCCAAAGCAGAAAGTAATCTTCTATTCATGAATACATGTATTCATCTGCTAGGCTTGTCTTTGATGGCTAGGTACCAATAATTTAGCAAGTGACTTGTTCTGACATTCACTCCAGAAGTTCAGCCTGTCTCAATAGTATAGTAGCACCAGTAATATAAAGTACACTGACTTTCTCTCCAGAGCAACATTATTTATGCATGACATGGAATAATGCCTAACAGGAGTAATGAAAGGAAGAAAAGTGCAACGAGCTAGTGTGTATATGATATGACCTTGTTAACATTTCACCGCAGCATAATCTTTTTGTACTTTCAAGCATGATAAGTTAATGCATGCCGCTGTGAGACTCACTGGAACTGACAGACATGCATTTTAAAAGCCTGGTTCAGCAACTGTCACTTTACCATTAAGCAAAATATATAATGGACTGAAGAATGAAGAGGAAAAACCTTATGGAAACAACAAAACAAAACAAAAAAAAATCCTTCGTTGTATCACTCAAAATATGTGCAAATACCCTGCAGCTTCCATCTGCAGAACTGGATGAGAATAATCTAAATGAGAAATGGGTATTGTGAGAAACAACTGAGAGTTTAATCTAGGAATCATGAATATTGGCATGAAAGATTGCCAGTTACTTGTGAATCTGAGGACTTGGTACGCACACAGAAAACATCTAGACAGGGCTGTAAAAGCTGGTCTTGGAAAAGGAATAAACCTGGATAGAATGAATAGCATGTGAATAGGATACATTTGTAAATGCTATCACTATATAAGCTTGCTTCGATTTATCACTTTGAAACTGGCACAGCATTTTCTTCACTGCTTACATGACAGAGTAACTTAGCTAAGTGGGAAATTGTGAGGTGTCAAGCGAACATTTCATGACACAACACAAATGACCAGTATCAGTTGCTTGACCCATAATATACCACTGTCAGTTCAGGATAAAACCAAGAAAGACAGATAAATCTTTCATATGAAACACTACACTGAGAGTGAGCAACCTGTTGCATGCATTTGGGGTGACTGGTGTCTGAACATCCTCAGCAAAACTGCTTGACCTTTATGCAGCAGAAGGAACATATAGATTTTTTTGGTGGGGAGAAAAATACTGTCCCATGGAACAAACAGCGCAGTCCTGACTCTGTTCTTGCACTGCAATAACACCTTTCAATTTCTGTCTCAACTGAAATGTACTAATACAAAAGGAATAAAGGATTTTTTAATATGCAAGCTGTATCTCAATTATGTAGACTGTGTTTGCCATTTGAGTTCTGTGAAGACTATCTTGCTTGGTTATAAGTTCTGAATAGGTTGAAAAGCTGTTCGTTGCCTCACTTCTACTCAACAGCACCTCTATTGCCACAAGCCCCAGTCATTCTGTCAACGAATTGTAGGGTAAGTCCACTGCGTGATGTTTCTTTCAGTGCTTTACTTTTCTCATGCACTCTGTAACACAAAACCCCATTGTTCTCCTCTCTTTAAATCACTAGAACTGTCCTTGCTGGGTCACATAAAACATACTCAGTCTTAGCTCAAGATCTGGTGTAGAACTAAATTTTTTTCCCCAAATTTTATGGCAGTTGGGTACTGGTGAAAGGCACTGGTAAGGACACGGCATTTGAAGAAAGCTTTAACACTTCTGAAGTTTAGGAAGATGAACAGCTAACTTTCTAAATAAACTACAATGGACCTGGAGTTTTTATGTGTGCTAGGGATATGAAATGCTCATTTTCAAAAAACAAATTGTCTTCATTCTTTTTTTAAAAATAGAACATTTGAGGAGTAATTGAAATATATGTAGTAGTTACTTTTTTGCTTTAATGATGAGGAATACACCAATTACTCCTACGAAAATAAATAAATATACTTTTAAAAAATAACGTTATACATAGAACACTGCTGTAGAAAGAGGTTTGGTACCCACAGAGGAAAAAGTAATTTTCCTTGACATTTTTTCTATGAAATAGAAAGAAATATAAGAAATTGGAAAGCATCAACAGTGTTGTCCTGTAAACCAAAAGAAGGTTATCCATACAGATCTGAAACAGTGGGTATCCAGAGCTCTAATAAAGAAGATGTTCATATTTCTAGAAGAAAAGTACATTGAAAAGGTACATGACATCCCCATATATGTATTTATGGTAATGTAATACATGCAGTAAAGTATTAAATGCTAACGGTAAATTTGGCCCACAATATACTGGAATTATAGTTGCCATACATTGTAAAGTTTAATTACAGGATAAATGCACTGGAAATATTTATAATTTTACCTTGAATATTGTTCATTGGTGAAAGTTGCTTAAATCTTTGATTTGATTGAAATAAAACAGTAAATGCAGCTTTAAAGTAAATCAGTAATAACAACCCTTTCTCTATTTTCATTCTAAAGCACACAATTACCTGTAGTTTTTCTTTACTTTTTCTCAAAGTTCTAGTTTTTCCCTCACAAGCCTTCCAAAAGGATTGAAGGAAGGACTAAGGAGAATGCCTTTCTGGAAGTTTCCAAACTCCTTACTGTGACCATAAATCATGGGAAAAAATTGTTAAGTAGTCAAATGGGTTAAACTGTTTTCACAGCAAGCATTGGATCTCTTTCAAGCCAATCTTGGATGGAAAGAAAATAAGAGGGAAAGGAAAAAGAGAGGAAGAAGGCATAGCACTGGCTCCAGATCATCTGGTGAGCTGCACTTGTAAGGGTTGTCTCTCTATCAGGAGATCAGAAATGAGGCAAACATAAACTTCAGATCTGGATCTGGATCTGGATCTTCCCCATCTCTTTAATATTCAGGTCCAGGTGTTCTCATAGTGGCTTTACAGAGAAAGGGATTTGCTATAAAATGTGGATCCCAAATGGAAAATTGCCAAACTCCATGCTGATGTCCTTCTGGGTTTGGCTTCCAGATGCAAACCTGAATCCACATCTGACCTTTAAAAGAATTTGGGACGGTCTTTAATTGGGGTTTTTTTTTCTGTCTTTGGAGGGTGTGCCACTCCCCATTACAACCACAGCTGCAACCAGAATACTTCAACTGATGGTTTCTCTTACAGTGAGATGCATCTTTCATGCTACTGTGTTGGACATACTTAGTAATAACAAGGGGAAGGCTTGCTTCTTTTATAAATATTCCTCAAGTAATCCCCAATCTTAATATAACCTAAAGATTTTTCTAGCTCATTCATTATATTCCTCCCAAGATCATTACCAAAGCCATCAAACCCTTTAATAAAGAAATTTCACAGAAATGATGGCTTCCAAAAATGGCAGGGACACATTAAAGAGTTTAGAAACAAGAAACAAATACTAGACCTCCATAAATCTTTTTAAGTTTCTCATCATCATTATTATTAGCTCAGTGAAATCAATATATTAAAGGAGAGATAAATGTCAAGAATTGTTTCCCGTTGAATGTTTTGTTTTAAAACTGTGTATCACCACTGATGGATAAAGCTTTAAACGTTTGGACATGAGGTTGTTCATATAAACAACTTGCAGTTCACATCTCTTCCTGAGATTGAAACCAGACTAAAAGAGGAAATGTCTCTCTGGGGAGACCAAGGAGTGTCTGTGCTTTTAGAATAGAAGAGCTTGGTTTAAAAATGAGACTGATACCTGAATGATCCCTGGGACTTGTTTCTGCAAAACTAAAAGCAGGATTCATTTTCCACATTTTTATTTGGAGCAGTCCTGTGCCAAACCTGCCTTAATGATTTAAGCTGAGCTAAGTTTTGATGGCATATGAGAGCCATCATAAGACATAAGTTCCTTCCACTTTATTCATCCCCTCCCAATTCTCTCCAAGTTCTCCTTTGCATCTAGTTCCCTTCAAAACAATCCCTGTCTTCAGCAGCATCTTAACTGCAGCACTCCTATTGCCATCCTGGGAGTCTATTGCCATCTCATTTCTGCCTCTCTTTGTTGACTTCCCTGCAGTATGATGCTGAGCTGACCCCAAAACTCGAGGGAGTTTCACTTAATTTTAGAAAGCAGCCAAAGTGGTGAATTTCTTATCCAGATCCAAATCTGAAGTTTCCTGTGTCATTGGCCTTTTTGGTACAGCTTTCCAGCTTTGGCACTCCCACACTTCTTTCGTACATGCATTCCCCAATGCGTAGGAGTGCTGTTGTTTGGGTCAGAGAACTGGAATTCTGGAGTCAGGAACTCCCATTCTTCTAAATCACTCCCTTCATGGCCTTTATGACTAGCTGCTAACTTGTTTATCTAAAGACACTGACAGGGTGTTTCTCTTTTTTTATGCCAACTTGACACATAGTTGACTTAATTTTTGGAAGCTCTGTTTATCTAATTTAGAAACCAATAGCACTTTGAAGCTATGAAAATTGGCACAGAATTTCTTAAGCTGGCCTCTTGTGAAACTGAAGCATATTGATTCAACAGCAACTTTTGAAAATTAGATGTTTATACATCTAATTTATCCATCATCTACCTAAACAAAAGGCATATTTACTAACCTCACAGGATGGGGTTTGGTGCTTTTCCTTGCAGACCCAGCTGTCTTCCCAACCTTCTTATCTTCCTGATGTCCAGATGCTTTATTCTTCCAGTCACCAGGAGGGTCGTCAAAGGTCACAGCCTTTGGATCACTGAACTGGGTTAGCTTTGCAAATTGCTGTGGTCCTAAACCTTCTTGTCTTAGATAGCCGCAAAATGCTACTAACTTGGTTAACAAGTTTTTTTACCAGTTTATTATTACCTCCAGAAGTGCTGTTGTGCGTCACAGAGCAGTTATCACTCCTTTTAGTGCACTTACCATGTCCTCCAAATTTTGCAAAGCACTGCATGTTCTTTTACAGTAGCTCAGGAGCTAGCCTGCATTAGACACAACATGTTCTCCACTTTACTTTCTACTTAAGCAAAGAACCTCATCACAATGATTTTCCTTGCTTATAGGATGAACTATTAATTCAAATCGTCACTGCAGAGAAATACTAACATTCTCTCAGACAGTGCTGGAATTTGGCTTTCAAAATGTACTGGAAAGGCAGAGATAAAATTTATATTCAAGGCAATTTCTGTGCTGCACAGTAAGCCAAGCATCTGAGTTTTCCTTTCAGAAGTGCCCAGAGATGTATCGCCAAATCTCACCATTAAACCAGAAGACACGATTTTTGGTCTTTAATTTTGTTTCTCTCATGGGTTTGCATTTTTTCCAAATCTAATTTACATTTTATTCTACATCTGCCTTCTTAAGAGATCAAAGTGTTCATACGCTGTACAAATGTAGGTTTCCACACCCATTCCTATTTTTTCAGTTTTAGAAGGCACATTATAACATGTGAAATCAGTTTTTTGCAAAGCCAGTAGTAACAGAGGCAGATATTTCTGCAGATTAATAATTCTCTTTACTGTAAAACTCATGAATTCTTCTCCTCCCTTTTCCTTCTTCCCTCATGATTTCAAAGTCCACCCAGTGATTTCAGTGATCAAGTCACATTTATACAATTATCTGCTTCAAAGACATTTTTAAGGAGAAAATTAAAAAACAAAATAAAAGATGAATTGGCAACATGAACAATTTCCTCTTCACTTTAATCATTACCATAACCATTAAAAAAAAAAAAAGAGAGAGAGAGAAATCCTTCTGATTTGAAGTGGAAACCATCTTTTCTAACTTGGTGGTATGCACCACCACTATTATCACCACCACAAAAAACAAGAGTAGGAACCAGCAGTGGTGCATGAATCTAGATCAGTCAGCTCCACAAAAGAGGGTTCTTTTGAGAACACAGTTATTTTGGGTTTCCTGTCCCTAACTTTAGTGTTCTGAAAGTTACGTGTTTGCTCTGAATTAGTCATGTAGGCTTTCTCTGCAGGCAGTGGAGAGAGATATGTATATAGATGAGTACAGATCACCCTCTGGAACTGGCTGTGTCTCTCCATAGATTTCAGAGGGACCTACATGACTGGCTTGGAATAGATGTCAGCTTTTTGATGGGTAAGTATAGGTGAGATGAATCTCGGTCTCCATGTTTTTGTAATGATAGAGCTATATTATTACCGTGTATGTAATCTATTTGTGCATCATTTGCACATCTATTTGTGCATTACATAGATACACATATAAATGCATATAAATAAACAATATATGTATATTTATATATATATAATAAACAAATTCTACATGCTAGATATATTAAAGTTGGGTTAAGGAAACATAAACATACAGTTCAGAATGTTTTCTTGCAACCCAACTAAATTGCTGTGTCTCTTAAATTGAAAACCAACATGCATTTGTTTGCTCCTTGCAATTCAACTCAATCTGGTCCAGCCAAAATGATTTACTACCAAAGGTCACCATGCCCATGTAATGACATAAACATGCCCAGGTAGCAATTTAACTCCAGCACAACAAGGCTAAAGCAGTGCTGTGGCCAGGGAGAGCAGCAAGCCAGTCCAGGAAGCAGGAATCACAAATGCTGGAGCCAGCGATGGTATCTGAGACCTTGCATAAATTACTGGAGCAGTTCACAGCCTTTATCAACATTTTGCATTACAAACCAAAAAAGATTGAGTCAAAACAATGAAGCACTTTTCTCCCTAGTCCTTTAAAGGAATGTAAGCAGAAATAAAGAAACCCATAAACTATATCAAGAATATACAAATATTTCTAAATCTCCTCTGAATTCCTTTAAAACTACTTATTAAAAAAAAAAAAGATGGTGAAAATGTTCAACTAAATGTATTAGTAATTTATTGTATTATGAAACAATATCTGTATTATAATGCATTATTAAGCACACAGAGCAGCTATGGAGTTGGCAACCATGATCTGATAAATCATATGATACCACACAATATGATAAATGGCCCATCCAGGTGAGATGTGGAGTATAGAAAAATTCAGAGCCTGTGCAGCCAAAGCCTGGAGCCAAAGCAGAGCTAGTGGAGCAGTGCGGCATGCATTTCTTTTCCTGGAACCTCAACACAGATGGTAGCTCTAATTACAGGCTACCAGCCTCAGCAATTCCTCCTTCACACATTTTTATTTTGGTTTGTTTTCAAATGATATATTTCTTCTTCGGTACCATAAGGACAATAAAATGATAGTCTGAGGCTGCTGTTATTAGAATTTCTAAACAGCAAGCAAAAAAAATATATGTAGGTGAAAAGGCTATTTCATTTTATTTTTTAAACACTTGAAAGCCTTAAATTTCATATATCCTACAAGCCTTTGTGGAAATTGTTAAGAAATGCAGATAATAACCTTTCTTGGCCTCTGTTAGTGGAACACCCTTTTTATTGCAGTGAGCAGTGTAATTGCACAGAGCTTGAAGTTCCTCTTATGAATGAAACGTATTGATATGTAGAGATGTATGAGTATGACATAACCATATCCTTGTTTTGTTTTCATTTTTATGGAGTTCTAGTATTGCTTGGTGCTAGTAAATGAGTATGCAGTTTCCCCTAGGCTTTTCTGGTCTTGCCTTTTCAGACTTGCTACAGGCTCTCCAGTGAGAGGCATGGTGTGCAGGCTGGGCAGTGCTCATCTTCCCATGGTAATGCCCATTAGCACGCAGCTGGACCAAAAATGTCAGTACAGATGTGTTGATTTGGAACAACTTCATTTTAGCAGATTTGCCTTTGAGCTTATTACACTTTGCCCATTTTGAATTAAAAATATGGTAGAAAAACCTGTTATTACTCAGTTGTACTTCAGTACTGTATAGGACATCGATGACCAGAGATAAATATTACTAAAAAAAAAATCAGCACAGTCATAAAAACAATCTAGAAAAACAAAAAGCAATCATCCCCCTACAGAGCTGGTCATCCACTTTAGCTAATAAAACATTGACAGAAAACACTGTGTTCCAGGGACAGCATCTTTTCTGTATCGTTATTGCTACATACTACTTAGAATTTCTTTAAAAGGTGGGGAGCTGGAACAGGGAGAGAAATCCTGGCAGAAGCACACAGATTTCTTAGATGGAGTCCACCCACTGAGATGTTTGTGGAAGCAGCTGTAGGCAGAAGAATGACACAAGTGGGATCTGAAAATGATCCTCGGAATAAGTGAAGCAACGCGAGCACTCAACTTATCTCCACCTTTAGGCTGTACCAAAAAGAAAAGTAACGCTGCACTATTTCCAGCTAGAAAGTGTGTTGTGAAATCCTCAGTACTCCTCATCAGTCTATTTTGGAAAACATTTTTGATATTAGAAACATTGATTAAATGATTAGAAAAGCCTTTTTTTTTCTCATCAAGGTCATTTACCTGCTATTGTAGACAACCATATCATGATACTTTATGAATACAGTTATCAAAAATCAGCTTCAAACTGTGGTTATGGACCCCAGTAATTTCCTTGAAGTCCAGCTGAGACTCTCACTCCTTTCATTGCTAGTCCTTTTTGTGTCCAACATGAATGATATCACATTTGTTTTATAGCCTTGTGCCACATTGCCCTGCAGAAGAAGGGTCCTTTTCCTCCTGGAGACATGCTTGGAGAACTAAATGGTATCTTCTTTAAGGCTTTCCTTTGCTAGCAAAGTCTTTTTAACTTCTGTCATGTGATGGGTTCTCCATTCCCTGGTTATTGTCCTAGTCTTTGCTGTCACCTATTCCTTGAGTTCACCTTTCAGTGGTGGAGGTAGAGACCGCTCTACAGTGCCCTCTGTAATCATGCCAATAGCTCTTTAACCACAAAATGTACCATAAATCCATGGTAACTCTTCAAAAATATTGGCCCAGGAGAAGCACGTGGACATGTAATATTCCTATTTGGTTGAAATCCAGACTCATGGGTCACTAAAGATTTCTACTTTATTCAATGGAAAAGTAACTTGAATATTTTTCAACTTACATGATCGACCTTCTCAGCATGCAGCTAAGTGTATCTGTTTCTTAATGATACTAAAAAGAGAAAAATTTTATAGAAGTGGGACTTGTGGGAGTGATTGTTCCAGGCTGAGAAACTGTGTATTAGCTTTATTAATAATGTGATAAATCCATAATAAAAGCACAATCTATTATTTGTATTCTTTGGACTCTGAAGTCCAGTGTCTCCTTCAGACAAAGAAAGAAGTCTGCGTCCCTGCCCATCCTGTCTTCCTCAGCCAGGGGAGGAGCCCAGGATCCCTGCCAATCCTGCCCTCTTCTCCTTTTCTGTTTTTATAAGACACTTTACGTACATAAATTTTTGCTTAACATTTTATATTGTCATGTGGGTATTTTTAATGTAAAAAATACCTACCCTGGAGTTGGAAGAGAAAGCTGTGAGATGGTTTAATATTTATCCCCATTCAAATGTGACTGTCTGTTCTGCAGGATGCCAGGTGCTTCAAACACTGCCAAACATATGGCAGGGCTGCAGTGCAGCCGCCTTCGACGGGGAGCTGAGCTAATAGCCCCACATGCATTTCATTTAAAATATGGACAACTATTCAATCAAAATGAATTTTGTCATCTTGGTCAGGACTGCATTCAATCTGCGTCGAGACATGAAAGGACACTCCGCTGCCCATATTTTATAACAATGACTCATTCAGCTGCTATAATCCCAGTCAGATACAGTACAATGCTATTCCTTGCCTGTTTCTTTTCTTTCAGCTGTAACTTTTCCTCTGCTACGCACAAAACTCAGTGGTTGTCAAGAAGGTCTTGTTAGCACCTGCTTTAGGGGCTAGCTACTTATATCCAAGGCTTTGCACTTTCATACCGTTTTTCCTCTCTAACTCTGACCCTTTTTCTCCATGTATGGAAATGTATCTCATCTTTCCCTTGCAGCTACAGGACAGGAAAGCAGCTACAGTTACAGATCTGTATGACACAACCTTTTTGCCTGATTTTTCTGATGAAAAATGTATAAGCAAGTAGAAAACATTATTATCCCAAAGCAATTCGTATACAAAAGCATAACAACCCTACTAACCCCAGCAGAGGCAGCAGATAACTCAGCCGTACTGTTTTTTGTTTAAAAGGGATTTACCTTCTATTTCCTAGACTGGTTCCAATGCTCATTAAAAGATTTGGATCAAAAAAGGCCTTAGTGAAATCCTAGACCAAGTGAAGAGTGAACCTCCTCCAAAAAAAATCAGAAATAATAACTGGGAGAAATAAGCATATAAATTAATCTGTGGGGCTCATTAGAAAGATATGCTCTGTTTCAGGAACTAGACTAACTTAGATATGAAAGGCACAAAGCAATTTTGAGGTAATGATCAAATTGAATGAAGAGATATTATTTGTTTTAAAAAATCATAATTAAATAATCAAACATTCAGTGCCAGGCTGAATTTGTATCAGGATACGCAATTTCCCCTAATTCAGCAGGAGAAAAAAAAAAGGGGGGGAGGAAATAGCAACTATATGTAGCCCACAAAAAAATTAATTATATATATACACATATACATATATATATAAAAACATATTACTTCTCTCTGTTACTCCCTCTCCTCCCACCCATGTTGGGCGAGTGAGCTCAAGACGTTAGATGCTGGGTTCCAAGTGGGATCGCCCAGCTGAGCACTGGGGACCCAGCTCTCCCCAGCCAAGGGGGCTTCGCTGGTGACATACCCGCTGGCCCCAGGTCCCAGTGGGTCTGAACACACCGTGACAGCCACCTTCACCACAGCCAGCCCAAACCTGCAGGGCAAAGTGATGGGGAGATGCAGGCTGAGGCCACGGAGGTGCCCAGAAGCTGAGTTTGGGTTTCTTTAAATGGCTCGGCATTTGGTTCTTGTTGGGGCGGAGGGAGCCAAAGGAGGAGCTACGGGTAGATTATTTCGGCTAAATAATCAGCAGACTGAAGTAAGTGGCTAGACCACAGGTATTTGGAGACAGCAACTGTAAACTTGGTGAATGCACTGACTAAAATAGCTTCCCAACAGCTGCAAGTTATTATGTAAACACTGGGCTCTTGCATCCTTTATTAACAGTCACTGAGGAAACCGCTCAAATTTATTTTGTCTTATGCACAGCATTATGAAAAATTATTGAAAAACTATTCTTCTATAGATCGTTACAGCATTTCTAAAGACACAGTATGTTATAAAAATGCAAGCTAATTAAATTGGGCTAGACCTTATTAAAAGTCCAGTTTTTTTCTAAATCGATAAACTGTATTAGGGAAATCCAAAAGGAAGAAATACTTGTATCTACCTATGTACTCATAGCTGTTACTTGCAATCACAGTAAACCATTTGAATTTAAATTATTATGCTTAAGGACAATGAATGTGACTACTTCTTATCCTCTATGTGTGTGCAGGGAAAATAATCTCCTGATGAGGGACTGAAAGTCACTTATGCCAAGGTCAGCAAACATCTTGTTCTGATTCACAGATGGGGAGAGATGCGCTCCTGAGTGAGTACCACATCTGACCGTGTTCATCATCTCTGTGAGTGATAACAGCTGGACATGGCTTAACATGCAACCTTATGGGCACAGGCTACCTCTTACCAGCTAAGTAGCTTCTGAGGTCCCTCCAGTGTGAATATGTCTACATTTATAGAAGCAGATCACTAGATAAAACAGGTGACAGTCTATTTCCATCCCATTTAACCAGCCAGGTATGTGCTCCCACTTGGGTGCATAACATGTTTTGAAAGAAAACTGAAGAAGGAAGGAAAATTCTGCTAAAGGCATGAAAGTTATACAGTGTCTGTCCTGTATAATGAGTGAAAGAGAGAAAAAAACTTCTGCTTAAGATTATAACAAATAAAATGCAAAACAGAGTCACAGGCTATGGAGCATATTTTCAAACAGATGAGCAGAGTTGAGCTGAACTCCTGACCGGCCAGGAGACACAAAGATCCTCATCGGCTGTAAAATGAAGCCTTACAGTTTTCTGAATGAGGTTGCATGGTAGGCTAAGGAGGACATCCTGGTATCAGAAGTTTAAACTTGTGATGAGTCCCTTTGTCCTTTGTCTCCAAAAGAAGGAGGCATTTGTTCATTGTGTTCAGATGCACCACAGCTCTATAATCTTATGCCTCAGACTTTTCTTGGCCTTTGTAGAGACCTTTTCTTTCCTTTCTTCCCACAAACTTGACTTCGATGATTTTTTTGGCTGCCATTTGAAGCATCAGAGATAGGTATCAGCTTGAGACAGGACAGGCTACACTGGTGCTTCTGAAATATAAAACTCCTGAATACCTTTGAGATATACCCAGAAGGATATACATACCACCTGCCAGATCTAGGGTTGCAAAGGCATTTTCCCAAAAAATCAGATGGGTGGTAATGATCGAGTGTTATCCTCCTTTCTCTGCAGGACAGTGTGTTGTAATTGTTAGGATCACCTGATAACTAACTAACAGCGTTACTGCTAAGGAAAACTGAAAGCAGCAGTGAAACCCTTGATCCCCCCAGCTGTCTCTGTGATGTCTACCGGTGTGTTTGGGCCTTTTGCTATAGATCTGCAAATTGTCCTATGGAACTGGCAAGTTTCTGTGGCTCCTTTGTGGCTCAACGTTTATTGAATGGTCAAATGCAGTAATAGGGGACTGGGCTCAGTGATCTAAATGGTGCTTTTCAACCCATGTTCATACAATAATTTTACTTTTTGAAAGGCTGGGCAGCTATGACAGAAAGGTAAGCGATGTCCCACAGTAAGGGCATCAGGAAGTGGCAGATTTTCAGCATGCTTAGTTTCCAGATGAATGGCCTGGTGGTCTTTCACTGGGAGCTGAGGTCATGAGTATGTTTGTAATATGACCAGGACAGATCTGCTGAATTACCAAAACCAATCTTTTCTAAAAATACACAGCTGCAAAATTCAGTGTCTGTTTTTGCTCTGATGCTGTAAAATTCCTATGCATTTATTTCACAAAAGCTTCTATTTCAATATGTCTTAAATATCTTATTAAAAGAATTATTCTGCTATTATCATTTAATCCAGTGTGTTATGAACATGACATTTGACAGCCTATGGTTGAAAATTCCAGCTGCCTTTCTGGATTACAAGCATAAAGTTTTACAGCTGTATGTGGCAAGCCTGTAGGGTCAGCAAAAAAGAAGCCTGAATTTTCTATGCAGATCAGTAAAGCTGCTGCTGAATTGTTATTCTTCTCCTTAGTGGGAGTTCCAAGAGACCAAATGAGCTGACTTATCTTGTCTTCGCTATTGGACCTATCTCTGAGGGGAAAGGTCAAAAATAAGACATGGCAGGGAGTACAGGGAAAAGGTTGAGCATGCTTTGAAGTCTTCAGCCTGGTGTGGCAGCCTAAAATGCAGGTGTGAGGGTCTGGTTGGAGGGCCATCCTGATTCCCAGTCTAGAGAAATGCTCATGTGAAACTTTTTCCCTGTGGGAAGATATTTTTTCAAGTGGTCAGGCTGAAGCAGGGTGAGGGTTGTGCTTGGCAGCAGGTGGTGACTTCTCTGGAAATCAGTGATGAGAAGAAAGGCAGACAAGTTATCAAAGAAACCATTGGCCACTGCCCAGACGTTGCTGCCCTCCATACAAACAAGGATGTGCAGTGGTATGTCTTCTACCATCGAGGTCATGACACAGCAGGGTGCTCACAGCTTATCTGTGATAAGTCAGGAAAAAAACAGGAGTGAGAAAGCCAGAGAAGTAGTTTACCCAGGGGGTAGACAAGTAGATTCACAATGCTAACATTTGCTGGCGATAGCTCTGGTCTTCAAAGTCCCCAAGATATGGTGCAGGACTTCATTATGCTGTGTAAACCCTGAACAAAGAAACTGTCGCTACCCCAGAGTTTTACTGAGTAGTAATTTCATCTGAGTAATTTCATCCAGGCAATTTAAACCTTAATCTCAATAGATCAGACTACTAAAATGTGAATAATACCGAAGGTACAAAGTTCATTTCATTTATTTATTCTGAAAAGGTGGAAGAGCGTCCGTTTAGGAAATAGACTTTGGGCATCTGACAACCAGGTGTGGCTGAGAGATATGTCACAAAACTAAGAGCTGGTTCAACATCTGTTGATTTTGTTCGTTATACTGATTTCATGTCATTATACCAGTTGTCCATGGAATATATTGAACACTGTCCAAATAGTTAAAATTCTTTAGAATTTTGAGTTACAAAAATCACAGCTTGTGATGAGGACTGAAAAATATCAGATCAGGAAATACAACTCTCTCTCTCTCAACACCTGAATAGTTTTTTTTCTGAAAAACAGCCAGTAAAGTCACCTTCGATGGCTTTAAATTTATATTGATAAACAAAATTGCGATGTATTAAAAAGGTTGTCACACATGAAAAATACTTCTTCTCCTAAAAGGCCAACTTTTGTTCAGTGGCAATGAATAGTTCAACTAAAACACACAAGAAGGCACAGAAGTCCTGCTCTTTTTTCTTGGGTTATCTCCTGGGGAAGATCAGGTGAAACATGAAAGCTAGGCAAGAAGTAAATGGGGACAGTAAAGAAGCAACGGAAAAGGTAGGAAAGAGTGTGTTTTAGCCATGAGGAGTACACTGTTAATAAGCCAGCTTCCCAGAAACAGGGATGACGCGGCCCTTCCAGCACCATCCCGTGCAATCAGGCATGGAGCTCAGGCTGGAGTGCAGGCTGTGGGGAGACATGAGTTCACGGTTTTGAACAGCAAAATAAACCCAACCACTCCAGGTTTGCCGTTTTCCTTCTCTTTCAATTTGTACTCTACAGTTGTGAATATTTCTGTAGATTAAATTACTCTTCCTTTCTGAACAAGTCTATGCAGCTGCTTTACTTCCAAGCAGGACGGTCCCTGTGCCACCATAGTCCTCCGAGCAAACAAAAGGGGAGGAGAGGGAAGGAAAAATAGGATTTGCATCAGAGTAGCTCCTTGAGGTCTCCAAGAGGCAGGCATCCCACTGTGCTGGGCTCAGGGCAGGACACAGGGCTCACCCAGCAGCTCTCCTGCTGCCTGGGGCACAGGAAAGGTGCCAGCAGAAACAGGCAGAGATGGGAAGCGCTGGTGGTGAGGAAGGGAAAAGGGACTGAATAGATTCCTCTGATAAGTGGAGATTAATTTTGCTGCACAATCATAGTTTAGAAGCAATCTGCATCATTTTCATTTAAATGCCAGTGGGCCAAGGCTGAGCCCCTCCTCTTTTGTCACCTGGCAGGTCAATGGCACAGCTGGGGATAAAGCCCAGGGTTGCAATTAGCACCCCTCCTTCAGTCTTTTTGTGCCGGGTAATAAGGCTGGGGAAATATAAAAGGGCATAAAAAACCTTGACTGGAAAGGCAGGGCTCCCCAGGCAGGGGGCACAGACACAGCCATGCACTGGCCCCAGAGGATCTCCTGAGACTCTCCAGAGCTGCAACTGTGCAGTGACCTCCTGGTGGGACAGCGTTTGGGCACCAAAGTGCACAGAGATGCTAAGCAGCCTTCAGGGCAATCCAGCAGTGACAAGACGAATCACAGTGACCTGAATCTGCGTGGGAGCCTCCACAAATCCAGAAGAGGAAAAGGTATTTAAGCCACTTCACCCTACCTGGCTTCTGGGCTAGACTGTGCCTAAGTTGGCATGGGTCAAATGTTTCCCAGGTGTGAGTGTGTGGGTGTCAGTACCGAGCATTT
Organism: Falco naumanni; assembly: GCF_017639655.2. Classification (NCBI taxonomy): domain Eukaryota; kingdom Metazoa; phylum Chordata; class Aves; order Falconiformes; family Falconidae; genus Falco; species Falco naumanni. The sequence continues at coordinate 37,670,724 of NC_054057.1, forward strand.
GACTTCTGGTATCATTTTCCGCTCGAACAGCTGTTCCCATCTCCACTGGGGAGGAGGCAGGTGTGAAGCCAGAATGTGCTGTCCCCAGGTTGCCGAGGCTGCCCAGGGCCAGGCAGTGTCCAAGCACTAACCTTCATGTTTTCCAGAAGGCTCCCTGAAGCCTTCTCACCTCACATGCAGAATCCTTGCTCACAGCACCTGCAACCGGGGGTTTGTTTACAGAGTAGCTTTCATTAAATTTTGATAAAAAATCGTTGCTGGTAGGAACCACTTTTCTCACCACCAAGACTGTCCCTTCTCTAACACGAAACATGTCAGTGGCAGCCAGTGAATTACAGCAGGCATTCGGGGGCTGGGGTAAAGTGAGGAACGCAGAAGTGGCCATGGGATTAAGGGGAGCAATATTAATCGAATTATTCTAATTGCAAGCAGAGGTGTGATCTCTGGAGTCTTGCTACCACAGAACCACAGAAGGGATGGGAAAAGGTGATCGGGTCCAGCTCCCAGCTCCAAAGCAAGGCTGCCAACGCTGACCCTTTCACGGCAGATGTTTGTCTGAGCAGTCCTTGGCAGGCTGGTTACCGAGATCCTGCAGTCTGCCGCTGCAACCTTGCTCCTGCACTTACCCATCTGATGGTGAGAAACAGTCACTTCAGTCCCTGGCAGCTTGAGAGCACCCAAATCTGGCTTTGAGCTTAAGCCCATCCTTAAAAAATGTGCTCCAGATTTTAACCTTTTCCTTTTGAAAAACTAAAAACAAATAAACAATCTCCTCCCTAATAAGGTGTATTTAAGGGAAGAAAAGTTTCACATCCTTTTAATTGTTCCCCTGTTTTTTTTTCCTTGTGTTACTCTTTCCTGCCTCCTGTAACAAAGCAGGAGGTGTGATATAAACAGCAAACTAAAAGCAAATTCCAAGCACAGCCCCTGATGAGATTCTCTCTCTAACAACTGGTTTTAAACCTCAACTTTCCCAGGAAGAACAATTTTACCAAATGCCTTGTAAAACAAAGGAATATGAACCCCTCAGCAGTGAAGTGGTCGACTTACCAGGGAGACAACAGTGGGAATGTAATTTCCATCAATAAAGCTGATTCAACCTTTTCTATTCATGAAAATTTTGATGGATTATGTGAGAAGCGTACACACCATTACATTAATGCAGTAAGATGTTCTTTGGCAGCTCATCCCTAAGTACCTCTGCAGGACTATTCAGGTGCTAGCAGCTTTGTCCAAGTCTACAAAACTCATGACGACAGTAAAATGGAGATATCTGAAACCACTACCACTAAAGAAGTGTTGCTTCAGCTGAGTGGAGCACATCACTGTCCAGAGACATGGCTGCTTTATACTTACCCTAATACTTCTACTGGGTGGAAATCAGACAGTCAGCATTGTGCTGAAAAGTACTGGCTTTGCTGCTTAAGAAAAGCGTGTCTCCCTTCCAGAAATGGATGCATGGCTACATTGACTGATCTTGAATCAGATATAGAGGTGTAAGGAGAGTGTAGATCTGAAAGGGAACTTGTTACCCTCCAAACAAACCCAAACCAAACAAGAGGGGTTTCTGCCTTCTGCAGCCAGAAGGACAGAGCCTGCAGAAATTATAACAAGGCACTGCTGTGACTCATTGCATCAATAACCATTTCCCTTGGTATCTGAGCTGCCTGCTGGATTTATCTGTTTTCTTTTGTCTTACATTTGGTCTGTGAGAAAACTGGGACTGAAACCATCTTCTCTGTTTGGACAGGACGCATCAAGCTCAGAGAGAGCTAATTGCTACCCTAATACAAAATAATACACAATAACAATCATCATATGACTGAATATTGGGAATGATGGCAAGGCATGCTGTTCCCCTCTGGTAGCAACTGATGTTGTAGCAAAATTGGGTAATCATCATCCACTGCTGAACAGAGCAGAAAAGGCTATGTCCTGCATTTATATCAGTTGGGGTGCTCTCCAGTTTATCTGTGAAGTCAGGCTTGCAGGCTCTTGAAATATAATTTGGGAGATAACTGGATCAGTTCTTCCCAGCGGATGCAAAGCAATGAAGGCTCTGATGAAAGACAAAGGGAGAAGGATTTGGTCACTGAAGAACATAAGTTCCAAATTAAACACAAGAAAAAATAAAGCTCAGAGAAAGGCTTTAGGAAGGAAGGGGGTAGAAAAGCAGAGATAAAGGAAAATAAAGAGATACTGTGGAAGCAGCATAGCTGTCTGTTGGAGTGCATGTCGTCGGGCATGGAAATGAAAGGAGATGTCGTCATTCCGTTTTCTGTGCACTGAATCTTTAAATGTAGATGAATATCTTTCCCTGCTGTGGGGGCAGCTCCAAGGCAGCTTCTGTCTTGTGTTTCAGTGCAGATGCAGAATAATACCAGAGGAAGATGGTTTTCTCCTCTTTGCTGACCAGCAACTTCTTTTAATTTTTTACTTTTTTTAATGTTCCCCTTCTACAAGAAATTAAAGCAGTCTAGTCTGGAAGATGTAAGGGCTATATTCTGTCAAATAAGAAAATTCAGTCTTGTGGGAATTGCTGATAATATGACAGTGCTGGGCACCTACTGCCAACCAGTTAGAACCATCCCTGCTGCCAGATGGTACTGGGATTGTTTCATCTACCAGGAAGACAGGACCACAGGACACACGGACACCCGTGCTACAGTACAGCATACACACCCAACTTTCTCCTGCCCCTGTTTGGATTACTTCTACCACTACCCAAACTCAAAATCCTCAAAATCAAAGCATGCCATCAGTAGTCAGTTCAGAGCACATCATGCCCTGAAGTGTAGTCAGAATGACTCAGAGTGCAGCTTTTCTTGTCCAGCTCTGTTTTGAGCAAGCCATAAATCAGTAGGGTCACAGTCTCAGCTTTTGCCTTGGGCTCCCCATAATATTACTGCCTACAGTTCATAAGCCATAATGCACTGTCCATATACGTGCCCTATCTCTCTCTGAAAGTCTCTACCCTTTGCATAATTATATGCAAACGTGGTCACTGTTCCACAGACCTTTAACTAGCATGAAACCCCTCAAATATCACTTGCAGTAGGAGATCCTAAGGGTTATTCTCATTCCATTGTGAGCTTATCCAGAAGCTAAAAGTCATGCACATATTTTTTTTCTAAATATGCAATAATAGCCAAAGTGCACACTTTTATCCATTAACTTCATATTGATGTAGACAGCAAAACCTCACTGGGCTGAATTTTAACCTGAGTTCAATTTGTGCGCTTCAGTGCAGGTGAATGCGTGAAGCTGGGCACTAATTTTGACTCATACATGAGAAACAGAAAGGCTGTGTAAAACATACTTGTGACTATGCAGGAATTAAATATACGAAAAATTACAATGGTGTAAGTCTACCCATGAAGAAAATGACAGCCTATGGAAACAGCAGCTTGCAGCCCCCTTTTTCCCCATGAGCGACATGAATTGTTTTGAAAACGTTAAGTCTGACTACTCACTACATTGGCTCCCTATAGAGCTTCTCTTCAGATTCATGCTCCCAGTAAATGGCCTAAAAAATTTGTGGAGACAAGGAATGCACATGACTGCTGAATTACTTTGGCATGAAAGATCCCTCTGTAACAAGAAATGATGTATTTTGTGCAAGACAGAGAGCCTTCCAGGAAGGAAAGCCAATGCTGTGGACATCATTTGAACTGCCCTGTGCATTTGATAAGGTCCTTAATCCACTCCCATTAGTAAAAAGAAAAATGGGGGAAAAATAGAGTAAAGCATAGCATCTCTAACCTTCCAGAAATGTCTATGTACATGAAGAGAAAGCAAAACTGGGAATGACATGTAAGTCATGTTACTTTCTGTCCCCTCAGAAACCATTCAAATGAAAGCATTCAGCTATAGTGGTGCATGGCATATAAGAACTTGAACAGAATAAAAAAGAATATCTATTAGAAAATGACATACAGAATAAAAGGAAATGTATAGCCTTTCAATGTCTAGGTCACCAGGTCAAATCCAGCTCACATGAGCAGTGATGGAGGTCATTGCCATTTGAGGGTTTCGTGATCAATATGAAGTTGGCTACTGAGCCACGAGCTGCAACATCAGAGCTGTTGTTCCTTCCCAAGAAATGAAGGTATGACATTGTTTCTGAAATCCTTCTCTCATTTAAAATTCCAGGGAAATGCATGTCCATCTTGAATGCTGTGCTACTTTGTGTCTCATGCAGAATTATTGCTAAACAAGGGTGCAGTAAAAATACATTTGGTTTTACACCATTTAACAGCTAAATTTCACTGGTACAAATGCCATGCAGGATACAAACCAGTGGAAAATCAGATCTGTAATAAAAATTCTCAACCAATGGAAACTATTCTGATACATTTACCTTTAAGAAACTCTGGAGCGTACTTACAGTGGCATTAAAAATATCCAAAACATTTACGGAAGAAGAATCAACAGTTAAAAACTCAAGTGACTAACAGCGCTCATGATTATAGTTTCAGAGGGGTAGACAGTCCTTTAGACTTCCTCATTGCAAACATGCCATAACATTGAAGTGATTTTCTAAGTAGCTCCAAAATGTGATTGGTTTCCCACCATGTTTTTAAAAATCAATAAAGTATTTTCAGCTACAAAAGGCTTTGAAGAAATTTACTGGGAACATTGAATAAAGACGGGTATTTCCATTTTTTATGAGATTTTTACAGTGCTGAAATTAAGCTAGCAGTATGCAGGCTGTTGGTGGCAAGTAAAATACTCGCAACTACAACGAGGAAGAAAGGTAACCAAGCTTTTCCAAAGAAGTAAACTTGGGTTTGCCTCTGCAAAACCCATCTGTGTCATGCATGCCACGATGAACAGTAGGCTGATCTTTCACTCTTTTCAGAAAGTGAAAGAAATCCCATTCAATGACACCCCTTGTCAAAAAATACACATTTAGCAACTGAGTTGGAGCTCTGAAAGTGAGAGAATGATACACTTAAAAGAAAAGGCTCCGCACCTCACAGTCTAAACAAAACATGCTTGTACTGGCAACCTACTCATGTCAGCAGGACAAGTCTTGCGTGTGTGAATGAGTCAGTAGAGGACCCGTGCTATCAGGCCCTACGTGGTCATGTCACTGAATTTAAAGAGTTAAGTAAAGTGAGTGTGAATTTCACAATGGAAAACACAGTCACCGGTAACTTCTTTGCCGGTGGGAGATGCAAGCTGGGCCAGCCACATGCCGTGGCTGAGACAACCAGCAGTTAGGCATTCCTGCAGAGCTCTGACCCACCACCACTGCCATGTGGATGGACCGCGGACTGTCCTGCCCAGGTGCCACCACCAGCAGGACACAGTCTGCCATCTTCTTCCTTATTACCACAGGTGTTACCTTTTGCCATGCACGTTAAATGCCTTCATTGCAATACTACTATGCCACTTGGCACTTCTTCAGCATCTTTCCTCCAGGGTTTGCATTTACCTCACCATTGCCCCACGCTGCAGATCACAGACCCAAAGCAAGGTCATGGCAGGAATCGGTAGCCCTGGCTGGCACCGCAGCAGGATTATTTGCCTGCCCTCTTTCTGCATTACCCAGAAAATTATTCTCCAAAAGAACTAGTATGGTACAGACACATAATGCTCCCTTTTGAGAGGAACAATCTTAAAATACTTACTCATTCTTGCTTGGCATTCTGTCCTCCCCAAGCAATTTCATAGGGTGGAGTATTTTAACAAGAATTCTACATGTGATATGAGGACGAAACTGGTTTTTTTTTTCTCACGAGCGAGAAACCAAGTGAACAAAGGATCACTTGGTGCTATTTCTAAAACCAAACTGTCCTCAGGTGCTTGCAATCAGGAATACCATTGTAATATTAGGATGAATCAATACATCTTCCCTCTGACAATGATCTTTATACAGTCTTTTATGCAGCAAAATTTTAGCAGCACTTACTTGATACTTAGCCTTACAACAGTTTCCTTGGCACAGATTTTCATCCTCCTATCCCCGTATTTTGAAATGTTTAGCAATTTCTTCTTGAATCCATCTGTGTCACTGCTTAATTATGGATTTTAGTTGGGAGTAAAATGCATTTCAGTCACAGTCAACTTTAATTTTTCCCATTGCAACTACACGTTATCTATGGGAGGATAGGTGTGAGGGGGGAAATGGAGGTTAGCTAGATAAATTTTGCTTGAAGAAGGCTTCATTTTGCAAATGATTAAATTCATGCAGTGTAAGATAAAGGCTTGAAAGCTGGCATATGCAGGCTTGAAGACTGAACCTGGCCCCTCTTGCCGAATCCATCAGGCGTATCAGAACACCCGTTGATTCTACCACCAGGCAGTTTGGAGATTTATAGGCTCCTAACCTACACTGCAGTGATGGCGATCAGAAACTGTAAAAAGAAGTCAGAAGTCCGGCCCCACGAGGAGGTTTGAAGATATGCTGCCTCCGTTCTGCAGTAGACAAAGCATCAAAGTGCCTCGCAAGAAACTCTGCATCCTTTCAGCCGCCCTGGAGGTGATATTATTAAGCTTCAGTGGGATAAATCGAGTGAGAAACTGCTCAGCAACATGAGCAAGGGCTCCACAATCCTGCTCTATATTTTTGTTTCTGGAAGCCATTTTTTTAATCTCTCTGTAGATGAGGGAATTAAATGCTAACTTTCGCCTCCTCCCCCACTCACATTGCAAGGCTTATCTAATGCACGTTCATGTGAAGTCTGATTCCCCTGCTAAATGTTTCTACTCTCCTACCCAATTTGGCATACAGGGAACAGAGCACAAAATAAATTGATTTGTACAGGTATTAAAATAGATTATAATCTACACAGAATTGGAAAGCAGACACTGTATGTTAGCCAAGCAGATGATGCAAACTATAATTATTTACAAAGGGTTTCAGACAGCTGGGTATTAGCAGGAAGCAGATCATGTTAGACAGCAAGAGAATTTCATATTTACCCATCCAATGACAAAGAATGTCCAAACTTAATAGTGAGATGATTTGTATATCCAGGAATGATTGATTTAAAACATCAGTATGAATATTGAGAGTCAAATTTTCATACAAAGGCACTTGATTTAGCTATTCCTGCAAACCATGCCCACGATGAAATGTACCCATTTCCAGTGCAGACCAGAATTTTTCATCCGGGCACCAACCGCAAATAAATGCCTCATCCAGAACATACAACTAAACATATGCACGCAGCGCCAGCTAGATATTTCTGCTTAAATCCACAGATACCCACCACCTAGAGGAAAATATTGACATGCTGACATATGGCTGATAAATATGCAATGCAAGTATCACCAAATTGCCACCTCCAGCATGCAGTTAATAAAGGAGAGCTCTAGGAGGGCACATTAACAGTCATTCTCTCCCTTGGAAAGGCTGTTGTCTTGAATATTTGAGAGTACTGTTACCTGTTCAGCCTGCCCCTCTCCGCTGTCTCTGCCCATGCTCCGGCGTGACATGGGAACATCAGGGCAGCCATCAGCTCATGCCACCGCTCCGACCGGACCGCAGCAACAGGCAATGCTGGATGCCCAGAGAAGAGCATAAAACCAGAACAGGCACACAGTAATCTCTCAGTGCAGTATCCACAGTGACCGTACTTTTATATTAACTGAAATTGTGGAATGAAAATGAAAAACCTTGCCTGAAGAAAAAGGAAGCAAGCTGTGAAGATGTCAACTAAAAGACTCCCTTTTGTGCGTGAAAGGAGGAGGTTGTTTTTCCAAGGGCATGAGATGCTTTTACACAATCAGGGCTATAGAAACTGCAAAAGAAATTGTATAGCAGGTTCTTTAATCAAATGCCTATGACAGCTGAATTAAAACATTATTTAATGGAGTTAGTTCTGAGATTTGAAGTTTGTTTCTCTTTGTTCCACAGCCCAGGAGACCGCTCTGGTTTTTATGCCTCCCTGATGTATGAAATCACTGTAGTGTCCTTTACACTGCTTCAGGAATAACGGAGGCTGGAAAAATACTTTTCTCAGGTAATAAACTTGTAGCTGGCCTGAATTTTTTTCCCTTCTACACAGAACACACAGTCGGACAGACGGCTCTCCTTAGTCAGCAATGACCAGTGCACAGCTCTGACCAAAATGTTGTTTCAGCTTATTTTGAAAGGTGTCTTTTAAGAACAAGGTAAGCTCCAAGGAAACTCTCTCCTGCGAGTTTGACGCTGTTGGACAGTTACAGACATCATAGCTTCCAGGCTTTGATCCAGAAATATACTTAAGTGTCTGACTTCAAGGGGACTTTTCATACACTTAATGTTAGTTGCTTACGTAGTTTGTTGCACAAATGTCTGAGCAAAATGGGTTAGCAATAATTACTGTTCTCTGAAAACATGCAAAAAGCATTCAGGAAAGGTTAGGCTTAGTATTCAAATGCTGAATAATCTAAAATTTTTATTATCTTATGGTACAATAAAAACAGAAAACAAAAGAGCAAACACCTTAGCAACACTGAAAAGATAAGATCAGTTCTAGAAAGGTACCAGAATTTATTTCATAGTTACAGAATTGATTTTATATCTACATAGAATTTTTCATCACTGAAAACCTCAAAGGACTTTATAAACCAGGGCTGAATTTTATCTCCTGGTTACAGGAAACATACAGCTCCTGTTTTCAAAACCCAAGTCCAATTTTTAGTAAGAGTTCCCTTGGAACAAAGGTCAGTCACTGCTTTTGCAATGTATCATCTGAAGTATCATGTGCAGGTCCAGTGTGGTCCTCTCCCATCCTCTGGCCTAATCCTCCTGACTGTGTATTAATTTCAGTGTGATTCCTTCTTAGCTAGAGGAATAATGGAAACCTGATCAAATTTCAAAGGATGAAATACTGGATGTATGAATAAAAGGAATAAAATTGGTTATGGTGAACCCAGATTTTAACCAGCGAAGTTATTGCTATTACTGTTAGAAAATCAGTGAAAAAATAATAACAAAATCTTGTCAAATAAAATCTTACAGTGAAATTAAACATTTCCATAGTAGTAACACAATTCTGGAAACAACGTCATACACCCTTCAGTTGCTTCAGTTTTGAAGAATTTATTTATGATACCCACCGCTGACCTGTTCTTATCTTACCATCATTTTTTAGGCAACAGTTATTTCCACAATAGCCCTTCTTCTGTGGGTACAGAGGTCTGTACTTTTATTACGGCTAAATCATGAGTATAGCTCTGTCAGGACAAAGTAACTACATCAAACACAGGCATGATCTAGCCTAATGATGACAAAGCTACACAACTGAAACGCTTGCTCCTTTCCTCCTGGGAAAACTAAAAGCCACAGAGGTGTTGCTGCAGGTAAATATGTCTTAGAGGTTTTTTCAGTTCCATTGTTCACTGATCTATTTGCCATTACCAAAAGAGAATGTCATGGGAGAGCATTTAAAGTATTTTTTGGAGACTGGGCAACACAGAACTGGCCTGATTTTGTTTTTCTGTAGTTACTTGGCACTGTAGATCTCTAAATAAATATAAAGTCATTCACAATCAAACAGGCAAGCAAGAAATGACAAGTGTTTTGACAGTGCTCAAAATTCTTTGAGGTATTTTTAGCATATTTCTGAGTCGTATTAGCTTAACCTGTAATAGAATATAAATGAGCCCATATGGCAGAGATGTAATTATGTTCCATGTGAGAAATCCCTGTGGTAGATTTGGGGAAAAAAACTCACTACATGTGCCTTCTGGAGGGCACGATTTACACATGATTACCTACTCATTTGCATTGAGAAGAATATGGAGTAACACAATGCTAACAACACGGTAATGAAAAGGGCAAGCAAAGACTCCAGATCCCTGGGGGTGCTGATCCCTCTGACTGACATCCAGTTAGGAGCAGGGAATTTGTCCCTTTAGGGAGTACGTTTTATGAAGCGATCTTTGATTATGTGGGCACAGTAATCTTGAGTCTTAATTATTATTACTGTGAGAGAATGGGCTACAAATCTCCAGGGAACATCTCTGTCACAGATACTTTGCCGGCGAATGCTGAAAATAAGTGTTTTCCCAAGGATCATTTTCATTCCAACCTGATATTTAGCTGAAGTTTCTTTGACTACTAGTCATGAAACATTAAATATAGATTAGAGGCAGAGAGATGTTGAAAGTTAAAATTCACTGGAGGTGCACACCCGTGCACTTGAGAGACAGCCCCAAATGTTGTCCAGATGTTGTAGCAACAAGGCTGAGGGTTCCCAAGCTGCAGCACAGCCACAACAGAGGAGAAAGTGGATGTTTAGCATTCCACTGTCCTTCTGTTTAGTTTACTTGTAGTGTATTAATTTAGCAGAAAGTCCTAACAGCCTGTTAGCAGTAGATGTTACCAAGTGTACACTACCCTGAAAGAATGAAGAAATTCTTTTATAGCAATAAAGGGAGTAATTCAAAGCATGTAATTGATTTTCCACATTTTCAAACTGTGATAAGACTAAGCTTTAGCAGCAGAAACATGTGTTTGCAGTTTTGTCAATGTTCTTCAATGAATGAAGAAAAAAAAAAAGGAACCTATAACTTATTGGTTAGATCGTTAACATGCACTGGGCATTTCAGTGGCTATTGAAGCACTTGCCAAAAGCATGTCATCTTCTAAGCAGACTCAGAGGTGGTAGGGATTGGGTTTTGCCACAAGCCATGTTTTTGTGATTATCTAAAATCATTCTTTTCCAGGAGGAACATGACAGAAGAATATCAAGGCTTTCTTAACAAGCTATTGTCACGTTTATGTGCTGCCCTCCTTTACTTCTTCCATCCTTTTCACTCTGGAGGGGCAGAGTGGTGGCAGGGCATGGCTCATGTCTTTGCAAACCCTTGCAGCATTTCCATCTAGCTGCTGAGCAGCGTGGCTTCTGACAGTCGTGCTCCTGCCCCCAGTCTTCTCACCATTTGTTAAGGGTGTTCTCTGGGACTCCCCATGAACCTCCCTGAAGATGTCCACAGAGGAACACGAAGCAGAAACATCCGAGGAATTTTCAAATGCCAGGCAATGCAGTCACTGCAGGATGCCTGGAGAAGGCTCAGGTGAACTCCTCCAGCTGTCATTGACAGATAGAGTTTAAGCCCAGAAGTAACATTTAGAATTATTTAACCTGGTATTTTGCCTCAAACAAGCCACAGAATTGTATCAGTAATAGCTGCATCAAATGTGATGATTTAATGGTGGGTAAGAGCTTATCTTTTGGGAAGATAGCTCATCTGGATTTAAAGGCTCCAAATAATGGAGCTTCCACCAAAACCTTTGGATGTTTCTCTCATTCAGCAGTTTTACTGTTAAAAGTGTGTGCCTGCTTCCATTTTAGCCATGTAAAAATTCACCAGTGGATTTCAGAAGGGATTTTGTATTCTCCGACACCAAAAAGAAGACAGCACAGAGTGCAAGGGCCAAACTAAAGGGCCAAGCACCAGACACTTGTCATGATGCCTTGAAAAGAGGTTACCTACTAACGCTTTGGAAACAGCTCACCTACCTGTCCTCTGAAACTTTACAATTTCAGTCCTCTTCCCATCTTGCATTATGAGAAACTGAAGATCCTTAGCAGTTCCTTTGTGAAAAAAAGAGAGCACACAATAACCTATTAAGGAGGATACACAAGGGAGAAACAGAAAATTTGAGTCCTATTCCTACTCTCTTGGCCTTAGAGCACACATGTGGACCCAGTCTTTAAGTCCTACTGGGCACACTAAGCCCTGAACTGCAGACTCAGACTCCTGTTGCATTTCAGTGAACGCTTGTGGAGAGCCATACAGGCTGAGATGGCGACACTCATCAGGACCCACCAGAGAACAGCAAAGTTCCCAGTGGCTGAGGTAGTTACGGTGGAGAAAAAAGCAGAGGTTCATGTCCCCACATGTCATTTGCCCCACTTCTTGTGTTAGAAGACTTGCCAATGTGAGAAGGAAACACCTTGGAGGGATGCCTGCCCACAGCCAGGAGGGAAGAGGGTGTTTGCAGCATCAGGGTGAGAAAACCATCTTCTGGCATGACAAGAAGAGTTGGCAAGGCAGACTAAGAATCAAACAGGGCAACAGTAGGGCAGGGGGCAAAAAAACCCTCAAAGACTAGAAGCGAGCTGGTTCATGTTTACTCCCTCGGGACAGCACAGAGCATCCCCCACAGTGGATGACTTCATAGGTTTGAAACCAGGTAAGTGAGCTTCAGAGACTAGGAAATGGGGATACAAGACCCTTTAAACTGAGATTTAAGGTTTTGAGTTTGGCAGATGACAGGAGTAACTATCTAAGTTTCTCACCATCTCCTTACCATTGGGTGCCAGGTAGCAGCAGATGATGATCTTGTACGGCTTCCTCATGGACAAACATGCACCAGAGACCAGCACCCGAATCGAGGCAGGCACTTGTGGTTATGGCCTGGAGGTAGAGGAAAGGGGACACTAGAGGCAAGGAGTCCCTCTGAGCCTCCACAGGCAGGGATGGTTCTTCTGGAACCACGGGCAGACTTTGCTGGTGCACACCATGATGGGTGATACACTCAGGGTGCCGCGCTCTTCCAGCACAAAGAAGGTTTTTAAAGCACACAAAGTACGCTGAATGCCTGAGCGACATGCTTGCTGCTCCCTCCGCTGCAAGAGTCAGTGTATTTGTAGAGTCACAAAGCTTTTCTTCTACAAAACAATAAAACGAACAAGGCAAAATACAGGTGAATTCATTCTGCTATTTAATCTGACAGCCTGGAAGAAACAGAAAAACAAACAAAATCCCCAATGGTTGCTCCATCCAGTCCCTTCTCCATACGTGCCTCCTTCTTTTCAAGAGCTCTGCACAGGGAAAACAAAGACAGAACATAGTTGCCTTCCCGGGGCTTAGCGGGGCCGTTTGCAGTGACCACTGCAGGCACTGCTGTTTACATGGATCCATCACCAATGGCGGCACACCATGGCTCAGCTCCAGTTCTTTCCAAATAGTTGTGCAAAGTGCAAAGAAATACCATGCGTCATGCAAGGCTCCCGTCACAGGGATGATGGGAAATGAGGGTACTCAGCTACAAATATAACTAAACCCTTGGTAATCTCAGCTCTTGCTAATTTCTATTCTCAATTTGCACTTAAGAACTCCAAACAAACAGAACTCTCATGCAACAATACTGCTCAACAGACAGCAGATCTATTTTGACTGCTTCCTAGCCTTTTTTTTCGTTTTGCTGTAGTTTGGAATATAATTTTTAAATAAGAGAGAAAGAAAAAAGGGAAAAGATACAGGAACCGTGTGTGATTCACTGCAAATGCTGCTGATGTAATTCTCTTTGAAGTGAGCAGCAAAACTCCTTTGGAGGTTAATGAGAACAGGATCAGGCCCTCCACACTGAACTTGCGCTGAGAGCAGATAAGATCTTGAATCAGTCAGAGCCAAGCATGTTATTTGTGCAACATGGGCAGGCTGAGTCAATCTCCGAATATTTTTAATGGGTGTCAATGTGAAGTGTTAATTCCACAAGTTATGTTGTTTTGCAGTTTGCCTGTGCCTGCTCTCCAGGCTGCCTTCACGGATGGTACACATACTCTCACTGGCTGTGAAGAAAAAGCTATTTCCAGAACTGTTGCAAGAAAAATCACTTCTGAGAAAGTATAAAATGGGACTTTTACAAAGAATTGGAAAAAACAAATGATAGTAGAAAAACCTGTCTGACATTTGGATTGTTAGCATGCATAGAAGTAGCCCCATTACAACTTTTTATTTTTTTAAAAAAGGATACTAAATTCAAAACAAGCATTCTGTAACTGATCATTTTTGAGAAACTAATCTTGATTTTTTTTTTTTTGACAAAACAGAGGAGTGAGGTAGCAAAGTCACAGATACTTAGATAATGTCTGCCCCTGGATAGTACCTTTATACTCTTAATAAACGGGATCAGAAAAACACTGAAAATATTTTGAAGCCTGATTAAATGAATGAAGCACTATGAACAGCTTTTGGATGAGAAATCTTTTTTTTACTTTCCCTTTCTCTGTCCCCAGGATCTCCATGCACTTCCTAATGCATCTTGAAGCCAAGATGAAATTACAGCCCTCCTGAGGCCAACGGGAAGCTGGCTGTTGCCTTCAGCAGAACTGGGATTTTGCTCTTACTGTAAAGATATCTTAAGAAACACTGGGACCAACTGCCCACTTCTATGGAAAAAGTCAGCTGGAAATATAGCAAAGCCTACCACACAAATTCCTTTTCATTCTCCCCTGAGGGGAGATTTCTAATCTTGGAGTGGAAAATGGGATCCAGGGAAACCTGGCAGAAACTCTGTGGTTGCCACCTAGAGCCAGCTGGCTGTGGCTGGGCTCCTCCTCACTTTGCCTTGCTCCCTGGCCCACCACCCCGCACAGCCCCAGCTCTGCAGCCCACCCTGCTTCTGCCCCTTCTGCGAAGCAACACAGGGTTACGTCTTGCTGTGATTCAGAAACACCCACACAAAAGCTGTTTTCCCACCTCCATCTTCCACGACTCTGGGACACGTGCCGGAGGACCACCCCACACTCTGGGAAGCTGTCCCCTTCCCACATCCGAGTTATGACGGCCTTCAGCTACCCTTGGAGAGGCACCAATCCTGCACGGCCATAGATCCCAGTTCATCGTCTCAAACTTGGCCTGTGCAGACAAGCATCTCCTACAGCCTTCCCCCTAGCAGTCCCTCCTCCTCCTCCCTCTCTGACCTCGCTTTGCCTGCACACCATAGCCCCCTGCCTTCCCAAGGGCCCCATTTCCATCTCTCTCCCTCCATGTCCACCAAGGGTGCCAGGTCCAGCAGTGTCCATCACAGGGGTCACCATTTGTTGCCACATGCAGGCTCAGGGCTGGTAAGCTCCACTGCTCAGCAAATCTTTGCTGTTGTGTCAGGAAGCAGAGACGGCGCTCAGACCCCATGGCACAGCCACCCCAGCTGCAGCTCCCAAGTGGAACTGGTCAGAACCCATTTTCTTACCTTTGCAGCTGAACACCATTTGCTTCCATTAATTTCATGAACAGTGAAGTGCCCAGTGCTACAAAATACTAACCCCCAAGCAGGCTGCAAAGTTTTCTTTCACTGCCCTCAGAATTAGAATTCTTTTTCATTGAGAAGTAAATAAACCAACTACTTGCAGTCTTTTAACAGAGGGCTTCATGCTAAGAAGTGATTAATTCCCACCCCTGTTCACAGAAAAGTGAAGCTTTTACCATTATAGACAAAGAAGTACTGAAAAGTTAACAAGTCATAGCAAAACTCTTGACTTTGTGATGAGCTGTTTATCCTGCAATTTTTTTCATGTATATAAATATTTTGAGAAGCCCACCTTGAGATTTTATGTTGGCTTTTATTTTATTATTTTGGTTTATTTCCTCTTCAGATGCATTTGTACACGAGTAGTAGTATAAATGTAGTATAAATAAGTAGTATAAACGAAACCCTCATTTTCCTGAAGGCAATCATGAAGGTGTGATTGCACCCTTTTCTTCTCAATTTTTCATAAAGCCCATTTACCATAATGCACAGTAATATCGGAATTTGAACAAGTGGAAAATCGTTATTTGCTCACACTATACTCTCAATATTAACTCAAGATCAGCTCCTTTGGGATAGTATTTGTGCTTGTATTTAAAAATAAAATGTCATGAATAAAAAAGCTGTCAAACAACTTGAGAGCAAGTCACTTCTCTGTTTGGACAGCAATGATTTTGTGATGAACACCGCACAGTCAGTCCTCAAGAATAAACTAGGATCTAAATGTGTTATATTCTGGCAATGGTTGGAGAGAGACAGCTTCCAGAGGAGTTACAGAGAGGGTATGGGGCAAGCAAGCAGCAGAACAGGAGCCACTGAAGGCTGGCCAGGGATGCTGTGGTGGCACATACTGCCTGTAACTTCCCCCATCAAATGCAGGGATTAAGAGCAGCCAGGACAGCCTCCACCCTAGGTAGGTGGGGGAAAAACCAAAAGAGCCAGCCCATCACTTGGGCAGCCAGGAAAACAACCCAATTCAGCACAGCCCCAGCCGTGCCGCTGCCAGCAGGATACCTGTGGAGTTTGCCGAGGAACACAGACATTACCTCTGATGGAAGGTGTTGGTCCTGTCCCTGATGCAGCAGCAGGCGTTGAAATGGTGGTGGGCAAGCTGCTGGGGGCAGGGGGGGCTGACATACTCTTCTCCTTGCTCAAATGGACTGCACACTCCTGTGGCTAGCAGTCCTGTCCTTAATTTCTGTAGGACTCTGAGCGTGGTAGTGGATGTCAAAGGAGTTACCAGTAACAAAGCAGCAGCAGTTAACCTGAACAACACAACAGGACAAGCCATACAGCACCAGTGAGTCATGCTGTTGGTCTCACTTAAACACACCAATAAGACTAGCACTGAGTCACAGAATGTAAAACAGTTACAAAAGATCTGAGTTATACAAACAAGCATGCAACAAAACAGCATCAAGACATCCCACCTGAGGGATGCAGGCCGCTTTCATTTTTATTATGATCTTTGTCATCAAACTACCCCATGATAAATTACTTTTACATTTCTGCCGTAGCAAGTAATTAATATTAGCCAAGTTATACTAGAACTAGACAAAACCACTGTTCTCCCTCACCCAGAGGGATCCTGGTGATACCGTAAGGGGGACAAGTTCCGTCTACTGTGCCGCACTGACATACCGCAGCCTCACGTCTCCTAGGATAATACCTTACTATTAAACATTGCAGACCACTAATAATGCAACTGTCCATAAGACAGCTAATTGCAAGCAGGAGTCTATCACTTCGGTATTTCTGAAGAAGCTGTTTCTGAGATAATCCACCAAAAATACATGGTGGCTGACCCAAGCCTCCCAGTGCAGCATGTTTACATCGGTTTAATGGTGATTGTGAGGTTTCCACCTTGGTGCAGTCAGTCATGACCAGTACCTACACACACTGCAACAAAGCCTTGGGATAATGAGAAAAGACAGGGCTTGTGGGGTCTCAGCCCAGCAGCATTTCACACCAGGTCGGTGCCTGAATGTGGGCCTTCATTAAGTGTTGTCTGAGAAGACTAGAGCTTATTTACTCAACCTCAAGATAAGCAACTTAATGCTGCTGATTTGAATGCAAACAAGGGCAAGACCTCATGCCTGAAAGACTCTCTGATGTGGTTATACTGAAGCTTAGACTAAACACAAGTGGAGATGTGAAACACAGTTGTCATGGCCTACAAAATCTGCATGTTTTCTCAAAAGTATTTATGTTTTTTAAAAGCATGGTCTATGACTAAACTATCAGAGTTGTATTGCTTTTATCTGGAAAATGTTACACTTACTATTACATATTGCTTATTAGGGCCTGTTTTGCTAATACACTGAAATCTCTCCCATATGACAGAAATGTTACTTGCTTCTCCATTTAGTGACCTCAAATGACTAAGTAAAGGTGCAGAGTGAATTCCAGTTGGCAAGTAAACGCAATTATGCCTTTCTTCCTATATGGCATAGTATTGTCTAGTCTGCTCTAACACTTTCACTGGGCTACCCTTAATGAATATGGTGCTCATAATGCTTGCAATGTATCCAGGACCTAAGCCTGGTACGCCTGGTTTGTCCTTAAGTAGCTGTTTCATATCTTAAAACGTTTGGTGCTTGGAGACTTCTAGAAACTAAACTGTGAAAAGCAAAGCCTCAGCACTAAGTCACCAAGCCTTGCTTCCCAAACCCGCTAACCCATTTTTAAAATGATGGTACCACTATTTCAAAACTGATCAGGAGCTTCAGAGCACAGCATTTCTCTGATGACACTTCTGCACTGTAAACAGAGAAGCAGCAAGAGGTTCGGTCCAAAGCAAGAAAAAAAAAAGTTCCCTTTCTCCATATGAGTGTGAATCGCTGCTTAAGCCTTCCAGCTCAACTGATGAACAACAAAGGCAAGAGATTTACAACTATGAGAAACTCCCATAGTTATGGACCCAAGAGCGACTCTCACTTCAAACGGGACCAAGCAGCTGAAAGTATTGCATTTTGAAATCAACATTTGAATTCAGAATCCATATGATCCATTCACTCTAAGCTTGCATAACATGAAAAGCAATAATGTTCTGGGTTCAACAAGTGCAAACAACAACTAATAGAAATCTAAGGGAATTAAAAAGGGGGGGGGGGCTGACACTCGGGAACTGATTTTGCACAGCATTGCCACACAGTCCTGTAGCGCTGTCACTGGAAACATCTATCAAGTGTCATGCACTTCCAGGGTACGAGCACTAGAGGGTCAGTCTGGATGAAAACACAGCCTTACCTCAGTTTCCTTTTTTGTGTAGGTAAGCACTTGACTTCTGTAGTGGTTAACTTAACTTACCAATGCTTCAGCTGTCCTGAGTTTTGCTAGCTGAAGCTCTTTCTGAGGCTGTGCAGCACTGGGATGGAGGAGTTATGTCACACAAACGCCAACTTTTTGCGAAAGTACACTCAAAAATTTTAAACGTCTATCAGTCCAAAGCCGTGATTGCTTTCTCAGGACAGCTACAGGGTGCAAACCTTTTCAAAAGGATCACCATGTTGGTCTGGAAGGTGTCTCTTGTGACTGGGAGTGGCAAAAGACTGATGAGGTGCTAGTCCATAGCCCATTTTGAAAAATACTCATCCTGTGCGTATGCAGCAGACTTTCTCATGCCTAATTATTATCCTTTTGAATAATACAAAAAATGCAAATACTGTCCATTTCAATGAAAGGGATCCTCAGCACCACTTGCAATTGTACTCTTGCCCAGCAACAAGCACTGGGATAGCAGCAGAAGGGTGGGCATCATCCAGAGGGCAGAATTCAGGCAGAATTCAGGCTGCACTTGAGTGCAGCCTTGCACTCAAGTTAAAAAAACCCCAACACTTTCAAAAGTATATACATATACCAGAAATTTGGGGCATTACTATATGAACAAACCAGAAATCCTTCTCCTTCCCAATAGGATTTGTTATGGAAACGGCATATAATTTCATTCCAATACCACAAATTTGCCACTACATTAAAAAGCATTACTGTTGCTGAAGGATGAACAGTAAATCAGCATCCTCAGCTCTCCAGGCTACAGCCCTCTTCAGGGGAATGGTGATTCTGACTGCTTCTTCATTTCAGACTATAAATACACCCCATGAAAAAGCAAAGCTGTTGAGTAAGGAATGCCTTAACAAGTACTTCTAGTGCAACAAACTTTGCTACACCAGTTTTGTTCTTACATTAATCAGGGAAAAGAGAACTGGGCAACACGCTTCTTTGTATACAGTGAGACTCTGGTGAACATGGTACATCAATTATACAGACTGTAGTCACAAATCCAATCTAAATTCCCTGAAGCATTGGATAGATTTGTTTTAAACATTGAGGTAAAACATTAGTGATGACTGCAACATAGCTATGCAAGACACCTTTGTATCATATTAATAAAGAGTCTCAAATACCATTATGTGTTGCAAAAAGTATAAAAAGGTAGGTGAGTCATACAGATAGCACCACAGCATTCAGTAATGACTGTGACCTTTGCAAATTACTGCCCTGTGGAAGTTCACAAAAATTAACGAACAACAAAGCAGGGGGTTGCTCTTTTGAATGATGTTTAGATGATCATATTGTGCTCTCTAGTATATTTATTAAAATAACCAAGACTGAATATGGAGCTTCAGCTCTGGAATCTATGAGAAAAATTCCAAAGAACTGAAGAGGATCCATATCTGCTTCAAATCATGAATCACAAATATTAACATTTTACTTCATATAGAAATGACAACTCCACTATTTTTCTTCAAAAAGTATTTTTAGAAATATCAGTCCTCCCATCCCTACCATAAATATGAATTCTGTATTACAAATAACTGTGTTCTCCTGTGCATAAATAAATTACATACGTTCAGCTGCAAGAAAACAGATCAGTCAAAATGGCTCAAATGTAATTATACGCTGACCAAAAAGAATTCCACTGCAACTGGAACTGAATGGCTTGCACTTTATGTCATTAGCTGAGTGCTGACCTGTACAATTTTAAATGCTAAAATATTAAAAAACAAAACAAAACCCAAAAAAAACCCCAAAAAACGCGGGGGTGGGGGTGGGTAGGGGGAAGAAGAGAAAAACGTGAAAAATATCTGAGAAGACAGGAACTGTGTTTATGCAAAACAAATTTTACAATTACGAAAGAAACACTGCTTTTTCTTGTCTCACCTCATTATTTTGTTAAGCTTCCCTTACTCCTCTATGGCTCTTTATGCATCACAATTTGAAAAAAGTAAATGAGCCAAAAATCATTGACATCTTCCTCTGGATCTATAGAATGAAATGCTACTAAGCTTACAAAACTGGAAATCAGACATCAAGTCTCATAAAGAGGCATTCTTCCTAACAAACCCGTGCTTACAGAATGGCGCTTTGAACAATTAATTAGTGGAAAAAAAAAAGGGGGGGGGGGGAAGGATGTGTAGTATTGAATTAAGAATGCATGTACTTTCCATAAAGCTGAAATGCTTCCATGAACATACCATTTAATTCTGGCTTAACCAAACATTCCAAATTCAGGAAAACAAAACTATTTTACTCATTAAAATATTCTGACAATATTGCAACATGGTCTGAGTGTCATTTTAAGCAGTGAGAAAATCTTTTTTATTATAATTTTAATAGCAAAGGGAGAAGAAAGGCTAAGTTGAGAGAACCCTTTTCTTTAACAAACAACAAAAAAAAACCAACTAGTGAGCTTCTTTCTTCTCTTGCCATATAGCAGATCTGTTCTTGGATTTCACACCACCAACCATACCCTGTCAGAGATCTTGAACAGTTTACATTACTTCTTTTGAAGGATTAATCTAGACCGGCCCAGAGATAAAAAACAAAATGCACAATGAATTCCTACACTGAATTCCAGCTTGTTACTGTGAACTCAACATAAGAAAAGAAAAAAGGAATCCCATGCATCTTCTAGTATATATCCTGCTTTCACACAGTATTTTAGTAAGAGGAATATGTAAAAAGACAAGATAGTTTTGTAGTTTTGTACAAAACCTCAATTTATTTCAGAGAAATTAAAAATATGGTATTTAATATATATAAATTTCTATTCCTCTATAAATATAGATGATCTTGTGATAATGAACAGAAATAAATGCATACCAAATTCAAATAATTTTGCATTTCAGGGTATGGTAGCCATAGATAATGTTTATGAACCTAAATACAGGCATTTGTATATAAAAAAAAAGTTTAAACAATACAATCAGGAGAGAAGCATTCTGCTGTTTTTCATACAGAGGACTAAATATTCAAATGCATCTGTCAAAAGTTACAGTTTCATTTTTAACCTTTTTTTTTTTTAATTATTATTAAGAAGCACAATCCCATACACCCAGGAGCATACAAGGTAGTGGACATACTGCACACATGGTATCTTATCTCTGCAGTATAGTATGTAATGTTATTACTGTACCGACAAAAAGAGGGGAAAAAAGACAACAGAGGCTCTTTGAGGTCTCGCATCCCACCAGAGTGCTGAAACATTCCGGTTTTCTTTTTCCCTTCCTTCGTTTTTACTACTGGCAAAAATCATCACACCCTCATAGTGCGTAATGAGTAAAAATTCAGGGGAATGGCAACCGCTCCACCGCTTCCCAAATGAAGAGCCAGCGCATGGATCCAATTAAAGGGGGGTGGGGGTGGTAATAAAACCTGAATACAACGTTTTATCCCGATGAAGAGCTTTTTGCTGAGCCCGTTGCTGCCCCTGCCCACCCAGCGCGGCCCGCCCGGCGAGGGGGGGGGAGGGCGGCGGGGCAGCGCCCGGGGGTGCCGGCCGGCCCCGCGGAACGCGGCGTCGGGCAAGTTCGGTGCATCTACCTCCCCGGCCGCCGCCCGGGCCGTCGGACGTGCTACAGGTGCAGGCGGCGTGCAGCCTCAACTCCTGCGGGCCAGCTCCCCTCCAGCTGTGCGGTGCACCCAAACACATGCCGTAAAACCGGCCGAGGGCGGCCGGGGCCGCCGGGCGCGGCTCCGGGCCCTCGGAAACGCCGGGCGCCCCGCGGGCCGCGCTGGGTGTCGCTTCTACCCCCTCACAGGGCTCCGGCGGCGCCCGCCGGGGTCAGCGGGGCCCGGCTCCGCCGCGGCCGGCCGAAGCCAGCGGCAGCGCCGTCGCTGCGCCAGGCCCGGGCGGCCGGCTGCCCTCCGCCGTGTGGGCCCGGGCGGGGGTCCGTCCCCCCGCGGGGCCGGGGCGGGAAGCGGCGCTCCTCCCCAGCCCCAGCCCCACCTCCACCGCCACATACCTCCGGCAGGCCGGGGCCGCGGCCCAGCCCCAGCCCGCGTCAGGCGGCGCCCCCGGCAGCCGCGCTCCGGGCCCTGCTGCTCATGCAACTGAAACTCCAAGCAAAGCCATTACAAAACCTGTGTGGGGGAGAAGAAAGGGGTTTGTTTTGGTTTCTCTTACCGGCAGTTTTTCCCATCCTGCCCTACGAAATAAAAATCCAAGGCCTTTTTTTTTTTTTAAATAAAAAAAAAGGGGCGGGGGGAGGGAAGAAGCAAAATCCGCAAACTGGTAAAAAGTGTCCTACATAATTAAAAATGTGAGATTTTTGTAATTTAAATACAAATATACTTACAAAATCTTACAGAGGCTATTTACATCCCTCTCCCCCAACCCGACAGTGTTCAGTTCCTACCGGAGCCGGCCCGAGCGGTGCCGGGAGGGCAGAGCCGGGCGCCCCGGGGCGGGGGTCCCCACCTGGCTCGTCCTCCGCCCCCCGCCGCCTGCGGCTGCGAGTCGCGGTCCCCAAAGTCTGCCCTGGCTGGATAAGGAGCTGCTTCCCAAGGCAGAGCCCTGGTCCTCCGGCTGCCATCCCACCCACCCGCCACCCCCCTGGCCCAGCGGGCAGGGGTCTCAGACGGTGGTCTCGCCCTGCTTGCTGTTGGTGAGCCTGGTGTAAAACTTCCTCCAGGAGTTCAGGGTTTTCCCAGACCAGATCCAGAAGCCCGACGTGATGCCCACGATTAAGGTCATGAGATACTTGATCATGAAGACGGTGAAGTCAGGGCTCATGGGTGGGTGATGGCTGCTGTGGTTGTTGGGGCAGGGGATGGCATAGCTCTTACAGCTCTGCGTGACCCAGCTCCTCTCCCACTGTTCCCTAAAAGCTTGCTCGTAAAAATAGCAGGCAATGACAATGGTGGCCGGCACCGTGTAGAGGACGCTGAAGATGCCTATCCTCACCATGAGCTTCTCCAGCTTTTCCGTCTTGGTGCCGTCATGCTTCATGATGGTCCGGATCCTGAAGAGGGACACAAAGCCGGCCAGCAGGAAGGAGGTGCCGATGAACAGGTAGACGAACAAGGGGGCCAGCACGAAGCCCCGCAGGGCATCCACGTTGTTGATGCCCACAAAGCAGACACCGCTGAGGACGTCTCCATCCACCTGCCCCAGGGCCAGGATCGTGATAGTCTTGATGGCCGGCACGGCCCAGGCGGCCAGGTGGAAGTACTGGGAGTTGGCCTCAATGGCCTCGTGGCCCCACTTCATGCCGGCGGCCAGGAACCAGGTGAGGGAGAGGATGACCCACCAGATGGAGCTGGCCATGCCGAAAAAGTAGAGCATCATGAAGAGGATGGTGCAGCCCTCCCGCTTCGTGCCCTGCGCCACGGTGCGGGAGCCGTCCTCGGCGAAGCGCTCGTTGCAGACCACCCTCTCCTCCAGCAGGAAGCCGGCGATGTAGGCCACGGCCACCGCCGTGTAGCAGCCCGAGAGGAAGATGATGGGCCGCTCGGGATAGCTGAACCGCTTCATGTCCACCAGGTAGGTGAGGACGGTGAAGAGGGTGGAGGCGCAGCAGAGCACGGACCAGATGCCGATCCAGGTGCGGGAGAAGCGCAGCTCCTCGGGCCCGAAGTACATGAGCCCGTAGAGGCGGCCGGGCTCGCAGGGCGCCCCGCAGTCCTTCTCCCCCAGGAAGCGGTAGTTCAGGTAGGAGGGCACCTTCAGCGCCCGCGGGCAGGAGAAGCGCCCGCGGGGCTCGCCGGGCCCCGAGCCCCCAGCGCCGCCGCCGCCGCGGTGGGGGTTGCTGGTCCAGCTCTCGGGGCGCAGGGCGGGCGTGGGTGTGCCGCGCTCGGAGGCGTTCTGCCCCACGCAGAGCTCGCCGGCCCCGTGCACCGGGAACTTCTCGCAGCGCAGCGTGTCGGGCCACTGGAAGCCGAACTTGTTCATGAGGGCCTCGCAGCCCTGGCGAGCCCGCTCGCAGAGGGAGCGGCAGGGCGGCAGGGCCTGCTCCAGCACGGTGCACACCGGGGCGTACATGGAGCAGAGGAAGAACTTGAGCTCGGCCGAGCACTGCACCTTCACCAGCGGGTAGAACTGGTGCACCTCCAGCCCCGCGTCCTCCTGGTTGGTGTGGCCCAGCAGGTTGGGCATGATGGTCTGGTTGTAAGCGATGTCGGTGCAGAGCGGGATGGAGATGGGCTGGCAGTAGCCGTGGTCCGGGATGGAGATGCCCCGCTCGCCGTTGTACTGCGGCGCCGGCGGCTGGCCCCCGGCCGGCAGCGCCGCCGCCCACAGCAGCAGCAGCAGCGGCGGCGGCAGCCGCGGGCACCGGCCGCCGCCCGCCCGCCGCCCGCCGCCAACTTCCCCGCCGCCAACTTCCCCGCCGCCGCTCGCCGCCGGCCCGCGCCGCTCGGCCATGCTCAGTCGGTGCCGCCCGCCCAGCCGGGCTCCCGCCGCCCCGCCGCCGCCGCTGCTCCTCCCGGCCCGAACTTGCGACTCATGAAGGGAGCGGCGGGCAGGGACGGGGCAACCCCGGCCGCCACTCGCGCGGCCGCGGCGCGCAGCTCTGCCCGCACCGGCGGCAGCGCCCGCCACGCCTCCGCCTACCACCACCGCCGCCTCCGCCGCCGCCGCCGCCGCCTGACCATTTGTGCCGGCCCCTCGAGCCCGCGCCCCTCGCCTCGCCGCGCCGCGCTCCCTCCGACCGGTTTCCAGGCGCCCCGCAGTCTGCCTTTCACCGGGAGGGAGGGGCCTTGAAACCGACGCCGAACTTTCCTGCGTAAGGGACCGTCTCCCAACGCCTCACCCGGGGGCGGGCGCAGGCGGGCGCGGGGCTGCCCCAAGCCGCGCACAAAGGCGGGGGCGGCGCGGGGGAAAGGGGGCGCCGCCAGGGGGGGCGGCCCCGAGCCGTGCTGTGCCGTGCCGTGCCGTGCCGTGCCGGCGGGGGGATGATCGGGGGGCGGGGGGCCGTGCCTTTCTTTCGGCAGTGCGGAGGGGCAGGGGGGGCCGGTCCCGCCGGGGCGGCTGGGCTGGACGCCGGCGGCTGCCGCGCGGAGCCGGCGGGGTGCCGGGGGCGGCTGTGCCGGGGGTCGGTTTTGGCTCCCCCGGTGATGACTGAGGCCATTGAACTGCGTACCCCGGTGGGGTCCAGGGCCCACCGAACTCGGCGCCTCCGCCGGCGGACAGGCAGCTGCGCCGATTTCGGTTCCACTCACGGCCCGGCAGGGGCAGGGGGCGGTGGGGGTTGAGGTGGGGCGGGCGTCCGTGTTTGCCAAATGGCAAAGGGCAGGGCCGGGGGGTGGCCGGTGCTGTTGTCACGGGTCAGCCGTAGGGAGCCGCGAACAGCCGGAGAGCGTCTTTGCAGGGCTGAGCTCTCCCAGCCAGGGTTGCTGTAGCACCTCGGCGGCGGTCCGAAGGCAGGGGCCGCGATGCTCATCTCGCACGCAACCGGGGACCTGCGGGTGGCCAACACTCGCCTCCCTCCAGAGACACCCGGCGAGTATCTCCCTGCTGAGCTACTGCCAGTATTTTATGTGCGTCTTCCTCCTGTCATGCCTACAGCAGCAGCCTGAGATGGGAAATAATCACAACAGGGCTTTCCCATTCCTCTTCCTCCCGCTGCCCGGTGGGCAGCTGTGCCAGCTTAACTCCGGGTGAACGCTGCGTGACTTGCAAATACCTCCCCGACAGGGTTTTGAAATACTGGCTGTATTCTGGGGAGGAGGTGAATGGGCATACAGTGACCACCAACAGTGGCCGTTTCTGCACGTCTCAAGCCCCGTTGCTCATGCAGAATGGAGGGCCTGTTGGTTCTTCTGAACTGTGTAGCCTGGAAAAATGATGGAGGCTGAATGGGGGATATGCTGTACTCACTGGAATTCAATAAGAATAATAGACCGTGCTCCTGGAGAGGAGGAGGAGGAGATGCCATGTTCTCCAAGCATTCAGTAACCAAGCCTCTGCGTCGTGTGCGTGAATGTCCTCATATTTGTCCGACAGTTCATGTTGCCGTTTAGGCTGAACCAGGCATGAAATGTCTCGGGCCAGCTGTCTCCCTTCTCTTGCGGCATGCTCCCACCCTTTCCATGTTACACGCTAACAAACTGCAAAAATCCATTAGGAATAAGACAAGCCCTGCATTTATTTCTAGCTGTCACAGGTGGCAAGGGTTAATAAAAGACATCCATATTTCTTGGATAGCTACAGATAAAATTTGGACCATGCTATTTAGGCCACTTTCTCCCAGCAGTGCTGTCCCACATTCAAACTAATTAATAGCAAGATCTATGCTGTGTAACGACTGCAGGAGCAGGATCATGTCTAGAAATTGCACAACCTTAAATATGCCGATTGCTGATGTCCTCGTTTACTGAGGTTCATTGAGTTATGTCAAAAACTCTCTTCTCAGAGGACCGTAGTTCAAAAATGATATGCACAGATTATATCTTTTTCCAGCTTCTGCTAAAAAAAGTTTGATTCCTTGCATATCATATTTACAGTTTTAAGCTACGGATATTCCTCTTCAGATCTACATCAGTAACCAACATTACTAACTTCTTTGTAGCTCAAACCCTAATTTATATTCAACCCTAAATGAGAGTATTGTTTTCCTATTGATCTTAAAACAACTGGACACTGGATCTTTAGAGAGGAACATGTATTATACATGCTTTTTCTCATAGAAAAGGAGTGTGAATTCCTAACTCGTCTAACATGGCTAATTCTGCCTGTGGCCTTCAGACCTGGGGACATATCACACAATCTAGGAAAGGTAATTAAGATGCCTAAGTCCATCATCAGTTGGCTGAAATTCTGTCTATGGGTGTCTGCATTTGAAATACTTAGGAAATACTTCTCCAACTGGAAAACACTGGAAAGTCACTGTTCTAAGTGGCTGTGTGCAGCAATCCAGAAAACTGTTCCAGGAGGAAGATGACTTTATACAGGACAAGGTTTGTACACGTAGGTAATAGCTTTTTTCAGACCAACTGGTATAGAAGGAAAAGCAGGCAAATTTTGGGGTTAACAAGCTATATTTTTTTGTTGTTCTGAAGCAGTAACTACTAAAGCTATATGCAACTTGAGAACAACTTCTTAGAAATTAGATAGAGGTGTATCAGTGAAACCAGCTCAGAAAGAAAAAGTAGAAATGGCAATGAAGGGGTTGTTTTGGGGGGAAGAATGAGGGCTGAGAGCTGCTACGTTCAGGAAGGTTCCTAGGACTTGCTGGTTTTAACTGTTCAACGATTTTTCGTATAACAGAAGAAAATCCTGCATGGAAAGAATCTTCCCAGAAGCATTTGTCCTACATTTCAAGCACCCCAAACCACAAAACTCATCATTAGAAGCATAATTCTCTGTGGTCCAAAACACCAGATCAGTGTAAACCATGCCTCAGCAAGAAATGTAAGATGTGTTGATGCCTATCCGCTACAACAGCAATGAACACCCCCTGCCATCAAACCACCAGCATCATCCAGTCTTACATTTGCAGTTCCAGGACTGTAATGTACTTCATCCTGTGCAGGGCTGCCTTCCTGGTAGTTTTGCTGCTGCAAATGACCACTGAGCACCAGCATGAACTCCCAGAGACTGTCTTCATAGACCAAACCACTGTGCTGCTGGTGAGGGAGTGTTTCTCACTGAACAGGCCATTCTCCCTCTCCTCTTTCAAACCTGATCCTTAAGGGAAACTACAGAACTTGTCCCACAGAAGTGAGCATGGGAACTAGGTTTCCTAATTCTGCCCAACACCCAAACCCAGGGACTTGGCAGAGATGCTGGTCTGACAGTATATTTTCCTTCTGCTTCCACACCCCCCCCACACACACACGCCCTTAACTCTCCAAATCAACAGACTGTAAGGAAATTGTCTCTCCTTTTTGCTTCGTTAATAAATGCCACTCTTTCTTCTATCCTTAGCATCATTAATGTGATTAACGTCCTGCATTCTAAAGCTACTGTCTTCCTTTCAGAGCTGACTTAATAAGTATCTTAGTAAATGTTAAGCAATTGTTCTTAACTGAAAGCTTCAGTTGGTGTTTCTAACCCTAAGAAAAGTTTGTATGACCAAAAGTTTGCCTCATTTTTCCACCTATATATCTTGGTCTAATAAAAGATACTACTTCTTCATGCCACCCCAGTACTGCACATCGCATCCACGGGAGACTGCCTGTGTATCTGCCTTGTTCTTTTAATGACTCCTTAGGTATCCACCAGGGGTGACTGTTGGAGAGAGGAGACTGGACTGCGTGCCACCTTTGCTTGGGTCAGTACAACAGTAATCATGTTCTTACAAACAGTGTCTTCCTTAAAGCATGGGTGCTCTTCCCCCTTGCCACAGACATACAGTCTACCGTTCTAAAATAACCCAAAATGTGGGCATTAAAATCATACCGTTGATAAAAAGGAATTTCAGCTTTTACTTCAAAACAATGTGCTGATGTTACTTGTTACAGTAGCCGCTAGGGGAAATTAGGGCTCAGGCAGGTGGGAAGACTACCGAGTTTTGTCCTCTTACATTCTTTGCCTCCCAGTAGTATCCTTACTCTGCTGCTATCATCAGGCTGCTGGCTTGTACTGGTTTTACTTGTTATGGGGGATGGGAGACAAAAATCTTCAGTGGAAAAAAAATGAAGCTATCTAAATCTTAAATTTTGGAAAGAAACAAAGCAAAAAGTAGTTGCAGTATTTTCTTGTTTTCCTCTAATTGACTGGCAGAAATAGGATGGAGTGAATGTTTCCTTTCCATAGCATTTAAGGAAAACTTGCTTCTCTAGAAGAAATTATTCAGCTTTATCTCACAGGCCTATGTTACATGCAGATAATGCAAATATAAGCACTAACGATATTTGTAGTAAGGCTAGTGATGACCCAAATTAATAAAATCTAAACGCAGATGATAGCATAAATATATATTTGTCCACCAAATTAAACCAAAAGTTATGCTCAGATAATGAGATTTTTAACTTATGCAAGATTTTGTTATTTAAATGTCAAATAAGGGGTTAAAAGTAAGATCATCATAATACAGTGGGACAAGTCAAAAGTTGACTTTTGTCTGGTGTTGAGCATGAATCTTGGCTGGTAAGAACAGTTAATATTTTGGGGGAGCAGGGGCATTAGTTCAGGATGGAAGGAAAGGAGGATTTTTGATTGCTTGGTAGAGACAGGGGTTCAAGTATGTAATCTGTGATGGGCAGCAATGTGTAAACTAAATTCATGAAGTCTCTTGAAGTGACCTAGGGGTTTCCAGATGAGAGAGTACAGGTTCACAGCTCAGGTGGGTCTCATTTCGGCTCTCAGTCCTGGCAGTACACATCACATCAAGCCCTCACAAAGCACAGGCAGGGATGCTTGCTGAAGAATCAGTACAAGGAGTGTAAATGCAGTGAAATGAAGGAGAGGTGATTACAGTGTCATACATCACAAATTGTGAGATGAAATAAGGCACACCCTTATATTGCCATATTAAAGTTATCATATATTCTGGTGATAAAATCCTTAATCCAGATAATATATACTGCTTAAGCTAAGTTGTTTGACCCTAGAGTTGACACACAGGTCTACAGACCAAAATTCCAGAGAGAAAGTATCTGGACAAGATTCTCAAGCAGCCTTTGCAGTTGCATGGTAAGGTATTTTTCACTTATCAACATGCCAATAACATAGTTGTCAGCCCCAGGGCCATAGGCCATAGCATCTCATGGATTTAGTCTTGCCAGAAGAACAAAATTCTTAAAATTTAAAAGCCTACCTTGGACATTGACTATTTCTTGGAACATCTAGAAGACTCTTGGAAGTATGCCTGTGCTGACAAAAATAACAAACACATGCAGTGATTGGCAAAGAAAATCAGTAGGAGCTGAACATGAACCCTAGGCGATGGTGGAGTCAGCAGCCAGAATACTTACTGCAGTGAAGGGGCTCACGGCTGTGCAGCCAAGTGCTCGGAATGTCATCTCGGTGCAGAGGCAGTTGTTCTTAACAGACATTTGACAAGATAGCAAGTAATTCTTTTACCATCAGGTGGCCCAGGTCATCTTACCCTCAAATTCATCCCAGATGCCTTTATATGTGCCTTTTATTAATTGGCTGTATTAGTCTGTGATTGTCAATTTAGGTAAAAGTTGTACTTTTATTTGTATTTGGGGGGTGTGGGAATAGGAGAAAGAATGGAAATGCAGCTGTAGCCACTGAAGTCAGTGGTAATTTACTCCTGCTGTGTGATACCTATTGTAACGCAAACTCCTACCATGTAGCATGGGCTGCGAATAAAGAGCAATCTTTGACCAGCACTGGTGTAAGTCAGGCCCCCATTACAGCAACTTCATGTGCTTTAAAGAGGCAAGAGGAGAAACGGTATGCGCAGTCAGAGCAGGCTGCAAAGAGTCCCTTCCTCCCAATACCCACAGCATTTTTTCCTTAATGCTGTTTATTCAAGATAGATTGAGTATATGGAGATTTGATTTGGTTTTCTTTTCTGTTCAGAAGAAATGTAGATGATCCCTTGCAAATTAAAGCCGTATGTTGCCTGCCTTCCCTGACACGTTCTGCGCTGGGGTGAGAGGCGCAGGGGCTGCAGCCTGGCTGCTGCTGCCAGAAGTTTTCAGGAGAACAAGAAAAAGTCACAACTCTTAAAAGGGCAATTGCAGATCACAGCTCATTTTGTTCAGAGAGAATGCGAACATTTTTACTCTCCTTTTATTTCCCTTTCTTGAGTGAGTTCTTCTACAGTTACATACAGTGCCTGAAAACACAGACTCTCTCTTGTTCTTCAAACACAGAGAGGCTGACTTAAGGGCCTAAGCCGGCAATCCTTACTCCCAGGGGTAGACCTGCTGATTTCACAGATGCGAGGGAAGTGAGTAGAGCTTCACAAGGCTGTGATGCAAGAAGAAATTACGTGATGAGCTTTTACTTCTGGCCTCATACTGCTTTTGCTGTGCTTTAAGTACGTTCCTTTTAAAGAAATTACTCCCCATTTCCACTGTTATAAATGACATTCAGATCATATTTTCTGCATCAGTATTCCAAGATACACAAATTGAAAAGGTATGTGTGTGAGGTGGGGGGATAGAGTGGAGGAAAGTTGTTTTTCTGTGTCTTTTAGTTGTGCACGTATTTTCCATGAATGTTATTGAGACAGTGAGCAGAATGAGATCAGAGCAGGTTGTAGTTCGCAGCCCACACCGCCTGCCTTTCTCTGTGGAATGTGGCTTGGTACATGTTAAACGATAATCTCAACTTTCACTTCAGAAAAAATATTTTGGGCTTTTGCTTTACTTTGGAAAGATAGCTTTAAATATTTAACCAGCATAAACAGGCAAACTGCCCAGCAGGACTGAAAGGAATGTGCCACTATGGTCTGCTTGTAAGCATTTCTTCTCCCCTCAATACTTTCTTCTTTACATAGGAGGGGTCAGTTGTATTTTGAAGTGAATTCTTTTCAGAAACTTTGGACTGGTTGTGTGAAAAGAATTATCTTCAGGATAGACAGGGTTAGTGTTCTAGACCTTCCTCCAGTTCTGCAGCTGACTTTTCTGGTTGGCATTTCCCCTGCTCTCTGAGCTCAGCTGCACAGGGACTGCTCGATGCTGCAGCACCTCTAGGAGCGTATCAGCTGTCTCACTTGGGGCCCAGATAAACCATCCTTAGCCTGATCCCACAACCTTTGGGGAGAAGCAGCAGCACTTCAGAAAAATCTTGAAGTTCACCGTAGCGAATGTTACCTTAAGGACGGCAAAGTTTCATTCCCTGTTGTCACAGGTAGCCATTTGGTACAGCTTACGTATGCAATCACAACATGTAGCCCAAACAGAAAGCATTCAAGCCTCCCCTCCCCTAGCATCCCTGTCAGAACATTAAGCTATTGCACATCTGAACTCTTTGCTTTTGGATTTTGTGACGTCTCTGTTTTCCATGGTGACTAACAAGACTGTGTAATTTTTACTGGATTTGGATTTATCTGTGGAAAGCCACACATTTACCATCTGCAGGGCTGGTTATTGCAGTTCTGTGTACTTTCATATGGTATTGCTGACATAAAGTCTGTGCTTAACTATTGCAGAGTTCCCAGCACTGACGACCAGGAGGAGAGCCCACATCGTCTCAGTGTCCCAGGTCTTCATCTTCTGTTCCTTTCAGCTGGCCACGTGCCACAGAGTCTATCCAGGTTTTCTTCCTTATCTCAAAGTCTCATGCTGGACTGATCCAGGTCATGTCAGGGACGCTAGTCTCAGCAGCCACAGCCCCGTTACAGCAGCATACCACTGCAGCAACACCCTCAGCCTCAAGTCTGCTCGGCATGAATCAGCCCACATGTGGGAGCACAGCTAGTGCAACAGCTGGATGTCTAAATCTGTAACATCCAGAAGATTCTGGCATGCTTACATACTTCTGTATTTTCAAAGGAAAACACTTCTTTTTTCCCCGCTTTGACTGTCAGTGGTGGTCACACCATTGGAAGCAAGGTCCAGTCACACCCTTGGAAAGCAAGGGAAATTCCATCCTTATGTACTTGATCAGGAAAGTGAGGGAGATGAGGACTTCTTGCTTGCTCTTCAATTTTGGAAGCTCTTTAATTCAGGAAGAAGGTTATACATAAAAACAGGAACACTGAATAGAAAGCAATAGAAAGGGATGGAAAGGGAAAATAAGGGATGTCTACCTTCTGATTTTTATGTGTTGTAATCAACTAATGTTGAAATAATTGTTAAAATTCAGGAAGCATTTTGCTGATGTGATTCTCTTGGATGTTGTCTGTTGCGCTGCCATTTATTATAGCTGGACAGACAGAACAGGTTAGTATTTTTGAAAAGCCATCGAGTTTTTATATTCTGTTTGTATACTTTTTTACAGTTGTATAGTTTCTTCTTTGAATACATCACGACTTTTTAAAAATGAAGACGCTGGTTTAAATGTTTGCTTAGAAGTCTGCAATACAGTGCAATGTGTCTACACACACATCCTTCCAAGTAGGTGTGTGATGGTAATTAACAGATGGAGTTCTGGGTCCTCCTTTTGGCAGATCAGGGCTAGCAGCAGCTCATCCTAAACTTTGCCTACACCACTGCCACAGGAAGCAGAAGGGTTTGCCAAACTGCTTTGGGGGAGGCACTTTTTCCTCCTCCTTACAAACGATGTATTTGTTGCTTCCAGGTTGCATGATACAAAGACTTCATAGTTGCATCTGATCTCAGCAGAAGTGAGGTTGCCATGAAACCACAACCTTGAACCCACATCTCTGGGATATGCTAGTCAGCAGCGTTTGAGCCATTAAAAAACTGTGACAGAACTGTGTTCTCGCATAATGTGTTAAATAGCAGCAGACTTAAAGATGCTTCAAATCATAGCAGGCCTAATTCTGAGCCAATGTTGCACTCAGAGTGCCAAGGACAGGATATATCTTAAACCTGATTGGTTTTGCCATGTCTATTATGCCACTTCTTGTACTTTTTTTTTTTTTTTTCTTTTGAAATGCACAGCACTAGGGATGTGGGGCTTAAAGGCTTGTCTTATTCAGGAAAAAAAAGTGTCAATATTAAATTAACCCCCTGTGTAGACACTCTTATTTCAGTTTAAAAGTGCCTTTCATGGAATTAGCAAGTTGATTCCTTGCTGACATAAGCTTAATCAATACGAGGCACTCAGCCTGATACAAATTTATCTCCATGATGGGGCTGCACCGATTTCTCTACATGTCTTTGAAAAAACATCTAGTTAAATCAGTTGTTTCTTCAAATTGGCAAGTCCACACATTGTAGATTTGCAGTCAACGCTGTGGCCAGCTGAAAAATGAACCACTTCAGTAAAATGTAAAAAAGTTGTTGCCTTTGTACAGTGCCACCCATAAGAGTTCTGAAAGCTGCAAATATCAATAAACTTAGAGCAGCTTTGCACCTATGATCTTAATACCTATTTTCTAAATGCAGGAACTTAAACATGGAGAAATGAAGTGTGTTTCCAAGGTCAAAAAAAGAGTATGTGATAAAGCTGGAGAGAAAATGTAGAAATGTGGTTTCAGAAATAGACCAATGACTTTGAATACTGCCTGTCCCAGCATCTTTCAGGGACCTTACATGTAAAAAGTGCTGGCGCCTGTGCTTTCTGGTAATCAGCCCTTTAAAATCAGATGGTCAGAGCTGGACAGATGTATCCCAGAATAACTAGTCTGTAACCTCTCATTTGAGTTTTGTAAATACGAGACTGACTTCTTCATGAATGAAGATCTGCCCTTATAGTAATATCACCACCTTAGTAAATAGTTATTTCTAGTGGCATCCTCCTTTAGCTATAAATATAGACATTCTAATCTCAAATTCTGAGGCAAAAAAGATATTCTACTACTTGTTGTGGCTACACCAAGTATATTTTTTCTAGGGATAAACATTTCAAATATTACTCTGTGAGCAGAGCTTTTTAGACTAGGAACAGGACCATAATGACAGTATTGATGCAGTACTGTCATCTATTTCTGGAAAAATGTTTGTGGTTCAAACAACCACTCTGTCTGCTCTGTATTAAAGCAAGTTTATTAGTCTGAAGTCCTGTAAGTGATGGGTCTGGTCACAAACAAAACCATACATTAGCCCTGTTGGAAAGATTACAATATCAGGTCTGATGAGCTTGAATTGATCTCCTCAGATCAGATGGAGGTTTGGATGGAGTGAGTAATGCTATGGTATGACTGATTGAAAGGTAACTGTGTGTAAAATAGACCACAGCTGGTGTTTTCACCATGGAGTGCTTGCTCACTCTGTTGTTGAGTGGCGCCACTAAAAGTTACTGAAACTTGAAACACAGTGAAAACGTTTTTAAAGCCTGAAAAAACCCTGCCATCCTTTGCCATGTATCTCATCATTATACATTCAATTCTATTATCTGGAATTCAGTTACACCAATGATTTGCCAAAAGCATGGATGCTTACAAAATGTTAAGCTACAAAGAACTTATCTGTGCACTACAAATGCTGTCTACAATTAAGGCAATTAAAAAGGGAAGCTTGAGGCAGAAGCACTTTAAAAATATTTGCAGACCTATCAAAAGTCTTTCTGTGCCCCTATTCCCAGAGTACCTGGGCACCTCAGCACCTCAAAATCTCTTATGTGTTTGTTCTGAAAGATAAAAGTGCTGCTCTGTCTTCATTTTGGAGAGGGAAATCTAAGGCAGAAAGAGATTAAAATGACCTGTTCAAAGTCAGCTAGGAAGTCTGTGATAGAAAAGGGAATTTAACCTAAAGCTGGCACACACATTTCTTTTTCCTGAGGCCTATTTTTCCTCCCTGGAAAGCTTTGGAGGGCTGTGAATCACAATTGTTTTAAGGCCTCTGAGGGAGATGGTCCCACACTTCTTCCCACTCCCAGCCATTTCTCCCACCCATGCAGCATGCAGCAGCACTGCGGGGCCGTGGGGAGAAGCACGGTGGTGCGCTGCCCCAGCTGAAAGCTTACCAGCAAAACCCGCTGCACTTCCAGTTGCATCAGTTCCCTTCTCCAGCTCTTGGCATGCCTGCAGGGGTACTAGTGCCAGCAGAGGGGAAAGGGAAGGCACAAGCTGAAAGATGGGAGAGAGGAGATGGCTCCTGTTGGCAAAGCCCCAGCTTTGATGGGCATCAAGCAGTCATGAAGCTGCAGCTTGGACCGCACCTTCACAAAGCAAATTTAATCATTAGTTATTCTGACTTGAAATTAAAAATCTACACATAACCGGACCAACTGCTGAGGTGACTAACATGGGAAGAAATCCCTCATTTTGTTCCTTCCAGTACTGCAAAGGGATCACCAGGTTGAGGGACCTGGGAGTGGAAGAGGCCCTGAATCACCTTGATGCTGACTCACTCCCCTGAAAAGAGGGGCAACAGGACCTGAGGCCATCATTTATCATGGCCCCTCTGCTGTGTATGGCAGGACTCTTTAGAATGGATTTATTTAAAGTCAGAGTATTAGTCCGTGGACAGGCTATCACCTTAAACTGCATTCTGTCATGGTAGCGTACAAGCTTCTTAATATCTATTCTCTTATCTCAAAAGCAATCAGTATGACAGATGACTGTTCTGACTAAGCATGTTTATATTTGTTTACTTAACTTGCTTTGTTGCTAGTTTCTTTTCCCTACCTCCCTTTTATGCTCTAACTAATAAATGTCTCTCTCAGCATGCCATTGTCAATAGCAATTTAAATTACACATCAGACTGTGTAAGCAGCACATACATTATCAGTTAATAGGAAGGGAAACCCCAAGGGCAGTGGTGCATAGCAGTCTTGCCATCTCTACCAGTGTGGGTGGCAGACCACTGTTTTTGAAGGAGCTGTACTGCTCTCTTACTTCTAGGAGACAGCTGCCTGCCACTGAAAAACTGTGGACTGGGCATATGGACTTAATTTTATAGCCAGATCACCTGCAATATACCTACTGTGAGTGCCTCTACTCACACTGTAGAGCAGATCTCTTCATGGGAGAAGCAGCCCTCCGTAAAGATTAAATGGTGGGAAAGGAGACACAAACTCTACCCCTTTTATGTTGTGGATATGAGGTAAAGAGTCCTGACTGCTTCTCAACAAGCCTGTCCAATGAAGGTTAGAACATCCTGCTGACAGACAGGTATTTATCATACTGTGCAGCAAATCCTCCAGAAATAAATGAAGGGCTTAATAAAATAAATTTGACCAGGGGCAGATGGTCAGTAGTGATGATCACCAACATGAAAATTCAACTGTAGGCTGAGATTGTCATTTTCAGCATTAAAAACTAAACTGCATTGTAAAGTATTTGGAGTAACTATTGGGCAAGAAGTTTAGATATGGAATTGCTCAATTAAAAACAAGGTTGAAAAAACCAGCATTTTAACTTTGCTGATTAGTGTTGGGTGATTATTTGTCTCAAGCCAGTTAAGAGAAGATTTGGCTGGCATTTGAAGTGGAAGTTTCATGGGTACATAGCCTATAGCGTGTACCCAAATATTTCACCTCCTCTTCCTTTGGCCTGTATCTAGGAAGTGGTACTTTGGCTGCCACTAACAGCACATGAAAATTAGTTTTCCTTCAGCACGTACTTTGCCTTTAAAAGGATCATCTCCCACTTTTTTCCATTTATCTTGAGCTCAACAGTCCAGGAGAATCAGATCATCTTTTAGAAACAGGAGGACAAACCATGGGAAGGGTTATTTACTACAGAGCTTGTGATAACAGCCTTTGGCTGAGGTAATGGACAGGACACCTAAATCAGCAAAAATAACATTTTGTAGAAGTACCTACCACCCTAATCAACAAATTCTCTCTGTATGCTTATAGTCATTATTTCAGTACTCTTGTTTTTTCTTTAAAAAGTTCTCTCTCTCTCGCTGTCTTCTTAAAGCAGTAAAAACCCAAGGAACTCATAATCTCATACTTACGCTAACAACTTTTGACCCAAGGAACATAATCTGCCTTTATATTTTATCAAGATAAATTCCAAGCATAATTAGTTTTCCCAGGCCCAAGTCTTGGCCTCTATTTCTCACAAGTGCATAATCACCCAATAAAAATAAATAAAAATGTCACCCTTCCAAACTCATATCTGACATTGTTCAGAGACCCCTTTTGCATTTGCAGGAGACCACCACATCTTTCTCACTGCTGCTCCCTGACCTTCTATGCAGCCTGTGTAGCATCTGCCTCTGAACTCATCATGCATAGCTTTCTCATGTTGCTGTAGACTAATGATAAAAAAATTGGGTGTGTATTTTAGGACATTCCCATTTTGTAACCAGACATCTATCCCATCTTATGACAAGAGTGTCTTTATAATATAGATTGGCAGTGCTACACAATTACAGTTTATTTCCATGCTATGCTGGAGGAGTAGATAGAGCTGAAGGTCAGAGCCTTTAAAGAGTAAAGAAACTTCTCCTGCAGGTGCTTGGTTTAGAATTGCCCAGGATAGAGCTTCTTTATTGAGGTTTGTTGTCATTATAAAGTTCCCAAATAAAACAGTTACCTTTCTGTTTTTTTTTTTTTTGTCCTGGCATCTATCTACTGTCAGTGGATGCCCACAGCCACAGCCAGGAGTACGCCCCCACTTCTGGCCTCTAATCTGAACTGCTTTTGCTCCTGCCCTGGGGAGCTGCTAGGCAGGCAAAGCAGTAGGGAGCAGGCAGCACCCCAGGTGATAAAATGTCCCATTTCCATTCTGCTCTATGGAAAATTTTAAAAGCTTTGATGTCTGAAGGCATATGCACTCCAGCAGAGAAAACTTCACATCTCATCCTCTCCCTAGCCAAGAGTAGATCTTTTCTATTATCTCACAAGTTGCCTGACAACACAACACATATAAAAATTGGAGCTATCATCATATCAGATCATGAACCAGCTTTCCTGAATGTTGTTATTAAGGCAATTCTTAAGTGAGATAAAAATTGTTCGTTTAATAACTCTCTTTAGAAGGATGCTTGGTATACCCAAAATAAGGCTCAATGCAATTAATTTGACTAAAAAATTCAGAAGAAATTATCATATTAATGTGAAAAGTATAATGGAGGAATTACCACATGAATGCTCTAATTGCCTAGATTCTAAAACACATATGGATATCAGGGAGCTGGCAGACACCAGAATCCATCATTTCCACGATCATATGTTTTTGCAATAGAAAGTAGAATTAAGCAAATACATTATTTGCTATTTAATTAAAGGAATGTACAGTTTTACAGATAATAGTCTTGATAGTGAAACAGAAAGCACAGCTCTGTTCACATGCTTATAGCCAAGAAACTGCAACCATTTCCTTCAGGGAATATACTGTGGTACTTGAGCCTCTTGGTACTGAGCAGGTAAGATATGGTTTGCAAGACCACTCTTCAAATTCATCCAGTGATGGAGGCAGCATACGTCCTCTAATTTCTGCTTCACCTCACAGTTCTGCTGCCCTCCTGCATGGGGAATAAGTGATGTTTGAACTGACCGGGGCACAAGATGCCCAGTTCTGACCAGACACAGCAGTACCATGACACTGAGCTTGCCAGGGCTTTGCCTCGGTTTGGTTCAGAAAGCCTGACTGTTTTACTGTCTTTGGACAGTGTGGCAGTTAGGAAGAGTGAGTAAAAAAAGTCAAGATGAATTAGTAAAAATACAATGATATTCAAAAAGCTCTTGCAGTGAGCATCTGCCTGGAGCCGGATGGCCAGAACTGC
Organism: Falco naumanni; assembly: GCF_017639655.2. NCBI lineage: Eukaryota > Metazoa > Chordata > Aves > Falconiformes > Falconidae > Falco > Falco naumanni. The sequence goes on from NC_054057.1 coordinate 37,710,100, forward strand.
AGACAGAGGTGCTTCAGTTTTTGTGTGTGTGACCACAGCCTGACTATGAAGTCACAGCCTGTAGGATGCACAAGTTTTTAGTTTCATACCCCTGTTTCCTTTCTACTTTCTACAGGCTAAGAATGAGCAGTTACCACAGAGCAGCAGCTGCACAATAACTTGTTGTGCTCTAGTAGTGGATCTAGGCACACAATTTCTCTACCCAGATTCAGTTAAGGTCAGAACCATGGGGGAGAAGAGAGAACAGATAGTGCTGTGAGCATTTTGCTAGCCACATAACACCCAATGTCGTGTTGGCTTGCTTTCTGGAACACCACCAGAAGGAGAGAAGCAGCAGCTATGGCAGAAGCAAGGGCAGGAGAGGAAACATACAGCAAGCTTCCATCCAAACGGTTCCTGCTAAGGCACAGAGATCCACAGAGCAGACTTGATGGCCTGTGTTGGCCTCAGGCTTCATACAGTGTCTGCTGCAACCAAGAATTTTAAATCTGGCTGCATAACAATGCATGTTAATGCACATGGGATGGTTTTCAGAAGCGGTATCCTTATGTCCCATGAAGATGGAAACTTGACTTGGGGACCATTTTGAAGAAATCAGACCTCAAAAAAAAAAGTGTAAATACAGATATATTATCCATGCACGCAGATGTGATAAGCTGGGCCTTGGTCCAATAATCCTGATCATGTTTTTTAAATAAAGTACAAAATATATTGACATCACTGACTTGAAAGGTCCTGGTAGCTATGTTGTTTGATATATTGGTTCTACTTATGTTTGCAGACAAAAAAAAAGTGAGAAAAGCAGTGAAGCAGTCAGAACTGGGATAGCTGCAGGAACAGTGTAATGGCTGAGTTGCTGAAGGCTGCCAGTGCAAGCGCCAGCACACCAGCCAAAAACCAGAGAGTATCTGAGTAAAACATATAGGAACACAAGGAGGTAGCAGGTAAGGAACTAAAAGCAGTACTTGTACCAGCTTTAAAGAAAGGAAGATTCTTCCAAGCCAGATAATTTCAGAAGTTTAACCTTAGTCACTGGTGGAAAAAAATCATCCTGAACATAATTGCCAACAGATTAAGGGCAGTTTCAGAGGAAGCAGGGAGCCAGAAACGGTGTGACGTAAGCTGTATTGATCAAATTACCACTATTGACAACTGATGGGAGGGGAGTAATAAAGGTGGATTAAAGCTTTTGGAGGAAAAAACCTGACTTGGTTTGAGTGGATTCGATATAGAGGGTGCAAACCTCATATGGCATTTCAGATAACTGTAATTATAAAATGTGCGTAGTGAGACTCCTGTAGTGCGGTAAGAAATGGTAGAAAAATCAAGCAATTGGGTAAGTCCAAGTTTGATTTAGAAGCAGGGGACATGGAATCATGCTTGATTTTCTCATGAAGCTGAATGGTGCTCTTAGATGGCTTGCATTTTGAAAGATCTATAGCAAAGCCTTTCAGTAAATGTAAATGATATGGCACCACTGGCAACTATGTCTGATTTAATGAAAGCATTATTTGTCACCTTGGAAAACTGGTTCTGTAGACTTGAACTTAAAACTGGTTCCAAGTCCCAAGAAGATGAAATAGCTGCATCTTGGAAAAGAAAGAGTACATACTGTGCTGACATGCAACATAAGGGAAGTTACAGAGAAGTCTAGTCCTACATGTAGTTACGCCCGTATCAGCATCAGTCAGCTCAGCATCAGTGGTTCAGTAAAGAGAAATTAAAACAGTCCTGTATCTTAGTCACAAATGCTGCACACTAGACTATAAGATTATGGATCAATAAGGATAATACATCTAATATCCATATAGGTTTTTTTCAAATTTATTATTACTTCATGGACTGAAAACAGCTCCAGTAAATAAGATAAAATTGCAGAAGACTGGAGATAGTTAAGAGGAAGGTGTTCAAAAGATTGCAGGTAGAACTGGAAAACATTTGAAAAGATCAAAGATGGAGTCAGGAAATCAAGGCAAGGGATTGACTTTAATTAAAAAGATCATAATGATGATGGTACACCAGACCACACCAATACATGAGCCAATAAGAACAAAAAAAAGAAATGCATTTGAGGCCTAAAAGCTGGTATCAAGTTCATGATTGGACATTGCATTAATTTAAGATCTGTTTAACAGTGGAATAATCCCTGAATAGGAATGACCAGCAATGGCATACCCCAGATGTTGAAGGACACTCTAGAACAGCCAGAGAAGAAAAGGACTATTTACCTATTTTGGATGGTAATAAAAATGCCCAAGTTTTCTACAGCCCTAAATTTAGCTGGCTGACTACAGAAATGGTCAGAAACAACCATTACCATAAAAACTTGTAAAAACTCCGCAAATTCAGAAGTTTTGCTGAATGAAGAATCAAGTGTAGATTCACTGTCCTACATCTTTTGCACACATGCATATACAACACACACATTTGCACAGTAAGAAGTGAGAACAGACAAATCAAATACACAGAAACTGCAGAAATACGATGTGCTTGCCAAGACTCAGACGCAAGTCTTCACAGGAGTCTGCTTGTAAGCCAATTCATACTTGAATAATTGAAACAACATCTAATGGAAATTAAATATATACAATAAACGCTTGTGTGTATTCACCTTTATGACAAAAGTATTAATACAAAGGTACAATATTGAGAATGTCTAGGAAAACATCTTGTCCTAGAAAACTTAAGAGCTTTGTGTTCAAAGGATTTTGAAAATAAACTCCCTTTCTGTGGAGCCCTGCCCCTTGGGATTTGGCATAAGAAAGAAAAGAGAATTTCTAAGAAATACCAGGTTTTCTTTGCTGGCGTATTTTTTACTTTGTTCTGAATGGAAACAACTTGAGCTCAAAAGGTAGATTTCATTGACTGTAGATTTTACTAAGTGTGAGTTTAGCAGAGAAAGCAAAAGAAAGCAAAGGATGTACTAAATATGACTGCATTTTACAAGCCCTTTCTTCTTTTGATAAGCACTTAACAGAAATCTATTCAGTGAAAGGTGCCAATTCTTATTTTTACCATATGTACAGATTGAGAATGTCAGAAGAAATGTGTATGGCAAATTATGGTGAACTCTGTGGCCTGAATGTTAAATGAGAGGGCAAATTATGCAGGATTTGTCTACTATTTCACTGGTGTCCTTTGTGATTTCTTTGGGCAGGGCACCTTTATAAGACTGTCCTGAAGATATTATCATAATGGAATGTTTTGCATAATGGCAAACACAGTCACCTCAGATCTTCTTTTGCATGACAAACCCTTGATTAGAAAAATAATAGGATGGAAATGGAATTTGTATTTATACAGGCAGGCATCAGAACCAAGGAGAATGGAAGCTGACCTCAATACACTGGAGGACTGACATAGACAGATGCAAAACCTCTCTCTTTACAGTAAATTTAGCCTAGAAATAGGCTGGGAAACAAGCGGGAGTCATATATAAGTCTTCCTGTGGTGGAAAGTTCCTTATTCATGAGAAAAGTATCTATGATATACAAAAGATATCGCACATTTTCAAATAAATCATAGCTCTTGTTACACTGTAAGACCCACATTACACCCCTGTGAAAACCAGAATGTTTTGATATTGAACAAAATGGTAAATGTTGTAAATTTTCTATTACACATCTAATTCAGCTTTGGCAACTTACAGTCTTTAGGTCCACTGATGTACAGTTAGAAAACAGAGAATAAATATACTGACCTAAATCAGCATAGCCAACCATTTACATAATTAGGAGCTGGATTATTATTTTCAGAATTGAATACAGCCATGCTCCTGTACTCATCTGAATTCATGCTCACATCTGCATATGCATTTATAGGATTGTTGCCGATGTGCACGTGTTATCAGACATGTAAACCCCCTGGATTTATTTAGCTATTCAGTATTAATCACAGAGTTTATTTTGCAAACAGAAACAAAGAAATAAGCTCTCTAAAGTGTACAATAATTTGGAAGACTCTGTACCTTCAGGGAAATAGTGACATCAAAAGGTAGATTTTACTAACTGTTGTTTTCTTACTAATCGAAGAACGTAATGTGCTCTCACATGACTGGACTTAACGTATGTTCAACTTGAAAGACAACAACATAATTTCATTGCTGTCACCAATCTCGAGAGTGCAAAACAGTGTGGTTCTCTGCTAAGATCACACTGCGCACAGGTCTGACATTGATTTTGGGTGATAAGGATTCCAACACAGCTGGCTTACAGAAGACCCTAATACAACTGGTTAAAATGCCTAGCTTAAAATATGCTACTTGTGATGGGAAGATGATGCTGTGATAGTGGGAGTTATACATGCTGGGAGAGTGGCAGTGCTAATTACAAATGTGCTCATGCTTATTTCTGCGGTTGTCCTGAACTAATGGGCATTGGCCAGTCTTGATACTTCATATAGCCTAGGAAAAGAATCAGTATAATGCTCTGAGCCACCTCATCTCATTCTGATAAGGATAAAATCTTAGCCTGTCTTTGGTTTTCTGATAGCCATTTCCTCTCTGTCTCCCTCACTGTGATTTGTTGAGATGATCTTAGTCTGATCCAAAGGCTCTGAACACCCAGAACTGCCATTAAAAGCAGCAAAGATGGGTGTATCCAGCATCTCTCAGGATCAAGCTTATCATTTTTAGCTGTAAATATCTGTATGACTAGAGTTACATGTGTCGGCTTTGAGATAATGTCATGATTTCATTGTGGTCAAAGATCTTGAAAAAGCAGAGCATGGCTGATCTCTGCACAGCGTCTGTTCATGTTATTATCTTAACAGTAAACTCACAGCTGATTGCAGTTTGGCCCTTATCAGTTTTCCCTTCTAGCAACGGATAAAATCATTTCAGCTTGCTCAGGAACAGACCACGTTAAGTAAGACACAGCTTTACAGAGAGCTGACAGGTAATACTAACCTTTATTTTGCAGCAAAAGTGCCATTTTTAATATGAAGAATGACACAAAAGTGGTCATAACATTTAATGTACATATATGGACAACGGCTAATGAAATCCAGGAATTCAGCTTTTCAGTCCCTGAAGAAGCAGATTTAATACCCGGGATTACACTGCAAATTGCTTCACCTGGCTTCAAGTGAGCTGTAAATAGACTGGTTGATTAGATGACTAAAAAGATAACCCAATTTAATGGTCATACATAACATGCCTACCAGATCCCCTACCTGAACAGCAGTATAGCTACTTTCTTTGAAGAATACTTTGCAATGTATTAAGAGAATGAATCTCCCCTCTTCTTCCATAGCAAGAGCATGCCAGCCAGACAACCCCCTACCAGCAGTCTGAACCCACAGCACATCCCTCCGTATTCCCAAATGCTGCTTGAGTCACCTCCGAAGTGCTAGCAATGTCCTGCACTGAGATTGCATAGTTACTGTGTATCGTTGTTGCCCCGTTCTGCTTTCCTTAACCAGTTACTGCTTCAAAGATGCACTTAATCCATTATGAAAATAGTTTCATTTGTAAAAAATAAAAAAAGATCTGCAAAAAATGTTCTGAAGTAAGAATCTGAGTTGTACTTGAGCCTGGTCAGCCTGTGCTCAGAGGCAGTGATGAGCATGCCCCCGGATTACTCCCATAAACCAAAACAAGGCTAAACTGTAATGACACCACTTGCAAATGCAGCAGTTGTTTTTTCTGCTCTCCCCACTTCCAGTAAACTGATCCTGGATGCCTTTTAGCCAGTTCCAGTTTTGGTGTCTCCTCTATCTGACCCAGCGAGAAACACAGAAACAAACAAATCCCGTAAGGAAGGGCAGGAAGTTGTGTGAGCTGTTACATGGTTATTGTTACTAGGGAAACCACTTCCTTAGTATTCATGTGTTCAGCAGATCTCTCTGGCTGTGTCTCTGAGTCCCAGGCAATGTCATGAAATGAATGGTAACTGGAAAATAAACCCAACCAGCATAAAATGCCCTACAGGTGTCTGTGACACTTGGAAATCTCATTTTGGTAAATCAACCCTAAGCAGAAATATCTTAGCATAATAAGCTTTTATAATAAGGGTGTGTATGTTTGTTAGACTGTGACATACTCTGTTCCTCTTTTCCTTAACATTAATAAAATATCTGTAAAAGGTTAGGTTAGGGTTAAAATCTTAAACCCAAACACCTACATCTTTTGGCTGCTGATCCCAGCTCCGATTTCACAAGCAGTATCTTCATCCCAGCAAAGGATGCGTGTAGTACTCTGATTTGAAATCCAAATTGTGGTATTGGGACTTATCTCTAACAAGAGATGGGTGCATGCTCCTGCTGTATAGGACAGTCTTGTTTTGTTTTGTTTTGCTTTTTCAGTCACAAAAGCCTGTGACTTACAAAACAATCGGTAGAAGCATCTCAAGCAGCAGCTATGCCTCTTAATGTTCCTCCTACCCTCCCTTGCATAGTTTAAGCAAGCGTCTGTTTTCCCACCATTCACAGAAACAGGGCTGGAAGGGTTCTCAAGAAATCAGCTGTGCTAAGCAGGTTGTAATATATCTAGTTTATACACAGATGCTCACCAGTTCCTTAATCTCCCTGGTGATGGGGATTCAACACATCTTGTCCGCAATAGGGATTTCACAGTGATTGATAAATTGATTTTGCCTCTTCTCCATCTTGCTGAAAATCTCAACTGAGTGAGAAAGCCCAAAGAGGGCTACACACACCTTCCCTGAGCACTTCCAGCTCTGGGCTGTCAGTCCCAGTGCTAGCCTTATTGCAAAACCAGCTCAGTGATTCTGCTCTCCCTGCTGAACTCCAGACAGAGTAGGTTTGCTCATCCACCAGAGGTCCAGGGCTGGCACTTAAGAAAGTTATCATTCCTGAGGATCTCAACCACCCAGCCATCTCAGTAGGTTTACTCTCATTTAGAGTGTAATGATTTCCAGTGGAGAGATACAATGTGCAGCATAACTGAGCATTTAAAAGTTCACTTGCTGCTAAAGAAGGGCTTTTCTAACGACTTTTTGGAAAACAGCATACATGCACAAGGGTGACACAGACTTACAGGCAATACCACAGGACAGAGTGGTGCATCATTTTCTAAAAAATGGAAGGGGGGAAAGCAGCAGAAAATAAAGAGAAAATGCCTTATTCTAGTGTAACTCTCTGAAAACAAAGCTCAAATAATCAACAACTATTTGGGCCTTGCTGAAGCAATAGACCCACAAACAGGGTAATGCAGAACTCAACCTATACACTGAGATTAAAGCTAACGCAGCAGCTGGATAAAAAGGAAGATCCTTTTGACTCTACACAAATCATTATTATGACAGAGATACATGTGAGTATTTAAAAACATAGGGCTTGCTTCCATTTTCCCAGTTTTATTTATGTAGCTTGGGGCTAACTACAGCAAACATATTCTTTGCTTTACAACAGATCGAGCAAAACAGAGAACCAGGCCTGTGGGATTTAGAAATATTCCTGCCATGAAGACCTGCAACACAAGATGACAGGCATATCAAGATACAGCATCAGAGTTCAAATATGCAAGGGTGACAGCTCATTTTTCTCTCAGCATGTTTGTGTCTTTGCATGATCTCCAGCCTGATCCCCAGTCTACAGTGTGGTACGGGTTTGTCCGATCTACAGTGTGACCATATGAAAAAGACAAGTAAAGACCACTAAGAAGAGACTTTGGCAATTAGAAATATCCAGCAGAAACCAACAGGAAGAATCTGCACTAAATGAAGAGGCACATGTGTGCTATAGACTGGAAAAGCAGGGAACTCGTGTTCATACACCCAAATAGAAGCTCTTGGAGTCTCACTGATGTCCCATATTAAAGATGATCTAATAAATACGAACAGTTCCAGGTTCCTTTCAAGAGCACAGCACTACATTGGACAGGAAGCAGCTTCTACTGTTCAGACATGTGGATGTAAAGGCCAAGGAGGAGACAGTGTTCAAGCCAAGCAGTGTGTTCGGTGGGGCTAGGCATGCCTTTGGCACTGAGGGACAGGCATGCTTTAGTCAGTTTGCTGTGGCTCCTTCTCGCCATTCTGGCCAAGCTGATATCTCATGGGGCAGTAAAACGGCATTCACCATCCCCTGACAGGCCCCCACCTCCAGCTCAGGATGTACTTTAGCTGAACAGTGCTGAGACTAGGAGGCTACTTAGAGGAGATGCTGCTATGGGCTTGCTTTATTCACATACCCTTCCTCAGGCATCGGCTGCCGGCTATGGGGCTGGAGGGCTCGGTACTGTGCTGGAGGACTTTTGTGGCAAGAATTAAGGCCATTTTGATGAGGCAGGATAGAGCCATGGCACACACTAAGCCCTGGAAGCTGTTGAGTGCTCCCAAGACCCACAGCACAGACAGCCCCACGCAGCGGCAGCCGAGTTCCTGGGGGCATTCATGGGAGCAGAGCTGCCCTGCGGCGGGTCTCCATGTGGCAAAGCTACCCCACACGAGGAAGCTGCTGCTTCACTTTCAGGGGAACCTGCAGTCACAGAGGAACAGCTAGTAACAGATGACAAAAGGAGGGCCCATGTGTGGTGGTTTGGACAAAGAGGCAGCATGGGGAGTGAGGCAGAAAACCTGCTCATTTGTCAGATGAGGAGTGCAGGCAGCAGAGCTGGGAACACCTCCTGTGGTTCCCTGGAGCTGTAGCTGTTGGAAGAGGGCAGGGGCCAAATCACCCACCTCTCGTGCTTTAAGATGTGTAGTCGATAGAAAGTTGGAAAAGGAGACAGACCCCCCTCCAGCTGAGATCATACTTTAAGCAGGAGCTTTAATAAGAAGCCAGGTTGGCAGGAAAGAAGAGGAAGGGGAGCCACAGGGCAGCCCAGATTTACATGTAAAAATCCTCCAGCAAGAGGTAACGTCTCAGTGGGGTGGAGAGTGCCGGGGTGCAAGCAAACAGTACTGCTTGGTTGCTTCATAGCTCAAAATGTCCCCAAGATGTGTACCCACAATCCCTACATTTTGAAGATGAAGATCTGCCTGTGGCCCATCTCTGCTTGCAGTATGCTGAAGAGCAGTGCACACCACCTAAGCCAAATAACGGATATGAACTGTTGCGGGCTGCCATTCCATCACAGGATGGCTTGCCTGTGACAGGCCATGAGGGAAGTCAGTGCTGTTAATAGTGTTTTCAGCCAGGAACTGCCCAGAAATCTAATCTGCCAAAAAGATATTTACACTCTCCAAGTGAAAACAAAGCAAAGTGGCTGTGGCTTTTAGCAGCACTGCTGAGATATCAATTCTTACCTTTTCCACAGATTAAAGAGCGATGAAACGTTTGCCAGGGTAGAAAATACATAGGCAACAGTTGTTTGATGACAATTTTGGAATGGGACAACTGAAGCCGTATTTTGCTAGTGCCTCGGGTGGTTATCATGGGAACCCGTTTGCTGGAAAAAGTCAATGCAACGACAAAGCTAGCACGTCAGCCTGTCCCTGCAGAGGAGACTGTGGCTCAGTGACTGAGCAGGTATCTTAGGTGTTCCCAAAGCAGAATACAAGGAGGGTGAACAGAGCAGAGCTCAAGCTAGAGCTGAGCACAGAGAGTGTAAGGAATCACTTAGTCACGGAAAAATGCAAACACTTGTAATGTCAGGTTAAATTTAGTCAACAGTTTCACCTGACACAAAATGTAGAAGGGATTGTTTTGGTGGTTTTGCCATAGTTTTTTTGCTTTGGCTTTTCAGGCAAGACTTACAAGCTGGCTTGAAAACAAATTCTGAGACAACAGAAAATGGGAAAAGAGCATCCTTATGCCATACCAACTAAATTTTGTGACTGTAGACAGATATGGGCTCCTTTTTCTACTTAATTTAAAGCTAGGTCTTAAAATCATGGGCCTCCTACCTCTTCCACAGTGATGCTGATTCTGGGTGGGACAACTTCAGCTTTTTCCCTTTGAAGATGCCTGGAAGCAGAGATTGGAAAATTCAGATAAGTGTCCTAGACACTAGCCCATACCACAGTCTTTGCCTGTTTTCTTACCTAGTGAATGTTCACGAGCTATATGAGGTTGGACACATCAGCATTTAAGAAAGAAGCTCCTCCGTATCCTCTATAGCTGCCACAGTGCATTTTCTTCACCCAAGTACCAATGCCTTCTGATCAGAAGCTCCACATCTCCTAGAAAACAGGCAGCAGGTCTGGGCTGGTGGCAGAGCAGGGACACGAGGCACCACAGCTTCTGCTGTTTTTTTACCTGTCCCACCCCAAGGCATACAAATTGCTCAGCAGCCCTGAATCCAGCAGAGCTATTTCCTCAGACAACATCCATCACAGGAGTTTCATTTGATCTGTTGGTGAGGCATGGTTTGGACAGCCTCCCATTTAGGACATTCTTCTGACCAGAAGACCTGAGGATTACTGAGCAGTTGGAGTCTCCCACCTAAAGAGTCAAAGTTTGCACCGCTGGATGCAAAAGGGGATCTCTTCTTCTCAGTTTTGTGAATATTGCTCTAGTCACTCTGCATGAGTTTATTTTCAAATTGCTTTCACAGCCCTTTAAAAATGTCCCAAATCAGTGTGAAACGCTTTATTCAACCTGAAAAAACTCTCCACATTTGTTATATGGTCTGAAAAGGTCTGGTTTCATGTCAATCCAAAAATATGTGTGTCCCCCCCTTTTTATTTTTTAAACATTGCCAGCACAACTTTCATCCTTTCCTCCAAATAGGACCAGCCATTCATGCAGCTCTAATAATAAGTAAGCATTGCTAGTCCTTTGCTGAGAACAGTAGCCTGATTGCTCAACTTTCTAGTTCCAAAAGCTGTTGCCCAGAGTAAATGACCTGTATTGGGTCTGGCTGAGATGGAGTTACTTTTCCCCATAGCAGCCCTCATAGTGCTGTGCTTTGTATGGCTGCTGCTGAGCAGCGCTGGCACAGCATCGGGGCTGTCTCCCCAGGCTTCCCCCTCCCTCACCCAGCAGGCCAGGGGTGGGCAAGATCTTGGGAGGGGACACAGCCAGGACAGCTGACCCAAACTGACCGAAGGGGTATCCCATACCATATGACACCCTCTTAGCAATAAAAACTAAGAAAAAGGAGGAGGAAGGGGGAGCATTCATTATTATGATGTTTGTCTTCTGGACCAACCACTACATGTACTGGAGCCCTGCTTCCCGGGAAGTGTCTGGACATCGCCTGCTGATGGGAAGTAGAGATTATATCTTTTGTTTTCCTTTGCTTCCGCACACAGACTTTGCTTTTGCTTTATTAAACTGCCTTTATCTTGACCCATGAGTTTTTTCCATCTTCTCCCTGCCCCACCCTGCTGAGGAAGGGAGTGACAAGAGCGGCTTGCTGGGCACCTGGCATCCAAACAAGGTCAACCCACCACAGTCATTTTTGGTAACGAACACGGGGCACAAGGCAAGGGCAGTTCTGTATTAAGTGTGCTATAGCGATAGTAATTATTAAGTGGCAAACGTCCGTGCAGGTCATGGAGTTCGTGGGCTGCACTGGCTCCCTATTAGAGAATCCAACCCTGGTCTCCCACATGGCAGGCAGGGATACTCACCACTATACACCTATTGTACTTGCTCTGTCCAGCAGTAGTTTGCTTTCTCTACTCTCTTTAGAAAGTCATCAAAGAAACCCTCTGCGTAGTAAACACTGCACATTCGCTGCCTAAGGGCCAAATTCTGATCTTACTGAATTATCATGCTCCCATTCCAGTAGGATCAGAATTGGCCCAAACCAATGAATTTCATCTGTTTCAGAGTCCCACGATGTCTGGTTTGGAGATGGAGTGAGCCAGCATGTTAGGCCACGCATCATCTTTACACCCAAAGGGAGAATTCAGCAAACGAGCAGATCAGTGTGCCAGGTGAGGCCACAGCAGGAGGCACCCTGCAGACCTGCCCGTTTTCTTCCTTATACCAGATGAAATCAGTCTTCTCCATTTGTCACCAAGCAGAATAGCATTTAGCCCACAGATACTTTAAACTTTCCCTGAAGGTCTGGAAGTGATGAGACGCAGCATTTGCAAGATGCCGCATCCCGGATGACCAGAGCTGAGCTCAGGCATGGGTGTCTTTGTAGCAGGATTCTCAAGGACAAACATCACGCTGAGGCTGCTGCTGTTACTATTTCTTAGTAGGAGCAGAAAGTAGCTCTGGAGCTTTCTCAGAGGGGGAATTACTATGGACTTTGTGGCACGGAGGAATACAGTGCTTTTACTTTATGAATGAAGCACATAGACTGAGCAAGTACCATTACCACGGGTAAAGAAAGTAGCCTGCTTTTAAAGAGAAATAGATAGCATCTTCCCTGTAGCAAAAGGGGGCTACCCAGATCTTCCTGTTTTCACAGTCATTGTTCAACATTATACTTAAGAGCACTATTAGACTAAAAAGCACCTGATTTAACTTCAACCGATTTAAAATGCATCTTGGTGCATCTGAGCTATTGTCTAAACCTTTTTTTGAGATGTTCTGCATTAGTCAGCCACTTTTGATTCATGTGCTAACAATCCCCCTTAAGGCAGGTAATTCACAGACAACGTTCCGACGTGCAAAGTGGCACTCCAGTTCCCAGAGACAAAAGTCAGGAAACTTTAAATCCCAGAGCCCCTAAACTTATTTTACATAAATTGCCCTCACAGGAGGGGAGGCGAAATCCGTTTATATGCATCTTCTGTATCAATTTAGGATTCAAATCTATTTTTCAGAACAGTGGGAACACTGAATAGAGACAAATTACAGCAGAAAGCAGTTTCCAACCAGTTTTGAGTACAAACAAAATGTGAATTACCTCACTTTAACCTCTACATCCTACTTCAACGTCTTTTCGATTAAAGGTTTCTTAGAAGAACAATTAACAAAATGGGGATATGTTTTTATTAAATAATGTCCTTGTGCAGATGGAATTTTTTCCTTGGATACTGAGGCTACAATAGATAGCACTTACCGCTGTAACAAGAATAGGTTTTAAGCCTAACAACTGTTCGTTTTTCTGAGACTGCAAATGGAACCTTTATGCTATCGGAAATTAAGAGTTCAATCTTTCCACTGTGATGCAGTTTCTGTCCTCAGAAGATCTTGAGATAATGTGCTGTTTCAGATGACGTAATACTGGGCATAGGAAAGAATTTGGGTTCCTTTTCCTGAACTGCATTGCTTAGACAGTCACATTTCTTTTTTTCCCAGAAATACCTATATCTGTATCCATAGCACACAAAAAACCTGTCACAGCCCAAAAGTAGAAAAGAGGACTGTGAAGCAATGGTACCAGTAACATCTGCAAATATGTTAAAACAGGACAAAATGTAAATTTCTCTACTGGTAAATCATGTAGCCATTGCAACCTCTTATATAATTAACAAATTGTAAGTCTATCAAATTTGACTTCCTGTTTGCACAAGCCATTGACAGTCACAAAGCGGAATCTAGCCTCAACTCTAATTTGTGTTTAAATTGCAGTGTCTATTTTAACAATCCCAATAAATCCTAAAATAAAGTCCTAAAGCTACTGAAATAAATAAATAACAAAAAAATAATTTACTTCAGAATTGCCAGGATTCCAACTGATTTAAAACTGGAGTAAAACCAGACCTCCCCTGCATAAGTGGCAAGATGGTCTATAAAGTCACTATTTTCTTTAGAAAGAATACATCTTAGCTGTAGTGCGAGTTTTCCCAGTCTTTTGTCCAGTCAGTGAAGCTTGTTATTCCCCTTTTGGTGGGCTTCTTTGTTAGTGACGAGCAGTAGTTATTCTTTCTTTCATGGAGAAATGCTTTCTAGAAACCCTTCATTCCTAACTAAAACTATGAATGTGCTCATGGAGTTGAAATACTGTGTCAAAACTGTGAAATACGGCAATATCTGGGAACAGCGGTTTGTACAGTTTCATGATATAAGCCCATGGTGTCTGAAACCAAAATAGCCATACCAGTTTCTGGAATCTGCACTGCCCCATAGCTGCACACACAGGAGGATCACATTGGCTCCCAGCAACCTGGTGAAGAGACAAGAATTCTTAAGGTCTCCAGCCCCACAGTCATTCAAATGAAAACCTGTCACTGAGCAGAGAAACCTGAGCTCCTGGCAACCCACAGGTGAAAGAAGTTAATGGAAAGATTAGTCTTTCTCTCCTGATACATCGGTGGTTTTCAAAGCTGCTGAATAGCCTTGCTTTGTTAGGAAACACTTCCAAACAGCTCTAATTAAACAGTCCCAAATTAAGGTAAGAAAAGTAATTTAATTGACAGAAGGTATGGGGAGGCCTGGGGAGATTCAAAAGAAAAAAGTTCCTGTGCTGCTACACCACCAGTTTCTCTGTTGGTACAATGTAGTTAGTACTGGGAATCATGTCAGAAAAGTAACCAGTGTGGATTTCTTCATTTTTAACCCTGCATTGCATCCTGCAGCTAGGAGCATTGCCTGCTGATCCTTCATCTGTTAATCACTTGTTTAGGTGACTACTACCAGACAACAAAGGAGATTTTATGTGGGGAAAATAAACCAGGTAGAGACTGAAGATCACATGAGAAGAAAGATTAAACAGCACCTTTTCATTCTCTCTTTGTAGTAAATGTCCAAGTTAAAAAAAAAAAATAAAAAAAAAATCCACCTAAGGCCATTTCTCTAACTCGGGCTCCAGAGATATCTTTAAAAGAACTCGGTTGTGATTTTTTTTCTTCTCTGTATGGAAGAAATTAATAAAAGATCAGGGTCTGGGGCAAGTGTGAGTTTGATACTGTGTTCTACAGATGGCACAAAGTCAAATTCCATCCTCAGGTATTCACACACCAGCGCAAACCCCTGTCACTGCACCGGCCGCCGCAGGGATGCGTCTGAGGGCAGATGAGGGATCCAAGGTGAGTGACACCAGTGAACAGGGCCAGAGGTGTGGCACCTGGGCTGCTGGGTGGTGGCAAAGGGCCTTCCAGCGTGTTGAGCTGGTGGAGCCCTGGCAGGTGCCAGTGTTTGGGTGGATGTGGGCAAGAGGAGGGCTGGGGGCCCTGCAGCTGCCCCAGAACGGCAGGGCGCTGGTGGGCGGCTGCAGGTGCCCTCCCGGGCCGGGCTGCTTCCAAGCCGCACTCTGGTGCAGTGGGCGCCATGAGGGGTGCGAGAAGCCTGGCTCGTCCCTGCAGCTGACACCCAGCAGCTGCCCAGCCAGGCAATGCCGTGCCACGCTGCCAGCCCGGAGCCACGGCTGAGGGAACGAGGACCCCCGCTCACAGCAGCATTTTGTGAAACGTTCGGAAAGAAATCCGTGGAAGGCTCGAACCTTCCAAAACGCCCCAATTTCACAGCGGCAGGCCGCGCCCTGACAGACCCCGGGCTCGCAGCTCCTCTGCCCGCCCCGGTCACTCCGGCGTTACTTTTCCTTCACGTTGGCGCCGGAGCTCCCCCGCCCACGGCGCGCGCAGCCCCGCCCCGCCCCGCCCCCGCCGGCCGGGAGCCGTGCGCGGGCCGCCCCGGGCCGTGGCGCCCCCTGGCGAGTGGCAGCGGCGCCGCCCTGCCCGCAGGCGCCCCGGGGAGCCGCCCCGCCGCTCGCCTCAGTCCCGGCAGCGGGCGCACCCGTTGGGCCGCCATGTTGCCAGAGCTGCCGTTTCCTGTGGCGCTGCCGTCGAAGGGCGCTGGAGGTGAAGGGCCCTTCCTTCCCACCGGCCCTCCATCGCGGGCTGTGTGAAGCGGTGTGCCGGTGGCCCTTCCGTGGTGACGCGGCGCCTGTGGCTGTGGGCCCGCGCCACCGGAGCTTCTGAGGGACGCGTGTTTGTGCAAAACAGGGGATCCGAAGCGGTGTTCAGCAAGGCCAGCAAACATTAACGTGCTCCTTGTTCCTTCCTGGCGCACCCTCCTGCCACACTGACTGCTGCAGTCAAAGTATTTCGGTGCAAGGCGAGCTCGGCAGTCCGAGTTGCAGGTGCAGGAGCTCAGCGGGCTCCGTGTTTTGAAGGGCACTGCGGGTTTTCGCCATAAAGTTACCATGTACCTGGCACAGTCCTGTCCGGCAGAGGGGATGAGAGACTGCCGAGTGAGCCACCGATGTTCTGATTCACGCACAGGGACCGACACAGTGCTAATAAGGAGCAGCCGAGAGTCCTGACGGCGGCAGGCAAAGCTGCCTTAGCTCCAGCACGTCATCAGGCCTCCAGCAGAGCCGATGCCATTCCCAGGCCCCAGTTTCTCTTTCCCTGATTAAGGTGGCGTCTCCTCCGGCCCACCTGGCAGTGCTGCAGAACTGGGGTTTATCGCAAGGCTCCGCTCCCAAAATCTGGGTATTGTTTACTTCGGCAGTGCTGGCATAGGAAACCCCGCTGGCTAACGCTGCAGAAACAGACCGGGGTGTTCAAAGCTCCATGTTATTACTGGCGGTGAGTGTATAGCACACTTCCTCATATTTAGGGACGTGTGGAGGCTCATCCGAAACCTCTGAGACTCACCCCTTTCTTTTGATCGATCGGTTGTCCTAAATCTAAATCACAATTGCTTGGGGAAGGGGTTTGGGAGGATATCCAACTGTCCCTTTCTCATGTGGGGTTTTAAAAGAAGGGCCCAACTAGCGGTGGGGTGAACATTCAGGATTCTGAAACAAGGGAACTTGCCTGTGACCATTTCCTAACCGCTGTCAGGTTTGTGGCCTTGCCCCCAGACCACACACACATCGCTGCCTCGTGCCCTTTCCTGCTCTATCCACCTCCAGTCCTGCTGCACCGACAGATGGTTGTAGTTGAGCAGAGCTCAGAAGAGCGGCTGGAGCTACAGGGCAGCAAAACCTCACTGTTGTCTCTGGACTGGCAGAGGAGCGGGGTACCTCTGACCACTAATGGAGCTGCTCCCAAAATTACAGGTTCCTGCTATTCCAGATTAGTCACTTTGCATGCATGAGTGCAAGCTAAACAGCCAGCAGTGAAAACACGGACATTGCCCAGATGCAAACAGGCATTTCTGGAGAGGACTTAGTGGATGTGGGACACCAGAAGTGCAGCTCTTCCGTGATTCATGTCCCCACCAAAGAGGCAGTTGTGTTTCAAAATACCCTGCACTGGGCTGCTTTCTGAGTGCTCAGCAGATAGACGAGCACTTGTAGCAGCCAGCAATGTACATAAAAAGGGCGTGTTAGGGCTATAGTGGTTTGCATTTATTACATGTAATGGGCCAGAACAGCATGCTGGGAGAGAAGTATCTATAAAATGTTAACCACCTAAATGAAAGGGGCTATTTCTGTAGAGCGCTGCCTCCCAAGCAGGAAATCACTTCTGCTTTGCTGTCTGTATTGTGTGTTGTGAAAAGAAGTTGGGGATTATAGAAAAACACCTGAGACAGTCTCTGAAGAATTTGACAGTTGTATCTGTGTCTCCTGATGCAGCCAAGTGGCAGTTCATGTTTACAGTATTTCCCAGTGAAGCCAACATGACACAATTTCTCCTGCTCCACACTGACAAATGCCAGGCATTTGGTCAACAAACTCTCCTCAGTCCTATTAGACTACAACATTTTGTCATGTATCTTTCATCTTTCTTTCAGTATCTTTCGATCTGTCTATACAGTGAAACATGATTTGTTTTGAACACAGAAATTACACTTCTTTGTTGTTGTGATAAACTATGCTAAAAAATTACCTAGAATGCTCAATCTTCACCAAACATCAAGTGAAATACTCTCTTGGGTGCTTGTGCCCGTTCAAAGCTTTGAAAATAGAGAACTGAAGTTATGCCTTGGTTTTTGGGGTGGGTTGGTTTTTTTTCCTTCTGCAAACTATGGATCTTTACATCTATATAGTATATCCCACGGCTGTGTGTACAGCTCATTTCATTAATGCGTGAATATCTCTGAGCTCCTCAGGAGGAAGCTGGGAGCAAACTATTATAATTAGCTGGACTGTAAGATGAACACCTACCCTTTTGAAACCTATGCCATAGTCCTAATTCCAGCTAAAAGGTGAGGTTGAAATTTTTCTATGATATCATAAATCTCCTTAGGCTTCAAGACTTTGCTGGGGTATATAGCGCTGCAGCGTCTTGTTGTATAGCACTTCAAGCTATTATGTCTTTTATGTGAATCACCGTATCGGTCCTTGGAAAATTAATTTCAAAATAGGTTTGATTTCAGTTTAGCAGTTCTTTCAAGGTATTACAGCCCCAACAATCAC
The DNA here is from genome assembly GCF_017639655.2 of Falco naumanni. Taxonomy (NCBI): domain Eukaryota; kingdom Metazoa; phylum Chordata; class Aves; order Falconiformes; family Falconidae; genus Falco; species Falco naumanni. The sequence continues at coordinate 37,728,158 of NC_054057.1, forward strand.
TACTGGGCCCTTTGGGAAATGAGAAAAGAAAAAAAATTTTTTTTTTTGGAATCACTTTCTTTTGCCCAACTCTGTATTAGCCGGCACAGGCAATAACGAAGGGGCTGCAAGACCGCTCTCAGCTATTATTGTGCCTGGCTCGCTCTCAGCATGACTCACTGCAGACAATATGTAACACCACTCGCAAGGGGAATGAACAGTAAATACTTGGCCCTGGTTTTTTTGTTTGTTTTTTTTTTTTTTTGTAAAATCTCTTCAGGTTTTTTCCTCTGATTTGTATCCCCTTTATCCTCGCCCATGTGCTGTATAAGCTTCTCAAATCTAATGTCCATAACACCACCCCCCACTGGTAGCAGCAAGCCCTTCCGCTGCTGCAGGGTTTACTTTGCAGAGGTTTACAAGGAGAGGCATTATTGAGAAACGGTATGTGTTAACCTGGTGGCACAAGGTTGCTCCAACACCTTCCCTCCGGTTTTTCTTTTCTCGGGGGAGGGGTGGCTGCTCTTGTAGTTAAGTGCATCTCTTGCTTTGGTGTAGCAGCCAGGCTAGTTTAGGAAGAAAACCTTGGGGCTAAACAGGCTAGGAGTGCAGCCAAGGGGGGCAGGAGACGGCTTTAAGGATTATACTGCATAATTAAAAGCTCACTCTGAATATGCTTCCTGGTACCCTATGCTCAAACATACAAACCTTTTGAGGTAATAATTCCTGGTCCTCATTTGTATCTGTGAGATTTGTAGGTTAAAGTTGCCACACAGGTAGTGAGTCAGGAATACCAAACAAATCAGATGATACTCAGCTGAAAGCACAAATTATTCATCTAGACTACGAAAAGGCAACACCTTCCTAAATGTGCCCTAGCCAGTGAGAATGGGAGGTAAAACAGAAGTAGATAACATACATGTGTTTTGTTGGTTTGGTTTTCTGCAGTGCCCTCTGGGCGCAGCTGGTATCATTTTGCAGCAGCTTCTAGATTTTAAAGTGGGGATTCTTCTCCTGAAGAGTTTTGCCATCAAAACTGGGCCAGAACGTTATTCTACCAGATAAAACCTGGGACACTAAGACCCACAATCAAGCTTATATTATGCTAGCTTGAAGGAAGACGATTCTGTCTTCAGTTACTCCTGATCAGCTGGAGCCAAGACTAGAATTTAGGTCCTCCATTACCCATATTCTAGGCTAGTGGCTTCCCCATCAGCCTAGAAAGCACGTGCACTTGCCCTCCAGCCATTCCCCATCTCAGACCAAAATGATGTTAAAACCAAGAGGCTAGAACAGCATATTCTGACATTTCAAATATTCTAACCAAGTCTGTGCAAGCCGCATTGATTTAACTTTCATAGTCTAAATATAGGTCCTAGCAAGATGCTGGTACCAAAAAAGCTAGAAGCAATGGAAAGGAAGCAAAAAGCACATATTGATTATATTCAGTGTGAGTGAGCACATGCCTATCTAATGCTATAATGCACCAATAAACAAACAGGTTAAGAATCCAAGCAGCATACACTCACTGATTGAGATAAATAACCAAGTATGAAAAGGTATAGTCACACACCTGTATCAAAATTGTGAAAAATGCGTATCGTATGCTTTGCCTGATTTTCCACCAGAATTATTAAGTTTTTATTTCAAGAGAAGTTGCAATAAGCCATAAGTGTGCATTCTCCACAAAACGATATACTTAAATCAGACCTGCTCCCCGCCCCCGCCCCGAAAACTAGCCCTTCTGCTGCTTCAATTAAATGCCAGTGTACTGTAAATAGGTCCCTTGTCACACATATAACAAAATGAAAAGAGACACCGAATAATTAACTTAATATTACAGACAGAAAAGTGAAGAACCTTGCCCTGTGTAGTCAGCACCACCTTGTAGTTTTGATTAAGCTCATGTGTTTGACTGAATCAGTGCCTAATCTTTACAACTAATTACTGTCTAGTGCCTGCCTGCTTCTAAGAACTTTTCGTTCTTTAAAAATCTGTTGTTTACAACCATCTCCTTGTTCATTTTTTGGAGAACAAAAAGTAAATGAAAGGCTTTATTCCCTGGGTTAAGTCTAGATCACACATACCAAGGAGAAGAGAGATTCTGCTACACTTTATTCAATATGATGTTACAAGAAAACAACAGTTACAGCTGACAAACCATTACATCCTTCATAATACAGACAAATTACAAGGTGTAACAAATAATGCGACATTTATTTTACCGTACTGCTTACTATTCTGTTCTTCTGAAGTGTGTGTATATATATATATATTTAATTACATTAACATTGTTTTCATGTACCAGCCCTCCCCTTTTTATTTGTTAAAAAAAGAACACCTCTTAGTGCACCATACAAAAATCCATGTGGAAGCTGGCAAGCAGGGATTTTGTATGCAGCACCACTGAAATGCATTTTGGGGGATGGGAATTACTAGTGCATCTTTTGCTTTTAGATTTTTTGCTTATGTGAAAAATGCAAGGCAGTAACATACAGTCACTCCACCTAAATGCTGGTAGGGGAGAGTATTTTTATGCTCAGTAATGCAACATAATTCTGTTTATATGGGGTGTCTGGATTTTGTGCCCCAGTCTGTACAGCTTAAAAGTTTTAGATAACAAAGATTACAAACCCAGGAACATTCACAGATGAATATTTTGTATATGAGCATATCAGAGCATTGACGACATTCAGTTGCGTGCACTGACACGGAGCACACGGGTGTACGTCACCCACTGGCCCACAGGGGATTTCTTATCCTACCTTCTTTCCCCAGGAGTCTGAAGTGCAGAACCCCCGCACATCAAAGAGAAAGTGAAAACCCCTGTGCCTCTGTCTACTGCAGATTGAATGTTCAGTTTTGCATGTACTGACAAGTTATCTTAAACCATGGTTCTGATTAAAAACAATAGTGAGAATGAGAAGGACCCAACCAATCCGGGACACCACAGAATAATGTAATGTCAGCGCTACTGGAGTGTCCTAACTGGTGCGGTGCCTACTGGGTGTGGATTAGAGCTGATCTGAACCCAGCAGGGGAGAGGACTAAGCCATCTCCAGCTGGCTGACTTGTAAAGTCAGGTTCTGTGAACTTGAACTTGTAAGGAAACTCTGTATTGTGCAGACCATCTCTATCATCATCTTCCCTTCCCCATTCACTTAATATTAGATCTCATACAGAGTCAGAACATGCCCTCCCACTTTTATCTGCCTACTACACCGGCTGCCCTGTGCCTGCTCTCCCCTCTTGCAGCAAAGCCACATCCTCTCAGCATCATCAGGAAGGATCTACTGGGGCTCAGCCAAGCAGCAGGAAAATAAACGTTATGTTGCTGCTGGCTATCAACGCTGAGTAAGTCCCACAGTTTCTCAAGGACTGTGTCCCTGAGCCTACAGGTCACTTAAGCCAACATTTCACTGTGATGGCATGAAACACCAGGTTCCCGGCCACCTGCAGCATGTCTGGAAGGCCAGGCTACTTCTTGACCCTTTGGAGATTCTGCAGGGACCTGATTTGGGAAGGATGGGAGAAAAAGATGGTAACGCTATTGATCTTCGCTGAAGCTGTCTCAAGAACATTGATGGGGTTGAAACAGTCCATTCTGCAACACTGAGAAGAGCTGTGGTGAAAACCCAACTTCTGCAAGATGCTGGAGAGGTGGGCTGTCAGGGAGTCCTAACTGATGGGTGTCAATCAGGCTAACCATGCAGGTAATAGCTCTGCTGGAAGAAGGAAGAGGGAAATAAGGCTATACTGTCAGTTCCTGGGACAAGGAGCTTCTACTATCTCAAAAAACCTTGACATTTCCCAGCAGATTTGATGTTCCAGAAGAATAATTTGCAGTGCTCAAGTGAACGGCACCATCTTGCTGAGCCCAAGTCCCCTTGGTGCCAGGGGAAGATCCCCAGGGCCCAGAGCCACCACGGGAAAGCAGCAAACCCAAGTCACCGCAGACAAACAGGCACCCAGGAAGCAGGTGCCTAAATAAGAGATCCTGGTCACTCCTTGATTGACTGATAACTGAGATAGCCTCACTACTGCTGAAAATCAACTTACTGTTTAGGAACATAGATATGCATGCACTTCCCTTCAGGCAACTGATTTGGCAGATTTTTGGGCCAACTTTGTTTCAGTTGTTGCTTAAAAGTGAGAATGGGGCAGAGAAGATACTCTCATGCGCATGTGTGTGTACACACACATACACACACACACAGACGTACCGTAAGCAAACACTGTACATGAGTCACTATGGATAGTAATGTGCTAGGCTTGTGGGAACAGTTGGGGAATTACTCTCTATATTAAACCTTCCGGTGTTTAGTTGAGCAGCGTAATTGCTTACCTCCCAATTTAAGCTGCCAAGCAGAAGTGTCTATGAAACTACCCTTGTATTCCTAATTGAAATCTTTGTTACATTTTCAAAAATTCTTCAGATTTTTGCAGCAAGTTTTTTTTTCTAAAAATAGCTAATTTTAGTCATCAAACTGCACACGATTTAAGTAGCAAAGATAATGTATAAAAGACTTTTCTCTTACAAAAAAAAGAAACATGAAACCCAAACAAACCACGTCTAAGGCAGTTTCAGTGTGTGATAAATTCAAAAGTTCAGTGGTCACTTTTTCCCCCTCATAAACACAGGGGAAAAACTGCAGTAAGTTCTAAATAGGATTGTGACTGAAAGTGGCTTTCAGATGGCTTTTACCAGATCCTGAAACAGGCATGTCACTGGGGAAAATTGTCTTTTAATGGCTGTGCAAATATTGAGAATATTTCCATGGTTCAGCTCTTTGAAAGTGTAGACTTGTATCCCAGTTCATTAAGAGGCCTTTCGTAGCTACTTGCGCATTCAAGGACTTGCCTTATTGGGTGCTTTTTTTCTTATTAAACACTGCTGGAGTTTAATAAGATGGCAGTAGCACAAATCCTTTTCCCCTCCTTTTAAACACTGAAAGCTAACCAAAGTGTTACGACACTTTTTAAAAATGTAATTCAATGCATCCATCAAGCAAAGGATGTCAAATTTATGAGTAGAATAATATTGCCTAGCAAGCGTTTCTGTCCGAGCAGGACTATAACTCAACAGTGGGTTTTGCACCATAACCTGCCCTCTCTGAATGCAAAGCATTGTATATGGTCAGGGCAGTTTTATCACACCCCTGAACACAACGTTCTCCCCAGCCAAAATGTAGCAGGGGCTTCCTTTTCTAAAATCACATAGTTTTAATTTCTTGCAAAGTTTGCATCTGAATGATTCATTCAGAAAAAAGCTATCTAAAGACACAGTATCTGGTAGTGCCTTCCAATTAGCTCAGAATACCTATGGAAAATAACTCAAAAGGTGCTTTGGTGTGGAACAGCAAACAGTTTGGGATAAGGAAAATTCTCCACTTTGCCTTGTATGTGGCAAAGTAACACAGCTAGATTTAATGGCTTGTTCAACAGAACTTTTTCTATACCTTAGTATCTGCCTTGAATTAAATGGAACAGTTTCATCATCTCTGTTTTCAAAAAATCATTCCAAAAGGTAAATAGTGTGAGGAAAAAACATAGAGATGTTAGCCAAGACCCATAAAAGAAAGATATATTCTTGAAGGGAATAAAACTATAAAGAATTAATTGTATATCTGTCAGCTGCGTACATCTCATCATTTTTGCTTTGTCTTTCTCACAGGCCTATTTTGAAAACTGGCATGCTACATAGCCTAAGCAGGGTAACCAAATTCAGAGTACTGAAGTAAACATGCAATTATTGCCATGTTTTTAAAATGGATATGAATGGTCTGTGGAGATAATGAAAAAAGAAATAACCCAACAACACTTCAGGAACAGTGGCAAGGTGCTGTAATTGTCAGCCGATCAGACAAGTTGGGCTTGCTCTGGCAGAAATAGTCTTCCCATTGGTTGCAAAAATATGCACAACTCTCAAAGAAAATGCACAGTGTCCTTTATGCTGTTGGCTTTTTTTTACAGTCTTTACTGAAGAAGTGGGAACACCAAATGTGTTGTCTTAATGTATTTAAGACATCGCTGGTGAAAGCATAAAAATCCTTACAAAGATGCAGCGCTGCAGTGGAAAATCAAACAAAATCAAACACAAAAGACTGAAAGAGTACATGCCATGTATCAGTAAGCAAAAGCTTAATCTTCACATAGTTCTCTGAAATCACAAGGTATCCAAATGCGTGCAAGGTTTTAAACAAATTGCAGGGGAAAAACAGGGTCTTGCCAGCTTCAATTTTCTTTTGAATGAAATCCACCATAAAGAAAGAAAGGAAACAGGCTGTGGTTCCTTCCTGGTGTCGGCCTCCACGTTAGGTTTTTGTTTCCCTCCTCCAAACTGGTAAATTTAATCCTGTAAGAAAACAATATAAATTATAATAAGGCTCACAAACTGTTTTAAGATTATATTTTGCTTGGTAAAACATAGGTTAGTCCAAAGCCGGTTATGAAGACACCAGCTCAGAGCAAAGGACAGCTTTCAAAGCACTTTCAGAGCTGGTACCTCAAGAAAATGAACTTAAACCACCAATGTTTTCAGGGTCGTTGCTTAAGTGAGATATATTTATCCATATTCATGTAGCTCTGCCCCAAGTGCTAATCTTCAGAGGTGCCATCGGCACTCACATTCTCCATGGAAATTATAGGCAGCCATAAATATACGCTTGGCTCTTCTAAAGGTGATCACACCCCATGAATGCAAAGGAAGCTTACTAAATGCTGGCACAGCTTCAGGAGTTTACAAGCTCTTTTTGCCCCCTTTGTCATGGAGTCCCTAGTGATCACCTTCACAGCAATGCCTGCAACTGGTTTATGAAAAGGTCTCCTCAGGTTTGCTTCCCAAGAGTTACTTGAGGTACCTTGCGGCAAATCACGAACATTTCTGCAAACGCAACCAGGTTATGGAGCTACTTGGTGTCCTGCATTTAAACATACTCACCTTTATTTCAGTGTTTTTCTATTAACAGGCTGATAACTAAACCCTCTCCTTTCATACGCCAAAAATAAACACTATCAATAGCTGTGCTTATGTTGTCTTTCACCCTGCTGCCGAGTCCTGTTTGTGGAGGCTCAAAGCAGTGACTGGACTTGCAAGAAGGTACGTACCATGATGTTTTTGAGGTTTACACAGAACAGGAGGCAGGCTGAGAATGTGGGAAGTGTAACTTCAAAACAAAGCATCCAACAACTGCAAGAAGAGCCAGATGAAGGCTAAGTGAAGGCTGGATGGACTGCAGCCATTGGAAAGATTTTATAATTAACATGTTTAACTCTTAATAAATGTCCAAGTAGAATTCTATGCCAAGTAATAAAGACTTTCTGAGAAATTCTGTAGTTCTCTCAAGTACAAAATGTATTTAATTTACAAGGTTTCTCAAGACCAAGGATTGTAACTACAGACCTGCTACCTTTGTAAAATGTAGTTGCAGGAAGACAGTCAGATATGGAGGAATTTTAGCACTCAGGAATGCTGAAATATTCATTGAGCATGGAACTGGTTTGTATTAGCATGTCCTAAAACTATTTAAATCGAACTGGATGCAGGTGCCAGTGAATCTAGCCTAGCTCTCATTTAAAAAGTAGAAGAAAACCAAAGCATCAGTTCTGAACCGCAGTTTCAAGCATAACATTTTAATTGTGGATTTGATCAAAACAGCCTAATATCTACACAACATCCAACTTTCCTAATTTCCAGGGTTCCTGCCATGGTTCTTGAGAGCTCTTCTTCTGCCCTTTAAGAGCCAGAATACCTGCACCGGATTAAAGAAAGTCAGTTCTTAATGATGTGTGGCAGCATCTTGGGCCCTCCTGGAGCTTGGTCTACCACCTCCTGAGTCCAGCTTGGGTTGTTTCCTAAATGCCTCTGGAGTTTGTGTGGACTGTCTATTCAACATCAAAGCCCCACTTTCCCCAGGTCTAGGAGCTTGGCTGATGCGCCAATAAATCTTGTTTAAAGGAATACATTAGAGTTGATCCATTTAGTTTACCCTTCATAAGCTTAAAAATAAAAGCAGTGCTTGGAACATGCAGAGATTCACAACTGCTCAGTGGTGAAGCACTGTTGACAATATTCCCAAATTCCACATCTCCCTTCCTTCAAAAGCACATTTTAGGGATTATCTTTTTGGAGTTACAAAGCAACTAAACTCTCAAAGTTCCTTCCAATGTTGAGCTTGCGTTTGCCCCCACCGCCACCCACACTACAGCTGTGGAAGGTGGGCTGGTGGCTTGGAAGCCACATCTGCCCAGATCCAGAAGAGCTGGCCTGATTTCAGGCTAAGCCCAAACTGCTGGAGTTCCAGAAACTGGCATAAGCAGCAGGGACATCTAGGACAGGCAAAATGATCTGGATAGAAAAGCCTCTGGACAGAGGCTTTTCCAGGAGTTACCAAATTGCTCAGGTTTGAGAATAACTGCAATTACATTAATTACATGGTACTTTTCCTTTATATCAGTGGACCTGAAGACAATTTCTAAAGGAGGTGGGCATCACGCTTCTCCCAGGGTTGTGCTACAATTTCCTAGTGACAATACTACATTTTCTGGCTTCAAGTTTTGCTCTGTAGGCAAAGCTGGTGACGTTCTCCAGGGCAGAGGCTGAGCCTGTGAAATGGGGGAACACCTTTTTTAGAAACCTAGCACTTCCAGAATCAATCCCTAGAACATTAAAAGCATCCTTAGAAATGAACAAACTGACAGCTGCTACCATTTCACACGGGAAAAAAAACCCTTTGCATACTGGAAACCACTGCCAGCACCAATGCTCACCAAGGGCAGAACACAGAGAACTAAGAAAGTGTGGCAGAGGTTACATAAATGTGCATGGGAGACTGCAAAGGTTTTTTGCTGAACCCCATTTGTTTTCACACTGGTGCAGTATAAGGCAGCCAACAGTTTTATCATCACAACTCCACCAGCTCCAGCTTTGCTGGGCCCTGGCTATGCCGGTGCTGCAATGGTAACTGGTTTCCTGTGAAGCCGAGTGCCTGTGTAACTGTACAGTGTGCAGCGCCACCTTCCACCTTCTGCACTGGCTCAAGATTTAGACTAGATCAAACAGTAAACTCCCTGGAAAAAAAAACCCCATCATTTGATGCCACATTCCCCCAGTGATTCTGGCTGGGGAAAGCTAGAAGACATAGTGCCACTGGAACCAGGGAATAGCTGGTGGCCACAGTCTCTCTGAAGATGTGTTGAAATATACCACCCGCCCAGTTTGGGAAACTGGCCTGCACGACAGACCCACTGCTTGCACCAGCACCCTAATGGCCAGGTTGTTCTGAGGCTGAACCCTCAGTTTTGGCTGCCGAGACAATTCCACTGCGCATAAAATGCTGACATGGTCTTTGACACAGCAAACGAGCCTTGTGGATAGAAATATATACGCTGGGAATATGTAGCGTTTGCATCTGAATCCCTGATTCACTGAACGTTTATTGTCAACTCAAAGTGGAGCCAACAGGTGAAATCCCTTCCCTTGGCCTGCGAGTGCCCTTGTGGAGTGCCAGCCTCCTGCTGGGCAAGGGGGAACACAGGGCTGTCTATCCTAAGGCAGAGGAGGAAACCGAACACAGAGATGCCGCTTCTCCAAGGAGCGCTGTAATCGCTGTGCTGTGAGACAGGAGACCTCCTACTCTTCGTTCTTGTTTAAGATGAGACTCACATCAAATAGAGAGCTCCCCTAAACTGGAGGAAGAGGAGTATCCGTTCACTGCTGAAAATCCACATAAATCAAACCCGAAATTTTAGCTTGGTGTGAACCAATCCTTTTATTAAAAAAGCATTGTGTCTTCAGTGGGGCTCTTGTTCATGCAACCAAGACTCAAGGCACGGCCTTCCACAGAGTGCTGCCGTTCAGTTCCCAGATGGTTTAGTATTCCATGTTTGCATTTTTTAAGATATATTTTAGAAATATCCTTGCTTAGAATTTAATACATTTTCCTGATCATACAAATCAAAGTTTTGCCTGGTGACTTGACAGATTGTGTTTATGGCCTCTGGTCACAGCTTTGCTTATAAAAGCGTAGTTTGTTAAATGGAATATTTACAACTTGTGATTTCCCAAGAACAAAATAGGGTTCTTTCAGATCTCCTTTAAAAAAACAACAACAACATCAACAAATGAAATGTAACAGACTGCCTTAAAAATGAACTTGTATTTTTTCACCACAGGTCCAGGTACTTTTTCCTTTCATGACATCTCTACTAAACCTAATAGAAGATTAAAATCTAGTTAATGATGTGCTTAAAATACCAAGCGACCTAAATCAAGGATCTCAACTGTATGTTTGTTATCTAAAGAAATCATCTGCTGCATACATCCTGTTTATCTGAGATCCCAAATGGGATAAAATAAGGTATTAACCCACCTTAAAAATGGCAGATGCCAACTTCAGAATGCAGTAGCTGTTGATGTAACAATGGTTCTAGGAAGGGATACTGAAGCTTGTAATTTAAACGTTAATCATGCTCTCAAGAGATGAGGCAGAGGAGGGTGACTAAATCCCAAATATTTTCTTTATTTTAATTAGTAACAGAATGTCCTTTCCTGTAAAAATGCAAATCACCAATTCAATACATGCTTCTTTCGGCAGCATCAGCATCCTTCTCTAGGTGCTTTCAATTTTTGTATAAATTATCACGTAAGGCGGAGCTGTGCTCCCACAGAGTCCTTAGCATGCAAAGCACTCTCAGAGTGCAGGTCTATTTATGTGGCAGCTGATTTAGCATTATTATCATTCTACAATGCCAGGTTTAAAATAAAACTGTGAGCTGACAACTGGAGAAACTGTGTTCTCTATGATCTGAAATATGGGGGTATTTAAGATCATCAACAATATAATCTTTCTGCTTCTCCTTCCACCACATCTGCACACACCGCAGATACTGTTCGTCCTCTCTAAAAAAAGTACACTATTAACAGGTGATTTTCTCCACACCTTTTATTCCTACTTTTGTTAGAGAAGTCATTTTAAAAAGCCAGCCAAACATTATCAATACTATTTGCACTCAGATAATATCTACATGCAATTCGTTGCTATAAATATTAATTAATTGGATCACCAATACCCATAATGCAACTTTATTTTGACCTACATGCCCTATGAACTAGATATTTTTTGGATTCAATTTTCTTAAAACCAACTGTCAGCATCATGTGATGGAAGAGATGAAAAATGAAAATGAGCGTTCCCACTGTGCAGGTGAGTGACCTGTGGGAGACAGCTCTGCCTGCTAGGATTTTTACACGTACCATCAGACACAGACCAATTGATTAGATCATCTTATACCTGCCACCAACTAGGCTCAAGAGACTAATTAGAGAGAGTACTGCCTGCGCAGGCACCCCATTGACACCTAATTTGCTCAGCCAAAGCCTTTGGGGAGAATGTATTATCTCTGCAGCTGCACTTCATGCATTTCTGATTTGAGGCATAGGCAAGGAGTACTTCTTCACTCTTTTGAGCAAACTGAGTATATAAGCCCTTATTGCTAAATACAAGCAGACAAATTAAATCTGGCCAGCCTCCCGTAAATTCTTTTCCCCCTTCAAATATATACACACATATATACATGCATACATGTCTTATTTTATAACTGTGTCTATAATATATGTGTGGAAATGCAAACATACCATGCGTACATGAGTCAATGTGTATGGATACATGTATACATAAAGACATTTCTATAAACATGTGCTTTAAAATATGCAATTGTCACACTGTATAGAGTGCTGTCTTTTGCAGGGAAGTTTTAGTTCTGTGAAATTTAAAAGATAAGCAAATGTTCTAATATATGAAAAATAAATGATCTGCAATATTGTTAGCTCAAGCTCTGAATTACCCCATGGACAAGGCTCTGTAGACTGTTACCTATAAAGTTGCCTGTGCATCTTCAGAGGTGTTAGTTCAATATTTCAGTACACAGCCCAGCTTTGTTGAAGGCTTTTCTTCGATGGACTATACCTTGTTCGTGGTTTCCCGAGGAATACTGTTCACTAAGGCTAAATATGAGATTACTAAAACTGCTTTCTGCTGGGCTTTAGATTTACCTAGTTATCTGTGCCCCAAAATACACAGGAGAGGCAAGACTTAAGGCTGTCATTAAAAATTTATTTGGAGAAAAAATAATTGACACTCGAAAAACTATGATTTTTTTACAAACTGAGAAGGGTTTGAAGAAAGTATTTTCTGCTGTAGGCTGGTACGTGATTCCTGAACTCAAGGATCTTGTAACACACAGGAAAACAGTGGATTTGCATCACCTCTAAAATAGCACTGAAACAAAGTATCTTCCTCCCTGTGATGCGATTTGTCTACAAAGCAACCTTCAGGGTTGAATGAAACTGAATTATTACAACCTAATTTCAGCTTGTGTCAAAGCCCGTGTTGACATGGTCAGTGTCAACTCGGGATCCTGCACTGCTGTAACTAAAGAATTAAAGAAGCCTTAGCAAAACACTTGCAATTTACCTGCGTGGCCAAAACATCACATGCAACCTCCTTTGCCAAGGACACTATGAATGCAACTCCAGTCTTTTTCCTAGGATGGGGCATAACTTAAAGACAGAACATCGTCACCTTCCTCCTCTCACACAGCCCACATCTTTTCCAATTCACTTTAGATTTCTTTAGTAATACTTAATCTCATTTAATGTTTAAATGACATCTCTGGATTATCTTGGCAGCGGTTGGCTGGTATTCTTTCACAGACACAGCACCGCACAGGATACTTACACTTCATAGTAATATGACTATAATATGACTATCAGTCATTAAAAGTAAACCACATTTGACAAATAAATTAGTGATTTACTGATTATTTTTTCCCTGCTCTCTTCCCCTGTGTCTCAGTTACTGCGTTGGTATTCTTATACACACTGGATTTCCCAGACTCTATCTTCAGTGATGAAAATTGCTGTATATTATTCTCCACAGTTATAAAATATGAATCATAATACAGATTGCATATGGACACATTCCTGTTTTAAGAATTCCTCTTCCCACAAAGAATTTTTCACAGATGGGCTTTGCCTCTGAGCAGAGCACCACAACTCCAAATAAAGGGATTTGCCCATGGGTGGTGACTAAAGTTTCAAGGTGACCCTAAAAAGAAGTGAGTGCTAGACAACAACTGTAAACTAGTTAGAAAATAAAAAGTTAGAATAGTAACAATTACAAACTAAATGATTTTGTGAGTACACATACATGAAGCAAGTGACATAACCTTTTAAAGGTGAGAGGTCTGTGGCACAGTGAATATGGGGCTGGAAAGCAGAAATCAAGATTTTGGCTTTGCTAATGAATGTGCCTGGAAGCAAGTCACTTTATCCCCCTGTAACCTCTGTTTTGTAACAGGGGCTCTGTTTTATATTCCAGCCTCTGGGTTTACCCTGTCTCCCAAAAGGAGTGCCCAATTTTAGCTGGAGCCACCAATAGTTCAAATTACATAAATACAGTTAAATTTAGCAAAAATGCAATAGTAGAACAGCTGCAAACTTCAGAAGTTGTTGGAATTCTTACTTGGACTGTGTGTTTTAAAAATTATACCGTTCTATACAATAAGAGTGCAAAATGAAAATCCTGCATCACCTAGGACTTCGTGCATCCAACAGCCCAGTGTGTGTGGGGTGATTTTGAAGAGCCAAGACTTACCCTGAAATGATACACCAGTTGCTAAGTAGCATATATGCATATCAATAATTGCAAACCAACCGTGCATACTTTGCACACTGGTCTCTTCAAAATATTATAATTAATTCCTTCATAGTGTGTCTTGTTAGGAAAAAAAGGAATACAAGTCCTGATCCTCACTGTAATATATTTCATTCATAATATTCACCACCAGTGATATAACACGATTGGTTTCAGAGCTGATTTATAAGTATACCTTTAACTTTTGAGTGGCTGTGGTAACTTCCAAATTAGTTTTCTCTCAGTCTTTCAGCAAAAGTTCTTTCCTACCCTAGCTGCCCACAGCTGAAGTTTTTTCTTTGAGTTGAGAACAAAGTCCACAAAGCCTTTTACAATTACCATTTGAATAAGGCTTCACATGAAAAATGGCCAGGACTGCATCTACTACGTGTCTTCTAGTTTTTGAGAATAAAGCACAGCCCTCTCTAAGTGAGCTCTGGGAAAACCAATACTTCAGACGAAGATACTACAAAAATAGCAGTGCTATTGAGCTCAATATGGTTTGCAAGCAAAGCCATGGAAACCTTATTAGAAACAAAAAAGCAAGCTCAGGATTTTGGTACACATCAAGAACAGAAAAAGTATTAGTGCTACTTGTTTGCCAGAACATCCTTCTCAAACCTGACAAACAGCAAAATCCTTACTTCTTATACCCTTCTGTTTGTTTTCCCTTTTCCAAAGGCTTCAGGAGTCAGTATGTTATTTATACTTTTAATGGCTGTTAAGCCTAAGATTTGCCTCCTGTGAAACTGAATTCCTATATAAGACATAAATTTTCACTTGTGATTATATCAATAGAAAAATGGAAGGATGTAACTCAAAGATTTCTAGATTCCAAATGCAAGAAACCCAAACAAGCCCTCCTCCTTCTTTCTCCTTTTTTTTTTTTTTCCTAATTAATGTGATGTGTCTAAATTGCTGTTTCCCAATCTGATAACTTGCAAAAAATGCCTGCCAAAGAGGAACTGGCTGCGAACTGGAGAAATGCTGTCTCACTGGATCTACAATGACGGAACCTAAGCCCACAATTTTTGCCAGTGTTTGACACAATGGGATCCTTATCTCAGCTGTAGCACCAGCTCTGTACTCTGAAACAGGTAAGTAAATGCTATGCCTGAACAAAATTTATAGATAGCTTAATTAAAACATCTGAAAGGAGGAAAAAAAAAAAAAAAGAGCCTAACAGTTATGATTGCATAGTACAGAACTCAGAAAAGGGAACACCTGTTTGAAGATGATATATAGCCATTAATGCTCTGGTTAACAGGTTTGTTACTGGTTTGAACCCCTTCTAGACAAAAGGAGCACCAGGAAGAGCTGGTGAGAGATTTCCTCATTGCACTCTCTGGAGATTCAACTACAAGCAACTGGGTGCAAGTGAGCTGGGCTGTGGTTCCCTTCCACCGCTTCTCAGCTTTGTGGCAGAGCCAGCTTAAGGAATTCCCATTGCTTGCAAACCTCACTCCTTATTCCTGCCCTGCAACTTGTGCCCCTGTCATGTCTTGGTAAAACTGTCCATGGGACTCCCTGCACACTGGATCACTAAAGTATCAGAAGCAGGGTTATTTTTAATGTAGATCTCAGTGATCCAGTTGATATCAAACTTATAAATAATTGCATTATCACAACTAATGGGATTGGAGGTGAGAGAGCAAGAAGGAATCACCTGGATAGAGCTAGGCAGAAATTTATCATGCTATTTTTGCCTGCATAGACAAAATCATGGAATAACATCCTTATTTTTCATCAACAGCAGTTCCCCAGCGCACTAATAACAAAGCTTTGCCTTCTAAAGCCTGAAGCCACCTCCCAGCTCACAAATGGCTAATTATTTTCAGGTACCGAGAAACACAGTCAAATCTGCCTTAGCTGGCCACTTAGGGGAGCAGACACAAGTTGTCATATAATAACCTACTAATTAAAAGGGAAAAAAACCATACTCAAAAGATCTGGGAATACCCATAAGATTGCCTAATAAGGATAATCTCCTGTACATGTTTCAAGGGAGCGGAAAACAAGAGATGGCTGACACTCTATGCCTCTGAAAGCTCCTTGAATTTTTTTGGTTGGTTTTCATTCTTCTAGCAATAAAAATATGTTGGCCTGCTAACATATCAAGGAGATGTTTAACAGTTTGTGAAACTTCAAGTCATATTTAACCAGAGTTCAGAGACTTCAGAAGGGATAGAAAAGCATCTAATTCTTTATAGGTCAGTATCTAGCTTATCTAGCTTTGAATGAAGAATATGGCCCCTCCTGAGTTCAGGGACAGCAGACCTACTATGCCCTAATCCAAATACCACGAATGAAACTTCCTGACTGCCAGTCTCAGAACTGATGGTTGCCGTTATTTAACAGTGCTATTTACAACTCAAACCTATGCATATTTCTTCTGTCTGAAGCACAACAGCTGACCAACTCAAAAGCCAAATGAGATGATGTGCCTGACCATCTCCCTCCTCTCCCCTCATCTAACAACAAGTAAATAACTTCAGAGAACTTATTTGGAAAGTTATTCCTGGTTTTCTCTGTCATGGCTTTGATCCCCAAAGCAAAGTCTGCTGGAGAAAATTACATATGATAGACTAAATGCCTGCCACATGACTCATTAGCATTCACCTCCTCCCAAAAATTAAGCACTGCCTCATGTAAAGATTAAAGTATCCACAGGTACTTAAAAATAGGGCATTTTTTATACATGTGATGGTTAGTATTAGCCAAGTTACTTCTTGAAAGATAAGTGCTCTTGGAACAAATCTAATGCTTCCAGTGTAATCAGTGCAAAGTAGCCACGGGCTAGTCTTGAGATGGATGTGGAACATTTTGCTCTTTGGCTTACAGAAACAAAATACCTTGGAATGTAAATATACATCTGCAAGGGATCACAACACTATGAACCATCTTAGTCCCCACAGATAAATACTAAACGTTAAAAAAACATGAAGTGTGAATGTTTATCACTACCAAAATCATTGTAGTAGCCAGAAAGTACCTACAGGCAGCTTGGAATTATGTTTGGTAGCTGTTTGGAGATGAGAGAACAAATAGTCAGATGGAGAAGGAAAAAGAAAGAGGGATAGGTAAACTAGAAAAAAAATATCTACTTCTCACCTGTATTTTTATTTTTCTTAGTGTTTTCCTAGAAAGTGCTTTTGAAACCAGCCAGGAATTCTTAACTAGTCTGCAATGTGGAGTCGCCTTTGTTTTAGCTTGACAGAACAGACATTGCAGTTGCATTCTAGATCGCAAAGATCCTTCTAGCTAAGCACCATCTGGTTATACATTTTATTTGCTGCTGTGGCTTTTCAGAGACTGAGCATCATGCCAAAGTGGTCATGTCAATTAAAACACATGTTTTAGGACAGCAATGCAACCCTTAAGCACACATAAAATTAAACCGAAAGCAGACCTTACATACTGAATCAGAAAGATCTTTCCCACAATTATAGTATATTAAATTAATGGCAAGTTTAAGTAATAGATGTATTTGAATTCTCAAATATATTTCCAAATACCATTATGTCCAAAGTTCTTAGGCTATATGTCCACCCACACCATGAATACCATAAAATGATACTGACAGAGAGATCAGGAAGTCTTTGCAGCTGACCCTTTCAAGCCTGAATTGTTACCCAACCCAACAGTTACTAAGACTAGAATGAGGAAGAGGAGGAAAAAAATCCCAGTTTGGGAAATGCAATGGTGTCCTTATCAGACATTGCTTGCCTCCATGCTCATTCCCTACAGGATCTGCTGGAACTTACTGAATGCTGCTGTGCAGTCCTTTCACCTACACAGCTCCCACTTGGGATTCTTGCTGAAAATCTATGACATTAGAAATAGTTACTGGCAGCTTCAGGCCAGAAGCTTCTTTCCCTGCCAGTTCCATTCTTACATACAAAACCATATGGAGCACCGAAAGAGAAATATTTCCCCAGTGTGGTCTCTGTGGCATTAAATGGAAAAAATGTTCAAGAATTAGCACCTCTACAGAGCATCACCACAGCAATGAGGATATCCTATCTAGTATGTAAAGAGATCACAAAGGAGCTCAGTGATTTACTTCTCAGAGTTCTCAGTCTGGCTGTGCTAAGAACCTTTTCCACATGTGTGATGAAGATGTTCAAATATAACACATGGTTCAGGAAATCCAGCATGAAGTACTTCTCATAGACACAACTCTCAGAAACCGTGCAGCATCTACATCCTTTGAAAATCAGGCCTCCTTCAGATATTACAGAGGCTATCCTCCTTCTAATTGGTTTTTGAAAGACTTGAATATTCTTAAAAAGCAGTCTCAAGCACTTGAGAGCCTTCATACATGTGGCAGTAATAGTAGATGTCAAATCAGGTGCAACATAGCATGCATTTTGTGGTATGCAAAGACAGGGATCATGGTAGGATGGAGTACTAAAGGTATTTCTTTCAGTGCCATAAGCATCAGTTTTCTTGTAACTGCAAGAAATACTTAATCTTTTTTTTGAAGCTCCATTATAAATGTAAGGTTTTGCATAGCTCATTTAAATAGTTTAAATGACACAAGGTTAAGAACAGGAAAGCCTTTCACCAAAGCGGTTAGTCCTTTTCAAAGATTTCATATTATTTGAAGCTTACTTTCACTGCATTCTTTTACCTTGGCTGCTTCCCAAGTGTGTATAAGTTAATGAAATAGGATTTTGACCCTTTAACCTTCCCTATAAACTGCATCTTTACCTAACTCTATTTAAATAAATCAGATAAAAACCCAATCATGTAGCAGAATATGTATTTTTACAGCTGCGGAAAAAACAAACATGGCTATTAAGCTTATTTGTAAGTACTTAGTAGTCAAAGCAACAGCCAAGACTCACAGATGATTTTAATTAAAATAAATCTGGGTGGGCACATAAATTCATTTACGATGGCTTTTTCTCAAATTGAAACCTCTCTAACATTGCTGAACAGCACTGCACTACAGTAAGTCCTCAATTTGTTCTTAGCAAGTCAAGTTCAGTCCACTTGATTAGCTTGTACTCGTTTTGTGAGCCATGTAAAGTGTAGCTCGTCTCTATGAAAAGTATCAAAGATGAGGCTGAAAACTGTTACAGGAAAGGAGAGAAGAAGAGCAGAACAGATAATAACCAATACAGAATGATACCCAGCATTTCTATAAAAGACATGCTCTGGGTCTAATTAGCAAAAGAAGGTGAAATAGATGCAGCAGGAGAACACGCTGCTCTCTACGAACAGATAGTGCCACTTTCTGTATATCATCAGCCCTTTTCACTTTAAAACACAGGCTTCTGAATATAAACAATGCCTATTATATTACCAGTCCTTCCCAAAAAACAACAGCGCCTTTTAATTTTATCCAGAAACGAAATATAATTTAGATATGAAGGATGGTTAACATGAAGAAACGAGTAACTAGCTCGCTCACAAGGAATGAATGAAGAATAAAGCTGCCTCCTTCTGCCCCAGTGACACGTTCAGGCCTCGGCACAGGCAGTGACAAAGACGTTGCCACTGAAGCCTGAGAACTGATCATGTCTCTCACCCCCAGCAGGGACTTCATAAATTGAGTTCGTTACAGAATGAAATCCTTCCGAAACGTAGGGCTTTGGTTTGATATATTAACAGTGATACCATCTAACCGCCTTACTGATACATTACGTTCCAATTTTGCAGCCATTTGGCGGTAAATACAGGCATATTCAAGAGTGTTAGATTTTGATCATTGATTGGGACATGCTTGCCCATTTTCCAATGCTTCTCTCCACCCATCATCACTGAACTAACAGCAGGGAGATGACAACAGTCATGTCATGCATAAGAAGCCCCCCCCCCCGCAGTGTGAGCAGAGGTAGGGGCACAGGTGGGGTGGCAGACCCGCGCACCAGCTCCCACCTTCTGAGGTGCACCTGACCTGCCCATTACAAGTGCCTGGTGTTTTTTAATGGCATCAGGCATCATGTTTTGTCCACCTCTGTGTCAAATGACATTAGACCAGGGTTGCTGCCATGCACAGGCTGTGGTAACAAAGATTAATAGGAATAAACTCTTCCATTTTTCACATTGCATAGAAGTGGATCATATACTCCGACTGCTGAGGTTTCTCTGCCCCCCTTCACCATTCCCAAAACAAAGGTTTCTAAAGTAAGGTCTAGCAGTAAAGTGTGCCCAAAGTAGGGGGAGAAAAAAAAAAAAAAAAGTGATCAAAAAAGGCACTGGAAATTGTGGCAATTATAATAAATAGTTTAAAGGCATGTCAACAGCCTGCAACTCTCTCTCCTCAGAACATTTTTATCCCTACAAGTAACAACCAACAAAACAGTACTGTAAACTCAGAGAGATACATACTTGTGCTTTGAAAGGGCTTTGCATAGAGTTATTTTAATTATTTTCCTTATATAGTAAGTGGAGGATGAAAAAGAGATTTCTGAAATAAGAAATGTTACTGTTAACTCACTAATCACAGCTGAGGGACTCAGGGGCAGTCTGGTTTCTGAAATATCTTTGAGCTTATTTTACAGAATCTACTAAGTTGGTGGTATCCCTGTCACAGGGATTTCAATGCAAGGCACCAAAACTTCCTTTATGTAGAAGTACAATAGACAACACTGGTTGCTGAAATCATATCCTGGAAAACTTCAGACACCAATATTTGAAATGGGATTTTTATTAATTTAAAGTTAATTTTTTCATTTGTAAACACCTATTTATGAGGTGATTGAGTTTAGAGTTGGCATATAACATACATGCTACGTTATTTATTTTTCAAACATAAAATACATACCCCAGCAGTTTTGAGAAACTACTGACCCTTAGGAGTCAAAGAAAGGGCTCGATTTCTATCCTTTGATTCTGGGGGCCCCACAGATGAAGGGGTTATGAGCTTCCCTATTTTGCTTTTTGACATTCAATATGCTTATGGCTCGGGACCAAAGGAGTAGCCGTGGGCAACCCGGGTATTGGCACATAGGTAGAGCTGCCAAGGGGACCTCAGGAAAAAGCAGAGCTGACAGCCAAGGAGCCCAGCATGGCGAAGCAGACCAGGAGGGCAGTCTGCAGCTGAAGCCAGGCAGCCACACAGCTACAAACTATGAGGTTTCACAGCAGAAGCTGCTATAATATGGAAATAGATTCTTACCCTCCAGGCCCATATGTCATCACACCAAGCTAAGCTGAAGCTGCCAGCTAAAATGGGCAATTTCACATGAACTTGGCAGGGTGACTGCCAACACAGAGCTTGTTTTCCACTGGTGCCACCCACTCTGCTAATCCAATTCTGCCTCCTGATTTGCTTTTAAATAATAATGAACGCAGCAGATGGGAGGGGAAAATGTTCCCGGCAGTTAAACCAGCATGCAAGTGAGGCTCTTTGCTTTTCACATATCTTGTGCAAACTAGCTCTAAATGCAATGTCAAGTGATTAACAGTGGTTAAACGAGAAAGCCAGGATTTGCCGTGTTCTCAGTCAGTCAATCTTTGACCAGGACAGGCAGGCAAACAAAACAGACAGAAGGATAACATGTTGAAAGTGAAAGAAACGCCTTTCATAACATTTAACTTTGATAAGGAGAGGATGGACTCGTCTTCCCATCCTTGCAAATACCGTTTTGGTCTCTTAGCGAGGAGGGGACTGGGGGGGGGGGGGCAGGACAGGACGGGACTGGGAGGGGTGGGTGTGTGGCACTTAAGCACCAGAGCAACATTAAAAATACCTTTCAGGTTAAACATCCAGTAATCAGGACAGGCACTGTGGAGCGTAATCCCATGGCTGACTCCTTTTTGACAAGGAGAGGGGAAACAGGCTGAGGCACCAGGTTAGGGAACAGGGTCGTGACTGTCAGGAAAAGGGGCAGGAGACATGAAGAGGCAGAGGGCAGACGACAAAGAGCGTACAGCCAGGAGGCTACAAGTCTTTTCAGCAGCGGCAGGAGGACCTATTATTCCTGGGTCACACAACATTATCTCCTGTCCAACAAACAGCAGGTAAGCTTGTTTGCACAGTGCACCGTGTTTTCTCTTGTGTCAGCCTGACACAGAGGATAATCACCTCCTACTGCTACCTACTGGTCTCACACTGTGGGTTGAAAGGTATGAATCCCACTGACAACACATCTCGAAGAAGGTGAAAGAAGGCATCAGTATGATTCCATACACCGAAACTTCTTTCTTTCACTTCTTTAGTTTTTGAAAATTTGGGAAATTACAACACTTGAAAGGAGTTAAAAATGCTTGCGCAATATTGCATCTAATAATACCTGCTACATCTGTAGCAGACTTTAACATGTGTTCATTTGCTTGCCCCGCATGAGACTCTTGCCACATTCACTGCTCAAACTACATGCTGCTCTTGTAAGACAAAGAGTTTTATTGAAAATAAGACCCTTGACTCCTTTATTGTGGAAACCGGAGGTTCTCAAGTAAGTTGAGCAGGAGACAAGAAAAAGAAAGTTTCAGTAGCTGAATGCCTAGAAAGTTGCATCTGAGTCCTACTTCTGCCATAGTTCCCACATGACGCTAGAAAAGTTTTATCAAGAGCTCCTACATTATGCTAGAGAAATTACATTAACCTATTTTATTTAATTTTTTTTCTAACAGAAATTCACTTGGCAATTCTCATTTTCTGTATAATCCAAGCTAGTTCCTGGCTTGGGCTGCTGATACACTGAGCATTCACTTCTCCAACTGGGGTCAATGCAAAATGAAATCCAATCTGAACACATTAAGCACTAAAAGATGCTAGGAGCTCTAAGAAGTCAGGCAAGAAAAACTGATTTATTTTTAACAATTGCAATTTTAATACCTGTGCCTCAACTCCTAGTGTGTAAAATGGACACCTCCACACCATCTCAGCTCATGGAGGTATTGTGAAGGTGGCTTCCCAATGCTGGCAAGGAACTAAGATACAATACATCACAAAAAGCATCCATGGAAATTAATGTTTCTGTATCTGGTGCAGGCTATGGATGCTGTAGCCATAATGCATTGGATCAAACACTGAAAGATGAAGATGAAAATAAACATTAACTATCCATCTGTGTTCACAATCCATTATCCTGTAAAAAAGCAATTTGCAGCCCCAAAGAAATCATAGTATATGACCCTGCAAATGAAGACTGTAGATGAATGCGTAAACCACAGGTGGAAGAAATTGAATTTGAAACCTTAATTTTTGTATTTCCCAACAACTGTTTGAATTTGCCACTTTAATAAAGTTCTTGAAGCAGGCTTTAGGAGAAAGACAGTGTTGCTAAGAACTAATGGTACATCTTCCCAGTTAGTCACAAATATAATGAAGAGATTTGTAATATGAAACATAAGCCTGGCTCAAATTTACTATTAGCTTCTACATCTTTCAACTGAAATATTTTGTCTAGTTTGATGTTGCAAGACCACAGTTATGTAATTTGAGACAGCAACCTTTGATAATACAGGATAACAGATATTCAATTGTGTGAATTTTATGATCTCTGTTTTTCCATCTAATGTGGGGAGTTTAGCACATGCCTTTTAAAAACTGGAAGAATTTCATACAGGCATCTGTACTGGCCTGTTCTTTGTACTAATTAAATTAGTTTCCTGTTGAGTAAGTAAAATACTGGCAGCCAGGAACAGTTGGTGAGACAGCTCAGAGGCTTAAGCACTGAACCATGAACTTTTCTGTTTACTACAATATTAAACAAACAGACACTCTTGCTGACATGGTGAATGAAAGAGCATTCTGTTAAGATCCTTTTTTCATTACTGTTTGTGAACTACTGATCTTCTTAAAGAGAGATTTTTAAAGATACAAAAGGTATTTCATTTGATACAGTTAACTAAATAAATGTATTATTTGGTTTAAAAATATGTGTGTCAAAGTTAAAGCTGGATTTGAACTTCAAATCCAAAAGGTAAAAACTTAGAAGGGAGAAGTAAGTCGAACAGTCACCCAATAACCCAATCTTATCTTGGGCTCTGTTCCTCCACTCTATGATCACAAAAGTGAAAACTTTATACAATGCACAGATCTTCAGCCCAAGCACCTCACAAGTGGTGTTAACACCTTGAAGGATTAGGGCAAGAGACATCCCGTCTCTGATCTTCTCTTCTAGTGGCTTTTGGAGTTGGCCATATGTATAAAAAAAGCATAATGAAAAAGAGGCGCAGGCAGTGTATGAATGGGAGGTCTAAATAGCCATTCTTACTTCAGTTTCATTTTTCCTTGTAATGTAAGAGCTCTTGAAGTATTATAAATTGTTTACATTAAAATATACATGCTTACCACACTACATATACACTGAGACTTTGTGTGCATATATTTAGCTCAAAGCTAATCTCTGAATAAAAGCCCTTTCTGAAAATAGAGATTTATAAAAAGAAACACTGATAAACTTTCAGCTATAGGGACTCCAGTGGTCACTGCAAAAACAGCATTGCAACACAAAACCTGTGTGATTTTGTGGATCACCCCATAAATCTTCCTTTGTCCCATGAGTTTAAGTTTTCAGCCAAGAAAAACAACATTCTTCATAACATTAATGAAAACAAGCTGCTCTTTGCCTACAGAAAAAGATTTTTCTTAATTACATTTTTTGGTTTGAATCATATATCCTGTAGTTTGATTAAATCCCCTCAGAAGTCAACTAAAAATTAAAGCTTTGCAGCGTGAACCTCAAAGGTGGTGTTTACTTGGAGAATATAAACCCACTGTGCCTTTGGAAGCTGATATTTAAAGCAAGAATAAGAGCAATATGCGAGACAGTTTTTATTATTTTCATTATGTCACTGCATAAATTTATTTTCAGGGTTTAAAGTTTGCAGAGAAATATGATCTAGCCAACATTTATTAGAAATAAATGGGCTGTATAAATGAATGTAGATAAAGCAAGAATACTGGAATTCTAGTTAATCCCTTGAGGCAGTAAATCAGGATTTCTAAAGCACTTAATGCAAAATATCTGCATCAAGGGGTTAAATATATAAAATATGAAAAGCCAAAGACAAGAACTAGATTAAAAGGTTACACGGAGACAGTGCTGAAAAAACTGGAGCCTGCTGCTAAATAGATATCCAACAGACATTAATTTAGGTTCACTGGCTGCAGCAGCCACTGGCATACTCTAAATGAAGTCATACAACAAACAAAAATAAAATTCTAGTGACAGTCTTTGATCATTTTTAGTACCAAAGCAGAAAATTTCCTTGCGAGAACCAAGCTACTTGGGCATGATTAAGCTAATGCAACTAATTGCCCTAACTGAAAAATGAAAATGCCAGTTGTCTATATCCTGGCTGTGTCTTTATGGCCTCAGTGGTTCAGATGAGCCCTGTATCCTTCCTGGCAGACTGAGTCTAATCCCCAGTGGAGACAGCAGACAGTGAAAAGACATCACTCATTAACTTAAGCACTAATTGAATCAGTTCCTATTCACCTGAAAACCTCCCGCCCCTCCAGAGTGAAACTGGTCCAAAGAACTAAGTCTTTGCCAGGCTTGAATTGTAATTCAGACTGAAGAACAGTTTTCTTTCACTCTGGCTCCCAATGCTTTCACACACACCAGTCTTCCAAAATCTCGTTTGTATGTACTACTAAAGGAGATCTACTTTAAAAAAAAAGAAGTCAAAAACTCCAACCAGCCTAACCAACAAAAAATTTATATATTGCTTGTAGAAACTGCATGTTCCCTCAGTTTCTCTGCGCAGCCGACACATTCCTAACACGACGGCAGCCAGCACCCACGAGCAGCAGGTGCTGGCTGCAAAGCTCAGAGCGGCACTTTGTTGTAAGTTACGAAGCAGTAAGACATACCTTGAGATATAAATATTTCTGCTTTTATGCACACACATGGATAAAACTGAACTTCATTTTTTTTACTACCATATGAAGACTGTAGCCCTGACCCTTTCTAGGACTCCATGCAAAGAGACCGGTACCCACACAGAGCTTGTTTGAAGTCAATGTGGTTTTCCCAGTGGGAGACAGGAAGAGATGGGAATTACGGAGTTAAATTTGTGTATTGGTATTTTCAACATAAATTAAACATTTGCAGCTACAGCAATAAATACTGAAATCCTACTACACATTGATACCTTTTAGATCTTTGGGAAGGCAAATGACCTCGATCCTGCCTTTGTCGTTCTAAGCTTAAAAGTTTTAAATTTTAAAGGGAATTTAGTACAGATTGTGAGAAGAATTTCTGCCCCCCACACTGGCACCTCCAGAAGCTTCATTTGCTTCAGTAGGTCTTAATCACATCCCTAAAGCTAAATATTTGTTCAGCTACATTCCTAAATAGAGGTTTGTATGAATAGGAGATGAAAAGAGACTTTTCTTTGTATGACAAATTACAGTGCTCATCACTTTTGTTCAGCAAGGTCATATCAAATACGGTTTCACAAATCAAGGAATGCCTTCAAATTCCTGCAAAGAGATGCAAAGGATTAGCTGTTGTACACATTTCTGTTGGGACAGGGCTGAAAGAATCTACTAAAACGTTGAACATGGGTGATACGTACTTGTTAGACCTTTTAACCTAAAATTGATAGTATAAAACTTAGTTCCAAACACCAAAGTTTTCTTCCTTTTCCCATCTCTTTGTTAAAGATACTTGTCTGTATTACACTCAACATGAAATAATTCAAATGAACATTAAAATGAACTTCTACCTTATCTCTTGAAAGCTTTGGTACCCTAAAAATGGATTTTAACAGGCACTTACATCTTGCTTTATTTAATGTTATTACCTGCCTGCGGAGCAGGTCCTCCACTTGTATCACCTAGATGTTGTCAAACCCTATCCCCCCAGCTGAGCAAGCTTTAGGGCATTTTCTCACTTGTTATTTGGACTCTTGATTATCACTCATGCACAGAAAGAAACTACCGAAAAATGCCCAGGGAATGGCTAATAGTCTCAAAGCTACTATTTCAAAGGAAAATATTGATAGAATTAGCTAACACATCAAAAATGTGTGAACTGTTAATTGTGCTGATTATGCATACATTTTATTTGTAAGAGTTGGATACAGCTGTCAAAATTAATTTTAAAATGGCATTCTTTTGAGAACTCAGTTTTACAGTGACATTTAAAAATACTAAATGAAGACAACAGATAAATACTTACTTGGGAGAAGCAAATCTTGCAAAAAAAAAAAGGACGCTTTAATCACCATTTTTATTTGTTTCACAAAGCTGATACCTTTACTCCCATGGGTTTGAATGAGTGCATGAATGTACAGGGAACATGCTATCACAGCACAGCTAATTTGTCTGGATTTGAACTCTGAGGAACAGTTTGTGTCATCATGGAGCAAAAGTGCTGGTAAAACATTTGTCTAGATAAAAGATCTCAAGCAGTTGACCTGCTCAGCAGAGGCAACGCTACTGGGCACCAGGATAATGACCTCTACCCAAATGGGAAAGGTACATCAATGTAATACTATGACAGCAAGACAAAAGATGACAGTAGTTCAGCAGGAAAACATTAACAATGATGTAACTCTGCGTACTGTGTGAATGAAATGCTTTAAGTAGTACAATGCCAACCTGTTTTTAGCTAATAAGGGTTTGAAGTTTTAGTATTTTTTTTTAAATCACACCCAACTTTGTTCTTTAGTAGTATTTTAAACTCTTGCTTCCACTCCATTTTATTTTTTCCTAAATAAAAATCCTGACAGAAGTAAATATACCATGTGGGTGAAAGCTAGAATTCAGATGAAATCAGCCTTTCCCATTTGATACATTAATTATTGGATGGCTATGCTTTTCTGACTTCAGGTAGTTATGACAGTACTCAATCATAAACCAGAAGAACCTGATGAGCCTTGTTTAGCAAGTCAAACCTGTCCTAACAGACAGATTAACTAATTTCTCATGCAGATTATTTATGCTTAGGATACCTTTCATTGTTTATACTGAACTTCTCTTCTTTCTTTTTTTAAAAGTAGACGCTGTGTCACATATCCATTATTTTTACCAGGCAGAATGCCTTGAATATTTAGCTACCACTCTTTTAGCACTGCAGAAAAAGTTCTGGGTTTAAACTATTTATTTTTAAAGTAGTAGCATGATCAGACCTGCATGTTTATCTAAAGATCTTTGCTTTATGAGGGAGATTTTAGTCTGTGAGGTTTCCTCTACACATGGTAGGCAGCTGTCAGCAGCAGTGAGAAGGGCGAGGGGTCACTGCAGCTGCTCTGTGAAATCACAGGGTTCCATCAACATCGCAAAAATCCTGCAGAGTGGGAGCCGGGAGACCACGGATTAGAGTACATTGGAGTGTGTATATAAGGTCACATCATGTCTATCAAAGTGATATCAAACTGGTATGCCTTACAATACATTTTACTGTGTTCTGTGTTCAAAGAAAATAAAAGGAGAATGGACATGTGTGTAGCAGACCACAGTTTAACACAGAATTTCACATTGTCCTTTCAGACAGATGGATTTACTAAGTTCACAAAGACGTGCTGAATATGTATACACAGTGGAGATGTGTTGACTGAGAGAACTACATTTCATGAATTCTTCAGGTCAGACATGAATGAGATCAAAATAATTCTTATTAATTAAATAGTAGAAGAGACTATTAAGAGAAACCAGATGTTCACATTTCCTGAATTCTACACACTAATACACATAGTGTCTGTCCTTGTATGCATGTCAATAGTTTCCCATAAAATGCTTATTAGTATCTCCTCATGGAACTTCACTTTTATAAAATCAGTAGCCTTATCCTCTTAAGATAACCCTAAAAGTAGGATAGATAGGCAGCAAGCACATAGTTCTGCTTTGTGGGTAGACAAATCACTTCCAAACCCACTTGTTTCAGAGGACAGTTACAGGATATTGAATGCTGTATCTGTCATGTTGTAGACAATTCACAGAATTTGGAGATTTATAATTCTCACTGTTAGGGTGCTTCAACCAGATGACCAAACCTAAGCCCCCTGACACAAAAAAAAAAAAAAAAAAAAGAAAAAAGAAAAAAAAGAAAAAGATAAAACGAGATACAGAGGTCACATCTTGCATGAAGAAAGATGGAAACGGGTAGGGCAGCACAGAATTTATTTTGGCTGAAACGTGGAACAAATGAGATGACTAGACAGCAAATCACGTCTTGTAATTGTGGTAATCTTGTGCAAGATGAAAGCTGGTACAGGCATTCAGACAACAAGGTTTTATCAAACCACATCTGTCTGCAAAGTTAAAAAGCTGATAACACTATAACAATTTGATGCCGTTTCAAAACAGTCTCCACAACTTTACAGTTACTGGTAGTCACTTTCAGCAACAGAAAACATGAAATGTAGGTGCAAAGAATGAAACATTAAGAAAGCATCCTGATTACAGATTGTACAGTTGTGAAGTTGTCGTGGTGTTAGTACTTGTTGTTAACAACTAACAAATTGTTTGTACTTGTACAATTGTGAAGTATGAGCTGCTGAAACGATCCAAAAGGTATGATTTAGGCTAAAGGCTCCCAAATGTCTGAATAAACAGGACTCTGATCTTCCAACTTCCCCTGGGAAGTTCTGAAGTTTTATTGTTTAATCTGGTTCTGTGGAGCACCAACCATTGGCATGGGGACCTCTTGAAGAATTGCTGAGCTTGGCAAAGACTGCAAATTTTCCAAACTCCTCCCCCTCCCCCCCATAAAACCTAACCAAAAAACCCAACCAACCAATTTACCACCGTAAGCAGAAGTAAATGACAAACCTCCCTTTCTCTTACCATGAATACCAACACCCACTTGCACAGTAGGCCCTTCCTTACAAAACTCTTCATGTTGGGCATTCCCTTACACGTGCATTTGCAGTTATTTTTCAGAGATTACCATCCTGCCCTCGCCCAGTCGTTACCCAACCTTCCTGGTCACACACATCCTCCATTCACTTGCAGGCATTCTCCTCCACTTTGCCTCTTCCCACACTAAAGCCCTGTCTTCTTAACCACCGGCCCTAAGGTGCTGAGAGGTTCCTGAGCCACCAGAGCGCAGCATGAAGGGGTTTTGTGTCTTTGGGTTTCTCCAGTTTTGTTTTATTTTAGCAGAAAGCTTTGATGCTGGACTCTTTCTCCCTGCTTTCCTGGGAAACGCTTTTCCTTACACTGGACAAGCAAGAGTTGGCAAGGTTGAACTGAAGAATAAATGCAGTCAAATACTACTGGCAGTGCCAAGGTCTCTCCTCAGCCTCATCACCGCTGACCCGGGTGCGGCCCCCCACCTCTGCAGCTTTTCACAGCGATCATTACTGCCCAGGCACCAATGCTCCCTTCCCGCAAGCGGGATCACCAGTGCTACCTTATTAACACACACAGGATCAGAAAGGATCACACAAGTGCTGCCTATCTTACCCACTGAATAATAGTTCATCTGATTTACAAATGGTTTCTCAATCTGAAGTGAATTATCTTTGTAGATGCCTGAATAAATGAAAAGGATTAAGGACAGTTGGTGGCAGAAGTAAGAAAAAAGTGGAAAGTTTCTCATGGCTTTTCAGCCTTGTGACTGCTCCTCTAAGCTGCAGACTTGGGGAAAAAAATATCTGCCTATGCTACTTTATTTTCATGCAAGAACAGGGTTGTGTTTGTTGTGTTTGTGGTGTTTTTTTTGTTTTTGGTTTTTTTTTTTTTTAATCAATTTCAATCCTAAGGACTGATCTT
Source organism: Falco naumanni (assembly GCF_017639655.2). Taxonomy (NCBI): domain Eukaryota; kingdom Metazoa; phylum Chordata; class Aves; order Falconiformes; family Falconidae; genus Falco; species Falco naumanni. Next base: position 37,758,461 of record NC_054057.1, read on the forward strand.
CCTTGGAAAGAAAAGTTCCAGAGGAAGTGGAAGATGCAAAAAGTTGTAAGACAAACATATATGAAGAAAAGTTTTTCACCAGAATTATGAGAAAGTCTATTACCCATTTCACTTTTAAATCCTCTCTCCCACATCCTCTATTGCAAAACCATAGTACAGTACATACTTTTCTCCCATCAGTTCCTCCTCCTCACATTATTCTCAAGTTAGAGATCAGTTTCCTGCAGCTTGTAGGACAAAGCAGGAGCTGAGAAGTGATACATGGAGACAGACCCAGGTCTGAGTTCCTGAATTCCCAGCTTCCACAATTCCTTCTGCAACATTACAGATGACTATATCCCTAATATTTTGTGGGGCATAGCAATTTTTCCACTGGATAGGTCAGCCAACTAAATAATCAATACATGCAGACTAGCAGGCCCCAAGAGTCATCCTGTAAGCATGATGATTACATCCGAAACACTGTAATTAACAACACGCACCACTACAAGCTCCACTTAACAAGCAACCAAAGCGATGATTCAGAACACAGCCCTGTGCAAGGCTCCCATTTTAGGCTACAGAGCTGGAAGATTGAGAAGTCTTCAATAATTCTATGTTAAAAACATCCTGGTTATAATTATTATGTTAGCTGGTAGCATAATTTTATATATAATTATTAACCCTTATTAGAGGAGTAGGGCAAACAGTAGCTAGCTTAAAGTAGTTAGCTCACAATTAGCTCATAATGATTTCATTACTTGGCACATTGTTTTCTTACACAAAGCTCTCATGATTTCTTTTCTAAAATTACAGAGAGAATTGCTGATTAGGAATCTCCACGTGAGCCTAGAATTTATGCACTTGTTTCATTTCAAAATAAATAAAACTAAATTGTATACTTATGCACATATAGGCCAGGTCCACTGAGATCCTCAGCACAAACATATTTAGACTTTCAAAACAGAGATACAGCCATTAGCAAAACAATCTCTAGCTGCAAAAGTCTCTTTACTTCCTTTTACAATATTTGCAATAATTTAGGTATGTAGCAGAATATTTTCACAGCAATCTTAATCTTTGTAATAGATTTCAAAAGTTCTTTATGCTCCTTCCATCCTGTAACAGAATGAATAGTTGTGGCTTTGGCAAAAATTCTACGTGTATTGGTTACATGAGGAGAAAGGTAAACGTTCTCTATTCTTTCTGAAGATGTTGATAATATTTGCACTCATGTAGAAGTTTTTTGGGAAAATCCTTAAACATTACTAAACAATAAAACAGAACCACTGCCTTCATGTTTTCCTTCTTTTTTTGTTTCCCTTTGATTTGTCATCTTCTGCTTCCCACTGGTTTCCCTATCTGCTCTTCTACTTTGGTACGAAATACTGCAGCATGTCTGGGAAAGTCAGTAAGGAAAAGAAAGTCTTGCAGTGACAGAGCTGCTCTGCAGGCTGACAGTGCGAGACGTGGCTTCTAAATAATTCAGTCTGGGACCAGAAATGATTATTCTATGTATGCAGAAATACCTCAGATTTGAGGTCAAACATTTTCTGTTCTCAAGAACTAGCAACTGGTAAGTGGAATTTCCACATTTTGAAATGGTCTCATCGTTTGCTTTTAGGTATGTACAGAACTCAAGTCACCATCCTTACACACCTCCCCACCCTAAAGTTGCTACTTTAGCGTTATTTCATTTTCTTATGCATTTGAGTTCATGTTGCCTGGTCAGGATAGTGGCAGGATGAGACCTAGGGGTGTTATTGACAGGAAAAGGGATGGTACTGAAATTCAGAAATGGCAAGGCAACAAAACAAAGTAGGTTACACAAAGAGAGCACTGACATACCAATTGATCAAATATTTAATATTTACACATCACATACACATAATTAGCTTTTCTTCTTAAGTATACAAACACAAGCACATTTCCATTTTCACCCGTACGCTTTAGGCAGACTAAATGGTACAAACAATAGATTATCTGGAGGCTGAATACATCCGACAGCCCTGCCCACCCCTCTCTGTGCATGCGTGCATCTCTGCACACAAGTTTTACACAAAGGTACTTTCAGTCCCTGGAGAGAAGAGGATTTCTAAGCACAGTTCACTGTCCCTTTTGCACTGTTACAAAACAAATGCTGATGGCAGCAATAGGAATAATACTTCCAAAACAAAGGAACTATTTCATTTAAGTCCACAGAATGCAAGTACACATTTATAAATATGTACTATTCAGCGTGTGTCTTTTCAGCCAGATAAAGCTTTTTGGTTATTTGGTTTTGTTTTGGTTTTTTTTTTTTAAAAACCAAACTATATGTCTTAGGTCTGGAAGCAATCAAACTGGATGTGAATGTGAAGTACAACTCCAAAAATGCTTGCAACGTAATTCTGGCCTACTGCAGCGTTGTTATTACAGTTCCAGTTTCTGCTGGAGCTGCAGCCACGAAGCTGCGCAGGAATCATTGAAGAGCGATCACAAAAATACCCTTTTTCCCATTGTCCCTCAAGCAGCACAGATCAAATAACTGCTGCTCAGCTGTCTGTCTTTTAAATAAAAATATTTCTTCATTGTACATGTATCAGTGGCAGGTTGGAGTGCGTTTCGCCTTCGGTTTTTTTTCACACCCCCAGCCGTGGATCACCAGCTAGGACTACGGTGAGAAAGCTTTTGGCGTATTTTATAAACTTCACTCCTACAGGAGAAAGCGTGCCCAGAAGAACTTATCCTCTCTTGTTTAACACAGACAAAAACATCAGAAAACAGCAACTATACAGATCCTACAGAAAAGCAGTGAAAGCATGCCAGTATCTCACATGAAGTTTTAGGTGTTTTCAGAGACATGCCCTATACCTATGATAGGTATGAATACCTAGGTAGGTGTTGTTGGTTTTGTTCTGGTTTATGCTACTATCCTAAGTATTTTTAGGGGAAAAAATACCCACAAATGGTTTTATTCTCAAAAACATATGTTTCTTCCCTACAGTATTGGAAGAACCGGGGAAAAGCTTAGCCCAGAGTGTTAAGTGGGTCACAGGAAGACAAGAAATAGAAACAGGTTGGTTTGGAAGAGGATGTGGGAGTGGTTATGTGATCGCCCAGATTCAATCTTTGGTAGTTTCTGCACTAAAGTTTTCTTGGGAGGCAGGCTGGGAACACAGCATTATGTATTTGAGTCATCTGCTCTCCTCCCTACCGCTTGCCAAGGCAAATGTCAGGGACAAAATACTCATCTCGACAGACTTTCAGTCTGCCTCAAGAAGGATGTTTTCATGTTTGCAGGAGCCTTGAAAACTCTAGTTTGGGAGGCAGTTGACCCTGAGGCTCTGAGACTATGCAAAATCACTCGGGTAATCTACCTGCTCAGTGAGCTCACTCAGTTACTTTTTGAGAAATGTAGTGTAGTTATCTATAGGTATTCTTACATTACATTTCATGTTTAATTGCATATGTTTTGATGCGAATCCTTACCTTCAATGCTTTTTGATCTGCAGCTCATTAACTTGTTGATAATAATAACTAGGCAACACCTAATCCTGGGATTTGATTCAATATCAATACATATCCTACAAATAGCATTTTTCTGCAGTAGAAAGCAAAATTTTATGAAAAGAATGTGCATTTACCATAGTAGATAAAAATGCTCATCTTGCGGCACTATACATACAATGAAAACTGTTCTGATCATCTGTAACAGCTTCTAAGTTCATCAGCAAAGAAAATCTATCAATAGTAATTGAACGTTGCTCACTAGCGTGTAACAAATCTCCTTGATGTCTGACTACTACCTTTCATTACCGCAGATGCAACGCAGTCCTTTCAGTAATTATCTAACTGCCCAATGCTTTCCAGTACCACCATGCAGAGGTGCCCGCATGCTTAGCCACACTCTCTGGAACATGAAACACTGAAAGCTGAAGATAGAATCAAGGCTTAGAAGTAACATACAAAGTCTAAGTCAATTCTTTTACTTATATGGCAAAGCTGGGAAAGCAGCTTTTTATACATATTTTCTCCCATTATACCTCCTCTTCTCCCACCCCAACAAATATTCTCACTTATGAGGATAGTAGGATAAGAATGGTTGAGGCAAATGTTCCTATATATGGAAGAGTCTCTGAGTTAAAGATAGCTCCAGATGACAGATCATGTTAAATTCTCATCATGCCCAGGCTCCTCACAGTTACAGTAGTAGAGATTTAAGTGATGAAGGGAAAACCCACTATTTAGTTCCAGGGGCTTCCTGACAGGAAAAAATACTTGAGAAAACTGAGGAAGAGTCCTAAATTCCCATCTATTTCCTCTCGTGATACCATCCATAATGTTAGTCTACATTTTTCAGTGAACCCAACACCTGAACAAGTATTTTATGTTTTCAGTTAACAGCAATGTAAAGGTGCCAGATAATATTTGTCAAAACCCGGTGCTGTTTTTCATTTGAGAGCTATCTCCGTAGCCAAATGACTGTAAGATCAGCATTGCACTGTAACCATAATTCAAACCACAAGCCTATATGTTGTTCTTACTGCCAACATATAATGTTTGCTGAGTATTAAATAAAGTGTTCACAGACTTCAACACTATATTCAAGCATTTTCCTTAAACGGATAAGGACACCGATAAGCAATGTGACTGCCACTTTTATTGGCAGTCCTGAGTTATGCATTTAAATACTTAATCTTTACAATCTGGTTCTAGACAGACAGGTTTTATCCATCTACTTTGTCATTTTTAAATTAGAAGTATTTGCTACAATAAATATTTCTCCCATGTGCCTTTTTCTGTATTTAGGTTAAAGATTTATCCTTTCTTAAAAATGACAATTTATTAAATCTTTCTTTTTGTCATGAGTTCCTGCACCACTTAAAGACCTAATGAAGAATACTTTTCCACCAAATACATTTTTTAACAGAAAAACATCCAATAACTAAATTGTAAGCCAAATGAAAGAGGACTGAGCACGTATAACTAGGAAAGATACACGCCTGCTTTCATCCCCTGTGCCAGGCTTACACAAAGACACTGGCACAGCTGAGGACCACACTGTTCTGGAGACAAGAGTCTCCTCCTTCTGCGTTCCACCCTGCAGGGAATGAAGAATGTCTGGTTGGTCCACATAGCTGCAAAGCCATTATTTCTCCTCACCTCCCACCTATTGCCAAATCTGCCTCCAAGGCTCTGCAAAAGATGATCCCATGGAGCACAGGTCCTCGGTATATGGGCAGATGACATCTGGCATGAACTCCTTCATTGTGGATTTGATGACACCTCCGAGTTCAACAGGAGGACAACTCTCCCTACCATACACTTTTTGGCTGGTTGGCAGAGGCTTTCTCTGTAAAGATGCCTGCCTCTGTGCTCTACCCATGACACCAGGTCGTCAAAGTTGGCCCCAGGAGACATAAAATGCACTTTCCTCTTAGTGAAAGAGAGTGGATCTGCCTGTTGTTACCCCCATGGGTTTCCCTCTGAAAGGGTAATGGCAGGAGAGCTTTAGGCTCTGTCAGGGGCTTCAGGGCAGCTCAAGCCCCCAGGAACAAAGCTGAATGAGGGATAAACTGGCATACACAGCCCCCAGCCCAGCCCTCTCCTGTGCAGCTAGCTTCTATGGTGGTCTTTCCACAGGGGCCTACAGTAAGGCTGTAAAACACAGCATGGTGAATTCAGAATTAGTATTTAAAGTATGTGTACACAGGCATGCATTCAAGATGTGCGCATCACAGCTGGATTTCAAAACTGGCAAAGCCAGAGTGTGAAAAGGGTTGAGGATAGTTTTATACAACACATTTTTTATCTTGTATAAAGAAACAGTATCTGAAGAGTGAAATAGCACTCAGAGACTCCTTTTGAAATGCCTACAGCTTCTATCCAGAGTCTTGGTTTCAGCTGTTTTCTCCGCCTCTCCATGGGTAATTTTAAGTATCCCATAAACACACATGGTGGGAATGCAGGGCAGGATTGAGGAAAAAAACCAAGACCAGCTTCCACTTTCATCCCAGAGATGAAGATGGAGAACTAACCAAGCAATCCAAATATCAAAACAGTTTACTGTGTAACTTAATGACAGAATGGCAGAGGCTGGTAGTTTCGTAAACATTTTGTAAGCAGACAGTCATTATTGTTATTTAATAGGAAGCTGAGTATACTGTACATAGTTTGGTTACAAGCTGTACAGATTGCTACAAGCTGTACAGGTTTCTTAGCCTTTTTAGAGTGGATAAAAAAAAAAAACAACTTACTATGTGCTAGCATCTTCTTTCTTTGCTGACAGGAACCAACTACACTTTTGCCCCCTCTTAAACAAACCAGTGTACTTTTCACTCCATAAATCTCATATTACTTCCTTCCTTTTCATTTATTTTGAACCAGAAGGAGGAGTTTTTAACAGAAGTGCTCTATGGCAGCATGAGGAAAACAGCAAATCAGGGTGGAAGCTGCATAAGGAAAGTAAATCAAAAGTAATAAAATCATGGAGATCCAGCAAGCTTTGTGAGGGGGAAATGAAGTCTAAGTTGACTGAATCCAGAACTGGAGAAACATTACACATGAGAAAACACCATTAAAAATAGGCCGCACTTAACAGATGAGATGGGAAATGAAGTAATAATTTATAACGAAGATAAGAAAAAAACCTGCCAGGTTTGCAAATTTCAAATGAGATGCAAGTTTGAATAACAAGTGATAATGAAATGCAAGCACACAATCTTAAGGGTAGAACACCACGGAACAATTTAATTAAAAGGAAAACAATATGCTCTGCAACACAGGATCAGAAATAACATACTGCCTGATGTTTCTGTTCAGCTAACTAGATAGTTATTTATCTGATAGGGTAAGCAATACGTTCTAGTGCTTGAAAAATTTTGCATAATTGACCTGGAAAAGATCAGTAATTATGCAAATCTTTCCAAGCAAGTATTTTTTAAAAAAATCTTTTACCTGAATTTGAGTGACATAAGTATAAAACAAATAAAAATGTCTGTGGTCGTAAGAACTTCTGCTACACGTGTACTTTTAAAAGTAGCTTTACTTTCATAAGTAGAATATGCAAGTATTTACTGTAATAAAATACAGCCCTTTTTTCAAGATTTTGAAGAATGGTCTTAAAAATATTCACACAATTTTGCAGGCCTTCAAAAGAGGAAAAAAAAAATTACACCCTGGAAATCTGCTATAACTGTGATATTAAGCAGTGGCAATAAAAGGGTAGCTTAGTTTATGTTAAAGGACATTAACTACAGGATAGGATACTGCGGAAGAAAAAGGCCTGCAGATCTGCAAATGAGTTTCACACATGATTTATAAATGCAAATGTGAATAGTAGGTTATAATGAAATACAAGCAAGTAAGTACACATGATGATCAGATACCCTGGGGAGATGGGGGAAGCCTGCTACACTAAACGTACTCCTTCAAATGTCAGAATTGAACCCAAATAGCATGAGAAAGCAAAATCTTGATAAGAGTGGAATTATAGGAAAATAGCATCTAGGTAACACCACATGACATCTGGAAGGTAAAGGCAGAGGGAGTGTCAGCAGTTGTGGAAGAAAATATTGTACTAATGCATCAAAAATAAAGACATTGATCTTAAGTCTGAAAGACAGAATACTGGATTATATTGGCCATTAAATTTAGGCAAGACTACCAAACCTCTCAAAGTCCCCAAAAGATAATGTATGTATATGAGTATTGGCTTAAATTACTGGATATTCTTGGTTTGCCATGATTAGTAACATACACACAGGAGATGCACATGGAATACGGAATCAAGAGGACAGTAATTCCTCCCGGGGAGCTGAGGCACAGCTAACACCAAGAGGAGTTCTTTCACTCAGAGGTACCTTTGGACACATAGCCCAAGTGCCTGCAGGTTTCCTTCCATGCAGCAACAACGGACTGAAGGAACAAATCCATGCTTTCCTATATTCCCACCAGTTCCACGTTTAACAATTTAGCTGTTGCTTAGACTGAAGGATTGTGCACAAAGAAACCTTGCAAGCATCTTCTGAAGATTCCTGTGGAATTCTTTTTAGGGATGAACTTGGATCGGGGGAAAAATGCACTCACTATATACGAGTTTGTGTGAGGATAGTTGCAAACCTTAATAAGGCTGTTTTACAGAGATTAAAAAAAGAAAAAAAAAGGGGGTAAAATCAGAAGACAGATCCATTAAAAAAAAAAAGGGGGGGAAAATCGGAACCATTTTATATGGGTCTGCTTATTCCATCTTGGCTTGGCATCACTGCAGTAGTTGTCTGTTGTTTTCCTACTGTTTTTTTAAAGCTGCAGTGATTTTTGTGGTGGTATGCAGAGGCAGAGTTTGACGGCCTTCCAAATTTTCATTTACCATTTGAGGACTAGTCACACAGTGCTTTATTAAAAAGGAAATTATTAATAGCACCGACAATTAATAACACAATAAAAGATAAAGAGGTTAAGTATATAAAACTATCTGCAACTTGTAACTCCATGCCTCATGCAAAGCCTACGAGGAGATAAAAGGAAAACTCAGAATTGCTAGGCAACTTTGACAGGTGACTTTCTAGGGCAGGGTTCCATCAATTAAAATCAAAGGTCTGCCTGAACAGAGCCATGTAAAGGCTGAGCATCCAGGTTACTTCCCTTTCATATATCCCATGATGTCTACCAAAGCAGCTAAACCAGCTCAGAGAATTTAGTATAATGTTTTAGGTGACACATGGGAAGATATGAACAATTAGGTGTGAAATGTAAGAACAAGGAAAAAGCAATGCTTAGAATGGATATATGAAACACTCTTAAGTATTTACATATAATATGTAACAGATTACCAGTAGTGCATGAGTACCTTAAGTACCCAAGAAATCCCCAGGATACTATGAGGGAGGCATTCAGAAAAGGGTATGCATCTTTCAAACAAGCTGGCTGCATCGTGGCCATAATATTCAAAGGGTTAATTACACAGCTGGGTGTCTGCTCCATTTACTGATAAGCAGAGAATGTTGTAATTTTTTGGATTTATGAATTGCTGGGGTCAGTCAGCATCTTGTGCACAACAGCATCTGCCTAGCTGTATTCCTTACCTGCTGGGCAGAGACAATCCCTCTCTCGCCTGGAACCCTGAAGCCTCTAAGCTGCTTGCTCTGTAACCTTGGCAGCTGGGAATAACACTTTTTTTTTTTTTTTTTTTTTTTTCTTTTTTTGCAACTTGGCCTCTCTAAATAAAAACTACGGAGCCTTGTTAGCCAACAACTGAGCGTGAAATCATGACATTGCAATCCCCTACTCTAAGAGTCAATCAATTTTTTTCATTACAGATTTGTACGCTAGGGTCAACAAGAAGAAAAAAGCACATGGAACAAAACAGACTTAACAGCAGAGAATCACCAAATCTCTTCCAAGCTGTAAGCTTGTTTTCATTATAATGATGTGCAGTTTGCAAAAATATGCTCTTGATACAGTTTTTTAATAAAAATGAAGAAAACCTAGCAGTTAATATTATCCTTTGAACGCTAGATGCTAGCTTACATTACACTGCACACAAAGTAATTTGTACAGCCTGCACTGACGTATCTTGGTAGTACAATCCATTTGACATTCAAAAGGTTTACTATTCCTTTTTAAAAAAAAAAATCATTTTACATTAAGCAGAGAGTAAACATAAGTGACAGGTTTAAACTATTAAATTTTCTGGATATTTTCATTGCATTAATTAGTAGGAAGGAGGATTAGTTAAAGGAACAGGGCTAAGTTGGTATATTTTAGTTTGAGAATCAGGGCCAATCTGCTTCACAACACAGTTGTTACTCTGACCCACTTCCAGCAAGTTTTTAGCGTAGTAGTATACACTTGACTACCCATTTTCCTGAAACATGCTGAAAAGCCTGAAGATAGATCCAAACATACCTGAGGTTATTGGTAATGCAAAGGTGGTCACTGCAGGCTGCTACCGGTTTTACTAGGCAGGCTTTTTGATCCTGCACACTTTTTTGATGTCAGGGTAACAAACCCTAACATGAAGCCTGATGATAAATCAGATAATTTGGTAACAGAAATAAAGCCCATACCTACATTTTAAAAACCTTATTTTTGCATAATTAAACATTTGTCTGAAATATTTTTCTCCTCTATTTGAAGAGAACCATCACTATGCCATAATCAAAGACTCCTACTCCCAGGAATTATTCTTGCAATAAGCCAAATAGTGTTGGATATGAACCTATTTCAGAGCAGCTACATTACAATGTGAGTTGAACCTCATATGCCCGTACAGTCTTGGTGGAGAAGCACTGTCACTTAATACTGCTAATACAATATAATGACCTTTATCTAGAGGAGACCCATCACACAGGGATTTAGAGCAGTGTTGAACATAATCCTACAGGCTCTTTCATCCTATTCGAGTTGTTTGCTAAAAGCCCGAAGGTCAAAGTCTCTCCTGACACAAACACCCCTGAAAACAGTGACTTTACTATAGGTCTATATTGTTAAACATTTTGTCTACTGGAAGAGCATGCAGTCACTTGTCCGAAGAAAACCACCCATCTCACTGCTGGGTGGGAATTTTCCTTTTGATTTTTAACTTCCGTTCTCAGTCTACCTTTCTTCCCTAAATCCCAAAGAAGCCCTCTGTCCTCCACAGTTCAAAAAGCCAAAATACTTTACCAAGAACTGAAAAAAATCTGTCACTTTATGATCTACAGAGGACTGAAGTGTTTATATATTTAAAATGGCTTCTGCAAACTCAACTGTTGTCCATGTCTGTGGTAAATCAAAGTAACTATGGACTCGAAACGCAGCAGGAGCAGCCAAGGTTGGAAAATCTTTCCTGATGTCTAACAGTAAGGATAGCAAAGCTCTAGAACAGGCTGCCCAGAGGAGGTGGTGGAATCACTACTATTGGATGCTTTTAAAAACAGGTTAGTCAAACATCTGTCAGAATGACACAGATACGGTTGATCCTGCCTTGGGGAAGGCAGGATAGACTAGATGACCTCTCGAGGCTCTTCCTGCCCTATTTTCTATGATTCAGTGATTCAGCACATAGCTTTGAAACACCCTGGGGCTTGATTCTTTTCTCACCTCATGTTATTTTTAAACTAGTGCAACTTCACTGACTTCAGTAGAGCTTTTCCTCCCTGTCCTGCAGTAAGTGTGAGCAGAATCAGAACTTGTGTTTCTTACACGGTGGAGACTGGGTCTACCCTCCCACTGTGCTGCACAGCTGATTTCCAGAGATGACTTTTTTTACCTCTTTACAGTAGGCATTATCAGTGATTTAATTCAACCCTCGTATTATTTTAGTAAAAATCTGAGTCCCGTTATATGCAGCAAAGGCAAAAAAAAAGTTGCATAGAAACATTCTTTGCAAGTTTCAGCAACTGTCAACTTTCTCTCCCAATGCATTTCTCTTTGTGTATAGAGACGGAGCTCAAGACTGAGAAAAAGTCTACCTCACCTACCAGAGGAAGCCACAGTAGATAGCAGAGGAAGAATGGAAACAGGATAACCAATGCTACAGTACTTACCAGTACCTCAGAAACAAGGACACAGCATATGACAGTTGGCTGCATTATCCTGTAGACAGGGTATTCAAAAAATGTTAGAGACTGGGGACAGGTTTAGCATGAGAGCTAATAAGCATGGGAGCTAATCACATTGCCATCTACCAATCTCCAAGGACAAAGAAATAGATAAAGTATGTCAGAAGCCCCTGAAGCTACACAAAACCTAAAATACTACTTCTGTGAAAATGCCAGAGCTATCCACACACCACATGCAGTCAGTACACAGAGCGGCGAATAGCCAGAAAATCCATAGTCTGTGCCGCAGTAGGTGAAATACTGTCACATTGCACCAGCTCCAAACCACAGAGGAACCACAGAAAATATAGTTCATACTGCCTAATTTGTTCTTTGGTCATCGTCATCCATAGATGTTACATATCCAGGGACATCACAACTTCTCTTGTGGCATTTCTACATATATAAAATGCAAATATATATATCTGTACATGCAGGTGGATTTTCACATCCAGAAAATTCATAGGAATGAAGATTTAAAAACCCATCAGTACTAAAGTTCATCTGAAATGTGCTGCACAGGACTCCAGCACTTTCTGAGACTTCTAGCAGATCCCTTCTTCTGATTAGTTTCAAGGTGGTCACTCCCTTTCTGTGCTCCCACATCCCATGAACATCTTATGCAGAACTTCATGAAAAAGGTGGTGAAGATATAAATGGAAAAAAAATCTCATAGGCTGATAACTCCAGTGGTAATTGAATCTGGCATGTTTCCTCTGTTCTGGTCTGACTGGGATTTGAATATTTGTTTCCCTCAAGTAAAGGTTGTGAAATCCCCTGAAACACAAAACCATGATGAAAAGGTCCCTAATGTGCAAAAGAGATTTCATTTATTCATTGCAGTGCTTTGAGATTTGATTCTTCACTTAAGAGTACTTGATTTCCTTGGGATGATGAAAGATGGTATAAAACCCAAAGGAACATAGAAAGGTTTTACTCCCACTTCTGGATTCCTTTCATTAAGAAAATGGTATCTGCAAATCTGGTGGGGGATGGGCGGATGCCAGTTTTTGGCTGGAGGACCAGTGAAAAATTAGTGAAAGGTTTCAAGATGTGCTCAAGAACATAGTTTATCTATACTGAAAGCAACAACCTTTTGGACATCTTTAATGCCAAATCACTCCAACCTGTGCAGTAAGTTTCACGTGACAGTAAACTATGCAGCCTTGTCTTTCAAGAAGCACCCTGCACGCTATGTCAGATACCTGTCTTCTCTGCTGCTCAACTGGAGAGGCTGTTTTGCCCCGTTCCTTTGGTAAGGCCTATTCTGCACTCAAGTTTATCACAAGGTCATTTTCCTTTCTATGCCTTTTTCTCTCATTATAGTTGCTTATCACTAACAGATTCTGCCCCTTTGTGATGGGTGATGTAATCACGAGATAGCAGCATGGTATCATGTTAGTTCCCACACGCCAGCTCACTTTGAACTACCCCGCTCTTCCATGAATGAATGCATCTTCATTTGAATGGGATCTTTCTTTTTCTTGGTGGGTCTTTATGTTGTTTTGTGTGTGTGTGTGTCTTTTCCAGCAGTGCTCTGTGCATAACTGTCAAGGGTACTCCTCCTTCTGAGTACCAAGCATCTGGGTATTTTCAGGGGGAAAATCCCCAAGCTTACCTGAAGCATCCTAAATTTGAAAGATTTTAGGATTATCTCACTGGTCAGCTGCCCATCTTAGAGGCAAAGACTAGAGGCAGTGGAGTGGGTACCTTTTAACGTGACCCATTGTAATAAGTTAATCAGAGGTATGTTTGCATATTCTGTTTTTACTCATGTTGTATACATCTTCTTTTGTAACTGGCTTATGGTTCTTGAACCTTTCTAAAATGGCCTCACTCATTTTTCTGGTTCAGATCATCAAGTCCAATATAGTTAAAACAGTGAATACAGCCTGTTTAACATAGCAGTTAAAACAGTATGGGCTACCTTATCTTCTATAGATACAAGGACAGTTCTGACAGCCTTCTTAAGAAATGGACCTAATTCTTACCCTTGGCCGCCTCTCCTGCTCATCATAGCAGTTCTTCTTTGCATCAGTGTAGAGGCTTGGACTTTGACTCCTTTCATTGAAGGAGACGAGCAAGTGAGTAAAGTCTTTACATTGAGGACCTAGAAACAGTATTTTCCAGTGCAAACAAGTGCTTCATGTGGTTATATATTTGTTGCACTGTTCAATTAAGTACAATTAAGAAAGTTCAATAAATGCTAGTTATTTACTTCTGTCTCAGTTTTTAGCTCTTCTTAATGTGAATTTTATTAATAACATGCATTCATGGGGTTGTCTCAATTGAGCATTAATTAGCATTTCTCCTAAAGCAATATTCTTTTTATCTACATGCTATTTTCCTATCTGTCTGCATAAGGCACCTAGAATTTCTTATAAGATACAGAAATTCAATAATTACTCAAGACTCCGGTCTACAAATTTATATGATTGGAGCATTTAAATGTCATTGAACAGAAAGAATGAATCCTGAATGGAAAAGACAGCCAGTTACCTGAATAAAAGCAGATTTTATGCAGGGGGGGGTAGCAGTCTACAAAGCAGAACACATGGCCTGAGATCTTTGCATGAAAGAATAATTTTAATACATATTTGTGTGGTACTTAGCATAACCGAACTTAGCCTTGTTCTGAGTTAGGGGAGCCGCATCTTAAGATAAATGTAAAATGTAAAATAATGAGATTGCTCTTCCATTATACAGAAAGCCCCAAAGTTCCAGAGACAAAAATGGGAGAAATATTCAAATACTGTGATGTCAAAACCTTATTCTCCACTTCAGGCAAGTGACCAGCCACATTCTGCAGATGATTATGAACTTCCTAAGAAGAATGAACAACAAAATTGACAGCAAATACAAGGACTGATCATCATGACATAGTAACTATAAAGAAAAGAAAATATGAGATTTAATTGGATCAAGTAGTAGCTGATAGCATAAAGATGACAACTTATTACTATGTAAATGTTATAGTTGAAGGTAAGTTAATAATAGTCATGTACGTGTAAGTCATTAGGATCTCTTTGTGATAGCGCTGTAAGTTATACGTGGGCCTACTTTTAGGGAAATCACCTTTTTGCACTCCTGTAGATCTTCTGTCAAACAAAAAAGCAAGGAAGCAAGCAGAATTATTCTTGTTTACATAGCAATTTTAAGAAACAGTAAGGAGTCTTGTCATTTGAAGAAGAAATCAGTATCACATTACGTCAAAATGAATTAATGCAGTCAACAGTCTTGATAGTCCATCTGTCCTCTTGCACCACCTTTACCTAATGGCTGCTGGGGGAGGGCTAGGAAGCTACTTAATAAGTGCATTTACACACATTTTGGTGTATGCCTGGTATTAGCCAAGTGCTTAAGAATCTCACTAAATTAAGACATCTGTAGGGATGATATGCAAAGCTGTTGGAGTGCTGTATAGCCCCATATTAAAAAATGCTAATGGGTATTAACCCACATGTATTAATAAATAATTAACATGCAACAATCGTTTCGCATTTAAAGACGACATTTTCAAATCTTTCAATCCACTCAGATTAGATTACAATCTCTTGAGCAAGCAATTTTTTCAGCAACCCCAGCCAGAAACCCTTTCTTATTTCCAGGACATCAGGTTTTTCCTATCTGATTCAGGATTATTATCACCATTTAAGAATAAATTACCCAGCAAATTTATTTTAATACAACCAAGTATTAGAAAATAATTTTTTAGTTAAGAGTTCAGGAAAATCTGATTGACAGAAGCACGTGTGACAAGGCTACAAATGCAGCTTTAAAGCTCCTATGACCAAGTGAAAATCATGCTGATCCAGTGCAATCTAGCTCTGTTGTTTCAAATCTCATAAAAAATTTCCAATGGCTCAACTTTGAATCAGCAGACTTTACGGCGATTCCCCAGTAACCAGCATGGAGTCACTGTACTCTCCATAAAGAGATCAAGTGTCCATTCTTAATCAGATCAAATTTGTGCTGCTGGGAAAGCAGGAGTCACAGACCCCATCTCAGTGACTGTGGAACCACAGCCTAATTGCAGTAAATGCTGGGAAATCTCTTCATGCAATAAACACAAAGAACCTCTAACAGAGTGAAATTCATGCAAAAATACATTAAGGCCCTTAAAATAATTAAGAAATCTATTTCCTAGAATAATAGACTTCCAGTGCTTTGAAAGACAAAACATAGCAGAAAGGAGCTCAGATAAAATAACAGTTCTGCCATATCTATTTTCTTTATGCCAAAAAAATTTTTTTCACAAAATAGGAAAGGTCTATTTAGAAAAAATTGAAAGGGAATATCCGGTCTCAGAGACGATCTAATGTAATGTATTTTGGGGGGATTTCTAATAAGTTTGCTAGTCCATCAGCAGGAAAGTAGAATACAACTTTCACCATTAAACAGGACTGACCATATGCAGGCACTCAAGGCAAGGCTGGCACATAGTGTCCATACCAAGGGACAGTCCCATACCTCAGGAAATAGTATAGAGAAAATCTTGACTTCAGTGTAAAGCCTAAATAAATGGCCACACTTACAGAATCTTTAACCGAGGTCAGCTGCGACACAAATTTTATTGCTTCACGACAAAGAACATGGGTAACACATTTCTGTAGATCTGAGTACAAATTCCCAGCAGATGATCCTTTGGCTGGTGAATCCAAATAGCTCTGGATTCACTTGATATGCAACAAGCATGCTACTACCACTTAAAAGGAGGAAGAGCTACCAGTTAAGTCCAGCTCCATGGTTCAAGAGACTCCTTTGCTACAGGATTTGACTCATAGTCTAAATCTTCTATTACCCAGTGAAATTCACGGTAGACAAACTCATGAAACTGAAAAAAAAAATAATTGAAGCAAATGCTTTTTCCCCCCTTAAATCAAAACCACTGTGCCAGCCCGGAATCTCCTCGTGACAACGTGAGCTCAAGACAGAACAATGTCATAGTTGCTTATGAGAAATCACAGAAAGCGAAATTAGTATTTCATAAATGGGAAAGCAGAAGTTTGACAGGAAACCAAGATCCTGCCAGGACATCATTCCAAAACATGACAGAAAGAGCAACCAGGATACAAATAAAATTGTTCAACTCTTTTCATGACCTTTTGGTGGCCTATCTAAGTCACCTGCAGAACTGTGTGAAAGAAGAGTGGTAAACTTTTTTTTAAACGACCACTGATCCATTTCTTACCCGCTGTGTCATTTCTCAATGAATGTATGTGGATTTGCAAGAGCAGCTTATACTTAAAAGTTGAAACCCAGTTCTACAGCTTACAGCTTTCCAAGTGGAAAGGCAAATCCATGGCAACACACGTGACACCAGTCTGCATGTATGCACACCTGATCACAAGCTCTTCTCATTTTCCTTCAGTTGTACCCCACTGCTCTTGCTTAACATTTCACATGATTTCTAAGGATTTGTTTCCTTCATGGTATCACTAGTGTTGCAGTTTGCACTTCATACACATAATTAGGTGGCTCTAGCAACTTTACAAAGTAGCATCTTCTAACATTATAAGCCAGCACTGCTTCTTTCAACAATTTTTGCCCAGGGAGTAATTAGCTACTATATGAGCATGGCGAGTCACCGTAAGAGCCCCACTGTTAATGTCATAAAACAAAATTTATTAATATTCAACAGTTGATAAGGATAGCTTTTGATATATGCTTAAATTTTACTCTGTGTATTACTCTAAAAGACTGGAATTTAGATTTGGTTTTAAAAGAATTTTTGCATTCCAGTTATTAAAAAAAACCTCCATTTTTTTTTCAACAGCTTACTCCCCTGTTTACACAAATGCCCTGCTTAAAGCACATCAAAATAGTGAATCAGAAAATGGATGCTCTAATTTTCTTTTAAAATAAATAAATAAATAAATAGAAAATGTAATAAATAGATAAAGCCTTCATAGAGAATTGCAGCAATTATATCTCCACAGCTACAATATAACCCAAAACTTTGCAAAGGCTTTGATTATTGAACCATGGCTGAAGTGAATAATTTGGCTTTCACTAAGAAAACAAGCACATTCATTCTCACCACAATGGAGAGAGGCAGTTTTAATTAAACCTTATCAAAAGATGAATAAAGAATAAACTCAATACCCGTTCCACAGGACTCTATTTTCATCTGTTTAGTTTAAGCTTGCCATGTTCATGCAATAATTAACCACTGTCCAAGGAATGCTGGAGTTGTGTTAATGTTGGTAAAGATTTAATTAGTTCAATTATCTGGGGAGTATTGAAGGCTCAGCACAGTACCAATTTCTTCAGGCTTTATAGATACCTCAGATGAAAATATATTAAACTGAAATGTAAGTGAACAAAGGAACTTCACTATTTCACTTCAGCTACTGAATGTATGTATGTTTAATAATTTTATTACCCTCATTTTAAAATGAGGTTTCAGAAACAGAATATGTAAGCTGTGACTTACCCATTCTTCCAGATCAACTCTTTTTTCCCCCCAGCATCAGCTTATAAATTTATTTTAAACAAAAGTAAGTTTACTTTAGAAAAGAAACCCCAATACTTCTTTACACAGGAAAAAGTATAGTTCCTTTTACAGTCCGTCCGTCTGTGTGTGTCCCCCGCCCCTTTGCCTACATATTTTACATCTTTCATGGAAAGTGAGGCATTTAAAAAGCCCTGAAAGCAGTGACACAGACAACTGTTTCAATCTGTCAGACAGCATGGACAGACAGTAGGGATCATTTCAGAAAATAGAGCGGCCCCCCAGCGGCCTGACCTTCCTGGTGGGAAAGTGAACACAGCGCGGTGCTTGACAAGCTCACCAACAAAGGAGTATATTTAGTTCCCCCAAATTCTGACACGCTTCTCATAGGAAAAACGCAAACCAGGACGAGGCATCGTTGGCGACTGCTAACAAGGGTAATTTCTAATTGGAGATTGCACCATTACTTTGAAAGAAAAAGGAAGAGATGAAAAGTGGAAACATTACTTCACTGCATGCAGACTGTAAGTGTTGGAGTGAGACCGGTTCCTATTTTTTAACTGTTCAGCTCCATATTGGATGCTATTCAAGATGCAAGCCCTCTGGATCTGTACATGCAGCTCCTGCTGCCTTCAGTGGGAATGAAGCCCAGGAATGAGAGCCTTAGAAGATCTCCCTCTTTGTGTCACTAAAATATTATCATTAGATATTCTTTAGAAGGGATGTTTGAATAAACCCCATGAATTTTCCTGCAAGGTTTAAATGACATGTTTATTACTACTGTGGTCCATCCTTTGTTTTCCCAACACCGTATTTTGGAGTATGAGTTCTTTACAACCAGTGAAGGCTGCACAAAGGTGGCTAGCACATGAGAAAATCACAAGAGTTTATCTCCTTGAGGAGGTAAGAACTGTAGGCAGATGTTATCATTTTCTTATGACGAAATAACAACTTACGAGTTAATATAAAATAACTGTTATGAAATTGCATACTACATTATCTCCAGGTTGGATTCAAGCTGTCTATTTGTCTCTGTAGGCAGTCAAAAACTACTTTACGGATGGCACTGTTATGCTTCCCAGCAGTAAATACCATCTGGTAAATAACCCTTGTATCACACCATACCTTTTTTTCTACTACTCACATCAGCTGGAAAAATGTAAACACTTTAAGGAATAAATTAAACTAATAAGAGAAGGTGTGAACTGTACATTGAGTGCCAGCTGATGCCTCAGTTCAGCTCCTTTTTTGGCCAAAACTTGATCTCCCCTTCCAGTTTTCTCTAGGGTGGAAGAGAAAGGGAGAGGCTGAAATTCATTCAGGCTTTTCTTGAGCACAAATCACAGATAATGCTCAGCAAGGAACTGGATACAGCACATTTTCCATCAACCACCTCCCCTTTCTGGCACATGATTTTTAAGTTGCATCAACACTCTGAAAACTGGAGGTGCCCTATAGCCCATCCCTTGAAGACTTGCTTCTGCCTGGTGTTTCTGTGAGGTTTTCTGACAACCATGTGGGAGCAAATAAGACTAATAGATGATTAAGAATTTAATGACTCACATTTATCATAGCTGAATAAAAACTGAGCTGAAACACCTATGTCTGTCTCTGAGTGAGCATAAGGAAGCATCTGAGATTAAAAAAACCCCAACCGAACAAGTCACAGCACGTATAAGTGAGAGCCAAATTTCATCATACGTGTAGTCATTTATTAAGAGAAGTGTATTTTTTCCTTAATTATAACTATTAAACAACTGCAGAGTGAACACAAATATATCCATACAATATATCCAACCTCATATTCTTCAGTATCTTAGAAATAGCTTCATCTTCTTTCCCAGAATTCATCAAGCCTTAATGCTAATACTGATTTTTATTATAGGAAATTCAAGCTATATTCAAGCAAGGACTTTGATGGCCCTCACACCCACAAAGCATGACAGGGAAACATACATTGCTTTACAATGATTATTAGCTACAAAGCTGATGAGAAAATGAGCTAACTAAGAATGTACAGGTATATTTATAGAACACATTCTATAATATTATGTGAATTATTTCCACAAGTAATGAAACCTTTGTTTTGAACTACATAAATACTATCTAAAACCATTAAGACTACGGCAATCATGCAACAAAAAGCAAAAGCCATCTATTTCAGGTACTATACTGTTAGATGGCCTATTTGGTCCCTAAATATTAATCATAACCCTGAGATGATGCACTTCCTCCCATGTGAAAACCTTGGAAGGTGGCAGTGTACGCTGTAAGTGGATAGCCATTCCCAGGAGGAGTAATTTGCCTGCCAACACTTTCAAATAGGTTTTGTTTTTTGAAACACAGAGAGTTATTTTATCTGGAAAAGTTCTAAGGAATGGACTGGGTCTGCTACAGATTATCTGGAAAAGAGGTCTAGTTGGGGCTTCTGGCTTATCTCTCAGGTGAGAAAAAAATCAGAACATGCAGAAGAGATCTTAATAAAGGCACAATCCTTTACCCCAACTAAATTTTAAAACACTGTTTTTAGTTGGCAGGCAACTCTATTTGCTTAACAAAGAACTGTTTTGGAGAAGGCAGCAAGAATTTGGCTGTCTTAAGCCTGAAGGGTATCTGATTTTTCTGCTCTCTCCACTTTGAGAACATAATTCTGTTTTTCTCCTAGTCTGAAAACATTCTGTGATATATGAGTTCAGCTAAGAAGTATCAGGGAACTTTGTCTACACCAAAAAAGGAACTTTAGGGTATTTTGTGCAGATAATGAAAAGACCTTGTTCAGTTTTGCAGTGTAAGTCATTTTTACCATACAAATTCCCTGCTTTTGTGTTAGCGAAGAGGAATACTTTAAGTCTTTCAGTTTAGAAGATCTTCAAACACACAATAGTGTGTAAACAATCCCCAAGTACATAACTTTACTAGAACAACCTCCAGTCTGTGAGCAAGGGCTTCAGAAAGGCCCCTTCTTCAGATTTCCTTCTGCTCTTCACCCTGAACAAAGCCTTGGCTGACAATACCGAAATCTCCTCCTTTCTTTGGATTAAACCCCCTTTGCAGAAGAAGTATGCAAATGCTATACGTGTTTCCCTTGCTGAGGCTACTCTAACGCAGCTATCTTTTCACTGTCTGTTTCACTCCGGCAGACCATCCTACCGGCTGACAGGGAGACCAGCCTTCCAATTCAATCTTTCACAACACTGACAGTTGGATGCTGGGGCCTGCCATGAACTCTAAAAGAAGCTCATTTAGTCATAATTAACTATTCCCTGCATATTTCCTAAGGTATGGTAATTGTGCTAAAAGCCAACAAGTGAAGCATTCATTCTGGTTTTCTTTTAAACTTTTATTTTTCCACAGCAGTCTCTTTTTCTCCTTCACCTTTTTTTTTTTTTTTTTTTTTTTTTTTCCTTTTAAAATCTTTTCTTTCTTTCTTCTCCTCCTCCTTGGAAACATTTCGAGTAAAGAAAAGGAATGACAGTAGAGATAGGGAGCTGCAGAAAACTGTGATGTACGCAGTTCAAAAGGCAAAGTCTACCATACGATACAGGACCCAACAGCAGCACTGAGCCATTCAGCTGGTAAAACACGAAGAAAAATTAAATGAGTAGAATAAAGCTATGTCATTAATGCAGTATGATGGGCATCCTATTTAAGTAACAGAGAATCATGAATATACATTTCTAATTCCTTAGATATGGTGCTAAATGATCTCTGTTCCATTAGCACCGGAGTATATGTATTTGACCAACCTAAAATCTTCCAGTTATGCAGATGTAATGCGTTTTACACACTACTCTTTCCCCCTCCCCACAACACTAGCACAGACCACATCCTACCACACGCAACGAGGGTTCCCACAGGGATAAGGTATGATGGATCCAGCCCTACACACAGACCGTGTTTATCGTTGTTGAGATGGGAAGCCTTGGGAAGCTGACATAGATTATTTACCTTAAAAGGCAAAATGTGACCTCATGTCTGCCCTTATCTGTTTTCTGGTTTAGGTTAAATGAAGGAAGTGCTGACAGCACCCTCCATTTACTTACTTTGTGTCTGCTAGAATTCTGTTGCCTTTCAGAAAGTTTGGAACTTACAGGATACCTATCCATCATCAATGCGCACAGTCCATATACAAAAGCAAGTGACAGCAAAGGTAAATCTCTTCACATTCCAATCTCCTTTCCACTTGGATGTGCACCAGGAGCAAAGAAATCACCGGCTTTTGCAAAGAATCCATGACCAGGCTGGGGGTGTGTAGGCGTGTGTGGGGTGTTAACATTGCAAATTCAACTGTGCCAAAAGGGATAAACACAGCACTGAGGTTCCTTATTATTATATGGCATTTTTCCAGTGCCACCAACAATGGTAGGACCTTCCAATAACTTGGTAAGTAAAAACTGTGATCTACAGAATTTACATTCCAGGTTTCAGGTGCAATGTAAGAAATAAAAGTTAATAAAGAAAGAAAGAGATGAGGGAGAGAAAGGTCAAAGCTTCAGACAACAAGGTCACAAAACAACAAAAGCACCTACCAACCTTTAGCACATACCCTTATACTACATTTGTTGTAATTTTGTAGAATATTTTAAACCAGAAAGACTACAATCTTTTCTCCTCAAACACTAGAGTACAACCACCTTTTTAAGGACAAATTGTAAGGAGTAAACTGGGTAAAAAGTTTCTAAAATCCTTCTCACCTCCTTTCATTTCTAGATTATTCCAAATCTGTGGATCAATGTGGTTTGTAATGGCAGGCAAAACCACACTAAGAGTCAAGTTGACAAGCTGTTGCTGGACTTAATGAACTATTTTATCATCGTGGTCTGGGATTTTGGTTTTTTTGGGGGGAGGGCACGGGGGAGCAAGGGGGAGTTGTTTAACTTCTGTGCATGATCATGACCACAACACACAGTGGATTAACAACAGAAATTCAGAACATTCAGTGAAAGTTTCTTGCAATAGACATAAGCTGAAAATGTTGACGCTTCTACAATGTTTACAAGAAACGATGCTTTTTTCATGCAAATAAAATAGGTGAGAAACACCACATACATAAGAATCTTTGCAGATTTCACCTGGTGTAGCTCCTGCTTTTTTGCCCAGTGTTCTAGCTGTATTAGAGCAGCATTGCTTCCTCCAGTCCTGCAGCTGGGGACTTTTTTTTTCTACCTTTTCTGCTTCCATAAGGACCCATGCATTCAGACTGAGTTGCATTTACTCTCTGCCTTCCACAGTAACTCACAGAAAGAGAATTAGATTTCTAAATCACTCTGCTCCACTGATGCACATTTCAAACACCTTTCTAAATTCCCAGGTGTGCTGCAGTTTCTTTACCTGGCATTTCAGAGTCTGGCAGAAGAAGAGATGGCTACGTTCTGCTGTCTGGTGACATATGCAGTGCAGTCACATACTAGTAACGCTCCTACTTCTGACAGCACACAAACTGGTTCAGTAGTTTCCCAGAAAACTGTGAGGCTTGGGGATGATTTTGGGGAGTGAGGAGAGCAACCTACACAAGACAGCCAGTCTAGGACTTGAAAATTCAGAAAGTCTCAGCTTTTAAGTTCTCTGAGAAAATATGGCAAGGGTTAATGATTCAAAAGCAATGTTCCACCTGCTAAGAAAATAAAAATCAAGACATGCATAGACTTCCTGGTCAAGGATTTTGACAGGGTTAGGTCAAAAAATATTCAATGTGCCTCAATCTACCTAAACGCATCTCCTTAAAGACTTAGTAATATATGTAAATAGCTTGTGGGATATTTAATGTAGGGGTAGGACTCAGTAAAAAAAAACAAAAACAAAAACAAAAAGAAAGAAAAATGTGGTGAGGCAAAGTCTTAGAGAAGGATTTTGAGAGAGAGATATTAGTTTACTACAGGCCACCATTAACAACACAGATGGACAAAAAGATTAAAAAGTGAATGACATTAAAGTCACAAACTACAGACACACCCCAAAAAACCTACATGGCCCAATCCCAGGTTCACCTTCTGGATTGTTTTATACTGCCCTATTTAATTTGAAATATAATACACAAAACAGAAGTTGAAATGTTACTGATTGAACCACATTTCATCAACAGCTGCTCACATTACAGAGTTGTTTAGATGACCTCAGGCCTCACTGGATTTTCCAACACTCTCTACACATCCATTCCCTCCAAAAAGATACAGGCAATTCATAAAGCAAGTGTTTTTACATATAAGCAATGACAAAAGAAGTCAGTGACATGGAATACGGACCATGTGTTACAGCTTCTTCCTGGCTGAAAAGTGATTCACAAAGATGCGTAACTTCGCAGAATGCACACTAGCAAGTTCCAGTGATTTTTCAGAAATTTTTGGGAGAAAATATGTAGAAATCAGATGATGAATATGAGATTCTCCAAATCACTACTCCTGCCTGACCTTCCCTAGAGAGTCAAGGAACAAACCAGGATTCATTTAGGATAGAGAAGTCAGGATTTGACTGAATGACGAACAACTGCAGGAATAGTAAGTTTGAGGGACAATAAGGCATTTACTAATTCCTTTTGGGCTATCATTATTTGGATGATGAGGTTCCTAGAAGCTAAGAAAACAGTTGAATCAGTTTTGAAAAAACAGAAGTTGTCCAGTTAAAAAAAGAAATGAGGAGTAACGGTCAAATTCTTTCTTCTATTTCAGGCTATAATTCTTTTACTTGCCAGAAAATGTAGGGAATATGTGGGAAATACAAGGGTTTTAACTATTTTTTTAAAATTCTGAGTGATAACTTCCTTGGTCATGAAACTAGGATATGCACAGGTCACTAGCCTGTGTCTCACCAGTCCTAGGAAAGAGTTATCTGCGCTTGCCTGACTTCCTAGCCAAAACATCCTTCTGCTTGTGTCCAAGCAGCTGCTGCCAGATGCAGATAGACACTATACCCACCACAGGTCCCTCAAATGTTAAAGTCTGGCAGGTCTGTCCAGTGCTTACTGATCTTTGTCTTTATTCCATTGAGCTAACAGAGTTGGAGATTTCCCAGACAGCTTGCTCTCTTTTCCAGTAGAAGTGTAACAGTCAAATTCCATTCAAATAATTTAAATGTATATCACTTCCCCAAACAAAGCATCAGAGCAGACATTGAATAACAAATAGTTTCTGAACTCTTCAAACTCATTTCTACTTTTTACTTAAGGAGTAGTTGGGCATCTGGAGAGCTACCCAAGGAAAAATTCTCCCATGGGATCTGCAAAGAGGATATTTTTATTCCAACATTCTGTTCTCTTTCTTGAACTTTGCAAAGGACTGAGTATGTGCATTCATTAGCTCAGACTATGGCAGCCAATATTCACAGTGTCCATCTGAAAGAACTTTGCACTAAAAAGTTATCTGAAAGGTAAAGAATGCCTGTGTTTACAGTGCTTTAGTAACTCTTCTTTTTGGCAAACTAGCAGAATGTTAATGCTGAGCTTTTTACAGAAATACAAAACAGAAAACACTCATCTGTAAGTCTCTGTGCAAATATTTTGATTAAGAAAGTCCTTTTAAAAAATCTGATTCATATTAGGTGGAGAAAGGGAAATTCAACAGCCTGTGGTTACTCAATAAAGCAAACCCTGGCTACTCCATTAACCAACGTTAAAACTTTGATGGATGGAAGAAAATGAAAGCTGGAAAAAAACAACATCAAGGCTCTGAACACTAAGCAAACATTCCTCAGCATTCAACCAAGAGACTCCTTAAGCATGAGCTGCAAACTTCTGAGAGAAGTACATGTTTAATATATAAAAGGCAAAATTCCTTAATAAGAAGAGATATAGTTTGCAAAACAGTTCTTCAGGAACAGCTTGCAGCTTTTAAATCTCATTTACTCAGCCCGAGATGGTACTGTTGTGTCTACACTAGTTTTGATAAGGGAGCCAGCCCTATTCCCATTGAAGTCTATGGCATTCTCCCATTGTCTTCAGGAGGAGTAAAGCTAGGCTCAAAGCCTCACAAAGATACCACAATAAAAGATTCCAGAAGTTACCAGGATCCCATCTTATTTTCATAACATTTTTGAAAAAAAAAAACTAGGGGGGAGAAAAATCTATGCAGCTCATTTCTACTGATACGCAATATGCCTTTTATGTGAAAATACAGACCAGTGAAGCAAATGAATGGTTAGCAACATTAATAGCCCGGGGGGGCTAGCAAAACTGCCCGGGATGAAGAGTTTGCCTGCAATCTTACCACTACAGAATGTCTCGGAGAAGACTAAGCATTTTGTAATGCTGCTATTTTCTATGAGCATTCTTTAAGTCCATGACAGGCAGCAGACTCTGTAGTCTTCATTTCAGATTAAATTTTATACACTAAACCTAAACACTTTATTTTTAAATCCATACTTTCTAAGGGTATGTAGTTTTTCCTGGAAATGACATTATATCATGGAACTGAACTTGCATTCTGATTTTATGCAGTCTGACTAAGCATTAAAAATGATCTCTGTTATAATTCAACTTGCAACAGAAACATGTCTTTTTGCAACAGCAGCTTGCAAAAAAACCCCAACCCCACTGCATCCAGAAAACAAAACACTGCCCTGTGTTAATAATGAATGCAGCTCGTATCTACCACATTCTGTTAAATTGCTAAAATTGCCCAGATAAACCATTTGAGAGTATGTCAGGTTTAATTAATACAACATGACCTGATCATTTCCACAGTTGGGAAGAAAGAAGTTGGCATCCTTTATATCCAGAGCTCAACCTGGAGATTATGCTAAGTTGCTTCATTCACAGTCCACACTCCTCTGCACATGTCAGGAGGACAGCATTTGTCCCCTCTAGTGATAAACAAATTATACATGAAATCAATTCCACTTCACAATAATTTTCCCTATTGGGTATTATCTTTCCTCCTCTGCTCCCTCCAGTTAAGCTTGCATCCTGTAACTTGCTAATGAGCTGGGGGCTTTCTGTTCCAGGTGGCACCCCCTGCCTCGAAGTCATGACATTTCCCATTTTGAATGCTGCTGGCATTTTTCGACAGCTCCTGCTAACTAGCCTTTTTGACCTGCACTAAGAGGAACTCATCTGATCGAATCCTCTAACCTGCCAATCATGCCAGCAAATGATCTTCACAGTCACTCCCAAGGCAGGAGGGGAAAAAAAAAAGGGAGCGCAAAAGAGGGGGAGCGAGAGAGAAAGCTAGCAGAGAGTGATGGAGTAGGCAAGCAGGCAGCCTCTGCAGCTACCTAATGAGAGTACTTTAAGTCTCTGAGGCAGCTGAAACATTGAAAAACTGGTGGGAAAATTAGGACAGAACTGAATGCCTGGTGCTGTTATTACTGGTTTCTTTCCACCCTGAGATCATTTTGAGAGCAATACCTTCGAGATGTGCCATTTTCTGAAGAACGCAAGTTAATTTTACCATATAAAGAGAAAACAGATATATTTTTCCCTGCCACCATCAATATGCAGACCTCATAATTCTGCTCTGCCAAATGGCGTTCTTTACAGCATTAATTAGGTGCTGTAAGCTCGTTAAATGAGTCTTCACCTGGGGATGACTATGAGTATTTTTTTGTTGTTGATGCAAGCCATAAATAGCATTTTTAATCTCATTTAAATGCTGGCAACATTTACACCTCTGTATCTACAAGTGTCTGCACACAGACACATAAACCAACAAATACAGTATCTACATAGTCTAGATGTGACTTTGTGGGCTGAAACCAAGCAGAGTCATGATAATGACTCAGTGGTTTTGATTTTATTCCTTTTATGATGGGACAGATTACTTACTGCTGAATCTTTCAAGCACACAGGGACAGATTTAATTGTGTAGATTTGCTTTCCCTTCAGGTAACTAGTTTTGTTCTTAATCAAACTTAGCAGGTAAGACTGTAAGCTAACTAGGTTTTAACACAGATGCAATGCACAGAATGAAGAAGAGAGGCATTAAAAGCAACTGTACAATAAAAATTTCAGGGAGAAGACTTGAATAAAAAGGCTTATACCATGCTATGACATGCTGTGATTGTATTGTTACAACATACATGCCAGAAAATATAATGTACAAACAGTCCTTATAGTAACATCAAAAGATGGTTGCAGAAATGATTCTACAAAATTAATAGCTAGGTACTAATGGCGGAGAATGATCACTCATAATTTCTAATTCAAAATACATGTATGGTCCAAAACAACATTAATCATTTATAACAAGACCACAAAATCATGGAAAATACCCGATTCTGTTTCTGCTTCTTAAAATATCTGAAGATACTCTTTCAGTGTTATTCCTCTATATTATGTATTTTTATTGGCGAATTTAGCATTTTTTCCAATTTTTGGGGGGGTTTCCTCCTCAGACCATTCACAGCAATTAGCAATAGGAGCATGTGAGAAACCATCCACCCACATCCCAGCTTATGGGGCAGAAAAAATAACGTATTTTTATTAAATGACTTGTAAACTATGACTGCAGTTTAGGCAAGAATCTCCCCACAACTAGGAGTATTCAGTGCACATTCACTTTAATTGGTGTTGCCTTCAGAGCCAATTTTGCAGTGGCTGGTTTAGTTTCTTTGTTTCATAGAGAAACAGGCGATGTAAACTACAGACTCAAAATAGCAACACAAAGCTTGCTCTCCACGGATACAATTCTGGTATACGGCATTACTAAAATTCATTTTTTGTTTATGATTTGGCTGAAAGTAAAATGTTCTGTTAATTCTGAATGCTGCAAATGATGCCTGAGAGGCAATGCCTCTCATTAGCTTTGCTGTCTCTCTGGGTTACGGGCCATATGTGTCAGCACTGGGAGCCTCTGCTTTGTCTGGAAACCTCAGTTTCTCCCCTTCAGTGGTTCCACTTTTCCTCTTAGACAAAGCCTAACTGAGGAGTCACGTGAGGAAATAATCCTAAAGGAGAGTTGACTGTCCATGGGAGAATAGGGAGAGTTTAGACCCGCTTTTGCCTCCCTCCCAGTCATTGTCATTTATACATTGTCCTCTCTGCATTCAAATGTCATCCCAGACTATCAGCCCACTGCAACTCAAACGGCCTTTCATGCCTAGACACTTCTTAAAGCATCAACAGACCACAAAGACTGTCTAGTGGGAATCACTTGCTATCCTAATATTAATAATACAATACAGTGCATTTATGGCACAGAAGATTCCACCTTCCGTCTCCTAAATTTAAGAACAGTCAGACTGGAAAGACAGACCAACAGCGCTGCAAAGGAGCACATGCATTCATGCAAATATCACTAGTATCTTTCCTGCAGCAAAAGCCACTGTTAAATTAAAAACCTCTACACTAAAAATTATTTGAAAATGAATCTTCACAGTGCTGAAGGCAAGTTATCATGCATTAGAAATGAACTGAAAATAGGCTCCAGACTGTGCAACAGTACAAGAAAATATGATATTGTCCCTTGAGAAAAGTTATCCATGAGACTAGTAATGCTTCCTTTTTCTTCTGCCAGCTTTGCAGCTGATCTGGCCATGAAACTTTGTAATTTTTAAAAAAAGAATCATGTCAGTAAGTATGGAGCCACTAATTTCACACAGAATAACATGGAGTATATAACTGCAAGGAAGACATCAATGTCTCCTAGCCATGGAGGTTTGATATACTTGTCCTACCAAGTACAGTATGTAACAATAAATGTGAAGTCCTCCTCTCTCTGTCCTGCTTCCTTTCTTTCCTCCTTCTCCCTTCATCCCTAAAGAAACTCCCTAACTACCCCTCCTCCCAGAATCCTGCCCATGATTCTGGAAATCCTGTTCATGCTTACTTATTTCCACCTATGCCTATTTCCAGGCATAGATGCTGTCCCGGTCTTTCAGTCCATGGATCAGGCAGGCTTTCAGCACCATGTTCAGCTCGCTTAGCGAGACCACAAGGCATCCTCCACCCATTCGCTTTCCATACCTCTATCCATTAGGTTACCAACTCTGAAGAAGGATTTTTATCACGAAAGCCATGAGACTGTGTATTCCACTACTTATACAGAGTGCAATTAAGTGGCAGTGTATTTCACATGATAACAGGCAAGGCGAGCTATTACACTAACGACACAGGAATAGCATTAAAGATATTTTTAAGTCCTGTGAACTCCTTGACTGGGTGGCGAGTTCCCTTTACTGTGGCATACTGGGGGATCTGATGGACATCCGTATGGACAGTCACTCCAGCCTCAGTCCCCACGTGTCACATAAGCGAGGTGGGTGATTTATATGAGGACAGCCTTGCACTGGCCAGCTATTTGTTCAGTTCATTTCACCCTCTGAGCAGAGCCTATTGAATACGGGGGGATTTTCTTTATGGCTGAATAGAGGACAAAATTCATCTGTAACTCTTATTTTAGACTAAAGGAATAAGATAATAAATTCTTAGATATCAAGAGGAGAATGTAGTCCAATGCCTGGAGTTTTTCCCTTGTGTGTTAGATTTAAGGCATATTCTATCAGTGTGGTGATCTTATTCTTTGATATTAAGTGAAGCACAGCTGGAACAGTCTCATAAAACCATTATGTTGTTAACATTCAAAAATAATGGCACTAAAAGTATTAGAGCACCAAAAAGTATCTTGGATCCTGCAGTTATCTTTCACAGCTTAACACTAATTTAACATTTTACAAAATTGATGTTACAATTTCAACTCTGTTCAGTACTGTCATTACTGGACTCAAAACCAAATTGCTTTCAGCTGCCCACCACAACTGCATCTTATTAGCCTTTTCACGAAAGCCAATTTATGCAAATCCAGTATTAGTTAAATAATTAAACTGACCCTCAACATTCATGTATAGACATTGTCTGGCACTAAAAGAAGCAAGAGAAATTTAAACCTCCCATCTTTGGTGCTTAGGCCTCCATCTTTTCCACTGCGGCAGCACAATGGCTGTTTGTAAACATCTATTTTAATCCATCTATTTAAAAAAAAAGTGCATTAAAAAAGTGAAACTGTTAACTGCTGTGCTTTTATAGCTCTGCTTTTCTCTCCCAAGCTGGGTTCACACTGAATTTCGAGATCTTGTACCTATAAAGCACTACTGGCTACTTGCAGCTTTTGATTAAATCAACAATGACAAAATCTGGCTGACATACAGCAACTCACTTCAGAATTTCTCTTTTATGCAGACCTTTCTCCACTGTAATTACTACAGTTTTATCCCCTGAAGCTGGAGAGATGAAGACTTAGAAGCACAGTATACGGTTTTCCACAGTGATTCAGCAACACTGGGCTACCCAGGACAGAGTAAATGCAGGGGAGTAGTGAATGAGAATGACTTTTCAATACTGACTGCTGGACACATACACTGCTGGACTATAGCTTCCCTGCAGCTCAACTAGGGCAAAGCAGGCAAAAATTACGTTTCCACACAGTGGTGCTGAATAGGAGCTCTTACACAATTTGTAAATGTAAAACTGAAGATGACAAACAAAAATGAAACTATTTGGATGGAGATGCAACAACAGTCACCTCTCTAGCTAGCAAGGAGAAAAAGGTGATTTTACATAATGATTCTGTGCTGCTGCACATCCCTGGTTAGAAGCAACCAAATCAGTGACTAGCACTTTTTGCCATTATAATGCTAACTGTCACCTCTTCGGCTTTATTCTGTTTTTTACACAGCTGAGCTGACCTGAATGACGCCATGGTCCCTTTGATTGGCTGGGCTGGTGTCAGTTGCTGGCTTAAATGGACACAGAAGAAAGAATTCATCATCCTACGATTGAAATTCAGGATTGCTCCAATGCATGTGCGTGTGGTGAAGCAATGCAAATAAAGACCACTTTTTGTTTTGCTCCAGTGAATTGTCAAAGAGATTTAGAAAGCCAGGGGATCTCATTATGGTAATACAGGTTAAATACTTTAAAAGCATATGGTGTTACCATCCTGAATGAAGCTGTCCCTGCCGGCTCTGGAAAGCAGACAATAGGCCAGAAACGCATCTCGTGTCTCTGGTCCACCAATGGGAACCGGGGATTATAAATCACCACAAGAAAACATTGCGTGCTATCTGGTATCAGGTAATGCCTTGTCTTTTCGATTACAATTTGACTCCTCCTCCTCCAGAGAGGAACAAACACCAGCCACATATTCCACTGGCCAAAGAAAAATGCAGCTCTGGAGTTTCTTATGGCCCATTCTTGTCTCGATAAAACAGTATCTGTAGAGATAGGTGAATACAGTACACAATATATCTCAACAATTTATGTAGATATGGGGAATACTTCCGCAGATATGCTTCCTGCCCAGGGGGAAAATATATCAGTGAAAACCAACAGGCACAAAATAAAAATGTTTTGCTTTATCACAAAGCTTTAAACATGCCTGGATATGGCCAAAAGATTTCTTTCCTTTCTCCCCCAAAGGCCCCGTCTAATTCACTGCTGACAGACACTTCTGTGTGCAGTGGAGCTCATTACTACCTATTTGCTAATTCTCTCCAGTAGGGAGCAGCCTCAACGCCGACCTTGGTAACTTCAGATGTCAGCTCTTTCCCCATGGGCACTGAAATGATGGGTTGTCTCTCTCTTGGAGCCCAAGACAATGACGCAGTGTACTCCACAAAGACTCTATTAGTAGTCCGAGCCTGACAGGGATTATCTAGGTTTTCAGAAACATGTCCTAGATTACTAGCTATTTCAAGGAGTTTTCTGGATCTGTAAGCAGCTATATGGCAGACAGGCAGCTGAAGCACTACAATATTTTAAAGATAGTAGAAATTCTCAGAGATACACCAGTTTCTTCAGTCGCTCCATGCAGCTGTTTCTAAGGGCAGCAGATGAGCTCTAACAAATGATGACGGAGCCATTTACAAAGTTACTGCCTTCAGCTCCTTTCCTTCACCAATCTGACAGAAATTGCTGCTTCCAAAGTTGGCAGATGATGGTGTTTGCCCATGTCTCAGCCACTGCTGGACAAAGCCCAGTCTCTGCTTTCCAACCCCTAAAGAAAGGTGGATTTAATTCAGTGGGTGCACTATTAGGGCAGTAACATCTGGCAAGCATGTGGAAAAAATAGCAGGGGGTGATAATTTCTTAAATTATCACAGCAAGATTTGGCACAGCTGCTTTGTTGGCACTCTCAATTTTATTTCCTATTCTGCCCTGAAAAAAGTAAATTAGGAACACTTGGAAGGAAGAATCAGACACAAGACTAGAATTTTATTTAACACCATTGAGGTTCTGGAAGTGGTTGAAGATGGTTGCTTGGTTTGGGGTTTTTGTGTGTTTCTTCTAATAAATTCCTTTATAATGTATAAATGTATGAAAATGCACAAAATACATAAAAAATAGAACCATCCCCTTCCACACATATCAGAGGATTAGAGAGCATCTACAGATTTTTCTCTTTCATCACTTCCTGATGGATATTGGAATACTTCAAAATTCCAGCCCTTCCTAACCTCTCTATCACCTCCATATATGCATAAAGTCAATTCAAGAAGATGGGTAAAATACATATGTACCTGCCTTGTCCAGGAGATAAAGCTGTAAGTATTTGTTTGCCTCTGTTTTTTTCATAATGTGATCTATTTCCTTGCGATATTGGCACCTTTTAATTTTCCTTTACCCTTACTAGATGTAATGTTATCTCATTGACATTTGAACAGCTTGTATTGTTTGCCTCCATCTAACTCGACTTGTCTGTTAATTTCATGACCCTGGTGAATTGCTGTCATCTTTCTTTTTGCTCTTCATGCATCTTTTTGGTTCACCAAGCCTTGTGAATGGAGACCTTAACTAAATATCTCATAATAAATACCCCTTCCTTAATGCTACCATCCTGCTTACTGCAACTCTAGTCTTGTGCTAGAATAACTGACTCAGCTCCTAACTCATTCATTTTACTGATTGAACATCCTACGTGCCCATCACTGCTTTACTGCTTCAAATCACAGCCACCTGCTTTTCAGATTAAGCCTTCACCAGACCTTTTCACATTATCAAAACTGCTGTCTTTCTTCCCAACACTGACTCTTATTTCCTTTTGCTTAGTGGTCTCACTCCTTTAAAGGTTTCCACCCAGCCTAAACAGCTCCTCTTCCAGGTCCAGTTTCCATGTCCACATTTCTTCTATCTCCTCTGCTATTCTACTTTCACCTCATTAACCCCCAACTCTCTACACTGTACAACAGGACTCCTGTTCGGTACTAACACTCTTCCAGTATTATCTGCTGCTCCCCATCTTACATCACAAGTCAAATACTACAAGCAGGAACGGTTATGTTACTGCACTGTAAGCACCTGCACAACAAAGTCCCAAGCTACGATGGAAAACTGTAATCAATAACGTATACATGTCACAACTTAACATTTGTTAAGTGGCTCCAGATCTTACACAATGAAAGGTGCTATTCTGTATTAAAGCTGTGGTTGAGTAGCCATAATAGTACAGTGACGTACATCAAGGGTACATATGGCGCTCTCTTTCTCTTTAGATAAAAAATTTAAAAAAGTAATCTGCATTGGCTTAAATAGGTATTCAGTAAGAATGATCAAATGGTTCTCTTTACTGCTATTTTACACACCCCTTTGCAAATACAGACTTTCTATTGCATATTGTATAAATGAAAAATTACATTTGCTGGGAAGCAACAAAAAGCAGAGATTCTGTACATGAGAAATGAGATTCCATACGTAAGCTTCCACACAAAAGGTCTTTAGCATAGATGGGCACATTCTAAATTTACTTTAGATGGATGATATGTCACGTTAGAAGAGACAAGGTTGAAGAGATGTCTGCAGGGACACAGCCCCGGGAAAAAGTAGGGATTAGCTTGTCAATAAAGATGTAAACAGAGTGCTCTGAGGCAGCCTCATTTCTGACATTAGAAAATCTTAAATGGTTTGCTGGCAGAGAGCTTGTGCAAAAATTGGGGCAGGCTGTCAAGACCAAAATCTATTCATTTCAGTTTTTCAGCAGTTGCTGCCTGTCAGGCAAACAGCCTCCACGATATTATAGGGTTAAAAAAACCCGCACATAAACCTACAACAGTAAAACTGATTATAATTAATTAGAGAAAGTTGTATCTGATATTGTAACAAGCAAACGTAGCTAAATATAGACTTTATATATTTATGTAAGACTATACCTTTGAATAGGTACACAAGCAGCGTGTGCATTTATCTCAGCTCCTAGAACTTCCATAACAAGCTGTTATAATATACTCAACATGCAAAAGCAACCAGGACTTAAAAAAATAACCAAGCAGCAGGCCTGGGTTTTTGAATGAAAGGAACTGCACTTTGGGTATTCTGTGAAACACTGTGGTATGAAACTATTTACAGAAACATAATAAGCAAAGCAGCTATATAATGGAATACTGCTAATCCGGAAGAGTCTGTCAAGTGGGAAATTCCACTGAAAAAACACTGGAGTGATGCATATGGGCAGAGGAGAGTTAATGCCATGATATAACCACCACCATACCCTTACTGTAATTTGGTACGTAGTCTCTCTACTCACCTGTCCTTCCCAGGTTCTGTTCTACTCTTACAACACCTGAAGTCATATTACAGACTATTTCACTGCTGTATAAATAAGGCTAAAAAGATGGTGCATTGAATGAAAGCCTTTCAAGAACAAAACCAGTTCTAGTAGATCCAGTAACACAGACCACATTCATTAACATGATAGCACCTCTGCCTCCATCAAGAATATCCTTCTGTTATCAAGGCTATCAAACATACTAAATGAATCATTTCTTGTCCTTGCCCCAAAGTTTAGCAACAGAAATGGCAAGAGGTATTTTATGTCTCCATGTCTTACTGGGGAAAAAAACACCAGTCCAAATTAAAGGCAACCTAGCAGTTAATCTGCTGGCACCAGCCTCTGCAATATTTTCAACCTTTCAGTGACACTGATCCTGCCCACAAGGCCAGCAACTTACACTCTTCATACTGACCATTATACTGCAAAAACAGATTATCTGCCTGAATGTGAGCAATTTAAGAAATGTGCAGGTGAATTTTATATTTTGTTTCTCTAAAGAGAACTAAAGTAAAGAATATTTTCAAAGATATACCTTCCAATAATCATGGCTTACCTGCATGATCCGTTGTGAACATAGGTATTCTTCAATGTTTGCTGTTTGATACACCTTTGCCATAACTGTTGTTTTTTCCAAAGGCTCTCATGCTTTCTCCAGTCTCTGGCTGTAATCTTACATTCGGTACAGTAAAAATAGAAGACACTGCAAAAAAGAGTGTCAGTTAGAAACTTTGATTTCTTCCCACAAAAGTAGTAATTTAAAAATAATTAATATATATGGAAAACACAACACTGAGTAAATATATATAGCTTTTATAGAGACGACCTATTTATGCAAGTAAGCACTGCAAAAATTCTGAATGGAAAATAGCTGCGTGCATTATATGATGAAAGCTGTATGATGTAAACATTCTTAGCTGCATGCATCTTCTAAAAAAAACTGTTTCCAGGTTGTGTGTGTCTGCTTGTCCTGTGCATAGGTTGTGTGTGTCTACGTGTCCTGTGCATGGCTATATAATTCATATTTTCCATTCTAAAATGTCTGCTCTGAGAGCATTTAGAAATAGGAATGTGAAAAAATGCAGGAAGGTTTTTCAATAATTTGCCATCACATATTACATCTTCAGAATCTTGATGCCAGTAGAACTGAACTATTTTGTTTGACTTCATTTTAACTGTTATAGAGAACTAGGCTTGTTAAAAACATCCCAACAACTCAAAAAGCTTTCACATAAAGCAATCCCCTCTTGCATGAACGAGAAAAACTTTGACTATTTCCACTAGCACCAGGTAATTAATTATTAGTAGACATGATGATATCAATCACAGGGATCAAAATGCAAATGGTTAAATACTCACACATCAATGGTTTGAAAACTCAGTTTTACTTAGGATGCCTCAAACTGGTGGGAAAAATCACTGACTTAATACCTTCAGAGAACAAACGTCCATATAAAAATATCCTCAGAGCTCTGCCACTCCATGCTTGTATGAGGAAATGTTAATAGACTGTTTAAAGAACTCATTTGGGTCGTAACAGTTTTCTTTGGTTTTGCACTAACAGCTAGCACAGCTGTAAATTTTTGGAGCTACTCTTTCATCTTTATGTCTTTTAAAGACCTGGCTATTGTTTTATGTACTAGAGCTTCACACTGTGACATTTCAACTAGCATTTGATATTCTGCTATCCTTAGTACCATATGTTATGAATGGTGTATAATTTATGCAAATAAATTGGTATGAGCTCTCAAATATGAAAGCAGAAAAGGGGGAGGGCTGATTTTTTTAAGTACACATATTTAGTAAAAGACGTTAATCTACAGATTACTGCTCAGGTCTGAGATGAATGAAGGCTATGTTGAATCATAAATTGTATTGTATTCCCTGACAAGATGTTTTTAGCAGGACTGCACAACTCTTACCTTTTTAATGTGCTATTTTTAAAAACTGAAAGTGGCTAGATATGAGACAGCTTATATGGAGACTGGACTTCCAACCCAATCGTAATGATGCATTGACTTGAAACTAAACAAAACAAAAGCCCCCAAAATTTCCCTTCTCACATAAACTCATCTTGCACACCTTTTTAAAATTAAACACAAGATTAGCATTTTATGCTGTAAAATATTATGTATAAAGTATAAATACATAGTACTAAAGTCAAAACAAGAAGAGAAAGTGAAACACTTCTTTTTTACTTTTTCAGTGTAGGCTGATTTGCCATACTTTCATGAAATACGGTGATTCCAAAGAAACAATATTTTCTGACGGAAAATCATTTAAATCATTTGACTGATTTCCGCCCCCCCCCCCGCCTTTTTCTTTCTGTTCACCTGTGAGTGTTTCCTTGTTTTTTAGTGCTAAATCCCCAAATCTGCAATTCAGCACAGGACCAAATTGGACAAAATATGTTCCACGATTAATACTACTTGCTACAGAGATTTGCAAAATCACAGTGGTGTCTGATTAGAAGGCATTAGATTTTGTGTGTACACACACTTCTGTTGTGCATAAAGACTCAATGTGTTTATACCTACATTTATTTAACTATCAATAGCAAGTGTTTTCCAGTGTAAAATATTAACCCAGAGAACCAGAATCACAAAACCTGGTAATTTCACTACACAGTAAACATTTTCCCAACTCTCCAAAGTATATGACTTCTTTGTTTTGTAAATATGTTTACAAGTATATCCAAGTCATACTAAATAGAAGTGATTGTAGTATTTGATACTGGGATTGTCCTTTCTTGCATCTGGATTTATGCTTCATAATGATTATCTACTAGACACAGAAATAGTCTTTCTGTAACTCAAAATTTTACTGGAGGCATTTAGAAGAACCTTGCTTTAAAATATAATGATTTTTCATCTTTATTCTCCCCCCTTCAAAAGGTTTCACTGCTCCTGATGTTTAACGTTATGCAAAGACGTGTTTCTGCCAATGAATATCGCCTTATGGTTATGCTTCTGCAAATAACCTGCTGTGAGCTGATAAAAGGATTAATGCAGCCAAAATTCTTAATCTGTGAAATTACAAATTAAATTCTCATATTAAAAATACCACCCTGAGGTATTTTTTGTGGTTTTAATTCCCCTCTGGTGTTCTGCATACATTGTGCTTGTTAATGACTAGGACAAGACTGTCTCTGTTGGCAGCCTGCTGCAGAGTGATAATGTGTAGGCATTTACTTCACTGATAGAACTGGATTTAACCACTGACTGATAAACTAAGTGGCAAGTGGGTAATAAGTCCATATTAACAGAAAAGTACCACTGCAGAATTCAGAATTCAAAATCCTGGCTAGACTAAATCACAGAGTCAGAAGGATTGAGATGTCACCACTGCAGAGTGATTTTTGTTTTCCATTTAGTGGAAATAGGATAAATGAACTGGCATTCTTGATGTTTCATTAGTCCTGAAGAAATGAATCTCTTTGCATCAGTTTCAGCAAAGGCAGACTTTCAACAGCAGCCTGAATTTACACAGCATCCTTTGAATTTTCAGCTTATAAAGTCCTGCAGTCAGCAAACTGAGTGGTGGGGTGGCATGGCGGAGGAGAAAACTGGGAATCTTTTTGCAGAGCAAGGACACAGTCTATGACAGAGCTGGTGATATACTAAAATTAATAGCGCTAGTTTGATTTTAACGTTCATATTCCACAAATGGGAGAGTGCTTTTCAGAGCAGAGTTGAGAGTAGGGTTACTTGGACAGCCAGGCCACAAAACCAGCTCAAAACATGATGACTACAGCTGTCAGGGATGGAAAAGATAAACTTTTGGAAGACGAAAGTTTTCCTACTGACACCGATGTAAACAGAATCTACTGTGGATTAATATTCAGAAAGGGAGCTCAGTTTTTACAACCAAACTTTTAAATCGGCTGTAGTTACACACACACATATGTCATTGTTGCATTTCTGATCTTTTTTACCTCGGAGTACTGGTTTTAGATCTTTGTCCAATGCTTGTATGTTTGAAAGCAGAAAAGCACATACACTGTTCTAATGCAAGCATGCTTCTCTTCACCACATTGAGTTAAAGCAAAATGATTGTTATTCTTAACAACACAATCTTCTCTGAATCAAAACTATATGCATGATAATATTTTCCTCCCAAATAAATAGTAGTGTGCTTTTAACACTGGAAAAAGATATGCACGTGTATAATACAAATGATTTACAATTATGAAAGAGATAACTGACAGCATACATGATGATAGGAACATTTTTGCCAAGTCAATCAGAGTGCATTTTCTTTAATAAAGAAATAAAAAGATGTATGTAAATACTGAAAGCATTCTTAGTTAATAATATCAACTGCCATCCTCTTCTTGCAGTCTAATTCAGCAAATTAACTGTTTGTCTACTTCGTGTTTCTCAGACTTCCGAATGCTGAGTCCTTTCTTAAACATTACTGTTATAACACACAGAGATTCTGTGAATCAAACACAGCTGGATTTTTATCCTGTATGCTGCAGCTAGTTAAGAAGTACTGTATGTTATAAAGTGAAAAGCACTAAATATGTAAATTGTATTTTTCCTTTTGCTTTATGACAATTCAGATAATTCTTTTGGCTGCACACAATCAAATACAAAGATAGCTGGCTGCAGACTGCAGAGCAGAGATAGCAAAAAAAAAAAAAAAAAAAAAATCATCCATTTTGTCCTGTGTCAAGCTAACTATGTAATTTCAAGCTACACAATTGCACTCACGTATTTTGTGTGTCGCTGTGTATGTCCGTGTAGCTGTCCACATGTGAGGGTTAGTGTACACACATGCATTTGTATGAACTAGCACCTTTCTTTTCAATCAGTTCGGAGGTGGTAATACTCACTATCGGTTAACTCCCATAGCCGTGGGGGCAGATCACTGAAATACTCATGGCTCAGGGCTGCCTGTGCTGACAATCTGTTCTTTGGGAAACACTGGAGTAGTTTGGAGGCTAGATCTTCTGCGTGATTCACATAGCTCAGCCTGAAACACAAACAAGAAGGTTTTTCTGAAGAACAATCTCATTATTCTGTTTACTAATTCCATTTGCAGTCAGCACAGTTGAAGTGCTGAGTCTTGCTAGCCAGGATAAAGACAAAGCCTGTTTGGGAGCACTTCCACGAAAGGTATTCCTCAAGTTAGGGAGTCAATGAATTATTTCTGGATTGATAGCTCAAAATTCATACAAGTTTTACAAATATAGAGCATATGATATACCACATCACATATGCCTTGCCCAGTATGCTAAAGGATCATGAGCAACAGCATCTTGCAAGCAACTGTTTAGATTCTTCCATTTGCATTTTATTGAGCATACTGACAGACTGAAAATTTACAGTGCTGGAGACAAATGGCTATTACTATCTAAACCCATGAATTCCAAGCTTAAAATACCAGCAGTATTCATACAACTTTGTGACGGATGAAATTTTAAAATCTAGTGACGCTTAACACGCAACATATGCATCATGTTTCATAAAGACCTTTGTCTTTCGGGAAGTACCGACTTTTTTTTTCATATATTCACATGGCAGGAGGTTGACTCTTCATTAGGTGTTAATGCAATGCAAGTGTTAAATTGAAAGAGAATTACCTTTTCTAAGCTACCTAGGGAAGTCTAAGAAAACTCACTATTTTACTGGGAGCTATATGCTCAGGAATATTATAGAGAAAACAAATTAAAAATAATAGATTGGAGGGGAGAGGGTAAAATCATAATCAGCAAGATGTGGCTTGGGTCTAGTAACCTACAGCTGCCTTCTAAATTTCTAAAGCCGCCAAACTTACTGTAATATGAAGTGAGAAAAGAGGTGCTGAATTTTGTTGACATTGTGTTGCTATTATTAGTAGGCAACTTTTTACATTCAACCATGCCTTTGCTCAGTAAAGATGTCTTGTCAGGTAAAAAAGATTAAGTATATAAAGGATCTCCTATTTTTCAGTGCATTGGTTTCCCAAAACAGAGTAGACTGGAGTCCAAAATACTGCTGTATTTGAAAAAGATGGTGTTATCCTATAAAATCAATAATCCTACAGCACATTTCATGTAAATGTTCATTTTTTTTCAGCTCAAGCTGACTTTCTACAGAGCCATTCAAGGAAGATGGATTAAACAGAGTTACTCTTTCATTGGGCTTACATGGCATAATTTTATGTATCAGTATATGCACAGGTGAAAACTACCTCTGCAACAAAGAACAGACAACACTGAAAACCCTAAATGGAAAAAAAAAATTGTTACATCGAGAAATTTAAGTCACAAATGTCATAGACACAACTTT
Source organism: Falco naumanni (assembly GCF_017639655.2). Classification (NCBI taxonomy): domain Eukaryota; kingdom Metazoa; phylum Chordata; class Aves; order Falconiformes; family Falconidae; genus Falco; species Falco naumanni. Next base: position 37,800,201 of record NC_054057.1, read on the forward strand.
TTGTCCATGCTCATACTACACTTACTGTGAAGAAAAATATTCAAAAGTCAAAAGCATCTCTATTAAATCACGTGCTGGCATATGCATGATATCCTGGTATTTGTAATGATTCAAAAAATACGCTACTGGCTGTCTGTTTAGTTTCCAGCAGCTGTATCCTAGATAGGCACAGTATTCAAAAATTCCTATGTGATCTCTTCTTCAGAAGTGGCAGTCCATTTGTCCAGAAATTACCCAGGGGAAGAATTCCCTAGAAGTGCTGACCACTTTACGACATTATCTCTCATCAGTCATAATCTTACAGAATTCCCAGGATCAGGATTCGTAATTGCTATTCCAGGTTAAACAGATGCTGAACTCCAGTGTTTCTGATGGGCATCATTTTTTCTCTCTTCATTTTCAATTCATGACAAAATAAAGGCATCTTGAACTAAACAGTCATTGCCTATAAATCAGTTTAATTCCTAGATCCTTAAACTACCAGATTGTAGAAACTGTTTCATCAAACTTGTGTGAAAATTACAGGAAAGTTCATTACAGAACACCAAAATACCAAGCAAAAAGTTTACACTTAACAATTCTATACATCCAAAATTTCCATGAACCAGTGATTATTCTGGGACTGGGAAGCCTGTCTTATGTCCTAGTCCCACCTGCACCAATTCTTGTTCGGAGGCCCTGGGAAATCATTTCACCCATGTATTCCGCCCCCCCCCCCCCCCCCCCCCGAGGTAGCTGCATCTTTTTTAGGAGCCATAGCAAACTTGCTCTGTCTTGAATAAAAGCTACTGTTACGTCAGAAAAATGAGGTCACTTAAGTAGTAACTCACTCTCCAATATAAGAATTTTAGCATTCCTTAGCTGATCCATAAGTACAGTGAAAATGCTAAGTAAGGCAAAGCAGAAGAACATTCAAACATTAACAAATTCTGAATTGCAGGTGAAATTGTGGATGATGACAACCTAGTTCCTCAGTGCTCTTGAACAGAGCAGTGCTGACATTTTGACCGTATTAATGGTCACCAAAGTACCTAGCATACCACTAAGATTATATTTTTTTTTTTTTAGCAAGAAAATGAGATTAACTAATATAAATTGAAAATATTTTGAGTAGGAACAGTTTAGGAAACCAAAGTCACCTTCCCGGTTTAGAAACAAAAAAGATATCTGTTTACTGTGATAAATCAAGAAGCCAAAGACACATGTCAAATAATCAGAAGATTATACCTTAATACAATATAAAACCCACAAAAATATCTAGGGCTGCAACAATCACATCAACTAATGAAATACTTGTGAATAAATCTGCCAAAATTAGAAGCAGTTTTATAATTACTAAATAGAAAAAAAGACTAAATTCATTGCATAGTCTGCAAAAATAGTTCAATCTGCTATAATTATTACATTTACCTGCCCTCATAATATTACGAGTAGTGCTGGGGGGGAGATGGGGTGGTGTTAGTTGTTTCTACAGTGCTTTGAAGATTCCAGCTGCTACTTCATTGGTATTATGTTCTCAAGCATTTATAGATTTCAAACTCAGCAGGGACCACAATGATCAAGTCTCACCTCCTGTGTAATACAGGCCAAAGAAGATCATCCAAGTAACTCATGGATCAAATCATCAATTTTAGCTAGGCTCAGCTGTATCTTTAAAGTTCTGCATCAAAGTTCTAGCTTTGTTTATGGAGCTTTGCACAGTAATGAAAAAGTTCTTCTCCAAAAGCCATGTCTTCTGGAAAGGTCACTTCTGGAAATCACTGAACTCTGCAAAAGGCATATGCATGTGGGCTCCTAAGGTTGTCAGTCTTAAAACCAATGCCTTAGTGGAATGCATGACTAATTTTTCTGCTTTGTTTAAAGACAACCTATTCTTCCATGTATGAAAAAAGCACTGTATGATCACGTATTTAAATTACATCTACATCAGAATTGTTTGGAGAAACCCATTTAGCGCATAACCTCAGTGCTCTGGAACATTAGAACATTTGGTTTTATTTCTCTTTTTTTTCCCCTTTTTTTCTTTTTTTTTTTTTTTTGCCAATAGTCTCTTTAAAATATCCTCCTTAAAGCATTAAGGATTTGTCTGATGTCACTTTGAAACATGATTTCTCAATAGGGACAAAGGCTGAATTTTCTGATGGAGTTGAGTAGTTAAATATCTAATATGGAAAAAGGTAACAAAAAACTAAACAACAACAAAAAAAGATTTGTTTTTTAAATACATCTATGTCAGTATGTGACAGGATGGAATTTCATACAATATGGCTTTGTGTCTAAAACATAATAGCATGTTTTGTCTCACAGCAGTTGGGCCATACAGGAACTTGGCATGCATGATATGGCAAGTCCCAATATTCACGCTCCACTTACTGTCATACTAATCACTCAGGAATAGTTACTAGCCATGACAGCATATGTACTGTCAGAAAATGTGGCATACAGCAGAATACAGAGAAACTTTTGGCTGTGAGTATTAAATAATACGTAGAAATTGTTTTGAGATATATTGGTAATATCTTTACACACCTACTCTGATGACATCTGTGAAACACATTGATTTTCAACTTAATCCTAGATGCTATATATGGCCTTAGCTGCAGAAGAACAAACACCATATGAACTTGTCTCACTTTAAACATACATGAATCAGACTAGACTTGAGCAGTTGTAAATCTCATTGTATTACAATAATTTGATTTAATTTCAGAAAACGGGCTTAAATGTCTTCCTACTGCAGAGGAAGGTCAGTATTTGGTCAAGCAGAACATGACTAAGATCACTGAAGTTTGCTTTAAGCTCTTGAGAAAAAAAAAAGTTTTGGGCATGTGCAGTGAACTTCTGAACCTGGGGTGATTTGCTTTTAAATGCAATGAAGAAGGCAGCTCAAATTCACATTAATAATTAGGACAAATGGGCACTAAAACAAACTGAGATAATATGCTGTCCATATATTCCTAACAGCATGAAGTAGATACTTCCCAAAGCAAAAATCGTTTACTGTGCCTATTTTCCATGCCAAAATATGACTTTTGCAGTGTATCATTAATTAATTTATCAACTGGTGTTTATAACATGGCCTACAGGACTGAAGCACCTAATTCCCTTTGGAAATCTCAGCTCTGCTTCTTATTTGTAAGTAATCTCTTGCAACCTGAAGTGGTGAAAGACAAAACCACAGTTAACCCAAACAATCACACCACTCTGCAGAGTTTAAAGTTTAATGATACGAAGAGAATAAACAAATGGGTGCAAATCCAGCAGGCCATGTGCAGCCAGTTTCACAGAGGCTGCAGTGGTGCCCTCAACAACTGGGCTCCCGTACAGTCCCTGTGGTATCTCATCCACCACCACACTGCCATGAGGGCCCTGCTCCTCATTTTCACCCAAGTCTGTTTGAGGACAGCTGTCTTTCCCCCGTGTCCTAGGCTTTAGCCTCTCCTGACACAAAACTTTGCCAACATGCATATTGCAGTTAATGTTTTCTTTGCAAATTATCTTCTCACCAGCTGATAGGGACGTGCCCTCATGTGCCTTGATAGTTTACACCTCTGAATATATGCACGGCCCTAGTAGCGGCAGCTATGCAGCACACAAAGCGGAGCAGGGCCTACCTTAAGGAACATTTCCTTTTTACTAAATATGAACAGCCTTTTCTGTTCTTACAGCCATGCCGAGAACACCTACCGTCTTCAAAGACCTGACATGCCAGCTCCAGTATGCAGGAACTGCTTCCCTGACGCGCCTGGCGTGCCTCTGTGGAGCTTTTGTAGAGTTTATTTAGCCATCATGAAACCACCGCAACAAGTGAACATAAGTTTTGATGCGATGCTTTTAGCTTTTGATACAGATGAAGGCATAAAGCGGCACCTCAAGACGAGAATCTAACGGAGTAAAGACGTTACCATTTTTTCAGTGTTTTACACAGAGGGTACTGAGACTAAAACTGATGAACAAAGAGATACAAAAGCTTTTGAAGGCTCACTGAAGCAGAGTTTTACTTGTTGCTGATCAATCACAAAATACAGGATTTGCTCCACAGCACAGTGTAGAGGTACTTCAAGCCAAACTGTACAGTAAACATGACAGTCAAACAGTCACAGGAACCACATTTCAGTGCTGGGATTGTCTCCCACACTTGCATGGGGCTGCCAACAGCAGTCCCAACATTGTGCTGGATTGTGCACATTCTTCAGGAGAGGCATGTCTCCAAACACCTGATGCCCCTCTTGCTCTTCCCAAACTGTGGTGCTGGCAGCAGTTTAGATTCAGAAACACTGAGCTCTACTTGTGCAGGTGGGAAAAGTATCGAAGGCTCCCCAGGCCATCAATTTAATTGTACTTTTATAGCTTGGTACCTCACTAGAAGCAAGATTCCCATATTAGCACAACATCCTGCTCAGGCTTCTTAGATGAACTAGGCTGGGGCAAATCCTGCACTAAAATGGCTATACTGCTCCCAGCACCTGCCCTTGCTCTGTGGTCCTGCACAACATTGCGCCACACAGTCTTCAGACCTTCATGATTTCCATAAGGGTACATGAAACAATCTGTTCGGAAATTCAGATCTTAGTTTGATCCCTTTTAACTGTATTACTATAACAAAGCATCAGCAATCTTATCTGCTGAAGTACTGAAAAGGTGGTCAAAATGTTTATTATTAAAATAAAAGCCATGACAACCAATGATAAGTATGCACTGACATGAAACAGAGATAAAAGTACCAGTGTTTGATTCTTTGGTACTGCTATTAATGTCAATGTAAAAGAGGTCAGAGCCCCATTTGGAAAGCTGTAGAGGTAAGTTTATTCAGGGCATTCCAGGAAGGTACTAACAACCCTGACTCGTCTGAACTAATTCTCACTTGACAGCTGCACAGATGCCATTAGCTGGAAAGCAGCCAAGATGAATAGCATTTCATGAATAAAAGTGAATGTAACAAATGAAGGCTCTAACAGTATAGGCAACTAGTTGTTTGGGGTTTTTTTCTATTTTAATCAATATAGATTTACCTCTAAGTATATAGGGTTTTTATACCTGGTACATTTTTAAAAGAATCTACTGACCCAGTAAGTAAACCATAATTATATTTGCATCTCCAGAACTTCTCAGAATGGAAAATTAAGACACTTACTTAAACTGCTCATAAATCACATGAGGTTTCAGAGGCTCAGTTTGGTCACACCTAACGTGAAGTGATCCAACCTCTCATGGCAATTCACATTTGATAATAGTCATTAAGCTCAGTCACAAACTAGATCATAAAATCATTTGTATGTGTCATCACTGAATGTAACTCAAGACAATTAGATACAAGTCTATTTCTCCCTGAATCTTTCTGCACTATATTTGATGCATTTCAGTTTCAGATGTATTACTGTATTTCTACAACACTGCTTGTGACATCCAGCTTGAAAGGTTTGCTTCATATAGGAAGCAGAACATTAACACCCTTACAGAACACAACACCTTTAAAAATCGAATTTGCTTGATTTCAGCTTTAAATGCTAAGCTTGAAGAGAATCACTCAATACAGAACAGACTTTAACAGTAGCCTGAGTTTTGTTTTTCTGTAGTCCGACATGCACCTGGGCTAGCTCTTGCTCTGATGCCTCAGAATAAATACGCTGGGCTACAAAACTTTCTAGAGAAACCCAGTGCCAACTATCGAGACCTTGAGGCATGAAGATAGTCAATACTGTTCACTGACAATATTGCAGATATTTCACCCACTTGTTCTGTAACATTTTGATACAGAAAAAGGTTTACATTTGAGACAAGGCATCTTTTTGCTAGCATCAAATGAACCAAGAACTATGGAGTCCGCACAGCAGACATTAAAGAGAAGCAAAATAAGCTTATTTAAACAGCAAATATACAATATATGTCCAGTGATAGCATACTCTAGGCTACTGAGAATGTGGCTTTCTGCAATACGATCACGTAACTAACTTAATTCCTGGGAATTCTGAGGTTGTGATATTCCAAGCAACATGACTGCTGGGTACAGTGTTTTGTTACTGCTAAAACTGCAACTGAATCTTTAAACTAAGAGAAGAATACCTGAAGTACTTCACATAATTTCACTCAGTTGTCAGCAGTTTCTCTCAGATACAGGTATTCCCCAGAAAAGGTATTTCCTAATAAATTTTAATCAGAACATGCCTTACCCTTTTGCACTTGAATGAATCTAGCAATTACTTCTTTTTGATTTTATATCCCACCACCAATCAGCTATTTTAATTCTTTTAGCATCCCAATTAGCCCACTATTAAAGATAATAATTATGGAAAACATAGTGTAATACTTGCACCACAACAAACTAATACTGAATATGCTATATTTATAGTTTACTGGAAGATCTTTGCTTGCTGTAAGTGCAATTAATGAATAACAACAAGATGGTGGTGACACCTAATCAGAAGCTTTTGATTATTTTGAAATTCTTTAAAGGGCATGAATCTTCTGATCAAGGCGCATGTTTTTTAAAGGCCTTCTTTGTGCACCTCAGCAAGTTGAACAGAGTATCCTTGGAAAACAAATAGACCTAAAAACAATTACTAATACCCCAATCATTTTATGAGCTAGTATTTCACCAGAAAATGAAGAAAATATATCTTTAATCCTGAACAAAAACTCTTCAAGGTTTATGTTCTCTATAAACCTTTCACTGGGAACTGAAAATATAAGTTAGTAATGCAATAAATGCCCTAACAAATATATCAGATTTTTCACTTAATGCTTTTTACAGGCTTAAACCAAACTGAGTGAAAGAAAATCACCTTTTACAGTCTGACTCTTAAAGGAAGAATGCCTTTCTGTTATGCTTTTTAAAAGAAGGCATGGTGAATTTATATCAACTTCTCTGAATCTTGGGGCATGATAAAAGGAAGAAAATACGGCAGCGGAGTTAACATTCCATAGGATTCTTTCTTCACATATTTATTTCCTCACTGGCTGGACATAAGGAAAAAAAAAAAAGGAGGGAATAACCCCCGCTCCCCCTCAACACAGAAACAGCTGAAATAAACCTTTGGCACACAATGCAGTCAAAGCTCTGTGCTTTTCCTCCTCCCAGCCTCAACAACATGGATTATTTCTTGCCAAAGAAATTCAAGCAAAAGGTACTCCAAAGAAAAAAAACCCCAAACTCTGATTTTCAAATTTGTAAAGTGAGTGCAGCCACTAGAGCAGTAAACAAAGTTTCCTGTATCTTCCCTTATTAAATGAGTACAGAAAGAAAAACCAGCTGCCTTTTTGGACCTACTGCCTTTTGAAAACTAAAAAAGGAGACAGAACTAAGTTCTAGTAAATAAACATTAGCACTGCCTTATAAATCTCTGCCCTCTTGTCTGGTATTTTATCATCTTTGGTTGAGAAGTCTTAATTTCATTCTAATGTAAATAAGAACTGGTCTGTTTGCTCAGTATTTCAAAAAGAATTTGCTGCAAGGTTGCAGCACGCAGGCAGTGCCCTGAGAAGGGTGACCTCGCTTTAGTCTGTGAAGCCAAAGATCATTTATCACAGTTAACCTACAAATCTGTCTTGCTGGGGCCTCAGATCCGTCAGCCACTTGGAAGCAGCTACTTGTCCTGTCCTCCCACAGCTCCCTAAAACATTGGATGGGTCTGATCTTTTCTATTATTGTATACCCCTCAGCTAATAAAATATATTTTTATGGATTGGAACAAACAGGAGTACTTTGTATTTATTTATACAGCTCATTAAAGGTGAATGGAGATTTGGAGGCAGAGAGAATGCCCCAAGCTTTAGAAAGCTCAGGAAGACAGACTCCAGGCATATGCATGTATTTAACTTTATGTATATGAGTTGCCTGGCTGAACCCAATGAGACTAAGCAATTATGTACATGTAGGCATCCTGGTCTTTTTGCAACTACACTCCTAAACTAAAATATGACAGGGAAATGATGCAGAACTAGTAAACATTGAGAGGAGGAGACCAAGATGGTTATAATGGGCATACAGGCAATATATTCAAAGTTATGCAGTCAAAAATATTATGTATTATTAGACCTATATATTCAGACAGACTAACACCACACACAACTAGCTGGAGCTCCCTGACCTTCAGGTACTTGGTTCAGGTGACGACAGAAGAGAATGTAGGATGGGACACCACATTCACACCAGCATTGTAGTGCAGAAGGTGTCATTCCTTCTCCAGATTCACTCTCCTGATTTAACACACCACTCTCTCTCTTTACATTAATGGAGAAAGGTATTTTCTAAAAGGAACATTAGGTCACCCTCCAGTAGGGAGAAGACAGCAGACTGCAAATCCAGTGCCTGATACCAACAGCAGTAATACTTGTTAAGAAACAAATGTGCTTGTGCCAATCTGTTAAAAGCCTGAATTTGACTTTGAACATGAGCAGGGAAAAAAAAAAAAAGAGTGTAATTACCCAAGGGTTTCCTAAGCACAGAGACCACTGTAGAAGGAGAAAATAGTGATCTCTCTCTAGTACACAATTTGGAGAAAAAGTAACATGATTTTGCATTGATTTTTTTTATTTAAAGTGAAACATTACATACCCACACATATCTGTATTGAAGTGTCTTTTTAAAAAGTTACTCAGATTTAACACAAGAGTTTATGCCTTTTTAAGTATACAGGTTGGCGGTGAATGACCAAACTACAAATTCCACATATTTTAGCTATCAATTACTGAAATACGTGGATTTTAAGTGCTTGTACTCACATATGTGTGAGGATGCAGTGCTATCTGACACTCATAAATTGGCTTGCAGTAGGGAAGAACTCGATCCAGAGCTATTTTTGCAAATCCTAACCTGTCAAAGTAGCATGAAAGAGAGACAGCTAAGCAGGGAGTTGCTGCTATTTAGGCATAAATCAGCATAGGTGATTTAAGAACTGAAATCAAAATTGTTATCTATAATAGTGACCACCAAAGGTCAGAATTCCCAGAGAGCCAGCTATCACTAAAAACTGACTGCCAGTAGAGCTCATGACACTTCTAATGACCCAAAATAAGCAGGTGGATTTTAAAAAGATTTTGTACATGTGGAACTGTGAAATCCATGGAGCTCTGCAACACATCTGTTCATGTGTGCTGCCACCGAAGTGGGACAGGCAGGTAAAAAAACATCTGGGTCCCATTTTAGGGTCCTAATTGGTATTAAGCTTCTTTTGAGGCAGACAAGGACTAGTCCTAGCAGATTACCAATTGAGAAGCAGCAGCCTGGAGAAAAGGATCACAAACAACTGGTAAATGCGCTGCCTGGGCACAAGCCCATCTGATCCCAGAAAGGAAGACAGCAGTTGTGAGTCTGCCTGAATTATCTAGGGGGCAGGAGAAGGCCTAAACATGAGTAAGGCATCACTGACATAAGGAAAGGTAATAGCAGTAAATACACAACTTTGTGAAGGAAGTGAGAAAGAGGCATAACTATGGAGGATTTTGAAAAGGGTAAAAAGGAGCTCAAAAATGATGAGTGAAACAGCCAGTGTTGGGAGGGAGAGCTAAACAATCCACAAAAAAATAAACTGAATTTATTGGTTGTTTTTTATATGATCTGAAGAAGGGTGTTGTTCAGGAGAGGACATGAGAAGCATATTATAATAATCAAGATACGAGTGGCAGTTGGTTGGGGAAGAAAAAAGGTATCTTGGAAAAGCTGGAAAGAAAAAATTGTAACATATATAGCAGTCTGGATGCATGGGATAGGAAAGGAAAGACAAAAACCATCCCTAAGGCTTCAGGCCTAGGTGGCAGAGGATGCTAGCATTACAGTGAGCGCAGAAACTTCCCAGGGAATATGCTCAAGTGTGCACGGGGCAGGGAATACCCAGAATCTCTCTGCTGAAGCCTATATTGCTGAATTAAGCAGGCTAGGGAAAAGGCCTTACAGCTTGACTACTGAGTGTCCGTACTTTCCCCTGGATTATTCTGGCCCATGCCAACCAGGATTCTCCAAAACCACTCCTAGACACAGTTCAGGGAACAACCCATGCCAGGGACTATTCCCAAAAGGTGGTACATACCAGGTTCCTACAAGCAGGGCATACAATATATTACCTTCAACCTTCCGCTAGAAAACACAATTCCCATGGTCTGCAACACGGGTCTTATGCGATCTTGGAAATTTTGAATTAAAAAAGTAAACACTGAACGCCCTCAAAATAATAATTGCACCTGCAGCTGCATGGGGACCACATAAAGCCCACAGGATATGCATGCCTAAGTGTTACTTAGCGCTGCTGTAGCTAAGGTCTGCCACATGGCCTCGGGGCCAGAAGATAGTCCCTGGCTCTGCTTTAGTTAGCAGTACAGATGTAGGCTGTAGCTGACAGAAAAATGATATTCACCAAACACTATCTGTCAGCATCTCAGGAAAGATTCATGCCCTCATGGTTGCAGAATAAAGCTTGACTCAAGGGCACTTTAAGGATCAAATATGAAAGAAATAAAAGGAATATAACACGATTCTACAAAAGTCATAATGCTGAAGGAAGGCCAATAACAATCTAGAGCATGATTTTTTCATGTCAGGGTGGTGAAATTAGTTTGAGGCACACTAACAGTACACAGTAGTAAACAGAGCTTTAAGATTGCTATAGAATGTAACCGAAGAAGGCAATACAAAAATGATGGTCAATTCTTAACTTGCAATGGTGTTAAAGAGGAAAGCATAAATTTCATCTATTTTTACAAGATTTCCTTGGGTTTTGTACATTTGGGTCCAGACAATAGCAATATTTTAAAACTATTCTGGATTCCTAAAGAATAGGAATAAAAAAGCAAACAATACATTTACGAGAGTGTGACAGAAGTAAAAATGTTATTTTTTCCACTTAAATTCTTTGCAGTAAGAGTCTGAGTTTATAAATCCAACCAGAAAATACAGAACTTTTATTCATTTGTATTTCCATCCTCCTATTGCAGCAGTGATCATAAAACAAACACAGCTGGCATCTTTATTATTTTATTCACTGAAGGATTTAGCTGGACAAACATCACAAAGATGGTGGCTGCTTTCATTGCATTTATGATCAAATATGCTCCAGCATAAGATCAACTCTGTTACATCAATTATTATGAGATGTGAATAATTTAACATAAAGTTGTCTATTTGTAAATCAGATCTTACAGATATAAATTCAGCTGAGGTCGCAGACAGTAGATATACACCGTATTATACATTACACTATTTAAAAGGATGCATTTTTTTTGTGAATCACATTTAATAATAAAAAGTTGTCATTTACGTTTTGTATCTAGTGAGCTGTTAATCCAAACAACATTTCAAAATTTTATTTTAAACTTCAATTAAATTTATCAGAGAATAACTTAACTGTTTTAGTGATGCCTTTCAAAATTACAGAATGTATGTCCTATAAAGGCTCGATTAAAAATGATACACAAATTACCATCACCATAATTTTTTTTTCCCCATAGGTTTTCACCAGTATCTGTTGTTCAGCATAATGCCAGGAAAGTTATAATAATTTTAACACAGAATGTGTGCCTAAGGATATGGGATTGACTCAATGCCTGAAAGAAAAAGGTCAGTTCCCTTTGGAACCACTTGCCTCTTTGCCCTCCAGCAATGACAGGTGCACCAGCCCTATGCCGAAGCTCGTTATTCACAGTGTGCTGCTGAAGATACATAATCTAACCTCTCCATTTTAATGCATCAGGAAGGATTATTGTCTCCTATCTTCCCATTTTGGCACTCAGGTCAAGCAGCCACTGAACATACATACACTATGATCTGCCCACAGTCAGCATCTCTCACAAATGCTCAAACAATAGCTTCAAACTTTCTAAGCTAGATTATTTTTTAAAAAAATCACTAAATTTAATTACGAAAACTGTTTGGCTAGCAAATAACTTCAAGTTTTGAAACAAATAACTGTTTTTATTAATCTCCTACATGCCATGTGCTTTGGCATCACTAATTAAGAAAAATGCATGAAAAAGTGAAAATTCTTGTCCTATATGGCAGGAAAGAAGTCAGAAATCCAAAGGCCCATGAAGTGCCACAGCCAGAAACGAGGAAAGGAAGAAATTAAGAATTTCTTGACAAAAATGCAATGAATTTTGGGAGATGGTCACAGGAGATTCTCACAAACAGCAATATCTGAATACCTGTGATTACCATCCTACTGTAGAAAAGGTGGTAGTCAAAATTACACTGAAAAACCCACATCATATCATCATAAAAGTCAGTAAGATAAGTATTTGTTTAAGGTAAAGATACTTTGTGGTGTTTGTACCACTCCAGAAATCTTAACTACTGTCTGTAAGTCTTTGGCTGGCAAAGGAGCAAAGTGGCATGTTTTTTGAGATCAGCTTAATTTATTTATGTTTTGAGATCAGTTTTGGTCACAGAGGTGACCAAACTCCGTAGCATTATTCATGTTATTACACTTACTGCCCGTCTGCACCATCTTCCAAAATACATTTCTGAGACCCTATGATGAGAATCGGGGGGACTGCTGAGCTAAAGAAAAATTATCTGTAATACATGACAAAAATCAGTGGATAATACACCAACAGCAGTTGCTTAGCACTAAGCACTTTTGAGTGCCAGCCCAGTTCTTAAGGTGCCTACCATTTTGGAAAAACCTTGCCTTTAACGGCTACATAAAAATAATGGGAGACCCAGCAGTAAGGTCTACTTCACTGATATTACTGCCTTCACAGCATGTCTTCAATTCCTCAGACAAATATATTTAAAACAAATCGCAGAGACTCAATTTTGCCAGCAATGTCATCATCTGGGGAAGAAAGATTTCTGCAGAGAGACCAACAGTACAGAACTCCAGCAAAGGGCACAATTAGGAATGTGAGGATATAATGATGCCTGGTGCCTCTGATCAGAAAGTATTAGACTTCAAGCCAAGAAATGAACACAGACACTATGGAAACATATGAGTAACAGACTCCCCAAAACATAATTCTGAGAAATTACTAAAACATTGGTATGTAGAAACGCGTAAGGAGAAAGAACGACTGGAAACATCTGAAAAGAGTTGATCAGTAAGTACTCAAAAACACTAATGAAGAACATACTTTGAAAAAAAAAAAACACAAAAAACCCCAAAACCCATACCTGGAAACACCAAATAAACATGTCTATCTGATATATGTCTCAATATCTTAAGGAATTCTTAAGGAATTAGTGAGGATAGCAAACAAATGTAGGGCACCTTTTAAAAGTCTTCCCAGGAAATCTACACAAAAAGAGTTAGTTCTCTTTCCTCATTTTTCTTCACAGGCTTATAAGTTACTGTAACATTAGATAATTTTGCTCTGCATTCTGAAGTATTGTACTAGACTTAGAAAAAAATATATATATAAACATACTTCCTTTCTGGTTTTCAAATAAGGAAAAGAATCTTGGCAAATATTTGCTGGACATTGACACACAACACAGAAGCAAAATATAGACAATACAAACAAAACAGATGATATGGAAGCAAAATTAGTTTTAGGAACAAAACTAAGACAAAATGGCAATCAAAAGAAGTGATGACTAATGAACAAGATGTTAGATTACCTGTTTTAATTTTAAAAATTGACTTAATCATTGATGGAAGAAAGCAATGAGAGATAAGGTTTGATGCAATTTCTCTAAAAAAATCTTATTTTGTAGACAAACTCCAAAGAGCTGGGATGTGATACAGCATCTCATAGACTGAAAACTGGCTGACAGACCACAAGCAAAGGGTAATGATGAGTGGCAATGCACGGAGTTGGAAGGGAAGTGTCCAGCTGTGTGCCAGAGGGATTAGCGTTAGTCACAGTTTTATTTAACATCTTTATTAATGACCTAGACTACGCACTGCATACTGAATCAATTCTTAGATGAAACTAAATGTTGAAAACACCACAGCAGACAAAGCAGCTAACGAAGTCAGATATGTCAGCAGAAAATCTACAAATAAGATAGTGCATAGAGAACTACAAACAATTACTTCCAGGGAAAAGTATCCCAAAATATGGATCAGTTCAGCGATAATAATGCCAACAAACTCTAGTCCAGTTGCAGAAACTGAAATAAATGTTGCAGAAGACAACAAAGAACATCCATGTGCATTGGGGCCATATTTTCACAGCTGTTGTGGATGGGAAAGGTGAAGGACAGCCACAATGTAGCTTTACTAATGAAAGAGCATAGTTATTAGTATTCCAAAAAAGAGGACAAAGGTTTTTGTGGTCCAGTTTAAGAGATTTATTTTTAAGTGGACCAAGAGGATGTAACACAATACCCAAAGCTTAGCAACACAAAGGAGGGGGAATTTAAAATAAAGCAAAAATATATTTAATGTCAGGATAAACATTCTATGAATGAGGTCTGTTAGGAATAACCTCCCCTCAAAGTTTTAAAAGGTATATAACATTAGAGGAAATTACAGTTGCTCCAATTTGAAAGAAACAGTCAAATATAAATTGTAAAGATTTTTTCGACTTGGCAAAAGGATAAATGGGGAAACTAGAGAACTTTCTCAGTCATTGGCTTCAATCTGCATCGTATAATTCATTACCATAAAACTGACAAAGCCTGCGGTGCGTTTCAGCTTGGCACCACGCGGTCCTGCCTGGGCTGAGAACTTTGCCCGCTGCAGGGCTGCAGCCGCGCCACGCCAGGAGCAGGTGACACAGGGCTCGGTGGGCGCAACGCACAGCAGCCAGCACCCGAGTGTAAACATGCAGCTTCCACCTGCCTGAAGCCGATTTAATAAACCGCATAATAAACCGCATTACGTAGGGAAATAAACAAAAAACCCTAACGTTAGGGGAAATATTTGTAGCAAAAATCCTGGGCCGCTGCCGGCTCCCCTCCACTGCAGTCGCGGCCGCCGTACCGCCCGGCCCACAGCGCCCCCTAGCGGCGACATCGCCACCCGGCCGGCCCATAGCGCCTCCCGCCGCCGCCCGGCCGGCCCACAGCGCCCCCCGCCGCCCGGGAGGGGCGCGGCACGGCCGCCCGCTACCGGACACTACACAAGTTATTTTTTTGTAAGGAGAGTGTAATAACTTTGCTATCCGGGAAATGGCTTCTTGTTTGGATCGCAGGTTAACAGGCGTTCTCTCATGATACGATACCTAAGGTCCCTCAGGCAAAAGATAACGACGGATAAAGCGGTACTTACAGGAAATGGGAAACAAAATGGGAACTTAAAAAGTTTTTTTCAGTACAACTGAAGTATCACTGCAAATCATCAGGAGGCGGAGGTAGGTTTATATGCCTCTAAATCATAAATACCTTCTACAAAATCTCTTCCTTTTGTGTCCAGTTTCCCGCTCCCCCCACTCATTCCTCAAATGCAGGCGAGGGGACCGCTGCCGTGCAGCCTCCACGGGCATGAACTGCGCACGGTCATACACATACAGCTGTCTTTCGCACAGGTACAGTTTTAAATTCTTATTGCTTGGGTTTATCCATCAGAGATGTTTTAGCTTTTTGTTTTTACTGTGCTTGAGAGCTTGAATGTTCTTTCAGTGGCACTACAGACTACATTACAATGTGCAATGCTGGTGACCGGACAGGAGGTGAAGGGGATAAAAGTGACAAATAGAAGAGAGTTTTGCCTTTAGTCAATAACCTATGAAGGTAAATATTTTCTTAAAAATAAAAAACAAACAACAGAACCCCAAACCAAAAACTCTTCCCAAGCCTTAGCTCTAAACAATTCCATAGTCTGTGTCACGCTTGAAATAAAATACAGACTCAAAATACATGGACTCCTCTCTATTCACTCTCTTTGCTTTCTTCAAAAAGTTTTCCTGGAATAAGAGTCCCAAAACAGGCCATTCTATCCTGGAATACAATTTTTAAATGCCCTAGCCTCAGGAAAGGAAGTCTCAAGTACAGAGGCCATCTTGTTAAAGGAAGAAATACCCAACAGTGGGACTAACTGTGAGAATAAAGTGTTATTTATATAATAAATACTGCCAGGTTGGGGAATTACTAAGTAGTCGTCCTATTTATGCAGAGCAGAATTTGTTTTCAACTGCACTTTTCCTTTCCAACTTGATTTCTCACAATATGACCCATTATGAAAGAAGGATCTGAAAAAGCTTTTTATATCCTACCAAATATACACAAGGATAATTATTTCTCTTTTGTTATTCTTCTGTAAGGGTTTATTATTGTGGAGAAGCTTTTGCAAACTGAAAGAGGTTGCACTGCATTCTGAAGGCAGAGCTGTTCTTGGTTTTATTGTATAGAGATAATCAAACAGAAAAGTTCAGGGAAAAAGGTGAAAATATACTTCATTATGAACTCTACAGGAAGATCAGATTACCACATCTTAATTCTTTTTAGACCAGTATTTTAGAAACACATTCCACAATGTATTATGTTATGCAATGCAAGTGAAGCTTCATACTAGATAGAAGTAAATGGCAATGCAAGTTTTGTTTCCTAACTATAAAGATTTCTACAGTATTTATAAATCACATCTTGGCTAGTAAATATTCTCTTTATAGTCTTTAGGTCATTTGAGAACCAGTGAAGAAATTCAGTGTGAACGTCTCCAAAGAACTTAATTCATTATAAGTGATAGTTACATTATTTCCCTTAAATACTTCCCAAAAGTAGCCTGTAATATTGACAGATTTTATTCCAAGAATTTTAGGGATCTGACTTCCTACAACATGAGCCTGCTGGCTGGCTTGTTGTTGCTGTCACATTCCACACTTTCAGCTAATTTCCAGTTAGACTGGGAATTAAAGAGCCGCTGGCTTGTGTCCGTCATAGTTCCATTGTCTGGCTCTGCCTTTAAAATGCACATCTCATGGAAGCTGGTGTAGTCAGTCAGATGCAATTATTTTGCCCCAATCTACCATCTGTGGCTTTTTGGGGGGTTGATGTTGGAGTTGTTTGCCTCTGTTCATTCTGCCTTACTGAGCTCTGTAGGTGTTTGGAACTGTGTTATTCTTCCTCCTAGTAACCTCTCCTTACCTAAATTGAATCGTAATATATGTTCTGAGGTAAGCCTCTTTGAAGACTTCTAAACCACATTCTCACTTTCCCATGTTAAGACCTCAAAATATATATGCAAACAAGATAAAGGGCCACACTGTGCCTTAAAGATGGAACAGCAGATGGTGAAAGTTTCATCATGTTTATAAAATTAGCGTTTTCTTACAGTCCGGGAGCATGAACTCCAATGTTGTGCTCTGTTTTACAGTTTCTATGGCAGTTTCTGTGTGACAAACTCCTTAATTTCTTTTATCTCAACCTCCCTCTATAAAATGCAGTAACAGGACTTCACCTCAGAGATGTTTAAAAACACATGTAAATCCTTCCAAGGCTATAAATACTGTTATAGAAGGCATATCTTTCAAAGGTACTAACATGTCAAAAGATGTAACTCTGTAACAAAACCAATACCTACTTAAAAACAAAAGGCTGTTACGTTTTTCTCCACATCTTAGGTCTCAACGTTTGTCCCAACTACCCTTAAAGCAATTCTATTTCAAATGGGATGTTTTTGTGCTATCAACAGTCTTCAACAAATTAAATCAGGATGTTAATTTTTTTTTTTTTAAGATTAGAGATTGCTGCTTTTTGAAACACGCTAATAAAGAAAGCAAATTTTTAGAATGAATCAGTCTGTCCACATGTCAGTTTTATAGCTGAATTATAAACCCTTGGGAATATGATGTCTATAAGAAATAACTACAGCTGTACAAGCAATAGACTCTAATACAGCACGAAGATATTTATGCTAGAAAAAGAGAAAATCCTTTACATTTTAAACGTAAATGATACATAATTTTGAAGCACTGAATATTTCCTATTATAGTAGAAGCACACATATGAAGTCCTGAGCTCTATGCCATTGCTTTCAGTTTTTCAATCCCTTCATTTATGCTGAAAAATTGCAAATCCTTTATGCATGGAGCATTGAAAACGTAGAAATATTTTTGAAGAGGCTTCTCAGAAATTAAAAAGCTCTGGTCTTCTTTGAGTCAGCCTGTGATGTGATCATAACTTGTGTCAATTATGAAATCTCAGAGACTGAGGGTTTGTTTTAAGCAAACTAGGGTTTGTTCTTGTTTTGTATTTTAAGGAAACAGAAATGTCATGCAACATTCTTGAAGGAAAATGAGATAGCTTCTAAAATTCAGATCTATTATTGCACTTATTCATACACAGCAGATACTGCTGGGCTTAACTGCTGTTAAACTATAGAAAAACACTCGGTCCGTGGCTGCAGAATGGATGGAATAGCATGCCAGTTATCTGTTCACATTACTTATGCATATATATATCCCCAAGCAAATACATTCACATCAATATTAGTTTCCTTGTCCCTCTTTCCCAACCCAGTTCTAATTGCCTATGTTGTAATATAATTGCTTCTTCCAAGCTTTTGGGTTTCATTAACTATTTTCAAAGAAAAAATGAACTTGCAAGTTGGTTCATTGTTAAAGGACAGAATACAGACAATTCTAGTGGCTTACTTTTTAAAATGAAAGCTGTAACTTTCAGGGAATTATAGTATTCCAAGCAGTAAGACTGAGGAAGAGTTAAACACTGCAAGATGCCTGCAAAGATAACAAGAACTGGCAAAACTGTTTGAGATATTCACAAAAGCCAAAAGTGAAGCTAATCTTCCTGTTGCTCCCTCTAGAGTATACAGGAGACGCACTCTTCTACAAAAGCCACCAAACTTGGCTCCCAGCCTGAACTGGACAAGGCAGAAACTTTTCTACAGATTGTGGAAAGTCAAACTCAGGCAGGTGATAACCTTTGCGAAGGCCTGCACTGGATTCATTGCCAGCTTTATGTGTCTCATTACAGGAATCATAAAGTTAGTCCTAACCATAGAGGATCTAGTAGTAACACAGACCGAGCTACAGGGTCACGAAAGATGCCTGGCACTGCAGAAATACAGGTTCTGATTCAAATGATGAACATCGATGGTATTACACCCAAGAGCTAGCACCTAACTTTAACTATGATCCCATTGTATTAACAGATTTCACCTCCCTCAGTTAACCACGATTTCAGGTTGTTTTAAATGAAAAATGCCTTTGTGCTTCAGTCCAAAACACTGGACTGAACTGGTCTGGGAAGAAGCAGAGCAAAAAGTCATCGAATGGCAAAGTATAAACCTCATCAACCTCTTGGGCAAGTGACCATGCTATGAATTTTACAGCTGTAGATACACTCCATTGCTAATAAATTAGGATATTGAAAAAGGGTTTGTCATTAACTTTTTTCTTATAACAAGGAAGTTCCTTCAACCAAAACATTCCATTATCTTCAACTTCAGTAGTGAACTTGTACGAGGAGATGTTTCAGTCTCCTGGTAATTTATCTCAACTCCCTGGTACACTACTAACAAGACAGCCAGCTGGTACCAACAATAAAATTTGAAATGAGTATCAGAAAGAAAACAGTAATGCTGGTGCAGCAAAGGCTTAGCTTCATTGCAAAAAATTTTGGTCAAAAGAGAGTGGAGAAAAATTGTAACAATTTTTCTGGCAAGACAAGCTGTTGACATAGATGTTTTCCTGCTTATTGAACTCAAACTGTGTATGCTTTCTTCAAAATATGAGATGTTAATCACTCAATACAGTGCTACCCAAATATCCTGTCTACAAAGATCCTTCATGTGTTGAGAAATCTTCTAGTAAACTTTACACAGATGATCGGTTAAGCATTCCTGGCTTACCAGGCAACATTTCTGGATTCCGAGTGTAACAGCTTTGTATCATCTGTGTCATCTGTCCATCTGATGTAAATGTGACAAGTCAGGGAACATTAAAAGGGGGGAAAAAAGGGTGGTGAATTCGCATTCCCTTTTTTCAGTCATGATAATTAAAATATACAACAGTACAGTCATCAACTTACAGCAATGACCAGATGGACCTGGCAACAGGGAAAGATTATGTGGAAACAACACTCAGAAGTTGATTAGAAACATAATACTTAAAAGTCTCTTAATTGTTATAGATGAATAGAGAAAACAAGATGCAAAACTGATGGCCCAAAGCAATAACACAGCATCTGTAAATGAGCTCAATACACTTGCCAACTGACATCCTCAAGAAGGAGCCACGACAATATACAGTTTCTGCCTATTTACAGGTAATTGGCAATCGAAAAACTTTCAAAACTGGCAGAAGTAGACTAGAATAATACTTCAGTAATTCCATATTTATCCTGTAATTAAAAAGGATAGAGCTATTGTAAGTTAACTATGATAACTTTGGCTTGGCATGAATCATACGCTTGGAGAGTCAAAAGAGTAATTTTTTTTAAAAAAAAACAACCAACAACTTACTTATTCCATGCTTGTCTAAGGTTTTTAGGGCTGTACTGTGTAAACCGTTCTGTAAGAAAAAGAAGAGGCACATTTAATTATTTACACTAAAACCAGCGTTATTTTTTTTCAAATATGTTTATCTACCATCAATTTTCATCATTTCTATGTAACTACTGAAGCTCAAGTCCCAAGACAGGGAAAGAAAACTAGCATAGGTGCAACTGCCACAGAAATAGGGAGAAAAAAAAAAATCTACCCAAAGCCAAGACCCCAACTTGTTAAAAAAACCAAACCAAACCAAACCATCACAACCTAAAGCTCATTTACTGCAGCTTCAACAGAAATGGCAATTTTTACAATTATTTCTAAAGTAGTTTTTGACTGCTAGGGAAAAATAAAAGAAGCCTGAAATGTAGTTTGGGGTTTTTTTTCTTCATCATAAATACAATTCTATGCCACCTCACTTGTCACATTTTTATGCTTCTCAGGAGGTATAAGAGCAAGCACGGGTCTGTGTGACACATAGGGACATGCAAAACATGATGGCCGCATAAGGGTCCATTTTCTAAAGAACACATAAATAACAAGAAGTAATAAGTACAATGACAGCTTATTTACTCAAACATTAAGTTCTTAAGTTCAGATAGAATTACTTTCCCTCTAATACCCAAGAAGATGCTTCCCCTGCAGCTGGACTCTAATTGGCAAAAGAAGATGCTATGATAGCTGCTGCAGAAGTGAAGAGCCAGTACTGTCAGCTCTAAGTGCCTCTCAGGAATAAACAAATGCAGTCCAGCTGGAGAATACAGCAACATTTTCCATGAAGCCTCACTGCACTGAAATCCTGCCATGTAGACTGGTACTTCCCCTGGCCAGCTACCATAGTGTGATGGCATTGGTTACTGTGAAGAAGTCCTAAACTTACAAAATACTCCACAAAACCAGAAAAATTGATTTGCCTTCCTTTCCACCCATAAACATGACATTTAACATGCCCACTGTACAGTTACAACAGATATATATATACACACACATATGCATGAATTTTACTGTGCAAAACAACTGTAAATGTAACTTTGGAGGGGATTGTGTTCAAATTCCTGCATTGTACACTTCGTGTATGTCAGTTCTAAAGTTGACATGTATACTCCATACATTGTCAGTTCTAAAGATGCCAAAACTATGGCCCATATGAAACCCTAGCATCAATGTGGATGATTTTGTTTCCTATACCTATTTTTTTTTTCTTTAACTAAAAAGACATATGCAGAAACTTCAGCTCTCACTGACTTCACTATAGGAAGTTTTCAGTAAGTGATAGACCTGCAATCTGTGTCTGAGGGCCACTTCACATTTACAAATTTTGTTGCTTTATCCACACTGATGCAGTCAAAGCAACGAAATCACTCCCTCTTAGATATATGTATGACAAGCGTACTGGAAACTGGAAGCTACATGGCTATAACTAGTTTTAGCACTGATATAAATTATAAATATCACTTATGTAATATTGTATCTAAATTTACTCAACTTTCTCAGCAAAAAACACCAAATGCTAACTACATAGTCATACTGTTAAAAACTTTTAGATGTAGATGACAGTATGAAATAGAAGTTTGAAAGATTTTTTTGTGGGGTGTTTGGTGGTTTTTTTTATTACCAACAAAAAGTTTCTGCACTTGGAAAATATTTGACTACTGTAGATGATGATTAAAGTAGCACACACCTGACTCCTCTGTCAGAATGAAGATGTCTAGCTAAGAAAAGAGATGACTTTCAGTAACTTCCAGATGTGCTATCATCACACAGTTCTCAACAAACTAAAATTATTAGGTTGAACTTTTATGAACTATGTTATACAATGTTACAAACCTTAATTTGTTGTTAGGATAAGAATATTGTAAGAAATAAATTATAGGTCATATGGTATATTTTACAAACAGAAAAGATATTGCTCTGTAAATATATCTCACCAGATAAAATATTCTTATTGTCAATTTTGTGCAATTTCATAACATATTTGAACTCATTTCTGATATGTCTCACTGTTGAAAATGCTACCATGTAACTTAGTATGAACTTAGAGAAGCATTTAGATTACTGACACTACTGACATCCTAAACCTTGTAAATTAGAAGCTCTACAGTACTTTCCAATTACTGGTAAAGTCAGTTATCCCAGGCTCTTCGCAGCTTGGATACTATAAAAAGGAAAACTAATTTAAACCGCTGTAGTAGTTTTTTTTCTCTATTGTCTGTTAAGTCTTGATACTGCAATGAATGTAGAATGTAAGGGTTAAAGAGGGGAAAAAAAGAAGTTGTGGAGTAGTTACGGAGAGTGGCAAGTAATGAGATTTCCTTACAATCTTCTGTGTGCACGTATTACAACAAAATAACTTCTCATATTGGAGGCATCCAGATTAAAACTATAGGAAATGCCAGTTTCTTTTTATCTCTATTATACATTGCAGGCAATGCATTTACTACAGATGTGCCCATGCCCCGAGGCAGGTCTTTAAAATCCAATGGGCAAAGTAGTAAGGATCACTATTAGATACAGCCACGGTTCAGTACCAGTAACATGGCACTGGAGTCGGTGCCTGTGATAATGTTTTAATACCTGATAGCACAAATAAAAACTCAGTACTGAAGTACATATTCTGTAGTGAATAGTTCAAGTATTGTATTGGCATTGAGAGTATGACCCAAAATGACAAGGGAGAGGAACGTTACAATTCAAATTGTACCTGTTGTTTACTAATTCAGCTTCTGGTCTCTAGAGGAAAAGCTTGAGCTCCAGTAAAGTTAATAGTTAAGTTGCATTGGCCTCAGCAGGACCTGAGCTCACGCCTGAATTTCAGTTCACAAATATGAATTAAAAACATATATGCGAG
Organism: Falco naumanni; assembly: GCF_017639655.2. Classification (NCBI taxonomy): domain Eukaryota; kingdom Metazoa; phylum Chordata; class Aves; order Falconiformes; family Falconidae; genus Falco; species Falco naumanni. The sequence continues at coordinate 37,823,370 of NC_054057.1, forward strand.
CAGACACTTGCCCATAAAAACTGGAAGAAAATAAACACTTTCTATATTTTATAAGTAGTTCAACCATAACACCATCCATTCATTTATGACAAAGGACTGAAAAATAAGATGCAGCTAGACAGTGCTGCGTAACAAGTCTGAGATACACATGGGAGTTCAGCTAATCAACTGCAGATTTGCACATGAATCTATTTTGGTGCAGAAAAATGCTGGGTGGAAAGAGAACTGAACTGACTTGAAGCATTGCTGCAAAGCTAACCTAGACCTGGGGAAAGATAGATTTTGATTTTATCTGTCATTCTGCAATATGTTTTGGTCAGATACTGAGCTGGTTCAAAAGCATGCTGACTTTAACAGAGCTACATCCACTTAAAACAGTTGAGAAGTACCATATACAACCTATTTTCTTGACTGGACTGTCAGGTTTACTTCAATAAATTTAAGCTATTTTCACTGTGGGAGGAAAACAGAATCACCACTTGGCCCAATTGTCTTAAGGTCTTGATGTCCAAAGATCTGTTTCAGTCCAGCAAGAAAGTGAAAAACTATTGCTATGCCAGATAAAGTCTCACTGAAAAAGGGATACACTGGAACCAGTTGCCTAAATGCTGTTAAAAGGGACATGCATAAGCAAAATGAACATATTTCTCAAAGGGATATTCCTTCTTCACTCCATCTAACGCTCTAAACCCCTTTTCAAATAAGTACCTTACACACCATATTTATGAGGCAGGGAGAGGGAAAACTAGAGGGAGAACATGGATAGCATGAAACCCTGTCTATAGAGAAGCAAATGCTAGTCCTGAGTCCTCAACTTCAAACTCCATTTATATACCGTGTGACTGCAGACTGTGCCTCTCCCAACTATTGTTATCAACTCTTTCCCCTCTACTCCAAGCAGATTAGAGGCTCCTTGCTTTCAATTCTTTATAAGGAAAGAAACCACATATCAATAAAGTACAGCTCACATTTTTTTCTACATAGCTTTGTGGTCATGCCTCCAACCAGAGTCTTGTTAACTTCCATGGACAGTATAACTAGCTGGGACTACTGTGGTAACTGAGCCCAGCCTCATGTACATGCCAGCTCTTAGTGCTTTCCTGAATTAATCCTTCTCTACAGAATAAAAACCAGAATAATAAAACCAGCTGATTTTGATTTCAGCGTTGCCAGAACAGAGAAGCTACAGTAATCTTGTTCTCGAGCTTCTCCATCACGATCCATTTTTTTAAGTCTGTGAAACCACAATATTGCATACCTACAAACACCAACCTTGCAGTCACAACACAGGCAAAAAAAAGAGGTAATTTAACCTTCCAACTTTTATCTGGATATCTTCTGCTTGCGTTCAATTAATGACAGAACTGGAATTCAGTCTCACAATTACACCCTCAAGTTTGCTTCTGAGTTACTTTACAGGGTGAATGACTCACACCTCTACGAATGCCTCTGTTCTTTACTGCTAGATAGATTTAATACAACCAAATCTAAAGCTATACGTATCTGACTGTGGCCAACTGCATGAAATTGTGTTTTATGATACTTTCAAGCATATAGCTTTGGTATTTGTTTTTTAGATGCTCCCATTGATTTGATCACAAAAAATAGTAATACCAGTGAGTAGATCTTGACTGTATGTGAGATCCTGGAAATACTGCAGAATTACCATGAGTGCTCCCCCAAAAAAGAAATTTTTGCCTGACATACATTACAAAAGGCAGCAGCACAGGCGATCCAAATCTTGGTCCAACCTTGTGGAAGAAACCCTGTGTATTGAAAACTTACCACCTCTCCCTCAGAACTGAAAAGCAAACAGGCACATCCAAGAATTTTATGCAGACACTCATATCATCACCCACCCACACAACCATCCTCCAGCACATGCAAGCTACTGTCAAGAACGTGAGGCACACCATCTTGCTGAGGCAGCTGCTCACTCTCATCAGCATTGACACTAAAGAAACCTGAAAAATTGTATGTTTACAGATCAAGATTTGATCTCAGTTGTATTTTGAATTTTGATAGTTCAAATTGTGAGTATATATACTAGAGTTCAAATCTTTTCAGATTATTATTATTATTATTAAATGTGCTTATTTTGAATAAAAACACTGGAAGACCAACACAGTAAGCTCATCTGAAATTTAAAGTAAAAAAAGTGTGGCTTTAATTCCCCTTATGCAAACACTTAAATATTTGCAAATCTTTTGGGAACAAATTTGGAAAACAAAATTTGATCCTCTGCATTTTTATTCCAAATATACAATCATCATCCCCAGTAGCAACCATAACTCACTGTTAAAGAGCTGACTTTTCACGTGGGTGCTGTATTTCACTAGTCAAAGGTGACTTTTGCTTATGTGAAACAAACAAGAAAGAGATTCTGTTTTTTTTAAATCCCACAGCACCTAAAAGTGTTTACCATTTGATGCTTAGAAGGCCAAGTTAGCCAAATCTTGATAAATTAAGTGGCATGTTCATAATCAAATGCTGTGTAAAGAGTTCCCTACATAGGTCTGCCTAAATAAGAGCAAACGTATAGTACTCGTATTCCTCACTGGAAAAAAGTACCAATTGCAAGATCTTCCTCTAAGCATACCATTTAGTCTTAAGATTTTAAAAGAGTATAAAAAAGGAGTAGGCTAACACATTACACACACACCTTCAATAGCCCGGCCTCAGAGCCAGGATTCACTGTTCTGCTGGGCACTACACACGACCCACTCGGAGATGCTGGGTGGTGCAGTTACACAAACATTATTCCCACAGTAAATGGATTTGAGCTGCTCTTTGCTTCAGACCTTGCAGCACAGCGTACTCCATTCTTCGCGTGCCAAGGAAGTTTTTAGGACTATGCCCCACAAACAGTAGCATCAATGAAGCTATTAGAATACCAGCTGCAAAATGGAAGCAGAAGTGAGCAACCAGAGGGAAGAGAGGGAGGAAATTTCTTGAGGCGATTGATTTGACAAACCTGATGCATCCAAAAACTTACGGTCTTAAAACAACTGCTCCCAACTTGTACTCAGCTTGAAGACTTAGGGGAGAAAATAGCTGGTGCCAGAAAGCTCATCCATTACACCCACATGTATTAAGTGGCCTTAGAAATAACAGTATTTCTATTTTTTACAGAAATAGACAGTATTTCTATTTCTTAATCTCTTTTACACAACCGCTCTACAGCAACACTGTTCTATAATCATACTTACTTGTGTGCCCACATATATAACTACCTGCACTCCACTGCAAACATCATTATCTGCCTGATAAACACACTCCATCTGACAGCCCTGCATCAAGGGCAGGTTCAAACAGAAGCGAATTCCAGCAGAACTCACTAGTGAGCTTATTAGCAGACCACTGAAGGAACTACTGGTCTGCTGTGAGAATTGAAAAAATAAGCACTTGCATTTTAAATAACATAAAACAAGATGAGGGGTTTTTCTCTTTTATCCGTCAGAAAAAGACATGAACTATTATACCTTTGCCATGTTTGCCTTGAAAGGACCTAGAATAGGCAAGAAAAGCTACATAAGGAATTAAAAGCAGACTACATTTTGATTTTTTAGCTTCTTTTTAGCACTATTGATAATCAGCTTCTAGACTAAACCAAAGAACTTAAAATGCAGTTTGACTTCAAGGCATTTTTTTATGTTGTTAATCAAAACATGCTGGCTAATATGCATTCCTTGATTAATGTTCTTCTCTATTTAAAACCAAATGTGATTAGCTTAAATGCAAATATTTAAACATCACCATAATTAATACTTTGAAAAGTCTAATGCATGATTTCTTTAAATGGGTTTTCTTTACATTTAAATTAAAAGTCTAAAGTGACTAACACTGCATTGTGATATGTAGGATTCATATACTATTTTTATTAAAGATTCAATCCTAAAAATATGTAAACTATGTTAGCTAAAGATACAAAGACAAGCATCCATGCTGAAAAGCAATTTTTCAAGCACTATTTGCAGCACTAATGTGCAATTAAGAGTTGTTACTGAAGTTCAATCACAACTGGAGTTTTACCATAATCATGAGTTAAACTTTGCTCTTTTTGTATGCCAAATGTCTTGAGACAAATTACTTCAAGCCTCCACGCTCCACCCTCATCCTCTCTCCTCCCCTCCTTTCCAAAACCACCTGCTTTAGCAGAGCACAGGTTGTATAAATATGAAGGATGGATGCAATTACCTAAACTCCCTACTGATCATGAGTAGAAAATGTAATTTTAATAGCTAGCATTGTCTAAAGCACTGAACTTTTGTATTACATGGTTCTGCCTTTTAGCAGTGCTCACCCTGGCTCCCTTACATATGTAAATTACTTTTAACTTTTCAGTTTCATGTGGTTTTGTTTAAAGAATGGTGAAAACACAACTCTGCTTCCTTTGGGTTGTGGATACAACATACTTGAGGAAACACCAAATATTACAATTTTGTCAAAACTGAAGAAGAGGGGGAGAAATTTGAAATTATCTCTCTTTTACAGCTCCCTCTCCTTTCTCCAAGTACTCAAATCTATACGAGTAATTTCTGTGTGCTCAGGACTGTTGTCTGGCTAAGACACCATCGCTGTCTCGTGTCCACACTGCTGCAGCACCCTTCAACCTCTGTGCTCCAATACAGGAGGTGGGAACTTCCTCCTTCTTAGGAGGAATGGTTCCCAACCCACATTAACTCCCAAATCATGCCTGGGAATTAATTATTTGGAAGTGCTAGTTGTTATGAGCTAAAGGCATGCCAGAGGCTGCTTTAACAGCAGAGACTCCCACATCACCTGGGAACATTCACTGGCATCAGTGTAGATGTAAACAAACAAGATATTGATTCAGTGTATAATGAATTGCTGACGGGCTTTGGTGAAACTCTCTAAGAAAAACTGTTACGAAAGTTTGAAAAACCGTATGTCCTCATATAAAGTATTTCCACGAGTTTGTGCCAAAGCAGTTTAGTTTCTCAGCCCAGCACTACTCTAAATGAAGACAAACCTTTGAAAAAACTTGGCTATCCATCAGCTGTTAAGAAGCAGGCAGGCAGATCACATTTCTAAACCAAATCTATATTTATTGATCACTCAGGAAGCAAAGCAGAATTCCTGAGTCAGAACACCAGGCTCTGCAGTGGTATTGTCAGTCATAGACTCGGGATTTTTAAATAAATCCATGAAGTATCTCAATCACTGGCAGATTCCATGTTATGCAGTATTTCCTTATAATGCTGTTCTCTAGCTCTGCTTTATTTTTGCTTTCTGCTTTCTCCTTAAAGAGAATCTCTTTCTTTTAACTCTTTTCATCCTGACTTCAGGGAATCTCTTTTAAAAACCATTGCTCAGTAGATGTTTACATTGTCTCATAAAGCCACCTTTTCAGGTGCATTACTTTATATGATATCTGATCATCTATTGAACATAGCAAGGTTCAGGCTCCTATGCCATCAGCCCAAGATTAAATATTTAACCTTCTTTCTCCTAGAAACAGTATTGTAAGGGAACTGATGCACAGTGAACATTACAAAGCATTCTCATGCTTTAACCACCTTCCTAACAAGTTACTACTTCTCCTTAACCATTACCATCTCTTCATGGCCAACATCACTTAATTTATCTTCCTTTGTGACCGTATCTTACCTTCTCCACTTTGCTCATTGACAGTACTTTCTGATAAATCTCTATTTAATGTCTCAGGATGGAGGTTACTCAGCATCAGTCCCAGATACTAACCAAGAATGTAGGAAAAGTAAAAACTTAAGTGTAGATGTTGACCCAAATGGTTATCTTGCTCAATTATTATTTGGGCAGGACTCTGAATCCAAGCTAAGAAAAATAGGAGATTTCATGACAATGGAGAGAATAATACACAAAAATCAGGAAGGCTCAGACACAAGACTGGCAAGGAAGCAGCTTGTTTCTGAATGTTGCTTCATCATTCTTTGGTGATACGTGAGCACAGGAAAACCCACTCAAGATTACAGCAGTCACAACAGCTTCAAAGCGAATCACAGAGGCAAGCCAAAGTTACCAAAATACTTCTGAAGTATTTCAGGATTTTCAAATGCATTGTTTAGATTATCCTTAATTAATGTACTACGCAGGACACGTGTGCATGTGTGTCTGTCTGCACAGGTGCAAACACAAACTGATGACTGAGGCTGAGGCACAGAGAAAGCTCAAAGACCAGGCCAAATTTTAGCTTTAAAGATCTCTCATATTACTTAAGAGTATTTATAAGATAGAAAGTAATCAAAGATCTCAAAGCAGGCAGATAAAATACAAATTGTTTTCTGACTTTTTAAATAGCAAAACAAATTATTTTATACATTTTATTTTCAGTTACAGGCTGTTAAAATCACTGAGGTTAGGGCTTTAGATAATGTAAAGCCACCCACAGCTAGCCTTAGGAACGCATTTCTTATACAGCCTCAGAAATGTTCCTGCACATTAAGATGTCAGAGATCATAACTGTTTATGCTCTGGCTGTTTTCCATAATAATCAGACCCTTGGCCACTCTAGTAGAGAAGAGACTAATGCCATGTTTTTCAGACGTGTTTCTCCTGGTAAACTGCAATTAGCTCTCTGCAGTACAGGACTGTGCCCTATCAATTCACAGCACGAAAATTAGCTATTTAAGTCAGTATGCAAACAAGAAATACAATAAAATCTTGTTTCTACTCTCAATAGTCTTCCTGACTGCACAGGCATTTAATGTACCCAGCACTTTTTAAACTGTAATAACTATTTGTCACTGATACTTTCTGTTCAAATCCTATTGGTTTATGCTTACACAATTCAGTTTATAGCATCAAAGCCTTGCCCGAGCAGATGCTGATATTCTCATCACCTCTGCACTTCTCAATTTATCACACTTACTGTCTGCAGCTATCAGTGTTAAAACTCACGAAGACATGCAAAGCACAGGAGTTATTTAACCCCATATCATCTATATTCAAATGCAGTAATTTCACAAATCTTAAAGAAGAATGGAATTGGTTCAGATTTGGCAAGACATTTCAGGTTCCCTCCTGCATTGTTCTGCTAGGGAAAAGAAAAGATTAAGTCATCTTACGTGTATTATTAAAGCATTAACATCCATTTTTTGCTCCAAAGAAGTCAGTTGGGAAAGAAGAGTCCTTCAGTCCCATGCACTGAGGAAATTTTCTCTAGGGTGTAACAACAATTTCAGACCAACCGGGAGGGGCGCATGGCTGGTGAAGCATCTGTGGAAGGGGACAATGCAGCCTTGCCATAGCCAGAAAACTTTTGTGCACAGAATGGCACGAAGGAAAGCTTTTTTTTAAGAAGTAGCAGAGAACCTGGTATCCATGACCAAATGGCTCCAGTGACCCTAATGGCATGAGCAAATAGTGTAACTCCAGCCCAGCCCATAGGTTTTGTGGTTTTTTTTTTTTTTTTTTTGTCTCCACTTTGTGCAGAGCATGCTTTAGATGCTGATACCCTAGTATGATCCCAGAGGTGATGTGTTTTGCTCCTCTAACCATTCCACACTTTACCAGCATAAAGTTCAATTACTCAGTTTTGGGGTATGTAAGCCAAGTTTTGGTTGTCCAATTAGATTATGCTTTCTATTGCTGTAATTTCTATAATCAGCAAATAGGGAACTGTTAGACAAAAAAAAAATACCAATTTATCAAGGCCATGAAAGATACAGGGTGGTACAAAGGGAGAGCAGAACGTAGTATGGATACAGAAGAGGGCTCTTACCCCTTTGGAGTGCTCTCAGACCTCCATAGTGTATGGGACTTAAGCAGCTCAGTGCTTTGCATTAACGGGCCCTAGAAAGATTAAAAAATTGCCAGGGACAACAGTAATTACTCTGACTTGCAAATCGACATACTTCACAGATGTGGAAAGGATCTGAGAGAACAAAGACCACACCATGCAGAAACGGTGAAAATAACAAGTGACCATTTTCTGTCTTGGAGGCACCTTTCCTCCTGTCCCCATCTGCATTTGTATACATATTATATATTCGTAGCTCACAAAATCCATAGTCTGGGACAAAGAAAATAAAAGCAAGTCTAACACAATGCCTGTATAAAACTTAGATTTAATGAAGTGCCTACTGTGGATTTATTTCCTGATGTTCTATGGTAATAAACCCACATCCCTTAACATACTTGGAAGCCAAACAGAAAAATGAAACCAGGAAATTTCTTGGCTGCCATCTACTGTTCAAAACTTTCCCATATCACGCAGAAGAATAAAAACAATAACAAACCCCAAGTACTCACTGATATCTCAAGATTTTCTCCTCCTCTTTACTCTTCTTGAATATAAACAATGTCTTTGGACTTGTTAAAACTTCTGTAAGGTTTCTGTGTATATCCTTACCTTTTAATCAGTATCAAGAATGAGAAACACTCATTGTAAACTGAATGACACACTGATTTAGGGAAGGACACTGTAATATTTTTAGTATTTCAGTGAAAAACTGTACTACTTAAAGAAGTTCTACTAATTCATTAGAGAGCACTAGGGAGTATTTTCAGTATACAGCAATAAGCACTAGGACAGAGACTGAAAAGCAATGTACAAGAAAGCTGTGCTCCCTTTTCTCGAGGCTTTATGTTACTGTCAGGGGAAGTCAGCCCTACAATATATTTGTTTCTCTCTCTCCACCACCCCCCCGACACACCCCTTTTTTGAGAGCTGCCTAGATCTCTGTCCTTTTCAACTCTTCTGCCCCATATCATGCCTCTTTGCTGGCCCAAAGAAGCCACTACGATGCTGCAGATCTGAGTGGAGAAAGGCAGGCTGGAACAAAAAGGCAATCTTCTGCCCTATGTTTGACCTATAAGATGACTTTTAAATTAGGTTTAAATGACATAGCATGCCATAGGTTGTCACAGTTTATGACAAAAGTTGAAGGGACTATCATCTGCAGTAAAGGAGAAGCAGGAGTTTACTGACAGACCTTATGCCTGCAAGGACAAAAACATCTGAAATTGGATTCCTGGGAGAATTCTCTCACTTTCAGACTGGAGGTGTTTGGTTATAAACTGAAGACTCATTCTAGTAATATATACTGGGAGTCAATTAAGTGCTTAATCTGAAAGCATCTAGTAACCTTCTCTTTACCATCTAGTCCAAACCCACTGACAGTAGGTCCAAGAAGTTTAGGCTGCTCAGGCTCTGCCCAGTCAGGTTTTGAACAGGATGGAGATGTCAAATGTCTCTGGACAATCTGTTCAGTATTTCAGCACCCCCACCTGCTAGCATGTCTCTTATTCGCCTGCTGGGCATGTTTAAAACCCAGTATTTCTAAGATCCCTACTCTAAAGTTTACAAAACTATATATACATGCATACATACATATGTACATACATACATAATGAAGTTGACCACGTACTTCTGGTCTCTAGGGAACAGATTTCTCCCTCTTGCACAAAGGTATCGGACGGTAAAACAGCTTTTCAAGAATGGTTGTAGAATACGACAACTTGCAAGTACAATGCACATTAAAATATTGAACCTTTGTAGAAAGGTACTAACAGATGATCTAGTTGTAACTTCAGCTTTGACAGTCTTTTCTCTGCTCTTTACTTTCCTTTAGTATTCCTCAAAGTTCATAGTGGTCTGCGGAAAAGTAATACTGATTGGGAATCAGGCTACCAGCTATCTGAAAGGTACAATACTCAGTGGCTGAGGAATGCAAGCAGGTCAGGGCTCATACTCTAATAAACTGGAGAAAACGCAAAAGAAAGTAAAGAAATTAAACAGAGGAACCACCCCCCCAAGCACAATAAAAAGTAAGCAGCTGGAAGAAATGCATTACAGTTTATGCACTGCGTAGCAGGTCATTTTGAAGCTTGTGAGTAGAAATGTAATTATCTGTACCCTGTATTTCCAGGAAGAGAATTTGGATGAACTTGGTACTTCAACCTACCTGGTTTGAAATGGGGTAAAGACTGGACTCCAGGCCATGTATCTTCATTTGGTGTTCCAAGTACCTGTGCACAAAAAGATTAAAAAAAAAAAAAAAAGAAAGAAAAAAGCATACATTGCTTTAATAGAAAAGGCTTAATAAGTCATTGCACTGCATAAAGTCACTCCTCACTGTAAGCCCAATGTACTTCACAATCTGAGCTTTAAATAGGTTTAACCATTAGGGAAAGGGGAGAGGGTACAAAAAAATTAAATGACTGCCATGGTTTCAAGGTACCAGTGGAGCCAGTAAAGCACATAGTGGTGCTGTGTTCCTGTCAGGCTGCCTATTTAACAAATACATGTTAAAGCTACTTTCCACTAACAAGCGTCAGGCTACCTGCATATCTCAGAGCGCTGGTGTTACAGAGGCTAGATATTTAGTTCAGAAATAATTTAAACCCCTGTAAACTTAAGTAAGATGGACAGATACCTAATAGATGCTAGGATAGAAAGTCTGCACAAATGGTGAAGCAGATGGCCCAACAGCATGGCATGAACCAGAATGCACAGCGAACAGTTGTCATTTTAAATGGCTGTAGTATACAAAAAAAATAGTAAATTATTAGGAAAAACAGACTTTGACTCACGCATTATGCTTTATTTCTATTCACTTCAATTGCCCACCTTCTTGTAGTGTAAGTCGGAACAACTTTCAGTAGCAAAGTATCGAACATGTCTCATGTGCATCTTATATCCTCTGCTCACATGAAAAATTCACCCCCCCATGTCTTTGGCACAAATAGTAAGTACATTGAGAGAACTGCTATTATTAGTTCTCTCAAACCTGGTTTTGCTTCGTAAGATGTAACTGTCAGTGCTTACTTTAAGTGAAGCCAAGAGGAACACCTAAATTAGCAGCACTAGAAATGCATTTCTGAATGATTTGTGGAATTTGTTATTTCACTAGTGGGATCTTTCGTGTTACAAATCTATACCCAGTCCTAACACATGAAAATGCTAGGGGCTGTTTTCAGTATTTGTTATAAGTTCAGGCCTGGAATAAAAGGCTGACAGTATTCTGAAGTGAAAGCATTTCACTCCAGTCTGGTGCTTATTTTGCTTTGTCTTAAACACAAAACTCCCCATCAGCCCTGCCCCTACCTACACTGCAGATCTTCCAAATAAATCTTTTGAACCAGCATATCTTGAGTCACTGATCTTCTGTGGTCACTTACATCAGCACCAAACAAGCACTAAGTGTGAAAATCTTTGGTTGAAGTAGGTGAAGGTTTGTAACGCTTCAGGGCAAGCTACAAGACATCTACTACCAATCATTTGGAGGTGAAGAAGTTTGTTTTGGTTTTGTTTTTTAATTGTGTCTGCTGCAATATAGATATGCATTGAAAGCATTAAAGGAAAGACCATGTGAGAATATTTGTTGCACTTCTTAAACTATACAAACATTTGTTCATGTTGATAAATTCAAGCTTAGAAGAATTCTTAGAAGTAAGACCGGAAAGCTAAACCACAAAAAATTCTCTTCAACTCTGCCAGAAATTTATTTCATAAAATTTAGAAATGGTCTTAAAAACTTGAGGCAAAAGTAAGTAACCTCTTACATAGATACAATTCTTACCTACAAGGTGTGCTTTCTAACTCTAAGGCCTCAAGTTTTTTAAACAGTTTACAATACTAACACGTTTCTAATGTAAGAATATTAATGCAAAAGTAATTTTTCTCTACTATCAAATACCATAAGCAAATAGTCCAATTTAGATGTAGTAGGAAATGAAAGCAGAGCACCTATGTGTCAGAGAAACAAAGATGACAGTATCAATGTGATTAGACAGTATATGCTCATGTGGTTATTTGGATATGCAAGTTCACTGATTTATTTGTAAATACTGTTTGTACGACCTTGCTTTCAGTCCTTGTGAAATATGTCTTAATCTGCATTTGAATAAGATAAACCTGGCCCTGCAATCCTGATTCATCACAACACCTATATTCATTTCATTATTGCTATTAGGGAGAGCACAACTCTCTCATTAAACATAGAAGAAGCAGTTAGAGACACCGTTGACACTATTTCACTAAATCAATTTGCAAATGACTTTCACTTAGCTTCTGCATTAATCAAGCTGCTGGTGCCAAGCGCCTTCCAGACCAGGAGAGGGAGCCCGTGGATTAAAAACAGATTCTCGCACGCTCCGTTTAAATGACTAGGTCCTCGACTTTGCAATTCCTCTTAGCAAATCAAAGGAATATTCTCACGTAAAACATTATGAATATAAGAAAATTAGTCACATCTTTCTAAATGTGTGTTTTTAATTGTCCCTTATTTTAGAGGAGACATAGGCAGCTAAGGGCTAAGGCACTGTACAGATGAATATTAAAACCAGCTAACAAAATCTGAAACTTCCAGTGCAAGGCAGAGTATTTATCAGACTATTTTTATGTAGAACTTGGAGTTAAGAAATGGATTGTTTTGAGTTTCAAAGTAACCTCAGGTCCAGAAACAGAGGGCTCGGTGGGAGATCACTTTTGTAATTAATCTTCTGTGAGTCACAATTTTTTGTTTCACTAGTTTTCCAATCAATTTCTCTAATAATATTCCAGCACACCTGCTGCTACAATTTTTAAGAGCCAGCTACAAACAAGTTCTGTGCACTGGAGTACTCAGACCACCTATAATATTTATACCTTCCACCAAGGGTAGCTGTCAGGCTAAAAACAACTAGGGTTTTCTAACATTTTTAAGGTACGGGCACTTAGTATTTCAGGCAAGGATCCAGACGCTGGTTTAATGCATAGTACAAACACTGTAAAGGTCATCCTCCTTCCACACAGTTTTTAACATGCACAATACTGATAGTCACATTGTAAATTTCTATCAACAAACAAGAAGGAGAAAGCAGCACCAAAACAACTGTGGTTTTGGGTAAGATGAAACAGTCACTGCCCACAGGTGTGTCAACATAAAGAGATTTGTAAGCATCACCTTGCAAGTGATTCTTCTAAGCAGCAATCAATCCCATTTTGATGAGGTGGGATTAGGCAACCCAGAGCAATGAGGTTTGACACCTGCTACAAACAAAACAAAGAGGAGTTCACGAGTAACACCATGGTGGAAGAAAGAGCTACCTTGTTTTGCAGTTTACAAGAGAGAATTAAGGGATCAACATGCAAAAGGAAAGTGGAGAAGGACGGCAGAATGCAACAGTCTTCTGGTTTTACTCCAAAACACTGTCCCTTAGCAGTTAACACTGATCATCCAAACCAAACCACTGGCAACATCTTAGCATCAAACTGTTTCTATGGTGGAGCCAGCTGCAGCAAACGATTGTCCACCCAGCCAGTGCTGGAGAGCAAGTCTAACCTTACAGCCACCAGCAGAAGTGGAAGATACAGGAGACCCAGCATCCCGGGACAACAACTGAACATCAGGAGCTGTTACTTTACAGGTGACCTCCTAGCCCAAACTATCCTTTCATGGTCCACCACTTACTTCTTATCCCAAGCATGCCACCAAGACTTCTGTCTCTTCTACATTTTAACACTTCCTTTCTGATTCGTGTTCCAAAACCATGAAAATAACCATCACTGGCAATCAAGCCCCAACTTAATATTGGAAATAAGTTTTTATTTACCATTGAGAATTATTTGAAAAATATAACTTGTTCACTTTCTCTACTGATAATCTGCTTCTCAGTGAGGTAATCATTCAACCTGCATGGTTTGATATCCTATTTTTTAACTGAACTGCCAACACAAGAATAATCTACAATTCTCAAATTTTGAATGGATGTAATGTTTTCCCAGGACCAGGATGGTTATGGTTTATGTAACAAAAACTCCAAAACCTACTGGGGTTTTGCTGTTCCACAGTACATACACCACTCTGGGCTCTTTAGTTCCCTAACAAATGAGGTAAAATGACCTTCTCATTTGAAACTTCCTGTTCAAAATCAGAATCAGATTCTAATCTAATTTGTAGAGTAAGGAATCTATTTACATAAAAATAACAGATTTACAATACATCAGGGTACAGGCCAAATACCCTTACTGCCAGTTGACATTGTTACTGTTTGGCAGAAAGTTATGAAAACAGAACCTGCTGTTCAAATTTCCATATACAAGCATGATACAGAAAGATCTCCCAGGAAACACAGCACAAATGCATTAAGGTCTACTGCATTGCCTCAATTTTTTAATATAAGAAAAAAGTTTGCATCTGATTTTACAAAGACTCATCATTCCCTTAATTAACCTGCTCCCTGGTGTGCAAGGGAATCACTATTTTACGGTGCGTGTTATGCCACTCTACCAACACAATTAGTCATATTGTCCTGTACTCTGCTTCGAACGCAAAAACGTTCCTGATTACTGCCATGCAATAAGGTCATTCTGGGTAACAAATTGTCCAGAGAAGTCATCTGAATCTCTTGTGAGATGAGCAGCAGTGGAAATCTCTCCCACCAGCTCTTTCCCAAGTGCTGGCATAATTAATAAGGAACAAGCATTTCCATTTGCACTGCAACTTTTGAATATACAAAGCTGTAAATAACTGAAATAATGCTTTAACCCATTAGATCTGACAGCGCTCAAGAAAGGCGATGGTTTGGACTTCAACAAGACAAAGAATGTGCAGCCTGTGGTATTATTCAGGGTTTTGTAGCAACAGAGCAGAATGAAAAACAAGATCAGCATGCAAATGAGCTGTCTTTCCTTAGACAGAATTTACAGAAACCAGGCTAAGCGATTTTCAAATCTTTTACATTAGATCAACTTGATGAACGAAGTTTAGTCAAAAAAATGTCAGGACAGTGAATTTTTTCCTTTTAATAAAAGGAGGATTTCGTTGAAAAAATGCCCTAGGATTTCAACTAGTAAAAGTTACAAGCTAGATGTAAAAATGTTTTCTTATTTTATTTTTCTTTTTAAGGATCATTGATATTTCTGTTCCAGTCTTCCTATTTGCTGGCTACAACATAGTAGATTGAGTGAGTCCTTGGCTATGATGTACCATGGGAGACTACAGCTGTTTGAGGAACTGAACTTCATAAAAAGAGGAAAAGGATAAATATTGCAGAGCCATTTCCAAATCAGCAGTTCCCTTCTGTTGAATGAGCTTCGGAGGTTTCAGAAGTTGTGTTTTTCAATAAAAATCTGCTATATACTTCCAAAACATACATATCTAATAAAGCTTTCAACATAGTCAAAACCCGAGTTCTTTTCCTTTTCATTAGAGGGAAGCACGTTACTACTTTAGATTTGGATCTTGAAAAGCATTGCGAGTTCCAGGCTTTCACTACAGCAGCTCCATCACTCCCAGAGCCACTTCTGAACATGGAATTTCCCATCTGGTCTGGAAGAGGAGAAGCTACATGATCTTTCTCTCTCTCTTGCAGTCTGTTTTGGTGCCAAGTCATTTGTCTAGATGATCCACCTACTGATGCATTCCCTTCCAGAGTTGTCACTGTTAGGTAGATCTTAACCACATCTTCCACAATCAGGGAAAGTGCTGCATTGCCACCTGATAATGTCAGCAAGCACAACATATGTCCAGTAGTAAAGACCGAAGGAGGAACTTGGTCCTTCAGCTCAGCATTTGGTCTTACTATCAAGGGTTAAAAAAAATAATTCAGCAACTATTTGTGTATTATGCATGCTGACTCAGAGTCTGCTGATTGACAACTGCAGCAAGGCTTCCTTTGACTCTCTGCTGGGCACAATGGATGACAGCTGAGTGTCAAGTTTAATATCTAACAGATCGAGACAGAAATGGAATTGCCTCAATATCAGTCATTTCTTCACATCAGGAGCTTAGCAGTTCAGTTTCTGTAAGGGACAATAAATCTACCCGTTTGTGTAATGCACTTACGCGTTTGTTAGATTGAGGCCGAACACATTTTAACTTTGGGAAGGTTGTGGATGTTCCAGGGTTCCCAGCTGCAATGGAAAAGTCACCTGATTTTTCATTACAGAAACAATGTCTGTCAGCTAAGATGGCAACAATATATTCACTTGGATTCATGAAAAATAAAGACCATATGCCTTATTCACTGTCCTTGAGATTTAAAATATCAAGCCTTACTTCATTAAATGAATGGCAAAAATTACACACAGTTCCTAAACCAGGAATCCAGATCAATTCCAAGTTAAAACAACCGAAGTGAAACTATGTGATCAAGGCAGTTTCCTCACATGTAGAAAACACTAAAGACCTTGTTCAGAGCCTGAAAACTGTACTTTAGTAAAACCTATTTTTCTTACGTAGGAAACACTTTCCGTATTCTTTTCAGTCAACTGTCATCAAAACATCCCTTCATTATTCCCACAGAGGTAAGGAAGAAAATACTAGTGAACTAGAGATGCAACATATTAAGCATACAGAAAATGTAACATCACTTGCATGACTCCTCTTCACAACGAAAGTGTTAAACAAGAGCCCATAATTCTTTACATACAAAATCAGACTTTCAAATTCTTATTCTTATGTATAAAACAAGTTGTATTTTTTGTTTCCTTATATCCCTGTAAATGCTATCAAGGTAATAAAAAAACCTTTGAAGTGATGATACATGGTAAAAGGAAAAAGAAATTCAACAACCACCTTTTTATATGCACAATAGTCATGTGTAGCAGAATATGTTTAATGTAATCTGCATTCATCGAGGACATTAGATCAGAATTATGGATTTAAGAGCAAAGAAGGCTGGCTAGAAAAAAGCTGATCAGAGAACTTCTGCATGTTAATTTGTGAATGATCTAATTATTGTCTTAAAAAAAAAAGGCAAGGTATTAAATTCTTTCAAGAGCTATAAGAAGTACCTGCTACAGAGACAATGAGTACAGGACACAACAGCCACAAAAATGAGAGAAGGCACCTCCACACCAACCTCATAAGCTTGTTTCTGCTGTATGTAAAGTGATGCTGCACTGGGGGGGCAGAGGGGGAATAGAAGTCACTGAGGCTTATTCTCTAAGCTGAAAAAAGAAGTAAGAACAGAACGAGGTTCACCTACAACAATAGGCTGACTCTTTAAAGGCATCAATTGGAATATTGTAGTTTATTATACATGGGTAATAAAATCACCTGCTTTGAGCATAAGGAGTGATTTATAATGAAGCTGGCTTCAAAAACATTTAGGTAATGTGCCAATATGGATGAGGGAAGCAAAACATGAAATTACTATCAACATTCCTACAAAATTTTAACAACACAATTAATTAAAAAAAAAATTGTATTTGTGCTTTAGCTCTGTCAAGGATTAAAAATTAGGTACTTTAAACAGTAAAGGACACCCAACTGTTCTTAACATCCTTTCCCATAGAGGCAAAATACAAAGAAGTGTTGCCAGGAAACCTTTTTAATATGTAATTTTTCCAATTTTACTTTGTGTATATAAATGAAATTTGAGTAGCTGCCTGGATTGAAAAGTTAAATTTATCCCAATGCTGTTTCCATGCTGTTTGTGGCACAAATAAACTCATCATTCTCTTCATGCCCATGGTAACCACTGCTACCTTTTTGAGGGACCCTGACAGAGACACCACTGCAACTGTGCTAACATGATGAAGATGACGGAGACTGGAGACTTCATAAACACACTTGTCTTCACAGAGCCACGCTCTGCCTACTCTCTCTGCACAAGCTGGGTGCAACAGCTGGGAGGAGGTGGGGGAACAACAGATCAGGCATCACCAGAGACCCAGCACTGCAGACCATCAGGACAGGATTCAATGAAATCCCCAGCCTTACAACAAAGCATACAGAGGTCTGATGTGCCAGTGTCCTTAACTGTTCAGTCAGGAGAGACTTGTTTATTCTGACAAGGACCTACTAAATACATACTAAATTCTGAATCACAGAAACAGCTCTGTCAATGAGATTACTTCTAGAAAGTAATTCTGTCCATAATCCAATCTAAATTGGAGAGAGAGAAAAAACAGATAATCTAATCTATATTTCATAATGAGAAAAAAGCAAATGTAAAACAAACTCTTGTACTGGGCTGTAGCATCCTCTTCCTACAGGTGGACTGTACATCACATCGTAATGCCCTATTTTAGTAACTTAAAATTTCATAACGGTTCACATGGTGGAAGAAACTTTGTTTAGTGATTCTTACTAAAATGTAACTGTGAATGAGACAAATGCTAAAAACACTAATAAAACAGGATTTGGCAGACTTTTTGAAAGCAGAGGCGCCTATGCTGTAAAGACAGAATCTGAAATTAGCAGTAAAAGGCACGCAAAGGCAAACTCCTGACAGGCTGCTGCTCTTCTCAAACCAGTGCAACCATGCAGCAATTTAGCAAAATTAAAAGCTAATTAAAAAAGCATAGTGCATGCTTAAAGGAGATGCTGTTTAGCTCCAAAGTGAAAAGAGGACACTGTGAGGGATGCTCCATGATGAAGTGGCAGAACTGAGAACCTGTCCCTCCAGCTTTCACAGCCCCCTGTGCTGAGGAGTCTCTTTCCACCAGCAAACAATCCCATCATCAGAATAAAAAAATCCTGACAATAAACTAGACTTAGTGTCTCTGATATCTGCACTGGAGCTGCAGAAATGATAAAACACCTCAAGAGTATGAAACTGATCCTTAATAAGAAGAGAAGAGAATTTGGAAGCTTTTGTAGACCTCAAAGCTGCTGATCAGGAAAAGACTGGGAAGAAAACTCATGTAGAAGACTACAGATGACCTCAACAGATTTCTCTGCCCTTCCTCCAAGGAGGCAAGTTTGCTCTTCTGGCACTGCCAGAGCTTGTGAGCTCGGGAATGACTTCACCAAGGAAGATCTTGGTGTTAGTGCACACAAGGAAGCAGCTGCTTCTGTTTTCTGTGCGGGAAGGTCTCTTCCTTACCACTGGGGACAAACAATGATTTTCTCCACTGCAAAGGAGAAGGAAGACAGCAATTTTCTGTCAGACAACCCCCTGGCTCACAAGTCATGCTTGTTTACATATCCTTTAAAATCTGTTCTGATTTACTCTGCACAGAAAGGTGTATATACTCTGCATTTCAGATTTCCTATCCTGTTTGTGTTGCAAAACCTTTGGAATAACCCACACAAACAGACAGTCCTCTCCTAAATAAACCCTTTTAAGATTTCAAGGTTTTTTACCAACCTTTTCCTTTAAACCAAAAAAGGAAGAAAAAAAAAAAAAAAAGCCAAAAGCGTGTGGGAAACTTTTATGAAATAAACTTCCATAAGGCCTGCTGTGCTGGCTCAGCAGCTGGTTAATTTGAATTCCAGGTATGTACTATGTAGGGTTTTTTTGGAAATGCTGGCAAATCAGAAAAGCAATGCTCCTTTTGGATCATAAAGCTGGCTTTATGGTCTTTTTGAAGACAATAAAACCGGCTCAGTTAACACACACAAATTCCTACCAAGTGTTGCACTGTCCAAGCTCACTGGCACAGGCAAAGCTACACCATTGCATCAGGGTATTTAAGGGCTTAAAGCTGCCATTCAGCTGCAGACATTATTTAAGTAATTAACAGACCAAGTTTCTGCATCTTCATATGAATCATGACAAAAATAACAAGAACATAATTTTTAAATAAAATAAAATGACATTTCATCACTATATATTTTTTTAACTACAACTGAACAAAGCAGCACATACTGGATCGCATCCATTCCGGATAAGGATCATCACTGCACCAGGATCTGACCCAATGGTTTTTACTGAAACCAAGCCATGTCTTCCCAGAGCAAAACCCCACTCCAAAGCAGTGATGAACACTTTACTTCTCAGATACTGGAAACCCTTTGTCTCTGGCATGGTGCGACGTCGCAACACACTGGAGGAACAAGTGTGCCTCATTACAACTCCACAGAGGGACTCGCCATTCCTTACGCACAAGGAAGAGCAGACACACAGCAAATTGACATGTGCCACTTATGCGACAGAAATACATCCACAGTGGAGAGGAAAGCTGTTGTACTAAGGCAGACAGAATATTATAGCTGGGCTAGCTGAGCTGCTGAGCTCACTGTCTGAAAAAAAAAGTTGTATTGTGATTTTTTTTTTTTCCTCACCTAAAAATCCTGGGGAGGTAACCTATGCTGAGACCTATATATTAAGCCTGGTGCTCAGCATCACAGAACACCACGATGCTAGAATCCAATCAGATCATTCAGAAGTTTGCCAATCTTTATTTTGCTAGCTAAGGTCTTGATCTTGTGATAGTCTCGATTTTGAATAGATTCATGCAGCCACACGGAGCCCAATGAAGCAGTGGGTATTTCGTCAAGCTTTTTTAAGCAACCATTTGTTCAATCTGCAGTAAATGAAGGCAGCCAGTCATGCTGCCATTTGAAGAATGTGTAGGTCCAGGTGTTACAATATTTCTGAAACAGTGAGGGTATTAATAATGAGCTCCAATTGTGTTTGGTATATGTGGTGGATTATAAGAACACTCTTCCTGGATGTCTAAATACCCTGCTGAATTCTACACTGAACCTTATCAGGATTCCCATATCAAATCACTTTTTAAAATGTCTAAGCTTATCACTAAAAATCCATTTCAAGTGATTCAGTTTCAAGTGTGCCTCCTACAAAAAATGACACAGCATGAAGCTTGGTGTATTCATTCCAAACAGCAGTATTTTGCTGCTAAAAGAGCAAGAGTTTTATACTTCTGACTATCCTTCTGAGTCACTGGAATAGAACAAGCAAGCAGAATGAAATACTGAAGTCTCTCAGTAGTATAGAAATATGTTTTTCCCTAAAAATGGAGGAAGTATCAGCCTACTTCTGATGGAGACACTGCTATAAAAGCAGCCAAGACATTTTAAGTGGGATTGGGGCATAATCCCAGGGAGATACTCATTCTCATCCAGACGACAGTAAAATCAATGGGGAGCCTATGGCTGAATACAATCTGTATGCTCCACAGCAGCCTAGCAAACTAGCACATCTCACTCCAGAGAACTTCGGAAGTTCCCAGTGAATTCTTCGCTAGAGCATCTACCCATCTTCCTGACACTTTCTTCACCCATTTCCCTGCAAGTCCAGTAAGAGGAATGTGCTCATTTTCCCTGACACCACAAGGTACGTGCCCAAATGTAGAGATAAGAAGCGGGTTTTGAAAGAGTGCGGAATGCTGAGATGCTCAAATTTTCTGAAATTTGGGAACTATGCAATTTAACCATTTATTGCTGTTGCATTTATTTAGCAGTTGTGGTTTTAACAATCAGCTGGCAGGTGGCCTAAGACTTTGCATTTTACTTGTTTAAATGAAGGTGAAAGCAGGTGTCACTCAACTGGAAGAGGCAGCTGCACTCCCAGCTTCAGTGAACCCATTTGTTTGCTTTGACATTAGTGCACTCAGTAACTGCCCGTGACTTCTGAGCTCTCAAAAACATAAGGCAGGAGGGATTAGGGTATACTCATCTTCTGTCTCCATTTAAACTTCCTCTAAGACACGTGCAGGGCAGCTGCAGTGGCAGTCCTTGTTCTTTGCACCCTCACTTTTGGGCAAAAGAGAACTACTTCCCTGGAGCTGCTGGAACTGCTCCTCTCTACTCACTGGAGAAGGGAGCTGCGAGGACCTGGCAGGACTTGGAGATTATAATGCCTACAGCTCCAAAAGGTTATTGAGGGGGCTTGTGATGAAATGATCAGTGATGAAGTGTGATGAACGAATGAAGGCAAATCATCAAAAAAATGGAGCTGTGTAACACCTGCATATCACATTCTGCTCTTTTTCAGAAAAAAAACCCAAACACCACCCTCCCACCCCACCCCCCCCAAAAAAAAAAAAAAAAAAAACAAAAAACCAACCAAACAACAAACTGGGGGGAAATGGATAAATAAATAAATAGGATATGCAAATACAGAAAAGAAAATTTACACAGACACATGACAAATTGCTTCAGTACCACCAGTAGTCAATAATGATGGAGAGGAAGAGACATGCTGGAGTTAACAGTTTCTTATCCCTCACTTCCAATATATTAAGGACCACAGAAATGCATGGCCTGAAATATTGATGACACAAAGGCTGAAAAATTATGGGGGATCAATCAAGGACAAGAACAGTAACACCAGCTACATTAATTCTTTAACATAAGCAATGCTGCTATTACAATGCAAATCGGAGGTAAACTTTAAAGATCTTACTAAATTAGTAGAAAGGCAGATGTTAAACCAATGAAACAAGGGTAACTACACAAGTTATCAGAGAGAAAAATCAACCTCTCAACAGTGTAGGCACAGCTGATCTCTTGGACTATGTGAGGAATGCAGATGAGCAGCATGAAGTTATCATGAAGCTTGTTAAAAGGCTGCAAAAGTAACAAAACCATGAAAGCATTAGCAAGAACAAGATAATATAAAGCAAAAGTGGTAGGAAGGTGCACTGAAAGTACATTTTACTGAAAGTAAATGAAGCCCAGAGAAAAGATGACTCTAGTAGGAACAGGTGTTTCACTATCTGTAGTTCTCAGCTACATTCACTAGTCTGATGATTATTTTTTTTTAAAGAATAGGGTACTGCAGGGATTTAATGAAAAGCTCCACAGAACAAACAAAAGAGGATTTGCTCTTGCTAGTTATTACCCTGCTTTGAACTGCTAAGCAGTTGATAAAGTGATATGATGCCGTGAGGTCAACAGGACCTCATCTCTGCCCCTCCCTTTTCAAGAGAAAGGACCAATACTAGTACATTCTTAACAAGCTGGTCCAGTAGTACAGCAATGTTATTAACCAAGTATCTCAGTCTTGAGACCAAAGCAGACTATACCAAAATGCCCAGGATCTCCAACATCCAAATTATTAAGGGCTCTTTTAAAGTAATTAGGGCAACATGTTGTATGGATGCACACCAAGATGAGTCATGAAGAATAACTAACAGATTGACAAAATCCCTGGCTGCATTCCGTTTGAATTTACTTGAAGGGCCAGTTCAGCAACACAAAGTTTATGCAACTTCTCTTTCTGAGAAAAGTGCAATTACCATCTATTGTAAAACAATTATATTCAGGAAACACACAAACCCACCCCACCACCCCAAGCATACATGGTTTAAATCGAAAATGAGTTAAAATGCAAATAAATCCCTTTTGAAGAAGGGAAGTAACTGGAGAATATTTTCCAATAACTTTAAAGTTAATTGAGCAAGAGTTATTCTAAAAACATAAACACCTCTCTATGACACAGCAAAGTTTAACCACATTGAAAATTTACAAGGTCAATTGATTTCTCACCTATCAAAAGATACAGAAATCCAACCATAAATTTTCAGTGCAATTAAGTAGGTGCCCAAAAATTTCCTTTGATTTCTCCTCTGGGCATAATCATCATCAGGGCAATTATATTTACGTGA
Source organism: Falco naumanni (assembly GCF_017639655.2). Taxonomy (NCBI): domain Eukaryota; kingdom Metazoa; phylum Chordata; class Aves; order Falconiformes; family Falconidae; genus Falco; species Falco naumanni. Next base: position 37,846,603 of record NC_054057.1, read on the forward strand.
GAACATACATACTGCCTCATACTGCACTCTGTTGAAGGTTTACCTTATGCTGTTCTGCTCAATCACTGACACGTTTGAGAGTTTACACCACAGCTATTTTGATCATGTTGTGCCCCAAAAAAGCACCATGAAGAATTCTCATTATGTTCTCACAAAATGTATTATTAGCTCTCTCCGATGTCCTCAGAAACAGACCTCAGTTGCCAGAAGTACTGCTCCACAGGGATATACATGCACACTCTAAAGACAAAGAATGAACACAGGACATTTTTCCTCCTGTAACTGACAGCTAGAGAATTCAGTTTTGCCATGGCCTCCAAGTTATTTTAAATGGAGCGCTCAGAAGACTGGGGAAGGAAGAACCAATGCAACAGGAATAAAATGTTACATTGTATACTTCAGAACCTACTCCATTTCACACTTAAACAGTTGAGAATACCTCTCATTTTAAGATCATAGTCAGGTGATTCTCCTACTCTCAATTCCTGTATAAGTCCTCTTTCTTTGGACATTTTTCTTATGAAGTAGAATGTATTCCATTTCTTAGCCTTTCTTCCTTCCTTCTCCTACTTAATAATACTGATTTTGTCCAGTACTTTTCAACTTAGTTTCAAACTAATGCAGCTATTTTTCTATTGGTGACTTTTCACTAACAAAAAGAGAGTAATAATAAAAAAAAACAATTGGAATCAAAAATTCAGGGGAGATGCGTTCCTTCTTATTTTCTCTATGCAAGTCATGTAAGTAATGACAACACACAAATAGTGGACACACAAATTGTGGGACAGCATTTTTATATGCATATTTAGAACGCAGACGAGATTATACAAATTTTTCAACATATGTCAAAATAAATGCCTACATTATTTAACCATAGCCATTTAATGAACTAGAAAAGCAGCTGTCCTAATCAAAGTGGATTAATGTTAGCCCTTGAAAACCTGAAACCACTTGAAATCACTAAGCTTATCTTAAAATTTACATTTAGCTTATAGAAATATATTGAGGATCAGCAGCTTGTGTAAATGGCAGTGATAGTTGAAAACACTCAATCTTATGGCAAGGGCTCAGCATCTTGCTAGATTTATACCTAGTCTAGGGCACTGATTTAGGAAACACTAAAACGGGCATTAGAGTCTATTTTCTTCAAATTAGGCCTCTTGCAAATGGTACCTCAGGCATGTGCATGGACTGAAGGGGATGTTTCCCCCAGATACCACGACAGATAAAGCTATATACTTTTACCAGTTCTTAAGAGGGCAGAAGAAATCAGTTACTCTTCTTGAAGTCTTTCAAGAAACGTGTGCAGACAGGTAAGGCATATCAATCTTATATTCTCATAACCTGTCTGTAAAATCATCACCTAAAACTGCCTCACGCTGATTTTTAGACATTTTCAACTTTAAGGATGCTTGAACTTCAGTTACACATTATAAACAACAATTTTGGCAATCAAGATGCACTTCAGAAAACTCGCTTTTGGCATGTGATGAGCAATTCAGACACAAGTAAAAGAGGAAAGGGAAAAGAGAAGATTCAAGTATATTAAACATTGTTCCTTTATTTACAAAATGGAAAGAGAAAGCAATATTTGATATTTGATGTCTGATCATTTATTATCTTCCCTAGTAAATAAAGCCAGCATATCAGAGCAGGTTTATGAATGGGCCTGTACTTTTACGCAGCACTATTACCTTACAGCCTAAGTTTCTGGATAACAGACCAATACTTTTGTTCAGAATGAGCTTCAGCTCCATTTGTAATATGAACAAATTGCCTACAACTCCATTTCTGTTCAGTGTCACCTGCATGTGTGTACAGAGAAAGATTTCACATCGGAAAAACCCCCTTTCTATGGTATATGGGGCCAAGAAGGAAAGTGCCTGCAAAGACGTACACCAGAGTAAGTAAACAGAGCTGCACTGATTTACACCAGCTGAGTCTCAGCAAATGTATTGCCTGTAACCACTCTCCTGAAGGCCAGAGGCAAGCCTGGAAAAGAAACAATGCTTCTTTATAATTATAGCCCATTTCTCATCAGCAACTGAAATATGGCAGATACTAAAGAAACATTCCGATTCCAAAGAAAACCACAAAGCCATTGTTTTCCACTGAACCATGTCTTAATTTGTTTTCTTTTTCTGATAGCCAATTAGTCTTCATGTTTTGCACTACCAAGCTGATAATAAGCCAAGCTCTTGCTGTCCTAGCCACGCTCAGGGCTTTTGTCGGAATTAGCTAGCTTCTTACAAGCAGAAGATGACACCTATGTGCATCAGGTTGTGTGACTGGCTGACATCCAGCCAGCCCTTGAAAGTCAAGGATGGGGTTACACATTCACTTATTATTCCCCTCCTCCTCTTCCCTCCTGCTACCATCTGGTACTTCCTCTGGCAAGTGCTGATGGTATACTGCTGGGTATTTTTATTACTTTAAACATGGACAAATGGGAGGTTACGTGTCCCCTTTTCTAAAAGAAATGTTAACAGAATGCAAGCTATAACTTCAGTATTTTTAAAAGCCTCCTTTTCCTGACACACATAGGCAATATTCCTCAAGTAAATTTCCTACATTTTCGAAAGACTGCTATTTTAAAATCTTAGCCCTAGTTTGTTCATCCAATACCATATGGGTTTAATGATGTAAGGCAAAGAACAACATGGACTATGGCTACTTGGACATGGTGAGGACAGGAATACTTTATAAGAATGCAAATTAGTATCAAATACCTTGTGCTCTGTTGTAAGGAAAACATGTATATGCAGTGATACAGAAGACAATACAGCACAGAGAGCTAAAACTGAGCTGATGCTCCTTAAAAAGAACCAAAAAAATTTCAAAATCCTTTACAAAGCATGAATACATAGAAGATTTGCTTGTTTTTTAAAGATCATTTTAAAGATTTCATCTCATACTTGCCTAGTTTAGCATTACCTCCATTTAAAGTTTGGCCTAAGACATAAAGACCAGAAAGATACCTTATAAAAGGTATCAGTGCAAAACCTGCAGGGAACTGCAGTAAAATACTGAGTAAGTGCTAACACAATTTCAATGAGAAGACCCACAGGTAAAGAACCTGCTATTTATTTAATTAATTTCAGTGGTGCTGAAGAGGAGTGAAATGTATTCCGTACCATTATAATAAAGCAAAGCTGAGGTAAATTCATTAGCAGGATATAATACATTCCACTTCTCTCATTCTGCTTACATGCTGTGTTAGAGAAGACAGAACTCAGCAGTCAGGTTTCTACTTACTTAGTTTCAAAAAACCCCCTAGTTTCCTCATGAAGTTATTGGTGGGAGGAATAGAGACAGATATGGGAGGAAAATACAATCTGTGTTTCCCCCTCTAGGCAAGAACTATCTATTTTACAAAAATGAAGACTTTTTCGCCAACCAGATTCATCATCCACAACATATAAGGTACCATAGATACCATGCCTACACAAGATAAAATTTCAGCTCAGGTCCAGCCTCACAAACACATCCCATCAGAGATGAACCAGCTGTGATTCAGAGCCAAAGTATTTACCAAGTGACAGAAGAACATGTATTAAATAATGAAACAGGGATAAAAAACCAATAAATTTTGCTAAATAACTCATTACACAGGTGAACTTCAAAACCCAATAGTTAAAAGTATTCCTCCCTTGGGTTTAGCATTGCTAGCTTCCAGAAAGTTAATAACACAATGTACTAGAAAGCACGGTTCCTTTGGGTCCATTCTAAGCTTAAACAAAAGTGAGGCCTGTTAATATGTATTATTTCAGGCTTTAGAGGATGTCAGTGACATGAAGCAAACCTTCAGATACAGAACCACATGAAGAAAGCTCCACAGCTTCACAAAGTCCTGTTAAAATTAGAGCTGCGGAGGAAACACTATTAGCTTGCATTACATGATACAAGACACTTCAGGCATGTAGTCATATATATATATATATGTATATATATATAAAAAAAGAAAAATATTGCTAGCCTTTTAAATTTTCAGTAACTGAAGTAGCACTTTCACTCCCATTTAGAAGCAAAATGCCATTTTTCATAGTTACCTGAAATTGCAAACGCATGCGAGTCTTTGCTGTACAGCTCCATGCAGAAAGCTAGCATTTCTGGCATCACCCTTTGGCATACCAGACTGCTGGGCTCAACAAATGGATACTGTTCTCTTGTAATTACTTTATAATACTGTGCATTATGGCACCCAACAGAACAGTAGCATCCAAGACCAGAGAGAAGTCCTCAGCTTTTTGCAATATGCATGTTAGGAAAGACAGAAGCTTCTGGCTGCAAACTCCCACTCCTGCTGCACCACGTTACCTGCAGTGTGAGGCTCCTGCAGCATGCACGCATCCCTCCGTCACGTTCACAGAGTGAATGCCCATTTATAGATAAACCAGGAGTTAAATACCATTGCCTTGCCTGTGCAGAGATCTACAAACTACCAGGAGAACTCTTTGTACATTATTCTTGCAGTGAAATATAATTTTCAGTGTAGTTGGCAACAAGACTGCAGTTCAGCCAACGCACAGATTATTCCCTTAATCCGGAAGGCTTCAGAGCCAGGGAAGAAGATTCACTTTGATTTGTAGTGCCTCTCAGAAACCTCATGTAGAATGGAAAAGACAAAAATACCGTCCCACTTAAAAATATTCTCTCCAGAAGAAAAATTAAGCTAGCACAAGAAATCAACTCTGATCTGGTTTGAATCTGTTAAGAATGGCAAGTATAAAAGCACATCTTTGTATCAAAATCAGAGCTATACCCAAGTTGGTACCTGCAGTGTGGCTCAGAGTAAGGCACGCACAGCCATACTGCACTCCTCTCAGCGTAAGCAGCTTTAACACTCAACTAGTTCATGCTCATCATCACCAGATCCAAGGAATTGTCAATTCTCCCCAGCACAGGGCTAGCTTGAAGGCATTTGGTGAGGCTTTTACTTCTAGACATAATTAAAGCTTATTTATAATGGCAGGTTCTCCTTGATATAGAAAACCTCAAAGTTTGCATCTAGAGAAATGTACGCTAATAAATGATCAACAGGAATAAACTACTGACAAAGATCTTAGCTACTCCGTATCAGAAGCCAAATGATACTTCCCAATTTTGTGCAGTTCTGTTTTGATTCAACAGATTGCCTCACATATTTTTCCTGTTACCATGATTTTACTGTTCAACATGTACTTGAACAAAGCTTCACCCTCTCTTACACACATATTACAAGACTAAATAGAAATGCTGAGATTGCTGTATAAGATTATTGGTCCATCAGACCTAGTACCTTGCAACAAAAACCTCAAGCTGCTTGTCTCAGAGAATGGCAAAACCAACAGTTTGCTGGATCTTCTCAGTTGTGCTGAAAATGATGGTGACACATCACTAGTTTGATACTTCAAGGCAAAAGACATGTGATTTCCATTTATTTGGTAAGTACAGTTTTTTTAAGAGATTATTCACACTTTTAGTATAGGTGGGAAAAAGAATTCCTATTATCAGATCCAAAGTGTGTCAACAAAAACTTGTAGTTTTGCTCATTCATCAACATCTCTAAGTGTTGGTCCAATTCTGAGAACATATTCTGGTTTATAAACCCTTGCTATTTTCTTGAGGTCTATCACAAGAGTGGAACCTGAGAACACTTACTACAGACAGCTGCTGTAACAGAAATGGAGAATCAGTGTATATTACCATCTAAAAACCCACATATGTTTCAATCATTAGAAGTCAGGAAACACAAACTTAAAGAGAAAACTTCTTAAGCAAAACTAAAAGAGCAATTTCTGTTCTTAAACTATTAAACACAACCCCTTAATGGAGCCATTATTAAACATAAATAAATATCAGTCGTAAAGAGGAAGAAATGTGGTTTGCTGGGTTGCATCTACTCTTACTATGTAAATATGTAAAGAATCGAACAGCCGTTTATGAATTTTAAACTGTTATTCGCATTATTCACTTTTCCTGGCTATTATTTCTTTAAATTTTCTGACTTTCCTACTACAATGTAATTGATTCCCTAAAAGCCTCAAGCTGCAACATGGACTCTTACATGCTTATAGATGGGTAGCTATGACCAATAACGACAACAGATATGACACATTAATATATATACCTTCTGTTGCAAGTTGTGTATTTTAGAAGAGGACTACAAACCCAAAAGGATTAGCATCAAGGTCGACCGTATTTCACCCCATTTTCAGAAGACTACCCCTTGTTCCAAGAAAACCATCACTGTTGGATGTTGAAAATGTGAACTATAGGAAGACTTCATGGAAAAGTCTTCTATTGCTTGATCTGTTCCTTTCACCACTGTGTAAGTGCTTATGGTGTGGGAGTTAATTGTATTAGTTATCTGGTGTAACAACCTGATTAATTCTGTACTTCAGCACTATTAGGTACCACACTATGCACAATTCACTGGAGAATGGATGAATTTAATCCTTCTGTTCAAATACAGAATCCTTCTGTTCAAATACAAGAATAATCCTTTGTTTTATAACTTTTAAATAGATAACTTAAATTCTTAATGATGCCTAGAGTACATTAGGAAGGCACTCACTGAAACTATTTAGCTAAGGGTAAATAGACACTTCCATTAGAAAGCCTAATTAATTGGGATTTAAAAATTAACTCTGATTTACAATGGACCATAAAACTCTCCAGTCCAAAATTTTATCTTTTTATTTGAAGGTTTGTAAAAGATCAAATTAAAAAAACAGTATCAAGAGATTATCCTTTGTTATTTCAACACCGTTCTCAATATTTGCAGCTGCAGAATTTTTAAAAATTGGCAGGCCTCAAAATTCATCCTGGGGTGTATTTAACTTGGCAGTCTGACACACAAATAATTGAAGGATAGGGAAGAGAAAGAAAATGAGAATATACAAAAGGCATACAAAAATAGGTTTATATAATACACCTATCACTATCACTTTTTGCACTATATCAGAAAATCTCCTAGGATATAGTGCAAAAATGCCCCATTAAAGAAAGCACTGAGTTCTGCTGTTAGAAATCTATTTAATTTTAATAGCAAAACCATTCACTAAAAATTTACCACAAGAAATGAGATGAAGCCCCAAAGAAGAATTTATTGTTTTCAAAATTTCAGGTTCTATAAATGAGGACATTTCTTCCCAATAAAGAGAAGCAGAATAATTTAAAACTGGCCCAGAAGTTGCTAGCTTAAAATACACAAGCTGTTGAACAAATGAAGCAATTAGTCATGTCACAGGAACTGCTCAGAACTCCTCCTTGTGTACATTGTGGCACAGCTACTTTTCCATAGCACAGAATTTTCAGGGTATTAGCCAAACAGGCAGAATAACAAAATATTTTACAGAAAATAAGATTTTTTTTATATCACAATCAAATAAGGTCTTGGTTTAGAGAGATACTTTTTTCTGAGTCATTCCTAAAAGCACTTGCTAAATTCCCTGAAGTCCCAACAAAAGATATACAGTACAAGCAAGTCTGAAAGAATGAACACCAAATAAACACATTATGAAAGACTTTCTTTCCCTCTCCATGGGCCAAAAAAGAATCCCAGATAAATCCTCTGTATTTGAAATAAATGGCTACTAACAAAATACTTTCTAAAAGCAAGGGTGTGCTTGGGCATCCATTCTAAATTTGTGGTCAGAAGCAAAACAGAGATTGCCAGGTTGAGGGAAGAAGCTGCTCTTGCAATACTTTCCCTGATGGCCACCCTACAGTACCAGGAAGCCACTTTTGCTAGTATCTGGGTGAGCAGTGGCTTCCTTGAATAAACCCACTCCACAACAGCACAGCTCCCAGCAGGCATAGGGGCAAATGAAAACCTTTTATCAAAGAACCAAGAAAAGTTGTTCCTGAGCCTTTTGAAAGGGAACTGCCAAACCCAGAGTACAATGGGAGAAAGAGCAAGTAAAAAAATCCACAAAAACCAAACCGCACACTCCCACCTACCCCCCAAAAAACCCCAAACCACAACCCTGGAAAGAAAACCATGTAAATAATGGTTTATGCTCAATATAAATTACCTCTTCTTTCACTCCCAATGTGGGTTGTGTCATCAGTGCCTATAAGCTACCCATATACCCTATGAAGGGCCCAACCAGGCTGCAGAAGCAGTAGTCAAGGACGCCTGTTGAACTTGAGTATGATTTCTAATTTCCCATTCTGCTTCTCATCTCACTTCCTATTTTACTTCTCCTTTATATGTCTATGTCACAAAAAATTCTTGCCATTGGCATTACAATATTAGCATAATATTAACAGAACACCAACCAGAGTTATCGTTTTTGATCACTTGCAAAGTCAAGATTACAAACTGGCTGTATTTCCATTGCCTTACATTTGGAAAGCTTTTTTCCAAAATTGTATAAAAACCTTTTTGTAGATTTTTAGAAATATTAATTGAAAAAAAAATGGATCTGAACTTATTACACAGTCTTCAAGAACATATCAAGTAAATTGTATCTAGCTTGTGGACTAGGCTTCTGATCCTTGGCTCTATCAGTGATTTAATTCCTGACACAAAGAAATATATGAACATTTATCAATCAAACCTTTGTTGTCTTAGGCACATTATTTCAGCAATAAAGAACTCACCAGAAATATCCTTTCAAGTTGATCCTGAATGTCTTTCATTCCCGGAAAAGCAGCGACCCCTTGAATCATTTCTACAAAGATACAACCCACGCCCCTATAGAGGGGGGGGGGAAAAAAAAAAAAAGAAGAAAGTATGCAATGTTAGAAAGATTTCTTATAGATTAAATAGCCAGCAACAATATTTTTGAACCCATTACCAGTATTTAAATAATATTTATTTATTTCTTAAAATCAGTGCCAGGCTGAAGGAGAAGCATGTGCATTTACTAAAACTGGTGTGTACATACAAATCCTTTTCAGGTGGCAAGTACAGAGGTAGCTGGAATACAGTTGATAGCTGCTGAGACCAATAAAGGTGCAGCAGCTGCTCTCTGTGCAAGTGCTTCCTGAGCAGCACACTCATGCCCCCAAATAAATTCTGGGGACATGGGAATAGCAATGAGATATGGGAAAAGACGAATGGGGACAGGACTACGGCATGGAGGCACACTGGAAGGGCTTGGCACTAGCAGAAAAATCTGGAAAAAGATGAGTAAAAAGGAAAAAGAAATGTGACTGCTCACAGCCACTGAACTAAGCTACTGCAGATGATTTCTGGGATGGGCTTGCTTAGGCTTTCTTCTCCACTTTTCCAGCATGAAAGAAGGAAGCTCAACGCCCATAGCTGTGGGGGGTTGCTGACACCGTCTCCCAGAAGCTCTGGCTGAGAAGTGCTGCAACAGGCTGAGCAGCCATGGGCTCCCTGCTCTCCCCACCGCAACAGCCACCTCATGACAGCCCCTGTCTCTGGTCTGTCACACAAGGCTCTTCACATGAGTCTCCCTCACCCCATTCAGTTAAGCCACTGGCAGAAGTACTAGGGAATCAGAAGGGAAAAAATATCTGGTACATACTAACTACAACAAAGAGAATGGATTCTCAACAGCTGAGGAAAGTTTCTGTGACTAAGCCCAAATTTCGGATAACCTGAGGACTTCCTGCATCTGAAAAGTAAAACAAATTACAAACTTGCATTTGAATCTTTTCTGGATGAAGAGAGTTCACGAACTGCTTGTTCCCCCAGAAAAAAACAAAACAAAAACAAAACAAACAAAAATTAAGGGAAAACATGCCCCTTGGCTACCAACTGGATGCAGAATTTGATTATGTATTTTAATTCATTCAATTACATTTCTCTACATACATTTTTCTACATCTTCCACATGCAGACACCTACATATGTTGTACAACCGTCTGTGTAAGTAACCACACCAAAAAAAATCTTCACCCAAAGCAAATGCCAAATCAATAACCCAAAATATGTTTCAAAATGAACGCAGAATTTGCAAAACTACCTACAGTACCACCTCTACCTGAAATTGTGAGTTGTGTTTCTCTGTCAGCAAATCCCAGTGATAACCTCTAATTTAACTTTGTTTTTAGAAGTAAATTATTTGGAATGTAGTAATTACATACCTTTGCTTGTGCATCGTGATGATGCATTCAGAAAGTAGCATTTAATTTTAGGCATATGTGTGCATATATTGGTAAGAAAGTGGTTCTAGAATAAAACAACTTAATGAAAATAGATTGCATATTTTCATTAAGGCCGGGGATGAGTATTTATAGATGCCACTTAACTAAGACTATTGGCAGACAACCCATACTTTACTCATCTCTGAAGGCTTTGACCCCTACTGAATAATGAAATAATTTTATGTTCCAGGACAATGAGAGCTGATAGCCAAATTTCTTGAAGAAGAAAATTATACATGTATCACTATTTTCTAATTCTACATCCCAAAGCATAGATATACCAAACAAAGTTTCTCCTTAGGCATTGAAAAGTGGAAAAAAACTTTGGAAAGCACAGTTCTGTTCAAATTTTAGAAAAACTCAGGTGTTTATAAAAAGAGGTTAAAATTTATGTTCTATATGCGTCTGCTCATTACTGAGTGAACTGAATTGATTAAACTGCCATTCATCATTTAGTCTGGTCAGTGCTTCATTAGGCACAGATAGGCACAATATATCTTAGTCACATACTTATAAACAGTATCAGGATCTGAGGCAAGGAAAAAAATCAAGATTTCAGTCAGAAGCCATTTATTCAAGATGAGAAATAAAACAATTGAATTTACACTAAAGAAAAGAGGATTAGAGTTCTATTCTTGCAACCAGAAAACAGGCATTTGATTAAACCAGTGTATCATTTGAGGTCATGTACTGCTATCTACAAAGAAACTTCAGCTCATTGTTTGAACAGAAGTGTTGTAAAGGTGTCAGGAAGATTTAGCTGAATTTTAAACTATTTCACATAATCTATTTACAAAATTTTCCACTTTTAGTGGGTCTGAAAAGTCTGAGCCAAAAATCAAGGAAGAACTGTAAACAACACTATTGAAGAAAAATCTCCTGTTTTGAAAGAAAAATAGTGTAACCTAGTACTCCATTTAGTCACACACTGAAATGAGCATGAAAGAGTACTGCAGTTAAATAAACAGCTAATACAAAAATCAAAAGGTTATTAAAATCATTGAGGAGAGAAACATAAACAACCTTCAAGGTCTGAGCTGGAGGACTGCTGTTCCCTTTGGCCCACCTGAAAATTAAGCTTATCTTGGTTTCAAAGGTTATCACATTGAAGAATAAGTCCATAGAAAGAGAAGATTAAATAAATACTTAAAAAAAATAGCAAGAAAAAAAAGTATGACATTGAACTGATAGGAAATACGCAGCCATTAATAGCACATAAAGGCTTCAAGATGGCTGGATGGTATTTTAGACATCTTAGTGGTATCGGTGAATTTTAGGCTCACAGCAAATGGAAACTGAGTATATAACAGGTTCCCTGAATCACAAACCATAAGTGCACACATACAGAGCATGAAAAGAAATAAAGCCTCTACAAGGCCTTGAAACTTAGTCCTGTTTTTTAGACCTCACAAATGATTAAACAGATTGGAGGTATTTTTGAGCAAAGCAAAAATTATTTTCTTACTTGAACAACCAGTTTGTAAGGAAAATTTAAGAGAATAATGCCATTCTTGGCTACAAGAAAACACACAGGGACTGGGAGAACGTGATGACTCTGTATTTAGAATTATGCAAAATGAAAGACAGGGAAGAACTGATTAGGATTTTAATAGTTCCCAGAACTGTAGATAAATCCAAGTGTAACTAGAAATAGCAGAATGCCTTTAGGAAATAAAAATTTTAGGGTGATCATTAGAGAAATATACTTTAAAAATGTGCTATACCCCAGCCTCCCAATGGACTTGAAGCTTCACAGTTACAACCGTGTAAAGCTAGACAAGCTGAAACACAAATATTCTTCAGGGAACAGACTTGCATTAACAGTAGGGTGGGTACAATGATCTCACAGATCATCCCATCTCTAGTTTCTATGATGCAAAGATTATTTCTTGAAATATGAAATACAATAAATTAACTTGGCTTTAATGTGCATACCTCTCCAAGGGTATGTTATGTATGTATAATTTGTGCACACTGAACATACAATGACATTTTTAGGCAGCACTTGAGAAATAATTTGTGACAAAAGAACATTAGCCTAACATATTTCAGTGTACTCAACTCAGATTTTCCTACTCTCTTTATAGGACTTTTGATTTTGAATAAATAAGCCAAATCCTATGACTTCGTTCAGAAATCTTTCCAATGGACAGCACAGGATAACTTGCAAAGTAAAAGTGACAGCCATTTAATGTTGAAATGGGTGGCTTACCCTCTGATGACAAAAAGCATGACTAAACCTATTGATGTATTGATGAGACCATATGCGGCCATACCATCTAATACTGCTCTTCTATTGTCCTGCTTAATTTCCTGGGACTCTGGCTGTCACTATACAGCCTTTATATGGCGTAAGAGTTAATAGCAACAGCTAAATGAATTACTATTGCATTTGAATTGACATAGTAAATGAGCCTGTAAAAATGAAGTTGGATGCCTCAGGAAACAGCACCTTTTTTTTTTTTCTTCTCTTCTCCTGCACAGCTTTTATAATTCAAGAAGGTATTCCCTTAAAATTAACTTGCTTACTGGTGGGTTCATTTTATATTTTTGGTTTAAGAATACATTCTTGTCTCTGTATAACAAAAATCCTTATTGCAACAAGAAGAATCTCCAGCCTATCTGTACTTGAATACTGTAAAAAACAAACAAACAAACAAAAACCAAAAAGGACAACAACAACAACAACAACAAAAACCCACATAAAAGCTTTGGTGAGGTATAATCTATAAAAGATTGTGATGATTTTTTCCTGCAGCTAATATTTTGATTTTTCTTTATGGACACATAAAAGAGACTACAAGCACACTCTGAAACGAGGAGTTATTTCAAAACCAAGTTTTAGTTTGTACTTAAATCAAGATTATAGAAAGACTATATGCTTACTATGTATGTCTCAACTTTCTGTCCTGAACAGATCTGCTTTCTAGCAGGCTCAGTGCAAGTGATACTATTCAACATGATCTTCCTAATGAAGACCTATGCTGGGCCTTCACATAAGGTTTCTATCTGGACATGAAGCCTGTTTCCAGCATGCAGGATTTGGCTTCAAAGCAGGAGAAGGCATTTTGTGAAAAGCAATTGTTTCCAGCAATCCTTCTGGGGAAATTTCTGGAATTCAGAGGAACAGTTTGAGTTTTCATTCAAGTTTCCCAAACTACAATTTGTAATGTTAAATATATAAGAATTTTAAAAAACAAAACAACCCCCCCCCCAAAAAAAAAAAACCACCACCAAAACCACCCACCCCAAAAAACACACAGACATCACCACCCCCCAAACCCTGACTAATTGGTTTTTTTATGGATTTGTCACCAAGAGGTAATACTGGAACCAATTCCACAAATTCCACTAGTAATATTCAACATGCTGGAAGGGCACAAAGATTTTTATCTGGTCTGATTTGTTCAGAAAAAAAGTCACATTCTTACATGATCCTGTGTATGAACAGAACTAAGAAAACAAATTTTGGGGGCAAGGAATGAAAAGCAAGGGACTTTTGTCTCTTTAATTGACCAGAATCTGGTTTAATTCTGCAGTGGCACACTACCAGAATACCCACAGATGCTGAACTTAGTTGGGATTTTTCTTTATGACCACTCTAGTCTGGTATGGGAAAAGTAGCATACAATGGGAGATACAGTCCGAACAAATACGAGCAATGAGGCAAAGAGATTACAGTTCTCACATGAGAAGTGACAAATGAAGTGGAATTTCCCTTCCATGATGACAAAGAACACCATTAAAATTTCTGCAGAAAGCAGATGTAATGAATGAAAAATAATTTACTTGAAAGTATGACAGTTCAAAAAATTTCTTACAATCTTGAAGCAATTCTGATTATAAGCAAATAGAGTGCTCATGTTCTTGCCTGTGTCACTGAACTACCTAGAAATAAAAGCTCCAGAAATTTCTTTTGCAACCCAACCCTCTGTAGCAATGCTCAATTTCTGTATTAAGAAATATTATATTCACGATGGATTACAATGTACATGATCCTTTTTTTCAAAAATCTATTAGACTTACTTGTTTTGTAAAAGCAGAATGCAAAAAAAAGCTCAAGAAAATAATCTTCAAACCTAAGCAACATTCTGCCATGAGATATTTTCCTGTTGAACATGTTTTTCCTGGTTTTGTTTTCTGGATCCAGATACCTTTATAAGGTACTTTCCTGACACATGTGAAAAATATATTTCTAGAAGTGGAAAAGTGATAGTAAATCTGATGTTCCAAATTGATAAAAGTCATTTTAGACAGGAAGTGAAATGCCCTTCCAATAAGTATAGTCCAAGATGTTTCCTCACACTTAATGTTTCGGTGAATTTGACCCTAAGAGAATTTTCCAGTCAAAAGCTAATTCAGCTGATAAAACTTTTGAAGAACTACTCACTGACAAGGAGAGAAGTTTAATTAACAATACCTTGATAGTTAGCACAGTATCTTTACCTTAATATCCTAATCCTACAGATTAGCATTTCTTTGGAGAGGAAGTCATAATCTTAAAGAACATCAAGGGCAAAAGAAGTAATTTACCCAACTCTCAAGCCCTGAGCAGTATTTCTTCAGGGCCTGCTGCGATTCCTGCTCTCAGGTTCCTCTCACTGCAAACTGTTTACAACAGGTACAGGATAAAGATGCCTTTCTAACGTCCCCTGTGTAAAAAACATAACTTGGTGCACCTGTGTCTAAGGCAAGATCCCTTTTTATTTAATAAATATCTTAATTACTGTTGTAGGTCTTCATTGGTCAAATATTCATGAAAGCATGCATGGAATTACAGTGAGCACTCAAATCTGCACTCAGAGCAGGTTACATGTATGTGGAAGGTGGTCTGTTTCTGAAAAATACCATTTATTTTGCTAATAATAGTATAGAAAAGCACCATTTATTTTTCTAATAATAGGATAGAAAAACTCCGTATGAAGAGCTTTCCCTAAATAAAGACCAGATATGAAATCATGTATACCAACCCAGATGTCACAAAGTTAAAGAACAGTGATTTAATAAGTCAATTTGTAACCATATACTGGCCTAGTTTTAAGTGATTTCTTCCACAGCACTACACATAGATGACACTGGTTAATAAAAGTGAATTTAAAATATATCACGGCCCATAACTTCTTACGTTGCCTGAACTGTGACTAAGAGTGTATTTTTTTAAAAGAAAAACAACAGGATATGCAAAAGATCGCCAGCTGTTAGCAAACACAGTTTAAAGCCAGCTGCACTACAAAACAAAATATCCCTAGTGACTTTTTGATGTAAGAAACCCAGATGTAGCAGTACATGCATTACCAGAATCAAAAATTATTTAATAACCTGTTTAAATTGCTTCATTTACAAACACCATATTCTTTCACAAACAGAATATGTTCATTTAGGGATGTTTTCCCCTATGTTTCAGTATTATTTATATATGGGTTTTAGTAATGCATAAACCCTTTATGTATTAAAGCTTATTTTCCTTGCATTGACTTTCAAAGGACTGTAAAATTCAAGGATTAGGACAAGTTACACCAGAAGCAATGCAAAGCCATTTTCCTAGCTACTAGTAAGTCTTCATCAAGAGGAGAAGTAAAAAAAAAAAAAAAAAAAAAAAAAAAAAAGTATATCAAAGGTTATCACAACTCTTTGATGCAGTCATGGGTAGTATAATACATTCACACAATGCTGCTTTACCAAATGCTGTCAGCAGTAAATCACAAAGTCCACTACACTGATTTCCATCACCAGCCTGACATCACTAATGCATGTATGTCTTCATTAATATTATTTTATTGCCACTGGCTATTTAAAAAAGAATGCAGGAGAATGTACCATTGCATGTGGATCATTAGCTTTTAGTTACCACCCTAATGCTTTACACCAGCAAATGAAGTATAAAAATA
The DNA here is from genome assembly GCF_017639655.2 of Falco naumanni. NCBI lineage: Eukaryota > Metazoa > Chordata > Aves > Falconiformes > Falconidae > Falco > Falco naumanni. The sequence continues at coordinate 37,862,595 of NC_054057.1, forward strand.
GCCCGCAGCCTCAGCCACCTGCTTCCCAGCCACTGTCCAGTGGTTAATATTTGGGCTCTTTTTCATGCAGCTGGTCTGCTACTCAGTAGGAGCCCCATTTTCTGTTCCTTGGGAACCACCATGAAATGCCATTTATCATGGCTATAGTAAAGGCCCTGTGTCTTCCCCCCTGCCCCCCCCCCCCCCCCCCCCCCCAAATGGAAGAAACAGCTGTGCTTTCTACCTCAACATTATTTAAATATTTAGTGAAGTGGCTGCCTAGTTTTGCCATCACGTAGATTATCAATACGGACAGAGGAGCGCACATGCTATCTGCCATAAGGACATAATGCCAGTAATTGCATAAAAATGCTAATGCTACAAACACACTTTTGATAACAAATTACCAAATTATCTTGGAATCCGATGGTAGGTAGGTTTCTCCATGTCTCCCTTCCTCCCACTCTGGGAAGCCACTAAGTGGGTTTAATGCAATTATGGCCCAGCTATGTACAACTGTTGTACAAATAAAGCCCCAAGCCTGCCTGTGCTCCAGCAGAGCTCACTGTCAGACACGCCAAATAAGCATAAGTGACCTTAACATGCAACTACAACTCTCACAATCAAACTTGAAGTGCTGTCTCGGATAACCCAGCAAAGTGCAGCATTAAAACCCCAAAGTTCTTCCATCACATACAATACACACTTGCTCTGATTTCATTTCTGATGTGGCAGTAGCTCTGCTAAATTCCTGACATGTGAAAGAAACTGTATTACTAGGGCTTTTTCCTAAGCTTTTCATAGTTCTCCGGTTTGTACAGGGCAGCACAAAATTTGTAAGGGCTACAAATCTAGCAAATAGCAGTATGGTATCGTTTTTCATTTTGAAACAGAACACACCGCCTCTATCCTGGAGCACCTGGATCTTTTTCAGACCTATATGAAATGCTCTGTGCAAGAGGACATCACCTATTGCTATCACTGAAGATGGAATTATTGTGTTGTTCCCCAATACTGTTGCATCATTTTTGTCAGGAGACGAAATAGTGACCTAGATTGCCAAAGTGGCATTTTGAGTCCTTCCTTGATCTTCCCTTCTGTCCATGAAATCTGAGTATAAACATATGCTCATGAAGGAGATACTCAGTCTGCATTTGTTAAGTTTAAAATGCTCCTATTAGCTGCATGGCTTAATTTGATCTCTATCAAAGTAACACCACATAGTTTGACTGAACTTCTTAATAGCTATTGCACTAAAATCATTATTGGGAAGAATGTTGTAAGATCTGTTTTTGACAAGCTACCGAACTTTTGACTGAATAGTTTTTCTTTGTGCAGAAAGTTTCAGTGAGATTCAAAAATGTTTCAAAATCCTTTGTTCATTTTAAAAACAAAAACAAAACAAAAAACAAGTAAACCCTTATTTACAAAGTGCAATATTTTTTTAATTGGTAAATGCAAAAAAAGAAAAAATCCAATGTCTCTTTTGACTAAAAAAGCATTTTAGAGGCCTTTTTGAACAGTTTGCTCTCTTAAATGATTTTAAAGTTTTCTTTAGCTGTTTCCATACATTCTTTCAATCTCATACTTCACAAATTGAGACATGTATGTACACATGTACACAAAGATGTTGGACTCAAGAATTGAACACATGTAGACTGAACTATAAGAAGATGAGCAGAAATAACTATTTATGTCTCCCAGCCATTTCCATCCTCTGATGCCATTGTCCCACCTCACCTCAAGCAAGTCAAGCTTCTTGCTGAGCATCAGAGGTATATCTTGGAAAAGAGATGATTGCAAAACATCAGGAGCAGATGGTATGAGGAGACTGCATATAATTTGTGAAGGCACCAGGTTAAAACCAATCTTTGGGGAAACAGGACTGCTTTAGTATAGATGAGAAGCTGAAATGCAGGGGGAAATTATTTCACATCTGTGAGGTGGAAAATGGTTTGAAGAAACCGAGACAGCCAATACAGAAGATGCTGCCTTTGGCTCTCTGGTGCAGTTGCATATCACAACATTCACACTTGGAGAAGTTTGCTCACCCTCCCTTTCCTGCCTCTTCGTTCATCTACCCTTACAGGTCAAGGAACTACAGCAGCCAGAGGCCCAGTTACATGAAACACTCTCTTCAGTATTAGATATTCTGGTATTTATATTCTGTAAGCCCTTCAAATGAAGCAATCCTGCAGCTTTTAACTCTTGTCCCCAGGAGTTTCCTATGGGGAAAAACAGGAAACCATACCTTTTCATCCACTGCATGAAAACATAAGGTCCTATTAACCTTACTTTACAGTTACCTCTAGATTTTAACATAATCATAATTCTAAATTTAGGCTGCCTGTATTAAAGAAAGATATTTCAGCAAACTATGAAAAAATACTGTATTTTTCTGAAACTTGCTTAGTATATTTTTTGCTCAAATGAAGCAAGTTGTATAGATTCAAGAAGTCAACATACATAAAAAAAATAATCTTAATATCTTCCAGAGCATGAGAGTTTCTTTGCAATGAAAAATATTTTTCCACATTTCTGTTTCTCGAATCAACATGTCTTGCTTCTACTAACACAGCTGAAGCTCTTACTAATTACAGAATTTGTACACATTACAGTGATCCTGTGACCTCAAAACATACAGGATAAATGAAGAACCTCCACCTCTGTTTCTAGCAGTCAAAAACCCAAACACCTTCTTTGTTCAACACAAGACTAAATGATGTTATCAAAAAGCAGCAAGCTGCTATACATTGTACACATCAAACTGTCCTCTCAAAGCATTTGAAAGAAAACTATTCAGTGATGTGTCACACGCTGATTTACTGCTAACAAGTACAGTAGATTAAGGTCTGAGGCTGTATCTTTGCACCCAGGGAATGCTGGTTTTGCCACTGCTATAGCTGGGCATGGTGAAAGTCTGCCTTCTGCAAAACAAGTATCATATCATATCAAAGCACCACATTAAGACTACAAAAACCAAACAACAACCCAGTCTCCTACAAAGCACCAATGGCTCTTCTAGTGGTGCATTAACAGCAGGTACCAGCTCCCAACCGGTGGGGCAGCAGGAGGGGATTCCTTTAGGGAGATACCGAGTGAAACACACAGATTACTACACACGAGATTTTTAAACTGTACCACTAATCTCAGCACATATTTGTTTTACACAAATAAAAAAATTCAGACTTGAAGCGCCTACATAGTGTCTCGCGTAAGGATTCTGTACTTACCACATGTCAAGGCAGGTGGAATATTCTGTTGATCCCAGAAGGACATCTGGAGGCCTGTACCATAGGGTTACAACTTCATTGGAATATGTATGGCTGGGAACGGATTTAGCTCTTGCAAGACCTGTAGGGTAAATGCAAAAAAAATAGTTTGCTGTACAGTTATGATCCTAAAAGGATATATGAGCACACTTCACATAACATGATGGCATGTTGCAAGCATTTTTTTACTTCTAGTATTGGAATAAGTTACTAAACGAAAGAAAATGGTAGCATCTCTCATTTAGGACCTGGCTAAACAGAGCTGTGAATATAATGAAGGGATAATAAAATATGCTTTTCATGATGACAACCACAGGCCCAGGAGAGATGCAAAGATACATTGTGGCATACCTAAATGAAAGATAAATAAGCAAAGATTTTCATTTCCATTAACTGCTCAACCTTAGGCATCAACAGTCTTTTATTTCAATGTTATTTAGAAAAAGGAAATGAAAAATAAACTTCCAGACAAATAATGCAACAGATGAGATTTGGTTTTTTTAGGGGAGCCCAAGGAAACCTTCCACAGTTTACACTGCAAACCCCAGCCTGCTTATTTAAGTTTCTATTTGAAAGCAGTAGACATACTTACACATTGCCATTCAAATAAATATTAATATTACAGTAATACATCAGAAAATGGTATGTGCAAAATCCTTCTCTCTCATGTATATTGGCAATGCACCAATCTCAGAAGCAGAAATCATTTCAATGAAATTTGTGGCCACCTAAAGATATACTATTTACAATAACTGTCATTTAAGCTTGTCAGTCATGAAAAATAATTCACATTACTACACAACATAATCTATCTCACGTAAAATTGGAAAGACTTTAGGAGATACCCTCATATGCTAAAACCAGCAATAGAGAGCATACTTCTCTAATGCTTCCCCTATGGAAGCCTCTCTCCTCCAAGAAATGGAAAAAGATTTTCAGGGCTATGATGACTGTTCCCATCACAGGCCTGCAAACACATTTTCCAAATAAACTGCTCCTAGTTACAGCCTTGATCACCATCCATGCCCTTGCTGGGAACACTGGATATGCATAAATAATGGAAATCAGGAGAAGGCGCTACTGGGGTTATTTTGTGTCTTCCTAAACAAAGAACTAACAATTTCTCATTCACAAAACTAATAAAATTACTAAAACAGAAGGTCACGTCTTCTACCTTATAGAAACCAAAAAGCAAAGTCATACACTCAGAAAGAAACATGGAACATGAAAATTCACATAAGAGTGCAGATGAGAATCCTTTGCACCTTTATTCTTAATACACTGGAGAAGCTATTTAGGAACAGTTAATCTCAGTGAATATATCTCCATAATAATGATGGCAAATCTTGCCAGTAGTTTGCATTATCAGCTGATTATAGCAATTAGACCAGTGTAGGGGAATAATTTGACTTGTATGCCAGAATTTCGTCTAAAAAAATTGTATTTCAAATATGAATAACCTTTTTTATTATTTTTTTTAAATTATTTTTTAGGTTTTTAGTTTTCAGACTTCCATCTCTTTCACATTTATGCACCTGGCCACCAGCTTGACAAATAACTTGGCTCACACAGATAACTCAGGGCTGGCCAGGTATAGCTGCGAAGAGGCCAACAGAGAAGTCACATCACATGCTCTGCAGTGCTTCTGTCTCCAGAATAATGTTATTTGCTTCTAAGAGATCAGAAACCACCAAATGCTCTAACTGGTGAAGAGCTGTTTTTCCTAGCCCACAGAAACATTAGCAAGTCTGAATTTCTGTGCCTGTATCCCACATGACTAAACTGAACAGTACTTCCTGAATTCATGGATAAGGACCTACTATTATTAAGCTAAATAAAAATTATGAAAGGATTTGAGAAGTCTGGATGGTGAATGCCCCATCCTTCTTTGCCTGTCTGAGCCCCCCTTTAGTCTTGCCTGAGGAAGACTGAATTTGCTTGCAAACAATTTCCTCTCTAATTTTCTACCTAGCTTTGATAGGAGAAAAGGCATAGGCAGGCAGGGAAAAGGCATTTGTAAGTAGTCAGGAACATTGTGTGATTTGGGGAAAACTGTCAAAAACTTTAGAGCTTGTGGGATAAGAAATGAACTCAGGTTGCCATGACACACAGTCTTTGATCCACACACTCAAGAAATCTCCCATGTAAGAATGAATGAGTACCCAACTTGTCATAGCCAAAATCATACTGCAAATAATACAACATCCACGCTTGCCTGCCAGTTTCTGCCACTTTACTGGCCAGGATGGAGCTCTGCAAGAGCTATAGTCAGCCCAAGCACATCTTTCCCCCTTTCATGTGACCATTCAGCATGGAACCAGTCCTCCCATTCTGCTGGGTCTGCCACCCATTCTGTTTCCTTAGCCCACTGCTTCTAGATCTCCTCCACCTCTAATCCATTCCAGGTTAACTAAAATCCATCTGATTTTTAAAAGATGGCCCTTTTGTGCTAATCCCAGCTTGCTGGACAACTAAATGTTTTGCTTTAATCTGTTCTTCGCTCCCAAAATACCACAAAACCCTTACTGAGGTTAGCTGCTACATCTGGTTTCTACGTTATAAGAAGATCATTACTGGAATGAAGGAAGTTACAAACAAAACTTTAATTTGTAAAAGCGAGTTGAGGCCACACATTGGCATCAGAAAGCATCACCAGGGTTAAGAGGCTTATGAGCATAGTCCATATGTTTTAAGTTGTGACCAACTGGTTTCCTAGTTGAGCACATACACTACTTTGGAAACTAAATGGCCCAGTGGAAAGCAAGAGTGAACAACCAAGGGAAATACTCACAAAGGCTAAAATTTGGCAGAAGAAAACTTGGCACAGTCCCACTGTACAGTCAATTGCTGCCCCTGTGCAGAACTGAAAGGACCTGAATTAGGCTAACACATCAGAGGAGCTGCTTTCTCTCAGGGAGGGAACAAAGTTTGCTTTTTCTGAATAACACTATGCATAAAGGAGGCATTTGCAATTATGAACGTTTTCCCTTGAAGACACAAAATTAATGCAGAAGTCTCTCATCACACTTCAGGCATGAAAGAAATATCCTCATCTTTCAGATATATTTACATTTTTAAAATAATTTAATCAAAATATATATGTGAAACACTAATAAGATACTGCATTTCTTGTTTTGATGCTCCAGTTGAAAATCATGGCAGTTAGCAGAGGTTTTTTTCAGATAACCTTCTGCAAGAAAATTTGCTACATATTTTAAACCCTTTTGCACATCCAAATATGCTTATTCATGCAAAATTTATTTAACTAGATCCTTCAGCTGAAAGAAAACTGAAGGGTAGGATTAATTAGCACAGCATGTTGGATCACTTTCTTTAAGGGTTCCCTGTCTGTTTCCATGGTTACACTACAGGAAGAGCAACAATCTAATTTTTAAAAGACAGAGCTTATGGGGGATCATCAAAACTTCAAATCTTAATGGCCAGTGTGCATAAAAGCCAAAAGGTAAATGGAGAGATCACCAGGTGACTACCCAATATTTACATACTGCTGCCTGAGCACTTTTTCACCTGTGAAGGTGGAGGGAGGACCTCCTAACAAGCAGTGAACTCCCCTCCAGTTCCTGTGTCTTCAAAAAGATAAAAAGGGTCAATACGTGTCCTGCTGTTGCAACCTTATTTTGAGAGAAAGAAAGCAAGCATAAGGTACAGTTATTAAAACTCAGGTTGCATCAGACCCACTGGGGAACTTGTGTGTAATTATGGGAAGAACAGATACTGTTTAGTGTTCTCTAGGCACTCACTTCTATGGCCATTATTTATCCAAACAGAAAGAAGAAACTGTTCTGATGCGTTACATACTGCAAGGCTTGCACAACAGCATCTACCTGACACAAACCACAACTTTCTTTTAACTCATTCATTAAACAACAGCTCAGGATACCCTGCAATGTCCTAGACTCCACATACGGAGTAAACGATCTATGCCTATGTATGTATATATCTTTAACACAAAAAACCTCCTGCTCTGAATTTAAAAAAAATAAAAAAGTATGAAGATATTTCCTTCCTTGGTAAATACAGTTTTCTTTGCTTTGTCTGGCTTTATCTTTTATCTCAGACTCAGAGGTTGTGTCTGATTTTACCTAGCAACAGTTACTGACAAAACACTATTTATCACTGTAATTTTTAAATTTTGGTTGGCTCTTACAAGAGGCTGTAACTATATCCAGACTCAAGACCCATTCAGTACATGCACCTTTGGCTACATGAGTATAAATATTAATATTTGATACCTCCTTAGCTGCAGGATAGCTTTTTAGTCAAGTTCATATGACAATCATGAAGCCTTTGTTCACAGCGACTACGATTCTGCAAATGAGGAAGCCAGTCACGTCTGCAAAAACAAGGGCTTGCCAACCATATGCATGGTTTCCCTTTCCATTATACCTTAAATGTGTTGAGCTGTTTACTATTTTGATGTAGATGTATCAACAAGGACTCTAGCAAGGCATACTGAAAAAAAGGAAGGGTGTTTTTGTTGCTGTTTTTCCTTGACTCAGATTCTTTTCATGCTTGCTTTTTTAGCCTCCTGTTTCATTTAACAATTACCTAGAGTTTGAGATAAATGGCTTATAAAACCATAACAATGATTCAGTAACAATATTAAAATATTGTAAATGTATTCTACTGTAGATCATGAACCGTCAACTTCACTTAACCTATTTACTCAGCTACTTGTTTTCGAACAGAAGCATGTTTATTCATACCTGAATGACAACAGAACAGAAGTAAAATGGGTGGAAACACTAACACCGCATCAATGAAGCGGTCAGCTCTCTAACCCAGAAATCAGTTCTTGACAAGCAGAAGCTTCCCATGTCCCTCTGCTGTTTACCTGAACGCATCTGTCTCCAAGATGCAGCTTCACCAGAGCATCCAAGTTAATTTCCTTTCAAATAAGATAAATTACCTACAATATCCTATGTCTGAACCCTAATACAGCCACTGGATTATGGTAGTGCCATTCATTTACAAGTTACCCACTATCAGGGAGAGCTAATTAGGTTCCCAAATTAGTATTCCCAAAATGCACTTGAGTAATGACTGGTCTTCCATACTGGAGTTCAGGAGTCAGTCTTCAAGAGATAAAGACCAGTAAGTAAGGAAAAAGGCATGTGTGCCTCTAAGTCTGTCTGTTTTTTCCAGCTGTATCAGTTGTTCTAATAAAAGATTCTTTTTCCCTGCAAATCTTATCTCATGTATGTCTTCAGACAATCACACACAGTAACACAGACGATAATTATTCTGGGCGGTGAATGGGACTCAAATGTCAATCTGACAGACACAAGTTACAGAAAGGGGAGACAGAGAAATACTTTTTCTGCTACCAGAAAGAATGACTCTAGCCCTCATGAAAAACGTTTTTCTTTTTTCAGCAACTTCAGCATCATCTCTTTCATAAATACCTCTTTCCTCTGCCTCCTGAGTCACCCAAAGGATCACAGGCAGTGGAAAAGTGGGATACGAGAAAGAGCATAGATAGCTGTTGGTTATATATTAAAAGATCCCTTTGATTAATTTGATTGAAAGCCATCCTAGCTATAAATCTGTTTATTTCCCTACTTTAAAACCCTTATTAAAAAATTCTGACACATTTTGGAAAAGCCCACTGATGCTGAACATGTACCATGACTGCCAAATTCTTTCACTGTCTATTAGCAGGAAGAAACACTAAAAATTCAGCTCCAATCAAAAAGTGGTATGGAAGTGCAAAAGAAATTTATGTTCCATTTTCAACACCAGGAAAATGTATCTATTCCCATGGCATTCTGGGACAGCATGAATATATTCAAACTGCCTCTGTTAGTCTGGAAGCAGAAAAATAACAGTGTGGGCAGGGAAAAAAATAAAAAAGAAACAATCTGCACTGACACTGTAAACATTCACACAGATATGAAAGCTAACAGAACTCAAGGACAGCAAGCAATTTCACATCAAAGATAACTTCTACATTACTGAAAAGACCTGGATTCATTATGGGTACAGCATATATGCCCACAATACCTTAACAGTTGACTGATTTAAATGTTACTTTCCAGATTCTGGATTTTTACTTAATGATCCTCAATTTGTTGTCTCACAAAAAATCTGTATGAAGATGATGCCCTCTAGTCCTAACAACATCCCAGCACGAACACACCACTTTGCTAATAAGGCCGTAAGTGAAAATGTCAGAATTACTCACTCCACAGTGAAGTTATTAGGTTTGAAGCAAACAGTTAACAATGGCTGAACAGATGGTTTTAAATTGGGAAGATCACAGAGCACAGGGAGGAAATTCTAGAAAGGACAAACTGGCAGAAAATAATTCTTCACTGAAAATGAGAGGTCTCAAAATATTTTAATATTCCCTAAGAAAAAGAGAAAAACTGGGAAGCAGCTATGAACCAATGAGCCTGATACCAGACAAAGATTTGAGTTTAGAAGATAATAATAATAATAATTATTATTATTACTATTACTATTATTATTATTATTATGTGGACTTTTAAACCATATGAGCAATGAACTTGCTGAAGGTAAGAAATGTAACAGATCACTTTCCTACAGTTTTGAGGCATAAATGTTTCACTGCCATTAGGATTTTCCCCTAACACACCAAACGAATTCAGAAACGAAAAATAAAGTGAACCAGAGGAAAAGTGTTGTAGTGACAAATTGAGGGCTATGGATGTCCTGTTTCGTGAAGTCTAATAGTCCATCAAGCACTGACCACAGAAGTTAACAACTTACTGCAGACTACTGTGTATGAAGTTAACAATTTATTGTGATTCCTATCTGTACAACTAAAAGCAGAACTGCAAGAGCCATTTTTGGATGACTATCTGGGGTTCAAGTGAAAATGAACCAACCCTTATCAACTGGTACCTTGATAATGTGCAGTAAGTACCTGACATATTGCATGAGACAGGCTAAATATGACATACCGGTAAAGAAATACATACACTTGCTCTGTGCTGTTCAAGACTTATCTTTTTCAGAAAATTATCGTGTAGACAAACTGCCGCCTCCTTTGTCTGGGTGCTGAGAGGACTAAACACATACCATATTCAAGCCTGTTGTGTATGGGGCAGCAGTACCATTTAAATACTTCTAGTTTAATGTATTCAATCAGACAGCTGAAGAACTGTTAAATAAGCACAATTTGGTGCCACTGTAGTGATTCAGTCATCCAAACAGAAACACAAAAGCTAAGTTTCAATGAGAGTTTTATATTCAAACATCTAATCCCAGTTCTTTACACTCAGATGATTTTGTTTCTTAACTGACCATGCAACACTGGCAGTGACAAGGTGATGTCACAGCAAACACACACTGCTCTCTCCATCTGTTAATGGGGTCCACAACTCTGTGCAGTTAATCTGTAGAGCACTGGAACACTGGTGACAGTTGCATGACCACTGGGATGTTACTCTATGGAGTGATTTATTCCAGTAGGATACTATAATTTTGCTGATCCATTATCTCCCATCTAGAGGCAAAATACCTGGCAAACTAACTAAAAGAATACCTCAAGCCATTGTCAGCTACTAAAAGCCAAAACAAGTACCTGCAAATTTATTTACAAACAGATCAGATCCCAGGAACTGGTCTAGGATAGCTAATTTAACAAGAGTAGGGCTACATGGAGAAGCAAGTATTTGAACAATGCTAACATCAACAAACAAACAGTACTTTTGAAAAGCAGACCTAACAACTATTTTATTTATAAATCAAACAACACTGCCATTTGAAATTACCTTGAAGGTTTGGAATTTGTGAATTTGAAAAACTGTCACCACATGGCTATTGAAACTATCAATTCTTACTGTATAAGGTCTGACATATATTAAAGGCACAATACTGCAACTAGAAGCCACTGACACCTGGCCCCTGTACTGCACAGCCATTGCAATTAAGTCTGATGTGCCTGCTTTTCCAGCTAAGGTGTCACCCAGGCACACATTTCTACACTGCAGGACGCAGCTGCATTTGTTCCATTATCCAGCCTCATCTTTTGAAGCATAGCTGCCCTGCCCAGCACAAACCGTTCTCTAGTGATCACGGAGTTTAATGCTGGCTGGTTCCAGTACTCAAGCCAGACTATTTATAGATAAGACAAATACTCAGCTGATTTTTTTCATTGCTACAATATCTTATACCCTGCAGCTTACGTACTTCCTTAGCAGGTAAGACGCTGTCCTGGCTGTTCTGCTGAAGAACTGCAGTAGGTTTTGCATGAAGTGTCACCTTAGTACATACATTCGCATACTAGATAACATCCACAGCATCTAAACCCACATCTGACTGCACTGGCTTAAGTCAGAGAAAAATGATCTGAAAACATCAGTACAGTACAGGCATTGGTGCAAAAGGACCAAAACTAAAAAAAAAAAAAAAAAAAAAAAAAAAAAAAGATTAATTTCTCAATTATTTCAAGGCTTTTTGAAATACATCAAACAAAATAACTACAGGAGACAAAGATTTCACTAAATTTTAAAATTATTTTCACTTTGCTTTCAAGTGAGAAACCATTAAGAACATCTGTGTAAGTACTATTGTTTCTGTAAAGCAATATTATAAAGCAACATCTTACAACAGGAATCTCTGGATTCCTAGATTCACTTGTTCAATTGAATCACGCCTCAAAACTCATTTAATGTATATGTCATCTTAAATTAGCTGAATCACAAATCTTAGAAGAAAACTTTTATGTGAGAGACATTCCAATATGCTTAGGTCTAAATGATTATTTGACTTTACATCAGTAATCAGGCATCTGTATTCCTGCAGAACCACCTAATCAGTTCTTAATACAGTTTTGTCACAGGAAAAGAAGAAATGAAAACAGACAATTTCATTTTTTAAAAAGTTACATTAGAAGAGCATTAAAGCTGTGCCTTACAGTATGATTCTGGAAATATGTTGTTAAAAAGCAAATGCTCCTTGTGTGGCATCTTTCTCTAAAGTGATACTGAAACACTGAAATACCACTGCCAGGATGGTGACATTGAATTGGATCAAGAGGTCAAGCAAAGTTTTGTTATTTGTAACATACATAAGGGTAGCTATGTGGAGTTAGCATTTATTTGTACAGCTCTTTGGAAATGTAAATCACTGCAGAAGTGTTAAGTATTGCTAAAACAAGCACTGCCTGACCTCTTCTGGCTATCATGAACGCCAATTGCTGCAGGGAAAATTCTCATCTTAATGCAGGTAGACCTGCAAGCTGATTTTCATTTACATCAGTACAAACTGTGCAACTATAAATATATTAATAAAGCCAGTACTGTGTCCTTCAGAAGGTATAAAACCCCCCTGCGTAAATTATTAAAAATTACCTACATAAATAGTGATTGTATTGCAGTAAGGCAAGGTTTTTAACTGTCTGGGGCAAAACAAATGTTATAAATTACAGAGCCATTACTTCTTTAAAATGCAATCTCAATTATGGAAGTATTTCATATTGTGTTAAATGGTACATTTCTCTTAATGGACTACCAATCTCTGTTCACATTAATTCTTTTCTTTCATATCAATATTTTTGTTCTGACTGACGATGAATTCTCTCTTCCGTAATCTATACCTTTTCCAGTTATCCTTTAATTTCCACATAGCTGATTTCCTGTGTAAAATAAATCTGCATAACTATAACACAACAATTAAAATTATTTTTAAATCTGGCATAATTTTATCACTATGTAATACAGTATGTTCTCTTAAATGAGGAAACATTAAACAAAACAATAATCAGACCAAGAAAGCAAAGAAGGAGAGTACCATGGGACCAACCAGGATGGCTATACTCAAAAGCTTTACCATGACTGTAGTAGTTGTTTGCCCCTGTAACTGCTATATCAGAAACAAGCAAAGAAGCTTTAGGACAATGAAGTTTTAAAGCAAGTTCAATATTTTAAATAAAGGGGCTTGTAGCTGTGCTAGTCAAAAGGCTACAGACTAAGGCTATAACAGAAGATGTATAGAAAGAGAAAATATTCTCCTATAAAACCGATAGAACATCATCACATGACTGAATAAGGCTTTTTTCAATTAAAAAAAACACTTGTCATTGCTGCCCAGATTTTAAATACATCTACAGATCCATTTGGATGGATGGATCTCTCTTGTACAGACAGCTGATCACAGTTCTCCCATGGTTTTTGCACAATTACCTCGTAACAGCCCAGTTAACACTTAGGTGGGGAATACGAGACAATGAAAAAAACCATGATTCTGGTAATAATACAAGAACACAGTCAGCACTGAGCTGCAGTACAGATGACATCGAAATCCCATGTTCTTTTTAAGTACAAAACATTGACACATTTTTCATCACAGTTGTTTTAATGGTATCATAACCAACTTCCTTTATTGCCCTTAATGGATAATTAAGATGTTTTCCTCCTATTTAAAGGTTCAACATAACTAACTTGTAGCAATAGGAAACTGGCTTGAACCCTAAGTAATCTGAGAAGTGTTTATCAGAGGACCCATTTAGTGAGTTACACCAATCTCTGGCTCCTTAATGGCTTTTTAAAAAAAATTACAAAAATTTTCCTTTTCAGCCAATAATCTTACACAGTACTTCTCAGTGGGAGCAGCTTAAGTTACAGCATCTACTTTAGTAATAGCTGAAAAGACTGGTATATTTAAAGAATTTTAATTTCAACAGTTAAAAAGCAATCAGTGAAGACTGACATGGACAAAAATTCAGCATGTGGCTCTACTTTGTATTTACTATTAGTAGAGAGAAGTTAAAGCCTTAGTTGAAAACAGAAGCTCACAGTTTTTGCAAATTGCTATCTCTAGACAGTAAACCTGTGTCAAATCTATTCCTTCTTCATAGACTACGAAACCCAATTTCTGTCCATAAAGTGGTCGTCCTGCATTGATTCGCACAACTGCATTTTTTTGTTTAGACTTACCTGATACCTCAATAAAAGCATTAGATCTATGAAGTGAACTAGATGGGGGTCCACAATGAGAATGACAAACCAAAGAGATGTGAAGCAAGAAGCATCTACAACAGCACTAGACCACACATTCTTCTACATCTCCACCTCAAAAACAATGCACAGAGGAATTCTTCACCCCAAATGCCTCAATCAGACCTATCCGTTTGCATTCTGTCGCTTGAAATTTCCTGCCAACTATGCATCTCCTCTCCAGTCTTCACCACAGACCTGGGCAAGATGAGGGAAGGTCATGAGCACAGCAAGTGAAGCCCTTGCACCTGGGAGGGGAAGTAGAATGTTTTAACTGCTCCCAGACAGCAGCCAGTTATACCATTACAAACTAAGAAGGAAGATCTGGGGGTGGAGGGAAAGCCTGTCACTCTGGGAAAGCAATTAACTAACACAGCAGCCTGCCACGGGTCTCTGGGCTCGCAGTACCTACAGCCTTCGCAGCCTACAACTTTAAGCCTTCCTCCAAGAGAAAAGACTCGAAGGTTCCCAAGCTACCTTTCGGCTCCACTCCTAAGCTCCAGCCTCCCTTTCCATGGCTCTAGAAAGCAATAGGGATGTCAGGGGCTTTTTTCACTGACTCCGTAGTGTGTGACTGAGGTTACGCCAGGACACACACACACAGTCTGCTCTGCTGCTCCAGGCCTCTAACCCAGCTGTCACCGTGAACAGCATTATCAGCTTCTGCTCTCAATGGAAAACGCTGTATTTACAGTTAGTTACAGAAATAACTGTTTTATAAAGACCTGCAAGCTAACTCAGCTTTGAGTAGTTCGGGTTTCACTTTCCAGGTTCTCATTTCCTGTTTTTCAACTAACTCCCAACATTGTCACTGAAGTAATCTTCGTTTCTTAATATTTAATACAAATAGAGTCCTCAAAGAAACCCATTACTGACTTTCCTGGGGGGTAAAAGATCAAATTCTTTAGATCTCAAAGGCTGTTATCAGAGGGGAACAGGCTGCACACAGGGTAACAGCAACCTCCCACAGGAATACGGGAAAGAAAGGCCTTTTTCTTTCTCTGTTCAATTCAGACAGGGTGTTAGAGGGGTCTGTGGACCTACATTTAGGGTAAGCTGTCTCCCTTTATCAGCAGCAGCCTCCGATAACAGAAATCCAGACAGCTTCCATGATTTCTACAGCCCCAACAAGGCCTGCTGGTGAGGCAGCAGGAGCCCACTGTGGGCCAGCTGCCTCAGAACTGACCCAGGCTGCTCCTACAGCCCATCCCGAGGGGCAGGTGGCTGCAGTGCCACAGCCGCTGCTCCTCGAGCACACTTGAAGCCAGAAAGATCAGAGGCAGCCAGCCTACACAGCTAGAGATGCTCTCAAAGAAAGTCTGCAAACAGTTTCATCAAGCATCACCAGCAATATAAAGTACCATCTCTTCAGGCACTGTAGCAACTCTTTATACCAGCATCTCCAAGATCTGATACTCTGTGGAGCATTTACACAGAAAAAACATGGTGGTTACCAATGCAAGCAATCTTTTATGCTATCTAACCTTTCGCATGAATCTTACATGCATTTTTAAAAGAAACTTTTTTTTTTTCCAAGTTGTCAATAAAGCTTTAATCATCTTATCAGTAAACTATACAGCAATAGTCCTGTCCCTCGTGACATATCCCCAACATGCTCTCCACAGAAAAGTCTATATGGAAATTCATGGAAACATCCTCTTTAATACTACAGTTTCAAACTGCAACTCCACTGAGTATAATTCTCTTTCTTACAAAGCTCAAGCCTCTTATCTCCTGCTATCTTTATTAATCTTCCTATATATCTAGAAGGATGGATGTATGGTTCAATCACACTTACTTGATTCTTTCTTTTACTACATTACAGGGCTCTGTATTAACAAAACTCTGAAAGCTTTATGCGGGACTTCACATAATGCATCATAATGCAGATCTCCTGCAGCTCCCTACTCACCCGAGGAGGTCCCCAAAAGACAACAAAAAGCTAAGAGGAAAAGCTTCAGCGTCAGTGCCATTTGGGAGAGTAAAGCAAAGTCGTTTCCATGAAGATTCTCATGCTGTTTTTCTCTCCAAAGCCCACTCCCACAAATGAGAACAAGCAACCCTCTGACTACAGGAACAAGCACCAAAGCATTAAAACACTAAACGTTCCTGACACTCTTCCTCAGTCACTTTGCAACACTAGAAACCACTGTGGCCCAAATAGGAATTTGGCCAATTTCTCTCACAACCTCAGAAGCACTACCATTGCCTCACATGCTAGTCAAGTTTAAATGTTTTGTTCTCTATACCCGTGCCCTGAGGATGTTCTCAGTGCATCAAAAGGTGATGTCAATATGCCTACCCTCAAAAACTATGTAAATGTTTTATCTGAAAATTTCTAATAACACATATAACTACATGCTTTTCAACTCAGAGAGCACAAAAATATTCTAACTAAAGGATATGCAAGAGTAACCATACTATGATCAGATTAAAGTCCACATTGTCCCCAGAAGAGTCAGAATATTAGGCCATTAGTGTATTTTTTGGGACAGAGAATAAGAAACAAGGCACAAAAAGAGTAAATCCTTCTTGGAAAGCCCCCCATGGAAGGTGGGAACCACATCCTACCTGATTGTTATCAGCTATTTAGGGACTTTGTGCTAGAGTTTATGAAGTATGAGAATCTGGATGCAAACATAAATGATTAGCCAATCTTGATCTGTATCAGTATACACAATAGCTAAATGCTAATATCCAATCACTAACAAAGAAAGTAAATCAAAACAAGCATGGTACCATGGAACCACACAAGGAGAATTCAGCTAGTCCAACCTGCCAGATTGCTCAAGGCTTTGTCCAGTCAGTGAAGCGAAGGGAGATTTCACCTCTCTGGGCTGCTCCAGTGCTGAAGTGCTCTCATAGTGAACACTTCCATTCTTATACCCAGTTCTGTTTCAACTTATGACCATCATCCCTCATTCTCCCACTGTGCACCTCAGTAAAAAGCACCTTCTTGCTGTGCACCACCATCTTCTTGGTAACCCTCTCTTAGGTACTGGGAGATTGCACAGCCAGTAATTTTATTACCAAAGCCAATCCCATGGATCAAACATGATTCACCTTGATTAAAACTGGTAAACATTTTCTTCACATTCATTCACACAGGAATTACTTCCAAGCAGACTCACTCCATCATTTTTCCAGGGATAGTGGTTGACCAGTTTGCAGCACCTTCCTTCTTGCTCTTCTTGAAAATGGATACAACATTAACCTTTTCCCAGTTACTGGGGACCTCCTCCAGTCTACACAGTCTTTCAAAGATAATGGAGAGCAGCCTGATAATGACATCAGAGAGCTTTTCCAGTACCCTCAGGAGGCCTCCTGCCCGGACCCGTGAACTTGCATAGGTCAATATTTCTCAGAAGATCCTTGACTCAGTTATCTTTGACTCACCCCCTTTCCTCCCTGAACTGCATCTCTGAGAACAAAGGCCTATACAATCTTATTCATGAAGACCAAGACAAGGAAGTAATGGAGCACCTCAGCCTCATCAGTCTGCTGTGACTCAATTACCCACCCACATAGCACCATGCCTACATTTTGCACAACCACCTATTGCTTTTCTGCCTCCTGCTCTTCTAGCATCTTACTTCTGCCTCCTCAACACCCTGTTGTTGCCAAGCTCCTCCTCCATCTCAACACATTTTCCTCCCAGATGACTTAATCTCCTCACAGAGCTTCTGTTGCTGCTATCTAAACCCTTCCAACACCCCATACCCTTCTGCCTGTGGCCACTCAGAAGTGCCCTCATGCAGAGACAAAGATGCCTGCCAAGAGCTTGTCTGTTCCTCTGGTGTTTTCTTCTATATTTGCTTCCACAGTCTTTGGTACATATTTCTTAGAGGTTCAAAGCGACCTTATTTTGAAAATAAGGTATCACTGGTTATAATATGTTCGATATGAATACAAATCACATACTTGCTTAGATGACTATTTTGCTTAATTACTAATCACCTGACTGCAACTACCTCTTGAAAAAAGATATTCTTAGTGATCTTTTTCATGCTCCTATCTGCTGCTGTACAGCCATTTGACACCCTTTATAGTTAAGAAAAATGTATTTATTCTAGAAATATACCTTGCTTTTAAAACTTCTTAATGACTTTTCCAAAGGCCTAAAGATATTTTTTTTTAGTCAATACACATCCAAAGGCAAAACAAAGGCATCTGTATACAGTGCGGAGAAAAGTTAAAGAAACTACTAACTAAAGGCTAAGGAACAGCTATGCAGCTCAGTCTGTGTGGTAACGAGCATCAAGCACAAGGCATTATTCATTTAAGTTTGTAATTGCTTACGGCATGACTCATTAAAGGTTTATAATACTTTATTTCTACACAAGACAGACATGTGCGGGGGAAAACAAACAAAACCGTAGTCAAATTCACACCACAGGATCAAAAATAACTCTTGCACTTCATTTCATAAGGAGAATTCCTAATAAACTTTAATTTCCTCTAGAATTTTAATTAGATTGAAAAAAAGAATGCAGGAATGGAGTTCAAGGACTATTTTTCATAGCAACAATTATTCAGGATGTAGTCTCCCCTATTATATCTTCTCAAGAAAGCCATCTTTTATAGCTCATCCATTTTTAATTTGATAAAGCCTCTATGTTCTGTTCTCCCTTTTTATTTGACTGCTGAGTCTTCTCATAAATGTTCATTTCCTAGCAGCTATAGCACAATGAACAGAAAAGCAAACCACCGTTCATCTGAACAAAGACACTCCCACACAGCGGAGTATCTATGTCTGGGAGCCCTGCTGTAGAAAAACACATGCCCACAGTTATTCAAAGATTCCACTTCAGCCGCAGTGCAATGCACCAGCAGGCATGAATAGCCTTTCTTTTACCTTGTTTATTCAAGAACTATGATCGACTACAGGCTGCTTTTAAGTATTTGATATCCTACACTGAGGAGATTAAATAAGCCTGACGCCAAATGAAAAACTTCAGCCATGCTGTTGATTTTTTGTAAACTTATGAAACCAAAATCTGAAGATCTTGTCCTTAGAGACTAAACGGCCTTTGCTCTAGGATTTTATATTTATTGTGCTAGCAAAGTCAATCCTATCTCTGACAGAAACTGATTTCTTGATAGGTTCTCTCCTGCCTTGAGTGCATTTGAAAGCAAAACACCCATCTCTAATTTCCATACTGCTCCTCATGTAATTAATCAAATGCACAATCGAAACCAACTTCCTTTTCAAGCACATTATTGCAAACTATATGGGAGAAATTAGTGGGAGAAAAACATAAAGAAAGAGCATCATACTTTACATCTTGTTTAAGAAGAGTCTTTTGTACTGGGAAGGTGGAAGATGGGCTACAATAATACACTGTTTAAATAAGTAAATATGCACAGGGGTGCATACAGAGAGCACACGGGTGTGCTCTCATTTCTCATGTCTCCAGTGAAAGAGGTCACGACCCTTCAGACTTTAACCTCATCCCTTCTAATTTTTCATCTTGGTTCTCAGAAGAGAAATTTAACCCATCTGGTTTTCAATTTTACAAGGTCATGAGCCATGAAAGAAAATCTAGCTTTAAAAAGAAATGGAGATATACAATCTTCTCTCAGTGTATAAAAGTAGATCACGCAGATGTTTCTGTTAGGTCAGGACAAACTTACAAGACAGAAGAAAATTCCTCTCCACAATATAACACATTCATATGTCTACTACTGGGTATTTCTTCTTGGTTGTACTTACACTTCTCTAGTCTTCCTCTCAAAATAATACATAATGGTCAATCTTAAATGCCCACCAACACAAAGGTAGGAAATCCTACCTTTTTTGTCATCACTGGGATATTTACCCTAGTGGTCCAATGAGGCAATAATTTCATCAGAAGTGATAGTTACATTTCCTACTAAAGCAGGGCAAAAACAAACGTCCCATCCTTTCCTGTGCCCTATGGCAACATCAGGCAATACAGCCAGAAAGAGTTCAACCTACATCCAAGGTGGACATTTCATTGATGGGCTTACACCTCCGGCAAGGCATTTAACAGTGCTAGTGAAAGGTGGTTTGTTTTCTTTTTCTTAAAAACACAGCTGAAAAGTTGATTGCCTCCCTCCCCCAGCCACAAAAGCCATAGAGCTTCAGCATTACACACACGCACACCCCCCGCAAAACCCCCACACCACATGAAACATTTTACATACAAAAGAGTTTGTAAGATCACCTACAGTTTTCATTATCCACCAAAGCCAGAGCACTATCACAACAACCTCTTGAAGAACTCAGAATACGGGCACACCTGGAAGTCGGATAAGTTCATACTGTTTTATACATATGAATGATACAACAAAACTGGTCATCTCAAACAGCACAGCACCTTCAACAGAGGACTAACTTGTATTTCATTGCAAAAACAGTTAACGATTCACTTGTTTTCATATACTTAAGAGATGAAATCTCATAGTGAAAAGCAACATGCAGGAATGCTTTTTCTAAGCGTATCTTTAGAAAACTTCAGGTATCTTCCAAGTTTTGAAAAACAGCAGCAGAAAAAAAGTATGTAAAACCATATAGTAATTGTTTCTAATACTATTTCTCTAATTGGCTTACAATCCAAAGGCCAATCAAGTTCTTGTGGATGGCGTCTACCTGAAGTCCCGTTTCCTTCTGCAGCATAGCAAATACACACTGAGATGTTAATTGCAGTAACACTAATTAAAAGACAAAAACCCATGACTATATTAGCAGTCAAACTGCCAATTAGCACACAAGGTTCCCTCATTACTGCTGCTGCATGAAATGTGAAGCCCGATATGGACAGTAGTCATAAAAATAAAAAACATTTTAAAAAAACATAGGTCACATTTTCAGCTTGCTTCAGAAGTTCTCCTGGAATCAGTAGCTGAGAAGCTGACCTACAGGAAAAGAAAGAAATTCCTACAACATTTTGTAAAAAAAACTAAAAAAAAAAAAATTCTGTCATTTTCCACAGCTGTATTCAGAATGGTTTTCAGAGGAAAGAGTACGTGCCCAAGTGTAGCCACTAGAAAGTGGCTTAACAAAAATTAAAATAAAAATTAAAAAAAGGCAAAAGGGCTAACATGTCAGTGGATAATTTCCCCTGACTTTATACTCCACATAAGGCTCCCCCATAAAGGACTAATGGATACTGAAAGCAGTCCAGGTGATCCTAGTGTCCTTTATTCCTTAGAAGGAATATTTATTCTTGTGTCGTTCAGACTCTTTCAATGACCATTTAATGAAGGTTAATGCAGATCTCCACAACCCTAGAGCTGCTTCCATAAAGTGATTGTGCTCTTCATATAGACTGTATTTCCTCAGGTGGCTCTCTATTTTTTTTCTTTTCTGTTTAAAGGTTTTGAATTTTAATTCAGAGGTCTCACGGTAAATAAAATTGAAATACTTTCAGCATTATTTTCCTTGTGAGAACTGGAGTATATATTTGTTTTTCACTTGCTCCCTTTTAATCAAGCATTTTGTTGACCATAATCAATTTCTTCACTCAGGAGAAAAATGTGCAATTATCTACAATGAAGAAGGTGTGTCTAAGGAATAGGGTGGGGGGAAGAGAAATCAATGGAACCATCTGTCTGACATTCCTACAACATTATAAGAGACTTGTAATTAACTGCTTGCCTACCAAAGTCTGCCAGCTTTAACTCCCCCGTGTCACTGATCAGAAGATTCTGTGGTTTCAGGTCCCTGTGCAAAATGTAACGCTGGTGGATGTAAGACAGTCCTCGCAGCAACTGAAATAAAAATAACTGAAAAAGAGGGGGACAAAAAATGACCTCTGTTAATATTTTGCATATAACCACAGATGATTTCTTCACAATATGCAGGGTGCTTGCATATTGTGGTAACATTGTGTCAGAATTCCTCCCAAACTGGTGTAATTCCCACCCAAATTTAACACAACAAAATTTCCATCTAAAAAATACGTACTTTGCAAGGACTAACCCCAGCCTCCAAGCCCTACTGTATCATAGATTCAATTTGCCTGCTTTAAAAAGAAAAAGAGCAATACAACCATGTGCAGAAAAGCTCAGTTTCTACCAAATTATAATTATATTCCATTTACCCATATGGCCTTAGAGATTAGGTGGTAGCCTGAAGACAGATGTGTATCTTCACTAATTATAGGAAACAACAGTACAGGGTGTAGAGGGATAGGGAGATAAGGCTGGGGGATGGGACACTGGAGCTAAAACAAAGAAATTAATAGCATAATAATAATGCCTGCGTACCCAAGGAAATCTGCAAGTATGACAGGTTTTCTCCTTCAAAGTTTTTTTTAATGGGAACCGCTTATGTATTTTTCATTAGGAAACAATAATTCTCACTGAACTTAACAATGACTTTTAAAGCCTGCTCATAATAGTCCTTAAGGTAAATTTAGATAGGAACCTAACTCATCCCCCCATGTTTCTTTTAATCCTTCACTGGACTCTACAAATTCTTTCCCTAGAGCTAAGCACTGATACAGTGTATTTTTGTAATTTACAATTATGAACAAAGAGCTGGGTGATGGAGATCTTTTGTCCTCCTCTTTTCATCTCCTCTCCCATCATTCTCTTGCATTCTTACTGGCACCTGCTGTGAAAGTGTTACCCTCATGGATTTTGTCAATACAAATGGTGAACGATTGTTTCCCAGGAGTTTTCTTTGCAGTTGTGAAAAATCTCCCCTAATATACAGACCCCTCCTATTGCCTGAAATATTTTAAAAAATGCTACAGTTTCCAAATAGGAACACAACAAGCCTTTGCAAAGCCAAGCATGAAGGATTCAAGAGTGGATACGGACCTCGTACACCTCACAGCTCAGCGCCGGTGAAACATGCTCTCTCATCTCAGAAGATGTGGAAACCACACCAAAGATTTAGGAAAAGTCAGCTCAGACACATGAGAATTTCTAATTAACTTGCAACACAATCATCCTACTTAGTGACTGCTGAAGTGAGGAGACATTATAAAAAGGGTTACAAAATCTGATTATAGAAGAGAATAAAGGCTGACATGAAAGAAACAGAAATGTCATGTTACTGAAGTTGAAATGAATTTAATTGCATTTCATTTTTCCCCGAGTGCAGACACAATACACTGTATGTTTAGCTATTTAGCCAGGGCACAAAGAGCCATATCAATCACCTTCTTGCCAGGGTGGGGCCTAACAATGTGCTGAGGAAACCTAAGAGCAAAATACAGAAACAAAAGAAAGAATAGCAGGAAAGTCGTAAGTAACGTGGACATTCCTTTTTGAATTGTGGTTAAAATGGAACTCATGGTACACAAAACCTAGTTTAATAAGGGCAGGAAGCAGAAACAACTTTCATTACAGCCTTAAAATATAAATTAAATTCTATTAAATGACTTCAAAATAATATTTTTAAAATAAAAAGATAGGAAAAATATCCAGTTTGCTAGGCTAAATCAATGGTATTTAACGTCAAACATTGTTTTTAAATATGCAAAGAAATGTCAATTATCATGTTATCTTACAGCACTGTAATCTTAATAACTTAAAATACATTTATTAATGTGTGCTTTCATTTGGCTTTAATACAAAGAATCTTGACACAATGGCCTAAGGAAAAAACCCAACAATTTTACAGCTAAACAGAATAAATATCTACTCTTGAGGACAGCTTAGGAAGGTAGTTTTATTCCAAACTTGTAGGCATGCTGTACTCATCAAGTACTTCCACAAAAGTCAGTTAATTCACTGAAATACACTGTATCAATTGCTTCCTTCTTGGAGGAAGATCATGAAAGAGAAGGGGGCGGGGGGGGGGGGGGGGGGGAATCTCCCTGAATTTATTACAGGGTTAATTCAGCCACTGTGTTGCTGCTTTCTCTTTTCCTCTTCACCTTTGCTTTTACTTGTTAATATTAAATGTAAAAAGATTTAAGTGAAAACACGAGCCTAATGCCTGGCAGCAAAGCATTCTGCAAACCCCGCAGGCCCTCTGGGATTGCTTGGGAAGAGAGAACAGTAAAAGAGACTTTCCATTCCCAATGGTTCTTCACTCCACACAAAGAAAAGACAAATTGGAAAGAACTGTTTCTGATGCCTCAGGAAACACTTCTGCCTTCTCACCGTCAAGTTACCTCCCCTGTCTTTGAGGAAAGCCCTCTCCAAGAAACCTGTTCTCCTTCAAGACTATCTGCATTACCTTCACAAGTATGGACATGAACGCTAGATGAGGTACCATCAACTCCTACCCCTATACCCGATCTGAAATCAGCATACCAGCTGTCATGGCCCTATTCTGATCTTACTTCCTCCATCTTGCTCAATTCTGATCACTATGAAACATCAGCTGAGGGCTTTAGGGCCGGGGCAGGGGAGGGTGGGAGCTGTTGAACAAGCAACTGAACCATCATCTCCAAGGCCATGGGATGGCAGCCCTGCAGACCAGGACAACTCTAAAAGGAGTCAATGGCAATTCCATATGCATTTCAATGGGTTGGTGATGAGGGTAGAAACGACACAGACTCGTGGTTCTTCAGCTTTTATATTAATAATTTTAATACTTGCATGGTCATACACAAGGCTCTGTAAGTGTCAAATAACCTGTAATAAACAAACTAGGACATCACTCAAGAACAGTTTGCAGCTTATTAGTAAGAACAAGAAGTTTTAGTGATAAAATTAGACTCACAAAATGACAAAGGTCATTGTGATGAGAGTTGGAAAAGACAGAAATCAGGAATGGGATTTGTCTCTTGCCATGTTTTCAGCAAGGATTAGCATTAAGAGGCTCAACACTTTACACTGAGACAAAAAATTAAAAATTCTAATACTTGTGATTCAGGCCTTGCTTATTTATTATAGTCATGAAAAAAAAAATCACCTTTATTCCCCTAACAGTTATGCAGCTCTCAGTTTAATGAAAATTCTTCATTAAAGTGTGTTGCTTCTTGTCAGTGAGAAAAATGCATGCAGGTCAAAGCTAATCTGGGGTTTATGGACTGTGATATTAAAAGAATATTAGCACTTCTTCTAACTTCCAAGAGAAAGCCCTCAACTCTACAAAAAGGTCAGCACCTACACAATCAAGTATAAGGCCTGGATAGTCACTTGAGCTCCATGCAACATTTGACCAAATGTCTGTTTAAACCAATTACATTTTCTGAGACTTGCCAGGTGCTTGGATGAACAGCCCTGCTTTCACAGTGTTTTTCATGAGACCAGGTGAGTATACGACCTAGAACATTACATGCACAGAACTAACAGCTGCAAGATGGCTCATGTGCTGCTTTACTATGTTATTGTCACACAGGATCTTCAGCTCTTCTCACCCAAAAGAGCTTATAAGCTCAACACTGATGCATGCCATCCAAAACACATCTAACAGGTGGGACTGATGGGAATTAACACTTTCTGACTTGGGTTTAGAAAGCTCTGATGAGTTTAATGGTAAAGGGGGATGCTCATGTACAGGTCATCTGTGTAGAAGTGCTCAGATGATTCCGCATAGCTGCTCTTTTCGTTCCCAGAGATGGTAGAGAGTTTCTGGCAAAGGATAATGGGGCAAGTGAAAAGCAGAAATTCACAACAAGCCCAGAGAGGTTCTCCAGAAAATGTACCATTTCCACACAGTGTCTGCTGAGTCATCAAGGACCCTAGTGACCAATAAGGATGCTGCCTAAAAGGACAGACTAATGAGGCCTGTGGGGGACTTTTTTAAGTCTTTCCCTGATGATCCAGAGGGATTTCTGAATGATTTCCTGCACCTGAGCTCACTTACCACATGTTGTATTGTGGGAATAAAGGACCTGGTCCTAGATACAGAAGTAGAAAGCTACATAGAACCCTTTAGTCTACGAAAGTTGCACAAAACACTCAGCTCTGCTCTCTCTGGAATAAAAAGACTGCAAATGGAACTGAGCTAACCTGGACCAGGAGCTCACGCCAGTTCAGAAGAAAGCTGAAAGCACTACTGGATTAATGTGCCGGTACTTCAATAAGCTCATATTGCTGTATTAGCATAGTTACTTTCGAAAGGTAATACACAGTACTGCACAAGCTTTATGTTATCATCACCGATAACACAAATGCTGCTGCTTGCTGTATGTATGTATCAAAGCACACCAGCTGGGTATCATGTAATCATCTGAATCCTCTTGTGTGTATTCAGCATCAATCGATACCGTATTCAGTCTTAACAGACCATCAAATCCAAAAATACCAGTAAAAGAAACCCAGCACAGGACACCTCACCTCATGCTTGCAGCCGGTGTACTTCTCCCTATCATCCAGAGGATGCTACAGGCTTCTGTGAATTACTCACTATTTTCAAAGGCAAAAGGAGGCAATAAATCCCACAGTACTATCTCATAGCCTTGGTTGAAATAAATGCAACCAATAACAAATACTCAGTTATGTTTGGGTTCACTAGATTTTTTGGGAGGTTTAGATCTACTTGTTTTAAACCATTAACATAACACCCACCCGCACCCCACCCCCCAACCCCAATACTATGTACCAGAAACAATGAGAAATGTCTTTCTGTGACTTCTGCTAGCATGTAAAAAGCTCACCAAGCACAATCTTTTTTATCATTGCTGGTTTCCCATTCTTTTCCCTCCTTCCAACCAGGATAATACCCACGAGATAAAACCCAACTTCTCACTTCTAACAATGTCCTGGGGAAATACTTAACTTTTTAGGTCAAAGCTTTGTAGGCTCTATTGCTTAAATTGTCAGAAGAAGAAATTTCAGGAACAAAGTGTTGACTTGAGATGTATTTGCATCCCTAGGAATAAAGGATCCTATCTGAATAAAAAATTGTTAGCCATTTGAATCAGCATGATTTTCATTATCATAATAAGCTTTATCTCAATAAAAGGTTCTCCTATCTGACCTCCCTGGAACCAACGGAGTTCTCGCCAAAAGAATTTTAAAATAATTCATTCCAAAAGGCATTTATAAAGGTTTCTAACTTGCTCCTGCATTCCTTGCATAAGAAACTTACCAAAGACAATGTCACACAGAAATGCATGCAATACAGCCACTAGGAATGTGCACTGTACCATTACTTTAAAAAAAGATACAGATTTTCCCACTTATTAACAGCAGAACTGCAAAGGAAAGAGACTGGAAAGTGTTAATTTGCTAACTTCTATTCTCTTTGATGCTCTTTTAATCATTTTTTGTCCCCTCTGGGTAGTAAGTACTACAGTCATTTGCAATGAGGAAGGTGTGCTTAATTAACTAAGTACAAAGAAACTCCTTTATGATCAGTTACAGACATCTGCTGATGTTCAATAAGTGGAAGAGTCTCAGTTTTTTTACTCCTGAATGGCAAAAGTAAAAATAAATTCAATAGAATCGAATCTCCTTTTCTACCTTTCACCAATTCACTTCCATGCTGAACTAGGTCAGAGTTGTGGTTGGTCCCTCACCAATCTTAAAGACACTGGAAAGGGTGTTTTCTTCATCCCTATGATATTTTCATGGGGTTTGCTGTATGTGAGCCATGTGGATCATGCAGACAATAAATTACATATGCACACACTAGATATGGAAGTGACATTCTTCCAGCATGAATTTTAACACACTGATAAAGATTCTGCTTTTGCTGTTCACAGTTGTGCATATTATCAAATCATTACTTTAAGTGACAAGACTGACAAAGTACAGTGAAATGCTGATGCCTTATTTAATGTCTGATAACTAAAGAGTCTCATTTAAATAATCAATTCTCAATGCCATGTGTAAAAGACGACCTTAATTTGGCATAACATTATTCTGTCTACTGTACACCTGCTTCTTCACTGAATGAGGAATGAAAAATAGCAACTTCTCAACCACATTAAACAGCAGCACTTCCTACTTAGCATATCTGTTGAAATACATTTTTAATTCAACTCTATCAGTAGCATCACTAATTTCAGCAAGTAGGAGAGAGATTTCAAAATTAGGACATTAATTAGATTTGCTTCCAGTAACAACAGATATAATCAAAAGGACCACCATAGTAGGTATTCACCTTAGAGTAAAAAAAGTCTTTTCTCCAAACCTCAGTGAGTCAGTATGATAGGTGAAACAAGACATGAAAATTCATCATAGCTGTATGTATTATCATGGTTTAATTGCCCAAACCCTGTGCACCTAAGTCTATGGTGGTCAGCTTTTTGGTCAGACACCTCCAGTCACACACGGGCACTCACATGCCCCAGCTTCCCCTACATCACGTAATCACACATTTGTCACATATGGATTCAGGACTGGCCATGTGATTCAATGCATGTCTCCCACAGAAAAGGGGAACACAAACCTCTCATCCACACCAGAGACATTTATACAATCACACGGCAAAAAGAAAAGAGAAGCACAGCAGGGTGACCTACATCAACAAAACTGTAACCTAAAAACCAAAGCATTTTTATCATGCTTTTCAGATACTATGTTTTCCTAACAAGCATACAGTTTTATACCTTACTAATAATGAATGGAGCTACTGCTTAGGAAAAGCCAGTATACAACGCTCTGCTACTGCCAAAGTTTAAGCAGCTGCACTTTAACTGTAGCAAGCCTCACGGATGGGATACAGGAGTTGCCTAATCCTTCCATGTTCTGAATGCTTCCCTACTCTTTGTGCTTCAGATTATTCTAAAGCTCTAATCAGTTCAGTGATAAATATTTATGTTTACAAAAGACATCAGCTGACAACCACCCTATGGTTTTGACTTAGATTATTAATTTTCACATTAGTCATTAAATGCCAAAATTATTCATCTGACAAAAACAGACTCAACTTTAAAAACTGTAACCATTAATTAAGGACAACATTCACAGTACTGCAGTATAGAGAGGAATAAATGAATACCGCAAGTGATTAAGTGCCAGAGACTTCTGATAACGTCAGATAACATGCATTGTATTTCAACATTTTCAATTCAATATGCACTACATCTTGTTTAGGAAGTCAGTATTAAAACCTTGGTTTAATAAATCCAATATTTTTATTATCTCAGACTTGGTATTTTTGTAAATTATTTTTTTTAAATGCAGTGCTATAAAGTTGACTGATCTCTTCTTGAGCATTTAGCATAGAGAAGTATAGCAGCATCCCATTATGTTTCATAAATTCCTATTAATTACATTTCTTTTAAACTATTTCTGTAGAAGTTTCAAGACTGAAACTGGTTACATTTTTTTGCTGAAACTTAAGCGTATTTTGTACAGAGATTGTTGGGACGCCCTAGGAAACTTAATATTCAAATTGCACTCCACACTTTGCCACATACCTTACATGTGACCTTGACAGTCAACTCTGACTCAGTATTACAGTGATAAAACACATTTTTAAAGGTTGTGGGGGGGGTAGGGCTTAGTTGGTTGAGGTTTGCTTCAACAATCCATCAAGTATGCATAGAAGACTGCTGTGCCCTGCTTCCTAGGAGCAAGGAAGGCTTGGAATTTAGATGGGTAGGTAAGAGCTGAAGTCTTGAAGGCTCTTGGGAGAAGGCTTAATATTCCTGTTCCCTGCATGCAAAGTTCAACAAGAGGGTCTGCCTATTTCTTCTCATCACTTTTTGGCCCTGGGAAGAGAAAAGGTGCCTAGGGAGGACAAATCAGAGCAGCAGTATTAGGATAGGAGTCTTCCACATTGCCTGAAGTAAAAGATTTCAGGAGTAATTAAGAGACAGAGATCGTTTTTGTCTGGTTGAGGTCTCCATTGTCATTCAGGCTGGTGTTGCATGGATTGAGGAATAGTGGGTCAGAGGCAAGTGTCTTTTTATTTTGTCAAAGATTTTTTTGAAGTCAAACGCTCACACAAATCGATATTACCTCTAACACTGCAAGTAGAGGAAAAAAGGCAGAGATAAAAAGATGAGGTTGCTTTTCCCAAAAGACTACAGCTATTTCAATGCAGCATTACCAATTAAAAAGCAAATCAGCTTTCATTAATAGATTTATTTTTAAGGCAGGAAAGCAAACAAGCAATGCAGGCATGACAGACGCAAGCCTGTGCTCCGCTTGTTCCTCCAGTAACAAGAGTTACAGAAAATGGACTCAACTATAGAATAAATGCATCAAAACATAAAGCCGAATTTATTTGCATTACTGGGAATGTAGTAAGATGCAGTAAAAGATGCAGTAAAAATAAAGATGGTATTTCAAAGGTTGAAAGAAGTTAAGAACAATTACATTTTCACAGGACACGCTGAAATGCACAAAAAAAAGATACTTAAGAATTAAAGTATGAATGTACAAAATAAGAAGCATTTATGGACAGATGCGAAGGCTCAGGAGAACCAAGAAAGTTAAGTCAAAAGGCTGGTGGAGATGGCCCTGTACCAGACAGAAAGAGACACAAATCAGAATTAAGTTCATCATAAAAGAATCACTGGCAGGGTCAGTTAGCTGCTGTGACCCTTTAAGAGTTCCCGCTGTAGGAAGCAATCCAGATGTTTCAACTGAGATTCCAAGAAGTATGAACTATCTCCAAAGGCAGCGACAGCTGTAGGAAAGAAAGCCAGGAGTACAAATTTCAGTAGTCAGGGCCAGGAGGAACAGCGTAGCAAGTGAGGAGCAAGTCTTGTACCTCAGTTTGCAGCAGCACATTTTGCAGTTTGGCAAGCGTCACATGGTATACATCATGTATACATAAATCAGCTCTTAGTTCCAACCATACACAAGGCTGCAGCAGTAGCTTCCAACAGAAACATAATTATATGTGAGGCCACGTATTTCAGATTTATTGCTTGCCTTCAGTTTTGGAAAAAATTAGAAAGACATCTTCAAAACCAGAAGACTGATGATGCTGTGCCTACTAAACAGGGACTTATTAACCGATTACCTTTTCTCTCCTCATCTCTAACTATAATACTGTACACAGCATATTAATACAAAGTTTTATATAAATGGTAAACATGCAGGCTTGTTAGTAACCAAAGATGTATATGATTGTGTATTTGAAGCTAACAGAATTTGGAGAACCTATGGATTGAAACAGCTGCTTTCTGCCAATTTCCCTTACAGCTCATAAAGATGTTGCAAGTACTTAACCACATATATGTCACCAGGATACTTGGTTTAACATTCTCAAGGATAAGTATTAAAAAACCAGTATCTCAGCCCCATGCACAAATTCTGTGAAGAGTTTAAAACCTGGTGTTCTTGGTAAGACTTTCATCTCCACACATGAAATATAAAATTCTGAAATCATTATGTGTGAATACATATGTACCACTAAAAGGATAAACCTAATACTTCAGGAAACAATATTTTCTGTTTGCTTAAACATACTGTCCCAAGACTCCTACGACTGCCAATTGAGACATTCTTCTTTATACTTCCACATATTTAGAATATTCTGCATAGTCTTTATTTAGAACATTTAAGTGACAGCAAATAGCCTATTTGAAACCTCAAAGAAAGGCAATGTCAAACACAACACCCAAGGGGACAGCAATATGTGTGTCTATCAAAGTAATCTGGATTTTATTCTATTCATGATTCTTCATCTAAAAGTAAGCCTGAGGGAACAACCATTGCCTTTAACTTGTAAATACAGAGAAAATTCAGAAATACAATTAGGCTGAAGATGTCCTATAGAAACCAAAACATAAATAAATAATAGCACTGCTTCTGCATTCCTATGAAGTACAATTTTACAGGAACTACTGTACAATATTATTTGGAAAAAAAAGCATGATTATGTGGTTTTGTATTTCTAATAACCGGCAATAAGTCAGAAAGGAATATCCATCTGTAGGCAATACTTTCCTAAAAAACAAAATTGAAAGGCAGGGGGCCTTCTGTCATACTGGGAGAGCATCAATGGCTTAATCCCACAGGTTAGCCCCAGAGAGCTGAGACTAATTTATTACTACTGGAATATAATTGCTCAACTGTAAGTTTTTTAAAATGGATTTAGGGATCACATAACCAGTGATTCTGAACAAACACTGCCTAAAAGTCTGACTAAAAGTGAAATTCCTGAAGGACCTGTAGCAAGAAGGGGCTGGCAGGGAGAGAAGGCTAATTAACATGGCTCAGCTCAACTCTTAAAAAACAGCTGTAGTTCCATATAGACAACTCTGTCCAGAAGCTAAAACCAAAAGAGGTGGCAAAGTCTCAGAACCACAGTTATGTAAGTCGACAAACTGAGCACAGCAAAGCATTAAGATATTATGTAGTAACCACCTTATCTCCTCTGTCAGAAGACAGGAGTGCAAGCTGTTAGTTTTGCATGGTGGTGAAAGTCTGGGAGTTGTCAGCATATATGACTGGCTTCCCTTTTCTTTGCAGCCTCTGTCCCCCCCCTGCTGAAGAATTCACTCTATTGGGCTAGGCAGGTATTTTTCACTCATAGCTTTGACAGCAGGTATTTCACTGAAAACCCCAGGCAGGCTAAATCAGTTTTAAAATTGCAGGAGCTCAAACCATCATGCTAGATTTTAATAATTACTGCATGAACTAAGGCTAGTCTTTGTTGCTGGCCTGGCAAAAGAGTTTACTAAACGCATATAACCAATTTTCATTATTATTATTCAACAGGAAAAAAATATTAATTGTCCAATAGGATTGCTCATGGCAGAAGAGTAATCTGCTCCAACTTCCCGATGTTTTTTCTCTCTCTTTTTTTTTTAAATTAATAATCCATCTGGATTTTAAAAAGCTTGAACTAGCAGCACACCAGGACTCTAAACTTGGCTACTCAAAGAAGTATTTGTAATGTGCCCATAAGCTTCAGAAGTGTTGCTGAACACTGTTGTTAGATGGTAAAGACAGCCACAGGAATACATGTGGCAAAATCTGAAAGTGAAATTCTGTTGCTGCAGTTCCCTCTGAAGCTCCTGTTTTAGGAAAGGTATCTCAGGATTTGGAGGAGTGACACATTAACAAGCCTAATTATCCACGTATGCCTATCCTCAAAAATACAAGCTCACTGGGCCCTGATACGATCAAGAAAAAGTACAGTTACGTGAAGTATAATGTCTTCTCAGTGGGCAACAATTACAGCTACAATGGCTACTGCATATTAGATCCTGAGCTATACAGCACTGCAGCCTTGGAGTAGGTCTTGCAAATCTGAAGCAGCACAAAAAACTTTCAAAGCCAGTTGTAGCTTATGCCAGACTTCAGAAAGCCAAATGTAGAAGTACTCTCACAGGGAAATGAAACGCAAAACCATTGTTTTAACACGCACATGAAACTCTGCTTAGGAAACTGAACAGCAAAGGAAGCTCAGAAGTTTTAGCGGTTGAAGAACAGGTCCCACCTCACCCACCTTTAGCCATTTCCAAGCACCGCAGTCACAGAGGCACTGTGAAGCTGGCACTGGGAGGAGACCCGTGGGCTTTCCCTGTTCACGCTAGCAAAATGTCTGAGTGACAGTCATACATTACAAGGAAGCTAGCTTGCAGCATACACATCATGTATTTTCAAAAAGAATATATGAATATATATATATATTTTTTTTTAGTTTGGCCAAATATATGCAGTAAGGAAGAATTCTTTATTTAATTATTTTTTTTATGATAGCCATTCTCATCTAGAAAATTAATCCATTACACTATAAAAGCAGTTGATGTACAACAATGATCAGATACTGAAAAAAAAAAAATAATTCCTCTTTTTAAAATATTTTCTTTTCTTAAACCAAAAAGGCCTTTGAGTTTTCCAGGAAAGTGTGATTTATTTTTTTCCACAAACTTCTCAATTTCAAGAAACTAAATACTAGAATAAAGCTCTCAGTATGACAAGTGAAGATTTAAACACTTCTAAAGTAGAACAACAATGGGACTGATGTCAAAGTGCAAGGCAAGTGTAACAAATATCATCTGGGTGATCTATACACACATAACACATTCTGTATGTCTGACTGGCTTCCATTTGATGCTAAAATCATTTGGCTGACTTCCCAGAAAGTAACTGGATCAAGTCTCTACCAGTCTATCTTTCCATTAAATCCTGCTAATATACTCCCTCCTTCCTGCATGACAATCCTCAGTATCTACCTCAGAAGGAAAAAATAAATAAATTAAAAGTGAGATCAGCTATGAAAATGCTTCATCAAAATAAGTGAGCAAAAAGATTAGGGAAGATTTTATATGCTCATATAAAAAGCAGTACATTCAGCTAATATAATTTACTACAGTTCCCTCAAACCTGGTGAACCTACAGTGATTTACCTCACTGAAGATCTAGTACTGGCTGCCTAAAGGATATTTACTCAGGAGGTTTAGGGTAGTATTGTCTTAAGAGCAAATGTTTGAATGGAGGGGAGGGGTTACCAACACTAACAGTATTTACTCAAATATTCTGGCTCTGAATCAGTTTTACAGACTTCACAAGTTCTCTTGTGGGGATGTTCAAATACTTACATTTTTAATTATTTTTAAAGAAAAAAATATCTTTTAAAATGCAGTTCATATGCCAGTCATTTTCCCTTTAGCTAATAATCAGTTTCTGTGAAACAACCAACATGACATTTTACACAAAGTTACTGTTACTGCGTTTGCCTTGAATGTGTGCTCTTTTTGACACTTACCTTTGCATTTTCTGGATGAAGCCCTCCAGGGTGTTTGTCCATGTACTGACATAAATCAGTATGCTACAAGAAAGTCAGATGGAAAAAAGTGTATTAATATCTGTATGACTGCAGCAATTAAATATCCTTCTACTTAGGAGTGGGCACAACAAATGGAAAATAATGAGATTTTTCAGCCACACGTGTGCACACACGCTTGTACCTTTACACTCCATTTTATTTAACAACCTTGGTAACTTGACTGATATGAATATTCACCAAATGTAAATTATTTTTTTCCTAACATTCTGTATATGGTAAATTAATTTTATTATCATTTTATACCTTGTAAGGACAATATCATCATCAATACCAATAAAGTAATATTAGGAAGGAAGAGGAAGAACATCAATGGAGAACCTCAAATGTTGCTGTCATTATTCACATTAAAACATGGGATTTTAAATATCATTTTATAGTCATTCTAGATTAAGATGGCTTAATGGTTTAGAAAATAAATCTGAAATGCATTGCCTATCAGAGTACTAAATGATCATTTCCAGCTCAAAAAGCGCATATTATGCACACGTACAGCTATTAATTACAGATACTTTAGAAAATACCTTCACTGAAGACACAAAACTATGTTTTCACTTCATAGTTGCCTATATTCCCCACAAATATACCATAAAATATCTCCAGAAAATAAGCAGGCTTGCAAGTGTAAATTGTTATTTTTAATTAATGAGTATTTATTGGATTTATTATGGACACACCACTGTCTCTGAATTTTTCTCTTGCATTTCTTCACATTCCTACCAGTCAGCAGCACACTTCCAGTGAAGTGGCATGTCTCTTCTATGATTTGCTTGCACAACTCAGCTTCTGGAATTATGTTCAGAATAAGCAAAGCAAAAATATACACTAGATTAACAACCAAAAAACTCGGGAAACTGACTCTGTCTTCCACATCTGGTTGCTGAACACATCTTGTAAAAACCATCCAGCATTCCTTGAAAAGCTACTTGGCAATACCTGCCTCACATACAGAACAGCCCAACTAAATATAAGCAGTTTTCAAGGTGAGAGTTTTGGACAAAAGTTGCCTTCTATATAGCAGAATGGTTTCTCTGTGCAACATTTCCTACTCCAGGAGCCATTCTCTAGTGCTCTTTTGCAGAGTTATAAAGAATCAGAGAAGTTCACATCTTCTAAGACACAAAATCTTAGTAGCCACAACTGTTCTGTATAATCTCTTCTGAAGTCATAAATATGAAAACACACTGTAAAATTAATATTTCAACAACACAAGATACACTGGTTGATTAGGTTGTGTGCTAGCACAACTTTTTTTCATGAATTCTTACATGGCTTCAAAGGAGCGAGCGTCCGAACTGCAGGAAATTGCTTGAGCTCCAAAATGAGCAGTGTGGGTATCAGGGGGGCAGAGGGCACACACAGACGGGGCAAGCCACACTAAATACAACACAACAGAGCTTCCAAAACACAAGCTACAACAAGCAAAGCTTTAATTTATAGTTAACACATTAATGAATGTATTTACAAAGAAAATCTAAAAATACACCTCTACCATGAACAGTTACTGTCAGTGAAGTGCATTTTGCATAAGGTCTATCTTCTGTTTAAAGACTTATTCCTAGTTTCTGTAAAATCTCTAGTCACTTCAGGTATAAACTCCCAATCTCCCAGCTAGTTTTCTGGACTGTACCAATAAACCATGCCAAAAATGGACCAGTCATCCTTCAGTATGCATCACAGCATTACCCAGTTCTGTCTTGTTTTACTGTTATCAACGTCAAGGAAACATACTTGAACAAAGTCATCTGCTAACCTTGTCATTTGTTTGGAAAAGGGAACAGGTTTTGAGTACTAACCCCACTACAAGAGCCTGCTTCTGGCAAAATATGAAGGGAAACACCTTTACTACAGGTGATGGCTGGTGTCAAATTAAGTTTGGGGACTCTCCCTGTTGTTGCTTATTGAAGAGAAGTACCAACTCAAATACAAATCTTTGAACAGCGATAGCACCCACAGTGCCTGGGAGAACTTTAAAGAAAAGGCTGAAATGTTGCTTTAGAAAGCCTGGGCAGTGCTGTCCCATCCTCTGACGCACCCATCACGGCCCCCGGCATGGCCCGCTCCCTTGCATGGGCTGGCTGAAGGAGAATTACCATTACCCCATAGTTCAGTCATCAAGCTTTTGTGGGCGACAGATAACCTGGTAGGTGGAAAGCTTAGTGCCTCTTTCACCTTCTATTGATTTCTACGATTTGCAACTGGTCACCCCCCAGAAACTAGACCAGACAAAGCCAATGCTACTTCTGAAGGTCCAATCCCTGAAGCTCCAGCACCTCAACTGCCCAATAGCTGCACCTTTCTATTCACCAAAAACTTTCTAAGAACATCCTCTTCAGAGTTACATCACTAGGAACAGCAATAAGTCATCTTTTTATTTCAAATATACTTGTAATGAATTTTGAGGATAAACCCATTTTCTTCCACTTACATTTCAGTTATTATTTAGATGCATTTCCTCCATACATGAACATCAATGATGACCCTGTTTGTGTTATGCATCATTCACTGCTTCTTCCTACCCCAAGGACCTGGACAACTGGTAGCCTGCTATAACCTTTTGCATCAGTGGTTCTCTCCTTCAAAAACCAATTGCTCGTATCTACCCAAAATTCAATGTAAACAGCAATTTCTACATAATCTTGGAAGCCTTTACGGAGTCAATTGTGCAGCAGTCTTGTCATCTATTTTTTTCCCCTCACACATGCTACAGACACAGAGAAACCTCTACCAACCTTCCTTCAGCCAGTAAATAGAAATGGAAAGTCTTTTCTGTTCAAATCTTTCAAGAATTTGCCCTCATAAAACTAAGTTGGAGTCCTCACAAAAGACCCTAAACACTATGGCACCAACTGGGAAAGCAACTTATGAAGTTATAGTACATTGTTCCTCAATTAAAAAAAAAAAAGATAGCTGTAGAGCAGACAGCATCAGCTGCTTTTCTTTTCCCAAGGTAAGGCCTCAATGCACATTGAATTAAATATTAGTACAGCCAGGAAAGCTGACAGCGCTGCAGGGACAGCTATTTCTAAACCTGTTTTTTTGGCGGCCAAGTGTCTGCTCCAGTGCTTGTGTACTCAGCTGACATTGAAGAAGACAATATGAATGCAAGTTTCAGGAAAACATTAAAAAAGAAAACAGTAAACTGGATGAAAGCAGTTTTCTAACAGCATTGCATGAAATTGGTACCATATAGGTGAATGGAGTCTTTTTCTTAACACTGTACTTCGAGGTAGAAGGCAACATGCTTTCCCAAGTAGAACAGTGGCTGCAGATACAGCATGCCATGCTCGCAATGCCAGGATCTTTACTGTGGTTAACACCTTGATCTAATAAAATATATACTCTAAAGGAAAATGCAAGATACAATTATATTCTGGCAATAACATAAAGCTATGCTGAAACAAGGCAGAAAGACAAGAAACAAACCAACCAACACCTTTTACAGTTCTTTCTCCACTGTCTCAGAGGGTGAGGACACCTCACAGGGAAGCAGGATACACTGGGAATGCAGTACAGAGACTTCCAAGTAATGACAAGTATCTGTCACATGCAACCTGATCACAGAAACCTGGCTAGACCAATTCTGCTTCAAGGCATCTTTTAATAACTATCAGCCACACTGTTAATCTCCAACACACATAAATCACCACAACTAATGCCATGCTGTCAGAACATGTTATTTGAGCTGAAATTCAAAATCCCATTAATTCCTGCTCTTAACACTCAACCAGTTTACCCATACCTACATGTATATACAAGCTATTAGCACTAATCTGTTCGTAACAGCTACACAAAACAATAAATAAATCAAGTTTCCATAGTGAAGAACTCAAAAGCTAGGGAAGTCCAGAATTAATGGGGTTTATCCAACCTTTTATTTGTTCGCCCAATAAACGTACGTTATGATAAATTTTTAAATGCATTATGTGATCACTTTCTATTTTCCCCTCACAGGATTAGACATACTCACTGAGTAGAATAGGAGTTACCTGATTACAGAACAGCTGTGCTGTTTTTATGTTTTGGATTTTTTTTTTCCATTCTCACACAGCTTGCAGTCTCTGGATCATTTACTACTTTGAAGGCAAAAATATTAATCTCACTGGCATTCCTTACCTGCTTATTGCTATGCTATTCACACACTACACAAACATAAAATAGTTCCATAGCAATCCAGGGGAGATGTGGCACTATTCTCTTATCAGGTAGGGAAGCAAAGCAAAGAGAAAAAAAGTCTCTAAATATCACTGATTTGGCCAACTCCATTTAAAGCACTTTGGTTTTGACTTTTCATAGTATTTCACACAATTTTGCCTTCTCTGTTTTGACTGACTTCAGTTACAGCTGTGAGTGTATAATGCTTTTGCAAGGGAGACTGAGAATCTTATGCTGAATAGCAGAAGTCAGTTGTATCTGAATTGCAATGACAGCAATTTGTGATGGCGATGACAATTCCCAACACAGCAGGGATGGAACCCAGTTCTCTACAGTAGTATTACCTGCCTTACCTTGAAAAGATACTCTGAATGAGGCAGGAACCCCAGCAGATACCTGGTTTGTGCAAAATCTCTTTTGCTTTAAGTAAGCAATTTGATCTCTCCTCCCCCTATTAACTCCTGGAGAAACAACCTCGCTTCCCTGAGAACAACCTCATTTCCTCCGGGGATGCCATCTATGATATCTTAAGTGCAAGATTAAAGCAAGTCTTTGAGAGGACAGGGGGAATCTTAAATACATAGTTTTTAAGTACAAATCACAATTTTTCTGAAGCTTACCACTTGACCACATTTGGGGCAATTTTGGAAATAATAGCTCAGCACCACCCACAGCACAAAGGGCACCCATCTTCCAAACTCCAAGCCCATGCTGTAAGGCTTCAGTATTTAGAGTAAGGGTTCTCCACTACAGGTTTAAGATATCCTGGCCATTTTGGCTGAAATTAAAAATAAGTATAGGCAACCTGAGGTGGATTTTGTCATCTTATTTCTTCAAATACTTGTATTTTACTAAATCGTGCCGGAAGATCACTGCTCCAGGAATGTGACTTGACTTCAGGATTCTGACACACACAGCTACACATCCTTGAGAAGGCTCTATCAAGCCTTTGTGCTACCTTCTCTCACCAAGTTAAAACACAACCCCTTTCCTCAGTGCACAACTGAAGTAACTACACTTGCACTAGGAACCCCCCGACCTTTCTGGGGCAGATGGCATGATTTCTGGTTAGATCAGAGACGGCACAATGTCTCCTAGGACAGGGAATAGAAAACTCACGCTCAGCTACACTAGTCCAACCATTCCTCTGTTTTCCAACTATACGTAGAAGCACACCAGCCAATGCCTACTTTTGACCCAAGTTTCAATTAATTTCAAATATTCTCCTCCCTATGATGGAGACAAGTATCACAACTCATACGGCTACATGAAAATAATGGAGATATTAAGTTACGTATCCAACCTAACTGCTCAGAGTCTAAAAACCAACAGTTTTACAAGGATTATGCAAACTGAAGCCTGGGACAAAAACCAAGAAAACATCCCATATGAAAAAAAAAAAAAAGAAAAAAAGGAAAATGCATGCTTGCTCAGACTCATTCTGTCAAGTTTTTCACTCACTTCTCCCCCACACCACCAACCACCGTGACAATAGCACAAGAAGTTTCATTTACCTTATGAAATACTGTCTCCAGGCTCACACAAAGAAATGAACTGGGTTTTGCTTTATACCCGTGGCAGTTTATAAGTGTATGAAGGTCATCTCTACTCAGCAAGACTCTGGTTTGTGTTATAGACACGTGCATGTTTATGTTTGCGAGTATACTGTGTATAAGCATCTGCTGAAGGGAAAAGAATCCAGCCTGGTATTTATACAGCTGAAGCAAGGTTTATATACATTGCATCCTACTTCTGGGAGAAAGGAAGCATGCAAACAGAAAAAAAACGAGGCAAACGTTGATGGTTCAGACTCCTCCCTTCTCCTCTTGAAGGAGCTCTAATTATGAATAGATGAGTAAACCACAAGTTATGACTGTCCTCAGATATGCTCAGTGCTTTGCTTTAACATCAACTATTTTGCTCAGCTATCTTGCTCATAAATTGAAGACTGCTACCAAACATAAAACATATTCAGACAAAGGGCAGGACGTCTCCTTTCAAAGCCATGGCCAGTGACATGAAATGAGCTCACTTTGCCAGCCCTTTTCCATAATAATAATGTGACTGTCATTCTCTTCTAATTAAATTAGTCACTTCTACTTTCCATGCAATACATTCTCTTACCCTCCTCTTCCTCAGTCATGATAAATCTCCATGTGACTTAGCTGTCCCATAATTCTGCCTAATTGGTTTCAGCTGTCATTTTTGAAGCTGAAATGCACGGAGAGCCTGGGGCTTGTGAATGGAACAGGAAGCATTTCCAACCGCATTCCCATCATGTAAAACCAGCAATGTGAAAGAACCCTTCCATTAAAACAAAAATGGGAGTATTTGGCTGCCAGCGATGCCATCATGCAGCAGACAGATTGTGCTGCTCCAACGAGGCTGTTGCGAGCCATTCCTCTCTGTTCAAAGGAGAGCACACATTATTTATGCTCTAGCAGTTTTACTGACTAAAATACTTTCCCTTTTGTCACCAACAAATTCTTAAACTGATAATATAATTTACCAATAAAAGCATAGGCAGTAGGAGTACTTTGAAGTGACAGGAGAACAAAGAAAATTTAATTCTATTTAAATGACATGTATCCTCCAACCTAAGTGCTCTGCAGATTACTGCACCACGGTTTAAACTAATTTCATGTTGCTGGTATTTTCAAGTCTCATAGATTCTCATTTTCAAGTGTTTCTATGGCTTTGTATAATGCAATCTTTTCCCCCTATGAGAAAATGCGGTGTTAGCCATGGTAACAAAATATCCTACAAGCTATTTCTGGGTGATACCTAAGCAACTTCCAGGAAAACAGCAGAAGGCAACAGCACCAGCTGGGCTGAGCAGCAGGGGAAATATATATATTAGGGATTCAAGAAAGAAAAAAAAACACCCCACAAGACACCTTTAATGAAAACAATTTTGCTAACAGATGTTTCTAGTGCCTTGGATTTCTCTCACACTGTCAACAAAGATAAAATACTTCAAATCACATTAACAATAATATATAGAAAAGGAGGTTTGGTGGTGGGAGTACATAATACATACACAAACCTACCTGAAAATCCCAGAAAGAAAAAGGAATGCACAGTTGCCTGACTTTTGGTTGTTAGTAGAAAATATGTATTTATTGATACAAAGTCTCTGTTCATTGCATATCTCTGTTCATTCATCTGGTCCCTGATTCTTGACAAGCGAAACACACACTGCTGTGGAAAGAACTGCTGAATGAACTAAGAGGTCTTCAACAAAATCCAGTTTTCTAAAGAAGCCAGTTTATCCTTTTCCTTATTCTCTGTCCACCTTAATAACTGTATCAGCCTTGTTTTCTTAGTAAATCAGGTTAAAGAGACAATAAACACTTAATTTCATGGGATTATTTTAACAAAAGAATGACACCTCAAAAATCTGTAGGAATTTCTGTTTAGTATGATGAAAACCTAGCAGCAGATCATCAACTTGTGTAGACTGTGATGGACTTACAGTTCCCAAAGTCAACAAAGGGCT
Source organism: Falco naumanni (assembly GCF_017639655.2). Classification (NCBI taxonomy): domain Eukaryota; kingdom Metazoa; phylum Chordata; class Aves; order Falconiformes; family Falconidae; genus Falco; species Falco naumanni. Next base: position 37,905,060 of record NC_054057.1, read on the forward strand.
GGGACAATTCTTATAAGCTGAGCAAGTTGCAGTACATGTGCATGTTCACTTTCTCTTTAACTTGGTAAGTCATTAGGTTTCCACAGCACTGACCATTACACCCGCTATATCCACATATTTTTTTTTAAAAAAAAATATCAATCTGAAGTTACAAAAAGTTTCTTGTTGGACCATGGCAGATACCACTAAGCTCATGGTGACAATACTCACTCCAGGACCACGTAAACAGAGCACACACATTGCAGGGAGGATGACAATCCACATACAGCCACACTATGCCAAGTATCCACACTACTACTGGCACAGTATCGGCTGTGGATAATGTAGACATACCTACACAAGCTGAGTTGGCACAAGAGCCTTTGCTATGGTGGTGTGCTGGGCTAGAAAAAAAAAAATCTTCAGGGCAGGAAAAGAGAAGTGCAAACACTTTCTCTAAAAGCTTCAGCATCCTATGGTAGACCTCTCTTCACACCGGCTGAGTGACCATTTTCTGCCTTGCCTCCTAATCTTAACTGCCCATGCATGATTGAAAGATTAATAAAAATTTTATAGGGAAAATTGCACTTCAGGCTGCAAGGCACACAAAAGAAAAATGATGCTTCCATGGATTATATCCTCTTTACTCAAGTAGTAAAAAAAACAAAAAATGAATAGGCCTTTTTAACTTTCAAGTGTTGACTCTATTTATTACTCAAGCTTGATTCCTCTTATTCACCATTCCTTAATTATTTTTTATATCATAAAACTATAAACATATTATAATGACATCTGCAATTACTGATCTCTTCATTCTGACTCCAGGATTTTTAGTGTTATTTTGCCAGAATCGCTCACCCAAAGTTTCTGGTTTTTTAGCACAAAGCTGCATACTGCTGGTTCCGGAATGAAAAATCTATTTTTAGATTTAGAATTAAGGCAATCATCACTCTCCAAACAGCCAGGTTTTGGGTTGGTGGTTGATTGGTTGGTTGGTTGTTTCAGTCTGCACTGAATAAATCAGTGCTTCTCATTTTGAGAGGAATTAAGCAGCAGCTACAACCCACATTATTAAAGGGTCTGAGAAAAAAAGTTTAGATTAGACAAGTCTCTAGTGCAAGTTGAGACACTGTCAGGTTTCACCTTAGAGGGACTTGGACAACGCCAGTTTATTACTGAAATTAAAAGATAAGGAATGTGTGGTGTGCCACCAGAATATTACTGATAGTAGGCTGTCCAGAAATCTACAACATAATTACTAAAAAAAAACCCCAAAACACAACAACAAAAAAATCTAACAAATACTAAAATTAGAAGCATTTTTCTTTAGTTTTGTTTGAAGTACTAAATAAATCAACTTTTTTTTTCTTCAACTCCTGATACAGGAAAGTAGGTGTATTAACTTCAATGAAAGACTACAAGTATTCATATTTAACTGATAAAAAATAAGATGCAGAAAGACACACATAGAAAGGTTCTCAAAGAAAAAACAATCAACTTACCTATATCTACTATCAATGACATGTCATTCTGATGTTCCGATGAATGTCTAAACTGTTCTTAAAGACAGCCAGTATTAGAGAAACCATCACCTCGTAGTTATCTTCTTCAGTGCTTTACTATTGTTACCATTAAAGAGGTATTCATATAATTTAATCTTTCTCTTCCTTAGTGCAATTTCAGATTTTCTTACCCTCTTTACCATTGACACAGAAACAAGTCACTGTCTTTCTATATTAGATATTTAAAGGTTTGTAACCATCTCATCCTTTTTCCCCCCAACTCTAACCAGCCCTACTTTACTTTTGACTTTTCCTTGGAAGCCTTTATCTAGATGTTTGTTCTTTCTTGTTTCTTTCCCCCTCAGGTCTCCACCTGATTCAGGTTTTCCTTATGTGGACAGATTTACTATTTTCGGTGGTGGCCTTACCTGTATTGAGTAAAGCATTATCACTGGCATAGGTATCTTACTACATGTATATGTTTTTAATGCACTACAATGACATTTGGAATTTTTATCTGTAATTTAGGAAAAAATAATTGAGATCTATCAGTAGATAGAACATCTTATGCGATTTCCAGTGTTCCATCTGTCAGCTGAGCTCTGGATGTTTTTTATGCTTTAATTTTGTTGTGGTTTTTTTCAGTACTTACACTGAACACACTTACCAGTAGTTAATAAAAAGAAGAATAAATAATAGATGCAAATTATTAAATGGTGCAAAGCACAGTGCAAATCCAACCAATATTTTGTAAGGTTATAAAAAACATCAGTAAATTGTACAAAGAACAAAAATTCAGATACACACAGCCTCCTATCTGTTGGGTGTAAATCCTGATTAATTTTATTCACACATCTCTTCATCAGTACGTACCCTCTGTATGAAGTCTACACAACCTTTGATTGAGATCTTGCAAAGTCAGCATGATGAGTATCATCTTTCTTCCTCCCACCAGACCTGTGTAAACTTCTTAGCCTAGCAGGAGTATTTTTATTTATATTTTGTCCTAGTTTCAGCTGGGATATTTTCTTCTTAGTGGCTGGTGCAGTGATGTGTTTTAGATTTGGTGTAAGAACAATGTTGATAGTGCACTGATGGTTTTGGTTGTTGCTGGGTGATGTTTATACCAAGTCAGGGACCTCTCAGTTTCTTGGGCCCTGCCAGCCAGAGGGCTGGAAGGGCACAGGGAATGGAGAAGGGACACAGCCAGGACAGCTGACCCGAACTAGCCAAAGAGATATTCCATACCATATGACATCACGTTGAGTATATAAGCTGGAGGAAGAAGAAGGAAAGGGGGGGACATTTGGCATTATGGTGTTTGCCTTCCCAAGTAACCGTTACACATGATGGAGCCCGGCTTTCCTGGGGATGGCGGAACACCTGCCTCTTGATGGAAAATAGTGAATGAATTTTTTGCTTTGCTTTGCTTGCATGCATGGCTCTTGCTCTACTTACTAAATGGTTCTTATCTCAACCCTCGAGTTTTACACTCCTTTCCAATTCTTCTCCTCATACCTCTGGGTGAGGGGGGACTGAGTGAGCGGCTGTGTGGTACTTAGTTACCAGCTGGGGTTAAACCATGACAATTTAAATACAATTTCTCATTCCTCCTTTCCTGCTGATTCCCATGTCTGGCACACAGTCCTTACCTTTCAGCAAAGCACCAAGCAATTTCCTTCTGAAATCCCTTCTCAGTCCTTACCTCCCAAAGCTGACTTTGTTTGCATCTGCAACCTATACTTGGACAGCAGCAGCTCCTGTCACTGATCTGCTCATTAAAACTTGAAAAACAAGGCTTTCCCAAGAGCAATATTCCCTTACGGCCTCTTCTCAGCAGTACGGGGATTTTCTTTCGCTCTGCTTCCTCTCAGACTTGTTCTGTTGTCTTTTTGACTTCAATTTAAGTAGCCCAACTTGGGGCAAGCCTGGAGCCCAAAGCAGGGGTTAAACCAATAGGGGAATGGCTCCTTTTCTGGTCAAGGCAAATGGAAACTACTAAATTCAACTGCTCCCACGCTGGGAGACCTCAGCAGCTCCGCTCCTTCCCTGGGTAGACAAGCATGTTCATGGCAAGCAGCATTGTCTGCCAAGAGGCATCTGGCTTGCTTCAGAGCTTTGTTTGCTTACCATGGCTGGCCAAACTCCTGGACATCAAGTGGGCAGAAAATTACCTATCATCTCACATTCACACCAAAATAAGGTAATGCAGCCTCCAAATAAGTTTCACTCTCAATCAAGGATGAAAAAGACCCCTTCTTCCTTCTTGTGCACAGTTTCCCTAACTTCCTCTAGGTAGTAAGCATTGCTGAACAGTCCTAGGGATCAAAGCTCAAAAGCAGCTCTAGGACTCCACTGATTTCCCCTGTTCTCTCATCCACTAAAACAATGTGGATTATTTTGTTTGTTTTCACAAATGAGCAATGCCATCCTACCCTTAGTGTCAATACACACTCCCTAATAAAATAAATAAAACCAAAAAAACAGTAAAGTGCTTAATCCAAATTATCAAAAGTTCTAAAAAATTCAAAATTTTCAATGCAGAAATTGTTGATCCTTTTAGATAATGAGCATTGACCATTTCCTTGTGTAATACTTTTCTAAGATGTCCCATGACAAACGCAAAATCTCATGCTCTGTAACTCTTACTTCCAATAAACAGTATATATCTCAATTTGCAATGAGCATAAAAATTAGAAACTCACACCTATTTTTTTCTTACAGGAAATGGGAGGAAAATGTAACTAATAAAACTTTATTAAGCCAATTCATTGTATTTTTTAGCTGTTGTAATGAAGCAATGAGAATTAAAACTTTCTTCTTTAATGGAAAGTAATTTTAAAGAAGAAAAAACATACACAAAAATTAAAATAGTCAAAGTAATTGAAAATGCTTGGGTTTAAATTACACTATTAGATTAGTCTAGAGCTTTTTCACTGTTAAGGCAGAATTAGTATTACTCATGACTCATACTTCCAACTATAAATGTATCTGTTCTTGTTTCAAATCTAGTTCATAAATATTGAAAGCATAATGTAAAGTATGGCTTTACAAGCTCACTTTTATATGCCAGGAATAGGACAAGTTACTGGTTCATTTATTGATAATAACATACTTAAGTAATTATGCATAATACTAAAAACTTCATTAGCATTCTACAAAGCCTGTAGTAATATGTATTGGTTAGGACTGCCTTTCAGCAATTAAGTGTTTCAAAATACAGTCATGTTCCTTTTAAATAAGTGAAGGAACAAATGGTAGCAGCTAATGATAGTTTTAGAACAAACAGATGTGAACCCATCTTCAAAGATCTCACCTGTAAAATTCATCACTTCCTTTGGCAAAATTGGCTATATCAGTGACACTTGCACTACAGCTGGCACACCCACAAGGTCGCATAAACTAACTTCTTAACAGAGCCTAGAGAGGAGAGGAACAAAACTGATGTGAACAGTCATACTCGTCCATTGAACTGTAAAGCTGAACTGACCTTCTTCTTCTGGAAGTCATTGCAGTCTCAGATACCATATGCAAAATGTGTCAAAATTTCACATTTTGTTTCAGATCTTGTTTCATACATCCCAGGTAACTACACAGAAACCATTTCCTCTACCATTCATACATGAAAGACTATCAGCCCTTCAGGTTTTATAAACATGATTCCAAGCAGTTCATCTTTAAAATTCCTCAGGTAATGAGCAATGGCTCTCAGTCATCCGGTGACAAAACCGAGCTCTCAGCTCCCTTTTTGGTACGCTTGAATGACCAACAATAATCACAGCTGATTTAAGTTACCAAAGCATACAAAGAAATCATGTCCTACTAACAAGCTACTGTATATACTAAAATATTTTCAATTAAGTTCTTTCATTCAAAAGAAGCAAGTCCCCCTTTTCTTCCACAGAAATGTACAGCTTCATATTCACCACCAAAATGTTTATATGGAAAATGAACTTCTGTCAGATAGATTCAACTGTCAGAATTTTTAAAGATTGACTTTTCTTGCTTCTAGGGACCAGCAAGGTTAAAGTTAAAAAGCTCTGTCATGTTTTCATCTAACAGACTTCCATATAAAAAGAAAATTCTAATTTGAGGTACCCAGAGAATTTAATCACTGCCCTGTTTCCTTTCAGAGGCTATTCTGCTTTCAGCTTTTATCTTATAACTGCAACGCATTTTGCAATGAAAGGTGCTACATGAAATTAAATTTCATTCTACTCTTTCAGGGTCAACGCTGAAACAGAACACCTCTGATAACTTCAGATGTTTCATCAGTATTAATTTCCCAATGGATCGTCACCGACCTAGCGACCCAAAGTTTCCATTTTCTGAGAACTCTTGGATCACTAACTGTTGATCCCTAATATAATCATGACATCTCACTCAGATGGTTTTTATTATGTTTGAAATGGCCAATAGTGATTAATGGCAACAGTGTTATCAGTTTCATGATGTTACTTTATGAAGTCAATCAAATCCAACCCCTTCTAGGTTTGTTAGGCCTCAGTCATTAAAAAAAAGTGTGTTACAGTGTAATTTTAATCACACTAATATTTCTACTGATTTCAGTACAAATCACTCATTAATGGCATAACCATGTACAGGTGTTACCAGAAAAAACCAAACACCCAAACCCAACAAAAAACAACAAACCAAAATAGACATTACAGACACAGAGCTCAGTAACACCAATTACACAGCTGGACTGCATAGTCAACCAGCCACAATCTGTGGATAGGAATGGGCAACTGTAGTTTTTCCCTCTGCACATTCGTATTATGCACTGAGTGAGAGCTCTTTGACAAAAGGAACAAAAAAGGTCATTGCAATCATGCAATTAAAACCTGTATGATGCACACCCACAACAACTCAATTCAGGTTACGTGAGCATTCTCCAGCTGTAAGACAGCATTATCAGATGGCTTTAGCTATTTGATCAGCCTAAATTTTACATTACCTAACAATAAAACCAGACTTTTGTTAAGCAATTCTGTTGTCTCAAGGCACAGGAGCAACTTACATCATTACAATACAGTCCTTAGGCTGGCCGGAGAGAACAATGCATTCCTCCCCTTCTTCCTGAACACCACCTTGACTCTGCCCACCAGCCAAAATACTCAAATACTACACTTGGATCAGTTGCTAGAAACCATTGCTAAATGAGATCCTGAAACAGTTTCAATAGCTACCAAACAATGTGGGAATTAAAAAGTGCAGCCACCAGCAGGATTGATCCCAACAGCACCCTGTTGAAAAACAAACAACTAAGTGAATCCACAAGAACCAGCCACTGCAGGAAGCTTATAGTCTCGTGGTCATGCTTATCACAGACAGCAACATGATATAACATGTGGCTGGGAGCCAGGCTGTAAACACCACTACCAGATGTAAAATCCAGAAATTGAACATCAGTATAATAGGCAAAAACATCTATTATAGGGAGAAATAATCTGCAGATCTCATATCTCAACCAGTTCTGATGAATACAGTTAAAAATAGCTGCTGATAAAAGGGACTTCAAGATGTGCTCATAAATAAGTCTAAACTGACCACTACATAAAAATAAATATCAAGGCTCTTCCCATGCTAATTCAGTGTATAAGTCAGGAGCAGAAGAATCACCAATTTTAAGAAAAGGAATTAATTTTTCATTAATATTTCTATACCTGAGGTAAAGAACTATGTACTTCATGCAACCATCCTGTAGGCAGGCTCCTGTAGCCGAACACCCACATTATTACACTGTAGCATTTTCATGTAAATAGACAAGGTGAATGACTTTTCCAGACAAGATGTCGTATGCACTATCATGTAAAAATTAAGGTATACTCCCAAGAAACACCAAAACAATTCCATCTGTCTTAAGTAGGGATGTACTAAGAGTAAAACTAGTAATCACTGTACTTTATAAATGCAGTGTCTTCCTGATTACAACACAATAACAGATACTATACTGAAAACCTAACCTTCTCTAAACAAATTTGTTTCTTTTAAACTGCATGTTCTTGGACCCATCTGTGAAAATTAGGATGTTAATTATAATAGTACATTGGATAATTCCACAGCTAAATGCTGAAGTAGTTCTACAAAAATGCCATATGTTTGTCTTAGATAAACTAAAAAGATTAATTACGAGGCCAAGCCCAAGACTTTGGAAAGTAACACTCTGAACACAATTAGATCATTACACTGTGTACTATGTAAATTGAAGTTTTAATTAGTACATAAAAAACTAGTCATAGCAAAAAAAATAATAATCAAAAATTCTAAATTGCATGTGCCAGACTTCTTTTTTACTGACATTACTTATAAAAAGACACTATGCGCAAGCCAGGCATAACAGAAGCCATTTAAACTTGCTACACGCTTTATTACCTGTTAAACATTTCAGTCCTGTCCTCCTCCTTATCTACATTATCCTCACCTATTTTAAAGTTAACCTATCACATCAATAAAGAAAAAGCTCTAATAAATTGTAACAAGGAAGCAGAATAAAGAACCAGTTTGAAAAGCCAACTAACCAGTATAAGGTCCTTCAAGAGCCCTAGTAGCCACTTCACCTCTGAACCTGGTCTAGCCCAGCCTTTCACTTTTAGCCTATTCCACTACAAAAAAAAAGCATCATCTCTTATGGCATCCACTCTCCTGAAGAAAAAAAAGGGTTATTTTGGCCTGATCCATAGACCTCAATAGCAGAGCTTTTCTATCAACTTCAATGCACCCTGGACCGTATCCAGAAATTAGTTACTTTACTCACCACATATTCAAACACAAGTGTCAGGGTCTCCTTGGTGTGAATGATGTCATGAAGCAGCACAATGTTAGCATGTTTCAATCCTTTCAAAAGAGAAGCTGAAAAGCAAAACATACACGTTATCTTAAAAAGGATCAAAATTACATTGATTGGCTTTTTTTTTAGTGACCTGGATGATTTTTTTGACATCTGAGTTTCATAACCCAACTTGAGTTATCTTCTATGTTCATGAGTTCTACACATTGAGTGTGCTTGAAGATCATGCCTTCCCATTCAGTGCTGTTTTCTCCACCTTGCTCATCAAACTCAACCTCACTTTGAGGCAAAAATGAGCTATAGATAGAGATTCTTTCCTTACGCAGCCTCCCCTAAGTGGATCAATCACTAACATCTGGTCAGACACCAAAGATATTTTGTCTCAAACAAAGGTCAAGCATGTCTTTTCAAAACATCATCTTTCCTATCCAACACAACAGAGCTGCTTTCTAAACGAAGGGCAACAACTATCCTAAAAGCAGTGTTTTAAGCAATAAATTCCCGTTTCTCTCAAAAGACAGCACAGGTTTGATGGAATCATTTGTATTAGCTCATGAGAATAAACACATGGTATTTTCTCACCTGTTTTTTTGTTGTTTTTTTTAAAGGCACTAGCTCATGTTTTCAGATTACTGACAAAGACTTAGTGAACTTCCAGGTGATCTCCTTCTCTAAATTTCTTTTACACCATAATACATTTTTAATGTTCACACTGTATTTCATATTTCATGTTCCACAAGACATGGCATATTTTAGCAATATAAGGTGACAAGCCATGTGTTGTTACTAATGTCATTCTGTCATTGGTGGCATGCCATCTCATGCACACATCTGAGCAGGACTATCAGTCACCCCAGCAAAGTAAGTTATAGATACAAAGACATGCAAATGAGTGGCATATTTCTGTACCAAATAACGTGGAACTTTCTTCTGTCACCCTTCTTTTGTCAAAGAAAATAATGAAACACCAAATGTCTGCCTCACTCCACTGCTGTGCAAAATGGAAGCTAGAGAGCTTCCACAACAAGTGGTAATCTTGCTGTCCTTTTGAGGGTGCTCCATCAGGCTGAGGTATGGATATGTTGCATTTCTTAAAGGACAACAATAAAAAATTGCTACTGGAACACCAACAAATAATGACAACTGTTCTGAAAAGTATCTTCTGCCAGAAACAAGAACTTTTAACCTGGGGGAACCCCAAGAAAAGTTCACCTGCAGTAACTGAGCTTTTGCCACCTCTTCCCTCAAACCTTGTCAAATAACCACACATGAAGAGAGCCTGTGAACATGAAAATTGCCTCTTAGCAGAGCTGTATCAAACTGTAGTAGTATTTATGACCTCTGTCAGCTTTGGCTGTTCAGATTATCACCTGAGGCCTTGAATTCCTCTGGTTGGCCATTACTTTGTTGCTAAAATCTGTATATGGGTCATTAAAGCTTAAACAGTACATTGAAAGCAGCTCACCCTGAAGTCTCTGCAAATACTGTCTTTCCTCTTCAGTCCCCTCCCCCACGCTTATTTATCTTCTCTAATGTCCAATTCTCCCTTTTTACAGTCTCAGTATTCAAGATCTGCCATATACTACAAGAACTACAAAACATCACCTGCAGGGTGAGATTTCTGTCTTCTCCATTAGACCAAGTGAAATACAGTAAATAATATAGCACAGAGAACAAAATTATCTTAATTGCACTAATCTTACACTGCAGAAATATGAAGTTCCACTATCAATTTATACTGTGAGAAACCAAACGTAACTGGTGAAAGTAAGAGAATTACCCCGTGTGCTCTTCTATTAGGACTCATACTGGAGAGTGCCTGTCTTTGCGAAAATACTGCTTCGTTGCTTAACAAAAAAAAAGGGGGGGGGGGGGCGAATGGTGTTTTAAAAAAATAAAAAGTTGTCTGAAATAGGAAAGCTGTTCCTCCACAGAGTACTTTAAAAACAAAATGAAATATGAACTGATGGTGCTTGGTGTGGGTTTTTTTTTCCCAGAAACATCCATCCCCTTTCAGAACAAACAACAAATATACCTCCTCTTTTGGGCAACTTTTTGGTCGGAGGGGATAAAACTTTGGATGAACTCCACTAATTCAAAGACAAAACCCAGGAATTCACATTCAAGAGAATGAAAAAGAGTCCATGGAATCTATCAGCATCAGCTTGAGACAGGCCTGGCTTCATCTTTGAAGCTGTCAGTGCAGCTGCTACTGGAGCTTAGTGAGAAGCGAGGTGCTGCTGTGCCTGATGTTACTTCTACAACAAAGTAATTCTCCCAGAGAATGCCATCTCCATCCAGTGATTATCACCCATAGATTTCACACCGAGTTGTTTTCTTTTGAGATAAAAAGACTAAAACATTGTTGAAAAAGTATTGCACCAACTCACAAAAGTGAGACCAATATACTAGTACTTCCCTGTATCCTTTGCACATATCGTTAAAAACAAAATTAGGTAATACTGCTTCAAAACTGCTGGCATTCTTTTTCTACCCTCAGTATTAAATATGTATGAAAAACAGATGGCAGCACTTTTAATTCATTTCCCCGAAGAGTTTAAAGGAGTCACAGCAGCAAATAAGGTTATAGTGCTTTTTTTAAAACACTTCGGACAAAACACCATATGTGTTTGAATGAGTCTGTTCCTCATTCTTCTGTCACCTGTGTTTGCACATTCCATTACAGCAAACTCTAGCAGTAAAAAACAGGGCAAAGGAACTGGTGACATACTTCAATAATTAACAACATCCAAGATTATAATTTATGTGACTTGTACATAAATTCATGACCTGAGCCAGTAAAAGTACCAATACTCAGCACTTCCCTGTCAAGGGCTAATAACTATATTTGCATACCGAAAGGAAATGCATTGTATTTGCTTGAATAACCATCACAGACTTCTCCTCCAAAAAGGGGGATGTTCTGATCTATTATGAGCTTCTGGCAAGCTGCCTTATTGCTTGTGTTGGTCAAGGATTTTTTTGCGGTTCACAGATGAGCTAGGTTCTGAAGTACACTCACTCCACAAGCAAGCCAAGCCAGATGGACTGCAGCCAACTCTTACCCAAAACCTGAGTAGCATCAGTAAATTTAGTGCTTTGCACAGTTTACAGCATCAGCTCAAGCCTGACACTCCATTAAAAAAGCTTTGTGACTTTAAGATCAGCCTTGACTTGAAGCGTTTTGAAAAAGGCTATTCCTGCATGTCCATAAAGTAAGATTTCACAGCTGTATGTCAAAATCAACAAAAGAACCATTACTGTCGACTCCCAGGCCTCATGCAGGAAGAGCTTCTCACCAGCAGCACTAGCAGAGATGGTACTTTCAGACGTGGCAAGCGCATTAAGCTTGAACATCAGTTACGGTTCTCAGATCTTCCTACCACAATCAATTAAGTCTTGCAATTCCTGACTATCATCTTGTGCTTACTTTGTGAAAAATCACATATCTCCACTGCAGCTCCAGATAGAAGAATCACCCATGATATTCTAATTGTCTAGTATTTCAGTGACCTGGAAGCCTTTCTCAGCAGTAGAAGTCAATCTCATACTGCTTATACTCATTGGAATGTACAACAGCTGCTGATACCTCCTCAGATTCCACAGTATATGCAAAGGCTATGATATTCCCATCGCTTTTCTAAAAAGTATAGCTAAGAAAGTCTGCTTTGCTCAGCATACAGTAGTTGAGGTGACCTCTGGGGCTACAACGTACCAGTGCTCACCATTTCCCATGAAAACAAATAATTTGTTTTGCTTCAGAGCCAAACACCATATCTGTAAAGTTCTGTGCTTGTCACATTCTGCATCACAATGGTGCTCTCTGACGGAGTGGCAACTTCCTCACATGAACAGTGTCTGAGCTCTCCTGGAAAGGCAACTTTAGGGAGGAAACATTCATAGGGTTTTTCCCTCATCATGTCTTCTGAACAAACATATGCAGACGTGTTTTATTGCCTGCACAAAGTACGTAAGTTCTGCCTCCCTTCCAGCAACTTGTGTTTCCATATATACATCTTCTATGGCAATTTTTAAAATTTGGTCTCAGAGCACAATGTCCTTTATGCTTCTCATCCACTTCCCACACAGCAGGACTTCTTGTGTGCAGAATGCTGCTCACAGTTCTAGCACAGAGACAGAAATTCAGCATTCTGTTGGTTTTGCAGCAATAAATATGCAGAAATTTCCTCCTTAGAAATGCAGTCCCCAAATCTACACTTTGCTATTTTTCAGTTCACCCACCTAAAATAATTTACTACGACCAAATAACTTTGCTTTCCTACAACCCTGCATGACAAAATTTAATGCAGTGAAAACTATACATCCTAGGTAAGACTACACTGACCACAGACTTCCTTCTTCTCACCACAAGATATATTCTGCGGAATGATCATCACTTGAAATCTCAAGTAGTTGATTTTTGTGCTGCATACCTATAAATGCACAGAATCTGTCAGCTTCCACTCTGATCTTAGCAGACACAATACAATAAAGGAATATAGGTCACCGTTCAGCTCTGACAGATTCCTAGGAGGAAGTTTCTTAACAAATTTCAAGAGAATACATAAGCTACAAGAAGAACAGAAAAAGCATCAAATCGTTCCAAAGTGCTATTATGTAGGCTTAGCTGAATTACCTTCCTTACAATCAATTCCAACTTCATGACAGTCTCTTCTAGATTTAACAAATGGTCCTTATTCTAGTTTTCATTAAGTAAAAAAAAAATCACGGTCTAGCGTTAAGGAAGCACACAGTGCCTCACATCCTTGCAAGAAAGGATTTGCTACCCCTTCCAACTGTGGGCTGCTTTGCTGGAGGGACTACATGGATCACATCAGCTGCACCTACCCTCCTCAGTCTGAAATTCAGGCTGACAGGAGTGGGTTGAACTTTTAACCAAGTACTTTTTCTATTTGTGAAATTTCTACTTGCTGTTTCTACTTGAATGTGTAGTATGTTATCAAAGAAGAAATACAGAAAAAAGCATGTGTAACAACACATCGGCATTTTCAGAGGATCTTCTCACTACAGTTGTAGTCCCCTAAGCAAAATGCCAAGTCACAAACCTGCTGAAACCTCTTTGCCTATTGAACTGGAACAAAACACTGGAAGGACTGATCAAATAAGCTCCAAAAAGCACTACAATATATTATTCTAACAGATACACAGAAGTCTGCTGTCATATGAAATGAATGTCTCTTTCATTATGTTCTAGATATGAATTGTGTATTGTTCCCAATGCTCTTCAGACACAAGTACAGATGGAGGTTAAAAATAATGAGACAACATCCTATCAAAGCCAGACTCCCATGGAAAAAGACTGCTATATGCTACTCCTATCTTGTAGCAGCCAGTCATATCGTGCCTTCATTGTCCATTTCAGTATTCAAGAGGAAACTGTGTAAACCAAAAATATGATAATATGTACAGAAAACAACTCTACAATGCATGTCGCATGTGAAAGCAGAAGTCTATTACATTTTATGCTGCATAGCATGACTGTGACTAGTAGCTGTCTACTAATAAAACAGTCATTGGTTGTTACTAGTCTTTTGTTATCTTGCTGAATTCTCAGACAGTTTTTTACATCGATATCTACCTTAGGATGACTTTTTTGTACATTTTCAGTCTAAACAATTCCTCTCATGTCCCCAAAACCAGGCTTTAGTTACACCTTGGTAATCCACTGAGTAACTTTCCCCTTGAAAAAACACCCACACCTCTAAACCCAATGTTTTGGAGTAGACTCAAAATCTGGAAATACAGAGACCTTTAAAACAGAAATACACATTTTGACAACTCCACGAAACCCCTCTAAATCTGGTCAAATTATAAGCAATGTGAAAGGAAGAAGGAATACAGAAGAGGGGAGACAGCATGAGGGGCAGTGGATGTTAGGACAGCTGGGTAAGGAGAAAGAAAAGCCAGAGGACAACTGAACAGCCTCCACAGGCAGAAAAACACACTAAGTGGAAAGTAAGAGCATGCAGACAAGACAGAAAAGAGACAGGATGCAGAGCATGGGGCAGGCAAGCACTCACACTTAGGGAGAAGGAGACAGGAGCCTGCAGACACTAGCACATATTCTTCACTGACACCCATATTAGAACCCAAGATTCCCACAGATTAACAACCCATTACTTTCAGCAGGAATAAATGAAAATGCCTGGCAGTTTTCCTCATTCTTCTCCAATTTCAGTCTACAGACAGAAGCAACCTATGACAGCTACTAGCTAGCATTTCAGCTCAAGCAGGATGTGTCCATATAAAAGCTTGCAACATGATGAAACATTGGAGTGCAGATGCAACACCAGAAAATAGAATACAGATTTCCACCTGCTTTTTCAAACGCTTTGAAAATTACATAAACAAAATTCCAAATTAAAAAAAGAATGCCAAGCCAAGCACTCAAAGCAAAGATGGACTACATTCATAGGAGTTTCTGCAACACTAACTCAGCTTCTCCAATATACACACATTCCTGAAGTCACTACTGTGAGATAAGCCAGGGTACAAGCTTTCAGCACACAGCTGCTTCATATCTATCTTGCATTTTTCTCACACTTTGACAACCTGCAAGTTCACAGCCTAATTTACCCTGCAATGACCAACTTGTGTGCTTGTACCCACTAACTGTTCCCAGCTCTTTCACTTTTTTTCCACACAAGGAAGAAGCGGTTGCTTGAATTTTTCTTTTATACAGGCCCAGGTTTGAATTGATCCAGCTTTATTGCCCAGCTTCAGTGGAAGGACCCTTCCCATCCATCAAAGAAGCTGAAAAGTCCATCAGGATCAAGTCAGAGGAAAATCCAACCTGATCTTTACCCTTACCTCTACCACTGGCTGAACATCACATTAAGTCACTCAAGCTGATAGCGTCACCGTGTTCCTCATTTTCTGGACTTTCCAACTTCTGATCTTCATTCATGATTATCAGAACCACAGAGTACACACAATTATTACAGTACCCCAAGCGACCATGTATACTGCTGTTACCCAGTGCTATGCAAGTACTTTTCAAGCCATCTCAAAATCAACATTTAAAAGGACTCTCAGCAACTGGGGTGATGAGAAGATGCACAAATAGTCGGAGCACAACAATGAGTGTTCCAGAAAAATCTCAAAACTATCTGTTTTCTAATAATGCACAGGGGGTGCATATAGCTAAAGCCACCCATCAAGAACACAGAATTAATGGTTCATCAAGAGGCAGAGATTACATAGCAGGAGCAAACATGGTGCTGTTCTATAATTAAGGAATGAACAGTACACAAAGGGACAAAATTAAGTTTTCACATGTAAACTTAGATCTGACAACTTCTAAATGATTGACTTTGCAACTGCAATAAATATTCTCTGCTGTAAACAGTATACCTACAATATTAGTATTACACTGTCTAAACAAGGGACTAAACTGAACACCGATACTGAAACTTATGTCCTGCTGGTCAGTGCAAGTTTTGTGACTCACTTTTCCCAATGCATCAATATGACAAGAAATCATTTAACACATATCTACCTACAGTGAGTAATTTTTTTGTATATAAAAGACAGAAAGACATCCTAGGAAAGAATTTAATTGCATTAACATGAAATCCAGTTGCCTACCAGCATATTTTAACCACTACTTACAAATGAGGAATTCTACAGAAGAGCTGTTTTTTAAAAAGAATTACTTTTACTATTATTTCTCAGTGGGCCATTTCCTTCAGCAAAAATGTCTCACAAAAAGCAGACAGATTTATCAGCATGCACTTTAAGCAGCAGAAAAAAAAAAAAAAAAAGAAAAAAGAAGAAAAGGCTTGTGGCATATGTCTTGCTATTTTTCAAAGAGGGAGTGAGACAGGAGCCTTTATAGGATCATGTCAATTTTCTTCTTCTGGGTGGGTGAGGCTCAACATGCTTCTTCACCCTTTGCTGGAAAATAACACTGGAATGGATATGGCATTGCTTTGTGGAATGATTTAGAGGTTAAAGAAAGGCGGTCTCAGTAGAAAGATAGTAAATAATTATTTTTACAAATATTTTAGTAAACAAAATAAATCAGTGAAAATAAGACATGTTTATTCTGTAAGTGAAAAGAAAATGACATGGACTAAGTATGGGAAGAACACAAGGATTTCATAATAAAGTGAATGAAATCCAGTCATAGTGTAACTTACACTAAAAAGCAACTCAAAATAATGAACGACTAGAGATGTAAAAAACATTTTAAAGAACAGGAAATAACCTTAATTATGGCTAGATCTCTTTGATGCCCATGAGGTTTGCACTAAATTTTTCTTTCCCATCTAAAAGCATGCTAAGCATGCAAACTACAAAATGGCAAGATTCCCTCAAGTAACTTGTAAACTCATTTCCAACATGAAAAAATCCAAAAGGGATGAAGCA
Organism: Falco naumanni; assembly: GCF_017639655.2. Classification (NCBI taxonomy): domain Eukaryota; kingdom Metazoa; phylum Chordata; class Aves; order Falconiformes; family Falconidae; genus Falco; species Falco naumanni. The sequence goes on from NC_054057.1 coordinate 37,921,722, forward strand.
AGCCGATAGACACTACAGCAACAAAACCCAGTGATAATTCAAGTGAAGGTTAAATTTTTTTCCAAATTAAATCAGGTGAAAGTTGTTGTATCAGAAACTGCTCACGATGTTGTACCACCAACAGCAAAGCCCTTTAGTGCCAATGCTGCTGGTCATCCACTTTGCAATCACATCATCTGAAAATATGGTTTGAGTTCTTTTCACCTGTAAAGGCCCTATCAGCTCATAAGGAACAGATATGCTGTCCTCCTGCCTTTGCCTTGTGGTCTCCAGGTATTACCTTGGTTTCTACCCTGTCATTTACTCTAGTAGTTCACAGCACCCATAAACAATGTTAAATTAATTTAAGGAGCAACCCATGAGGATGAAATAAAAAGCCCTGAAACTTGGGATTTTTGCTTTATTGAGCCTGGAATGTAACAGAATCTAAATCAGGATGACTTCAAACTTTATAAATTTACATTTTAGTGACAGCAAAGATCTGTATTATCATGTCATGGTCTAGAGCAGCATGTGCTTACTTAAACCTTGTGGACATCGTTAAACTTTGAAATTTGTATTTTAAAGGACAAAAATTTTCCTTTAAGCAAAAGATGGTAAGCCCTGGTATGTGTCTTTAAAAAGCAGCTGGCCCTCAGAGAAAGCAGGAGAGGTGCTAGAATAGAAAAGATGGTCTGAAGGAATGTGTCAGCTTCACAGAGTTGACAGCCATAGCTGATAGTGACAGGGTGATGCAAAAGTTAAGTGACACTTAGAAGAGGCCTAGTTGAAGTAAGCTAGTCATTTCTGTCCTCCTACTTTTGCTAAAAACATCCCCATAATTTTCAAGTACAGATTCACATTTACCTGTATAGATGCATGACACCAAACTATGGATCTAAATCCATATTGGAAGGCATTCTGAGCAACAACATAACTAAAACACACCCAAGAAAATGTGAGAAAATACATTAAATGGATCTGCCAGCATAACCCATTAACACCACAGGTGGTAAGAATTTTTTATTTCTTTTTTTTTAAAGGCCAAATGAACAGCCAACAGCTTGTCTGTCTACTACATACAGATACAAAACATCACTTCCCAGCCCCCCCAAAATATACTCAGTTCTTCCATCCTGTTGTGTCATGCATCAATTATAATTACAGCAATTTACTGTTTGCTTTTCCAGATATAGAATCATAGTAATTAACAATGACAGCAGCAATACTCATAGCACTGCCTCTTAAAGTACCAGTTCCTGTAAGATGTCACATTGCCTTGCCAAACTTTAAACAAATGTCCTCATCTTTTACAATTTGCGTCTAACAGCATTTGTTCCAGTCAGAACAGGTCAGCCTTTTCCAAAAGAGGACTAGAGAACAAATATGCCCTTTAATGTTGGTAACCTTTCCTTCAAACAGTTCTCAGATCTCATGCACTGAAAGATGGCCTTCAAAAGTTACACTTAAGGTCAAGGACATTATTTTTCTCATTTCTGTGAAAATCTGTCCAATTTGTCAAAGTTCACATCTAGTCAGTGGAAAACTGTACTTTAAAGCTGCACTTTAGCAGCTAAAATCACCCAGAGAATCCATCCTCCATGAGCACACTTAAACATTCAGATATTTGGCAGAAGCCAAAGAAATTCAAGCCAAGAAGTCTGGGCTCCAACATCAGTTATACATAGGACAGTGTCAGCAGCAAAACTCTTATGACAGTTTCCCTAAAATCACAATCCCAAACCTGTTCTTGGCTGAACATATCTCCAAATCCCTTGCTCCAGTTCTGTTCCCTCCCCTCTTCAACCCCGCTAATGACAAAAAGGGTGGGAAATGCTAGCTCTGTCCAAGCAAGACTCCCCGTCTCCATCCCATAGGCTCCTGGCTGAGGCCAAAGTCACCAGTCCTTCCCATCTTTCTGTTACTGCTTTCTACACCTCGTGCTGCTTTGAATGGCCTCTGTAATTTGTATTCTTTCAGACCCACTGCTGTAGTTGTAATCTTCTTTCTGAGCTCCTCACACCAACACCTACTATTAACTGCCGTTTCTCCTGGTTCTCCTCTTGACCCCTGCCCAGGCATGGACAGTGGGGCAGTCGTCTTCTTCCAGGCTGCCAAAGCACAGCAGAAAGGGGAGCAAGAAGGCTAGAGAAGAAATAGGAGTGAATAAGGGACAAAAACACATGGATAATGCATGCATATTTTTTAACTCTGTCGATATCAGAAAAAAACCCGCAACTAATTACGAAGGGGAAAGGCAGTGTCTGAAACTTTTGCAATGAAAACTGCCACATAAAAGTCCAGTTTCACAAGGGGACTTGAACGCCATTCACAAGCTCAGGACAAGCCAACAAACCAAAAACCCAGAGCTTAAATTGTGGTTCATCATCCCACACAGTACACAAGTGCTGAGATAAAGACAATTTTTAGTGGGTCTCTTCAAATCTGTCTTGTTTATTATTATAGCTGAACACAAAAGTGACTTGGTAACCAAACACTAGGCACAAAGGTTTTTGTTCCTGAGGAGAAATGGAAGAGAAAACAAGCAGGGCACCTTAGCAAGCAATAGGAACTAGAAGAACTACAACATGCCTAGACCACTGTATTTCTCTATAGCTTCCATTTTCAATTAGAAAGACTAAATCAAATAATACTAACAGGTTGTGTGGCTGAATCAGTAAGTGTAGTAGCTACTCTGACTAATTAGCTCCTTTGTATCCACAAAGATCAAGTGAGGACAGAAATCAAACTTTAGCTGTTAATTTGATTTGACCAAACACAGACTGGACTAGACCACTCAGTATATCTGTATGTTGCCAGTATGAGACCGGAACATCACAGAGCTATAGGATACAATCTCCTTACAAATGTATCAGTAACACATGGTCAAAGATGAAACTATCACCTCATCAACTGAAGCCAAACCTGCCCAACACAGACACAAGACTCCTCAGGGCCGTGCAACTGCACAGTTTAAGTTCACTGGAAGCAACAATTTCATGCACATAAGACCAAAGTTCAGGAATACAATAAAACCATTGCTGCTTTGAAGCAGTTTCTGAACCTCTGAAAGTCTTTGGAATGCATATTGCTCTAAATAAATAAGCCTTTTCCAAGCAACTCTTGAAGCAAGTTCATCTGCATTTTGAGATACTGCAAAAGGTCAAATACATTTTAGTTTCTACCACTAAAGTGAGAACATCTCAACATGCAGGCAAACACCACTCAGGCTCTGTAAGTCCTTGGAGCTCTTTACTAGTGATATGCTGCTCATCATCCTCCTCCCAAGTAAATCAAAGAACAGCTTCAACAAACCACCAAATTTTGCGGACCGAGTTTTTCTGCCAACGGAACCCAGTCTGACCTGAAAAAGGTCACAGAAATTAGGACAGAAGCAAGTACCCATAGACACTAATGAATTTCTTTCCTCCATCAGCATGGCTAGTTAGTATCTACGCTACATCAGACACTTTGCAACAGTAAACTCCACCTCCGAAGGAACTTACTACACAAGGAATACTAAATCCCTGTTTCAGCACATGCCAGAAAGCTTTGGCTAAAAATCAAGAACTGATTACATCCAAAAGTCTAAGAGTACATTCCAGTTCGGATACGCATATTACAACAGTGGCAGCCAAAGTGCTAACACTCACAAGGCTTTTAAACATCCTCCCTAAATTCTCACCTCAGTTCAATTATTTCAAATAGCACCAGCCCTATGAAAGCAGAACAGGAACATTCCCAAACAGAAAAAGGAAAGATCAGTCCATGAAACAGGCACTACTCATTTACTTCTAATGAGGGCTCAGCATCCCAGTGATGACAGATCACAGACTTCAACAGTCCCATCAAAATGCCTCTCCCCCAGCTGATTAGGATGCTTGCATATGACAACCTGGTAACATCTGAAACAGACAGGATCTCCCAGATAAACAAACCTGGCCTGAGGCAGTGAAACACACTCCTCTCCCAAAATCTGCTGTGCTCACAACAAGCTACATGTAAAATATTAAGAACCATTTATCTGAAAAGAAACTACAGTTGGGTATCCATATTTTGAAGGTATCTTTAAGGTTAACTACATGAGTGCTACACACCATAGGGTCTGCAGTGGTATCACTACCATGAAGGAGTGTATAATTATCTGCAGATATTTTTCCAACATTTTACTGGGCTTAATAAAATCTAGTGCTTTTGTGCATTCACTTAAGAAACTTTTATAAACTTGTTCACATTAATTCTCAGAGATGTAGATTTATAAATCTTTCAATGATTTTACAAGGTTAATGGCCTCTGTAATTAAAACAAATTAATGAGAAACTGAACTGCTTTAAATTTATGCACTTCACTCAACCATAAAAACAGGAAGCACTGTGAAGAACTTGCATGTATGAACCAGAGGAAAATACACCTTTTTTTGCTGACAGCTCCAAAGCAATGTACAGAAAGGGACATACTTCTTTTAACAGTGTGCTTAGACTCTGAAGTATTTTGATAAAATAGACATTAACACAATTTCTATTCTAGTTTCCAGACCTAGATGCATCTGAGAAATAATTTTACTCCAGAGGTGTAACTTAAAAGTAAACACACACACACCAGAATGAAAGCTTATACTGTGATACTGAAGGCTAAAAACCATAGATTAATTAATTTAAACCTCGTTTTCTTTTATTTTTTATTTAAACCTCAAGTTTTTAATGAGTGTATTTTTGAATAAATAAAATTAATTAGAACTTAATAGCATTGATAATGAAAGCTCCAAGTCCCTTATTAAAAAAAAAATAATTAAATCCATCTAAAAGTCAGTTAAGCCTTGAAAATGTCACAAAATTCATTTAAAAATTTCATACCATGCCTTGATAAGTTTTTTATTGAATTAGTTGACACACATTAGCAAGTAAAAGGCTAGATCACATCATACTCTTTTTCAAGGTCAAATAATCTGAAGTTGCAATAATTATAACCCAAATTTCTTCATGGAACTAAAATTTCTGTCATCCAAACTTCACTAAAGAACTTGATTTAACAGCAATAATACATCAGAAGTTCATGCTAGAAAAAAATAAAGAATAAAATCCCCTGATAGTTAAGGGTTTTTTCAAGGTCCAGAGGTTTCCTATTGCCTCATCAAAGAGGTTAGAAGTTGCTTTATGCTCTTGAACTCTGATCAGGAGTTATTCACGCACAAAGAAGCAAATTCTTTGAATGTGACATTCTACCTTCTTGCTCACAGATATAAAAATGAATCAAAAACATGAACGCATGGGCTGATGGTGAGATGGGAAGGTTATTAATGCAATTCATAAGCCTCTTGGACTATTGGCAGAAATCTGACAGAAAAGGGTTAAGCTAAGTCTTCAACCCATTATCCACCAACATATACTCTTATAGGTTATTTAGTTTGACCTCCTCAATAGAAGGAGCAATTTTCAAGCTCATAAATTTTTAATGAGCATATTTTTAGAAAGACATCCATCTTCTTGCAGCAACCCAGCTGTAAAAGTGCTCCCAACCCTCATCAATGTTTGCTAAAGTCAGAAGTCCATTTAATCCCTACACTGATAATTTAAGCAAAGCCTCTTTAATCAGGCTTTGAATCAAGACTACACTTTGCTCCAAACCCTTTTCTTTTGCCTTTATATAGATTTGTACTTATTTGTGCAATCAAGGCTGATAGACAGCAGCATACAGACACACATCAATACCAATCACTTGAATTTCATTTGTGAACCACAGCTACAACCCTTAGCTTCTCCACTGGCATGCAAAATAAAGCATTTTTGATTATGCAAATAGTCCTCTGCTTTGTGAATAGTGCCTCAAGTGATTCAAATGTTAATTCTGTTAGAAATCTTGATGCAAAGCCAGTATTTCAACCATGTCAGTCTTATAACCAAGACTTCCTGACAAACACATAATTGGAAATTGAAAAATACTTTTTAGGACCACAAATACATTGAGATAAAGTAACCTGGAAAAGTGTGAAAGTTCTTTATAGCTTTTTGTCAATGGGCCTAGGACCTGCTGGGCTTCACTTTGAGATGGATGCCCCTTCAGGAACTGGCAGTTTCACACTGGCAGCAATGTAGGCACTGCTATACTGAGAAAACCAAAAATGAAACAAAAGCAAATTTTTATCTTGTCCAGAGTTTAATGTGCTAAATGTCAGGGTTTGTGTCTTCTCATTTTCTTAATAAAACCCTCACACAATCCAATGAATATCTGTATGAAAATGTTCTCCCAAGTAGTAAACACGTATTTTGAGCCCTCACAGCACACAAAAGAGCAAGCATGTGCACTGGATTTCAAAGAAATAGGGTAAAAGGGAAGTGAGTGAGTGACTGTGTGTGTGTGTGTTATCCTACTATTTGAGGATGAAACGTGTAAAAAGTAAAGCAGATTATATTTTTTTCCAGTTATACAAATTTGGACCACATAAAAGTAGGTCAATTTTGACCGCTTCCAAACTAGAACTCCAAAATATACTGACTTAACAGCTTTTCTTTTTACGTTGCAAGTACAGTTTTGATTATTTTTTCAGTCAGTTGTGGTGTTTGTTGTTTGTTCAGTCAGTACCACAGTAACTTGGGTTACTGTGTCCTCTCAAGTTTTAGGAGTTATGAAGGAAGGGAGGATGTTTGCAGATGGAAGCCAGCCACACTGGCACTGCTATGACCCAGTCTGTGAAGCTAGCATGGTGGTACACCAAGATTCCTACCACTCTCTTGACTTTCTTGGTTGCTTCTGCTTAGGGAAGACCAGGGGATAATTAAGCCTAACACACCCCACCCCCCGGAGTATATTCGTTATATAATTCCAACTCTCAGCTTAAAAGCTACCTATAGACAAAATAAAAGGCCTTAGGAAGTTTCCAAAGCAGATCCAGAGCAAAAAGTAAAATGCTTAAAATTAACTATCATTGACAGCGCAAGTTTTGTACATCTTCTCAAAGCATAAAGATCCACAGCATCCTTATCTGCATTAACTCCTTCCTAACATCCCAAAGTAGCATTCAAAGAAAACTGGTCGGTACCACTTCTGCACGGATTAAGGAAACTCTGAATCTAGCTTCACAAAACAAGGATGACAAACAAGCTTTACCAGATCAGAACAGATACAAATCACCAGTTTAGCACAGCTAATATAGCCTTATTTACATGGCTTACTCTATTCATTTTGTTCTTACCTCCCTTTTCAATTAGCTCCAGCTAAATCTGCTGCCAGCTGAGAAGCTGTGGGAGCTTGTGACAAGTGGCCCAGAACTTAAACATTCAGAAATACACGGTTCCAGATTCTACAGCTGTATAGCCCATAGTGATGGCTTTTAGACTCCAGTGTCATGGCTTGTATTTTAATAAATGGGTCAGAGGTGGAAGGTCATGATATCCTATTACCAGTTTCTGAACCATCCATGAACCATCCAGTTCCCCTTCATCACAGCAGAAAAATGGGATGCATTATCAGCTTTTTTTTTTTGTTATTACTTATTCGGGAAGAACATTCCAAAGTAAAATAATGTGGATATTCATTTTCATTGCTTTCAAGAAGACAGTAAAGGTCAGTTTCTAATTCTGAAATGCTGCTCTCTTCATACTGATTATAAAACCTGAAAGCAGTAACTCCACCCATGCTGCAAGAAGAGATCCCATTATGAGGCATGTATTTCAGTTCCACATAATTCCTGAATGATAAATCTCCCACCTCTCCCCAAAAAAACTGAAAAATTGAACTAAAATATTTGCAACACAATCTTCAGCCTATGGAAAAATACAAGAGAGGAAAAGGAGCAGTGCTGTCTCCTGAAGGAATGGCCTGACCCAGGCAACTGTGCCTACAGCATCCAGCAGCAGGTAGACCAAAGGAAAAAGCAAGCTATGAAGAAACAGGTAATAAGAACAAGGGAGGAAAAAAAAGAATGTATTTTTTCCCTCACATATGTAACTTCAATATAAGATGTATTTGCTAACAGTTTTTCCACTGTTCTGATTATAACTGATGTTTTTCTTCCTATAAGAAAGGTGTTAGTGAATGCCTCTTATTAACTAGAATGCCATATTTTATGCCAGTACAAAGATGCAGGCTACTGAAAATATTTCCCAAGTATTTCAAAGTTTAGAAACAATTCATGCTTAAAGTCTTCAGCAAAGTAGGGTGATCTAGACATAGCATTTTACTGTTGTGGGATTTTTCACTTCTGTGAATACATGACATATTTAGGGAAGAATTGAATCATTACCACAAAAGATGGGAATGAAAGGCAGGAAGGCAAAATATTGCTGTAGTCTTGTCCTTTCAGGCTGCCTGTCTTCCCAAATAGCAAGCCTATTCTGAAGGCATGGCCCCATCTTTTGCAAATAAGGATCATTCTCTTTTTGATACAGGAGTGATACATATAGATATTAAATCAGAATAGTAACTTGTACCTGGAAAGATACTGGTGGTGCTTAAATTTCAGGATATGTTTATAAAGAAGTTGTAAGTCTCCAATTAACCAGTTGTGGGTTTTTTCCAAAGGAAAAAAAAAAAAAAAAAGTAGTTATTGTGCTGTGGACAAAAGCATTGAAAACAAAGGCACTGTCGCGGATCCAGCAGTAGCACATGCACATCTTCATTGTTACACTCATGTCTGAAGAGCCAGAACTATTTGATACTGTATTTCTAAATAAATTACACACATCAGGAGAATTAGGATATATCATTCATGAACTTTCTGTGTTGAAAACACACAAAGCTGTTCTGATGTTATGTTTATGCATGATGACTAAAGTCAACAACAAGATGATCATGTGTCTCAGACACAACTTCTGATGAAAACGGCCATCTTTCAGGGGAAGCATTTTATCTTTATCCAGATGTGGATACACATCCAGCTCACATTAGATGCTCTCTGGGTTGATCAAAGCCACTGTGTCACTCTTCACAAAGGACTTGGTTGTTCAGGGAACAGTGTTAAATCGGCTGTCTACATCTACTCATAAAGACATACAGGAGACATGCACACACAATATATATACACACCCACACACTCCTTCCCATACATGTAGCAATGCATCTCTTTCCAGGGGGCGAGATCTAATATCAGGAAACCAGACAACCTTCTCATGTCCTTACTTTGCATTTACCCAAAGTTGAAACCAGTTCTGCTGAGACAGAACAGTCACCTACTAGTTTAACATGTGCAAAGGCTATGGAGAAAACCCAAGCTGACTGAAGTGGTTCAAACACTGAGTTGCCACCTGTCTCTAGTACTTTCAAAAACCAGGACACAGCAGTGGGAAAACACATACAAAGTACTCTGAGGTCTTGACAAAGGCAAGTGTCTGTGCAGATTTGAAGTTTCCACTTTAGTCACAAGGCTAAATGGTACTGTTGCTTAGATTATTCCTTTCACAAACAGGAGATACAACAAAAAACAAGTTGAAGAATTGGGTAGGTTCAGGGTACATTTCTTTGCCTCAACACCAGATGATAACCAAAGTTTTACTTCTCCAGGTGGCCATGGAAGGTATTGGCACTTGGATGGGTGCCTTAGGATCTCTCAAGCAGTTCAAGCTGAGATGCCATCACTTCGCATCCCCATTCAAATTGACAACCAGCTAGTATCACCAATTCAATCCACCCCAGCTGGGATATGGTAATGGTAAAAACCAGTGCTATTTGGAGCAGGAGCAGCTTAGTCCTACAATTATGGTGGTAGCATGTGCTATACAAGGAGGTAAAATTTGCATACAGCATAAAAAGGCTGATCCTCACCAACCTCAAGTCAAACAAAAAAACCCACGAGGACTGCAAAAGGGTTCTGCATGACTTATAGTTGACTTATGAAGAAAGGATTGCCATCCTCCTTTTATCCTCCATATCCTGTAATTGCCATCTTTTTTCTACCCTTCCCATCATACTATGAGGGACAGCGAGAGCAGCAGACCAGACAAATCTGTAAGGCAACAGTTCTGACTCCTGCATTCAACAGGAAGAGAAAAAAAACATTTTTTGAGCAGAAAAAAACTGCTCAGAGCAAAAGACCCCCAGCAGGGCCAAAAGCCAAGTCAGAGCACCCTAAAATTCAGGTCAGAGGAAACTGTAGGCAAATGCCTTATTGAAAAGGGTTCAATAGTGCCCCTGAACGAACAGATTTTGTAACCTTCTAGCACTGAAACTAGCACAAGATCCTTTATCGAACACCTTCAATGCAAATACTGAAGATGCACAGACAACTTCAGTGGAAGTAGGGCAGAGTCTGAAAGGTCTACCATTAAGCTAACAGGTAACAAGGCTGCAGAAAGGATGCCTGACAGCAAAATGATGATATTTAAAAAAATAATAAATTTTAAAATCCTCAAACTGTCACCCCATTCTTTTCTTGCTGGAACTGTGCCCAAAAAAAGCCAGAAGAAGGTCACAGCTTGCACATCAGAAGTACTGAATGAAGATTCAATTGATACAGCTGTGTTCCATCTCAGCAGGCTACAGATAAAATTTTGAAGGGGGGTTAGGAGGACAGAGGGGATGGAATATTCTATGGAAGAGGTGTAACTCTGTGAAGCTGGATAATTTGGAATTTTCATTTGCACTTCTCAGAAAAGCATGACACTTTTCCCACATGATGGAAGTTCATTATAGAATTTAAAATTTATATCATGATTCTCAAAGGGAAACACCATCATTTATGTTGCATTTATGTAATCCCGGCTCTCCTGAAGGTTTTATAATTGTGAGAACCAGTAATGTGTTAGGGGGTAAAAAGAAAAAACAAGAAGGCAGTGGAGGGGAGCAGATATGAAAAGGCTATGCATATGCCTATGAATAGCAAGGAACAAAGAAACAAGCAGGACAGGCTTTACCAGTCTCTACCATTTCTGAGCACCCTACATGAACAGAAGCCTTCATTTGGTCCACCAAAAAGTGAGGAAGGAGCACAGCACAATTTGGACACACCGAAAAGCAGGATACAGTAACATCACAGTAACCATTTGCACTGGATCTGAGACTGGACAACTATCAGCTCTCCTATGTTCACCTGAGATGACCAGAAATTCAGTTCCCATTTCAGCCAGTCAGTCCAACTGCTTTCACAGAAAGACAAATGAATAGTGACAGTAAAAAAAAATAAAAAAATAGCAGCCAGTCAGGGCTGGGGAGAATAGCAGGAGTAAAAGTAGAATAAAGATGAAAGCTCCTGCTGCTTCCGAGCTCCACATTGCCAAGGATCTAACATGCTTCTCTTAGATATATGCAAATGCACGTGCAGGAGAAAGTACAAAGGAAATATGGCTGACAATTTGAGCTAACAAAAAAACGCTCAGTCATAAAACCTCCAGAAATTAAAGGCAATTTTTCTATTATTAATGTTCAGCAAGAATGAATATGCACTTCTCTACAACATTAACAGTGTGTTTAGTAATAACAAACATCCAAAAGTCTTGGAAATGTTAATAGCTCACTTCATTTCATAAGAAAGTTCCCAGCAACATCCTTTTCCAAATGTACTGTAATTTTTGAAGCTCAACCTATCCTAATTTGGAAATTTTGTATTTCCCTTTTATATTGAGGAAGCATATGGTGTGGAAATGGCTGCAGGATGACTGTAACAGAACGACACCAGACAGAGAAATTAAAATTGCTGGAGCTTCTTTGAATACTTCTTGACCTTAAATATCCAGCAACAAAGTGTCCCAGAGGTTCTTGGCTTCTGTGTTTTATTTTTGACAACACTGAAAAACAAAGCTGTTATGACTGTAAGCTGTATTGGCTTTGCAGGGACTTTACAGTTAATTGAGCTGTAGCTATTTAGCCTGCAGGAGGCACCAGTTCTGCCAACTCTGTAGGCAATGAAAAAGTTCCCCAAGCTACAGCCAAGCTACCATCCTTTTTTTAATTCTTCAAATTATTTTCTTTTGAGCATTTTTAAATGCTCCAAAGCAACGCGGCTTTTGGGGAGCATGAACTTATCCTCAGACTCAAAAAACATAAAGACACAAACCCCCTATAGTAACTCATGTGACAAGCACGCTCAAAATAGCTACATCTCCATAATCTTAAATGTAATCTCTTGAAGTTCCCTGAGGCTTGTTGAGTCAGACACATATGAAGCTTTTAGGCATTTCAGTTACAGAAATTTAAATTTCTTGACTGGACTTTGTGAAGGAAATGTGAAAGTCCTCCAAACTCCTATCACTCAAAAGAAAGCAGCTGTCAAGCTTCCTTAATTACAAAAAAAAACCCCCAAACAAACCAACCAAAAAAAAAATCAACCCCCCCCAAATAAACAAAAATACCCTGCATAAAAGGAAGAAAAGGTTTAAGTTTTGTAAGAGCTTGATTTAACTTCCAAAAAAAGAAAAATTTACTCTCTACTGGCAGACAGAGACAGATTCCCATTGCAGTTTTCATCTTCTACCAGTAGATAAACCAACAACTTAAAAAAATAGGCATATCTTGTTTCACTGTGCCCTTGACCTACAGCATACAACCTTCCAGACCTACTCTAACACAATGAATAGGAGGCTTATCACCGTGAGTCATCGAACTAGTGCAATGAGGTCATTTGTTGACTTAAAAGTTGTAAAGATCATTATGCTATTTATCAGTCAGAAATCACTGAGATGGGAAGCGTGTGCAATAACTCAGGTAATATTCAATATGAGGTCACAAGAATTATATCTACTGAGTAAAAATGCAACTTTCTGTAGTCTTCCCTTAGATGGTGCGAGTACAGACTGCTATTTCTCTGGGATAATACAGAAGCACAGCTGCTTTACATCACTTGCAGTACTGTTACTATGAAGCGGTATTTTCCATTGTGCACCCATTAGGAACACCATGCAATAAATTACGCATTCACTTAGGTAACGGCTCTCTCCTGGCAAACTGATCTTCCCTGTATGTTTTTCTTAGCAGTGACTCCAATTTTCCACAAATAAAAGTTTTGTGAGGATTTGTCCCCTCCAGCCCAACAACTTCTGAAAGCGAAGCCTCAAAAAACCTCCCAACCTCAGAAAGTCTGTCCAGTCTCAGGCATACGGGTGAACTAGCATTTCTTTCTTAAAGACCCTTTAGGGTTTTCATTTGTTGTTTCTCTTCTTCCCTCCCACCACACAGTGACATATGGACAGAAAAGACCTGAAACTTTGAAGATGTTTTGTGGCCCAGAATTGAGCATCTCTCCTCCCTGCTCTAAACTGGCATTCAAATAAATTTTCTCCCACAAGTCACATTACAAATTTATTCAGTATGCATGCTGAACAGCAATTTTAAAATTTTAAGTTAATGAAATTCATTAAGCAAATCCTGCATTCTTTGTAATTTTATAATGCAAGAGAGTTGACTGTCTGCAAAGCATTTATGTGCTGGTTTTGCACACTGCTATCCACTGGCAGCATTAAGGTAACAGCCTTTGACATTTGAGTAGGTGGAAAACTATTATCTGAGTAACTGTCAAACCAAAGATGTAAAGACAGTCTGTGACCTGAACACTTTTAAATGTGAAACACAAATAGGTACAAATACATATTAATTACAAGATGTAAATACATAAATTAATAAAAGATAAATAAACTAAAAGTTGGCTAATCATGGCATTTAAATGGCAAAGTACAAAAACACCTACAAAACATGCCTGGTTTGGATGATGCTTTGAAACATCATCTAGGCCTAAGGGAAATAAAACACTACCATATACTTAAACACCAGAATAGAGCTTTATTACTAATGGTAAATCAAATTAAGCAGAGCAAAGGAACAGTAATATTTCCAAGGATGGAAAATTAAAACCAAATACAAACCAGTTTTCATTATAAGGATGGGTAAGAAATAACTTTACTGCACAAGAAAGGAACAATGTAAGCAAGTTAGCCTCACAAACAAGGTAGCAATAAAACCAAGGTATGCTTGTCTACACACATACCCAAACAGCAAAATCTTTGTCCTGCAGATATAAGCAATATTATTATTCAGAAATACAAAATTATAAATCAAACTGTTTCCAGAATCTATCACACAGTTCAGTGTTTAGCCTAGATTAATGTATGCTATTACAGAAAATTAGGGGAATGAAGTATCTGAGCTAAGTTAAGGTCACTGAACTTTTCTGCTGGCTGCAGTGGATTCAGTAACACTTCAAGTCTGATGCTGAAACATCTCTGAACAGCTGATAATGAAAGTTACAGTAAAAGAATAAACCACAACCAAACTAACACAGAACACAAAAAATTTGTTATATTCCATTGGATTTAGTTTAAGTGAGAAAACAGTGTATAAATGACTTTCATACTCCGTACTGTCTCATATATCACAGCTGCAGACACATTTAGAATACAAGAGTAATATTGTGGCCTGCACCTCTCATACATATGTGATCAGAAAATCACGTAAGTTTAACCCACTCAGGTATATACATCCAATCAGTTGCACTTCCCCCCCCCCCCTTTTTTTTTTTTTTAGTCTTTTTCTCAGGGTCTTCAAAGGTAAGTTAGATTATCCCAGACCAAGTGAGTTAAATTCAGAGTAAAACATCCTGTAAACTGCATGCCACTAAATGAAAGCATCAGCAAGTTGGTGCAACTGACTCAGACCAAGTTGAAAGAACATGTAGCACAGGCTACTTCTAAATGTTGTTCTAGAAATTCAATAGAGAGCTGAGCAACACTGATAAATAAGCCACATTTACCTACTTTCATTCAAACCTGTGTCACTTTGATAAATGGTAGAAAACATAAACCCACATCTGCTGTAAAAGCAGAATTACTTTATAAGCTTTAATTGGTTTCAGCTAAACCTCCTCCAGTCATTAACACTATGACTCTTCTGATGCAGCTTTACACGGGTATTATTTCTTTTCCCTTTTCCTTTCATTTTTTGTTTCAACCAAGTTAATGCTTGTTTCCAGTCACATATTCCATATTTATAACCTGCATTTTCCTACTTCTCTTAAGTCTTTTTTCTTTGTAGTTTTTTTCTTTTAGCTTCATTCTGCTGCTGTCGTAACAGTAACAACATGCTTCCCTGTACACAGACAGCTACAAAATTGCCTCAGCATGACCACTGCTCAAGATTTCAGCCTCTAACTTACCCCTAATTAACACCACACAGCATCCCCATTATGAGTACAGTGCAAGAATGCTATTTTCTCTCACTGCTTTATCCAAGGAACCATGAGAAATATTAAACTATTTACTTACAGTAGTTTTAATTTACAATTAACTAGACTTCTGTCTGAATTTGCCTTGCACTGATGGAAAACTAGAAAACAAGGAGTAAGTCAAGGTCAGAACTTGCCCGATTTCTCCATAATGAAAGACTTTGGAAAGAAATGCCCTCCAGCAGACCTCCAGCTCATGATACCATACATGCATTTTTTTTATTAGGGCAACAAAACTCCTCAGGTAACTGAAATTAGAAGTTGAGCTTATCTTCAGTGGTATTTGTTCATGTTCTAACTGTCCCAGTCTAAATTATAGGGCTGGTGCCCTCAGTCAGCCAATTGACATCAAGAAAAAATCTGCTTACCACAGTGTCTCATTCTTACTGTTTTTCCATATCAAACTTATCAGATAACTTGAGCTTATACAAGCATTTCTTTTTTCTTGCCCCCACCACGCAGCTGAGATCAGCCATGGCTGCATTACAAAACCCAGCATCTGCAAGACGGAGTAGATGCTGCTAATAGGAAAGCAACAGCTTCCTCAGGTCCTGCTAGTGAAGTCCATGCATAGCATTACCATCAAATAATACAGTAGGTCTGGCACAGCATCACTGAGATCCCCTCTGAAAGTTACATTTGTAATACTGCCTTCCTTACTTTTCTAGCCCCAATATTTGTTTCTGACAAAATCAAAACAAACAACAGAAAAGACAAAGCCCAACTAGATAAAGATTTCTCCCCTCTCCATCTTACACATCATGTATGTCTGACTTCTACATGACATAAAACATACAAGGCTCCGTTTCTACTCATAGCTCCTACAGATCTGAATGAAGTTTCATTACCCAGGAGACAGGTTTACATTTACCAAAAAAAACCCCACAAACAACCTATAAACTGAGTTTGACCCCTAACCAAGAGTCTATAGAAGTTGATAAAAAACCCTCTCATTAGCGTAATATTCTTTGGATTTAGTCCCAGCCTAGATGACTACTCAGAAATACAACAGATACATATAGTTCCATCAAAATCAGTGAGACACTGTACACTTAAGAAAATACATATTAATTAATAACTTCAAAAGCTTTTCTAGACAAGAGCTTTGTTCTACTAATATTAAAGTACCGGAATTTTAACTGGCTCTAACCACAGAGCTGTAGCCACAGCTGAAAGGAAAACTTCTCCAGTAACAATGTGAAAAGTATTTTCATGCAAGTGTGCCTTTATAATTAAAAAAAAAAAAAACAAACTGTAAAAAATCTCTATTCTTGCTCCTAGCAAATAGTTATTTATACTGAGCTCACACAACAAACTATTTATGAAGGAAAACACATTATACTGTATTTGACAGTTATAACACTATAAACTTTCATCTAGACCAAGCTCACATTAAAAAAAAACCTTTTAAGCATCACTAAAAAGGCACAAGAAAGCCCTATCTACTATTTTCTTATTTAGTCAGTACCATACCAACTAAAAAACTGGAGAACAATAAACACATTTGAAGCACAGGCTGTTATGCCTTGAACGCAGCATTTCAGATACTGAAAACTGTGCTTGTAACCCTCTGCACACCTCATTATAATGGCACAGCTACAGGGACAGACAGCTCACAGATAAAATAAATATCATTATGAATAAATGTGTCAGATCATTCAATAATTATTACTCAAACAAAGCAAAACAGAAGAACTGCTGAAACTCCTTCATAAATTAGCCACCCACAGTTTTCCCCTTTGTGAAAGAGCCCTTTTTAAAATGCACACAACCTTGGGATGGAAATCTGCAGTACTTTAAAGGTTTCTAACTTCAGGGTGTCAGTCACATGAAAAGTGGATTTATTTTTGCCCAGTCCACCCTAAAACGGGCTCATTGTACAGGCAGATATATGGCGTATGGATGGCTACGGGAACATAGGCAGGAGCGACGGACAAGGGAGCTGCAGCTGCTGGGACTGTGGCTGCGACAGCCATGAAGCTGCATACCTCCCACACAGGGCCACGCTCTGGACCCTATGAGGGCTGATGTTCTGGTACCTCCCTGGCTCATCCCACCTCCGTAAATAGGCCAAGAGAGCCAGCACAGTTTTAAAGGGCCCCTCAAAAGCCACAACAGTCTCACCTCTTTAGTTCACTACCAACTTCAGCAGGAGTCTGAATTAGTGTGATGGCAAATTGTTTATTACTTCTCTACCAAGGCTCATTTTTAGTACCTTCTAACAGAGAAGGCCTGTGCAGAGAAGGCACATCCAGCAATTTCTGCAAAGGAGCTCGACACTGGCAGGCTCAGATAAAGCAACCATCACTAGGGACCACAGCAGGCTGACAAGGAAGGCTAAAGGAGCAGAGCAGAAAGCACAACAGGCATCTCCAAGTGGGCTAGATAAGAGTCATTCCCAAGCCATGCAAGCCGGGAGTCCGTGGGGAAGGAAAAACAAACAAAAGCTGTCCCAAACTACACACAGCTTCTAAGATGCTTATATTTTTCCTCCCTGACCTTCTGATTGCCTTCCTAAAGAAACATTTTTTTTCACTTCATACTGTGGCTATATGAGAAATCACATTTACCTTCATCTCAGGTGCTGCCTGCAGGCAAAAAGTGTGACTTACACAGTTCCCTCATCTTCCAGTGACTTCTCACGCCTACCTTAAACATTGTCTTAAGTACTCATCCGTATAGTAAATCCAACAGCAGCCAAAGCAGATGCAGAGTTGCATACTTTAACAAGAACTCCCACACCAGAGGCTTTGTTTTTGAAGCACCAAAGTTTCTTCCTACTGAGAACGTAATCATATAATTTGAATTTTCAAGCTATTCACTATATCATGGCACAGAAACAAGAAGCATAACCTAATTATAAAAAAAGTCCACATATATCATTAAATGTGAGTGCATACCTTCCCTGATGGCGGTAAATGGGGTTCCTTCCTCTTCTTGTAATCTAATCACCTTCAATGCCACCAGTTTTCCATTTACCCTGAAAGGGAAAGAGGGGAAAGGAAGGAGAAATAAAAAACAAAGTTAAAGCAGAAACAGTATTTCTCATAATAGAACTTGTTTCCCATCATGTACTCATTCAATTTCTTCCTGCCAATGCCAGTGATTCATTTATAGCACTGTAAGAAACACTTCATAGCTTCCATAATGTCAACTTTGTATTTTCACACTCAGATGCAATCCAAGAAATTATCTGTTTTCTGTGAGTCAGCCTGTTTCCTTTCTATTACAGCACTAAACTGAAGCTTTGTTAAGAAGTATCACATTATAAAACACGGTTTTAAAGTATCTGTCCTTTATTTGATCAAATTGTTCGAAGAAAAAGGCATATGATTTTCATCAATTGCCCCATTGCATTATATCCAAGTGTATAATGATTGCCACCTTCCCACTGCATCACACCCATAATTATTGCCCTAAAAAAAAGCTACAGAAGTTTCAGATGAGAAGTATTTTTAGCTCATTCTGGCCATTTCCTGTTAGGGCAGTAGTCCCTGAAGTACATTCTTGACTACACGACCTAGGCTAGTTCTAGATTATAATGGCTCTCATTTGTAAGATTAAAAGTGGTTTTGCTCCAAGGGACAAAACTTTACAACAGGTCACTAGTTTCAAATCTAACTGTCTGGTTTTACTTCTAGCATTCAAAATTTCACTACACATGAATCACATGCAAGGCCTTACAAAAAAATCCAGTTGGTTCAGTTTAGCCAGATTAAACCTCACAAAAACTGAATGAAAGATAAAAGCTGGTATTAATTACCCTCAATAACAAACTTGTACTCTGAAACTTTAACCTACTCCCCAGGTATGAAAAGCAATGGTGAGGATAGATACCAAAAAGACATAATACAGTTGTAATAATAATCTTTCTATAAAAGTAAAATTAGCCTTTACAGCCACAAAGCCCAAGGAAGCACTGGAACTTTCACACTCCTGTAGTCATAGAGGCAATTCCCCATTGTACTGGGCCCTAGAAGATTTATTAATTTTTAAAGCAAGATGATAGGGACACCTACCAAATCGGAATTCACCTTCTCCCTCAGACTTTTGATTTTTGCAGTTAGATGACTTCAGTGACAGGATGGCTACCATCTTGCTTCTTCTAATTATTTTTGTTTCGCAACTGCCAGAATCTCATTAGCCCTATAGACAGCACTGCATAATGACTCTGAGCAACTTCAGAAACCCTGGTTATCAAAAGATGGTTTATTCATCATCTTCCAACTATCCATAATGGCACCAGTTCAAGTCTTAGGCCGCTAGTCACTGCTGAAAGATAATTATCAGCTTAACCCTAATGAATTATCTGGATTCCTCCTTATAATTGCCTTACATATATTTTTGTTTAGATTTAAACAGGACTTCTGGCATCAGAAAAGGATAAGCCTTGCCCCAAGTATCTTCATGTGTCATGCACAGACAGGAGAATAAACCATAATAAAAGCAGAAGTAAAAAGGCTGATGACAGACATACGGTTCATATTTCTGTAGTTTTCAATTCCAGTTCCTCCATCAATACACCACCCTACCTGTTATGTACCTCTAAATAAGTTAGATACCTGGATAACTTAATTACTTTACAACAGATTAAATAACTGTACAATAGGAATTTAAATAAGAAAAGAAAGATCATTTTGCAGATCAAGAACAGGACAGATGCTGTGTTCAGAGAAGGCAATGCAGAATACAATGGAACAAAGCAGATCAAGGAGGTACTAAGGAAACAAGGATGTGGAGTCTCTTGCCAGAGCAACAGGAGAACAGCATGCAGCACTGTGTAGATCATGTTCTTTTTAATCTGAAGTTCTACATTCCATTGATTCATTAAGACTAACACATAACACAAACAGCAATAGTAGAGAACTAATTTCAAAGAATTCACAGTTAAACACAGTAAGTGGGCTGTGCTATTTAGTTATCGCTGTCACTTCGTCATTCATATCTGTCATCATCTTGACAGACATCATAGCAACTCTTAATACTATCAAAATGATCGAACTAAGCTCAAGCAGTGTTTCTCCGTGATTTCATGCTCCCCTTTAGTATCATTTATCTCCAATATATCAATCTATAACTTCCAAAATAAAACAGCCTTCTTATTCTCATTTACTACCTAGTTATTAAAGCCTTTTATTTTTTCAGCTCATTTTCTATAACCAGGAGCATATAAAACTGGAAATGTGAGAAATTATGAAGTATCAACAGTCAAAAGAGATAGGTGGGTATATTCACATCCTTTAACTATTCTGCCACTGATGCAATCTGAGGATGCAGTTAGGTGATGCTGCAGAGGTGAGCTAAGGGCTACTTTAGGGTATAGCCTTGCAACCTATGACAACTCGTCTTTGCAGTCTTCAGCAGTGGTAAAATAAGGTTTGCAAGATTCCTCCCAGATATTACTTCACATTTGTCTTCAACTTTCAAAGTATACTCACTACTGTCGTTATTTTCAAATACAAGCAGAAAAACAGACAGGCAGACAGCCTTTCAGACAGTGAAAAGGCAATGCTGCTGCCCCTTTTAACATCTAGGATTCATTAAATCACCTCTCTTGCTCACTCTCCAAAGTAAACAATTTCACACCCTTTCAAAACAATACACTTAACTGGGTCAAGGATTTCACTTCTGTTCACCCTGTCAACTGTCTCATTAGTTTCTATTAAGGGCAATACCTATGATAAAATTCCTATTTTGTAACTTACAAACCCACCTCCTTCCTAAATTAACTCATGCTCTCCTCTCTCTCATCCAAAAATCTTCAGAGAAAGGACAGAAGTCCTGAAGCCTCCCTAACCATCGCACAAAACTACCTTACTCTAGGCACATCACCAGCAGCTGATGGACAATTTTACAATTTATGGAAATGCAGCATTTTAATGTTACATAACATCTTCTAATGAATTACTAATTTTATATGCAATGTCAACAAAAAAAAGTCCAAATTGGTTTATGTGACATATAGTAAAAGTCTGTATAGTATAAACAATACAAATGAGCCAGATATTTCAAAAAATGTTAATATAATGCCTCATTCAGCCTTTTCTAAAACACCACATATCAGCATTACCAAAATAAATACATTTATAAAAATGACCATTTATGAGAAAGTACAGAAGATTAGAAATTATTTAATGCATCATTAAGAATATATAATACTGATGAACGTAAAGTAATTGATGACTTAATTGGCTTCACTGGAATAATGCTGACAACACACAGAGAAAAAAAGAGTACAATAACACTACTTTCTTAAGTTCTCAAGTTATATTTAGATGCCATAAATGTTCTAAATATAAACACATTTAAAAAAAAGTCAATTAACATAAAATCTGCCACTCTGATTTCTATTTGTTTATTTAACACAGAATTTTACCACTGTCTGGAGTTGAGGCTGAGTTCATAACTCAAGCAATGGCTAAGCTTGGGAACATTTCTGCGAAGAAAAATCTGTAGGTGGTATTGTGACAATGCTCTTATTTGTGATACACATTTCAAGAAACTAATTTTTATGAAGTAACTTTCAATTGTTAAATATTCATTTACATGTAAAACTCGAAGTTTGATGATCAAAACCTGAGAATATCTGATTAGATCTACTCTGTAGTGATATTAATGTCACAAACAGATGTCTAAAACCCCAAACAGACCACGGCAGCCTAATGAAACCAGGCTCTGCCAGAATTTTCCTTTGAAGAAACCTGAGAGAGGCAAATTCACTGTAGGTTTAGTCACCTCTGATTATTCTAGCAACAAGTAATTAATTCCACATTGAGGGAAACACTTCTTCTAGTCATTATCATAAAAGACAGTTCAGTGTAAACATGGTTTATATTCTATTTCTCCTACTGAAAAGGACTTCAGTTTGTACTTTACAACAACTACTTACAGTTCCACTAAAGCCCTATGGTGCAAATACTCAAGAGACTACACAGCCCCTCAATTTCTCTTTTTGACTCCCACCATCTTTTAACCTCCATCCTAAATAAAAGTTACCTTGCTTTTGCAGAACCAAGTGGATTAAGGATAATTCCTTAAGGACATTTATTAGAGCTGAAAAATACAAGATCAAACCATTGGAACAGGCTGCCCAGGGAGGTGGTGGAATCACCATCCCTGGAGGTATTAAAAAAACCCACGTAGATGCGATGCTTAGGGACATGGTTCAGTGATGGACTTTGCAGTTCTGGGTTAACAGTTGGACTTGATGATCTCAAAGGTCTTTTCCAACCTAAATGATTCTATGATTCTATAAAAGAGTTCCAAGAGAGATGAAGGATTAAAATTATTAACTAGTGTTGGCACTCAGGGATCCCATTCCTCACAGGACTAAGGCAGTCTCATACAAACAATGGGATAGCTCTCACTTGAACAGAAGCAGGTCTACCTCCAGGTCCTTCATCCCTACCTTCCAGCCCACATCATTCAGTTCAAACTAACCAGCTGCTCATCTATGCACAGGGGCTGCACTTGACCTACACCTGCTGGAAGCGAATCACCTGGAACTGGCAGCAGGGAGAGCAATGCATAGCACCGGTCCTCCTCCACATACCTCACAGCTCTTTGGGCCCCACTGGTGTTTGTATAAATGTTTTTCATATAAAGAGAACTGGAAGACAAATAAAGTGGTATCGCTTATAAGTAAAGTAGCCTCTTACAACTCTGCATGCAAACAGTCACAGGGGATCTCCTGAGAGGTGCCATTCCACAGCCAAGTGGAAAAGATATTGGTGCATAAAGGCATTTAGCTGCCAAATTACTTCAGCATTTGCTTTACCATTCCAACCATGCATATATGCATTAGTGCCAATACATTACTACCCCATAACTTTTAGCAATTGTATCCAATACAACTATCTTCTAGTTTTTCTACCACATTTTCCTGTGCAATCCTGGGTAAGTAATATATTTTGTTTCCTCAGGTTTGTCCCCTGTTACAGGAGATAATAATGCCAAGTCATCTCTGTAAAGTGCTTTGCAAGTTGAAGCGCAGCATATATAGTGTATGTTCTCTTTATATATACAACTATAGAGGAAAAATCTCCCTATATTTATTTTAAATACTGAGAAATTCACTCAGTCAGTAATCTGTATGGGCAATGAGTAATGTTCTAGTTAGAATCTTAGTAACTTGTTTTAGAACTTACACTACTTTAGTAATTTTTCCCACCAGTTGGCATTCTAGTTTGACATCAAGTCATCATTAGTTTTACATCCAGTTCAACTTGAAGTTATTTGCTTTAATAAGGATTTACAACGCTAGAGACTTTTTCAAAAGCATCTATGTACACACTTTCATTTCATGGCTTTAATATGTATGGTAAAAAGATGCCTACAACACTCAGTTAAGCACATCAGTTAAAAAAAATGAGGAGGGGAAGAAGTTAAAAAAAGGGGAAGCTCTAATAGGTAACCATAAAGTGCCTTTTCATAATCCATGAATATATAGTCCTTTTCCAGCCATCTGCATCCTCAGATGAAAATAGCTTCATTTGTAAATGAACACTGACCTCACACAATTTGCAAGAAATAAAAGGTTCAGAAAGTTTAGGTCACTAAGGCAACATGAATCAGAGCAATTTTGAAATATTCAGTCTAAATCAATTGGCCAAAACATGAAGAAATTATCTGTGAACTGGACTGTTGCACATGAAAAATGTCAGGGAGCATGTGAACTCAAGACCTCATGCAGGTGTGAAGTAAAGCCATGGGAATGACTAAAAAGCAACAGCATAACAGATAAAACCATGGTAAGCTCTTCAGGCCACCCAAAGCCTGTGGCACTTGCAACAGATTGCACCTAAAGCAAAAGACAATGAAAGAGTCGCGGAGGTTTCATAACAAGTAAAAGAAATTCTGCAACTTAAAAAAAGCGCCAGAATGGTAATTAGTCCTGTCAGTCATCCTCAATGAAGGTTTCAGCATCATAAATATAAAAACAAAATACTTAAGTCATCCTTTTTCTTGTGAGCAGCCATCCACAAACATATATATGAAATATGATGGGCAGCTATAAATTCATAACACGTATTACAATACATCATGTCAACAATACAGGTAGTTCCCACTGATTATTCAAACATTCCCTGCTGCCCCAAGAATAACCAACAAAGCAGCCAGTGCAGAGCATGGTGCCTGTCCTGCTGAGCACAACTTCTCTCAAAGATCTGTGCTTTATACCATGAACTCTGTATTGATTTTCAGGCGAATAGTAAAAGGTACTGCCTTTGATGGAGATAAATGTAAAATGCTCTGGCTAGCTGAAAAAATAGCTTTTATCTTTGGGTAAATGTTGGAGCCAACTTGAACAGAAAAAATTCATATTTCAAAAGAAATGGGAAAGGTACCGTGACTGAAGGGCTGTCCCAACACTGCAGTCAATGAGAGCTCAGAGCTTCTACTGTGTTCTGCTTCATGCTCTACCAATTCCCCATATTAATAGTTAAAAGGGATAAGGACCAGAATTTATTAGGTGTGGAAAAATCACCTTGAAGGGGAATCAGAGAAAATTGGGTCCTAATAGGAGCACAGTATTACAGAAAGCTTTTTTAGGGTAAAATACAGCTATTGCCTTCAGGATGGTTGGCATGCACGGCATCTACATCCCCACAGTTCCCTAAGCAACACATCCTGCCAGCTCAGCACATGCTGATGGGAGTGACAGACGGTGGAGCCAGGATGGAGTGGAGTGGAGACACCGCAGCCCTGCTTGTTGTGCTCCCTGCAGGAATGGGAACTCGACGGCACCACACAGCTGATAAGCTGCATACCAGTTGTCACGTGAAGAATCCATGAGACGTCCGTGGCTGAGCCAACCGCTGTGGTGAAATGACTTTCCTCGGATGAAACAACTTCATTGGAATACTAACGCACACCTCCCTCCCAGAGTTACCTGCCTCCAAGGTAACACCTCACTGGGCACGGGACAGCAGTTAGTAGCAACACGTATGACTAGAGTCACTCAAGCTCCACCTAAATGTGATGGAAATACACTGGTCCTGGACTGAAATAAGTCCAGGGCACAGTGGAAACTGTTGTCTAAACTCCCGGATTACCAGACTGATTCAGCGTTCACAAAGCTAGGTCAGTCTGACTCGCTCTGAAGTTGCTGTGAATGAAGGGACTTCTAATCAAGGTGGTCACCCTTGGGGGAGCACGAGAAATACAGAACAGACACTGAAAAGAACACCATCATCTAAGTCACGCGTTCAAGTGAAGAAAGCTCTAGCTATGAGAGGAAACAGGATGATAAGGTGTTGCAATCCACTGACATCAACAGAAAATTAGCTGAAAATAGGACAGAGATAATTGTGGTAGTGGGAGATCACAACCTCCAACTCAAATAGCCCCCCTTGAGGAGCACACACAGTTAGCAGAGAACTTCAGCAGCGCTCTCTGAGGTCACGTACTGATTTGCATTACAAGGGAGAAACTTGTAACCAATCCTATGCACGATGAATGAATATGCAATATACTATGAAGTATAAAAGGTGAACAGATGAGGGGAGAAGTTGGGGAAGACTCCATCGTAACCTCTGGGGTCAGTCCACGGGCTGAACCTGTCCTCTCCCCCCATAGGGACGCCTATTGGGTAACAACTTTGTCTTATGCGCGCTCAATAACTAACTCACACTGGCTGTTATTAGTGATTACACTTTAGTTGTATATAGTTTGGTCGTGTATCACTTCAAGCTTGATTTTGCAGACAGTCTCTATCACTGTGAATCATGAACCTTAATTTTTCATAATTTTGTATTAATGAGAAGTGTTATGCCGGAAACTGTTAGCGTTAATCCTTTGTGGACACTAGCGGTTGCCAGCAGTGGGTAACATAAATCAAATAAAGTAGGAAGACCCGCTGAGGGGTCCCCCTTATGCTGTTGGCATGTTTCCCTGAACAAGGCAGTCGAATTGCCCTACGATTCAGCGAAGGGTCCCTGTAATGGGACACTGACAAACTGGTCAGGCGCAAGGGTCTCGGCTTTCCTGGGGTGCTGACAGACAGATCAAACACCCGGGGCGGAGGGAATCTCCCCCCCCACCCCTTTCACGTGACAATTAGGACAAGCATTTCACTAAGATAAATTGGAATTATCTAAGTTTGTGGTAGGGAAATTAGACAAAAAACGCGTTGTCTGGGCTCTCTTAGAAATTCTACATATTTTTGTAATACTTCGAGCACATGCAACTTAGTAAAAGGTGCCAAAAAAAGCAAAGGTACACTAAAAATCACATGGAAAAGCAAGAAGCAGATCAAGACCACAGCAGTACAGAACCAGTGGAGATACTATTGGCTTGCCTCTCAAAACACAGATGCATGCTGTGCAAGCAGCAGTCACAGATCACATAGCTTTAACCAAGGTAATCTTTTTTAAATCTTTGCCTTGAAGGGCAATTGAACACAGTGGGAGGAGAGGATGGAAACCATGCCAATTCATAATATTGCCAAAAGCACAGGTTCTTCCCTTAAATGCAATATGCAGAGTTCCCAATGTGGGGATGTGAGGCCTCCACAATGCTTTGTAAGGGGTTCTGCTTGGCAGCAGCTCCTTTGTGCTGTCACCAGATTTGTCTCCAGACTCTCATAACTTACATCAACATTTATGTGCCACAGATCAAGCCAGATCCCAATGCTGTACATTCAGGTAAATTTATAATAAAGCTCAAGGGGGAAGGTGGTCAGTGGCAGCAGGAAGATATATGTGTCAATACACCAACAGACATCACTTCAGCTCAACCACGCCGTGAAATGATACATGAATTCAAAAGTCACCTATTGCTCTGCACCTATTGTATGGTAAATGTCAAGGTGTTAGCCAAACAGAGAGCCAATGGAACCTGCACAATTTTTTACAGTGTTATCAGTAAATTACTAGGCCTACTTTTCCAAAAAATTTTACTTTAAAAAAAAAAAGCAGAAATCCCTTCGAAGTGATCTGAATTTCATGCAGTAAGCAGCCTCTTGGGATTTTATACAACTAAGTAAGGTGAGAATCTAACCTGAATGGAAGTAGAAAATGAACATGCCAAGATCAGTTTCATGACGCACAACTGATGTGCAACATGTGAAATCAAATAGATTTGCCTATTGATGCAACTGTCAGCCAGAAACAAATGGCTGCTTGATTATTTCTCCAAAAAACAAAAAAAGCCCAGCCTAAGAGCGTATTGCTTCACTTTCCTCAGTAACACAGTCCCGTTCACTCTGCTGCTTCCTCACCCTAGAGAATCATTTCTGTCTGACTACAAAAAGAGAAATCCATCATCTAGTAAGAGGAATTAGGCCACTTTGTTTCACTTTCCTGGGATAATACCACAAATACTTAGAAAAAAACCATGTTTGATAGGAAGGCAAGGGCTTGGTACCACGTATACTGCTCCAAGCTGTAAAAAGCCAGGCTTGTCCTGAAAGGAAGCTACTGCATGCATTACTTTAAATATTAAGAAATGAATGGCTGATTTTGTGTCTTTGGAGGCAGGTGTACCTTTCAGTCTTTCCAAATAGTAAGCTAAGATCATGAATTTTTTATTCCATCATTATGAACAGCAGGGGAAACAATTTTAAAAGCTGTAATATATCTCAGGAAATGCATTTAAAAAAACCAAACCCCACCATTTGCCACATGCAGCTGGTGACAACTATTAAGCACAATAATTCTGAGTACAAAGCGTCATTCAAAACAGCTCAATCTGATCTTAAATTCTCTATATTCAGCTACAGTTACGGATAAATCTTAGAAACATTTTGGTGAAATGAGAAAGGCCAGCATTAAAGTTACTTGAGAATTAGGGATTCTCAAACATTTTGACCAAAATGCACTTGTGCAAGTGTCACCAGCTTTTCCACATAAAAGTCATGTCTGCGTTCTGTGGTGTGCCATGAGGGCTTAATCCTTCAGCAGTCAAATTGGGCACATGCCAAAACAAACAGACCTCTTTTGACCTGTTTTGCTCATTTTAATTCCCACTGAGCCTGTAGCCAGGAGAACACAGTGATGCATATCACAGCCTCACCCTATGTAGCTACAGCAGGTGCTAGAAAAAAATTGTATTCCTTTATCATTTTAGATAAAGCTAGAAACAGTCTGAGCCAATCTGCCAGAAAAGCAGCGCAAAAGTCAGGCTCTCATAGAATGGCTGGAGCCAGTGTTGGCCCACTCATTTTCCCCCGCCATCCATCTTCCCTGCGAGTATGTCATAGCAGTGGTGCTCACTCTTCTTTGGGGATACCACCTGGGCCAGAGATTCCTCAATTTCTCATAGGAACATAAGATGCAACAAGGTTACATTACTCAACCAACACCTCCTTCTGAAATAGCAGTTCGACCCTCTAGTGTTTACCCTGTTCTTGAAGCATGATCTCCCGACGTTGGGAAGTAATTCAACTGTTACTCTAGTTCAAGAAACAGAAGTCTGGACTAGAGGTGCTGAAACTGGATGGTGCAGTGTAATACAGGAATTACATAATTCTCAGTGGGGGAAAAAAGTAAGCCGATCAAAATTAAGCAAGTGAAGGAATATTACTATAACATTAGAAATACGCTCTGCATATACATTCTTATCCACATGCTAGTTATACACACTTTCTTCAAAATACATTTTAAAGACCTTGCAAAAGATGTCATGAAGCAGCAGAATAAAGTTACATATAATCGTTATATTTCACACTATGTATCCAGAGTTTGTTATTTATAATGGAGAATGTAGTGTGCCAAATAATTTCAATTTATTATTCAACTACCATTAACATCATTGAAGCATTTCTTACAGGTCTGCAGTCATCTCTACTACAACACATGAATACTTCTAACAAATCCATGCTTCATAACACATTCACAAATCACCACTGAATGAAATAGCTTCAGGGAAGTGCTTTGCTTTGGTTTTAACTTTCAGTCTTTTCCACTGATTTTTGGGGCATCTAGCAACCCTGTTACCTTAATCCAATGTTATTGAAAGCCCAGGCATATGGGATAACTATCACCAGACACATGCTATGATTTTACTGAACGGTACTAGTAATAAGGTGCAAGCTGAAATCTATACCATTTCCTCATATTACACAGACCCCAATAAAAAAGCTTACATGTGTATAATGTCTGGAACTTAAGAGTGATGCATAACCAAACCGTTAACAATACACCGTAACTGCATTTTCTTGAAGAAAGCTGCCGTTGAAAGACTAATACATGCACTGGCATGGCAGAAGTGTAAATACTTGTACATTTAGAACATGGTTTTATTCTTATCAGCTGTCACTATGCGCACTGCTCTCAAAGTTACTGAGAGATGCGGGCATCCCTCATTCTGATTTATTACAAATATTCAGTGAAAAAAAATTACATTTCAGTACCTACCTAACTTAATGACCCTGGAAAACGTTAACATGTATTTCATTGTTTCAGTAGTTACACTGTTCAATGACTGTCATGATATTCTCTCTGCTGAGAATGGCAGCATTGCCTCATCTATCGTTCACTAGACAAAGTTTTAAAATGAAGATATCACACATACCCAATCCCTCTCTCAGAACTGCTTTATTATTATTATTGAAAATTTCATCATGAAAACTTGATTAAATACATGAACACAAAACACTGCTTGACAAAAGATAACTCTCAACCAAAGCTCAAGAAGCATATTTTAAGTGCGTTTACTGAGTTATGTTATACAATATAGAACAACTTAGGGCACTGGGAATAAAAAAGTTGCAATAAATAACATTACAGTGGCTGAAAAAAATTCTGATATGTATACATTAGTTTATTTTGAGGTGGAGTAGTTGCAATGATTGTAAATAAACTCCTGTAAACAAACTATAGTAGTCCAAAATTCCATTCATTCCCTTCATATGATTTTATTCAAGCTTTTTAATAATGACAAACAAAAAGACCAACAACTTATTGCGTATATTCAGTATTGCTCTCAGAACATCAGAAAAAGCTACTTGACTGTGTATCATGTTTTTACCCGTAAAAATTAACATGGTATGGATATTAAGAAAGCACTATAACATTCAAGTACAAACAAAAAAACAGATTAACAAGATGGAATTTCATCTTGTTCTGGTGTGCATGTAATATGTTACCTATGCAAGATGGTTTCAGTCTCTTTCACTAGAGCACATGGCTGTCAGTACCACTTTGCATCCATTCACAGGGATCTATGTACAAGTGCAGCAACATCAGTCAATGCTCTCTGCTTATCTTCATTTACACACAAAATTAAATGAAGAAAACCATCACTTACTTGCTTTTCCCTTTGTATACTGTAGCATAGGACCCTTCCCCTAGTTTTTCCAGTTTTTCATATGAGTCTGCTTTTCCAAACTTGGGGCTTGTAGGCTAAACAAAACAAAAAAAAAGACCTTTCAGCATGCATTGCACCCACAGCATTAACTGCTTTGAGTCAGCCTTTAGAGACCACACATCACTATCAAAACGCATAGAACAGATTTGCATGTTTTCAGAAGCCAACAATAATAATAATAAAAAAAAACAATAGCAGAGCTAACGAAACAATATAATGGCCTACTCAAAATATCATTCAACACCCCAGATGGTGGTTGCAGATATCAATCATACACTTACACCACTGGAACTATCAAAAGGATTTTGTGCTTAATCAAAGAGATGTTTCTGTTTTATTTTTCACATGCATCACTTCATACAGGAAAAAGAACATTAACAACTTAGTCATCTATCTTTGTTAAGAGATCTAAACAACACTCTCAATCTGCCCTACAAAACCAGATTAAAAGAGCTGTTTATTTATTTATTTTTTTTAAGACTAAAGCCCCCCCCCCCCAACATTGCTCTAAGTAGTCAGTGTCCCATTACATCAACCATGGTCGAGGTAGCAGCCAAAATACTACAGGAAAGCATCTTTAATGAGAGTATCTTGATGTTGACTTATGTTTACAGTCTTCAGATTGTGGATATAATCACACCATACTTAGAATGGCATGTATATACAGCATTGTTGATTAAAGTCCTGTAGCCTTAGTATCTGCAGCTTAAGTGAGTGGTCTAAAAGTAAACTAAGCTAAGCAATAATTCTTGCTCAAAGGGCCAGATGACAGACTTATCTTAGACAGGTACTTATCCCACTTTTACACACTCCTAACTGAGAACACCACAACGCTGCCAAAACAGAAATCCACCTGATACGAAAACTTTCCAATTCAGTTCTTGGAAAAATGTTTGAGTTTTCCGAAGTGCATCCCATTTTCCCAAACTTTCCCATTTTCCAGTTGTCTGCAAGGGAAGGGCTTTTTATTTTTCCTCCCCAAGACACAAAAGATACTGCAAAAAAAATGACCTGCAGCTGCTCTCAGCATTATCCACATATATTTTAGACTGCAGTGCCCAGATGTCCTGTACCTAAACCAACCAAAAGAGTATAGAGCAGAAACTTTGGAGGGTCAGCACCAATGCTCGAAATCACATACAGGGACTGATTTGTTAGTACTCTGGTTATAACATCACAAAGAAAAGCAGCCAAGGAAATCCAGCACTGAATACAACTGGGAGACTCTAAGACATGTGCAGCTGCACACAGTGTACACTCATATTTAGGATCTTACACCCGATTTACAAAAAGTACTCATTTCATGTTTTTTTGAAAGGTAACAAACATTACAGCACAGGATACATCTATGTGTAAAGTTTTTTAAAACCATGTTCAAAAGTTTTAAATCAACTGAGCCTAAAAATTACTTCTATTTAAACAAAGAACATCCCAGGTCAGATGACTTAGTACCTCATACCCCTCTATTACATCCAATTAACCATTAGCCAGAAAACACAAAAAATCTCTCTATTCAACTATTCTACAGTAGTCCTGAGACAAAATTCTGACGCTTTGGCATATATACATATATACACCTTTTTCTGAGATGAAAATCCCAGCTTTCTATTGAATGGTATCTGAATATACACATGTAGGTTTGCAAAACTGAGCCCTTTCATGTCCCTCCAGTACACATAACAACCTATTATTTTGCTATCCATATTAATAGATCAATGAAAATTTGTCATAGGAGACTGCTCAGATCTTTTTGCTGTTACTATTTGGAACACGTCATTATAGATAAGGCAGCAATATTCTTGGTTCCCCGTTTGTACTTAAAAATGCATTCTGCCTGGTTAGAAACAAATATTTTTTTTTTAATCACAGCTTTATTACAGATGTCACTAGAATATTTATTCAAGTAGCCTTCTCATTAAAATACCCAATTATGGACTAATGCAACATTACACAACTATAGAAAAAAAAAGTGTTTAGATATTAAAGTGCCTCCCATATAATGAAGAGTGATAGCAAAGGATTTCCCAAATTGCAGGTTGCAGTGAACACACTGTGAGCAGCTGGAGTGGAAATGCTGCCCTAGTTAACAGTGAATAGTTCACTGTTGGTTTCCTCATAGCAAGGCAGAAAAAGGACAGGGTTTATACATGGGTTTCACATCAATTCCTTATTTTCACACTGAGATTTACTTTTATCTTATACTGCTGAAAACTATAATATAAAGGTCACAACAACTTGTAATGCCTTAAGATCTTGATAG
This sequence comes from Falco naumanni, assembly GCF_017639655.2. NCBI lineage: Eukaryota > Metazoa > Chordata > Aves > Falconiformes > Falconidae > Falco > Falco naumanni. The sequence continues at coordinate 37,954,409 of NC_054057.1, forward strand.
GAAACAGGAAGCCTTTAATCCATTACCACACGTAAATCATCAACAGTAACTACTCTTGCAACCACAAGCTCATTTCTCCATATTCCAGCTGCAAGAAGCATAGATTTAAGGTCATGCCTTTTGACTCATTCTTCTCCTGGAAGCTGCTGCATCCTTACCAAGTACAGGCAAAATGCTAAATCTTGCAGTGGCAGGACCAGGAGGTGAGCTCACTCCTGAGCATACAAAAGAGGTGCTGGTTTCAACTGTGTTGTCCTCGGGGATAACCCCACACAGTGCCCCAGGGCTCAGCTCTGCAGCAGCAAGGCTGACCCACCACCCTCCCCCCCAAGCAACCTAAATCACTTGTGCAGTGCCTGCTCACGCTGAGTAAGAGCGGACCAGAAACAACCAGAAAACAATCAGAAACAGCCATGAGCCACTGTCTGCCTCGTATGCAGTAAAACCACGTGGCTGAAATCCTCCTCTTTGGCAGGTTACAGTACCTCCGCAGTGGAGCTCAGCTGTATTCCCACTGGCTCACTAGATGGGATCACCCACATTTTCACAGTATTAGAGATGTTCCTTTGTGAAAATGGACATTATTTTTCCTTGCACTTGTAATCTTAAAAGGCTTAAAATTTTGAAGGGATCTGGTGTAGAAAAGCACTTCAGAGGATTTCATCAAAAAAAAAAAATTAAATAAATTCTGAGGCAGCAGAAGAGTCTGCAAACTAATTTGCGTGATAGTTCTAAATGAAACGCCAAGACAGGTATCACTCAGCACATGCAATTACTTCAGAAAATGAAGGAACAAGTTTACCATTTCCCCAACATTTTCTCATTTTTTTCTTTAAATGGAGTTACAAATAATAATTCAAACTTACTACAAGCTGCTTATAAGGTTAAGAAGTTCATACTCTTCTTACCTTTCCTTTTATTTCTGGATTATAACGGAGGTGAAGACTGACTGAGATAATGCAAAAACAGGAAACTTCCCCAAACTTGTTTTAAGCTTAAAGGGGTCTAAATAAAGGGCTATGGAGGGGGATCTAAATAATTTGAAATTCTCTGTGACTGCTGACAATTATAACCACCTTAACCTTCTTTATTATTGCACTCTCCCTTTCACACAGTTATTTTCTGAGCTTCATGGCCGTAAATTTTGTTATTCAGATTTCTCCACATTATCTTTTTCAACCGTATCTATTAAAAAAATGTGTCTTGTCACAGCAAGATTATGGTGCCAATTTTTGTTGTTGTTGTTTTGGTTTTTTGTTGGTTTTTTTTTTTAGTAAATGCTACTATTAAAATCAAATACAGAAAAATTACTTTTAAATACAAGCTCTTCTTTTATTTTATTCCTTCCGGTAAAACACATGGGAAAACATATACACAGAGATTTGTGTTGGTTGAGTCACGAGCATCCCATATTCTGCCTAGGAAGTGGTTGACATACACATAGCGAGTGAGACATATCCAGAGCACGTCAAATGTACAGTGCTTGCCATCAGCCCCAACACCTCACAAGCAGCAGCCTTCCAAGAATTCCCCCTATGTTTTAGAAAGCTGGTGTAATCCTCCAATTTCACCCAGGCAAGATTTCTCAACAGAAAAAGAGTACTAATTTTAGCTGAATTTCAGCTAATTTTAGCTGAACACATGTATTTTGATAAATGTTTGTTCAAAGCTACTTTTTGAAGATCTAACATTATAATACTTCCATCCACAATAAATTTTCCTTTCTTCTTACTTCTCCGTATTGCTTTTTACCCCCCTAAAACACCAACACAGAACCACAAAGTAATAGAATAATTTAGGTTGGAAAAGACCTTTAAAATAGAGTCCAACCATTAACCTAGCACTGCCAAGTTCACCACTAAAACATCTCCCCAAGCACTGCATCTACACACCTTGCAAATACCTCCAGGGATGGTGACTCAAACAGTTCCCTGGGCAGCCTGTTCCAATGCTTGACCACCCTTTCTGTGAAGAAATTTTCCCTAATACCCAATCTTACCTCCCCCTGGTGTAACTTGAGGCCATTTCCTCTTGTCCTGTCACTTGTTATCTGGGGAGAAGAGACCGACCCCCACCTGCCTACAGCCTCCTTCCAGGCAGCTGTAGAGAGCAATAAGGTCCCCCCTGAGCCTCCTCCTCTCCCGGCTAAACACCCCCAGTTCCCTCAGCCGCTCCTCATAAGACCTGTGCTCCAGACCCTTCACCAGCTTCGTTGCCCTCCTCCGGACACGCTCCAGCACCTCAACGTCCCTCTTGGTGTGAGGGGCCCAAAGCTGAACACAGTGTTCGAGGTGCAGCCTCACCAGTGCCCAGTACAGGGGGACAGTCACTCCCCCGGCCCTGCTGGCCTCACTGTCTCTCATACAAGCCCAGAAGCTGTTGGTCTTCTTGGCCACCTGGGCACACTGCTGGCTCATGTGCAGCCGGCCGTCAACCAAAACATGTCACAACATAAAGTGACTGTGATAAAAGGACAAGCTTTGCCATATCTGAAATCTGGTTATTTACTGAATGTGTAATTTTTTTGTTTAGTTAACTAAAGCCTTCAAGTCTTTTCTTTAAAATTTTTATCATGATTTGTTGGATAAGCCAAAGGGAGATCTCCTCCCTATGCCCACACAAACTTGTATATAGCAAACATCAGTGGGACTATTTAGGTGTAAAGAAGCCCACTGCTCAGCGCTACAGCTTTGTATTTGCTACAAAAAAAAAGAATTTCTGAAGCTAAGAAAAAAATAAAACACAGGTGCATACGTGACTAAGACTGAACTTTTTAATGGGCAAAAAGTTAAACAGGCAGCAATCAACCTGTGAACAAGAAATTGATACCACTGGAAAAATCACCGAAAAGTGAATTTTCATGCTAGTGAGAAATCTTCCACAGCACTCAGATGGGAAAGATAGATGAATTACTAGGACAGAAGGGAGTAAAGATCCCCGTGCCTCTGAAGAATTAAACATACTCCCAAGTCACTGTGAAAGTAAACCAGCACAAATTGTCACGGATCATGTTATCTCCAAGAAGACACTGGCAACTGGAGCACAGAACAGTGCACGGCTTTTCCTCCAAGAAATCTAACAGGAATTTTAGTTGTTTGCTTTTATGCTTCACTTTCCTTGAAGAATAGTTGCCATTAAGCTAGTTTTCCTATTATTGGCCTACAATTTTCCCAGTGCAAGATTAGTCTAAAAGCCCCACTGAGCACAGGGAGTGAGCATCTCTGGCAGTGCAGGTTACAGTAACTGAGATTAGAAATTTTTTCCCCCTCTGGTTAAGGAAACACAGATCATAGTAACGAGGATAGAAAGAGTATGCCAAAATGCTGAATACAGAAATAGAAAAAGCTAGTATTTCAAACTGATGTGACAGTATTAAAAATAACAGAGAGAAAAATAAATGACAGGAATCTGTCTTTGCTGATCAGGTAATTTCGAATAGCCATTCCATTGATATAGACTGTAGAAGGGGTAATAGGTTTAATCCAAGATCTTGCAGTATGAGTCTTTGCACTACACTGTCATGTGAATACCTCTCTTTGAAATTTTCAAGATCTATGTAGTAAAGAAAACTTTAATGGAAAATTACACTGAAAATCACCTGACTATTCTTATAGAAGCTGTGTGGGTTATGTTCTCATGCATTTTTCATAACTGCAAAACAGCTTGTGAATGTCACACTTAACCATCACGCTCCTGAGCCTAAGTTTTAAATAAACCTTTTTTTAAAAAACCACATATCCTGCAGGATATTAAACTTCTGGGGATAAAAAACTATCCCCAAGGGAAAAAAATATTATGCTCACAGTACCACTGTAAATTACTGAAAATCAAAACCAAAGATCTGGGGGTTTATGTGCCTCAAAAGAAATAAATTCACTGCCAGAAAAACTTGAAGGTAAAAGGTAGGCCAAGAAGCTTAACTGAGATTAAATTAGAACAACAGAAGATTCTTATTTTTTTTTAACCATTTTATTTTTTGTCTTCTTTGACACAATGGGGTAAAGCTTCTTTCACAAAACCATATGAAAGTTTCACACTGATTTCAGGTATCCAACCTACAATAACAGGCCAATTTGATCACACTTTTTTTTATAAATAACATTGGAAGTTGGACTGTTTCCTCAGGCAATATTCAAGTGATACAAAGATGTTCAAGAATTCAAACAGAGCCTTAATCTCAGCTCTTCCACTATCTGATCCTATCCTGTTGCTTGCATCTTTCTAACCCTTTAACACACAGCCATAAATTAAGAGCAACCTGAGCAGAAATAACCATCGAGCTCTCTCTGGAAGGACTAGATGCAGTTTTTAAAGCTGTTTACTTGTTCTCCAGGCTATTAAAGCACAGAAGCTGGAGCAACTGCCACATTTTATCTGCCTCATCATCTAAGAGAGTGTATCCCCCAGGTTAACAATTATTAAAGGTTCCCTTGTGCCAGAAAAGAAAAATCCGCTCTGTACGCTGGACTCCAAAATTTTCTTACTTCAATAAAGAGTACTGACCAGGAAGGATGCAGTTACCCTAGTAATTAACAGGTTCCTAAAACTGCAGAAGGTTGCATACACCTGAAGAGGAAGACAGGCAAGAACAGCACACCAAGTGTTTAGGCAGACAGAAATGATAACCTAACTTTTAGACAAAATTCTAACTTTAGTGTCTGCTTTAAAGTTAAGATTTCTTATATAGCTGATTTACAATGTCTTGATAGGATCAGTTTATGCTTTTTGCTTGTACTTTTTTGAAAGAAAGTTCATATAACGAGACTGAAAATTAATAGAATTTACAGAAACAGAAGAAAGGCTGCTCTCCCCAAAAGTTGCAATCAATGCAGTAAAGCATTGTTTATTCAACTATTTTTATCTAAATTATTTTTTTACATTTATATGAGTTGGTAGAATATTAGTGGTTTGCTGCATTTAGTTTTTATAAAGTAACTGGAAGGTAGTATATATAACTTAAGCATGAAATTTTACTTCATTGCCATGGATTTTAAGCCATTCAAAGAGAATAAACTGATGCATACTTAACTAAATCTTGACCTGATGGCTAGCTTACAGAACCTGCAATATTCTATTTACATACAGTGCAAAAGTACTGTTTTGGTGTATAAAATGTGTACACTGAATACAATAAAACTTCACCTTGTACTGGAGAAAAATAAATAAGGCCACATGCCTAAAAAGCATGGATCTCAAAAATGTCAAAGAATTAGAGTCAAACCATCTTCCAAAGCCAGTGTTATTTTGGGAAGCGTGGCATGTGTTTGGTTTTGAGTTGTTCTTTATTTTGTCCAATTTATTTTGTAGCTTTACTGTTTCTTCAGTTAAGGGGAAAAGCAAAGCAAATTTCTTCCCTTGGTAGGAAAAAAACAGAAAAAGATTTTTATAAAGATAGATATAGACAGACAGGTAAGTGCACATAACTATAGCTACATGTATATAATATATATATATGTATAATATGCACGCATATATTGTGTTGGGCTGGATCAGAGCAAAGGCTTGTCAAGCCAAGTTCCCTCCTTCTAACAGTTGGCAACAGGTGATGCACAGGTAGGTAAACACCTACTTCACTACCTCCAAGGTGAATGTTACCCATTTTTCCTCACGTGATAGAAGGGTAAGTATTTGCTGGAAATTCCATTCCATAATAACATACAATTTCAACAGTTTAAACAGTTTGAAAATCACACTTATGGATATTTTCTTATGTTTAAAAGAAGGGGGGGAAGAAAATGGAATCAATGTGACTGTTTTACATAATAAGTATGCAAATGTCAGGTGGAAAAACCTCTATAGCTATAAAAATTGCTTGTCTTATAAGAACAAAAAAAGTGCTAACTTCTGTCTGTATACTACTGCACTAATTAACAACACAGGATTACTACTGGGTTGCAACAAGGTGTGACATTAACTGCCGAAAATTACTTCGTGTTCAAGAGGAAACAATTTATTTTCCAAGTGACAATCTATGGGCAGGAACACAGAGCTCCAGCTTCCCCAAACCTCTGCACGTGTGATTTTTCTCATCACAAGGCACAGAGCATTTTCAAGGTATGTAAAACACAAAATGGGTAACATGCCACCTGTGGAGCATTATTTGGTGATCTTCACCAAACACTGAAGCTGATACCTGCCAGAAAGCTCATAAAGCTTCTGAAACTCATCAAAACTGAAGCTAATGCCCCAGGGCATTACAAACAAGGTCCTTCAGGTCGCATCTAGAAAAATGTTTCTGAGACAAATAAGGACTTTCACCTGAGCAGAAGCAGTGATATAGCACTGCAAGCCTCAGCCATGTACCTTCTGTAGGCATCACTTGCCCCACCTGATGGCTATAGAGGACTTTAAACGATGAAAGGTAAGAGCCTATCACTAATTCAGTTCCTCTACTAATCAAGCATACAAAGTGAAAATAGAAGGTAGCTTACATGTATCAGAGTATCTTAAAATAAAGCTTACATAAAGTAGAAGCAAAACTGAAACAAACACAACTACACAACTGCAGCCACTACAGCCCAGAGGATATAGCATGCTAAAGAACATTAACAGAAACTGAAATGCCCATTCAGACTGGTATAATCTATACAGCAGAAGAATTTCCAGAGAATCAAGTATTAATTCAGTAAAAGAGAATATGTAGTAGTCCTCTGACACAGAAGAAAAAAAAAGTAGTGATCAGAAAAGTAAGTAGCAAGGGCATCTGCTTTACAACATCAAGGCTAGAAGAAAAATGAAACCCCAAAATCCTTCATCAATTCAAGTGTAATTCAAAACCAGAAAATGACAAATTCCTGCAGCTAACCACACAGACATATGCTCAATGAAATGTGCATCAGAACATCTGCCTGAGGCAATGTATTCAGACTCTGGGGGAAGGGGAGCAGCCTGATCATATCTCTGTCTTGATCATCTGTGAACTTAGGTCTGCTGGGCAGGACCAGGCGTGACGTGCAATCAGCAGAGGGCTAACGCCACCTTTTGCTGTGAAGTTCTGCTCTTCCCTCTTCATTGGTATGAATGTTGACATTATTCCACAAGTTTTATTCCTTGCCAGGTGCTCTTTGGATTGCTCCTTGTGAGGAAAAGTGAAAAATTACTAACAATGCCTCCAAGCAGAAGGAAGAACTGAGTTCACCAAACAGAGCTATACAGATCAGGAAGAATTATGGGAAGTTGAGAAACAAGAATTGTATTTCAGGAAATTCCTATGCACCTACTCTAACACAAGACGTCTGCAGCAAGTCTGGGTGAGTCAGCGTAGGGGAAGATTACCAAAACCGTATGTCTAGCTAGGGCTCTAACCAGCAGCGTCCTAGTAGAAGAAGCATTAACATCATTTACATAAGAATATACTGGGATCATATGAGATTGCATGAACACTGTAGAGTACCAGCCCTCTGGAAAAGAACAAGATGCCAATAACACAGTTTTAAAAAAGTCTGCTTTAAAATTCTGGAAGCAAAGCAAATAAAACTCTTCAGTTTTAATAGAAAATAAGTACATAAAGCATTAACAGAAACTAGTAGTAGTTTCTAAGAGGGACATGGTAAGAACAGCAGAGGTGGAGAGTGAGTTAATACTGCAAAAAAAACTTAAGGGAAGACTTTCTAAAAAAAGTCATTTAAATTGATAGCTGTGGTGCCAACAATCATCAGGCATGACACACAGGTAAACATGGTACAAACTGCTCCATCCCATCCTTAATGATTGCAAAAGTTTTATGGTAAAAACTCCTTTCTATGGACTCATCTGAAACACACGGGAGACATCTTTGGCAGCAGCTATATAATGCCAGGCAAGGATGGAAAAGCAAACCTGTTTTTGCTACAGATGGTTACATTTTAAAATGTAACCTTTTCTAAAAAGGACAGTGCCCTGGAGACATGACATCTTATCCATTAAATTTACATGGGTTAAACAAAGCTCAACTACAGAAAATGAATCTCTGTCCCTTCTTGGAAGTCTGACAGGATTCCGTCAAACTTCTGTAGGGAGGACACAAGATGTCCAGAAGACAGCAAAATGAAAAAGAAAGAAAAGAAAAAAAGAAGAGGCAATCAACCTTTTAAATTATTTCACGCCAATAAAGATTTGAAGTGTTACATCCGTTCTGCTTAGATCTGCAGTCTTAGACTCAAAGGTCACATTATTATGGATTTTTCTTGCCAAAGCATAACAGAAATAGCTTTTCAATAATTTTGAAGGTCTTTTGGGGGAAATCTGTTCTGGGCATTATTCATGAAAGAGATGACATTTTATTTATCTAGTTTCTTTCAAAATACTTGAGAATAAAACAATGATGGGCTGCCAAATCCTTCTCAGCTGTTTCTCTCTCTCTTCTCTCTCTCTCTCTCACACACAGTTTCTGACATAGAAATAAATATTATTTTTACTACTTGGTTTTTAAAAGATAATTTTAAAATGTAAACAACATCTGTCAAATCTGACCCATTTCTCTAAAAACTAAATCTAAAAATTCAAAAAGGCACTTCACTGGTTTCCTAAGCTTACAGGAAGGAGCTCCTCTTCAAAAATAAGCAACCCTCTGAAAAATTTGCAACATAAACATTACAGCAGCTTTAATGCCATACCAGGATCAGGAGAGGAAAATGCCTAGAAATCCTGCAAGACATCCTAGCTAATATCTGAGAGAAATTTCAAAATACATTCTTCTTCAAGTTCTATTTTCTTACTCCATTTTATACATAAACTACAAATATATATGGGAAACATCTTTAATAGAAGATTTTGGTTTGTTTCCATGTAATAATTCCTTCTTAAGCAAGAAAACATTTGTCTGGTGTTAGTAATTCCACCATTTGGTACACACATAGGTGTGAAGACTGTGCACTTACAGAGCTGGGGCTGGAGTGCCGCCTTACTTTAGGCGATTCCTTCCCTGCAGATGAGGTTTTGAAGTTAATGCAAGCGTTGTTCTCCGAATGAACCCTCTTCACTTGGTTAGTTGGTTTCTCAAATGGATCAAAACTACTCTGCGTCCTCTGAACCCGGACTTTTTTATCCTCAGGAATTGTATCCAGAGGTTTGATCACTGAATCCATTCCCTGGCAGTTCCGTGTAGACATCTTTGTGACACATATCTGAAAGGAAAAACAGCATTCATTGATTCTAACAGACTCAAAGTGTCAATCCATACATCAGTCAGCATAAAAAAAGGCACTGGATTTCATCAACATTCACCTTCTGTTTCTATGCTAAGATTGCAAACAACACATTAATTTTACACAGAGGACACATACAAGCCTATCTTTGTACAGTGCACTAAAAGATCCTGGAAAAGAAAGAAAAAAAAAGGAACATACATAAAATTCATACATTTGTATTCTTGTACGTGTTCTTAGCAACAATAATGTTTCATTTCTTTCTCCAATCCAGCTACCAATATCTGCAAGCAGTATTGATTTCCATTTGTCTAAAACTGGATGAGACCAAACTAAAATAAATGATGGTAGTTCGTGTGTGCACTTTGGTGCTGGCCTGCCAAAGATCCAATACCAATATATTATTGTATTTTTAAATAATGCTTATACAGTGTTATTATTATTATCACCATATGTATCAGAAAATCAAATCAGTAAATCAATTCCCAGGCACTGAAATGTGAGACTGCAGCTTAATGGCACACTAAAGCACAGAAGTTCAATTCTTTGTTACCATGAAGTATGAGACTGCCGAGCCCCAAAGACTATAATCTGCTGCTTGAGCTACCAAAATACGCTAACGCTAGTTCAAAAGAATTAAATGGGCATAACAGCAAGTTTAGATGCTCCAGTCATGCACATTTATGTCTTTAATACTAATACCTTCCAACATACAAGACATTTTTTAAAATCACACAGTTCATAGAGGGTTGTATTTGAGGCCTCAGCTTCTGTTTTCACCCATAAGGGACTTGCCTTTTACTTGAGAAGAAAAGAAGTAATTTTAGATTTCAGGCTACAGGGGAAAGTTCTGAAGTGTGATGTAAGCAGTCCCAAGAGAATCCTCAAATCGTAAGGCAAATCACAAGAATCTACAATGTATTTCTTCCATGATATTTGCAAGTATTTAGGCATAGACAGTCTTAATTTGCTGTCAACTATACCGTTCATATACATACAACTACAGAAGCATAACTTTGCATTCAAGCATGTACAATCTAAGCGTTTTTGAAAACTTGCTGTCATAAAATAGTTAACATGAAAAAAAAAATTATCATTACCATGTAATAATGACTCTTCTCCCATAACTCAAAATATCTCCAACACAAACTTCTCCAATAAATTATTCTTTGCCATTTCCCCAGAGGAATTCTGTGCCTTGATATTGAACTTTCTTCAATTGTTTATAGAAATGCTGAGTGACTACATCTTGTGGTTTTTACGGTTTTAATGTTTTGTGGTTTTGATGATCCACTGTAACAGTAGATCAAAGATTTCTTTTGTACATTAAAAATTTAAAGTACATTTCCTGCACAGTGCCATATGGCCAAACAATCATACAACAGGTCAACTCTAATGAAGGACATCACTAGCATGACAAAGCAGGCTTTACAAGGGTTCACATTTCTTCTTATTAAAGTGGTTTCTCCAAGACTAAAACTTAACTAAGTTTTAAATGAGAAAAGGAACAGACCCCCTTCATTCCAACGATAACTCCCTCTCAGGCCAAAATTAAGGCTGTTATGTAATTTTGGTCTTTTACTTCAGAGACACAAGATAAAGAGCTGCTGCACAAAGAATTTTTAATTAGCCTTCCTGTAAAATTAATTGGCTTCTTTTCCCTAAAACAACTTATATGCACAGACATGCACCCACATACTTTCCACTGTCCTCTCCAGATCTGTGTTCTTGCAATGCTTGCTACCAACAAAGATGTTTAAACATAATGTAAACTGAAATCACTATTACAATAGCAGTGCTTCTATTTTGCTTAATCGACACGGATGCAAATAAATCAGGAAGTATTTCTCAGCCTATTACATCCTATGATCTAGAAAACAGGGGTAGGAAATAGGGAGGAAAGGTTCAAAAGCTGTATTTGTCTTCCTTTCAAATTACCAAAGCCCACCTATAGCCAGTTAAAATGTTTGGAATCCAGAGTTATACACATCCTATAGATAATAATGCCATGACTGCTGCTTCTAGTTCCTTTTTCCAGTGGAGAATCTCCATGTCTAGCTTTAATGTGTGCTAAGCAAGCACTGCATTAAAAAAAAAAAAAAAAAAGGCAAGACATCTGTTACTATTGATTGTCTCTACTGGAAGCAGTAATAGTTTGGAATTAGATATTGAAGGTGCACAGTTTAACCTTCAGGTTACTTGAATAAATCTGGAGTCGGATAAAAATCACCACAATCATCTTCTAAAAGCTAACTTCAAACCTGAAAATTACTAAAACCAAGACACACACCAACCAGCCCCCAGCTCAGAAGTCAAACACCTCAGTGGGTGCACATGCTCAACAGTAGTGTCATCAGCAGACAAGAGATGACTGCAGAGAAGCGCAAACGCAGGGGCCGCTCCCTGCACTCCTCTCTCTCCTTGCTCTGTAACTGCAGTGCTTCTCCTGCCAGCGCTAGCAAGGGTTCCATTCATCACTTCTCTCTCACCAGTATCAATAGTTCCCTAGCAGAAATAGCACATTCTCTTCAAGTGACCACTGACCACAGCAAACTGTGAAGCCAACAGAGCTGAGCTTATGCTGTTGTTGAAGGGTACACATTCCCAATCCATCTACGCTGCCTACACAAAACTAAGAGAAATAGCATTTAAGCAGTTGTTTCACACTGTCATAGATAGGCCAAGTCCAGCTTCACACTGAAACTCTACTCTGTGAAATCTGAAAGAAGCACACCTAAAACATCAGTACTGAGCACTGGCTATAACTTCAAACTTACACAGTTTAAGGTTGCACTTAACTCATTGGTAATTTCAGGTTTCCCTCCGCCAGCAACAGCTAAGTTATCACAATAGCCTTGCTTTTACCCTGGGCAGCAGGCATGCTGACCTGCCGGCCACTCCTGTGCTCCAGCTAACAGCAGAATTTATTCTACAGTGACTAATCATGCAAAAAAGCAACAGTGTACTGACTGAGCAAGACTGGCCCGTGAAGTATTTTTCAGATCTTCTTGTGCATACAAATGACCTTAGATTTCACAGGCATGACCAGACCACTTTTAGGAACAGTACAGGTTTGAATTTTTCTGTTAACACTAATTCAGCCTTTCAAGGATCATCTCCTTGTACTGCATAACAAAAGTAATGCTTATAAATTTCAGCCTCTCAAATGATACATACAAATACTTAGCATCAGAAGCTCTTAGACCTGTAAACCACTGTCTACCACCTGGTAGTTCCTTGCTGGTAATCAGGTGAAGTCTAAGCCACGCTTCTTATTTCCAACTTCGTTTTTGTGTAAGAGAGCAAGGATTATTTTCCAGTTAAAGCATAGTATTTGTCACAAAGAACACAGGTTCATATTTTCAGCCTCTTTCAGATGCTCCCATGCCGCCTTCCATGCTAGTGAGAATTTCCTACTGAGTCCATTTTACTATCTGTAAGACAGGACATTTCTTTTTATCCCATGTCATCGGTTTTATCTACATAATGGATAGGTTACTCAGTGTGGGGACTATTCTTTCATTAACCTACACACTGAACAACACTTGTGCACTCCAATAAAGATGAGAACACAGAAAGTAGTGGAAACTGTCTCTTGCTAGTGCAGCCTCAAAACTGGATGATTTTGCTAGTTACCAGAATAAAAAACAAAGTTAAACAAGTGTAAGAGCTCATGACTCTATAGGATTCTTCACCCCTTCTTGCCCTTGCTCTATAAATCTATGTAATGCTGTACTTGAAACAGTGGAGCCCAGACACTCATTGAGATGCTGTAAAGGCCACTGCAGTCTAAAACTTGTGCTACATAAGGATGTAATCAATGGCGCTTTAACTGTTACAAATACTTACCTCAAATGTATGTAGAGACAATACAGGTGGCATCTTGGTTTGTCATGCACAAGATTACAATCATGCTTTATAATATGCAAGCAAGAGAAAGAGAAGAACTTTTCAGTATGAATGTGATATCCATTCAAAGAAACTTCTGTCTAGCAAACAGCATGAGCCAGTAAGTTGTTTTACTTACTGTTCCTTTAACAAAAGTCATCATACAAGTCAACATTAAGGTATGTCAACACTTGAAGTGACTCTCCCCTTCAGGAGTTACTGCCATGATTTTTTACTTCTCCCAGCACAAATTATGTTCAAACCATAACTTTCAGAAGTATAAACTATTTCAGAAACTATGTGGCTTTTAAAAGTGGTGCAATGAAGTCACAGTTACCACTTTGAGAAGAGGTATTTCTACCAGCATATCTCGTAACTATGGGGAGCAATGGGATCTTCAGTTACATTTTCTCTCTTCTTTATAGGAAAAAGGATTTAAAAATAGGCCAATAAACTTAGTATGTTTAACAACGATAGGTTATATACAAGTGGAACAGACAATACACCAAAAAACTCTGTCACATAAGAACTGTTTGAGCAGGTATTACCATCCTTCCAAACTTTTCATCAGATAGTAAAGGCTCAAGGAAGTCACTGGCTGATTCAGCACCTCTGATTTTGGGCACATTAGGTGGTCCCAGACGTAAAACATTCTGCCACCTAAGCTCCCACCTGGCAGGAATCCCAACAGCAGTACCTTGGACAAGCATGCTGAAAAAAAGATGTTGGCAAAAATGGCAACAGAGGTGCAGGGACAAGGGGCAACTTATAAAATAAAAACTAAAATATATATATATATTTCCTACATGGAAAAAAGGTAAAACAAAAAAATGCATGTGTGTGGGTGGTATTCACACCAGAGAACTTTACATGTAGGACATGCATCCTCCACATCCCTGCTTTGGTTCCAAGATAAAAGTCCTGGAAAATCTAGGCTCTAACGCCCTATTTCCCTTTGGGAGGAGTCTTGCTTTTCTCCATAAAGAACAGAAACTGGTCCTACAGAAACTCGTTCTTTGTGTATGAAGTTACTGTTTGGAAAAGTACTTTCAAAGCAGCACTTGGGAACTACCCAAGGACTTGGTGTCTTTTTGGGAAAGGGTTTAATCTGAAAATTGCAATGACTGTTCCTACCCAGTGAGGTAACAGCATCTGTAGTTGAGAGCTCCTGACCCCAGCCTTGGAGAAAAGATGCCTGTCGGTCCAGATGTGGTTTAACAGGAGCACTTCTCCATGAACATCCTGCCCATTACATTTCTCAAGATCATTAATGGTAAGTACACAATTTTATTTCCCCAAGTTGTTTCACACTCTGCTACCAAACAATAGGCCAATACACCAAGTAGTCACCAGAGCAACCACTGGTATCTCACACATTCTCCATATCTGGATGACTGAAATAAATCCACCTTTAAAATATGTCCACAATTATTTACTCAGTCTTAACTAAAAAGGTAAGACAAAGAGACATGATGAGACAGAAGTCATTTTGCCACTTAAAACCTACAGCACAAGCAGCCACTTTGCAGTTGTTTGAGGAGCTCTTCCCTACTTTTGGAAGAAACAACAAAGGGAAGATTTATCTAGAAAATCTGAATTTTCATGTCAATTCCAATATTACTTGAGCTATCACAGATTCTGGCAACATAAAGCAAAATAAAAAGCAGCTCCACAAAAGTTAACGCAGTTTGGTATTAAGTTATTTTAGTGTTTCTCTGTATATTTTCATGTATTTAAAGTTAAAAGAGCCATTACCACACACCCAGAATATTAAAGAAAGGGCACTTCAAAATTCCTAATCTTACAACCACAGAAAAGCAAAACACCGTTTATACTTTGCAGCTTTCTTTAGTGCTGATCAGAATCAGAAGACAATGTATGACAGACAACAAAACAGTTTGAACAGTCTTTTTTCCCTTCTCATCCTACCCCGTCTCATAATCAATTTGAGAAGATCCCAAGGCTGCTCTAGGATAAACAGGCTTAGTCATCATTACATCAGTTAAAGATCACTGGGCTACAGTTTCTTACAGCTCCCACCCAAACATTACAGCATTTATCACATATCAGGACCTAATGTGTGCAAATAGCCACATTTTCCCATACAGACGACTGCTGAAGTTGAGACTGAAATCACAAGTTATTTTTGATCCATGCATAAAGTCCATATTAAGTCCTATAAAATAAATAAAAATCAGCATAACCATTCACGAAACCATTTCTAAATAAAGATGTCTCTTTGAATCACCTTGTATCATTTCAAGCAATACTCCTTAATCTGCATTTGTGATTAATGTAAAAATATAATATATTGTTTATCAGATTTTGTTATTGTGATATAGATTCAATGCAAAATTTTTTTCACTTCATTGTTACCAGCAAAATTAAGAGGTCCCAAACAAACAGGATTCTTAAAGGTTGCTGGATTAATCAATTTACTGCTTAAAGCAATACAGCATTTAAGGAGTGGGACTGGTCTGTTAAAATATATAAGTAATTTATAGCCCTTATGGTTCATGAATTTTACAACAGTCATGAATGTCCCCTGAATTAATCACCTGTTATGAGTACTTGGTAAAAGATAGGTTCTCCCATATTAGTGGAATTTATTCTTATGAACAAAGTTATCCCCAGTAACAAAACCCAATCAACTTTGGCAAGACAGACCAGACATCCTACCACACAGAGGAAAAGAGCTAAAGATGTTTGTACAGTATAAAGACATACTACTCTGAAGCTCACCACATCTTTCAGGAAGATATGTCCTATCCGTTTTTTTAATTGCTACATTTAACATCCTACAAATGTTTACTTTGGTCATCGAATACCTACGGACTTATCTAAGATATCAAAAAATTGCCATTTACCTACTACTCTCTCTCAGTCATTGCCACTGTGTACATCCTGGGGAAAAGCGGTTGGTTCCGTAAATACCAGAGTGAACATCCAAAATTCCTACTGAAAAATCAGAAGGAAACATCTGAATTCCCTCCATTTTTACCATTCCAAGAGAGGTAGTAGGAAAAGACCTGATGTAGGGAAACCCAAGATCTAGCACTCACCAAGCAAAAATAAATAAATTGTACTGAGTGACTTGAGGGAAGGAAGTCACCTAACCTCTCCACGATTCTGTTTTTCTGTTCATAATAATGAACCTGCCCCTATCACAAGCAGAAACTGGGAAGGCTAATTAATTTTGTAAAGCACTTGGGTATTTTTAAGTGAAATGTTATTAAGATATAGATAATAAATCGTAGAGCCAAAGTCCCCTGGAAGGTAGCACAACAATTTCATTATTACAGAGAATAAGACTTAGCACTTGCATTTAGCTGACAGATGTATAAAGAAAAAAATCAGGAATAGTCAAATGACTACTAACCCAAAAGCTGAACTGCTGAGAGCATAAGGCTGGCATTAATTTTCACTGAAAAATCATATCTAGATATGAGCTTTCATTATCTTTTATAAGCATGTTATTTTCTGTCGTGCTTTGGTACCATGGCAATTGAGAACTACACAAGTCATCTGCAGATTCTGGCAGCGCTGGAATTTGACATTTGCTACTTATAAAACACAATTTGGGAATGTTCTGGAGTACTATAAGCAGCTTTGTTCAAAATAGAAATGCAGTATCTGAAGAATCATCCTCTTTACAGAACAAATTTCTTGTTATAGATTTTTCTTGTTATAACCACAGGTCTCGTCAACTTCTTGGCCCAGCTGGTAGCACTCTCCATCTCCCCTGAGAAGAGAGGGTCAGCAAGAGACTGCTGCACCCACAAGCAGAAACATGAACAGGTTGAGAAGAGAGTTCAGTTGGTGAGAAAGCTACAATATGGGAAAAGATCAAGGAAGAACAAGCGATGAGATAAGGGAGCAAATAAAATTGTGAAAGGGGATCTAGAGCAGTTAATTCTGCACAACATCATCAGTGAGTTCATACGGAACGACCAATGCGATCAGGCCCAAATTTGGAAGAGGTCCTTCAACATTCACCCTTCCCTGTAACCACCAGCACCAGGTCTCCTCTGGTTTGAACTTTTGATGGGCACAGCTAAAAAGAGCAGCAAAAGAACTTGAGCAAGATAGAAAAATAAAGGGGGGGAAAACAAAGGGCAAGAATTTGAGTTAGAGCAATGGTCACACAAGGAAGGAAGATGAGAGGAAAGAATTATTGTAACATAAGACATTTCCTGTCCTGATGGCCTGTCATTTGTCTCTGGTAACTTCTGGGGGTAACAGGCTTAACTGTGTCCCAGAACTATAATTCATATTCTCGGGTAGTATTAGTTTAACTTTATTTGGATACAGAAGTCACTAGCAATGCTAGCTATGATGTAGCAAATGCAACTGAAAACAGAGCTCACAGACTGAAAATGGCACCTGGGGATATGGTATGCTCCTTGCTGTACGTAGCACAAACTTACTCATACGTCTCCCACAGCCCATCTCAAAGGCACTCTCTAAAACTAGTAATTTTATTTCTGAAGTTGAAGCTGACATTAAACCAACTGGCTTTGTCATATGGAAGAAGGCAAATATAAAAAGGTCACTGAAGTGCCAGATGGAAGATTTTTTGAAGTGGAAGCTCTGAAATTAATTCCCTGTGTTTGTCTGAAACACCGAACTCAATGAGCAGGTTAAATGTCTGTAGTGAATTGCCAAGTGAGAAACAAGTCACTCTCACAGAAAGACCAACTGATCAACCTGAAGCAGGGGTCCTAAGATCCTACAAATCTAAAGAGAAGTTAAAACACCTGAATCAAGGGAAAAAAAAGTATTATACTGGAAGGTATCATGGGCAGTGTTTACACAACTCTTTCCTCTCCTTCTCCCCCCACCCCATCAAACCTGCAATGTAGCACATATTCTGCTAAATTAACACCTAAAAAATAGCATAACAACTGAATCAAAGCACAAACCTGAGAGTCAGGAATACTGCACGATTGTATGTCCTTTGGACATGGCTAGGTGGAACCACTTCTAAAATTATATTTTTTTTCCTGATCATGGCACAGTTTAACTTCAGAAAAATGTGCTTTCAGTCCATGAAAGTTGACGTCCCTCTCCTTGCAGGGAAAAAAGGTCTGATTTGGAAGAGAACACGGATTAGACTTTATCTATACAAAAGCCTACATATATCTTCAAAATCCTGTTCCGCAGTTGTTAGGATGAGTCATCTAAGGACAGGGTCTCAGCTAAAGGTCATACAGAAGTCCTGACAGCCTGTAACATACATGAAAAGAGACAGAAACTCAACAGAGCTGATCTAAAGGCAGGTTTTGGTCTATTTCTGTACTTATGCCCCAAAATAAAAACTGTGTTAGTATTAAAGCCTAGCAAATAAATTCTTCCTTTTACTTGTGCGATGCTCAGGCAAAAACATTTCAAAGTTTAATTCTTGTACCAAGAAATAAATCTCTCCTGCTCTTAGGTGCTTCATCCCTGAGTTCAACCGCCTCACAGCTTGAGAAATGCAGCTTCCAAGTTACATACACAAAGTGGTATGTAACACGGCATTCAAGTTTTTCCTGCAATTACAAGCAGCCTACTGCTTCCATTAACCTGGTTCAATAATTGCTGCATCCAAAAGCAGGAGAGCTGTTCCTCCAACCAACCAAGCAGGAGGACACAGGAGCTGATCAGCAGAGGTGTCAGTGTGGGAGACACGGCTGCCAGCACCAGGCACGAGCCAGCGACTCCTTGGTAACCAGCAGAGTGGTGGAGAAAGTGTCTGCACATAAACACTCTCCCATGAAATTGTGACAGGTGGTTTCTATACTCTTTTACTTAGTTACCCATTTGTATCTGTTGTCTATCCTCCTCTGTAACCATATGAACAGCATTTAAAAATAAAGATTAAAAAAATATTTTCAATCCCTTCATATCAGCCTCCTGCTCCAACAGATGGCTACATGTGCAAGTTTATACAGTTTTCTTTCCATAAGTACATTATTAGTAGCTTTGTATGGTCATTATATTAAGTTTCTCTGAGTTTACAGGTTTAAAATTTTATTCCAACCTCCAACAACCCCCCAATCATTAAGTTATCAAAGGCGTATCCATAAATGCAGTAAGTCTTCCCACTGCCACATTCAAGTGTGAGAAATCTTGAGAGACTTGACAGCAACATGCCTATTCTTGCTAAATTCTGAGGCTGTCAGAAAGGTTTTTAAGGAGATACATGGTAAACATTACTCCATGCCTTGAAAATAGGTTCTACCTAGTTCCTTTAGGTTCCTTTGCCTATTCCTAGCAAGTCTCTAGATTCTTTCACAGTTATCATCAAGTACTTCTGATACAAATTGGGCCTGCAACAAAAAATACTGTTATTGGTCAGATCTGGTCATGCAACTGATAGTGTAAAACTTCAGCCCAACAACTCAAGTAAGAAATCAACTAAATTCTTTAATCCGGTGGGCCTGAAGTCAAATGAAAGAAATGAGATACGATGAGATAAAAATCTTAATTTATAATTACAGTGAACCAGAGTGTTTTGAGACCAAAAAGTCAGACAAAAATAGCTTAAGAACTGAATATCAACATTCACATATATGCTGAAGAGCACTTTTCTTATAAAAAGAAAAGAGGAAGGGGGCAGGTTATATAATCATCTTTGCAAAATATATGCATTTGCAGATGGAAAGGTTTTACAACCATTCTGTCAGGTATGATGACAAACCTTTATTGCACTGATGCAGCATACTCTACTGTCCTTTACAAATCAATGGGAGTCTCACATTATCTTCAGCAGATGCTTAAAAAGTGCTTTGCAAGAAATAATTCAAGACTAGAAAGGTAAATTGTTTTGGCTCCTCTTTATTCAGATCAATTCTTTCATGAAAATAAAACCATACAAAATTACTTCATTCCTTTCGCTCTTTTCTGCAATTTTTCTTCTTCCCTTTCCTGCCTTCTCTTCCAAAGTTCCTTTTTTACTACCGTTAGCAAAAGCTAAAGGATGAACTAGGTAATGAGAGTTCTTTATTTCATTCTGCTAATGCATTTCAAAGTTTCATTCTTGTAACAAGAAAGAAATCTCTCCTGCTCTTAGGTGCTTCATCCCTGAGTTCAACAACCTCACAGCTTGAGAAATGCAGCTTCCAAGGCAGATCAATGTCACAAGGAAAGACAAGCTCTCTAAGCAATTCTAGATCTGCTCCCTTACATATTACCTTCCAAAGCACTGAATTTGACAAAATATCCTCTCTATCAAATCACCATAGTATAAAGGTATAGACAGAAAAAGAGCTTCAACTTTGTCACTATTCTCTTGTGCAAGTATTCTTCAGAGATTTGAATAACCTATATTCCAACCCAGTCTCCCAGTAATCTTAGTAACAGCCATCCCCGACCTTTCTGCCATTGTTTTCCTTCATGAAAGTTTCAGAGTTCAGATGAGGGTGACAATTGAACTTAGAGTCCTCATCTGTGTTTGGATCTCATATACACCTGACTTTTTTTTAACTTGTTCTTTTTTATTATTATTTTTTCCTCAGATAAAGGACCTGGTTACAGAATTCTATAAAACTTGAAATAAAAGTCTTAAAGCAATTTTCTAGCAGCTACTGCAGGTTTGTCAGACTTGCAGTACCACAGTAATTTTCAAAGCAAAAAGATGTAAGGAAGCATAATGAAACCTGCTTCTTGGCACATAATGTGCTACACTGGGAAAAAAAAATGGCAGCACCTCTGCAAACACAGTACGTCCCACAACTCAGAATTTCATCAGGGGACATAATGAAAATTGTAACATCTAAAGTTACTCAGAACATGAAGAACACTCCAATATATCTTTTCTTGCAAAGATGTATAAAACTTAAAAATGAAGAGGTTTCAAAATGCTAGCGAGAACTCATCGTAAGGACAACTATAATTTTATAAGAATTCTCTGAACAGCATAGAGATAATGCTTAATTTTCAAAAAAACAGGTATTTCAACAGAGAAGTGAAAGTCACTGCTGCTGCTCTGATGTGTTGAAGCAAAAGCATGTGCTGCAGTAGACTGACAACTGTGCTCAAATAAATTCTAAAGAAAAAGCTGTAAGAGTATAAAACAACCAAGCCTTCTGCAGTTGGTGGCAATTTGCACCTCCAAAGCTGTGAGTTGATCTTGAATCATTTTCAACAAACAGCAAATCCTGGTAATCAAATTATAGTTAGAACATCAGTGAGAAGTCCTGCATCCCTACAGTACATGAAGTTTATCATTAAAATATTTCACAAAACTGAGATTGGTTGCAGGCTTTTCCTGCATGGCTGCTTATGAGCAGTATAAGCACATTTTAGAATTATGTAATTTTAGGTCTCTGTACTACATTGCCAAATACAGGGAATTCCTTGACATCTTCAAAGTTGAAAGTGGTGGTTCCACAGCTTTCCCAGGCAGCAGCAAAACCAACCATCCCCATCATTAAATTGTAGAACTTTCCAAGACAACTCCTCTGCACGATGTTAAAATAACATTTCTATAGCCCATATTTACCAACAAAACCCATTTGTTCATTAAAAAACACACTACTCACAGGCAAGTCTGGGCAAGCATATTTTACACATACTCCCTACAGATTTAAATATCATTTCTTTGCTCTTACAGAAAGATTTAATAAACTAGGAGAGGACATATTCAAACATACTAAGCCTGTAGACTGAAAAGCATCAGAAATTAATTAAATGAAGCTGAGCTTTCACAATACATAAACAGGCATTATGCTTTCTTCTAGTGGTTTTACTTCCTCACTGCTCACTTGGCAACACTTCATATTTTCCTCTTCAGGTAAGTTGTATACAATTTAATATTAAATTATAAACATCCTACACAGCAAAACTGAAGTAAGACTAACATGAATTCTATACAATTTCCAGGATAGAACAACACAGACTGAGTCAAAAACTTGCTGATATGATGTTTGCTACTAGCTTCACATTTATATAATGTCTAGCTGAAGTTTATCGTAAATCTTTTTCAATCAAAAGCTGCAACAGATCTCCTAGTCAGCAGGATGAGATAGCAAGTTCTACGGTAGTAATAACTTATTCAGATTCAAACAATAAGTTCTAAAAATTTTTTCAAAACAAACCAAAAATTTCCACGCACACTTTTCACATCATTTCTGACTAGGCACACCATCATAGAGTAAGACAATTAACAGACAAAGCTGCCTGCTTCAGTGTCCTCTGTCGGCCAGTCCAGAACTGATCAGGAACTTCAGAGAAAGCCCATCCACCCAGGAATATGATAAGCAAAAGATCAAGGTCACAATACTGCTTCAGTTCACCAGCAAGACAGGGAAAAGCTCAAAAGTTGCTTTTGCGGAAGCAAAATGATCTGTTTATGCTGTTGATTCAAAAGTCTTATAATACAAAAATCACCCCTGAATTCAACGTCCAGCACAGTGTTAAATTACTATTTCACTACCTCTTTTTGTTAAATTGCTAAATCCAGAATTCTATGTAGGATTGTATTACGGAGGGGAACGAAAGACATCAGTGAAAAATATGCCACGTGTGAAAAAGATGCATATAGTCAATAATTCTGACAATATACACTCACCTCAAAAGCAAAAAGTAGTCACAGAAAAGTAATTAATGAACTATAAGAAAAGTCAGGAGTCACCATGTACACGGGAGAAACACTTCATGACTGATGGAGCTTCTGCTGGGACAATTTGTCCCAACATCAGTGTTGCAATACAGGATTAGAAAAAGTAAAGTCCTTCAGAGTCTGTTCCTTAACTAACCAACTATTCATTTGCGCACCTTCCGGCTGTGGCACCAAAAGAAAAACCTAATCAAAGATGTTGGAAGCCAGTATGGGCCTACCTAATGGAACTCAAGCTCAGAAAACTTAGTATCTAACCAGTTCTCAAATTAAGAACACCTATTAAGAAATAGGCTTTGGAGCACTGGTGGTACAAGCCCCTCTGTTGTTTCGATTAATACTTGCTAGGATACTCTCCTTCATTTCAACACAGTTTGTAAGCTGTAATTATCATCGTATCAGTAACCTGAAACACAGGAAAATTTTGACACTAGTATTATCAAACCCCATTTACAAACCGCATCTAGCGCTGCCTGACAGCCGAACATTTTCACCTTGCCAGGACGTCAAAGGCAAATAACCCCAACAAAGCAGTCTGGATCTCCTTGGCAGCTCCCACGACCTTTAAGGGGCACATCTGCCCTTCGCATTTATACAGAAATCACAAGTAAAACATCCCGCAGCCTCACCTGGCCCAGGCCAACATTCACACAAGCTCTCGCCCCAGGAAAATCCCACTGTCCGTGCAGGTCAGGCCTGGGCTGCGTACAGAAACCTGCATGGGGCAAAAAGCTCAGTGGCAGCTGGCACCGTGCAAGGATTTCCCTTAAAGGACAAAACCACCTCTTACCCGCGGCAGCCGGAGCCCAGCAGGGCTGTGACACCCCCACCGTGCCCACGCCGGCCACCCTTGGGAGCGCGCAGGCATGCCCACCCTGCGGCCCGCGCACCCGCCGCGTGGGTGCCACCTCCTCTGGGGGGTCTCTGGGAGAAACAACTGCGACCGAGCACCTACTCAGAGGCCAGCTTTTTAAATAGCCCACCCAAGCTTACAGTGTGAGGGGAAAAATGTTAAAAGGGGGGTGTGTGTTTGGTTTTATGGATTTTTTGTTCGTTTTTCTTTAAGATTTACACAGCAAAATAGCTAAAACGAGACAGGTGATGGTTTTTGCTACAGGACTTCAAAGGCTGGCTAACCTCCTTGCATTGAGATGCGACGCTGATGATTTTCAGCCTGCTCAGCTCCAGGTTTTTGAAGTTCTGCCTATCTGCAGTCGGGGACATGAAGGAAACTATGGCCACCTTTCACTCCTCAGGTAAGCTCTTATCTCCTGCTGCAACAGACCTCAACCTCACTACAAAGCCGATCCACACAGAGATCTTTATAGAGCACTCAGCACTAACGACCTATGAAACTGTGTTTCTTATGCTTCCCATCTCCATTCTTAACTTTTGGCCACATTTTCCACACTGTATGTTAGTTCCCTCCTCCCTAGTTAATTTGGGATCTGTGTTTAACTATATATTACCATAGATAATATCACTTATCAATAAAAAGTATCCAAACTATTACTGATTTCTTAAGCTCAGAAAACTAAAATGGGAGGATGGTAGTAACACAGCGATCAGAGCTGATGGCTTTACATCTTGGAGAGAAAAAAAACACTGGGAGGAAAAAAGCTGACAGAAGCAACAGTTTGCACACATATACACAGATGAAAAAATGTCACTAAAAAAACTCTAATTTAAAAATTGGCTTTAATAAAATCCCACGTGCCTAAGTTTCTGGACTTTCATTCTTTCTACAACATGAGTCCAAACACAAATGGTTGGATTACTTTTGTGCATTAAACAATGGCAAATGCACTGAAGATTTGCAGTTTATTAGGTATGACAGTATAAGCAAAGGAAAACTTCCATTAAAAATGCTTGCGGCTGAAATAATCATTGTAATAGAAACATTCAAGGTTATTCTTGACCAAGCAAAAAGCATCTCTACTTTCTGAGACAAAATTTGCAAATTAAGCTTGCATATAGTGTGAAACAGCCCACTTTACATAATTTACATTGCAGTACATAGTGTCACACATTTTGAAAAATTATTTTTATATAAGAAACTTCAGCTAAATAATAATGAAACCTTCAGAAAATAATTGATAGGACTGAATCTTCCCCCTTTAATCATATTCAGTGACAATGAAGAAAAATCCATTAATTGGCAAGTACAAAAAAGGCAAATGTGAATCCCTGTCAAACTAGTTATTTGATCTCACATTGATATACAACTGATCTCTTCTTAGAGTATAATATATATACTACATAAAGTATAAACATGTTCCTCTAGAAATAAACCCCTCTGCTTCTATCCTTAACTAGTAATAACAAAAAACATATTTCATCACTCTACCATTACTACCACAGTTGGTTTCCTTTAAATGCTAGAACATATCATATGGTGAAATGTATTTTTTGTTCGGCTCCACTGGATTTCTGGTGAGATTAATCTATGGCTTGATCTACAACTAAAACACACTAGCTGTCAGTTAAGTCATCAAAAATAATGCAAATGATTCCATACAACTGCCACATTTTAATCTTTCTATCTTGTCCTAATGATAACTGCTGCTTTTTTCCTCCTCTCTATCCCTGAACATGCTGCTGCTCTAAGCTTTCATATGTTGCAATATTCCACTAAGATCCAAACCGCTGCCAACACACTCCTACATAAGCATTCAAGAATGCCTACTTAAAATGACTACCTCACTTTTTGTTTTATTAAATAAAGACAGCATGCTAGAGAAATAAAATAATAACAAAGCTTAATAAAGCAAAAAGATATTCTGACATCCATGATATAGCATGTATTGATAATAGATCATTTTCATTTTATCTTCCACCACCAAGCAAACCTATAACTGATAAAGACATTTATTCAGATGTAGCAAGATGCACAGACTTGTTAGCAGAGATGAAAAAGTGGCTGATCACGTCCTTCACTCACTTGTCCCAGAGGGCGTTCAGCCAAGCATATATTGGAAAAAATTGCCCATACTATCCTCTTAACACAATAGTAAATTAGGCAGCCAGAGAGAGAAATACAAAGCTGTATCGAGAAAAACATCACTTTTAAGCATTCCCCTACCTTTTCCCTGATATTTACAAACTGCAGGCAGTGCTGCTGGGGAGTCTCACCAGGGTGGCTGCCGAGAGGTCTCATGTGGCATTCCCAGCTTCCCACCACCTCCCTCTGCTTGGATTTTAAGCATTCCCGAGAAAACCCACCCTGACATGCACAGAATGAATCCTGCTCCAACTTGGAAGCATGTGATAACTGGGCTTCAGGTTGAAACGGGAAACCCCAGCACCCACTTAATCCCAGAGATTTAAACAAGCCCCATCTTACCGTTTTGCTGTTGCCCAGATCAGGTTAGATTCACCTGCAACTCTTTGGCATCTCTCTAGCAATGTTAGTGTTTGCAGTCAGGCCAGGCTCATTCAGCAACTGAATTCACAACATCTTTCTGCACTAGCAAGCTGAAATGGTACGGCTGTACTACAGCTAAGAAAGGGGGAAATCTAAAGCAGAAAACAAAGAAATCCCTCATTACAGGGCAATCCCCGCAGAGTAAAATATCAAAGGTACAGATGAGCACTGAGGGTACAATATTTCTCTGTCTAGATTTCATCAGCAATACCATGCTCTTTCTAAAAGGATTTTTTTTAAAAAAATAAAATAAATATGATGGACTTGCCTGTGGAGTTCCCAGAAAGGCAGAGTATCCAGGCTCTGCAGCAGCATTGCAGCCAAAGTAACCATGCATATGCTATCTAGGCAATTTACAGCAGTCTTTTTGAAAAGATAACGATTTACAATGTTGCACTTCCTCAACCCAACGCAGAACTGCAACCAAAATAGCTAATGGTGATTTCATAGGAATTAAGGAAAAAACCTCAACATTCAATCAGAAGGATGTAACTAATCATCCCCAATTCAATTATATCCCAGACTTGAAGGAAATCAGCAAGTTCTTGAGTGACAAATTATATTAAAGCAATAATCTACTGGGCATCTAGAAATAAGCACTACGAATGCAACTGTCCACTTTCACAGAAACAATAAATATAAAAAGCATTTAAAATGTATCCAAATATGAATTCTGAAGGTAATTTTAGTATTGTAAGGATAAAATGTAGTATTTAATTTATGAACATACAAAATATGCAAAGCTGTGAGCAACAGACACCTACTCCGTGCTGGGAAGCCACTGCTGAGCCCAACCAAGCTTGGGCGAAGTACCAGGGAAAAGAGGGCAGCAGGAGCAAACCCTCAGGGAGGGCTTCTCCAAAAGGCAGGAGAGAATCTTCTCCATCTCCTACTCCTACAGCAACCCCTGCTGGCCTGTGCTTCAGATGGCTCCCAGCTCCCCAGAAACCTCCTGAGGTTGGGGGGAGCACTGGACAGACTATGCTAGGACAGAGAACGGTGACGTATACATGAGTGAAACGTTCAGGAAAGAAAGAACACAGCTCAACTGAGATAACACCACCCAGAAATATTTTTCATTTTTATGTAACGAGGAGGTGCAATGAACTAAATTTTTGACTCAAGGCTCACAGCTGAATCTAGCTAGCATCAGTGGCTTCAGTGACAATACAATTTGAATGGCATGAGCAAATTTCACAAGATGCTCCCAAAATTAAGTAGCACTTGTTATTTCCCAACATTAGCCACAAGGGCATATTCTAGAAGACTACTCAGATTCTTAGCTTGGTTTTTAAGCAGATAGAAGGCTTCACATCTCCAGAAAAAAGACTACTTCCACTCTCTAACCTAAAATTTTCTTCCCAGGTGTCTCAAGTACAGAGGTCCAAAGAAAAAAATGAAAAAAGCTTCCAGGTGAAATGGTGAGAAAATACATTCAAAACATTTATATTTCTTGTCCTTATTCTGTCAACATCAAATCTGTCTGAGGGTGAGGGAGAACAGGACAGAAGGATCCTCGAGGGGGAGGAGGGAACACCACCACTACAAAAAACAAACTAGCGAGTAAACATGCAGAGACCAGTATGTGCCAAATGGCAGGCACCATGTTAAGGGAAAAACAGTGGACAGCCACAGGGAAAGGAACACAGGAGGCAAACCACAGAAACAGAGAACTGCATTCCAGAAAGAAGCAAGGTGTTGGGCCAAGGCACAGAGACAGCAAGCCAAACAGCCTACAAAGCAACAGGATCTTACTCAAAGCAGCCAAATCCTCCCATATTTTAAAGTTAATTATTTTTACTGTATTAAAAAAAAAAAGTATCTGCATTTATTGCATTAAAGCCTGTCTTGTTGCCTCAACAAATTCAATTACAGTTGGGCTTTGGCTTTCCTAACTGCATCCCTGCATGCTCAGAAGATGTCTCCGTATTCCTCCCCAGTTACTTGTCCCCACTTCCACCTTCTGTACACTTCCTTTTCACATTTTGAGTTTTGTTAGGAAGTTCTTGTTCATCCATGCAGCCTTCCCAGCACTGTTGCCTGACCCCTACTATTCCTATCCCCCTCCTTCCCCTGTGCTAGCACCATCCCTTCCTTTACTCCCAAACCCATCTGCAGACTCTGGTTGAACACAGCTTGGCTGGAACACAACTACATGCTCTGCTGCTGCCCATGGTACCACAGACAGAATTGGGAACCCAGTCTGGAAGGCAAAGGCCACCTACAATTACAACTAAAATTACAACTGGAACCGATGGCCACACAAAGCCCCTGTATCATGAGGCTGGTCTGTTTTCCAAGGGGTTGGGAAAGTAACTGACTTTAATGAAAGTTTCAATACAATAATAACAATTTTAAAAAGTCAGATACCTACGGGGTTAGTTTTTAAAACTCTGCATGGAAACCAGCTGCAAATACAAGTTTCATGTTATCAGTACTGTAGACATGCCACCACTTTCATCCCAGCACAGACTCCAAAATGCTCCGTGGCACTTGAGAATAATTTCTTACATATGAGGAGTCACCTTTGAGCTTTTCAGTCATCTGCAAACTGCTATACTTAGAGAAATTAGACAATGTCACAACTCTGATGGACAATTAATTAAACACACAAACCATCATTTATTAATACGAAATAGTGAAAAGAATGCCAGTAGTTACCTTGTGTTCTGTGTGGTCATACTACATACTGTTCAAATGGGACTTGTAACTAACGTCCCATTTCCATTAGTCTACATTAAATCATCCAAGACAGAGGAGGGGAGAGAGAAAGCAAGGCATAAAGGCAGCTAACTGTTCCTTCCTCTCCAAGAAGTAATAACCCCATGCAGTAGTTTGTACGAGTATACACCTGTATGAGCCCATTTTCTCCTCATAGAAGAAACTGCATGACTACAGAGAGTTGATGCTCCTCAACACATACCTTTCCATTTTGACAACTGCAGAGTGAATGTACAAAGAAAAGGTAAACACCCTTTACAGTTTTGAAAATCTACTTGTGAAAGTCATTTGAACATCTAGCCAGCCACTTCATAAGCCACTGAAAATATTCCATTAAAACTGATTTAATGATATGCTTAACAAGTTGTATTCAGAAACAGAGAGCTGGACGGAACACCTGTCCATGTCCAGTTCAGTTCCTCACTATCACAGGTGGCCACAAAATATGACCCCTTCCCTAAACCGATACATGTGTGTTTAGTTGGAAGTTAAAATACACAGAATACACAAGACATGACCTTAATAAAACCACCCAGCAATGGCAAAAATGTATTGAATGCAAAGAAAATTAATTTTTATGTTAAAATGGCAAGTGAAGCAGTGCACAATGGAATGCGTGACAAGTTATTCCAAGTACAACATGCTGTTAAACTGCAATACTAATATTTGAACTGTACCATCTGCATTCTCTGGTATGGTGGGACTTCACTTAAAAAGTCAATATCTGAAATAAAATGCAACGTGACATAGCGCCAATTATTTTCACAACTTTTAGGGCCAAAAAAGGAGATTTTACATTTTTAGGGACTGACTTCAAATATACTTTGCATTACAAATAATGTTTAAAGTGCATGTTCAAAGGGAACAACAGCAACATGAACAACACCGTGTAACGATCTTAGACATCTGAAAAATATTTCAAATCAGTCCAGATACATTTTCAACTCAGAGAAAGCAGTCTTTGCATATAAAAATTTAATCCAATGACTTTGGACAATTACACTCTTTCTGTGCAATTGGAAAAATCTAACTCCAACATTCCTAACAAAGCCACATCTTCCTGTGAACACTAATAAAGTTACACTGAGATTGTTTTATTTATTATTGATACTTCTGTGTTCCTTGCTATGCTGGCAAAGATCTCATATAAATAAAATAAACCAGACTACTAAAACACTTCGGTGCAACGTATCTGTAATAAGAACTTGAATTTGGTCTTTTAACTTGATTTAGAATTTCCTCTTAGAGAACCTGAATACTATTTTCCCAGCCTCGCTTTTTTCTTCCTTTTTTTTTTTTTAAGCTCTTAGTTAAATGTATTGTGTAAGTACTGTTCTGAAGAATTCTCTTAGCCTCTAATTACTAAGCAAAAGTACTTAAAGAGAAGACATGCAAAGGCCCAAGACAGTCAGATCTGCAGCATGATCAGCAGTTAATATACACAGATACTACACGCAAAGCTTAGTCAAGGTATGGAATTTCGTAATTATTCAACTTTTAAGAAAGCAGATCTGTAGACTATTCCACTGGGAGTGGGCATCTAGCCAGATGCAAAATGGGACTCCAGTATACCTTATCCTGCAATAATAAAGCATGCCTTGCTATATAAAAATAAATAGTCTTTTCCCAACCATTTCTCACTCACGCTTGCAAAAACAAACACAACCATTACACACAGACAGAATTCTATCTCTGCTAGTACTGTATTCGTGCCTTTATAATACATTAAAACTATGCTGTAAAAAAATAAAAGTCTATCTGGAAAGAGTATGAAGCCTATAGCAAGCATCAGGTAAAATAATCTGCATCTTGTTTGCCTAGATTTCTCATCCCCAACTGGAAGATAGTAAGTAATAGCAGAGTCATTCATCTTTAGCATCATACTGTGCTGTCAACAGCAGCAACGTTTCATTCGGGAAATGGTGGTACCTTCATAATACATGAAAACAATTCTAGACAAAAAATGCACCATAATTCCCAAGAATTATGAGATACCTGTATATACACATACCCTCATGTTCTGGTGCGAAATCTTAATGTTACTAATACATTGCTTACAAAGCACCACAACCTAGACTACTCGGGGGGGTGGGGAAAGGACATTTAAACCAACAACTCAGTCAATCATTTTTCAAAAACACAACAAAGAAGCTGCATAAAGTTCAAATGTATGCACTCTATCTGGAAGATGAGAACCATCAGTAAGATGGCTTAGTGGAGTAGCTTTAATTTCACTAACCTATCTATTATGACATACAGTTCCTTAAACCACGTAGCTGACAATTCTCGTATTTGCAACACACCAAAAAACCCCCAACTAGCTAATCAGGACAGGGTAGTAATACTTCTATGACAGAAATCTTAATGACAAATACCAGAGACACAGTTTACAAAGTTTTTCTTTATGGAGAGTTATAAAGAATTAACAATAGCTTTTTAATATCTACCAGTATAAACCCCAGGGAAGAATCCCTGAAAATGTGTCATTGAGTTACATATATTGCTACAGCTCATCTCATACAGGGACAAAGCTCAATGGTATCGCATTTCAAAGTCATCCATAGCATTATAGCTAGGAGAAGAAAGCATTCTATAAATGTATTAAAACTTAACACAAAAAGATGAGTTCACCTTCATCTCTTTCTCAAGTTTAAATATGTCATGCACTGAAATTCTTGTCTTATTTGAAAGCACTGGATTTTAGCCTCCCTTCATTTTCACTTTGAGGTACTCACATGAAAGGCTTTGTTGGGTTTCTTGGTGTGTTGTTTTTTTTTTTTTTATTTCACCTGACATCTTTCTACGTTGCAATGAAAAAAACATTCTCAGGTTTTCTAACTAAATAAAAAGATTTATGCACAAAAGGTACCCTATTGTGGTTAAAAAAAATAGTCAACTCAACCTCCACATTCCTATGATGTAGATAAGAAGCTATAATAAGTTGCATGTTTACAGTATCCACTTCAAAAAATCATACCTCTTCTACACTTCTTCACTCTGTGCTGTTCCTTTGAGCCACAGTTTCAGTCCTTAAGGCTTTTGCTATTTGCTGAGTTTGACACACAATGCAAATGGTGGATTTGAATTATGAGGACAGTAAAGCAAGCATGTTCAGATGGGAATAACTGCTGACAACTCTTGCACTGGTACTGAACCATCAACGCACAAGTGAAAGACTTCAGATCACCAGCACTGTTCAGCTGCCTCTATCCCTCCCTTACATGCTTTATTAACAAACATAATCATAACTTCTGGTGAAAAATCCACTGAGAATGACAGCAAAAGATCATGTGACCTATGAATTCAAGTTCACAGGCCAAGACTCTGGTGTCCCCTGTGGAAAAGGTGGAAGCTGTATGACAACAGGCATCCTACCACTTTATAGCTTTAAACTAATCTAGATTATGAAGCGATAAAACTTTGAAGGCACCTGAAAAGTGAGGTAAGTCCAACTACCTTAGGCATCATACAGATTATTTTCAGAAAATTAATCAGAACTCGAGAGTTTTGTCTCTAGCCTCTATAGTACATATAGAAACTACTTTTACAGGATGTCAGACAGCTTGACGTGTTCTTGGATTGACTTGAAGCCTAAAATTTAATTCTACTTAAAATCTAATTTATCCCATATTTTCTCAATAAAAGACAATGATTAGTGTTCAAGTGAATATAACTGCTCCATTAAATAAGGACAACACTTGGCACTGAAGAAGGTTTATAGAGTATCTGCAGAAGAGTAAGGACTGTGCTTTTAAAAAAGCTAATAAAGTAATGTCCTAGAAACCAAGTGAAAAGTCAGAGATCTGCTTTCACTGGCATTTACAATAAGAGGGGACTGAAGGAATGTCACAATTACTCTTGTCTTCATTCTCTCACATGGGACCTTGAAGTACCTCGAACTAGGGAACTCAAGAGGTTTACATGACTCTGCATTTACATGAGGTTTACCCGCATACACCTCCAGTGGAATCCTGGCAGAACAACTGCCCTAAGTTCTGACCTTCCTGACATTTGGTATCCAAATACCAAATCTGAAGTTGGGGAGGGAATCTCACAAGACATCTTCTCCAGGCAGATGTTATAAGGAACCATCCGATGCGTTCTGTTTTCAGAGATAACTGCAACTGTGAATGAAAGAACCTCACAACAATGGCATTTAACCCTCAATATGGTGTTTTGCGGCATGAGATAATCTCAGCAATTATTCCAGGCTCCTCACAAGCTTATTTCCTTTTAACAGGTCAACAACCTATTCATATTCTTATGTTTGTCTTTGAGTTGTGACAAGTGGCAGAAGAACCACCAGCCCAGGAGCCATGGCTTGCCCTGTGGGAAGTACCACTGGCAGGTATCTAAGGTTCTGCTCTTTGTCACAGGAAACTACTGAGAAATATGAGACACTATAAAAGATTGTTTATTACAGCAATCTATACAAAATGAAGCCACAAACTCATCATGTGGAAGAACAAATAACTGATTCACTAGCATCTCAGATGCCTTAACGGATTCAACAGATACAATATTAATCAGTCTCTGTGGCTGTCATATTGTTATTACGGGGACAGTAACAACAAATGTGTTTATGTCAGGGAAATGGTTATGCTGAATTAATATGGATTACATGTTGATATAGTAAGGTGTATAAATCAACCTCCCTTCTTTTGTTTCTGCTGAGTGAAGGTTCAGTTCTCAGCTTTCCCTCTAGAGATGCTACAATCTTTCAGTTATCTGAACAGGTCATCACTGTAGAATAGGCACAAAGCCTTAATGTAAAAAAAGACATTTTAGAATATTAACATAATTGAAAGCTATCAGAGGAACATATATAGTGCTAATCTTACGAGGTCAGAATAAAAGTTCATCTAGCCTGTTTCTGAAAGCAACCAAGTTTGTTAGAGGGTAAGGATAGAAAAAAATGTGATCCTTCCTCCTCTATATCCTTCTAACCACCAGCAGTGTACTTTGTAATTTAAAGATGAAATGCAGACCTATCTTTCACAGCTTCATGAAGAAACTTTACTTTTGAATTCATTTATACCTTTGGCCTCCATGTGGTAGAGAGTTACACAACACTCTGCAGTTACAAACCATTCCTTCTCTGGAAACCCAAAACAAAAAGAAACCTGAATTTTTCTCACTAAGTAGGAACTACAAAGCAGCTGAAGAAATTTTGCACAATTACTCCCTCTTCACCAGCAGAAATTCAACTTGTGATCTCACAGGTTACTATCTCATCCTCCCTCAGTCCTCTGTTTTACACTCTAATGGGTCTATATTACCTTCAACTCAATGGAAGCTATACTACACTTCTAACTGATGATTCTTATCTTCTCCCTCTGTGGCATCTTCTGTGTCATTTTCCTTTTATATTTGATGTATTTACACAAATAAGATTTCTACAATAATATGATAGCAGCTTTGGTTTTGCTCTCCTTTCTTTTCCTATTGATTTCTGAAGGTTTACTTATTTTTTAGACTACTGCTGAACACAAAGTCACTATATCCAAGCTATTACCCAATGACCCTATAATTCTTACCCAGAATAATGTAATTTGTTTAGACTCACCATTATACATACATAGCTGCAGTTAAGTTCTTCATATGCATCTGTTTGCACGTATCAGCATGAAATGCCATTATTTTATTATCCAAATAGTCTATACTGCAAAATACTTGGACAACTTTTGGCAGCTCAACTAAAAAATAGCTTTAAGTGTGCCAATTTTTCATCTCTCTTCTATGCTTTTATCTTCTGCCTGGAGAGTTTGTTGCCATTCCCCTCTAAGTCTCAAAAATGGATATTTTACCTATTCTGTATGGCATACACAACATGTGACAAATGTATAAGCAGCAAGCAAATCACAACAACTGGAAAATCTGATAGCAAAACACTAGGCTAGATGGTAGTGTGGTACAAGATTAAAGAAACTGCTGACAAATTAAATAGAAACACTCAAATAATACCTGATTTAGGAATATTGTTAATTCTCATGATCAAATATAAGAAGCAGCTGTGAGAATCATCTCCCCCTCCTTCCAGCTGTGTTTGTCTAGAGGGCTGCACTACTTAATGGACAAAAGTTTCACTAGTCACCCATACCTTTGTTCTTTACTAATTGAATTGGCACAGAATGATGTACATCAAAAAGGCGTGTCAAAGCTCAACCTGATGCAATGCTGAGTCAAGTGCTCAGAGGGAAAAAGCACCAGAACTGTAAGTATTGTACTAATATTTACCTGTTCTTAGGTTAAGTACAAAGTGTTGATTTTGACCTATAAAGCCCTTTATTGTTCGGGTCACTAACCCCTTGCAGACTGCTTTTCTTGTCCCATTTTATCTCAGTAATTCAGACAAGAGGGTTGCATTCACCTGGGCATTCTCACTGAAGGGCACTTCAGTCCAGAAGTTGATAAAGCTTTAATGCATGTTGAGCAGCTTATCTATTTTCCCAGGACGTCTTAGGCAAGAAATAGAAAGCATCTCAGGAGGAGTGAGCTGCTGAAGACTGAAAACTTTAGTAAGGACAAGAGAAAAAAGCCTCTTCCTCATACTATAAAAAACTACCTCTACAAAATACAGTTAGTGGTAGCACAGTTAGTTGGCCTATCAGGAAAATTCAAGAAGCCTTAACAACCGGTTTTAATAATTAAAAATGAGCAAAA
This sequence comes from Falco naumanni, assembly GCF_017639655.2. Taxonomy (NCBI): domain Eukaryota; kingdom Metazoa; phylum Chordata; class Aves; order Falconiformes; family Falconidae; genus Falco; species Falco naumanni. The sequence continues at coordinate 37,989,831 of NC_054057.1, forward strand.
TACTAATTTCAGAGCATGAAAAGAATTTCCATTACCTTCTTTCAGATATTCAGAAATTACTGAATTTTGGTACGAAACTTTAAAGGAAGGCTGTTGTTTCAGTCTAACAAATGCAAATGAAACTTCTCTTGGTTAAATGACATGGAAAAAATACATTTATTAATCTATCCAGCTTATATCTATCCCTCTTTTAAGGCTGCCTACCAGATGAGGAAAGAGAAGAAATTAAGGTCTCTGACAAAATAGGTGAAAGATTCCACAGAACTGACAGGATGAAGGTTGCGCATGGGTATCTTCTTCCATTTAAATCACTGCTACAGGATTTACAGCACAATGTTTCAAGGCAGAAAGTCTAAAAAATACTGAACATTTATAGTTTTGCTTGAGAGTTCTCCACAGTGTCAGAGGCAGGGAGGTAGTGGGGCATTCGCTTCCAAACACCAAGAAAAAAACCCACCACTTGTACAAGTTAATCATCATATTTCAAAACCACCATACATTGCCTTAATACATCACTATTTTTGTTTTGGCCATTCCAGAAGGTATCTAAAGTCTGCACATATCAAACTATTTTGCAGGAGAAGAACGATGCAGCCATGAATCTCTCCTGAAGCATGGTTGCCTTAGTGCTCAGACACTTAACTTCCTTCTTCAGAACTCTCACAAGACTAAACCTACTTATAAAATCTTCTGTAGGAAAACACCAGAACTATATTTAATTTCTGCCTGATTTAGCAGAAGATTACTATGAAGAGAATTCTTGCTGTACCACAAAACAAAGCCAAAACCCCTTAAATCAATCATATCATAATCTAAGAGGTCCCATGACTATCTATCTAAATGCAGTTAAGATTATAATAATGCATTGTTTTAGGTATTTCCTTAGGAGAAATCCTACATTCTTTTCTAGAAAAGAACAATAAACTCTCACAAAATAAGGCAGCACAAGCTATATGGTTCATGGACAAAATTATGCAGCAACGAACACAATTTCTTCACAATCTGGATGTTAAGAAACTTCTCTATGAAGCAGAATCACCGATACTTGATTGTTTTGCTGTTCTTCCAATTAGTAAGATGTCACCTTAATTAAAACTGAAAAATAAAATTAGTATCACCCTACCAGCCTAGCCATTAAACAGGACTTCTTTCTACTAGACTCTTTATAGATAGAGAACTGAGATGAGCAGGCATGGCCAAGCTGGCCGCCTATTCAGGTGAAAGAGGGAGGGAATCCCACCTTTCCTTGTCTTCTGTTTCGGCATGGGAGTTTTTGAAGCAGAGCAGTTGAGAGGTAAGAGGAGAACCAATTAAGACAACTGTAGTGATATTATTAAAAAGAAACAGTTAAGAAGGAAACTTGTAGCAAGACACGTATTTGTCATTTTAGTTAGGTGCTCTCACCCATAATGTACTTTTCTTTCTGTAAAACACAGGTTTAGTTTGCAATCTGAAAAATGGAATGGCTGTAACTTTATATAATTGTTCCTCTTGTGCTTATCTAGCATCTGATATTCAAATAAAGCATTCCATCTTCAGCCAGGCTGTGCCTGCCTCACATGCCAATGAGTAGCATTATGTCTCCCATGTAACATCAGGCAACCTTTACTCAGCTTTTAAGGTGTCATTCAAAGAAAAAAAAAACTCAGCCTATGAACAGATGTACATGACCAGTGACAGGGCACAAGGAAATCATATGAAGCTTCACTTAATGAAGCTTAGGGAAGGTCAGATTGGACATAGAGGAAAAGATTCTTCACTGAGAGAGAGGGTGGTCGGTCACTGGAACAGGTTCCGCAGGAAAGTAGCCAGGTCAGACGGCACCGAGTCTGTCAGAGTTCAAGGAGTGCCTGGACAAAACTCTTGGTCATATGGTTTATTTTTAGGTAGTCCTGCAAGGAGCAGGGAGTTGGACTCAACAATCCTTGCAGGTCACTTCTAACTTGAGATAGTCTATGAGTCTATGTATAAATCCCCATTTTACTGGGTAAAACCACCTGTTTACAAAACGTGTTACAGGATCAGCAACACAACCCAAGTTTTACCATAAAAACCAATACCGCATTTAATTAGGAATGAGAAGTGGAAAAAGAGGTCTAGAACAGGAGAAGCATCAAAACATATAAATTATGTTTCCCCTAGAGCATTTCAAGGACAAACTGCAACTTAAAGCTTCACTGAGGAAAGGTTTGAAGGCCTCAGAAATGTAAATGCTGCAGAACAACTCTTTTGAGGTGTAATTCCCAACAGAAGTGGATGTCTCAGAGAACGTATATGCATAAGGTACTCCAGCATAACATTATGGCTGCTGTCTGACAAAATTTTGACAAAAATTAATAACAAAAATCCTGCAATGCTTTTAGGGCTCGTATGTCTAATAGGGTATTCATCTGTCCTCAGAAAATGTTTATAAAAGGCAATAAAAGTTCACACAAGTAGCATTCCATCTAAGATTCCACTGAAGCCACAGTGATATAAAAAAATACACATAAGATCACTTTAAAAATGTCTTATGGCTGCCTTTGAATTTCAGATGTGAAGCACAGGTTTGACACTTCCCAAATAAACGGTTTCTGTTCGAAATGTTACAATGAAAATACACACCTCATACTCTACACCTAGATCTGAGATGTTTATTTTCCTGGGGAGTCTCATTAACCTCAGTGCAACCAGTACATTGAGAGATAAACACACAAAAGACTGGTTGTTCTTTAACTGCCCATGACAGCACAAACCACCAATTACAATACATGCACAGATGGCTAATTGGTTTTATCACAGTTTTCACAGCTCTGGGAAGGGGGACACCACCTTTCCCAGTTTCTCTGAAGGCCAGTACCAGAAGCACAGAAACAATTCATGTGTCGAAGCCCCTCAGGTCCTGTTGCCCTACTTGGTCAAATGGAAAAAAAAAAAAAAGAAGAAAAAAAAAAGTTTTATAGTAGTTTACAAGACACACTTAACATCCTCAATGAATTTTTAAGTAGGTCTTCAGTATACATATTGATTTCATCTCTCAGTTACTTTAGAAACGCTAAGAAGATTGTCACATGAATGCCAAATTCTACAAATTTCAGAACAAGAACAAAGGTTATAAGACTTGCAGTTAAGCTGTCAGGACTGGCAATACTGAAACCCCAGTATAAAAAAAATGAGTAAATGCAAGAAAGTCTTTGCAGCTAAAGCTAAGTTTTAACAGGGCATTTTGGCTCAAATTCATTGTATGTAACATTGCTCCTTGCTCTAATACACCTGATGATACAGATCTCTCTCATACAGATTAATCTGTAGCTGTATTGTTAATGGGAAGCCTAGATCACAGACCTCTGTAAGTTTAAACAGCGACAACAGTAATAGCTTCCATCCCAAAATGGGTCAGCTATGTGTAGGGCATGCGTATCAGTGCATTTCACACCTATTTGCTGAAACAGAACAGGGGCATTGAGGACTCCACAGAAAGATCTGAACTCACTCCCAAAAGGACCCTGTGTTCCCAATATTAGAGATCATCTTTCCCCACACTCCGAAACTCTTGCCCATTCCCCCTAAAACTGCTTCTGATAACTGCCTCTGCTCCTAGCCCTCCACACCCACTCTACGCCCTCACCCTCCAAGCATACCCATATCCACCAATGTGCTTTTCCAGTTTTCTCCAAGCTCCTTGCCAGGCTCCTTTTTCTGCATATATTAGAGGCACTGAATATACTCAGAGGAAAAATGGCATCCTTGCTCTTACATTCTCCAGGCACCTCAGATACATATCACAGCAGCAGTCTGACTCGGGCTTTTTTCAGATGGAAGCCCCTTCTCACTCTTCAGCGTACGTACAGGTAGGTTAGCACAGATCCTATACAGAGTTGCAGTATACTTCTACAATATGAAATCCTAGAAAGTCTTAGCTATGCTTCAACAAGTCTCTAAAATGCATTCACTAAGAGTATTTTCAGAGTGCCAAGTTTGGGAAAACTTGGATAAAATGACAAAAGCAGAAGAAAAATACTTTCTGGAATGGAGACTGCCCCTTGTCAAACTTCAAGTGTGTGAAATTAAAAAAATGTGTAATTTCTAAAATTACTGATCATTCCTACACCTCCTTAACCTTCCTGAAAATTGGCATCTGCAATGCAATGCAGCAAACTGCCTGGCTTTGCAAATTGCAAGTGCTACCAAGTAAGGAGAAGAATGGCTCTTCCTGCCCTACCACAGAGTCACCGTGTCTCTGGGCTGCACTTGCACTCCTTCACGAATGCGGAAAGTAAGCCTAATAATTTGGATTTTTATCCAGCATAAAGAATAAAGAATGCCCTCCATCTCATCCCTCAAAGTCCACATTCACTTCTGGGCTGGTGCATTTCTGCTTCAAACAAGCACTGAAACCAAAAGGAATCACACAATGTTGGGTTTTTTGATAGGCCTACTTACTGACCATGTGTTTTAAAAAAACAGCTGGCAACTGGCAGTCAAGCAATTCAAATCTACCTTTGAAAAGTGTAGCTTAATAATGTTGGCTCACTGAGAACTGCTTAATATGATGATTACCAGCAAAGGCTGCCAGTAGTATTTACAGAGATCTGAAATAAATTCTTGTCCCACACCTGAACTGTTAGACTATCATTTTCTTATCCTTATTCTTCCCTGCTAGTAGCAGGTGTCTATCACAGAAAAATGAAACAGCCTCTGCAGTCACATCATTCCAAGGATTATGCAGGCCTGAGCACTGCCATTTCCCAAGCCATTTCAATGCAAATGAAGAAGTTACAGAGGCTCTTTCACAGGACTGGGAGTACAAGAGGTTACTAGGTGAGAGCGTGTACCAGTCTTTATGCAACTCTGGGAAAGACAATACAGATTTCAAAGTTGGTGCATTGTCTGATATGATCTCAAATTTCATGGGGCTTGGGTTTGGGATTTGCTTGCACGAAGCTAATACTTCAGCCTCTGTTCTTACTCCACCAACTGTATTCCCCTAAAGCTCAACTTTTGAGAAGGCAGGGGCAAGATATCATTGAATATTAAACTGCGTAATATGGCTCCATTGCATAAACTGTAGCAAACAACATACATCAAATGCATCCCTGGGGTCACTTCCCAGAAATATTCATTTACATTTTTTAATTGCTGCTTTTCATTTCAAATCCAGGTAATATAAACAACATTAAGCCTGCCCTTATCAAACAGCTGTTCTTTAACCAAAAGCTCAAGTCAAAGTAATAAAAATGAATACCAATTAAAGGCATGAACCCATTTCCATATGATACACTGTAAAGCCTGCATATTAGTACTAGAATAAAAAAAACTAGCAGCAGGGTTTTAAACATACATGCAAGAAACAAAAGGCACAAAATAAAACCCCCACACCATTATGTAAGCATAAAGTTAAAACCCCACGAACCTGGATATTCCTTTAACAAAGGCCAATTCACGAATGAAGAAGGTACGTGTAACAGAATCATTAATACATATGTACAGTAAAAAAAAAAAATACAACACCTTAAACCCCAAAAAACAACACCAAAAGAAAAAGCCCAAAACCACACATGAATCTGAAGTGCTATAACCATTCCTTAAATCACACATTATTTATAACTGGCATACTTTAATACATGGAAATCCTTTCTGAACAATCCTTTCTGAACATGAAGGCCCTTACACTTAGAGCACTTTATTTCTGATGCTCTTTCTCAAGAAGGTGCCAAACTTCAGTCTTAGCAGGTTAATTTCATTGTTTCTGACCAAAAAGGCTAAAACACTAATACCAATCCAAAACCATACTAGACAGGCCAAAACTTGTTTGTGTTATATGAGGACAAAGGAAAGCAATACTGAGTAACTTCATCTGACCTCATCTCTGTTTCCAAGGCCATCCTCCCATCCTATACTGTAGCATCTGAGTATCTTCAATATCCACTGAGAAAGATAATAATTTCCTTCTCTCTCAGGTGGAAAATTAAGGCTCAGATGTTTAATAACTTGCCAAAAGCATCACAGAACTTTCTCCACCAGAAGAAAATATATGATATTAGAATGCAACTTGGTTCTGAGGTTAGAAGTACTGCAAAATCCAATGTATTCATTTAGTCCTAGCATTTTATACAAATTTTATTCTGCTATTAGATTGGCAAACATCAATGACAGCATTTCCTTTGATGTCACTTTAACGTCTTACACTCCACAGAACCACCTTAGGGTTTTAAAGTTGCTATTAAACTATTACCTTGGCTTAACAATAGCATCAAAACTTAGTATTAAAGACATGAAATAAAATTAGGTTCAAGGCACTATGCACAATATCATAAACATGTCATCTTTACTCCCTCTGTTCACATCTCCCTTCCAAAAAACATTGCCTTCACTCACTGTAATCAATTAAGATACACACACCTGTATCATAACACTCCCTTTAAAAGAGAAATTATGTTTCTTATGCTGAACTGCAACAGACTGCAAAGCAGCTGTGACTGCAGCACACTTGCAATACTTTAAAAGCTCTAGAATTCATTCATGCCACAACTACAGCACACACTTCAGAGAAAATGTGCTGTAATTCACTCAGCTTAATGTGAAAAGTAATCACATTATGGAAATGCTTGGTAGATGCACTCTAAGTAGCACAGGGTCGGCATTGCTTCATCTCCATCACCACTTGACTCCTTGTAGGCATTTTTAAAATACATTTTATGTAAAGTGGATTTTTCTCCTTTGTACTTGTTTTCAACCAGAAAATTTTGTAGTTATGATTTTGAACAAAAAATAAAGGCAGCATCTCCTCAAATTTAACTTGGTCTATGAGCTTTATGGGATCACTACCCACATACATGCAGAACCGTACACACCTACAAACAGACACACTTATGTCTGCAAACCACCATGCACCCAGCCAACTCAGATGTGTACATTACTCTGGCTCCACACAGCCTTACACTCAAGCGTCACCTGGGCTCACTGACCTAATCATAGATTGCTCAAATATATTTAAGCACATTTGGCAGTGACAGTGTGTTACCTAAATGCTTCTGAAGCTGTGTTAGGGTTGGCAGTGCTAAAATATGGCCCACCATGCTTAAACATTACAGAACTACACCAAACAGTCATTCAGATTTAAATCATTCAACCTTAATTCCTAGCCTCTATTTAATATTAAACATATTTTGAAAAAAAAAAAGAAAAAAATCTTTTTTCTATCTGCTGTCAGAGGAACTAACACTGCCCTTTCTCCCAAAATTTTCACTAGAACATCGATATTGCCCAGATTTAAGTCACTGAAAATTTAGCTTAGATTTGATGAGTAGCAACTGCAAATAAAAGGCGCCAAACAATGCACTGACAAATATGAATAATGTAGTATCTTCATGGTTACTCATGATAGACAGAAAACACCAGAAATATATTGCATTTAGCTCCCAAGAAGTAGCATTAGTGGATCTGCATTAACACAGGCAATAGATTTGCAAAGGGTAATGGGGTTTCAGAAGACATAAATAAGAAAGTCATTGCACAGGATTCCAGGCTTGTTTCACCTTCCTCACAACTGTAAAAGTCATGGCTTTACTTGTCAGTACATTTTATATAACCTACACAGACTCTGTTCTTAAGGGTTTCTTTGGGTTGGTTTTGTGGGTTTTTTTAATTGCTTTGATTCATGGAGGGTTTCTTCGTTTTACACAGAAACATGGATCAGATATGGTTATATAAGCATAAAAGGTCATAATGGGAAAACATTTTGCCGTAAGTACATTACTTGGTTGAGAAACAGCAGTACTGAATGACTTTAAGTAAAAAAGTTTTCTTTACTGTGTGCTAGAAAAATAAAATTACACCCCAAATGAAAATCCAGTGAGCCGTTCTCAGACACATCTGCTGTTGGCTCCTTAGAGGAGCTGCAGGCCCCCAACTACACTTTTATTTACAGCACATTGTTAGATTTAAGATTTAACCCCACGATCTCTATGTCTGAATCTTTTATAGGGCACTGATGACAGGATTTTTTGTCCTCAAGAATAAAAGCCACTGACAGATCCAGAAGTTTGTCCTACTTACTACTTCCATTGAAAATAAACTTTAATAATCGATTTTAATCAAGTTGACAAACTCATTTCAGAAATTGTTTTAAGTTTGTATGAAATTACTTTCCTTAAATGGTTACATATTATCAGTTGTTAATCATTGAAAGATCTTTTTCCAACTAACTAGAATTGTTATATTAAATTTGCAATTTCTCCCAAACAAGAAATACACAAAATGAGCTTCAGAAATTATATATATGTTAATACTAAAATGTAAATTGAAAGTTTGAACAAACATGAAGTGCAGTCTAGTAAATAGAAAATAAAAATTATTTCATACAGTTTGTCTTAAGCAGCATTTAAAGGGAACTGGAACTAAAATACAGTAATATTGTGATTTAAAATTTTTGAGTAAATAAAAACATTTTAAGTGGTAGACAAGGAAAAAAACACAAGAAAGTTTTATCTTTTAACAAGTACATTATTATCTGCAGTTACTATAATTCAGGAAGGTTTCTCATTGCTTTGTTTTTTTTGCGACTGGAGAATTGGCATGTGTCATCGTTTCAGGCTCATCTTTGCAGATACACAGAAGATGCAAAGAAAGCATCCTGATTTTCTGCTTCCAACTAGCTTTCAGTCCCTGAATAAACTAATTACTGAATTAAGAAAACATTTGTTGAAAACTTCATTTCTGAAGAAGTAACTACTGTCAAAAGCTGATTCAGCATTTGAGAGGTTAGCAGTTTGAATTGAAACTTCAACAGAAAGGTATTTCTTCCGTCCTGCCCAGTTAAACTTCACAAATTTTTTCCCAGTTTAAACTATTTTAAACCATAGTGCCTTAAAGGTTGTCATAAAATCATAAAAACATTAAGTTTACCTTTATTTTTTTTTGCCCACCTGTCTTTAAAAGGCTTTTCCCCCACCCTTATCCATTCCCATAATGCTTAAGTTAGTTTAGTTGTTTTAAGAACATACACAAAACACTTTTCAATGGCATGTTTCTACGACATTCCCACCTCCCTCCACCAAACAGAGAGAGAAAATCTGCTTCCGCTCCACTGATTTCACTGCAGTCCTAAATAAGCTACATTCTTCATGAGTCTATTTGTCATATCAGAGCTTATGGTTAAAACATTAGCTCCATTTTTCATAATCAGTTAATAACAGAGGTATAGAAATACTTCCTCTAATCATTTCAGCTAGACAAGTGTTTATATTCCTATCTGACTCCGAAGCCCCTGTCACTGCTCAGCGCTGCCAACTGCTCTCCGGCAGCACTCCAGCTGCTTCCCCATCGCACAGCTGGCGCAGCCAAAACCCTCTGCTTACATTCTACCCACTCAAATGGCTGGCATCCCAGTGGATTATGCTGTTCCTGCGCACAGAGCGGATACCAATTTTACAAAGACCTGACACATTCTCACCTTCCAAATCACTGATTCAGGTAGTTAATCCAGCCTCCTGCTCAGAAACACATTATCAAGACCCACCATTTGAGACAGCATGCCACAGGAAAACCGTAGCAAATTGGGACTACTTATTTACTTAAATGGACTAATGTGTGACAAGGGTGTCCTGCATTACTCTGTAACACACAGTGTCCAACACATGGGCAGAGGGAGGGCAGTAAAACTAGCAAAATAAAGGAGGATAGTAAAAAGAGTTGAAGCAATTTTAGCAGATGTTTACTGAGGGAAAGCTCAAGGGACACAATCAGACAAGGTGAAAATGCCAAAAATAAAATTAAAAAACAATTTTTAAAAAAAAAGCAGGCAATGCTTTTGGCAAGGAGAATAGATACGTGGATGCAGTCAGGTTCTGGAGACTCTGGGGTTTAAACTAAAGCAGGGATAAAAAGGCTTTATCCTAAAACTAAGCCAATACCAATTTCCTTGTTTCATTTGGAGAAAGATACTGTACTGCAGTATTGTATCAGAGAAATCAAAGCTCAGCATCACATGTATGAACCCTCTTTATCTGCAAGCCTTAAGACTAAAAAATCGCCTAACTCACGTACAGGTGACATTAACAGCCATTACACAAAAGCCAGCCTGGGTTTAAGGCATACAGACTGGTAGAAAAAGCTGTCAGCTGGTACATAAAACTACGTTGTAAGAAAACTTCACCTTTTAGGTTGGAAATTGTGGACAGCTGGTTTTCCATGACTTTTCTGGGAAAGAGAAGGAAAAAACCAGAAACACTAAACTCCTTTCTTTCACACGTATATTTAAGGGCCATTCTTCAATGAATGATTTGGTATACTATGTCCTGTAGCTTTTGAGAATTTAAGTGGATTCAACAAGCACATAGGCTTTACTGTGGATGCCATAAAGGTTTTAATCCCAGCAACTGCATGAAGACAATCCAGAAAGTGACTATGGCCACAAAACACAGGCAGCAAAGAAACTTCTCATATAAAAGGCCTGGAGATTTTCCACATTCATACATCAAAATTAACACATTAAATCATTCCCTGGTAGCTAAGAATAAGCTGAGCATGACACACTGCAAGCTCTCAAACAAAAGGTATTCCAAACACTTTAATAGTTTCTATCACGTTACAGTGAACTGAAGAAGAAAAATAGGCTTTTTAATGATATAAAGCCTTTAAAGAAATTAGCCTTTTACTAAATAAATTTTAGCAAAAGACTGCCCACAAGGCAAAATATTTGACTTATTAGGATTAATTCAATTTTGAAGTGTTTTTACACAATAGCAAAAAAGCTATTTTTCTTCAAAATATCACCAATTTTCTCCACAGACCTTTCTTGAAAGTTTTTGTAGGATGTATTATTATGAAACAACTTTCGGTTTTTTGCCTCAAACACAGTGCAGACAGCATTTTAAGAAGTCTGTCCAATAAAAAGCTTACTTAGTGACCTTATTTCCAATTGCACTTTTATAACACATCATTTACCTCAGTGTAAATCAGTATCACTGAACATCCTATAGTAATTTACCTATTCTCTAAGTAAGCACAGGAAAATAAGTTATTAATCCAACATATTATTAGCTGAATATCTGTATATAAGGCCCTACTACACATTTACAGCACAGCACAAGACCCACCACCGCAGGTGTCAGTGTTTATATCTGCACTGCACAACAATCACACCATTTCTTCGGTTGCAATACAGTACTAGTTGGTAGACATAAGGATGCAGTATGCACGCACACCGCACATTAGGGCTAAATAAAAATAAAGCTACAATATTTAACAGCCTGCACACACAAGTATGATTCACTGTTAGATGTCTGCTTCTCAGCATAGTGAAAATACTGTTGTTGAAGTCCCACCACATGTTACGAGCTAATAATTCTGGAATAGCACAGTGTATTTCCAGCCACTTATAACAAACAGGACATTCTAGATTTCAGATTTTTCTTTTATTCCACACATACACAACTGTTAGTGGTACATATCACAGGCACGAAACAGTGGTTCTGAGCACCAAGCACCCAGGGTGGGTTGGGGTGAGCAGGCTTGCACAGAGGCAGCCCACATTTCCTTGAGCCGCACTGCTTCTCCATACCACCACCACGAAGCTCACCTGCGTGCAGCTGATCATCAGATCGATCGATCACCAAATCAGGCCAGCCCTGGGCAAATGGCAACAAGCCACACCCTTTCCAGGCAAAGCAAACACGTGAATGATTTGGGTAATGACAAATCCATCTGTCTTGCATACCCCTGACCTAAAATGCCAACAGTTCCGTTTCTGTACAATACTCAAAGAGCCTTCTCTGGGATACCTGAAGGCCATTGCTTGTATTAGTCAAAACACAGATTAAGATCTTCACAGTATTTGCTCAAGCATTCCAGGATCCTGCCCAGAGTCTACTAAAAGCAAAAGGGTCAGTGAAGCAAGTGTTCAGCCAAACAAGAAACATTCGGAGTCAAGAAAACAGCCGGGCAGATGCAGATGTATCTAGGTTGCTCTTTCAGACAAAGAAGATCTCAAGATGTCTGATTCATGCCTCGCAATAAGCTCTGTCAGAACACCAGCTACTGGTGCTCAAGCTCCAGGTGATGTTAGAGAGAGATCAGACAGTGATGAAAAAATGCAGCACACAGTTCTTTTCAAACGTATATACACCTTTGATATTGGGTATTTATGTAAGAGCATCTCTCCACCAAAAATAAAGCTACCACCACTTTTCCCAGAATCTTCCGTCCAAGAACAGGTAGTGCTGTGAAACATCAAACGCCACCATTTTCCTTGCCACTGTGATTTGCATTAGCACTTGGCATCCTCATCTAAACCAGTTACAGCAACCACAGCGCTTCTGACAAACTCTAGCTATAGAAAAAAGGCTGAGGGATGCTGCACAACAATTTCTTTAAGTTTCCAAGTAATGAAGTGGTTAGGTGCATGAGCAGACCATCAACCGTATTACAAACTTGGAAATGCCTTCAGTATACTTGAAACCGCCCATAATAACTGTAAATTTCATTTTCTATAAGGAACAGAGTATTGGGGGGGGGAATTTAATTCTAGAACAAACAGTGAAAGGACACTTTTCTTTCAAGTATTTTCAGACAGCCTGAAGTAAGAATTCAGGCTTGCAAAGTAGACAATTAAATACTGAGATCTGCCTGAAGAGACTTCCTGTGACAACAGTCCCTTAGGAATGGAGATTGTGAAATCTCCTGATGACCAGAGAAATGCAAATGTACCAATCTTTCAAAAAAGACCAAAAGGACAAACAGGGAACTACACATACTCACCCTCACTTAGATCCTTGGGAAAATTGTGGAGCAAATTTCCAGGCATATTAAAGTGGCAGTGACTGCAAACTGTCTGCATGGATTAAGTGGGAGTAAATCTTGCCTGACCAAGCGGGTCGCCTTCTCTTTTACTACTGGATTTCTGGACAACACAAGAGTGATGAACATCACTGACTTCAACAAAGATTTTGACAGTCTCCCACAGCATTCCTGTACTCATGTTAAGGTGTTACATCTAGACGGGTGGACAAGTAGTTGGGCTAAAAAAAGTTTAGCTAACTGTGCTAGAGGGTAGTGGTTAATGGGTTGTACTCTACTTGGAGGCTGGTAACAAATAAAAGTACTGCAGGGGTCCATCAGGGGACATGTTCTGCTTAATATCCCTATCAACCACCTGGAAGAGACCATGGAGTCCACTCTTACCAGGTTTGCAGTTGATGGGGTGGGGATGTTGGTGTATTAGGGCTGCCATCCAGAAAGACCTGGAGAGGTTGAAAAAAAGGCCTGATGGAAACTTCATGCAGCTCAACAAGGACACAGAAAAAGTCCAGCACCTGGGAATGAAGTCCCCTCCCTGCAACACGGCACACTGGGGATGACTGCACGGGGGCAGCTCTGCAGACACAGCCCAGGGGAAGGTGGCAGACAGCAGCTGCACAAGAGCCCCTATGACCCCAGCAGCAGTAGGGGCCAACAGCTGGAACAGGAGCACAGGAACTTCATCCTGGGAAGTGATCAGCCCCCTGCATTCAGCATTTGTTAGACCACATCTGGATTAGGCCAAACTGAGGCACTGTTTGGCACATCTGGATTAGGCACAACAGACAGGCACTGACAAAGCCAGGAGCTAAACAGAAGGCACCCAAGATGGTTGGAGGCTAAAGAATTTGTCTTGTGAAGAGGGGCTGAAGGTCCAAGGTTTCCCCAGCCTGGGGAAAGGACACTTTCAGGGAAATCTATAGCAGCTCCCCAGCGTCTAAGGAGGTTATGAGAAGACAGACAAGCTCTTTATGATAGCATATGATGGGAGGAAAATAAACAATCTTAAATTGAATTAAATTGAGATTCAGACAGGACACAAGGAGAATCTTTTTCACCCTGTTGACAGTCAACGAGTGGAACAGGTTACCCAGAGAGACTGTGCAGTTTCCATCCTTGGAGGCTTTCATGACTGGATAAATCTCTGAGTAGCCTGGTCTAGTTTCATAGCTGACCCTGCTTTGAGCAGACGGTTGGACAAGAGACTTCCTCAGGTCCCTTCTGACCTGAATTATCCTACAAGTCCATAGGATTCATTCTACTGCTAAAAAGACCATCTCTGCAGCAAAGTGCTTTCCTGGTAACTCCCTGACTGAGAAGCTGAAAGGACACAGTACTAAGGCAACAATACTAACTGGACTACTCATACTTGAAATTCTAAATGAGGTTTGGAGTCTAGCAGGAAAAGAAAACAACCCACATTATTTCCATTACTACTTAGTCACTTGAATTAATACATTTGTTTTGCTTAGAAAAATCTTAAAGCAACTCAAGTAACCCCTGTTTAGTCAAAATTCGAAGTACAACTTAATCTTAATTTTGTAAAAGGTTTGGGTACCTACAAATGAAAGCATTTGAGAGCCTGGTCTCTTTCCTACATAACGAACAGAAACTGGCCAGTTCCCGAACAGCCTCACTGCAAAGGCCAGTCAGGGTAAACAAATGCAGGAGAAAGGGAAGGTCCCTTCCCACACATGGAAGTACTGATTCAGAGATGCTCAACATTCAGCTTTTCAAAAGAAAGAATGTAATGTTTGCCTGTTCAGGCTGGAAAAATATCTTCTAAAAGGAATACCTTTAATATTGGGAGGAAACTTCCCAGACTATTCATCCCACCATGATGAAACGTATGTTACGCCACTGGCAGGCTCAAAAGAAAGTTTTCATTTTATAGTATATAAATCAGCCAGCTACTACACTTCTTAGAAGAGAAAGAAACCTGTAACTTTTGGCCTATGTTCTTCACGTTAGGCAATATTCATTCACAGAATAGAGTGATGTATTATTAGAATTTTCCCAAAGGAGAAATCAAGGTGCTGTTGTGTCAGCTTTTTATGCAGCAATTCAGCAGCTGAGCATTTGCATTAATTGAGTACGATACGGGTGACTATTCTCTTCTGGAATCATTGGATATGCTCCGTTTCTCCTCCAGATGGTCTTCTCTGAAGTCCACAAAATTGGCTGGGAAATGGACACCCTTTTTATAAACTGACAGCTATCCTAACAGTAACCATGATTTCCTGACATTTTCAGAATATATAACAAAATACTGGGGTCCAGTTGTTTTCATTGGGTACTGGGCATTTTGTTTTGGTTTGGGTATTTTAAATATTTATTATTAGTTACATCACCAGAATTAGTCTAGTGAAATTACCACTGATTTGACAAAAAAGAAAAAAAGAAAAACAGGGGAATCATGTCCCAGGTCTCCGTCTGGGCCCATCCTCAGATGCCTTGCCTTTTGCGGAGTGAGGAATGAAATTTCACACTACCTAAACATGCTGAGCATCACTGTACTCCAGATGGAAGGAATCAAAACCCAGCTCTGCAGCAGTAGGCAGACATCCATCTACTGGAGTAAACCACCCATTGTGACATGGGAGGTCAATAACCTGTTAAGAGTTAACATTAACCCCAAAATTACCATCAAGAAATCTGAACAGAACCAAATATAAGATCATAAAAATTTCAAAAGCTCACCTGCATTCAGCCACCTTTCGCTCTCTGTGAAGTCTGAATACCCTATCCATTTATTATGGGCTTTTTTCCCCCCTCACCTATAAAACGCAGGAAACAACAGCAGATTTAAAAGCGATACCTGGTCCCACTGAGGGTTATGTTTTCACTCCTGGTCAAAATCTAGAATTAGCTTTATAAACACTGTCTAATTGACCTGTGAGGTTCAATAGCTCAGAACATATTGAACAAAGAGCTTAGCAATACTCAGGAAGGGATTGAACATAATGATTAATAGCCTCTGTAACTAAACTAAAAATTGCAAGAACCTCAATCTTCATGCTCCAGGGCACAGACTTATAACCAGCTGAGATCAGGAATAAATTTCTGCCTACTACATTACTATGAAGCTACGTGCACTGGGAATAGTTTACAGCTTTGGAGACTTGCAGGACCTTCAGTTTCTTCCACTGGTTGGAAAATATCTACATTGGTCCTTAAACATCTTAGAAAGCGGAACATTCCCAGGGAAGCACTGCCTAAACTAAAAACATTTCTGACAACTGTTCACCTTAACCAGTTTTTATACTTTGTAAAATCTGGATGTTCTACACTATCATTAGAAAACCGACTCTAGAATGTCACTACTCTTCCTTGGTGACTGGTGAAAGAAGCCGTATCACAGATTACCTCAGCCAGCACCCCTCAACCCCCAAACACACACACAAAATAAGGTTGGCGCTGAGACAGACTTGGCAACCCAGGAAAGAGATGTACAGGGTACCTAAGATCTAACCCCCGTTAACCTGAGGTTGACATGGCATTGGTACTTCCAAAATCAGTAATATGGGAAAATACTGTTCATTCAGATTGTCTAAACCGGTAGGCATTCTCTCCAGTTGCAGCATTTACATTGACTTTACGGTTCTTTCCATCTTTAACTTCACACATTTAAATATTTATTACTACTTTGAACAGTTATCCTTCCATATCTGTCTCATTGCAGTCAAACCTTCCATAGCTTGCCATAGGTCTTTGCAGTCCCTGCAATATTTTATTCTTTACTACTGGTCTCTGAAACCCTTGCTTATCAAAATCGTTTTGGCACTAAAGGATACTGCATCAGAATGACCAATTCCAGCGATTTTACTACTAACATAAATAACTGTGGTAGGGGTTTCTTGATTTTATGGTTTGAATGAAGATCATGTTCTCAAACAAGACATTTGTACTCAAACAAATATATTTTCCTGTTTGTGTAAAGATATAGATGCAAAATACATGATAAATGTGAAAATCATGAGGTAAAAACTAGAACTAAATGAATCACAAAAGACAAGTGGGCAGAAAGAGCTTCCTTTGTCATTACCATCCAAAAAAATATGAAGTGCCACCATACAACAAACAAATTATTCTTACAGCACGAAGGAAGAAACAACAAAAGCACAGTAAGAATGGTGGGTTTTTTCATGCAGTCAAGAGACCAGAGCAAGCTATCCATCATTCTCAGTTGGGAAATCTAGACAGGAACCTTCCTGAGGTAAGCCAAGGCTATATTAAAATTACGAGACATTTTAATACTCCATTATAAAGGAGAAGCCACAAAGCCTGAAGCCTAGGATATAGCATCTAAAAATGTAAAGACAGAATAAAGTAGAATTGTTGCATTCCTATACATATTCAGAGCAGGTGAGCCAGAACACAGAAAACATGACAGAAAATCAAACTGGTGTCTGTTACTGTGCAGCAGAACACCAGAGCACCAGAAGTAAATGAGGACATGAGAAGAGTTACCAGCAGCTGCAGGACAAATATTAACAATTTTATTTTCAGTTACTCACAGTAATAAGGAGTCATGCAGTCTCCTAAGATCCCTGGTACACTCTCCTTTATACAAGTGAGGATAATAAGGTATCCTCATCTAAGTATGGTGAAAAACAAAAGTCTTAAGAGGAAAACTGGAACTATTGCGACAAAAAACAAGTGCTGCAGCAAGAGCTTCACAAGGTTTAAGTACACTTCATTGGGAGACAGATTGATACACAGGGCTCTGTGACCTTATTGTGCAGCAGAAGCCACAAATCAGCTGAACGCATCTTGTTCCCTCTCTACTTCTATGAAAATTCCAGTCAAAACCTATAGCATCTATTCCCTTGATGGTGCTGTGGGAATAGTTAAACCTCTGGGGAAAAAAAGAAAATATTAAGGAAAAAAAAACAAACCCTGATTCAGAAAGGTCTAGTTCAATTTGGATGCAAATGTGGAAGCAAGATACTCATAAAGCAGCAGTGACAGAACCTAGACAGAAGAAACACTATAAAAGGAAAAAAGTGTTTTTTCCTCCTCATTTGCCATATTTTAACATTTTTAGGAGAACAGGATAAAAGAAATACCCTAAGTTCTTTTCTTGCTATAACTGAAAAGATGACTTAATGAGTTTTCATTATTTATTCATTTATCTTTATGAGGGAATTTCTCTCAAGAGATCAAACCTTCTCAAAGCTGCTCTAGTATAATACAGGATGAATAAATTAAAAAATTCACTTCAACAGTTTTCAAAGCAGATCCACGTTCTGCCCACATATATTCGTTTTCAATTCTCAGTAACATCAGCAGGCACTGCCCACATATGCCAATCACTAGCCTCTACAAACCTGAAAAGTGAACAAAACCCAGCTCATGGAGAACAAGAACAAGCACATCAAGTGTGAGCACATACACCTCAAAGCACACAAGCTGCAGCCCCAGACATCAGTATAAAAGGCAAAAGTATTACCCTCTCTACAACAGAGAAGGCAAAATAAATCAGTATAATGTAGGGAATTCTGGAAGGTCAAAATCACTACTTGAAGCTAGGTGGTCTATAGGAGGAATATGGAGTTAACAGGATTATGTTTGTTTTCAATACAAAATTGGAACAAAGCTGTCTTTTCCAGCAGCCAGAAAAAAGGCATGAAAGCACAGCGGGTCCCAGTTCCCATTCTGGCCCAGGATAATTACCAAGAAGAAGGTGGAATGTTTTAGCTGGAATTTCTTCTGAACAGCACAACTGCCCACAAGATTTTTGGTTTTACTGTGGTTCTGATGCTCCAGTATCATAACTTGTTTTTAAAAACCCCACAGATTAAAAACCACTTTCTCAAATGAAAACACTGTTCAGCATTACAACTAGTGGCCAGAGCTTTGCTGATCATATACAAATACATTAATTTCATATATGATGTAAAGTCATATACACATAGACATGCTGCACAGCATCTACGTAATTAAAACTACATATAGTGCTGAGTATTTGCCTGCCACTTCATTTATAAATGGAAAGAAGGTACCCCCAAGAAACAGCCATGATCACCTATATATTTTCACATCTTACATCAGACTCACAAATGTACAGAAGAAGAGAAAGCAATTTTTCATGCCATGAATCAGTGATTTCTTAAATAACTTCTCTGTATTTTTTGAACCACACAAGACTAACACTAGGATATTTTTTGGAAGTTAGTTACCAGCTGAGGGGAAAGAAAGCATGAGCAAGCAGATAAAATGTTCTGTAGTTTATTAGCTGCCATGAAGTGCATCTCTGGTCCTTACCATTTTGTACTATTACAGGCTATGACAGCAACATATTATTATGCTCACACACACACAGAGGATAAACTACGTTTTTAATTCTCAATGACATTTACGCACAGAAGCCTCGTTGCTTCAAATATCCGTAGGCGCGTTCTATAGCTTCACTTCAGCTCAGGATTGAATTTTAAATGCAAAGCAGAGCAAGTCTGTAAACTAGAGATGGGATCAGGATTAATTTGGAATTTTTCTTTTATAAGTTTCCAGTCTCACTCAACCCAATTGCACAAGTCATTACAGCTTTTATTTCTCCATTTTGGAGTGCAACAATTACTAAAATACCATTAAATTTACAGAAAAATAAAGGTAAGTTCCTGTTTCAGAGCTGTGGAACTGGTTGTTCTGTGCATGCAGTTACTTCTCCCAGCTCCTACCACCACTACTGCTACCAATTTTCTCTTTTCCTAAGACAGAGAGGTTTTATTTGCTTTGTTTTGTCCACCTCAGAGATGCATTTTTACTGAATGGTACTTGGACTAACAGTCAGTCGAGACTTCACGCTTGCAGTCCCTTGCCAACCACTCATTAGTATTTTATTTGCTCATTTTCAAGTGGAAACGGCTGTTAAAATTACTAGCACCCAGAGAGATGTTATAGCCACTTTGGCTAACTACAGAATGATACTATTAACACCTACTTCCCAGCAGAAAAATGTCACTTGCAGTGCAACAGCCCTTCCTTCAAAAGAAGCCCTCTATCTCCATAGTGTAGTTAATGGGGTTTTGGCTGTAGAGCCCCTCCAGTCAGGACAGGCCAGCAGCAGACATCAGAGCAGGTCTAACAATTAAAAGCTGCAGCAGTAATACTGCCCCAGTGCAAAGCAAAGCTCTCTGAGAAGCATCCATTTGGTACATGGGCTGGGCCATCACTTTCCAGTGAAAATTCCACCCCATGGACAAGCTCTCTCCTAAATGAATTGCAAATTATATACCCATGGAGTGCCAGCTGGTATCGTTTCTCTGTAGTTTTCCTTTGGTTTTCCTCTCTCTCCCTCCTCAATTAATACAACAATATTCATGACCCGTCGTGTCTTACTGCTTAATTATGTACTTTGCGGAACAAAGCATTAAAAATGAGACTATCAAGCTAGAGGGGGGGAAGGGTGAAGAGCAGGACAACCAGATGTGCAAAGAGAGAGGGGGAAACAAAGGGCATTTTGAAAGGGGAGTGAGAGAATTAGGACTTGTGTGGGTATAAAAGGCTGGGGAGACAGGAACAAAACAAGATAAGCATAAGAAATATTGGTTCGTTCAGTTTAATATATATATATAAAAAAATTATGTGTGATATTAAATAATGCATCCTGCAGTTATCTAATATGATTTAATAAATACTTGGAACCATTTATTACAAGATCTCAACCTGCTCCCATTTCATGAAGCAATAGATACGCACTAACTGCTGGCAGAGAAAGACTGCTGCATTGTTTTACAAAACCAGAAAAAAAACCAAGGCAGCTGAAAATATATTGGTGAATCTTGTGTCAGAAGGTACGTTTTACTTGAGTTAATTTAGACTAAAAGATAGTACAAAGAACTGCTGCACCAATATTTAATTCAGTCACAGTAAGCAAGATAGGTTTTCATACATCCATTTTATCTAAACTTTCTTTCTTTATCCAGTACACTACCAAAATTTATGTCACATACATAGGCAAGGTAAGATACTTAGTGAATGAAACTGTAGCTGGTTTAACTTCTCTTACAGCCTGATTGCCGCACACATTGTTGTGCTGTTCACACAGCAGAGACTCCCAGAGCACGCTTCTGGGACCAGTTTTGGGTGGGACACAACTACTGGAAACTAGTTTTTCCAAAAGCATTTAGATTCACTGTACTCCTAAAATATCTTTGAAAAAATAATTACTGGCAGTACCAAGCATATTAAATTTTGCCACCTCAAAATATTTTGTACCAAAAATATAAAAATTTTAGAGAAGGAGAAATAATTTTTCCACTAGAGTAGAGGAAGATCAGCAGAGCCCTTCACATCCCCACTAATCACAATTTTACAGCATCACACTCATATCCAGAGCGACTATTAGGGGAAATTAAGCTTTTCTAGTTTTCAAATTTGTACAAAACATTTAGAATCCAGCTGTTGCTTCCTACCAGCACCAAGTTATGCTGGGGGCAAGGGGAGGTCTATTGATCATGACAATTTACTGTCTCTGTCATTTGCTAACTCTCAAATGGCAGCGTAACAGTTAGCAATAGGACACTTTGGAGAAGAAAAAATTTTTAGGGTCCCAGTTTCCTTTACAATTTTGAAAATCCTTTATCCAGCTGCAGTAACTTCAGGCTTTAAGGGTGATCGAGTAGGTAATGTAGCCATGTATATAGATGATCATGATGATCATGACACAACTGGTTCACAAACTTACTGTGTAGGGAGCAATTCTCTCTACTTCTCTATGGGAATGGATAATGATATATTCCACATCCACCTGACATATTTTTTTAAACATTTTTTAGGAAATAGCTTGCTCAGTACTGATCTACCTCTTCTGGCTTCATGCAACATACACAATAGTCTTCAAATATTACATGCTGACCTTTATTCTCCCATATTGAATGCAGAAACAGGTCTATTTTCCTTCAGCTGCCTAGAATCATAGAAGAAGTGTAGAATCATTTAGGTTGGAAAAAGCCTTTAAGATCATCAAATCGAACTGTTAACCAAGCACTGCCAAATCTACCACCAAACCATGTCCCTAAGTCCCACATTTACACGTCTTTTAAACACCTCTAGGGATGGTGACTCAACCACCTCCCTGGGCAGCCTGTTCCAATGCTTCACCACCCTTTCCGTGAAGAAATTTTTCTTAATATCCAACCTAAACCTCCCCTAGCATAACTTGAGGCCGTTTCCTCTTGTCCTGTCACTTGTTACTTGGGAGAAGAGACTGACACCTTGCTACAGCCTCCTTTCAGGTAGTTGTAGAGAGCAATAAGGTCTCCTCTGAGCCTCCTTTTCTCCAGAGTAAAGGACCCCAGTTCCCTCAGCCGCTCCTCATAAGACTTGTGCTCCAGACCCTTCACCAGCTTTGCTGCCCTTCTCTGGACATGTTCTAATATGTCGGTGTCTTTCTTGGTGTGAGGGGCCCAAAGCTGAACACAGTGTTCGAGGTGCGGCCTCACCAGTGCCCAGTACAGGGGGACAGTCACTTCCCTGGCCCTGCTGGCCTCACTGTTTCTGACACCAGCCAGGATGCTGCTGGCCCCCTTGGCCACCTGGGCACACTGCTGGCCCGTGTGCAGCCGGCACATGTCAACAAGCACCCCCAGGTCCCTTCTCACCAGGCACTTTCCAACCATTTTCCCCAAGCCTGTAGCACTGTGTGGGGTTGTTGTGCCCCCAGTGCAGGACCCGGCACTTCTCCCCGTTGAACCTCCTACAACTGGCCTCGGCCATGGGCCCGGCCTGCCCAGACCCCCCTGCAGAGCCTCCTGCCCTCAGGCGGATCAACACTCCTCCAGCTGGGTGTCATCTGCAAATTTAGTGAAGGCACACTCAATCCCCTCATCCAGATCATCAATAAAGATATTAAACAGAACTGGCCCCAATATTGAGCCCTGGGGGACACCACTTGTGACTGGCCACCAACTAGATGTAACTCCATCCACCACCATTATTTGGGCTTGGCCAGCCAGCCAGCTTTTCACCCAGTGTAGAGTACACACATCCAAGCCATGAGCAGCCAGTTTCTCCATGAGAATGCTGTGGGAGATTGCGAGATGGTGTCATAACTCCAGAGAGCCTGACCACTAGAAGTCTGCAGAGTCCAAAGCCATACAATGTTGATGTCCTTCTCAAACAAGCTTTGCTGAAACACCACTACTAATCAAAACTCTGGTCATCAAATGCCATATGGCTAATCCTTCTAAAAAAAGCTTAATTAAATAGGCTGTCAAATGCTTTAACCTATGCTGTGCCTCATATTCTCCACAAATTAGATGGTTATTTGGTTGTTTGTTTTTTTAAGAGGCTTGCACAATCAAAAACAGAATGAACAATAAAATACCCTACAGAAACAAAATGGCCCTTTTGCCTACAAATTACTGCCATGACAACATTTTAAGTCCAAAGGGGATATAATCAGGAAGAAAGAGCTTCCCCAGAGACTACAACTATGCCATAAAGCAGAAACGAAAGCATTCATTTTCAACAAGAGACTTCTATGGCTAATGCTTTTGTTTTTAAAGGCAGTTCCCACAGTATAATATACCTCACTGCATATCAAACTTTCAAACACCAAAATGCCATACTTAAGTAATTGTATCTATGTATACCAGACAACTAAGAATTTTCCAACTTTCTCATAGTGTAAGTTTTAATTCACATTAACTAATGCCCAGTCAGTCAAATACATGCATGACATCTATTGTCAGGGCTGTATTATGTCAATAAGAAAAATGATTTTACAATGAAGAAATGTCACTCATACACAATCTGTCTTATCACCTATATATAGTAATGTATCAAATAAGAAATCACTGACTCCTGGCAGTAGCTGGTATACATCCAATACCATCCCAGTTCATTCGAATAGCTTTTACTGATAACAAATACATGCAACTTAGTATCTGTTTTCCACACTAAAGCTTTTTAAATATACTAATTCAATCTATGGACTTTATATATTTTTAAAACTCATTCATCCTTCCCAAAAAAGTAACTGCAAGAAAAGAAGCCTCCCTTGCATAGTTATTTTTAATGGGACATATACTAAAAGAAGCTGTTTCAGTAAACTAGAAAGCAAATCAAACATTCTTGCCCAGACAAAGAAAAAATATCAGTTGCTGAAACTGGATGCAACAGCTCAAAACCTGACTTCTAAAGCCAGAAGTTTTTAACTGGTTGGGCTAAAATTCCTCAAAGAATGTGTGACACATGACCACCGTTAGACATACTGCTGATGTTTAACTTTTACGCTTCAGTCCCAGTCTAACTGACTTCAGCTTCACCTATCTGTACAGAAAAGAAAAGAAGTAGACATATGCAGACTGGAGGGGGTTTGGTTTTACCTGCTTGTGTTATTAAATTTGTGCTTGTAGTTAATACATTTCATGCTCTCTAAAGCCATTAGCCAAATGTGAAACCAGATGTATTCAAGTAGTTTGACAGCTGAGACATCCAAGCCAGTCCTAAACTCGGTAGCCTAGGAGACTTCCTGCAAGACTGAGAAACCCACTTTCAAGAATCTGTAAACATTGAGAGAAAATGTGATTTGGCTCCTTCCCTCAGATGGCGGCAACCCAAGCTCCCTGCCCCCAGGCTTCACCTGCTTCATGCTTTGGAGTGAGCTTTGCCCTGGGGTGGTGGCGGTGGTCTGGGGTGGTGTAGTTATTTGCAAGTCTGATTTCAAAAGGAGTATTAGAGAGCATAAAATTATACAAAATTAAGCTTAGAAAGAAAGGAGTATGAACTTACACAAACAGGAACCTGTTCAGTGCATAAACAATTATTTCCACAAATTGCCCTTATGTCAAAAACTTTCCAGACCTCTTCATTCCTTCACCTTTTATTGCTTTCCTGCTGATGAGGTAGTTTACTTTCAAACATAAGGTAAATGAACGTGTCCTCATTTTCATACCAACTTCCACTCCTTTTATTTGCATTCTCACATACCTCTTACCCCTATTTAAAGAAAAAAAACAAAAAAACAAAAAAAACAAAAAACAGAAACAAAACCCCCACACAAAAACAACAACAAAGGAGTGTTTCATTATGAAAAACTAAATACAATGACTTTTAATGTATCAGGTAATGCTTATTAAAAATAAGCAGAATAATTTCTTCTATACCGATTTGCATGTTTTCTCCTTAGAGACTATGTAGCCTGCTCCCCAATATTAATGCACTAATTTGTACAGAACACAGGCAGATACATTTCTACAAATGGGACTTGAACCATGAGAACCCAGTTTCTATACTAATGTAGGCTAACTTTTTAAAAATAAAATAAATTTTCTGTGCCAGTGGTGATAGCTTAGGTATTCACAGGTATCATATGTCTATACCATAATAAGCTTTACTACCTGTATGTATATATATTTATTTATTCATTCTCACCTAGATGTCATATCTCAATAGTCAAAATGGATAATACACTTTAAAAAAAATGTACCTACTATACATGCTAGGCACTCATTTGGCAGAAATAAATCTGGGATAAGTAAAAATGAGAAACAAATTTTTATTTTACCTTTTGATGAGAAGTCATATCCTCAAATTTAACAGCAGCATAAGAAAAATAGCCCACTGAACCACCATGTCCAAGAACAATCAATCTCTTCAATATTATGTAGTTACAGTACCTGAGACTAATCTTAAGTAATAAAGTTAAAAGATACACATGAATTATTCATCAGCTGTAAATATATTTTGTACTTCCACATCATTAAAGGACAAACTTTGCAGTAAGAAATACCGTATGTTGAGCTACTGTGGTGCAGAGCCACTCTAAGGTAATCAAATAATTTTGTCAAAAAAATAAATAATTTATGAGTTTGCTTAAAAATGCTTAAATGTTGAAACAGCCAGGTAACATAATTTTCTTTCAATCCTCCTCACCAGTCATCTCATAAAAGCAGCTGGAATAAAGTTTTATCAATTCATTCAAACTAACGCTACATTAAAATTATTTTAGTAAGTATAAAAGCACCAAAAAAGTTCAAATAAATACTGCCAAATTCAATCACCATAGTTTTGGGGAATTCTCTGAATGGATTACACATGGCACCAAAATAAACTGAGCATATATATAAACTTTTTTTTATTTTTTTTCATTTCTATGAAGACTTAAAGAACGCAACCAGCTTCTTCAGCCTCCTGTCCCTGCTGCAGAAGAGGTAGTCATGTACCACAGCCCCGGCATGCTCCTCTGCTCCAACCAGCATGCAAGCACTCAGCCATCCTAAGGACTAATTTTTATCCTAAGTGCCAGTACAAAAAAAACAACCAAATAAATCAAACTAAATATATAGCAGACAAGCAAAGAGGGATATAAATTGCAGAAATGGAAGACACTTCTAACACCGCTGTATCATCACCCCAGGTTATATGCCGTAACCAGCAAAAGTAACAGCGTCTGTAATTGTAGTTTTGCGTTTCCCAGTGCCACTTTTTGCTTTCGGTATTAAAACGAGAGGAGGGACCTCAGCCAATTTTTTTTTTAATCATCTGGATCTTAATGAAGTTTATGTCCTTACTTGCTATTAAATTACATAGATTAGTAACACATGAGTAAAATAAATACAATCCTTCACATGATTAAATTTTATATTACCACATCTGAGAAGGAAAGCACAAACAACATGCACTTGGCATGTATGGAGCATTTGTTGCCCAGGTTTGAAGGCAGGACTTCTGTTTGAAAGCCTTCACCTCTGCAGCCAAGGAAGTAATTTATTTAGCTGACTTCTCAGTGGGAGAAAGTACCTTCTAATATTGTACGAGTACTGTGGCAGTGAAATGCAAGAAGAAAGAATTATCTGCGCTTACAATTAATCAAATGCTTCTGACACTGTGGCTACAGCTGACACTGCATAGATGCACATAAACTAAGGATGCAAAGGTATGCGTGTGCATGGACTGTAACCCATCACATTACCACCGTGACATTTAGATTCTGTTAAACAGTTATCTTAGAGGGTCTTATGTCTTGCAGCTCTAACAACAGGCTTATCAAATACCTACGAATGTGACTCATCTGTGCAGTTATTAGAAAAGGGATGCTTCACTTAATCTCATTTGGAGTATATCCCATTCATCTCAACCCTGCTTACATCAGACACTAGTTTGCAGCTGCGTACATTTGTAATGCGTTCCTATCATGTGCTTAATACGCACCCCAATCCTACTGCTAACACCATTTTATTTTAGTAGTTAACCAATCAACTCTAAATGTTCCCAAGTTCAAAACCAGCAGCTGCTATGGGTTGACACAGATCCAACAACGAGCTGTTTGTTTAGGATCACGTACTAGATTCACCTCCACTCCTAAAGATGCTCACAGTGCTATGCGGCAAGGGTCTCAGCACTGTATTTCTGCACCAATTAGCTTATCAATTGAAGACAGCTCAGGGAGCATGGGATTGGAAATCTAGCATCAACATAAACTACTTTTCCTAGCAACAACTGGTAAAGACAATAAGCAGCCTTGCCAAACCACAGCACGCATCTCCATGCTGCTTATATGCACTACGCTCCCAATCGGAATGAGAGGCAAATCATTCCGTTAGCTTGATCTGGGGACGATAGGAGGGGAACGGACGGGGATGACGGGACATGACATTGCACACAACCCTGCAACCTACATCCCACACCACACACTTGGGCAGCCTTCAGAACAACTCACATATATTGTGAATGTGACACATCAACTATTGTTTTATTAGGAAAGATACCTGTTTCGATTCTAATCCCCTTAATAAGACAGTATCAATATTTTTCTTTAGTCTTCACAAGGCGGCACCAAATTGATATATCATTTGCTTGCCAGACTCACAACAGAGTCACAAGAACACCTTTATCACAGAAACTTCTTTTCATAAAGCAATACCAGCTCCATTTTGCTCAATCCTTGCAAGCAATTCAGAGGCAACTGCTTTGGACAGCAGAACAGCAACCCCTGGCATCACTCCCACCAGCTGCCTCCATTCACATGTAAACCACAAAAGGTTGGAGGATATTTTTCCTCACAGATTTCTCCATGAATAATATGACATGACATGATTCAGAAAGGAAAAACTCCAACAGACATGCCATTAAAAGCCTCTCTACACATTCCCAGCTAGTACCTCAGCTTCCAAGTTCTTCCCCATGTTCTCCATCATTCCCCACTGATTCTCTTACCCTGGCAACACTGCCAGGCTAGATACCGCCTTTTGTTTTGGTTTGGTTTGGTTTTTAATTCCTCTCCCTCAGCTTTCTGCCTTCTGTGCTGGAAAAGCAGCTTTTTCCTATTTGTTTTCCAACATGCTGAGTACAGCTATAGGAGAAGCTGCTTAATGCCTCAAAGTATTGCTCACTGATGGGATAAATAAGTGGTAGTATCTCACTCCTCCTTCCCATGTGTTATTCTTTAGTAGCACAAAACAGAGTCTTTGCATCAAAAAATAAAGCATTCATACATCTTAGAAGGGTCTTGGTAATGCTACAAATGCAAAGAAGTTGACAGTTGATATCCCGACTCATAGATTTTCTCTGGCATCCTTCTGCCATGTAGTTTATTTGTACAGTTTGCAGAACTACTTCAGCAAATGTTTTTACTTTCTGAGCATAAAGAGTTCAGTTCATATGGCTGACGTTCCCCAGATGAACAGCTGGGGGAAGAAAGAAAAAGAAACATCTTGGGACTCCAACTTCTACTCAGCAAGGCTCTGTGCCACCCCTACTACACTCAAAAACATGCAACCGCTCTATTTTGTGTACTTTCCAGTGACAGCAAAGTGCTCCAATCTGCCTCTCTAATTTAAAGAAAGATGGGTGTTTGTGCTCAAAGGGGAGGAAACAGTGAGAGTCAGCAGACTATCCATCCATTCCACTGGTATGTCCTCCACAAAACCTTAACAAGCTCTGGTTTAATCTTGTATTTTTGAAGTATGACAACAAACAACACCAGGGAGACATCAGTACATGAAAAGTGTTGGACAAGAAAATTCATGCTTTTTGATGACTGATCAGAGCTTGAAAACAGTAATCAACCTTGAAACACAACCAGAAAAAAAACCTGGTAACACATTCACAAAAACAAAGCAGCAGTGTTTATCTGTAAGACTGCTACCTAAAACCTATGAAAAAAGAAACAGTACAATATTTCAAGAAGAATTTTAAATATCACTTTAAAAATCTCTATTTTGTAACTATTTAGTTTCTTTTCTTCACATTTCTTGCTTTCTGCATACAAAAGCTACAGGTGGGAGTAAAATAAAAAAAGTATATCCCTTTGCACGAAGCACTTGAAGCTAGAAAGAGTTCAGAAACCTAAATTCACTACCTTCCCTCACCAAATCTACCAGAGACAAGCTCCCAGGACAACAGCTACTAGAAAAAGACTGGTGAAGTGACATATTGTCATTCTCTTTTGCCTGAATCTCACCCCCAAAAACCAAAGCACTTTCTATTGACAAAATGATTGCTAAGAAAATATAGACAGCACTGACGATCAAATTCCCTATGTCATTTATAGCCTGCTTTCATAGAATAACTTACCTACAGTAAGTTAGTTAACGCCTTCCTCTTACATCACAATTTAAAAACTGATGACCTTTTCCAGCTCTTTGTCTATGAAGACCTCTTTCTATAATACTGGTCACTGAAACTGCTAATATATGTGCCCTTCTCAACTTCTGTTTTGCTCTTGAATTGGAAGTCAGCCTTTCCTGCTCTATTAGAAAGCTTTGGCATTGGTTCAGGTTTAATTTCTAAGAGCCAAGATGTTTTTCTTTGCCACAGTATCCTTATGCACCTTGACATTAACTCATTCAGATGCCTACTCACACCTGTACTACCTATACATCACTGAAAAAAAGATACCAACAAACCTACAGAAACAGCCCTGCTACAGTGGCTTACATGCAGCTTTAACACACAGATTTCTTAATTTTCATGCATGTTTTAAGATTTGTTTAAATTCCCTTCAAGTCAAAGGTCCTCCAAATACAGTCAACATTTCTTTCTCATTAATTAACAGGGGCTATTTTTTACTTCACTATTATGTGACGAGTAAATGCTGAAAGGCGTATGAAATGAGATGCTATATAAAACGCAAGCATTCCTGCTCTTCTTCCTAGCACACTGAACAGAAATTTGCCTCTTGTCAACTGCAGCTCCCAAAGTTAAAACAATTCAAGGAGTCCCTTCATCCTAGCAACATCAGCACTCAAGCTACTATGCCACATTCAGAGCTTCATGTCAAAAACCCCATTCCCAGATCAAATGGCATTTCTTAAGCACTTAATTACTTTTAAGACTATTTTTTTATGTGCACTCACAGAACTATTCCTAACTTCCTCTCCTTTTCCCGCTTTTTACCTTGGGGTAATAAAATTCTGGTTCGCTTCATCTGAAAGACTCATTTTCAAGAAACAAATGATTATTTCATTAGACTAGATCAAATCTAGGTTCCGTTTAAATTACTTCATCTCCTTGTATTTCAGTTCATTGTCTGAAGTGGAGGCAGTCCATCTCTCTAAATGACTTCAAGTTTCTGTTTGCCAATTTGACCATTACTAACTCACTAACCCAGCCTGTACAGATCCTGATCCTTCAACAGGTATCTGAAGACATCTGTGTCCTTTGCCATTCTCTCCCCAACACTTATACTGATCAAAGATGGGGTGTACTCACTTCCAGTCACCCTTCTTGCTTTCTCCTATGCCTCTGACAGATGTTTCTACACAATATACTTCCTTTTTCCCTTTACCACAGTCCCCACATCAATGGCTGTATGCAAGGCTCCATGTTCTCTCATTATTCTCTCTTGAATGCAAGCCATTCAGCACATTAGAATCTGCTGGGAAAATAGGCAGATATGAGAGTACAGACATGAGATACCATTATGCCAGAAGGCATGAATGGGTCATCTGTTCTCTTTTGATCTGTAAACAAGTACAGAGGTCCTGGACAATGTGGCTTTGCTAGACAAATGACAGGGAACTAGGATGCTGTTGCCCAATGTTTTCAATGTCCTGAGACCTTTTCTCCAGAGCTCCAAACTGCCCTCTCCCAGCAAGGAAATTCCACAAAGTTACCACACAGCACCCATGCAACAAAGAAAGGTACACGATGCTAACATCCAGCAACTTTTCAAGTCACACCATGTAACTCACTATGGGAGCGTGATCAGGATATAAGAATACATATACACAACATCTGCCATGACTAGTAAAGTTATACCCTTTTCCTTATAGATTTAATATAAAATATATTAAGAAACAGCAGTTATTAGCTGAAGTTTTCAGGCACCACCAGACAGTGAACACCACTTGATATTATTATTCACTTGACATCAACAGCAGAAAACACTGCCTTCATGAAACCCAGCTGTTCTGGGAAACACAGTGCCCTTAGAGCTGGAGAAGGAGCTCCAGCCTCCAGAGTCCTCCACAGTCACGGTTAATGCTCTTCCAAAGCGTTTAAGCAGTGCTGTTTGCAGCAATGTGACCTGGAAAACAAAGTAAGGTGCACTGCCTCTGGCTGGCGGGAGTTCATTTTCTTCATAGCAGCCCGCGTGGCCCTGTTGTTCGCATTTGTGACCAAAACCACGTTGGTAACACAGCGATGTTTCAGACGCTGCTGAGCAGTGTTTGCATGGCCTCAAGACTACCTCTGCTTCTCACACTGTCCCCACGATGAGTAGGCTGAGGGTGGGCGAGAGGCTGGGAGGGGTCACAGCCAGGACAGCTGACTAACTGACCAAAGGGATATCCTGGGACACAAAACGTCATGCTCAGCAATAAAAAATGGGGAGTTGATCTTTCCAAGTAGCTGTTGCTCAGAGGCTGGCCAGGCAGCACTCTACCTGTGGGAGGTGTTGAGTGACTATCTTTGCATCACTTGGGGCTTTTTTTAATCCCCTTCACTTATTAAACTGTCTTTATCTCAACCCACAAGTTTTTCTTGCTTTTGCTCTTCCAGTTCTCTCCCCATCATACTGCAAGGGGGAGGGAGGGAGCGGCTGGCGGGTGCTCAGCTACAGGCTGGGGTAAATTCACCACATAAGGCCTCCTCCAAAAAGCTCCAATGTAAATACATGTGCAATGTGAAGTTGTTATGCTACTGAAAAGATACGGCTGTTACAGACCACAGTTCATATTCTCTCTCATAATTTGCTGAAATGAAATAGCAGAAGTATTAGAGTCTCAAAATCCAAATATGAAAATAAAGTGTTTAACACGTAACTGCAAGGTTCTGTGGGCACACTTAAGAATAAAAAGAGATCCTGTATTGTAAAGTACTTTCAGGATCCCCGCCTTCTAGGGTTCAGATCCCTTGCTTACTGAGAAACATACCTCTGTGAATGAAAGCTGTTGTGCAGAGCACCTTTAGGAAGCGCCCCAAGTACTTTGAATAAATTTTAGTAATTAAACAACCAGAGACAAAACAGAGCGAGTCTACTACTTCTTCACAATAATACTGTAACTACAGTTCTGTTCCAGTGTTATGTAAATATGGGCAACTACCGTAAATGATAGAACATCCTTTTCTTCCCCCACCCTTTTTGGGGGAGAAGGAAAACCAGAAAGTGTTTATAAAGTGAATCTTTGCCTGTATTTTGGGCTTCTATACTTCTTAAAATTCAGAGCAGAACTACAACACTGCCCAGCCTCCCCTGTTTTCTAAGTATTTTCTACAGGATTTTATTCTAAATTATTCAATTGGGAGACTAAAAGTGACCCACTGAGGTCCTTTCCAACCTAAATTATTTTATTATTTCCTTTGAGATGAAATTTTTGTATGCCACTTTCCTACACAGAGCTATTTTATTGCATACTTATGAACTCATGCAAATGCTGAAAGTAATGGCAGGGCTGCTAGACCCCTAACAATAGCAGTGCAAACAGCACCAACACTGCAAAAACTCTAACACTACAGAATGAAAATAAAAACTAGTATGCCCATTTGAAAAAAAAAATATGCTGATTTGAGACAAGCAGTACTCTGAAGCATAAGAACCAATATAAAGAGAAGAGGAAATGAAAGTGATTCCACAAAATTAGACATACATAATAGCCTGTGGTAGATTACTATGAAAGCTACAAGCAAGATAACTGAACTCTCATACAGAAAAGATTTGGAAATACAGATAAGCAGCATAAAACTAAGAAAGAGGTCAAAACTTATACATAAACTTTACTGAATATAAAGCATTAATAAGTCTCAAATCAAGAAACAGAAAAATACAGAAAATTAGGCTGGGTGAAAATTCTCCACTTTTTTGCAGAAGCATAATGGTTTCAGGAAAGTTGCCATTAAGAAAGGATTTTTCAGAACCACAATCAGAGCCAGACCTGCCTCCTCATCTCTGTAAGACAGAGTATTATCTGGTGATCACAAAACTCCACTGGGCTATAAGATACGCATGCTGAAACACCATCAGCTTTTCTACAGTGGGCTGGTTCTTCTTTAAGAAAAGGATAGAGGAGGTTTTTGATCCTGTTACAGACGAAAAAAAAAAAGCATCTGAAATCCCAGTACTTTGAAGGATAGATAAAATGTTTATTTCCCAGCTCAAAGAGTAAGGCTTACTACACTTCTACAGCAAAGAAGCCTTTACTCACAACCCTTCCCTAGTGTTAAAACAAAAAAGCACATGCACACATACACAAGAAAAATGCCCACAGAGACATCCAAGCTTGAAGGAAACAGAATACAAACAAATTAAAGCAACATGTCCCTGTGGTCCCTTTGGAAAATACTGCACAGGAAACCCAAGTTGTAAGGTGAAACTATTCTGACTAGGAATGGAAACAGAAACTAAATGTTGACAGGAGCTGGAGGAAAACTGTTTAGTTCTAAGTTAAAGTATTTTAAAATTACTAAGACGATAGAAAGAAGACAACTTCATATAAAACACTTGCTTTTCATTAGCGGTTTTGTGAAGTTTGTAAGATCTCTCGAGAATGAAGTCACATTTTGAATCCTAAGTAATAAGACAATTTCCCCTCCCTTGAAAACATCCGGATGCCTTCACTCCACTCCAGTTTTCCTTTACCGTTCTTCTCTTTATTCTCCTTTCTTGGCTCCAGGCTATTCTACAGTGGATTTGCCACCAGCTTTAGAAATTAGGTGGACTTTTAAGAGACAACTCATTTGAGCAAAAAGAATTATTTTCTTCTCTTCAGTTACGCCAGACATCTGAGCAAGATAAATCATGAACTGCGAAAGATGAACCAATACAAACATGACTACATCTGGAGTTTTGCCAGCAGAAGTAGTATTGTTTAACAAAATCATCCCTAAGAAATGTTACCATGCCATTGCAATTTTTACATGTCCCTAGCTGGGTGCAATAAAACCCAAACATAAGAATGCCAATACTGGATGAAACCACTCAGCCTGGTATGCCTTCTCTGACACTCAATAGATAAGCTCTGTGGTTTCTGTTGAGAGAGCGCACATACCCTTCCAGGGAGAATCACCTCCAGATGTTTTTTATTTGTCCCCTCCTCCAACATCTGCTCTGTTGCTCAGACATGCTTCGCTCTCCCAAATTCCAGGAAAGAAAACTGCCCCCACTCCAAGCCCTGTGGAGGCTTTTACCTTCAGAACCAGCCCTGCAGCACCTTTGCTGCAGGAAGGCAGAGACAGCAACATGAGGCAGTGAGACTAATTCAGTTAAGCTCTCCACAGAAAACTTCCCTCCATCCAATTAATGTATTTTTTTTACTCACCTTGTCTACATCATTCATGGTTTTGCATACTTGTCATATTCACCCTCGGTGGTCTTTTCCAGGCTTAAAATCCTAGTCTACTAGACTTCTCCTTAAAACACAGCTGCTCCGTATCACCATAACATAGGTTCTCCAGTTCTAGCAAAGCCTTTCCAAGAGGGACTCCATTGACGGATTACCAAAGACAGAACAAAGAAGAAGATGGTGACCCCTTCTGTAAAGGCATGCAAAGGAAGAAAGGCAGACCCTTGACTCCCTCTGCTGCCACCTCCCCAATCCCTTCAAAGCCTCAAGTTAAAATCAAGAGGAGCAGCAGGGCTGCATGTCTACTCTCTATAAAAGCTGAGAATACACTAACACCACAGCTGCCAGCTTCCCCTTGCAAATGCCTCTGGTTAACATGAGGGAAATAATTTATATCAAGTAGAGATGGTAAAGTTTATATGCAATACATACAACAAAGGATTAAATGAGCAAGTAAAGATCCAACCTGCCTAACATGGATATCTGTAGTTCGAATGTATCACTTTAGATACAGCAATTAATTTATTCTGTACTGGCATTCATTTTTAGATAAAACTGTTTTGAATAGTCTTAGAATCAATACCAAATTTTCATTTATATTTGAGAACAGATTTGTGTTTCTAACTCATTACCTTTACAGGTTGGAAGTCATGTTAAATATTCTGATGTCCTTAGTTACTTCTTAAACATACACTTATCTAAAACCAGCTACTTTTTAAACGTTCTATATAGCCAAAGACTTATGCACAGTGAGTTAGAAAACTCATTTTCTGAGAAGCAGCCTGAAAAAAAAAAAAAAAAAGAGGTTGTCTGCTCATATTAAAGCATAACATTATAGGATTTAGGAGCAGGGAAGGAAAGTTATGGGGGAGGTACCTATGCATGCATCAAAGCTTCACTGACATAGTACAAAAAAAAGAGATATCAGTTAGGCTGAAGCAGCATTACACAGACCTCATAAGAAAAACTTAAGCATGGAAAAATTTTAATTTTGTCTCCCAAGGTTTCTGTAACACAGCTCTTTTCTTCAAAAAAAAAAATAGAAAATGTAATGTCTAGTTTATATACCTGCTGCAGTTGCAAGGGACAAAAAAATTTATGACGTGATTTGTACGTTGCCACATTAATCGTTTCTACACCTCTTGTCAGCAATCAATCAATGCTGATAACATTTACCTGAGCAATAACCACTGTTTTCAAGAAGAAAATTACTAGCTTGTGCCCATTTTTCTTATTAAGTGTCATTTTAACAATCAAGGCTCTGATTCTACAGGTACTTGAATTTTAGACATGTTCATGCATTTCCCTGGAAGTCAGTGAGGCTCTTGGCGCACAAGGCAGAGTGCATTTCACGCTTTGCAGAAACTTTACTAAGAATTCGGGAACTAAATACTAAAAACTACTCCAGTTACCAATAATATAAATCTGACTGAGAAATACCTTGTGACCTGTTTATTAAAAGGAACTTGAACTGCTGGCCTCATCTAGGTTACCAGAACAGCAGATTTCTGAAACTTATTTTGGGGATCAAATTCAAGAGATCTAGAAGCTTATCTGAAAAGGGAGAAAAATAACAGACACAGCAGAAGATTAAAGAGGAATAACAGAAAACGTAGGGAATGATGAACTTGCCGACTCTAATATTCCTGCCTTGATCTTCCTAAGTAATAAAAAAAGGCCCAGTAATCAATACTCTTATTCAGATCAATACTGAGTAAACAATAGGTTTATAACTCACACTAATTTCAGTGAGAGCTTTATGGTATTTCTAGTGGCACGGCACGAAGCTTATTCATAATTTGGAAACGCCAAAATGCACCTCAATACTCGAGTTTTGTTTTTCTTCATTGTTAACTTTAGCCATCAATACCAAAAAAAAAAAAAAAGTTTAAAAAAATCTGTTTTAATCACCACAATTCGCTAACCCACAACTGATATTTCATGATGTGTTTTGGGATTAATTTTTTAGTATTTTACACAGTAATTAGCTAGTTTGGGAGCAAAGCCTCTCCAGGGGATCATTAATTAATTACAGACATGTTGTTTATTAATGCATATTTTTCTTTTCCAAAACTGCACAGTGAGAGTGAACATAATTTAGTTCCTTCTCTTAAAAACATAAATTAATAATAATTCTGGTTTACTGCACAATTAATTATGGCTCAGTTTTAAAGCATCCCCCAGTTCGATCAAGCAGGAGCCTACGGGTACCATTTTTTAGCATAATTAGCACAATCTTTTGAACTCATCTATTGAAGAAGTTTGGTGCTCAGGACAGAGTTTCATGAGTAAGTTTACAAGATACCATCCTGCTATTACAAAATGGCAGCTACTCTACTCCACAATAACAGCACTTAAGGAGCAATTCCACATAAATGCAAGCTAATAAGGTAGTTTACCACGAAGTAAAGGGTATACTTCATGTTCAAAAAGGGTTAAAATATGTGATCATGCACCAATCTTAAGCAGAAAACTGAAATACAGGTATGCCACACTTAGAAATAATAGGGGTTATTCAGCCGTGCTTCATTGATGTTGACTGCAGCTTTATACCTAAGTACAAGAAGTTGTAAGTACAAGACAGCCTTTTTGAATTAAGAATATAGCCTTATCATCATCATCAACTCACAAACTTTTTCCTAGATTTCAAGGGTTAGACCTCAACCTGTTAAAGCCAGAATTAC
The DNA here is from genome assembly GCF_017639655.2 of Falco naumanni. NCBI lineage: Eukaryota > Metazoa > Chordata > Aves > Falconiformes > Falconidae > Falco > Falco naumanni. The sequence goes on from NC_054057.1 coordinate 38,027,023, forward strand.
AGCCAGGAGTCCTGTTGACAGCCAGTAAGACAAAATGGTAACTCTGGTTAGATTCCGGTTCTCCAGCTGTTTTTCCCACATGGTATTTCTTAACACTAATGCCAGTTCCAGAACTGGAAACATTTCAGGAACAGGCCCAGAAGCAGAGCAACTCACCATAAGAAGCACTTAAAGGCCACACTTTAGATCAAGAATTGAGAGGTTTCAACTAGCCTGGACTTGCTCCACAGAACTCCACCTGATGTGTATGTGAGAAGAGGTTAAAACATATCTAAAGAATAACTAAATCAGAAAACGAAGGAGAACAAATGGATGCAGCAGGTAGTAAGTGTGATGGGATATTCCCCCTTTCCCTAGGTTTAAGGAGGAAGAACCACATGTTGAAATCAGTATCTCCCCTCCCACCCTACTGCCTAAAAACATACTAATCAAGACACAAAAAAGAATATTCTTCACTTTTCTATAATGCTGTCCTTCCCCCAACTTTACTAGTGTCCTTTAAAAAGGGAAAACTCAAAACATGGTGCTGAATTTCCTTTATTTGACAAAGCTTACTTTTGCTCTCATGCTTTTGCCAGCAAATGTTTCCTCTTTCCAGATTGATTTATCTGGAGCCCCAAAATATCTGCACGAATTTTCTACGAAGGAATAATTCCTAGCAAAAGAAGCTTTATTTGTTGGAAGCATGTAGTTCTTTTAGAGGTTCATAAATACAGGTGGTTTCAATCTATAGGTTACCAGAGCCTCTTGCTTTTGAAACTAACCTCATGGAAGAGCAGGGAGGAGAGAAGCATGAACACACATATTGTGCGTATTAATAAAAACAAACAGCACAAGAGCCCCCTTTTTTTAATTCCTCATGGAAACAAGAGTTAGGAGGCAAAATTATGGATTTCTGTAAGAGGAAAAAAATTCAAACCCCAGCAGTAAGCTCTGCGTTGTCTGCCCTGAAGTACTAAGTGTTGGGGTTTGGGGAGGAAAAGAAACAAAGGACTTCTCCAGAGGTGTCTTTGGCAGATGAGCAGGGATAGGAATGAGCTTTTAAAGATAAGCTTTTTATTACAGATGTTTCTGAAGAATCTTTACATTTGGATTTCTTCTAAACTTTTATAAACAAGTAGTTTGAAACAGTACCTTTTACAGTCTTCACAGAACTTGGACCACAATTATTTGCAACGTACTGTATGGAATGACACGTGAAGTAAATCACCTCTCCTTACAGAAACACTTTAAATATTATTGTATATGACAAAGCTAACAATAAGTCAATTGCTTGTGACACAAAGTTTCAAACAGATTGCAGAAAGAAAGCAGCCTGCGATAAAGTTCATGAAACACAGAATGGTGGTGGTTGGAAGGCACCACCTCTGCAGGCCATCTGGTCCAACCTACCTGCTCAAGCAGGGTGACAATCATGCTGCACAGGATGGGTAGGTTGTCTGGATGACTTCTGACTGCCTCCACAGATGGTGACTCCACAGCCTTACTGAGCAACTTGTTTCAGTGCATGGTCACTCTCACTGTAAAAACGTGTTTCCTGATGTTCAGAGGTTTTCAGTTTCCTGTGTTTTCAGCTACTGCCCACTGCCCCTGGTCCTGTCAGTGGGCACCACTGACAAGAGCATGACTCTGTCTTCTGGACATCCTCCCTTCAGGCATTTATATACATTGATAAGATTGCCCCTGAGCCTTGCCTTCTCCAGGCTAAACAGTCCCAGTTGTCTTAGCCTTCCCTCATAGGAGAGATGGTCCAGTCCCTTACTCACCCTCAGTGCCTCTTCTCTAGACCCTCCAGTGTGTCCATATCCCTGTTGTACTGGGGAGCCCAGGACTGAACACAGTACTGCAGGTGTGGCCTCACTGTGCTGAGTAGAGGAGAAGAATCACCTCTCTTCACCTGCTGGCAACACTCCTAACGCAGCCCAGGATACCATTAGCCACCTTTGCAGCAATGGCCCACTGCTGGCTCATGTTCAACTTTATGTCCATCAGGACCCTCAGGTCCTTTTCTGCAAAGCTAGTCTGCCCCCAGCACATTAAGTTTTAGGAAACAGTGTTGCCTGAACTTAAGAGAGAGAGAGAGTCCCCTTTTTTCCCCCCAGGCAGAATTTCATCTTGTACCCAGTTAAAGGCTGTGGTAGGTGACATGGGATTTATTCTGGATGTTGCTGTCTCTCACAGTGGCTCATGCCATTACTGACAGACCAGGAGTGCAAGTTATATATATGGTCCTGTGGTAACACAGTGCGGCTGCAACCCATGAAAGTTCAGCCTAACTTATTCCTGATCTAGTATCTACATTTCAAACGTTGAAGAAGGCTAAACAGCAAACTCAGAGTATAATAAATATATTCCCACTGACTATCTCCAATTCTATCTATGTTCTTTGGCAAGAGAAAAAAGAATTACATTTTCCACTTTTTTTCCTTCCTCTCCAAGAGGCCTTCTCTGTACGTTTTTCACAAGACAGAGAAACTGAGCAAGGAAGACAGCCATGGCATTCTTCCAAACTTTAACATTAAAATAAACCCAATTCACATAGGTTTTCAAGATGAGGATCCACTCATAGGAGAGTATCTACTCCGATGTCCTGCATCACTACTGAACCACTGCAGCCTCTTGAAACCACTTCTTGGGTTCACCTCCTCCTCAGTAAGTATTAAACATACTCATGCGCTTTGCTAGGTCCTATGGGCACAGAATCACATAGGTGTTCTCTCTGAAGCTTAAGTGGTGACACCAAAATGAAACATCACTTTGTGACTGTGAAAATCTGTATCACTTCCACCCAATTGCTGGAGGAATGAAATAATTAGTGCTGGCAATAAACCTATGAGAGCATCTTAATTAGAACTTTGCTGAAATTGATGCAGAAGACAGAACTTTCAAAGAGGCACAGGTTCCCTGACAGTATTTGTTCAAACATGCTAGAACTTTTTTTCATAACAGTAACTGAATTTTTTTAAATTTTTAAATAGCATTTTCCTTTGTTAAAGCTCATAGTTTGAGCCCATTGTCTTAATGTCCATATAAAATGCATGACTAAGCATTCTTTCCACACCACTGAAAAGACCTGGTCTTGAGATATAAAAAGTATACATAGTCTAATTCATAACTGCGTAGTTACTGCAAACTTACCTTCAACGATAAAAATACCATTTCCTTACTGATTTGAACAGAAAGTCTGGGAGTGCTACAGCATGCCTTTTTCAAGGGCAAGCAAATCAACCATACCTCTTCAACTTTTCTGAGCTTCTGTCATGATTTGATGATGGCCAGACACGTCACATTTAACTGAGCCATACCACACTGATAACAAACTAAATAAATAAAAAGCTCAAGTATTTCTCCAGATGTTGTCCTCTAGTTTCTGGAATATTGTGCATCTCCAAGGTCAGCAGGAGGTGTCTGTAACAAACATCCTGTTTCTTTCTAGTTCCTCTCTGTGCATGAGGAGCCAAGATAAATCCGAGCACTTTTTTGTGTGTGTAGGTTTTGGGGTTTTTTTAACAAAAATACTTTTTTGCCCCTTCAAACTGAGCAAACCTGCAGTGATGACAGACTTCCCACATCTAAACAAGCCAAGGCATGGTAAGAATGATAATGAATCTGACAAACGGAACCAGAACTTTTTCTGAGCAAGCATAGATTGCTATTTTAACTGTAAAACTGCATCAGTAATTGGCATCAGCAAAGCAGAGCAGGTTGGAAATCATGTAGTAAGTCTGGCTGTTTAGAAAGGCCAATAAATAAATGAAAGCCACCAAACCGCATTTTCCATTGCTTCTGCCAGTGGCTGACAGCCCCAGCATCCCCAGCCAGCCCGCAGGTGCTCCCTTCTCTCCCTGCCCACTCCACTCATGAGCTCCCACCGCCCCTATGCTCCCATGCCCCCTGCAGCTGCCTCCACAACTAGCAAGGACTTAAGTAGCATCCTTGTCACCACGGGCAAAAAAACAATACCAGCTTAAGATAAACAGAAGAAAGATAAATGATGAATACAGAAAATTACACTAAGTTATAAAGGAAAACAGGCACAAAGCAGGAAAAAAGAGTTACTTGACAGCTGCTGACACTGTATTTGGACTATGATGCAGTTTTTGTCACCATACTGGATAAAACAAAACAACTACAATGAAACTAGAAACTGTTACAATTAGAGGACAACTAATTCCAAGAAATGCAGAAGAGGCTGGACAAACCAGTCCCACAGGGGAGTGGGGGGATGTGTGTGTGGCTGGTTTTAAATAAATAAATAAATAAATAAATAAATAAAAATCTATCCAAATTTAATAAAAATACTTCCAAAAAATTACCTGTGAAAATCTTGCTTCTCTGTCAGAAAGCAACAATCACAGTATGTCAATGGAGAGATGGTGATAAAAACAAGGGGACACTGATTAAGCTCTATATGAATTTCAAAACATTCTTCTTTTAACTGCTTTCTGTAACTGCCTAACAGTACAGTGGGGAAAAATGCTTCAGAGGTTAACAACTTAAGAAAAATAACATGAACAAAAATATGCATCCTAGCCTCTGCACTACTTCTTGCAACATACTTGGGATAACAGAAAGTCTTCCAGATTTTAAAGCTGAAGGGCACATCTGACCTAACCACAGCAAGTGACCTCAAACAAATTCCTTCACAGTGCTGAATTTTCAATATGGAAGTCAGAAAGCAAGTTCAAGAACAGCATAAAGCCAGCCTCAGGTACAGTTTCAGGATCACCATTTTGCCACAACCCATTTCTGAGTCTGAATGTGCCGTTTCAGTGGAGGAAGACAAAGATCCATTAAAACAAAACAGTGCTGAGTGCAACTGCGTACCAGTAAGAATCCACTGATAACAAGAAATTAATTTTACTCTCACTAAAAGAAACACAAAGACTCCTCAAACACGTATGTATGGAAGAACATCTTTTTGTGTATGCAAGCTATCAGACTAAAAAGTTCACATACAAAGAAAAGACCTGCTTACCATGTGGCAGCTGGAAAAATACTGTAAGCCTGTAAGCCTTGTTTTCCTGGACAGGCAAAGCACTGGATACTGAAGCTAGCAACATTGCTTGTATTTTTCAATACTGAACAAGGTGAACATGTGGATCCTACCAAGAAACTTAATTCAGGTTATGTAACTATCTCAGGAGAGCCCAAACACAAATAATTCCATTTGTTACTCAGAATTGGTGACAATCCCCTATGTGCCCTCAGTGGTCTTGCCTCTATCATTTATCATTAAGTTTCCAGCAGCATTCATTCTTACTTTAAGCTATTAAATTACTGCCAATGTTTCACATTTAAATAACCTGTAATACTCAAGCCTGACTTTTCAAACTTACTAAGGAGAATTGCCGTACTTGAAAAGAACGAAAGAAGTATTAGCAGAACTGTGACTCAACTGGCATCTAAGTAGAAAGCTTTGCTGGAAGGGAAAAGGGATAAACAAATTCTAGAACATATAGAGAAAGAGGTGTACGGCAATGACAATTTCTTTAGGCCTTAATATCATCAAAATGACATTGTTTTGTGCACATAAAATCAATTTTGTTTAAATAAACCAGTCATAGCCAGCAATCTCCTTTTCTTATCCCTTCCAAATAAATCGCAAGAGATGTCAATTGACTCAGAACCCTGATTACTGTGGATGGGATCCTGCAAATATATGGTTGTCAGTGATATTGTGACACACAGCAGATGAGGCATCATGCATGCAGAATTTCTTAGGAAGGCTAAAAACTAGACAGAAATAATTTTCATTTAAATCATTTCATGAGAAGAAGATTTAAATATAGTCGTATGTCTGTTACTGGTGTGGCTTGGAAGAAAGGGGAAAAAAAAAAGCAATAAAGTCAATGTACAAAGATGAAAGACACAGATCTATCAAGGAAGCCACATGATTATTTCTTGCCTCACAACTGGGAGATTGCCCAGCAAGGCTGAGCACAAGAAGCTACTGATGCCGTAGTAACGTACTGTGTTTTGTTACTCTATTTAATCTACCAATAAATTACTATACCCCATATATCCCAAGAAAACAAACACCGGGATTTACACATAAGCATACTTCACCAAGATAAAAACAACTTACATTCAGACTCCACATCTCTGTAGGCATATATCCTCTCATCAGATCAACAGAAACATCCAACACAAAAAAAGGCATGCACAAGTAAGAGCAGCAGGCCTAGAAATTCATCTTCATTTTGCAATGCTTCTCTGATAGCTAAAACACTTGCCTGCAGATCAGAACAGAGCTCTTTATATGTCAGTGGTTTGGCTGGATTGTCACAAGGCACTGCTGTGGACATGGATTCAGACCAAGTTCTGCTCCTTTGTTCCATCCATTTTCAAAGGAAAATTAAGCAAAGGACACACACACATTAACTAGTAACACAAGCCCTTCTTCCATACAGTGTCTACAGAAAAGAAGGCAGAAGAGTATGCAGTTTCACAGCTGACAACCATTTTTCTTAACTCATGAAAATAATACACACTTTCTGAAAGGTAAATGGCCGCACTGTCACCAAACATGCCAGGAAGAATGCACATCACTGAACACATCAATGGCTGGCAAAAAGTCAGACCACTGCCACTTAACAGGTTTGAGGGATGCTCCAAGATTAAAAATCTTCCCCACTCAAAACAGAAAGGTCCTCAAATTTTGGTCTCCTAAAGCCCACGTTTATCCCCCAACATTAAGAACAACTCCTCTTCTGAATGAGTAAAAAGTCACTGCCAAGTAAATATCAAAACCTTCCACAGTCTCATATTTTGCTTCAAAGCCTTGAAACTGGACACAACAGAGCAGCCATTCCACAGCCAGTTTTTCTTGGTAGCTTTCCTGACACTTCTCATTTACTTATGTGGTCACCTAGACCTGGTTCTGAAGCGCCTCATCTTCCAGAACCTGACCTTCTTCCACATGCAACAGCACAGGGAAGTGACAGGAATCCCTAGCCACCATATAAATATTGGTAATTCTCTGAAAAATTAAGTGAGGCTATCCACGGGTTGGGGATTTTTTAAGCCACAAAAACCTTCACAAACCAGCATTTTCACAGACCAACGAAGGGCACATCTGTCTCACAGCTGGTCCAGTAAGAAGCTGACACAGCCCAGCAGAATGGCAGTATTTGCTCTCTTCCATCCACGTTCTTCGTTCTCAGACTCACCCGAAGCACATTTGCTAATATTATCAGTCCTCAACCAGAGGAAACAGTTATTCCCTTTAAGCAGCTGAGAATGGCTTTATAAGACCTTAAGTTATAAGACTGTTTTGCCACAAATGCACATGCACTACCATCATACAACAGTCCTAAGAACTAGCAACACAATCCAGATTCATAGTTTGTTGGAATGGCCTCAAAGACATGGCACATGGCAGCAGAGACCAGTAAATCTGTTGGCCAAGCTGACATCTAAGCCGTCTGCTGCTAGGGAACCACTGGACCAACACCAGATCCTCAGTAGTGTAACTGAACAGTTCTGGAGGGATGAAGAAACGGAGTTAAGGAGACATAGGAACACAAACCCACCAAACCAGCTCCTGGGAAACCTCCTTGTGAATCCAAAAACTGCATAAAGAAGATGGGCCTCCCACAGCAGGCATCAGATTACATTATTAATCTTTTACCTCCCTCTTTCCCCCCAAAAAATCTGCCTGTGTCATGTCTCAAGTAGTACTTCACAAGCAGTAACTCCCAATACCAAGTTGTTATCCTGTGCCTGGATTTACGTTTCCTCTCATTTGCTTTGTGGCATATGGCTGAATGGACCTATTTCTCAAGACACTTGAGCCACCTTTGTACACATTTGGGGAAGGACCTTAAACCACCAGATGACGATTTCTGACCAACTTCTCTGCTATTATTTAAAAATTGCTTTGGCAACTATACATCTATGCTTGTTTTCCAAATCCAGTTTTAGGGGGTTTTATTTTTCTAGTGTTACTTCCTACATCTCTCCCCTATCAGCCTTCAGTCACACATCACAACTGATAACCACACACCATCTGCATGTCCCAGCATTAAGCAGGGGAGAACTGCATCAAATTCATCATATACCCTAAGCTAAATCCACATTCTCAGCACTGGCAATACCCCCACCCCAACGTTATTCAGGCCATTTATAATCATTACCCATAACCACTTCTCTGGAAACTCTCCATCACAACATAAAGCAGTTCAGTAGTCACCAGTCTCTTGCCTCCTAAATATAAACAAAGTCACCAGAAGGCAGACAGCTCAGCCACGGCTTGTAACAATTTTACTGTATCCAGATCAATAAAGAAATACTGCATCCAAAATCATTTGTATCACAGGATCTTCGTAAGTCTGTCACTCACCAACTCCACCTTTTAAGTCTCCCAGGAGTGAAATAATCAATGTGTATTCCAAGATCCTACAAAAAGTGACACTGGGTTTCAAAAGGGCTAGATTTCTCTCTCTCCGCCATCTCCCATAACCCTGCAGGAGAACGTAAAGTTATAGTTCCATATCTATACTTGCTACATGCACTTCTCTCTCAAGCTATTTACCATAAATAAAACTTTTTAAAAATGCACAAATGTCATTTAGTGTATTATGTGCCTCCTGCATTATGGCATTCAGATTCCTCTTGTTCATTCTTTATAGAGCTCTACTTTTTTTCCAACTGCACCTCTCCCTTTAACTTCTCAAATACAAATATTGTCTATACAAGAGTTCTGGTTCAGAGAGTGGTATCCTTTAAATCAAGACATTTTTCATGGCAGCATCCACAGAGGAAGTAGCCTTTTTGTCTGGGGAGGTTTGAGAGAGGCAGACTATGAGAGCAAGCACGCTACAGAATCAACTTGGCAAAACTCCCTCCCTTTTCACACGCTTCCACTTCAAACACACGGATGTTGTTTCATGAGTTAAATAAATGAAATTTGGCTTCCTCAGAGCTGGAGACTCTAAACATAGTAAGGACTAGATGAGCATTAAGGATTTTGCTGAGGTCAGAGTATTCGTAACACCTCCAAACAGACTCTCCTATGTTCACAAGAACTTGCATTCCAGCTTTTCCATTAGAGGAGATTCTTATCTCTGTCCCTCAGCCAGCTCACATGCTTCTTCACCAAGCATCTAGGCATCTAGCATCAGCCAGCTTCAAAGTTACTTGATGGAATCAGACAGTATTACGTACACAGCAAGCACAATCACAGTATCCTAATTTCTAAAGGAAGGTGGCCTTAAGAAGAAGATGCTCTTGATATTGGGCAAAATGAACACTAAAATACAGCTACACAACAGCAATAAAACTCACAACATAATAAGCAATAATCACAGCCATTCATATTGATTGAGTCTTGGGATTATTTGATTTCATTATGACATTGATATTAATTTATCTAGTATGCATACATATGGCTGAAGGTCTTAAACCACTATTTAAGTGCTTAGAGAAGCCACTAACAACAGAAGAACAAGAACCAACAGCTCGAGGCTGACAATAATTTAGAAATAAATCGTAACAGCAAGCAGCTATCCAAAGGAACAGGTTACCAGCCTTCCAACAGGGTTAGTCACAGCATCAACGCTGGCTGTCATTCCAACAAATACGCTGCAATCCAGCCACAAGTTATTGGCCTTGATCACATCTGAGTGAAAAAGAAAACTGTTCCATCATTATAAGACAGAGTGGACACTTGTTATACTAACTGCCCAAAGGCATCAAAGCAATCCCACATAGCTGGAAGTTGTTAATCTAACTTTGACAAACTACTAGAGCACTAATAAAATGTTCACTCAAGGGCCAGAAGTTTGTTTATAGACTGCATTTTGCAGGTACTGCTGCTCCTCAGAGGCGTTTATCCTCCATCTTGATATCCAGGGTAGATAATCAGTGCTTTTCCTAAAAGAAGGAAACATGCTTTCCACACCAGAAGCCACACTCAGAAAGTAAAATTTAGGTGGCCTTGTGGAGGGCAACTGGAGGGCAACTTTTTTTCTCACACACACACAGAGGAGAAAATGCCTGCCTGTCTCCCACTCAAGCTAACTTTGAAAACAGGCAAGAACAGCCTGCCTGTCCCCCGCCCTCAGTCATGATAGTTCGTGATAGAAGAAACCAATCCACAAACCATTGAAAACATTCAGAATCTTCCCACTGATTTCAGTAGGTACTGGAGCAGCCCCACGTTCCAGTTCCCACAATGTGACTAGTATGGCAAAAAGAAAAAGGCTACATTAAAAAGAAAAAGGGGGGGAAGGGGAAAAAAAAAAAAAAACAAACTATACAAGAAGTGGTCTGTATCCTATTCCTTTATTCACATGGAGTCTCTGGAAGATGTCATAAGATCTTAGGAAGGTAAACAGGCTACCAGTGGATTTAAATAGATTAATTCAAGTGTTCTCATGAACTGAAGTAAAGGCCAGCACCACCTACAGAAAAGAGTTTTTTCACTCAAAATTTAATCAAAGCAACACTACAGCAGGTACAAAAAAAAGTGACAAATCCTACTCTTAACTCCTTCACACTATTGTTGTACTCTGACCTTATAGGCAGGACTAAATTTACCACCAAGATCCCTGAAACACTTCTCAAACATCTGAAAGTATTTTCTGACATGCAATTTCTTCACACTTTTCGCTGTTCATGATTTTTTTGTCCTAATTTACTGGAGGGATTAATTTCAACCTGCAGAAAACAATTAATTACACGATACACTTCCCCGTCGTGTTTGATATCTCAGTTTATAGTAGCTTCTCTTCAACAGAAAGATCACATCCTGCAGTGTTGTACATTTCTGAGCCACCGTGTGCAAGTTAAAGCAGGTAGAATAAGCTCCACTGAACAACTGTTTTCTCCCATCTCAATTCCTGAGGGACAATCAAGTACCTCAGGTAGCGCCTATGATGTGCAGGTTAACCTGACAACTGACTCAGCTGCAAACCCAAACCTTGCAGCTTTAGAAGGGTCATCTTCCTCTTCGTCCCACTTTCTCTCCCCCCTCAGAAATTTCAGATCCCTGCTGGCCATCTTCTGCTACTGGTGTTCTGGCCACTCTTGAAAGGCTAAAACATGAGCCCTCCTTTGCCAAGCTGTCGAGTATGCGAAGTCCTTCCCTGCAAGTTCATTACTGCTTGTTCAAGTTCCGCTTCACAGGCCAACCTCCCTCCAGAAAAGGGGAAACACATTGGGAAGAGACACACAGCATCCTTCAGCACCATGAAAGGAGAAAGGGTATCTTTTCACTAACTGTATAGGGAGACGATGCAGCTTGTTAGATGCAATTTCTGTTTCAATAGTTGCCTGTATAATTTTTTGCAGTAGAAGACCTACAAGGTTTAAGTAAAACAATGCTTGGACAGCTAGCTACCTCCTCTCTCTCCTTCTCACCTGATATTCCCACCTATTGTCATTATAGCTCTCTTCATAACTGCATCTCTGGTACATCAATACTACATACGCTGGCCAGAAGGCTAGACTGCTCTCCTTTCATATCATGGTCTTGTCTTAGTCGTGTTTTTCAGGACAGCCTTCTAAGACCAACAAATGCGGCCACTCCTCTGCTTGCAGATACTGGCTCACTTAGAGGTATGTGTCATTATAATCAGGTACACTACTGTTACTGAAGACTGTTTTATCTTCCAATTTGAAGGATGTTTGAAAAGAAAGGAATTATGTGATATGCAGTACAGCCCATTCTCTGATTCACATTTTAGGCTACATAATCACCAAGAACTGTTGTGCTGAATTTGAAGATATAACAAGGAAAACAAAATCTCAGCCTACTTTTCTTTCTTATAGGAAATATCACCTAAAACTATGGAACTGATTGATTTCAATGTCACATCAAACTCTTCCCTATTTACAGGAGATGCAAGAAAACTCTTTTGGGTACCCTTCCCACTGGCCTTCTCTTATTGCCTCTGCAGTAGCTCACACCAATGATCTGTCAGATTTCAATAAAAACATACTTGAAAAATATTTTTCCTCCCTAAATCCCCTGAATTTAAAAAAAAAATTTGCTCAAGCTGTCTCTTGTTCAAACAGAAAGCCAGATTTAAAGAAAATGCATGCAAACTATATATAAAAAATCCTGAGGAAAAGAAGGGGACAGAAAAAATGCCATCTTCGTAAGATAACATTTTTTAATAGAGCCTTTCAAATTCTATATCAAATTTAATACAAGGTACTTACTGGGTAGGTTATAGCACAGATACATTACTGCAGCCTTCAGAAGAAAGTACTGGATAAAAATAGACCAGATTTGTAAAACAAGGATTCAGAGTCTACCAACCACACATCTGCACAGGTGTAACTTTTATGGAGGACTTGCTTTCCTCCAGGGTGTTAAAGAGAAATGCAATAGTTGGGACCACTGTGTGATCCAACAAGAGTTCCTGAAAACAGAGTCTGACCCCAGGACCTTCACTCCAGGTCTGAAAGGGATCGAGCCAAGTTACAGCAACACACATCAAAAAAGCATAAACCATTTATATTGTTATTACTGAATTTGAGCAGAGGGCTGTAAAACTCAGTGCAATCTGTTTAGAAAGAGATGAAGTCTGATTTGATCCAGAATCAAGGACATTACATCATCATTAATTTATTCTAGAATCTGGCATTACACAGCAGCTATCTCACTGTAATCAGCCAAGAATTTAAGCTTACAGCATGCAATGAAGAAGAAAACACAGAAACACAAGAAGCGTAACATCAACACATGAAAATACCACCGTTTGCTTCCAGCTATGGTGGCAGAGGGAAGTACAAAAGGCAAGCATTGACTACAATATAACAAGTCATCACACCAAGACCTACACCTCTTCCTGCATAAACTTGCTCTGCAGGACAACTCCTGGTGACCTCGATCTCTCAAAGCCTGTTGTAAGTAAAAGCAAGCACAAGTCACCAGCAGCATATTTTACAAATTAACACACGTATATCACAGACAGGTCAGGACCCCAAACTGATTACACCAAATCATCAAGTATCAGTTTTACCAATACAGCTAGCTGACGGTTTTGTGGTGTTGGGCTTTTTTTTTTTTTATTTCACAAGAAGCATCTCTCTCAGTTGACATATTCAGCAAGAAGCCAATGCAGCAGCACTTTACGTAAGGTGCTCTCTCAAGAGTGATGTTTTTTTCACTGTCTGTTACAGTACAGGCCTACAATTATAAGAATTACCGTGGGTAAAGTTCTGTAAAGTATTTCCTCTGCGTGCACCATTTCTCCACATGGAACATTTTTAAAAGACCACTTTTCATACAACATTCAGTTTTATTATATTCCAAAAAAAAACAAGCATTCCATTCACAGCCTTCAACTAACAAATTCATCTGGTAGTTATTTGGAAAATGAAAATATGTTCGAGCAATATGCATGTATTAACACATACGCACATTGTAACACTACTATCTATGGGTTTCTTTTAGCACTAGTGAGAAATACAAAGGCATACCTGGACTATGAAAGGTACAAAACATTTAACCTACCTCATCAAAGCTGCTATCTTCTTTCTTCAAGGCTTTAAAATAAAAGGAAAAAAGAAATTGTCATCTGTACTGCATTTCAATGAGCACAAAGTAACTAACACCCGAAAACAGAAAAAACAGAGCAGCATTTTCCTGTTATAATAGGAAAGAACAGGCTGGCATGAATAACAATTTTATACTCAAAATTTGAATCTGTAAATGGAATATAGGGCTGCACAGCATGTTTCCAAGAAAGTAAATTTACATATTTATGAGAAATATTATCCTCTCAGGTTAAAGAAAGTAAAGCAAGGTGTTTTTTTTCAATTCCTAGTGAGCGTGAAAACACTTTATGGAAAGCCTGACTGAACTTCAAAAAGGAAAAGTATAATAAACACCTAGCCATGAATTCAGTTTGTTAAGTACTAAAACTTTATGAAATAGCATGCATTGTGACATGCTTTTTTCTGTTTATTTTCTTTTTTCTTTTTTTTCTATTTTTTTACAATATGACTTACACTAAAGCAGAAAAGATTCCTGTCTTTCTACACTGTTAACTAGCAATTAATCATCAAACAAGGAAAAGGAAAACAGTGCAGAAATCATGTGAACTGGAAAAGCAAGAAAATGAAGACATGAATAGTTCTGAAGTTGTAGCAAAGATTAAGCTGATGAAAATTTTTCCTTTAGCATACTGGGTTTCTTTATTGAAATGTAAAGAAAAATCATTTCTCCAAATGTCCATTGAACTGTGTCAGTGTGAAGGTACAAGACTGGTTCCTTTTCTCTGTACACCACAACCAGACCAACCACAGAATTGCGAACCGCATGTCGAGACCTGAAAGAGACCTGAAAGTGCTCTTCGTTTACTTCTCTTGAAGAGCTAAAGCAAGACAACCCATTGCATTGACGACTGCACTATTTCTTTTCAGTTTAAATCATGAAGGTTTGCAATCTGAGGAAGGTCATCTGAATGACCTTACAGCGCACAGTGCTGCCCCAGAAGGCTCCCTCTTCGTCATGTAAGCAGAATATTGGTTCTTACACTTAAAACACATTTATTTCTGCAGGAGAGAAATACTTCAGCGCCTAGCACAGTTAAGGATCTAGACTCCAGTAGGTTTTTTGCTCTTCTGGGTGCTCCTTCCATCTTCAAATCACTAATAGTTTCTAAACCACCTGTCTTCAGAAGCAACAGCATTACCAGCTTAAAAAAAAACCAAACCCAACCACAAAACAAAACCAAAAAAAAGTAGAAGCTGTATAAGAGGCTTAACAGATGCAGGACACCTCTGCAAAACATGCTGCAGCTCCACAACCTCTGCCACTAAGGCACATAAATCCCAGTTCTTGTACAGAAAAGGAGGGATGGTCCAACTTTCCTTTACTTTCAAATTCCTGTTTCTTTGGGACATGAAACATCTCTTCCCTCAGATCTCTGAAGATTACTGTTTTACAGTCACTCATCTAGATTTCAAGCTCAGTAACAAAACAAAACAAAAAAAACAAACAAAACCCTGGTATTTTGCTGAGGAGATTTGAGGCACACATTATACATTTTTAATCACAAAATGCACTTTTATGGTTTTGAGGGCCAGACCAAACATTTTCAGACTGCCAATCCCAAGTACCCAGAAGTGTGAGTCAGGACATTTGAGAGGGGGGGTGGCGAAAAAAGGAAGGGAAAAACCCAACCTGTGGAATACTTTCTAAGAACACACTTCTAATCTTATCATATACCTTTCAGGTCACAATGACCTACAAGCTATACATCAGTATATGACACCTAGGTCATGTGACAAGCTCTTCTCTCTTACCAAATCAGAGGATTTTCACATAACCAACACATTCCAAGAACAGCCAGACAACAGATACCCAAACAAATTTCACAATGTAATAAAAAAACAAGAAATGGGAATCTGTGATCCACTGCGAAGTTTTGGCTTGCCTTTAACTTCTATCTTTGACTAAGAGTTTTTTTAAGAATCTCAAAAAATAAGAACATGAGAGCTCTGGCCACTCATTTAATCAGATTCTGCTTAATAGTAATTTCAATCTCAACCAATTTACTACATAGGATCTTCAAAAGAAATCATGGAACCGGCATACTTTATACAACAAATTACATTAGAAATGGTGTTTTCCCATCAATGCAATCCTCTTCTTTCGAAACCCTTAAAAAAAGCTTTGCTGAATTAAAAAAAAATAAACTGTTTACAAATGAATTTCTCATTATCTCAGGTATGTGAGCTATTTAGAGTACATTAGAGGAGATTAGTGGAGATAACCTTTGTATTAGTGAGGAGTTAGTAACAAAGCCCAGGGATGCTCAGACAGCCACAGACTGCTTTCAGTGCACTGTGAGTAAACTCTGTAATGTTTTCTCTCTCTCTCTTCCTCTCTTTCTTCCTTCTTTCTACCCTGGTGTTAGTTTTTGACTAAAGAGTTTGCATAAGAAAACAGAAGTTAAATGGCTGAGCTGAAGAGATCTCAAATATGATTTTGCTGCAATATGAACCTCAACAAACACATAGCCAAGAACTCTTTACATAACTAAAAAATTATGATAATTTTATAAAATTACTCATTGTTAAGTGTAATTACATAATTATCAAACATAAAACTAAGAACCAATCCTTCTAAAGGTTTAAATGCTAAAATAAACAGTGAGCCAACTGAATCTCTGAAAGTTGGTTAAAATACAATATGATGTGTTCATTTATATGAGGACAACACAGTATGTAAACAAGGAAATCAGAATTTTTAAACTAATTTGGATGTTTGTATAAAAATGGATAGACTCCCAGAGATCTGTTAATAAGTTCTGTAAATTTTTCAGAATCTTAGTAATGTAAGTTCTTTAAGAACAGTTAAAATTTAAGAGGAACACCCCTTGAAACTTTACCAGAAAACTGCCATGAGAAAGGGTGCCTTAGCTGAAAAGATAGCTCATTTTTCTAGAAATGTAAGCATGTGATTTCTGCAGTCAAAAGCCATTCTGTCTATTTCAGAATATAAACTTCAACTGAGCACTACAGGCCATATGCATTTCCTCTAAGACACCACGGCGCCATATCGCCCTTTACCAGACTTGCACACAGCACAAAGCAAATGCTCAGGATGAAGGCTCAGAGATGGACAATTTCACACAGCACATTTTTCAGCTCAGCAAAATAAACATTCTCAGCAGTAGGTACTCGTAACACTTAAGGAACAGATCGAAATTTTGAAGGATGAACCAGGCCTTTAACACCCTCTGACAGTCACTGGAAAGCCAGTGTCTAGCAAGCATCCGTTCATGGTTAAGAAAGTGTGCCAAGTCTACCTGAGGCTGCCATTGGTACCTTTTGGCCCTTTGCTGTGTCCCAGGGTTAACTAAGCTGGTTTTAGCTAAAGATGCTGAGGCAATAGCTTCAAACATTACTTAACATACTGTGTCACACTGTAAAAAAAATAAATCACCTTATACATTCACTGCTGATATAGCATCTGAAATGGAGAGGATTACTTTGTGGGGCCTTGAAGGTAGTTTAGCTGCAAGCCCTAGGAAAAAAAAAAAAAAAACAACCAAAAAAAAAAAAAAAAAAAAAAAAAAAAAAAAAGAAAAAAACACCACTACTGCCAGGGACAATTAGGATACATTTTCATTGTTTTTATATAACAGGCTAATATAAACTTTGTTATCAAAATGAAGGGTCTTGTAGTATTGGAAAAATTGTATTTGGCAGCTGGGGTACCACCAACACCGCAGGGAGGCCTAGCAGTGCCTTACCATTTCAAGAACAACCATTAGATGTTCCTGACTGTAGCAGTTGAAGGTTTGACTCACTAATCATTTGCCACAAACACCATGTCACTCTTGTATCATTTATGTATTTATCCATATGATGCTACATTGTGTACTTAAACCTATGTAAACACATAAATTGAAGCAGAACAGGAAAAGCTGAAAGATCATCATCATTTATAATAAATCACAACGGAGCAGACAACAGACAAAATTCCATATTTGATACATATTAAATTAGTAATTTGCTAATCTCGCCAAGGAACCAGCTCTTCCAAAACCAGCTTTAAAACCAATGTGACAAATACCCAGAAAGACGACTTCCAATGAGGTTTTGTTTTCTCTCCTTCAATTCAATATATAAGTACAGCATGTGTTTCAACTGAGGATTTCCTGGTATGCAACTTAAGAGTTTCTGGCTTTGCTTGGGCTTATCTGTGGCTCTGGTATCAGGGAGCGGACTATGTTCAAACCTCACACTGATAAATTAGGGGGTTTTGAGCAAAGTGCAGTTACCAGCATGACAGTCAAAATATTAGAGCATCTGAAGATTGAACAGTCTTGCTGGCAGCAGCTGAGTTTTAGTCACAAAACCACCACCACACACAAACAAACCAGGCACCTGCCCACACTCCTACACTTCTGTACACACGCACAAAGAACTGGAGGAGATGGAATATGTAACAATCCTTGCACCTAAAATCAGGCCAAAGCTCCCAAGGAAACTCGGAAGTTGTTTAATTTGTGAAAAAAATGACAAGAAGCGATGATCACCCAACAGAGCCACCTAAAACATGCAGAAATTACCAGCCAGAGGGACTCTGCTCCCTACAATGCATTAATGGGACTGTCACTGTTACAACAAAGCAGCATCCTCATTCAAAATATTTTCTTTGTTAATGACTTCCACCATTAGGAAAAGCTTTCCACAGTTCCATGTAAGAGTGTCTCTCTGTGTCTACCGACACACATACAAAGACACGTGACAGCCTGAACACCTGACTGCTTTATTTTTTCTTCTAATCAAAGAAAGTTAAATGCAGTTTAAGACTGATGATGGGTGAAAGCTATTTTCATATGGGGACAGAGATATTTATAACTATGACTTGACATTCATTTCACAGTTGAAACTTGGCATTTACCCTTGAAACTGGTTTACAAATATGAATGAGCTTTTTCATCTTGTAGTAAGGTGTAAGAGATACCTGATTTCAAATGCTATCCTACATCTGAAGTTTGCAGTCCTTAAAAGCTAAAGGTAATACACTGAATACATACACAACACATGAAAAATTATAATGCCCACATACTTCAATGCACCTCCTGTGTAGGGCTGTGGAGGGAGAACCAAACACCACAGCTCATGGCTACAGCGCAGGCACTTCACATGCTCCCACTGGGACAAAGCAGCTCTGAAAGTTGACCCTCATCTGCCAACCAGACCGACTGCAAGGAAAAATGTCCCAGTGGGACAACCAGTGGGTAAGGGCTGTGGAAAGGCCCTTACAGAGGGTCTGCAAGGACAAGTGCTGCTGTGTCCACCCGTCCATCCCAGCGGCTGCCCGGCACCACTTCAGGCTGCTCTGCCCAGCCAGCCTGGGGACACCTCACAGCTCCTCCAAGGTGCCTTGTCTCCTTGCTCAGCAGCATGTTGATGCTGTCAGTGGGAACTAACGTTTTAAACTGCGAATTAAGCACCCTAGCACGCCATAGACCAAGAGAAACACCAGTGCGAGCAGACTAGAACTCTGTGGCATTGTTCTCAGCAACTAACTCGACTGCAAAATAAACTGGTGTCAAAACCAAACGCGCCACAGCGATACCGGGAGATAACGCGCTCGGCAGCGGCGTTCTGGTGACGCTCCCTCGGGACGCTTTATGCCAGTGAAAGAACGACAAGACTTCGCAGCAGATGACAGGCAGACTTCTTTTGTCTGGCCTCCTAAATCACTCGGCCGCCGTAATCCGCTCCAGCATCTCATGCCTCAACTCAAAACCAACGTGCAGCCGCACCAAAAAAATAAATTACCAGACCTGACACAAAACGAAAATAACCATATGCTTTTTGCCAAGGTTTCTCTTCAGCAGTGGAGGCACGCTGGCCAACTCTCGTCTGCAGTTTGTTTTTTTTACCCTATTTTGGGCTAACTCCATCGCAGACCCGTACTGCCGGGACTGCACACGCACTGCCGGGAAAGGGCTGTTATTTTCCCGAGCTTTCTTCCCAAGAAACGCTTTTCGGGGCCGGCGGCGGCGCGGGTGTTTCCAGCCCTGCGGCGCCCACCCCCCGGCCCCGCCGCCGCGCAGGCAGCCGCGCCGGCCCCCGCCCCGCGCCGCCGGGACCTCCCGGGCGGTGGGCAGCGCCGCCGGGACCCGCCTGCGGGACTCACCTATTCGGCCGAAGCTCTCCGATAAAGTTCTCCGCAACTTTTTCATCCTGCTGATCTTCTCGGCGGACTGCGAGTCGATCATGTCACACATGGGGGGCGGCCAGCCGCCGCCCCCGCTCGCCCGGCTCCGGGGCTCCCCCTTCGCCCCGGAGAGCCGCCGGGCGCAGCGGGACAGCCCCGCTCCCGCCCGGTAACGAGCCCTACGCCGCCGCGGCTGCTGCTGCCCGGCTCTCCGCCGCCCCCGCCCGGCTCATAGCCCCCGTCCCGCCGCCCCCCCGCCCCGGCCCTGGAGTGCCCCGGCAAAGCCAGGCGCGGCGGGGAGCGCACGGGAGGAAGGGCAGCGCTAAGGAGAGATGGAGGAGTGAAAGGAAGGTCCGGCGCGGGGCTGCGGGCACCGGCGGAGGGAGAGAGGGAGGGAGCGCTGAGAGAAAGGAGGAGGCGGAGCCTGGGAGGGCCGGGAGCCCCGCGCCGCGGCCGGGGGGAGGCGGCGGGCCCTGTCCGCGCTGGCCGGCGGCTGAGCCGGGCCCCGCCACCCGCAGCACCAGGGACTGCCCCGCCCGCCCGCCCGCCCCGCAGCTCGCGCCCGCGCCGCCCCGCCCCTCCCCGCGCGGCGGGACGGGCGATTGCCGGGGCGAGGCGGGCGGGAGAGGAAGCGGCGGCGGCGTGAGGGGGAAGGCGGGGAGAGCTGGGGCCGGGCCGGGGGACGCGGCTGTCTGCGGGCGCGTCCCGAGCCGAGGGAGCCGCTGGCACGGGGGCAGCTGTAGTCTGGCGGGGGAGCGCACGCACCCTGCCCGCCCAGCGGGGCCGGCGCCGCCAGCTATCGCGCCCCGGCCTCCCGGGGGTGCGCTGCCTAGCGCCCCGAGCCGGCAGGGGCCAGCGTCCCCGCCGGTTTGCGGCACGCCGGGGGCCGGCCAGGGTCCGCTGCCGGTCGGGCGGAGCCCCCCGCTCTCCTTGGAGCGCGGCTTTTACAGGCCGGCGGCGGCGGGGGCGCGCTGCGGGCCCGGCCCGGGGGGCGGTCGGTGCCCGGCGGGAGGGGGGCAGCGCGCCCTGCCCTCGGTGCGCGCCCGGCACCGCCAGCCGCAGCGGGGGCGCCTCCCCGCCGGGGTCTCGAAGCGCGGCCGGGGAGTGTGCCCTCGAGTTAGGCTGCAACTTAATGCGTGTTGGGAGCTTTTGATCCTGTTAACTCAATTGAACCAACGTTATTGAAAAATAAATCAGTTTAACCCATCGAGATGGATGGCCGTGTCTGGTCCAAAATATAAAGTAGGTACTTTTCAAGAGCAACACATGTTAGGTAACACGTTTTAAAGCCTAGGTTTGAATGGTGCAAATTGTATTTTAACGCATGTTATCTGGTTAAAATGAACTTGGGATTTAATGAGGCTAGCTAATGCAATTTGCAGGGATTAGACAGTGTCCAAGCTAAGAGCTGTTAGCTCAATTTTAGAAGCACGTTTGTCTAGACAAATGTTTAGGTGAGTTGGGTTCAAGCCATCTGCAACTCTAAGCTCTGGGATTGGACCTTCCTTTTACAGTGCAGCAAGGGTGGCAAGCACGTAGCAGATCAAGGTGGAAATCTAGCTATTACCTACTGTAATCTATTACATGTGCTTATACATGTGTCTCTTGTGGCATACGAGATAATAGGGAGTTGTCCTACCATGTAGCAGTACAGTAACGCTTGTAGAACGGCTTATGCACAATGCCTGCATCTACAGACAGTTTGATAAAAAGGCTTTTAGAAGTCTGAATCCTGTTGACCCTGTTAGTATCCTTGAAATAGGAGCTAAAACGCCATTTTTGGTGTTGGCTATGTCATATTTTGGAAGGAAATTGAGAAAGGGTGGGAACTGGTATGTTGCAGACAGCAATGCAGGGAAAAAGAGAAGAAATAAACAATGAAGAAGAAATGAACAAGGGGGCTAGAAAGAAAGGGAGGGAGGACACAAGCACGTAAGGATCTTTAATTCAGTCACTGCAAAAAATGACATTTAAGTCCTTAGTAACAGTGATAGTTGAATCTTTGTTTAAATCTGATGCTACTGTTGGTGAATATTCCTGGTCTCGGTGGAGAAGAAAATGTCATCATCACAAATAAAATATTCTGGTCCAAGAGCTGAAACTGAGTTAAGCATTTGAGCCCTTTGCACTTTCCAGGCATGCCATTCTCGCTGGGCAGCCCTGCTGCCCAGCTAAGACTTGTACCAATACCACTATAATTCAGTCTGCGGCTTGCTTTCAGCAGTTAGGGATATAATTTCTGAGAGCTTCTGAGGAACCTATAATTAGCCATGCTTAACTAATAGATGCTGTCTGACCTAGTGAATTAGTCTAGATGCTAGTACTTAGTGAATCTGGAACAATATTTCCCATATTTTCCCCCTATTTCTAGGTAAACTATGACTTTATCACTTGTGGAGGACAAGCTTCTGCCAGGCTACCACAGCTTCTTTGACAGAAGGCAACCTAGAATTTCTGACAAGCATCTGGCTTTGCAGCTGCTTGGGAGCTGAAAGCATATGCCAGGATCTTTTAAATCAACAAAAATATTGCCTAAATTAGACATCAGTGCAGTGCCGGTGAGAGAAACCCAGGCCTTTTCTTCTGAAAATTGTAGTTCATCCGCAGAGATGTTACGCAGACTTTCTCCACCAGAGAAAGGACGAGCTTGAAGCTGTGCACAGATCCCCAAACTGCACACTGCAATTTGTTATTCTTCCCTCAGTGGTCTTGACTTGCCAGAAATACTTCTGTTAAAGTCCTTTGTTCTCTCCCCCACCCAAACCTCTTCTGTTTCCAAGGGCACTAGTGTTGAAAATTCATTGAATTCAGGAATGTGGAATCACTTCTGTAGCTTTGATCAAGCTCATAAGCTGGTGGTTCTTATTCTTCTTCTCTGTTATTTCCATCACCCATCTCAGGAAACCAGTAAAGCAGAAATGCACAATTAGAAAACCACAGAGATAGCAGCTATTCTAATGATGATGTTTCGCTTCCTTGTAGGGGCAGGCTTTCAGCTCTGTTTTTATGTTTATCTTGTAATTTGTGGCATTAAAAAAATAACATTAAAAAAATGCTAAATTATATTGCTGTTTGCTGCCTTCTTCCAAAAGCCTCTACCAAGTTAAAGCATGTTTGCATTTAATGGGGCGTCTGGATTATAAAAAGTCAGGCCCTTTATTTACAGCATCCTTTCTTACATCAGCTCCCCACAGATACACCCTAAATAAAAACCTGCTTGCAGTTGCTTTACAACCCCAGCATCTCCTTGCCTGACTTTGGTAAGAATTCACTACAAATCCTGACCTCTGCCACTGAGTCATGCTGAATCACTCTGCAAATCTCAGGATTACCAAGTGCAGGAAAAGTATTTGCCAAGATATCGCTTGCAAGTTGGACAACAGGAAACATTTGCCTCCAAGCATCAGGCGAGCCAGCAAGACTCATCATTCAAATGTCTTGCACCAAGGTATGGGTTGGGTTTGTTATTTCTGAAGAAGGGAAGACAAGCAGGGCTGGCAGTTTGTTAATTGTTGTGTAAAAGAACATATTGTTTGAGGCTATAAGCAGTGCAGTCCTGGGCCTGGAGCACAGGGTGTGCCAGCAGTCTCCTTGCTGCAGATGCAGCAGCCACGGTTGCCCTATCCATTACTTGCAGGGTAAGATGAGACGACAAAAAATAAATTTGCCGTGCATGGTGCAGGTGGTGGCTCAGAGTGTAATGCAGAGCTGTGCACTTTCCAGATCTCAGGGCATTTGCTGTTAATTTTACAGAGTGATTTTATGTGGTCTGAGCTCTCTCTAAACCCCAGTGTTTGTGTCCCCCCCCTAACATTTCTCCTTAGGGGCTCTTAAAAGGCAGTGTACTTAAGTTAGGTTCCTGGGCCAAGTGTTTGAATTTCAGAAACCTTAGCAGCAAATAAACAAGCAGTGTCTGTTTGTGGAAAAGGTAGTTAATGCCATTGATTTGGAGTGCTATGTGGGCAAAGCAAGCCCTTGCCTGAGTGGCTTGCCCAAGGAGAGCCGCAAGACTCTCTGGGGGGACAAAATAGTGTAACCTCTCCAGGGAGATCACAATTCTTGCCAGGCTTTCTGCTGCCAGTATGAAGTAGACCTTCATAAATCTCCCTGACTGGAGACATTCTTCGTTAGGCCAGTCTGCTCACCTTGAAAAGATCTCTCTCTGCTACAGTGTCTGGGACCTGAGTGCTAGGAGCTGTGTTGCTTGTTAACACAGCAATCTTTTCGTGACCCTCCAGTGATGAAGATGGATGTAAAGCCACATAACACACCCCCTCCTTTCCCTCCCCCCCTGCAATCTCACTTTCACTTGTCCTCTAGTAATAATCCAAGATGACTGTTATCCAAAGAGAGAGCCAGGCTCTGCTAACACAAACGGTGCCATATCCTTAGGGGCGTGACCTTTTAGCTCTACTAGCAAAATGCATTAGTGACAAAAATTAAACTTGAGCAATAACAGAGTAGTACCCATGTAATCTATGTCCACATCATAACTTGCTCCCCTCAAAACCTCTCAAGAGCTGACATATCACTTATTGACTTATTGGTGATTGTTATTAAATCCCAGTTTTTATTAACCTGTGGAAATTTCCCTGTTGATATCCCTGCATCTCTGCTGATGAATGGAGGGCAAACAGTCTCAGGTGTTGCCTCCCCAGCCTGGCTGCTGCTGCCAGACTCTGCTCCGTGGTGTAGGAAGGCATGAGTTAAAGAGTTCACACACATGCTTCCAAAGTCACCATGGGAAAAGCATGGTTTTCCTGGTGCCTTATGGCCAGCTGCTGGTTAAGGGTGACCTGCTGAACCACCTGTGGTTTTACATCTCCAGTACCCTCTCGTGGTCACTTATTTCATATACTACTGTGTGGCGTCACTTGTTTTCTGTTTTGTTCTTACTTTATACCATGACATGGGGGTGAAATAGCTGCAGGTGGAACACAGCATCTTTAACTTTGAAGCTTGCAGTTGCTGTCCCTGTTAGGCAGCTTCCTCGTGGCATATACAAGTACACTTTCACTTCTAGGGAAGCATGAGCTCTTGCTGGTTTGGCCGTGACACAGAATTGTGGGCTAACACCAGTAGGCAGCTGGGCACCGTACAGCTGCTCATCCACATTCCCCACCCCCAGAATAGAAAAGAAAGAACAAACACAAGAAAACTTGAGGGTTGATAATTTTATAAGCAAAGGAGAAGTGGAAGCAAGAAAACAATAAACAAGTGATGAAAGGCAATCACTCACCATCTCCCACAGGTAGAGTGATGCCCAGCCTGTTCCTGAGCAAAAGACAGCTAACCTACCTAAACTGTGCTCCCCTCCGTTGTCTTGCTGAGCATGCTGTTATTTGGCATTGAGTATCTCTTTGGACAGTTTGGGTCATCTGTCTGGCTGTGTCCCCTCCCAACCTTTTGTGCACCACCAATCTGGTTGGGCTGTCTGAGAAACAGAGGTGGCCTTGATGTTGTACAAACACTGCCCCTAATAGCTAAAACATTAGTGCGTTATCAGCATTGTTTTGGTCACAGATCTAAAACACAGCACCATACAGCTGCCATGAAGAGAATTAACTCCATCCCAGCCAGACCTAGTACACAGAGATGGAGGGAAACCACACTGACGATACGATACAAAGCGGAGAGAAAAAAACATCATGAATGACAGTGTATCAGAAACATACATACTTCAAACTAAAAAAGTAATGTAAGTATTGATTATAAACCTGAAGCTTTTACAATATATGCTACTGTATAAATTCTGTAATCTCAGAAATTCTGCTGGGCAAGTGTATCTATGTTAGATTTGCAGGAATTTATGAGCTGAGATGCTTTCCAGTTTAAGATCACCTGGCTACCTAGCAACGTAGCATTGATGCTGAATGTTGTTCCTGTGAAATAAGTGGGAAAACCTTTTAACGAGCTCATTTTCTTGTGCCATCTTGATAAAAAGTCTATAAATGGAAAATAGGATTTAAAATATAATGGCCTAGACATTGTGATATCAGATCTCAGTGTTTTGAAGTCACTGAAATGTTCAACAAATATTGTCATGATGAAAATGATGCAAAATGAAACAACAGGAGAGCTGAGGTTGATTCACTTACATGCATTCAAAAAGCATGTATAAATTGTCATTTTATCGTAAAAATTCAATGAAAGGTGTTTACTGTAACATCACAACTTTTCTTTGCAGCAAAATCCTTGGCTATCTTCAGAACTATAGCACTATTTGTACAAGTCCAAGGTCTGTGCCTCTATGGATACAAAGCCCAACTGACTCAGGCTGGGAAAACACAATACTTAGCATACACAGCCAGGGGAAATGTCTCATGGGCAAGGGGCCCCTTGCAGGTAGCCCAGGATTTTGCAAACACACAGGCATACAACAACAGTTGATTCTGAGTGTGAACATTTAAGCACTACATGTAAAGTTATAAACCCATATGCTGACGTCTTGTGAAAAGAAGCTTGAATTATTAACCCTACTTTATTTGTAAGACCTCTCCAACTTTTTGTTGGTTGCTTTTGGATTTTTTTCCCCATTTCTTATCTCATTTAGTCATTTGCAATGACTATCATTTAACACCAGACATATTAGAGAAGCAGCATATTGGATGGATTCCATTTATACAGCTCGCTCCGTTCCGTTTTGGACTGCTTAAATCTGTAGGACAGAGCATAATGGGAATGTTACTTCCCCATGAAGAAAGAAACTCTCCCTCAAAAATTATATAAAATATTTGCAAGGGTTATACATGAAAGGCTGCTTTGTCAAAATGGAGATCTTCCTTATTAACATGAAAATCTAGATGGACTTCAGGAATGTATTCAAATGTTGCTTGTTCTTTCCACTCAGCTTTATCCCAAAATCAGCATCTAAGCCAGTTAAAAACAGTTCAGCCCACATGCTACTCTCTGCTGCGAGAAGGTTTCAGAAACTGTATCTTAGAGTTTTATTTAGTTCCTATCACTGTGGTAACAAAGGACCGCACAAAATTAAGTACCACAAAATCAAAACTGAGTACTCTCCTTCACTACTAGCTTGCAATACATTTGGTCTTCACAGAGTCAGTGCAAATCAGTGCTCCAGATCTCTCAGCCCAGTTCTTTCTTACAATGCAGTAGCAGCATGGGCTGTGGTTGCTGTTTAGGGGCTTTATATAGTGATAATGGGCCTTACACAAGTGATATCCATGCAGGTAATGCAGGTATGGTCTCTGTTGCAAAAGCATTGCAGTCAACATTTACAATGGAGGACTGTCACAGTAGATGTGATAGTTGGCGAGTGGTAGTACCCATCTCCTGCAAAACGAGTCAGAAGCGCAAGGCACAGCAAACTGGCCACTCTGGAGTACATTTCCCAGGAAAGATGAGGTTTTGAGGAAGATGGAGAGGCTTTGTGCTTGTTTAAAGCCCTGCTTCCAGGAGTTAAGGAGAAAGTATAGACTTTCTAAGGAAAATTCAGCTGAAGAGGAGCTGGTAACTAATTAGAGGCAGGGGCTGGTGCCACAGCAGAACTTAAGAAGTGCACGGATTTAAGTAATTAAGAGTTTTAAATGGAAAGGCAGGGGTGTTTAATGCAGCAGAAGATGGAGAAGCAACAGAAAGAAACAAAAGTAGGAAAGGAATACTGAGGTTGATAAGCTGGAAACATGACCTATAAAACAGGTTTCAGAAGCAGGATAAAGAACCTTTGTCAAAACTGAAGGCTAGAAGTTTGTGGCAGCCAGCCTGTGAGATGAAGAGGGGTTTAGCTGCATGGAGGAAGAGGAAAAGCCACACTGGACAAGAAGGAGCTGCCAGATTTAAAGAGCCTGGACCTCTGCGAAAACAGGATACGACAATTCCCTCAGTATTTTTAAAAATAATACATGGAGTAAACACTAGAAAATGGGCCGTCCTGTGAAATTAGGAGGAAAAAAGCCCAGGTTACTGTATTAAATTTGTGATGGACACCAGGCATACCAACTGATTATGGTGCTCGTGACAGTCTCGTCAAGACAGTGCTGTGAAAACCCGAGGTGGCTGACCTATATGCCAAGTGAAAACACAAGTTATTTTAAGGAAGTGTTTCTCTTAGACACTAGCAAGAAACAAGTCACAGCAGAGAGCATCTGCATTAGATTTAATGGTGTCTTAGTTGGTTTCACTCCTGGTAGCCTGTGCTATCCAGAGTCCATTTCATCTGTTGCCTGAGCACTGCTGACCAGTACTGCACAGCAACAGTCCCCACTGGGATCCTGCTGCCTCTTGGAAGAATCTTTTAAAACATACAGCTCTCCATAGGTGATGACAGGAGAGGGTTCTGAACAAACATTGATGAGATGTGCTGGGTGGAGGGAGTGCTCTCAAAGGGCCGAGCAGTCTGTTAAAAACATGTACTTTTGAGGTACTAGAGCTGGAGGCAGGAGGCAAGTCAGAGAGGGGTGGGTGAGAAGACGACCTGAAGAGGAAGGCAGTGGACTGGGACCATTGGGCTGGACATGCAAAAGGAATTAACAGGGAAGCAGGTCAAGATCTGAGCAGAAGGAAGTCAGTCTGGCATAGGGAGGTAGACCTGTGAGTCATGACTGCAAAGCTGCTAGCCAGAACTGCACGGCAGCTTCAGAATTTGATACTAAGTCATCCTAGTACCTCACTGGCCTATCAATCAAATTAATTGTTGTTGTTGGTCTATCTGTAAAAATTTACAAGATATGTCTGCTTACATGAATAATGAATTTATCCCCCCAACACATGCAATATTACAACTTTTTTCAAAGTTTATAACTTTTGATTATTCATCTTACTGAGAATGTAAAGATCAAATTTTAAAACCACAGATTTCAAGCCTAGAATACATTCATGTCAGGTAACCTCAAGCTTGAAATTAAGTACCTAAACTCTTTTATCTAATTGATGAAAATAAGTAGGCAATTCAGGACTAATTCCCATTTTTGTTTCTGAGTTTATGTAAGAAAAACCCACCAGTCGCAAGGTACTCTAGCAGGACTTCATTTACTTGTAGAGAATTTTCCAGAATTCATATTTAATGTTTCTCCTTTATAAAGAGACATCTAATTAAAACTTGATAAAATGGACAGGACTTCTGGTATTATTCAGTTTAATACAGTAAGAGTTTAGAAAGTAAGTAATCCCACAGTACTTGATGAAGTATTGACAATATTTCTGAAATTCCTCTTGCAGTTATGGTCATCCAGAATGGATGTATCTTTTTTTTTTTTTTTTTTAAAGATTTGTAAAAAGGGATGCACAATATAAGTAAGCGTGTATACTCAGGAAAAAATGTCCCTGAGGAGCAATTCACAAGACAAATTTCCTGCAAGGTAATTTCTTCTAGTGAAAGCTTGATTTGACAGGGCCCCTACTAAGAAAAATGTCTTGGAGAAAAAAAGTTTGTGTTACACAATCCTAAGGAAAGCCCCTGATAATTCCAGCTTCCTAAGGTCACAAAACAAGGCTCTCATAATTGCATGCCGTGCTCCAAGTATCCCAAAGGAGGTGACACTAAGTCCTCGTTCCTCCACCCCAATTAAATGAAACAAAATCTCTATTGCCTTAGACCCACCTTTTCACCCAGCTCCTCTGCTTCATAGACAGCTACTTTGCCATAGAAGAACCTTATATTTTATGAAAATTTAACACTATTTCTCAATCGCTAATGAGAACAAGAAGAGGAAACATGGAAAGCCAGTAAATCAGAATAACCCGTGTCCTCAGAAAAAGCTCCTTAGTACTAAAGCAACAGCAAAGAAAAAAGACTAACAAGCGGAAGAGAAGGGAGTATATTGTGGGCATTCTTTGAGATAAAATGGATTAGGAAGCAACAGACATAGATCTTCAAAGAACAGGAAAGTATTCTTAGCTGCAAACAGTCACCTGCATCTGAGTGAAGAAAAGAACTCCTCAGCAGTGATATACACCTCTTAGGTAACACCTTATTTATTTACTCTATAGCAGAGATACTTCTGGTTGTTTGTTCTGGACTCTCAAAGCAGCAGCGCTGCAGTGCCCAACCATCACTACAAGCCAGACTCTTCTCCAGTGTGCTCTGAGGCACAGCAACCATGCAGACCTGCTGCTCTCAGGGTTCATTGGGTTCTGCTGCTCCAGATATTGTACAGGAACGGACATTTTCTCTCATTTAACCAAGTTCAGTTTTGGGTGGTGGTGTCTAAATGTGCCTTTTTTTATTGTTTACTGGAAACTGGATGATTCCACCGCATAGCTATTTTTTTTTCATCTTTTTCACTGAAGAGTAGAGGTTGGCCTTGGAAAGTGATAGCCAGTGACCTAGCAGGGCTTTCTGTGGTGCAGTGTTGTCCAAAGATTATCTAACTTTTCAAACAGAGAATTCAGCTGTTGCGACTGATGGCCTGTGTTTGATGTCAACAAGAATGTTGGTCCCAGTAATGACAAACAGCTCAGGCTGCATCTAGCCACCTGTCCAGCTGAGCAGCTTTCATATTAAGTAAATGAGCACAGTTTTGTATCACAGATCTTCCAAAAATAACTTGAAGACTTGCTTTACTGTGTTCCAAATGAATTAAAAAGATACCCAGTAATTTGTTTCTTGCTGCAAGTCCCAATTCCCAAGTTATGCTCCTTGAAGCTTTAGTGTGCTCCTTCATTAAGTATATTTTTGTCTGTCTTAATTTGGCTGAAGTCATGTATCTGTATTTTAGAATAAGAGTTCATCAGCTGATGCAACTAGGAGACAAAAGGAAAAAATTAAGATCTCTTAAATCTGTTTGGTGTACTGAAAAGAACGTCAGGAAGGAAATTTGTTGTGAAAGTCATAGGCTTATGGCTCCTTTTATTCGCTTCCCGTCCTAATCTAACGATGTATTCTTTCAAATTACAGTTCCCTCATGATACTAATTTAAGAAAAGTAATAATCAATGCAATGATTACAACCAACACTGTAGAACAATTCCATCACAGGCAGGATCCAAGTCCATCGTAGAACTGTCTGATCACCAGGTTGGGTGGTGTGTAGCCCATGGGCATTAACCTCCTCTGACTGATGTGTGTATGTAAGTGTATTCGCAGCGTTTACACGTTCATGTTTTCCAAAGTTCAAAAATCTTCTCTTTTGAAAGAAAAAACTTTCCTCGTGAATTAAAACTAAACCGGCACCTTGTTTTTCTCCGAGCGGCCTAGCTCCTGGGCAGTTCGGCCAGGCCCTGCCGCTGCCCCGCCGCCCTGTGCGGCTGCGCCCCGTCCCCCCCGCAGGCTGCACCGAGCCCCTGTGCCCACTCAACCCGCCGCCTGGGGAACCCTGCCCGCTTGAAATTAATACGCATACACCCCCCCAAGTGATTAATTTCAGCCAGTCGAAGGGCCTGCCCCAACGTACCACCTGGCCTTGTCCTCTGCCGCGGCTGACGCAGGGGAGAGGGAGAGGAAGGCCCAGCCAGGACATGTTGGTTACTAATGGGCATGCTAATAAACCTGGAATTGTTTAAGGCAAAACAATGTAGAAAGTGGGAAAAGGAGAACACTGTCTCAAGGTTAATACACAGTAAAACTTACCTTGAAGTGTAGGCAAGCAAAAGGAGCTGAAGGATTTCATCTATTGACCTTCTCCCCCCCTGCCCCCAATAGTTTCTAAATTCTTGATTTATTCTCCGAGGGAGAGGAATCTAGCGTTTCAGTTGCCAAATCCAGCAACACATGTCTGAAAGCATTACTGAATTTTTGTGTTCTTCCCAAGGAAAGCAAAGAGACTTCTATCTTCCCCCATCTAAATCTGACTTATAATACAAAGGATCTAGAAGTATTTTAAATGCCATGTGAATGTGAAAATAAGTGAGAGCCTAAATTCTTGTAATTCTTTGTGTTCTTTTTAATTCCTCTCTGAGAACAAGACTGATAACATACTGTATAGATAACATTTTTAATTTATTCATTATATTCCGATAATTTTTCATATAATTACATTAATAAACTGGGTGTAGTCCTTTGAAGTTCAATTTAGAAAGTACCATGTTATCTGCATGTAATAAACCTCATGTAACTATCCTCCCTCTTCTACTATCATGTCTAGTGACTACTATTAAAAGCTTTTTAAATATTCCTTTGCTCAGTTTAATAGGGATTTTTACAATGTCATTACACATTCTAATTGGGCGATTAGGGGTTTCATGCCACTTACAGAAATACAGAGTGAGTATCTGGAACTATTGGAAGTTATGTAGAAAGAAATGAGCTAAAAGGACAGTAACATTTTTACACACACAGAGAGAGACACACACAGACACACACAGACACAGACAGAGTGATGAAATCCAGAGTTAAGAATTAGGCACGGCTGGCGCAGCGTGCTGCAGCCCAGACCACAGCCTCTGAACTAAGTGCAGCTGGTCTAAAAACCAACCCACTGGAAAAAGGATTCTCCAGATTTCTCTAGAAAGAGGGGTTTATACCATCCCTTACTCTTATTTCCATTGTGAGAGGCAAAACCCCCTTGTGCTAGAGGATTTTCTGCATCCGACCATTTTATTGCCAGTTTTGGATTATCGTCAGTCTGGGCAGCTTTGGCTAACCACCATATTCTAGATTTGATGAAGAGACTAGCTCAGCACCGGGATAGCCTTGAATACTCTCCTTTTTCAGTTTTGTGGCCCCATGTTTGAGTCTTAAACACCCTCTTAATATGACTTTTTAAAATATGATTTTCCTCACAGATGGCAATGGTAGTTACAAACCAATTCTGATAACAGGGAAATTGGAAATGAGGTTGGATCCTGATTACCTCAGAATAATTTGGCGATATGGGATGTATTTCCTCCTTAGAAGCTGTAGTCCATCTGAACCTACTGACTCAAATTCATCATATTAACCTACACCCCATTTTAACCTTCTGTGAATCAACTTAATTTCAATGACAGAGCTGAGCACTGAAATGAAGTGTGTTTCAGCAGAAGCAGGAGCTAATCACAGCATACGGCTAGTTATGACTTTAGTACCCCAGGATAGATGTTTAGTCTCTTTCTTTTAAAAAATATCTTTGTAAATGTTTTTATTCTGTGCTATTCAGGTATGAAGCTCCCACTACCATATGTGTAACAGCACATTAGGAAGTAAGAAATTAGTCCTGCTAGGGGATTTCTGAAAGTGCCTCCAATGCTATTAATGACTAAGGAGAAAAGTGCAAAGTGAAACTAAAATCTGTGGAAAGAGTGAGACATTTATTTTGATTACAGTGTCTGCTAGACTCCTTTGCCACCACGCTTGTGAGGCTACTTGCACACATTAGCTCTTTTGGCCTCAGTCTCCATCAGCTCAGCTCCTACATGCTCAGTGGTTTCCAGCATGGTCTCTGCAGTTGGCCTCACTGCTGAGCCTTCTGGTCACACACTCTTTGTATTTTAACCCTCCACAAAAATGGGACCTCTGATGTCAAACTACATAGGACCAGTGCTGACTTCCAGTTATTTAAAAGCAATGCTTCAGCCTCACTAGGTGCTTTAGAAACACATACCAGAAGCAGTGTTTACTGGACATATAATCACTCTTTTACACGAGGTAGTTCTGAACTGGATTTCTACACACTTCTCTGCATCTTTTCTCACCAATTGCTCATAAACACAGTTGATGAAACCAAATAAACTCACACAATTTGCACAGCCTAGATAGATTACTATGAACCTTAAGCCCATAAACAATATGGGGGGGGGGGGGGAAGTAAGCTGCATATCATGAGGCAAGCTGCATGCCATGTTATATATGAAAAGAGTGCAGAAATATGCATGGCTTAGTCTTAAAAGAGGTCTCTCATCTCTGCGACATTCAGCTGTGAAACACCACGGAAAAGCAGAAGAGATGGAAAGTCACAACCTGTAGAAACTAGTGGCATATATATAAACAGAGATTAAATTCTTTAACATACATGTCAGAAAATTCCAGTTCAGCACAACTGAAAGGATTAGTTAAGTCTTAGCAAGTAAAAGCTGAAAAGATATCACAGTACATCATGACAGGGAAGATTTCTCAAGATCTGAAGCAAAATTCCAGAATACATGGGAGATAAGAGGTCCTTGCAGCAGCAGGAAGGACTTCAAATCTCTTAAGCAAGCAAGCAAATCAAGAGCTGACTGGCCTCTTCAGGGATCTGCTTGGTAGAGTACCATGGGATAAAGCCCTGGAGGGAAGAGGGGCCCAAGAAAGCTGGTTAATATTCAAGGATCACCTCCTCCACGCTCAGGAGCGAGGCATCCCAACAAAGACAAAGTCAGGCAAAAATGCCAGGAGGCCTGCATGGATGACCAAGTTGCTCCTGGACAAGGCCAGACACAAAAAGGAAGCCTACAGAGGGTGGCAGCAAGGACAGGGAGCCTGGGAGGAATACAGAGAAACTGTCCGAGCCACCAGGGATCAGGTTAGGAGAGCTAAAGCCCTGACAGAATTAAATCTGGCCAGGGACATCAGTGGCTTCAGAGAGGAATAGGAAGCAGCCTTAAAATGCCAGACATTGTCTCCTGTGTCAGATCAAAGGTCCCTCTGGCCAGTAGTCCCCTTGCCTGCTGATATTTAGGAGGCCAACACTGCCATGCTGACATTTGGATTTTTGTAAAAACTTCCCTCAGACATCACCTTTGAGGGAAAGCTTAGCGACATAACTGAGACAATGAAGTCTAAAGCTCAGAAAGAAGTTGTCCCTCCTAATCCGCAGCATCTGATCTCCACTGGTGAATACTGAAGGATGGAAATACTTTTCCAGATCACAAGCTCTGGCAGGATCCCACTCTGCACATGGTATTGTACCTGTGTGGAGCCATGAGTGAGCTGTCTCTTCACCAGCTTGCCCAGAAAGGCAAGCACGATAAAATGGTGCCATGCAGACACCCCTGTGCTTGCTCTTGTTTTGTAACTGCAATGAAAAAAGCGTAACTGTACCAGCAACCTGTGTCCCAAAAATGAGCTGAGGCAGAGGGAAGCCTTTGTCCTGCTGGCTCTGGCCATGTTCAAATAAAGCATCAAAGCACTTCACTGGTCTGTTGCAAATGTCAGCTCTGCCACAAAACATGCTTTTTGAAATAAGCTACCCAGCGCCTGTAAAGAAAATTAATTAGAATTTAGTGGCAAAAGGAATGGCTTTTTAGGGAGAAAATGCAAACGCTACAGCGTATTCCTCTCCTACCATCCCTGATCCACAATTTTATTACCAATGTCATGGAGTTCACGAAGCCCTTTTAGTATCTCTTTCACTAAAGATGACTATCTGTCCAGGAGTTTGTATAGTTCATTTTTGAACCTTCTGATACTCGCTGTCTCCATAGCCCTGCAGCAGCTAACTCCAGAAGGACTTTACCTGTTTTAAACTGATCTCCTACTAGTTTCATTGAGTGTGTCCTAATTCTGGTAATGTGGGATTACAGTTCTGTGCTTACCTTTTCCACTGCCTTATTTCTGTAAACCTCAGTCATCTCTCTCCTCTCACCCTCTCTCCCTCAGGTCTGAATTGCTCCAGCCCTTTAGGCTCTCCTCACAAAGCGAAAAGTTTAATGTAGCAACTGACACCCTTTATCACCTTCCTGACACTCAGTATTCTGTTAGGGGTTCTTTTGGCCGCCATATGATTTCAGAGAATTGTCAGCAACAACTCTCAGATCCTTCTCCTGAGCTGCAGGTGCCAGTTCCAAGTTCAGTGTCACACAGGCATGGCATTTTTACTCAGCTACTTTACTTCACATTTGTCTATACTGAGGCTCATCTGCCCACCTACTCCATTTTGCGAGGTCTTGCCACAGACTTCTCCACAACTGGTCCTGCATTATTGTCAACAGACCTGGAAATCTCATTGCAGACCCTCTCCTCTAGGTCACCACCATGCTGAGTCCTAGCACCTATGCCTGGAACACCCTAAGGCTCATCTTTTCCATTCTGAAAAATTATTTGCTCTCCATCCTTTAACAAGCTTTCAGACAAATTTAGTTCTTCAGTAGTATCTGGTGTACAATACTGACAAAGACTTTTTGAAAATCCAGCTGTATCATACTCAATACATAAATTTTATGTGTGCTCACCAGCACCTTCCTAGAACCCAGGAGATCAGGGAGGCAGGATTTCCCCTTGCAGATGCTGCACTGATTCTTTTCCACACCAATCTCAATTGTCCAGTGCTTAACTGATCTGAATTCACTCTGTAGTGATCGAGATTAGTGGAACTTCAAGAACATACAGGAAGAAGATTGCAGCATTAAAGAAAACTTTGGTACTTCTGTAATACAATAGGCAAAATTGTCACCTTGGAGATTACCACCTTGAAAAGCTGCAAACCCTGTTTTGCCAGGGCTGAGGACTTAAGAGGTCATCTCGTTGTAAGAAGTGCCAAGTTCGTAAAAAGGAAAAAGAAGTAATGAAAAGAAGTAATGGGAGCTTGAAGGACTCTCCTTGAGGGCAACAGTGGTATGCGTGTGTGATGCCTGAATTGATGCATGGGAAATTAGTAACTAGGGCTGGTCTGAGAACACCAAGTGCCTGATTCTATTTCAAGCCAGGTGACAAGTAGGGGTATAAGGAAGGTTGCCCTTGAGATGCAGGTCAGAGACATAGTGAGCTCAGGAACTGTGACAGAAACTGCTATGAAAAAACACCTCAACTTGGGGTAATTAAACATTTCCTAATCCTTTTTGCTGTGCTGCTACTCGACAGCTATTTGCACAGACTGTACTGAAGGTCAAGGTTAAAAAAAAAAAAGAAACCCCCCTCATCTCTGGACCAACTGCAAATAACTTTTTATCTTTGTCCTGCATCTTACTTCATCATGTTAATATACAAACAGATTCAAGCTTACATGGTTCTCAAAGTGACTTTGCTTACTCTATTACCCATTTATCTGCCACACAAGCACTTGACTCACAGTGACAGCTCAAAAGCTCTGCCCTCTATTACTTTTTCTTGTTTAGAAGCAATTGCTGTATCAGCAAGAGAAAAGTCACTCCATTTGATTAATAATACATACTGATGGTCGAGACATTCAGTCAGAAGGCTGATAAACTTGCTAAATTGCTGAAATCCACTGGCACTTTTCTCTAGGTCGAGACTTACCTTCTGCCCGCCCTTCCTGCTTTGTGGAAGCTCAGGTAAGACACCACTACATAGTTTCTCTGTAAACTGTGCAAGATAGGTCCGGAAAGTTTGTGGGTTTCAGCCTGACTTCCTACAAACATTTAGCCTGGCTATTGATAGAGCAAGTGAATCAACCTGGGAATGTCTGCTATAGCAATACAATGTAGCTGCCTGTTTTGATTTCTATAAGATGACAGGACAGAACAAAATACAAAAGCAAATCTCATCAAAGACATGCAAAAGAAAACACCTTTCCCTGACCACTGCTCTATGGTTTCCCCACTACCTATTCCCTTTTTGCCTCCCTTCACAACTTTTCCCATTCGTGGATGGTTTAGTTCATTCACTGTTTGCACATTGCCCAGCCTTCACCACTTCACCATAGCTTAAAGCAGCCACAAAGAGCCAGAGTGGAACAAAGAATTTTGTTCTCCTATCTGACATTTAACATCAGTTGTAGGAACTCAGCATTAGAAAAGAAAGCAGAAACTGTTTTTTTGATAACTACAGTGTGTTGTTAAGGACAAATGCACTTGAACTCGCACATAACCAGAGATACATGACAAGAAGACCTAAACATGAAGATGACATGGAGTTGACAAGATACAGCTCTGGGCTTGAGAGCCAATGCATGCTTTTAAACATTGAACCAATTGATACTCCCAAGCCAAATCCAAAGCCTTAATGATGCCACAAGAAGACTAAATGTGTTTGCTCAGCCAGAGATAGAGCACAAACCATGTGAAGCCATTAAAATAAATGAAGGATCTATAGGTTTTGGACTTGGCTTGAAGGCACCAGAATCGTGACCCTTTCTTTTAAGTTTTGGGTGAAGCAGCATTTGGGGAATGGTCTCAGCAAATTCTGTCAAGAGTCACCACGCAGAAACCCAGCTTTAGGAATATTCAGAAATGATGATACTTCAGTCACAAAATGCTCTTACCTACTTTGTCAAGCACTCCCTCCTCTCTGTCCTCCAAGCGGCTGTTCTAGGACCAGGCCAACAGAACAGATAAATCAGTCAATCAGCAACAGACTGGGCCCTCCTGTCTTTGGAAAGATGAGAGCACAGGTGAGCCTTGAAAAGCCTCCACTCCCATCACCTCCCTGATTCACATTTCGAAGCACAGGGCAGCCAGAGATGCTGCCCAATTAGAGCCCCAAAACCAAAGGTGAGCAAGCCCAGATGGGCAGGAACCAGGGGCACAGCCACAGGCAACTGCTGCCAGCTTCACCATCCCCCCCAGGCTGCTGACTTCCCCACTCCTGCCCTGAACATCTCCCCATCATTACCCCTCAAAGTGTCTTTTTTGCCTTTACTGTGTTGCTGTTTGGCCCCCGGCACTCGGGAGGAGGGGAAGAAGAGCATGCTAGCTGATTCTCTCCCATTTCTTTCTGGACCAACTAAAAATCTACAGAACTGCATGTTCAGCCACTCCTCAGGCACGTACTTAGTGTAATAAGAAACTACAGTTTGGCACACTGATTTTTTTAAAGGATAGAAGATAAAACTATGTATGGGAGTCTGAAACAAATACTGTAAGAAAAAAACCCACCACCAAATAAACAGAAAATTGACTTTTTCAGACTTACTTCTATATGCCTATTTAATACTCAAATAACAATCAGGCAAGACATGGTGCAGACAACTTAATGGACTCATCAAATGCAAGATTTGAGAATTGGCAAAAGGTATGTTCCTGTATTAAGTTATAACAGTATGCTTCAACCTACTAAAATTCTCTTTACATAAATAAATTACACTTAGCAACATTACTCTTAAAGCTGACCCACTTGAGTTTTCAGTACTGGAAATTCTGTTCTGTGCAAAGATAAAACACACATTTTAACTTCTTCATTTATGAGATTGCTCTTCTTTTCTGATAGTAGTACCTTCAATACTAAAATCAACAAGCAAACTTCACATAAAGACAGGAGAGACTAGAGTGTGAATGTAAGGGAGGTCTGAGATGATTAGCAGAGATATTATAGCTCTATATAATATAGATATTATAGTTAAGAGATATTATGGCTCTCCAGCTTAGGTTATGCTGGTTCCCTACTTTCATTTGGTTTATTTGTTCTATCCCTTCTATCTCTTTTGTTGAAAAAGTGTGCAGGAGGGGCAGCTCCTACTGAAAACGATAAATGCTTTAGTCTGCACATCTGAAAAATAAAGATACAATGTCACCTCTTTCTACAGCTGTTTTTCCAATTACCTGTAGCTACACTGAAGCACAAAGACCAGCAACCTTTCCTTTTTTTTTGATAAGCCAACTCCAGCGTTTCTATAAAAATAAGAAATTCTGACACATAGGAAAGCAAAGAAGCCTGCAATTAATGTATGGAAATAAGGATATTTTCCATTCAATTAATTGCTCCAATGAACACAGCAAAGAAAGGTTAAATAATTTGAAGTCTGAATATTGTTTAGGGATTTTTGCATTTTCCATTAAGCTTTAAGGCTCCTGTCCACAGTAGTCTCATTAAACTAGCAGTTTCATCTTTAACTGTGTAAGCAAAATTACATATTATTAGATGTCTACCTTGACTTTTTGCATAAATTACAGCCTACACCATGAAGTTAGTGGTTAGTATATGGGAAGTCTGGTTAAGATAAATTTGACCATAGTTGTTACCTTTTGATGCCCACAACTGTGGCTTAGTAATGACAAGTTAACAAGATGCACAAGATTGCATGGATTTCACTCAACCTTCTCTTTAAATGCAGCACCCATTCCATATTCCCAAAATATTTTGGTTCCCCAAGTACTTCACCAGCTTTGAAATTGTAAGAAAGGTTATCCCTCCTCCCCCTTTTGTTAGAATACATGACAGCCCTTCAAATTCTGTAACAGTTGCTGAAGAAAAACGCTTTTCTATCAAGTCAGGGATGTCACCACTTGGGTTGTGAGACAGCAGGCAGACCTTCATCGTCTCTGCAAAAGTTACCTCCAGGGAACACCATCAGCGTGTTTTATTTCTACACTATCAACCCACTCTTATCACAGACCATCACTCCTCAAAGACAGCCATTTGAAAAATACTTCAGACTTGACAATAGCTGACAGATGAAGAAATACATGAAATTAAATGCAGTGCCAAATAATAAAGTGCTAAATAAGAGTCAAGAAAAAAAGAAAAAAGGAAAGCTGGACCATTTTTTATTAACAGGAATTACAACACAGACTCAGGAACTAGGAAATATGTTTTAATACAGATTTCTGAGAAACTGTATAGATAAACTTTAAAGAGGTAAAAATACTGAAAGAATGGAAGCGAACACTGTACCAGAGAACAGTTCTCTGGCACTGGAACGAACTGCAATTCACCTCATCACACCTACGAGCTGTAAAGATTTTATTCTGCGAGAAAAACAGCAGAAGCAAAAATGCACCCTTTCTGTTCTCCCAAACTCATACTTGATCCCTTCTTTTAAACCAAATCAATTTAAAATTGTATGGAGCAACAGACACAGAACAAAATTAAATGTTTATTTTAGAAACACTGATAAAAACATGAACATCTTCAATACTGTACATGTGTTTAATGGACAACATACAGCAAGGGAGGTTACTTAAAGTATACAGAATAAATGGGAACTTTTATTACACTGGGGGTGGAAGAATAACTCTTTGCTTGTTGCATCATATTGGTAAGCTATTAAGAACACTCAGTGAAAAGACAAGAAATAAATCTTGTTATGGAAATACCAAAAGAACAAGAAAAGGTTAAAAAATACTGCATTCTTTATGGTACTGGTCTGGAGGTAACTTCCTCCATAGCAGCCCATAATAGTACTGCGCTTTGGATTTGTAGCTAGAACAGTGCTGATAACACACCAGTGCTTTGGCTTTTGCTGACCATTGCTTGTGGAGCATCAAGGTTTCATTTTTCCCACTCTTCCCACTCCAGCAAGCAGGCCAGGGCAGGCAAGAAGCCAAGAGGGGACACAGTTGGGACAGCTGGCCAGAACTGACCAAAGGGATATTCCAAGCTGTACAACAGCACGCTCAGCAACAAAAACTGAGGGGAGGGTAGAAGTCTACTTCTGGGAGGTGGTTGATTGCATGACTTGTTCCCCCGACCCTCCTTTTCCCTCATTTATTAAACTGTCTTTAAACTTGACTCATGAGTTTTCTTGCTTTTGCTGTTCCCATTCTCTCCCTCATCCCACTGTAGGGAGGCAGGGTACAAGCAGCTAGGGTCAACATTGGTGAACTTGGCATTTTTTTTTTTTTTTTCTTTTTCCATTAAGCTTACATAGGAAGTGTTCACAGTCAGATGTACCTAAACTTAAGAAACATCAGTCTATGCTTATTTCAAGCATGAACTCCTTCCAGTTTTGCTAACTGAAGTAATTTCTTTTCCACATCAGTGATATATCCAAAGTACATACCCATATATTTCCACAACCGAGTTCTAATATTCAAAGTTAAATACACTACCCTCTCTCAATCCTCAGACATGACACTCTTGAAGACCTTTCTTTTACCCAGAGGGGAAAAATCCTCTCCACCTAGTTCTCACCTTATGGTAGTACGTAAGAATGTGACTGATGTATTTTCTCATCAATACCAACCTCAGGTATTTCTGCTGTGGGAAGTCGTGCTTCCATGTTGCCTTTACAAAAAAACAAAAGATACAGTAAGGAAAAATCTTTATTTAGGAACATGTAAACAACTGTTTTAAGTGGCAGTTAAGACTGAATTCAGACACACGATTGTAACTACTACCATCTACATCAAGTAATGAAATACAGTTTTAAGAGGAGTAAAGACAGTATTTCACATTTAACGTTGCTTTAAAAAATATCAGCAAACATTTCAAAAGCACTTGTAAAAAAATCAGCTCTATATAGGTTGAAGATAGAAACATACATTTCATGAAGTCTTTATCCACACCTAGTTTTACAACCAGGCAAAAAAACCAAAAACCTTTTGGGGAAAAAAAAACCAAAACACC
Organism: Falco naumanni; assembly: GCF_017639655.2. Taxonomy (NCBI): domain Eukaryota; kingdom Metazoa; phylum Chordata; class Aves; order Falconiformes; family Falconidae; genus Falco; species Falco naumanni. Next base: position 38,068,703 of record NC_054057.1, read on the forward strand.
AAGAGAGCCCAAAGGGCAAATGAAAACAAACTATCTTCCACTAGAGCTGGAACTCCAGAATACAGGAAGGTGCTCAGCTTTATTCATTCTCAAATCTGCTGTATGGATTATCAGAATCCTGGAGAAGACCTGTAAAACAGAACAGGACTGCATTTATCATTTTCTTACCAGTACTACATAAAAATCTTGAGTTGTTGACAACCCTACTGTAATAGGTACTCCATATAAGAAAACCAAAAGGCAATTCTTGTCCTATCAAAGTTGCTCTATTACCCAAACTCTCAAGTATAACAATAAATTTAATGTGTTCTTAAGTACTCTTATTTCTCAGACTATAATCACAAACAGGTATTTTGTGCATTAGCAGGAGGAGAACATTTCTCTGTGAAAAATTCCTATGGAAAAGACATTTCTCATTTGTGAGGTATACTCCACAAAATCCATTTGTGAGACAGTTAATTCTACAAAAATCTACGTGTAGAGATTGCTCAGGAAGAACAGATTCAGACTGGCCAGTGCATAAATTCAAGTCACTGTAAGATCATCCTCCTTTTAAAATGTTAGATGCTGCTACTTTGACTTAAGTTCTACTTCAGTTATACACTACCAGCTGTCACATTCAGCCACTTACAGCATTTCTGCAACAGGACAACGATATCCAAGCACAAACGAGTATCACTTCTACATGCACTAAAACCTCCAGGGACCACAAGAAGAGCATCACTTAATTCAGGTTGCAGTATGTTTTCATGAAGTTTTTTAATGACTTTATCAGAATACTGTTACTGAAAGCACTGCAAAGCCATCCAATTATGCTGAGTGTTTGGATATGCCATCCAACCAACATCTTCTGTAAGGATTAGTCATTGAGCAATTGCTGTTCCACACAGCAATTATTTCACCAGATTTCAGCCAGGAAAATGTGCATACTGAAAATAAAGAAGTCCCATAAGAGTCCAGAGGCTGACTTTTGTGAAAGAACAGTAATACTACTGCTACCTGTTCTACCAAGATTTTTGTACTGATGTCTGCAAGCCCAGACTCTTCTCTAGCTCATTTCTTTAGGGCATTGGAGACAGAAGGCACCTAAACCAAACAACCCCAATTCCAAATGTTCAGATTCACAATAGTGGAAGTGTAAGATTACACCTGTCACTGCCCAATCTTACAGAACTCCTCTCAGACCTTTTCATACCATACATACCTTTTCCACGTGCACCTGCACACAGATGTTGACCATTCAGTGTTCTATCTGAAAGTCAAAAGCTAGTGGCATCGAGGGCAAACTATACTATTGCCTACTTCGTTGCAGTTGTTGCACTTCTTTTGAACTGCCAGGTTATTTTAAGATGTCAATCAAGAAGCACAACTGCTTACTGCTGATTATTGTATCAGTAGCTGCAACTACCTACCTACCTGATAGGGAACAGCAAATATTAAGGAATAAATATGAGAAATCCTGTAACTCCTCAAATTTACAAGATTACAAGCAGTCAATTTGTAGAATGTTAAAATCAAAAACCAGCCCTCATATGTAACGGCCCTTACTTGTCGAAGAAGGATTAAGCCAGTCACATTTATAAAGCTTCAGTCCGGTAACATCAAATACAGTTTGTTTACCTGGTATAGTACCTTGCATCAAAAGTACTACCCCTTTCTGTAACTGCTTTTAAAATCTTTTGAACATCTGTGCAATAAGAATATGGTTAAATGACAGCATTGTCAATAATTACCTGTCTACAATGTTTTGAGACCTTGAAATTTTTGCATTTTTAAATTTCTAGAAAGCAGCTACTACTTCTCAAATTTTAATCTTACCTTTCATGTGTTTAAACAAGGATTTTTAGTGTCCATTAGTCTAGCTGACAAGCTATATAAAGCTTATAAAAAAAGCTCTTATCCTTGGCCTATTATTCAATCTTTAGTGCCTTCAGATCACATTCCTGTGTTAATACCCCAACCCAAATACAGAGAAGAAACATTTATTTTATTTCCAGACCACCCCCACCGCCTCCCTTTCTCCAGAGTTAATACTTTGGCAGCTAGATCTATGGATCCTAATGTATCTAGCTACCTGAAAGACAACAGAGTAGTCGAATTTTCAAAAATTTTTGCACTATTCGTGTTTTACCCCTTCCAAATACAAAACATATCTACACAACATTTACAGAAGATTAGCAAGAGTAGTAGAAATTATTTTGATTACATATAAATACATGTAATAAAAATTAGAAGTAACATATTTTTATTACAATTAGCATTGCACAAACTCCCTGCACTCATTAAGTCCCACTTAGAAATCAAGGCGTCAAATGTAAAAAAATTTTCCGGAAGTGACAAAAGGTGGTACTAGATTCCCTGACAAAATTAGCTTAGGTTGCATGCTACTCCCTCTACAGCCTGGCAAGTGCTTATTACGCCTTTCTTACATTTTATCCAAGATACATACCTGATACTTCATAGGTCTGAAAGCAGCACAATAAAACACTGTTCTCTTACCACTTAAACAGCTGAAATCCAATGGAAACTATGCTCTACATCAGTAGTGCCAATTTAAAATTAATCAGATGATGATGTAAGGTTCCCAATAAACTTTTCCTGTACTACTCTGAGGCACAAATATACTTTTATCTGCACCTGCCCCAAAATACTCAGTCAAAAGCCCTTTTAGATAACTAGTCCTCATATTTCACATGAATGTGCCACTTTTACTCATTATTGCAGATGCCATTCCTACTTTAATTTTACTGGATTATATTTAGGACTGAACAGGTATAATTACCCACAATCAGGCATTAGTATGTGTAACTTCAAGTTCTCTGATCTGTTTTATTGTACAATACTGGCACTAAACAGGCATTAAGAATTATGGGTCAATCCAGTGTGAGTATTAGTGGTCATAATTTCAGAAATTGAGCTCCCAGGAAAGAAAGTACTCCAGAAGAAATGGCAAGCCCTCCTTCCAAATGAGGATAACCACAGATTTTACAATATCCAATAGTCCTTGCTCTCAAATCTGCATCCAGTGTCTAAATTTTATCCTCAGCATTCTAAGTACATCATAAGATTATATCAAGTGAGAGGAAGGTGACAGCAGCTCATCACTCGCATCAATTCTTACTGAAGAAGTTGTATCAGGCTCCAGTAAGTGGACAAAAAATAATCCAGACACACATACAAAAAAAGGCACATGACAAAAAAGCTCCTGTCAGCTGCCACAGCTGCTTCTAGCAGCGGCACTCAAAGAGGAGCTGCAAGCCTATGCTAATTGGATACCATGTCTGGTTCAACTACAGCTCATGTGCTGCCTTCAACCAGACATGAGAGCTCTCTCAACTGCTTCCCATTTGACATGAGAGTGACTACCCAACTTGTAATTTACACTTACAGGTTCAGAAAAGCTAGATGATTGTAGCTTCAGGAGTCTTGTTTGCAATAAAGTCCATTATATGTTACTGCTGAACTTCAATATTGACATACTGAACACTTACAAGAAATTTTAACATCTTACTTCTATTTACCTGCATTCTGAGGTTAATATTTGACCTACTCAGCAGTATTTAAGAAACACTAAAAAAAATTTGAAAGGTACAGTGGTCAAGTATCTTTCATCAGCTTGTATGAAGTAATGAGTCCTCCTAATATGTAGGAAATGAAACAACTGTAAGAAATTAATAGCTCTTCCCAGCAGATTCATTTATATTACATACTATGCTAACTATGCAGCTTCTCAAGTAATTTAGATCTGACTCTCATCACATATCAGTACTGCCCAAAAATGGAATTAACAAGTGAAATATTTACAAAAGACTCTATATGCTGCAAAAAACCCTCAACTAGTTTGCTGCATGTCTTCACCCCTCATGACACTTCTCCTTATTTTTAACCCCCAGATTAACAACCCTATTCTTAACAAACTAAACAGCTTTAACTGTATAACGATACAATGTTTCCCTGCTTTGCATTCGGAACACTAAAGAAGGTCAAGACAAAATATCTATCTTGAACAGAAGAAAAACTTACTGTAACAAAATACTGAATATAAAAATCAATGTCTGACATAAAATAAAGGCAATAGGATTACATATCTTTAAATAAGTTGATCACAACCTTTGCAGAACCGAAGCAAGCAGTGTGGAAGTCCAAAACCATGAAAGGCAGTAATTTTGTAAAAATGGAGAGAAAGAATCCTTCCACTAATACCAAGCAAAATCCTGAAATAAATAACAAAGCAGCTTCTTGCTAATGCTATATTGAGCATACAATAGCAGCAAATGCAGCAGCAATTAAATTGTAGTTCCTTTGTATACTACACAAGCTGCGAAGTACTCTGATTTCTACTTTAAAATTTTCTAACAGTCAACATGTAATTTGTGTAATCATATTGCATTCATATATGTGAGCAATTGAAAAATACTATCAAATTGTGCAACAAAGAAACAATTCAAAGTGTGTATTCCTGGTTGTTAAAGCTCTCTATTGCTTCCAATGCTCCCAAAGGACTGTGGCTAGAGTGACACCTGCAATGCATTATAAATGTGTAATTACCATTTAAATGGGGTAAGGAAAGCTGGTGGGTGAAATGGGAAAAGGCATTCCCTTCAAGCCAACCAAATACTGAAATTTCAGGCATGCTCATCTTAATCTACAGAGTCAGGTTAACAAAATCATTGTCATTCTGCCACTCGTCCATGTCTACTTAACTGAGAATCCTCTCTGCAGTGCATAAGAGCAAAATAATCTAGTTTCTCTGTAATTATTTGCAGCAGTTTATTAGATTATGCTTAATATGCTAACATACGTATTTACTAGACAGTGAGAAATGATGACAGATAATCCAAGGCTAAAGCAAGATTTAATCTATTATGTCCCACTGAATTATTTTGACTATCATTGTCTGCATGTTATCAGAATATGTTACATACATCAGCAATAGTATTTGGGGATTTCAGAATTTATATATATTGTCCTTCACTTTTCCTCACTTAGGTACATCCTTTCAGGATGTGCCAACTATTCATGTAGGAGTTTTGGACAGAAATGAATTCTGAGAATCCAGGCCTCAAATAAATATATCTGATTATATAAATTATTATTGTATATGCAATAAAGCAAACCTGTCAACAAGTAAATTTTATATAGAACTTTGCTATTGAAATTTAAGGTTTATAGTTGAATTACAATCTTTTGCAGGTAAACTGCATTGCAAAACATAACTGCAGGAAGAAATTAATATGCCTGACTCTTTGTAAGGTACATTGTCCATTAACACAATGAATGTATGAACCTGTTTCCAAGTCACTGATAGACTAACAAGCTTCAAGAAGGCAAAAATGACACCAGCTCTCATGTCATAGTATAGCTACAAGCAAGATTTGTTGAATTTGGTGTAGGTATTCCAGAGGCACAGACTTGTACAGTTTACTCTTCAAGGAACTCAAGTACTTCAACAAAGCATTCTGCTAAGATCTGAAAGTTAAGCACTGAAGACAGAATTGTCTTCACTAAAACACAGGGCCATCCAGAAACAAGTGAACTAGTTTCACAAGCAGAATGTAACTGCACACAGCCTTTTGGAACTCCACTTAACCCCAACACAGTGCTTTGGTAAATTAACTGCTATACCGAATTCAGGACCTTGTTCGCTCCTTAGCTGCACTGCCTCAAGGACATCCAAAGTTCTATCTGTATCTGTACAGAGCGCTACCTATTGTTTTGGAGACATAGCCATTTTCTGAAGTTCTTCACCAGATCTATCCCAATGATTGAGACTTGTTGATATTAACCCTACAGTCTCCTCTAAGGAGGAACAAACTCAACTAGTGTGTGGTGTTTTGTGTTGTTCTTTGGATTTCGCTTGGTTTTTTAAAGTCTGGACTACTGTTGTCAACCACCCAAACCTCTCAAAACGGAATATACAGGGTCAACTATCCTATACTATAAGCTACCACAGCTCGTGACTGATGTTTAACAAATATCACTTCTAGTTTCTGCAACATTCTTCCTCCTGCAGCTCAAGCTTCACAGTGGTTTTCTTTTCCTCCATTCCAGTAGAGGAGCCTATTTTTGCAGATGTTCCCCAGGCAGAGGATTCCCTGTAGACTGTCTGTATCACTGCTGCATGAGCCAAAGGGCAGGCTGCAGATTCAGGAAGGCATTCCAGACTCTGCCAATCAGTTTAACAAGAGGATGAAAATTAACAGTTTTGAGTGACTGTTCAGACCCCTAGAATCACCTTCTCTGACATTAGTGTCATTTGCATAATAGAAAGTGCAGCATAGTTTTAGCATAACTGTCTCTGAATAACACAGTATTACTAACCCTATGAACAAATCAAATGAAAAGCACAAGTACTGACAAGCCTAGATGGTAAGTGCCTCCTATACAACACAGCAGGTCTTGCAATATTCTTCTCCTAGACCACAGCTCCACTTAAAACCAAAGAAAAAACAACAGATTTCATCTGTACATCAGGCTACATCCTCCATCCTTCTTTTTTAAGACAGATTTGAAAAGCTTGCTATTTGCTGATGATCTTCTATCCACTTTTAATAACCACGAGTCTACTAGCCAATTTCAACTAGATTAGTTTATCACATTCAAGAACAAACAAACCAACTCCCCAAAATCAGTACTCTCACTTAAGAAGAAACAGAAATATATTTTAATCAATATATAAGTGCCCACCCCAAGCAAACACCCCATCCCGCATATTTTCTCTCGCCCAGTGTGAGAGTCAGTGCAGGAAGAGAACAGGAGCATGACAGTGACAGGATCAGGTGTTCAGGTGACAGAAGACATGCATCAGTAGGGAACTGCACTTGATTACTTCTGCTGCTCATAAAGCAGCTTGTTTCTGCTGTGAATTTTAATAATAATTAGGAAAAAGGAATCAATTTAGGTACTGAATATCAAAACAAGATTACCACATACCATACTTCTTACGTATTTCATCATGCTTCAGTTTTCTTTCATGTTTCCTGGAACAAATAAAGGTATCAGAATACAAATTACTCTTTTGAGCTGTAAGCAAAATGTAATTACATCTGAGAGAGACAACAGCATTTTTTGAAATTAGTATGAAATGACCTCAAAAAAATGAATTTTCAGTTATACATTTTATCTATATTCACTTTATGTATCTTTAAGATTCCCTATAACTTTTCACTAATCAATAATGTCAAAATAAGATTTATTTGCAAGCATATACAGAAAACACCAGTATTTTCTTTGAAGTAATGCATCCACATATATGTACACATACACACAGAGGTATTCATCTATACATAACAAGCAAAGCACAACATTGGAAGATTCTCTAATGTTTTCCCAGCAAGGAGCATAACTGTAGCATCTAGCTATTAATGCAGTGTGTTTCAGAATCCTAATTCAACATATTACTTCTTTGTTTAATCAGTACAGCAAGTATAAGTGAAAGCTACTGATTTCTAAAATCTAGCATGGTAACCATGCAGAGAATGAAATAAAATAATGTGCTATATGAAAATTGAATGCCTCTATGTCATCTAATTATAAGACAGTTTTCAAGACTATCTAATATTGCCAAACAAATTATTCACGTAAACCAGGTGTCTGATCAGCCAGTTTCTTCTTCCCCTTCCTCCTCTCCCCTTTTCAAAGGTTAAGGGAGGAAAAAAAAAATGAAGGAAGTTTAAACGGAAATCATTCCATCATTCCTCAGATAGTTCTCCTGTATTTCAAAGGGAGCATCTATTTTGCTTTAAAAACAAACAAAAAGTTCCTACACAACTGTTTCACTAAGATGATCCAGGATCTATAGATTTTGATGAAAGGATAAAGTTTAGCAAAACAATGTTCCTCAGAAAAAAACCCAAGTGTTTGTTGCTCCATCAAAATTCAGCCCAGCTAGACAAATTGTGACTTTTACCCAATTCTAATTTGCACATATTCAGCAGAAAGCTGCTAAGCACCGACAGCTTAATTCAGCAAAGATCCCATCTGCCCTATGCATATTCCATCTCCAAACAATTCTACTGCTAATCAGATCCTGTGTGTCCTCAGAAGCAATTATCTGCTTCCTACAGGATAAAGGGCTGAACTGGCCTTTCCCTGCAACTGCACTTCTGGAAAGCATGCAGATAAAAGCATGATTAAAAAAACCCCAAACAAGACAGACTCAAAACCCTCCACTACTATTTCCCCGAGATACCCACCTCCCTTACATTCCCTTCCACTATTAAGCCCAGGCAGCACAGAAAACAAAGCAACCTGGCCAAACTGCAGGAGGAAGAGGAACTGGGGAATCAGAATGATGAATTGGCGTTCATGTAGATGAAGGAAGTCAGGAATGAGAAGCTGGAGAACAGGAAGACAACTAGTCAAGCTTACCTACCGAGGGTAACCTGACCACAGTATTCTTATTTTCTGTGTTGCGCAAGACGACAACATTACATAAGGCAAGGAATCTCAGGAAAAGAATAGAGAGATTCTGCTTAAAGCAGCCTTCTCCTGTATAAAATCAGACCTTATTTCTGTTTAGTTTCCATGTGGTATCATGTGACCTCAAAACAGGTTTTTTAGTGGTGGTACTAATGGCATGTTATTCACCGGTGTGCATGCTCTGTGTGAAATAATGGAGACACACTGCTGCAGTTTCAACTGAAATCTGAGTACTTCAGCAGACAGTCTGAATCTGCCCTGAACACAGAAAGCACTAAATATCTGCAAAAGAAGGGCAAGGAGGGGGTGGGGGGGGGTGGGAAATTAGGCTGTGTAGGCTTTAAAATATTAGCAACACTTTAGGATAGTTCCCTAGGCTATTCAAAACAAAACTACCAAACTTCTAAAATACTTAACATTGTTTGAGTTTGAGAGTAAAACCATTAATATTTGTGAAACATTCAAACTTTGACAGGCAGGCACAACTATATCATATCACTCATGACTAAATCCCTGCACAGTATATAAGGTTTAGGCATACATCAACTGAAAAGAATCAGATGCAATTCTGAACAGGCAGTCACTGAATCAGCCACCCAGAGGTGGCTTACTGCACTGTCCACACCTTACATCATGATCAACTGAAGCCACTTTACAGTCTTCTGAGTTGGTTCTGTTTCTTAATACTACTGTTATTGCTTCATCTTCTGTATACTGAATTCTTGGCTCTTCATGCAAGTTGTCCCCACTGCTGTAGGCTGAGAAAGTATTTTTCCTAATACTAACAATTCACATAATTTTCCATACTTGGTTCTTCACAAACGAACTTCAATCTTTTCTTTCTTGGCACGCCCCCTCCCTGTTCTCCCTTACCAGTATGCTACCAAGTTATACTTGGCAGTTTACATCATTCAAGATCTCATTGCTTTTCATTGTTTATAAACTCCTAACATACAAATCATGGTTTATAAGTTATATAAATCTAACATATAAATGCGTCATGTATTTGCAGCTGTAAATAATTAAGGGGGTACAGAAAGAGACTCACTACTTGACACTACACTTAATTATTCTTCTTGTTAGAGATGACATGAAGTCAAACAAAGGACTAAAAATATGCAATAAGATACCTGTTTTCCTTCAGTATTAGTCAAAAACTGAATTCCAGGTTTCCTTCCCCTCCTGTCCCTCACTCTAAGTGCAAACCAGTGATTTTTAGCCTTCTCACAGAAGTGACAACTAGTTTCATGCTTGTGAAGACAAGCAAGAGGGCCAATGTCATTACCCTCACTCTTCACTGTAAGAGCCACCTAGCTATTCCAAAAAGACACTTCCTAAGTGTCTGTAGTAAACTGAATTTTAACACAAACACATTATAAACTTACAAAGAAGACTTTTACTGTATACCTGAAAAGCCAGAAAAAATACCAGTGCTGCAATTGTCTTGAAGCTTGCAAAAAATACTAAGAGAGTCACACACTGTGTAGCTTGGGCCTCCTTATTTGTTTTTACCATTCACCAATGGAATCATGAAATGAAGCTCCCGCTAGTCCTGTTCTCTATTGCCAAGTGATCTTAACAGCTGTATATAACATAGCTGTATCCCACAGAAAAAAATACGACTGGAAAAAAACCCATAACAGACAGACACAAGGTCAGTGCTGTGCCTGTTTTCCTCCCATGCTATTTGTTTGAGTATCTATCCAACTGTTTCCAGAAACTATGTAAGAACTTCACAGGTTGTAGAAAGGAAAGACCACACAGTACAGCGTTTTCCTCTGCAGTTTGCTGGTCAAAAGTGGCTTGAGACTACTAATCTGTTCGACAGACTGCTATTAGCAATTCATCCTCCTAAGGGCTTACAGGAAGCAAGCAGTAGGTAGGGCAAGGTGTTCTGGTTGCTGCAAGTGACCTACTCCTCCTGTTTTTCCAAAATCCCCCAGTCACACACACAACAAGCACGTGTGTTCAGAACACGGGAAACACGCCAGAGCTGCTGCTAAGCTCTCTCCTGCCGTTAGAACAGTTTCTCTGTTTCACAGACACATTCCTGAGACAGGCTAGAAAAGAGGGCTGCTTGCTCTAAGGCTGCAGCAATCACTCTTGCTGCAGTCTGCTCCCAGTGATCCTTGTTCCTACGCCTAATTCAGGAACAGTGTTGGTCTTAGCTCTGCATTGCTAATTGCCTGGTGCAACACCACGCTCTGTGCGTGCACAGCAAACCCTACACTACAGAAGTATCTTCTGGACTTCCTACAGATTAACTGTACCAAGAATTTAAAGTTGATACACAAATCACAGTGGAAAGGTTATGGTATGCAATCACCTCCTATGCACCTGGTCATAAGCCTTTGATTTATAATAAACATAGGTAAGTATTGATTTACCTGAACAATGTAGCATGTATATTTCACCACAAGGCACACTGTTTTGGCATAGAAGATTTGATATTCCTCACAGGACCCCCTCTCTTTAGAAGGGAACAAAAGCACTAAGGAGAAACATCACCTTCACACCAGCACTCTGCCTGTTGTGCCGTGACTAGTTAGGAGTGGGTTAACAGGTGAAAAACTTCCCTTTTTTCTGATCCACTGCAAGTCTTCAACATCACTTATCCGATAACTGCGTGGTACAACTATGCTCGAGTACACTTCCTGAACCGGCCACCTACTTCTTGCCTTTCTGTGCACACTCAAGCATAACACTTCCAGCTCACAGATTAAGATGTTTATGAAAACATTCTCATCTATTCTGTTCTTGAATAAAGTCTGAATGTACCTTGAAACAGTGAAAGGGCAAGTAACCGCCTTCTACTCTGTCCCCAAATAAATGCTTTCTTTGCTTTTCTCCCATCCCTGGATTCATGTTGTCCTTGCATCCTGTGGATCCCAGCAATCTTATAGACACAGGCTGAGACTGTTCACTGAACTCATCCAACATAATAGAAAGCCCTCAAAAAACCTCACAGAAATGTGAATAGCTTTCTGCAAAACAAATCTGGCATAGCATAGAGCTATGGAATGTTGTGCTTTGGCCATGAAAAAGACGTAGAGTATGTTCTTTGCATCTGCAGCTCACAGTTACAACAGAAGTAGAATGCCTTTACACAAAATCTAAAGGATTTTAGTAGCACCAATACACTTAAATATACACCTTTTCAAAACAGCAATTTTACTTCAACTACACTGAGATATATAATTCTCATCTTCCCTCTGCAAAAAGTTACTTTTAAGCTTATGCTTTCCTGAACAAGTACAAATACAGAATATACATTACTGCAGCAGTATGTCTGTACTGTTAAAAACAGAATTTGTGGGAAACAAAAACAACTGGGTAAGTTTAAGTGCTACCAAACTATTATACAGCTACCAGAAAACTGAAATAGATATATTAAACTGCCAGCACATAACAGCTTTAAAAACCAAAATAAGTAAAAATTACAAAACCAAAACTAATCATTCAAGCTTCGAACGAAGTGAAGCTCTGAAAAATTCTTTGTTAAATGTCCACATTGTATCCTATTCTAATTCCTTCTCTTGCCAAGAAGTTTAGGAATTTTGTACAGGGTTAAGGACATATCAATTTAACCCATTACAAAAGAATCTATTCTGCTTCCTAACATCACAGTGCCTACGTCAAAGCCATAACCATTGTCAGATGCAGGGCAAACAACTGCTGTATTTGCTTGTATAACCTGGCAGTTCAGAACCAAATCACAGATGTACATGGAGTAAAGATGAGAGACTCTGCCACCTCCTGTCAGTCAAGACATGAGTGACAGTCACTACATCTGTAAGAGATCCTTATTGGCTCCCACTTTTGTGCTCAATCAGAAACATAACAAGTTTGAGCAAACCAAGCACGTTTGCCTACCTGCCCTGTCTTCTTATGCACATTTTTAAGAAGGAAACTTAATGTCTTCATGCAAAAGCTCCACAAGGGATCTCATCTGGAAGCATGCCTTGCTCCCTGCAGTCCCTGCTCACACTATGAACAATCTGTCTTCAGGAGAAAACAGCAGGCACTGGCAAGGCAGTGAAGGTGCCCACCTGTTACTTGGCAGCCGAGTATTTACAGAACATAACCAGGAAGCAGCAAACCCAAGGTCAATTTCCTTGTCAGTCTGTGGGGATTCAAACCCACACCAGAGAGCTCTAAGCTAGCATCAGTTTGGCTAGGAATCTCTTCTTGTCTTGCTGAAGCTAATCCACAACTGATCTCCATAAAGACCACGAAAGGAAGCCTGATTCAAAAGGTACAACTGGGCTTGTACCAGGTATCATAGCCCTACCTACAAAATTTTTTTCTCTAAAGAATAACGTAAAAGCTATGAAGAGCCACTAGAGAGCTAAGCTATAAAACTACATCTCAAGGAACACTGTTCTCACCGAGAAGCACTGTATCACCGCCGATTCCAGCACTTCTTTCTACACTGTGCTATAGCTTTAACAGAAAGGATGGAAAAGTGGAAATAAGCAGTCTAAAGTGAGATCTGAGCCAAAGTTTTCTATTTCCAGAAAATGTCTGATAGGTACCTCACTATCAACTTCTCTACCTTTTCTAGCCAGATTTCAAAAGAAAAAGAACCAGTTACCAAATGAATCCAGGGAGTGGTTTTTACCCCTGAATCCCAGCCTCACTTAGGCATTAACTAACGCCACAGACAAGAGTAGTCTAGGACAGACTAAGCAAGACTTCAGACACATCCCTCCTGTTTGCTCTTGGCTGGCACAGAACACTCCTGGTACCTGCCACAGTGAGCAACCACCTGTTCACTCTTTGTTCACTTATGGAAATACAGGCTCCTAATCAGGTTCACAAATTGCACAGTAAGCATTGTAAAAACCTGACATCGTCACGCCTAACCTCACAACGCCTCTTTGTTTAGTACCCACATACTCCTTCAAAGTGCAGAATACTCCTTTATCACCATGAAGTGTACAGCTACATTATCACGCTGTCAAGACTTACCTCTGAAGAGACTGTAGTCTTCGTTCCTCTTTCTTTCTAGCTAGCCATTCTTCCTCTTCATCTGGCTTACTTAAAAAAAAAAAAAAAACAGGAAGGAAAGAAAGCATAAGCGAAGAAAAAGTACTTTCACTGCTAGGTAATCACTGTTTAGTTGTATGACTTATTTTCAAAAAGGATTTATAGTCTGACCTGAGATACCTCTTCACAGCCATATAAAATTTCATCGCTAAGTATAATTGACAACTTCATAGAATTATCCTTTCACATTTTATAATACTTAAACGCTTCACTCACTGTAGTAATGTGCCCTTCAGACTCTACGGGACAATTTAGAACCTCTTAGGGACAGGTTGCAGACTGTTTCAGAAGCAGGACTCCTACCTGCCATTTTCCCCATGTGTCACACCCATTTTAGAGTAAGTGTACTACACATGTACACTTAAGTCCATTGTTGCCCCCTGGAAGAAGATTGATGGTCTTAAGTCTTTGATGTCAGAGCAATTTATTTTTTTCAGCTACCATTACTATCCAATCTCAAGCTGCCCCCAGGAAAGCAGTCAGCGTGAACTATCTTGGCAGCTGTCTTCCCTGTTCCAGAACAAGCAAGGATTTACCCGAGTGCATCAGCTGCGTGATTCTGGGAAATACTGAGCCTATACAATACATCTGAACTGTGCATGTGCAGATATGCCCTACTGAATGCAAGCACTTAAGCTCTGTGACCTGCCTTGGAGAAAGCTCAGCTTCACTTAACCATTAGATAGACCATGTAAGAATTACAGAACTCTAAAGCAAATGCCAAACTCTTTATTTATCTGGGGTTTTTCCTGACCGAATTAATGAAAATTCTTCAGGATTAGTGAATGGACACCTGCCATGCTTCCCCAGCTGCTAATCATTTTTCAAAACTGAATGCACTATCTGAAGATGTTTGATATGAATATTTACAATATAACACACCTGCTAATAGAGAAATAACAGTTGTAGTTCCACACATCTGCAGTGACCAACATACAAGTTAAGCAAGAGTGACATCCAGTGGTGAATTACAGCACGTCAAATGTTTTACCAGTTCTGGTGTCAGAATTGTAAATCTGAACTCAAATTTTCCATCTGCTCAATCAGTCCATGAGTCTCTGAATATCTTAGTCATTTAACTAAAAGCCAGTAATTCAGAATCCATGTAATGTTTCACACACAAATCTTCTAGTTCCTCTGCTTCCACATACAAAAAAACAGAAAAGTCTTGGGGACTTTTAGCACCAGGAAACACATGGAACAGCTCACCTTTATCGGGAAACAACATTAGACCCTTCTGTAAAACCAGTCAATTCCCCATGTTAGCCTGTCCAGGAAAATCAGAAGCTCCCATTCTTGGGGACCCTTCTGCAAAATTACTTTATTAGAGATCTCTGTGTATTGTAACTCTGCAATAGTCTCACTTTGCACTGGTGTTGCAAAATATAAAACCATCAAATAAATAAAACGCTGGTACAGGATTTGTAAAATATATTTCTTCCCTACAGTTAAAAAAAATTTACATATCTTCTGGTTTCTAGACACTTTGAAGCAATTGAGTTTTGCTTCAAAATTCAGAAAGTCTGAAATTATACAAATTTAAAAGTAGTTGTTAAACTAAAGAAGTCAGACAGTCTATTTAGCATAGTTTCATGAATAGTTATACCTGAAGTACATGGAACCAGACTCTTAAAAGTCCAAATACAAGATTAAAAAAATAATGAACTGAAACAACACACCAACAGTTATAGGATTCCTGTGGTAGGGATGGACTCGGGTAAGCCAGCTATTTTACTGTTGTGGGGATTAATGCACCTAAGTACTCCATGTTCAAGGAAAAGATAAGTGCTGGCTTCTTAAACATGGAAACCCCACAGCTGAAAAAAAACCCCACCAACACCTAGAAGAAATGCTGATGCTTCTGCAAAGCAAGGTTAGACCCAAGATCTGAGACAATACATCTAGAGTCAGTAAAACAGATTAATACAGCATTTCTACAATTTTTCCTTCTTCCAATTCATTAAAAAACAAAGCTTCTTTTGTGGAAAAGGAATCCCCAAAACGAAGGAAACTGAGCAAAAGAATTCCTGCTGAGAATCAGTGGTTTTAAAGCCAGTAATATATCAGGCTTCAGTGTAATAATACATCCTGAAATAAGCTGGACCCCACTCTGACAAGACCTTTAAATCCTCTAAGTGTCAGAAGATTAAGCTTGACACCTTTGGAGTCCTGGCATAAGATGACTTTCAACTAAACCTCTATTTTTAGAATTAGATGTTACAGTACTGATTGACAACTTAGCTACTAAAACTGAAGTCTGGCACAAATCTCTCTTTCACAGGAATCAAGCTTTATTTGTTGGCATGTCAGCCACAGGGGACTAGCTCAGTTCTTCTGCAGAGGACATTGGCAGATCTTATGTAAAATCTAAAACAGTTCTATATGGCTTCAGGGCTTATCAGCACAGGGCTAAAGTGTTATCAGTTTTTGCACTGAGACAGATTTGGTAGACCAGTCTACCAGCAAAACAGGTGCATGCATCTTCCTCAGGGAAGAGAGAAGGGAATGAAATGTTACAATTATTTTCTCCTTTCTTAAAGCCACAGATGGACCATATTTCTCTGGCTTGAAGGTCAGCACTAAACACTGTACAGCTGTGGAAACTCTTTAAAAAAACATCAAACAAGAACAATTAATCACAGGTCTTTGAAACAGTACAGAAAGTATTTCAGATCAAGAAGTAAGGTCCACATTTTGTGTACACAAGAAGCACTGAAGGACAAAAAGAACAGTGCTAGCTGAAACTACACTGCCCAGAAACCCAGACTCTAAAACTTCAGCGATAGAAGGAAGCATATTGTGGTGTCCCAATAAACAGGGCTTTCCAGGTATGTCATTAAGGAATAAACACTGATCACTTCACATGGCAGCACTGACTCACTTTTTTCAGCTCCTCATCAACTATTTCCCTCCCTTTGAAGGATATTCGCCAGTTGGAGGACTTGTAAAACTTTGCCATTACTGGCTTACTTCTGCAAGATCTAAAGAACACTTAAGTTTTGCAGTGTTACTTTACTTGAAAGTAAGCCACTTTTAGTAACTTAGAGCAAAAAAGCATCATCTTACATTTAGATTTTGTTGACTTGGCAAAGGCAGCTAATCACTTAGACACTGTCTGCTGACAGATCCTAGGGCAAACTCTGAAGCATGGACACCAAGTGCTGTAGAACACTTGCGCAGTTACTCGTTACCCACCTGGTCCCTTTTTGCTGTAACATGTGCTTACCTTGAATGAAATTATTTGTTCTGTTATCACAAAAAGCAAGTATTTATTTCATGAAATATTTCATGTCCACTCTTAATAAGGAAGTGTAAAATGTAGAAGGGTAAAGCAATAGCTTAAAGAGCACATCTGTGATGGTATCACAGCATCACTTCAGTGTCATTCCAGCATGATTTCCAGGGTCATAGTACCATCGCTAATCACCTCTTTCTGTTATGTCTCAAACAAATAAAGCAAAGTGACCAAAATTGCTTCCAAATGAAAAGATTCTTAGTATAGCGGAGAGTAAAAATTGTAGGTAGGTAGGGAACACCAGCACTCAAAGTTAGTACAGGAAACAAATAAGACGTATTTACCTCCTGGAACGCTTTCTGCAGTAACAGCAGTAACAGCAACAGACTGCTACAGACACCAGAATGAGTCCAGCTACAACAGCTATGGCAATAATCAAAGCCTCAAAGTTTACTGAAAAATACGAATATATTCAATTTGTTAGACTCCAGCATTAACATTTTTTTTCCTGATAATTCTTCCCCTCCTTCCCAAGCACTTTTTCATCTCTGTATGCACAAAAAACCCAAACACACAATTCTGTGCAACTACCCCAGTTTAAACTCACCGTATCACATTTGATTTTTGCTGCTATGCATAATCTACACTGAACAGATATTATGTAAAGTTACCCTTTACATATACCAAATTATTAAGAGTCACCCTGTAATATTTGATGTTACCTACTGGTGTGATGCCACAGTTCTGTTCTGTGTTTTTAGCCAATGTACAGCATGAACAAAAGTCACATGGATTCAGCAACAGTGTACACACATCACATGTAGCAGAGAAAAAGCAAAATGAAGTAAGATGAAAACGTCAGAGGATTTGAAAAAGCAAATATAAAACTCCCCATAAAACTTCCTAAGTCATCATCTACGTCCAATGATTAACAAATGGGGAGGGGAGTATTATTTTAAAAGCATACACTGTAACAACTATAGCTGTCTAAACCAGGACAGGACTGCATTCATAAAAAAGGAATCAGAAACCTGATTTCCAAGGGGGGGGGGGGGGGGGGGGGGGATAAAATTGAGGCCCTAGAAGAAAGCAAAGTGGGATGACATAAGCAAAGCTAGATGCAACTTTGAGGAGTTCTGTAAAGGGCAAAATGAAATCAAGGAAGTTGTTACAACAGTGATAATGAAAACTAAACACCTCTCCCCACACCGTCTATTTTAAAGCATGATGGGGTGAGGGGGCAGGGAAGCTGTCTCTCCTGTCTTCTCCCACATAAATCCCTCTGAACTCTTACCAGATTCATCAGCTTCATGCTGCTGTAATAATACAAAGTGCACATGCACTTTTTACTGCTTCAGGGTACTAGTGGTAAGAATCAAATTTAGAAAGTGAAGTTCAGAGGGTCTGTCCTCTCTAATCGCATGCACAAACCAAAGAGCCCGTTACTTTTCTACGGGTCTCACCAACTCATGTCTGGCCAAGGAATATCCTTCACAGATCCTGCCAAAGATTAAATGCCAGCAAATATTTTTGCTTCTGTGTTGTAACTTACTTGGTACAGTTTATAATACAGATTAATATACAGTTTCTACTTACAATACAAAAGTAAATTCTGAACATGTAAATTCTCAAAGTAACATGTTTCACCATACCACATTCCTCACTCTGTTACTTCCCTGCAGGTTCCAAGGAATTAAATATACTCCATTCAGTGAAGTAAAAACAAAAAATTGTTTTAATCTCCATTTTAAAGTATACTATTTAATTGAAGCAAAAGAATATATTTTGAACCTATTAAAGTGCAGAAAGACTGTCAGTTTTCAGTCTGCATTTCTGTCTCCAGTATTTTATTTGCTGACCATTCATGAAAACCAATACTTTGTATTACATTGCTTCTACAGTGTTCTTTTTTCTTCACTGCTGCTTAATAATCTGTCAACATATCTTATTCCATATAAAATTGTAACTGGGAGCCAGTCATTTGTTTTTGACTTTGAGAGCTACAACATTCACCTTCATTTTCAGCAACAGTCATCTCTTCATTTTATTCACAAAAAGAAAAACACATCACCATGCTCACAAGGTAATTAATTTTCTTGCTGTGTCTGAAGGGGACAGTCTCAGTAAGACTATATATTTTCATGGCATGCTGCTGCATATAATTTGTAAAAAAAATAAATCTATTACAGTGATGCATATCTGGTTTTTTTTTTACGATTGGGTTCTTTATTCTTTTCCCACTTTTACTTTTTTTGCTGAGCGTGCTCCATTACAAAGTTTTAATTCTGTGTTTAAGCGACATTCCATCTAGAAAGAAACGGCACCCAAGGTAGAAGCCATTTCTATAGCAGGAGTAAACTGCCAAGAACACCCTTAGATACCAGTAACCACTGCTTTGCAAAAGGACATGCATTTCTGTGCTGCGTGTGGCTGAAAGTTAGCGTTCTTCATAGCAGCTGGTATGATGCCATGTTTTGCACTTCTGGCTAAAACAGTGCTGATCACACCCCCATGTTTTCACCATCTTGAAGAGCATCAAGATATTCTTTCCCCCCCTTCACTCCATTCCTCCCAGAGAACAGGGCTGGAGGTAGGCAAGAGACTGGAGAAGTCAGGAGGGGACACTACCAGAATAGCTGACCCAAACTGACCAAGGGGGTATTCCACACCATGTAATGCCATAATCAGCAATAAAACCCAAGGTAAAGGAAAAAGTAAGTGGAGGGGCTATCTGGCTTCCAAAGTGACTATTGTTTAGGAACTGGATGGGCATCTGTGGGCAATGGTAAGCGATTTCCTTTACTTGGTCTTTTTTTGGTCGTTTGTTTTGGTTTTTTCCTCTCCTCCTTTTTCCTTCACATATTAAACTGTCTTTCTCTCAATCCATGAGTTGTTCTATATTCTTTCCCCATCCTGCTGGGGCCAAGGGAGGAGGGGAGTAACCAGCTGTGTGGACACTTAGCTGTTAGCAGCAGTCAGGTCCCCACACTTCCAGAAGAAGTCTGCTAAACATTTCATAGTACCAGCATTTACTAATACTGAAAGCCCGCTTTCCAAAAAAAAAAAAAAAAAAAAAAAAAAAAAAAAAAAAGAAGCTTTCTCAGTGAAATTACATACCTTCTATAGCTCTAAAATCTACAAAAGCCTAAGCATAAATGCTTTCTCTCAAAAAACAAAGCACAGAGCCCTTCAGCTAAGAACTAAAGAATTTATAAAGTTCTCCTGTACTCTACAATCTAGTCCCTCTGTTTGCAGAGTTTATATGAAGTGGTAGTGTTCAGAAATTTGCACACTCCATTTTTATAGCAAAAACCTATTGCTACTCTAATTTAGACTAATCTCACTGCACTGTGTTAACTTTCTTCTAATTCTCAGCTAACAGTCAGGGATAGTTCATCCCCACTTGTTCGTCCTTTAGCCTCCTGGTGTTCACAAACAAATACAGGGAAAGCAGCAAGCCTTTGCCTTGCTGGACTGAAGCTGTACTTTTTATATGACCGATATCTTATTTATTTTCTGTTCCAGTCTAGTTTGACTTCAGATCTGTATATAGAGTGTTGCAGAAATAGCTCTAAAGACTTCACCCCAACGGCACCACATGCACTGTACTATTTTGTAATGCAACATGCAAAGCAAAAAGAAATCTAAGAACAATTAAATGATGCAGTACTGCAATCTACAGCAGCACACAGCAGCTTCCTTTTTAATCTTAACTGTGTTGCCTTCAGCACCCATAGACCATTTTTTTTTCCAGTTGTTTAAGCAAAAATAGCATTTAAGAATATTTGGGTGGCTCCATTCCTGTGGTTCACTGCTGCCACCGGACTATGCTATACAAATTGTGGATCCAGGCATATCATTCAACATTTTAAGAAGTTTTAGAAAGGTTAAGAATGGTCACCATTTGTCAAGAGGTAAACTACCTTATTTCTTTGTACCTCAGAAGTATGGTTTAAGAAACAGATGAATCCTGACTATGTACATAAAACACTCTGAATATTCCAACATCACTGGTTCCCAGTCTAGACTTTACTGTCAACAGAACTTCACTACATAGATGTTTTAAAGCCACTGGATCAGCATAACTACACTGGTTGTTCACAAAGGACCCTTAACAATAACTGTAAGCCCAGAAGATTAGAGATCTGCCCCCTCCCCTGACCCCTCCGAATAAATCACCAGGAAATAGCTCTAGTAAACTGTAGTCTTACTTTAATCATACTCATAAATAATTCTCTACAGCAAAAGTAGAATTAGTACCTACTCCAGCAAACTCCCCATCGAGCATTTGAAAGGGAACATAATGAAGACGGTGGAATAATGCTTCTTACAGGGTAATCAATGCAAGTGTTGTTTGTGTAACACCAAAGGCACTGTGAAAAAGAAACAAAAAAGCCAAATTACTGATCTTCAAAAAAAAGTTTACAATTTAGTGCTCCTGTCCACAGGCAGAATTCTTAAATGAATACAATACTGTACAGATATATTGAAAGTGTTTTGTAGTGTAAAACCTACAGAAGTCCTGGTACAATTCCTAAGTAAGCCCAAACTGAATCGTGAGTAAGTATATTTTGTACTTACAGGTAATAAACATTTACACTAGCCTGAAAACATTTGGGAACATACTGAGGTACTTTGGATACCTGATGATAAAGTGGCTTTGGGTTTAGAATTACTGAAATTAACAAGAAATACAAAAACAGGAAGCCAACTGTTCATAATCTTAACACACCTGGCAACTTTGAAGAATAGAAATACACCTACAATCTTACTTCAGCCCTGTATCATGACTATCAACAGAAAGAAAACAAAGAATCCTTACAATTCTACAGGAGATTTTGCAGCAAGTTAGTAAAAGATAAAGCCTTATCCAACCTGTATCGCAAAGTACACTGGGTACCTTACTTGTGCACACTTACGTATCTGGATATTTTTAAAATTTAGACTTTCTTACATGTATTATAGTTACAATAGCAGCACAACATTTCTGCTTTTTATGCCACCACTAAGCATCAAGCATAAGGTTTGGGTTTTGTCTGTTAAAGTAAATGCTCCTTCAAAATTCCTTTACCATACAACTCTGCCAGTGAAGAAGCTGTGGATAACATTAAAAAAAAATCCTTGATAGAACAGGGTGTTTTAGGATTCATTATAGAAATAGAGATGTTCTTGATAGTACTGTTAGATAAAGAATAGTTCCTGGATGAGCTGTTTTACATCCTCAATTGCATAAAGTCTGTTATCTTGCTCTAAAGGGATAGAAAACGTTAAATACAAAGGAAACTGTTTTGTAGTAGATACTGCTCTCTTGAAAAGAGTGAAGAGACAAGAAAAATACATTCGTATTTTGTAGCTGGTAGACTGTACAAGTCAAACATACCCATAAAGACACATCAACAGAAATAATTAAGAATGTAGAATAATCTTTGCAAAAAAACAGCCCTCCTAAGTTTTCATTTTAATCAAGGATGTTAGATAAGAACATGCTTATTTTTGTTGGATCAATTATTTAATAAGAATTAACAGTTCTAAAATAATGACTATGAAGGGGCAGACTAAAAGTCATTGTTAAACTTTGTTCAAATGTAACATTGAGCCTGTTTTGAGTAGGAGGCTGGACTACACGGCTCATGAGGTCTCTTCTAACCTGAATGATTCTATAATGCTGGTGACAACTACAAATACAGAAAGGCTGACTGCATCCTCTTATCTACTGCTACTGCATCTAACCACTAAAAACATGAGTAGCCCAAAAGGCAGTATCTGATACAGCTACTGATTGGTGCAGAGGCTAAAGGAAAAAAAAATATTTCAATTTAATCATTCCCAATTCTAAGAATTGAACTAATTGTCAAAATCAAGTCAGAAAAAACAAAAAAAAGCCTAAATACTCAAGGGTGATAACCTTAACTTCAACACTCATCTACATAACCTAAAAATTGAAGACAGAAGATATTCTGTTTGGATGTCAATCATATCCTCTGCAGAGTACGCCAGCAAGCATGTTCACATTCTGATAGATATCACTGACTTTATTTTAGCAGTCTCACATGGATAATGAGGTACAATATGATTTAATTCAGTCCATACTCATTTTAAGGACATACTCTCACTATTAAAAAAGATAGTAACTATGAACACAAAATGAATGCTTCTTTCTCTATAATCGGATGTATGCAAGTGACTGTTATCCCCACCTTTCCTTCAAAAAAATGGACTGTACTTCTTAATCATGATTTACTATAGCAGCTGTTAGGTCTTTTTTTTTTTTTTTTTAAATGCTTAGCTTGCCTAAAATCCATTTTCCACAAGAACTTAGGTTCCATACACTTGTTATTAGGACAAAGATGAAAATGACAAAAATAAATAGCTGAGGGGAAAAGCATGTTGGGAGACTACTCAGAAGCTGAAGATGACATTTTGGAAAACACTCCAGAATGCTGAGGTTCTGCACATGCACACAGATTCTAGAATGTAGTCTTATCTTTTACTAGTACTTGTGCTAATGTATTTTGTTTTACACAGTCATATGGAGTTAAAGGGAAAGCTCTCAAGATGTTAATCAATAGGTATTTACACATTATCCGTTACCAGATAGAGTTCACAAATTTCAATACACCTGGTAATCTACTAGTTATACCAGTAAATATTTCCTTGAGGTAACCACACTGAGTTTCAGGATTCAACAGCTCTAACCAAACCCCTTATCTTTTATTTTTTAATGTATCATATTGTAAGGAATGAGATGTTACACCAACAGCACACCTCTAAAATCACCACTGAGGACTTATTGATAAAAACACGAGAAAATAAGTATTCATCAATTCTAAAGACCAAGACAATTATAATTATGATAAACAAAATTTAAGCCTTTTGAATTAGAATTCTATTTAACTGCAGTAAATTACTACATTTTACGGTTTGTTTGGAATTGTTTTTATCTATTTATCAAATGTTTAATTTTTCTTTTTATCTGCTATCTATAGTATCACCAGTATGAAAACCAGGGGTTTTTTTCTACTGAAGCAAGTAAACAAAGTAATTCAGCAATGTGTTGCTTCTGTATTGCTCACACAAATGCTAATATATGTCCTCTGTAGCCTTTTCTTTAAAATGTTTGTGCAAATTGTCTGAATCAAGTCTAAACTCCTTTCTTCAAGGTTAACACTGATGCTGTTGAAGCAGCTGCCCTAAATCATCCATCAGTCACTGGTTTGACATTCCAAAAATGATGTATCTATAACTCTGTTAGTGTCTTCAGTACAAAAACACAGCTAAAGTATTTATTTCTCTCCCAAGGAGAACACAGAACTCTCAGGTTGCACTCATCTATCTGCAGCAGCAGCACTTATTTGAAGTGACAGTCACACCAGTGGTAGGGCTGCACATCTTTAATGACCCATATTTTCCATTTCCTACTTTATACTTTTGAAGATGAGTTCTTTACACAATGCCATGCTTCTGATGACAAACATACAGGTCCGATAACACACAGTAACTATATCAGTACAAGGCAATTACTATTTTTTCCCTTAAAAAGCCAAGAGATGCATAAAAAAGGATGGAACAGGTAAGTTCAGATATTTCTCAATTTTCCCTTGTGAGAAAGTTTTGTAGTAGCTTATGAAACTTAGATTCCTGAAATACTTCTTTTCAGTAGCATCTGAAGTTAGAATTCAGGGCAATCTCTCACTTCAGATGTGGAAGTTTCTTCTACTCTGCAGAGACAGACACCTTTTGCATACATACTTACCACAAACCTTACTGTGAAGCTAAAAAGGTTTCCAGTAAGGGACAGAAGAGGGGCTGGGGGAAACCTATTGTTTTAGTGTCTACCTTATAGGTATAGTGTATACCTTCTCTTTGGAAGTCTGAACACTTCGCTACCAGAATGGTGACCTAGCCTGGCAGTCTTGAACACTTATGGTCTGATGTAGTCAGTGGAGATGCCGCGTCTGAACACCTACAAAGCACTGATCCAATCTACCTCAGCTAAATGCACTGCTGGGGGCATCTCCAGAGAAAGGCATTTCTAGTTTATTTACATTAATTTCCTAGTTCTCCTATTCAGCACACAAGAAATGCAAGGTGTTTTAGCCACATAAGATTCAGTTTATCTAGCCCTTTCATAAGATGGAAATTTACCTAAGTGCTGTTTGCAAAATGAGGATGAGTCTAACCCAGCAGCAACATCAGCTTGCTCAGTCACACTACGGATGCACTGAGCACACGCCAAAACTGGAAGCTCAGATTCTACAAAGTCTGTCCTCTCCAGACAAAGGAGAGGAACACCGTGAGTGAAAAATCATGGAGCAACCCTGGCAAAGTGAAAGCACACTGGCATCCAGTGTGACAGAGGGGAACCAGCACACCAGCTGACTACCATTTAAAAAAACCAACAGATAATAGAACTGACTGATCTCGACTTCGACTTCCTCTTATGACAGGTCATTTGACTAGATTCACCACTAAGAACAAAACCAAACCCCCACCAAACAGCCACACATGCCCTAACAATCCTATTTCATATTAAGTGGAAAAATCATCAAATGAAAAGGATGTTAAAAATCTTACCGAAACATTTTTTAAGCATTCTTCACAGGACCTCCGAGAAAACTCTGAGCATGCTAGAAAGAAAAAAAACAAACAACACAAATCACAAAGATTCTGTATTTATTTTTACTCAGTAACACCAACCATTTAACATAATGTTTAGCTTATCCCCCCCCTACTTCTAGATAACAAACAACAATTTTGACTGAAGTAATGAAAGTGCAGTAATTCCATTCCATACAGGAGAACTGTAGCAGAGATATGAAGCATTTAAGTATGAGCTCTGGCATAGTTAGGGAAACAAGTCAAGCTTACCCTTAACTTCAATTTGCTTTCTCCAAGGACAACATAGGAGATGTAACCCAAGAGCCTCCCTGTACCTCTGCTGAAATTCTAAGACTTTTCACTTCCACTTAGAGAACATTCCACGTTTTGGAAGCCTAGCGAAAGCTGGCCCTTGCCTAGGGTTGGTCCTCATCCCATAGATACTAACCTTTCTCTGGGGCAAAAAAGTTTAAAGATAAAGCTGTCCAAATAACATGATTTTAAACAAGTACTTCCAAACATAGGGCACAAAGTTATTTTGTAGGACATCAACAAGAACTCTAACAGAAGTTTGAAAAGCCAAATGATACAGGAATTCGTATTTTCATTGGATTTTTAAGAACATTTTCTACCCCAAAAAAAGAAAATATTTACTGGTGTTCACATTCCCAGAAGTTTCTAGCTGAAGGCTATGACTCATTGAGAAATACTGCATGCTTATTGTCTTAAGACCAGTCTTTCTTATCCACAACATCGACAATCCGTTGCCCACAGGACCGCAGCCATGAACCACTTGACAGATGAGGGGGCGTCTCCTCCCCAGGTCTGAATCTGGATCTTTCTTCCAATAATTGTAGTTCCTATGATCATTTTTAATACTATTTAATGAAACTAACTTTTTATCATTTCAACTGATAGTATAAATACAATGGGAAAATGTCTCAAAATCAGGAATCCAGTTCTACTTTTAATGGACAACTGCATTAGTCACAAGCAGGTATCAATCTGAGGTAAGTTATTGGCATGTTTTGAGACCACCATGTATTTCAGTATTTTCATAATTCAATATTATACTTTCTGGTACTAGTTTTCAATATTTTATGTACCAGCATATTTTGCTTTAATTAATATATCCATATAGAAAAAACACTTAGAGTTTATCTAGTACGAATTAACATTGTTACCAGTACCAATTAAATGAGAGAAAGCCTAAGTGTAAGGCCCATGTACCAATTCATGGGAAAACCCCGTGAAAAGCAGATTCAGAAATAGCTCTCAGATTAAACTCAAAAACTTTCAAATGGGATTATTCCACATGGAGTACCACCATGCTTATTATAGGAATACTTATTTACATTTTCAATTTAAGATTTAAACACCAAAACAAAGCAAAATTCCAAACATAAATTAGCAAGGCACTGTCAGAAGCATGCAAGTACACCAAGGACTTCTGAAAATGTGGTTACATTTTCAGTAACTGAACCATCTACAGCAAAGTGAAAAAATTTAACATTCCTTAGATTCCTATCAAGGGTTATCTCATAAGCTTTTCATGCCCGACATACTACAGCAGATAACCTATACTGGCATCTAAGCAAAAGACAGGGACTTAAATTATTTAAAAAATTGGACTTATTTATGCTTAAAAACAGTATAAAAGTCTTAACGAAAATACTTCAAAATACATCATCACAACATGTATCTCAAGAATCAAAACATCTTTATGAACTGCTGCCACAGAATTTAACATTATTATGAGTGACGGAAAAAACCTGTATTTTTTTCCATTCTGCTTTCTATTTTTCTCTGGGTCATAGAACTTAAAAGATACATAAATCTGCCACTAGTTAGGGTGTTCTCGACAAGAACAGAAGATAGAACAAAACACCTCTCAAACTGGGAAAGAAGAAAACCCTAAATATCCTTTCCAAACCACTTTGCTAAAGCATTGTGTACCTGCATATTAAACAAAAACAGCTTTGGATTTTTTTATTATTATTATTATTCAAACAGATATGAAGTTGACAGTCTCCCTCTGGTATTTCAAGGGATTACTGTATTATGTTTATTGGGGAAAAAATAAATGTAAGCCGTAACAGCACTATCAACAAAAATTCCCATTATATTTTAAACACTATTTATCAAACATAACTATTCCTCCTATACTAGTATATAACATCAGCATTAATCACTTAATATGTAATAAAATCAGAAATTATTTTTACATACTGTGGGAAATGCCACCTTGAGGGGGTGAATTAGAGAAAATTGGGTCCTAATAGAAGCACAGTATTACAGAAAGCTTTTTTAGGGTAAAATACAGCTATTGCCTTCAGGATGGTTGGCATGCACGGCATCTACATCCCCACAGTTCCCTAAGCAACACATCCTGCCAGCTCAGCACATGCTGATGGGAGTGACAGACGGTGGAGCCAGGATGGAGTGGAGTGGAGACACCGCAGCCCTGCTTGTTGTGCTCCCTGCAGGAATGGGAACTCGACGGCACCACACAGCTGATAAGCTGCATACCAGTTGTCACGTGAAGAATCCATGAGACGTCCGTGGCTGAGCCAACCGCTGTGGTGAAATGACTTTCCTCGGATGAAACAACTTCATTGGAATACTAACGCACACCTCCCTCCCAGAGTTACCTGCCTCCAAGGTAACACCTCACTGGGCACGGGACAGCAGTTAGTGGCAACACGTATGACTAGAGTCACTCAAGCTCCACCTAAATGTGATGGAAATACACTGGTCCTGGACTGAAATAAGTCCAGGGCACAGTGGAAATTGTTGTCTAAACTCCCAGATTACCAGACTGATTCAGTGTTCACAAAGCTAGGTCAGTCTGACTCGCTCTGAAGTTGCTGTGAATGAAGGGACTTCTAATCAAGGTGGTCACCCTTGGGGGAGCACGAGAAATACAGAACAGACACTGAAAAGAACACCATCATCTAAGTCACGCGTTCAAGTGAAGAAAGCTCTAGCTATGAGAGGAAACAGGATGATAAGGTGTTGCAATCCACTGACATCAACAGAAAATTAGCTGAAAATAGGACAGAGATAATTGTGGTAGTGGGAGATCACAACCTCCAACTCAAATAGCCCCCCTTAAGGAGCACACACAGTTAGCAGAGAACTTCAGCAGCGCTCTCTGAGGTCACGTACTGATTTGCATTACAAGGGAGAAACTTGTAACCAATCCTATGCACGATGAATGAATATGCAATATACTATGAAGTATAAAAGGTGAACAGATGAGGGGAGAAGTTGGGGAAGACTCCATCGTAACCTCTGGGGTCAGTCCACGGGCTGAACCTGTCCTCTCCCCCCATAGGGACGCCTATTGGGTAACAACTTTGTCTTATGCGCGCTCAATAACTAACTCACACTGGCTGTTATTAGTGATTACACTTTAGTTGTATATAGTTTGGTCGTGTATCACTTCAAGCTTGATTTTGCAGACAGTCTCTATCACTGTGAATCACGAACCTTAATTTTTCATAATTTTGTATTAATGAGAAGTGTTATGCCGGAAACTGTTAGCGTTAATCCTTTGTGGACACTAGCGGTTGCCAGCAGTGGGTAACATAAATCAAATAAAGTAGGAAGACCCGCTGAGGGGTCCCCCTTATGCTGTTGGCATGTTTCCCTGAACAAGGCAGTCGAATTGCCCTACGATTCAGTGAAGGGTCCCTGTAATGGGACACTGACAAACTGGTCAGGTGCAAGGGTCTCAGCTTTCCTGGGGTGCTGACAGACAGATCAAACACCTGGGGCGGAGGGAATCTCCACATACACACACCCCATATTCACATGACACACACCCCATATTCACATGACACACACCCCATATTCACATGACACACACCAAGAGTGGTTTACCAAGCAGTGGAAGCATTACTTTGACAAGTATAATTTTTACCAAAACAGTTTAGTGTAACACCTTGTTAAGTGTAACTGTATGAAGATTATATTCTCACAAGATAAGAAAAAGCTATTACTGTTCATGCCCTAGAATGCTGCTTACACACAGAGGAACTACTAAGTTAAGTATGCACCAACTACCTGTACAATCTCACTTTCTGGGAGACACACTCATGGACCAGGTTAACTGCACTAACACAGAACAATGGCTGCTCCTCCACAAAATAGAGATAACACATAATAACACTGACAATAAAACTATTTTGTTTAAAACCAGCTTTCCCCCCCCCTTCAATATGGATTTTTGCATGAAGTTAGCATATTGCAAAAGGTTTTTAGAAAGTTTTTTAGGAAGACAAGGCTCTATACCAGGATACACTAAGGACTGATGACTGCCACGCAACCTTAAGATCAGTGAGGAAGAGGTGGAGCTCTTATTATTCCACTAAAAAACAACCCTCAAACACCACAAAACAGCACAACTGCTCAGACAATCAGAAACCTTTCAACACCAACACCGAGGTTATTCTCAGCTAGTTTAATTTGCGCTCTGCCCCCCTTCTCAGGGCAACACTGCTCTTCAAGTTAAACAGTTGTTCCCTCCTACTGGTGTAAGAGTACTTCCTCCAAGTACTCTTTATTCTTCAACCTTCCACCTGCTCCAGCAATTAAAGCTGTACTGTTGGTATTTTCTGAAACAGGGAACAATACAGCCTTTGTAACCCTGCTTTGTGCCAGTCTAGCCCTGTGTAAAACAGGTGCTGAACTTGTGAAATATTTAGCGGGATAGCACCCAAGGTCCCACAGTCTTGCAAAACTACCATAAAACTGCCATCTCTCTCTTCACCAGATCATCACTTCAGTAATCAATATGCATTTTAGTGTCATCCCAGATGGCAACTAAGTACTATGCAGCTGCTCACTCACACACCCACATCGGGATGGGGAGGAGAACTGGGAAAAAAGGTAAAACTCAAGGGTTAATAACAATTTAATTGTTGAATAAAAATAACACCCAGAAGGAGGGAGAAGGGGAGACGAACAAAATCCAAAAGGAAGGGGAAAAAACCCTCAAGTGATGCACAAGTGCCCACCACCTGCTGACCAATGCCCAGTCAGTCAGTGGCCCCCAGCCAACTCCCTCCAGATTATACACTCAGTATGATGTTCTATGGTGTGAAACATCCCTTTGGCTAGCTCAGGTCAGCTGTCCTGGCTGGGCCTGAGAAACTGGGAAGTCCTTGACTTAGTATAAACATCACTTAGCAACAACTAAAAACATCAGTATGTTACCAACACTATTCTTAAACCAAATCCAAAACACAGCACTGCACCAGCTACTAAGAAGAAAATAAAACTATCCACTTTTTTCAAACTGTTTCAATTTAAGACCAAAACAGTATTAAGCATATGGCATAACAATCCATCATGCACTTTTCACTTTACCCTTATTTCTAATATTTGTATCTTAAAGATATCTTTCTGTATAGTATCATGATCCACTTTCACATCAACAACCGGTCTCATGAAAAAACTTCTAAACTCACATAACTATGTGAAAACTTCTTTCCTAGGGAGTCCATAAGCAACTCCACTACTAATTCAAACCAATTTTCAGCTCCAACCAAACTTTGGTTTTATTTACGTTTCTCAGAACTACTAGAAAGTAACCAATTAGCTGTCAGAGAAATACTGACAGCTCCCTTTCTCTCCTGCTTCAAGTTAGCTGTCTCACAAAGCTGGATACTTCCTTTTAAAGTAAAAACCCTTCCGTAAAGAAATGAGGCACCGCAAACTGGACTCTAAACACACACGTCAAGGTCCACTTGAGATACCCTGATGTAACGCAAACTAACCTGACGTGCACCTTTCCACTCACATATGTTAATGGCAACCAAATCCGAGGATGAGCTTCACCAACTGAACTCTAAAAGCAGCGACGCGACAAACGATTGCAGAAGAACAAACAGGATGGCACGAGCATCTCCATCAGCTTCTCCTCCCAGGCAGCAAGTCAGGACACAGAAAGCCGAGGCGGCCGCCGTCTCCGTGCCGCAGAACCGCCGCTAACGGCGGGGCGGGCCGCGGTGCAACCCCTGCTGCCGTCGCCCCTTCCCTCGGGCGGCAGCCCAGCGCTGGCCCCCCGGCAGGGCTGCCCGTCCTCCCCCGGCGCTGGCGAGGAGCGGCTGCCGCCCTGCCGCCGCACGGAGCCAGCCTGCGGCGAGGACCTGGGCAACTCCCGAGCTCCGCCAGCTCCCCGCAAGGCGCTACCGGGCGGCGCCGGGGCCTGTGAGCCTCGGGCCGAGCGAGGGCCTCCGCCCGCCGCGCCCCCGCAGCCGCGCCCGGGGTCAGGCGCAGCCCCCGCCGCGGAGACACAGGCCGAGCAGGCCCCGCCGCCCGCGCCCCCGGCCGGGCCCCTCCGCGGGGAGGGAGGGAAGGAAAAGGCGCCGCTCCGCGCCAACCCGCGGCCCCCACCCCTCCTTACCCCGCGCCGGTGCTGGCGGAGCCGTGGCGGTGGGGGATGCCAGCCCCAGCCCCAGCCCCATCCCGGCGCGGCCCCACAGCAGCACCAAGCTCCGCAGCCACAGCGGCCACAGCCGAACCGCCGCCATCGCCGCACCGGGCACGGGCCGCGCTCGCAACAGGACCTGACGCTGCGCAGGCGCCAACTGCTCGCGGGGCGGGGCGGGGCGGGGCGCTGCCTGTGGCCGCCGGGCGGGAAGCCGGGGGGCGGTGTTATCGGCGGGGGTCTGGGTCCCGCGGGCGGTCCGGGGGTGCGTCCCCCTCCGTGAGTGCCCGGTGCGTGCGGCCGCGTCTGTGTGAGGCGCTGAGCTGCGGCTGCAGGTTCGGTGCTGTGATGTACCGGGCCCTTTCCCCTCTGGCAAGGCCTCTCCCTTGCTGTGTGGACTCGTCCGGCCCCTGTGAGGGCGGGGAGGTGGTGAGGGAGTCACTTTTTCAGTGTCCCTTTGTCAGCGAGGGTGGTCAGCAGGCTGCCACGTCCAGCAAAGCCAACAAAAGTATCCCCACGTCAGGGCCCGCCAGAGACAGGAGTAAAGAGATGAAAGTGAACATGAACGTTTGCCGCGATCTTCCCATTTTAAAAGGCTAACGAGGTGCTGGTTTTCTGCAGTGTCCCACCTCTCAGGGCCCTAGAGAAGCACCTAACATCCTCAGAAGCACCCAGGGGTGTACAAAACACCCAGATGGGGCTGCACGATATGTCATAAGAATGAATAAAACAGACCCCAAACCCTCTTGAGATGGCAGAGTAAGGACACACAAGAAACCGGGGATCTCAGTGGCCCAAGACAACTGTGGTTGGCACCAAACCGAGCCTTTAATGGCCAGTGAAGTGGCATACCTTGCCATGCTTTGACAGCCAACCGCGCTTTAGCTACGTGGTCCTACAACTGACCTTTGTCAGCTTCTCCGTGATGGTGTTCAGGAAGGGAAAGTTTGATATTGGGCAATCAGGAGCCAAAGTACTGGTGCAGGTGGTTTTAATGCTGAATGACTCTGCTCCAAGTAGGAAGCAAGCACTCCCTCCAAGTACGGCACTGTTTCAGTCGCGGTGACTCCAGTTGCGCATGACCTTCCTTCTCAAACCCGGCAGCATTCTGATCACTTTTATTAGTCTTGTATAATGGTACCATTGTTACTATTGCGAGTATATTGTCTTGTGGGCATAGGGAGAGCCGATCTTAGCTGTTTGAGATGCTTCTGCAAATGCACTTGAGCCTTAATGAGGAGCAAGATTAATATTTTTCACAGTGCTTGACCTTGACATCCTATTTAACTTTAGACACTTGACTCATCTTGCTGCAGACATTAATCTCCCTACAATCCCACACAGCAAGAGATTAGTAGCTCCAGGAAACAGTTTAGAGGGAATGTGGATAACTGCTAGTAACTCTCGTGACTTAGCCCAGTGTGTTAAATTAAAGGGAACAAACCTGAGTTTTGTTGTTTGGCTCTAAGGCTGTTGGCCTTCAAAGCTGACAGAGTGCTACACCGCATGAGGGTGGCTTTGTGAGAGTTTTGGCCGAAGGGGCTGCCTGGAAGGTGCCCTTACCTTAAATTAAGTTTCACCATGTGCATTAAAAAGTTATGTAAATTTCATTTTGCCTATATCATCTTTGGGTTTTTGCCAGTAGCACCAGAGTCCCCACCTCCTCAGTCTTCAGGAAGTGTTAGAAAAATAAAGCCAAAGCGTTAAGTATGTGGGTAATATGGAAACAAATATGTTTTCACCTGAGCTTAGTGTAGGACAATACTGACTTACTACTTCAGCCTTCTGCAGCTGGCTGAATCATAGAATGGTTTGGGTTGGAAAGGTCATCTAGTCCAACACCCCTGCAATGAGTGGGGACATCTGAAGACCAGGTTTTGTCACGTGTTCAAGTCTATATATCTCTGTGCTCTGAAACACTTCTTTTTTTCTTGTTTCCATATTCTTGAGTCACTTGGAAGGTGCTCTTGGAATAGTAAAGACACATAGTTGAGTGCAAAGTCTACAAAAGATAAGTAACTGTTTACATAGATAGTAATAATTCAAGAGACTATAGCTAAGAAGGCATACAAGAGAGATGTATAAAGTCATGAGTGGCACAGAAAAAGTGAACACAGAGTAACTGTCTTTTCTAATACAAGACCTGGAGGGTATTGAACACAATTATCAAGTAGCAGATTGAAAACAAAAGTACTTAGAAGAAAATATAGTGCTTAAAGTGTAGCTAAAGCTGTGAAACTCTGTCTTTGGATATTAAGGATGCTAAAAGTTCAGATTATTCCAGAAAGTTTGGATTTTTTTTCCATTCATATGTCTGTTAACAGTTACGAAATACCAAGATACCACCTCTGGTTCAGAAAGTCCCTGGACCACACTGCCTGAAGCTGTGTGCACTGCCAGGAAGTTGCATTATATGATTGCTTTTGTTCCTGACATTCTTCCTTAGGCATTTGTTGTTGACTGCCACTTTAGGCAAGATACTGAGCTAAAAGTGCCCTTGAAATGACTTTATATAGCTGTTCTCATAAATTTTCTTTTTCTCAAAAGCTTATGTTATATTCCACGATTTTGATTAAATGTACTGAACTATGTTTGAGGCAGGGAGGGAGTCCCCTAGCTAATTTTTTATATCTTAGTTTTGGATGCTTTTATGTATTCAGTGAAGAATGCCTTCTCATAGCACAGCTCAAATTCCAAGCCAGCGTTTGTGATTTTTTCTTCAGTTGCTTCTAGCATGGTTATTATAAAGGAAGTATCTTTTAGCTAGAGCAAAGAGTTGTGGGAGAGGGGGAAAAAAAGAATTTGCTGAAAGCTCTTTGGAAGTACGGTTACATCCATCTTCTCTGATCTAGTTTTGTTATTCCTTTGGGGGACAAAACCATTAATATAATTTATGAGCAGTTACAGTAATTGTCTCACAATAGCTATACAGACAGTAATGAATCACTTTTTTCATTGATTAGGTAACCACTCCCTCGGCAGACATAAATTCCTGGGAAATGGAGTGTAGAAGACATGAAAAAATGATCTACCAAGAAACTGCGTTTGGAACAAGCAGTATGTGTTAAGATGAAAAAAAAACCACAAAAAAAACCCCAAAAAACCCAACTACCTTGGGACTTAAATGGATTGTGCTTTTTTCTATCATAATTCCATATCAATTTCAACTAATAACAAGGATTTTTTGCCAGCTCTGTAGAATCTGCCTGGGATTTTGAGCAGCGTTTCTATTCAGGCATTTTCAGCAGCAGCTCTGGCCCCTTTTCCTCATCTCTGCTCCAGCGCCTCCCTTGTGATAGAAGAGTTGAATGAACCATTCACTGGGTAGCTGAACAAAGTACAGATTGGGCTGACAGTCTTGTCTTCTGTTTTTTTTAGCTGGTTTATTTTTCATTATTACCAGTGCTAACAATCTCAAAGGTGAAATATGAGTTACAAAGTCTGAGTGTGTGTTTGGTTCATTCTGTTAATGACAGAATTACTTCATCACTGTGACTGAGTTTACCCAGCTCACCTGATTACAATGTGTAAATAATTCAGATGTTAAATCATGTAAATGATTAGAATGTCACTTGGTTTTCTTTGCTGTGGACATAGGCCCTGGTTTACTCCAGCAACACGTTGCTCAAAAAGGTTGGTTTCGTTTGTGGCTGGCTGGAGCATTAATGTATCTTCAGGTGGCACTTTGATGTGTACTTTGATTGGTGCTGCCACAAAAGCTAGTCTGTGCTTCTCTCTCCCTGAATGCTTGTTTTTGCATCCAACAAACACTGTGGTATACGAACAAAAACATTTCTGTAGTCCTATAGTGAACTGACACAGCTGAAAGTTTTTCAGCTAGATCAGTGATACCCTAGCTGAGTCACTGCGCAGGGGACCAAATTCTTCTGCTTGGCACAGCAGAGAAGGAATTGTGAGGACTCAACTAATATCCCAGGGAAGAAAGAGAACCTCTTCCCCCAACCTGTGTCCCCTCCGCCCCAGCAACAGGACACGCTGAAATGCATGTTGGCTTTATATTAAGGCTTTGTTGAAGTCATGCAAGAGGGTATGTGTGGGGTCTAGTACTTTGTTAAAGTGGGGTACTAACTGTGATTAAATACCAAAGGAGGCAGATCTGCTGAATAAGAATGTGCATCTTCACATAATTATCCTTAAGAGTGTATTCAGATTGTAATAAAATGTCTCTCACAACTATCTTCTTAAAATTCAAAGTATGAATAATACCATTTTATAGAGGAAAAGGTGCAGCCACAAGTTCAGGCTATTTCTCAAGGTCAAATAGAGAAAATTAGATCTTCCAAGTCGATATCCACCTTCTGTCCTATAATAATCACCCTTCCATAAATAATTTTCACGGAAACAGAACTCCTAGAGATCCTAATAATTAGATGTGGTATCATAAGCAGATTAGCTCCAGTCCTACAAATACACAGATAGCAGATATTTGCAGGCATTAGAACAATGCAGTATAGAGGGGAAGTTACACTACTTTATTCAAGGTTTTGCAATTTTGCTGTAAATACAATGACCCAATTTCATCTTTCAGGCAAACCCTGAGATTAAACCAGAGATTAAATTGGCTGTTAAATGGTCTTAATAAATTTAGACATGATCAGCTGAATACTACTGGGACAGTTAAAGTCAGTCAATCTTCTCAATTGATGTCGGCCCTTGCTGTCATGGAAATGAGATTTGCACCCAGGGTGTTTTTTGGCTGGCAGAGAGGAAGCCTAGGGGAATATACAGGATCAGTTCAGTATCTCTGCTAAGGGTGGTGGTAAGCAGTAGCTGATTTCCTTTGGTTTTCAT
Organism: Falco naumanni; assembly: GCF_017639655.2. Taxonomy (NCBI): domain Eukaryota; kingdom Metazoa; phylum Chordata; class Aves; order Falconiformes; family Falconidae; genus Falco; species Falco naumanni. The sequence goes on from NC_054057.1 coordinate 38,105,254, forward strand.
TGCACAATACTCAGGCGACCACACATTCGATATTCAGGAAGTAAACGTACTGTTCAACGAGTACATAATTACTCAATTATCTTGTGGCTATACTGAGAAATAAAAATGTTAGTCTCATCAAAAAAGGCACATAATGAAATTTTTTGCCTTCTGACTTTCACAGCACGTTACATATGACAGTTTTTTTGAAAAATAATAGTTGCTAATAGCACTGCTATGAGCACTATTCTGCAGAATGGTTAATAGTACTGAATCACAGTCAAATTGGATTATAATCTATTGTTAGATTTGTTGTAATACTACTGTGAACAAAATGACAAGCCAAGTGCTTCAAAACTTGTATTTCAGTAAAATTTGGCAATGCATAAACAGCTGTTAACATTTGGTCCTAATGTTTAAAACAAGGGAGAGCAATGTATTTTCTATCATAACATGCGCTGAACTGATCACTGCTATCAGGGCTAACTGATTTATTTTTGAAAGCATTGAACTTATCTAGACAAAGACTATTTGTTAAATGCAGCATTTAATGGATGGAAGGGCTGATTTGTTTTTTGGCTGAGCAAGGCTGCACAAAAACTGGACAGAGTGTTTGCTGAAGAAAAATAATGATTGGGACTTTGGCATAGAATATTGTTTAGATGTCCCAAACAGGCCATTTGGTTGCCGTCTGGGTAATGACAGGAGTCGCTGGATCAGAAGAGACTCCCCTAACCACTTCTCTGCTCAGTTCTCACATCCCAGCTGCCCCCCATTCTGTGTGACAACTTAAGCACATACATTATCTGTTGCTATAGGTTATTTTAAACTAAAGCACCTTACTGTATTAACTATGTGCAAAAAGACTGTCCTGTGTGACCATTTCTGCATCTACAGGACAGACTATTTACAAGCATCTTATCTGCGTGCAATCTAGTAAATTCTGTGGCAGGAACCACTAGGAGTCTCTAGAAGGGCCAGGTTCTCCACCCAGGATGTTAAATGACAGGTTTAAGTGTAGAAATTTGTCTTGGCACAGCAGGAATTCCCTGCGAGGAATCCTACGGACTGTCTGAAATCCCCACCTGAACATCTCCCACGAGAGTTAGTCAGATCCTTTGTTACAGAGGTATTGAGGAGCTGGATCTGTCACCTTGTCTTTGCTCAGCTGAGTATCTCTTCTGTGCAGGGACTAGCTGAGGGTTCCTAGACCACCCAGGGAGTTAATGAGTATAACCCACGGAGTGTGCACGCAGGAACATCCCTAACACCCAGCTACACCACAATTGTAATTAAAGGACGGCTTGACTTTCATCCATGTGTCTCACATAAAACTTAAATTCCTTCCACAGCTCTTGCCACAGCACCTCTGTAATTGAAAACTGTGCTGAACAGTATTCATCCAGCTGTGAAATAAGATAGACAACCCATGATTTCCTGTGGGTGCCTCCCGTCTTGTGCTTTACTGGGCACAGGCTTTCCCTGGGAACCTGGCTATAACGCCACACGGATCACGCTGCTTTGCTTTCTGCTGTTTAAAATTGCTGTTGCTTTCCAGAGAAATATGTTTCCATGATTCTGCTTTTTTTTTCCTCAGAAAGAATTAATGTAATGAGACTTAATTGCATGGTTTGTATTCATCATTGGCTTTGCCTTATTAAATCTCCTCAGTCATAGCTGGGGCAAGAGAGACTCTGTAGAGCTGCAGTCAGCTGGGGTGGGGTAAACAGGTCACAAAATGGAACAGCCCAACAAAAAAAGGGTCCTGTTGCATTCCACCAATGAATAAGTCCACTCAATTTAAACTATTGGCTTGACAAACTGACAGAAAATACCCCTTGGCTGCTATTTCCCAGGCCTTACACCTAACTTCTGAAAGCTTTCTTCTGTTAAAACTGGTAAAGATCAACTAACAATTTAATCCCAAAGCATGGGAGAATTACTTAAGCACACAGTTGCTCTTATTTAGTCCATTTTCTAAACTGTGAGAGGACCAGATTTTTTCTTGGCATTTCACAATCTATAGCATAGGAGTTAACAGTGTCTTTTTCTTAATACTGTGTATTTCCTGGCTTGTCAGCACTTCAGCTTTTCTTCCCCCTGCTGCAGACTCAGATTTGGTGCAGAATGCTATATAGCTCTGAACAGACTGCAGTACTGGTATCTCATATATCTCTATTCTGATTATTTTCAGTATAAAGTGCTAACATAATTTGCTCCTTGAATAACTGAAGTAATTCCAGTTGTAATACCAAAACATCTTGTTTTAGCTTTGATCTATCTTCCTTTCTCCATCACCTTAATTAAGGCTAATTAAGAAACTGTCTGTATCGAGTTATTTTCCTGGAGTTTTGACCAAAACCAGTTCTACACTGTTGCAGAAAAGGGATCCCTTCTGTTCTTCTTTCATATCTCCATATTTAAAAATAGGAACGTACCATGCCAGCACACATCCCAGAATTACTGAACATGGAATCTTGACTGTAGGAAGTACTTAGAACTTGCTCCTTTGAAGAAGTTCAGATACAGAGAAGTTAGTGTTGATTATCATGTTACTTAGTTTCACAATATAGACTCACCTATATTACCCACAGCAAAGAACTACTGTTTCAGAAAGGGTAGCATTACCAGTGTTCCAGTGGACACAGACAGCATTCTGCCCAAATGTCTTTGCTTGTGGTATGGATCTGTGATGTCAAGGATCCAGGAGTTTACAAATGTCTGCCTCTACACGCCAGACATTTTAAAAACTCAGATCAAATCCTTGTTTTGATATAGAGATCATTTTTTTCCTAGAAAGTAGGTGACAAATTTGTTTATGGCTGGATCGTATACTGAAAGGGGATTTAAAATTTAAATCTCATGTCCAAATTTCTGGTGTTTTCATCCATGCCTGTGCCAATGGAAAAGGAAGTCCTGCTTTCTGCTACATTCTCCTTTCTTATGCTCAGTCACAGTTATGCACTTACCCAGCAAGAGACACAATACGCATGGTAGTTGGACACAGTATTTTCAGGAAATATAATAATCGCTTCAAACCAGACAGAAAACTTTTACGAGCTCAGTAAAACAAATTAATAGCTTTCAGCCATTAGGAACTTGTGTTTATTCCTGTTAGGAGGAAGATGTGACAGCTGGGCACAGAAATAAAGCAAAGAAAATGTATTAAATGGCTACAGTAGAGGACTGTCAATCACAAAATGAAATGCCAAACACTGTAAAAATAGCTGTGAGAAAAAATAATTTCCAGAACCAACACAAGAAGCACGATCAACTTCAGTTTGCTAATTTATGACAGTATTCAAGCAGATCCAGTTGTCTGCTGTGTTATCTATAGTAGACTATGCAGAAGCTTCTACAGACCCTCATGCCATCTCCGACACCCTGCAAAAATAAGGTGTCACCTGAGACATTGTCTCATAAAAGATGCCATCTGGAGGGCTGTGGTGGAATCTGGACCCAGAGAACTGACTTGCCTGTGCTAGGAAAGCAAGGAGAACAGCCTGGAATTCTTTTGGGAGTGGGGCTGCCCACGAAACAAAGACAGTTATGATGCATAGAAAGTGTCTTAGGAGAAAAGGACATTTTCTAGGGATGGAAACCATCAAAGGCAACCTTTCTTCTCAAGAAATGGTAATTTACTTAGCTGACCTGAGAGTCAAACCCAAAAGCTGTAGGGGTTTTTGTACTTCAATATGGATACACAAGCAGCTCAGAGGCATATTTTGCATATTTCATTAAATTACGTTGTTTTCGCGTTATCTATCTAATATGACTTTTTTGAGTTTTTTCCTGTGTTTTAAACCAAAAAATCTCTGTGATGTGTTTGAATCTTACTGTGGCTAGTGAAATCTAGTCCAGGCAAATTCTGTTCTGCCCAGTGTGCAAGATCTCCTACAGGAGCTCTAAGCAGATTAGTGCTGAGAGCCTAAGAAAATTACAGCTCTCAGATGACTTCTCAAGTGAGGCATACAGGCATCGGCCGCTAAGATTAGTGGTTCTCAAGGTTCTCATAACTCCTTGGCTAATTAAGGTGCAGCCACATGGCATTTGAAAGTGTACACGCAAACTAACTGGAACTAATGTACCATAATGAATGATGAACTCCATAACCCAGCGGCAGCTGACAAAAGAACTGCTGAAAGCCCCACCAGCACCTCAGTACTTGCTAAGCTGCAATGCCAGAAACCTCATGTGCTGTGGCTGCCCACGTGCCGCCAAGCCTGCAGAGCCAGCTCTTTCCCAGTTGGTAACACTGACTCTCCAAATTATTTGCAAGGGAAACATCCTCACCTCTGCAGTTGTGAGGGTCAACAGCGTTTGGTCAGAGTTGCAGGTGGCAAGTCAGATCTGAAAGTGCCCGCACCACAGGCCTAAGAAAGAACAGAAAGGTGAGTATTTTTCTGGGCTTGTATTCTTAAGGCCTTCTCTGGGAGAAGCGTAATTGAATCAAGCAGGACAGGCAGCTGCAGAAGGCAGCCAGATTTGCGCAGTCTGATTTATCTGCAGCTGTACTGTAAAGAAAACAACCTCCCACTGAGCCTGTTTTGTGAGACTAACTCCTTGTCAGCTGCTTCCTGAGGTGATACTTTTGCCAGGAAATTCAGCTTGTCTATAGAACACCTTAGCACAGAAGTAGAAAGAACCTGAGCATTTTATTGCTGCTGATTAAAGAGTCAAAACAGTGCAGTAGGTCATCCATGATGCTGAGTCTTCAAACAGATGTATCTAACACTAAACCGTTTGGATCTAACCTATAAGCTAATGCAAATATCTTAACATCTGGCAGTATTCATCTATTAAAAAATTAGCTCTTTTCCTTACTAATATCATTATCAGTGGAGATTTCTTAAAACATACATGGCTTAAGGCAGTGTAATCTTCAAATTCAATAAAAAAGTCAGCTCTCTCTTATGCTTCATTACCTTTTCTCCTCGCCATACCTTCTTTTTCTAACTGAATTAGGATGAAATGGAAGAAGATGGAACAAACTCTGAAATGTTTTGAAACATGATTTTTTGCCTTGCTAATAAACATCCAATTTTTTTCTCAAAATGCAGCATTTTTCAAGAACTTCTACAATTAATAAACATGACCCCCCTTAAAAAAAATTCAAATCGTCTTTCTTATGTAAATTGCTCATTAAGTTTGAAAACAAAGGTCTCAAAGTAAGGCTCCATGAAGAATCAATGTAAAGCTGCCATCTTGCCCTTCTGCTGCCACCCACATATTCCCGCTGCCTCCTTTGTGCTGGCAGTAAAACTCGTGACCGGGAGGCAGACCAGATTAGCTGCCTGGGAGGCTGAAAACTAAAAAAGCAGAGAAGATAAACTGCAAAAGGAGCAAGAAGATGGCATTTCATCTTCTGGTAGCAGACTATATTTACATCTGCTTAAGCCCATCAAGAAATCACATGCTGAAGCCTTTTGAATAGTAGGTCAGAAAGCATCTGCAGTTAAGATACATGCAGGACCTGTTTTAGGAAACATTTTTTTACATAACTGCTATTATTTATTTAAACTCCAATGTAAATTTGTAAGTGACCTTACATGTTTGTTTACGAATATGTTGTGGCTTTGGGAAAAAACCTGGCGCAGTAGCCATGGTTACAGACCCCCGACTGGTGGAAGTGCTGTAATACAGAGACTGCAGAGTGCCAAGCTTCGGTGCTGAAATGCCACCCTTGGCAGTGGTGGCTGCACAGCACCTTCTGGCATGGCATGTAGCTAGAAGTGCTGCTCAACACTTGGGTCAACATCTGTGGTTCCCAAGGACACACGCTGCTTGGCGGTACTCATACACTGTGTTTCCAGTCTGCTTATCGTATTCTGGGAGTCTTTGGTGCCGAGTGAAGCTCATTCAAATACTTAAGAACTTTAATTACGTATTTTTTTCTTTGTTAGAACAGAAACTAGGACAACATTCCTGCTACTGATGTCCAGCTTTCAGGTCTCCTCAAAACAGCCTTAACCACTCATACCCTCCAGCTCACAATTTCTCCTGCCCTGTGCTCAGCCTTTACATCTCCTTGCAGCTGCTACACCCAAAAAACAAAGCTACCATCCCTAGCAGGCTAAATACCTGAATGAGCAAACCGACTGTTTGGAACATAGATAAAAAGCAGTTTTGAGATCAGAAACCACCCTCTTACCCTTCAATGAGGCTTCTGTCCAGCTTGATGAATGCTGATGCAGCAGCGTAACAAAAAGCATACAAAAACACTTACGCGATTTCTAAGGTGTGTTACCTGCCGACTCAGACCAATGGATAAGTAACATTACACACCTGCTGAACCATATATGTGAACACAATTCCTGTGAAATAAACCAAGGGAAAAATCTGCCAAGAGATTTGTTGCCAAGGAGCGCAATGGGGAAAGGCTTGGTACCGAGTTGCTGTAATGCTGCTGAGCTGCAGTTGCCAGGAGCAGCATGCAACAGAAGTGAAGCATCACTAACCACTACCGCTGTTCTGGACTGTCGCAAGTCCCTGGGATGCCAGATCAACTTCCTCACGTAAGGCAGCAGCATGCTTTCCAGCTGACAGCACAGCCAGCACAGCAGAGGGGAGCGGGCCAGGAGGATGGCTAATGCCACTACCACCTGCCTTGTGTGACACTAACACATTGTAATTCTTAGCAGTCTATGAAAAGTAACACAGCACAGAAGTTTTCAGCTGGGTTAGCAAGTCGTGCTGGTTAAGCGATGGTTGAACGAGCCGCAGAACTGACACAGGGAAAGAGACGCGGGGCTTCGGGTGCAGGGCGAGGGCTTTGCTCTTTTCCACGTCACGCTGATGCTTTGGCTCTGCTATGGGGCTGAACCAGATCCCGGCCCCCAGCTCCCACCCCCGCCACAGGCAGAGAAAGGGGATCCTCTAGATTAAGGGAAATCACTCTCCTGCTTTTAAAGGGAAAAGAAATCCTAGAATTTCTTAGGACTAGCTTACAGGAAAAGGAAATTATAAGTAACAGTCAAGCTTTCAGAAGGTGGCAGAAGGGGTGGTTTGGGCTTTTGGTGGTTGTTTTTTGTTTTGGTTGTTTATTTAAAGCAGGAGTCCTATAAAATTAGTGAGTTAAAATGCAGTATACACAACATTTTAAGCCTGTTAAACCATCCGAAAGTCTGGCAATCAATATCAAAACAGGCATAGTCTTTCATATTTTAGCAACTAGTTTTTTCCATAAAATTAATCAAAATAAAATGCATCTTATGAGACTGTTTTATTAAAAATACGTATCTTTAGTTTCACATAAAAAGAACCAACATTGTAATTAAACACAATTTAAGACGCTGGACAGGAATTACTTGGAAAAAATACAGGTTCCCGTAATCCCAAAGCACCGAGCCTTTGACTCCATGAGCCACAAATTAAAATCTTCCTGTGCTCAAGAGCCAGAGTGCCTGCCCTGCACACAGCACAGTGCTGAGGAGCGAGCAGCTGGTCAGAGGCAGGGGTGCTAACTGCTCCACAGCAGCTGTTCTCTGGCAGAGATACAGGCGTTCTTCTCCCCAGATCCAGGGAGGCCTGTCACTCCCCAGCCCTGCTGCTGGGCATGATGGTAACCTTAGCAAGAGAAATGCTGGAGTGGCACCACTTGGCTCAAGCGTCAGAGGTTGGCCACCTCTTTCTGTAAAGGAGGAATACAGCACAACACTTCCAGTTAATTTCACTTAGGATCCAGCAGAAACTCACGTTAACAGCACTGTTGAAAGAAATCCAGCTGTGCTTCGGTGATACATGATGCAATGGTCTCCTTAATAAAACTATGCTGGAATCCACTAACTTTTGGATCCCCACTTTTTACAGCTCAGATCCATCTCAGACTTTTGGAAAGACACAATTTTCAAAGCAACAAGTTATTAGCTTAGGCAGCAGCAAATACTGATTGAAAGTTTAGTGCATAAAAATCAAAGTCATAATACAAAAGAGCTGTCAGAGACATCTGCTATTTAAAGTGTAGAGAACAAAACACTGGCTGCATTTACTCTCTCGTAGAAAACATCAGTTTGCCAGGCTGCCTCTCTTGCTCTGGAGATGCTGAAGATTCAGCTCCTTTTAAAGTCACAGAGAGATGTATTCATCCCTCCAAAATGATCAAAATGCTTTGTAAATTCAGGCTCAAAAAGCATACCAGACACTGACTGTAAACTAAACATTTACTGGCCAATTCATAACTTAAGCAAGGCACAAAGAAGAAAAGACACTGGAGCAATGGGGAAGCAAGCTGACATGAAATGGCAAACCAGTGGTCCCTTTGCTTTGACCTGACAAAGCATCTAAGGATACAGGCAGCTGAAACAGCAACAGTATCTGAAGTTGGACCACCACAGTAACTGCAAAACAAAGTTCAATTTTGAAGAAAAAAAAAAAAAAAGCAGGCTTGCATGTCATTATACATGTTCTAATCCCATACAAGTACTGATCTGATTAAAAGAAAAAAGATACTTCATCTAACATCATACCTTGTAAACCTAAGAGGGTATTAAACCCATGTAACTTTAGAAGCCTACCTCGTTAAGTATTCTTTATCATCTACAGCGTTAATTCCTTAGACTGCAATTTAATCAAGCACTCTGTCTGAAAGGCCTGTCTGTTTATTAACTCTGCTGGGAATTTACGACAGGTATCAGTGTCCTCACTCAGTCCACTGAAGTCTGAGGTCTACCAGTTAAAACACAATGATTCCTCATACTGTTACCACACAGATTGTAACAGAACAAGATTTGCTCGGCACAGCATTTGTTCCTATTTCTAATGCATGGAAAAGGAACGAAACTGACTTTCAGGATCTCAGATGAGTTTGCAGAACTGGAATTAAAGAAATCTATTTGATTTTTTAGAATGAAAATCTGTTGTGGGATTAATACAAATATAACTTTCCTTACTGGAATGGCATCTTAAACAGAAGAGCTTAATTTGCCAGTCTTGGCAAATCAAATACTTGTCTTAATTGTAACACTCTTCAACTCACTGTCATCAATTTTCCAAGCAGTTTCAAAGCCCATATTGAAAAGCTTTGAACCTTGGGGCTGACCTGCTCTGCACCTTAGAAGGAAAAAAAAAATATTTAAAGACATCCAAGGTTGGGAGTCTATAATCTCTCCTCATCCTTGTAGAGCTACAATGTGAAGTTCACGAGTTATTCAAAACCTCATCTTACAGAAAACAGGAACGGGAAACTTTGTCCAGTTGTGAAGTGGCAGCATAGGAAATAACTGGACTTTAACTCAATTTTAAAATAGCTCAACTTGAAAAGTGTTGAAGAACAAGGCTGAAAAGGTTGTCTTAATCAGTAATTATATAAGCTACAGCATGAAAACTCCAACAACCATAAAGATCAACTCTGAAAAATACACAAGCTCATTGTTACTTTTATATACATTTAACAAAAAAAAAAAAACAAAACAACAAAACACAATCTAGATTTAAAAATCTCTCCCTGGGGTTATAAATCCCTTCCTAGAGAGATGTTGTTATAGCCTGTGTACAGTATTCCAAAAGAATCTTTCATAGCCTTCAGAATTCTTCATGGTTTTCCTAATCCGTTTTGCAGTGAGTGACAATTCTCTCCAGAACTGAGTAATACTTCAAAGCCTACTTGAAAATCCATCTTTAAGATGGCCTTCAAATAAAATATTCAAGCTTCTAACCAGAATTTTTACATACAAGTGGTTTTTGTTTTAATCAAAGTAGATCTAGTGAATTTGCTAACTTACTGAAAAAGACTAGAATAAAATTAAAAAAAATGTTTCTAGCCTCCAGTACAGTAATTCACTAAATGCTATTACAGTACAGAAAAACATTATTAGTTAAATCAATTTTATTTCTTCTGATAGCTACTTTGAAAATAAAGGGTAATATGACAATAATTCTATTTCCAAAGTTCAGAAGCGGGTAGCTTTTTGTGTCTGCAGTCGAAAACAAAAAACAGTGCTGCAGAACTAGTCAGTCTGCCAAATACCCTTTTCAGACATCGCATCTTGAAATACGTGTGTCTAGAAGAGCAAGAAACTCAGTGACCCCCTGCACCCGGTTCCACTGCCTGCATTTGGATAATGCATGGGTGCAAGGTCCACCTATGCAGCTCTTACGATGGGATCAGAATCTAATAATAGCTTATCGGACAGCAAAAAGGTTCAAACCTGCTTTGACCTCAGTAAGCAGAAGGATGAACAGACACCATTGTCTAATGTACTGTCCCAGCACCAGCAGCAATTTCATATGTAGTGAGCTCAGTTAAAAAAAACACACCAAAAAAACCCAAAAAGCAGTCAGGAAGTAACACACCAGAACAGCAACCGACTTGCTGAACTCAGGTCTCCACTGCTTTGCACCTTGGGAAACCTGACCTTACAAATGACTATGCTCAGTGCAAGGCAGCAGAGAGAATCAAGCCTGCAATTTTCACCGTTTGAATGAGCACAAGAACTTGGCTTCCAAGACTTTGTCTTCTTAAGATGCATGTGTCACAACAGGAATGTCAATTTCCATGGCAGAGAGGCGAGAGCGTGCAGAATACGGCTGAGAGGCATAGCTGTGCATGCTAGGGGCATGGGAATAGAGGGGCTGCCAGAAAGGAGAAGGTAGGCTTTTACATGCACAGTACCACAGACACAGCAGAACGGAAGTGAAAAACAGACCGCCAGCACTGGCAATGGCAATAAATACAGAGATGTCAAAGCTAAAGACAGGCTCATATTTTCTGTTCAGATAATTGTTATAAAAGATGACCCAGACTGATGGAGTGAGACAAATGGCACATGCCAGCAGGAACAAGAGGCCAGCCACGAGATGGCAGCCGGCACTGTTTACAAGGCATTTGGCCAATTTGATGTTTGGCACGCTTGATACAAAGGCTGTGTTACACATGCCAATCAAGCAGAGAAACAGAGCTGAGACGGCAGTTAACATACTCAGTGGAAGGGCAAACTGAAGAACACGCAAATCCAGTTGATCGACAGCAGTGTACCACTGTGGGTCATATATCACACAGTCTCTGCTCCCATCAAAGCGAGCGCACTTAATCCAGAGTCCCGTGTAAATGGTCACATTCCTCTCATTCTTGTTGAATGTGTACAGTCTCATTTGCCTCCAGTTTGGAAGCAGAACTGCTGCAAGGAGTCCAGCTACTGAGGCTGTTCCACTGAGGAAGGCCAGTACGGTTGCTGCGTGAACATCCCGGCAGCCCATGCTTGCCCACAGAGGTTGTTTTCTGCAACTAAAAAGAAAAATTTTTTAAAAATAAACATCAGTAGGTGAAAGTTTATGGATGTGGGACAGACTACAGTTGACTTGTGCCAGGTTAATAAACTTGTATGGCAGCTGATTCTTTGCCTTACACACTTATGCAGAGGTAACACTACTGAACTCATGCTTTAATGAAATGTTAGATTATTTCAGACCGTTGCAATTGCTCAGCTGACAGACTGCCAAATTTGCTGCGTTCAAGATAAAAAAGGAGCACTTGAATACACAGCTCTACGCATCTCTCACCTTGTGTTGCTGCATGGATTTTTACAGAGTCCAGGTGGAGAGGACCAACCACTGAGTGAGCGTGTTTTAAGAAGTTCATGTCTTCTCAACTGGCCTTCCTCTTTAGCCCAGATGTAACATTAGACTGTGTGTTCAATCCTACCACACGGCTGTGTGAAAGGGAATTGCTTAAAATCAACAGCATTAGCCCAGACAAGGAATGCACATGTAGGCAGTTATACACAATTTATATAGGCCAAATTGTTGATGAGAGCTGCAAGGTAGGAGAGAAGGCTCTGTGGAGTAATTTACTATGAACTTTTCAAAAGCAACCAACAGTTCTTCCATACTACTTCTGCCTTTCAAAACCAGCTGTCTAAGCACACAAACAATTCCAGAAAGCAGATGGCTTTTCAGCTTTCACCTTTTCCTTTTCAGAGCAAGTATTAAAGAATACTGCTTCCTTTTCAATATAACCACTGCCTGTATACCTAGTATAGCCTCTTGCCTGCACAGACCCTGCGAAACAGTCTCAATGATGCGTCTTAGAAAAAAATCAAACGAAAAAACACTCAAATTAAGTAATCTCTTCTCTGGGTGCTCGAGATACTGCAGAGAAGCCTAATACATAATAGGCATCTGAGCATCCACCCCAGAATGTACTTGAAGCAGAAAACTAAGAATTATAGTGCCTAAAAAATGAGCAGATACTTGGAACTCACTGAGCGCCATTCAGTCATGAACTCCTACTGAAATTTCTTTCCAAATCATCATACTGCATTGTGCTTATTTGTCTAAAGTCACTAACCAATTCTTTAGGTACCAGAAGTTCCATCTAATGCAGATACAAATAACTGAGTATCTGTATCTCAGAAAGGTTACAGACACTGTTGCAACCAAAGAGGAAATTGGATCTGATGCCTTACTATCCTTCTACACGTGCAGACATCGAACGCCCAGGAAACTCTTAAAGTAAGGAATTTCCGTGTATACTGGAAGCAGACTACAAGCATTATTATGCTATACAGCCAGCTAGCATTTTATTGATTTATAGACAAATAAATAAAGCCCAATTTTTTTCCTAAGAAAAAACTAGGCATTTGTTCACTTGTTACGCCATCTAACCCTGAAGGATTGCAATGGTATGTGGGTACCATTGAAGTGCTGATTATACCCTTTTAAAGCAGCACTGCTGAGAAGAAATAAAGACAACCACATTTATAGTAAAAATGCACCTTATTCAACAAGATAGCATTACATTTTTGTGATGAATAGCTGACTGTGGGCAAGCTACTGTTCTCATGCCAGTACACTTTTACAGATAGCAGAGTCATTAATAGGGTAGGGAGACCCAAGACTTATTTCCATTATAATTGACTTAAAACTATGCTTAACCTCAACTTCAATAAGGTCAACACAACCAATTTGCAAGGAAACAGAACTGTAACAAATGGGCTTGAGGCACTGTGGGAAAATTACTTTGGGGGGCGGGGATTAGAGAAAACTGGGACCAACAGAAGTGCAACATTACAGAAAGCTTTTTAGGGTAAAACACAGCTATTGCCTTCAGGATGGTTGGCATGCATGGCATCTACTCTACCACAGCTCCTTAAGCAACACACCCTGCCAGCTCATCATATGCTGATGGGTGTGATGGAGGGTGGAGTGGAGACACCACAGCCAGGCTCTGTGGTACTCCCTGCAGGAAGGGGAACCTGATGTTCTGATAAGCTGCACAGCAGTTGTCACATGAAGAATGTACGAGATAATGTCAGCTGCTGAGCTGACCATTGTGGTGAAATGACTTTCCTCAGATGAAATAATCTCATTGTAATACTAACGCACCCCTCCACCCCAAAGTTACCTGCCTCCAAGGTACTTACTACTACATCTCATTGGGTATGTGACACCAATCAGTAACAAAAATATGTATGATTAGAGTCACTCAAGCTCCACCTAACTGTAAAGAAAATGGACTGGTCCTGGACTGAAACAAATCTAAACGGGAGGAACTGCTGTATAAACTCCCAAAATACCGTACTTTGATTTAATGTCACAAGGTTAGGTCAAGCTGACCCACCCTCTAAAGTCCTATCTGAGGATGCATACTAATTTACATTGAAAGTGAAACTTTTAACCAATCCTGTATATGATAACAAACATGCAACGTACTATGAAGTATATAAAGTGGAAAACTGAGGGGAGAAGTTAAGGAAGACTCCATCGTAACTTCTGGGATCAGCTGACAGGCTGAACCTGTCTCCTACCCCACAGGGATGCCTACTGGGTAAGAACTTTATTCTATGACTAACTCATGCTAGCTGTTATTAAGTGTATTGTTTTAAGCTTGTTTTGCAGTCAGCGTATTATCACCAGCAATCTTCAAACCTTACTCTGTCACAAACCTGTATTTTGTATAATAAAAATCTTGAGCTGAAGTTCGTTTTGTGTAAGCCTCTGGAGATGTGACTAGTTGTTGTAAGGGATTTGATTCAGTGATGCTGTCCGTGGGGGTCCCTGGATAGGTTAGTTGAATGACGCTCTGATGCAGCAGGCTGTCAAAATGCAGGCGGCAGACAGGCTGGTTGGACACAAGGGTCTTGTCCTTCCTGGGAAACTGGCAGGCTGATCAAATATAAAGGGTTTGAGGAAACCTTCCTTCTTAACGCGACAGGGTAAATATAATATAGCATCACATTTTCTTCTCCTCAAAGCTCAGTACTTTTGCTCTTCCATAAAGAGGCTGCATCTGCCTGGACAAAACTTCCATGCAGGCAGGGCACACTGAGACAGAGCTCTATGAGAGGCCGCTGGAATAAGCACAAGACTGACCGTTTTCAGAAACCCATTGTTTCTGCAAATTCACTTGCAATAGTAGATGATGAAAATCTGAGGAGAGTTAACGCAGAGTGGGCAAGAAGTGAAGTTCACCCATATTCTCTAATACAAGAGGGTGGAAGAAAAAAATGGGATATTTTCTTTCCTTCTACATTACCAAGTATAGTTATGGCAAAGACTATGCAGCCAGGATTTAGGACAGCATGGGGGAATTTCTATTTTTCTATTACTTCTGCTGTACCAGTTACATGGACAGAAGACTTTAGTCTCTAGTTCATCCTATGGTTGCCAGTTATGTTTACGCCACCCTGCATACCTTGTTCTTGCTGCTGTGCCTGGCAGACGCACTAAGGGTGTCTGTTTTGGTTGGGTTTTGTTGTTTTTTGGAGTTTGCTTGGTCTGGGGTTGGTTTAGGGGTTTTTTTGCTTGTTGTTGGTAGTTTGGTTTTGAGCATTATTTTTTTTTTTTTTTAAAAAAAAAAGCAAACAGAGTGCTTCTCTTTGGGTAGTGTCCTGGTTTCAGATGAGATGGAATTAACTTTCTTCTTAGTAGCTCAGGCAGTGCTGGTTTTTGGATTTGGTTTGAGAATAACATTGATAACACTGGTGGTTTTGGTTGTTGCTAAGTAATGTTTATACAAAGTCAAGGACTTTTCAGTTTCTCAGGCTCTGTCAGGGAGAGGGCTGGAGGGGCACAAGAAATGGGGAGGGGACACAGAACAGCTGACCTGAACTAGCCAAAGGGATATTCCATAACACAGAACGTCATGCTCAGTATATAAACTGGGGGACTTGGCTGGGGCCTGCCAATCACTGTGTGGGGACTGGCTGGGCATTGGTCAGCAGGTAGTGAGCAACTGTATTGTGCATCACTTGGGTTTTCTTTTCCTTTCCCTTTGTCTTTTATTCCTCTCCCTTTTATATTATTATATCTCATTTTATTTCAATTATTAAATTGTTCCATCTCAACCTTTTACTTATTTTTTATAAAATTTTACTTATTTTTTCCCTTGATTCTCTTCCTCATCCCACTGGGGACGGGGTGGGTGGGGACTGAGTGAGCAGCTGCATGGTACTTAGTTGCTGGCTCAAGTTAAAGGTAGGAACCTTCCTACCTGTAACTGCCAATACCCAGGGTTCCAGGTAGAAAGGGAAAGACATAGAAAATAGCTCATTTTCCATTTAGAGGGTACAAAAGGAAAGTGAATTTGTAGGTAAGTTAATCCATGATCCCCCCCATCACAGGAAACTCATCCCCTCTTGCAAATACTGCTAGCTTTATAGCTGTAATTACAGCTTCAGTTACAGATCCTTGATTAAGACAATAACAAAATAGATGTTGTCTTAATTAAGATGGATCCTCTGTACTTACCAGCAGTGTGTCCAAGTCAAGAGAAACCTCAACAGCTTTTAGAAGCAGGAAAAATGTGTTACTGGATCTAAGAAACAGAACAAGGAGCAAGTCAAAATCACAGTTGTTTCATGCAGTTCCAGCAACAGTTTACATTGTGATTCAGAAATACAGAAACTCAGATATGTCTACATTTGACCAACTCCATCACCCTTCTACAATTTCCTTTTATTTAAAAACCAAAACTCAAACTATTTTTTCTCTTCTCCCCAGGATTTTTCCCCAGAGCATGTTCTCTATCTACTGATCTCTGTTTTCATGCAACAGATAAGAAGGGTGCAAAACCTCCCCTTTCTTATGGGTTTTCCAAGACACGGAGATGTTCACATCCTGAATTTTACATTTCTAGTAAAAAAATCCCAAACATATGAAGTCATATGAAATTATTATTTCAGATGTTACATTCCAGACTGCACTTAAACAGCACCCTGCTGTTTAAAAAATCATTTCACCCTTTCCTTAATGTCAGAAAACAAAACACAGACTCTAAACTGTTCATATACTTCCGATTCTCTATTCCTTTGTGGCTTCTACACAAAGGTTTCAAGGAAAAGGCAGAAAGGCAGGAAGTAACAGTGATGCCTTTTCAATGGCTGTCCACCATTTCCAGAGGAAGTGAAAGGATCCTCCTGTGGATTCTCTTCACACACACATCTGGGATCCACACCACTGAGTCCCAACAACTCTGCAGGTCATAATAGGAAAATCACTTTTCTACTGGACAGCATCAGACCTACAAGCATGTCATTAGGTGACTGTTAAGAGCTACAACCTAAAGGTGAGTTTGCTGTACTAACATGTACAAGGACACAGAATTTATTCTAAATGACCTATATCAAAACCTGAAATATTGTAAGATTTGTATATGTGTAGTCTCCTGGGGTGCAACATCAAAAAAATTCTTCTATCAAACCATCTACGCAAGAGAGAGGCCTTACAGCACACACTCATGCAACCTGCGTTTTTCACTAAATGAGGAAGTAAACTTCCAAGTCTGGAATCCTTCAGTATGAAATCTATTGCATACAAGACAAGAAACGCAGACACAATCAGATCAAGCAGCCCACAGGATTTCCACTGCCAGGTTAATCAATCAAGACTGCTATGAGTAAATGGGGCAATTTGGCCAAACTAACTACACAGGGCTGCAGAGGTCAGCTTCAACATGTTCAGCTATATTCGTAGAAGTAGCAGGGTTGGGTTTTTGGGGTTTTTTTAGCTTCTATCTCAAAAAAGAAAAGTATTACTTGGAACAGCTGTTTTTACTCAGTAACATTTCTGAGCAACTTCCAAGCTTTCTATGCATTTAGCAGCAACTGAAGCCAAGATAAACACACAGATCTCCCTCTGCAGGTTCACACCCCAAAATACCAGCCAGTGCTCAGTAACAACCATAATTAAGTAGAAAATTACTACAGCAAACCAACCCATCAGAAAGGCAGCTGTGCCCTGCCCAGGAGTCCCTCCCATTAAATGATGAAAACCTGTGACCACCAGCTGTTGTAATAAACAGATACAGAGCAGGTATGGAATATTCTACAGTACCTAATTCAGAAAGCCCTCAATTTCTGCAGACGTGGAGTTTCTTTTCTGTTCAGTCCAACTGATTTTATTCTCCATCACTAGTGGTGCTGAACAACTCAGCCGCTTCCAAACTAACTGTCCAAGGGAAGAAAGTACATTTTGGCCATGATATGTAAAACCTTGCCTTGCCTTAGATTCTAGACTGAAACTTCTTACATCCCAAGGACTTTACAACTGTAATACACCGGGGCCTTATATCTGATCCACAGAAGTTACCAGTCCTAATACCACTTCAGGGACAGACTTTGCTGTGGCTTCTATTCCAAAGATCCACGTTGCTGCAACAGGATAGGCTGGCTGAAGTAGGTTAAAAACTGGTAAATTATTAATTGCCCATAAGGTACAAAAATGAAACAAAGAAGAAAAAAGGCATTTACTAGAGACATAATTCAGTGATTAGTAAAGCCAGCTCTGTTCCCTTGCATGGCCTTGAGAAGACCATAATCTTGGGAACCACCACTGTTCTGTAAAGCCCTACTGGAGAGAGGTCACGTTAAATAATTTATAAACAAATGCATTCTTTTAACTACCCACAACATTATTATCAGTTTAAAAAGTTAGGAGTTTTGAATAATTGACCACCAGAAACTGGAGATGAACAGCTATCCTGTTTCAAGACAACCGGAAGTAAGTGGTACAGAATCAGGGCCACCAGTCATTTTTCATTCAAGAAATCAATCGCACTGTACCAAGTTCTACAAAAGCCCTATTAAAATTAAATCCAGATGTGCGGGAATAGAATTAATGTTTCTAACTAACAGATTAGGGCTTTGAAGAAAAATCTGTAGCACAGGTAACTGTTTTACCGACCGTTTCGGAAAAAAACAGATGGTGCGCAGCCGGGGTGGAAGGGGCAAACACACATACCCCGATGCTCGGCACAGGCCGGGCGCCGCCGGCACCCGCCGAGGGGGAGCCTGCTCCCCGCCACCGCTCCTCGCACCTACCGCGCCGCGGGGCCCGGCCTGCGGGGGCGCAGGGGCCCGCCGGGAAGGGGCGCAGGGCCCCCCCCCCGCCTAACAGGCCGCACGGCGACCCCCGCGCGGAGCCCCCGCAGCCGCCGGGCCGGCAGCCCCCTCACGGGCCGGGCGCCGCTGGGACGGAGCCGGAGCCGCGCCCGCCCCCGCTCTCGCCGCTCACCTTCCCGTCAGGGCGCGGGGGCACACAGCCAAGGCCCCATCGCCGCCGCGCTGCCGGCCCTCCACCCGCCGGAGCCGCCTCTCGCCCGCCAGCCCGCGGCCGGCCGCGGGACGCCCGGGGGGTTGTGGGGCTGTAGGCCGGCGCCGCCGCAGTGCCCGCCCCGCCGCCCCGCGCACTGCAACTCCCAGCGCCCCCCCGCGGCGCCCGCGAGCCGCGAGGCGGAGCCGGCTCCCGCCCCCAGGGGCGGCTCCGCGGGGTCCGCTCGCTCCGCCCGTCCCCCCTGCAGGGGGCGCTGCCGGCACCGGGCGCCCCGCGGCCGGGGGAACCGGTGCTTTGTCACTGTCCCCGAATTCGTCAGCTGCTTCGTTAACTGCTGGAGGAACCGGCAGCGCCGCCCCTCAGCGGCCGCTCCCTGGGGGAGCGGTGCGGCACCGCTCCGGCCCCGCCAGCTCGGGAGCGACCGCTTTCGCATCTCCCCCTCCGCCCGCCACCTCCTCCTACCTTCGCTTATTTGACTGTCGATACCTTACCCGACACGGTATCTCGCATCTACTCTTCCGATTCTCCCGCCCGGCGAGCGGGCCGCAGCACCGCTGCCCGCGCTCTCGCGGCCCATTCATTACCCATTCACCGCCGAGGCTCACGTAACTCTTCAGACGCTGCGGAAATAAAGTCGGTTCAAATTTACCCCCCCTCACCTATGTGTGAGATTAAGACCAGTGCACAAAAAAGTATGACAAAAAAATTCTCGACCACGAAGTAAATAGATAGAAAAATAAGCCTGACAGCCCATAGCTAGGCTTTGGTGAAAACATTAGTCCCCAACACAATAGAGAAAAATCAGAATGAGAATCAATAATAATGATAAAAGAGTTAGGTTATGAAAAAGCACACCTTTCTTCCCAGTGACTACTTTAACAAGATTTTGAGACACAGGGTTTGGTAATTACACTTATAAAACAAGACCAAGCTAAGAAGCCTTTGATGTATTCAGTCTTACTTTGTTTTCCAATCAATTTATTAGCTTGGAAGTAGAAAACACTCGGCACAATAATGGACTTCGAATTTTTTTTAAGAAGTAAAATGTAAGTGTGCCTGTTTGCAATACAAAAACTGGAATATTAATTATTACCCAATATGCATAGCTCTGTTGAAAAGCAGTCATCATTTTCTTCACCAAAAGGTAACATACACCCACAGCTCCAAAAAAGGAGGGAATCCCCAACTAATTATATTAATTTGGAATCAGGATTTATTTATATGACGATCAAGAGGACTACACTAGGCACAGCAGGTGTGAAAGACATGCCAACGCTACATCAGCCTTGCTTTTTTGTGCTCCAAGTCACTTCCTTGCAGCCATTTGTGTTTTCCTTTAAATCTTAAAAAGTAACAACCCCCCCACAATTCAATGCCTGTCAGCGTAGCAGAACTGGCTCTCTTTAGAAGCACCAGACCCTAGAAAATTGCTCCATCACAAATTTCCTTTGGTGTTTCTGATGCCCACACAGAAAATGTGGTTGAACTTTCTTCTTTGCTACCTGTGCGAGTTACGTTCCTTCCATTCATGTCACTTGGCAAAAAATATTCCAGGGATCATCGGTTGTTAACCAGTGCTTTGAGTTGCGCACACTTTGGTCTCTACTCTGCTGAGTTGGTAGCCTACGTAAATCAGAAAAACTTGCCCTTTTCCCCACTGTGCTCCACCCAAGTGTCAAAAGAATTGAGGCGAGGGGGAGGGGGGAGAGAGCAGAGAACCAGGCAGTGGTGACAGAGGGAACAAAAGTTAAAAGGAAGGTCTGCATAACAATGGGTTCGTGTACATAGTAAAAATACTAAAACGCGTTGGATCCAGCCAAGAACACTAGCTTCTTTTCATTTGTTCTTCTGAAGTTTGTAAAAGTACTAGTTTCTTTTTCCGATATTCTTCATTTTCCTGCTCTGCTTCCTCATCTATGTATTTTCTTATACATGCTTTCAGTTCCTCAATTCCTTCTCCAGTATATGTAGATATAGGAATTATATCTTTGAATTCAAGTGTATTTGCAGGAATCATTTCTTCTTGTAGTAAGTGTAAGAAATCTGAAAAATCATATCGAAAATTAGTAAAGTCCCCAAATACAGTATCACTACAAAGCCCATAAAATCCCATTAAGTTTATTTTCTAAACTTTAATATATTACAGTAATAAACGTATCTGCAATTAATATAAAGTATTAGTTGCCTAATTAATCTTTTAAAAAAATAGCAAAAGTCTCAGAAGACAAGCACTAACGTGGCAGTTACACCATACTTATGATCTCACGGGAAGATTCTATACCATTACTTTCAGATGAATACAAAGGAATCCCAAGTTGTAGAATATGGGAGGTGGAGGGTTTTAAGCCTTCCTAGTTCTCATACACTCCCAGAAATAAGAAGAAACCAACTCCACTCTAATAGCAAAATTGAAGTAAACCTACACAGGCCTGTCCAGAAATTTCATGTGTTTTGGCCAAAGTCACATGATAAACTGTATATACATCAGTGTCTGTACAGGGACTTTCAACAGAGGTTACTGTTACCAAATATATCTAAACTGGAAATTTACTCCCCTGTAGCACAGCTGGGAAAGATCTTCTAGGATATCTCTATTTTATTAAAATACTTCCCCAACAGTGGTGCCAGTGCTACAAATGTATATAAGCAGAGCTCTAAATGCAGGAAGTGGTTTTAAAACATTTGTTCAAATAATAAATTCAATAGCTGACTTCAGTTTCAAACAACTCCTTGCCAATACTGAGTTATCACATCATACTGTGATGAAATCGTTATCACTACTTTTGTCGAAGGTAACTGTTGAAAGTTAATTTACCTTGAGGATGCTGTAGCTGTTCCATAAGTTCATTCAAGTTATCCCCTGCACAAGGCAAATCCATTTTGTTAATGGCAAGAAGTGCAGGCTTAGTTGTAAGTTCCTCTTTGTACAGCTCCAGTTCCTTAAAAGACAAGTAAGGTTGCCTTACCAAGCATCTGTAGTTTAAAAAATGCTACTTCAATTTTACATCTCCTCTCTCATTTGTTTAATTGCCTACATAGTCTTCCATGCCTAGGCAGCTGTGAGATTGACTCAGGTGCTCAAGGTTGATGTGTTAAAGCAGTCTGACAGAAGAAAACACTGTTCAGTGATTTTTTTTTGCTCAAACACAGGAATTTCAGGTAAACAGGCGGGACAATTCTGAAAGCCTCCTATAAAAAAAAGTAAGTTTTGAATTTGGTTTTCTGATATCCACTAACACAAAATCAATTTCATAAAAAGTTCAGATCTATAAAACGTGTAAGAAAATTCTTTGGAGAGTTTTAGGATTCTTAAGCATTTTAATGCTTAATTAGTAAGTTAATTAATTAATAAGCTAATTAATAAGTTAATATCAGAAATAAAATCACAACCATGAATAAACTAGAAATAAACAGCAGTAGCTGAAATCCATCCCCTTAAGTTGTACAGCTAGAGAGAGAAGAGCTACTAACTTTAGAATAACACATTTTATGTAATTTTAATCAAGCAGGGATAAGAGATGGAAACGCTGTATGCCTGCAAAGCTGGGGCCTGATGTGTCATCTCCATCAGGCTATAAAGTAAGGGCATCAAGGCAGTGATTTAATGATACACATGTATTTTTACTTCCTAAAATGCTGCCAGACTGGGGAACTGAAAATGATGTGTCTTTTCACCATTACTTGACTGTATGAAATACACCGTATGCTGCCCAGCAGTAGTGCCCAACATAAAATAGAGCAGTTTCACCTGGACAGTTAAAAATAAAAGATTTCATCATTTTGGGGAATGCTAAGCTTTCTAACTGGCCCTATATTATAAATTCAGAAGACGTACTAACAGCTGAACATTCTTGATCAAAACTGAGCATCTTTCTTGGCTCATAGGTAACTACAACTCTCAGTTAGGAACATGAGAACTTACCTTTGTTAGGAGCAATATAGTTTCAAAGGCTGTTCTGAACTGAGTCTTAATAGACAGCTGAAACCCAGAAATATCAACCTGAAAAAGTTACACAAAAACAAGCTTTGTGGTATTATGTTCAGTATCATGGTAGTCTCCAACTACTTTGCAGGATAATTGCCCATGTACATGCCCTCATTCCTGGACAAAAACCAGAGGGTAACTATACATAAAGTAACACCGTAGACACTGGAAGCATAAACTAGTTGGTTCTGATAGTGTTTCAGAAAGGTCTGGTTTTTAAAGCTCTTTTTTAAGGTGATGGTACAGAACAAAAGAAAAAAATCACCCCATGTTTTAATTATGCTTGGAACACTTCACTGTTCTAAATTAACTGCCAAATTTTAATGGTAAATTCTATTTAAGAATTTCATTTATCATCAGTCATTTGAGTGTTCCATTCTGAAAACAGTATTACAGCTATATTTATCATAAAACATGCAAAACACAGATGATTTCCTAAGTTTCACCTACACTGCAATTAAGATGCATTTTATTTACTGCACTGCCTTTGATTTCAGTAACCTGTAAATTTTATTTAACTTACAACTAAGAGAAGCTGTTTGGTTCTTTCTACATGCTTGAGAAATTTGTGGCCCATCCCTTTGTTTGCATGTGCACCTTCAATCAGTCCTGGGAGATCAGCTACTGAGATCTAGGAAAACAAAAATAATCAAACAAAAAGTTTCCAACAAGCAAAAATGGTGATTTTTAACTATCAACACCTGAACATCTATTATCATTTATATAAAGAAAAAAACCTAGACAAAGGAATGATAGGAATACGTTTTGAGAGGCTCCTTTTAAAACTACATGTATTCCTTGGAATTGTGTTGGATCAGCTCTCCAGCAGCATGCATTGTTTCAGTACATTTAGAATCTATCATCAGAAACAGATTTAAACAAAATGCTACTGTTACACAGACACTGCGCTCCTCACATTGCCCCATCTATTTATTTATAGCTGTCTGGAAAGTAGAAAACAGAGGGCAATAACACCTCGGCAGAGATCTTGCAAAATTCATCTATAACCCCAGAATAAAACACGTTCTGAAAGGCAGGAAGATTAGACTGTCATGTTTGTATAGAGTTCACACTGTCACTTGAAAAGAAAATAAAGTCTGTTCCTTGTGGCTACGGAGGATCATTATTCCAAATGCAAACCTACTTAACATTGTCCCCCTGAGTGTGAGAAGCTCCAAGAATGTGTGTTCTGCTCTTCAACTGAAATGAGATTTTGATTAGTACATCAGCGTCCAACCAGAGCTCAGCAAAGACTGCCACAATGGACGGGGAACTTGTCATTTTCTCTGCTGGCTGCGAGTACTGTACTCAGTTCTAAAGAAGTGCCAAGACAAACCGAAAAAAGAGCAGAATGCTGAAACCCCCAGTTAATCTGCTCAGTAACTCACAGAAAGCTAAGACAGTGAAGCAAAGAAGAGCAAAAGTAGTGTCTTCAAATCTATCTAATAGCTATTTAGACAGCAAAGGGATACAATTAAACAATACTCAAAGCCAGTACATGGTAACATTTCCATTGTGCTACCCACTGCAGAAGGGGGCTTTACTCTATGAGCAAGTTACACTCCCCTCAGGTGTCATACTAAGTCTTAACCATTACGCATTTCCTAAATATTTTAAGGCTTTCTTCAGAATTTTCCATCTACAGGGACATGAGGTACAGCTGGATGAACTGCAGACTTGTAACTAGAAACAGGGAGAGAGTAACTGAAACAGGAAGAGGGTAACTAGATACCTAGAACAGAAACATCCACTTCCTGGTGTGATGCATTTGGGTGCTGTAGTACCATTGTCCTCATCACCTTCTTCCACAACTTTATCTCTCTTTCAAATAATATTTTTTCTGGAGCTTGTAAAGAAACTCACATTCTCTCAAAACAGCACTTGGTTCAGATATTCTGGTAGAAAATGTAAATGCTTCTGCTAGTTTCTGTGCTCTGGTACTAAGACCCGAACCCAGACTCATACTCAGACCCTCTACTTTTGTGTCTCTTGTTTTCCAAGCAGTAAGGACAGGTGGCACCAGATAACTTGTATGTATTTTCTTCTTTATAACGTACTAAGGTAAGCAAATTGCTACGTATTTCCTAAAAACCAAATATTCTGTAGGAAAAAAGAAGATATAATGAGCCTTTCTCCTGAGCAATACAGGACAGTCACCTCAACTATTGCTCCAATTGCTACATTGTTGTTTCCAGCAGCTGCAATACTGAGAGCTGAAGTACTTGCCCTTACTCACAGATGTTCCCTGTGATCACAATCACAGGTTCCACTGATTTTAGAAGAGACATTTTGTCCATATAGTTCTTATCTAGAACCCAACACTGCAGTCTAAAAACCACTGCAGAAACTTGTCAACAACAAGGGTCATTGGCTATGATATGAAATAGACTGCAGAAAAAAAAGCCAGGAGTGCAAGCAGTTCTCCTGCTGGAGCAAGATGTACCAGTAAGAGCAAGAGGTCCTGATTCATGACTGGTAGATAGCTTTTGCAAAAGGGTATAAACAATCCTGTTACTTGCAGCACAGCTTTCTAGGATAAGTTACTCTAAAGTAGCAGGTAAAATGAATATACAAAACATTTCTCTTAGATGTGTGCATATCTACAGGGAATCTGACAAACTAGACTTACTTCCTTTAATACACAGTTTCGTTAGAAGTTTGTTAAATGAAGATTTCCATTTCTGGTTAGAAGCTGATACATCAATCATCAGCTCCTGAATCCCCCTAAGATCATTGCTTCTGAAAGTGAAAAGAAGAATTCTCTGTCTTTTCACATCTGAGAGGTATGCTTTTCTGGTTAACTCATCTGAAACTCTTTTATGAGTCACCTTTTATCTTGGGAGTGATGAGTCCAGTACCGCATGTATCATGTACTTCAAAAACAAAAGAACATCAAAGAAGATTCAATTTTGAGAAATCAATGTTTGCTGTAACCTTACATGAACGTGGGGTCCAAAATTTATTAGTAGGAGTCTCATTTACTGTTGGTTTTCCTGCCAGTGGATACTGTAGAAAGGATTCCAGGCACCACGCAACCATGACAATTTCACCTGAAGAAGCTGGCTGGAATTGTGTCCACAAAAATTAAGGAGGTAGGGCAGTAGCTCCACCAGTTCTCCAGAGCTACAGACCACCACAAAAAGGAACTGGACCCAGGTACCTCAGCTCTCAGGCAGTGCACTATTCCTGGCTGTTCAGGTAATCACTGTCACTTCATACTATTTTAGTTTTTTAGAAAGAAACCCAACAAACCAAACAAAAAACCAAACCACAAAACCCAAACCAAACCACAAAAGGAAGCTGGAGCAGCCAACCCAGAAAGCCAGAACAGTAAGTTACAGTAACTGGGTTGTATCACTAAATTCCCTGTCATTCACTACTGCATATCTGCAGCTATTGGACAAATTTCCCACTATTTAAAATCCATTCTGAAAGTGACTCACTCACTCCAGAGCGCTCTGTATAGCCAAGTTGCAGAAAATTTGCCTCTTTTTTAAAAGAAGAAACAGGTTAATCTCTGAAACAATTATTTTTTTAAAGTCCTAACCTTTTCAAAAGTATACTAGAACACAGCAACCTCAATTCCAGACATAAGCTCATAACTCTAAGATTATAAAGCAGGATTAGAGACACAGCAATGAGAGAAGCAAAAATGAGAAGCCATTTATTACGTTGACCTGGAATCAGCTCGACATCATATTACTGCATCTGTCTATAAAGCTCTGTTTTCACTACTGCACAAAACCAGTACTTTCTTCACAACTTTCATTAAGTCCCTGTAACTGTATTTTGTATGTATATGTTATAGATACACATATGAAAAAAACCTACAAGTTTAATTTTTCTTTCTGAAATTATGTTAAGCAACATAACTAATCATTATATAGAACTTTACTGAACAACCAGAATAAACTTTTATACCAACCTGCTTATAATCTGCATACATGATCTTTCCTAGTTCAGGCTGTATAGTTGTAACTATGACAAGGGAAAAAGGAGGGGAGGAAAATAACTGGTTTTAACATTTTTAAAATACGTTAATGTAACAAAGCATTTAGATGTTGCAGGACTTTCTCACCTCATATTTACATGAAACAAATGTTCAGTAGCAAAAGAAAATAAGGCAAATGGGATACTAAGAATCACTGGAAAAGGAATAATGGAAAAGCGAAACGAGAGATTAGACCGCTCAAAAAAACAGTGGTTCACCAAAACTTGGCACTGTCTGCAATTCTGTTCCCATCATCCCCAAAAGGGACTAAAGGAGCTAGAGAAGTCTCAGACAAAGATCACTACCTAGATTATGAAATAGCTTCCAAGTAGGGAAAAATAACGAAAGGCAAAGTGAGACAGGACTTCAAACTGAGGAAAAAATATAGAAAGACTTTAGAAAACCAGGAGTAGCACAAGAAGGTCAGTAGGAATTATCAGTACTTGTACTCTTGCTTTTTAATTAAAGAATAATCAGGCAACTAATCACGATTTATTGATAGAAAAATAACAACGTTGTTCTATCCATTTTTCAGTGGGCAGATTCAAACGCAAAATCCTACCCTGTTGCAAGAACAGGTGGTAGCTATTTCCACAGCACACAAGATGTTTATACAACGGAACTTACTTAGTAGTGCATATTCAGTAGAGTGAAGGTATTACACACCACAGAGTGTCTCAGATGCAGTAAAACAGGCCGAGACTAAAATAAATGTTATAGAGACCCTGTATCAACAGGCTGAATCACTATGAGTGTGTACACATGAAAAACTGAGGTGGTTAAAGGAACCGGACACTGAAACACCAAGTTTTTTTCAGTATTTCTTATAATTAAAAATCTGTGTGACATATTTAGCAGACAACATAGTTATACCCTATTCTTTATTATAAACCTGCAAACCAAGTCAGAGAAAAGACTTCTTGCTCTCATGAAATATTACTGCTCTAAAAATAAGAGTATAAACTTACATGCATAATTTGCAATCTCAGGTTTGGCATGAGAAATCTTGCTTAACACAGATGATTTTCCCGCATTTGGAAACCTAGAAGGAAAGTCAGGATTTATACATTGAATAAACACATATGTGATTCCTGTATATCTTATTACCAAATACACTATATTACCTTAGTCAAATTCAATGCTATCAACTAATTTTTGTAGACTCATTTACTCACCTTTTTTTGTAAGAAAACAACAAGACCCAGATCATTATGATTTTTCTTAATCAATTCTGAACAATTTTTCTAAATCTTCCCGAGATGCCTCCCAAGGATGCAGGCCAGAGAGGTATGTAAATACGCAATACATTTAAGGGAAATCTTTCAATGTAATTCGGACAGCAATACAGCATAAGCACCCAGGTTTCCTTGAATTCAATATTCACATGCTATTGCTAATTTTGTACATTATCTTTACATTCTAAAGATCTCTCACGAAAACACACCTTATCAGATGGATTTACAGTCTTTTGGTATACAAATCATGGCTAATGAAACAGTCTACAACTTAAGTTCCAACGATGTCTATGCTACAGTTTAGCAAATGCAGCAGAGCATATGCGAACACTGTGAGAGGCTTTGTGTATATAGACACATACCTGCACTATTTGTGTGTTTTTAAGGCAACAAAGTTATATGAGGAATCCTGAAATCAGGACTAATCTGCTTTGTTACCAAGTAAACCAAAAAGAATGCAAGTGAAGCCCTAGGAGCTGGTCTGCGCAGACCTGAGTGTTGAAACCTTCTCCCTTTATAAGGGATAGCTACACCTGTATACCACAGCAAAAATGTTCCTTAAGGCATAAGGTAGTTTTTATAAAAACTTCTTCACATAATACATCAACAAATTGAAATGGAAACCCAATTTGAAACTGAAATTATATCACATGCCTATTTTAAAGATTAATCTGAGCTGTAAAAGACACAGTAGCTTTGGTCACGATGAAGCTAATGTTGACATCAAAGGATAGACTATAGTCCTTATTCATAGCATCCCGCTCCATAGGGAAGAGCACACAAGACTTGTGTTCCAGTCAAATTCACAGATACAGCACACCATTTCAGTGCAACTATGATCAAAGAAAACTGTCTATAGGCAACTGAATGCTGGCCACAAGATACAAAGGCATGTGTCACACAGAGAACCATACACCCTCCACTTTACTATATGCAGAATCATGACCTTTTAACTGGGACAACTAGTAAGAACATGAGTTAATAAAAACCAAGACTAATACTAGATTAAGGGGCTTTATAAAGGGGTTGTATATGGGGCTTTCGTAAACAACAACAAACCCAGAAAAATTCACTTTTGCTATCAAGGGTAGTTCTAATGCGCTCTGATGTTGAAAGGTGCCTTAAAGACATTCTGGAAGGTTATTCTGGTCATCTCCTCAAGTGAGTATTTTGTTTCCACTGAGATACAATATGCTCTTTGAAGTTTAAATTACAATCTATACTACACATCACAGCCTGTACCCAAACTTGATGGGTTTTTCTCAGGTCTATATGTTTTTTACCTGGTCAAGCAAACCACTTGTGTCTCTACTGAAGTTAAAATAACAAACACAAAGAGATCAAAGTACAACCATGAACCATCAGAGGCTGATTCATACTCTCAAAAGAAAATAATATGCTCTTCTAATCAATCGATGTTCTTTTCATCAATTTTAAAGGGAAACTGGCAGCTAAAATACAAGCCAAAACGCAAGATTAAAGCACTAGTGTCATAAAACTTCTATATTTTCACACACTACAACAAGAAAAAAAATCTCTATTGTAATTACTGAAGACCACTTGAAAATTGTATGACTTCAGATAAATCTGCTATTAGCAGAATTATTTCTAATAAGGAAAAAAAGAAAAATGTAGATATAAAACTATACTGTCTTCAAGTTTCTATTCTTCAATGGTATATACCACTTAGACTATTTCCACATCAAACTCCTTGTCATTTTACATTTCCTATGGTTTTTATTAATAAGGACCACACGGCAGTAGGGGGAGGGTGGTAGTAGATGCTGAGTAGACCTATACAACTGTAGTCTGTTGAAAGCTTTAAAAATATATTTTTCTGTATTGTTATAAAGCAGCAACATTGAAATGCAAGAACTACTGTTCTAGTTTGTAATTTATTTCTTTTCAGTGTTCCAGGCTGTTTATTTGGGAGAGTAGGTTACGTAGCCTTTGAAACTCTATAAAACTGCTACTGAAAGGATCCGCTTGTGCCAGTACCATAAAGTTGAAGATGCAGTATGTATAGTGTTCTTAGCTGTTTTGCACCTCCTACTTACTTAATAAATACTAATACTATTTTGATAATTGCTAAATTAAATTGTATTAAAAATTATATATTACCCTGATTAATGAAGCCTTCACCCACAAAAGCATCACCAATGCTTTCAAAGTTTTTAAATTAGTTTTAATAGGTTTAAACTGTATCTGATTTTTGCAAACTGTAAGTAATTTAAGTGGCAATGCAAATGGTACAGTAAAGCTCATCCTCCAAACTCTCAAATCTCTTTGAAATCCCATTTGAAATTTACTTTGTTTTCTAGTATCAGTTCTCAAGCTACAATACTTACCCAACTAAGCCAACATCTGCTATAAGCTTCAAATCAAGACGAACCATTCGCCTCTGACCTTTGCAAGGCAGGAAGTTTGTGGCCAAAGAGCCTCCAAGACCTCCACGAGCTGCTAGGAGTCTCTCTCCTGCTGCATTAAGCTCTCCTGAAAACAAATTCACTAGTGAAAAAATAATCCCCTGCTGTAGTTCGCTGGCGACTTTCCACTTAAATCTTTATCTGCTGTATGCTTCCTTGCAAAAGGTGTGCACTCAGGGTCATGGTATTTTTCCTTCCTTGGAAACAAATGAAAGCAATCACACCCCGTATTCCCCTCTGTCATACAGTTAGCCATTTCAAGAACAGTGCTAAGTACAGGAAGGCATACTACGGTCAAGATGGCAGTTCCGAAGCCTCCAATACTCGAATTCAAGAATGCAAGGAAAAAATCTGCATCAATAGAGATGTGGCTACAGCAAACTCTTCAGATGATCTGTATTTTTTCATTAAGATGCAGGCTATATTATCTCCCTTTGGGTTAGAATGTTAGAACAGTTAAAAAAAGAGAAAACTGCAACATTTGAGTATGTAATTAATGAGTACCTTTAGGCATTGACATGCCTACACCACAAACAGTTCTTGCCGTACATCCAATTTTATTAAATAGGCAAATCAGAGTAATTTGTGAATTTAGTTTGAACTCTGAGCAGTATGAGAAGAAAAACTGAGAAACCGCAAAGGAAACGCTGGAAGCTAGTCCAAGAGCACTGTATTGAAAGAGATCTTCCTGGTTACTATCAAGTACCACTTTTTTTGAAAGAAGAGTAAAAAACAGGTAAGTATTTTAGATAACCTTAAATGTTGACACTCAGCAAGGATCTTTCTCTTTTAAGCAATATCATAATTCAGTAAAGCTGCAGACACTTGCCCGAGGTTATGGACACATAACTTGTAAGATCATCAGTGATTCTGTGAAGGATCAGTATGGATTCCAGCCTTCCAACACTTGTTTGCAAGGGCAATTTTCTTCCTGCTGCATACAGCGATACAAACCAACTACTACTAATTTCTGGAAGGGGTCCTTGCCTTGCCAACAGCTTCTACAGTGTATTTTTTGTCAACTCTTTGTTCAAACAAAGGAAAACACAGGCATATTTTGCAAGATGCATAACCTTAGAACACCCCAGCATTATGTCTGATAGATACTATCAATAAATAGGACAGTATTTACTAGGTACATTAAAGCAAAGGAAAAGTTCTTACCAATCTGCTTGCCATCATCACAAAGAACCGAAATTCCCACAGGCACATGAACTTCACAATCTTTTCCTTTTTCACCTTTTAGTGCTTGAACACTGGGAGAAATTAAACCAGGTTTAGTAACTTAAGATGACACTTTGCTTTCTGGAAAAGACATACACAACAACTTCCATCAGACTCTTACCTGCTGTTGGCTCCTGCTCCTGCTATAAATCGCTTCTGGGGATACCTGTCCCTAATGCTTTTTAAGGTAGTTCTTTCTCGGGCAACAAGCCAGACATCACCGCCTCTTCCTCCTTCCCCGCCTAGACGAGGATAACCCATTCCACCAGTTCCTCCTCTCACATAGACCCGTAAGTTGTCTATGAAGTTGCCAAACTAACAAAACAACGGTTTCATATCAGTATTACATTTTGTTTACATTTCGTTTTGTAGAAACGTGTGCAACACTGCTCCGAGAGAACTCTGATGGCAATAACCAAAGTTCAGAAAACGGACATGCAACCCTCCCAACCCTCTCCTAATGAGCCAAACGCCTGGCACGATCCCCCCGGCTGCGACCCCTGAGGCCCGGCGGAGCCGCCGGCGGGGAGGGGGCGAGGCACGGCCGCTTGAGGCCCGGCGCCCCCGGGCACAGCACGCCACGGCCGCGGCGCCCGCCGCCTCCTGCGGGGCCGCTTCACGGAGCGGCGCCTGGGGAGCGCGGGCAGCGCTGCGCCCGCAAGCCGCCGGGGGCCGCGGGTGCGCCCGAGGGAAGGGAAGCGGGCACCGGCCGGGGACGTGACCGCGGGGCCACCCGCCAGCCCGCCCCGGGGAGGCCGGCACCGGGACCGCGTGTCCCCGCCAGCCCTTGCGCCGCCCGAGCCCTGCCCGCGCAGGCCTGCTCTAACGCGGGGCCCGTCCCGCTCCCCGCGCCGCCCGCACTGACCTTCCGCAGCACCGCCCCCCCGCACCGCACCATGGCGGCGGCCGCCGCCTCACGCCCGGGCCTGGCCTGCAGCGGCGGCGGGAGGGACGGGCCCTGAGGCGCGGCGCGGGCGGGCCCGGGCCCGAGGGATCTGTACGGAAACCACGGGGCAGGAGGGCAGGCGGGCGGTGAGAGCGCCCGGGCCCGCCTGGCTACGGGCTGCGGCAGCGCGGCGTGCAGCGAACAGCCGACCCCGCTCCGCCCTCAGCGCCCGCCGCCGTGAGAGGCCCGGCGCCCTGTCCCGCGCAGGTGCGCACGCGCGGCCCTTCCCGCCCGCGGCCGTGCCCTGGCGGGGCGGGGCCGTGGGCTGTGCCCGGGCGGGGCGGGGCCGTGGGCGCGGCAAGGGCCGGGCCCGGCTCGCGCCCACCTGCGGGCCCCGTTCCCGCCCCGCCCGCCCTCCGCGCATTCCTGGCCGCCCCGCGCTGTAGGGCCCGTCGGGGCGACGGTGGCCCGGGGGCAGCGGCGGGGAGCCGGGCCCCAGCTGCCGGAGCCGCCAGGCCTGTGCCAGCCTAAACGATTCCATGAATCCACGATGCGCGGTCTCCAGCAGCGCGCTCTCCCCGGGAGCTGAGTGCCCACGAGTGACCTGTTGGCTTTGCGCGGGCGGTTGGGCCCCGTAAGGCTTGCCGGTCACATTGCGAACGTGCAGTCCCTCAAGAAACCGGGACCTGACTTCTAAACGATGCTAATTGTAAGGCTAAGGAACGCCGTGTTGAAAGTACATGGCTTTGGTAAGGCTTACAGCGCTGTGCGTCTTGTAAATGGTCACAGATGAGAAATTATTTTGTAAATCACAACGTTAGTAAGGTCAGAAGGGTAAAACCGGGGAAGAAATGCCCTCACGTTAGTTCTTTCACAATTCTTTATTTTGTAGGTAACTAGTTTCCAGACATTTTGAGCGTATTTTCAGTGGGGATTTTTAAAAGCACAAATCCTCATGAAAAATAAGTACACTTCTGATCCTGACAGCCTTTCCACAAGCTCATACATTGCCAGTTGCACTTAGCTACTTGAGAAGAATCATTACCATTTAGAGTAATTTAATACTAGAAATATGTTCAACAATGGATTTTATCTGTTAGATAATTAAAACAATTTAGAAAACAGTGGTGTGCCATATACATGCTAAATGGCCCCACGGAACATGTAAGCAGTATCCAGGGTGTATCACAACATGTGAGTGTTGTCCAGTGCCATTTTAAGAATGTAAATTTGGTTTTGTTGGTTGGTTGGTCATAGTTGCTTCATGGCCTAGGACACAAGATTTGGAAACTGGATTTACAAACATTTGCAAAATAATAGTTGCATGTTTTGATTCTTCTGCATATTATTGTTTGGTCTTAATGTTTGCTGTAATTTTGCTTTATTTTGTACACTGTAAAAGTTAGGGCAAACCTACATTTAAAAGACCTACCTATATATAGTTCTATGTAGTCGTTGGTTAATTAGGGCAAAGGAACCTTCAATGTGCTAAAATTTTAGACATAAATTAGGAAAATAATTATTTTTATAAGTAGTCAGGGAAGAATGAATAAAAAATCCAAATTCCTAATCCCGTGCTTTTCAGTTGACCCACACTTCTCTCTGACTTACGAAAGCAAACTGTTTACTTTGCAACTGGGCTGCTCAGAAGAAGGTACAGAAGAAGAGTGGCTGTCATTCAGGACGATTATTCCTGATGGCTTCTGATGGTCTTCATGAATGAATAAAATAGTAGCGTACTTCAACTGAATACAATTTTACAAGATACCACCGTATGAAATGGTTTTTTTTTTGTGTGTGTCTGAAGTGTCATATTCCATGGGATTTTTTAGTAATATTTTTAGAAGGCCTTAGTCCCCTTTATGAACCTTTTCTTTCCACCTACATGTACAGAAAAAGTAGGTTCGAAAGCTTTTCACTCTGCTATTACTAACCCATTTTTTCCACTGTTCCATGTTATTTTTACCAATCAACTACATATTCTGTTTCAGCTAAAAATACTTTTAATTTCTACCAACTGGACATGCTTGTATCATGCTGTTACAGAATTTTTAGAGCATGAGATTTTTCAGTGATACAGATGGGAGAACAGGAGAAGATGTGACTGTTATCTAGTGAGTCTACAATCCTTTGGATTCAAAGTATCCCCTTCCTCAGTGACAAAGCAGTTTCACCACGTGGAGAGATGCAAGATGGATCACGTGAATGGCAGAGCAGAAATTGTTAGAGCAGCAAACCCTGCAAAACTCCATGTCATTCTTTCAGATCGTGGGGACTACATCTGCAGTTCTGAAATAGCTGGTGTGTAAAATCTACCAGCGAGTGTTTTGAACAGATCTGTTAAGAATGTTATGACTGGAAAATAGCAAACATGGGTCTGGCCTTGTACTTGAGGCATTTAACTGAGGGGTCCTTGCTGAGGGGCTTGTTGACTGAGACTCTTTCTGTACTCGGTGGCAAGAGGTCTCTCCAGAAGACAAGCCACATCATGAATGGCTCCCTGTGGATCCCTGTCTCTCTCTGTCAAGTCTTTGAAGTTAGGTGGGCTGAACTTGGACTGTAATTGCTTATCTTTGAAAAAGAAGTGACCTAGCTTGCAGGGGAACGAAGACAGTGGGTTGATTGACGTTGATAATATGCAGCTGTGGCCTTGCTTTGACCATGTGCAGCTATGATCCTACGGCAAAGTGGTTAAATAGCTCTGAGGAGTGTGAGAGAAAAACCCATATGAAACAGAGTCAAAGAGGAGCGTGGTCTGGCCTCTGAAGGATGGCAAAACAGCATGGTTAGTAGAGTTTGACCGATGGTAAA
The DNA here is from genome assembly GCF_017639655.2 of Falco naumanni. NCBI lineage: Eukaryota > Metazoa > Chordata > Aves > Falconiformes > Falconidae > Falco > Falco naumanni. The sequence continues at coordinate 38,140,277 of NC_054057.1, forward strand.
GCTTTTTGCTGCTTGCTATTTTGTCTTGTGTTATTTCCTGACCGCTGTAACTTAATTGCAATACTAGCTAACCACAGGCCCCAAAGCCTCATCTCAATCTCATGCAAAGCTTTGGAAAAGCTCAGATTTTCTGTATTAATACCCTATTGATAAACCTTTGATTTGGTGTCACCCAGGAAGGAATGAGAATGTGGGGGTTAGGATGATAGATGTCTTAAAGTGAGATAGCCACAAATAAGGTTGAAAAGGAAGATGTCAGGCTTAAAGTGTTGGCTTTAGGGTTATCTTATTTGATACAATTTTATCAGATCTACTACAAAAAGTAAGAGCATTCTGATGAAGTTTGGTAAAGATAAATACTTAGGAATCTGTGTAAGTACAGAGAGCATCTCAGGAGGTGTATTTCGTTTGAAGTGGGGAGGTATTAATGTCATTTTTTAGGGCCCTGATTAAATCTCACTTGGGGTACTATGAAAGCTTCTGGTTAATTGTTCTACAGCTGAGCTAAGGTTGAAGGGAAAGAGGGAGGTTAGGTGCATCACCAGGGAGCTTGAGAGCCTTTCGTACAAACAGTTTTTAGGATGGCTAAGCTTGTTTACCTCAATAAAACAAAAACAGAGGAGATACGAGTGCTGTCTATAAATATATCAGGCAAGTAAACATGAAGGATTTAAACCATTAAATTTGCAGGGCAATGTTGACACAAGTACAAACAGATATGTACTATTCATTAATATATCTGACGATTAGAAGAATGTTTCTAGTCATTACAACGATCAAATTTTGAACCAGCTTTGCTGTGGAATTAGTGGGAGCAAAAATATACCTGCTTTTAACATGGGGCTTGATAAATTTGTGAGACAATTATACAACAGAGCTTTCCATAGTGGCAGGGAACTAGGCCCTATCATTCAGGTGGACCTTTCTGTTCTGTGTTACCATGCCAATTCATATACAAACAGCAGAACATTTTGTCCAGATTTATGGTTCATAATGTGGGAAGGACTTGTCAGTCCAATCTGAATAGTAGACAAGATTCAGAAATCTTTATATATGCAAAAGTTAGGTTGTGCTACCGTGACTTCAGTAAAGCATACGATGTTGGCATTAGATAGAAAAGAATAGAAAAAAGGAGATGAGCAAAAGAACTTTTAAGTGAGACAAAAAAAGTGCAGGGAAGTTGCAGATGGCAAGGAGGTTATCAGCAAAGTTCTTAAAGGATCAAGTCATAGGCCCTGAGCTCTCCTTGGATACCGATACAAGTATAGGCCAAATTACCTCCTGTTTTCGTGCTTTGTTCTGCTTTTGTGGTGCAAACAGTTTGAATGTAGTACTGTTGAATTGTTGTGACTGAGAGCAGCTGGGTCTGTAGCTTGTTGACTTATCAAAGCCTTATATTCAGTGTGCTGAACTTCCTTAACACACAGCAAGAGGTCCGGTCCAGCAACAGGCTAATGTGTAGACTGGTTCAGAGATGCTAGAACTACTAATGTTAATTCAACTCAAGTAATCAGTCCAAACTCAACCTCGAAAAAGAGAAAGACAGAAAAACTAGTCTCCTATGTATGCTTGAGTTGAAGGTGTTAAATCTGTTGACATAATACTAGATTTATTTCAGCACTGAGCAAGCCCCTGCCAACAACTCGTACCAGCAGGGAAATGAGCAACATTTCATTTGAAATGTGCCATTGTGCATTCTCTGGAACCTTTTATACCAGTAAGTACATGATCACACATATAAGATGCTAAAAATTACTGAAACCGAACCATTTAAAACTCTGAAGTTTGAGGATATTTAGGTTTGTTTACTTTGCTTCAAAAATAAATCTGGTCGCCTGAAGAGACTCTCTGTTTTTCCAGGTCAGCACTGATTCTTATCAGCTTTTCATTTTGTTTTGCGTTGGCAATTCAGTCACTAGCGGGTGTGCCATACTTGAACCAAAGTAACAGGGCTGTAGAACATGATGCTCTTATTCCTTTGCTTCAGACGCAGCTGATCAGTGATGCAGAGGGTGACTCAATTTGTTTTTTCAGTTGAATCCTGTTTACGTAAGAGTGTGCAGATGTGTAGTCACAGAGGTATCTATAACTCAGCCATACAGAAGGCTGATAACATTTTAAAGCTTTCCAAACTGATTTATATGTAGCCAATGCATACGCTGAGTTTCATACTAAATAATGTTTCAGTTCCTGCTCTTTCTGTTCTTATTGTGTAATTCACATACTTGTATATGATTGCTTGAAAATCACAAGGGTACTGCTACATCAAATCATGGTTCTACAACTCTGTTTCTTTTCTCTCATGATATAAATCACTAGGTAGTGTGCTGTCATCAACTCTAAGAAGCAGCAGCCATAAAATCTCTGTCTACAATTTTAAAGCATCCAGCAGCAGGGTTTTTTTAAATTTGTACTTTATGTGCTGGTTGTCTTAGTCTAGAGAAGAGCTAATTACGATGGAAATATTTTTAAATTAAGCTGAAATATTTTAGCAACATAGCTTTATTTTAAAGCGGAGTTGAAATAATTAAATACAAGTACATTTTATTTCCTTGACTTTCTAAACATGCACACAATGGTTCATAGCAATGCTGGGAAGCTGGCATAAAGGCCTTTGTAGCTGAAAGAACTAACTACACCAACATATCCAAGGTCCAGATGTTCTAAAAATTTGATTTGTTACTTCTACAGTTTTGTTTAAAAATTTTTTTAGAGATTTAACCAATGCCAAGGATATACTCTTCAGTACAATAAAGTGCCACTAGATGGAGGCACCTCAACTGCAATAATAAAAAGAATAAGCAGAAGTACAACGGTTCAAAACTCATGCTGTAGAAAAACTATTGATGTTGGAAGAATTTTGAGGGAAACATTTTATTTTGCCTAAGTTTGGTTATCAATTGAAAAACGCAAAATCACAGAAATAGCCGCTTTTGTCCTTAATCCCATGTCATAAAACTCCCTGTGTGAAACAGCTGTGCCGGAGTTTGTGGTTTACATGTGGTATATACTGCATCTTTTGAATTCTTCCTGAACCTCTGCAAAATGGAGAGCACAACACAGTTTTCCCCTAAATTCCATTTATATTTAGGTACTAGCTGAAAAAAACCTCTGCTTTCCCAAGTACGTGGACAAGGTCTCTGGTTTTAAAGGGCTTTCACCTGCAACCCAAGCTTTTATGTAGCTTTCAGGTACTTTTTAGATTTTATGAAGCTGGTCACAGGTTGAGTTTCCTTGACCTTACCTGTCCTGAAACAGAAACCATAATAACAATGCTTACCTAGTAAGCATGATCAGTGTCTGTCTTCATGGTGCTTCTGTCCTACAAACTTCATGGAACATCCTGCAGGGTTATTAGTTGTCAATAATTTTGATCTCTGTCAATTTAAATTAATGGTTTCCTCCTTCTGGGTGGCATTGTCCCATAGGTGATGATCCCTTAGTGCTTGACTGACAAAGATGCCTAATAGCATAAAGGAAAGTGAAATATGAAAGAGCCTTCAGAACAATTTTCACCTGAATAGATTCCTAAGAGAAGATTGTTGATGAGGTGTCACTTTAAAAATAATTTTTTATTTGAAAGTATTTTCTTAAGAAAGATAGGTTCCTTAGCACTTTGATTTCTGTAATTGTACTCTGGGAATACTTAATTTTAAGATTAAAAATGGTTAATTTATTAATTAGATTAGGAAAAGCAAGAGGAGCGTGGTAAAAATAAATCTGTAGGATGAAGAAAAAGGATTGAGGGTTTCAGTCAGTGGCTGTTGGAGTAGAACGAAATCACCATGTGCACCAGTATCCTGTGCTACTACACCTAGATATTTTAAGTGGGAATTAACGGACAAGAAGGAATTGTTGCAGTGGCCAAGCAGATGTGCAGCTACCCACTCCTTTACACGCCTTTAAATGTCTTTGAAATTTTGACTGTTTCACTGTGAGATTGATCATGCCAATACGTTTGATAGTGCATAAAGCAAACTAAAAGAGGAAAAGCTTTTCTTCACTTGAAAACTTACTGAAAGCTATTTTGATAAATGATAAGAAGGAGCTTTCTTAAAGGTAGGTTCCTTGTACAGCTTTCCTAACACTTTAATCTCCTTGGTTATGAATGCTGCTTTAGAATTTCAAGGAGTAATTACATTTGATACAGCTTTAGTTCCTTTCAATGATACAAAGAGTTCAGAGATAAGGTAACTATATTCCAGTTTTCTGGATGCTTTCTTCTATATAGCTGTGTAGGTTCAAACATGGCTTATTTTTCTGAAACAAGATTTTGAAATGGTGTTTACTTGCTTAGCTGAAAAGGCTTCCAGAAGATAGCTAGTTATTCTGAATGTTGTTGTATTTGCCTTTAAGTACTGTATGTATTGTCTTCATAGCAGAAATTATTACATTTCCACTTGAAAGGACAGGCTGTTCCTGTCATGTTGTGCTCCACCAAAGCATGTTGTGAAACCCTAACAGACCCAATTTTACTACATATTTGTCCTGTGTTCTCATCAGCTATGCATGCCTGCCTTCAGAGAGAGGAGGTTCTCTGGAACCAGGACTGTTATCAGTTTTACATGCTGGGGTGCTTCAGACATCATTATTCTGGGTACATCGTTTTTCATATATGATAATGTACCATACAGAAAAATAAAGTTCAAATCATAGTCCTGAGCTGCTGAGTGACACTTGAATTCAAGAAAGGAGCAGCTGCTATTTAATTACATCAGCCCTCTCCTGCTGTAGAGCAGACTGTTCCTCCAGGCAACATCTTGTACAGGAGAGTTACTGATGTCAAACTATACATGCAGCCTTGGAGAGAGCTGCTGGTTTTGTGTATAGGTTTAGTGGAGTTTGATTTCTACATGGACACAGTGCTGCAGAGTGATGTGATTTTCTACTGTGTGACAGATGCAGCATTTTAATTATACTTTGATCCGTAGTCTTTTGAAATTTTACGTCTTTTCTTTAAATAGAAGGAGTGAAGCTGTGGGGGAGCCCAAGTTGTGCCAGTGCCTCAGATACCTGACATTTGCTGTAAACCTTCCAACAGCCTTTACAAAGTAATAATTTCTGTGAGGCTGTCACAGAAATGACATTTGGAGCACTTGTTCTTAAGTACCACTGTGGTACCACTGGCACTGGGCCACAGGAACTCCCAGCCCTTTTCTTCTGACAAGAGCAGTTTCCAGTCCTTGGTAGGTAAGGAGGAAGTAAAACAACTTCCTTCCATTATATGCAATATGAAAAGGGCTGGGACATCCCTTGTGAAGTAGTTCTCAGGTTATGAACTCTTCTTCTGTGTGGCGGTGTGCTCCCCCCCATCCTGACCTTTGTTTCTGTGGCAATGCTCAAGTGATAACCACCTGGGGGGTCAGAATGGATGTGTCTGGTTGCGATGCGGGGGGAGCAGATAACAGCATGATAACCAAGGGCTAATTTGAGGTGCCCACCTAACAGTGCTGGTCGAGGTCCAACTCAAGCCAAGTGTGAAAGAAACTGACTCCTGTATTCAGAATGCAGATGTGACTGAGTCAGTTACCCACTCCATAAATAACGGACAGCCCAGGGCCTGTGGGGCTCTCCTGCATGGCAGCGGGCTGCACGGCAGGGACACCTCTCAAGATATTCCTCGAGGCTGAGATTCCTCGAGGCCGAGATTCCTCGCCGAAACAGATTCTCGGTAGTGATTAATAGCATTAATAGGTGATTAAGAGCTAAACTTTGAAATCTTAGCTAAGTGGTATAAGAGATTGATTGCGCACGTATAGTCCTTTAGATATAAACTGCTGACCGAGTCTGAAACCAAGTCTGGATCCAATCTCCCCTCTGAGGAGGAGTTCGGAACGCCAGGGGGTCCTTTCTGCACCTCATGGCTCAGTGGGAAGGTCTCCCTGACAGTTTTGTCTGACTCTGCCCTCTGTGCAGTAAATAATGAAGCGTTCCTTGCCATCGAATCTTGTTAAACCACTGTTGCATTTACTATCAGGCTTGGTTAAATCACTGTGTTATACCAATAAACCTGTTGCTGCTTCTGTCTTACACGAGTGAGTTGTGTCACTCCCATCTGCGGCGTTGCCTTGCACAGTGATGAGCTGTACTGAGACACCAATGAAGCAGAGAACTTCAGTATTTCAAATCCAGCCCTTCAGTGCAGAGGTGGGCACAGGAATCCCGAAACTGAGGTGTGCTCGATGGCATTGACATTTTTCATAACCGTTATTGTTGCATATCCCAGCTGTAGGAATTTGTGGTGTAAAGAGAGGCAGATACATATGGAGTTATAATGACATCAAACCCCAGCACATTGGGAAGAAGCACAGAATTTTAGTGTATTTGCAAAAATGCTTTGAGTTTAATGATGTTGGTTGCTGAGGGTTTTACTTTGGCAGACTTTGAATATGCTCTAGTGCCTTTGAAGGTGAAAGACTGATGACCTTCCTTGATAGAGGAAGTCTCCCTGGAGAGTTTAAAAACCATGTATGCAATGTATGAGGAGTTCTCAAAAATAATCCGCATTTTAGAATATGACCCAATCAATTTTCCTTGGTGATCTAAGAGGTGATTTGAATGTACATGTTGAGAAATCTAAGCTTTAATTATGCAAGACAAAATAGCTGTAATAATCCTTACCCTTATATAATTCAGTTTTGGGCAACCTGTCCTGGATTAGGCACAACAGACACCTCAGGGTCCAGAAATCCAGCTCACTGGGTGTGGAGCTGTGAGGACTGAGGGAGAAGCAGAACTGCAAATTTATGGAAAGAAGTTTGTCCTTAGGATGAGACTTTGCACTAGTAGATCATCTTCCATCAATGGCCTTTTACAAATTCTAATGCTCTGGGTTCCCTGACACTCTTGTCAATTAAAATGGTGGTTTTACCCTCATTTTACTAGCAGGATATAGAAGTTATTTTGTATACTGTACTGGGTTTGGCTTGGTTAACCCAGAACATACAGACGGGTGGAAAATCTACAGCAGCTGGACAAAAGCTATTTTTGATCTTAGAATTCTGATGAGGCATCACAATGGTTTATCATAAGAATTCATATGAAAGAAAGAATTAGAAATCTAATTAAGCTCCTTCATAAGCTTCTGTCTCTCACAGAAAACAGAGCTCTTCTAAATGTGAGCCTGGTTCCTTGGCATAGAAGATAACTGGCCAGGAACAAAACATCAGAAAACAGGTTTTTAACAGCTGGCACAGCTGGGCTGCTGCTGGCTGGAAGGTGTGGGATGTGAATTCTGGCTCTGGCACCAGCCTCTGGAGGGGATGCTGTCAAGTAAAAGTAAAATAGCATCGAAAACCTCCCTGGCAACCAAGTTATAGGAGGTCTTAAAAAAACAGTGTAAAACAGATCTCAAGTCGGGGAGTTTCTGCAAAAAGGGAGCTGGAATAGTGGATGCACTTATATAAATAAGCCTATAAATTCTGGGCTGTACATCCGTTTCCCATTATTTTGAAATGCCTTTGATGGGCGCTTGTTCTGGTGGGCAGCCAGGATTGCTGATGGAAACCTGGATTTATAAAATGAGGAGATCATTCGTGTTACTGATTTGGAGAAAGATTTGCTATCCACTGTATTTCCGTTCTTCTGACAGCCCCCTGCCTCTCCCCTCACCGAACACAGCCAGGCAGCCGTACAGGCGCAGTGCCTGCAGGTGGGACCCCAGCCCAGGCTGGGCTGACACTGGTGCCTGCTGCAGAAGGAGGTGGGGCTGCCACAGCCACAGCCCCCCCGCCTTTCCACTGCCCCGAGTCCACGCTGCTGCTGCTGCTGCTGCTTCGCCAGTGGCAGAGCTGTCCCTGTGCGGTGTAATCCTGGCACCCTCAGAGCGTCCAGCAGCTGCCCAGCACTTGCAGCCCTCTCATGAATTTCTTTCTTTTTCTCCAAGTGGCTGACTGCTGTTGTGTCAAGGCTGCTGCTTTCCACCTCCTGGCAGAAACGCTGTAAGTATAACTTCTACCGCGGCGTGTTAGTTACTGCCTTTGTGAAACTCGCCTGTCTTTTACTGAATAGTAGGAGTTATGAGTTCAGAGCCTCTGTGAGGCTTGTTGTGGTCTCTGCTCCTGTCTGAGGTGTTCAAGTGGGCCCTTAGCATTTTAGTTCTTAGCTGGAATGAAACATCAAATCAAAACGGCTCAGAATGTTGGTGGCTTCCCGGCTGCCGCTTTTGTTCTTGGTGGCTGAATTGCTAGTGTGTCCTTTAAATGCTGATGCCTGGTGAAGTGGGAGTGAGAAGAGAAGCATTTCCATCCTTGCCTGTTTCCCAGAGCCAGTTTTCTAACAAGCCAAGGAAGAGAAACTTTAATGCATGCCCATAAACTCTGAGGATGCTGAGGCAGGTAATCCTGCTGAAATGTAACTAGCAGGTGAAGTTTTAGAAAGGACTTATGTCGGGGGGTATCTGTCTGTCTCATTCCCTTGAGCCCTGAAGGTGAGGTAAAGGAGTACGTGAGTTTATGGACCTCGGATGGCTGTAGCAGTGTAATAGCATATTTAAATTGAAAAATAATCCAGAACCCTGTGGCCACAGCAAAAAGGCCTGTTTCAAGCTGTCCTGTCTCCTGACCCAGCTTGATACAACTGTGAACTCCATGGTGTCACCTCGACTCTGTCTTCTCATAGACAGTTCACATATATGTTGTATTATCTGTGGATTATCCTCTCTAATTGCACCCCTAGGAGTTGCAGGGAGGACGTCAGTGTGTTAACTCTTTGAAGACATAGACTAACTTTTCATATTGCAGCATCCAAAGATCCACTGAGTGGGAGAGCACACTTGCAATTCTGGCCAAGTTCCCAGTAAAATCTGCACAGTTGCCCAAAAGGTTGTCTTGTATCTGAACAAAACCTGGCATAATTTTGTAATTGTATTTTACATTCTGGATTGGAAACTGTGGGAATGACCATGCTATCAACTATTTGACATAGAATTGATTCAGGACACCAAAATAAGGGGTACTATTTGACAGTCTTGACTGTCATTTTTTCCTTCAGACTTCTTCCTGTGCTCGATTGTCCTTTTTTTGTTTTCCTCTTTCCTCTCCTTTTCCACTGTATTTTATCTTGATAGGAAGGACTGATAAAAAAATTTCAGGTGTTCTAGTGATGTTCTATCTAAACCTGCTTCGAGCGTATGGAATATACATCATAGGAAAACTGCACTTTTCCCAGAGGGAATCCTTGTATAATAATGATTACATATTCTGTCACTTTTTAAGTTCTCATTATGCTTCCACTGTTATTTTTTTCCACTCCAGTTCTCCAGATAGTTTCTGTGGCTTGCATATATGCCAGAAATAATTGTGCCAAAAGTTTATTTTCTAACATAAGCCAGAAGGAAATCTGCCTTTTTCTGGTCTTGCAACAGCTACTGAATGAGTTCATAACCTGCCTACGCTCACCCAATACAGTGGAATGGTCTGGTTTACTGTTCCTTCATTACCACCTTTCTGAGTTGGACTGTTCCATGAAAGATTGCCTATTTATAACTCTGTTTCTTGTTTGCAGTCATTTAGAATAGCATATCACTAGGATTCCTTAAGCATCTGCTATTAATCTGATTTTACTGATGATCCAAGCACAGGAGTTTAAGGGAAGAAGCCTTCAGATTGAGCAGTTCTGACATAGGCTACGGCCACTTCAAACTTTCTGCTTCAGGTTTTCATGTTCTAAACAGCATTAACAATTTCTAGGTGCCAATCTAGCTCTGGTCTTAAGGTTCATTAACTAATTCGTTTCCATGGTTTGGAAAGAAATGTTTTTCTGTATATATGCATACATTTTCTCTTGGAGTATCCTTCAAAGTTATGTGAGAATGAACTACATAATGGGCAGAACCACTGTAATTTTATACACTTTCTTTCAGGTATCTTGAAGCATGGAATCTGTATGGAAACGAAGGTGGTATCTTCAGCTGGGCTGTATATTGATACTGAATTTGGTTTATGCCAATCTAGACTACCAAAAAGAAACTCCTCCAAGCCTGGGTCAGATTGACCATCAGTGCTGGGAGGTGTCGTCCCATGAGTTGGTGGAAATGAAGAAACTCAAGGTAGCGGATACGGTCATTGCTCTCTGGGACTTCATGATGTTCCTAAAGGAATCCCCTAAGCCCAAGCACAATGACCTCTTCAATGATCTAGCTCAGAACTTCTGGGACATGTATGTAGACTGTGTGCTCTCAAGATCTCATGGAATGGGCAGAAGACAATTAACATCTCCCAGATTTTCTTCCACGTACTCACATAGAGCTTTAGAAGGTAACTGTAGGATATGGTGTTTATGTACAAACATTAAACTGAACCACTGTTCCATCCTCATCCTTGATTATTTAGACAACTCAATGCAGTAATTTCTAGTTTTCTGTCTCTACTTGTCAAAACTCTTTGCATCTTTCAGTGGTAGGTACTTTCACAAAACATGAGTCAAAGGTAGTTAGGGCACTACATTTCTACATTTAACACTGTAAGAAATGTTGGGTGTGCTTGTGGGAGGGTGTGGAAGTGCATGCTGCATTCTCTGTTTAATCACTGTGTGCATACAAATGATATTACAATACTAAAAGTTTCCTGGATTTGGACTTCCTTCAACTTTGGGGAATCATCCCTCTGTGAGAAAGGAAGCTCAAATCCCTGACCACTTGAACGCCTGCTCTTCCCATTAAAACTATTGACACACAATGTGATCTCATGGTCACTGTGAATCATCAAACAGTGACAAATTCTGGTCATTGTGGTCTGGGATGAGTCTGAACAGGGATCATAGAGGTGATTGGCTCTACATCTTATTAACCAGTCCTAGATCTGTTGGCCTCCTTCCTCCTCAGTAACAGACTGTTCTTTTGATGTACCTTTAGATGTTTTAGGTTTCCAGGTTGAACATGGCAATCATATAATCCTAACATTCCTAACCATATTGCTTGGAAAATAACTACCTTTCTTTCATAATCTTGCAGGATCTGCTTTTACCAACCCATTTTAGGCCAAAAGGGGAGAAAATGAAGATACCTTAGCAAGGCAACAACAAAATGAAGGAGGAAAAAAGCACAGCATATACTGTAGATGCCCAGATAAATCCATTGGCATGGTTCAACATTATTTTCCCTCTTCTTTGTATAAAGTACTTAATCACTGCTAAACTGATAAGTACGTGAGCTCCCACATTGTTACTTTTGCTTTCCTGTCTTGCAATCTACCAAGGCTGCCTTTTTCCCACTGCATGTGTGAATGCTTGTGTGTTTTGAGTCAACACCTTAGTTCTCTCAGGTAAGCTTGTAAGTCTGAACCAGTGCTGTATTTTTGTAGAGGTTCATCTTTTCCAATACTTCTCTTTTTTTAAAAGTTAATTTTGATGGAAACCCAATATATTTTTATACATTAAGCAATGGAGAAAATGTCAACGGTCACTTTATATGGTGTCTCGCACACACAGTCAATTTTATGTTTAAGAACTACAAAAAAGTGTGACATCAAGCTAAAGGGAAGGATTATGCTAATTGTAATGTCCTGTGCAGTCTAAACTTTTTATTTTATCACTGCTTAGTCTAGGCTATGGATTGATTAAAGTATTTTTCTATGCAGCAGGGTCTGAATAGTAGTCGTTCTTTTTGTCTATTAACATTATTTGAAAAACCACTACTACATGAAGAACTACTTTATGCAAGACTACTCTTTATTTACGCATTCACACAGGTAAATAAGGTGATACCATCCTTCCCTGTCATAGCAGGCAACATCACAGTTGAGAAGAGACCCATGCATTGAGTGGTTTGAAAGAGTGAGAGACTGGCTTGGCTACTGCTCCCATTATGAGAAACCATCCAGCAAGAGTAAACTAATTTGGGGAGATTAACCATCTAGTTAATCAGTTTCTCCTGAGCACAGAAAGCCTGAGAACAAATGGGAACACTCAGAGAAGCTGACTGTTCTCCGCTTTACTCCTTAGACAATGCGGTTTGTTCAGTCCCTGTTGTGTTCTAGCCTTTTATGAGATCCCAACTGGGTTTAATTATTGTAGGAAATGTTACTTACACAGTAACAGCATATAAACCTTCGTAAGTAACAAGAGATCCATCCCACATAATGCATAGTTCAGATGTAGTTTGTACAATGCCCAACAATTCTCGTAGATTTTTAAATGATCATTTAGATAAACACAATATTGAACTGCATCTTGTAAAATAAATCTCCTACAGTATTCAGGAGAGGGTACAAAAGGAGTGAGAAATTTCTTACCTGTAAATATCACTGTTAAGTTCCTGATACAAAAAATATTTTAAATACACCCTTTCTTTTGAGCAAACAGAGGGAGTCATGACTCGCCCAAACCCAGCAGTTCCAGGAATTGATGCATTATGATGAGCAGCTATTTGAGAGCCATCGTCTAATCTGTTCCAGCAATATTGTTTATAAAATGTACTGTATTGCATTTGCAACAAATAGTGTCTTAACTTTCATTAACCAGATAAATAAATTCCCCTTGTTCATACTTTTAAGTAATTGTATTCATCACCTACAGAAGTGTAAAACTATAATATAATTTTAAAGGTAATGTTCCCTGTATTATTGATCTTTTAATGGATTGCCAGAGCAAGGTATCCTATGCAGTTTTAAAAGCTCCATCCTTTCTCAGACTTTAAGTATTTGTTTTAATTGGTTTTCTACATGCGACGAAGGTGCCTAGCACCTATCATAATTGGCTCCAGAATACCTGAACAATGTATTGCTACAGTCAATCTGTAGTGTCTGCAAAAGGGGCAGGTGATACAAATAACAGTAACATAGTGATGTAAAGAACGGAGTCAAAATTTCTTAGTGACTGAGTATCCTTTATTGGCAACACTGGATGCACGGGGGATCCTTCCGCCTAACGTGCATGTTTAAAGTAACTAATTATATTTATACAATAAAACAATGAATATTCAATTAATGCCTATACATAGTCATTACCTAATCCTGCCTACTCTCACTTCATATGTTAATTAGATTATCAGTCCTCTGTGCTTGCGCATGTTCCTCCAAGAATTGTGGGCAGGGGTCTCTGGGAGGAAGGCCATAGGTCTTCCTCACGGTGTACTTTTCACCTTTTGTCTGGTATGTGATGATCTTGCCAGTTTGCAGTGTTCTTATCGGTCTGAGCTAATTTATGCCCTTGTCAACCATCTGTTTCTTCCACTTGTTTCTTTTAATTGCTCCCTCTAGATAACTTCTAAGCAGGCCCCTTGTTAGAGAAAGTTAAAGAAAGAGAAACAGACTCCTTCTCTGATCAGTTATTTCATTAATTATTTCTTTCAGACTATGGTTACATGACCTTACTATACCTACATTTTTGAGTAAATATAAATTCTTAGCCTTGGTACAGGGTTGTACAGAGGATTTCATAGCAGCTTTTGTTGTGCAACTATTAATTTCATTAGAATGTATTTCTTATGTTCGTTATACTTTAACTACAAGGCTTATTCTATCCTAAAGTGAATTCATGCAGTATCATTAGCAGAGCAGCAAAAAAAATTGCATGTGGACATACCTGTTTTATTTATGACAGTCATGGAGAGCCAGCTGGCTACCCCTGGGGTGTCTACAAGAAGAATTAACAGCAAGTGGGATGATCTTTTCCTCCACCAGTACTCCATGCTCCCTCTCTTTCCGTCCCTGGGTTACAGCAGGAACAGCAAGCCCAGTTTCCTTGGGTTCCCCCAGCAACAGCCTGACCATGGTCCATGGCTGACTGGAAAAATCAAATGCTGTCTATGCTGCTGTGAAGTCTTGTGTTAGTGTTAATTTGTGAAGTATAAATGTAAGCATTTCGGGAAAATCTGTTCCCTTCCTTCTCCAGTCTTTTATTAAAATTAACAAGAGCATTTGCAGCTACTTGCCTGCAAGCTCAGGGTGTTTGTAGCAGAAGCACAGTGCAGCTGGGGGAGGAATGCTGAAGAGCTCACTTTGTTTCTGATTTAAAGTTTTTACATAAGCATATATATAAACTGATTTCCAGCTAAAAGATCTTTTATATCCATACCTGGGCTACACTGTACTGCTGTAGTTTTTACTCAGAAATTGGAGGGACTTACACGAGTCCTGTATGTTTTTTGGAAAAAATGGGCCTTTGCCTTGCTGCCGCTAGCAACGAGTCACCCACACATTTGCTTATGTGCAAGCACTTAAAAAAGTCCCTAAATGTCACAGTCTTTGTTCTCCTAGTCAAATATTTATTGTTTGGCTTTAATTGTGAAAAGACGATGGAGCATACTTGTGGTGGCCCCTGTGTGTAGATATATTTTCATATTCTCTGAAACAGTAATAAAGCAGCATAGCTGCTGAAGAGCTGTCAGAGAAGTACAAACATAAACAACTGAACAGGACATTACTTGACAGAGAACTTCAGTAAGATAATCTCTGTACACCTTAGTTTATCTTTGCAGGCAGGCAAGAAATACACATAGAGGCTTGTTTAACAAAACAAACTTTACGCAGCTGATTTTGGGAAAAAATGTCATGAAACCAGGTTATACTTAAAAATTATCAGTTAGCAAAGGGCTGGCATAGAAATATAATTAAATTAGCATAGCTTGATTTAATTTCTCTGGCTCAAGTACCAGATGACTATCTTCACAATGTAATGTTTAACAGACCTGCCCTTAAGAAAATGCTTCTGATCTTTGGAAGCTACATATGTGGAGATCTCTCTAAAGTTTAAGTGCCATTTCATATGGCTGTTTTGGTTTATTTCATTATTTTCTTAGGGTTTTTCTTTTTATAAAATTTAAGTAGATAATATTGAAACAAAAACCTGCCTTTATTTTTAATGCTAGCACTGTTATGTCTTGTTATAGGGACAAAGATTTTTAAGAAATGCTCATACACCCCCCCCCCGCCCCCATCCCTCTTTCAGGAAGTAAAAAAAGGAGTTGGAAGCTAAGTTCTACCTGTTTAGCTCAAATTTATTTCCATTTTTCCAGTTAGCATTTAACAAAGTGAAAGCTTGTACTTTTCTCAAAATGGTGCTTACAGGCAAAAATGACAGATCACGTGCCAGAGCTTGTACCTCACAGCACCCTTTGCAATGCCACAGCAATTTATGCCATAGGACTGGATAGCAACTGGTTTTAAGATGAAGTAACAGCCTCAGGGTATCTTGCTGTATTGTAATACCACTAACTGTGGCTTTGCCCAAGTTAGGAAAGGAGACATTCGCTTAGAAACTGAGTCATTTACAAAAAGGTCTGGTGTTCACAAGTTTGTGTTGGTATTATAGAGGTGCTAGGCTGGAAAAGGGTGAGTTCTTGTTGGAGACAATATGGGAAATAATCCAAGACACAGAATAGTAAGATCAGGTAAAGAGCTGTGAGAAACCCATGAGGAGCAAGACACTTCAACATGTCTTTCCAACAGGCTTGGAGAAACTGTTGGCACAGACAAGCTGCTTAGTCTTTAGATGAAAACTGAGAAGTCAGAAGTCCTGATGCTAAAGGCAGCAATTCAAGAATTCAAAATGGACTTGGACAAAAACTATGTGGGTATGGCATCCAGGAAAATGAAGAACTGAATGTGTTTATGTGAAGGTTCATCACCCTGCTCAATGGAAAAGGTACTTAAACTGCAGTGTATGGAATGTGTCAACAAGAGATGGAAATCTAAATAGTGGACCTGCTGATAGTGGATTAGGGTAACCTGACACTAGCACACAAAATCATTAGACTCAATATACCTTTGTACCATACTGTATGGGGTACTTCATTAATAAATCATCTCCACATTTATACTAGTTAAGACAAAATATAATTTTTCTCCCAATATGTTCTATGTAATTCATCAAAGCATTAACAACACATTTTATCTTGTAGCTAAAATATATGTGCAGTTAGCTATAATACTAAAAGCACTGTTCAGCACACTATCTATTCCATAGGTACCAAATCCTTAACTAAGTTCAATGTTTTAACTCTTTTGATCTTTTTTAAGGCTCCTTCACAAACAGAGGGCTTTCTAAGAGCAAGGTCTGTAACAGCCAGTGGCCCTCCAACTAACTGAGGAGGTGTACTTTCAACAGTTACTGAGCAGCCAGATCCAATCTGAAAAACAAAATAAATATGTTGCGTGACATTCATGTTACCATATAAAATGAGATGAGAGTTAAATCATGAACTGTTGTTCAAAAACATTATTCAGTGGGTGGAGGTGCATGCTGAGGTTTCTGAGGTCTACTAAGACTATCCTTTATACTAAATTCATGAATTGTTCCCATCAATATTAAGGAAAGGACAGTGGTTTTTCAGCAAGTACTTTCACGTACTCTGCTTTTCTGCCTTCATGCCTGATCTTACGAATAGAAGAAAATCAAGCCTTCATGACAATAGAATTTTCTTGTGCAATGTTACTTTGATTTGTGTATAATATCAGCCATACCTTTTGTCCTCAGAATTTTACTATACATTAATACTTCAAAGGAAAAAAAGAGAATGGACCCTGTTTATCTCAGAATGCGACTGCCTATAACTACTGCCCCAGGAAAACACCAAGACTGAAAGAGACATACACCTTCCAGTCTCATTACTACTCTTTATACTGAATAGATTCAGTTCTTTGAATAAAAATCCCTGAGTGACACCTCTATCTTCTAACCATGACCTACTAAAACAAGCAATGCAACTCTTGGAGTGCACGCAGCTCACATATTGGATTACTTGACCTTGACTGGTTTGCAACAATCAGCTTAACTTTCATCTTTCCTTACTAAGGGTGTTAGGCAGAGATGTGGGAAGAAGATTTTTCCATAAAAAATTTGCCAGCCGTATCTGTCATTTGTAATTCTTCTAAGCAATGTACCCAAGGAATTTTATCTGATGTTGCTGATGTGTTCAGGTTTTTAATACACTTATCTTATAAAATGGACTAATCTTTTCTTTGTTTTTGTCTACAGTTGTTCACTATTCACTATATGTTCACTATAGAACCATAAAGATATTTTCTTGTTAAATCCTTTCCCTCCAAAGAAACTAATAATCTTGGCTTAAGGTCCAAGTATTTCTCTCTACCAACAATTTCCAGAATACTCATGTTTATATCTAAATTTTTCACATACTTTCTACAAAATATTGCTGATTAACAGTCTCAGTGATATATGCATGTAACTAAATCATTTTTCCAGCCCACTTCATCTTGCCTTCACAGATGTGTCCCTCCATATCTTTCAGAAGTTTAGAGCAAAGGTCTAGCACTCTGTGACCACCTCCTTGCTTCCTATGAAACTCCTTTCCTCATCACATCAAACACGAACTGCTTCTTTTCTTTTTCAGGATCCAGCCACCTTAGTTGTTGTTACTCATTCATGACAAAGCCCATGGTGATAGAACCTCTTGCCTTTGTACAAGTTTGAAAACAGCACCTCATGTTCTCTCTTCCTTGTTTCTCCTTACATGTAAGAATAACTTATAAGCAACCAAGAAGCCATCCCTCCCCCTAAAATTCTCCTTAGCTATGATGCTTACACAGAAACCGTCCAGCTAGCTCAAAAGCAGTTACTGACTGGAATGGACATTCTTACCTCAGCTTGCCAAAACTTAACACCTAAATGTGCTGTTATGCCCAAGTAAGATGTTAACAATGGCTTATTTTCTCACACTTCAGTTACCTGACAGAAATGAGGAAAAAAAATATCTTTTCTGCAGGTGCAATGAGTGGCTTGTCTGCAGAGTCAGGAACATGTTTACTGACAAAGGACACTACTGATGTACTAAAAGATTAGTACATCACACAGGTTTACCCAACAATAAATGAAGGAGGTCCTGACCTCAGCAAGGTTTTCATGAAAGGCTATCGCACAAGAGATACATGTCAAGTAGCATAGGGACCATCTTACCCACACTTTTTACGAGTAATCTGCACATCTGAATTTCATTCTGACCAACTACTTGTTGTCAGAGGATGTGTCAGAAGGGGAAGTGGTGCCTTGCAGGAGATACAGATTCTTTCTTACACACTTGGAGCTTGTCAACATAAAACATTATTAAAGAAAGATTAAGAAGTAGCACATATACATCCAGAATAAACCTGAAACTACTTACACATTAATGAGAATAAAACAGTGTCACTGGGGATTACTTACTGTTGTACTGAGGCCTTTAATATCAGTAGAATGGACTGCTCCATTTTGAGTCTTCAGGTTAGATCTGCAAGCCTCTATTGATTTTTCCTGAAGCCTTTTTGCTTTCTAAAGATAGTTAGAAAAAAAGGGGAAATGATTTAATTCAAATTAATTGTGTCACTTGCACTTGTTGGAAACTATACAAACAAAAAACCTAAATAAATGAAGACAGAATTCAATTGGCCTTTAATTGAATCTCTGGTTTGTGACTCTCCCTTATACTGGGGACTGGAAAACAGAATAAACGGTCATGGCTTCGCAAGGGTGAGAAGGGAATAATCGCTTGCTATGAGCTGCGGGCTGTGTTGTTTCTCATGCAGCCATAGCTGCTGTCAGCCTCCATCACCGCCAGAGGGCACTGTTGCCTCACGCTCAGCTCGTCACGCCATCCATCGTACACATCTGCACGGCCAGGCAGTCCCCAGGCTGGACTGATGGGCGACACTTTAACACATCCCAGATGTGTGACTTCACATTTTCTTTTCCTGAAGTGCATGAGCTTTTGCCCAGCGCATCCCTCCAGCTTGTCAAAGTCCTTCTGAATAGCAGCCCTACCGCTCAGCACAGGGATTGCTTCCTCCAGCTCCAGTGTCATGTGTGAACATGATGAGGATGCATACTGATCCAATATCCAAGTTGTTAATGAAAATGCTCAAGGGTATCAACCCTATAATTAACTCTGTAGAATATCACTCAAAACTGACAGCTAGTTAAACTTTAATTACTGACCACTGTCCTTTGAGCCCATCAGTCCAGCCATATTTTTTTTCCAACTTGTAGTCCACCTGTATGTAGTCCAGTCCGTATCTCCCCATTTTGGCTACAAGGAGGTTACAAAATACTGCTGAAAACCTTGCTAAAACTAAGGGAAGTAACATCCATCTTTCTCCTTCTTCAGAGCAAATAATTTCATCCCAAAAGGCAACAATGTCAGCAACGCATGATTTGTCCTTGGTAAATCTATGACAGCCATCACCAATCACCTTTTTGTCCCTTGTGTCTAACAAAGTTTTCCAGGGACTCGGTTAAAACTAACCAGCCTGTAGTTCTCTAAATCTTTTTCCTGGCCCTTTTAAATTTCTAATTCTAGCATGGATCTTTACCACAGACCAGGGAGGTGCTAGCACATGAAGAAAATTATTCTCTTTTGCATTTCCTTTAGGAAATGAAGAAAAATTAAATTTAGCTGCCAAAGCATTTCTTTTAAGTCTGATTTCATTCATTCTCCAACTTAGTCTGATTGCCTAACCAAGACTCTAATGTTCTTTTGGAAAAGCAGAAATATTACAAAAAGAAACTCCTTTCATCATAAAGTATTTCCTATCTTGAAAGAAGTTTGCTGTACTAAAAATAGGGAATAAAGTATTAGAAAAAATAAAGAAAGAATTACAAGGCTTTTAGTTTCAACAGTTTCAGAACAAATATACCCCACCCCCCACCCCCCCGTCCCCCAACTGCAAGTGTATAAACAAAGTAGATCTCCAATCTGTGATTGTAATCAGAAGAGCAGAAAAATCAAATCTTGCGTAGCTTTGCCAATACATCTTACGGTTCATTCTTCTATCTCTGTGCAAATATAACTTTGACTATAACTTCTACTTGAATATTCTCATAATTAAAAAATGTATTTGGAACTTCACAATTATTACAACTACACTGTGAATGTAAAGTTTGCTCCGTCACTCAGATTTCTTACCTTCAATGCCTCATAGTTTGATGTCCGAGTCAAGAAATTTTTCCAAGATTTATCTACCATTTCTCTCTGCTTATGGATAGCTTGGATCTGTAATATAAACGGAATTTATAAGATGCAAGATAATCTTCTTCTCAGGAGTTTTTCTGAATTCTGTGCTTGTGCTGTTTGAATAGTATGTTCAGCTGTGCCCCTTGGGCCACCTTAGCTCATGTCTCTTGCCTGATATTGGATGATAGTGTACTTGTCCTTCAAAAACTTCACTTATGCACTGTCTTTAAAAAAAAAAGTTTTACCTTCTCTGCAGACTAATTTTCCCCTCTTCCAACACAGATGTTGGAAAAGCCCCATCTATTTCACGAGTACTTCCTGTATATTCTCACTTTCAAATGCTGAATAACAGAGATGCAATCAGTTCTGGTGACAAAAATGCAGGCATCATAATGCATGACAATCCCTCAAAAACACTAGCATGAGATTTTGGACAACTGGACCAAGTGATTGTACTTCTCAGACAGCAGGAGAGGATGAGACAAAAGATGAGCAAAAGCACCAAATGCTTGCCTTATAACCAAAGCTGGGAAATGGCTATACCTGCTCACTCACAGCATGCTGGGAAGCACAAAGCCCTACTTTCTGAGGTAATGAAGCTATGTGAATATTCAGCCAAGGGAACTTATAACAGAGGCTTATGTTTCATTTTACAAAGCAGATATAGTTGTAGTAAGTACTTTAAATTGTTATCGGCTACAGGTGAACACAGGTGCAACTCATAGTGACATAATGATTATTTCTCACTACACCATTGCTGATGCATCACTGATGATACTGCTTCATTTTTTCATGTTACTCTCTAAACACTGGCAAAATTATACGAATTGGGAGAACTGAGGTTAACCAAATTTAATTTAAAGTTAAAATTTTGCTGCTGAGACAGATTAAAATATCTTCAAACAGTGTACACATACAGGATTTTCAGCATTATATAGTAAGAAAATATTCATATAAATTAACAAAAAAGCTTACATGGGCTTTGCTTGTTTAAACACTCTTTGTCTTACTTTTGTATATGTTTTTTCCTCTTCTTGCATTTCTCGGTGGTGTTGACTTTCAAGCACTTCAGTCTGCAGTGCAACCACCATTCTTCCAGTATCTTCTGCTGCGTCTGAAATAACTTTCAAGGCTTCCTCATCTGACACAACAGGCCTGAACTCTTCTTTTAGTTCTTCACACATTTCACTCCAAACTTCTCCAACCTGTATGTGAAACACACCCCACGCTATTTGATAGTTATCTCTTTTTTCACCTCTAAGCATTCAAAACATAATAGAGCAACCATGTCTCTCATTATTGTTGTTTCACTTCCCAGAATTTTTATGCAAGGTTAGACTTCAGTAATGATACTGGATTATCATTCATGATAATCCTCCCTAAGACTTCCCAAGACCAAGCTTGTCTCCACAGGGTAGTAACAGGAATGCTGATAACAACAGAAACTCAAAAGAAACACTGATAGCTAGAAGACACCAAATTACAAGAGTGAAGTGTGTCCTACTGGCTGCTGCTTAGAATCTCACGTTATGCATATTATCAGAGCAAAGTGCAACATGACACATAAACAGACACTGAAATTATCGATGAAAGATCGAGTCTTGCTAGTTCTTGAACACTTCAAGCTCACACAGACTTTGTTCCTAAGCAGAAAATTGGCATAAACTGAAGCATCTTTTGAGCAGGATGGCTCCCACAAAGCTTGTTATACTGTTCTTGTTTCCTATGCACACATCATTCTTAACTTTTGACAGTATAGATGGATACTGCACGTGGGGACAAAGATGGGAAAGCACAGGAAAACCTTAATCAGAATGTGCTGCCTCCTCTAAACTGACCTTACTGTACAAAGAGGCAGTCCTACTCTCCAGCCCCTCCCCAATTTCTTACTCTTATCCTGGAGCATTCGTGTTTCTTGAGCTGGAAAACAGTTGAAATTATTTTTTATGAGTTATTTTAAACTTGCATTGGTTTCTAGTCTTATTTTCTATGAAGTCACAAACATTTGTAGCAGTATAAAGTAAGAGTCTGGGGAGCGCTGCAATGATGGGAGATGGATTATTTCTTTTGATGGTAAAGACTAGCTTATACTCTCTGTGAAACTATAGGTGACTTGTGACATAGGTGACAGCTTTTTAAAGGTTGGTTGTTGTATCCTGAGATATACTTGCTATTTTTACAAATGCAGATACAGAGTAATATTTTCTTCCACAATACTCACTTTAAAGTCAATATAATGACGTATGATAGCAAGTGTGACACAATCCTTAGCAGACAAACCAGGTAAATTTTCAAAACCTAAAAGAATATTAATCACGTCAGTATTAACAGCATGATGAATTTATCTTAAAATGTAACATTCTAAAAAAGACACCATCTTATCTGTCATATAATCACATGCAAACATCTTTATCACACACACCCCCCAGTCAGTCACTGTTCTAATCTTGAGCAGGCTTTTGTGATAAAAAACCTGTTTTCTCCACAATAAATTAACTCTCGAAAGTGGCTCCAGTGACCTTCCAGTCACTTGGAAAGCAGGATAGTTCTACATTTGCTACGCTTCTGTGGGAAGGGTTTGATCTTCCTTTAACGCAAATAGTTGAGCCCACAGGTCACGGTTTCTAAAGAAGCAGTTCAACACAAATGGAGTTTGCTTTCGCTGTGAAGTAGCCAACAACAGAATCGTATTATAGGGTGTCCAGTACTTTATTTCGAAGCTTTGTAATGAAGGTGGTCCTCCATCTCATAGACTTGAGCCTTGAGCATAATGCCTTGAGCATCATGAGTCCATCTTTTTAAAAATATGTTGACAACATGTGTAAAAGAATAAGGTAAAGAAGTATGGTTGCTAAGACTATGCCTCATTTTTGCATGCTGAATGTTAATGATATTTGACTTTTAACACACACACCCCTATATATAGTCTATTAAATCTCATTCTAGACTTCATCATACCATCTGTGTGGTAATGGGAACGTATCATCTATCAGAGCATAATTACCTCATGTTTTTAAGTTAAAGAAATACCATAGATAAAGACCAATTAACACTGATTTTCTAGATCACCACATTACAGGCTGTTGTGGAACATGACTACAGTCGAGGAAGATGCTGAGAAAAGTCTATTAAAATATTTTCATTTTGTTATTACCCATTTTCATGTCATTTCAGTACTTCACAGGAGATATTACAAGGTAAATAACTAACATAAGAGGTCAGGATAAAGTTGGAATGATATCTCATGCATTTTTGTTTTAATAAAGAATTTAGCTGCAATCCAACATTTAATATAAGACTAACAAAAATTAATAAGAACTTGGGTTACAACAGAGAAAGAACTAGCTATAGTTTATTAAAGAAACTAAGGATGTTTTCAAACCAGTTGGTTCTCTAGGATATCCAGGGAACTGGTTAAAGCAATCCCAGAACAATTACTGATCATTTTTGAACCTGTGGAGGATAGACATGAAAAACCAAACATAATGCCTATTTTTAAAAGACAAGTCAGAGAATATTGGTTCAGTTCAGTTCCTGAAAAAAGACTGAAACAAATAACTAAACAAATAATGTTTATACAGCTAACAATGAAAACATTTTTATCCAAAACAAATTAGTAAAAACTATGACCTAGCTTTTGTCTACAGCCATACAAGAAATCTTATGGATATGGAAGAGTTTATCATCTATCTTGACTTCAGTTTAGGCTTTTAGACAAGGGTGTAATGAGTATTCATATTCAGGGTGCAGGTAACAGAATTTGGAGGGACTGCAGCATTTCAAAGAAAAAGATTAGAATGCAAATTAATCTTGCCAATTTGAAAAATTATCTAAACACACAGAATTTAATTCAGTAAGGATAAATAAAAAATCTAAATGTAGGAAGAGTCACTTGTATAAATCCCAGGATGGCAGGTGACTGGACAAGATCCTAAGTCAAATGACCAAACAACATCATGCCATTATGAATAGATTAATTGTTATATTAATGTCAGAATGTTTATTTACAAGATAAGTAATGTAGCTCTGTTTGGCAGTGAGGTTTCTGCTGGAGCACTGTGTTCAGTTTTGAGACTCTACAGATCATAAAGAATGTGAATCAATCGGAAAGACTCAAAAAACCTACTAGAATAATCAGAGGTTACACTAGAAAATGAGATCAGTGAGTAATGTCTTTCTTAATCTAGGGAAATAAAATTAAGTGTAGAAGAGTTAAAATATGTGAAAGAGATATTGTGTGTGGGAAAACAAGTCACAGAAAATGTCAAGCAAATTTGAGGTTTAATTCTAGGAAAACTCTTCCTAATGGTAGAGGCAGCCAAGTACTGAGGAAGGCTTGAAATCCCCATCAGTAGGGACTTTTAAGAACAGGATGAGCTAGTATCTGTTAGTAACAGTGTTGATGATGCATCTCAAAGTTTCCTTTGATCTTTTTTTTCTTCTTTTGTAGTGGCTTTATTGATTGCCAGTGAACAAGTTCAGTTCAGTTCAAATATGACACTAACAAGGCAATTCACTTGTCTTACCTAGCTTGCACAATAATGAATAAAGTTTTGCCCGTATGTTTTCTGAAATTTCCACGATGGCAAAGCTGGGACAGTCGGCAGGCATCGGAATGACCTCTTGCTGTTTCTGGAAGCTGCTAGCAATAGGTCTCTTCATGTCTAATAATTTCAAAACACAAAGCCAGAGTACAAGAAGGAAGAGGTAGTATGTTCCCAAAGCTATTAAACTTGGAGGAAATACTATCTATGTAATGAAATATGAGGGTCTTTAGCAGGCAGCTATGGACATATTCTTTTCTGTGATGCTTCCTCCAAAACACAACAGTTCCATCTTACTTTGTGGATGCTATGTCAATCACTCTGATAGTTTGGCCAGGAATTTGAACATAATTTGGGCCAGGAAATATTAATTATCATAACTAAAGATTTGCAAGAACATAGCGCTCACCTTACATCTTTTTACAACATATAACAAAACACAATGCCTTTTGAGTAAGAAATTACGTAGTTCTAACTGTCTAGCATTAGGAAAGCTGTTCAGGATACTAGCCGTGGTTCTGTTCATTGTCTGGTTCATTCCCAGCTGATGCAGAAAATGCCATCTAGCGGCCTGACTCCAGACGAAACAGAGAGGTCTTTCGGGCTTGGTAAGAAATACAGCATAAAGCTATAAACATTGCGATTTACTTTCATCAGGATTCAGACTACAAGAGCAAATACTGCCTTTGCTTTACTTATTCAGTAGAACTACTCACAGT
Source organism: Falco naumanni (assembly GCF_017639655.2). Lineage (NCBI taxonomy): Eukaryota > Metazoa > Chordata > Aves > Falconiformes > Falconidae > Falco > Falco naumanni. The sequence continues at coordinate 38,165,422 of NC_054057.1, forward strand.
TTCACATGCATCATAAAATTTACCAACAATCCTTCCGTATCGATCACGTTTGACTCCTAGATCCGACTCTTCCTGTCTCCACAACTGTACTAGAAGTTTAGCTGCTGTTTGATCTTTCGCCCCTCGCCAGGTACTGATGTGCAAAGTGGTTTTAGGGTTGTCACAAAATTCAACCAAGATTCCAAGAATTATATTGCACAGGTATTTTTTCTTTAACTTGGTAAAAGGAAAAGAAAAAAATGTTTTAAACTGTTTAAAACACAGTGATATCTACCTTCAAAAAAGATAGAGAAATTGCATAATACGTAATCAGGTAACTGCAAGCTTTTCATCACAATTATTTGCACAAAACTGGTGTATAAACTTGTAAATCTTTCAAGTTTTTGGAATCCTACCATGCGAAGTTCCATAAATCAAAGAACATGAGGGAAATGAGTGTAGGATCGTGTAAGACACACATACCTGTGTGTAGAATTACTAGGTTTTGTATACATGCCTCGAGGCTCATCACATGCTGGAGAATATAATACTACCAAAGACTTATTTTTTTAAGAAACAGACTCTGAAGGCAGTGGCTGAGCGGTACCACGCAGCACCTGTTCTGTTTTATGGCCAGATCTTTTAGCAGCAGCTACGAGTAAGGAAGGATCTGCAGCCTTGTGCTGCAAGGAAGGGCGTCAGAAGCTGGCAGTACGGCCAGTGAGAATGAGGAGGGGATGAAAGAGGGAAGGTGCATGCTTATTTTGACAGGTGAAATGCCTGTGCCAATTCTATGTCCAAGACCCACAGAAGTAGCTATAGATACAAAACACGTGTACAAAGTAGCTTTAAACATCAAAACTTCTAAATAAAACTTATATCTTGAAGTGTATACTAATTCTGCTCTTACTAACTTCAATATGAAGAAAGAACTAAAGTGCTTTTGTAAACAGAGATGTCATCCAACATAAGACCATAGGTTGAGTTTTCTTTTAAAAAGAGTATATTATTTGCAAATTTAAAACTTCCTCTGTCAAGTATTTATTTTTTAAAAAAGATGCATGGAAAATCTGTCCAATCATTTCTGAGCACATATCCTGGTACGTGATTACTTTCATACCTCAGGGAATTACATACACTGATCTTTTTCTTAGTATTATAATAATCTTAGGAGATACTGTAACAAAAATAATCCAGTTTTCCATGTTGTTTCACTACTCTTTCATTCTGTAACAAGAAAAATAACAATACCTACTGCCAACAAATCCAGAAGGAGAAAAATGCCTTGTTTTTCAAGAAAATAATTCTCTGCAGTGTAACATCCAATGACACAGGACCTTAAAGGGAAACACTTTGACTGTGTAGAAACATTTTTATGCTTTAGAACATTCTACAAGCATCTCATTTTTTTTTTATTGAATTGCATAAATATATTTGGTATGCAATACGCTTCAAACCTTGACGGTATGTAGGGGAATAGAAAAACCATGCTTCACATGCCTTTTCATTTACGCTGTATAACTCAATATACCTTACTTGACTGCTCTTCCTTCTCTTGCAGGTGGCACACCTTCCTTGTAGCAGCCCAAGAAATTTGGCAGGTTCACAATGAATTGGATTAGAATATGGATTTGAGCTAAAACTAACTCAGTAGAAGAGACTAAAATTTAGCTGGATCATGTCCCTGATCTGGCTTATTGCAGGGCTGTGAGTGAATCATGGGGGTGAGACAAGCAAAACTTTTTTTGGCAACACTGTTTACTTCCAGTTTAAAATGATCATAAAACTAGCATTCATGTTGCTATTGCTTCCTTCTCTTACTTCCTCACTTATGGTCATTAAAACAGAAACTGAAGGGATCTTCTGCATCAGTCTTTTCTCCCAGACAAACATATCATTTGGCTTCCAATGTATTTATCAACCTCTGCCTTAAAACCAATTAACTTTTGGTTATCTTCCTATGTATTGGCATTCTCTGATAGCAATGATTAAAATATTTCTAGCCCAATTTAGCCAGTTTACAAGCACTTCTTATGCTTACACAGTTTTTAGCTAATATTGTTCTATTCTTGACTTCTGTTTACTTCTCTAAAGTTATTTACAGACCCTAACCATACACCTCTCAGAGAGTCTTAGGTAACTTTCCATGTCAGGAGGTCACTTTGTGTGGGGAGTTAGGTTGTCATCCTGAACCCTTATTTAGAAGAGAATACATACAGAATTTTCCATTTATTTTGTACCGTTTTTAATTAGTCAAATTGTATGAAAGATTTTTATACATTAAAAATAGAAGAAAGGCCTACATGTGCAGAGAAAAGCCATAGCACTGCAGACCTAAAAAATACCAGATTTGATATTTTTAAGTTACTGCTGCTAAAATACTTTACTAACCACAAGCAGTCGAGTGCACTGAGGAGGAGACAATTGTGGCCTAATTCACTGTGTAACTTCTTTGAATCCATCTGAATGAATGTGATCAGTATATTCACTCCTTCATAGCTGAAGAGTTCCTGTTGAAACGTTAATTAAAGCAATATGTTTCTTAAATGATATTTACTAAATAACTACATTAAAAATACAAAAGAAATTGAAAACTTTAAATATTTTTTTGTAATAAATTTGGCCCACTCATTAGAGCAGAATATATTCCTTATGATATACATAAGAAAAAGAGATTTTCAGTTTTTCCAAACTGCTAATCTCATTTGTTAACACACTTTCATATATTCACTTCAAAACCATGTAAATTACCAGTGAAATAGGTGAGACACTTCCTAGTGGATTTCTGAGTGATTTTGCATTCTAACTGTCACTGCCACCAAAACCCGTTATCAGACCTGATTTGCTAGTAATGAATTACAGTTCACATCTGCTTTTGAATAATTAAAGAGAAGCAATATCCTTTAAATGAAAATATATCATATTTTGATATTTTCTGCACAGTATGAGGTAGAAAGATACATACCTTTCTGTGGAGATCATTTTCACAGAGAGCAGACAAAAGAAATAATATATCAGCTTGGATTTCCAGTAGAATGGCATCTTCTTTCTCTTTAGATTTGTTTGCTGCATACTTTAGGATATCTATAAACGAATATGTTTTATACATGTTAATATCCTATACACAAGTCAGAATTCTATTACAGCTGTTCATTTAAAAGAAATAATATCAAATTTACACCAAGTGTTTTTTAAAGAAATCAACTTATGCTGTTCAGTTTTATCTCCTCTCTTTTGTAATAGCTTACTGAAATGCATCACTGATGCTGTGGCTTCATGGACTTTACTTTTGGTGACAGAGCTGTTGATAGCAGCTTGCACGGACTTCTTCCTTGTTCAGTCTCTGTGCTACTCCTTGTATTGTGCCAGTGCAATGAATTCAGGGAACTGATCTGAATTAAGCAACTCTTAGAAAAAGGCTACAAACTTACTGATTTGCCCTGCTGTGCAGCCTCACAAACATCTGTACTGGCAGTAGAAACATGGGAGACATAAAATACCACCACTGCTGAGAAAATTGGCCTTGGAACCACTATGTGAAAGATGACATTCAGACACAGAACTCCCCCAAAGTAAGAAAAGTTACTTGAATCTGATACGTAAGGTATAGCGTTAATTTTGCTTTCACTAAAATCTGTAAGTTTCCACAGAGTTTTCACTGGAGTTCAACTTTCAGCTGAGGATATTACAACTTCTATTTCTAGGCTTCCTGATACAACATACTCTTTGAATTCCAAAGGATCTTACCTATTTTGTCTCTTCCAGCATGAGTCTTACAGAGTACTGGAAACTTTTTATTATTGTAAGAAAAGAACACAGTGTGTATTGCAACGTAAAAACAAATGTAACAGTAGGTATATGTTACTGAACAAACAAATGCTCTAAAATTGCAGGAGCAGTGGTTCAGCAGTTTTATTCTGCTTTTATTCTTCATAATATTATTCATATAAAAGTACATTGGTTTTAATTTTCTTCTACTCTCAAGATGGGCTGTAGAAAGTGACACTGTACCAGACAGGTAGAACAAGACTCATGGCTGGAGTTCCTACAGGCTACCATAAATGTACAATGTAACAAAGGAAGTACAATAAAGGGAAAAGGGGCAGCTTTCACTCTGAAATTAAACACCTAAGCTTTTACAGCTGTCCGTTAGTTTGTTCAACTTTGTGTGTTACAGTATAACAAAATTCAAAATCAAATCAAATACATCTTGGATTAAGTGGGTTTTTTGTTTTTCAGCAAAGAAGTAACACACTAAAACCACAGCACACAAAAAAGCACTAACATTCCTAGTGTCAACAGAAATGCACTAATTTGAGTAGAGCAATACAAATTGTGCTTTACCCAGTAGCTGGCTAATTGCTCCCTGGTCACACAAATTAACGTTCACAGCATCATCATAAAGGGACACAACAGATCTCAGCACTCTCAAGCTGTAGCGCATTTGTGCAAGTTTGTTGCCACGACCACCTGTTCCATGGAAACTGTTACCTTGACCAAGGAAACGATCTGTGGAGCAATCACAATGAGTGTATTTTTTTTTTTGGCAGACAGCATAAATTCAGAATAATAATATGCTTGGGGGAAGGCAAAAGAAAAAAAGCTTATCAGTGTAAGCTGAAAAGAAACAAACAAACAAAATATATCCCTTAATGTCAGAAAGCCTTCTTGTTTAAAAACATCTAGTAATAAGCCTGTGTAGGGCTATACTTTTTACATTCGTAAGAAAGGTATGATTTTAGTGAATATTTAAAATTATTAATTTTTTTTTAAATCTTACTAGGTTAATAAGCAGTCTCCAAAATGTGAAATATCTTCTCTAACATGACAGTTATAGCAATCTTTTTTATCTCCATTAGACCCAAATGAAAAATTCTTCCTAGGAAAACATACCAGTGTCATGGTGAAAACTATCCACTCCCACAAAACCAGCCCATGAAACTGATTACAGTTAGTTATCTTTTTACTTAGCCCATACTTTTAGCTGATGGTCACAAACCAGCTTTAATCTGGAAGCTGCCTTACTGTTTACAGCTCTAAGTTTGAGTTAATGCATCCTGCCTCATGACAGGAATTACTGGATGGACTTGTTGCCACAACAAGTGTATCTGACTAGCTTAAAACATGGGCAGTAGAGATGTGTGGCAGCCCACACAACTGAAGGAGTAGCAATACAGTGGTACCCAGGGAATGGGGCACCAGCTTAGCTTTCAGTAGGAAAAATATTATGGTCCTTTCTTTATGAAAGATTACTTTCCCAAGTGACCTATTGCCAAAGAATCATTCTAACCTCATGAGTTTTACATTTTTCCCTCTTGTCAAAGAATAAGTTCAGTTGAGTTGTGTTTTGAGGTTACTGTGTATGACAGCCATGAGCACCTACTGACCTTGGCCTATACACCATTCTAGAAACACAAGGAGAAGGGTATTCGCTTGGCAGGACAAATATTTATCTACTAACAATGGAGCCACTGAAGCTAAAATAGCAATTGCATGAAGCTGTAATTCTTCATACTGGGCAGCAGACCAGTCATGAAATCCAGGCTTTTGGTTTGGTTTTACATAATAAAGCAAAGCTGGTATCACATCACTTTCACTGAGAAGCTGCAGTCAAGACAAAAGAGAAAGAGAGACATCTTACAGGTTTTTCATGCAAATAAGAAAAATCTAAAGCAATTACTCAATCTTACCTGTTACACTATGAAAATTATTTTTTATTGAGAAAGTATATGATGCAAGTACTGCCAGTACAGATAAACTGTTTATATCCTGTAGCATTCCCACAGACTGTGATGTGTTAAACTTTATTATGTTTTTCACATGTATTTCAGTAATGCTTTGCAATCACTTGACAGGTAATTTTCCTAGCATGGTCTAGGTTTGTAACTTTTCTAAAATAGAAACTGTATGCTGCTTTCAAACAGCAGAACTTGGTCTAAAGTTATGTATGAATTATTGATTTGGAGCTGTCTATTGGACTATGCCAGATGGACAGCTAAATAATATTCCTGTGATTCTTCTGACTTCCGCCCTGCTCCCACCCCCCTTATTTTTTTTCCCCGCTTGTTGTATCTTCTGTTCTGTTAAAACTTACCTGTACAGCACATGGGTCTTTAGAAAGGACTCTTATTATATTAAATAGTAACTTCTTCAGCTCAAAGTCCTCGTAAGAGTAGGTAAGTTTAACAGCTTTTACCAAGGGATTGGGAATTTTAACTATGGAGGAAATTGTAGACAAGTTACAAAAAAAATCATCATGAAAAGTCAAAACAGTGTAATTATGCAGTATGAAATTGCTTACCTTCAGTAAATGTTGCAAGTGCTATTAAGAGCTCTGCAAATCCACTTTCCTAATAGGTATTCAAAAAACATAAATAAATTAAATTGCAGCAAAATTACAACTTAAGATTGAATTCTAGTTTTGCTTTTTTCTTCAGAACACAGAGTTTAACGTATGGCAGAATAAACAGAATTTTATGAAAGAAGAGATCAAGCATTTGACCATTGTACAATACTAACTACAGTCCTAAGGGTACAATTAGTTAAATACACGTCTCATTCAGTACAAGCCTGAACTTGTATGGGGAAGTCCCAAACACAGGTATTCACTACTATAATCTGCCACACATGAAAACTCTTTTCTCAGTACTGTTAAAAGAGTTGTGTTTTTTAAAATTCGTTTGTGCACGTGTAAGTTTAGACATCAGGGTTGTCAGTTATCACAAAACCCCTAAGATTTTATGCCTTCAGCTGTGCATACTAAAGCACTTACGTTGAACTTTAGTGCATTTACAAATAAGCACAAGAAAACTGCATGTATGAGCAACATGCATTTAGAAATATTACATACTAACAATTCAGAAAATAAAATCTTGTAATTTACAGCTCCTGGAGAGCTAACAGAAGGAAGTTATGTCTAATATAACTGTGGATAGGACTGAGACCAGCGGGTGTCTATGCAGCACACTAGAGGCTTTGTTTCTGAGGTGATTAGAAGCCGTGGTTACCAGCACACTGCTCTTCTTGAGCAACAAAATACATTAACTTGGCCTCAGTACTCCAGCAAAGCCACCACAGAGCTTTCCATGAGCTCTCAACAGGAGCAGAGCTCACAGAACACTACACAGACACTCCAGCAGAATCAAACAGTTCTATTAGTTTTACAACAGCTTTTTAGATGCATCCCCAACAAGCTCTGATCTGATTTGTTTGGCCTAGATCTGGAAGTTAGCATAAACCCAAACGATTTTAACAATCAGGAAAATATTGCAAAAGTAATTTTAAAGAAAATACTGGAGTACACAACTATATTGCCTATTAGCTTTTGTCTCTATAGTATCTATATTCTCTGTACAAACTCATTGCAAAGTGGTTAAATAAACCCCAACATTATAACTTATTATTTTCCTTGCTGATGAATGAAAATTCAGATGGAAACCAGTCAGCAATTACCAAACATACAGTTTTGTTTTAACACAGAAATAATAGTAATTAATATCAACATAAGCTTTACTTGACATATATTTTCCAGTTTACTTGTAGTGAGAAGATGATTTCCCTTTTCAAAGGCTCAGATTCCTATGCTGTTTTCTGAATTATGTTAAATACAAGACTGAGTTTTCTGAAGTTGCTTGGGTAGTATATTAAGACAAAAAAAGAACATTCAGATGAAAATTTCTCTGGTATTGCCTACAAGGCAGGATTCAATGGTAATGTTAATGGTTTTGTCTACTTGATATTTATACCTTGTAAAATATCTAGGGAGGCTGAGAACACAGAATCTAAATTAAAACATTTTCATTTTTTTCTTCATTGAAACAATTTTACTTCCTTGTAGTATAAGGAGTATAAGGAATTAAAAGCTTATCTTGTAGGAAAAAACTGCCCTGCTTATACAGCCAAATAAACAATTTGAATGTTTTAGACATCAAGTATGTTGCTGCAATAGTATAACAGACATTTCATAATCGTTAGTGACAAAATGGAAAGCCTGAATGAAAAAACTGTAACCTTCATTGCAGATTATAAAATTTATTTAGCAATGCAGCCAATTGGGAAACTTCTACTCAAGTTGAGAAATTAATTCCCTGAAGTAATCCATTCCTGAATGGCCAATAGATCTACAGGAATCTGGTTGCTTAATTTTTCAGTATGTGTGTCACAACTTTAAATGATGTTCTAAACCTCAGCTGTAAAACAAAACAATAAAAGAACATTAACATCTATTAAAAGTTAACTTCTCTCTAGTTTCCTCATAAAAATTCTGGAATATTACAGAAGAATGAGTCATCTGCTTTTTAGGCAAGTCATGATAATGCATTCCGGACTACATTTATGTGACCTAGTCTTATGTGTCTCTTATTAACTGGATCTAAGTAATTATTTTCTCAGCTTTTTATTTAGGGGTTCTGAGATGATTTTTGGAGGATCCTCCTTGTGCCTGGTTATAAGGCACAGATATTTCAGTTGAATTTGAGCCATTTGAATATAGCCTGTACTCCTACATCCTCAAACAGCAGAAGAGATCTAGTGCAAAACTCCTTATAACAGAATAGCACATCTGAGAATCTGCACAAGTATACAAGAGTTAGCATTAACTTTTGCACATGAATAGCGTTGGTGTAGTTTTTAAAGTATTAAGTAAGGTTGATGCTAGTACTCCAGAATAATGACCTACAGATTTGGAGTCTCTTTGAGGGAAGGGGAATTGCAGAAAGAGAAATGGTTTCTTGCTCAGCAAATCTAAGAAAGAGGAAGCACTGGAGTCAGAATAGAACAAATACTAGAGCCCTAATGGGCAGAAAATACTGAGTATATAATATCAAAGGAGGAGTTATTAGTCTCTGGAATATAACTATAAATACTTACAATCATAGATGCTTCAGGATTTTCAGCTAGTAATGTGGCAACCACCAAGAGGTCATTCCGTAGCTGGCGATCGTAATGCCGGAAACCATGCATGAGAAGATCTACAAATACTTCTTTCAAAGCACTTAAAAGAAAGTGAAATGCATTTTATCTTTTCTTTTCATATTCTAATTTTAAACAGCTCTAGGTATATGAATCCTTATTCAACACTATCCTTTTCAAAGCCTTAGGGTTTAACTGCAAGAGAAATAACTTAAAACTTTATTATGAAATGGATTCTTACGTGTACCTCCAGACACCAAATTTAAGCATAGATGCAAAGTGTATGTTATTACAAATTGCACCTTCCACTGTATGTGTTGTAATTAATTAATAGAAAGATATAGTATTTACTCATGCATGGAACTCAATATTTTTGAATTATTATTGAGAAGAAATGGTCTAACCCTAAATAGTTAAATCAGTGTCACTTGCACCAGCAAAGGATCTAGAACTAAGCTTTGTATAACATAGCATAGTTTCCTACTAATTTTGTAACATCAGCATTTCAACAGTGCAGTAATACTGGCCTACTGGGCCTAACATGAGCTTGAAAATGGTGTAAATAACTTCATCATACAAAGGAATAGATAGGCCTATACCTCCTGCATTATGCAGCAGAGCATCTTGAACTCCCTCTTACCCTGTAACAGAAACAACTGGTAGCGGATCACTGTATTCATGAAATATAGAGAGGCTTGACAATGAAATAGTTTTGAAGTTGACTGGATGTGCTTTTAGATGGATCCTGGCCACTGAGTTTGAAAGCTACCCAGCAGGCACCTCTTGCATCATATATAATTTCCAGGCATCTCACAGGCCACAGTGCTATCTGACTTGCTGAAAGAGATGCCTGAGGGGTCTAAATCATAGGCTGCTTGGCTGTAAGGTCTGATCAAGTAGTGCTTCCATTCCGGAGAATCAGATGTGTTAACACTGAAACCTTAATGAGGACTTAATGAGACACCACCATTCTCCATCTGTATTTTCTCTCAATTCATTTCAAACAAAATGCTACACAATAGCAACGCTTTAGATGTCTCCATAAAATGTTTCTCTGTACTTACTTTACACATTCCAAGCTACTGAGCTGATTAACAACTTCTTCTTTTGAGGTGTTTTCTAACAGGTTCCATAGAATTTCTGAGGAATGGAACACCAGCTGTCCTGAGGGATCAACACCATTTAGGTACAAACAGAGTATGCGGGCTGCTTGGGCCTTCATCATAAGTCTGCAGTTTACTCCTGAAATTATGAAAATCTGCATAATTAATTACCTGTAGGTCAGTAATTGTTTTAGGCATGTTCAGAGAACAAGTGATCTAAGATCAGAGGTACTGAGACAGTTGAAAGAATAGTTTGTACTAACCAGATCTGGAGAGATGCTGGAGAGCTTTAAGTACCCACAACTTTTCGGTAAGTTGATTTTCAACTAATGCTAGAGACAAAACTAGAGCTTCTGCTAATCCTCCTAATTCAGCCATCTGAATTTTGTAGTTTGCACTTGTTGGCTGGTAACCTGCACATACAATAGCTTCAGTCATAATGCAGTAAATATTCAGAATTTTCATTACGTCACAAAATATTCACCCTTTCTCAAGAAAGGATTGAGAACCGAGTATCATATTTCCTTAGTCCTAAAACCGGTTGAAAAACCAATCCAATAAATAAGAGATGGCTTTTCTTATATCTGAGTATTAATAGTGCCTAAAGCATATCCAACAGTCTTACCCTCAGAGAGACTAAAATGCTATATAAACAAACTAATTGCTTCCTAGAATTTACAGAATGAAAGAACCAGCAAGGTTACAGAAAGGTGAAAAACTTCTTCAGTTCATGCAGTAAGTTGTTGGCGCAGGACCTAGTTATCTTCTGCAGCCTAATTACTAGAGAATTTATGCCTTTATTACTGTATTACTGAAAATATGTGAATCCAACCTTAGATTTCTAACCTTGACTTTCTAATGTGTTCCTGTTCTTAATTTTGTCCATGCATAAGCAAATCCATACTTCATTACTGAATTACGGGGGAAGGGGAAGCACTGAGAAAATAAATTTATATTTATATATGCTAACTCATGAAAGCAAAGTTTATCTTAAATAGCTTAAAAATATATATATCAAATTACATGAAATGCAGGATTGATAAATGCAGATAATGCATGTGGTGAAACAAGTTTTAACTAAGCAAAAACTCTGATAGGCTCTAAGGGTATTACTTTACAGGTAAGAGAGAGAACTCTGCAGGATCAAACTTTGGCAAGATTTACATATTTGGTAGAGATGAAGAATTTGACTAAAAAAACCCAGACTAAAATACTTTATTCATTTTTGAGATAACACTTTATTTTCTAAATCTGGAGAAGAATAAAATCTCTCGATATTTAACATTCACTTATCTTGATGGAATTCTTTACATATATACAACTAAATGCACACATAGCTGCTTGCAGGATTTGAGTCTTGTTTGTAAGGTAAACCCAAATTTATATATTTTCATATTTCTAGAATCTTGTGAGGGCTGTTGCAGCTGCAGGTTCTTTAGGCCTCCTAAAATAAATGAAAACTAGCAAGAGGGCACAGGAACTAGTGCCATGCTGTCAGAACACTGCAAAGGAGCACACTGACATTCAGCATGCTCCCTCACCTGCCCTCTGGATCCACACTGTGACAATGTTCATCTATAGCATGGCTCCCTATAAATCTAGCGCTGTCTCACAGCATGTGATCCTGTGCCCCTCTAGGAGAAGATCCATGACTGACTTTGCCTGATAACAGCCTCTGGCACTATCATAAGGGTCAAAGGAATAAATAGTAGTGGATTCTGATGACAGTTTGCATGCCTATCTGTAATACCAGAGGATCACGCCTGAGGTCATATGAATGCATCATCAGCCTCTTTCTGCAGAGACAAGTCACACAATTTATTCAAAGCCTACACTTAAATGTGTCCATATAATATGAATTCAATCAAATTTAGATGGGCTCAGATCTATCCCTCACAAGCAACACAAGTGAAACCGGAGCTGCTTCTCTGCAGGCTACATATACAAAGTTGAAAATAACCTTTCCCTTATGTTCTGATCCTAACCACTCTTTCTTCTTCCATTATCCATGTCTCAGAGAACTTGTAACCACTTCACATTTTCTAGATCCCATAAAGGTAATAATTAATTCCTTGTACGTTGATGAACTAATTTCGGGTTTTGAGTACATATTCCTGCAAAAACTTTAATTGCATGCTAGCTAATGCTGTATGTTTAATATATGAGATATGGTAACTATAGTTATAAAGAAAAAATAATCCACAGCTAATTAAAAGAGCCATTTCAAAGTTGCTGGGATCATAAACACTCAATTTCTTGCCACACTTGAAAATACTGTGCTTTACCTGAAAGTAGTTTTCTTGGGAGTTCTGTATTATAAAAGCTAACAACACACTTACAGATTTGTATTCTAACTTGAGAGCTTGGCACTCTCATCAAAGAACCTGTTAGAAACAGAAAAAAAAAAAGTAATTTACAAAGTTTATAATTTTTAAAGAAAGTTATCTTAACACTTCCGTTTACAGTATCTAGTGTTTCCTTTGGTCATACCCCCTACAAATCTGTCATTTCATGCAGAGTTTGATTAAAATACTCAAGGGACAGGGACTTCCACACTGAAGAGGACAAAGGTCTTAGAGGAGTAGCACAGGGTTTATCAAAAAGCGACCTCCTCTGCTTTATGGCTACAGACCCTTGTAAGAGACTGGATGTTATTCCAGAAGTTGTTGAATTCAGAAGAAAGCTACTACACTAGACTGTTGTCATTGTTACATGTCAGAAACTTTTCTTCTAGCAGACATGATATGACATAGAGGGAGCACAGAAGAAGATCCTTTCCCACAAGATAAAGAGAATTCCACTGAGAGCTAACAGTGCCTAAGATGGATGATATAAATCATCTTTCAGATTTTAGTGTCTTTTTAGGCATGCTACTCTGAAAAGAACCTGGAACTATCTGAAACCAGAAGGCCATTCTGCTATCTACTTGGACCTGTGAAAATAAAGACTTCTAAAAATACTTTCTCACCCATTTCAAGAAACATCTTTTTTCTCATGTGTGATAGTCTGATTGTGCTACCTCTTTATCATTTAAATCTTACCATTAAGTGAGCTGATATATCACTTGTGCTCTATTTGGAAGTCTTTTTAACCTACAGTGCTTGCATTATCTTCTTTGAAAATCACAAATATGACATGCAAGGTCATAAAAAGATATTTTGGTACTAAGAGGTCCAGTGACATTAAGACATGACTTTTGATACCTTCTCCTCAACAGCTCTCTTAAAACAGATTTCTGAAAAATAGAAGCTCATGGCTTAGATGCAGCAGGAAGCTCAAGTCAGAAACTGCTACTCCTAGCAAGGCGTGGCACTAAACTGACTTCTGTTTTGCCTTTGTAGATGATAAGTCTCAGGTTTTGGGGTTTCAAAGCTTTGAGCTGGGAATCAGGAGTTACTGTTTCTCACTTGTTTCTTCCATTTGGTTTCAAAGAAGCAGGAAGGATCCACGTTCCTCTTATCCCAGGCTCCAGTTGTTACAGTAATACACCAATTTCTCAGAGCAACATGAAATGAAACAGGCTATAGACTGGTTTAGTTGTTCAGTTGTACTGATAAAGTTATCTCACATAGCTTTTGACTCTGGCAAATACGTAATTCTGCTAGCTAACCTGCAGGTTAGCTGCAAAGCTAAGAATGGTTTCTAGTACTAAAAAGCACAGAGGACTGAATGAATAAGTGAAAGAAATTACTTAACCTTTACTATGGAGGTAACAAGAAGTTAAAATTGTGCTAATAATACAGTCCATTTTATTATGGAATAATACTAATTTAATTGTGGCATACCAGTTTACACTCACCCAGTTGTGCAATGGATTTTGAAACTGCCTTGGAATAGCTTACTTCATCAGATAATTTCTTTTTTTGAAATGGTAACCTGAAATATGAAATTTTAAAATATTACAACTATGCTTAAAACACTGCAGAAGAACACATTAATCAAGTCACTAGGAAAGCTCAATATTTTTTTCTCTTGTTCCTTGACATTTTTTGCAAATAAGGACACTTTTCCTAGGACAAATATATCCTTCGCAGTGTTGATTCTAGACCGAAAAGTCCATAATCTGGCAATTAGTGGTACATGTTCATAGACAATATCTCTGTAATTCATATTTGATACAATAAAACACAGTAAATAAACAGATGTCATTTAAATGTGGAAGATTAAATACTGGAATCTAGGCACTATCAGGCTATTGTAGAGCTAGACTATGCATAGACATGTGCAGAGGTGCAAAAAAAGGATCATATCCCCTGGACAAACCTCTTGAAATAGATAAAAATAAAACCAATAAACTGACTCCAAATAGCCCAATGACAAATATATTTTTAAAAACAGGATAGTAAGAAATATTCAATAACACTTGAAAAAATAAATTTAACATAAACATGTAAGTGCTAAAAATTCTCCAGCAGTAAACATTAGAATATTATGCTAAGGTCTCTGCAGCTCAGTGTAGAACCAGCTTTCCGGTAGGTTAACCTCTGTAAACACAGTCAGAGAAAAAGAAAGGCGAGAGCAAATAATGGAATAAATGGGGGGGAGGGGGGAAGAAACAACCATTGAAAGAAGTGGGAAGAAGACACGTAAACAGAAGCAGTTATGAAAGAGTGGAAAATTTTACTGCAGAAGTTCTAGTATCTGAAAGAAAATTTTAAATAATAGCCCCTCCCTCTAGTTACAGGCTTCTCTTTGTCATATGAAGCAGCAGTGAATTGTGGTGGAATTTCCATAGTGCAGAGATTGAAGCAAAACCCAAGGGTGCAATCTTCCAACATATATCCATTGCAAAACCCGTGATTATTGCTGAACTGCTTTAAGAGACAAAAAGCCTTACTCACAACTACATTTTATCGACTTTATACACTCAATCTCAGTTTTGTCTCCCTTCTGCCAAAGAAAAAGAAACTTCGTGATGTCCTTTCGCATTCTCCACTGTGTGGCAGCAGAGGAAAGCAGTACAACTGACGGTGCTCGGGGAAATAAAATACTCGGCTGAGAAGTTCTATGCTTATTAAAGCTAACAGCTGAGAGGAAGGTATGCAAAAACCTGTTTGAATATCTGGTTTCTATGTGACTCGTTTTGTGTCTGGCATAATTTTTCCCTTCCTTACTCTCTCCAATTAAATACAGGAGTAACTGCAGTTACAAGCATTCTGTAAGTAACTTTATATTAAACTGTTGAGGAGGAGAAAATTATTGACAAGTGTGGATAACACCTAAACTCTATTCTATAAATAAAGTATAGTATGGCAATGGAGATGACCAGAAGTTCATGCAATATATTTTTCAAGTAATTATAAATTCCAAATCCTCGAATTGTTGTGGTTCTTTCTCTTCTGCAATACGGCTTGTTATTTCATAAAGCTTATCTTCAGGCATTAAAGTGTCTTTAACTCAGATTTTTAAACTCAGAGAGTTTGTTTGAAATGGCAAAACATACCTCAGCAGGACTTGGCTGCTGAATCTTTTGAGGCCAGCAGTCCCAGAACAACTTACTCAGGCAGTAAGACACCTTGGGGAATTGCTTCCAAGCAAGCTGGGGACAATCACAACACAGTTTTGAATACGTAATAGGTAGCTTCAGAGATACTGAACTGCTAAAATGGGTCCGGTCCCTCTTTCATGCCAACAGAAATTAGACTCAAGGAAAACACAGTTCATGAAAAGGAAGGGTGATACAATAGATGCCTTGCAGATCTAGAAGCCTTGTCGATCAATGCTGTATGGATATGCCAGTTGCCCTAGAAAACGTATGAACATGTTAATAAATGTTTCAATCTCTAAAAGAAGGGCTGAAATACTTACCCACATAATTCAATAAGTTCACATAAAGGCTCAGTAAAAGCTTCCTGTTCATTCATTTTTTCTGCACACAGCTTAAGAATTTCGATAATTTGTGCTAAATCCTTAAGGGGCTTTTAATTTAAAGTTAAGGAAATCAGGTTGACTGTACTGCTGTGGAACAGAAGCAGAAGTTGAAAACTGTATTCCTCATACTTCAAAGACAAAACCAAGAAAAAACAAGGCCAGTGCTTTAGCAAAATTAGATGTCTAAAATGAGCACATGAGTCAATACTTTGGCTTTTTGAAGCAGCATTACTTTTACAGAAGTACAATTCTCACAAATCTGATTTAGATTTCTGATCAGCTAAACTCACTGCAAGTTCAGCACTGAATATCTAAAAATACAGGACAAAAAATTTTTATATCTCAGTGTCAGATTTACCTATCTAAATTCTGAGATAGCCTTGAGGTATTTTAAATTCTTTCCCACTGTAATCCCAAGTGATTGAAAATCTGGACCCAAACACATATTTAGATTATCTAAATTACAGTAGAGGCACAAGATCAAAACTGAATAATAGTGAGACTGAGAAGTTACTACCAATCCACTGATGCGTGGAAACTACCTGTAAACACTTAGCCATAACTCAATTGTGAAGTAATGTGATAGCTTTTCACTTTTTCACTGTGGCATTTAGCTGAACTATATGATATTAATTATGTTTTTCCTTATGTCTACATGCTCCCTAGTACTTCTGATTACTTGAAGCCTTTCCATTTGTACCGTAAATATGAAAAAAAGTTTCAGATAAATTAATCTGACTTTATTTTTCTTTCAAATATCTCCTCACTGATAGTCATTGCAATTTCATCTGCTGCTTCTTAAGTAATGACAATTATTATGCTTGTCTATTCTGAGTTGGAAGTACACTAATTAGATTTTGAACACTTTCAACCACTGTACAGGTGAGATCCCTCTACTGAATTTTGGAGCAAACTAATCTAGCATCCAATAATCTTGCTAACCTACCAACCTTGGGTATGTATGCACAAGAAGCCCAATGATGAGAATGTATGTGGAGCACCACTGCTCCCCATGTGGAAGCACGGCACATCACAAAATGCTTTGCTGAAAAGTCAAGAGTATTACCATATAACACCATGACTTCAGAATTCTACAGTGGCAAAGGATACAAGCCCATTTTCAAAATGCTTGACTACCTTCTTGAGAGTTTTCAGCTGCTCTTTTTCCAAATCTTTCTTAAGTAAAAGAACGAAAAGCAGGTTTTAATTGCAGCTCACCTTAGAACATTAAATGATTATGTTTATCCCCTTTTAAGTTTAAATGAAAGTGGAAACTAGATTAAAGAATCACAAGACACAATGGAATTCTGAAAGTGCTTTGCAGCAGGATTAGTTCCTTGATGAAGCCTCATTTCTAAGTATGGAGTCTGGACTCTTGTAACTGAAGAGGCTTTTTAAAAACTCTTTTATTCAAATGTGTCTTAAATTCTTTGGGATTCTGTGAAAGACAACTATGAAAACCAAACCTATGTCATACGTGACATGGATGCGTAAAAACGTAGATCTAAGCGGCTTAGAGTGGAGCTCTGCCACCACTAGAAAAGTCTGCAAATTCAAACTGAAAACGACTGAAATGAGGATATGTCAGTCAGGGTGTGTCAGTGATATGCAGCATTCATTCCAGCCCCTCTGAGTACTTCCATGCTGGGCAAGAGCACTGCAACTTGAGGCAGGCCAGAAAGTTGTTTCAGGAATCTACAAGCCCAGAATCCTAAGGGCATTTTATCATATATCTTGCACTCTTTAGAGAAGCAGTGAAACAGTATGGTTCAGCACATTTTTCTTCAGTCAGTAAGTTTATTCTATCAAGCTCTATCAAAAGAAGGTGGAAAGACACAAACTACTTCTCTGTGGGAAACTAACTTAAACTGTGGTGTTTGATCAAGTTCTTGTTTTAAGAATATAAATTATTAGGTTTTTAGATCAAAAGTAACTGATGGCTTAGTGAATTCAGTTTGCCAAATCTTTTTGTGGAGACCAAAAGGTCTGTGGAAGTCCACGCAATACTGCTCTCTTGTGTGCGTAGACAGTCATATTTGTTCTTCAACTCTGAACTTCATGTCTATCTCCTTCCCTTAAAATCACCTCCCTGGGTAAATGTTAGCAGTTAACGGGGAGAATTACATGAATTCCTGACATACTTTCAGTAACTCTGAATGTATTTATGTTTCTTAGCTGTAGGTTAAACTCTCAGTTAAGCCACAAATTCTGCAGGTCTAGTTTTTAAATGTGCATGCTTTTGTCTTTTGTTTGTTGTAAGTGTCTGTGTGAGGAAATACTGACATTTACACACATACCATTTTTTAAATATAGCAACATGACTGATACCAGTCCGTATTACAACGACCACCTCTAGAAGGGTTCGAACACCAGAGCAGATACTTCAGCTTTGTGCTCTGCAGGCCCAGCCCCCGGCGCCATCTGGTGTGTTTGGGGTGGGTGCTGAAGGAACTGTACGGACCATTTTCCTAAGCCCCATTCCTACCTGTGCAATGAAATAACGAGGTGTCACGCTTACTTACTGAGCCTGAATCTTCCAGTAGTTTGATGACGTGGTTCAAATCCACTGATCTTAACTGTCCATCCTGGAAAAGTCACACTTTTTAACTTTTTTTTTTTTTTTTTTTTTTTTTTTTTTTAAGACCGTGCTTTAAAATAGCTTAAACCTTGAAACGTGAAAGCGCCGCGTTGAACCGACACGACCCCGCCCTCGGGCGGGTAACGCCGGCTGTGTGCGGCACAGACCGGGGCCTGTTCTCAGCCCGCCGCAGCGGCCAAGACAAGCGGGGCCGGGCCGGGGCAGGGGCTGCCGAGCCGGGGCAGGGCGGGCCGGGCCGGGCCGGGCCAGCGCTTCTCGGCCGGCGGTGGCTAAGGGTGACTCCTGGCCGCGGGGGAGCTCACCTGGACGGCGGCGGCGGGTGAGGCGTTCCTGCGCCGTTCCCCGCCGCAGCGAGAGGGGCCCGAAGCCGGCGATAGAACCGGGGAGCGGGCCGGGGAGCGAGAGGGCGCCCGTGCGGCGGGGGGCTCGGCCACGGCCAGGGAGGACATGGTGCCGAACCGCCGCCCGCCCGCGGCCGCAGCGCGGCCCGACGCCGTTGCCATGGCAGCGGGGCGGCACCACCTCCCAGCGCCGGGGCCCGGGCCCAGGCCCGCGGCGGCCTCGCCCGCGTCCCCCCGCCCGCTGAGCCGGGCCGGCACCGCCTGCCGGCACCCCCCGGGGCGGCGGGAGCCCCGCCCGCTGTGCGCCCCGGCCCCCCGCCGCCTGCAGGCCCCTGGCTCCCGGCCTCGTCCCAGCGCCGTAGCCCTGCGCCCCGCCCGCCATGCCATTTCGTGTCCTCTTGTACAACGTTTCCTCAGCGAGAAAATAACCTCCCCAGCTCCGCGCAGCGCAAGGGCTGTGCATGTCCCTGGCTGGGGAGCTGGGAGAGAGAGGCTGGTCGGCCCCTAACTCCTGACCGTGAAAAAACACGCCACGAGAGAGACCGCCTCGCATGGCCTTTCTGCTTGCTCAGCTGTCACCCGCAGGCTGGCTGCGAGCACAGCTGCTCCTGTGGGGACCCCCGCACCCCTCACGGGCCTGTGGCCACCCTCGGAAATGCTGCCTCCAGGAGGGAAGCGTGGCTGAGCCCACCAACACCGAACCGCCTGGGAACACGAGGACCTGTGTGGCGTCATGCCTGGAGGAGGAGAGCTGGGTGTCCAGAAGCGGCTGCAGCAGGTGATGCCTCATGTTGCGGTCACAGGTCACCTCAGCTGCCTTTCTCAGGATTTGGACAGATACAGCTTTGGATAGGCACATATCCCAGGTTTTTGAATACAGGCACTGTGGATACCAACCTCAGTCTTCATTAACAAATCATTTTTAATCCTGTAATTCCGAAGAAACACTGGAATACGTGAATAAATTTATTAACTGCTAAGATAGCTGTTTGAATCTCCAGATGGCTTTTGCAGGAAAAGAAGTGATTGATAACAGAAATGGGAAGGAAAACTTTACGGCTCTGCTGATAACCAAGACAGTTCTTATTTTCATTCTTCCTAGCTTGCATGCTACACCCCTCCCATTTCATTCCTGCATTCTTCAGGAGTAGTATGCATATCATTTTAGTACCCACATATGCTGTACAGTTCTCCTTCCATCAAAGAGAACACACACAAAACGACATGTACCCATCCACACTCTGCATTTTGTAGAAGTTCATCCCGTATACAACTCCAAAATGACAGCAAAAATACAGCCTAGCATAGAATGGGCCTCTAACTTGGAAAATGTGATGACTGCTCTGACACCCATAACATCCTGAGCTGCATTCATAGGAGCACAGGTCATGCAAGGGCAGGCCCTATAGGGTGTCACAGTGCAGTGCATCCACCTGAGGTGACAATGCAGCTGCCAGTCTTGGAGCTGGTGCTTGATGCTTTTCATCCATTCATGTACACACGTCTCTCCATGCCTCTAACCATTTTACTAGCCCTTCCATGTTCTGTTTAAACATCTGTTCCTGTGAACATTCTCACTGGCTGCCTTATATCTGGGCCTACATTGGATGGAACAAGATTTCCTATGAAGCATTTGAGATTAATTGTAATGGCCATGCTTATAGGTCTGCAGTTAGTGCTGAACAAACTGGATTATATACTTTTTCCTTTGTGCCCAGATATTTATATGTTGTATGTATTCAAAGTTTTTAAGCTTATGAAAAAAAATGTGCTAAAGCTTACTTTTTTTGTGGCTTAATTGGTTTTAAGTTCTGTCACTTGTGTTTTGAATGACAAATGTATAGGGAACATACCTAAATTGGGCAACTTAGTCTGTAAATTATAAGCTTAGGTCACATGCCGTTTGTTGGCTGACTGTTCCAAAGATCATATTGCAAAGCTCCATTTGCTCACTGTGCACCTTCTTCATAAATGAAGCTTTTAAAAATTGGGATGAAAGCCACAACTGTGCAAGTCTGACTACAGGGATTCTGCGCCCTTGGCAAATGGCAAATGTTGATCCTCAAAAACCTGCAACCAACTGAAAATATTTACTTAAAGAGTTTTCTGCCCCTAACAGGCTTACTGTATTTTCATCACATCTACCTTTTCTGTTGGTAACAAATTACCCTGAGACATCAAGGCTATAGTACCTTACTTCTCAGTGTATTAATTCACAAGTATTAAAAGTCTTAAAAATGCTAAGATATACATTTAAAAAGTAGACGATGTAGAGAGGATTTCTGTTCTCACTTAGGATAAACTCTTGGTGTGAAGCGACATTTCAGCAAACTCTATTCTTGATGTAAAGTTAAATTTCATAAAACTACAGGACTGCATGTAGGACATAGCTGTGCATCAGATCAAGGTTCCATATCTAGGCCTGCCATTAATCTCCTGTTGACTTTGCTGAGTGAATTATTTCCTGTATCACTCTGTATCTAGTGTCTTACAAATTGGGTTGCAAGCTTTTGAAGGATGATTATTCGGTACAGGATACACTTTCATGTGCTGCAGTGGAGGTCTTCAGCATTAATCAAGTCATGTCCTTTCCTTGGCCATATTGAACCTGTAGACTTTTCCCAAAGCCACCTGCACTGCTAAACTGGTGAGCATCCAATGTAACACTGAACTCTTTATGGCACAGAAGTTCAAGTCTTTCTAAGAATCAGTCTGCTGACTCCTTGTTTTCCTTTCATTCTCATTTCTTTTTTTGGTCAGTAGGAAGGGGAAAAAGAAGTAGGGGTGTACGAACAGGGAAGTGCAGAACTGTCCTGCCAGACCTCCTGTGTTTGGTATCCATAGAAAAAAGAAGATCTGTGAAGTAGCTGTCAGTAGACTTAACCTTAAGCCTGTAAAGTCAACAGAGCTTCCAACATCTGGGTTTACCTGCCTATACTATAAAAATTCAGTGTTCCAGTCATTGAGTGGTATGGATTTGAGGGGGACTTTCACACTGATCTTTGGTGTTGTAAGGAAAAGTAGTAAGTCACAGTAGACAGAACTTACACTTTTGTACTGTACAAGGTACAGCTGGACAAAGGTATAAGTTTGGGACCCCAGCTGCTAGCATAGTATCAACACTCAGTAAAACAAGCACTATGATATGGAGAAACAGGGTGAGATTTTTAAAAAAAAGGTAAAAAAAAACCTTCAAGGACCAAAACATTACTGTTACGTTAGGCATGGCACAAATAGGTATTAAATATTTTGAATTTTACAAATACCTAAATTCCCTTTGGGAATCTGGGAAGGCTATATAATTTAATGTGAAAGAAATGTGAATCCTGCCAGCTTCACTGACTTGTGCATCTCGACTTCTTGGAACTCAGAATTTACACTGCTGACCTCTAGTTCAGCAGGATTTTACATCTTGTATATTGTTTTCCTCTTTCCTCTTATGCTGGCATAAGCCTTTTTGGAAAAAAATTATGTATTTCAAAAGGAAGGACTGCAAAGCGGTTCACCAATTTTTCTCATTGAAACAGTAATGCCTTCTCACACACACAACCAAACAGAAAGAGTGTCTCCACCCGAGAAATGTACCTGTGCATAGCAGTCTCATATTTGCCAAACTTTTTGTTTGTTGAATGAAGAGTGGACTATGCTGGTAGTAGTGTAGCGTTCACTCTGTGTTCTCAAAACATGAATACCTTATAGTTGGATATGGCTATAGCTTTCCACCGTGTCTGTGTGAAATATCTGTTATCCAGCCATTGGAAAAGAAAAAAATTGTCCTTTAGAAATTTTTTAATGAACTCACATTCAAGTTCTGCCTCTCAGAGAAAATGTTGATCAGAGCACATGTTATAAAGAAAAGCAAGCTAAAATTTATTATGTATAAGCACAGAAGAAAAAACCAAATACCTGTCATTGACTTTTTATTGATTTTCCTGTAAAGCACGGTCTATGGAAAAATAGATAAGAGCATTACTAATAATTTATAATAGCCCTGTTCAAAGAGACAGCACAAACAAATTGACAAACACAACTACGAAGAGAATATTGCACATGGGAGACATACTATGCTCACTGCAAGACGCTGCCAGCAAGGCATGAGAAACAATATGTAATGAAAGAGATCACTGTTCAAGTCAGCTCAATGTGTCACTTATTTTAGAGGCTGTACTCTAATAAATTCAAGCAGTATCATATAATGATACAATATCAGTACTGCAACATTACTCATTACATCGACAGAAGATACTGCAGGATGAACAGTCAAGAAATAAAAAACTTGTGTATTAGGAGATGCACTGCCTGAAAGGAACTATGCATCCACATTCATTACCATTGCATGTATGAAAATATTATACTGAAAAACTCAATCTATCTCATTTTTATGCACCTGATATATCTAACTTTCAGAGGAAATCTTCAAATTCAGAGGAAAGCTGTTTCATAAATATATTCATACCTGTGAAATTTATAGACACTTGGGAACTAAGAATTTGCCTTAGTGCTAGTTGGGCAGCTTGTATAGCTAGTAACAGAGAGAGAGATAACACACAGAGACACACTATTTTATAGGCAAATAAAATCACAAATGTACTTTCTCATGTTGGCAGTCATATATTGCACAATGTTGGAACAAAAAGTTAAATATGACACCAAATCACAGTAACTATTACCACAAGTTAGATATGCAGAGAACTTAGAATTACAAAATAATTAATCTCTAAATAATTCAAGAACATGGCTACTTCATTCACTTGTACATAGTCACCACAATTAACAGAATTGCAAGATAAAGTGAAAGACACACATGGAACCTGTAACAGAACCGTATTTTAGACAATGTTAAGAAAGAATACCTTAATATCCATAGAAAAAAAATAACCTGTTGCTCAATACATAAAGGTCTCCATTTTCTAATATGATGTGTACAGTTCTGTATTACATATTAAGCACTGTATTTTTTTACTGAACAGTAATGAAGAGAAATGAAGTTTATTTCATTATTCATTTTTCATTAGGCAGTAAGCAATCTATATAAAGCTACACAAAAATATTTTTATAGCAGGCTATTCATCAAAATATGTCTTTATTCTCCTTAGCAACTAAGACATCTAAATTAATTTAGTTGTTTACATTTAGGCAATTGAAACTAAACTTTTAGCTTCAGGTCTTTTTGTCACATCCTGCTAAGGAGGGAGGAGTGACTTAGATTCGCTAATTCTCTTGGCTGGAATAGGATATACACAATACCGGTCTGTAGGTAAACAAAGACTTTTATTCCATAGCTCGGCTCATTGGTAAATAATTGGGTAGCACAAATGCTTATTGCTTGCCATGCATATGAAGTTTTATGCCTTGCATTACTCACTAGAAAAAGGTAAAAGAATACGAGAAAGAGGAGGAGGGGGAGAGAGAAAAAAAAAAAAAAAAAGAGATCAATCACCAGTCCTGGATCCAGCACTGGGCCTGCCGATGGGGACAATGTTTCTTGCAGGAGCGCTCATCCAGAAGTCCCTTCTCTTATTCTTATTTCCCTCCCCTAAAATGGCACTTGCCTTCCTCTTTTATTCTTATCCTTTGGTGTGGACCATCTCTTATTAAAATAAGCCCTGCTTGCCATGTAAATTAGCATACATGCTCCTTACAGGTGTGAGGGAGCAAGTCTTTTTGGTCTTAATATTGAGTCGGTGGTCATGATCTCCCCCTGCTACATTTACCTTTCCTCCAGCTACTGCAGATTCCTGATGACTCCACTACTTCTTGGGCCATTATTCAGCCTTTATCAGGCTGTTACTTCTTATCAGTCTTTAGTTTACACAAAGTAACCTTCCCTTTGATCTTGCCAGTGTTTGAGACCCTCCTGCAACAAACTCAGAGGATCTCCACCCCCTACTCCTTTAAGGAGTTTTGTCTCCTGCTGTTCTTCACACTCTTCTGAGTTTCCTTGGTTTTTCTGGTTGGTCTACTACACTTTTTCCAATGAGAAGTCCTAATGTGAGTTCTTCTATAGAAATCAATGTGTTTGATCACATGAATAAAGATTCCTTATGTGACTAAACATATGCATGACATGATACATATCGTGCAGTAAATGCATGAGTGTCATTTTACTTTCAGACTTAATAGTGTCTTGTTAGAGTGAATTGGTCCTTAAAGAACACTACAAATATTAAATCACAAGTCAACTTGTTATTCCAGTTAGAAGTAAATACACGGCCTAACAGGAAACCATATGTCATTCTGTAGCACAAATATTTCACAAAATGTCTTCATATAGTTGATCTAAAAATATCATCTGTATTTATTAATACTTCAATATTTAAACCTTTCAAGTAACTTATAAAATCAAACCACAATTTTAATTTTCTACACACAGTTTGAAAAAAGGAACAATACATCATTATTCTCTCTAGACACCTTTGGCATTTCAAAATTTAAAAGTTTAAAAATTCTTGAAGAAATTTAATGATGAAATATCTTTGCATAGGAGAGAGGGCCAATATATTTTTGTATATACTGTCAGTGGTTGCATTACAGGATAATATATATAGACTTTGATAGTAATGTTCAATTAGTATAGTATCTTAGTTCTGCAACATTGCTATTGCATCAAACAAATCAGATAATTGTAGGGAATGTGAATGTTAATTACCTATTCTACAGAAGTGTAGAATTACTACAAAATAATAGCAGCATATTTCATTTTGAAATGTAATCAGATTGTCAACGTTAATGTTTTCTACTTTAAATGTGTTCAGAGGTATGAAATTCTGCTCTCAGTTATACCATCCCATTCTAGTGATTTTAATCAAGTTTTGTGCACAGAAGTGGGGTAGCATGTAGCATGCTATTTATCCCATTAAAATTCTCCAACACTTTGTGTCTTCTAAGATTTTTAATATTTATTTTATTTAAAAGATTGAAGGTCAAATGCCTAAGTTTTGCGTGGTTTCCCTCTGTAATAATGGAACAGGAAACAGGTCAGGAAATTCAGTTACATATAATTCTGCAAGCCTTTCAAGAAATATACAGCTTTCTGTATTGGAGCGTATCTACAGACAAGCTGAGTAAGCTAGAAGCTGTAATCATCACTTGTTCTTCATTTTTATGTGAAAATCTCATTTGTACTAGTTGAGGCCCCTGTATATCTCCAAGAACGACAAGTTTTTCAGTTAATGTCTAGAATGTTTTATAAAATAGTATTGTGTTTGTGCATCACCACAGGTATCACTATAATAGCTGCATATTGGAGGAGGGACAATAAAATTAGACCTGTAAAACAAACTGATTTGTTTATGGAAAAAAGAAAGAATCTTTTTTTTTTTTTCATTGATTTGATAGATTTATTAATTTTTTCCCCCTCTTCCTGTAAAAACACTGGGGAAGTTTCAAATTTCTAAAGATGTTATATAATTTTTTTAGGAAGTAGCTATTTAATACTATAATCCAGAGGCAGCACCTGTCTCAAGTAAGTCCTGAATTATTGATTTGCAAGAAGCTGAGATGTTATGTCAGGAGAAGAATCACTGAACACATCCTCTTTTTGGAAGCATTTGCCACTTTTCAGCTATTGGAGACAACTCTGAAAGACCTCAGGTCTGACTACTTACAGTTGAAATTATTGTTTACTTTTAAAAAAATGGTGAAATAAAATTATTTTTCCCCTTTCCAACTGCTTCCCCCTTGTAGCTTAAAAAGAAGGATAAAACGAAGTTTTCCAACTCTTTGGAATTGAAAATCTGTGAATGGAAAAAAACTTCTCAAATTTCTGTTGACATTAATGGATTATAGTTGATATTTTTTCCACAAAATGTTTTGACAAACCTCCATTTTCAAAATTAATTCACTGACTTCACATTTCATACAAAACTTACTTAGAGACATATAAAAATGCTTCAGTTCTGGAAAAATCATGCAAATACTTTAATATTCATCTCTAGATTTGAACATGCTTAAAACGAAAAAAAAAATCAACTGTTTCTTGATTTGCAACAAACCCAGAATATACACAGGCTTGATGTGTAAAAGTTTGGGGAATATGGATACTACAATGAAAAAATGATTGGAGATTTTTTGATTTTGAAATTAAACCAAGAACAACTAGTACGAACTCTTTAGATTTAGGTTGGTGTAACTGGGGGCAGAGTTTCATTCTAGATTCTTCTTGTTCTCTGGAGCTGCTGTTTTCATTACAAACAGAGGTAAGGAGATTTACAGGACTAGTGATGTTTAAGGATGAATTCAAGCTTAAGTACTGTATATTTCTGATGTATCATATCGATGACAAATTCTTGCAAAGTAATAAATACTAGGTGAAGGTGCAGCTAATAAAGTCAGAGATCCTAAACAGTGCAAATATAAGTAAGTGCAAATACAATTTAATACAAGAAAATTAGGACTAAATACATATTCTGATTCACTGATATAAAGGTTTTGCTAATTAAGCAGGAGTAGCCTGAAGGTATGACTTGAGTTTGGCTATTTTGTTAGAGAAGAGTAGAACCTGACAAAGCAGTAGTAATAACTAATTGTGAACAGTCTTTTGGATTCCACAGGAAATGCAAATGTCAAGTTTTAGAGATAAATTCATTTTTAAGTATAAGAATAATAATTTTGTTTCTCACAAATTCAGGCATAACCCAGAGACACTTGTAAAATTAAGAATTCTATACAAAAATAGAAGATTGGATTTGCACAAAAAGATACTAAGAATTTAAGACAGACTTTGGGAAATTCATATATATTAAAGGAAAATCCAGTGCAGAAACATACAGAATATGAATATTGTGATGCTTCCCTGTTGTACCAACACATTGGAAGTTTCACAGTGAAAATGGATTTTTATTGTTGCAGATTTCTCAGCTTTTTTTAATTATTATTACCTGATATTTTGAAATCATTCTAAAATCAAAACCTAGTTGCTTGCACACATATTTGCAAGTCTTTCTATACATGTATAACACTGTTTTGAATTTCATTATATGATGTATGGAAATAAAGAGATGCCAAAGGTCTAACATTCTATGTAATAGTTTGAAAAAAATGACCACATTAGTACAATGCTATTTGCTTACAAGATGTACAGTTCCACCAGAACTGAAACTGGTTTTGCATATTCAAATCATGGAACGGTGTAAAACCACACACAAAGAAATATACTGTACATGTGCAATACATCATTACCAATTAAATTGTTTCAAAACCTGATTACTTCCTAAATATTAACTCTATTAGTCTATATTCTGAACTCACTAACCCAGAAGTGTGGTTTTAATAAAAGAAACACTGCTCAGAAAACATGGTATCAATAAATAGCACTCTGACACATAAGTTCTAAGTCAAAGTAGTATCTGGAAAGCATGGTTATAATAAAATACTGTTGTGATATAACTGTGCAAAGGAGCATTAAAACCTTTTGATTTCATAATCATCTGCCTTCTAATTCAAAACAAAAATATTTTTGTAGTTATTTGAAGTAGTAGTCCTCTATTTATTAATTTCTCAGTTTGGTTGAGAGCTTGTAGTATATGCTAAGCAAGTCCATAGGGACTTTATTCATACTTTAACTAAACTCCTAAAAATACAAGTTTATGATCCAAACCCAAACATCTACTACAGTGCTAACAAATATTAGTCTGTCATCACATCACAGTTATCCTTTCTGGGGAAAGATGTGGAACAGACCCACTTGTTTCTTCTATAACATGGCTTTTCTCCCATCCTCTTCGAATTCTTCTCAGTTTCCTATTTACACATGGCAAAAGTAAAATGATCTTACCTAGAATTACAATGGAAGGCAGAACAAGGGCAAGAACAAAATTTGGTGGTGTATAAAATCTGTAATACTCTTCTTCAAAAGCTCTTTTCCATCCGTAAATCAGTACATGGAAAGTACTTATGAGTAGAGCAACGTATCCAAGTGTAGACTTTGAAAAAAGAGAAAACAGGGAAAAAAGAAAAGATAATAGTACTTGGTCCTTCATCCAGCAGCTCTAACCCATTACTTTAACATTTCTGTTAGACATCATGTTAAAATCTCTTACCTATAATCTATTTTAAATTAGCAGTATGTGGTTTTAAGTTCACATGTTCTGGACTGAACTGAAGACTGATTTACAACATACCTCTGCCAACATCTACAGGTATTAGTCAAAGCTGAAATGAAGATGATGTTTGCCCAGCTTCTACGTAATGGAAGTCAACTTCAGGATATGTAAGCAAATAAGGCACAATCCCAGTGAAGTTATTGGAACAATATCAGTTGTGATTGGAAATTAAGTTCCCCGTTTCTTAACTGTGAGGGTAGATCACTTCCAAGGTTCATGATTATGGAACAGTGCAATTCTGCTGGAAGAGATCTGGGCCTAACATTCCAGATTTTTAGTATTGAGAGATGCAGTTTGCTTCTTCCTCACAATGCCCTACATCCACTTGTCTGAAGTCAGCATAAAACATCCCTTACCTTTCTCCATCAGCTACTGGTTAATGGGAATATCTGGACTGCAGGACTTGGGCTTAATGGCACAAAGCAATGATTCAGTTTTTCATAAACAGGCAGTGCCAGATGGAACATGAAATAGAAGGTTCCCACAGCACCCTGCAGAGGCTTTCTTATCACGTAATTCAGAGCACTGCACAGAAGGTAGTGCTAATAGGGGTCACTCACCATTTCTGTGAGTCTGCCCTTTTAAGTACCCTATAGTTGTACTGCTCCACAGACTTAAGTTAAATATATTAACCTTTACTTTCCCAAACCATGGTAAAAAAAAGGACTACTATACTTTGAATTCTGGTGGCGATCAAATGAAAAAAAAATTTTTGGCCAAAACTGATGTAATGACTAACTTGTAAATTTTGTAGAAACATTTGTAGAAAATCATCAAAACAAAGAATGCATATTAAGAAAGGTAACTGGCTACCAAAGTTTGGTTTAATTCCAGTAAACAGAAAGGCAAACAAAAATGCAGCCTAAGTGTCTATAATAGTTAGTGAAAGAATTAATTCTTTCTACTTCAAGATTAACCAGTTTCTAGGGAAAGGAAAATGTCTGAGCTAATACCATTTGCAAGGATTTGCAGATGATAACGGTACAAAAAGGAAAATACTTCTGCTAATTTCTAGAGATAGGTACCATGTTTTTTAACTTGCAAATATTCATGCATTTTCTTGCCAATGATTTCAGAGCCATGTTGGTAGGTTTTAGATATGCTGTGCCTTTTTTTTTTAAAGAACAATTTTCTCCCAAAATATTCCGTAAGAAACAGAACTATCAGATAGCCACTTGTGGACATCAAAATGGCATAGGCAGTATCTGCATGGAAGTTCTGGTAAGAAACTTGGACACCAAACAATACTATCAAACCTGATATTTGAGTATGTTACTGCAGATTTTTGCTGGTAGGACTGTCCTGAATTCATTGCTGTTACATCACTGCCAGCAGCTAAAAGGGCACAAGTGAATAATGTCCCTCATTTCTTCATCAGGCTTACTGATGGAAACTACAGCAATTCTTGAAAAAGAAACAGGAGGGAAAAGTTATACAGCTCTTCCCAACTTTTTCAAAATGATTTTTTAATGCTTGTTTAAATTCCATCTGCAAACTACAGTTTTGAGACATCTACACCCACCTTTCTATGCAATGGTCAAAATGGAAGCTAAGTAGTACATCAGTACATTTTCAACAGCCCAAGGACAAGAAAAACATTTGATGCACTTCTATTTTTGCCCTGTGGAAAGTTGCCATATGCTTCTTTGAAGTGCTGGTAGAGTGTGTGCTAATATGTACTGGACCATTTCAACCTCGTCTAAAAATCTGACCACAAAAACATTCCTGGTAGGAGCTTCTGTCAGCTACTGATGGTATTGTCTTCTACCAGGCCTTTAATTGCCATATTTCCGTGCTGTACTTTTGACAGTAATAACACCATTTAGCTAGAAAGAGGATGTCCTGACATAAGTTAGCATTCTGCAGTCTTTGGTTTGTTTAGTTAGGGCAGATCTGCACTAAAAAGTTCCATTAAGAGCACTTATCCCAGCTTGCAGCTACCGACAATGACTTTTCCAGAAGTACAGGCAAGACTGGCTGCATTTGCTACTGAAGTAAAACCCCACTGCAGGAGGCTGTGTCAGTATGAAACTTCTGTGTTTGTTAAAGACTTGATTTTTCTGTATCTGCAGATGTTCAAAGACCACAGCAATGGCTGCACAGTAGTAAAATGAAGAAACTCAAAACTGACTGAAGCAGGCTGGCACAAAAAGACATCAGCTAGTGCAGGAAAAGGACTGTTGGGCAGCTGAACAGCAAAAATAAAATCAGTTGGTAGCACTGGATCATACTACAAATCTTGGCCAGTGGTAGTATCAGAAAACCATATTCCAAAGCTGACCACCCCTATGGATGCTAAAATGAATATATTTCAATTACTCAAAAATAAATGATGATTGTGCTGTGTGAGTTATTAATTGCTAGAAAGCAATCTGTTCAAAACTGGAAAGGTGAGAGAACTGCTATCATTCAGTATGCAAGGTTATTTTCTTCTACACAAGTCTATGACTGGACCATCAGTCAGTGGAGGAGGGAATACATGGATTAAAGAGAATGGATTTCCTGAAATGTAGTTGGGCTTCAGATGGAATACACATGTTGCATTTCTGTCATCCTTTCCTGGCTTCTTAAGACACAAAAAAAGGGATGAGTATTTCTACAAGAGCTGGAAGATCACTTACACTGATGTTACCTCAGGGAGGCCAGGAGAGACACAGGATGCTAACTTCTTCAAGAGCAGGGGACTTTTGAAAGAAGCAGGAAGGGATACTTCTCCTTCACTGTAAATTCACATTGGTGAGTGAATAGCATTATCAGTTGCAAATTTCGGGAACCCTCTGCCTAGGCTCTAGGATGGCTGCTGGGAAAAGGGGAAGAACATCTTTGGTTGCTTTCCTTATCTTCCATAATGTAGTGTTTCCTGAAGCCAAGTAATAGATCAGCACATTTCCTACGGACTCCCTAAACTTTTAGTTTTTCTCTAAGTCTTCCACATTCTGGTTTTTTTCCTTCCTGATCAAAGTCAGTTTTTTTATCCAGTGTGGAAGATTCCCAGCCAAGGCCACTGATAAACTGGACAAGCTGGCATTGTTTGGAGAAAAAAAAATACGCTAGAGGAGTGGAAAAGATGCAAGAGAAAAATCCCTGAAATGTTACCTGGAAGATGTACGTATATATAGTGATACAAATCTGCTGTGGAACAAATCTGCTTCAGGAATTTCTGCCTTCACAATGATCGAGTAGTTCCAAGCAATTTATAATTTGTGTATAATACAAAGGTATTTTCCAAAGCCTACATTTATGCAAGGTATACTTCAGAGTCCCTCAGTAACAGGGTATTGCTAAACTTATCAACAGGCAGTAGCAATTCTGACTGGAATCCTACCCATAAACTTGCTAAATACTCAGGTCTCATTCTTCTTTACTCTGCGGAAAAAGTATCCTGTTCTTGTGGGAGAACCAAGGCAGGGCAGCCCTTCCTCAGAGTGTGTGCACAAAAAAAGCTTTAGTCATACTGTCTCCAAAAAACTTTAGGATTGTGCTAGCAGACAAAAGGAATGTCTACAAAAAGATCAGCTTCCTAGTATGCAAACAGCAGATTTGCACTGACTTTAGCTAAGAAACATAAAGCTCAGCTTTCAAAGCCAGTTTGCTCCGTCCATTGCCACTTTGAGTAATATGCTTGGGATTTGAACTGGAAAACCAAAGCACTAGTCATTTATGTTTACATTATATAGTTACAGTGTAATGTCCTTCAGAAGACTGAAGGACCTGGTGCAGCACTGCTTGCAGACGTTCTCTATTTCCACGTATTTTGTGTGAACGCTCAAGGACTGGTTTCAGCTCAAGGACTGGTTTCAATAAATGTCTTTTCTGTTTGCATTGTGTTGGTTTAGGCTAGTTATTCTGCCTGCTTTGACAAAATCCAATTTTTTTTCTATTTCTTGCCCATGTCTACCTTTATTCCTTAACCAAGTATGGTTAGGAGAGAAGAGTACTGAAGTGGTGATTAAGAAAACTGATGCATTAATCAGCCCCAGCTTCTTCCCTGCTTCTTTCCTCAGTAAGCTCAAACTCTGGATCATGTTAAGATGCCCCCAAAATTTCATGCTAAGTTTCCATCACTTAGGATATCCTATTGAGCAACTTCTTTGTCTCATTCTGTGGCTCCTTCATCTGGATATTGTGTTTCTCTCTGTCATGATGAAGTAATCAGATGTTTCTTTTGCACAGTGCAAACTCCCAAGTTTTATGCTGGTCTCTCTCCTGGTGGGGCTGACACAGTCATTTCCTTTTGTACCACTATTCAACCATCTCATATCTCACTTCCTTCATATTC
Source organism: Falco naumanni (assembly GCF_017639655.2). Classification (NCBI taxonomy): domain Eukaryota; kingdom Metazoa; phylum Chordata; class Aves; order Falconiformes; family Falconidae; genus Falco; species Falco naumanni. The sequence continues at coordinate 38,198,607 of NC_054057.1, forward strand.
ATAGTCTAAGGGAATGAGTGGAGCCTGCACTGCGTCTGCTCTCAAAGTCCTTTTCCCTTAACCAAGCAGGCTGGAATTTTTGGGGCTGTTGATGCCTGTGTTGTGAAATCAGTCTAGGTAAGATGGACACATCTCCAAAATAACTGGGGATATCAAAGACAGCAATGATTTCTGGGTAAAAACATTCACAACTGAGGTCTGTTGCAGTATTAGGAAGACTGTGGTGGAGGTCTGTTTGAACCACTGTAGGTTGGGGTAGCTGCTGCTCACGGCTTGTACTACTGCAATAAGGCTAAAAAATACTCTTTATGTTTATAATTTGTTAATCCTAAACTCAGATTTTCCCAGTTGGACTCAAGACTGAATACGTTTTAGCTTTAAAACTTGTAGAAAAGGCCAGACTCTTATTTTGATGAAACTACTTTTACTAAGATGAGCAAGCAACAGTATGTTGTTCTCAGTGGGAAATGCTGAGGTGATAAACTGTCTGAGAGTGCTGACTGACTGATTCTTCATCTGTCAGATATGAAAAAAGTTCAGCAATTATTGTAGCAAATAATCTGAGATTCAGGACTAAAGCTAGAGACACACTGTTTTTCCCAGCTAAAAAAAAGCAGCACTGAGATGATGGCCTAATAGTTCCACTGTTTGTCACCCTGACTTAGAGAAGACTGAGAAAATTACATTCAAATTCATTTCATCATATTGCACTTCAGTAGAAGAAAAATATAAAAGACAGTAAGTATGACCTTTTATCTGTTTGACTTGCATACGAGGTTCAATGAAGCTTGTGCAGAAATGTAGACTCCTTTTACTTTAGTGAGGGATCACTGACAGTCTGTTTTCTGACTGAACAAAGCAAGAGGACTTTTTTGCAGGAGAGCTAACTAAATGAAGAACAACATACATCCTGAGAAGTAATTAATGACAAAGTAAAGTACCTTTAATGATCATTAAGGGAATCTTCAGTAGTTCAATATTTTTTGTGAATAAAAACTGTAAATGATTACAATTATCAACATCAGTTCTTTTCAGCATGTAATGCAGTATCAACTGTAACATACCCACAGAGCAAACAACTTGTTCCCAATAAAATTTCTTAAGATAGTGACAGATGATTCATTAAAGTTCATAGTTATTTAAATTTGGAACTATTTTGACTTTATTTACAGTGGAAATAGCTGCAGTAAATATGACACAATAAAAAATACCCTTGTAGGCACACTGCTGTGATTATTGTGTGGGTTTTGACTCAGTCACACCAGCCTGAAATTTGAGTAAGGAAAAATAAGACACAAATGCTGGGTTCATGGCTGGAATTCATTACTGGATAAAGGCATCACCTCACAAATAAATACATGTTTTTCCCTTTTGCACTAATGGTTTACATTACTCAACAGCAGTACTATTGTTCCTGCACAGAGAATTCTAGATGGTAGGGATGTTGTAAAAATACCAGATGGGTATTCACTCACTCTTAAGGCTCAAAACCATGAGTGAGAATAAACACTTCTGTCAGCGGACTTCTAATTTGAAAAATTCTTAAGCAAACTTTTTGTAGGCCTGCCTGGAGTGTTCCACCAATGGAAACCCTAGGGAAAGGGAAGACTTGCAGACAGAAGACTTCAGACTGCTACAGCCAAAGAAGTGTTCCCCATCACTCCCTTTAAAGTGTCTGTAAACCATGAAGTGCAACTCAAGCCCTGAAAAGGAAAGTGCCTGTGTTCTGAAGGTAAGAATTTGTAAGCAGGGATAGGACTAAGAATTAAACAACATTACTAGAGTGTTGGAAAAAACGTTAATCAGAAAAGACTAAGTTAAGAGTAGAGTACTGAATCCAAAGACAGAGAACAAACCAAAACATAATAAACCCCAAACCTGCACGTACACACTTAGGAAATTTATCACAAGACCGAATCCTAATAAAATGTCTTATCACTGACTGCTACCTAAAATTAATAGCAACTTTCTTTGAAAGCTAACATTAAGCTATTAAAGCCTTTATTTCTCAGTATTTTATGCTGCTTAGGTCTGCCTGTTGTAGATATTCATCTGAGGAAGGAGGGCAGCAAAAGGCATGCCAGGACCTGGAAAAGCCTCTGTTTTTAATAAACAAAGCTTCATATTTTACTAATGGGTATTTTCAGCTAATGGAAATAATGCAGTTAATAGCTGTATTAATTCCCACACAGTGGAGGGTAAGCAAAACTGAATTAATGACACCATGGCTGTCAGAGGGCTGTGCAATAAAAATCCTGCAGGACAAGTTAAGTCTTCAATTTTAACAGTTGTGTGCATCTACATACAGTAGTCTCTCATCAGTATCATTGCCTTTAGCAAGTTTGTCCAAATTTATCTAATATAAATTTAGCAAGAAATTCTAACAATGGGAAAATAATAGATAAGCGCTCATTTGGTCTTAGCTCTGTTGGTTATTTAAGACCAAGAAAGGTAAAATGCAAATTTGTCTTCTAACACTCATGAAATGGTTGATGTTTGATGGCAATAATTTGCTGAGTGAGGATATGTTGCTTTTATTAACTTAACCGAGAGGAGGGGGGGGGGAAACTCTTATCATGTTGCAAAGTGCTTTTGTTCGTGAGCATGATCATGATCATAATCATTATCATCAAATCAACATCATCTTGTCAACAGCAAAACCCTCTTATTTAAAAAGTAACACACCTGAATAAAATTGAACTCCCTCCAGTTTAAGGCACTGTTTACTGAAGGGATGGAAGTTACTGCCAGCAAAGAAAGCAATCCAAGACTCATTATTCCAAAGGAGATATACATTTCAATTCGCCACACTTCTTCTTCATTCCAAGAATTTTCAACATTTGCATGAACCTGATGAAAGAGCAGAAAGCAAGCACTTTATTCTACAGAATATTAAAATACCAACTGAAGTTATTTTGCTGAGTATAAGTCTACAGTCACAGGACAATTATATAATGGGGTCAAATATTTCAGAGGTTTCCTCATGTCTTGCAGAAAAAACAACTATTTCCTTACTGCTGGTATTGGTTCTTGTTAGATTAAAAGTATGTTCAACATGGAAACTTAGGTGAGTTGTTAAAAGAAAATGTAACATTACATACAATTTATAATAATTACATTATAAAACAGATAAACCTGCAAATTCCTATATACTCTAGTGAGTAACTGTGTTCTTCTGACCCTGGAAACTTAAATTCTGTAACAAATTGGGTAAACCTGCAATGTGGTTTTAGTTGTTACATTTAGAAATAGTTTAGCATTATCTTCTGGTTTTGCTTCAGCTCCCTATGCTGAGTCCAAGTTATTTTGCCTCTTTCACTGTTGCATCAGATACATCCGAGATTGTTCTCATTGGAGAGCTTTACTAGAAAAAAAGAAATGGTCCTTAATGATTAAGAGGCTTGGATATTCAACTATTTTTCCACCTTCAGGTGAACTACTGTGATATGGCACGTCTTGAAAAAAGTTCGCTAGGAATATTAGCAATTGAGAGTTTTACACTATTATTAAACCCCAAAGAATTTCGTAGTAGAAGTATCAGTGGGTCCTTTACTAGTACTAAGTGTGAAAAATTAGTTTCTTGCTGCTTTTTACAGTTTTGCTCTTCCTGCCTTTCTCTGAAGTTCAATTTTTCATGCTAGCCCTTTTACAATTTGTAGACTCGATTCTGTTAAATTCTTCCCTTTGATTTGATTTCCTTAGTTTTTTTTCTTTCTGTTCCATTTCTTTCTGTTTCTTTCCTGCAAATTTTATGTGCTGAATGGCAATGCTGCTCTTCTGACAGTGCTGCTTTTCTGCCACTTTAAAGGTGACAGTAAGCTACCTCACTGACAGGAGCATCAGACCCTCTTCTAAAGGATGACAGATTTGTCAGGGATTGTTTCAGGGTTATGCAAGACCAACTGCTTCTGGGAACTGTGAGTCAATCTCTATTGCCTGTAGCAGATGATGTTCGCAGACTTTTTAATAAATAAAATATTTTTACCACTGGTCCAAAATGTTACAAAGTAACAGCATTTTCATTTTGTAAACATAGATGTATCTGTAAGCATTATTACGGTATCTGCCTGTATACTTTTCACTTTTGTAAATACACTTACGATATACATACTTTCCCCATATATTAAGTAAACATAAAAGAGAATATACCTCATATGCCTCAGAAGTTTCCTGATGTTGCTCTTGTCCTGTCTATCCTACATTCTCCTTGTGTATATTACTATCAGGGATTTAAGCAGAACACATCCTTGAATCCTCCTACCACACCAACTTGACTGCAGCTTGATCCACAGGGTAATCACAATGCACAGATGTTTCTTTTAGTCTCCCTTCTTACTTGTCACTAGCTATGCATAAGGTAACCCATAACATTCTCCACTAAAAACAGTGGAATAGATTAAAATTGATATTCATGAGCCATATGCATACAGCCAAGGCATTTCTGGCTTACTGAACTAAAGATTGTCTTACCTGCTGATATGCCATATTGAGGAACAAGTATCGCTCCGATCTCCTCATAGGTAAGCAGAGGCTGTATGCCACATGCACTGTTGCAAAGAAAAAACTGAGCAGTCCAAGCTGCTTTCGACACTGGAGCCAGTTGTCCAGCCAAGGTGGAAATCGCCTATACTTAGTACCATAGTAAAGCTGATAAGCAGCTGCAGTAAGTCCTGATAAATACACTAGAGAAAGTAAAGTGATAGCAACAATTGGCAGAGTCTTGTTCACAATCTCAATGGGGATCTTGTAAAAGTCACTCTGCTGATTTTTCACGTATGGATGGATTACATCTCTGACGAAGGAATAGATGAAGAAAAACATTGCCAGGCTAATGGCAATCACTACAGGCCCCTTCCACAGTGTGAACAGTCGCAGAGGTAAGTTTTCAATCTCCCTTGAAGACGACAATGCCCCCAAATCAATAGGAATAAAACTCAGTTGACGGGCAAGCTCAATAACTTGATGGCGAGCCTGAATGTTGTTACTGCATATATAGACCTGTTGGGAAAGTCAAGTGAATTGTCTGTAGTCAGAGAAAGAGACTCAAATGTGAAAAAAAAACCCAACCCAAACCACAAAAAAACCTTAAGGGGCTCCAGGTCAAATCCACAACACGACTGCTAACTGTATACTGTTATCCCAGCTTATATCACTAAAATGAGAATGAAAGCACATACAAATCCAGCCAAAGTGAAAATATGCACACTAATTTAGCAGCAAAGTAAACAAAACAAAATTGGCTTTTTCTTGGAGCTGTCTATTGGATACCCTGGTAATCTGCACACTGAACCCCCGCCCTGACACCCACCCCCCCTCGAAATACCTACAGGACTGGATTGAACTTGAAACAATGGCTAAAAGCATTTCAGAAAATCACAAGTGTCTCAAAAAAAAAGGAATCTTGAATAATGACCCCAAACCAGCTGCAGAACAAACAGAATGCAAAGCAGAGAACTCTGTAATCTCTCCTTGTATAAAACTTTTAGCTTAATTACACAATCCAGATTTCCACCAAAAATGAATGTTTAACAGAAAAGACAAAAACTAGCCAAGTAAGAACTCCTTACAGACCAGTTTATTACATAGTGAAAGAAATGTGTGCTACGAAGTACTTTAAAGTTCCTTTAAAATTTACAGTGGGCTATAGTTTGCCCAACACTGTTTGCTGATCATCCATGCTGATCATCAGAGCAAGCATGATCCTTTTGACAGAAGTTTATTACTTACAGTGTAGTGCCATTCTGAAAGGAGATAAAAACAGTACGGTGACAGTATTTTTAAAATTATGCTCATTCTGTATCAATTGCATTCCATTTAAAATCTACCTGAAGTGCCAGAAAACTCAATTTAGTCTCCAGTAGTCATTTCTCATGCATTTCTCAGAGTCCATAAAGCTGTGAAGGGCTAGGTTCTTGAGTAGGCTTAAATCCTTTGTATCACTTCAGCAAAGCATGAAAAACATACAGCTGCCTTTCCCATTGCAGGATGGATTTGTGGAGTATATCAGGAGGAATTTGAACATGATGTTCCCAAGGAATCCTGGATCAAACAAATGATCACTTGGAAACACATGTGCCACTTTTTACTTCCTCATATTTATGAGCTTGGGGCATTCTAAAAGCTAGATAATTTATTTCTTTCACTTTGCTGTTAGGTTGAATGCAAGAATTTCTAGAACAGCTGACTCCTGAGCCCTGGGATCAGGACCTGAGATTTCTGTGAATGTCTTTCAACAGTTCACCCCACGTGAACCAATACTGAAACTGAAATATACTGGGAAAGACTGCCTCTACCCTTGTATACAGCATCAGGATAAAAATAAACATATTTCCTACACAAGACATTAAGAGCCAACTCCTTTTCTCTGTCTGCAGTCATCTAAAGGTCAGCTGTCTAGTCTAAGCTAGTATCCACATTACATTTGCAATCTTTAAAGTTAAACAGACATCCCAGAGGACAATTTGGATTGCTTACTCTGTATGTCTTACAGCGGGATGAACGAGATTCTGGAAGTTTTATTGGCTATTAAAACTAAAGGCCCAACATTTAAGGTACATCAGGGAGAATGAATCTAGTGAGTTCTGGCTGCTTACATTCCATTCCTGTCATTTTCATATCACAAACAAGTTAATACAAATACATCATTTACCTGTCTGCTGGCATCCTTTGGTCCTAACTGCAGTGACCAAGCTGAAACGACATTGAATCCTTTGACAATCAGGGAATCTGGGAAAAGTGATGCCAAATACTCTGCATTGGAGTCTGGATATTGGTCTACTCTTGTATTATTGCTGACATCAATCAGAATTTTACCAGCAAGTAAATGTTTGAGGTCCCACAAAGAGGCGTAATGTTCTCTGTGTATAGCTACAAAAATGATGTTTGTTTTTGCTACTGCATCTTCATGGTGAGTGACATCAACCACATGAGGAAAGAACTCAGCAGCAAGTTTAGGGTTTCTGCTTCCTACGACCACGTGGTACCCACACCTGATAAGTCTAATTGTCAATGACTTAGCAAAGTCTCCACTTCCAATGATGCCTATTGTGATCTTACTGGCATCCTTGATACCGTTGGCAACATTTGGTAGAAAAGTTTCATTGAGATTCTTCGGACTTCCCATCATAGAGATTGATTCCATACTTCCAAGACAGCAAATCTACAATGATTTCTTCTGGGGAAAAAAAAAAAAAAAAGAAAAATAGAAAGCAAGAGAAGGAAAAATACAGCATCATACAAATTTATGAGACATCAGAATCCATAAACAACTCTGGGAGCAAAATCTGTGGTTCTATGTTTCATGTTATATTTTCTCCTTAATAAAGTACACGCTAATCAATTTTGTCTTGCAATGTGTCACTAATACAATGAGAAACAGAATAATTCAAGCACTTCAATAATACAGTTACAGAGGTAAACAATATTTTTTCTATCTTCTCCTATTGCCTATCTTCCACAGCCCTGAAATACGGGACCACAAGAAAACCTTGTGCTCTTGAACTAATGGTCAATGTAATAATGAGAAGAAACATGTAACGAAAACTGGGTAATTCGGGAAAATATTAGAAGGTAGAGATAGCTGGTCTGTGACTGGCATAAGGACAGTGAATTTGTGTAAGCTGAATTCCATTAAAAGGTTATGCAGGTTATTACCACAGCATCCTACATTGGGCAGGAAGAAAAGGATGCAAAAGTCTCAAAGCTGCAAATGTCATGGCTACCACCATGACAGACATCCATCTGACATACCCACCTGTCAGCCTGCGAAATGGGCTGCCTGCACAGATTCAATGGCAAAGACAACAAGGGAAATTTGTCAAGGCCTATTCATGAGATCACTAATGGCACTGGTAGATCTGATTGCTAGATCTGGCCATGGATGTATAAGGATTAACTGTGGGTGCAAAGGTAAAGGATTCAAGGCCATGGGTCACAAATACACTTAACAGAATTCTCTGACTAAGCAGAGAATATAAACCCTGGAGACAAACACATGGGACAGCATTCCACAAAAACCTAATGGCAGGAAGAGATAGATTTCATGCAATAGTAAAAAGGAAGAGAGTTTTAGGACTCAAATTCAGTGCAATAAAGGAGGCTTTGAAGAAGAACAGACGGTAAGGCTCACAGAAAATTAAATGAAGTACTGCTACAGCTTTGGAGAGAAGAGGTCACACAACCACAGTAAAGCTTTAACAAAGACAAAAAGACATTAAAAAAAACCCAAAACAACCCCCAGGAGGGAAACCTTCACATGAAACCACAGTTATGACCTAAGTGGTTCTGCACTGTAGAACAGGAATGAGTTCTGAAAATGAAGCCGTGAGGAAAGGCAGGCTAAGAAGAGGCAAAGACAAACCGTGAGACTGCTGTCTTGGGAGCAATCAACAACAGACCACATAGAAGGAGGTGCTGAATGAACCTCTTCCTGAGCCACCATCCGAGAAGTGCTATGATGGTAACTAATCGCCAGTGGGGGACTTTACCCAGCCACTGACTAGGAACACAGTATGTGTGGTGAACAACCTCCCACAATTAAAAGCAGCTTTGTGTTTCAGAAATGGGAGGAAGCTACCAGAAGAATGGGCACTTTTCATCTCAGCTTTGACTAGAAGGGAAAAAGTCACTGAAACTGGACTGAGCCTCTGAAGCTGGAAAGCAGTATGTGGAAGTAACCACAAAATCAGTGTTCTAAGAAAAAATGCTAACAGTGAATCTTTCTGGCAGAGGCAGACCACATAGATTTTTATGTATGCACTGAAAAAACATTGACTTCTTTCATACCGCCTGACCAAAACACCAGTACTTCCTGTGCCACAATAAGTTCACATCCAGGAACATAATGAGAATAGCTGTATTTTGATCACATAGGAGATGTACATCAACTAGATATGACCGAACACACACTTGCATCATGCATTTACAGGGGCCCATTTCAGTTCATGCCATGCGATGCAAAGGTGCTGTAAAACTTTGGCATGGAAAGGGAACTGCCATCAGGAAATGGGCTACCAGTACCATTTAACCACACTGCAGCTTACTTTCAGTTTTTGTCCAAAAGATCCTCAGAAGAGTGGGCATCAAGGATTTGGACATGATTAATCAGTCTGGTGTGCTGACTTTGGCCAGAGTTTCTCACTGCTTGTTCTAAGAAAGAGTGTAATGTAAGGAACAGAGTAAAACTAACAGATTTCATGAAAATCCCTCAGGGAACAGGTAGACATGACCCTTGGGCAAATATTCTAAGAGATGGGGGACAGCAAAGAGCTGGCAGTTACTGAAAGGGACTGTAATAAATGCACAATATCAATTCAGAAGAAAAAGAGTGTGTAAGACTGTTTTAACTGCATCAGGAGAGCTTTAATGACCCCAAAAATCACACAAAAAGTAAAAAAAAATAAAGGGGGGTGTGCATGGCTAAGGAACAGTATAAAGAGACAGTGCTATGATGTAGGGATAAAAACAGAACAGCAACAGTACAGAAATTAGTCGTAACTAGTAAGGACATAAAGGGTAACAAGTAAAGGTTCCATAAATATAATAAAAGACAGAAGGCAAGGTTTATAACTTAAGAGGAAGAGGAACAAATAATGGGTGACACAAAGTAGGATGTGTTAAATACTTTCTTTATTTCAGCCCTCAGCAAAAAGGTTAATTGTGAATAGATATTTAATGAAACTCCTTTTACAGGGAGACAGAAGGGGAGGTCAAAGTGGAGAAAGGTAAGTTAAAAGCAAAGGGTAAAGTTAAAGGTAAGATAAAGATTTTCAAGTCAGCAGACACTTAGGAAATCCATCCTTGATGCTCAAAATGCTGATTGAAGTGACATCCTGAGAACTCAAGAGAGGACATGAGAGCAGGCTAGCAAACACTTCTGAAAGAGGGGAGGAGGGGAACTGAAAAAGCAAAGACATGTTAGCCTGACTTCAGCCTCTGGGCAGATTTTGCATCAAGTTATTGAGCAATCCATTTGTCAATAGATGGGAAGCAGATAACTAAGTAGCAAAGGCGGGTTTTTCAAGGAACAGAAAAACAACATAACCAACCTTCTTTTACAAAATATGTGGCTTCACAGATATCAAAAATAATAGAAGTGAGACAAATTTGACATTTGCCCTTAGATAAGCTAAGAAAACACTACGGCACTAAATCAGCCAGAAGGTGACACAGACGTGAAAAACAGCTCTTTAAAAAATAACTACTCGACGAGAAGGGCGAAGGCACAGACAGCCGGGCACCCTCTGAATTTGTGGCCACCTGCTCGGGCGGGAACTTACGGGGTGAGGGCCGAGGCGCGGGGCGGGCCGGGCGGCGGCTGCAGGCCGGTGCCCCCTCGGCAGGCTGGCGGGCAGCAGCGCGATGCGCGTATCGGCCCCGGCGGAGCTCGGCGGGGCCCAGGTCCTGGCCGGCATCTCCAGCTGCAACGACAACATCGCCCGTGTCAGGAGCGGCGACCCCGCCGCCCAGCCGCTCGCCGCCCCGGCCGCCTCCGCCCCCCACGGGCAGCGCTGCCAGGCCCGGTCGCCGCGAGGCGGAGGCGGCCCGGCCCCGCGCCACCGCCAGGCACCGGGGCGCCCCCCGCGGCCGCTGGGGGCCGGGCCGCTCCCAGTCCCCGCCGCCCGACCCGCTCCGGGGGGCTGCCGGCTCCGCCAGGCCCGCCAGAGCCCGCGCGGAGACGGGGGCAGCCGCAGCGGCAGCCAGCGCCACTGCGCTGGGCTGCGGGGAGCCCCGCGCGGGGCGGCGGCGGGCGCGGCTGGCCTGAGGAGGCGCCCGGCGGGGATGGGGCCCCCTCCCGCCCCGGCCCCGCCGCCGCTCACCTCCTCCCGCCCGCCAGCAGGACCGGCACCGCCGCTTCTCTTCCTCACGCTCCGGCCCCGCAGTGGCGGGCGGGCAGGCGGGGAGGCGGCGCCTCCTCTGCCGCTGCGACCCGCCCTCTGCGGCCGCTCCGTAGCCTCGGCCGGGCGGGCAGCGGCGCGCTCCCCCGGGGCTGAGGCGGCGGCGGCGTGACAGCGGCGGGGGGCGGCCGCCTGCGGGGAAAGAGGGGCGCGGGCGGCCCCGCGGTCTTCTCGGCCCCGGTCCCTGCGCTCCGGCCACAACCCCCTCAGGCCTGCTCCACGCCCCCAGCGCACACAGACCCGGAGCCAGGCTCCCGCCGACACGGCGCGGGGTGCTCGCCGGTCCCCCGGGCGAGCTGGCGGCCCTGAGGGCAAAGCGCACCTGTCTGCCCGGGCCCTGCCCGGCCTCGCCTGCGCCGGCCCAAGTTTGTCCTTCAGCGGGAACCCACCTCCGGCAGCTTCTCCTTATTCTTTCCTGGCAGAAGGAGGCTGCTGGCCTTAAACCGGTGTCGGCTGCAGGGCCATGGGCGAGGAATCATGTAGAGTTGCAGAATGATTGGGGTTTGAAGGTCATCTACTTCAACCCTCCCCGCAATGACCAGGGACACTTTCAATTAGAACAGGTTGCTTAGAGCCCCCGTCCTACCTGACTGGATGTTTCAAGGGATGGAGCACCTCCAGCCTCTCTGGGCAACCTGGTCTACTGTTTCACCACCCTGGTTGTGACAAATTAAGTTCGGGGGGGGTGTTGGATGTCCCTGCAGCCCAGGCCAGCCTCCCCAGATGTGGGTAGTGGGGAGGCTGCTCACCATGGTTGCTGAGTACCTGGTGTACTCTGCACAGGTAGGAGTTGTGTGGAGATTTCAGTGTTACACAACATGAGAGCACATACAGGGTTCAACCACAGAAAAGCGAAGCTCAACCCCAGGATCTGAATTCTACATTGCTTGGCCAAGGAAATTTCCAGTTGAAGACAAATGCAGCTTTTTCCTGAAAAGGTGTAGCTTCTGATTTACCAAATAAATTCCATCTTTCATTAAGGTGTCCTGTATATATATCATAATGTGTATATATAACCCTCAACCCTTTGTGTTTAACATTTAAAGCTGACCAACACATACAATGATGTATTTCTCTCATGTTGCACCAAAAAAATGATGCATACACAGATGATTGAAAAGGAGCCATATGAGCATAGTGAAACACTGAACATAGCTGTTTTCATCCTTTGTGCATTAACTGAGGGCTTAAACAGAATGAACCATATAATGAATTCAAGCATTTGTTTCAATATATAATAATTAACAACCATGCTGTAGGATTTGAAAATAGGACTGAGAAACTTTTGTTGCAGTTCAGAAGCCATTTCACTCTCAATTATTAAAATAGTAATTTTCCTGATATTGAAAACATGTATATTTAAATTATTTTTTAACTTGGTAAACAGGTGCACAGAAAACCTCTTGTTTGATTTTCTAAACTGCTTTTTCAGCTCCCAGATGGTAAGGACTAGGTCAGTCTCCACAGAAGTCAGTGGAAAGGTGAGCTCCTTGACAGACGATTCAGAAGTTAATTGGCCTTTTCCAAGGTGAGAACTAGCATTTCAGCCCTTCAGTTTCTTGTTCTATTATTCTCCTTATTTGTGCTATCAATGCAAAGTCCATCAACCAAGGCTTTTTTTTTTTTCTGTAGCCCATACAACTGAGTTATATGAATATATATAAGATCTCAAAATCTTAGTCTAACCAACAAATATATATAAAGCAAAATGTTCTTTTCCCTGTGACTGGTGGCTGATTTTCCTTATATGCTACTTTGTGTCTCTTGTAGACATACAAGTATTTACATTAAAACAGACATATTTAGTCATGAGACTAACTCATGCACCTCAAAATAATAGCGCATCATACATAAGCAGATTAGTCCCAATCCTATAGTTCTTAATTGACTTGAATTATAGCCTTAATGGGAAAGCTGTGAATCTGAATGTTTGTGATTGCTTTCCTATAGGATATTTTATATTATTACCGCAGCATAAAGTCATGAACAGAAGACTCAGACCTTTGGGAGATGATGCATTAAAATATCTGTGTTGATTTTTTAACAAGGCAAGGGCTTTCTTCTTATGCAGATAGCATATATTTAATGATCCTTGAATTCTGTTGTTTCTTGTGCTGTGGCTTGGCCTGCAATTGCTCACTAGCTACATTTTCTGTTGCGAAGGCAGCACAGGTTCAGTCCTACAGCCTGTGCTATGTAGGATGTGCTAGCTTTGACCCTGGTCCTTCATGTTTAACCCACCTGGCTTCCCACAGATGTCATTCAGTGTCATTTCTCAGTTACATTGTTCATTTCTTCTCCAGTTATTTCTCCTCTCACTATGTGCAAACCTACCTAGCTTTAGCCTTTGTGCACAGGGATAGATGAGGAAATTTTTGAGTCACAGTCTTTTACCAGGCTGTTGAACAGTTACCACTAAGTTGATATCTAGTACATTTAAAAATTAAAATCAAGGGAGTCTACAGGGTTTAACTCAATCCTATGTTTACCTTGCACTTTTGGGTTTTTTTCAGTTTGAATACTGTTGTTTGAAATTGGAACTGGAGCAACTACAGGCTCCTTTTCATTGCTGTAACTGACCCATTCAAGCAGGAGAAGCATAAAGAAGTTCCTGTTTTGCTTTGAGTTTAGCATGAGAGCAAGGGTATATACATTCCTTTTATATACCTAAATTCTCTGGAAAATTGAACCATGTGTCTTGTGGGAGGGTGAAATTGGGTAGTTACAGATCTCTCAAATCATATACAAAGACATATGTGTAACATAGGTCGCAGCCTGTTAAAGAACTCTTATACAATCTGTTAAAAAAAGGAGATTATTTTCTCCTAGCAGGTGTTTTTCTTCCTTTAGCAAAGTCCAGGGTGCATAATTATTTCTTCCTTAAAGGGATGGAACATAACAAAGGAGTTTCCAGCTGGCAAATGGAAACAGATATTCTGGTTCTTCCTCTTGGCAAGTGGAAAGCAAAGCCCCGGGGATTTCCCTGTAGCAAGAGAATGAAAAGAAACACAAAAATTTGCTTCCTATCAGGGCAGCAAACGCAAATACAATAGTTTTGGCATACTACCCTCAACACAGCTCGTTTCTTAACAGAAAACCCTATTTTTTTTTTTTTTAGAAAAAAATTGTAGTTTTGTTTTTTGCTTCCATCTGATTTTTCAATTAATCTCATGTCATTGTTTACTTGACAAGATCTTGGTTTTTAATGAAAATATTAACTAACTTTTATTTCAATACATTTATTATTTTTTATAATATATAAATATATGTTAATTTACTTAACATATATGTTAATTAAATTATGGTTTTAACGTCAGTTTGGGAGGAAAGAAAGGAAAAGATGCCATCACCTTTGGGAGAGGGAGAGTACATGTGTCTATTCTCCTCCTCCTGTAGCTTGTTATCTGGGAGAAGAGACCTAATTCCCACCTGTCTACAAACTCCTTTCAGGTACTTGTAGAGAGCGATTAATATCTCCCCCTGAGTTCCTCCTCTGCTGGCTACACAACCCCAGTTCCATCAGACACTCCTCACAAGACTTGTGCTCCAGACCCTTCACCAGCTTCATTGCCCTTCTCTGGGCATGCTCCAGCACCTCAATATCTTTCTTGAGGGGAGGAGCTCAAAACCAAACACAGTGTTTGAGGTGTGGCCTCACCAGTGCCAAGTACAGGGGGACAGTCATTTCCCTGGCCCTACTGGCCACAGTGTTTCTGACACCAGCCAGGGTGCTGTTGGCCTTCTTGGCCACACTGCTGGCTCACGTGCAGCCAGCTGTCAACCAGCACCCCCGGGTCCTTTTCCAACAGGCACTTTCCAGCCACTCATCCCCAAGACTGTAGCTCTGTGTGGAGTTGTTGCGACCCGAGTGCAGGACCTGGCACTTGTTGAACCTCAGACAATTGGCCTCAGTGCATTGGTCCGGCCTCTCCAGATCTCCCTGCAGAGCTTTCCTGCCCTGTCAAGCACATCAACACTCCCCCACAGCTGGGTGTCATCTGCAAACTTAGTGAGGGTGCACTCAATCCCCTTGTCCAGATCATTGATGAAGATATTAAACAGAACTGGCCCCAGTACTGAGCTCTGGGTGACAGCACTCATGACCGTCTGCCAGCTGGATGTAACTCCATTCACCACCACTCTTGGGGCCCAGCCATCAAGCCAGCTTTAAACCCAGCAAAGAGTACACACATCCAAGCCATCAGCAGCCAGTTACTCCAGGAGAATGTTGTGGGAGATGGTGTCAAAGGTAGATGACATCCACAGCCTTTCCCTCATCCACTAGGTGGGTCATCTTGTAGAAGGAGATCAAGTTCATCAAGCAGGACCTGTCTTTTATAAACTCATGTTGACTGAGCCTGATCCCCTGGTTGGCCTGCACGTACTGTGTGATGGCACTCAGCATGATTTGCTCCATAACTTTCACTGGCACTGAGGTCAGGCTGCCAGACTTGTAGCTCCCTGGATGTCACAGCACTAGCAAAACTAGGCTGCAACAAGGCTTTCACCATCCCTTACCAGGTTAACTTCAATAAGTAGTTCCCACACCTTTCCCTGGCACAGCCACCAATCCCCCACAAGGTTTCAAAGGTTCATCTACTGTCTGTGATGTTTCTTCATCTTCTTCAGGCCAGCCCACCCTGCTTCTTGCCTCTGCTGCATCTGGAGGCTTCCTTCTCTGGGCTCCTCTTCCAGCCAGCCTCTCCTCATCTGGGCCCCCTTCTTCTCCCAGGGCCTCTCCTATATTTCATGCCTTAGGTACTTAATCATCACAACCTTTTCACAGTTCAGACATTTTGTCCCTGAACTCATACACATATTCCTTCTTCGCTTTTATCTTGGGCTTTTTAGCTTCTGGGGGCTGAACACCTTTCTTCTCATCTGCTTTCTTGAGATCTGGGATTTTGTTTTATTCAGAGGGGGGTTATGGTGAGCTTATAGTACCTCATCCTTTCACATCTTGGGTCACACTGACAGTAACCCAAGGGAGCTTTCAGCAGAAGATTAAGAATATAGCACTAATACATTACTCCGTATCATAACAAGCTTCTCAACATCCCCATGGTTGCCCATTTTTTCTATGAGCAGAGACATATTCAACGAGTACATAAATGCCAGCAAGAATACTGCCAGGCTGAGCAGCAGCCACCCATGGCACTGCACTGCTCCTGCGCCTTCCCCCAGTGCAGCCATCACTGCTGTCTAGCTGGACCCACTCTGGACCTGCCGCTGCTGCAGGCTGCTGCCACGTCTGGCCGTGTATTCCACCACTACCACTCATTACCCTCAATCTTTTAGCTCCACAGCAGTCAGGCTTCCTTCCCTTTGATCCCAACAGCTCATCTTTACTGGTGGCTGATCCAGATCCCCAGGCTCTTCCCACCTATCTCAATGTGATCTGGATTGCAGGCTATCCTCACCCATCTTCGCTACATTGGGCACTGCTGTCACTGTTCAAAACTTCAAATGTCCCCTGGCACAGCCATTATTGCTGTCACTGCTCATTACACTCAGTCTCGTAATCTGAAGGTCCTGAGTTTGAGCCTTACATGGGGTACCAGTTGTCACAGCACTATCAAGCTGCAACAAGGCTTTTACCATCCCATAACAGGTTGGCTTCAATAAGTAGCTCCCACTCCTTTCCCCAGCACAGCCACCAATCCCCCACAAGATTTCAACAGTTCATCTATTGTTCATGCTGTTTCTTCATCCTCTTCAGGCCAGTCCACCCTGCTTCTTGCCTCTGCTGCATCCTTCTCCTTACCTCACTTACCTCCAGGACTCTCCCAGGCTCTGCTTCTTCCAGGTCTCTCTTCATTCACTACTCCTCTCCTATACCCTTAGAGCTATTTAACCACTTAACAGAACCAGCCACAGCTGCACCTTATCCACATCAGCCAACCCACCGCCCCTGAAGCCAGCCTACAGCTGTATATTATTAGTGCTAATTAACCCAGCTTCATTCCTCTAGAATTCCTCTACACTCAGATCCTCCTGCCTGCTCTTCTTGTAGATGGGTGTCACATTGGCTAACCTCTAGTCAACTGGGACCTCCCTGGTTAGCCAGGATTGTTGGTAACTGATGGAGAGAAAGGGTGATTCATCCTAAAGAGAGGACCCCCACAAAAAAAACCAACCCAAAACCCAAAGCAAGCAAAAGTACAAGAGATCCAGGCTTACAATTCTATTTCAAAGGCAATGCAAGTAGAAAAACAGTGAGGATTGTTTCTGCTTTTATGATCTAGCAGATTAATTTTATTTACCAGAAAGAAGCTGAAGGAAGGAAACCTCTCCTAGCTTTCTCTGACTATGGTTTTCCATAGCTATTGTTGAAGCCCTGTTAAGAGGTTTCAGGACCTTTGTTCTTGGTTTTGTGTTGAGCACAAGGTCATGTATGACCTTTCCGCTTCTCCCTATAACTCTGAAACAAGATTTGCTTTGTGGTGTAAGCTATAGAAGGTCAGATTTTTTCTTCTTGGTTTGTGGCTATTCATCTTAGAAGGCATATATAAAGTGTGACAGTAGGTTCTAAAAGTGTGATCTTGTGCCTGCAATAACTGTTGAACTGAAAGCCAGGGGAAAAAACAGATTATTTTTATAATGCAAACAATTAAATCAAGAGCAAAACTTTCAGTCAGTTGACTTGTTAACCAAGAACAGACACATGTACTTCCTAGTGAAGCATGGATATTGCAAAACTGAAAAGCTCATTTAAAAGACAATACTTGCCTGAATATTAAAGTAGCTGAGGGAAGCATAGGCTAGATTGTGACTTGGCCACCATTTGACAGCCTAAGACTAGTGTGTTTGGTTTATCAACAGGATTTTAGCTCTTTGAGTTCAAATTTCCTTCACAAAGCTGCAAACCACAGGTTTTTCTTGAGAGCAGAAGCAAAATGAAAATTAATCAAGATCACACTGTGTAGTATGTAGCATCATGGTTGTGAAGATGTAGAAATATATCATTTAACATGTAAAATATCTGTGATCTTATTATATACATGTTGTCATAGGTTACATCTTCAGTTAGTTCATGCTGAACATTTTGTTTCACTGAATGGGACCATGCCAGCTGTGTAAAATATTCCCTGACAAATAAAAATGAAACTGTCATAATTCAACAGCAACTTAGCACTGTGAGAAGAAAATCTGTATCTTTATAGAACAATGAAATACTAATACTGTTCCCAGTCCTGTGAAGATTTATGTGGTTAATTCCACAGAAATGAACTGAGGCCAGTGAGTTGCTACAGAGCCTGAGAGTTAAGCAGTTCTTTCCAAGATCAAGGCAATAGCTTTTTCTTCAGGATTTAAGTTGTCATTCCCAACACATTTGTTTTCCAGCCATAAAACTTAGAGTGTATCAGTCTAAGAGATTTCCTATTGGAGTATATATTTCCTTTTGAAGAAACACCCTACTAACCCATTAGTACATGTTCAAGAGCAGCAAAACAAGTGTTATTTAAGGAGAGCGTGCAAACCTGGCCACTGTATTTTGTATTCTCCTCCCAAATCCAACTTGTCTTAGCGATGTCATAGGGTACATGCCTGCAAAGTCCTTCTAGTGTTGCTTTAGAGGCTGTGGTTTCTGATTTTGTCTAACTCCCTTTTGAACCTGCTGGTGCCGGTTTCCTCCACAGCCCTCCACGGCACAAAGCTCCAGAGATTCTCTCCACTGCATGAAGATGTACTTTCTTAATCAGTTGTAAACTGATCTCCTACAAGTTTAATTGAATCCTCTGTAGTCCAAGTAACATGGATTTGGTGAAAAACAGTTAATGATTATCTTAGCCACCATCTTCAATATTTTGTAAACCATGATTTTATCCATTTCCACCTTCTCCCCTCTCATTTGAAGAGCTTCCTCCTTTTTAGTCTCTTCCTGTAAAGCAGCTGCTCCACACCTTGATCATCTGAGATGCTCTTCTATGTACTGTTAGGTTAAATGGTCAAAGGCTAATCATGGTGAACACAATGACCCAACAAGGGTCAGAGGAGCAATAACAGGCAAGGGAACCCCAGAAAGATAATAAATGAAAACAGAGCCAAACTGCCTACTGCAAAGACCATCCAAGGGGAATGACCAGATCATTGTCCCTGGGGTGAAACCCACCAAGACGATCAAGGGAAGAAACTCTTTTTCCTGAAATGTAATGTGAACTAAAGAGATGTTTTCCTAAGAGGATGTGGGACTTGTTAGGGTATGCAAGGGGAAAAGAATGGTATGAAAACTATTGTGGGCTATTTTAAGGGGATTGTGTGAATGTTCAAGGGTTACTGTGGGATGTTTAGGGAAAGGATCAAAGAGGGAGGGATCAAGGTGGATCAGGGAGGAATGAGTAAACAAAGGGAAAAGAGCATTAAAAGGGCCAGTCAATATATGATAACCTCACTTCCATCTCCAAAATTTTTTCTAGGCTCTCAGTTTCCCCCTGCTTCATTCACCCACCCTCACCTCATTTTAATAGCTAAGGGTATCCCATTCCCACTTACCCTATGTACTTAATTTTTTTCTTCCTCACCATTGGTATTCCCCACCAGCAATTTTCCCTTATGCTTTTGGCACCTCCGTGTCAGAAAGGTGTAAGAACCCAATTATATGCAAGAGTTTTCAGGACAGAACTTAGAAATAACTAAGCAAGCACAGGATGTTAAATCAGGCCTGATTGAAGCTGGACGGTTGGTGAAAAGGAGATTTCATGGGTCAACTGCTGTGTTGTGGTATGGAGTGCTCCAGGCCAGGCTCTGGTAATGGAGAAATGGTAATAAATTTTAGTTCTGCTCCCTCGATAAGGCTGTCTTGATGGAGGGTACACAGCAGAATAGAGTTCATCCCAAACACTGGAGAAGGTGAACAATTTATTGGTAGTTGTGTCAAGGAGAACGCAGACCTGAAGTATTTATGTGACTTCAGGGTACAAACCTGACTGAATACCTAAGTGAAAGTCCCACTGATTTCACTGGGAATTTTGCCTCTGCAACAACTAAATGGTGAGGATTAGATATTTGCAATGAAATAGTGATATCAGAACAAGGATAAACCCGAAGTTCTTAGGAATTACTTTTCTGAATATAGCCTAACGCACCATCTAATTCTGGTTTCATTTGGTCCTTATTTTGCGTAAGTAATGTGTAAGAGTGGCTTAGCTTCATTGCGTCTTACAGAAATGTTTTTCTTCAGTTAGCACAACATACTGTGCACTTTACCGGGAAGTAAAGTAGCCATGTCTGCTCCACTATAAGTACAATCTATTTGAAGTTAGCTCAGTTTATATTTAGATGGTTATGAAAAGTGGAGCAATATCTATGACTCATGTCTCCCCAGCTTCAGAGACAGTATGTTCTTCATCCATAACAAAGTCATAGGACTACATCTCAGAGCATAATTCCTCCAAGTCACAGAACCACTTATAACCTTGCTGGTGTTCATACATATCAGTGGAATTTGAACAGATTTTCCCGGACATGCCTCAAATGGTATTTCAGGGATGGAGAATTGGTTGCAATTTACTAGGTTCTGCAGGCCATACTCTGCACACACACAGCTCCATGTGTATAACCAACACCCCCGCCCCCATCCCTCTGTTTCAAGGATTCACTTCATTTTTTTCAAACTCTCTCCCATCAGCCATTTACTTGCTCTCCATTTTACCATCTTCCTGACTAAGGACTTCTGTTCCCTACTATCTTGACGATGTTGCATTAATCTCATTTAGTATCCTCCACCTACTTATTTTCCCCCTTTAACATCCATTGGGCTCCTTTACTCTTTCCTCTCATAAGAAAATCTGAGTGCTTGCAGTCTCCTTTCTTCTTTGTCCCAGTTCTCCAGTTGTCCTGTTCCTTCCCATTCCATATTAACACCTCTTTGCATAGCTTCATAGTCCCAGCCTTCTTCTGCCCCAGAATGCCCTTTTGTCTGTCAATAATTATCTGGGAATAAATAATTTAGGATGTTCATATCCTTGTGAATGTACTAAGTCTATTGCAAATTAGAAGGCACAAGAGAAAGCCATGATTATTTTAATTATGGGTGCCATCAAACAATTGTTAGATGCTAAACTGTTGCAGAGATGCTTGAGATGCCCTGCAAGTGGGTAATTTTTTCCCTTTTCTGGCTTTTTGGTTCTTTTTTTTTTTTTAAAGGATTTCCTGTTAGAATACCTAAAATATTTTGGCATAAATGAGATGCATTGTTCAAAAGTTATTCTGGTATATGCAGAGGTTCAGGTGGACAGGCAAGAGAGAAATGCCATTCAGTTGTATATATGAGTCGCAGGACTGGAAAAAAAGGCAGAGAAAAAATTAGAGATGGGTTATGTGGCCATTCCTCAAGTCCAGCAATAAGACACTTCTCAGTATTTCAAGTAATTAAGACATGCATATGGAACTTTTTTTCAGTGGAGTACATCCAACAAAACAGTGTAAACTTGTATATAAAGACTGCACATGACTACAAACTACAAGATTTGACTGTACAGTTAAAAAACCTCAAACCCTCACACTTGCCTCACTTCTTTTTTAATAGTGAGCCCAAAAGATAAAATTTATGGACCAAATACTTCAAACAGTAGCAGTGGTAGTATTCTGCCAGTCCCACAGGGACTACACATCTTTAACCAGGTCAAGGACATAACATATTTATCTCAGTAATATAATTTTGTGCTTCAAAGATGAAATATATATAAAAAGAAAGAAACAAATAAAGACAGAACAAATGTATCTTCTGTTGCCTCATGTTTACTGGAAGTAGCTGTGGATTTCTGTTTTATAACTTTATAGAGTTTGGTTCATTGATCCACAAATCCATGGGCCCTGATGGGATGCACCCCTGAGTGCTGGTGGAACTGGCAGATGTTATTGCTAAGCCACTCTCCATCATCTTTGAAAGGTCACGGAGAACATGAGAGGTGCTCGAGGACTGAAGGAAAGCCAATGTCACTTTAGCTTCCAAACAGGGCAAGAAGGAGGAGCCAGGAAACTACAGGCCAGTCAGCCTCACCTCCATCCCTGGAAAGGTGGTGGAGCAGCTCATCCTGGAAGTCATTTCTAAGCATGTGAAGGAAAAGAAGGTTATCAAGAGTGGTCAACATGGATTCAGCAATGAGAAATCATGCTTGACCAATCTGAAAGCCTTCTGTGATAGAATGACTGGCTGGGTAGATGAGGGGAGACTGGTGGGTGTTGTCTGCCTTGACTTCAGCAAGGCTTTTGACACTATCTCCCATAACATCTTCATAGGTAAGCTGGAAAGCAGCTCTGTGGAGAAAGAAGGACCTGGGGATTTTGGTGGACAGCAAGGTGCCCATGAGCCAGCAGGGTGCCCTTGGGGCCAAGAAGTCTAGTGGGATCCTGGGGTGCATGGGGAGGAGTGTGGCCACCAGGTCGAGGGAGGTGATCCTGCCCCTGTGCTCTGCCCTGGTGAGGCAGCACCTGGAGTGCTGGGGCCAGTGCTGGGCTGCCCAGTTCAAGAGGGACAGGGAACTGCTGGAAAGGGTCCAGCGGAGGGCTATGGAGAGGATTAGGGGACCGGACCATCTCTCTTATGAGGAAAGGCTGAGAGAGCTGGGCCTGCTTAGCCTGGAGAAGAGGACTGAGAGGGGATCTTACCTAGGCATGCAAATATCTTAAGGGTGGGTGTCAAGAGGCTGGGGCCAGGCTCTTTTCAGTGGTGTCCAGTGACAGGACAAGGGGCAACAGGCACAAACTGCAGCACAGGGAGTTCCATCTGAATATGAAGAAAAATTTTACTTTGAGGGTGACAGAGCACTGGGACAGGCTGCCCAGAGGGGCTGTGGAGTCTCCTTCTCTGGAAGTATTCAAAACCCGCCTGGACATGATCCTGCTCTAGAGCAACTTGCTCTAGGTGAACCTGTTCTATCAGCGGGTTGGACTAGATCAGGGGTCCTCAAACTCTTTAACCAGGGGGCCGGTGCGCGGATGCAGTGGCAGGCAGCCATCTGCGGCTGCTTGGTTTGCCCCCCCAACCCCCTGTGATGCAACTGAATTAAATGAGATTTTTTTAATGGAGTCCAAGGTCTTATCAAAATAAATTATTTTGCCATCAACAACAAAGCATGCTGATGGGATCAAGAAATCCTGGCACTACTGAAAAAAATCAATGACAATGGTCAGACTTTGCCAGACACTTAGTGACCACAGTAGACTACACTCTCCAGGGGTGGATTCAGCAGGTTTTAAAAAATATTTTTGTTTTGTTCTTTTGAATTATTAATTTAATGTCATTTTAAGAAAATCAGCTTAAAATTAATTAGTCTGAATTTCAAAAATAGTTATCATTAACATTTCATAATATTAAGGGACATAGAAACTATGGATGTAGCAGAAAAGAAGGGAAGATGTGAGATCATCTCTACAAATCTCTACAAATGAGGCCACGCAGTCCACAGTCAATAGAGGTCAGTCAGTTTTATATGTTTTCCAGTGACAATTTCTAGAACACATTTTTGCTTGCTGATTCATGGAAAGCATCACAAATATGTGAAGAAATGAAACATTCTTGCTACTGAAATAGGATTAAATAACTTAAGTTTTGAATTTTAGGAGCACTTACAACCATGCAGTTTAAGCTGGTTTAAGTTAAGCTGCCCCTTTATGCCATTGCTCTCCCTGTCCTTCCTGCTGGCATACGTACATGGCTACCAGGTGAATCAGATCAGTGTATGAACCTGGCTGCATCACTCATTTCTCTGCATTACTTTTCAACTGGATCCAATTCCCTGGTCTGATTAACTTCAAGCTTTAAACACCTGCAGAACTGACAGAACAGAGAAGAATGGCCAAAGGGAGGAACAGCTTACAGTAAATGCTGCTGTCATCAGGAATTTACATTAAACCATAGCCAGCACAGCCCGGGCGCTAGTTTCCTGGGCACTGATTGTTGGTACCACTACTTGGGAATAGTATTCTGCAATCTGGCTACCCCAGGTAAACTTGGCATAAAATTCCTCAAATCCCTTCAATAATTTATATCTTTCCAGTATTTCAATTCTATGTTTCTGACTTAAATACATCAGAGACATATAACAACTGAAGGAAGTGCTTTGCAGCCTTCATAGAGGCACTGCAGAACCACTTACACTAGAGTGATGGAGTCTTACCCCAAATATGCCTGTATTCCTTTCCCCTCCTCAATGCCCTCACTGTTCTTGAGCTTTTCCTTGGTTTTGATCAGTGTTTTCAGGGATCATAGGCCTCGCTCCAAAGCACTACACAACTGCCTCAGCTTTGTCTTCCTTCTCACAAAATCTCGTCTGAATGCTAGAATATGCAGTCTGTCGGGTAAAAGATCTGTCAGGAAAAGTGTGCTTTCATTACATTCCCCTGTGAAAGTGTCCATTTTGCTTTTCTCATCTTTGTCTTCTTTGGAGACTCCAGGCTCTGCACCAGCATGGGCAGAATGGTTCCCCCTGACTGAAGCCATTTTTATTGTTCATGGCAGCAGCTCTTCTAGAGCCTACTGTGCCTTTTTACTCTTATACCCTGGATGTATGACACAATGGCAGATACAACATACATTGAAGCATTTAATGAGGTACAGTCTTATAAAAGTAATCATTGTTATACAAATAAGTGCCTAAAAGTTGCACATACATTGATTTTATGTATTATAGTTGTATACAGGCATATTAATACACTGAATTTTGAAATAGGTACATAAGCATAAATTAAAAGGTACATATGAAGTTATTTTAATTAGTGTTGAACTAAGTCATGTCTATTACAAAGGGAGAAATAAAACACTGTCACTAACATTTTCTTCTGTAGCCTTTTATAGACCTTACATGACTCTCCTCCTTATTTTATGTGAAAGCCTTAAAAAGTTGAAAATACTGTTGCAATGTCCTGTAAAGTATTACTCCTCCAGTTCTGCAGATTGGGAAATGAGTTACTTAGAAGCAGTTTACTAAAGACTTACAAAGCAGGGAAGAGACTTGATATGAGGTCTCAAATTCTGGCTATAAGCATTCAGCGGTAGTTTCTAGAGAAATGGCTAGCTGTGACGCAGAAAACCTGGCTACTACTTGAGACAATCAGTAGGGAAAAAACTGCTTGAATGTTTGGATGTCATCTGTGATTTTAGGAATAGCTTTTGTAGACAGATGCAAATTTCAGCTAGCAGAAGACACTTCTGGGTTTGCCCCTGGGCAATACTAGAGAGAAAAATCTGGTGTGCTTAATGTTGTTCCCAGCTAAACAATGAGCACCAAAGGTCAGTATGTGATGATCCTGAAATTAGTTTTCACATGTAATTTTTGTGAGGATTTCAGCGCATATTAGCAGATTGAAATGAATGAAGTTATGCTAGTTTACCTTATGTAACAATTGCCTAGAGCAGGGTATTACAATAGAATGCTTCATTAGGACACAATTTCTCAGCCATAGGAAGTGGGATGAATCTAAATTTATCACTGCTACACCATGAATAGAAGATAAATAAAGATGTATGTACATTTTCTTTAGCATTTCCTGAAAGGAGTTCTGTGCTTGTGATGTGCCTTGTTCAGATTTTATGCAGTAAATACCATGGTACAGACAACAGTTCCTTCCTGCAGCTCAAAACCTTTTTAAGAAGTGTTGAATATAGAAAATACATTTACATGTTCATGAAGTTCTTGGCCTGTTTTCTAACAGTAGTACCTATAGTGATTTCTGCAATAAGGATCTGTCTGTTAGTCTCCAAATGAGACATATCTCACAGGTTCAGAAAGAGAATATTATAAGAACTTGGACAAAAATTTCAGAAGGGCCAAACCAACTTTGGAATTAAAGGTCCATTTTCAAATGTGACTTAACAGCCTAAATCCTGCTGCTGTACAGTAAGATACAGACTCTGAAGGCACAGAAATCTTAACTTCCAGCTTCTGTTAACTTCATATCAATACTGACATACTCCTCTACTCAATGCTCACTAACCTAGCTGACCCATAACAGAGCACTTATGCAAAAGACTTCAGTTGGTAATGGTGACAGTAAGGTGAAAAGCCTTGAAGCCCATTATCACACCCCTGAACTATTTTGCTCTCTAAATGCATACACATATTAATTTGCCTTGGTTTTTTTTTTTTTGTACATGCCATATGAATAACTCCTTCCAAGGCATCTCATCATTCACCTGCTTTCAGTTATCAAGGTTTAGGTTCTGCTTTCTGTGCCACATGCTTTGTTACCCCTGAAGCTATTTATATTCCTCTGTGTCACAGGGTTAATTGGCTTCTCTGACCAGTTGTAAACAATTAGTCCAACTGTTTGACCAGAATTTAACAAAGCTGGAGATTGAATTAAATTCTCCAGACTTTCTAAATAAGAGAGCAGCAGGGTTGATTCTGGAGAGCACAATTTAATACATATTTTGATAAAAGTAAATGTCATTCTTTTCAATGGATGTGTATCAGTGGTTGCTTGGAGTATTTAGTCTCAGCTTTGTCCTAATTGGTAAGTTTAAGCACACTTTATGAGTAGTTAGTGGATAATACAGAAGACAAAGGGATTTCTTTATCATTGCACATGCCCCAACCTGTTCTATGAGAAAACGAATTCTATAATATTTTTATGACTCCTGACAACAAAGTGCAGGTAATATTCTGAATAAGCCTTTGGTGAATATTATTCTTCATCCCTAATATGACTTCTAAAAGATTTATTTCATTTATAGAAATGTAAATGCTAACCATTGACAACCCCACTTTTTCTGTTTTGTTAGAAATTTCTCAGATTCACATTGCAGGCTAGCTTCCAGTGTTTTAGAGAGTGTTTGCCTCTGTCATGCGTTACTGATTTGATACACAATGCCACTCATTTCTCTTCAGTCTATATTATACAGGCTGCTATGTCCCCAGTTATTTTCACAGTACTACATTAAGTGCAAATAACAAGGCCAACTTTTAAGTTGCAATAATTGAATGGGGTTATAACCAGGAAAATACAAAATATCCCTGTAGCTATTTATGTTATGTTATTGCTGCTCAGTGTACAAAGTCCACAAATATACAACAGAATCATTAGCACCATGTATTGGATATTTTTTTTTAGACATACATTTTTTCCTCTTTGTTTTAATACCGCAGCCATTACCAATTACAATTCTCATTCAGATGATCCTGGCAATAGATGGCATCATCAGTCCATGTCCTAGTCAACTCATGCAGGGAGACTGGCAGAAATGTTCCTGATGCTGGGTGAAAATATTCACTACTGCATATGATATTTAAAAATAGATAATAACAAATGAATTATTCGCTTAAAACATTCAGCCAGATCTATGCAACATAAGGAAAGAAAGGTTTAATTAGCTTTTATGAATATTTTTGTAAAAGCAAATGCATTTGAAAGCCATTTTGCATGAAAATCTCACCAAATCAATGTCAAGATTCAAATGTCTATTTTTAATGTTTTTCTTCTAATCACACAATTGCGCTAGCCCTAGAGTAAACAGTAAAACACATTTACCTAATGTGAGTTATCCCACTGGAATAATTTGTGCAAATAAAGTTTAGCACATGTCAAAGGCTGCAGGCTTAGGTCAAAAGCATGGAAAATTTCCAGCATCAGAAACAAAAGAACGTGTTCATGGAATAAAAAATGGGAAATGTTTTATAGTTTTAAGTAAACAGAGACACACCTAGTCCTGTGTAAAATGGAGATCTGAGTCTAAAAAATCTTTTTTTAGACTGTGCCGAAGCCTCAGGAGAGATTTACCTTGTAAAGTTCCCTGCAATTCTGCTTGCCCAATTGTCTAAGTTCAAGACCTGGAGGGAATACACAGTTTCTGTCTGGCTCGTGTGCCAAGGTCCCCATTCTGTAGACTGAAACATAGGATGCTGGTGATAAGGGGGAATGGGATGAAAAATACTCTAGTTGTCCCGTTAGAATACTGAGATGTAACAAAGGAACAAACATGGCTGTGGAAAGCAGAAAGCATTCCTGGGTTCTGTGGTGTAATAATTTATTTACTTTCTGTGCTCACCTGGAGCAATGATTTATGATTGCTTTTGCCTACAAAAGGATTAGGATTGAGGCAGTGAAGCCCTTGGATTTTAAAAGCAGTGAGTCAGAAGAAATGAACAAAACCAGAACACTGAATAGATTAACGTGTAGAAGGAATGTTTCCATCTTCTGCCTTATAAAAGGTTCAAATTGCATCAAGTATCCCATAATCCTGAAGTCAAAATGAAAAGTGAAAAAGAAACATCTATGGAGAATGTGAAAACAGAGCTTGCAAGTGAACATTTCATGGCATTGAGCATTATTTATATATATGGAAAGGAAATGTCGATATTTGATCTACAGTCTAGAAGTCATGCTGGTTTGATTGGTTTGTGTGTTAGCTTCCCAACCACATCTGATCTTTTTTATCCTCTTCCTAAAACATGGGAGGAGCAGTACGCACTTACAAAGTAGAACTACAATAGGAAGAAAAACTGCTACCATAAATGAAGGTGGTGTATACCAGATGAACTGGTTAACATCAACCCACTTATTCCAAGCAAACACCAGTGCGTGAACAGTACACAGCAGTAGAGCTAAATATCCCATCTTGCTCTGAAAAGAGAAAGAAAATAGTAAGCTATTTTTTCCAACTTGGCAAAAAGAGTACTCTGTTAAGCAAATAGGGAAATCAGGAATGGCCTCAACTAACACCCTTAAATCAAAGAAAAAATGCCATTGGCTTTGAACTAAAATTTAAAGACTCTAATTCAAGAACCCAATTACACCCCTCTATGCCACTGTAAGGGAAAACAGATGAGGCACATTTTTCAAGTATTGCTATGACACTTAGCTAATATACAGACGAGATTATAGATTACAGGCTATTCTTGAAAATGGGTCAGTTCTCAATATCACAATTTATAGATGCCATCTGTATCCTAAATTACTTTATTTCTGTGATAAATGAGTTCAAAAGCAGATTTATAAATGGCTTAATTACTTGCAAAGAAAAATGTTAAGGTCAATGCAAATCAGAAACCTTAGTAAGCCTAGTACTATGACAAAAGCAATTGCACAACAATAGGAAACTGAAGTCTTTCTTTCCACATACAGTGATAAATGGCTTAGGATATCTAAAAAAAAAGAGAAGTAAAGGCAACTATGCAGAGTTACTAGTAATTTTCATTTTCTTGTTGCATAACAATTTGGTATTGTTGGAAAAATAGAATTACTCATCAGTGAAGTCAAACACTGCCTTTCCAACTGCTAAATCCACAGAAACTGATTTTCGAGCGTAAAGGTTATTTGTAAAATTAATCCAATATAGTAGTATTACTCTTCTGGGTTTCTTCACCATACTAATTTAATACTGAAAGTAGTCATGCACTGGAAGATTCCCTCCTAGACCTGTCCATATGTATTCTCTTTAATGCTGAAAACTCTTCCTACAAATGATGTACTTCATAGAGTGGGCAGAATCTCAAATCACTAATTGCACAAAGATACACATTTCAGTTCTACTTTTCAAATTCAGCTCAAATTTTCAAATGCCAGGTACTTAGTAGGTTATTGAATTTTCAGATTTTGGTGTTCAGGGACCTAATTCAATACTCTAGTGTGATCATATTGATGCTAGCAGAACTATTCCTGATTATTATTGTGTACGATACAGGAGAACTAAGAGCAAACCAAATACTTCGATGAACAAAACAAGTACATCTGTAGAAAACTCAGGACTGGTTGGATTTTACTATGCATCTGTTCTAAGATGTCTCCTTTTCAGAATACACCTTTTGGGTGGGGGTTATGAACCTAATAAAGCTGCAAATGGAAAATCTTTGCATGTGTTACTGGGCAGATGTCTTCTCCTGGACTTTTCGGCCACCTGGTGGCTGGCAGAAAAAGAATTTTCAAAACAGCTCCAAGAGAGCAACAAGCAATTCTTAGTGTATTGTATGGCAACAGCGCTGTCTGGTTCAATATCACCTACTTCGAATTCAGCAGGAGACAGGACATTCCTGAAACATAAGATACCCAGAAGGTGACTAAAATGCGTTCAGCACCGGAGGTTTTTGACCTAAGGATAGGTCCTGAAAGACAACTGCTGCTGCTCACAAAGTCAGAAGAGAAAAATGTGATTTGGAGTTGTCTTTCTTCCCATTTTATACCCTGACAGCCTTTTCTCCTGACAAAATAACAAAGTAAAGGAACGTTTCTTGCACAGCAATTAACAAAGAGTATGGAACTAACTTTTAGACTGGTTTCACTAACTCCTCTGTGTCTGATATTTTTAACTCCTAATGGTCTTAGCTGGTAAGACACATTCTTACAAATGAGGATTAATGACATGCAATAATGACATTTATGCATACCTGAATGTAGTGGAACTCTCTCCAGGTCAAAGAGTGACCAACAGATGGAATTGATGTAATTGCCAACAAGGCCAGCAAAGCAAGTCCCAGAATTCCTAGAGACACATAAATCTCCATTCTCCAAACATCATGTTCAATCCAGGCACTTTCCTTTTTTTGTTTGACCTGGTAAAAGAACAGAACACCATATTTAAAATGACAGACTGGCACACTTAGCCGTTTGTGTGAATTACAGATATTTTCACAATGATATTCAGGAACTCAGCCAAGAAACACAGTATTTCTGTTTGTTCGAATATCTTTGAATGTAACTGCTCTTTACTTCTGATTACAAAGTCTCCACTAGTATCTTCAGAGCAACAGTGGGCCTTAAGTGAGAAGAATTTAGACTTCATCAGTGTCTTGGCCCAGGAGAAACTGGTTCTGAGACCTGTTAGCCTGTCTTCACAGCAGAAGAAATCTTGATCTATGACAAAAATTTCCATCTCTGGCTAAATACCATATCTGGGAGACTGTAACAACAGGAAATATATTAACAGCATTATTTTAGGGAGCTAATTCAGCAGGCATTCTTAATGATGATATCCTGTCAGGATAGCTCTTTAGCTTTATTTTTTTAAAAACAACTTGGTACATTCAGCTGCACTGAATACAATGGTTGGTATGGATGAAAAGGTTGTGATTTTAATGGACTGATGTCAAAGTTTCTCCTATTTACAACTACTTACAACAGCCCTTTGATCACCATGGCCAGTGATCACCATGATGTAGTATGCCCCAAATATGACAATTTATGCATCTTGAAGACTGGAATCTCAAGGAAATTTCTGGCAATCCATTCAAGTCAGCAAGTCAGATTACCGGTAAGGCTGCTTTTAATAAAACTCTAGATTAGACTTTGAAGGTAATAAAAATGTACATTTGCAGTCTATACCTTATATTGGTATAATCCTTATACTGTAATGTTTATGGCACTCCAGGTGATACGCAAGTATTAGGAACTCTCTAGTCACAGAGGGTCTTAGATTTGTAAGCCGGTTATTGCCCATGACTCAGAAGCATAATTGAAATTCTATCTTTTAACAAGTTAGTGTGCATCAGCCCAATTGTGGAGCCATCCGTGTCCACAAATTTACTTTGTGGCAAATACAGATGATTGTGATTTAGCTCAGCGCTCCTTCATTGCTGGCTAATTCACTTTACAAAGATGTCTAAAAATGTTGTGTGCTCAGTTTTTGTAGAAAGATTGCACAGTGCAGAGAAGATTAAACCACATTAAACTAATAGCGTGCCAAAGACTTAAAATGTTCCTGTGAGGCAGGTATAATTACATAAATTTTACAGTGAGAGAAAAAATCCCAAATGCAGAAAGTTACTTATTTAATACACACTTGCATAGCTGTGATCACTCTTGACTCGCTATTACATGCTTTGACAACTAGGTCCTGCTCCGTTCCTTAACAGTGCTCTGTGGAGATCTGCTTCAAAATCAAATGAAGACTATGAAAATGGCTTTCCCCCCATTCAGATTTGTTTGAATGACCAAAACAAGGATTTTTTGAATACAGAAGGCTTGGTGATTGCAAGCCCATCATACCTGCTGGAATGCCCAGTTCAGCAGCTTGTATCTGTATGATCTTCTCATTGGATAGCATAGGCTATAGCAGGCGTGCATTGTAGCGAAGAAGAAACTGAGAAGTCCAAATTGCTTTCTTGATAACATCCATCTATCCAGCCACTGGGGAAACCTTTTATACTTGGTGCCAAAGTACAGCTGGAAACCAGCAGCTAATATTCCTGGTAAATATACTAGTGCTAAAAGGGTAATTGAAACCACTGGTAAAACTTTGTTTATGACAAGGATTGGAATTTTATAGAAAACATTTTCCTTTCTGGTTATAAAAGGATATATGACATCTCTCATAGAAGTGTAAATAAATGTTAATAATGAGATCACTGATGCTATCTTCATTGGCAAGTGCCACTTGGGGAACAGATCCTGCTTGCAGTGTTGTTCTGAAGAGTGTTCAAACTCACCAAAATGGTGTGCTTGATGTAAATTAAAAAGTGCAGCTGCTTCTGGTGGATTGGTGACTTGCATATCCACATCCTGGAAAGGACAGAAAGGAAATACCAAGTGAGTTCAAAAGAAGATTAAAAACTTCAGTAATGACAATATTTGCCATCATGGCTTTTACACTGTACTGCACTGAAACCAGATACAAAACATACACACTATTAAACACAAGGTAGCTTGAAAACGTAACACTTCAAACAGCATATTCAGTAGTTGAGCAACACACTTTTAGCATAGATTTCTCATTCTTCATACATTATCTGTTGTGATTTCAAAATAGATTTTAATTCCAGGAAGTTAACTACATTGCAAGGGAAGATGGAGTACATTATGTGAAGCATCATTACGGTTTCTTATGATATGAGCTACAGATTTCAAATATCAAATTTCAACTACAGACTTAATGATGTAGCCTAAATAATATGCACAGTAACAGAATCCAGAGTCAAGACAATAAAACATTTCATACAGTCACTGCTATTTTAATGACATTTAATTGGGGGAATAAGAATGTAAGTAGAAATGTTTGGGATCCAGTTCATTAGATCAGTTGCACATCTGTCATCTCCAGCATCAGGTCCTGTAGTCTTCTTCTCCTTCACAACTATAATAGTGTCCTCTCAACTTTTATGAAATCTTGTGAAACTGAGTCACTTCAGTTTAAAAAGATGAATTTTCTGCTGCCAAGTAGGCATGGCTTGATTCTAGTCTCACAAAAGATCTTGACAGAATTATCACAGACTTTAGAAGGAACTAAGCTAGTACAACATTTTAGTGTTACTTTGTAAACTGTTTTACATGGAGATAAAATATTTAAAGATTGTCTCATAGTTATAGTTGATGAAAGAGGTACATGATCAGTATACATACAAAATGAAAATGTGTGTATCAACAGCAGGACATTTCGCTTGATACAGCAGACAGCTCATCAGGGGTGGAGAACTGATAACATTAGGTATTTAAGTCCTTTAATATTCCCATGAAATATAAAGTAAAACTGAACTAATGCTGCAATGACTCTGCTTTAGAATGGCTAATGTGGCAGATGTCCAGACCTACAAGAAGTGAAATGGCACTTTCCGTTTTGAGGAAGGCAAATATTAGTAGTTTTAAAGTGTTAAATTAGTATTCTGCTAGGATACAGGAGATCTTTCTATCTCAGCAATATTATCTGGTTTTATTCTTAAGAATCAAATATTACATTGAAGCTGATTAAGGGGTCAATTCAAAGAAGGTATTACTTGTAAATAATGCAAGGGTAAGTAGGTGCAAGTCTTGTTTGCATCTTCAGTAATACATAGATGTTTTGTTTCAACAGAAAGATAGAAAATGTACACTGCTATCTTGCTGTAAAATCCTAATTAGAGACAAAGTAGCCTGTTTCCCACCACATGTCTGTCTTGCCTACAGTGCCTCACTGTAAAATTAAAGGGCGTGGTCTTCATTAGGGTTTTTTAGCTAAATAGCTACTATGTGTTTATCTGATGACAAAAGCATGTCTTTTTAACAGTGAATGTATAGCCTAAGTAACTTTTATTCTCTAGTCTGTGAAGAAAAGTAGAGTGTAGTCTACGCATTGCAGAATCAGAAGTTGGCATAAATGATACAGATTCACACCTGAACCAAGTTTTGCCTAGAGATACCTGTTTCTTGAAGAGATATTTTGCAAAGGCTAATTCAGTATTTCACAGCCTGTGAGACAGTTCACATTAGAATAGAAAGTTGTAGCCTGAACTACTTCTGTGCATCAGCAGTTGCAGAGGAAAATGCTGTTGGAGTGGATTTTTTTCTGGACTTTCTTGTGTGATGTGGAAAACCTACTGAATATGGTGTGGCAATTATGAAAACTCCTCCAAAGGTAAATTTTATATTCCTGTGTAAAAATTCCAAATTATGTCTACGGGGCTTTGCTTGTCTGGTAAAATGCAACTAGCAAGTAACCTCATGTAGTTTTTAGCTGGCCCAAACTCTGTTTAATTTTTATCATGGACTGTGATTAAATTGAATGAGATGCTCTTTATCTTTTTATCTCTTCATGTCAGTTTTGTGACAAGACTTTAGAAGTATTGATGATATGCCAGCATGATCAGAACACTGTTTTGGACAAAATCAAATGATAGATTACAATATTCTGTGTAACATATGAGCTTTTTTTTTACAGAAACATTACCGAGTTGCTAAGGTTTCCTGTATTTCTTCTTGGCATGATGCTCTGACCTGCATTTTGATCAATGCCATGATTATCATCTTCCCTCTTCTCCATTGTGGAAACTCCCTGCAAAACAAACACAGGATGTAAATCAGGTTTTGAAAAGCCTGACTGGAACTTTGAGGCCTATTTTCCCCTCAAAATGTTTTCTTCCCTCTCCTCCACCCATTTGCTGGAGAACGTACATTAATCTAGGGAAAGGAAAGTCTGTCCTCTGAGAAAAGAACAGAAAAGCTTAGCTTATTTTTTGAGTAAAGCAGATATGAATCAACAGAACAAAATCACTGATGAAAAATAATATTTAAGCTAAATGCCCATGTTGCCAGTGGAAAGAATTCAGGCTGAAAGTTTTTAATCTACAACAAGTAAGTTTGAAACAGTGTACAGAAATAACATGTAAAATGCTATGAAGATGGATTTTAGTAAGTTCTTGAGACTTGCTGATGGAAGAAATGTGCAAATGCATTGTTCCTAATATTTTTTAGGTATCGGGATTTAGGTTTTAGGACTGGTCTACCTGACGAGTCACTCTGTGGCTTTAGAAGTATATTGTCCCTTCAAGATTGTTAGGAAACTCCGGCTGGAGCTTCACTCATGCTGCTCCAAGGTATACTGGCAATACTCATCACCTGCAAGTACAGTAGAAAGCTACTAAGGACTTAAGAAATCAGAAGCCAGAAAGTAAAAAGGAGAACAGATAAAATGGAAGAGATGTTTCTGAAAATCCTAGGACAGCAGGAAAAATAGTATCTTGAAGGCTATAAAAGGACTGCAAGGACCCTGCAACAAGGACTTCCCACTCTCACACGCTGCGAGAGGAAAGCACTAACTAGCACCACACCACTGGAAGCTCAGGGTGCCACACCACAGTGTGACTTTCTGTGGCTACCTTTAAGGCAGTGACTAGGTAGCTCTTCCAGGTACCTTCCTGCTGAACAGCTGAATTACTAGAGATGAAACTGCTTTGCTAACTACCGATTGTTTTATATCCACAAACCTTTTGGGAAACTGTATGGACAAATCAGACTTTGGCAGTTGTCTTTTTTGTACTGTGTCTGGTTCCTTCAGTGGATGAGTCCTGCAGTCTTGTACTGTCTGCTGTGAGGGTTTGCCTTCTGCCAGGCCACCTGACTCCTGAGGCCGAAGTATTCTTTTCCCAAGTATTTCTCTTTGGATTTATCCCTCCTGCTAGCAAAGCTCTCCCTTTGGGCATAACCTTTCAGCCAAGTGCTACAGAGTAGGGTCAACAAGAGCTTCTGTCTGAAGGTCAGCCTGTTAACCCTTTCCTACACCACCTAATGGATGGTTAGTATATCCTGCACACAAGAAAGCATGGGCTGATGAAGGCACATTTCAGTTTCTCCACCCCACCCTATTCCTAGGGCTAGTTCCAGTGATTTTATCACACGTTTTTGGGTATCAGGTATCTTCATTAAACCTCAGCTCCTGCAGTCTCATGATTAGTTAGACTTATACTTCTATGTGTTTTAGTATACTGTATTTCTAGCTGTTAGATTGGCAAAGAATAGTTTACAAACAGAATTCAGTATACTGTACTTATTTGGAAAAAAATGATAGCAAATACAGTGAGCTCCAGATGTATTTTTGAAGGAACTCAGAATATGAAGGGCAGTCACACTGTTTTTGCGGACTACTCTCTGATTTTTAAAGTTTGATGTGGAAAAAAAAGGACATAAACTTATAGACCGACTTTTTACTCTTTTAGGTAACGAGACCAGCTTCTTGAAATTGTTAAAACAGCATTGTGGCTCAGGTCTTTGCTGCTTTATTTTTTTTTTTTTTTTTCTGTACTGATCTTTGTTAAGCTTTCAGCTGTTAGTATCACCAGTCAACATGAGTTTACACAGCGATCTCAGCCACTTTGTAACTCTCCTTTCTGCGTACCACACTGTCTTGGGGTTCCAAAAACTTATTTTAGATTGGGAAGCTCTGTGTGGAAGAGCTTGACTCACCCGATTCTTATGCTGCTGTCACTCTTCATTTAGAAAATTTAGAAATGAAGAGTTTAGTAATAGCTTCTAGCTAAAGGTTTGTGTTGACGAGCACGTAGTAAATGATATCATGATGTGAAAAAAAATATCCATGAACTAGAATGCCAGCTGCCAATCCTAAAATCTGATTTATTGGTTCTTTCGGGAAACAATTTTTAATACAATGTTAAATACAGCATTAATGGCTTAATGCAGCAGAAGACAAAGTGGGAAGAAAAAAGAAAGTGTCTGTGAATGAATGCATGTGCTCATCCTTGGAAATACAGGTTACAGCCATGCAACTGCATGCAAGGAAACATAGGTGCTAAACCATAACAGCACACTTGGCTTCTGACAAAAGAGTTAATGCAAAATTATTTCTTGGTACGCTCAATAACTAAGCACAGTAACAGTCTTGGAAAACCTTAAATACGAGGCAGTTATAATCCCACTATTCTTATGAATTGCCAGAAAGGAGTCATCTACAGCATGTGTCTTTTTGGAATACATCTGGAGAAAAAAATTTAGGAGTCCTGTGAAAGGCAGAAACTAATCAGTTACAGCCCCAAGTCGCAACCGTTATGAAAGAAAACAGTTGTAGTAATGTCCATCCTCAGTGCACACCCCTTCTGCTCTAGGAGGCAGCTGTGAATGAGGATGGAGGATGTCCAGCTGCAGAAAGCCAAGTTTCCAACGCTGTGAGTACGCTACCGCATTTTGTGCAGAGCAAACAGGCTGATGGCAACACAGCCAACAGGGACACAAGCTGTGCAGACATCACCCAGGGAAAACATCACCCAAGGCCACCGAGAGGTTTTCCCGAGTAAGGGGTTTCAGGGCTGGCTCCACGGAAAAAGAAAAATGGGGAAAATAAACAGGTTATGATAATAATGCTGAGGTGATGGAAGAGGCACGGGACAGTGACTTCATCTCCCTCCCTGGGCACCGCCGAAAAATGACAGCACGGAAGCGTTAGCGACAGTCGTCGCAGGACGGTGTTAAGCACTCGGGGCACGAGTCAGTAACTCTGCTCTTCGGAAATTCTGCTGAGCGTTGTGGAAAACCCAGTGAAACCCCGGGGGCTGGACCAGGAGAGCGGCGCTCGGCCTTCCTCCTCGGTCAGGCGCACCGCGCTGCCGGGCACGGCCGGGTGAGCTGCCAGCCCGACGCCCGGCCGCTTCGCGCCGCTGCCCGGGGGAGGCCGGACCCCGCGGGGAGCCCGGGCCCGCGCCCGCCGGGGGCACCGGTCCCGTCCCGTCGGCCCCGGGCCGGGCGGAGCTCCGCGCCGGAACCCGGCCGCAGCCCGGCCACGCGGACCCCTCCCCGGCGGCTCCGGCAGCGGCCGCCGCCTCCCCCGCCGCCCCGGGGCTCGCCCACCTCGGCCCGCCGTCAGCGCAGCCTCCTCTTCTCGCCGGGGCCGGAGCCCCCGCCGCGGGGGGCGGCGGCAGCGGCGGGGCCCGGCTCGGCTCCGTCAGCAGCGGGGCAGCGCCCGCCGGCGGCAGTGCCCGGTGCCCGTCCGCGGCGCGGCTCTGTCGGGGAGGGCGGACACGCGTTAGCGGCGGAGCGCCTGCCGGACTCTGAGGGGAGCGGCGAGGGGGGGCCCGGCCGCAGCCTCCACCTCCCCTCCCGGCCCCGCCTTCCGCGCCCATCCCGCTCCCCTCCGCCCCGGCGGGGTGCAAGCCGGAGTCCCGGCCCCCGTCCCGGGCCGCGGCGGGCGCCGGAGCGGCGCGGCCTCGGCGTCTCCCCTCCGGCGCCGCGGTGCCCGGGCTGGCCGCCCCGGCCGTGGGTCCGCTGGGGCCCGGGCTGAACAAAGGGCGCGTTCACCTGCGCCCTGCCCACCCCGCAGGCGGGAGGAGGAGGAGGAGGAGGAAGAGGCGCCGAGGTGCGCTGCCTCCCCCGGCGCCCCTCGCCTCCGCGGGCCGCCTGCCGTCCGCAGCCCCGCTCCCCCTGCCGGGGCGCACGGGAGGGGTGGCCGGAGGGGGGCCCGGCGCTGCCCCTGCCCCACCAGCTGCCCGCAAAACGCAGCCCCTCGGATCCCTACACGGGAAACCTTCTCCTCGCCTTTCAGTCCGTTCTCCTTTCCCTACCGCTTCTTCCAGTCCGGGCACTCTCCCAGTCTGACAAAGTGCTGTACTAAATCCTGCTTCTAATACAAGCGGCCCTCACTTCAAAAACTACTTTTTCCCTAATACCGTGGTCTTGTGCCCTTTTTTTCTGTGCTAGTGATTCTGAAAAGGCAGCTGGCTCCTGAAGGCTTAGTCACACAATAGCATGAGCTATCATCATCTTGTGAAACCTCTGTTTTTAGTGGTTATTTTGTCATTTAGTGGCTTACTGACATTGCAGAAAGCATGGCCAGTCTGTCCCAGAAATGTTTTCATTTCTTCACGCTGAGCTCATTGTGTCTTCCTCAGGATGTCTTCACAGAAATGATGCCAAATTCCATCTTTTTGTACCTTGGCAATAGATTTTTTTCTCCTTCTCAGTAGATGTTAAGTGGACATAGACTCCATCTGAATGCTACCTCTGGCAGGAAAGAGGAGATTGCCTTAGAAGGAATAAAAGAGAGAATAATTGTCCCTCCGGTGTTGAAACAAAAATTTACAATTTTTCTTTATAGTTGCCTGTATTAGCATGTTTGCGCTTTGCATGAAGGCTATTTTCCACATGCTTTCCACTAGTTACTTTTTTGCAAGGGATGCTAACTTTTGTATGCTGTCACTTCATGAAAGCACAGTTAGATTTTCTCTTCTACTCCTTTTTTACACCATTGGTTTGGTTGTTGTTTTGTTGTTTTGTTTTGTTTTTTTTTCTTTTTTTTCTTTTCAGATTCCAGTACCTGGCATCAGCAGGGTGATGCCGGCCAGTGGGAGGGGAGTGCTGGGGAGGAGGAGGCTGCCTGTGGCAAGGTGTACCAGGCCACTCCTACAGGCTGGCTAAATGAGAATTTATAGTCCAAAGGGCTAAAAGCATTGCATTATACCAAGTGAATTCCATGGTAAAGCTCTCCTCAGAAGTCCTGGCGTAAGTTAATGTTATAGAGACTACATTTATAGACCAAAAGGTAGCTCAAGATGCTGAGGGATTTCAGCATCTGGATATCCCATCTTAGATAGCCTTTTCACAAAAGGCACAAGAGCTAAGCTCCTGCATAAGCATTCTCAGAAGATGAGATGAAAAGCCAGCCAAAGCAGGACCTGACTATTAAATAAGTACCCAGTAAGCTGCCCTGCACAGATGCTCCGAGGTATCTCTGGACAAGCAATCCCCTTTCTAGTCTCTGCAGCCTGAGTACTATTAGGTGCCTGTCTGTGAATTAAAGTTGAAATTCCATTTTAAGTGGGTGCTAACAAAGTGGAAGAGGAATCAAATGCTAAGGAAAACCTTCCTTTCATGGCTACCCTAAGGCATGACTTCCAGGTCATTCAAAGTACCACTAGTATCAGTAGTTACTTGTAGAGGAATGAAGCTGGGTTAATTAGCATTGATAATATACAGCTGTGGGCTGGCTTCAGGGGCGGTGGGTTGGCTGATGTAGATAAGGTGCAGCTGGGGCTGGTTCTGTTAAGGGGTTGAGAGCCAATGAAGAGAGAGCAGCCGAGGATGAAGCAAGAGAAGAGAGAACACCTGCCCTGGATAAGGTGAGACGAGGAGAAGGCAGTAGAGGGACTGGCATGAAGTGTGTGCTGGTATGAGGAGGTAAAAGGCCTTGTTGAAGTTTGATATTTGGAAAGTGCTGTAACAGTTACCGGAAAGCAAACTGCATGGCAGTCCTGTAGACTGTTACATCTCCAGGATACTGCTGCATGCTGATGGCTTTGAACTGGTCTTTATGTGAAGTGCTCTGTAAGAAGTGTGAGACTTAGGGTACGAAGCGCCACAGGAATCAGGAGTTGATTCACAACGAGGTAATTTCTCTTGGCAGATGCAGAATGGGGATGATCTCACTGACAAAAACTTAAAAGCTGAGAAGACTTGGCTAGCTCCAAACATGTACAAGAGTGTCAGTATTCTTTAACCATTGCAGGAGCTGGGTGAGAAAGAGTAATGCTTCTATGGCTGCTGAAGTGTGACAGGGTATTTTCTAGAGATGAAAAACACTTTGGTGACTGTCTTAGCCCATCTGTGTTTCAGTCCTTCTTTATTCTGGACAGTCTGTGTGTGATGTTGACAAAGGATGCGAGGGAATGGTAGATTGCATTTTCTGGAGGAAAAAAATTATTGTATCATTGACAAGATTGCCTGACAGGGTTTTAATCTTGAGAACGTGTTCACCACAGTCTATACAGAGAGAAGTCTGTGGCTAGGGCAATTCATCTGCTTCTGCAACTGCTCTTTAGACTAGAAGCTCTGAGAACAACGTTTTGGTTGGAAAAGTGGTGCAGTCTTCCAGTAACACACAGGCTTACATATAATCGTACCAACACTTGTACTTGTTGAGTAAGCCAAATGTAACTTTTACTGTCAGCAAGATGACTCTAGCATGCTCTTGGGTGACTCACAAATGATGCTGCACAGGGGGAAGGGGTGTGGAAGGGTGGAAACCATTCCCTGTAATTTAAGCGAGTGCAAGTAGGCTTGGTTTAGCTGGGTTGAAACACTGAAACAGTGGCTGGGTTTTCAGGATGGCACTGGATGGGGTTTAGCAGAAGGTTACCAAGTGGTGAAGGGCTTACAGTACATGCTCCCTGAGCAGAAACATGGAAGAACTGGGCTTGTTTGGTGAAGAGCAGGTTAAGGGCTGATGTAGTAGCAACCTCAGACACTTGAAGGTACAAAGATGAGGAAGCCCAGCTCTTGTTGGTAGTGCCAGGGAGAGTAAGAATGGTCAGGGACCACAGATTGCATCTCAAAGGTATCACTGTGAAGATGGTGAAAAGCTGGAGGGATTGTAGAATTATGGACCTTTTCAAAATTTTGCTATGCAGAGTGATGGCTGACTTTACAGAATCACTGGATTGTTGAGGTTGGAAAGGAACTCTGGAGATCATCTAGTCCACATCCTCCACTCCTCTGACCCAAAGAAGTGTTAACAGAGCAGGTTGCTCAGGGCATTGTCCGTTGGGTTTTGAATATCTCCAAGGTCTGAGGCTCCACAACCTCTCTGAGCAACTTCTTCCAGTATTTGGCCACTGTCACAGTAATTTTTTTTCTTATGTTTAGATGGAATTTCCTGTATTTCAGTTGATGCCCATTGTTTCTTGTCCTTTCTTTGAGCTCCGCTGAGAAGAATCTGGCTCCATCTTCTTTACTCCCCTCCTCTCTCAGGTATTTTAGATGTATTGTTAAGAACATCTCTGAGCCTTATCTCTAGGCTGAAAGTCCCAGCTCTTTCAGCCTCTCCTTGTAGGAGAAACGCTTTGGTCCTTTAATCATCTTCATGGTGACCTGCACTGAAGTAACTTCTGTGTGTCCATGTCTTGCTTCTACTGGAGAGTCCAGAACTGAAAATGGCACTGCAGATGGGTCTCAAAGGGGCTGAAAAAAGGGGAAGAATCAGCTGGCAATGTTCTTCCTAATGCAGTCTAGGACTTGATCTGGTATTAGAAAGGGTCTTGCTTGGAGTGGGACAGTGGACACAAAATTTAACTGAATTAATGTTTTTGGCCATGAAGATGTGTGAGATGCCAACAAGAAGACTCCTGCTCAAAATTCCAAAACCCAGCGATCTGTGAAAAGGAATTTTAAAAAAATATGCATTGCAAAGAACCATGTGTGAACTTGGAAAATTATGAAATAATTAGGAAATTAATTTTGAAATGCAATCAACTCTAACCTGATTTTGAGAATTGCAGCATAAGAAACTGCAGTGTTAGCTTCTAAATAGGACGGAGCTGAGCTGGGAATGGAAGAGATAAGTGCCCTCTGTTCATATTGTGAGTGTTTTGTTGCAGATGCACCTGGCAGGGAACGCTTGTTCCTTGTGGGCTAAGAACAGGGCCATCAGACAACATATTTGGTTTACTGTCATTTAATATGCTCCTTTATCTGAGGGAATATGATAGAACGAGATCCAATAAGCAGACCACTACTGTATTCCCTGCTGAATGAATGTGAAGTAAAGGACCAACTGTTCTTAGTGAGTAACATTGTTAAAGTCAAACAAATTTCTTACTTGGCTTGGATTTATCACATAAATTCTCATTCAAAGAAGCGGCTCTCAAAGTACTTGAAATATTTGAATTCACCTGGAGGATTTATGTCATCAGTGCCAAGTTATGGGAAGCTGAGGAAAAGAAATACAGTGAAAAAACCCAGAGGCTTTATTGTTTGAGAAGGCTGTTCGGTCCAGTCCGACACATGTAAGAAACAAAATTTTATACTACTTCTCCTGAATTAGGAGAAATAAGAGCCACACGACACCCAAATAATTTTTTAACGGTGATACCTTTAGACACTGTTGAAAGTACAAGTAAAGACCACATGACAGCTTCAGTTAAAGTTCAATTAAATGAGTTGAAAAACAACTCAGAGGAGAATAGCAGTATTTTATTTTCTTATTCCTAGTAAAAGAAATTGCATTCTAGATTTAATATAAGCATATAATTAATTTATAGACAAGTACAGAAAGCATTTCCACTCCTAGTTGGTTGAACTAACATCTTTCACATTCCTTTCTGAAAATGCATGATATTTCTGGGAAGCAACACAGAAGAATTTGTTTCATATTTAAGAACAAAATTTGATTGTCAGGCATAGTGATATTCTTCGTGTATAACCACGTACTCTTAAAGTAATACTTGCCTTTCTTATTGTGTTTCTCCCTTCTACTTATATAACATCTAAAATTGTACTGTTATTCTTTGAAGCAGTTGTGGTAACTCTCTGATTGTGGTGTTTTGATGATTCCATGATTTTACTGCACACGTGTCACTGGAGTACAGAGCTGACTGCCTTAATGTACTTACAATAATGACACCAGTGACAATAAAAATAATGGTA
The DNA here is from genome assembly GCF_017639655.2 of Falco naumanni. Taxonomy (NCBI): domain Eukaryota; kingdom Metazoa; phylum Chordata; class Aves; order Falconiformes; family Falconidae; genus Falco; species Falco naumanni. The sequence continues at coordinate 38,242,043 of NC_054057.1, forward strand.
ATTTTCATACAGATTAACAAAAAAAGCTGCAGCATTTCAAGACTGTAAAATGTAAAGGATACAGGGGAGGGAGTGGACTCATGGGGCAGGGTTACTAAGCAAAGACAGAAAACTGGGCGTGCAGGTAGGCATTTGATCTCCCCCAGTTTGAGTTCTTTTAAATTTTTGACTCTGCTTTTTTTTTTTTCTACAGGAAACCATTTTGCTTACATTTGATTATGTAATAGCAAATAGAGGTAACAAATACCCATATACACCACAGCAGAAAATATACCACGGCTAATCATTAAAAAAGATATTTTTTTACAGTATTTCTACCAGAATCACTTGAAATCAAGGTGCTCTGGAATATACCTTGTGAAAAACATTTAGTGTGGCTTATTTCCCATAGCTATGGCTCTTTGATAGATTTTGTGGTTTAGGAATGGCGTTCTGATGTCATTATATTTTCCACTGAGGACTTATGAAGGCGCATGGTGAGACCACAAAATTGTCAAAGTGTTGCAGGATCCCTCCCACAACAGTGTCCTTTCCCAGGCCTTCTGCCTCAGGAATTTCTCAGAAAACCTTTCTTCTTCTAATACCATATTTTACAAACCTTACAATTTGTAAGGATTTTTTTTGACACTATTCCTTGTATTTATGCCATCAGTTTTTTGCCTGTTACCATAGTACCTACAAACCGTAATCCATCATGTTAGATGCTATGCAAACACAAACCACAAATACCGACGCTTTCTCTGCAGGTTACAGTGTAGGTTTCACATTCAAAACAATAGGAGAGACGCGATGCACACAGGGAAGAAGCAGAGCTAAGCACAGTTTTAAGGATGCAATTAGTTGATGATGGTTAGGATGTCAGGCTGTGGTGATAATTCTCCAGTGTGATGATAGCAGTTCCAACTGCTGGATGCCACTGTAATAATAACAGCTTCCTAATTTTAAAGGGGGATTTGAAGGAAGGCAAAGAATTGGCTTTTTCAGAACTTTTAAGTAATTTCTTGGTTACCAAGATGTCTCTGAGAAGTGAGCAGATGTGAGAAATTCTTAAAATGCTATGTTAGGATTACTGAGGTACTTAAAAAAACCCTAAGTTGATCAGACAGTTATTAGAAATTTGATGCAATCTAAATGTATGTGGAACAGAACCTGCTAATACATTTGGAATTGCTTAAATAATTCTATCATTATTAACAGTTTAAATAATACCATAATTCATTTAAGCAATAAATGTTTCAAAGGTGTCTGCCATCAGATTTTGGGCAATTTTTTTTACATGAAAATACCACATTAATAAATTTGTTACGGTTGACTGGTAAGGGAATTGTTCACATGCAAAGACTGACAACACAATTACACGTAGGTCTTCAATATGGAAATAATTGTGCTAATTAGAGCTTGTTAGGTTAGAAATTTTGCCAGATTTGGAATTTTAACAATTTAAGTTCTAATATTGATATTTTATACCAATTATAAGTTTTTAGAGCAAGAGTATGTTTAAATCTGGACAGGTTTATTACTCATAAAGGAAAATATCTTTTTGTCCAAAACCTACATACTGGAATTCTAGCTGAAGATTCAAAAATACTATCCATGGTCAACATTAAAATGTTGCTGTTTTCCAGAAGTACTAGTTATACTGTGTGATTACCTACACACTACAAATGACAGTAGATAGCTGAAGTTAATTGACAGAAATAATCCCAGAGCTGAGATCTTTGTTCAGAATTTTTGCTGCTGCCTGGGACACTGATTTGCTCTAAAAGCAGAGCAGGGACTCGGGGAAGAACTGGAGCAGGAAATGAGGCAGGACTGGAACAGAGGGGGGGAGCTCGGGCAGAGCAAGAACAGCAGGCTCTGGCATGCTGCAGGCTCCAGGGGAAAGCTGTAAGGTTCCACCGAACAGCCATCCAGACAGAAATGAGCAGATGGTTGTGCTACCATTCAGTGTCACTTCAGCAGGCTGGAGAAATGGGCCAACAGGAATCTCATGAAGATCAACAGTCCTACACCTGGAAAGAAATAAACCCTTACACCAGTATAGGCTGGTGGCCACCCAGCTGGAAAGAAGCTTGGCAAAAAAGGCTTTGGAAGTCCTGGTGAACACCAAATGAACATGAGCACCCTTGCAACAAAGAAGGCCAACAATCTCTGGGGCCGCAGTAAACAGGGCATTGCCAGTGGGTCGAGGGAGGTTACTCTTCTCTACTTGGCACTCCACATCTAGAGTGCTGTGTACAGTTCTGGACTCCCCAGTATAAGGGAAACATGGACATGCTTCAATGAAGGGAACACAAAGTGAAGGGACACAAAGGTGGTTAAAGGATTGGAGCATTTAACAGGAGATGGACTGCTTAGTTTAGAGAAGTGAAGGCATGGGCACATCTTACCTATATGTATAAATAATTGATGGGAGGTGGTAAAGAAAAGCCAGACTTTTCTCAGTGACAGGACAAGAGGCTGTGGGCACAAACTAAAATACAGGAAATTCCATTTAAACATAAGAAAAAATAAACCTGATTGGCTGTGATTGAGAAGGTATGTTGATTGTGAAGAGGCTGAAATCAAACTCCATAGTGATACGCGACCCTAATGATTATGGATGGTTTCAGGAACTGGACTCGGGCTTGAATATGGAGGTTAAAAGATGGGTACAAGAGTTTGATAGATCTTTAAATCCATATTATAGGAAGTGTACTTAGAAATCTCCTTTCAGGACATTTTTTGTTTGGTTATTGCCATTACTTGAAGTCTAGAGTAGAAGTCTGGTTTTCTGCTATATTAAAACAAGCATGCCAAAGAGAGTAGCAAAAGAGTTGTTGACCTAAGGTGATGTACCGTTCATGGTCCACTGAGAACTCTGTCTCTGCCAACAATTCTACTTGAGATCTCAGTGAAAATGGAGGCAGGGAGAGTGCAGTGAAAGCAAAGACAGATGTTGACATTGATTTAATTATTGTAGGCTATTAAATGAAAGCTTTGAAATATCTTCGCAAAGATGAGAGCCAAACCAGCAGGTCTTTAAACTACTTAGTAGAAACACTGCATGTATCTCATCTCCTACCTATTTTCAGAAACAGTTTCAGAAGATGAAGCAGTGTGGAGAAACTCATTCTGAGCATTCATAAAGAGCAGCAAAGCTAAGGAAACAAGTTTTTCTTAAAATGATTTATTATTATAGTTTCTGGATTGTCAATATGGATCGGTAACAATCCTGGCTTTGTCATGAAGTATGATGCGATTTGTTCTTTTTTCCCTTCCCTTCCTAATCTGCATTTTCTGACATTGCCCTGACTTCCTTAGTTAACAGTTCATGAAAAAAATAGAGACTTCAAAGAAAGTATCTATGCTCCTGAATGTTATTAGGTGATCTACAAGGGGTCGATCTACAAGTTTTTATTCATACTTTATTCTTACTTAAGAGATACCTTATGTTTACAAGCACTTTCTTATTGCCTGAAACAACTGTCTGGAGCTTTCCAAACTCCATGCTGAAAGACATCTGTCTGACTTCCCTACTTTGTGGTGCTTTGCATGCCGAAGAAACCTAAGTAGGCTGATACGCTTAAGGATGCCTTAACATCTTTGAAGAACTTGCCTAAATGACTACTATAGAGGTATTTAATTAATGTTCTTTAGTAAACTGGGTTAGTAAACAATAAACCTCTTATCTTTGTCTGTAAGAAGGTACCTCGCTTGATTGATTCATGACTAAATGGTTCCCAGTTCTACTGTCTGCCACCTCTTGTAAATTTAGAGCTTTCAGCAAAACAGAAATCCTGACAAGCCATCCTAACATACACTCCCAAAAACAACTTAGCAGGGAAAGTCAGGACAAAGTACTTTCAAAAGCTGTAGCTTAGTATTCTTTGGGTTTTATAGTCTAAATTTTTACTAAACTTTTTGGTCTCACAAGGACAATTTTATGTTGATAGAAACAGGAAATCCTGGTTTTCTTCACTTATCCTGACTATTTGTTTAAAAGTAACTCAAAAGATGTGTTTCTGTGTTATCTAAAAGTTACTGTATAAAAATAGTTGAAGGGTTTGATTACATTTCAATAAAGGTGCTGTCAAAGTAATAAAAATATATTCTAGAATTACATCCAATTTTGTTTGCTTCATACTGAGCTCTGCTCTACTGTTACTGCTTTGGTGCTGAACAAGAAACCCAGATGCTGCCTTTGTATGTTTTTGCACAGTTAATTTGCACGAAATGTACATAGCTATTCATAATACTAGAAAAAATGACAGGTCAGTCTTTTTTATAATGCCTTTGAAAGGAAGAGAGGTACAACACATTTAACAGATCAGTAGAGCGAAGTAAAATGGTGATGAAATAAATTCTTTTGGTAATACATTAATTTCAAATATAAGTTTACACAGATCATTCAGATGTTGCAAGAATTTTTATAAACGAGTCAAATACTGTAGCAGTACTAAATAGATGTACATACAATTATAATGAAGAAAATGGATATCAGTTGTATAAGAGAAAAAGAAATACTTTTTCCTCATACAAGTCTTTCTTCCTGCTCTAAAATGTAGTTATATTGTAGAGTCAGAAACATTAAATGAAACTCTGAAGCTGTTTGGTATACAGTAGTGCATGTGATTTAGAATAAATGGGGCTGCATCGGAGCAGAGAAAGAAGTTGTCTTTTATTTAAAATTAAATCAGCAATTTGAAAACTATTGGTGGGGTTACCTAATTCTGTGGTTGTGGACTTGATTTAGCATCACATCTGCTTGACACTAGTGTTATGTTATATTACTTTTGCTGAAAATATTCCTTACTTAGCATCAAAACAGGACATGGCTTAGCCCTATAGAGTATCCTCTGTGGAAATCCTTCAGTAAATTATGGGGCAATTTCATTCTTGTGTAAGATACTGGAATATTCCATACTGAAAGAGCTTGCTGCTGGGGTCCTGTAAATTTTGTATAAAAATACTCTTTTTAATTTACCCTTAAATAGCAGTGCTTTATAGTGTAATCCACAGGAGGAATGTTAATCCATATGCTATCAAGTCCTGTTTTCTGTTGGAAAGACTTTTGAGATGTGATGGTATGGGCAAATGGCCAAACTCTCCCATGAAACAACTTCTCCCCTCGATGTCATGCTGGCCACCTCTATTTTCATTCACAAATCCTGGACATTTTAGTGGCTGTTGCTGCTGCCACAACAGTGCTGAAATAGTTTATGTGTGCCTGTATCTATGTTTACATATGCAGCCATGCATATGCACTCCCTCTCCTCTCCCCTTACCCCCTCCTTCCCCCCCCCCCCCCCCCCCCCCGGTCTATTTAGCTGTCTGGATCGCATAAAGTTATATTTTGACTCAGTGAGAAAAACAAGTGCTTCCTGTATATTTTCTCTCCTCATCCCACGTGTTGCTTTTTCCACATGTGGCCCCCTGTTTCCCTGTGACAACCTTCCCTCTTCATAAGAACGCACTTTGAAATCTGTGAATTAATTACTCTATTTCTGGAAAACAGCTTCTACTCTTCCCCCCTGCCACATGCTCTCTGAGGAGTAAAACTTCAGTAGATGTTGTTTGTTTTTCTTAAGACTAAAAATAAACTGAAGAAGCCATTTCCATTGTCCTAATTAATCAGTTCTGTTATACCTGAGGAAAAACTGAAACTTTGGAGACATGGGTGACTTCACTTGGAAAAAAAACAAACCCTGCACAAAGTCAAACTCTAATAAGATAAAGGAAAGTTCTGGGTGAGGGAAAACAAACAAATACCTAGGTTTGTGCCTATCTACTCTGGGTTCTCTGACGTGTTGTTTTTTCTCCACCCCAATACCATCGCTGAATTAGCTACAAAGCCAGATCATGCCCACATCCTGATACAGCCCTAAGACCCTTCAGCTGAAGCTACCAAGCTTTCTGTCAAAGTGATTTTAAAAGTCCCTGCTTCTCAGAGGCTGGTTGTGATGGAACATGCTCCTTTTCTTGGGAGTGCCTGCTGCTGATGGAACAGAGAGGCTGTGTCACTATTTCACCAATACATTTCACACTGAAATAGCACATAGATTTTGTAGGGGTGAAAGCCTGATCAAAAGATCATTGAGGTCAAGGGCAGATATTTTTCCACTTACTTCAGCAGACTTTGTATCTGGTCTTTTGCAAGAAGTTCTTACACCAAGAGCTCCAAAGTGAAGGTCAGTGCCAGACTTGATGCTTGCTTTCCTGTGAAGGTGAGCACTAGGGAAGAACGTAGCTGTGATTTCCAGGGTGCACATGCACAGTGCTGACATGCCACAGAGGCACCTGAGATAGGAGGCTGAGGTTTTTTGGCTCCCTGTGTAGTTTGTGGTTTATGTTAAGATACGGTATCTCACATCTGTTGTGCACTAAGAACAGGTACATGTAAAGTTAAAATAAGTCAGTTGATGTTCCGTAACTTGTTAAGCTGCTGTCACATTGTAACAAGACCCTAAGTCTGAGCATTAGTACAGCTAGCAGTCCTAGCAACAAATGGGAGTTAAAATGTTGTATCAAATACGTCTTTTATAGCAGGATAAATCTGTTTTAATTACAGAAATGGGTTAAGTCATGTCCAACAAGAATAAAAACACAGTGAAAACATCTATTTCCTTATAAACTGAGTGATGTGAAACAGTATTAGACACTTATTTGCAATCCCTTCTCGAAGTAATAAACAATTAGAATTAAGCAATGAAATCTCTGCAATTAATTGCTTCATAATGGAGCTTAAATATGCCATGAAGGAGGCAGCAGGATGAAATAGACATTAAAGCAAATTAATATTTTCACTAAGTATATTTTATTTTTTATTCATTGATTGTTTCTACAGCAGCTGTTTACTTCATAAATCCACTGTAAACAGAAGTCCACCAAGTTATCATGGGGGCTGAAAAGTGCCAGTGTATGAGCCAGCATATTCCTCTCATCATAACTTTTGACAAATCCCAAAGTATTAAAGCGATTATTAATGCTGGAGAGAGATTTCAGGATATCTTCTTTTATGCTCACTTTGTTTATCCAGACAAGACAAGCAGTATAAGCCCTAACAACAGGGCTTCCCAACTACTTCAGAACATGGGTTTTCTCAACCAAATGTCTGTCCCCTAAGCTAGCACGCTGCCTTTGGTGGGCAGCGTCCTGAGGGAGCATTCTCAGAGAAGCCACTGCATGGTGTGAGGGGCAGGTGGACTGGAGGAAAGTATTCTGGAGTAGAACTCTGATGACCTCCTTCTTGGCCACTTTTGACAGCTTGTTGGGTGGCTTTGGAAAAGTTTCTTCACTCTCTGTGTCTCTGTTTCCCCCTCTTTACCATAAGGATGTTCATCCTCATGTCTATGAAAATATTTTGAGATCATTAAGAGAAATAATAGAGCAGGGCAAGGCAATTGCTATACTTTCTAGGCTTGCAGTGTGCTAAATTGTAAGCCTGAGACTTTATTTAGCACCAATTACAAATACCTCTGTTATTTGTATATACTCTTTCTATGGGTTGACACACTTCTCTACCACATATTTCATCATCTTACCCAGACTTGTAGAGAAGGAGCATCATTTCCCAGGATGTTTCGGGTTCTTACTGATTCCAGTTAATTAGAACACTTTGTGGCAGCCAGAAAGTAGTGATGCTGCTGCCTGTCTGTGTAATGTTGTTTAATGAATGAAGAGTTAAGCCCTTAATAAATGAGCAGGCACATTCTAGGTGCTGATCCCAGTTGGTCTTAGGATGTGATAGATACTTGTAAATGAGTCTTTTTTTGTAGAGGAACAAACTAAAAACTCAGAGAGAGTTCATCTCTCTCAGAATGCAAAATATCTTCCTTTGTTCCCTTGAAAGCAGATTTTGTGTTATGTCTCCTGAGGATAGCAGATGACTTGGGTGGTGGCTGTGGGAAAAGAATGTTAGGGATTAGTAGTGTCTGATGCTCTGCCACTATGCAGAGCATGTTAGAAGAGTCTGAAAATTATTTTAATAACAGTCAGGGCTGCTTTCTTAAGAACCATTCATTGGGTGGAAATTGCGGGGTGGATGGTGAAAGCCATGCCTCCTCTTGTCCTTTCCCTGTCTCCTGCTGAGACTACAGGAAGCAAGGGGAGAGAGCTGACTGCCAGCTCCATGCTTTTTGAGGCTTCTCAAAGCTGAAGACCATTACAGGTTACTTGAGGAATTAACAAATATAATTGAGCAATATGCTCAATTTCTTTGAAATAATTTGATCATGAATAAACACTTTACTGTATGTCTGTATACAGTGAAGTCTGCTCCAGTTACATTTTAAGTGCTTTTGCTATATAAACTTCAAATTAATATAGTGGTAATAATAATTTGTTAAAATGTTATGTGTGCCTTTCAGTGACACCAAGCAGCCTTCATTGTGAAATAAGATTCTACTGTGCATTAACATAGAACAAATGTGAATTCTAATAATGCTGAAAAGCATTAGAAGAAAAGTATTTAGTGGGAGGCATTTATCTATGGAGAGAAAACAGGTAAACTCTAGTTCTGAAGTCAGCATATCTAGAGACAGCTTTATAAATTGGTATTCAATCAAAGTACCTCAGGAGGGCTGTGAATAAACAGCAGTGAACATTTCTGTAACTGAATTTAGGATAAAATAGGTTTGGGTTTTTTTCTTGTCGCACTTTTTTCTTCTCCATTTTTTTTCTTCTTGTGAAGTGAAAGTGTTGATACTGAAAAGTTGTACTTGTATCATCTTGCACCTTCTTTTGCTCTGGATATCCTTACAGGTTTTTGGTTTTGGGTTTTGTTTGTTTGTTTTGTTACATTGCTCTTTTGTATTGCTTTAAAAAGAAAAAGAAATAAAAAAAGCAATTAGGAAAAAAAATTGACCATAAGGTGGCAGTGAAGGCATGTAAAATACACCATCCTACATTTGAGTAGTAAACAGTTTAAAAGAAAAATGTAATTCACTTAAGCTTTAAGAGCATTGTTGTTAAAAAAGTTAGGCTGCATGTTAATGTAAAAAATCCAGAAGGGGTTTGACTTGCTGCAGTAATTTATTGCTTGATAAAAGCCTGCTATTGACTCTTGTGCGAGCTGTGTGTAAGACAGGAAAAGAATGGCTTTGCCTTGATCTTGTCTCCTGCTGCTCAGAGAACAGATCACAGAGGGTTGGTATGGCTCTTCCTGTTGAGACGGGAACACCCAAGGCACTACTCATCCATCATTCTCAGTCCACACTCGAGATGTCTGAACAGCCTTTCTCTTGCTTTTCCAATTCTAGCTCTTTTTGAGGTCACTGGTGAAGCAAAGGGGTAAGCCACGTTTGAGCTCTTCAGACCATGGTGAAATGTTTCTCGACTGCGCTCTGTGGGCTGTAGTCTGTAAGGATGTTTGGTTCACTGTTGTGTGTGAGGGAACGTGGTCTGTGGTCTTTCCTCAGCTGTGCCTGCCAAATGTTTATCCAGTTAAATAACACATAGGACACTGCACTGTTCTGTTTTTTCCCCAGAAACTTATTTTGTCTTAAAAAATTACTTTCCTTTTTATCCTTATTAGTTACAAATGTAGCTAAATACTCTAGTATTGCTATATAGAAAATACAACTAAAAAGACAGCTTTTTCCTCAACTAGTTATGCCCTAGGGTTTAGTTTCCTCTTCCATCCTGAAATTGTTCCCCAGTTGCACAAAAGCATAAAATTTGAAGTACGCACACAACATATATTCTAAAATGTCATTGCTGAAGCACTCAGATTCAGTTTCTGGGTTTAGCCCATTGGTAAACTGCTTTTCACAACTTGTATGGATCACATAAGACATTAGTAACTTGTCTGGGAAAAAAAATAGTAAAATACCAGTTACAGTGTCCTTGGAATATGAACAAGGAAGTAAGCAAATAAAATAGTGAGGAGTAAGAGTAAAAAACAAACATTCAAGATAAATCTTGATTTATATTTGGTTGAAAATGACAAGGTATTGTGAGAACCCTGTACAACACAATCATTATGTTTTTTTTTTGTGGTTTTTTTTTAAGCTGTAAACTGTCTTCCATGTGAAAAGAGGTTCAATAACACTGTTGGCTAGTACCCTATTGAATGTGTGATCCAGTCAGTTTAAAAAAACCTGACAGACTGTCCTCTGGGAAGTTGTTCCACTGTGTGATTGTGGTGGTTTGACCTGCCTGAATGGCAGATGCCCACTAAAGCCACTCTGTCACTCCCCTCCTTGGGTGGACAGAGGAGAGAAAATATAACGAAAGGCTCATGGGTCGAGATAAGGACAGGGAGACCACCCAGCAATTACTGTCACAGGCAAAACAGACACAACTTGGGGAAATTAGTTTAATTTATTACCATTCAAATCGGAAAAAACCCCACCTTGCCTCAACCCTCCCTTCTTTGTGGGCTTAACTTAATTCCTGATTTCTCTACCTCCTCCCCCTGAGTGGCGTGGAGGAATGGGGGTTACGGTCAGTACATGTCATGTTTCTGCTGCTCCTTCCTCCTCACGCTCTTTCCTGCTCCCCCACAGGAGACAGTTCTCCATGAACTTCTCCATGAGTCCTTCCCAAGGACTGCAATTCTTGACACACTACTCCAGCATGGTCCCTTTCCTGAGGTGCAGTCCTTCAAGGTCTCCCATGGGTTCACAAGTCCTGCAAAAAAACCAGTTTCAGCATGGTCTTCCCTCAGGTCACAGCCTCTTTCAGGCACCCACCTGCTCTGGCATGGGACCGTCCAAATGCTGCAGGTGGGTGTCTGCTCCGGCATGGACCTCCCTGGGCTGAGGGGCACAGCCTACCTCACCATGGGCTTCGCCAGGGGCTGCAGGGGAATCTCTGCTCCGGCACCTGGAGCTCCTTCTGCCTCCTTCTGCACTGACCTGGGTGTCTGCAGAGTGGTTGCTCTCACACAGTCTTACTTCTCTCTCCTTCTCGTGCTCATTCTTGCCGCCCCTCCCCCCCCCCCCCCCCCCCCCCCCCCTTTCTTAATATGCTATCACAGAGGCACTATCACTGATTATCTCAGCCTTGGTCAGTGGCAGGCCCACCTCAGAGCCAGCTGGAATTGGCTTCATTGGACATGGGGGAAACTTTTGGCACCTTCTCAAAGAAGCCACCCCTGTAGCCTCCCCGCTACCAAAGCCTTGCCATGCAAACCCACTACAGTGATAGATTTGTTTGCAAGGAAACCTTCATGTCACACATGAAACACATGGTGTTCATCAGGTCCCAATTCAAAAAGAAAAATGAAAAATCCTCAAATATATTTAATATATTTATATTAACCACTATTTTGTAAGCCAGTAATAAGCTGTAAGTTAAACCTACAAATGCTGCTGTGTTGTAAGATGCTGTATTCTTAGAAGCCTTTACTGACCAATGGATAATTTGTGTAGGTTAATCCCATTAAAATTAGAAACAAATTAGCTTGACATTGAGGATGGGAAAATCAATCCTTACTCTACTGAGAGCAATCCTTTAATTTCCCGCTGGGACTTGGAGAACTCTTTTTATGTTTTCCCAGCTTCCAGTACATTTATTTAAGATTTTTTTTTTTCTTGTTATGATTCAAATCAAGTAGGAGAAGCCACTCACAGCAGATACTTCTATATGTATTTACTTGAATCACATCTCTTTCTGAATGTAAATAATTTCTGGTTTTATTAAATAGAGATGCTGTAGAGCTTCTTTGGTTTGGGTTTCTTGTTCTTCCAAGGACTCACAGCTATAGATTTCTTAGATTACCTCAGTTTGTAATGTCTGTACAGTTTTGATAGCAATTGCAACTACTTAGTTAACTTGTTCTAATTGAATTCTTTGCAAACTATTGATGAACCCTGAGCAGATGAAATGAAATAAAGGAGATGAAGAAATCAGAAACACGTAGCTAAATACTTGCAGAGACTAGCACATGGAAATTGCTTTTTCTGTTTAAGTGCATGTTAAGGCACCTTTTGAGCTATATACTTTTAGGTCTTTTCTTTTGTGTTAATCAGTCAGAGTAAAGGTGTCAGATAAAAACTTTACTTAGTTACCTGGGAGTATTGGGGTGGCTATGGGAGAAACTCCCAGCTAGTTTGTAGTCAATAGAGCTGCTTCCCCATTGGAATGGGCACTGGAAATATCTGGAGGTGGGCTTACCCATGAGATGGCTGTAACCTCTTTCATTAGCTCTGCTTAGATCAATGCAATGCTCCCTTTGTGCGGTGTGGCAGGGCAAAAATTGCAGCACTGTTGATTTGGATCCCTGAAACGTGACTTTTTATTGTGGATGTCCTCCAGCTGCAGGGTTCTCCAGTCAGGTGTGTCTCTTGAGGAAATCTATGCCTCTCTCAATGGTGTTAATTTCATTCTTTCCCATATACTGCTATTATCACTGCTGAATGTATAAAGCTCTTGAAGTCGAGGAAGGGTGTGCTGGGATCATATCAAGTTGAGGCTGAAAGGAGACAAAGCAGTTGGTTCTCCCCATCATGAGGAAACTCAGTGCTGAGGTGAGCTCAAATTCATCTGTGGAATTGATAAAATGCTACTATGTTCCTGAGAGCATCCTTGCAGCAAATGGGACTTATGTCAAGAGCAGAGTAAGTCCCTTTTTGTTTGTTTGATGATTGGGTACAAGTCTTCTTGTGTTACCTAGATTAGACTAGATCAAGACAGTGGGACCTGCTTTGGCTTCTGGTTCCTTTTCTGCCTTGCAAAAATGTAATCTACTTAAAGCATATGTAAAAGGCTTTGATACACTTTGGAAAATATAGCTGGGTGCTGGGAACTAACAAAAAAAGAAAGACAAAATACTGTGTTTTGGATAATACACAAAATATCATATTCAGAAAATTATCCTAAATTCAAGAAGTATTTTTAAAAAGTCTTTCCTTTTGTGTGTTACAATTAGTAGCGCAGGGACCCGCTGCCTGCTGGAAGGTAGGCTGCAGATGATAAGCAGTATTTCTAAAAAATATCCTTTAGAGTTCTAACAGTAAAATAACTATTGGTAAACATTAAAACAACCAGTTTCTTTCCCAGCTGCCAAAGAATAGTGGGATATAGTATCTGGGGATTTTTTTTCCAGAAATATTAAGCAGGCCTCCAATTGAAAAAGATGAAGAAGCATTTGGTTGCATTGCTATTGTTCCACATAAACTTGAAGTAACTCCTTCATTTAAAGTTTTTGGATGAGGTCACTGGTGATCTGAAATTCTTCTCTTGGTGTATATAGTGGATAAAGAAGTCCAGTCAACTGGAAAGAAATTTCTGTGGATGAAAACAGATATATTTTTCACATTTGAATGGAGAGGGAAGGACTTTCTTGTAGTGGAAAAAAATATAAATTAAACCAGGAAAATTAATATAGACTGTTTCAGGAACAGGAACGCAGTCTGTGATTTTTTAGAGCTACTTCTTATATATATATGTATCTTATCCATAAGTTGAAATGTCAAAAAGACACTGGTGCTCAAATATTAGTGAATTTCTTTGGGAACTGGGTACCCAACTAAATATTGCCCTTAACCTTACTCATGAGGCACACCCCTTTTCGTTCCAAACATATCAAAATTTCTGATTTAAAGCATGATTCTTTAAGTCCTATGTGGGTGTCCTGGTTTTCAAAATATTATGGAACGTAGAAGGTCCCATGAGCGTTAGACTAATACTGCACTTTATACTGAGAGTTTGGTTATCATTTCAGATACAGCTTTCCTTAGACCACGTGAAACTTGTGCTGAGGGCAAGATTTTCCCTAGTCCACATACACAGTATCAGCATCGGTCATGCCAAGAGTCAGCACTGGCTGCTTTTACGCTTAGCTGAGAATGTCCATTTGGCCAGCATGCCTGGATTTCCCCTACGTGAAAGCTGCAGTGCTGAGGATTGGCTAGATGCATGCCTGGATCTAGCCGTGATAAGGAACTTGACTATGCTGTAAATTGTGCCTAGGACTGGGAACTTGAAAGGACAGAGAATCGGCAAACTAAATGTAGCTTTTGTGAAACAGCTGGAGACCAGTCAGGGGGTGGTAATGCTATCTGTGTCTGTTAAAGCTTCAAACTGGGACACAGAGAAACTCCGGGTAGTGGTTGATCTGAATAAATCTTTGGATAATATATTTTGTCTCTGTCTGTAAGTCCTGTTATGCAAAGGACTGATGACTGACTTAGCTTGTCCTGTTGTGTACAAAACACATCTCTTTTCAGGTCATCCTCCTTAGTTCATGCTGTTTATTTCCCTCTCAATGTACATAGTGAATGTTTTCTACTTTCCCCTGCAGACAGAAAAATATCTTCAATTAGATATTTATCTAAAGCTGTTATCAGCTTTAGCTGTGTTTGTTAGATAATAAAACATACCCATGTAGTAAACCCAAGCAGGCCTGCCCTACAGCCCTATCTAATAACAGCAAGAGATGCACATTAAACTCACAGTATGTTCACATTAGTTTCACAGTAACTTTTATACATTATCACAGGACAAAAATAAAATTAGCAGCCAGTAATGTTGTAACCAAGAAAACAGCATATAGGGGGGATAAAGAAAGAACAATTTAGAGCTGCCAATTACAAACATTTAATGAAAAGAAGGTACTTTTATGCAGAGCTTATCTTAGCTGGATCCCTCCTTGCCAACAGGAGCATCTACATTTTTCTCAAAATGTTGCAATTTTATTAACATTTAATGCTGCTTTAAACAATTGCTAAGTACTTTTGTCCAATTTCTTGTGTTCTTTCTTGTACCCTTGATATAAGGCTTCATGTAGAGAGCTTAAAGCAGGCTTCACCTTTCTCCCTATTGAAAACTTTTTGGTTCTTACACAATGGGAGGTAATGGTAAAGAACAAAATAAAAAGAACATACAACTTCTAAGTGGGAAGTGATGTGTTCTTTTCAAATGCATTTTGCTCAAAATATGAACAAAGCTCTTGTTTGTTGTTAGATTAATATAAATCAAGCTCTTAGTTTTCAGATGGTTCCATTGATTTGTATATCTGAAATCTGCAAGGCTGTTGACTTCTGCTGTTTTGAGACAAACACACTGAATACTACTAATTGTTCATTTCATTAAAGAGCCTCTTATGCAATTAGGCCACATTTTGATGAGGAAATTAACCTTAAAGGATTCCACTAGGGAAAGGTGTACCTAAAAGATTCTACCTAAAAGGAAACTGGAAAACTACATGAGTATTGCAGTGCTTTATCAAGCAGCAGTTCTGAAGAGCTTTTATTTCTGCAATGAAGCCCAATTCCTGAAGAACAGTTTTTTGCAGAACACAGTAATTAACTTTCAGAAGTTTAGTTACGTTATCTTGGAGTTGGGAAGATTGATGTGCTGGTGATAAGACAGCATTTGGAGACCATACAGTATGCATGAATGACAGCAAGAAGTAGACACAGAACATCTGAGTAGCGATATTTGATGTATCCTGATGCACTCACATACTACCTAATCGCAGAAATATTTTTTTTTCTAGTAAAGTACAAGTGGTTTTGCCAGGAGAGTGTACAAAGAGCACCCTTTGACACCCTGAGGCCACAGTGACTCTTTGCTTCTTTTATTTCCCTCTTTATTTTTATGCTGCCCAAGCAGGCAAACCAACTGAGACAACATAGAGCTGCCACTGGATACTGCACTTTGTACAAACTAGAAAACATTCTCCTACACCTCTTCTACCCAATGCCAAGTCTCCTTTTCACCCAGATGCAGTGTTACCCTGCTGTCAGGTGGGTGTGAGATACTTCTGTGTCAGGTGAGGGTGTGAAACTGGGCTAATTATTTAGTTTGTAAGCTCGTCAGTCAATCCTCCATAGCTACCTTCTCTCTGAAGATCTTCTTTTCAATTACTGTTATTACTTAATCCGGCTTTGTTTGACTATGTTAACTGATGAGTTCACACTAATACAATAATACTCATATTTAGGCTGAACTGCTTGAATCCTCCCCTGTAGTCGCGGGCAGATGGACCAGCGAGGCACAAACACATCAGTGTCCAATACTCATAAGGTGATCCCCTAACAAGGTTGGAGATACTGACCTTTCCAGGAACAGACGTCTCTCTCACATGTAATGTACTTGATCTTCTTCTGAGTAAATATATTGATGATGTGAAAGGGTTGGAATGCATCCCTTCAGGACATGTTTTTCAAAGCCTTTGTAGATTTGAGTCAGAAATAGTTACATATGTATAAGAAACTTGGGTGCTACATAAATACAAGCATATCTCTACACATAAAAGCATGAGGCATTTAAGTTTCATGTGTCCTTCGAATTTCTCAAATGTGGCAATCAGTAAGTATTAATGAAAGCTTTTTACTCCACCTAAACTAGATAAAAAGAAGGCAAAGAAGAGGCATGGCATTATTTTGTCTCATTGATAGTGTTTTCAACCAATTATGCAAATTTCCTGTGACAAAATGAGAATAAAGACACTGTAGATACTTCAGTATCTTAGTTCAGTATCTTCTTCTTTAACTGGTCTGCCAAGGACCCTTTATTACAGATTATTACAATACTTATTTCAATGAAGAATTAATATGGTATTATCTTAATATTTGACATGCTTGTTGTATCTAAGCCTGTTTTAGATGTAATTTCATATGCTATGCCTCATAAGAAGTGTTGCGAAGGCTTGCTAAAGGTATTGTTATGTGAACTTGGTATGCTCTCTTCAGTCTGGTAGATGCTTTTCTTGCAGACAGATTATTTCTGCATAATTTTGCTTGGGAAGCTACACAAAATGTTGAGTCTTACAGTAAGAATTCAGCAGGTTGTTGATATGTGCCTAGAATGTAATAGATTGGTTACAGTAAGTAAAAGAAATACCACTACTGAATAGGTGCCATCCTTATTAGAGTGCAGGAAGCAATGTGCCAAATTCTTATGCAAATGCCATCATTGCATCTGCCCTGTGTCTTTCCTGCCTTAATTTCCCCCATTCCTTTCCCCATAATAAGTCTCTTCTATCCCTTCTTCGGGTGCATGGAAATGTAGGAATATCTTTACCTGAACAAGGGCACTCTCTTGCCCATTGGTCCTGTCAGAAACTTTTATCTGCTTGAGTCCTTGAGCTGTGCTAACTCAAGCTTGTGCTAACAGATATAAATTACATATTGTTGTGCTACTCGAGCTGAGTGCTAAGGGGATTCATTTCAAGGCAATAGAAATGATTCTGTCTCACTCTGTGGCTTGCAAAATGGGAGGGCAGTTTTAATTTGCTTTAGGTGGGTTGGTAGGAAGGGATATTCATTCAGTTTCTTATCTGTGCTCTGCATTTCTTTCCTCCCTGAAGTACTGTGATCCACAGCATCAGCTGCACAGAACTCTTTGTAGAGAAACATTGACCAAGATCTTCCATATGTGAGTGTTGATCTCAACCTCATAAAGACAATAAGTGACAAAAATGTTTGTGAAGATCAGGGATAGACCATATCTGTGTGCTGGATCACTTGCCTTTGTGGGGTTTTGAAACTGGTCACTCTTTTCCCTCTGGAAACCCATAGAAAAATAAGATGACTCTTATCTAGTGCAGTCTTTAGTACAGCCATAGCAAACATGGCCTGAAATGGGAGCCTTTTCAACACCTGCATGCAAAAGCAGCACAGAAAGATCAGGAGATGCCTGATACCTTGCTTAGTTGAACTGAGACCAAGCATGATAGGATGCCTCATTCCACGAGTGCTGGCTGGTAAATCTGGTGGTGGTGGTGGTGGTGTAACTCAATGTCAAAGAAACCTAGGCATTCACTAAGGCAGTTTCAAGCCCAAGAGCCAATGATGCTGTTATTTTATTAGTGAAACTGATAACCTTCAGCAGCTTCCTTATGTGTCTGCACTTAGCAGTTGTCTTTCTTTACAGTATCACAGAATGGTTGGGGTTGGAAGGGGCCTCTGGAGATTATCTAGTCCAAACCCCCTGCTAAATCAGGTTCACCTAGAGCAGGTTGCACAGGATCAGGTCCAGGTGGGTTTTGAATGTCTCCAGAGAAAGAGACTTCACAACCTTTCTGGGCAGCCTGTCCCAGTGCTCTGTCACCCTCAAAGTAACGATTTCCCCATACTCATTTGTTTCTGTTGCCCCTTGTCCTGTCACTGGGCACCACTGAAAAGAGCCAGTCCCCAGCCTCTTGACACCCACCCTTAAGATATTTGCATGCATAGGTAAGATCCCCTCTCAGTCCTCTTCTCCAGGCTAAGCAGGCCCAGCTCTCTCAGCCTTTCCTCCTAAGGGAGATGCCTCAGTCCCCTAATCCTCTCTGTAGCCCTCCAGTAGCTCCCTGTCTCTTTTGAACTGGGCAGCCCAGCACTGGCCCCAGCACTCCAGGTGCTGCCTCACCAGGGCAGAGCACAGGGGCAGGATCACCTCCCTCGACCTGGTGGCCACACTCCTCCTCATGCACCCCAGGATCCCACTGGCCTTCTTGGCCCCAAGGGCACCCTGCTGGCTCATGGGCACCTTCCTGTCCACCACGGCTCCCAGGTCCTTCTCCACAGAGCTGCCTTCCAACAGGCCAACCCCTTGCCTGTACTGGTGCATGTAGTTGCTTCTCGCCAGGTGTAGGACCTTACACTTGCCTTTGTTGAACTTCATTAAGTTCATCTCTGTCCAATTCTCCAGGCTGTCCACGTCTCGCTGAATGTCAGTGCAGCCTTCTGGTGCATCAGCCTCTCCTTCCTGTTTTGTATCATCAGCAAACTCACTGAGGGTGCACCCTATCCCCTCATCCAGGTCATTGATGAATAAGTTGGACAAGACTGGACCAGTACCGACCCCTGGGGAACACCACCAGCTACAGGCCTCCAGCCAGGCTCTGGGCCGCTGATCACAACCCTTTGGGGTCTGCCATTCAGCCAGTTCTCAATCCACCTCATTGTCCACATGTCTAACCCACACTTCCTGAGCTTACCTATGAGGAAGTTACAGGAGACAGTGTTAAAAGCCTTGCTGAAGTCAAAAGTAGATGACACCCACCGGTCTCCCCTCACCTATCTAGCCAGTCATTCTGTCACAGAGGGCTATTAGATTGGTGCAAGCATGATTTCTCATTGCTGAATCCATGTTGACCACTCTTGATAACCTTCTTTTCCTTCACATGCTTAGAAATGACTTCCAGGATGAGCTGCTCCATCAGCTTTCTAGGGATGGAGGTGAGGCTGACTGGCCTGTAGTTTCCTGGCTCCTCCTTCTTGCCCTGTTTGGAAGCTAAAGTGACACTGGCTTTCCTTCAGTCCTCGGGCACCTCTCATGTTCTCCATGACCTTTCAAAATGTGTGTCCAGAGAAGGGTAATGTAGCTAGGGAAGGTTCTAGAACAGTCTTATGAGGAGCAGCTGAGGGAACTGGGGTTTAGTCTGGAGAAGAAAAGACTCAGGGAAGACTTTATTGATCTCTACAACTACCTGAAAGGAGGTGGTAGGCAGGTAGGGGTAGGTGTCTTCTCACAGATAACAAGTGACAGGACAAGAGGAAATGGTCTCAAGTTGTGCCAGGGGAGGTTTAGATTGGGTATGAGGATATTTTTTTTTTTCACTGAAAGGGTGTTGAAGCATTGGAACAGGCTGCCCAGGGTGGTAGTGGAATCACCAGTCTCTGGAGGGATTTAAAAAAACCATAGATGTGGTGCATAGCAACATGGCTTAGTGGTGGCCTTGGCAGTCCTGGGTTAATGGTTGGAACTGATGATCTCAAATGTCTTTTCCAACCTAAATAATTCTATGATTCTAAGATGATGGAGAGTAACTTAGTAATAACATCTGCCAGCTCCCTCAGCAATCAGGGGCACATCCCATTGAGGTCTATAGATTTGTGGTGTCAAATTTGCCTAAACGAACTTTAACCTGATCCTCCTTGACCAAGGTAAAGTCGTCCCTTCTCCAGACGTTCTCTCTTGCCTCCAGGGTCTGCAATTCCTGAGGGCGAGCCTTTAGCAGTAAAGACTGAAGCAAAGAAGGCACTCAGTAACTCTGCCTTCTCTGTGTCCTTCATCACCAGGGCACCCACCTCATTCAGAAGCAGGCCCATGTTTTCCCTAGCCTTCCTTCTGCTACTGATGAACTTTAAGAAGCTCTTCTTGTTGTCCTTGACAACCTTTGCCAAATTCAATTCCAAAGGGACCTTAGCCTTCCTTGTCACATGCTCGCTTACTCTGACAATGTTCCTATATTCCTCTCAAGTGGCCTGTCCCTTCTTCCACATTTTGTAAACCTCCTTCTTCTGTTTGAGTTTTGCCAGAAGCTCCTTGCTCGCCCATGCAGGTCTTCCTTCCCATTTGCTTTATTCTTACTCACAGAGATGCACCAATCTTGAGCTTGGAGGAAGTGATGCTTGAATATTAGCCAGCTGTCTTGGACCTCCCTACTTTCTAGAGCCCTAACCCATGGGACTCCTCCAAGTAGGTCCTTGAAGAGGCCAAAGTTAGTTCTCCTGAAGGCCAGGGTTGCAATCCTACTTATTGCCCTGCTTCCTTGATGCATGATCCTGAACTCCACCATCTCACGGTCACTGTGGCCAAGGCTGCCCCCAGCCTTCACATCCCCAACAAGTCCTTCTTTGTTTGTGAGTACAAGGTCCAGCAGCACATCTTGCCTTATTGGCTTCTCCACCATGTGTGCGAAAAGCTATCCAGTGCTCTGCAGGAACCTCCTTGACTGTGTGTTGTCCTTCTAGAAGATACCAGGGTGACTGGAGTCACGCATGAGAGCCAGGACCTGTGATCATGAGACTACTTCCAGTTGGCTATAGAAGGCCTCATTGACTTCTTCCTGACCAGGTGGCCTGTAGTAAATACCCACAACAGTGTCACCCATGTTGGCCTGCTCTTAATTCTCACCCACTAGGATCAATTGAACTTCCAGAATGGAAATTCTGGTTGTTAGCTTGACTAATCCTGATTCAAGACTGCAAACATTTTTGCTTATTGCATTTTACTTTTCCAGTAGACTAGGCACTGACCTGCAAAAGTTGGAATTCCAGGGAAACATATTGGAGACCACAAAGACCTTGATCTTAGAGCTACATCCTCTCAAAGCCTTCACATAAACTAGGATATATGTAGATTGTGATTATTTAATATAGGAACACGTACTTTCCAGTTTTCACAGTTGATTCTTTAGAGGTATATTTTTATTTACTGATGCACTAGCTCAACATCATGAATAAAACAAAAGTGTAATCAGGTTGAATACAGACATATGATGTGTATAATAGATGGTGTCAATGCAAAAGAGTTCACAGTGTGTTTTCCGAGTCTGTGCTGAAGGGTAGTTTCTGTTAAACAAGGTAAGTATATCTCCAAACACGTGTTTATTAGTAGGCCAGCATTCACATTTCTAGCAGGCTACTGATGGTTTATTGTGCAAAGAAGCCAGAAAAGAGAGTAGAAAACAAGACCAAGAGCTTGCTTGCCTGGAATGTACTTGGAATGCAAGCAGAGAAAGTTTTGTTCCTAACAAGAGAGTGACTCTGTCTGCATTATTTCTTTGCTGTTTGTGTTTTGGGACTATGTGTCATGACTGAGAAGGTGGTTTTGTAGCAGAGGATGTGACACACTCGTCCTGCTTTCAGTTTCTGCTGGTGCATGGATGATCATGAAAGATAAAGGGGAATCAGAATTAGCCTACACCAAATGCTTAATAGACAAGCTCCTAGCAATAAACCCAGCAACCAGAACACAGCCCACCTAGGAGGGACTGTGGAGGAAGGGTTGCTCCCATCTTTGAATAAATGTGCTAGAAAGAATGATGATGATACCTCGGAGGCAAGGACTGAAGGCAACTTACTAAAGGGAGGAGACAATGAAGCTAAGTGTTTGCAGATTCTACAGGATGAAAATTATCCCTAAATGGGAGCATAAAAGGAGACATTTGGGTATGAAATGTCATTTCTGAGACCTAACACCAGAACCTGAGGAACAGGGATGCAGATGGGTGGAAATACTGATGTTCAGAAAAGGACATGAACAACATGAAAGAGAGAAGGCTGTACCAAAAATTTCATACCTGCAGACAAATCCTGAAAAAGGGCTATATGGGGCAGCCCTCAATGAATACTGGATGAGCATGACTGGATACAACATACCGGAAGACACTGACTCATGAAGAAGTAGAGTTGCCACAGTATCTTGTGTGGCACAGTTGAGTTTAGGGTCCAGGAAAGACTATTCAGGAGGGTTAGGATGTATGAAGGGTGGGAGGCAGCCACAGAGTCTGAATACTCTGTTGCAGAGTAGGACATCTGTGTTTCTAACAAGTCATGAATCCTCTCCATAGGAAAACAGCAACACACCAGAAACCATAAGCTTAGCCAAATTGTTGTGTAATTTATACTTTTTATGATGTGCAACATAGGAAGGCTAGTAAAGTCAAGAAAGTGTTAAAACATTTGTCTTGTGCCTTCTGTGGAAGAAAGAATATGTTAAAATTGCAATATAAAGGTCTTCTTAAACTGTAAATGGAGAGAGAAAAGAGGGAGTCATGATTCCAGGGAAGTGCTTTGAATATCAAAGGCAAATCCTGAATATTTCATTTGCTTTGAAAGGACACTGATCAAGGTTTGAATGTTTCATTTGCATTAAAAAGGGACAGGAATACACAGTCTAAGAGAAATCATCCAGGATTGGAGGGAATCACCCAGCAGATGGAGTAATTTGATGAATTTTGCACCCTTAGCTTTTGCAACAAGAATTTCTCGAGCACCTAAGGAAAAAGCATTGCTGTTAAAATTTAAGTATGCATTCTAAAATGCATTTACTATTTGCAATGCAGTTTACAGGTTTGTAATTAATTGTGTGAACTTTAGCTTCATAAACTATCTTTTATTGTGCTTTAACCTTTAATACTCGCATAGTATTATGGGAGAAGTTGGGGTAAAGCTGAGAATTTGGGCATTTATAGTCTCTTTGAAAGTAAAAAGAATCTGTGTGAAGCAGCTTTTTGGGACAACGTGCACACAAAGTCGTGTTTTCAAGACACACGGGTGCTTTCCTGGTAGACTGCAAGATATAGTCTGTAGGCTATTGAATACAGAAGTTGGTCCAGTGAACAACTGTCCTAAAGGCAGCAAGCCACAGAGATGTATCACCACTAAATGTGTGGAATGGATCAAGTTCCTTCAAGAATTTTTCATCTGGTCTACTTGACTTTAGGATCAATTGGATTGGAGTAGAGTCAAGCTACAGGAGATAATTTGTCTCTTAATCTCAAATAAGACTGGGGATTTGGCCTGTCACCATGCCTAAATCAGAAAGTTCTGTTTGGTAGTAGCTTTCAACTCTACTTTTGCAAGTCTTTAATTCAGTCTTTGCAACCATAGAACACAAACTTTGTGCAGCCTGAATTATTTGTGGAGGTTCCCATGGATTCAAAACATTTGACATTACTTTGTAGATAGGCTCAGATTTTGTGAATCTCTACTTTTCAACCTGGAATTTTTTGAAACAAAAAATGTTAAAATTAGATTAAGGAAGGGTTATATTGTTGAAAACACCAATGTTGAGTGAGTGCTAATACAAACAATGAACCCATTGGCTAGTATTAGCCATCGTACATGTCAGTCCTCCACAGGCAAAGACATTTTGGCAAGCAAAACCAGAATTTACTACAGAGGTGTAACAATTAAGAAAGCTGAAGAACCTTCATTACAGAAGTTTGGAATCTATCTGTGAATGGCACAAATTACTGCTCAATTTACTTGATGTATTGTGACACAAAGGTTCTTGCCAGACCTGTTGGCTTGTAAGCTGAAAAAACCCCCAGCCTCTTATTACTCTAATTAGACACGTAAATCAGGTCAGATTTATTCAATCTTGGCAAGAGGCAGACAACTCATAAATGTAATTGTGCTTGAAGGAATGCATGTTAGCATGGCTGCTGGACACTGAAAAAAGATTGGGTTGCTTGGGAATTTTTTTCCTAACCCTTGAAGGAAAGGGATTTAACGTCCCTTTTAAGAATCAGATTAAATTGTCATATACTGACCCCTCACTAAGGCAAATAATAGATAATTAGATTTCAGAATCTTTCTCATTAAAGAGGCACAGTCAGGGCCTTTTCGCCTTTTCTGCTTCTCACCCCACCTCACCAGCGGGTGGGCTGGGGGTGCACAAGAGGTTGGGAGGGGATACATCCCAGCTGACTGAAGGGATACCCCATACCATAATGGCACTGTACTCAGCATGTAAAGCTGGGGGAAGAAGAAAGAAGGGGGAGATGGTTGGAGTTACGGTGTTTTGTGGCTGCCCCCACTCAAGCACTACTCAACAATAACTGAAATGTCCCTGAATTATCAACACTGTTTCCAATGCAAATTCAAAACATAGCCCCATGCTAGCTACTATGAAGAAAATTATCTCTACCCCAGTCAAAACCAGCCTGCTAAATCAATGCCATTATTACACCAAACACTAACTGAGAATTAGTTAAATGAGAGTCTTTCCTCTCAGACTCTCAGAAAAGAAAGATGGAAATCAGTATTTCTACTGAGATTAAGTAAGGGCTCAGGGAGATTTCTACCTCAACACTAATTTCAGAAAATCAGGGATACCCTTAAAAATGGGAACTGCCTTTTTGCCCTTATCTGCTTGTCTGACAGTATTTGGCTTCTAAAGCTCTGGAAGCACCCCATTTATAAATAAACCAGGCTATACAATGTCTGCTTTCTATCACAAATGCAATGCCTATATGCTTGAGTGCCATTATTTATACTGTGGTTCTGAACTCGGAATGTTAGTTAATCTGTAGTATTCATTGAACCTGTCAGATAAAGGCCTGATTAATGTATCAACATCAGTTTAGGTTTCCTCCCACATGGAGAAAGTTTCAAGTTAAGAATTGAAGGGAAAGGTTGAGAAAAGACTGGCTGCCACACATATATGTATACACCTCCAAAAATATGTCTCAGTTAGTAACTGAGGCCTGGATTCCACCTATCTTGAGCTGCCAAGAAGTCTAGCATGTACTGAAATAAGGCGATATGTTTAGATATATCACTTACATCAGAATAAAGCCCCCAAATTTTTATGCCATTGAAACACCCAAATCCTCTCATTACGGAAAGTGATACTATGTATGCAGAGACTGCCAACTACAGTGTAAGTTTCCACTGAAACACCAAAGTTTACACAGACAAGTATTATAAAATTATATCAATATATTTATATCAGAATCATTTTATATATTATAAAATCATATATATAGACACACATGGATTACTCATACACACATGTACACATGCATGTGTATACAGAGACACATACAAAGTTAACAAATGTAATGAGGATTAGGAAGAAACCTCTTGCTCACTTAGAATGAAAAAGAGCAACATATGAGATTAAAGGAGCAATCTTTGACCATCATATATATATATACGTATCATTCAGTTTTAACAGAAATAATCTTTCAACGTCTTGGCACTTCAGGGGCCTTATGACATAAAAGTTGAACCACTGACTGATGTTGAAGGTGTAGGGCAGGGGTCCTCAAACTTTTTAACCAGGGGGCCAGCGCGCAGATGCAGTGGCAGGCAGCCATCTGCGGCTGCTTGGTTCCCCCCCCAACCCCCGGCGGGGGGGTCTGTAAATACCGGGGGCCGGATTGAGGACCCTGGGGGGCTGTATCCGGCCCGCGGGCCCTAGTTTGAGGACCCCTGGTGTAGGGGAAGCAGTACTGTGTAGGTTTTTGTTCATGTCCTGTCTTCCAAAGTTCTGGTGTGATATCAGTGTAATCATAATACACCTTGTTGACCTTAATGAATGGTGTCTCTATATGGCGTAGAACAGGCAGTTACTAAATTTTTGTGGTTGTGGGATGTGACAAAGAATAATACTGAATGAACAGCAATTGTTAAGGGGTCTTAGTCCCTTTGAATCAGTCAAATGGATTTCATAGTTGGAGACTTAGACAAACAGCTGGGGTTAAGTCCATGTGTCTCCTTCCCTTCTCTTTTTCTTTCCCTCTTCTTCACTCTGCACATTTTTCTCTCAGATTTTAATTGCTGTATGTTTTTGTTTGTTTTAGTGTGTGTCATATTAATCAGTACAGAGGGCATCCAGTCACTGAGAGATTATTTTCATCTGTTCTCATGTTTAATGCTTTTTTCTTGTGTTGACACAATTTGTTTGATTTGATTAAAAAAACAAAGCTAAAAACAGAGGAAGGCTGAAAATGTTTAATAAATAATAAATGGGTATGTTGACAACCCTTTGACACTGAGAGAAAGAAATAAGTAAAGAATTTTTAATGAAAATATAACTCCAGCAGGATGTGAACACGATATTTTTGAAATATATGACAGACACTTTATTGATCAGGCTAAAGAAATTGCCTTGGTTATCACCCAAGGAATGGCTAGCAGGTCCACAAAGTACTCTGTAAATGGAACAGAAATTGAATCTTAATTCTTAATCCCATAAATTTTGCAAGTAATTCTCCTGGTGCATTAGTATCTTTTAGGTGTAAATACTAAGAAAGCAGAGGACTTGCTGGTAAGTTCTAACTGGGTCTAAGAGTTAGAGGAGCCTGAAGTAAGAGCCAGAATTTTTAAAACATAAGTTTCTTGAAATGCCATGTGTGTGTTTCAAATGTAAAGACTTCCTTTCTGTATCTCAAGGGCTTAATCTGTTGTCTGTGTGGAGACAAAATTCTTATTTGTGGGCACAGTGACCGTTAGATAACATAAGTGCAATATGCTCCCCAAGATTACATGAAGTGGGCAGCAACTATCCAAAGACAAGTAATTGTATCCTCATATCTTTGGCCCAAAATTGATCTGAAAGGTATGTTTTGAATTCTGAACTTAACCATCACTCTTCTGTAGGCAAGAATCTGTCCTAATTTCCTAGCCATTTCTTTTTATAATCAATTTCTATCCATTTATTCCACTGCCTTTGTTGCCTTTTGTCCATGTTTATTATTCTTTTTTCTGGTGTTTATCCTTCTGATGTAGAGACCCATCTTATTTACTCTTAACTTTCATTTTGCTAAGCTAAACTGGCCAAATCCTTATAGTGTTCTCTAGTAGTACTCTTTTCTCTAGCATCCTAATCATCTCAGCATCATTCTAGTTTGAGTTTATATTTTTTGAAAAGAAAGGTGTCCACCTAGATAAGTTCTTAGTGACACCTTGTAAAATAGCGGTAATTTTACATACTCCCACAGGAATGCTGGTTCCATCTGATGTAACCTAGGATTATACCTGTGCTTTCCATGAGGAGGCACACCCTCAGTCTAAAACTGACCAACAGTTTAAGACCATTATTCTTTTCCTTCCTTGTTAGTACCGATGATCTCCCAGGTTATGGCAGAAATACTTATGTCCTGACTGTGGGTCATTGCACCTTGTTCTGTATAAATTCTATTAGTTTCCTAGTATGTAATTTCTTGTAAGAAATTTCCTGTGTAAGATTCCAGTCAACCAACAATATCGTGTTTTCAATTATTGTACCATCAGAAAATGTTACCATGTTGTGATCATTAATGGTGACTGTTTATTGAAGAATTCCACTACACCAGGGGTTCCCAAACTTTTTAACCAGGGGGCCGGCGCGCGGATGCAGTTTCAGGCAGTCATCTGCGGCTGCTTGGTTTCCCCCCCCAACCCCCGGCGGGGGGGGGGGGGGGGGGGGGGGGGGCAGGGGGTTCTGTAAATACAGGGGTCCGGATTGAGGACCCTGGGGGTCTGTATCCGGCCCGTGGGCCGTAGTTTGAGGATCCCTGCACTACACTGACAAGTGTTCTTTTCAGAACAACTCATTGTTTTATTTTCAGTCAGTTTCTTACATGTCTTCAATTCTTATAGTCAATTCCCTGTCTTTATTTCAACTGGTGATTTCTCATAGAATGAACATACAAAAATTTGTTGGAGTCAACTTTGGTCATATGTTCTTAAAAATCAGTTATCATATTGAAGAAAGAATCTGGCATGATTTATCTTTAACAAATTGATGCAGGATTTTTTATATCACTTTTAGCGCAAAGTCTTAATTTTTTAAGGTTATCAGGCCATTAATATTACTGAGTTGTCACACAGTCATTTTTCTTGTCTGTAGCTAGAAGTTTTATTTGTGCTATTGTGCAGCTGTATGGAACAGCCCTATTTTGATTTATTAAATAGCGTCTTCAATGTTTTCATTGGATTTCACAATATCAATTTGAGGATACACATTGTGCAATTGTCATTGTCCCACCCTACTGGGAATCCAGGAATGCTTTATTTTCTGTAGTCAAAGCAAAAATTGATGTTAGATTCCTCTTTTCAGATCTTATTCTTTGGCTACAGTTTGTTCTGTCTGCTGCATTCCTGTATTCCTATTCCTTTTTTCTCTTTGAATCCATCTAGTAGTTATCTCCAGCATAGCTCCACCACTTCACATGGAGAGGTTTTCGTGGGTTCTTCCTATTCCATTTTTTCTTTTGGGGAAGAAATATAACAAATATGATGGGATCTCTCCGATCTGAACCCATAAACCACCTTGACTTCTGTATGGTTGGTGTTACTGCTCATGTAAAGGATTATCTGATCTTCATCCCGGGGTTGTCCATGGAGATCATACATCTCAGATCCTGTGCTGGTACAACTGACTCTCAGGTTTTCATTCAAAATCAAGGTTGTGCTAGCCTGCCTGAGGCTTCACTACAAAACTAATTTCTTTTTCACATTATGTTTATGACAGTTGCTTTATTATTGTAGGTGTTAGAATCGTTTTCTTCCCAGGTGTTAAATAGGACCAGATAAGAAAGGATTTTGAGGCTCTCTTTACTAGCTGGCTTCTAGGTTTTAAGTGTTACTATCCAAACATTTAGGTGTTCAGATTTGCTTGATGTAGAAATGCTAGAGAAACCATGATAATGAGTCTGAAAGCTTTCTGGATTCGGCTTGAACAGACTTTCAATTAAATATTGTTATGAAAACATTTCCTCCTCATTTGTTGGTTAGTAACTTTCAGTCTCTCATGCCATCTGCTGTCTTCTGAGATCTTTAGTTCCCAGGCCATTTCGGGTTGCTCTTTATATGTCATCTGAAAGGCTTCCTTCCCCACTTCAAGACCAAGTGCTGCTCCAGCAGCCCTAATTCACTGTGTTACAGTAACTGCTACACGCTCTTTCACAGATTCTCAAGCTTCCACGAGTATCATTACTCATTGGGCTGCTAGACAAACAGAAATTCATCCTCTCTAGAAACATTCAGCATTTGTTCCATTATATATAATCTGTTCTTGCAGATGAGTGTTACAACAGACACTGTGGATGTACTTCAGCTATGCATATCCACAACCATTTATTACATATCTTTCTGCTATCTTTGTGCAGCACTGGGAACAGAACTGGAATAAAACCTTCCTTTTAAGGCCAATGAGCCCTTGTCTTATTCATATATGTGGAGCCCTGAAGGCACAGTAATACTATAGACACTTAACATAACAGAATTAGGCCCACAACATTCAACTCTCCGATGTGCCATTTTTCTTTCTGAGGAGTTTATTTAATAGTAGTAGGACACTAAGAGACAATTAGTGTAGTGGAACAACTGACAAGAGTGTGGAAACTCTGATGCAGTAGACTTCTTTCCTCCCACAGCTAAAAATCTGCTTTTTGTTTTATTTTTCCTCCTGCAACATAGCTCCACCTGACAGCCTGTCTTTGACATGTTCACAGATCAAAGGTATTTTCTCTTCTGACTGGAGACATGATTTGCTCATGAACTGTTTCAAAACTCACTGAGCCCAGTTGTACCACAGTAGTTGCCTCTGTGCACTAAATCTGGTCTGTCCTCTGCTACATTTAACTTCCAAGGCTTTAGCTAGTTTCTGTGTTTGACACTGCCTGTTTGAAGGTCCCCATTGTGCAGGGAAAATAAAGAAATCTATCTGCCATGGCAAGAAAAGAGGTTGTTGAGCAAGGCTGTGGTGGCCACCTGAAGTCTGTAGCCTTTAGAAATCAAGAGCAAAACCATTCAAGATCTCAGCCTTAATGCCCTTAGAAATCTCACCTCAAGTTCATAGTATCATCATATACCTCGTGACGCTTTGGTAGCAAGACTTTTAAGAGCTTCTAGTTAAACAGGAATGAAACTTTCAATCTAATTAATGGATAAATGATACATTATATCAAATAATAAATGTCATGCCTTTAAGAAGGCTTTCAATTTTCATGAGGGATAGGGACTGATAGATGAGGTTGAATCTTGGACAAGGTTCCAAAACTAAATGATGACTGTATTTCTAATGAGAATAAGTGATAAGGCAGACATCAACAAATGGTGAACACAGAGAACAGAATGAGGGAAGTACTAAGGCAAGAGAATTAGAAAAGAAAAAGTCATGAAGAGAAGGTAGCTAATTATAAGTAGGTTGCCAAAGGATGTGTGAAAAGAGGATGAGATTTTAATTATGGTTGCATAAAACTAGGCTGTTAAAGAAAATAGAGGTCATAAAAGGCATGTGTCAGTCCAGAATGACAGAGGTGATCAGGTTGCAGAAATATATGTAGATTTCAATCTTGTCAGTCAGAGAAGAGTGTAAAAGAGTTTCTTTAAATCAGGAAAATTTGGCATTATCCAGGAGTATTTTCCATTATTTTGTATTAAGCAGTATGCAGAAAGTATGGACTGTAAGTAAGAAGAAAGCTATAGAGAAGATGTAGGCCCAATGAAATCATGGCAAATAATAGCATAAAATTGTTATAGCATTTTATATCCTTCAATTGTCATTCATGAAGTCTATGCTAGAAAATAAGTGATAGGGTTTTTAAAAGAGAAAGGATGATTATATTGGAATCGAGTGAGAAAATTTAAGTCGAAATGAAAAAGAATATTCACAAATAGGTTCAGTTACGGCAGAAACAGGAGAAATTATGGAACCTGGTGAGTGATAATTTACAGTGCACTGTGATCTTATCACAGGTATATCATAACGACACTGCTTTCATAGGATATCAAACTTTTTTGGTCTGTAAGACTTTCAGAAATGGACACCACTTAGCACCCTTAGCATACTGACTAAGGTGATACCTGTATAAGCATCTGAATAATATACACTAATACTTTTCTTCAGGTTCAGCCTTATTTCAAATAATACTTTTTGGTCTGCATGACAAATAGCTTGATTCCTGTGCAGGGATCCTGTTGTCTTTGCTTACGCTGTTTTCAGTGTGGTGCATGGTGGTGCTCATAGGTGTGAAAAGTTTCAGTGGGAAAGCTAAGCTGAATACATGAATTTTGTGCTAGGTTCGGAAAATCACTAGGTTACATTCACTCACTACATAGTTTAAAAGAAAAGGCATTGGATTCAAGTATACCCTTGCAAGATCAAAACTAGTGGTGGTTTTTATCTTATCTTTTAAAATGAAATCCTCTTACAATTCAAGTGCATTGAGATAGACAAATCTTGTGCTAATCTGTTGCTAAAACATAGAGGTAAGCGGAGATAATTCTAACACCAGTTCTGTGGGATGCTTACCTCTTTTCAGTTTTCAGTTTCAAGCCTGCTTTCATTAGCATTTAATAAGTAAATCCATAGGAAGGGATACACGAGTTGTGACACCCAGTGCTCCCAAGTTGCAAAGTCAGATGCTGGAATGGAATTCAAGAGCCTCTTAAGGTCCTTAAGCTGCTTCCATAGGAAATGAGGGCTGTCATATCCCTTGAGATTATAATAGAGCCCATGTGGGAGTTAAAGGCAGCTGGTAGAAAATACTAGAGAAAGAGCTACAGCTGAGATTTTCCCCTTAGGTTTCTCTGTGAAACTGCTGTTCAGAAACAGAAATTGTTTCCAGTGCTCACACACTTGAGCTGCACAGGTGGGTACAGAACACTGGATCACACTTTTCTTTAAAACAGACACTGGATTTGCTTCCATATTGACCTCTTCCATAAAATGTTCTGGATTTGTTCAGACATTTCAAAGTATTTCTATAAGCAATAGTCATATTGTATCCTAGTTTCCTGCTTTGGGGATAACTTTTATTTTAGATGAGAAGGACGAAGCAACTAAATCTTCAGAGAGATATGCCATGTACAAGCATTTCCAGCTGTCCACAGTATAACTGAACAAAGAATAATAATAGCCACCAAAGGATCTAGAATCAAGAATATAGTCATAATTGAACATACAACAGGTATAAATTAAATAAATAGATAAATTAAGCCTGAAATAAACAATGCTTCAGACAAAGGAGTACAATTAATACAACAGATGATAGAAGTAGAGAAGCATGTTATCTATTGTGTTCACAGCACAAGCAAAGAAGAAAGCCTTCTGCAGTGAAAATGTGTTTTATAGTTCTCTCTTAAGGTATGCAAAAAAAAAAAAAAGTTTTGGGTGTAGCCACCTCTCCATGTTCAAAGGAAGGCTTTGAAGTGCTGCTTATGTAGAAAGAAAATTGAAAAACTATCAAGGAATGCTGAGCTTCATTAAGTATTGTATATGGCAGTAAACTGGGTAGAAAATGAAAGGAGGAATCAGTATGTTAACAGTCGGTTAAATGAGCTGGTTGCCTGCACTAGCGAATTGTGACTGGTCATTTAAAATGATTAATCAAAGCAATGACATAGGAAAACAATCAGAAGTCAAAGAAAGGTTATGAGAAGAAAGGTGAGTTTTTCAGTGGCACAGTGTTATAAAGGACATTGAAGTAAAGGACCCTGTAGGATCTAGGACCCAATGGCAAAGCAGGCAGAAGTGGGTGCCCATTGAGCTCCAAAGACTGTATTCAGTAGACTTTTTTTTCGTGTAGGCACAGCTCAGACCCTCGTTGGGAGGTAAATGCCTTTAACTATGTACATGACACTACTTACACACAAGGAATGCAATAACTAGAGCTTTTGTGACCTCCTTCAATTTGTTTCTGTATTTCCTTTATAATTTCCATTTCTTTGGTGGCTCTGTTTCTTCTTGTTCATGTATTCACAGTTGTTCTTTCCTTCTGTATAGTGAAACTATTTCTAATAAAACAGAGGTGTTGAAGTGTAAAAGATGTATGTCATACATCTCCCAAGGAACTCTGTATGTCCCAGCTGGATTTAAAATAACCAGTGAATATTTTTTGCAACATATATTATCATCCCACTATCCCTATTTATAGGCATTTTGCTTCCAGTAAAAAGGGCCAAAATGCAGAAGTTGTGCAGCGCAAAATTTCTGTCGCTGAGTACTGCCATTTTAGCAGCTGTTTCTGCACAGCTAATTTGTATTAAATATTGATACTGCAGCTTCACTGGATTTGGCATATTTAGGAGTATGGCAATACCTTCTGAATTCAGACTTCTTTCTTGTGTGTCGAAAACAGAAGCCCATTTACAGGCACACACTGATAATCTTGAGAAATCCTGTATACCATTTGTGAATCCTGCCAGTGGGATTGGAACATAATTGTGGGGAGTTCTCTATTTTATGGACATTGAGCAGGTTCTCAGCTAATGTTCGTTCAAAGTGATGTTCAAAGTGATAAAATGAACAAAATGAATGTTCGAAGTGATAAAATAAGCAGGATCAAGAAGGGTGTTTCACAACTTGAAAACGATTTTGCCCAGCTCCTGAACCAATCCTGTATTTTGCTTAAAGTTCCACAGTGGAAAGGGGAACACAGTCCACGTGACTATTACAGCCTTTAGATGATATTATTAGAGTAGCAGTTCATTTTACCTGGCTGCTTCAAATAAACTGTTACATCTTTAAATATATTTCTTCTAAATACTGTTATTAACTATGTGCATTTATTCAGGGAAATGGTCATTCTACCATAAAATGCTAAGAAATAGTATCAGAAATATCTGTGTTAATATAATACATTGCTTAATTTAGTTATGCTTTTCATGTTTGGGATTAAATTGAATTCAGTGTTCTGTAGAACAGCTAAGAATATATGCAAAATCAAACCCGTGTATTGTCTTAATGGGGCTTCCACACAGAGTGCTTATCTGTACTTCAACATTACATTCTGTAAGAAGCTAAAATCTTTTTCAAAACCTTTTAAGGTTGCATTTTTATTCATGTGATTAGGCCTATAGTCTAAATTATACAGTGAACAATGTACCTTGAAAGGCCAACTGATCTCAGTACTTCATAGTTTCTTTTAGACAGAAACAGAGAAAAGATTCGATTTTATCTATCACTAGGGACCTCTATGAGACCAGGGCTAATTCAGTACTTCATATATGACACGTAGGCTGTGTTATTTAACTTTGTGAGGAAGATCCTTTCTAAACCTTTGGAAATAACTAAATCATGGGAAGCGGTACTGCCTATTATAACAACGTGGAGAAAGTGCCTTGCAAGTGTTTGCCTCTTTTTGGTAGGTTTAGCTGTACAACCAGAGATTAACAAGACATTTGCTGTGCTCTGTTCTCTCAGGTGCATTTCAAGCAGAGTTTTTCTTGTTGTTTATTTTCATGTGTAAGCTTAACTCTGCTTTTTCAAAATTCTTCCTTTCTTTTCATTAGTAAATTTTGTTACACAATATTCAGGAAGGTAAGACTGAACGACCTTGAATACAGCAAGAGGACGCACAGCACCATTCCAAAGACACAAGCTTCTGGCCACACAGAAAACTTTAATTTCCTACTTGTGGAGCAAGATACTATATAGATAACCTTTCACTGCCTTTTTATGTAGACCTCTAGGAAAAGTCCACCTCTAATGAATAGAGTTAAGAGTCTAGCAGAAAAGTTCAGGAAAGTCTATAGAAAAGGTGTTCCTTGACTCATTCCCTGTTTATGCTGGGATGATTTAAACTTGAGGACTTGTTCTACGCCATCCTCTCCTAAGGCTAACCTTATCTCAAAATCTGTATCTACTGTGTCAACTATATAAAATAATTCTTTTAATGTATTTAAACAAGTTCTTCCACTGAACATGCATAATTTTCAAAAAAAAAAAAAAAAAAAGCTGAAAAGTCAACTTGACACCCTTCTTCCCCTTTGTCTGAAATCTAGGACATAATCTCTGTATTTCCCTTCATCGTACGATATCCTGGTAAAGTTTTCAGTGCTTTAAAATAATAAAGATAATTTGTCTGGATTTTTCCCTGTCTAAGACCCTGGTTCTGAGATTGCTCTTGTTCTATTTTTGGAAGTTGAAGCAGGATAGCAGCCTCTTATAATTTATTCAAGGAAAGAGAAAGGGCAATCAAATAATTTTTACACTATAGTTTTCGGGGTTTCACAGAACAGAAATATAACCAATTCCATAGATTTTTCTTCACATTCAGCTGTAAGCAGTATGTACCAAAGTCAGAAAATTATTATCTCTCTAGAAAACAAATAGGAAAGTGGATTCAGAGAGAGTATGTCAGAAGGCATTCTTTCCAAGAGGTGAAGCAAGTAAGAGTTTGCACAGCTGCTGCTTATGTTGTACCTTTTTTTCTAAGGTATATGATTTTAAAACCCACTAAGGTGATCTATTTCCATTGAGCTTTTAATCCCCATGGACTGTGTTAGTCTTTTGCTATGCCGTGTGCTGTTAGATGTGGAGATGACCCAG
Organism: Falco naumanni; assembly: GCF_017639655.2. Lineage (NCBI taxonomy): Eukaryota > Metazoa > Chordata > Aves > Falconiformes > Falconidae > Falco > Falco naumanni. The sequence goes on from NC_054057.1 coordinate 38,277,458, forward strand.
TACTCAAATTAATTTTCATGAGCAAAGCCTTAGAACTGTTCAGCAAAAAATACTGGGAGAAAATACATAAAGGTTCAGAATGCTGTAAAAAAACCTGTAATGCACAAAATAAAATTAGGAGATCGTTCTATTGGCTGTGATCCACATCTCGGAAATGTTTGTATGATCACAGTATTTTTAAAAATATATAGATTATTGATATTCAGATGCTTTCTTTTAAAAAGATCAATTGACGGATGAAAGGCATCCTTTTAAAAGCAAAATAATTAGCAGGTTTTTATTTCTTAGCCAACATTTGGAACCTTGCAAACACTTGTTCTAGGATTAAAATATCAGCATCATTAAAAAAGAACCATGTGGTATTTCTGTTAAATTCATTACATCCCCCTTTTTTCCTTTGTAACTTTCCAGTTTTTCACAGCTCATCAGATATGAATCATTTATTTCTAAAATAGTTTTAAAAGTTAGCTTTTTTTTTGCAACATTTTACTTCAGGAACAAAATGTAGCTTTGGAGTTTTGTGAAACTGAGCCAATGAAATGAACATTCTAAAATAGTTTCTTATGACAAAGGTAAGAGGGCACCATTAGATATTAAAAAAAAATAAAATTAGTTGAAGGACCAAGCACCTATACGTTCTGCAAAACTTGAGTTGTGCTGTTCTGTTTTACCTCTGAGTGATTAGGTAATAAACTTATGAACCTTTGTTTAAGACTTTCTAAGTCAAAACCTTTACTGAAAATTAGAAGTATCCATTTTTACCTGGAAGGGTTTCGCAGCAAATAGAGTGAAGTACAACAGTGAATTGACAAATGTTTACATAGAGATAGAACTGAAAATGCCTAGTGGGTGCTGTGTACTCTGACAGATACTGTTTTTACAATGCCATGCATCTTAAACTGTTTATACTAATAGGAGATACTCTTGGAGTCGTTTGCAGTTGCCTTTGCATTTTGTAATAGAAAGGCCTAACGATTACCACTGTTAAGGGGAAGCTGTGAATAGCATGGTATCAAATCATCAGGAATATCTAGCCAACAGTGGGTTTACTAGTAAACCATTTTTTGACTGCATACATTTTTCTCTTACAGCAAAAAAAAGTAATAAAAGGCATTTTAGGCAAGTCACCACATGATAAACTTAAGATTTTCTGAACAGGAGTTAGGTGCCCAGTTTCCAATGAAATCTGATAGGTTTTTGACATCTCATTTCTTTAGAAAATCAGGTTTATAACATCATGTTTACACTAGAGAAATTACTATGGTAAATAAAGTACATCCATCCAACTGAATGGAATACCCTTTGCCCAAAATAACCATTGCAAGTTAGTTTCAGAATTTGTGAAGGAAACCACTGATTACTGTCCAAGTTCACCCCAGACAGACCAAAGCAGTCTGGCTGTATCCCTGCAAGCAAATGTTGTCACACAGTAGGAGTGGATCTGCAGGGCAAAGCGGTGCAGAGGAACCGACATCTGGGCTGTGCCGGGCTTAAGGGGTTTGCTGCCACCTTGCTCTATCCTGTGCACTGGACCTCATTAACAGCCCAAGTGCCTTAGCTGATGTGGTTCAAAACCAGTCTCAGATGTGACAGAGAGTAGCAAGTGAGAGCGCTCAGGAGATTCAGTCCAAATCCTGATCTGAACTGAAACAGTAATGTAGATGTATCCTACCAATAATCTGTGGGATATCCACTCTGACAGATGGCATCTTTGAAATGCTTTCTGCCTCTGATACAGTCCTCTCCATACATCACCAGCAGTGGATCTATTTCAGGCTCTTTGTGGAATAAAGTATGAAAAAATGTAAGCAAACAATGCATTATCAGTGCAATACCTCAGAAACATTCCTGATCTCTGTGAAATGCTGCAGTTCCCCCAGTTTGTCTCAGCAACCTTAGATAAAAGTTACATTGCATGACAGCACTATGCTGAGCATGGTTCCCACGAGTGAGTTGATTAAAGGAATGGAGGCCCTGTTTGCAGGAATTAATAATGCCTTGAAATTTGTCTCCACATCCTTGGCTGTGTCAGCAGTATTTCATCTATGCTCTGTGCGGGCGAGATACTGCCAGTGGACAGAACAGCAATCTTATTCTTGTGGTGAAGTAGCAAGATGCTTTCAGTACTTTGTTTCATATGAAAGAAGCGATTTACACCTTGAATATCATCAAAGATGATTGCAGCATCTTTTATTTCTTGTCGTTACCAGCATAACTATTTCTGTTATTCAAATGAAAATAAGCACTTAATTAATTAAGTGCTGGAATTTTTAACCTCCAAATTGGCTTTGCCTGGCTTCCTTGTAACCAGCAGAAGTGTCAGATCAGGCCAGCAGAATCCATTTGCAATTCATAAGTTTTCTTACCCTATAAATGTAAATGTAAAATGTTTCACATAAATCTCATTTATTTTACTAGTCTCGCATTCATTTTAACCGAGATGAAAAACCTGCATATCTTAGCTTGTGGCTGGGTGTCTCATTGGTTCCAAAAAGGACATGTTTTTTTTTTTAAGATAAGTGGCAAGATCATAAAGGTCTGCCGATCTCACATTAGAATGGAAAGCAGTCTTTCTGCTTTTACCATCAGAAAAATGAAATGTACTCTTTCCTAAAATGGAAGATTAAGATTTTGATCAAAGATTGCTGGAAATTTGGGTATATTAAATATTATGCACATTCTGAAATGTCATTTCTTGCAGAGATTGAGAAATAATTAACTATCCCTCATAGATACTAATGCATCAATATACAAGCTTGGAATTCTGAACTACTGAATTTTCCACTATAAACAGAAGTTTGTCTCAAAAACTTAGATACAGATTTTTTTCCCTTTGTATTTGCAGAATTCTGAAATTTAAGTAATGTGAGACCTCAGATTGTGAATCTCTACAGATTAACATAACTTTACTAGGTAGAAGATCATCTGAGTGACTTCAGCAAAGGATTTTTTTTAATTTAGAATATACATTTCCTTTGTAATCCATAAGGATTAAGTCTTATGTCAGTGGAAGACACAAACTATTTTACCACATCATCTTACCTGAATTTCTGCTTATTAAGGACAGAGTTTATCCTCTTACAATATGAGCATATAATAAATATATGGGGAAGAAAAACATTCAATTAGATATATGTAGAACCAGAAAGACTGATTTAAAGAAGTATTTTGTGGTAGAAATAGCTTCATCTCCGAAATTAAAATGCCGAAGGCATTGTTGTAAGTACAGTATTGTGAAAATGAAAAAATAATTTAAACCCCACACAAACAAAATACGAGCATATACTGTGCTGAATATCTTCAGATGTCATTATTCCATCTTGGGCAGTTCTTGCAAAATACAGAAAAATGTATTTGAAAGCATTTGATTTTTTTGTCTTTCTGTGAACTGAAAAAACCTGAAAGAGTAAATTAATCTCTTTTTTATTACAGCAATAGCAATATTACTTCATGAGGTAGCTTTTAAATAAAGAATTTCAATAGAGGAAAAGGAAACGCTATAGTTAAGAGAAGTTTAATGCCATCATAAATGTGCTAAACTATTGACCAGCTGCTCTTATATGTCACGTTTTTGTTTTCCAGAGGCAGTTGTTTTAAATCATTTATTACCTGTTTTAAGAAGCTAATGAATAGCATGAAAAGAGGACACTTTTGTTATTTCCTTTTTTAGTTCCACAATGATGTTTACTGTCTGGCACAATGATTATTCAATTTTCAGAGATGTTCACCACCTTCTGCTGCTGATTAAATTCCTGTTTGGTTTCCCTGCCAAATCTGCTGGATTAAATTAACAAGCTCTGTCTACTTTAGTGGGAATGACCTGCACTGATCTTCAGCTTGTACAAAATAATAATCTTTTCAGTGATTTATTGATTCAGTGCTCTTTATCTTCTTTTAAAGAAATGTGCAATAGAAATGTTTGCCTTTACCTTGCCTGAATTTGCGGACATGCTCTGCTTATTTCATTACACTAGAGACTTTGGCCCTTGATATATAATAGCTTTGCACTCTGCTATTATTAACACTTCGTTTTCTTCAGAAGATTCACTGGAGCTTGATTACTCTAAGGACAAAATTTCACATGATCCTTCAATCTGTAATAGGTCCCAGTCTTGAAAATTACCCACATCAAAGGACCAATTTAAGAAGATTAAAACCTTTCTCTTTTTTCTAAGTTGCTTCCTTAATTCTTTTTTTTTTTTTGTTGTTGCCAATCAGGCAGCGAGGAGACTAGAGAAATGATGTTAGGAGCAAATGTGAAAATGACATAAACTATAGTGAGTGTGAGAACCTCAAGTATTTAATTCTGCTTCCACTGCTATTCAAGTTGATTTAATAACCATTAGATGGAGAAACTGCTTCTGAAGTCCAGAGCAATACAAGTACAAACTCTCCTTTTGAAGGATAGGTATAGCCTGGGTTGTTTACAGTTCTTGCATTGTATGTGTGGGCTCTGAATGATACCTTGACCAATGAAATCCTTTGACCATTGCTAAGGCATCGTACTTGTGATCTGCCATGGAAAATAGTGCTCTAAGAGAACAGATGATTACAGCTAACATCTGTGGAATAAAGAAAAAAAAAAAGCTGTTGAAAACAAAGAATCTGTCTGAATTGAAATAGAAACAGTGCTAGATCTTTAGTTACCTTTTGGACAGCTTCTCCCTTAGAGATTATTACTTAATGCTCACTGCTTATTGTAGTGTCTCAAATGGCATCATATTTCTAGAAATGAGTCGTCAATATGGGCAGGTGTGAAAGACTCCCCCTCAGCAAAGGAATCTACATTCCTCTCCTGAGATATTTAAAGATATTTTTCCACCTGCTACCATACCAGTTTCATAGTTTATATTGAATGCAATGGAGCTCATGTAGTATAACCCCCACCTTTTCAGCTGCCCCAACAGAGATAATTTTTTTAATTCATGAAAATAGACTCCATTTCCACATTTTACAGCCTTTGCAGGAAGTGTGGTTACAGACAGTTTAACAAAGATATGGAATCCTACTGAGAGTTATTCTGTGTCAGTCTGGGTAATTGGTGAGCTCTTGAGATCAGGACAGAAAAACTAGGTATAGACATGCTTATAAGGTAGACAGATCCCCAGACCTGGGTTCACATTTTCCATGATACAGAAGACATCTGTAAAAAATGATGAAGATGAATGGATTGTCATTACTGTGATCATAGCACGTTGCACAGCTAAATGTTGTCTGGGCTTTCTCACATTGCACGCATGTGGGAAATCTTATGTAATGACAGTACCATTAAAAAAGCGCATTTCGCTTATATAAAGGGCTAAATACCTGATGAATTCTGAAAACTTCTTTGCTAGCATTATTTTTATGGTTTTGATATCATAGTTCATCCTTTTGGCTATGCTTGAGTTTAATATGAGCACTCCAGTTGTGCTTTTACAAGATGTGACATTTCATCCTCTGATAATGCCTGGTTTTGTTGTCTTCAAGTAGACCTACTGTGTTACAGCTTGTGCTTCACAGTCTCCAGTACTGGACCAAAATCGTTATGCAGTGGTGATAAGGTTTCTGTGGGCAATCCTGCATAGATACATGACAATTAGTGGTTTACTATTTGACTGTGCTGCTTTTAGTAACATCTTTCTGAACTTTCTTTCTAACATTCTTACTTAACAATAATACTTACACTTGTGATACAAACTCAAGCTTTTACCTACAAAAATAAAATAGTAAAATAAAATAAAATAAAGTAAAATAGTATGGATGGGAAAATCTGGCCTTAAAGGGAAAAGTGCTTTGTCAAACAATGTGCGAGAAGACATAGATTTAAAGACAGCTTGCTGTGAAATTATCAGATTAATAACTGTAGACTTGGATGTATGCATGTGGAAGGCAGAGGATGTTCACTTACTTCTTCAAGCCTGTAAGCAGGTGTGGGAAGTGCAAGAAAGACAGTACGTTGGACTCTCACTGTCCAGGTGAGTTGGGAGCTATCAGTTGAGTAACAGTGTGCTAGCTTGACATTTCAGCTGGATGCTTCAGTGGTCCCTACTGAGGACTTTCAGACTTTGTGATCCATTGTTCTAGTCCTTTGAGGTATAGCTGATAGATATTCAGAAAGCTGCTCTCATGGATATCGGCTCTCCATCATGTATGCAGTCTTACCCATGACATTCTGGCATTACAGCTCTGAAGGCAACAATCCAGGCCTTTCTGACACCTTTGGTGGGTCATAAATTGGCGATGGTAGGAATGGTGATTTTGCTTAAGGAGTCAAAAGGATCCAGGAAAGCTGAGACTGTGGAAGCACTAAGCATTGCTTCATTATTTTTCTATTTATTTTCATCTTTCTCTTCTGTCAGTTTGCTAAGGTGAAGATATTTTTGTTTTATAGCATTGGTTGTCACCTCACTTTAAAAAATACAGTTAATAGTGCTGTCCTCATTTGTAGATCTCAAAGCCCTTCAGGTGAATGTTGTTTCCCCTTTTAGACAGGTGGGAAAACTTTAAAAAAATAGATTCCCTTTATCCGTGGCTTTGGAGTGGATATTTTTCTTTGTTGTCAGGAGGAAATTTTAAAAAATCTGCTTTGTCGACACCACTGCAATATTAAACCATTTCTAAGCTATTTCAGCAAATCGGTTCTTTGGTTTATCCCAGTTGCACAGCTTCAGCAAATCCTTTTTATGTGAAACTTAACGGAAAAATGGTTGCAATACATTTCAAGCAAGAGACAAGATGAGCACTTACAGGCATCTCCTTAAGTGACCAATTGATTTGTTGATGACGCTGATGAAGGGCAGTGTCCCCTAGTAAAGAGAGATGAGGTAACCGCATAATACCCTGGTATCAGTGTTTTTGCGTTATTGTTGTCTGTGCACACCGATAAGAACCAGAATGACCGTCTAAACCATACTTTAGTGCCTGTATTGATTGCTGGTTCTCAAACCAGCCCTGTTACGAATTGGCCATTTATCACTTCAGAGGGAATGAACATCCTCAGACTCAATACTACGACTAGTCTGTAATGAGGGTCTTTTCAGATAAAAAACCAACATGTAAGATAAAAAGAAAAATAAGAGCTACATTTTTCTAGCCTTACGTATGTGAGAGGATCAGGATAGTATATACAGGTCATAGTGTTTACTGCATACATGTTGTCTGTGGTGACACACTGGCTGCACTCGAACAAGTCGCCCTGCAAAGCCACTTGGTTGTCTTACTCTGATACACCCAGGAGGATAATAGCTGTCAGTGCACTCTCAGGACACATTCCTGTGTATTAGAGCATTAATAAAAGTCACCACTGTGCTCAAATAAAAATTCAGTGAGGCCCAAAGGCTGTAGCTCTGGGTCCAAGCTTCAAGTCTCATTTAAAAAATACTGTGTTTACCTGTGTTCTGTAGCATTGCACACTCCTCTTTTCTTGTTTTCTCTAGGTTTTATATAAAATTATTAGGTTTGTTTTGGGAGCACATAAAGTATACGACTGTATTTTACTGATGATAACTTTTACTTTCAAGAGGGTCTCACTTTCCCTCAGTGCTTTTGGCAGCTGAAACAGGTTAGTTGTATTTACTTTATACAAGAAAATAAATGGTCAAAGATTTTCTAAATTGATTGCCTGAGACTTGGTGCCTTAAATACATATTGAATTTTCAAGTTAAATGCCCTGTTTCCAGTGGCTATGCCAGTGGTTTGGAGTTTGGAGAGAAAGCCTGAGTAAGCGGTGCTTTTGAAACTGGTCCTGTCTGAATTCTAAATTAATTCTTGACATCTTACTAAATGGTTTGGTTTTCAGGTGTCTTGCTCTTGTAAATTTTTCTGCTGACTTTAGTGGGAATAGCTAGCTGTTTGGCACTGTAACTTTAAACTCCATTCTTAGTGTAATTTGGCATCTCCCTGTATGTCTTCCCCATAAGTATTTCCATATTTTGATTTCAGTTGTCCAGTTGCTGGTTTGCTATCTCTTTGAAGTCTCTACAGACAAGAGATTCCACATAATTATTTGGGATTATGTACCGTGTATCAGCATATCTAGCTGGCCAAGCAAAGATGTTATTCCATATGAAAGTTTCTGAAATGGCTGTGGAACTTCTTTAAAATGTAAAAATACTTTCAAATTGTAGAATAGATCTAGGTCTATAAAGGTATCTGGTCCTTGTGCCATTAACCAGTCAAAAAACCTAACCATATTTAAATATCTCATTGGTCTCCTGTATAGCCTATGGGGAAAACCAGTTTTGTTTCTCCACAGAGTATCAGATCTTGGGTGAAGTGTTTTGAGGTATCTTAGTAAGATGGGATGGATTGGGGCAATGCATCTGTATGCAGACTGTGTGACTCTTGTGACCTTGGTCTGGAAGGAATCCTGCTGCATTATGTATAAAGAAATAAGTAACAGAAAAAGGTTGTTCATAATTGTTATTATCTTGAGTGTGTTCTTCCTTATTATTTTTTTATTAGAGGCAGAAATCAATTCTTTTCTTATTTTAAAATATCATTGCTGTCTCTAAAAAAATAAATATCATGACACAATGATAAAATAGAATCCTTTCACCTGAGAGAAAATCACACTTTCGGTGGGCAGGGGCTGTTCCACATTATGTTAGTGAGTGATGAATTGCAGTTTCCTTACGGAAGATTCATTGACTTCAACTTTGTGTCTCCCTATCAGCCGGCAGAAGATAGGCTATCTCTGTCAGAAGTGTGTGATATAAGTGACAGGACGCCAAATACATGGTCTTGGGAAGAATTTTCCTTCTTCTGCTGTGAATCATGGGGACCCAAGCAGCATTTTTTTCCTACAAACTCTAAGGGCATCCACACTGCTTAGAGCTAGGCATGCAAAACAGATAGCTAAACAAGGAGCCAGAACTTCCCAGGCTCCCTGTGTAATCAGTGGAAAGAGAATTGCAGCCAAGGGGGTATTAGGCAGTTTGAGGAATACTTGGCAAGAACCTGCTGCTCTCTAATGACCGCCAAGTGAAACCAGCTTCGAAAATATAGCACCTCAGCGGGGTGCTGACACTTAGGGGTGTAATGCACCTAATGCTATGTAGCACAACAGCTGATCAGGAATCAGATAATATCTCAGTGAGTGATCATGTAGCTCTTGGTTATGGCATGTTGCACTAGGAGGAAATTAACAAGCTTCCCTCTGGACTCTAGCACGGGGACTTGCCCTTTGTGCACAGACTCCTTTGACTTGAAGAGCCTGCTAAAGAGGGAGCTGAAGCTCTGCTCTGCTTGCTTCTGGCCTTGGCTGGTACACCCTCCACCCGGTTGTGTGAGGTGGTAACTACTGGAGAAGGAGTAACTCTTGGAGAAGTCACTCCACATGACTGTGCTTATTCCTCTGTGGGAACACACAGCGTGGGATGCCACCTGCACAGTACTGCTTATTATATTGAGTGAATAACAACAAAAAATGGCTGTTAGATTTTAATAAATAAAACAAATGAGTAGGTTTAAAGCTGTTCTTGATTTCCCTCTTTGTTTGGAGTCTTCAGAGGTCTCAAGCTTTTCTTTGCTGCTGGGTGAGCTGGACTGGAGTGATTTTAAATGAATCCCAAGATTCTCATATTGCATGACCCTGGGAAAATCTGCCTTTTCAGACTTTTTCTGAGTCAATAGGACTTCAGGCTTGCTCTCCCTACCAAAGAATGGCAATCAAACCAGAAATCAGTCAAAATATGCTTTCCTAGTATGTGGAGAAAAGTCATATGAATAAAGTTGACTTTTGCAGCTGCAAGTAGATGGGAAAAAAACTTTTTTATAACATGTGTTTCGCTGATAAGGTACAGAAAGGGTTGATGTGGAATTACAATGTCTAAAGATGCAACGACATCTTTAAAAGCATTAACGAATCAGATTCTTTCATCTGAACTACTTGTTGCCCTCACTGTTAGTGACAAACAATACTGCTACTTCCACAAGCATACTGTTTCAAACTTAGCTTTCCCTTTTTCTCTCTACAAACTGCTCACTTGAAACCAGATCATAGGTTTGGCAAGCCTGCTGAATCCTGAAATTCAGCTTTGTTTGAAATGTAGCTTCATTAACCCAACCGCAAGAATAATTCTCTTTTTTTTTTTTTTTTTTTTTTTTTACAACTGGATGATAATCACACAATAAATAAGATGGTCTGTATTTCATGGAAGGAAGTTGAATGTGGCTGTATACTTTTATGATGAATTTTTTTCTACCAATGTTATAGCCTCTTCTTAATATGTTAACTTCACTTTGAAGCAGTCTTAGAGCATTAAACAACAATAAAACCCAGATGAACAGGCTAGATAATGATACCTGTATGTACTTTTCAATGATATGGCAGTGTTAATGTCTGACATTAGATCATTTAGAACAGGAATGTATAGTTACTGGGAAAGCTGGATGCTCAAAACATCTTGAGTAGGTTATGAATATTGTGTAGAACAGTCCTGAAACTGCTGTAAATAGCTCCAAGGAGCTGACTGATGAGATATGGGACAGAGCACGTGACTATGGAACTGCAAATGTGTCTAACAGCCCTATTTAGCTTTCCCTAACCCACATCCTGATCTGAAAGCAGCTTGACCATTTAGTTACTAATTGTTTATAATTTTTTCTTTGATTCCTGAAGCAAAGCAAAGGCACATTTCAATGATGCAGTACTAGAGCAGATGCAAGCTAACTGGCACCATGGATGAGCACAGTGAATACCAGGTAGCTAGGAGAATGTGAAAAAAGCAGCATATAAAGCTAGCATGAAACTAGGCACAAATGCTCCAATTAAAAAAGAACTTCAGATTATGACCAGTAGCTGCCCAAACGCTTCCCTTAAACCATCTTAAACTTGCATCTCTGAGAAGCTTACAACTTGTTAGCAAAATGTCATCTGTTGAAACTTTGCATACATATTTTACACTGCTAAGACATTTCTTCTTCTAAGCACCTAAACCCAGTTTGATCTGCTATATGGTATAATTAATGGTTTATCTGGAAATCAGAGGAAAAGTAATCTTTTTATATTTATATCTTGACTGATATAAGACCTCATTTTGACAATGCAACATCACTAACACATGCTTTAAAGCAAAGGAAGAAACATATTCTTGAGTTCACACAGTAGTGATCAGAAATAATTGCATTTTTATAGTTCATCTTGCATGGAGGATGCTCTTGTGAGAAAATTGAAGATAAAATTTATCTTTGGAGGTGAAATGAAGGTGGAAAAAAGATCTCAGTTTTTCATTCTTTATTCTGTCATCAGGATTAACTGTTGCCTGTTTACTACTAGAGCTCCTATTTCTCCTCTACCTCTAGCACTCTCTTGGAGAAGGCAATGTGACCTACACACAGGACATGTTGCATGGCTACCAGCTGCTCAATGATCCTTGAGGCAATGGGAAAACGGACAAAACAGAACTGTGGTATTTTCTAAACACTTTCTACAGGTCAGCTTTGAACAGGATGGATTATAGAAATGTGACAAGGTTATGTAAATTAGAACATACAATTCCAGTTGTTTGCAATTGCAGTGATAATGTCAGGTCTAGCTGGTGTTCAGCTCATAGTTAAACTCTCACTACCTGTCCACCTTGATTACGCTGATCTTACTGATATTTTTCTATGAGCTTGACACTTTCTGCGATGTTTCAAATTCAATTTGTTTTGATGGTCTTAAGTGTAGCAGTTCTGTCAGCAGCAAACACTAAGTGGTCTGCTTCTGCTTCACAATCCTTCTACATATCTCTTTCGCTCTTTGTCAGGAGCTAGCCTAAAAAGTAGTCTACACGTTAAATTGGACAGACACTCTACTTTGGTGATTAAAAATGCCAATGTTGATGGCTTTAAGTGGGCTGTGTTGTAGCAGGATGGCTTATGTGGCTCAGAACATTCGGGAACTTCCTTTAAGCTTGACTTTAAATATTAGTATGGGCAGATACTGTCTCTCCTTTTGAGAGGTTCCTTTTTGCGTCTTTCAGCATAACACAAGTCCTTGTCCTTTTGCTGTGGAAGGTGTGTGCTAGATGCATCTTCTGTCTGACTTGCATAGTCAATCTCATGTGTCTCAAATGCTGTAAGAAGAAGCACTGAAGTCAAAAGATTGGGCCAATGGGAAGGGTGAGGAGTTTAGGTTAACAGTTTAGTGGAGATGCGACTGTAAAACTGCTTTTCTCCTACTAGTGTCTGAACTTTCTTGGCTTCTATTAAAGGAGGGCATCGATCACCTTGGAGAAACGACACTTGGGTTTGTACCTTTGTGCTGGCTTCATTAAAGGACTTTTGTCTAATTTCGGACACATGCTTTTATGTGACTGCTTGAGCTCTCCAATCAGATAATGCTAATCTTTTCTTTTCTTTTTTTTTTTTTTTTTTTTAACTACCTTGCCTAGAGTAAATTGCTATCACAGTAAAGAATCTTCTCATGAGTGGATAATTACCTATTATGTATTTGATATCCCTGGATTGTAGATGTGTGCTGTGTTACAAGATGAACCTTTCTCTTAAACATTTCTTAACTTTTAAGAATTTCCTACTTACAGCAAAATGCTAGCGGCCAAATCCTTGGGTAGAGTGAATCAATGTCTTTGTATTATGCCAATGGAAACCGTGTTGATTTACAGCTACTGAACATCTCACCCTAGATATTGATTTAATTTCTTGTTTTCTAGTGGCAAGAGGGCCTGAATAGCTTCTGCATTGTACTTGCTCTCTCTTCTCCTTCTGCAGAAAAAAAAAAATATTCTTTTAATAATAAATCCTATAGCAGCTTTTTCCACTGCATAACAAAATCTCTTAAGAGTGTTGTTTGTGGAAGTACACTCAGTTATTGATGCAAAACTGCTGCCTCCTTCACTTTTGTCTCATTTTTTGTGGTGTTCAAATTAAATATTTTATTAATTGGTTGCAGTTGTGCCCCCGATGCATATTACTTCATCATGATGGAATGAGATTGATGTGCTGCTTTGTAATCACCTACCTATACATGCCATCTTTGTCAATACTGGTTCATTTCTCTTTTTATTTGCCAAGGGGCAAGTGCAGAAAATCAAATAAACTTGTATAATATTGTTTCAAAATTAAGTTTATTACATGAAATTTGAAAAGTGCTTGAAAAATAATGGGAGGCAGCTGGACCAAGTTCAGGCCATTCCTGGAACGTTCCACACTGTCATCAGCTAGGTTTTTCTGTCAGTGTTCCCTGTATGGTTTGACAGATAAATATTATCAACATTAAAACATACGCAGCTTGAAGAAGAGTCTGAGAGGGTATTGTTGCACTCAGAAATTATCATTGTAAAACTGCCTCTCTATTTTAGTGCAGACAGCATTGCTTTTTTCTTTCTTTTTAGCCATTCAAAGACAGTTTCTTACTAGATCCTACCATACATATATATAACATCTCACTTTTATAGTATGTGATAATACTGTATCTTATTTTCTCCATCTTAAAGTCTACTAAAAGTATACTTCTTGAATCTTTAGTTAACTTTCTGCAGCAATGACTTTTTTTTCATTTTGTATATTGGTTAGCACAGGGCCTAGTGCTGGCTTACAAATGCAGTCAGAATTAAGCTTGCTGCTATATGGTTTTGTTACAATGCAGTTGTGTTGTATTACTTTTAACATCTTCAATGTATAAAGGCCTTCCCCTCTTCTGAGAAAAGTCTTGGTGTGCTTAGAAGGGAACATGTGCTAAAATAACTGGCTGAGCCTGGTCTAAATGTAAGCATCAATGTGCCTTGTTCCAACAGCTCCTAAGAAGAATTTCAAACTAGAATAATTTATTAAAGAAAAGATTAAAGACTTTTACAAGACCAGGGAGCTGTGGGTTTTTTTTTTTTTTCCCCTAAAGATTTTAATGATTCTAGAATGCTTTCAAAAAAGGGAAGAAAGATGCAAAGATAACAATAAATAACTGAACATATACACTGACTTAGGGGTTGTTACTGCCTCGTAACACAGCCATTTATAACCTGGTTGTGTCAGCAAAACAGGGACTTTCCACTTCAAAGCATGATGAGATAATGACATTTAGCTACTCAGCAAAGCAGAAGAACATATGTCATGGTTTTGATAAGATATGATTGAATTCTGTACAGGCAGTGGTGGCCATATGTTCTTGTCTGCTTGTTACAAACTACATGTAAAGCACATTTGTCTCCTGCTAAACTATGTGAGCATTCACATTTGGATTTTTTTTTAAATTAAATTTTTATTTTTCCCCAGCATTTACTTCAGGCAGTACAGAACCAAATTCCATTGAAATAAATCAAAATATTCCCACATACTGCTATGACTTCAGGTTCAGAAAATTTGAATCAACTGGCTAAGAGTGACGATCTTTGATTTTAAATGCTTCTTTCCCAGCTTTCCACTTGTTTTGTTTCAAAATGTAACCATGTTCATTATAGCCTGGTCACTGGTCCTCAGATACAGTGTGGAGAGCAAACTTCATCCCTCATACGTGTACAAAATCACAAGGAAATTACTTGCTTTTTACCATTATGCTGTTTCACCCCTCCAAATTGCACTTTCCATTTAATAGGTCCTGTTATCCTACTTCAAACTTGTGGTGCTTGAATATGGGTGCTGTTGGAGAGTTATTACATTCTCAGTTCTTGAAAGAGATACAGAATTAGATTTCAGATATTTTAAGTAGTTCTCTGGGCTAAAAATTTGATTGTCCACAAAATGAACCTTCTATTGACTCCTTGATTTTCACTGTGTCAGAAATAATTTCTACTTCGTCTAATAAAACTTACCTTTCATAATGTTCAACATATGCCACCTTCATTCATATTTGTACTTAGAAGCTGCATTTTGCAAGATATTTGGAATCAATCTAAAAGAAGCAAAAGACTCTTGTGCCACTGAAGTAGCCACAGTTGGGCTCAAATCACCTCAAATATAGTTTCACTCTTTTAAGTGTCATTTTGGGTTATATTAATTCTCAAGACTTGTGCTAATAAATAAAACTTATAAACATATTTGTATGCTATGAAAAAATTGGCAATGTTAGCATTCATATGCTCAGCAAAACACAGAGTTTATTTGCTACCTGCCAAATGTGATTTATATTCTGAACTGAGAAAGAATCCCATCCTTCAGCATTTTTCAAGCATATGGTTTACCGGAGTTACACCAACAGCCATGCATAACTGTGGTTATTCCTAACCTCTGAAATCCATATATCTTCTGCACGCCCATGCTTACTGATTTCTTATTTCTGGTGGTATCTGAAAACTACAATACTACTCAATGTGATTAAAAATATAAAAATTTACCCCACTGAAAGTTTTCATTGTGCGCTGAACCTGAGCTTGCATTCCTAATTTTGGTGTGGCATTCACAGTCAGCATCTCAGATGTAAAGCTAAAAAACTGCACCCCAAGTTCTTTGTGCGGACAACAAAAATTCCAAGAGGGAGTTAATTTTTAAGGGCCTAATTTATTAAGGCAGTAACATGTTGTTAACAAACATGTTAACAAAGTTCAGTTAAGCATGAACTTTGCCAATACTATGACTGGAGGCCTCAATCAAAGGACTGTAGATCTAGGTAACATCAGCACATTTTATAATGTTGGATATCAGCAGTGGCAGGCATCCTGAAACAGGTAAAAGAGGGAAGATGCCACAGGCCATAAAAGTTACATTCCAACCAGCTGAAGGCAAAAATGATTAAGCCAAAACATTTTTTTTTTTTTCTGAAATAGCATCTAGTGGTACAGATTACTACAGTGAGGTAGACACCCTCAATGTTAAAAATCTGAAAGGGGTCCTTGTACAAATAATAGAAACACTATGTGATGTACAATAAAGTGGAGGTTATTAACAACCTGAGCTGACTCAAAACTCACGCTTCTTTTCCTTTTCCAGACTTTTATGATTGAAGTGAATTGGGGGTGATGGTTATGATGGTTACATTGTAGTGTTCAATATAGAACTGTGTTCTATAAATTTAGGAACATGTTGTCTGACCAATGCCATTTTAGCCATAGAGTGTGTTGTAAAAAAGGGGCACTGTCAGCTACATGAAAAAATAGGTCTCCATAACTTGTTTTACAGTCAAGATCCCACGTTAAGCTGAAACTGCAAATGTGATGCTGTGTGTGGTTTTCAGTGGTACATGAACATTCATTGCGTGTTAAACACATTCTGAGTACTTGCTTGTTAGCTGATTGAATAAGTCACAAGTACTTCTCAGTGTAAGTTTTAGAACATAAAGAAAGAAGGGAGGGTATAAAGAATGTAAAATTAACTTGAATAAAGACCTCTTAGGTTCAAGTGTGAGCCTGGCTGGGTAAAAGCACGTTTTCTTGAACGTGAGTACAGCTGGACTTTTGAATAAGACAATAATAAAAAGAAAGAATGTCAGCAATGAAAATGTAAATGCATAGTCAAGCAATGTTACTTTTTAAGCTCTTACTGCTTGCATTACTGAAAATACTGCTTTTATATTATTTTTTAGTGACTTATATTTGTTTAATAAGTTCTTTCCTTTCATCTAATTATCTCAATTATCTTTTAAGTAAGTGAAAAAATGCTTTCCATGAAGTAAGTGAAAAAATGCTTTTCATTCTTCTCCATTATGTTTTCACTGAATCACCATAAATACAGAAAAATAGAAAGACAAGCATTACTCTGGCATCCGGGCTATGGCATCTGCTATTCCATGTGTTTTATGTCACTGACAAATGGTAAAGATTCTGTGTGCTAGTCTGAATAGAAGCTCTTCAAAGGATTAACCTGTCACAAGTTAGTGAAGTCACTGTGTTGACAATACCATTATTATCTAAAGACAATGTGAGACACATACAATGGAAACTTCCTGGAGGGGAGAAAATATGAGTGAAACTTTTCCATCTATACATGTAATGTATGCTGCCTTGAGGTGGTAATGAGTGGATAAACTAGTAAACATAACTAGTGAGGACATATCTGAGCATTTCAGTAGCAGTAAGTTGGATGGATTTTTTTCTTTTTTTCCACTATTGATATAACACATGTATTCACTAACGTAACCTGGATTAGTGCTTCAGAAAGGGAATTGTGTGGTGTAAGAAAGTCCTTTAGAGTCTTCTAACTGCTGAATTAATGAAGGTACTAGGCTAATGTTTTGCATTGTGTTTTAAAAGAGGATGTAAAAAGAAATGAATCAACACTGGAGAAGAATATTTTAGTTGTATCACAGGTGCCTACAGTTTATTTAACTTTTGGAAGACTGATGCATGTTGTCTCAAAGCTGGAGTGCAAGCTCTTGCTGATGTGGGCCAGTCTGTAGGTGAGCCATCATGGCCAACATTGCCACCTTCCACTTCTGCTGCAGTGGAAGACAGTGGAGACCTATGTCAGAGAAAGAGCTTGAAGCAAAAATACAAATTGAAAAGAGGGAGAAGCAATGAGAAAAATGGAGAAAGAGTAAGTATTGTTTGCTTACTAGGAAGTGAGCAGAAGGGGTGAAGAAGATCATCACCAAGTTTTTAATACAGCTGGTTGCAGAAGTACCATTCCAGTTTGTGATAGCTTCAGGTTTCGACATATGTATTTGTCCTTTGACATGCTTTTGGAAAATAACATTTTGCAAAGGCACTAAAACTCTGGTTAAAAGGATGGATTTTCTGTCCTCATTTACATTCCTTTCCTTCTGCCCTCTTTTTAAATGACTAGGCAGTGTAGTCAAAAACTTGGTTATCTTTAGAAAATGGTGCAGAAATCAGAAAGCTCTTGCAAACCATTCAAGGGAATGTCAAATACCTGTCATCAGAATAAAAGGAATCCAGCATGTTGTGATCAGATGTAATTTTTCTATTGTTTATCTGCAATTTGTGTAAGGTTTCTACAAAAATGAAGCCTTATGTGACAGTCTGGATGGTATGCAGACAAATAGATATGTATTTCATGTCTCCACATGTAGCAACTCTGATTTTTTTACAGTAACGTCAGGATCCTAGTGGAAAACTACAGGAAGGAGTTACCTGAAGAAATAATTCAACAAACAATTCTGAATAATGAAAGCATTTGGGAAAATGTGGTGGGTGTTTATAAAGAGAAGAAAAAAAGATGTCAAAATATTAATTGCAAATTCTGCTTCCCAGCTCTATTTTGAGGAAAACATAACAAAAAAGCACCCACCCACCCCCAACCCCAAAACCCCCAAACTGGAAAGAAATGTTCAAGTGGCTGCTATTTGAAATGAATGAGCAATGGAAATTGACCCATATGAATGCAAATTTATAAAGGGAACAAGGCTGCTTGAATGTTAGGTTATCACTTATGTCAGGAGTTAGATAATCAATACATTCAATTTTAGTTTTCTAATAATTTAATTCTTAACATTTTAAAGTAGGTCTCAGAAGTAAGTAGGAATATTTACCTTTGACTATACTGTATAATGCAGACAGCTGTTGATGCTGAAATAGGTCATATTTTTAGGTCATATGCACTTTTGTTTGGCTGACTACTTGCTGGATTCTCCCTCATTTGATGTTTCTCCCTCTGCAACAGAAAACCAGAGACATTTTGTGTGCAGTCATTCAGTGAATACGCTACATTGCCGTATTGACAAGCTGTTAGTTCCACTCACTAGACCTTGCTTTTGGTCGATAAGAACACCATCAGTTTGAGAAATGCTTGTAAGGTGTAACAAAACACTTAGGATACCCTACACACTGGGGACTGGCTGTGCTGTGTGACAGAGTACAGGGAAAATTCAGTCTGCTGGGGGCTCAAGAGTGGCTCTCCATGCCCACCTTCCCTCTGTCACCTGAACAAAAAGGTCACAGTGAAGGATACTGCAGCCTTACTGTAAACCTCTGCCTCCTGGGAAAGATATAGGACAATACTTTCTACAAAGTAACTCAGGCCCCAGCTTTATTCTGGAAGTAATTCTATTCACCTTTCATGAGCACCAGACCTGGCTTAGGGTTGGTCTCAGACTTGATGGTTAGAGTAGCCTGTGGAAGGGGGTAACAGGAGCTCCCTCAAGCATCAAACTATGGTATAAAGCATAGGATATCTGGCTGCCTTTTTTTTTTTTGCATGAGGTTTCTTCATTGTAATTTTGGTGGCTGGTGAAGTCCACACCTTCTGGATATTTAGGCTTTGTTCTGTATCCCACAGGGGCAGAACTGTCTGTATATGTGTAATTTTCAGACCAAACAGGGAGATCCAAATGAGCTCAAGGGTAGGTAGCTGCTGAACAAGGAACTTTTCTCATAAATTTTGGGCTTAAAGATTAGTTGTCACTGTAAGTCCTGTGTTAGGTGCATAATTCTCAAGTTTTGACAGACTTTTGGTTGACCCAAGAAACAAACATTGCTTGAAGGCAGCAGGACATCTTTGAAATATTGCTGTCATCACTTATTCAAAATAAATGAAAGAAAACTTTTCCTCTGAACTGAGGTATTACATGCCCAAAGGAAGCAGGCAGTCTATTATGGTGTTTCAGCTACTCTTAAAATAAAAAATATTTGTTCCAATATCAAGTCCCAGTTTCCTATGTTGCAATTCAAGCTTTTTTATCTCACCTTTCATATATATATATTCATATATATGCCCATATATACAAAATAACTGTTATGGTATATTCTCCCAGTTCTTTCTTAGACAAAACTGATCTTGTTTTCCTTAGTCTTCCCTCACAGGTCATGTTCTCTACATTTTTTTTCAGCCCACCTGAATGTGTTTTTATCTAGATGTTTGTTTGTGTACTAGAAGATTAGAATTTATTCTAGATATTAGAAAAGCCTTACTAAAGTCCATATATATCACAATAGTGACTTTTCCCTTATCCAGCTAGGCCAGTAATCAAACGAAGAAATGAGGTTGACTTGACATGATTTGTTCCTGATAACTCCATGTTTTCTGGTTTTATCACCATCATATTCTCTTGTGCCTTATAAATGGATTTTTGGTAAATTGTCTCAGAATTTTTCAAGGAAGAACAGTCCAGAGACTGTTTTGTACGCTCCTAAGTAGAGATATTTTCCCGTTTTTGAAGTGTGACATTGTGATTGCCCTCTTTTTGTCTTCAGGGAATTCTAATATCCTTCATCAACTCTCCAAGGTAAGTGCTATGATTCAGAGATTACTGTGGTCGCTTTGTTAAGTATACTTAATTGAAATTCATTGGACTAAGCTAAATTGAAAATCTCTATCTTTTTTTCACTGTCCTTTCCCATATTCGGGAAGTCATGCCTATCTCTTTTAAAAGTGTAATTTAATTAAGTATTGGATCATAGTTAACATTTATTTGAGGATTGAAAGAAGGCATTAGATACCTCAGCCTTCCTTGAGTTATTCGGTATTTCATCTCCTTCTTAATACTTCCTTTTACTTCTTTAATGTGCAGTGTATTTGTAGAATCTTTTCTTGTTGCTTGTTATGTCCCTTGTTAATTATAACGCATTTTAGCCTCAGCCTTGCTGAGTTTAACCTAGATATCTGAGCAATTCTTTTATATGCTTAAGAATGTGTCCTTGTTTTCATTCTGCGTGCAGTTCCTTTTCCCATTAAATTGCTACTAATACAGTCAAAATGTCTTCTACTAGACTTCTTAACTTTGAGATAGTTTCAATTGTATGGTTGGCATAATGTTTCCATCAGCCACCAGGTCTCACATCTTTTTTTTAAAAGACAAATTATTTAGGAAAAAGACCCTGTCAATAAATTCTTTCCATTGATGTCTGGTTTCTCAAAATGCTGTCCTTATTTTGTAAACCCTCTTTCTTTTCCTCTTTCCAACAATGTTTCTTCAACCCAAATTATTTTCCACTTTAGTCAGAAACAAATTTAAAATACCTGTTGTCCTAATAACCCCCCTTCCAAAGAAAATATTGTCTCCAGCACATGCAGCAAACATTTTGGGCCCCACGGTGTAATTGTTCAAAAATACAGGAAGGAAAGTCATAACACCAGTCACCAACAGGCTGCCTTTCTTGGGTTGTCCTTACTTCTGCCTTCAAACAACCATATCCACAGCAGTGGAGACATTGCCATAATAGTATCTTTTCTTTCTGTCTCACCAGAGCCATTAAAGATATCTTACATTGGTTGCATTTTTTCTGAAGTTCAGAAAGCTCTTTTGATAAACACCCCCTCTACCACTGCATTGCAGGTACTTCTCAGCTCTTCCAAGATACCTCGTTGTGTACTTACTATATTCCACTGGGAGTTTGTGATACCAGTTACACCAATTAGTTAAGCCTTTGGTTATTCCTGTTTTATCCCTCATATCCTGGCCATATATCTAGAAGGTTTTTCAGATATTCAGTTGCTTGCAACGTTATTCTTTCACTTACCTCATAGTTTCTAATTTTTGCATCTCACTTTCCAGACCAAGTTTGCTATTGCTCCTCTAAGAGGGCAAAATGGCTAAAGACAGCTTCCTCACTTCTAGGATTTTGGAAGCTAAGCATGTATATTCACTGAGATGCTGTCTTATTTGCACTGTAGACTGCATCTGCATTCCCACTCCTGTCCTTAGTGCTACAAACAGACTGCCTTTTGCAGATTATCCATGATTGCTCTAGATGACAGTGACATTGCCCCCAGATTAGTGGTGGAAAAGTAGGAACCGGGCCAATGGATTTTAGTCTATTTGCCAGCCTGCAGTCTGATGAAACACAAAAGCATCTATCTGCTATGTTTGATATTCCTCCTTTGGAGTAAAGCAAGGAGAGTTACCAACTAGCCCTGGTCCCAGAGCTGGAATGATCACATCTAAAAGAAAAAAATGACAGCCTACTCTAACCTATGATTTTTTTTTCTTATTTAAAATCACAGGAGAAAAATCAGTTTTCTACACATGCCTGCTTTTGAGAAAGCTTTGGGGTGGGACTTTTACTGATATGAAGGAAAAGAATAATATCAAGAGAAAAATTTGCAGTTATCTGTGTGAAGATCACATTTCTGTCTTTAAAAGTAGAGATAGTATGTGTGGGTAAGCCAGAGTAGTGTCACTTTGCTGTTAAAATGAAGTTCTTTCAGTGACTGCTTAGAAAAATTATATCTTTAGGTATTTCAGCAGCCCCAGTTACAGCATCTCTTGGGAAGTGTGATACTGAAACATAAAGCCCTTCATTCCAAGGTCACTGACTCAGATCTGCCCCTAGGTGAAAGAACAAAAATAAATACCCCTACCTGATGGCTTTTTGTTGATATATGTGAAAGGAGCCAATGGGCTACAGTCAGAGAATCGCCCACATTGCAAAACTACTGTCAGAGTCACTGATGCCTTGGCAAAATAACCAAGGATGAAATAGGCATGGAGACTCCACTTAATGGCAGATTCCTTCTGGAAGCTGCTGAAAGTCAGTGATGATGGACATGTATGTGCCCTATCACTGCACTGAGCTTTCAGGGGAGCAGTAGTGGAGAGTGAAGGACTTCAACCTGTAACTTCTCTAAGGCAAAACAAACCGTGTCAGGAGGTCATGTGTGCTTGAGCTCTCACTTAGAATTAGTAATTTTTATAAGATATCTGAAGCCCAGCCACCCATTCTGAAGTGAAAGGTAAAAGTGTCTGACAGGC
Organism: Falco naumanni; assembly: GCF_017639655.2. NCBI lineage: Eukaryota > Metazoa > Chordata > Aves > Falconiformes > Falconidae > Falco > Falco naumanni. Next base: position 38,299,959 of record NC_054057.1, read on the forward strand.
TAAAATTTTTGTAATCTGTTTCGGTAGAAACCTAACCCTGATGGGCTTGTGCCACAATAACTTGTTTTCTTGTAGTGCTACCCCGTGTGATAAGAAGAAAAGTGGGTTCCAGTGTAATCTATTATGGCTGAGTACCAGGCCTCAGAAACGTGTATAGAACAAGTACTCCCGGAGGGTCTAGCTTTGAGGGAAGGATCAGGAATTACAGGATATCTATGGATCATCCATTAAATTCAGTGAACCTCTCAGTTGTACTCCTGTACCGTGCTTTGGTTTGCACTGTGGAACAGTCTCAGAGCTCATGAACTGGATACACTTTGTGTCAAACTGAACTGGAAGATGCCCTCCAGGAGTTCACCAGTGGCAAGTGAGCAATCAGTTTGTGACAGCAGAACACAGCTAGTTTGATATAGGAAAAAATATGCAATATGAGAAAGGAGGTTGTCAGGTCCTCATCAGCTATTTCACTTTACAAAGCAACTTCTGCTGGTCTGCATTGCTTGTCAACATATATGCAGCTTAATTGGACTAAGGGGTTTTGGTGTCCTTTAAACATGGGTGTTATATTTTGCACCTAGGCTCAAAAATGCATAATATGCTTAAAAATTATATGGAAAAAAACCATTTTGCTTGCACTTAGTTCAGTGGTTTTGGTGCCTCTGTCATCTATACCAAAGGAAAAGGAAGAATCCTAGTGGATTGAATACTTTGCACTTGTCGACACTATGTCAGGATAAATACTTGGCACTTGTCAACAGTATGTCAGGATAAAATGTATCTTTAAGCATAAAGTATAGCTAGTCTAGCTCTTGAGCTGATCTAGGGAGTTCTTGAAATGACCTTGGAGGCTGAGAATGAAGAACAGACATAGTAAAAAATGCTTGTCACCTTCCGAAGTCAGTGGGCTGGATTCTACCATAAATGTATCACGAAACATCACAAGTCTTCACACTGAATACAGACATTTTAGGTGGCTGCGGAAAGCATTTCTACAAATTAGCGGGATTAAAATGTTAGTTGCTTTTTTTTTTTAAACTTGGCAAACATAGCTTTTTACATTTCTGCAACAGAGATATTTGCAAATCTGCTTAATTGTAGCAGACTTGTTAATTATGAAAATAATTCAAGGGTAAGATAAAAACCAAAAGACAAGACATAATGAACTTTAGATTTTTTCCTCTTCTGTAATCCTGTGACAGGATTTTTTTATTCCATGTGAAGAAAATAATGTCAGGAGGATACTAATCATCAGTTTGCTACAGCCGAAACCAGCACAGCTGGCAGATGAGTATTTTAATGTATTTCTAGATTAAGCAAGGCAGTTTAAAGAAAACATCATGCAAAAATTCAATCTGCTATGGGTTTAAAATAAAGTCCTCATCTGTGCCATGGTAGAGTGAATAGCTACTTTATGTTTTATCATATTGTGGTGGATTATCTTTCTAATGAAGCTCGTATCCCCCTAAAGCATTCTTGAGATATTTTGTGTTCATGTTGGTCTATAATAATGCAATGAGTGAGTGCAGGAGTGGATTTTCCTTTAGTAAGGCTCTGTCAGGACTCTTTTCCTAAAAAATTAAACTGTAAATGAAAGCAAATCATACATGCAAGGCAAAACAAAATGCTGTATATTAATTTCAGTGAGCCATTTTATTCTCATCAAATTGGCTTCTTGGCAAAATTAATAAGGTGTTTGGAAAGGGAAAGAATTAGAGGTTTGTTTCTTGTTTATATTTGTTTTAATACTTCTTTTTCTCTGCCAGTCTTTAACTATTACCCCCATTTAGTGCAACTTTAGCTGGACTAACGCAGTGGGAGCCTAAGAGACTACAAATTAATATCCAACACTTTTTAATGGACATGTTTTTCCATCTTCAATTTCTTAATTGATCTATGGTCAAAGATTCCTCTACCTTCAAGGAGCCCAAAGTTCAGGGAGAAACAGATCTTAATTACTCATGAGAATAAGCCAGAATATAGTGACATTAAACATCCATAAAAAATGGTTTCTGAGCTGTTGAACATGTAAAGAAGGTGCAGAGACCATCACCTGTTTTGAGACATCTCTGCTTAATAGAGGTTTGGAATGGATGAGATATTTGTTCACACCTTGTTTCACAGGGTTGCTGGGAGACTAAGCCTGGAGTTTGGAGCACAAGGAGGGGTTTCTATTGATTGACTGTGTACCTGTGTACTCTTCCATAAATTGGACTGGTTTTCCATGTACCTCTGGGCAAGTATGATTGCTTTTGGGAGTTTTTCCCACAGGCTAATAGATTACACAAACAGGAAACTGATTTTCCCCTCTTCTGCACTCGGTGAGGGTTTCAATCTCTTAATTGCAGTCCATCATGACTCATTTTATTGTACTAAATAGCATCTGTATCTGAAGTACTTCAAATAAGCTAAATATAACAGCAGCAAGACATCACCATAGCTCTGACTAACCTTTTCATAGGAATTTTTCCTTGCATGCCTCTCTGGGAGACAGGGCAGGGCAGAGGGCATTCACGTTTCCCTTGGCAGCAATAAACTTCTATAGCTTAAACAGCTGGTCATTTTTTGTGCTGCCTTGAACCAGATGATGTATTTAAATCCAGTTACCTATTTGCCTGCTTCGTTTTCCTTTCCTGATAAGAAGATGGCATACTGTGTCTCCCTTGGAGGTGACTGCTCTCCCCCCACCTCCTTAAAGACCCTTTACTTGGACTCCTTTTAGTTGCAGCCTTGCTAAACCATTTATGTGGAGCTCTCCTCCTGCATCAGTCTTTGTGCCATCCCTTTGGTGAGGGCTGTCTGGCATCCTCTCTCCTCACTCCAAAAGAAATATTATCAGCCGTAATCAAGGACAATATTCAGGGATAATCCTATGAACCATGTACTAAAAATCTCCTTCTAATAACCTTATCCTACATTTAAATATGTGTTTTTTTAACCAAGGACATCTACTTGTCAAGACTGGGTATGGCTTGTTATGTCATGCGTTTGTTTAGGTGCTTTTTGGGGATAAAATACAAATTATGACTGAATGTAATCCTGGTCTCATTAAAGCCCAGTGCAAAATTCACAGCTAAATTAGGTCATCCTGATCAGCCACTGTCTGGTTTTATCTCATTTCATGCCTTCTTCTGTTAAAGATAATCTTTCAAAGGCAAAGAACCTAATAGTCATCAAAGTGTTACCATCACAATAACTAAAACTGTTAGATACTTCAGAGTGATCTGATACCCTTTTTTATCTTAGGCTCTCACCTTTTGTCCAATTCTGTCATGACACAAGGTTAGCAGCTGGGTGCCCCAAAGTTTTCAATTTGTTTAAGTTCTATATATAAGGAAGGGGAAGAGGTTTGGTCATTAGCCAAATCTGCAGGTGGCAGGCAGTTACTTAGAACAGTCAAATTCAGTTATAAGACATGTAGTGAAGTGAGTGCAAGGTCAACAAATGCTAAATAATATACACTGAAAGGAAAAAGGACAACAGCATAGTGGCCTGCAGTAAAGGGTCAGAGACTGGATCTGATCAGCCTAGCCACACTGACCCCTTCCTTGTAGTGGACAGGTCTGTACATCTTTGGCAGAGCTGCAGAGGAGCGCTCCTGAAATCATAGTCAGGCACTGTAAACTGCATCTCACTGTACCTCACCACGGCTCCTTTGAACTCAGGGAGGTATCTGCGTAACTGTGGACAGCCTGATGAGGACTGGATCCCGCAGTGCCTCTCGCAAAAAAAGCTAAGAGAGTAAGGCAGATGAAGAGGAAAACAGAAATTAATATATACGATTCCCACATTATCTACTGCACAAGGGCCTGTTATCCTATCTTAGGAAAGATACTGTTAAATTAAAGGGCAATCAGAAAAAGGTCATAGCGTGATTAGGTGTTTGAAAATCCCTCTAATGACGATGCTGAAAAGAAAGGGAGTGTCTATTTTAGGAAGACTTATGCAAGGGGCAAGGAGAGATAATGAAAAAACCCAAAACATTTTAAAGGTGACAAATAAATTCTGCTCTCACTACCTCATTACAAAATAACAAAAATATTTTTCTGAAACATGGCCATTTTAAAAATTACAAAGAAAATACTTTTTCAGACTTGGTGGAATTAAACTATGGGGCTTGTAAAGGTATTCCCGTAAGTTTTACAGGAATAAGGAGCCTTACTTCTGGCTTTTCCCATGTATATGCCATTTTTCTGCCTCCAGAGCGCCCCTTGGGTATATTTTTGTTATGTGAAAGAGCACACACTTGCAAAGGAGGGTGAAGGGAGGGAATGGTCTGGGTCAGACTGTAGAGGATGGTCAGTAAGAAGATTTCTGAGGTTTCTCTGAGTGGGAGAAGCACAGTGAGGGTTTTGCTCTGAAGCTCCAGTAGCAGTCCTGGGCAGCTGGGCAGAGCCCCGACCATCTCCTGAGCTCTCAAATGGGAAGGCAAAGCAGCCCTTTAGGGAGTGGGGATAGATGGGGGTCGGGGTGGGGGTGGAATTTGGATTATGGGTGGGGGGAAATCAAGGCCATTGGAATATCAAAAGGCCCTTGCATTAGTTGGGAAGAATGCATGGAATAGGAGGTGAAGCTCTGACTTTAGGGGCTGGGAGTCCTGAGAAAGGAAGCACTGGAAGCTATTATGTGTAGCTCCTACATTTCTGCTTTTTACACCTGTTTGCCAGTGGAGATAGTGCACAGCTTCTTCTCTCCCAGATCTGCTATAATCTCCCTATCTCCAGTACCCTGATTTTCCTTTTGGGTTTAAAAAAGTAATTTAACAGATACAGGTGTGAAGAATAATGAGGATTATGAGAGTAGATGCTAAAAGAAAGTGCTAGAAGGAAGAGAGAACCTCGTAATATAGGTTTTGACATACTCTTTAACAATCTGGAGTTGGAAAACCTCTTCTTTGCTGCTGAGGAGTTGGTTTCCTCTTCTATAGTGCCAGTCACCATCTGCAGATAAGGCAATTGTCTGGATAACAGGTCTGGGTTGTTGTAAACATGCCTAACAGTATCACTGTACTAACTGAAAACCAGAAGCGGGTTAAGTTTCTCTGGAGGATGGCTGTGAAATATATTATTCAAACGAGGAGGGAGTAAACTCATTTTACTTATATTTCATTTCAGCTGCAACATCTGTTCCCAGCAAGGTGAGACTGAGTTTCCCTTGATCGTGTCTCTGAGTAAGATTAGCCAAACTTTTGTGAGTGATGCTGCAGATCTGGAGAGGGGAGGAGCTGGTTATGGGCCTGATTTTGGGTGGTGTTAAGAGTTGTGTATCGTGCTGACTTTGGCTGGCGCTGCAGGCATTCAGGGATTCTGGTAGTCATAGGAAGGCCCTGACTCCAGCGGCATTTTCCATTCAAGTGAAAACTCATTCTCCAAAGCTATTACTTTCAGGCTGGAATGCTTCCCAAAAGTTTAATCAATCTTTATGGAATTACATTTCATTAGTCATGAAATGTATTTTTTTACATTGATTATTTTTCTCCAAAAAGCAATTAAGTGATGCATGAAAAGCAGAGAAGTAACAAAATTAAATTCAAAAGGTTTAAGGAATAATCACTTGAATTATAAAGATCAATTGCATTGTAAAGAAATACAGCTGGCTCAGAAATCCCTTACTACAGCTTTTACAAACTTTTACTACTTGTTTTCCTATTCCTTACATAGGAAAGGGAATACCCCACATCTCAAGGTACTACCTGTATAAGGTTTGGTCTATCTTAGAAGTAGTTAATTTCCATTATAATCTACTGAGAATTCAGTATTTACTGAAGATAGCTTAAACTGAAGAAAAACATAGCATGATAAACATATTAGTAATCCGTAAGTGGGATGGCTGGGAAAGATTTGAGGTGAAGTGTTGGAAAAAGACTTCCCCTAAGGGCTCTTTTTTTTTTTTTTTTTGAGGAATTTGAATTCTCTATTAAGAGTTTTGATTTTCAATGAAAAAGTAACCTGTTGATACTTTAAAGAAAACAAAATATAGAAAAAATATTTTTGGACAAAGCCAACTATTCATACTTGTGTATTTTAAGATGTATCTTGGTGTCTACAGCAGGTCGGAATTCAAAGGCTGTGTACAGTTTTTTTCTCTGCTAGCAGTGAATGTAATGATCAGTAGTTTTCAAATTACTGTCTATAGACACCAAGGAATTTGCTTGGTGTCTATAGCAGAAAGAAGTGTTAATTAATGTTAGCTGGGGATGGGACCAGTAGTGGAGGAGGCAGCTCATGATAAAGGCAATTACACAAAAGCGCACTGTGAGATGGAGTTTCTTGAATCAGCTAAACGTCTGGGAGATTAAATGGTGATGGCACTTCATGAAATGCCCCTATTTTTTACTGTTCTTTTCACATTTATAGCACCTTGGAGCCATTCTCCTAGACACCTTGACCCTGATGTGCTAGGTGCTGTACAAGTCCAGAAAAGAGATGGCCTTGCTCCCAGGAAGCTGCTTGTGTGATAAAGCAATCCGGTGCAACAGGGCATATTAGCTCAGGTTCAGCTTCAGGTACAGCTGTGTTACAGATTTCTGGCCTACAGCATCAGAGAAGCAGACCCAGATTGCTTAAACCTGACATGCCCCAAGTATAAGAAAACAGATGGATAGAAGACAGCCAAGAGAATACAAGGAAGTGATGAGACAACTCTGGTCACCTTGGTAGACAGTAATCTCAGCACACAGACAGCCTAAATACTTTCAGGTTTTATTATTTGTGCTATGAGTACAGGTTTTACATATATTAAGCCCAATTACTAAACAACAATCGTAAAACATCAAACCACAGGATTTTTCCTAATAGTCTTCCTATATAGAGTTTTGGCAATGTTTATTTCTCTTGCACATAATGTCCTTAGATCTACTGACTAGTAAACAAAGAAATGCAAGTTCTTATAAAGTACAAGAAGTGAACGTGTTGTTTCACTGAGTCATAGTTTGGTTGTTTTCATTTTTCCTTTAGCAGGTGATAAAACAAATGTAACATGAATGAAGGTAGATACAAGAATAAGCATTACTGAAGAGTAGAAGGCAACTTAGCAGAGATGAGTCTTACAGCTCATATGTCTTTGCTGTCAGTAGAAATGCATGAACAATAGCTAGGAGCCAGTAGGGGTAAAAATAATCTTACTGTTTAGGTAAACAATTTTTAAAATGCTATTGGCGGTCTTCTTGCTCAGCTAAAGATTAGTTGCTCATGTATTTAGTTTAAGAGCAACCTTCACACTAACAGCATCTTCTCCTAGGCTAACTGCAGTGCACTGAGTGCCATGGATATGCAGAGCAGTATTCCATAAAAATATAGAACAGACTGAAATTTAATACAGCTCTACATGGCATGATATCTTATTAAAAAAGGGTTATTCATTTAAGATCCTGCCAAGCAAACTAATAGGTTAATTCTTTTCTGTATGCATACTGCTTCTTTTGCCATTAGACTTATACATGAAGATAGAGCCTGAAAATATCTTATCAGTCAATGGAAATTTCTTTATTGACTTAAGAGAGTATGATATGTTCCTCAGCAGTACAGCAGAATAGTCTTGTAATTTTATCTGGGCTAGCTACTTGCAGCCGATTTTACTGTCAGTCCTGCTACATTTGTTTCTGAAAAATCTGACTTTATATTTAGTGAAGTTTTCTGTAGTTCTTGGTTCATGAGTTAAAAATACCAACACTCTTTTGTTAGCTTTTTGAGGTACAGAAAAGGCTGGATTCTTTTCTTTAGCTATGCTTGTTTATTTTCTCAGACATTTCTGTCTCTTGTTACCTGTTGATATACTGACTAAGCTGCTGGCCAGTTACACCAATTAAGTGAATGACATGCCTCCCTGTAACTTCTAAGATTCTGATAAGATAAAAGAAGAAGCAACTGGAGGACTGAAGTGGGACTGAATTTTATGTAATATAATCTTATAGGCTATGAATTTATGTCTCAGTTATCTAATTCAAGTGCCTAAATGCTTAGGAGAAAAGTAGTTATTGTTAGAAGCTTGCCTCTGCACTCTCAGCTGATCAGTGCGTTGCTGCCTGATCTTGCTGCAAAAGGAATAGGTTAGTTTTAGTTCTCAAAAAATGTTATTCATTTGAGTCTGAACAAAGCTGGTTCCCAGACACAATGCCAGTGAACAATGCTGATTCCCAGACAGATGAAATTCTGGTTATTTTGAAGTTAAAACCAGGTTATTTTAGGGGATTTTTTTTTAATAGTGAGTTTCTCAAGCTTATTCAGCAAAACCAGTAAAAAGTAGGGCACAGTTCTTCACTTCATAGGTCACCTTAAATCAAAGATTGCTAAAAATTCCAATGTATTTTCAAAGTGAAGATTAAAAATAGCTTCTGTAAATGCAAAGGGTGGAATATTTCATAAATGTTTTAATAATAATCCTTTTCCCAAAATGGAAGAACATTTCAGCATGGAGCAGATACATAGCAACACTGTAAATCCTCCAGATTAGCATAGAGATTTAATATTAGTATATTAACCTACTTTCTAGAAAGTCCAAGAATTCAAAACATGCCTAAAAAGCCATTTATATTTCCTTAATCTCTGTTGTAAAGAGCTTCAGGGGTAGCTATGTACTTTTGGCTATATTTCTTTTAATGATCCAAAGTTATCTCAAAAGTAGTTGTTTGTTCCTTCCAATCTAAAAATAAAGTTGCTGAATCAGTGACAGAGAAATGAAGTGAGAACAGGGGGGGGGAAAAGATCAGACACTGCCCCCCCCCCCCCCCCCCCAAATACATCATTAAGAAAGACCGAGAAGGTTAGTAAATGGTATGTGAACTGGATTAATGAAAATATTCAAAATCGTTAGCCACATGGCATTGAGAAGATCTCAGGTTTATTAGTGCCTAAAAAGTATACATCTAAGAGTCCAATTAATGATATAAAGTTGTTTTTGCTGGCAGTTCATTAAAGACACCAGATGGCCCGTGAGTTCTGGTGAGAGAACTGTAGTTTTCAAACCAGTTTTGAAATTTTTTGCTTGTTTGCTTGTTTTTAATAAATGAGTAGGCACATGCATACTGTGAAGGGTAACATTTTAACATAGTCTCCTTCCATTGTTTAAAAATATCCAGCTCAATATGGTGAGCTGACAAGCAGACAGGTGTGCTTGTGTTTGGGTGTTGGATATCACACTCAAGAATGCAACACTTTCAAACTCTTCCCTGAGTCCCATCTGAATTTCAGTTGTGGAATTGCTCCTAAGTGACACACGGCTATGGCTTGACTAAGCAATGTTGCATATTTTAAATGACCACATACAAATTCTAGCCAAGTGGTATTTTGGTTCTGTAAGTGATATGTCGCGTAATCATAGTCTTGGAAAGGGCACCAAGAGGCTCAGTTAGTGCATCTGCCTGCCCCGAGGCATTCCTGGCAGGGGTTTGTTTCACGTGTTCTGGAGAACTTTGGTTGGAGGATAAACCATAACCTTCCCTAGTAATCTCTTTCATTGCTCTGTCTGTGCAGTGTTTTCTTATGTGTAATCCAAACCTTCTCTGTCACGCTTCACACTCATTACTACTTCTCTTGTTTAGAGTGTGTACAGAGAAGAGACCTAACAGCTGCCTGTTATGTACCGGAAGGTTTATGTGTCTGCCTCAGTCTTCTTTTCCTTAACCATTGCACCTTTCCTCATGTTTTTTAGACACGTGGTTGCTCTCAGTGGTCTCTTCTGAGCTCTACCACGGTTTGCCCTCCTTTTTTGGAAGAATGAGGTTGTCAAAACCAGACAGAATGTTACAGTTGAGGCCTGGACAGTGACAAGAGTTGTTCTACATGCCTTTTGCAACAGCATGACATGGATGATTAATATTCATTTTGCAATCCCCAGTGACTCCAGATTCTCCTCTGCAGAAGCGCTACCATCCATTTTTTGTTTAGGTAGCTATACCTACTGAGAAGCAATATTGAACTCATGTCCCTGTTAAACAGCATCAACTTTTGCAGATCATATCTCCTATCTGTACAAGAACATTTTTTATTCTATACCTCTTCACTGGTGTGTGGGCAGTTCTAACCATCTTGGAGTTATTGGCAAATTTCCATCCTCCTTTTTTAATTTGTTTTCTCCTACAATTTCTGTAAGGAACTGGTGAAAATTAACCTTGAAGAACAGTTTTTCCAACCAGTTTTCACAAAGTCTGTTGTGTTTTCATCCAGACCTTAGTCTGTTTTCCAAAGGCATGTGAAATAATGACAACATCCTTATTCAAGCTGGGTTATCTAATGTGCCCTCTGCCCCCCCTTGCCTGTGTCCCCAGAACCTGTGTACTAGTCCCTGTTACTCTACTGGAGAAGGTTTGATGAGATTTGTTTTAGAAAAACAAGCCCTGGCTCTGCAACCCCTGTTTTCTTCTGAGTCTCTTTAAAAATGAATTGGTTCAAGTATGAGACCTGAAGACCCATGAGTCTTGTGTTTTGGGGCTCCTCCATATTCCCTTTGAAAAATAAGCATCACATTTGTCTTTTCCCCATCTTCTTCTCTGATCTTCCAAGTTCATAGAGATAACTCATTGCTTGTGAGCTCAAATGGTGAAGTTGCATAAAAATGAATGATTAAAACATCTGAATGCATGAAGGCAGCTATAAAGTTGATTGACATTTGGTTTTACTCTTATATCAGAGAAGAGGTTTTTAAAAAAAGATTACTAGATGTGTATGAAAACACTTGGACTAACTGAAAATTCTGTGGAAAGGCTTTGCTGAAACACTATATTGAGAGTTTGTTGGGTTGTGTGTTTTTTTGGTTTGGTTTGGTTTTGTCACACCCCCCCCCCCGAAACAAGCTAATGGCCATTGTTTCACAGTATAGACCTGGATAATGTAGCTGCAAATGGCTACTGATGATGCCAATGTGCCAGTGTGTTGGTTTACAGTTGCCATTAATATAAATGCATATCTGGGTGGCTTGTAAAAACTAGGTGCTCTAAAATATAAATTAAACAAGGAACAAAGAATGGATAAAATAAAGTTTACTGATGAAAACTAAAAAGCTGACAGCAAATTGCTGGGAAAGAATTTCACAGCGCTGAATGAGCATGTGATGCAGTGACACTAGAAAGTCAATGCTGATAGACACAAGGTGATGTATATGAGAGACAAACAATCCTCATTTTACAGGCACAGTGATCTCTGAACTAGCCGTCACCACTTTGGAAAGTGATCTTGGAAATCTGATGTATCTGCAAAAAGCTTCAGCTTAATGTTTGGTAGCAGGTGAAGCAAAGTGTCAGGAATTGTTACAAAAGAAACTGAAGGAAATAAAAAGGGATATGATGATCTTAGTGGCCAAGTCTGTGTTCCAAACTGCAAATCCTGTGTGTAGCAGTAGATTGTCTAATACAAGAAGTGCGTACGAGAACCTGAAAAGGTACTGAGGAGGCAAGAAGACTGATCAATGGTATGAAATAGCTTCCATATGAGAAAATGACTGGCTAGACCTGCCCCAACTAGGACTCATGGGAACATGACAGGTAGAGCAGAGAAGATAAATAAACTAGGAGGATTCATGGTCCTTTCTTCTTGTAAAAGATTTAGAAGTTGCTGAAAGAAAGGATCAGGTCTCAGTTTCAGAACAGACAGAAGACAGTCACTTCTCACACTGTGCACAGGTCAGCTGGGGGTGGTTGGCCACACTGAAAAGTAGATGTAAGAAGCTTTCATAACTCTAAAAAGCAAATAAACAAAGTCACGGGAAATGTCAATCCAGGAATATTATTTCATACAAAGTATCACTTCTGGCTCAGGAAATCCTTGATCTATAGGTCATTGTGAACTTGCAAAGTACAGAGTCTATTTACATTACTTCTGTACCCTCTCCTGGGTAGGGTTATTGACTTGTGAAAGGACACTGAGGGTCAAGCATGGTTACATGAAGTCTTTCTGTGGGTAATGTTTGTCAGTGTTGAGCTATTGCCTTTTGCAAGGCCAAAATAGAAAAGATTATTAAGTTTGAAAAATCACTTATGAACTGGGAAGTGAATGTAATCGCTTCTTGCGTGTGCTTATTCATAGGAAAATCTGCAGAACCCACATGCCTTTCAGTTAATGAATTACAACTTTAGGAAATGGATTTTAGATATGAGCACTTGCTAAAGAAGTGGTAGAGAAACAAAGTGTAACAAGAAAAGTCTTGTTATTGTTGAAATAGGTTACTGAGAAAAACACAAGGAGGGAACTTCATTGCCTTAGACTTTCAAATTAAGTGTCTCAGTGGGGCTTGAGATGTAGAAGTTCTCAAAGAGATTTTGTAAAAATGGGAAGCTTTGGAGCTAGTTTATGTTTATTAGATACATTAAAGTTAATATAATCTGTGTTCAGTTCTTGAAAATTTTGCAAAGTAACAGTGGAGCATCAGTTGGATTTTCATATTCAACCTAAAAAGATGCTTGTCTAAGGAGTTATTTTGCAAACTGTTCTTACATTTCTAGAGATATCAAACTGATTTAGATACTAGAGTGGGGAGAATGAAACTCCTAAATTCTTTTAAATTAATGTAAATCTAGTATTATTTGTTTGAGCAATAGGAAAAAGCTATTTCTACAGTAAATATCAGTCCTTACACGTAATTCCTAGTTAAAGTCAGTCAGGTGAAAATCAGAATCTCACATATGCTTTTTACAGGTGGGCTGGTCTGGACACTCACCAAACCATACTCTCTGATTATCATCAATTTAGGATAAAAATCCTTGGTATGAATTAGGCAGATCCTCTCACTTTGGTAAGCAGTTAAGTGTTTTTCCCTTGAGGGAAAGAGTACTGCTTATCTCATGAAAAGTCTTGAAGATTGTATTTGCTTTGGTGTTCAGTGATGGAAAAATCTTGAACTTTTTAATGGGCTGGGAAAACATTTTCTAGACAGTCTGCCAGTATCTGCATGTACAACTAGATGTGGCAAGCACAAAAGCAAAGACTAAGATCACATTGTCAGTTGAGAACATCTGGAGTTGTCTGGATATCAATGTTGTAACTTGTGAACATAATAGAGGGTATTAGGGAGAGGACCATTCATGCAGAAAGAAAGATGTGGGTAGCTTTAGGATTCACATTCTGGCATGATTATTTTGTAAAAATCAGAACACCGAGACTGAATTAGACTTACAGTAAAAATGGCAAATCATCAAAATTCAGTAAGCTGAGATGATTGCAAAAAATCCTGCTCCTTTTTCAGTTGTATGCGATAGGGGTAAAGAACTGGTATGGGCTGAAAATCTGCAGGACAGATTTTTCTGTGAAGTGGCTCAAAAGCAAAGCAGAATAAATCCAACACCACAGTATCTGTTGTTTAGTAAATTGATCAAAACCTTAAAAATTTCTAACATATCTGGGTATTTATTTTAGAAATATTGCCTATTCACTTAGGAAAGTTAAGTCTTTTTAACATCTTGCAGCTGTGAGAAGACTTTTCTATTGTTGAGTACTGATTTATTGATTAAGGATAATGTGGGAATTACAGAGAATTTAAAAGGTGCCAGCAATTTCTATTTTATGTAAATAATATATATATATCTATTCAAAGCGTGATCAGTTCAATATTATCTTTTCAGCAAATACCTATATTGGTTTTAGGGGAAAAAAAATAGGACTGGGATAATGTTCAGTTAACTTTAGTTAACTTCCTGTAATTGTCATGGTTTTTCACAAACAATAAACAGTCAGTTTGCAATCACGTCATACACCTATTAGTACTCTTGAGCGTGTCTCATAATGGCGCTCTGGCTTTGAACACATCCACCTTACATAAATATTCTCTCACCTGTTGCTCTCCCACTGATGGCTGTCTCTGTCCTGACACGATGCTGGTACATGCAGAGCTCTGGCAGCAGGGACTGCCTGAGACTGAAAAGCACGTTGGCCTTCCCTGTCCTTCTGTCACTAGGTTGTCTCTGCCATTCACAATGCCCACGGGGGGAGCAGTCAGAGGAGCGGGTGCAGCAAACCTCCTTGGATGGAAAACAGCTGCATCTTCCCCACAAACGCTGGAGCTGGCAGCTACTGACTGTGGCTGTCCTTTTCATAGCGCTGGGCCGGGTCTGAAGACCTTGGCCACGCAGCCTGATGTCCCCCCTCTGTTCCCTTCCCGTTTAGCAGAGCTTTGAATGTCTTCTCTAGGCAATGGCTGCAGATGGAGCTGGAGTGACAAACTTCCATCCTCTGGGAGTTTGTGTCCTCTTCCTTCCTGCTTTTGACTGCGCCACCCTCCTCTCCCTTGCCTTGTCAATGTGTACATTTTTCGATATAATAGTTCAAGATTTTTTCACTTCATGCTCAGCATGCCGTTTTCTCATGTAAGGTCATAAGGAATAGCAGAAAAGGCCTGCTTTAAAAGGGATGAAAGGGAATGGAGGTACGGTGTACTCCAGCGAGGTCCCTGTACCACATTGCAGCTACAGAAAATTCCAGTGTTTGTAACTGCTATACAGCCGATACCTCTGCAACCTGAAATATACAGACAAGATATGATAATTTCTAGCCCTACCACGCCAAATCATCTCTCCTCTGAACAGGAGTCCGTTCCACTTCAAACTTCAGTAGATCCCAAGTTTCTGCCCTGGCTAAAACCATGCTGAGAAATGATCTTCCTGAACCTGAAATCATTGCTGGGTTTTGATGTCTTCTCAGAAGGGTATCTGGATGTCCTTCTCAGGACACAAATAGTACAGATGTGTCAGCTCCACAGTGAAGAGAATAAATGTTAAAAAGTAGATGACCTGGTTAATATTTAACATGTATGCCACCAGACCTGACTTTTTTTCAAAATTAGTATGTGTTACTGGTATTGTGTGAATATTTAGGTGCATACATGGAGACAAAATCCCTGCCTTGAGAATTCATACATTAATAATTCAAAACCACAATGAAGAGAATTTTTTATAATGATATTTCTATTATTTTTTCAGTTTATGCAACTGGACAGTAGCTTAAAGTATTTAAAGTAGAACAAAAAAAAAATAATAATTACATGCTTATCACTAACAATTAGTACTTGAACTTATATATATTTATATATAAAGCTATGAAGATATTTTTAGAATGGTTTTAAATTACTCATAAAATGTCTTGTTGGTTGAGATTTTTGCAGGATCTTTATTATGAAGATCTGTTTTAAATGAAGAGAAAATAGTGAGAGATCAGTCTATACTTCAGGTATTTCATCATTTTCTGAAGGTATGCACTGAGAAACCATTTAACCTGTGCAGAAACGCTTTAGTCAGAATATGCTACTACAGTATAATTTCTCAGACCTTAAATCCTGTGCAGGTTGAGAGGCTGGTATAAAAATTATTTCAAATTGTTTTCAGATGAGAATATTATCTGAGAACATGCACCTGCTAAGATGCAAGATAAGCTTTGCTGTTTGCTTGTCTTTCACAGTTCTCGTGGGATAAAATGTATTGATTGCTGTGAGGTTTTTACTGGTAATCTGAGAATTTTGTTATTAACCTTCAGTATCTGCAGCTTTTTTTCAAACAGGGATAACAGTTTTAGGTCCCATTTCTGGTCTATCTTTTAAAGAAGTTGTAGGAATATATCCAGGAGAGCTGAATAGTTTTTCATACCCACTCGAGTCTAATTTTCTTGACATGCATAATCTTTCTTGTCCTTTCTTGTCCAGGATTTACCTCCTTTTCTTTTTTTGGCTGGGGCTGCAAACAAATGTAGCTTCCCACTTTATTTTGCCCTTCTACTCTAAGAGGACCTCAGGACTAGCCTTAGCATTACAACCTGTTGGCTTGGTGAAGCATCAAATGAAATTAGAAAGTAGCTATGGAAGAACAAAAGGAAGGGCTTTTTCAAAGAATTTTTTCATTGCTCCCTTTTTTCCTATACGCACAGGAGGAAAGCTCAGACAGTTTAAAAGGCAAAGAGAGCAACTCATGCAAAACATCATTTATCAGATGCTATTAAATACAAAGATACCTGCTGTGATTCCCTCAGTCACAGAGCACTGGAAGCTGGGGGGGCACCATGGTGGTGTCACTGTGTGTCTCATGTTCTGGGCTTCTGCTCTCAGACATTGTGGATGATAGGATGCTAAAATAGATACTCCTAAGATCCTATGCTACAGAACCATCTTATTTTTTTGTTCTTACAGGAAATGTCATTGCTGCTGTCTCCAGAGGCAAAAAAACCCAAGTGAGACTTGAATGGGTTGAGGAATTAATGATTCAATGTTAAGCATTCCAAGTATTTTGGCATTTGAGTTTTTTTCTTTGAGATTACAAAACACAGGAAAAAATGAGACAGTGCTTAGCATTGCTTGGGTCTTCAGATGCCCATAGCCCTGAATGTATACCAGAATCAGAGAATGATATTAATAGGAATTCAAGTACCTGCTCTTTCAAGACTGGCGTGTAGACCTCTAGTATACATATAAAAAAAGAAAGACATACCAAACAACCCATGAATTGATATTAAACTGGAAAAATATGAATGTTGTTATGACCATTTCTAATCACACAATTTCTCCTATCTTTGCACGTGGAGTCTAACAAGGACTGCAGAGTCCAGCTGTTCTGTAGCTGTTAATCTTGTAGAATTAATCTCTAGTGATAGAATCCTGTGCCCCAAAATTGACTAATGCCATTCATACACGACTGTTGGCCTCGACATGTGCCTTACCATGTGAAGATTTGAGTCATTTCATTGCAATAACATATATTACTAGTAGAAATGGCAATAAAATGAAAAAAAATATATATATACTGAAATACTTGGCAACTGTTTTAGGTTTCTATGTTTAGATGCTTTTGACATTTTAGCAAGTGAACTATAAGCCATTAAGAAGTGATATATGTCAGTTTCTACAATACTGTTTGCAGTTACCTCTGGTTCTGGGGCTTATTGTAGTTCTGTAAAATTGAACAGAATGATTCAACATACTATTGCATATGAACTTGTGATATAGATGGCTTTGATTTGTTACAAATCATTAGGATTTTACCTGATTGACCTTGTTTTGGCTTTTTGAGAAACAGTAGGATTATGACCTTGGTAGGTAAAAGCAAGGTCTTTGCATAATCATAACCAAAAATCACAAAAAAGTTTCTAGCTAAGAAGTGTTTAGAAGTGAGAGGGGACAAGAAGCTTACTCGGTTGGTGTCTCTAGCCCAGGTGGGACAAGAAGGTTACTTGGTTGGTGTCTCTAGCACAGGTGATTCTCTCTGTGCAGGAAAGGAACAGCCACTGATATGTGTGAGATGCTGTAATTCCAAGTCACAACAAAATGTAGTTTTAAAAGTTTTAAAGTTGAAAATAGAGAGCTCAGAATCTGTTAAGAAAATTATCACAAGACAACCAATCCCAGCTGAACCATACTTCATTTAATATAAAGGCATAAATAATTCTCTAGGGAAGATAATATCTGTTTATTATTATACTGTGATATTGACATCACAGTTCTTTAAGATTTTCTGTGTTTGTGACAAACACATTGTGCTTTACTTCTTGTTTTTGGTCTGTGCTGTAGCCAATGACTTTTTCTTTCCAGATGTATGATATTCAGAGATGTTTTTTTTTTTCTTTTTTAAATTTTATTTATTCATGTATGAAAATACCAATTCAAGGATGTTTTCTGCCGAAATAATTACTGACAGTATTCTTACCTTAGTGATTAAATACTGTCCTGTTTTTGTGTTCTTGCAATTTCTGCTTCCTACAAGAACTCAGTTTTGATGTTGAAGGGATAGACCTTAATTAAGAGTTTCTAATATTAATTGTGAATATATGGGGCTGAACAGGCAGTCTTCCACAACTTTTAAACTTTAATGTGTGAAACCCCTATTAACAATGAAGCATCTGTTTTCTTGAAGGAAACCGTTTTTCACACACATTGGCATTGGGAGCTCTTGTGATCAGTTTATACCGCAGGTGTAAATGTTCTGTTTGGTTCAGGTGCCTTAATGTCACTGCAAATCTGCTGGTTTTCTTTATGTAAATCATTTAATCCACACAAATCTGTTGATTTAGATGTGGAATAATCAGTGTCTCTAAACCCAAGCAAGAACCTCTGAATCTGGCAGAAAATGCTAGTCATATATTCCACTTATTCCCTGCTACAGTTATAAATGGTAAACGGTAGGCCTTTTAAGAAATTCCCCTGTGATGCAGCCAGCAGGAGATTGCTCGATTGTATAATAATCAGATCTGACCAGATGGTGATGAGGCTGGGTACTAAATGCTTTTTAAGCTCTCCTGCTAGGTTTTCTCATTTAAAAGTGGCGAAATGCCACTTTAAGGCCTAGATGATTTCAAAGACACCTTGCTATGAGGCCTACAGAAGTGCCTATTCTGTCATATGCAGCAGCACTTCACATTTTCAGGCAATGTAGAGAAGGATGATGACTTATTTAGAAAGTCAGTGTGTTGCTCTTGGAAAGTACCATCCTGAGAGCTCTGGAGAAGAAAAGTTAATTAGTTAGGGAACACATAAAAATTAGATATGGGATGTAGATGAAGTATTTTATTTATCAGTGCTTCATCTCTGGACGGCTGCAAAATGTCTCAAGTTGGGAGCAAAATATAGCTGAAGGAAGGACACTAAAGGTGGGGTACAGCTCACAAATGGAAGGCTTACGCTGAGGTGTTCCATGGAAGTATCTACAGGTGAGCCAGGTGTCTCTGCTCCTGCTGCAGTCACTGGAGATGAAAATACAGTCAATGAAGATGAAGAGCTTTTAATTTTGTGAGCTATGTGGGCAGGCACCTCCACTGACTGTATTGACTAGATCTTCATCAGCAGTGATGGGAGCTTAAATACTCAGCACACACTGCAAATAGCTTCTTCTGAACACCGGAATGTGGGTTGTTAATCACTGAACTGCCTCTCACCCCTCATTCCATGCAGGGACAATTCTGATAGTTTTGGAAACTTTGCAGATCTCATACAAAAGCTTCTTGCAAGCCAGGGCTGGCTCTAAACTGACTCAAAAGTTTGTCATCTCAGGTCCTTGATATGGCTGGTTCTGTCTATTATACCCAGATTCTTTTGGGTTAGGCTCCATAGGATTATTTTTTTCCAGTACCAGAAGTTAATCAGCCAGTTGAAATGCTACTGTTTATAGAAAGCTTCAGTATACCTCCTTCTTGTATGAGTTGCATGCAGTAATAGAATCCTTGTGAGCCTTTTTCAATCTATCTATAGAATTGAAGGTTGTTTTAAATCAATTAAAAATCTACTTGCCTTAAGTTAGCACTAGTTTACCTTGAGCACAAAGGTTACCTCTGAAGCATTTTTAAATTGTTTGGCTACTTTAGGTATTCTCACTAAAGCAATCCAATCTGGACAGAAGAAACAAAGATAACAGAGAGCAAGCAAGCAATTAGCTTGTGTGGAAATCTGTTATGTTTTGACAGGGACCTGAGTAGAACAGGATTCCTCATGAAATAACTAGCAAATCAGTATGTAGGACATCTATTTCAAACTATGAATAAGAGTAAAAGAGTGAGTTTTGGGTGGTGTTGTACTTCATGCATCATACATGTAATGTACTTAATCACAAAGATTTCATAGCACAGATTACTTGCCTTTACTGATTTGTTTGTTCTCTTCAGCATCTAATACTTAAGGTCTGAAATATTAAGAAGTGGAGTGTGAGGTCTGGCACTAGTAGCTTGACTTTGAGGATTGAGTCTCCTTTAAGTTGATGGACATATGGCTACTCACATCTCTGAAAAACAAGTCTTTCCATAAAGATAAGCTACTGCGGTCATTTACAACATGAAATTTTGCCCACAGTTTTTATGTATCTCACTCTATTTATTTTTTATTATTATTTTATAACTATGGCACTTTCACATCTGGCCTTGCTATTTCAGGTTATTTTGTAACCTTACACTGGGTAGGATGTTATCTTTTAAGCTTGTATCTTATACAGGTAGCAACTAATATCCTAACAGAGATTTTGCTTCTTCATTTAGCAACTCAGTTTTGACACTAGATTTTTCATCTTATTGTCTTAGACAGAAGAATCTCATGCACTGTTCTTGCAAGGAATACTATTCCTTGTGATAGAAATATATTGTGTTTAGTGCAAAAGGTCTTTCTCTCCCTTGGTCTGAAGCCTGAAGTCCCATGAACCTACTTTGTGCTAGTTCTGTCTCCCGGTGGTACCATTGTTGTGATATGCTGTCTCCAGACACCGTGTCTGCTGTCACTGCATCTCTTCCATGGGAGGATGTTCCTTCATTCCTTTCTTAGATTTTATTCAATACTGCTGACTTATCTGTGTATCGCACATTTTGCTGTCTCCATGTGTTCCTTCAGCATGTTTGAACTAAACATTTTATCTTAAGCCAAGAAAAAATCCCCCTCTAATTTTCTGAGCTCCTTTTAAAAAATTTATCCTACTACTCCCTAGACCAAACCAAAGGTTAATGGTTCAGTAGACGAATCATCTGATTTTGAACATTATTGTTACTTAAGTTGCTTTCATGTGAAAGCTCTAGAATCTGTTGCTCAGGGTCTATCCAACACAACACATAGTAAGAGATGTTGCTAGCAGAGGCTAGTTATTAAGCTAATATTAGCTGCTTTTTTTTTTTTTTAAATTGCTTTCTGCATTAGTGAGATCTGAGGAAACAATAAAGAGAGTGTTACATAAAAAAAAGCTAAGAAGAACTTGATGGTGCAAAGCTTCATCTAAGATTGCAACTCTCCTATCTAGTAATTCTGTACTTCCTGTAGTAACCTTTGACCCAACACCCTAATTATTAAATGGAATATCTGTATTTTCAAAGACTTTCCTTAATCGGGTAAGAAACTTCCCTCACTGTGATGCTAACAAGGCCACTGGCCCTTTTGTTTTGTGCTCCTCTTAAGAGTATTAGCAGAGCCAAGAAGCAGTAGCTGCTGGGCAGTACAGCTATTTGCTTTGGTTGGTGAATCATTAATTTCCCAATCATCACGTTATGACAGTCAGCTGCCACTCTGCCCCAGAGGAAGAGAAGAAGGCCTGGCTGGGCAGTGTCTGCTGCCAAAGCTCTTGGCAGCCTTCTGGAGCTGGGCACAGGTGGGTGATGGGGCTGGGCTGCCCATGGGTGCACGAGTCTGGAGCTGTGCCTTGGTCTACACAGGAGTGTAACCTCTTTGTGCTGGCAGGAAAGTCAGCAAAACATGCAGTCAGCTCCCAGGCAAAGGATGCTGCAACCTTGCAAAATGCCCAAGGCTGGTTTGCAGCTCTAGTATGCCATGAATGAAAAGCAGAGCTTAGGTGTGGATTTGCCTGTGCTGGGGAGAGAGGAACAGCTCGCTCTTTTTTCCATTTTTCATCCAGGGAGGTGATTGACTGCTACAAGGGAAGGAAAGAAGTGTTGTGCTTGTGTTTTCTTGCAGGGGTGTGTGCAGGAAAGATAGATCTTACAGTCCGCAGCCTGTGGTGTGCTAACCCTGTGCAGCAAGAGACTTACGTAGTGCTCTGTGACCTTTGGAAGGCTCACCCCCACACCCTTTGTTTCCCCTTGGGGGTTAGATACACTACAACAGGTTGTGCACAACCTCTATTTTCTTGTATCCCTGCATTGTTGTGAGTCTGGAAGTCTGATGTAATTTTTGTGAGACTAGAGAATTTTTTTCTTGTGGCACAATTTTAGTTTATTTGCCGTAGCTGTGGCAGTCAGGCTCTGGCCTTTGTTAAGAGCAGAACCTTCAATACCCCCCCCCAACTTATTCATCGCAGATGTTTCTCTGTATAATTCCTTCCCCTTCAGACTGGTCATTCCTGCGTATTATTTACACTCAGAGATGACCCTAGGATGGCCACAATTCTCTAATGCCAAAACTGAACTCTGGCAGTCTTTTTTTTTTTCATGCTGAGTACCTGGAAACTGGGCTTGTGACACTTCAGTTGCTTTTATCATATGGTTTTGGTAGTTTGTTGGTGTGTTTGTGGTTTTTGGTTTTTTTGTTTTGTTTTGGGTTTTTTTGTTTGTTTTTTTTTGTGGCACAGTATTGTTCCAAAAGCTTAATGTCTGCTTTCTTTTTTTGCCATAATCTCATTTCTATGCTTTTATATTTGATTTGGTGCAAAAATTGCACCAGCTGGGACATATTCTGAAATGATATGTACTGATTAGAGGGCTTGCTGACCTGGAAGCCACTGAATAATTGTATCCTCAGGTGGGGGAATTTCACCAGACTAAAATGCTCTTCAAAGTCATAGTCAGACAACTTGCTGAATACTTTTATGTTTGTTTGTATAAATATTTGATGTGAAAGATTGGTAATTAAGGCTTTAAGTCAAAGCAAAACAGGCTCTTAAGTATTCCGGGGAAGAAAGGAGTTACCAAAATGAGAAATGCTTTTTCTGCCAGAAAGAAGTAACAGATAATGTGGAGCTGTGCACTGTCCTGAAACTATTCCTGATGGAAAGAAGTGGTTTTCCTAACCTGTACATCATCCAGCTCTGCAATACAAAGGAACGATTTGAAAAATGAAAAACTGTTTGGAAGGTTTTCATGAGTATGTTTAATTAAGCTGTTACTACTTAAGGGCTTGCTGTCAGCTAAGAAACAGAAAGATGTGTTAATAGGTTGCAGGTAAGTGAGGATACTGTGGGTAGTCCTCAATGTTACATGCAGTTTTGCTAAAAAAAAAAAAAAAAAAAAAAAAAAGAGAGAGAGAGCAAAACTGAAGAGATTAACCAGAGTGTTTAAGCAGTAAGTAATGCCTAGGCAGGGCAAGACAGCTTCGGTTTTCTAGTCCAGAGTGTGGATGTCATTTTGGCAAGAAAGCAGCCAACTGGCTTTAGCAATTGCCTCCCCAAGACAGGACTAAAATTGTTATGTTTTTGGTATGAGATAATGTGTTTTTCTATGCACAACAGCTGAATGCCCTGCTTATCTACCTTGTTGTTGTTTTTCTTTTCTCTTTTTAATTTAATATGGTTTGTTGAGTTCTTCCAGCATCATGGATAGGGTCTTTAATCAATGTCTCATTAACGACTCTTTCAGAGTTTAACCCTGTTCTTGCCATTCAGTTCCTGGCAGAGGTTGCAGGCATATTAATCCAATGTTTCTTTTTACTTTAGATTTTGGGATAAAACCAGGTCTAGGTACGCTAGTTATTATTTTATATTAGTCCATGCCAAGGGTTCTTTTGCAGTACCACAAGAAATCTACTTCTAAAACAACAGTGAAAAGAAATGAAAGAAAATCCTATCCAAACTCTAAGATAATTCTCAGGACTCTATCAAAGTAGTTCACAAACCCACGCAATGCTACAGGCTTGGGGAACAGCGACTGGAAAGCTGCCTGGTGGGAAAGGACCTGGGGGCGCTGGTTGACATGTGCCGGCTGCACACGAGCCAGCAGTGTGCCCAGGTGGCCAAGGGAGCCAGCAGCATCCTGGCTGGTGTCAGAAACAGTGTGGCCAGCAGGGCTGGAGGAGTGATGGTCCCCCTGTACTCAGCACTGGTGAGGCTGTACCTCGAACACTGTGTTCAGCTTTGGGTCCCTTGCTGCAAGAAAGACCTTGAGATGCTGGAGCGTGTCCAGAGAAGGGCAACGAAGCTAGTGAAGGGTCTGGAGCACAAGGCTTATGAGGAGCAGCTGAGGGAACTGGGGCTGTTTAGTCTGGAGCTATAGTTGTAGAGCTATAAGGTCTCCTCTGAGCCACCTTCTCTCCAGAAGGTGGCTCAGAGGAGACCTTATAGCTCTACAACTACCTGAAAGGAGGTTGTAGACAGTAGGGTGTTGGTCTCTTCTCCCATATAGCAAGTGATAGGACAAGAGGAAATGACCTCAAGTTATGGCAGTAGAGGTTTAGGTCTGATATTAGGAAAAAAATTTTCACTGAAAGAGTTGCAAGGGCTGCCCAGGGAAGTGGTGGAGTCACTATCCCTGGAGGTATTTAAAGGATGTGTAGATGTGGCATTTATGGTCACGGTTTACTGGTGAACTTGGCAGTGCTAGGTTAATGGTTGGACTTGATCTTAAAGGTCTTTTTTAACCTAAACAATTCTATGATTTTGTAAAGCATCTTGAAGTCATGGGATGCATCCTAGTGTTCCTCAGTGGCACAAATGAAGAGACTGTTTTGCAGGTCATCAGATGCTTGGAACGGCACTTATGTTCCTAGTCCTACCAGTAAACTTCCAGTGATTTGCGATACCTTTGAATGAGGTTCATTTTGCTCAGATTGAAGAGCTGTGACAAAATTGAACCACCATGCCAACAGGTGTACCTTAAGGATCTCAAATTATGAGGACCATGGTTCTAGGTGAGAAATCATTTTTTGAAACTGTTGACCTTTGAAATCATAATTGTGAAGATGAAAATATGTAATTTTGGGGCTATAGAAGAGGCTGGAAGGTGGAATGCCAAGTGTCACCACCAGCTAATGAACACAGGGTGAATGGAGGGGAGAGAGACATAGCCACAGTGACAGAAAATACACAGGACTAGTAACTTGGTGTTCTCTATGTATTGCCAGAAGTGAGTGTCCAAGGGGCCTTGCCAGAAGGAGCTCTCTGGAAAACAGTACCTTTCAAAGGTGAAGCTGCTGCAGCAACTATGGGGAGGCTGCGGGTGTAAATACAAGGTTGATATTCTGCTTCGAGTACCAGTATGTCACTTGGAGGTCACTGTTTAAGTCCACTTTATGGAGACTGAGATTTCAAACAGTGATGCTGCTTTAATTTGAAAAGTGGAAGTGTAAGGAGGCCTTGTCTGAAGTGAATGAAGCTGGGAATCTTGGCCACCTGCAAGTCATTGCAGACTTTTATCACCTGGCATGACACTAAGCAGTCTGTCAGTGCAAACCCACTTGATTTTGTGAGCTTTTGGTAGATTTTTATAAAACTGAACATGGTGCCAGGAAGTATTTGGATTTCAGCTAAATCCCAAATTCTGATGAAGGTATGTTTTGATGATGAATTTATCCCAAGAGCTCTTGTGCTTTAGTTTCTGTATAGATTTAAGATGCAGCCTGATAAAGAGTTCATGGTAGTAATCTTACATGTGCTTCTTCAGAAAGTTCCAGAAGACAACATTCAAGCAGTCTTATTTTAGCAAAGTTCACTGAAATAGTAACAGAGCAATTTCTGTTAACTAATCATTGAGAGAACTTTCTGAGATTGGCGTATAACAGACCCAACTTCACACTTACTGGGGCTCTTCATGCAGGAAAGCATATTTAGTGCAGTTTAGATAAGTCTGATTTAAATCCCTCATTTATCTGGTATCATCTGGAACTAGTTTGGACTTGGTATATTTTTTTTAAGGAAACATTTTTTTTTAGCAAAATATTATCTTTAATTAGTGAAGACTCAGAAAGCAGGTAATTAGCAGTTGAGCTTGGTTTTATTTATCTTTGGAAAGAGGAAAAGACTTTGGCATCTATTAGTTGCATTGCTGCTGCGGGGGCTGGAGATGGGAAGGAAGATTTTTCCTTACTTTTGAGAGAGGGAAAGCTGAGGAGTTAAGAGCTTGTAGGGGAAGGCAATGGGGAATTGAAATGCAGCTGTCAGGAGATGTGTCTGTCATAGCACAAGCAGTAATACTTAAAAAAGGCAGAAACTATTCTGAGGCAAACATTGCATTTTCGGTATCCAGTATTGAGGAAAAAGTTAAATATCACTTACATAAAATAATTTAAATTGGGGATATCTAAAAGAAGTACTTGCTGTGGTAGACAGAAGAACCTCTAATAACCTGTAAATCATCAGTTAACAATGTTCATCTGCAAAAGTCTTGGTGTCTCTTTTGATATTGCATATAGATGTTTCAGCTGGAATAATAATTATTTTTGTGGCATGACAATGATCTGAATACTTCAAGCTTGTAGCAAGTATGATGAAGAGACAAAAAGCCACCTATTGAATGCAAAATGCAGATGTTGCAGCTGCTTACAAGGAGCTGCCCTCACTTGTTTTTGTAGCTCACTGAGAGATTGATCTCTCTGCTCAAATCCAAATTGTGTTAATGTCAGTGCTCTGTGGACTTTTAGTATACATGAAAACAAATCTAAACCAAAAGTTAATCCCCAGAACTGTGAGGCCAGTGAATGTCCTACTATAATTTGAAAAGTGGTACAGCTTTGTGACTGCTAGAATACACTTTATGTGGCGTTAGATTGTACATTTTCCTTGAGTTTGGAAATGAAAAAATAGGAACTCTAATGTCAGTGGCTGGAATAATATTTAGAAGCAATGAAACCCTGAGCTGGAAATTATTTCTAACAGCATTGCAAACTGGTGTCCTTGTATTTTGTGTGATTTAATATAAATGTCCAATGGAAAAAAAGATTGCTATGGATAAATAAAATGGACTTTGTTTTTTTTTTGAATTAAGGTTGTAGATACATATTTAAAAGTTTTAAGTTATAGCTGTATGTGTTTGTCTTGTCTAGCAGAGGTAGAACACATGTTGAAGATGCCAGATGTTCATATACAGAGAAACATCAGCTGATTCCAGACTGATGTAACAAAATTGTGTATTTCAAAGAAGGTTGCATAACAAAAAATGTTCCCTTCAGGGGCTGGGAACATTTGTGTGAATGACTGGAATAATGATGTTTCTGAACAACTACCACCAGCCACAGGAGTATGTTGGCCGACTACAGGCTTTGAATTATCTCTGAAAATACCTTTAGTGATCAAAATTTGAGATACAGGATCTGTTAGACTGCTTCAAGAGTTTTGACCCATACAGATCATAGAATCATAGAATAGTAGGAAGGGACCTTAAAGATAATCCAGCTCCACCCCCACTGTCATAGGCAGGGACATCCTCTACTAGACCAGTTTGCTCAAAGCCCCATCCAACCTGGCCCTGAAAACTTCCAGGGATGTGCAGAGACAGCATAGAACAGCTGACTTGGAAGTGTGTACCACCAAGGGCTTCATCAGGGCTGCATCTTGAGTATTACATGAGTGTGATCTTGGGGAAAGGCATTTAATAAGGTCAAAAGGACACTAGAAGATCTATGTTTTTACATTAAGGTGCTTATTGTCATAATGCCTTGATAGTATCTAAAAGCCTCTGTGTCTATGCCCTGGTCCATTTTTACATTGTTTCTTTTGTCTCCAGTCCCCTATAAAAAAACCCATATATTATAGTATAATTATGTATTATAGATGAAACCAAAATTTAACGACCAGTAGTTCAAATAACATTTTCTGTGCCTGACCTGAAAATAAGTGTAGGAACTTCATCACCCATTATGTCTTTCAGGAGCAATAATAGTGCAACGAATAGTGTTCTCTGTTGGTTTAGGTCACCAAACTTATGGGTTCAGTGTGGAGCTATTCTGAGGGGAAAGTCCGACTATTTCAATGTTGAATATGTAGTTAAAATTATTTAGTAAATTTTGCGAAGCCATACTTCATGCGTTTAAACAAACTAATCTCTACACCTGTAAGAAAAAGCATTATGAATTTGGAGATACATTAAATCATTGCAGTTTGTCATGAATAATGCATTTGTTTGTTTCTGTATGTTGTCTGATAATACATGGTAAAGCGTGTTTTACCTCTTTGGCATACACATTGTAGCTTTTATGTAAAGTATGATGTGTGGAACTTAGCTGGAATTTTTTGTTTGTTTCTTTAGCTTCTTTTGTTTTTAAAGTACACTTCTGATGTGTGTGAATGTACCTCCAGCTTTCCCACTCACCAACAGCTGTCTCCTTCAAACATTTCTGTCAAATTTTGCAACAGGTAGAAGTCTGAAAGGTAATAAAGCTCTCAAAACTTTGTTAAAATGGGTAGTCAGAAGAGCAGGAAGTCTCTAGCAGTGGCTCAGCTAAAGGATGGGTTATAGCATGAGCAGTCAGGTTACAGGATTCCAGGAAATCCTGGGTGGAAAGATCTGTTGAGGGGCATACAGTGGGAATGTGCACTGCTTTAGATACCAAGAGCAGTGAAGCATAACTGTATCTACAATCACCAGTGCATCCCAGCGATGCTATGAGTTGATATTACATCCTAGCATGAAACTAAGATGCGGCCAACATATGCACTAAGGGACTAAATTTTCAGTGCAAAACTTGGAGCTTACTTATCCTCCAGCATAGACAGCCTCTGAGATACAAAATTATGAGATCTAAACCCATAGGAAACTGGGCTCTTTCAGTGGCAGTACTTGTAGAAATGCATGATTTTCTTTTATTTTTCTTTTATAGTCTTTAAAAAAGACAGTAACATTGATCTGGAACAGAAGACATCTAGGTGAACACAGCCATCTGCAGAGCGCTGCTGTGCTACTATTTGAAATTAAAATAGAGTTTTCCTATGCTACATTTTTTCATATTTCAACTATATTCCTGCAGTATATAAAAATATTTCTGTTAAAGAGGAAGAAGTATCACATTTATGCTGCTATTTTGCTGCTGTAATAAAATAGTGGTGTATCAGGAGCGGATGGGAAGAGAAAGTGTTAGAGAAACATACTGTCACACTCTTCAGGTTTCTTGCTAGGCATGATCCTCAGCTCTGAACCATACGGTTGTACAACGGCTGAGAAGTAGGCTGTTCGTGCTGTGTCAGGTAGGTCCCTGAATAATTTCAATCAAGAGGGTGATTTATAAGATGGACTTGAAAAATACAGGCTGATGAAGGTGGACTTCATGTAAAATATGTAATTAGAATAGCAACAAAAACAGATCTGTCTTGTGCTTGTCAAATACTCACCGTGCAATGAAAATGGAGTATTTTTTGTGTTGACAGTATGCCTACCGTAGAAAGTAATATTTCCTCTAACTACAGGAAGAGATAAATCATAACATACTATTTGTCACATTAAATAAAAACTGATAACCTAATCAGCTTTTCTATTAAGTTATTGTCATAATTTAACCACAGCTGGCAACTATGTACCATGCAGCAGCTCACTCGCTTCCCCCTGCCCCTGGTGGGATGGGGAGGAGAACTGGAGTAAGGTAAAACTCCTATGTTGAGATAAGAACCATTTAATAATTGAAGTGAAATATAATATTAACAGTAATAGCAACAACAACGATAATAATACCAATTGTAACAAAAAGGGGGGAGAGACAGAGCGGAATAAAACCCCCAAACCCGCAGCGATGCACCATACAGTTGCTTACCACCTGCTGACCGATGCCCAGCCAGTCCCTAAGCAGCAGCTGGCAGGTCTGGGCCAACTCCCCCCCTTTATATAGTGAGCATGATGTTCTATGATATGGAATAACCCTTTGGCTAGTTTGAGTCACTGTCCTGGCTGTGTCTCCTCCCAAATTCTTGTGCACCTCCTTACCGGCAGAGCACGGGACACTGAAAAGTCCTTGATTCAGAGTAAGCACTGCTTAGTGATAACTAAAACATCAGTGGGCTATTACTATTATTCTCCGTACTAAATCCAAAATACAGCACTGTACTAACTACTAAGAAGAAAATTAACTCCATCCCAGTCAAAACCAGGACAGTGATATTGTTAATATTTGATTAAATAAAGCATCAACAAAGAAATAGTTGTCCTTTGAATATAAAAAAAAAAAAAAAAAGATTCTAGTGGACTAAATGATACAACTCTATGACAATTTTTTCTCAAAAATAAGTAAATAAGTGCATGTTTTCTTAAAAATACCTGTATTTAAATATTCAGTTACCTAGAAGGATTCTGATTTTTTTTTTTTTCTTTCCACTGGATCAGGAAGAAAACAGCTCTGTCAGATCAACACCTGGGGACTTGGTTCCATAGATAAATGGATAGTATATTAAAGCAGACAAATAGTAGCTTGGTTCAGTTTGACAGCTGAAATATTTAGATTTAGGTAAACTGAAAATAAATATGTTTTTCTCCTTCTGACTGAAACAGAGGACAAAAAAAAAAAAACAACAAAAAACTTTCCAGTGGAAAAAAATTATTATTTTTTTAAATGAAATTACATTTTTCATATTCTTGACAAACTGAACTTTTCAGTTTACAGGGATACTTTTAGGATGGTTTAGTGCATTGGCTCCTTTTTTTATGAAGCAGTGCAATACATTGCTTTCTGGTGACTTTCACAGAGGGAGAAAATAACTTATTATTGGTTCAGGTAGCTGAGTTCTCTTGAAGTAGTAGAGGTTGCCACAAAAACACTGGGCTCCAGCTCCTCAACGAATATTGGGTGCGTGAGTTTTTTCACTATCAGGTTTGTTTGCAACATGTGGATTTTGATAGGCCTCAGATTACTGACATATTTTGAGGAAGTAATTTGTTCCCCTAAACTTATTTCTACCAGTCCCTACAACAAATAGATAAAATGAGTCCAGTGTCCTTGGATTAATTTTCTGACATCTGCAGAGTAATGATTTAAGGCAGAATTTTAACATTCTGAGCTTCTCTGAAGCCTTCCTGACTTGAATTACTTCCCTTGAAATTTCAAAAAATCCATGCTTATGTTTCCTTGTTGTTACTGAAACAATAAAACTAATACTTCATGGACTTCTTCCACAAAATGACAGAGGTTTTTGTGGCCTGGTGGTATTTGCTTTAGTTTTTTTTTTTCCTCTTCTCTAGGGTGTTTATCATTGAAAAAAACCTTTTTATATTCCCAAAACTTAGTTACAATTAATTTCAGATGCAATAGTAAGCGTTCAGCATTTCCAGAAATCAGATTGCAAGTGTCTAAAAAATAAGCCTTAAGATCTAAGGAAGACAGTGGTCAACCAGACATATTTATGATGAATGATCTACTTGGCATCTGTAGTAGGCACCTGGGTAGAATGGAGTTCTCTAGGACACAATTTTACTCCCTTGATCAGTTTTTACATTTCATTCAATAAATCTTCCATGTCCTGCAATACATGGCAAGTATCCTGGAAACAAAAAACTATTATACAACATGAATTATTCTTGTTGCCTACAGGGAATCCTTTGGAAAAATAGTATAGGAGTTTATATTGTGGCTACTGGGGGCAAATGAGAGTCTTGCCTTGACTCTGGAACTTCTTAATGGAGAGTTTTTATTAGATTTCCTTGGCTGTACATCTTGGAGCCTTTGTGAAATAAACCTCCTGTATTCTTTGCTAAAATGCATGGCAGGGAAAGAGATGTGTTAATAAGGTGGAATCTGGAGAAGGAGATACCTAGTCTTGGTAAGACTGAGCATTTTTTTTTTGGGGAGGGGGGAGGGAAAGGCCTAGAATATGAAAATTTATGAAAATTTGGATGAATTTTTGCATGAAAAGAAAAATGCATGTCCATGATGCAAAGAACAGCTTTTCCTTCACTATTTTTCAAGTATCTTCTCCATAGATTGAAGACTCTAATGTTTCTCAGTAGAATGGTTGCTAACATGAAGTGTTTTTGTTCTCTGGAAAAGCTGAGTCATTTTAAACCGAAATAAAAATGATGAAAGGGCTGGGGGGCTCTGAAATGAATGGTTACCATTAGTGAAATTATAAGAAACCAAATATCTCGTTCACAGTCAATCAGCTTTAAATGGAGGCAGCATTATCACTGAAATATGTTATATGAATAGGAAAAGTATTACAGCAGTTGATGTAAATATTTCCAAATAAGACCTCATGCTTATCAGAAATGGACTTTTTTTACAACGGCTATAGCAGTCCTAGATATTTAGAGTGAAAACTCCTCCTAGAGAGCTTCTCATATTTGCCCCATCTGTGTTAGAGGGGGAAAATCCAAATCAAATAACAGTGTAAGAAAGACCTGGACTAGCACTGGTAAGGGTGAAAGTGAAACTTCAGTCCTGCAAATATGTAGGCACATTTAACTTTAAGCTCACATGCAGTTCCATTTATTTATCTGAGCAAAATTGTAATTGTTCACAGAATCAAGACATAAATCTGCAAAATAAATTTTATTTCTGTGTGACCAAGGTTCCATAGGAACTCATGAGTGTTGGTTATGTTATGAGAGAGTCAAGAGAGGCTGAAGAGTTTTCCCTTCATGTGAATTCTTATTTTTTAAAATCAGATCGACTCAGTTTATTAGTTTTAGGTATTTGTGCAGTGATAAAGAAATAAGGTACACAGGTAAATAAATACAGCATCTAAACCCAGAAGAGTATTGTTATACTCCTGCTATTGCTTTTTTTCCCCGAGAGCTAAAATATCTTCTGGAAGAAGATGCAATCTGAATAGCAAAGATTCGGAAGGCCTATATGTATATATAGCCTTGGTGCACAGTCATATTGTCGTTGGACATTTGAATGGTCCATTCTCCTAAGCAAAATGCATACTGATTCCCCACATATAGCTCCAGATAGCCATTAACCTCATCTTGAAAACTTAGGTAGCCCAGGGAAAAGTGTATATAACAAGACTTAAGGGGTGGAACTGTGTAAGTACATACGTATGCATACCTGCACATATTAGTACATATATAAAGCTAGGAAACGGCTTCTTTTTTCAACCACAGCAGAGTTATTTGGAAGAGTATGTCAGACTTTTTAGAGGACTATGAAAAAAAATGTATTGCAAAGTCTGCAGTGAGAAAAGAATAATTCTTTTCCTGATATGTCCTCCTCAGAGTATACGAAGGATTCTTGTTTACTGTTTGTTTCTTGTCTCACTGTTTTTTCTTTCTTTATTTATTTATTTTATTTTTGTAATGGAATATGTCTGCCAGGCTTTACCCAGGGGATTGTGTTTCTGAATGTTTTCCATCCTGTCACTGAATGCCTGTCTCTTCAGCAAAGTTTGGCTTTCGAATTTTCTTGTCTGTATGGTAGCAGTTATTCTGCTCATTAAGAATTTCATCTCGAAGGTTTGCTCTCTGTCTGTCTCCGTGTAATTTGATTTAGAAGATGGAATTAAAAATGTGTACAGTTCCACTGTACCTCTCAAACAACCTGGTCTTTGACACAATAAGTAGCGATCACCAGAGTTTTCTTATAGAAATGGATAAAACCAAGCAATCACTGGGAATTTTCAAATGCTGATCAGATAACTCACAATTATAATAGAAGTTTGATTCTTCTAAGCATTTAGGTTGCAGGTACTTTACCATGGTGATTTTCTCTCACAACCCAAATGCAGGAGCTAAGGAGCCCTTCCTATTCATCTTGGGGTGGGGTGGGGGGCTTCTAGGGCCCAAACCCTTTTGGGTAGTTATATAACATTTCTAGGATATTCTACCTCTGGCAGAATTTTCTAGAAGGATCAACCAGCCTGCTGGTAGCTGACACTATCAACCACAGAGGGTATAAGGCAGGAAGACAGATGGGACTTGGTAGGCATAACCTTTGCTGCAGGCAGGGTAGTCCATGGTAGAAGTCTGTTAATGGTGCAAGAGAAATGACAAATTAAATTGTGTCTCAACAAGAATGTCATTCAGATTGTATTTTTTTCAATGTCAACATAAAGATCCTTCTTACAGTTATTAAGACACTGGTAACATTCTCCATTCCTACCTCAAAAGCGGAGTTTACATCTGTGGTTAAATGTTAACCAGTTTGATTTTCTGTGAGCGCAGAGCTTCCCTCTACAGTGAATTATGCATCAGTCTGATTTTCTGTGAGCATGCAGCTTCTCTGCCGGGACCTCGGGATTGTAACTCAGCTGATTCCTCCAGGCTTAGTGTTCTTCCACTCACTTCAGAAATGGAAATAATTTCTGTATGTGTTTCTTCCCTTAAAGAGTGACGGAAAGGCAGGTCCTAAAGGGTCTCCTTGCTGGTGATTCTAACCATTTTAGTCTTTCCAGGACCTGTGGCTTGTTGGGAAGCTTTACATTCACTGTTCACATAGGTGCCTAGAATAGCATGCCAGGGTCACCTCCACAGGGGACTGACCGCTATGATACAGGTGTATGGGATTTCCACAGCCATGGAGACTAGTTGGAATACACTTAAGACTCTCACATGGTCTCTCAAGTGTGTATGTGTGGGCAACTGAAAATGTAATCCTCCTAAACCTGCCAGGACTGGATGTGCCTTTGGGATCTCTCTCATCTGGAGTTTCTTAGCTGACTGTCCACATTTCTTAGCAGTTTCTGGGATGTTTCAGTGTTACCTGTTGCAGTATGACATGACATCTTTTAGCTACACGCTCTGAATATGTGAATATGTGTGACTTTAACAGAATGCAGCAGTGCTATGATTGCTGTCATTATTTTACCTTTGAGATGCATTATATCTTCCTGCCCCTTATGATTATGATGTACTGAAGAACTTTGGTTTGGGTTTGGTTTTTTTTTCTTTTCTTTTCATTTTTTTTTCTTCTTGCCTACGCTGATTTCAGAATTAGATTTTTTAAATGCAATATGAAGTCATTTTTGCCTTCATTCAAGTCAAACCCATTTTTACAATACACTTTTTATGTAATTGGTAACAGTTCACCTGTAATGGCTGAGGTTGACATGACCATTTGTTACATGGCAGATAGTCACCTCCCACTGCCTGGTCTGACTGTCTGGTTTATTGTCAAGAAACTGTCCTCCCTTTTTCCATGATCATTTTGTATGGATCAGAATACTCTCAAATTTCCTGAATATTTTTTTTCTAGCAGTTTGCAATACCCTGCAGTCAAACACTGGTATGTATTATAGCTTTTCAGGCTCCTGTGTTACCTTCCCTAACTGTCCATCAGCATCACTTGCCTTCAGGAATCTTTCAAGTACTGCATTCATACTTCTCTCCACCAGTCTTAAATGATGTAGAGGAGGTGATATGTTGGTCCTCTTACTGAGGTTGCTCTACTACAGCAAAGAACAAACCTAACTGGCAAAAGCTTATTCTAGGAGTTGGTGTTAAGAATATATTTATAAGAAAAATGATCAGAGTAAGGATGAATATTCCTTATGCAAATGGTAATCCTTTGATAATGGACTTAGACGTAGTCAAAGTTCAGTTAGTCGTACTTTACAGAGAAGCAGCAGCTTAGAGACACTCCCTAGATGAGGAGTCTGTCAACTATTTTCCTGCGAACACTTTTCTGTGATGAACTACTCTTTCCCAAGGAAAATACTCTAAAGAGAATTTTCATCAAGGACTACCCAACTGTTCTAGTACACAGAGCAATGAAACATGCATGATCAGAGAGAACAAACGTATAGTGGAGAGAGATGTTCTCATTCAATTTCACTAGCACTGTGTGGTATCACCAGATTTCAGTATCTGGGCTGACAAAGATGATTTAGAGTGCAAATAGACTATTAGCATAATTAGATTAGACATACCGTGGTGCAGTTAGAATTACCTCTGTCAGACCGTTCTTCATTAATAGAGCTTGCTCAGAACATACTGTCTTCTTCCCGCTTCTCCTAGACTAATTAGTTACGTGTATGGAAGCTTGGATTGCTTAATTATTTCCATTGTTCACCGTTAACATCTTGCTGAACTGGGTCATACTGTCCCTCAGAAGGAAGCTGTGGAATTGATCTGGGTCCAGGAGAGATAGAGTCCAGAGAGCCACCAGGCTGAAATGACAGCAAGGGTAGAGAAGAACATGGAACAGAGCAAACACAAATGGAAGGAGTTGATAGATTTATTGTGAGAGAAGGAAGGTATCAACCGAACTGCTGCTTGGAGACAGATCTTGCTGCTTACAAACAGAACTGAGAAATGGATCTGAGATAAAGGAGGAAAGTTACTGGGGTTGGAAGGAAAAAAAAGATGAGGGACAAGAGAGGAGTCCTTTTGTGATTTTTTTAATTTCTTTTTAATAACAAAATGTCATGCTCTTGTAGTAATCTTCTGATGTGACAATTCAAAGATATCCACAGGCTTTGGCTTTCTAAGGCTTTAAATTAAAGCTGATCATGTAATAGACTTACTGCTTTGGTTAAAAAAAAAGAAAAAAGAAAAAAGAAAAAAGATTAAGTAAATTTGAAGTCTGTTTTGCGAAAGAACCTCAAACAAATGTATCTTGGGAGATGTCAGTTGAAATGTTTGTTAACCTTCCCTTTAGAAAAGGCAACTTTAGAATGAAAAATGCCATTTCAAAATAAAAATAAAAGTTGACATTAAATGAAATGTCAAAACAGAATGAGTCAACATTTCAAAAATATCTCCTTTTCTCAACAGTCATCAACTGAAGCTATTTTCCAAATGTGGAATAAAGGCAATTTCCAGCTCCTTCCATCCAGGCTGACGTCATGCTGCATTTATTTTATGACCTAGTATTTGCCAACAATTTTGGCCAGTACTAGTCTTGTTTTTCTGTGAGTAAGGCTTGGGAAATCACTTCTCCCAGTGCTTAGATGTAGTTCTACCTCCAGCAGAAACCACTTGCTCGTGCATGCTGACAGAACAGAAAACAGTGCATGGCAAAACACAGTACCTTCAGTCAAAAATGCAGCTGTCTAGTTAAGATGAATCCATTGGAAAGTGATTGTGTTTCAATATCACCAGAACATATAATTTTTAGCCTTAGCAAAAAATATTACATGCATTTTTTTCTGTTTAGCTGTGGTGAAAATGCTAGCATCACCTTTCATCTTAATGATTAATTGTTTAGCTATGCATTGCTATCCCTTCTAATCTCCTCCCTGGTCTTTCCAGTAAACAAAAGAGTTGGTAGTTTCTTGTGGGATTAAAAGAAAAAGAACAGTCTGGCAATACCCTACTTGTAGTACCTGCTTCCTCGATTAAAAAAAACCAGACAAAAGCTGACTATGCTACCTTCCAATGTCTCATATACACCCTTAAAGGCAGAATCATTAATTTCTTCAGTTTCCTTCTGTTGTGTCAGACTTTTTGTCATAAATGAACTTGCATGAACACTTGATAATCTGGTCTGGAAAAAAAATCTTAACTTCTTGGGAACTATCAGAAAAATCAGGACACGTGCAGGTTATTTCCCCACTCAGAATTTCACTGGTTTAAGAATCTCCTTTTGGACTTAATGTGTCATTCAGAGAAATTTGGTCTTTGACTAATCCTGACAGTTGCATTGACAGAAAGGAAATAATAATGATTTTCAGCGAATTTAAAAATAGAAGTAATTTTCCTGTGGTATGCTGAACAAGAGGATAGTCTGTTCTTTTGTATTCTGCATTCAATATATCTCTCAATTCTGTGTAATAAATTGATAAAAATTATGTATTATTGTAATATAAAAAGATGGATTCATACAGAACTTAGAGTGCAAAGAGGGACACTTAAATATTCACCAAGCAGTTTTATTCAAGGTATGATTGCTCAAGGACTTTGGGCACGGGGATATTCTTTTAACATATGATCATAACTACGTTTAGTGCTGGATCAGGAATGACAGTTTGCGATATTGTTCGTACTGATTTTCTGTTCTTCTGTCAATCCACCAGCTGCAGGAGATGATGTTCTTACTTTCTAAACCTGGCATTTCAGCCCTAATTAGGAGTGTTTGTGCTGTTTGTTCAGAGCCCTTCTACAGGCAACGTGTGTGAAGCTTTTGCAGTCCTCTGCTTTGAATATTTTACTGGGTTGGTGGTTTCATTGCCAGACTTTGAGTGCAAACTGGGGAGTTAAAGTGTTAAGCTCATTTCCTGTAGTGCTTTCCTCGGTATTTTTTTCCATAGTCTTTTCATTTTATTGGACTTGAATATTGGATGTGCCACACTTGAATAAGGTATTATTAGAGCTACGCTATCCAGATGATAAGCAGATATTTTTCATGCAACTTTCAAAATGAGATCCATAAATCAATTTCAAAGTGAGTTTTACAAAGCTGAGATTTGTTTGCAGCAGTCACCTCAAACAATAAAACATCTCTTTTATAATATATAGCACATTTAATTCTATATATAATTTATAGGTGTACCAGTTGTTTCATTAGATGTCTAACTAGAAAGCAAAGGAATGAGAGGCTGACTACGAGAGAAATC
This sequence comes from Falco naumanni, assembly GCF_017639655.2. Lineage (NCBI taxonomy): Eukaryota > Metazoa > Chordata > Aves > Falconiformes > Falconidae > Falco > Falco naumanni. The sequence goes on from NC_054057.1 coordinate 38,337,673, forward strand.
CACCTTATTGAAATGTTATCTCTTCATATTCATGGTTTAACTATCCATTGACTAAAATGCACCATAATTTTTTTTTAAATGCTAACATACCCTTAAAGCATAAAAGATATATAGTCACTTTTCCAATTTTCTTTATCTTACAGCAGGGACTGTATCATCCCACGTGAGTTGTAGAGCACCCTGTACAATTTATTCCTCATTGCAATAGAAATAAATAAGTAGAAATTTTAGATGCTCCTTGAGCTGATTGTCAGTGACATACCCTTAAAATTACAACTGTCTGTAAATGAGGTTTTGGGTAGTTCTCTGTAAAATACTACCATTCATATGTGAAATTGTAGTCTCAATGAAGACAGTGAAAGATTTAGAACTGGTTCATGATTTTATCTGAGAAACGTGTTTGTAACCTGCTACTTCTGCCCTAACCCTGTAGTCAGTCAGAACGATGAAACCTTATGGAAGAATTTGTATTTTTTGAGCAACTTAATACTTGTATACCTTTCTGTATTTATAGTGCAGGTATGCGAATGTCGTTGTTTAACCCCCACCAGCAACCAAGCCCCATAGAGCTGCTTGTTTACTCCCCTCCTGGTGGGATGGAGGAGAGAATTGGAAAAGTGAGCAAACTCGTGAGTTGAAATACAGATGGTTTAATAGGTTGAGGAAAAGCCATGCACACGAGCAAAGCAGAATAAAGAATTCATTCACCACTTCCCATTGGCAGGCAGGGCTTCAGCCATCTCCAGGAAAGTCAGGTTCCATCATGCTAACTTGGGAAGACAAATGCTATCACTTCAAAATCCCCCCTTCCTTCTTCTTCCCCCAGCTTCACATGCTGAGCAGATGCCATACGGTATGGGATATCCCTCTGCTCAGCTGGGGTCACCTGTCCCGGCCGTGTCCCCTCCCAGCCCCTGTGCCCCCCCAGCCCACCCGCTGGTGGGTGGGGTGAGGAGCAGAGAAGCCCCCGGCTCTGTATGAGCGCTGCTCAGCAGGAACTAGAGCATCCCTGAATTATCAACCCTGTTTCCAGCACAAATCCAAAACATGGCCCCATAGTAGCTACTGTGAAAACAATTAACTCTATCCCAGACAAAACCAGCACACTGAACTGTTCCTCAGAAAGGTGTTGCCTACTTCAAAGTTTTTGATGATTTCCTTCTAGAAAGAAATAATTTTTCTGGACAGTGTCTTGCCAGAAGTTACTTTTTTTTTTTCTGAAAAGTATTTTTTTAAAAGTACTTTTCCTTTGAACATGGTTGTTAAATTCCTGTGTTAACCTTGTAATTACTTAAAAAAACCCCAAGAACCTTTAATTCCTCACTTTAAAGTTTTGAAGGAAAATTTTATAGCATGAGAATAAGTTCTTTGTGTTTGCACACTTGCGGGGCTTTTTTCTGTCATTATTAGTCTTGTCCAACTACATTTCTGTCCTGAAAATTAATAACCCTAAGTGGTTTTCTGAAATCAAATTTACAGTATTACATTTAACAGATTTAGGCTTTACAATGTCAACTGTAAAAGTTCATGCTTAGTAGCACTATACTCCAAATACTTGGTTTTATTTTCAGTATTGGAAGCATGAACACATAGGAATCATGTTAAGAAGCCATTCTGGGACGTGCAGGATGCACAAACTTCTAAAAACAAAGCATCCATTATTCTTTGGATGGAAACTTAGCTATCTGTCTAGTGAAGCTATTGTCTTTTGGTGACTTCCAGCAGAGCATCTCCATACAGAATGCGTGCAGCGTGCAGGGTTCTGCATTTGGAAGTGGCAGGAGACAGTCCAAAAAAAGTTTCATTACTCTGTTTCAGGACTAAAGATTCATAGTTGAGGCTCTCTGCAATTCATTTTCTCCCCTTTGGAAATAGCTGACAGTTGTTATCTATTCACTAGCAAATTGTTTTCTGATGATTTTTATATCTCAGCAAGCTTCACTGAGTATAGATTTCGAATGCAGGAGGCAGAAACCCTCTTCTTTTGAAATCTAGAGAACAGTGCTGTAACTACAAATCTTCACTTGTTACAGCAAATCCTTCTTATAGAAATAACCTTCATCAGCACATAACCAAAAAGAGCAAGTTAGGTTCATAGAACAGTATGTGAGAAGTATCTCATCCGTTCTTTTAATGTTAAAGATCCCGAGGCTCACATTCCAGATACTGCTGCCTTTAGAATTGTTAACACCCTGAGACTTCTCAATGATAAGGGATTGTGTCACTCCAGTTTCAGGTACTCAAGAGTAAAATTTCAGATACAAAGAAACAGTGGTAGAGACATACTAACATGAATGTGCAACTTTTAAATGTCTATGCTGTTAAGCAAGAAAAAGTATGGGAAAGAAGATGTTGCATCAGGACAATCATTCTGAACTTAAAAAACGATGAGCATATATTAATATTGAAGAAGCAAAGAAAATATTGAAGCAATGAAGAATATTAATACTGAAGAAATCCTCTTTATTTTGGGTTTGAACGGAATTGCAGAATGGTAAATTAGTCTAGCATCAAGCTGGGTGGTGCAGGGTAAGCGAAGGACAGGCTCACAAAGGTCACAAGGTCAGTCTTGGCTTAAAGTCAAGAATGCCACACCAATTTGATTGGTGTTCCAAGTCAAACTAGTTCTTCGTGCTGCTGCAGGAAAATCTTATCAATAATGCTTTTATACATAACCACCTCAACAAGTCTCCTTGAAAAAAACAATTTTTTTTTCAGGCAAATTCTCAGGGCCTCTGAGGAATTTAGGAGTACTTAACTCTGCCGAATCATCTTTTGTGTAAGTAAGCTTGTTCACAATGTGTAAAATTAACTTTCCACTGGAATAAGAGACAGAATTACAGTGAAGCAAGCATACAGATTTTATTTCCAAGAACATTGACAGTGTTAACTCATGCTTTGTCCCTACTTTGTTTGCTCTCTACAACCTCCTGCAACCTCTCTGGCAGCCATGCTGCACTGATAAGCCATACAGATGTGGTTAAGAAAATGGCATTGAGAGCAGTGGAAAGACAAGAAAGTTCTTAGTAGCCCCGCTGACCAGCTTGGTCACCAGCATTAAGCATCCACAGACTTGTCAGTGGTCCCTGCTCATGGAGCCACAAGAGATTGTCTCATTTCCTGACCCCATGTCTGAGCAGTACGTCTAACCATTAGTGTGTCGGGATGGACCATGAATAGACCTTACAGTGTATAGGAGAACAGGAGAAGAGTTGCTCTAGAACTAATATAAAATAAAGAGTTAAATGCTGACACTCTGAACAGCAATTTGTTTAGTAGTATTGCTGAAATTCTGTTTAATCGCTTCAGTATTCGGGGGAGCAAAATATACCTGAAGTACCAAGGTATAGTACAGTGAGCACACTCATTATTGTTGGGCTTTGATACATAGATCAAAGAGTTCTTGTATCTAGAGTTGCAAGCTGCCATTGAAGTCCATACTAAACACCTGCTCGATCATGTGCAACTGATTGTATTACGTGTTTCATGTCTTTGAGGAGTGCATTTCAGGACCAAGCTTGCTCAATGTTTATTGGTAAGATGATATGAAAAATTGCTATAGTATTGAAGTCAGCAACATTAGGACTTCTTAGCAGCATCAAAGAAAAAGCTGTGTTATAAGAACAGAAAATATCTATAGTTTTACACTTCATCCATCCATACAGTAAAATCAAATCTATGTAGTAATATCACATACATTATTCCCTTAAAAGTAGTTTCTTACAATTATTTACCATATATTTCCCAATGTATTTACCCCGTTTGTGGGGAGAGATGCCCTAGGCATCCTTCAAATTAATGAAAAGTTAATGAGCATAAAACGTGTCAATAGTTTGTGCACCGGTGTGTTACAGCATCAGCAGCAGTAATTGGGCTAAGTTCAATTACTGGTCTTTTGGAAGATAAAGATGGCATTTCATTTGAGACTTCAGCTAGTATCTTACTCAGGCCCATGTTTTAGGAAAGAAACAGAGTTAGGTGATATGTTCACTCCACAGGCTTTTCTTTGTTACCACAGAACACCAAGAAAGCCCTCTGGAAAATTAGCCAGAAAACTGTTTGGGTGTTGTTTTTTTTTAAATAGCTAAACAAAACTGATCAAAAATGGTGTGTGGAAAAGCATGCCTTGCTCTCAGTTACTTTAAATGGCCTGTACTAGAGGGTGCATGTGTGACTCGGAGAAAGAAGTTACAACTGTTCCTAAAGCTGTGAATTAGTCTTGGTAGCCAAAGGACTGGTCAGGCGAATGTCAATGCCAACTGGTTAAGCAATTTCTCTCTTTCCTGATCCATACAGCTGCTTCTTTAGCATTTCAAAATTGAGTTTACTCCTAACTTGCCCATATTCTCAGGCTGTGCCCAGACCACACTTCGTGCCAGACACTGCCACCTGGCTCAGAACGCTTGTTCCCTTGCATGGGTCATGAAGCCCTGCCATGGTCTGAGGAAACCTGACCTGTCTTTTCCCTCAATTTTTTCTCGTCTATGTTTTATATAACGTTTTAGGAGTTGGGGTTGCTATATTCTGCTAAAACTGCTTAACTACTTAAATACTCAAAGAAATTGAGGTTGACATGGGCGATTAGCATCTTTCTCGCCTTTGAAAGAAAGGCACACCTGTTTTGTAAGAGGAGCTTCTGCTTCTGTGGTTCCAATCGAAGGAATGGCTCACCTTGCAAGACCACAAACCCCTCTCTGCTTTTGGAGAACTGCTATCAAAATACCACCCGTGAGCTCAGTCTTTCAGCAGCCATAGGGTTAAGCCCCTCCCCAGGCAGTTTCTTCCCACACTGTTGTCCCCTTTCACTGGGTTTTGCCATTTTCAGTTGCAAGCACAGCTCAGCATTTCCTGCCTGGTCAGAAGAGCAGCAGCAAAGAGTAGTGGCTTTGGGCGATGCTGGGGGCCACGCGTTTTGGTTCAGACCCAATGACCTGCTCCCCTCCCTAGGGACTGCAGGCAGCGGGAGGGCATAGTGGCTGATAGCCTGGGGTGGCATGTGTGTCAGTCCCTGAGTGCCCTCTGTAATGCTTCAGAACCATCCCTGGGGAATTTCTGCAAAATGATGCCTTCTGCAGTGAACTGTTTTCCTCTTTCAGAAATAACTGAATGCTCCTTTTTTTTTCAGCCTCAAGGCTCTGGGACTATCATGTGCGAATACTGACACATGGACCAAGACATAGATACCCTTTGCCCTGGCCCAGGGCAAGACTCTCAGGCAACCCTAATAACATGAAGTTGCAAGCATGCAGTTCGCATTACCAGTGGAAATCCTGTTACAGAACTGATTTAAGAAGGGGTTGGTAAATTACTCTGAGGTGCTTAGTGAATTGTGACATATGCTTACCAAGTGACAGGAGAAATAGAAAGCTGATGAGCTGTGCTTAGGCTGAATTTGCTGAGTTTATGCAAAAAAAAAAAAAAAAAAAAAAAATCTCAATACCATCAGAAACAATTCTGTCAAGTAGCTAAGGCTTCTATTTTATATTTTATTTTTGCATATAATTCTATGAAAACCTCCTACCCTAGCAACAAATGTAACTTCTTAGAATCAGTTATGCCTTTATTTCCACCTATGAACAGCGTAAAAAAACCACAACCACATCATAGTAATTTCTAGCATGTGTTGCAAGAAAGCGGTGTGGTGTTTACAGCTTGTGCTTTGAAGTCACAAGCAGCAATCATTTATTTGTTGTTCCTTGCTAGACAAGCTCTTTGTTATGAATGCATCAATCAACATCTGAAAGCTGCCTCGAGCTGGCAGCTTACAGTGGGTCTCATTCCTGTTAGGTTACCTGGTTTTGATTCTGGAAGAGTGAGAGCATGGCTTATGCTCCATATAGAACATGGTGTGGAGTTTTGCTGTAGGTCTTGTCAGCAGACAGGGGTTATTTCTTTTGTCATGGACCATGTGCCTGGGTTGCAAATGTATAACTTGCGCATAGGAGAGTGCTTTACCTCCATGTCTCAGAAGCCTGGTCCCTCTGGTGAGCAGATGTGACCAATCTTCTCTCTCAGTGTGAGCGGAGAGAAGGCTGTAGGGGAAGATGCATGTATGTAACAGGGGAGGAAAACGGCTGGGGAATGCTTTCTCTGATCATAGTCTGTGCCCAAATCTGGTGTAATATGATCAGCACACGGTAAGTGCTTTTTCCTGTAGTATTGAAAATTTGCAGTTAAAGTATTTTCCCAGTGCTTGAAGTAAGAACAGGTAAAATGCCCCAATGAAGGTGGTTCTACCCAGATAAAGTGTTTTTCTTTCTCTTTTTCCTCTGGCCTGACACTCCTCCTGTCTTCATTCAGCATCTTCTCTTCTCCTACTGCTCTCACAGCTGCTGCATAACATCTGCTTTCTCACCGTTCCTTCCGCATGCCATCAAGTGCTTTAAAAGGCTTCTTGTTACTCCCCAGCAAAAAGTGTATCAGTGCCATCTCCAACTGCCATTCTAATGCTCCAAGTTCTTTCCCTCTCCTTTAAAGGCCTCCAATGCCTGGCCAACATAAATTACAGCAATACATCTACTATCTCCTACTTTCTTCTGTCTCCTGATTTTTATTTAATGTGCAGCCTTAATTTTAATAACACAGTTATTTGAAATTTAGTAACCAATTACAGACTACAATACTGTATACGTATACAGAAGAAAGTTCCTGAGTAGATTTTCTGGCATAATGTGAATAGAAATCTAGAGGTTTTCCCCTCACTTCAAGTTTTTCCTTACAATTAAAATATCCTCCTGGGACTGAAGTGTAAAAACAATGCACTTAACCCCCCTAACCATTTATCTCCTGAGAAACTGTGATTTCTGTGGGACAGCAGCCCAGTCACAGATAATCTCACAGTGCTTCCTCAAAATAAAAGCCTTTCCCTTTCTCCCTGAAAAATATTTTGTGACAAATCAAAGATTAAGGAAATTGATACACATAGATGGAGCCAACCTGAAGTGTTGGATAAAAATCATTTTGCCATTAGAAGGGAAGAGTATCACCTTTACAATTTTCAGCTGTACCCAGAAGGGCTTGCATGGCTTCTGCAATGCTAGGACTGAGACTTCTAAAGAATAATTAAGTTTCATTCACAGACAGCAGCTTTCTGTTTAACATATTTTGTCCCTCCATATTACAGCCATTTTACTGCCAGTAAGTACAACTTCCTGTATTTAAACAATAGATTAATATATCACGAGATATACTAATGTCAATCATGCATTTCTCCAAGCAGTATAAAATAGATTATTTACTAAAAGTACATGCGCTTATGCAATTATTTTGTTGTGAATGTTCTGTATAAATAACTTGTAGAGTGGCTGTGCATTCACCTTTAAAAATCTGACTTTAGTCTTAGCCCCAACATCTCTGAAGACTGAACTAATTGATATAGAACTTGACCTGAATAAACATAATAATAATAAACATACATTGATTTTTGCTACTGTTATGGTCAAAGCTACGCTAAAATTTCAGTGCGTGGAGAAGAGAATTAAGATAAAGCAGTTTAAAGCTGATGCTTGAAATTAAAGGAAAAAAGTAAACCAATAAAGACTAGTCTTAGGTACCAGTTTCAGTTTAGCTAGGGTCAGTTCTGATGAAAATTATGGTTTTAATAAACAATCCCAAATGATTTGGTAATCTACTTCCATTCCTGGTGGACAGCTGACTGACACTTCTACTGGCTGTCCCAGATAAGACCAAGGACTGAGTGAGCTCTAGAGGCTGAACTACATCATTATTAGTGATCTCTTTAGTCAGAATCAAGATAAATTTCAGGGTCAGAAGTAAGATAAATTTCAATTTTCCCATTTAAAAGTGCAAACATTTTTTTCCAAATCAGAGTGACTGATCTAATACCAGCTATTGCCACGATATCTGACAAACCCATTTTTCATCAGAAAGTGTAAGTGTCAATATCCCGAAATGTTTCTTTAGAAGCATCATGGATTCAGTGACCCCCCAACAAATTCCGGACAGAGTCTGGGGATCCAGCTTGCTGTGACTATCCTGTAAAATAAACCTACCTAGGATCCTTTGATGGCATTAAGACAAACTGCTCAGATTATTTACTACCACATTCTGAACACAGTGTAAATGTTCCCTTAATTGCTAGCACCGAGCCTTTCAGGAACAGTACTTGCCTTGTACGACCTGTGAAAAAATGTTTGGGGAAGTTCCAGTTAGAGTTAAAAACGTGCCATGAGTGACTCTGTTCATCAGTACAAACATTTGGGTTCAGACAGATCTCGCTGGCGCTGCTCCATTCACTGGTATGGACATGGTCTATCTGCACCTACAAGAAACATGTTGCTGCTCCAGCCCATAGCTGCACCTCCCTAGCTATGTCCTTCAGCTAGAGGGTTCTTACTCTGAACCAGAGGATTTCTTATTCTGGGGCTGATCCCAAAGGGCAATCGATACCTTTCTGTATATGAACCCGTGGCTTCACAACAACAAATGGTATATGCATTGATTTTTACTACCAAAAAGTTGACATAAGCAGACTAAAATAAACTCCTTGGTGATCCTTCTGGTTTGTTGTAGTGCCTACTATTTCCCAGCCTGCCACACAGCAGGTGGGGGTTGCAGCCACTGGTTAGCAGAGAACCTGGTTTCGTTTACTGTGAATCTTACACAGAAAGATCTTCTATTCTTTACAGAGAATTAAAGTCAATCCAAGAGTTATGACACCACCTCAAAGTGAAATCTGACATCGTTGACTTTATATATATTTATATATATATATATATATACATACTTTATATAACTTCATAAACTACTGGAGACAATAGTCTTGGATCTCTTGCATCAAATGAGACAACACTGGCTTCAAAATACAGCAGTGAGTCTTTAGTTGTTAAAAAAGAAGCATGGATCAAATAAGACAGATTTATTTTTTTTTTTTTGCTTTGGCAAAATATCAGGTCTCCTATCTATGGCTGATGAACATTTGCAAAAAGAAACATATAATGGACCATGCAAAAACACAAAATAGAATGGGGAAGTATAACTGGTGCAGGTGATTCACTTCCAAATATCAGTAGATAAACTCATGGAACTTTTATTCCAGTGTATACCTTGGAATACGTAGAAACGATCTGAACAGACAGCTTAAGTGTCACTAATACCATTAGGGTTTTAACAGTTATTAATGCAGCCATTTTAACTTCTAAGTAGCAAAATGCAGTTTTACTTACCAATTTTATTCTTAAAATGTTTTAAGGGGTTGCTGGTGCTAGCCTATGTGAGTTTTAAGTGTGCCTCAGCATTTCTGCAGGTTAATAATGTCCTGAAGGCTACAGGGTTTCCTTTTGGTTACCAAAATTACATATGCATTATTGCAAATGAGTTCTTCCACAAAGGAATTCATAATGAAAACATCAGAGGGAATTAAAGTGCTTCTTATAATACTTTAGCTTGCTCCATTAATCTGAGGGCAAAATGAATTGAGTCATTATGTTCCCAGATGGTATTAGGGACCAAATGGGCAGCCCTGTCCCAGCTTGATATTTTTTTTTCACTGTAAGTATTTTTTGCGGGGGAAGCAGGTCAAGTCCAGGGGCAGCAAATCCATAGTGGCTAATTGAAGTCCCTGAGTAATGTTTTAATTCAAGTTTTAATCTCTGTGCACAGAGACAGCAGGTCATTGTTAACTTCCAAGAGAAGCAGAAAGATTAAGAATGTACACAGTGCATTACCTTGAGAGGAGAGTGAAGGAGCATAAGTATCTTTTACTGTAGAATCATTTGGCTTTAAAGAGCTGTCTTCTCATATCTATATGCATGACTTCGTTGCAAATCTGTTGATGTCTGAAAGGTGTCTGAAAACCATCAGGCAGCATAATATTTATAATAACAGTGTTATGTTAATTGTGATTGTCAAGGATATGAACAAAGCAGTATCTTTAATTAAGCCAGCTGTTCCACCTGGAAAAACCAGACAAGATTTGAAACCTGAATTAGAAGCAACAAACTGGGAGCTAGTATTTATTAAAGAATTTAGAAGGTGCAGTTCTGCCACTGTACTGTAATGTTTTATAGAGAGATTTGAGAGCATTTTTATTTATTTGTGATGAAGAAACATGGAGATGTCTTGAGTGTATACTTCTGCAAAAGAAAAATCTCAGTTAGCCTCTTCATACAGCATATTTAGTTTTAAGAAGACTGCTCCCATACTTAAAACATCTCTTATATATTCATGACTGGGGTGTATTTACGCTGGATATTGTAAGCAGATACAGTTCAGCTCTTGCTGTCCTCCAGGTGGATGTGAATTCACTTTATCCCTACTACAAGATGAAAAATCTGTGTTAGATTGACTATACAATCACAGGTACAAATTGCTCAGGTCGATAATTTCATTTCTCCTAAAGATCACTGTCATCTAAAACTAATTAGACGTGCAGGTTCCCGAGGAATTGTCAATATTCAAAGAAAATGTTGGAATTCAGAAGGTTATTATATCTAACTATGTTAGATGGCACTGAATCTGGATATGTACCACACTGGAAAGCTGAATTTGGTTATATTGGGGTCTGCACTAGTGTGGGTACACATTATCTCAGTTTGGAGGTGGATGAGCTTGTGTGTGACCACAAGAAACCATAAATATGTATCCAAATTATTTCCTTGCATGTGAAAATGACAGTTCTGAGAAGTGCTGAAGTTGGGCTGGTAGAAGTCTATGTGCACGGCAAGACAAAACTGAATCTGTGCTTGTGTTCAACAACAGGGCTCTGCCTGCACTGCTGAGCTGGATATTGTATAGCCTTTTAAAATGGAAACCAGCATGAGTAAGGTTGTAACTTCTCCTGCCCTGAAACTTCTAGCTTATTTCTGCACAAAACACTTCCCAAAAAATAGCATAGGCAGAACTACTGTTTAATTTGTGAGATATCTTTCATATAAAAGCATTTATTTTTTCTGGGAATATCCCATTTGTTAGTCAGCATGTTCCTTGGAAATGGTTTAGTTTTGAAAGACTTCCCTAGAAACAGGAACAGAAACCTTTCTGCTCTGTAATTTCTGAGGCTAGAGTGTCCACAGCCACAGAGCAACATGCCAGCTGTCTCATCAGGGATGCCAGGGCTTGCAGGTCCCAAAGCAGGGAGGTCCATTTCCAGTAGAAATCCACTTCTTAGGAGGTTTTGTTTTTTCCCCCCCCCCCTCCTCGTTTCTGCATGAGCATACTCAGATCTGAAGAAATGATCCATTTCATTCTGAAATGAAGGAATGGATCTTCTCCATGAAAAAACCTTTTATAGGTTTTTCTTATCTGCAGTATTTTTAATTAAAATTTAATACAATTGAAGTTAAATTTAATTTTTAATCAGCCATTATATATCACTTTTCAAAGGTCTATAATTTCCTGAAAATCTGAAATTTTTATGCCAAGTCTGTTTATAGATTCTAGTTACTGACATAATGAATACAAAATCTTCAAAAAAGGTAAGCTAACTACTCAGTCATGACAAAAAATTGAAAATAAGGTATTTAAAGGAATAAATAAAATGAGCTACCTTTTAAAATTGTGTTCAGATTGAAAGAAATGAGACTAGAAAATTTACCATTTTCATTCTGATTTAACGATTATATTTTCTTTAAATCACAAATTCGAGCAATTTGGACTTTAAGGAAAACCATAAATATCATGACAAGCACTGCCTGCAAAAACCTTAACAGCTGATTTTAAAAAATCAGTCATTCTTATGGAGATAATACTTTTTTCAATATAACTGTTCAACAAACAAAAAGATTTGCAAAAGTGGAATCTAACTTCATGGAAAGTTTTGTAATTTCAAATAAGAAAACAGAAAAAAGACACTTTGGAAGTTTCCTTCACAATGAAAGGTTAGAAACCCAGTTTTAGGCCTTTTTTTAATAGTTTATGTAAGTCTAATTTTTTTTTGCATCACAATGCATACATTTTTTTCAGCCAACGATTTGAAAGTGAACACACTAGTGTAAAAACGTAAAGCATATACTCTCTCTCAGTATGCTTTTAAATTCCTTTTTAATTGCGAATGTAGGCATGTAGCCACAGAAACCTAATGAATTTGCTGATGCAGCATTTTGACAGAAAAAAATAATTCCATCTAAAAATATTAATATTTTAAAATTGAAATGCAAGAAAGAAGTGAAAAGACAACTTGTGACATTTGAAGGGCACAGACCTCAAGTGACATCCCTCATTGCATACATAAGTGCTAGTTATATACAGTTGCTTGCCCACCCAGGCTCTGCCCTAAGAGATGCTATGTGCAGTAGAGCACCTTTGCGGTCAGTTCACACTCCACCGAGCTCTTTACTCCCTCCACACTCACCTGAGGAGGCCTCTTCTTCCCCGCTACTTAAGACGTGGGAGGCTTTGGGTTTGCCCCACGTTGCAGGCAGGTGAGCTCAGAGAGCCCCATTTAGTGCTGGTTGCTGCCTCACTACATTTTAAGGCATAATCACTCTGCAACCTGGCACCCAGACCGCGAACAAAGCCTTTTCTCAGAAAGGGCCCTTACAACAACTTACTTATTTTTAGCCAGTGAGTTACAAGACAGCTTTATGTGTATAACTTATCTCTTCCCTGTAATAAAATTGGGGTGTATCGGGCTCGCGTGGCAAGGTTTTGGTAGTAGGGCAGGGGAACTACAGTAATGGCTTCTGTGAGAAGCTGCTAGAAGCTTCTGCCATGTTCTATAGGGCCAATGCCAGCTGGCTCCAAGATGGACCTGCTGCTGGCCAAAGCTGAGCCCATGAGCGATCATGGTAGCACCTCAGGGATGACACATTTAAGAAGGTGGAAAAAAGCCTCTGTAATTGCAGCTGGAGAGAGGAATGAGAATATGTGAGAGCAACAGCTCTGCAGACACCAGGTCAGTGCAGAAGGAGGCAGGAGGAGCTCCAGGCACCAGAGCAGATTGCCCAGCAGCCCCTGGTGAAGCGCATGGTGAGGTAGGCTATGCCCTGTAGCCTGTGGAGGTTCATGGTGGAGCAGATCTCCATCTGCAGCATGTGGAGTTTAGTGATGGAGCAGATTTCCACCTGCAGCCCGGGCAGGACCCTAGGCTGGAGCAGTGGGTGCCTGAAGGAGGCTGTGACCTCATGGGAAGCCTGAGGTAGAGTAGGCTTCTGGCAGGACCTGTGGAGAGGACCCCACGTTGGAGCAGGTTTGCTGGTAGGACTAATGACCCCATGGGGGATTCATGCTGGTGCAGTCTGCTCCTGAAGGACTGCAGCCTGTGGGAGGGACCCACGCTGGAGTAGTTTGTGAAGAACTGCAGCCCATGCGAAGGACTCATGTTGGGGAAGTTCATGGAGGGCTGTCTCCCATGGGAGGGACCCCATGCTGGAGCAGAGGAAGAGTGAGGACCCTTCCCCTGAGGAGAAAGGAGTGGCAGAGACAACAGGTGAAGAATTGACTGCAGCCCCCATTCCTTGTCCCCCTGGGTTGCTTGAGGGGAGGAGGTAGAGAAAATCAGGAGTGAAGTGAAGCCTGGGAGGATATGAGGGATGGGGGGAAGGTGTTTTTAAAAATTAGTTTTATTTCTCATTACCCTGCTCTGATTTGACTGGCAATAAAATAAGTTAATGTCCCCAAGTCAAGTCTGTTTAGCCCATGACAGTAATTGGTGAATAATCTCTCCCTGTCCTTATCCTGACCCGTGAGCCTTTTGTTATGTTTTTCTCTCCCCTGTCCAGCTGAGCAGGGGAGTAAGAGTGGCTTTGGTGGGCACCCGGCATCCAGCCAGGGTCAATCCACCACATAGCGTCAGGTTCATCTATGCTGTCTAGCAGATGTCCAGGGTGGAAGATAAACTTAGTCATGAAACAGATCTTGAAAAGACTGGCGTGTGCACCACCTGGGCTCCGCTGCTTTCCTCTCAGCAGAGCAAGATCCTGCGCAGTGAGACAGTTGAAAAGCTGTAGCTCTGCCTTCCCAGCCTGCATGCCCCATAGGGTCTGGGACAAATCACATCCTTAAAGGGTGGGATTGCAGTAGGGTGTGAACTCTGCAAACCCTGTTAATGTGGAGGTGCACTTTTCCACTCCCGAGATGACATATTTCCACAAGAGCACTTTGTTGGATGAGATGTAAATAAGGCAGCTGAGCTCCTGCAATGCACGGCACCTCCTTGACAAAGGAACTCTTTGGACATACAGTCAGTCTTGTGTGGTGGAGATTCAGAAAACTAAGAAAATCTTGTACTTCTTTATCTGGATTTTTTTTTTTTTTTGACTGACTGGTTTAAGCTAAAGAAAAACTCAGAACATGACTGTAATCAAGACAACCTTGAGAGTAAAGCAAGAAAAGCTTAGTCTTCCCCCTTCAGATCTCTTAGTGCTTTGTACATATTGCTTTCAGTATTAACAAAATTTTTTTCTGAGTGACACAGAATGCTGATGAGAATGATGAGCTACCCTGTACACTTTTAGCATAATCATGTAATAAATTAAAAGAGAAAGACTAGAAGGAAATTATTTTTCCTGTTTAAAAAACCCACACTGGTATCTCAGAACCGGTTATAAATGGGATTGGCTTTGGATCAGAGACCAAAAGCAGAGTGACTAGACCACCCTCATCAGTTTCTGGTTTGAGTCTTCTCAATGGAAAATAGGACAGGTTCTTACCATTGCCATGCATATATACCCCCATCTTGGTTACTTTATCTCATTTGGTACTTTTATCCAGAGCCACAACCTCTCCTTTTTCCTAATTTTCTTTGCCTTCTGTTTTCTTCTTGCTTTCTTCTTGTGCTGGTTTTGTTTCCACCTGCTCATTTATCTTTCTCTGTCTTTCCCATTCTTCCTCCTTCATTTTTCTTTCCCCACATCTCACTCTTACTGTATCTCCTTTCTTTTTTTTTTTTTTTTTCCTCTGATTGACCACTAAAATCCCCAAATCAACCTCTGCTCCTGCTGCTTGGTTGCTCCTCCTTGCAGCCACTGGCACTAGTTCTGCAGTTTGCTGTGCTTTGTGTCTACACAGCTAAAGCAAGCAGAAAACAAGGCTTTGAAAACCCCATAGCAGTAAACAGTGTGATCCCAGGGATTGTGTTTGGATTGTTTGCTCTAAAATCAGTGCTGGAGAGCAATATAAGTAATTCGTGCCTTCTACTTGCCAGACCTTGGCTTCATCCCCAGACAGGAGAAGGACACGGGAGCTGGCTCAGATTTGCAATATACTTCCTGCCTCAGTATTATGTTACCATTTTTACTGACTGTATTGGGAGACAAAGATTGGGAGTGTGTTGTCTGAAGCATTAGCTGATCTTAGACATCAAAGGTGGTACCTAGGTCCATCTCAGACACCAGAAGGGATAGAGTGAATGCAGCCCTGGGACCGGGAGAGGCCTCCAGCAGTGCTTCTGTGTTTCTCCAGGATTTTCTTACAAAGCTATGACATTCCCAAATGCTTCATTGAGGGTGTATGGGAGATGACCAAGGAAAGTAGCCTTCAAGTATAAAACAATGAACTATAATTCTTATTTGCATCTGTTGATTAAAACCAGTGAACAGTGTTCATTCCAGGATTTCAGGATTCAGAAGGAATCCTTTTCCATCTTTCCAAAAAGGGAAGATTTTTAATTTCCTTATGAAATACTGAGAAGGTTCTCTGAAAGTCTGGTGCCATGGATTCCCAGGCACTGTCAGCTACCTTTGAACTCCCACAGAAGTGAGCTTTACTGGCAGTGCTCGGGGAGGTGCAGACAGGCTGGAAGAGAACATGCCACATGCTCTTTCACAGCTTGCTTTCAGTTGCTGATGGCTCTTGTTCCTTCCCATCCCCCATTTCTATGCCCGTAACAAGTCTGTGCCATTTCATTTACCCTTTTTAACTGAAAATGCCTCATTAAACGTGTTTCTATTTTTTAATGAATTTCATATGCTTTTCAGTC
Source organism: Falco naumanni (assembly GCF_017639655.2). Classification (NCBI taxonomy): domain Eukaryota; kingdom Metazoa; phylum Chordata; class Aves; order Falconiformes; family Falconidae; genus Falco; species Falco naumanni. The sequence continues at coordinate 38,353,550 of NC_054057.1, forward strand.
ATACACAAAAGCCTCATTTTGGAACTCTTGCTTTTCACCTGTTATCTCTTTATGTCAGTCAGGCAGAAACTTTGAAGACACAGTTACAAATCTGTGACCAAGCACCTGGATAGCTGTCAAGAACAGAACAGGTCGTGTTTGCCAGCTTGGGCATTGCCAGCTGTACTGCTGAACATCCACAAAACCCAACCCAAGTCAAACAAAGCCAACATCCCCCAAGCATTCACTTCCTCTTTTGAGTCCTCTGGTGCTTGGACAAGGAAGTGATCAAGACTTCTCTTTAAATTCTCAGAGGAAAAATAAAAAAAAAAATTCCGGGTCACACGTAAAGCGGACAGTTACTCCACAAAATAGTCGTCAAATTGTTGGGAGGTCTAAAAGTGTAGCTGAGATCTAGAAGTGGAGCTGACAAGAGGCAGTGACAAGGTAGCCAGCTGCAATAAACTGGAAGGAACTGGAGTTTAATATGACTATAATTCTGTGCTAGTGAGATGAAAATTCTAGGAGGGTTTCAAAGTTTTGATCCCCCCCCCCCCCCCCGAAATTTTAAACAAAATAATAGTTATCCTGAAACAACCCTGGAAAAATAAAATGGATCTTGGTTATTTTCCCTTTAGGCTAGTGCTATTGTTGCTAAGCTGTCCATTGGCGCCATGGTATGTAACATCTCAGTCATCAGCAATCTGGCAGGTATTTTGTTCCTTATATTGATCCAACAACTATATGCCAGGCTGTTTGCACCATCTGTCACACCAGAGTCAGCAGGGGGGACAAAAGGTGGACAGCTGGTACTATCAGTTTGCAATACCATTTTAAGGGAGAAATATCCGAACCTGTGTCAAAAGGCATAGAAAAAGAAGAGCCTCAGTGGTGAAAACACTAAAGCAAATATGTTTCAGACACAGTAGCTCATCTTTGCTATCAGACTCTCTATCGTTGTTAGAAACACACTTCTAAGGATGAAAAAGGTCATGGGGTGCCTAAACTGAACATAATCAGTCTTCATTATGCACACTTTCAGTTTTCCAAGGAAAGCGAAGTTGCCTAAAATGACTGGTGATAAAAAGCCAATCTGTAATGAATCCCTCAGCTGCAGAGAACTGGAATAAAACTGCAGTGGAGAGAATTTCTGGATTGATTTTTGCCGTAGAATCATAGTTACCAGGGAAGCATTCATCAAACGCTGGCCGGAAGCTGACCTCCATTACTCTGCTCCTCCTTGCAGGTTTGTCTTTGCTAAAAAGCTATTTCACAGTCTTATGAATACGTTGGCAAAGAGAGATTTTTCACATGTCCAGAGGCAAGTCAACCAATATTCAACTACACAGTGCGTCAGCCAGGCCATCAGGCAGTGTTTCAACTAGTCAAATCTGCAAATCAACCAAGAGAGACATTAGGAAATGCATAGAACTATACATTTAAGGGTTTGGTAAAGAGTGTACTGCAGCAATGTGATTCAGGAGTTACTGCACCATTTTGAAATTTACAGCCAGTCTATACCTTCTGGATTAAAAGTGGTGCCAACATAACATATGTAGCTGAGGATTGTGCTTATATTCCTGTACTTGTTTTGCAAAGTATTGCAATTTGGTTTTGACAGACTTGAATGATAACTGCAGCACTGAAAATAGAGTCATGGCTCATCAGAAGATAGTCACTTTGCATATTTCACTGAGGACAGTGTAATGCAAAGTGAAGACCAGAAAGAAAACAACTTGTTAAAGATCAGCTGAAGCCAAACAGTCTGCTTCTGGCATTTAAAGATGGAGGCTTTGCATGTTCTAAAATGTTTGAAAGCTTCTTCTAAAACCTTTACAAAATAACAATGACAAAGTAACTGAGCACACCATACTGAAATTTAGCCTCAACTGTTGCAACTAAAGTAGGGAAAAATGTAGTGCAATTTTTTTTATTGCTATTGTGTACAGCAATATCGGAGTCATGGAAGTTGAGCTGTGATTAATCTCATGTGCAACCTGTCTGTTACCTCTCTGCAGTAGCCATGGCCAGAGTTAGGTTCAGCTCAAGCCTTCTTTTCCCTAAATTAAAGTACAATAGGCAAGTCTTCAGAAAACATTCTCACTATGATCAGCCTTCGTTCAAAACTACTTAATGACAACTCTCACAGAAAGATCTCTTATCATATAGACATATTATCCAAACCTAAGTAATTGTTAAAAATAAGAAGAGAAAGAATGAGATCCTGTGAAATAGATACTGTGATACTGGGAAGTATCGTCAACCTTCACGTATCTCCTCATTAAACAGGACATGCTAAATAATGCATGGTTGTGCCTATGTCAATTTTCTCTGTAAAAGAAAGAAATGGAAGAAAGAATGAAGAGTACTGCAATCCTTTTCTGTTGCAAGTCGAACAACTTTGTCATCCCTATTCTAGACATTACTGGTTTTGAGTGACACCTCATTACTGTCACCTTCGCTGATGTCTGCACTCTTACGGAGATGCCCTAGGCCTGCTAACCACACCAGAAGCAAGTGATGAGACCAGGGCCTAAAACAACAACGATGTTGTACATAATTTCATTAATTGTGGATTTAATTCTGAGGGTTACATGCAAATACCAACCTTGACCTCCTGTTTCAGGTTTGGCCTTGGAAAATGGTTATGGCATTCAGGACTTTATTTGTAAAGTAAGAAGTGGACACAAGACTATTTTCCACTATTTGCAGCAAGATCTTTCATAGTACTTATGAACTTGGAAAAAATGTGGGTTCTGAAGTTGAATCACATCTTCTTTACTGCCTACCTTTCTATTTACCAGAGAATCAATTTTTTTCTTGTCAAGTGACACTGTTGTTGAAAGACACTCAACAACTTTGTCCCTCAACAGAATTTGAGATTTCTTTTTGTGTTCTAAGGGGCAAGGATCTGCCTTCTACATGTTCCCGGGTTGGAAAGAAGTAAGTTTCTTGTGAGGCAAAGTTTGTTTTGTGTTGCTGCAGGAACCAAAGCAGCTTTCTTCTGGGACACTCTTTGGAAAGCATCACTTTCAGATCTTCTTTTCCTTTTGCCCTTGGGCATTGTTGCTAAGACTAATACATCATAAATGGAGATGCTGTGCAAAAGAAAAGATAAATCCTGTCTCAAATTTTGTGCATTATATTACAATGAAAATATTATTGGCAAGTATTATTGCACTCTCATGAGTGTATTCTGCCTAATAATCTTATTCCATATTGTATCAACATTCAGATGAATCCATCATCTGAAGTAATACCTGCTTTCTTCATTCTGAGTCTCAGAATACATGAACATTTTTTATCATTGTCAATAGGAAAATTACTTATGTCACCCTTGATATTGAAATGAATCTCAATTATGTTGACCTTGATATCCAAATGAACCGTCTAATACTAAGATTACACATATTCCAGTCTTTTTAAATTACCAAAAGTAGTCTATTATTTTTTATAGATGAGTTATTAAAAGAAGTCAGGTGGAGAACTGGGAAAACTTTTGGGTAAATTAAATAGAAGTTTTCATTAGTAACTTATTTAATATAGGAAGAAAATAATGACTAACAATTGTCAGGAAATGGAGAATGACTTGGGTCAAGCTCTTCACAAATTATCTTTCTTCCCCAATAGAAATGAATGTGAAACTAAGTGAGTGCATAGACTGTAGTTTCAGGGGACAGTGTAAATCAGAATGCTAAAAGTTGAAATTACTACAGCCTAGAAAGCTAAATATATCAAATTAAAAAGAAGTAAAGTGTTATTCAGTATCCTAGAGAATCTGGTAAAAGAATACTGCTTGCCGGTGCGTTTGGTAGTTGCCAAAAGCGCTGTGCATAGCGTGGGGTCTGTAAGACAAGGTTCTGCTCTGAGATGTTACCAGTTGTGAAGGTGCAACAGTCAAGCTCCTTATGGCACTGTGTGCACACAGCACTCCGTACATGGGATACCTTACTGGGTATGACAGCCTATTTCTTCAAATTTGCACAGGCAGCCCCATGCAAAATCTGTGTTCATCAGCACAGAAAGTGTTTTTCATTGCTTGAGGGAAAATCCTACTAAAGACAGAGACGCCAGGAGAGAGCAGCTGTTGATTAGAACAGACCTAGAATATCTTTCAGAAATTGCTGGATGAGAAGCACGTGCCAGTATTTTTCTTCCTGTGTTCATTTGCCTTTTTGTAGAACACAGAGATAGTATTTATCTTGTCAAAAGAAAGAAAATGTCAAACCTTTGAGCTCTTGGCCTTTCAGCAGGTGAGTTCACCAGTGTATAGAGGAGTCAGTGAGCTGAACTTTGGCAGGGATATTAATAATTTATGATGCTTTGAATCAACATAATTTACCTCATCAGTTAGGGCATGTCACATTCCTGTGCCTTTTAAGCCCTGAAACATCACTGGCAGTTACAGACCTGCTCTTATAAAGGCAGGAGGGCTTTGAAAGTAATTTCAATGCAAAGCCAGCTCAGATCCCTGAATGCTTTAGAACGAAAACAGAACTCATTTGTAATCCTTTTTGCTGAACAAAGAAGGAATGCACAAGTAGATAAGTGGGATGTGATATTAATAAATAAAACCAATTGAATTATCTTGCTGAACCAAGAGGAAAATGGGCAGAGCTATCTCCATGTGTTCGTGATATGGAGACTTTCTATAGTGGGATCTCGGACTATGGCAAGGGGTCTCAGGCTTTCTGATAACAGGAAATAGTAACTGGTGGCAAAACAATTAGCAGGAGCAAAGGACTGCACAAGGAGGAATCGACTTCATCTTGGCAAAACTGAAATCCTAATGACACCATTTGCAATAACAGAACAGCAAGTGCCATTTACCAGTGACTAGTTATTATATTTCAAAGTACTTTTAATGTATTTCAAGATTGAGAGGAAGAGCAAGCAAAGCTCTTAAAGGCATGCTTACTTCAGTATGTGGTATCTGCCCTATTGATTTGCACTTAGTAGGACTCCTTATTGTGCTTCTTTCCCAATCTTATTTGCCACGTGCCCCTCATTTAAGGTTCCTACAAAAGTCCCATCAGTGCTCTTGTGTAACCCCTCCTCAGAGGTCTGGAAGCAACAATATCTGGCTGTGGTGAGAAGCAGCAAAGCCCAGCTTTCCAGCTTCCCGCAGCGTCCTGCAGTAGTCCTGGATGGCTCTGGGATGTGTTGCAGGGTGCGATCACCTTTCCCAAATAAACCTTCTGATTGCCTTCTGTCTTCCTAAATTGGGAAATGCTGATTGACGAGCTTGCCTGAAAGCATGAGTAGGAATTATCTCTAGCAGCTCCTGTGAGCAGCCTTAGCTGCCCAGGCAGCTCAGTTCAAACCTGCTTTAACCCTGCTGTGTCAGTCTCCCTTCAGTGTACCCACCTGGTGTTGCAAATCTTAGTGATACTTTGGGATGTAGAGAAAGAGATGAAATCTATCTCCCCCTGTGCCTTATGCCATGGTCTAAGCATGTTTTCAGCAGTGATATGATAGTACCCACTGCTCCACCTTGCCTCGTGTGTTATACCAGTCTATAAATCTCAAAATAATTTTCCCTTGAAGACTTCCTATTTTAGAGCCATAAATGTGCCTGTACACTGTAGGCACCTGTTGGAATACCATCAATTATGGTACCGGTAGAAAAACATTGAGGGTGCAAGAACCAGCTGCTCAGACTTTTTCAGTACTAAATTCATGTGTATTGCCTCACCTCTTCTATTTAGAAATCATAAATTCTGTTGCATGGAAGTTCATATTCATGGGCCATTAGCTTTGTTTGTCACTTAGGGTAATCAGTAGAGAATCACAGAATCATTTAGGTTAGAAAAGACCTCTAAAATCATTGAGTCCAACCATAAACTTAACACTCCCTCCCTCCTTCAAACAGCTTGGACAAATAGAGTTTTTTAATTTCTCACTAGTTTCTATTAAAGCACCTAACAGTACTCCACTTTCTTTTCTGAAGTAACAGAATAATTTGAATGTGAATGTAAATACTCAGATTTCATACACACATTGTCAGGTACTTGCTGTCAGAATTCCATAATACACAGCCTACGCCACATTGAAGAGGCAGACTCAGTAAGTCACCCTCCCTTTAAACAGCTGTGCCAGTGTTTTCCTTGATATCATTTGATATCCATGATATCCATGACAACATTTCCCCGGTTCACATCGATATAAGAAACAAGATCTCTTGAGTTATTATTTTGGCTTCTAAATTCAACGGTTATAGCTGAATTAATAGTAATGCCCCTTTGCTACTCTGCTGGTAGGACTGGAAAGGGGCAGGGAAGCTTGTTTATATGCTACTCTGTTTTTTACTGTGCTCAGAATGTCTCACTGTTGAAGTGGGCAAGCTGGTATGGGAGAGTACGTTATCAATAAAGCAGGAGTTAACATCAAAACCTAAAGTAATGCAGCTTGTTTGAGGCAAACTCAGTAAACACTTACATTGTGCCAGTTCTGCAGTCAGGAATAATTTTAAAAATCTGACAATGGCTAAATTAGACAGTTTTCCATTTCTGCCTAGAAAAGTAAAAGCGTAATTGCTACTTACTTCTGGTAAAATGGATTCTACAATTGTGATATTTAACACTTTACTGAATGAGCAAGCTAAAATCAATAAAAAGTAGACTGAAACTTTTTGCTTTCCCTCCTTTTTCTTACTGTTGCCTAGGAGCACTTGGTAATTGATGCAAGTGTTTATTGTAGAGGTTTGAATGTCACCCTTCTTGCATAATCTGTCTATTCCAGTACAGAGTTCGCAACAAATGTATTGAATGAGGTGCAGCAGGTTTGCTATAGGTAGAAAGTAAGGGAGGCTGATTGTTTTCAGAGGCATAAGCTGGATGCAACTTGTAGGACTTGCATAGGACAATATGAAAATGTAATTCCAGAATATCAGGACTGCAGCAACCTCCTCCCAGGGGGACACATTGTCTTGTGGCCTCAGACAACAGAGGTTTTGGGTAGCTCTCGGGTAGTTTGGTTTGTGCGTTGCTGGTGAGGGGGTTCCCCCTCACCCAAAGTCCCGGACTTGTGGGTGGTAGAAACGGTGGTAAACAAGAGAGAATTGTCACATAGGCTAGTTCTAACCTGCAGGCCATTGGCTGGATACCTCTGTGAAAGCCAGTCGCTGGGCATTGGTGTAAAGAGGGCACCCTTTGAAAATGCACCATCGCTAGTTTTGTTTTGAACAACCTCTGAAAAGATGTGGTGAAAAGAAAGCAAAGTAAAATCCCATAAAACCGTCCTTCTCAAATTAACATTTTGGGCAGTTTTCACACATTGATGTGATATGACACTTTACTCAAACATGGAATAACTATGGTGACATTGTGTAGTTATATTAAAGCTGAAAGAATAATCTGAAGGGAATAATTTATTTGACATGTTGACCTGCCCTCTCACCTTTTTATCTGCCTTGTCCATTTAGACAGAAAGGTCGTTGGTCACATCCTGACCCCAGCAAAGTCAATAGTAAAATGCTGATAGACTTCACTGGAGCCTGGATCTTACCCTGGGGGTTTTCCTTTAGCAGCTCTGTGGAGTCTTGATATTTACAAAGCAAAATGGACAATTATTTAAACAAGGATACAAGGAATGAACAAATAGTTTTGTGAGCACCAGAGAAGAGATGCTTGATTCGGGCTCTGGGTCAATTCTTTAGTGTTTAACAAGAGGTGAGTGCATACCTCAGTCTTTCCCTCAAGCTTCTCTTTTGGTAGACTGTTTTCATGACACTGTTGGGAAGATAATACTTCAGATACCTTTGCCCCTTTGTCAAATCTGTTTTAGTTAAGCAATAGGAAAGAAAATTAGTGAATGGGAGGGAAAGGAGGAGACACAGACATAGAGAGTGATTGGAAGTGATATATTCTAGGAAAACAGTTTAAAATTAATCTTTTCAGAAGAGTTTTAATTGGTTGACCTTTATTTCTGTTTTATTTTAGAGCTTTTTGGCATTAGTCTCAAAAGAGAATTTTAATACATCCTTCATTTTCACTGGGTGAAGTTTTCTAAAGTGTGTCATCATGAAATCTAATAAGCATATGTGTTTCTTCACTCTCAGGGTTCCTTTAAAACAAATTAGTGTGGAAATGTGTCATAGGCTATCAGAAACTGAAAAAAAGGAGTGAGGGAAAAAAGTGCCTCCCCCCAATTCCTATTGCTTGTCCTCTACATGCACCAAATGATAAAACAGCGAGATCATAGCTGTGTTTTACATAGATATCCATATGGCTAAGCATAGATCAAAGAGACTTGCTAAGTTTGCAGAAAGATATGATGATTCTAGGAGAAATTATTTTGGGGAACTACAACTTGAGTAAATGAAGGGTATACTCAATGCCTTTGCAAAGAATCCTAAAATAAAGTAGGAAAAAGAAGGAACAAATTAAAGGTTCCTTAAAAAAGAACAGCCATAACATATACAGATAGTGAAGGCTTCTAACGAATTTTTTGAAGACCTCAGCTTTAAAGACTTGTAGAAATGGAGAGAACAACTAACAGAAGGAAACCAACTGCTATCACCCAAATTGCACCCATTTTGCCCAAGAATGACTAAACTGTTAAGCTGCTTGTAAATCTGTAACCTGTCTTCAACAAAAACACGAGTGTGCAAAATTTGAGCACTGATTACTTGGGTAGGTTTTGAACATCCTCAGTTCCTGATGTCTGTAAGTGTATTCAGCAGGTTAGGGTACTGGGAAATCAGAAAAAGCTGCCACACATTTAGAAATGTCCAGGAATTTTCTGGAGAATTGATATTGATAATTTGCTGAAAAGTGTTATGCTTCCTGGGTATGAGTTTGTATTTTACAGCTTGGCAGCAAAAACGTGGATGCAATTTCAAACTGTTATATACAGTGACACTGTATTGAAGAGCTCTGAGGTATTGATCAGAACATGCAGGAGAATAAATGACAGACTCAGGAATGGATTTAAGTGATGGACTTCAGCTTTATGGCTTTAACAAAGCAGCTGGGTAATAAATGTCTAAATCACACTTACATAGTTGGCAGTTAGAAGTCAGTGCATGGTTACAAGAGTCTAGCCATAAAATCAGTGATTTGTGGTGGAACTCCCTCTTCAGCCTGTACAAGGACATAGCCTTTTTCCCACATGAGCTGGTGTATCAAGAGAGGATTTTCCTAAAGTTTCACCTTTCTCTGCTGCTAGACAGGTCTGGATTGAACAAGCCTAACTGTACATATCTTGCTGAGTTGCCCAAGTCAGAGGAAAATGTGAGAAATCAAAGATGGAATGGAAATACCCTCAAGAGATTCCTGTTCTCAGCTGACTATATAGGAATTCAGAGCAACTGGTAGCCTAATACAAGCACTTTGATTAAGTGTCTAAAATTAGACTGGATGAATCTAGCTTATGGTTGGTCCACCAGCCAAATTTATCTTGTTTACCCCAGAGAAAAGAATGAGAGATTCTAGACAAGTTTCTCGTACCATTCTAAATATGAAAATTCATATCTCACTGTGCTTATATTAGGGGGTGGTGGTGGGGGAATGAAAATCAGATCGTGACAGAAATGCCTTTTAGATCTCCAAAGGTCCTCAAGGCTCCATCTACTATGAAGGAGTGAAAGACTGTCTAACGCTAAAGACTGGACTTTAGCTTGTCTTAGACTGAATCTGCTCCAGCCAATAAGCCAACCTGGTTTTTGGTGAAGGACTGAAACAGAAGTGTCCAGCCCCTGTCACATTCTCTCCTGGAGTCATTCCCCTTTGCCCACTGATGAGGATAGGAGCACTGAGGATAGCAGGCAAGTGAATAGGAACAGGTATATCAGAATTGTAAGCAAGAGGAAAGGTGTATGAATAAATTTTGACAATCTGCTTCCATATATCATAAGTGGTATATGACCTCATAAATGCCTTCAACTATGCATCATTGTGCAACCCTTCCCATGTTTTTAAATCCAAGGGGCAATTACTCATAGAGGGCCATTCCCTGGTGGATTCAGAAGGAATTAATCCACAGCGTGCTCTCTGCTGCATCAGAGGCAGTCTGCCCAGGTCTTCCCATCCAGTGTAATTCAGCTGGGCCAGCTGCAGATCCAGAGTGCCTGCATATTCAGAAACTAATTTTTCTCTTTGCATTTACACCAGCCCCAAAGGATGTGCTTGGTTTGGACTCTGGCCCACTTAGATCCTTGTGGAATCTGACTCACCGAACCCAAGAATCCAAACTCAAGGCTTTCCAGCGGCCAACCATCTCAGCTGCCTCTGAAGCAGTCCTACAAGATTTAATTACAAAACACAGGAGGGGCAGTTCAGATCGCTAAGGTCGTCATGCCCTTGTCAAACTGATTCCAACCTGATGTGTGATTAGCAATCCTGGCATCCAGGATCACGTACCTAAAAAAGGCTTTGTCAGCTTTCAGACAACAAAGGTGTCCATGGCTATATTCTTTTAGTGTGACCTTGACCCTTTTTCTCTGCTGGTTCATTTGTGAGCACGTTGATTTCAGTGACACTTCTTGCATAAATAGCCCATTCAGTCATTCCAATGCATGCCTGGAGCTGCTCCGCTGCTGCCTGAAGAATGAGATTGCTAATCCTGGGAGCCAGCAAAAAGGCTTCAGCAAATGCTGCTTTAATCAGTTGACTCCCATTCCTACAAAGGTGATTTCTGAGTAAATATCCTATAACCTGAAAGCAATACGGGTTTGGAATATGCATCACCCTTCTTCTCTTGATGCCAACAGCAGCTTTAGTAAGGATACTTCTTTTTAATATATTGCAAGACTGTCAGATCAGATGTCTCTGATCCAATCACAGTTCAGGATCACAGGTGAAGTGGATTCAGTGTGAACTACTTATTGCTCTTTGTTGTCTCAAGCTTATAGATAAACCATACATGTTGGAATAAGACTTGTAGTCTCCTATATTTGACAAATTTCACCAAATGTTTTTGGAAACCTAAAGTTTGAGACTGGCCCCACAACTGATAAAGCTCACATACTAGCTGAATGTGACAGGTATTCCCAACTTTGTCCTTCCTACAAAACATAATTGCAGTCCTGTGGATGTCAAGAGTGATAGACAGTTAAAAAAAGCCTCCTTTGCTAGCTGTCATTTTTGCAGGTATTCACTTGACAACATCTATTGCCACCTGAAGCTGGAGGTTGGGCTGCTGACCAGTGCTGTATTCTAGGGTTGCCTTTGGGACTCCACATTTATTGGTCACATTTTCAAACCTGAGTTCAGGAGTTTCGGAAGATGCACTGGCTTTCATAGTAGAAGACTTAGTATTCAAGCAGAGTGTTCATAGCTATCATTACTTGGTGTCTGTTGAACAGATAATTCTTCAGTTACCCTAAAAATGCCTCTCTCAGAGGCAATAATATTTTTCTAATTAACTGTTTTTCTATGATGTTATTGAAAGAAACCAGAACAAAATTTTCTCTGAGGTTTCAAAAACAGTATTTTTTTCTCCCCAGTAGATTTGGTTTCTTTATTTTCACTTTGTTCCTATTATTTCTGGGTGTCAAGATGAAGATAGAAACAATACTTAGGAAAGCTATTATGCAACCATATTCCCAGGACAACCTGATACACCAAACAAAAATCTTTCAAAATCAGAGAAGATTCCAAGGCAAAGTCTAAATCTGGATCTCTTTGCTAAGGGTAGCTGGCTAGGGCAGTTATGTCTACACCATAATTCCAGCTCCACTCTTGTTTCATTGCCTGAATTACACCCTGAATTGTTAAGAATAGTTTAGATATGATCATTATAATCACACAGATTTGTAGAGGCTTATTTGGGCTGAAACTTTAGGCTTTTAAACATATTTCCACCATAGCTCTAAATCTTGTAGTCAATAACTGTGTAACATACTGGATGCCAGTGATGTCAAATATTTCACACTAAGTTCTGATGGCATTTAAGAATAGAGGATAGGGGACAGCAGTACCTTTGCAATTTAGACAAAAAAGACAGGAAATATTAAAGAAATTACTGAAATAAAAATTGTGTACAAATTTGTTTTCTAATGAAATAACCCAAAGTATGTCTTGCATAGTTAAAGAAAAAAATGATAAAATCTCCTCATCCAATTAAAAGTAAACCAGTTTTTTGCTAAAGGGATTACGGAGAAACAATTGAGAGGGCAGTATTTTACTTTCTCACACAATCAGTGGACTAGTCCTGGCAGTTTTCTTTATCACTATTAAAACTGCAGGAAACATGAATATAAAGTAGGTGATGAAGCTTCGCTTTTCTGTTCACAGAGATGTATGAACAGTAAGTAGCAAAACTATTAAAACCCAGTCAGAATTATTTATGAATTAGAAACACGTGTTTCATGCTTGAAAAGCACTGGTTGCATAAATTGAAATTGTATGGTCCTTCCTGGTGATGGGCTGCATGCCGTATTTCAGTTTCTCATCATGATAGCTGTAGTACTTCCAGTGATACGGTGGATTTGTATACCTAACTGTGTAAATTCAGATTTGGTTTATGCTCTTTTTTTCAGAGCAACCTCTCTGAGCTTGATCATAAAGGTTTCTGTTAAACAGCTTAGCAGGCTAGAATACAAGGCAAAAGAACGCGTGGGAATGTACCCCTGCACTCTCCTGGCTTTCCAAATCCAAGAATCGCTGTGCTCTCAAGGTGTTTAGGAAAGTTACTGAAAAACAGTTTTGTACTTGTGAGATGAGCTGAAATAAAAGTCTCCCAAAAACTCCACAATATTTTAAAAGGTAATTTTGGTCCTAATGGAGCCAATCAATAGATGTACCAGTCTCACTAGATTTGCTTCAATTCCCATTTGAGTCAATGGAGAGAATCCCATTGGTTTTAAGTGGGAATTAGATTAGCAGGATTTACGAAGCAGTTGTGTTCGGTCTGTGTCAGGAATAGGAAACTCTTGAAATTATCCCCTTTCTGAGGAAGTCAAACCTCTGTACCTTGGCTTCAGATTGCATGTTGAGAAAGAGGCAGAAAAAGCCAAACTTCCACTTAACTCAGATAGTCTGTGTGTATTGCAATGTGCGGAGAGACAGAAAAATGTCTTCCACAACAGCAGGCTGACAAAATCAGTAGTCCCATCCTTAACTTCAGAAAACAGTAAGCTGAAATATTTGGAGACGTGCACAGTACTTTTGAATTACAAGTGTTTTAACCTTTTTTATTATAGTCTTTGTTCATACATAGATCAGGCCTTGAAGGCAAATTCAGTAGAAAGTGGCATGTGATCCTGGAAGAAATTAGTCTGTCTAGTCTCTTTTAAAAGGAAAGAAGATTCAAAAATGTGTGTACGGACAGGCTTTGCAAAATGTACCTTTCCATGGTAAAAAATATCATGTACTGCCATAACTGCAGGAGGAATAGCACCTTTTTTTTTTTACCTGTGTTTCACAAAGCCTATGCGTGAGCTTCTTTTCTCTCTTGCCTCTAACACAGCCTCCTAATTCAGTCAACCTTTCATTTATGAATGGGGTCTGAGTGCAAAGGTCAGCCTATTTCCAAGGTCCTTGAGGGCTGAGGGGCAATCAAATCCATCTTTAAGTGAAAATGATGAATGCAAGTCCAATAAGTCCTATTTTTTTTTTCTAGTGACATCAACTTCTGTTTTGCCTGCCTTACCTAGAAGCCTGCATCTGTGAAAGAACTCACGCTTCATTCAGCAACCTCAGAGAGTTTGATTTAGGATATGGATTTTACTGCTGCCTATTTTTATAGCAGAGGTTTATATATATGTGTCTATACAGTTCAGGGAGGTTAGAGGTGTGTCATGCTGTAGAAGCATCAGTGCTCTCCATTCTCTCCAGTCTTACCAGAAATGCCTTATTGCTTGTGTTGAAATTGAATTATTTAAAAGACATTTGATACTTTAATAAATACATCTGTATTTCACAAACACCTCAGCACCTGACCTGCCATTATATGGATGCAATGCAACATAAAGAGAACTGAGGAGACTGTAGTCCCTTTCCCCAAATTACCCAGGGAACTAGAGAGCAGCTGCACAGTATTGTTGCCTGCCTTTTACATCTCAGCCAGATCCATCTTTGTTACCAGGTCTTCTATTGAGAAGTCACATTTATTGCAGTGAATGATAGGAACTGGTTCCTTTTACAGTAATACTTTGAAAAGTCTTTAGTATTATACTCAGCCATAAGCAAACGAGCTCACATGAAGATTACAGCGTTAGCAAGGAGGGATAATGTGGACAGCATTGCAGGTCTTTGGGGGCTTTGAAAATTGTGACTTGACTATAATGTTATGCAGTCCTTAAAATGCATTACAAATGGATAGTATAAGGGCGGTCAGCTACATACTCAGGAAGATTCACTGTCTTCAAAATTACAGTGTGAAGCATGTTTATCCAAACCAGTGATCAGATGGGATAACTGGGTGAAAATTCCTTTGTGCTTTATAATGGTTGTGGCTTGCAAAGCAAATCATACACATTTTACAGTTAAAAATAAATCGAGCTTATGTTGCTACAGAAACTACTGCTGCTGTAGTTTTGGGGGAGGTGTGTCCCCCATTATCATGCTTAAATCCAGACGTCAATAACAACCTATAAAATACAGAAATGCCCCAATGTAATTCTGAGTATTTTGAGGCTGCTGCATTTGATAGCTAATTTAAGTGTTGTAAGCCTTGATTATTTTATTTGTATTATATTGTTTTACAAAATATATAAAGCAATAGTTAAGTCTGATAGTGATGGAGCTGGAAAACTGTGAAGATTAGAACCTTGACCCTGGAATTTTCTCGTGGATCTGCAGCAGGCTAAAATGTTCTGATGCTCAGTTGCGTGCTGTCATTTTAGAACATGTAGCTGCAGATGAGTTACATCTGCTCCTCGCAAGGTGTCAGAAGAATTAATACAGTCTCAGAATTGTGACATAAAAAAGAGGGTGTGACTTAGCAGCCACAGGAGTAGGTCTGAAATATTCATGGGGACCCAGTCATATGAGTGTGGAGTCGTTGTACGGAGTCAAATGAAGATTCATGCTTGGAACTATTTTCTGAACTTGTCTTTTGAAAATGGAGAAGAAGAGGTCTTGTGTTTGTTTGGAAAATCAGCAGCTGGAGAAGCTTTGTTTTTGAAATAAAGCCTTTATTTCCAGATTCTATTGCCAGGACTATTTATGCATTATGTCTTATGACTGTTCTCGGCACAACGTGCAGGGAAGGCTAGGAACAGGAAGCAGGACCCGATATCTCTTTCTTGTAAACAGAGGATCTCATCACCTGGGCTGGGTGATTTCCTGCACTTTCTTTCTTTCATGCAATGTCCCTTGTCTTTCTTTCCACAGCACAGCTCCATGCTGCAAGGAAGGATGGGAAATGCATTTCTGCTGCCTTACTGATTCAGCTGTTTTTAAACAGGAGGGTATGAACCTTTAGCTGAAGGAAGAACAAATCTCTCATATTCTAAAGAAGTCCCGTAAACCACCGAACTGCTCGATAAAACTGAGCCAGCATCCTTCCTTGCATTTCTTAAGAGGCTCTATTTTGCATAGAGTATCAAGAGTCATCAGCATCTCTTAAGACTGCTCTGAGAAGATCTACTAAATAACATTTAGAAATCTACCTCACAGAAGCGGTAACCTTGGGGATCCTTCTTGGGCTCTGGTATCACAGAATCACAGAAAGGTTGAGGTGTGAAGGGACTTTTTGTCCAACCCTCCTGCCTAAGCAAGATCACCAAGAGCAGGTTGCTCGTGTCTGTGACATGAGCAGAGGTTTATTAAGGTGATAAGAGTTCTGTCTTCATGTAGAAATAGATCTTTTTAAATTTCACTGGAAAATACATCAGTTGTCTGAGGAGCCATTCAGGGCTTTTGAGGATTAAGCTTGTGGCCTTAGATCTGTACTCAGGTACTGTCTGGCCATAGCTTCATTTTTGGTGGATTGCTCTGGAGTATGAAATTTTTCAGATCAGCTATAATGGATATCCAGAAGGTTAATGTCTGTGGATCCCAAGGGGTATTCTGCGGGCTTAAAACAATTCAGTTTAATAGGGAGGGCACCCTACTCGTATCAGTTCATCAGATGTCACAAGCCATTGCAGCCCCAGGGAAGGATTTAAGTCCTTTGAATCAGGTATACAGACGCTCTGCTAGGGAAGACTGCACTGGTAAGGACTGAAACAACTAATGAAGATGCTTTTTTTGAATATTCCTACATTAAATGTCTGCCAGGGGAAAGGGGAGATGTGACTTGTGGATGTTACGCTGAAGCACAGTGGAGGATTTAATGGATGCTTTTCTTTTACCCTGGGAAAAGTCCAATTCTGCTCATTTATTTCTTCTGGCTGTACAGATTCCTATAATCTTAGTTCTTTGGATGCTAGCCCACTCGGCACTTTTTTTTGCTTTAAAGATAGCCTGTCTGGTGTTTATTCTGTCTTTCAACAGCACAAGATTAAAATTCAGAAAAGGTTGGATAGCAGGAATAGTAAACACAGTGATTACATAAATTGCAAAAGCTGAAGTTCCCTGTGTCTTGTAATTTGACCATTTCCAAGGTAGTTACATATGAATCCTTGTAATGCAGTTCTGGACTTTTCAGTACAGTATTATTTTTGTTAGCTGTGGTTTCACCTTGTGGCACTAGTGGCAATTATTTTAGCACACTCATTTCCTGAACAGGTTCTCCTGTAATGCAATCAATAGGAGAAGCAGGTTAGTGAAACAGCTGATAATTTTGCACCATGAATGAATACTCCATCCTACTTAGTAGATTTTTTTCCTCTGCAAGTTCAATAAATATTTATGTCAGCCCTGCTGTCAAGTAGCACTCTCAGTGACAGACAGTTGCTAAATTAAGATACTTTCCTTGGCAGTAATGGAAAGTTAATAATGCAATTGTCATATGCAAGCCTCGGAGAAGATTGGCCTTGTCATTATCATAAGAGGCTGAACTGCAACTCTAAGTTCCTTTCCTTGAGAATTCTGTGTTCAGTATTGGGCCCCTCACTACAAGAAAGACACACATACGTATGTGCATACACATCAGTGCCTCCTAAGAAATAACATGCAGTTTGCTGCATTTCCAGGGTCTGAGCAGTGAACCTCAGACGATGCTAGAGGTTGTTCCATCGGTTGCTATTAAAAAGTCAGCACTTGAAAGATAATTGTGGCAGATGAAAGACCACTCTCCCTTACTCCCACACACATGCTTGAAAGAGGAGATAATTTATAATCTACTGCAAAATGTTGATTTTTAAATGTTACATACTGTGGATAAAAATAAGTGATTATTTATTACTTCTGTATTGCTGTGGTTGCTTAGCTTGTGATTCTTTTAAGCTCTTTCTACTCAAAGTAAGAAAGAAATCCTGTCCAGTTACTTACACTGCCAGGCTAATCCCCAGAGTAAGTCATTATGGTTTTGAAAAGGTCTTTGCTGCCCCTTGAAGGAGCAAAATCCTGTCTTAGACTTACAATTTGTATAGATATATTTTTTTGTTTTGAGGAAACCGGCCATTTGAACCCTCTAAGTAGATTTTCTTTAGATGCAAGTTCCCTGGAGCTAACAGGGAGGTTGAGTCCTGTTAGTCCCTCTGACAACTGGGGATATAATGGCTTTTTAAAGTGAAAATAATTGAACAAGTTGTGTATTAGCACTGTTGCAAGCTGCTGTGAACACTGTACAGCGTTCAATACAGTGCATTGAATACTGCTGAGCTGTGTTCCAAGTCATGTTTTATTGTGGTGTTACAGAAACAGCAGAGGTACAAGGGCGGTAGGAGCCAAAATGCAGTGGGCCTTTGAAAAGGTTATTCACAATAAGCCATGCTTTCACAACAACCTATGTAGGGTTACTGTACAAGACATAACATATTCCTCGGGGCTGTGAGATGATCAGTCACCATCTGGTGCAACTCCCTTGTGGATGGCCAGGACAAGGCAGACATCTGGCAAGACTCGGCCAGGGCACATTGCTGCCTCTAATTGCTGGAGACCCTCCCTTCCCACAGCCAGCAGAGCCTGCTGGTTGCAGTGTTCACAGGGTTTCAGCCAAGCCAAATGATGCCTTTCCCAAAAAAGAAAAAAATGTGGTGGTGTGGTATAGCCCAAGCTCTGCTTTTCTTTGTCCTTGAAAAGGAGAAACTTTATCTCTTACAGTCTTCTCCCTAAAACACATTGCTGAGGTAACTTGAAGGGCTGTATCCTAGAAATTATTCATTTTCAGTTCATGGTCTCGGAGGTTGTATGTGAAATTGTTTGCGTTGCATTGAAATAGATAAAACTAGATTGTTCCCTCTTCTGTATTTATTATGGATCCACTATTTATATAAAAATATGTTAAGGGACTCTTGCTGTATAACCAATGGTTACATTGGGGCATGAAGCAGAATGTGATTCCCCATTAACAAAGAGAGTTTTATGCTCTCCTAGCTATTTTTATTTGATCTCTAATCTGCACTAAGGCATCTGTAAATATGATATCTCATCCCAGACAGAAAAATTCTTGATCTGAAGAGAATGGAAATTACTAAATATTCCTGTTTAGCATCCATTTACTAAACTAAATAACTTTGGCGGGGGGAGGTGGTGGGGGTAGGGGACAGGGCATAGTGTTCATTTTGCAGCTCTGAATTTCTGTTTCAAATGAAAGGAAAACACTTCACCAAACATCTCAGTAATGAGAGCCTAAAGAACAGCCTGAACTTCTAAACATTTCTTGTTTGCAGCAATATGAGAGTCCAAAGATTTTGGTTAAGCTTTTCATATCCAGAATGACATTCCTCCTACATGTCCTCCTACCAGCACCCTAAATTTACAGACAACTTCAAATACCTTTAAATATGAATGTTGAAGGACCTTTTTACAGACTACATCCTCTTTGCAAGTTGCAGGCAAATCTGTCAGAATTTTGTCTTCTGCCAACAATGAGGATGAAATATATATACCTATCACTCAAAAGTTCAGAAGCTACAGTTCCCAGGCTTTCATTCACAACATGCACATTCAAGAATAACAAGTTGCATGTATATGTCCAATGAATGCTCCATAGAACTATTAGCTAGAGAGAAAAACTAAATTGATCTAGCTGTTATCAGACTTTCAGAATTTGATCCATCAAACACATTCCAGCTAAGATTAAAAAAAAATCAAAACCCCAAAGACTTCCAAAGCCACATGTTCTTTTAGACACAGAGCAGCTTTCCTCCTGCTTTTTATATTTTAATCAGCTTCACGCAGTATGTTCAATCCTCCATGAAGGCAATTCAATTCCCAGAACCAACAGCTTTATCATCTTTTTTTTTTCTCTGACTTAAATAAGAAATCACTTCCAAGTGGTGGCAGAAAGGGATTGAAAAACCAGAACTAGTTTACTTAAAATGTCCCACCATACATGAGACCTTCCAATTATTTTAAAAATGGCATAGGGAGCTATAACTGGGATAGTCTGAACACTGAAGATAAGTAATTTATGAGACTACTGGTTTCTTCTATCTGATGGCTATACACTACCACAGTTTAAATCCATTACTTAAGTTTCCAAAACACAGAGCCAAATGTCTTTCAGTTATAAAGGTATGAATCCTTGATTTTAGAAGGTTATTCCAAACACATCATAATGTAATAAGCGTAGTTACTGAACATCTGTATCCTCCACGTTATTATGTCCAAGTCTGTGGAAACTAAAATCCAGATACACACTATCCACCCTGCAGAGGGGTGCCAGGTACCAGATGACCCCTTTCCTAGTGGACAAGCAGCTCTGCCCTGATCCTGCCCAACAACCGCTCCCTCTTCTGTTTTCTGACCCAGTGTACCATATACCACCTCATCACCTGCCTCAGCATAGCACTTACCATATGTGTGTAGGAAGAAGTGTCTTGGCATGATGGCCACATGCCAGCTGACAAGGCGGCAGTTTATCCAGGCAGGAATAATTAACTCCTAATTTATTCTGCCATCAAACATTTGTGATGTATAGAATCATAGAAACACTGAATCTCTCACATTGGAAGAGACCCATGAGGATCATAGAGTCCAACTCCCTGCTCCTCAAAGGGCTACCTAAAACTAAACTATTTCACTAAGAGCATCATCCAGGTGCTCTGGTGCATCTTGAACTCTGACAGGCTCGGTGCCAAGACCACTCCCCTGAGGAGCCTGTTCCAGTGACTGACCACCCTTTTAGTGGAGAAGCTTTTCCTAATGTCCCATCTGAACTTCACCTGATCCAGTTTCATCCCATTTCTTTGTGCCTGTCACTGGTTGCCAGAGAGAGGGCATCAGCACCTCCCCCTCTGCTAGCCACCTTGAGGGAGCTGCAGGCTGGGATGAGGTCACCCCTCAGCCTTCTCTTCTCCAAGCTGAACAAACCAAGTGACCTCAGCTGCTCCTTGTAAGTTTTACCCTTCCATGGACAAAATCTAGTAATAGTTTGACATCCTTCTGATATAGCAATCTGGCACCCAAAAATACATGAGTACTCGAGGCAGTGCTGCAGCAGTGCAGTGCAGAGTGGGACAGTCACCTCGTTTGACTGGCTAGCTATGCTGTTCTTGATGCACCCCAGGACATGGGCTATGGCAATAAAAGGAAGTAAAACAATAAGAATCTCAGAGCAGCACAGCTAAAGATATTAAACAGCAAGAACAAGAAAAGATATGCAGTATGGCACTACATGAAAACTCATGCAACAGTGGTGTTTGATTTACTCCATAGCTTAGTAGCACAACTTCTAGATAGTCTTTGCTACCTCTACCCATGAGTTTGATTGCTGGTGGTTCCTATCAGTTGTTACAATCTCTAAACATATTAGATTGTATTAAACTGGTTTTGCATGAGAAAGAAACCTCCCTAATCTCTGAACTGGTCCCTAGATCACACAGAATCACAGAAAGGTTGAGATTAGAAGTGACCTCTGGAGGTCATTTGGTCCAACACTGTAGAGGAATGGAGGCAGTGGGTTGATTGGCATTGATAACATGCAGCTGTGGCCTTGCCTGAGAGGCAGTGGGTTGGTTGACATGGACGATGTGCAGCTGTAGCTCATCCTGCTAAGTGGTTAAATAGCCCTGAGGAGTGTGGGAGAGGGGGTTGTCTGGGGAGGAGCAGTGTGGTCTGTTGTCTGGAGGAAGGAGAAACAGCATGGGCAGTAGATTGATGGTAGCAAGCCTTGTTGCAGTCTGCTAGTCTGTTTGTGCTGCACCAACTGGTGCCCTGTGTGAGGCTGGCTGAGTTGGACTCTGACTGTGGCAACTGGTGCCCAGTGTAGCTGAGACAAGTGGGAGAACCTGTGACCTGTAACAATCACTGTGAGAGGTGAGCTGTTGACAACTAATCAATATGGGTGTATTGCAACTTTTGTAGTCTGTCTTAACTCAAATTGCAACTGAACACCATTGCTTGAGTAGGGCTGCCTAGAGAAGGTGGCCCAGGACTGTGTCCAGGTGGCTTTTGAATACCTACAAGGATGGAGACTATACAGCCTTTTTGTGCAAACTCTGCCGGTGCTTGGGCACCCTAGCAGTAAAAAAGTGTTTTCTGATGCTCGTAAGGAATCTCCTGTGCTTCAGTTTGTGCCTGTTGTCTCTGGTCCTGTCGCTGGGCACCACTGAAAAAAGCCTGGCTCTGCTGTCTTTGAACCCTCCTTTCAGTCATTTGCACACATTGATGAGATACCCCTGCGACTTTTGTCTAGGCTAAACAGCCCTAACCCTCTGAGTATTACCTCATTAGATAAATGTTCCAGTCCATTTGCTGGGATCTCTCCAGTATACCCATGTCTTGTACTGGGGAGACCAGAACTGGACAGAGCAGTGCTGAGTAGAGGGGATCACCTGCCTCAGCAACACAACTAATGAAGCCCAGGATATCATTCATCTTCTTTACCACAAAGCCACATTTCTGGCTTGTGTTCAACTTTGAGTCCACCAGGACCAGCAGTTCCTTTTCTGCAAAGCTGCTTTACATCTAAGTGGTCCCCAGTGTATATTGGTGTCTGGGCTTGTTCCTCCACAGGCACAGGACTTTGCACTTGCAGCTGTTGAACTTTATGAGGTTCCCATTGGCCCATTTCTCAAGCCTGTTGAGGTCCCTCTGGAAGGCAGCACAACCCCCTGGTGTATAAGCTACTCCTCCAGTTTTGCATCATCTGCAAACTTACTGAGAGTACCCTGTGCCCAATCATCCATGTCACTAAATTTTTGGCTTTTTCTGGGCTCTTGTAGGGACTCTTCTGTTAATTCTGAATGCTGA
This sequence comes from Falco naumanni, assembly GCF_017639655.2. Classification (NCBI taxonomy): domain Eukaryota; kingdom Metazoa; phylum Chordata; class Aves; order Falconiformes; family Falconidae; genus Falco; species Falco naumanni. Next base: position 38,375,719 of record NC_054057.1, read on the forward strand.
CTAGTCAGTCGGGCAGCAAATGGAAAAGTTATTCATAACTAGCTTTATGAAAACATACCTGTATTTACTAGTAATGTATTACAGAACGGTTAAGTCTATGAGTCGGACTGGCCAGACCAATTCCAGCAAAAAATTTTATCCTTGGGTAGAATGTGCTGCTCTTGTAGTGGAATGTTATTGGAACCCCTTATTCGAGACCCTTTTCTCTCATATATCTCGCTTTAGGCAGGTCTGTGGTCCTTGAGGCTTCAGCTGTTGTCAACTACGCATTTACTTTTAAAGTGCAATGACTCATTGTATTCCCTGTGGTTTTTTAAAATCCTAGCAAACACCAGCTTGAAAACAGCTCACATCTGCCCATCAGTTCAGGATAAGATATTACCTTTTTGTTTTCCCTTATAAGCAGCATATTTCTACTGTATTGACCATAGGTTATGTATTAACGTGCCCCAGAAAAGACACATGCTTAAGACACAACTAGGAGGTAAATCACCCATTAAGATTAATTGGATTAGGCTGCAGATTTTACTATCCAATAGGATATATTTTTCTCCATGTAACAGACTGACTATTTCTTAATGCTTAGTGGCTAGTTTGCAGAGTTATATAGATCCCTAGTCTTAGGGTACCTATGCTTTTGAAAATGGATTTCTAGATCTACTGTTCACAGAGACAACCTATTAAAACAGTTCTATGTGATGTGATTTATTGAAATGTCCCTTCTAAAATATTTTTTTTTCTTTTAGTAATATCCATCTGTACAAGATCACATGAGAGTCTTTCTGAGTACTGTTGTAATCACTGGATGAAAAGAGAAATCCCGGATCACTAAATCTAATACCTTTTGGCATGAACAACAGTGTAAAATATTCATTTTTATATGTTATGACAGTACATGTGTTTATCACTACCTTTCTACAAGGAACAAAAAAATTTGTCTAGTGCATTCCATAGATGTTGAAGCAAGAACCCCATCTAAGAAAGATCAAAAATAATATTGTGGTTTATAAGATAAGTGCTATACTGAGCCAGGTGATGAGATGATATATGGTACACTGGGTCAGAAAACAGAAGAAAGCTATTGGGCAGGACTGGGGAAGAGGTACTTGTTTACTAGAAAAGGGGTCATCTGGTACCTAGCACCCCTCTGTGGGATGGATAGAATGTATCTGGATTTTAGTTTCCACAGACTTGGACATAATAACATGGAGGATACAGATGTTCAGTAACTACGCTTATTACATCATGATGTGTTTGGAATAACCTTCTAAAATCAAATATGGTTGGATTTTGATTGGAATCAAAGATCTAAAGCAACAGATCGAACTTAGGAAAATGAAAATATTGAAACACACTTAAAAATGCCAGAAAGCAAGAGGTAGTTACATTAGACTGGCTAAAGGAACATGAAACTGGGAAGTGGAAGGTTGTGAGGAAGTTAAATATATTAGAGAAACACTATAGAGCAAGTGCCTACAAAGCTGTAGAGTTAATAACAAGAGCATGAAATGGGAAAGGTGCATGGATCCAAACATATGTCTGCAACTGGAAAACATTAGACAGTTGCAAAGTCTATTAGTGTTTTGCAGAAGTATGCAATCAGAACTGGGACAATTAAAATGGAACAACGAGCAAGCACATTGACAGTGCCTGATGTATATTTATCAGCATGGCAAAGTAAACAGGAATGAAGAACAATTCTATTCAGAGCCAGAAGTTGACAGAGGGGGAAATGTACTACTTCAGTGGAGACTGGTGAAACAGTTGTGAGTTATTAACTGGGAGCTAACGCTTGGGTAGATGTTGTATCTGAATATATTGTAGAATATTAGAATAAGAAACATGAATACATAGAACACAAACCACTACAACTGAAGGCTCACAGAGAAGACCTAATTTCCATTCAAGTATTACGTGAACTTGTATGGAAACCTGTAAGAAAAAGTGGGTCTATTTATTTAATGTAAACAATGAGCCAATAATGAGTCTAAAAAATGGCAAATTCTTGGTTTGCTTAAGTGAGTACCTAAAGGTCAGTTGAACATGAATAAATGTAAAGAAAATGTTGAATGAATCAGAATGTCGGAGGAGGTATGGAGGCAAGTATACATGCTTGCAAGGAGTACCTTTAAATATTGACTTATTCACTTCTCTCTGAGATTGCACATCCTATTTAAATCACAATATGGTGTGTGTTAAATTTGTATTTGCTGAACTTAGAAACCCATAAATTTTATCTGAAGTTGTTAAAAGTATTTGTATGACATTCTATGTTTCAACATATAATAAGTCCCAGATGTCCTCAGCAGAATGTCTGGTAGAAAATGCTAACATCACTACAAAAAATGCTAAATGCAGGTTAAGAAGTCTGAAACAAATCCAGTAGTGCTGGACTTGACAGCAGATTTTTTTTTTTACAAAGTGAACTGCTACCGACTAAACACTCACTGAGCAGAAAGATAAGAAAAAGACTTTTCATTTCAGCCAAAAGCACAACAGGAAATACAACTTAGGAGTATAAAGTAGAAGAGATCAGAATATCCCACATACAGAAGATACACCTCAGACATGCTATAGATACAGTGGTTTGCAGAAGCAGTTTGTATACACAAGTGCATTGCATGGTCCTACAAGGCTGCAGTTGGCAGGAAGATTGCTCCTGATTCTTATGTGAGCTCCTGTCTTTTGAGCAATTTGCTCTAGGACAAGAGGGAACAGCTGCAATTTATGCCTTTGGAAAGAGGAAAATTGAAGGAGGAAGAGAAAGAGTCAAAGCATCTGAAAGGAAATTGGAAATGAAGGATTTTGCTGAGCCACTAATGGACAGGATTGAAGCTGCAAGTAGATAAAAATTGGGATAGTCCTCTGCACAGCGATCTGAACACCCAGAGCTCCTGAAACCCCCTCTAAATAGATGTAAAATAGGTAAAGTTGTTATTCGTGAGGATTATGCAGGGATGTAAAATGCTTCATTGCACAGCCTTCTGTTTCAGGGAAAGGGAAGAGCATGGACATCACATCTCCCCTCTGAGGCCTCAGCAGTCAGATGTGGTCTGAGGCAGCCTGAGCCCTGGGGGTGTGGGCTGTCCCCAGGCAGCTGCAGCACAGGGCAGCCGCACACTGGACAGCTGCTTGTGTCTGAAAAACCCTTTCCAGCTAGCAGCTGAACAGGATCACTTTTCTAAGACACAAAGCACAACACCCAGGCTTCAAAATACTGTCCATGTTCCTCAATAAGGCATAACTTTCCCTAGCTTGAAAGGAAATTTTTGTCGACAGTAAAGCAACGCTGGAAATTGTACAAACTGCCATAAATCTTCACTCTAAATCCATTGTTAATTATTACTGCTGCTGTTACTCTTAGTGGCAAGGTACAAACAAGTAAATGTGTTTGTGTGTGTTTGCCTGTATATGTTTATCTATATTTATACACCTTTTTTATCTCAACAAAAGCATGTTGATAAAAGTATAAATACACACTGAAAGAAAATCTCCCCATAGATCCATTTTGCTTTGTGTCATAACTTTAACAAGATCTTTTCCAGAATTCTTAAAAACTCTAAAAAATCTTTCTGGAAGTGTTGCTTGCAGAGGATGCTGAGGGATTGTTAACAATCACACGCATAGCCACTAAGGCAATAACTTTGGGGCTTTATATTTTCCTCAACTGTGCAGCAAAAGGCATGTTTCAGCAATTTTTTTGCCACAGTTTGTCCTACTGGGAAACTTTGTGCAGTGTTTGTATGCACATGTTTGTAAGGGCATGTTTTTTCGTCTGTCTCTGTGGAACAATGCTAGTTCATGGCCAAAGCTAAGAGGAATGGTATCAAGAGGAAGACTGCAGCATCAGTAATCAGGGATTTAAATTTTATAGGAGGAAATATTTTTGGTGTATTTGATCTACAGCCACAACTGTTAAGTGCTTAAAAATGATCTTTTGGTCAGATTTTTAAGTGTAGGTATGGGCATTTGAGGAGTATTTGAGATTATGGATCCAATTGCTCTGAGTGTTCTGCCTCAAGTATTTATTTACTTTTAATGATTACTTTTTGGTTCATTACCCCTCAACAATTCCACTGATACACTTACTTAATATTTTTTTAAACATACAGCATGGACAAAATATTAAGGACTCCAGATATTTCTAAATGGCATCCAGTATTGCAATACTATATCTTCAAATTCAGAAAGCAGATGTAACCCACAATAAAGAGCACTCATGATAGAATGCTTAAAACTGATGCATGTACTTGAAACAGTCTATTCAGCATATACAGTATTTCTTTAAATGTTACTAATTCAAGCCATGTTTTCACCACTATGTGGAGAGTAACTGTGAAATCTTTACAATCTCTGAAATTGCGCTGCCCTTTCTTTAAAGCATTTACACACAAAGTTGTGAAACAGCAATATTAGAAGCTTAGGTGATGGCCAGGCAAAAACTCTAGCACTGATGTATGAATTTTCATTTAGAGTGTAGAGCTGAAGAGCAAACATTTGCATGTGGAATACCTTGCTGTAAGATGTGGCAAAGCATTTATTTCATGTGGCTGAATACTGCTGGGAAGAGTTTTAAGTCTGCATCTTACCTATGAAACACCCCAAACTTCAAGTTTGTTTGTTTTCACTGGAGCCTAAAGAGGTCTCGGGTCATCTTTTCTTCTCTTTTGATGCGTTTCTTCTCTTGAGACAGTGCAGGAAAATATCTCATCTGCTGATGATTTTTTTCTTGCAGCAAAGCTGGCCAAGAGCAAGGTACGAATGTTTTGGAGGAATCCTCCCTCTGAACCTGCTTTCTGTGAGGCCAGATGAACATCAGTGGTAGTGCAAGGAGCTTGGGGAGAAGGAAGCATTGTGGAGTTGACCCACACTTCAGGGGAGCTCAAACTGTTGAGGAGCTGTGGCCTTAGAAGTGAGTCTTCTACCTGAGGCTTGTTGCTGTAGCTGTGAGCATCACAGGATCTTTGTGAAAGAAAGACAAAGAACAAATGTTTGTTACGAAGGTATTTTAACTTTGAAATGTGTTACTTATTTCTTTCTTTTAACCATTTATTGTGAGCCCAAAATGGTCTGAATTTGTTAACTTAAGTCTCATGCTTTGAAGTTCTTCCTTTTAAATGCCTACATGGGAAGAGTTGGGTTGGTTTCTGTTTTGTGTTTGGTTTTTTTTTTTTTTTCTTTTCCACAGGTAGGTAAGTACTGGGGAAACTGATTGGAAGGACTCTTTATATAGATATACCAGCTCAAGAAAGTGTTAATGTGTATACTTAAATTCATGTCTACTTCAGAATCTGACCTTGAATTCTTATGTGGTATTGCATCCATAAGTACAGAATAACCACATACTTAGCTATTCTCCTAAATGGAGATATTTTCCTAAACTGGAACCAATTATTTTCCTTTCAGTTGACAAAGAATTTTAAGAAATGCTTTTTGTAATTTTTAAAGAAAGCCAATTTTAATTCTCCCAGAAGTTTAGAAATGTCAACAAGCACAGAAAATAGAATTCCAGGCAGAAATAGTAAGAAATGCTAGTATGTGAAAGTTACATATGGGCTGAGAGACTTTTCATGTCGCATTTCATCCAACGCAAATTAAAATGAATGAGATATGCAGTACCTCTGCAGCTTAGTTTTTGTGAAGCAAATGCCGACAGATTCTTAAGTGGGGTGGCACAGCCTTGATATTACTGTGGTGTTACTGAATATGCCACTAACACGTGGTAGAGGTTTGGTACATCTTTAAACAAGTTAGGAAAAAGCCTCTCATTTTTCTCTGTTCTAATTATCCTCGTTCCAGTGGATTAGAAAATGGAAAATGTAGAAGTCAAGCTGAAGATGGTTCAGAGCTCAATCGCCTGCCAAGTTAAGTCTGACAAATGGCAAGTGTGTGTAATTAATACTGTCATCTTTCCCTAGACCAAAGGGTGACTGCAGTAACTATAGATTGTAATTGTCATCGTTGTCACATAAAATGTGCTATTATTAAGTTCAGGCTGAATTTTATTGCTAAGAATGCTCATAAATTGAATGGTCAGTCATTTAAATTACTAAATAGAGAGCTCTGTGGTTTGCTCTAAATCTACTTCCTAAGGCAATGTATTTGACTTTAGACCTCTGAAAACCAGCTACATTCCTTAAAGAGATGTTAGACAGGTTGATACTTATAAGAAAGGATGCTCTGACAGATGCACTACATTCTGTTCATGTTTTAATCATCCCTGTATTCTAATTTGTAATTTTTTTGTTGAAAGCCAAGTACTGCATATGCTATGTTGGCAACTTAAAAAATAGGAGTTATCTTGTTAGTGCAGCAGAGAGAATGAGTGAGGATGGTTTTGAAATATGGATGAATAATGTGTAGTTGTTTAAGATGAAAAGATGAAAGGGGATGGAAAGAAAGCAATGCGTTCAAATGAGAGAATCTTGAGATAGAGTTCCTCAGCAGGATCTGAAGTCTTTCATTCTAGGGGTAAATCACAGGTCAGCAGTGATTTCATGTCTCTTCCTTCTGATGTCTGGATAACTACAAATTTTCAGGAAGGCTAACTCAGGACTGTTGTGAAAATAATACTCAACTAAAACATGAAGGCCTGATGAAATGAACGGGCCCCAGAATAGGAAGGGAACTGAAGCATTAATCAAGTCCCATGTCTTGCTATTAGAAGTTCATGTAATATCGGATGATAAAAGTGATTTGCTCTGTCTTAAAATCACTTAGATCTTTGTCCTCACTGTACAGTTACTGCTTCAAAATCTGACTGGTCTAATGGTCAGAAAACACCTCTTTATGGTCTTTTATTTTTGTGCTAACTTTGTCCTTTACTTTTAGGTGTTGTATGAACTTCTAGTATTGTCTTCACAAGAACGTTTATAAGGCATGATTATATTTTCACTCAGCTTTTGTTTTCCCAACTAAAGATGACAAAATATTTTGCTTTAGTGGGTATGTTTGATCTTCTTGATCTTTCATGTTCTACTGTGTTGTCAGCTGGTTGGCATAAGCCAGCTCTGAACTGGGAGCCATATAACCACTTTACAAAAGTGCTGTGTTCAAGCTAGCAAGTGCTGCAATATGTGTTCTCTCTCAAGTAGGTTTTCTTTTAGATTTGTCTGGAGCTTTTCTCCGAGTTGTTTCTAATACAAATTCCTGTTAGACTGTATACTCTTAACTTATATACTTAAGCCTTTGGTTTTTACATCATAGGTGCATAGCACTGGAAAAAGTCAGATGGCCAGGTGGGTTAAGTCAGTTTCCCTGTTATCACAGGCAATATATAGTAGAATCTGCATTCAGAAAGATATGCAGAACGTCCACTCCACCTTCCACTGTTCACGCAGGCCACAAACCACTCAGTAGCTATTTTTTATATAATAGTAGAAGACCAAAAGCTAAAACAATAATAAAACCCTGGAAGAAAACAGGAAAGCAAATGTGTCACTTGTAGGTCCCTGCAATGGTAAGAAATTAGGTAGATTGTATTTCCCAGATGATCATAAAAAGTGAAACAAGAACTATACTGCAGAAAAAGACAAAGTAAGCACTGGAGTAGCAAGAAGACAATTTCTTAAATCAGTGTTTCCTTTTGGCAGAAGAGATGTTTCTTGAGTTTGTGTGCCTGTGAGCACACATAAATTCAGTGCCTGTGAGTAAAAGAACAATTGCATTGAAAGTTTAGAAGCATCCTGTTACTGCTGAAAAATTGTTATTTTTTTTTGGTGTGTGTATCAGAAAAAGTATTTGCTAGCCCAAGTGCAGCAATATAAATTAAAACATTATTTTGGCTAGGTGTCAAATTAAGATAGCAAAGTGCCAGGGTAATAGTGAAAAATGTTACTCCACAGCTTTGCTGATCCTGTTTGTTTTCAGTAATGAGCAGGCTTTCATATCAAATGCTAATAGCACAATGATATTTTAACAAGATTGCTGACTGATGTGTCACAATTAGCTTACGTGTTAACTGTATCTGAGCAAAAGGATTGTTCTTCCTCTGGTCAGCACACACTCTCATGCACTCTGCTTAGTCAAAGTGCAGTGACAGTATAATGCCTTCCACAGCATAACAGGATAAGACAAACTTAAAGTATTAAATTGGTTCCCCAGGGCTTCCTTCTCTTTCAGATAAAGTCTAAAACCCTTTTGTGTGTGGGTCTGTGGGTGTTTGTTTACCTCCCTGCCACCCTCCCACCCCCAGCTCCCAAAGCAAATACAAATGGGAATTCAAATCTAATAGGAATTCACAGTTAATGAATTCAATATTAAACTCCAAATTTAATAGGATTGAATAGAGTCCAGCACAAGCATACAACTAAGAAAGACATGGAGTTAGTTCTTAAGAATATTCCCAACTGAAGTATTTGAAGGGTTGTTTCAACATAACTTATATGCATCATAAAACTTCTCATGATTCTAGCCAAATCCAGTGTTCTAAAATTGTGTAAATAACCAAAACCCTGAAACTTTTTTGTATCACCACCAGCCTGACAATAGTTATTCTCAGACTTCCACAAAAAGTATTATCTGAGATAAATGATGTTTTGCAGTCAGCTCCGTAGCTCCCACATCTTCATTGTATCAAGCATAGCTGCAGGGGAAGTGACTAAAACTTCACTGGCACAGAGGGAGGTACAGCTGCTGGCATTAGGGCTTAATTTGTCACTTTTTTTAATCTCAGGAAGTATGCAAGAACTGAATGGTACTAATCTTTTGTGTGACAGGAAAAGGATGATCAGAACATGTTCAGTACCAGTACCATGGCCATGCTGGAGCTCAGCCCTGGCTTCTGAAATGATCTTGAGCAAGGTTTTGAATACAGGCATGCCGTTTCACATTTTTCTATGCATTCTTAGCCCAGAGTACATTTTCTAGGCTACATCTAGGCATGACACCTATCCAGTTTGTGGTGAAAAAATGAACTGGTTGTCAAAAGGGAAAGAACAGCAGTATAATTTCAGCCTTTTTTTCAAGGAAGCCTGTGTAGAGTCCCAACCAGGCCTGTGGTATCAGAATACCAGAAAATGACCTGCAACATGCTGCCATCACCATTAAAAATACATCTTTATCTTGCTGTTTCCATTCCCTATACTAGCACAAGGCTGCTGGTACGTCAGCTGTGGTTGTCACGCTACTGCTCTAGGCCACCAGGGAATGCACAGGAGCTAGCCGTGGTTTAGGATTTCCATGTATTGTAAAGCTGCTTGGGTGCCACACTGCACTGCAGACTTCCTCAGCCAAGATGGTGTTTCCCTAGAACATGAGTTTGATCTTGGGGGAGTTGTGCCATAGGGTGGTCTGGCAATGGCTGTGTTGCCAGCACGCGTAGCCAAATGCAACACAATGTTGCAGGGCTGCAATCCCGTGGCTGCCATGGGCACTGGAACGGTCTCTCCCTCCAGAGCTGTGACCACACTGCTCGCTGTCAGATTAGGCTGACACTGAGCCAGGCCTACTTAATCCTTGTTACTGTTTCTAGTTTTATTTCCTGAACTGAAAAAAAATACAGGATATATAAATATATGTGCACACACTCACACACACATATATGCTCTCACGCTGTATTTGGGACGCCTTATTCTATTGATAAAATTCTGAAGTACTGTTTCCATATTAGCAAAACAGCTAGGGTCACCATGACCTGTTGGGTTCTGAACATTTGCTCTTATCTTGCCTGAAGAGCATCAGCAATCCTAGATCATCACTGTATAACAAGTTTGTATACTGTTAGACTCTGTCTTCCTACCCAAATATCAAGACTTCCAGTGCCTTTTTTCCAAGAGCAATCCCTTAAAGACACTGCTGATAACGTAGTATGGGTAGAAGCATCTATTTGGCCTTGGGCCATAGTTGCTTTCTACTTTTACTGTTAACAGGTAGAAGCGTTAGTGACTGTAACAGTGTTAATTGGGCTGCGATTTCATTTGCTATTCTGGGAAATTAATTTTGGTTCCCTGGCTTTTGAGGCTTTTTCTTGGATTTTTGGAGAGAAAGGGAGCTATTTAGGTATTTGGGGACTGTTCAATGACTGCATGTCTGAAGGGCTGAAGAGGAAGTGCTGATATGTTTTGAAAAGCCTGGGTGTTTCTGTCATCAACTCTATATGCAGGAACTGGCACAACAGTTGTTAGTGTAGAGAGATACCCTAGATGGGTGGTAAATTAAGATGTGGAGAGAAACAGGATCACTGAATCCATCCTTTGAAGTGGGGAGGTGGGAGGGGGAAGGCTGTTAGCTGTGAATAATGAATAGACTATATCCAGATACATGTATTTTAGTTTATTTTGTAGAAATAGTAGAAGGATATTGTATATCTATTTAAGGGTTGGATGGTATTTATTGAATACATTCATCCAAGCTGTACAAAAAATATTCAAAAATCATAATATTTTGCTCCCAGAATAAAATAAAAGTTAAATGAATATGTGGCATGAGCTATGCTGTGCTGTGGAACTAAGGCACACTTAAATGAGGGTGGAGAAATATCTTTAAGGGATCCCCTTGAAGGGTGTTCTTTCTCCCTCACTTGGTGATTGAATATTGTGGGATAAACCTGTATTTAGATTAATTGAAACAGTGGACATAGCAATGATTTGCGCGCTCTTTTAAAAATTATACTATGAAGTACTATCTCTTGAGAATATTAAGTATAACTGATCTTGTCCTTCCTGGGTGAGTGGACTAACAACTAGGACTCTCTCTGTTGCTTAAGCAAAGCATGGTAATTATTCTCTGTAAGATGAAGCACCATCCAGGGGAAGGAGTGTGAGAGCCTCCCACCTCTTAACTGGGTGATAGGAGATTTTTTTTTCTTTAGCTAAAGGAGGAATTTGAACCCAGATCACCCTCAGTTACAGAAATAACAGCAATGAAAGCTTGGTCAGGAATGGCAAACTGAAATCAGTCTTTGTTTAAAATGAAAAAAATTGCCTCATGCTCTCTCTTTGTTTCTTGCCAAATACAAGGGATGACAGAAAACAATATCGAGTAGCTAACTCATCTCATCTTTCTGTTTAGGCACTGCCCCCAGTTTATCTTCATGTGCCTTTACTCATGCAATGTTCCAGCACTAATCTGCTTTCCCCAAGACATCTTGTACATGAATGTAAACTGTTCCAATGTTCTGGAGTCCTGGCAAAAGCTTCCCATGAAGAGACTGCTGTGCCCCAGAGGGGACAGGGAGGATGGGAACACTTTCTGGAAGTGTGTAAAAAAAAAAAAAAGTGAAGCAGGAAGCAGTGGGATGGAGGGACCAAAGGCTTGCAGCTGAGCCAGCAACATTATTGCAGCTATTGCTCATTGTGAAGAGAGATCCCAACTGTAGAGCTTAATTGTTTTGTTTTGCTGGGTTTGTCATGGCAGTTGTCAGAATAATTCCTTTGTGCATGGCTGAATTGGATGTATGTACACAGTGCCAGCTTAGCCTTCTGATATCCTGAGGGGGCCTTTCCTAACGCAAATTATTTTCCATTGAACAGAGGGTGACTTGAAGTTTGGTCCTTATTTGTCCATATGGTATTTGTTCTCTTCCAGTGTGAAAGTCTGATGAGGATATTAGGCACAGTTGCTCTACACATGCCTAAAAGTATTTCATTCCCTGTGGTTTTCCTATCACTGACTGTTGGAGTCTTATATTCATTGAGAATAATGAACTCTGTTAGAAGAAAATGCTTTAAATACATAAAGCAGACTGTATCCTGCTCACACGTATCAGGGTCTGGGTGACGTTTCAGATTATTGCTGGGTATCTTGTTCCTTTATTTAAATAAAACTGGAATATAAGGGTCCTGAATCATCTGTCATGAGGTGCAAAAAAGTCTTTATATATGTTCCAGAAAAACAGGCCTTGGGATACAAAATTGTTTTTTGGTTTTGTTTGGTTTTTTATTATTATTTTGCTTGTTTGGTTTATTTGGTTTTTTCCTTTTGTTTGGAATCCTTATAGAATATTACTTTTTGTGAAGGATTATTTTTTTCCCCTCCAGAGCCTTTCTTAAATGAACTGGCAAGAGGAGATTTACATTTCTCTGCATGACTGTAGAATACTGGAGTTAAAAAAAAAAGAATGAAAAACTGTCACAAATTTATTTAAGAGCAGTGAAATGTTGCTGCCTTAATATACACTGTCAGCAGATTTTAAAAGGGGAAAAGACAGGGAACTGCATAATCACTAGGTTGTTTGTTTAAACTGGAGACTTCAAGCGTGAGGGAAATGCTTCAGGATTTATACTGGGTAGCCAACTGATGTTGCCTTAACAAAACAAGGGCAAGTGAAAATTGCAGATGTGAAAAAACAATTTTTTGAGAGGCACTATTTTCTTTATTGCAGATTCCAGGATTCTTTTCATCCTTAAGCAGTTGACCATTTTTCAGCTTTTTGGATCCCACTCAATTCCCAGGAGTGAACTAATAATCCTCTCTGTAACACATCCTACCACAGGCTTTGTTTCCTCTCCTTTCTGTCCTTTCCTTCTATTCTTTCATGGTTTCATTTCACTTCTTTCCTGCATTCTCAGTGTGGTTGTTCTTTTTGTCTCCTCTTACGAAGTTTGCATTTTAAAATGTTTCTTTGACTCCCACAGTAGGCCTGATACTAGATACCTCTTCAAAGTAATTCCTGTTCTGTGTTATTTTAGGATGCTCAAGCTACCCATTGGCAGGAAACATTTTGTTCACTGTATGAGGCAAAGAAACTATAGGTTTGTAGGTATGTGTGAGTGTGCAATTAAAAGCCATTTCCTATGCTTTAATTTGGGAGATTCAATTAAGGAAGTACAAGCAATCAGAACTTTGGCATCTCATAATTTTGCTTGATTTTGCAGTCTTTGCAACCTTAATGTTTCCTTAAATTGAAGTTTGCTTTTTGTGGGGATGTTATAATCTTACATTCAATGCATATAGGCAGAAATGCAGAAATATGCAGTGTATAATTATTGTCAAAGAAACTCAAATGTTGAATCTTCAGCTTCTTTAAACAGAAAAAAAGCTTTGTAAAGAAAACCAAGATCATGTAAAGATTTAATATATCTCAAAGCCAACACAATTTGGTTTGATACATGACCCTTTTATTTTGCTGCCTTAAAATGTCTCCCTCCTGCCAAAACCATTTGTTACCTTCTTCCTTGGGGAAATATGCAAAGACATGCAGTTATGCTCAGGCCTCCCCACTGGAAGGTTTTTATTTCAATCCTATCAGCCTCTATTCTCGCCAATCATTTTTCTTTTGTTCTCAGTATCCATTCTTTCCAGTAATTCACTTGAGCTACAATATCTAAGAAAGACTGAGCACCACTGTAATTTAAAGGAAAAGATCTTTTCAGGCTGATTTGGTTTCAAGCAGCTTTTTGTGAGAGAGATTGTTTTGCAGCACCAGACAATTAAATATACTGACTGAAGATTGTTTGTCATCAATTAATCCATATAGAAACTGCTTTTATTTTTGGCAGAAGGCATCAAAGCCTAATAACTACCATTGAATATAGCTTCTTGGCGAGTAATATAAAGCCCTGCTAGGCAAGCACACAGCAGTTGCTTGCAGCAGCTGTGACATGAAGGTGGCAGGCTGTAATGGGAGTGATAGAAAGTTGGGGTGAAACACTGACTGGACGGATATCCACAGAGTCAGTGCCATCAGATGCAGCAGGGCCAAAAATTTTGCCCAGATGAGGATTCAGCAGCGTAGAAGTAGCTGGCACACTCATTGTTATGGCTGCAGAGTGGAGGAAACACCACATCTACAACAACTTGACAAAAGCTTGGCAGGTGGGACTGGCAAGGGTTTTTTACTAGATAAGGAGCCTGGACTGCAGCAGGTCCAAACACCTTCAACTGCAATGAATTTTCCATCAGCCTTATAGACAAACTTTGTCATTTTGGAAAATCACATGAATGTGACAGTGGAAGAGGATTAGAAAAGTTGAAAGTTATGTGTTTTCTTTCCATGATTAAGTTTAAACTAGTCATGATGAAATCTTCTAGTGCAAGAGCAATCTGCGTTTTCCTGCGGCTGCTGTGGTCTACCTGAGAAGTGAATACTGATTGCCAACAGTGAAACTCCCTTCTGTACCTCCCTAATATCACTCCAGTATTGTATATTGCTCTAATACATGCCTACCATAAAATCAAGAGTGGTCTGATTTGACATCAATTCAGTAGATTAGTATCTGGATGAAATCTGGTCTCATAAGGAGATAACTGCACAAGATCTTATGCTACAGATCTCAGAAGAGAAAGACTGATTTTTTTGGCTGGTCTCAACCACTAGGTTATAGGGACAGTCAATAACATGTTTATTTAAATTATTATTAACATCTCTTATAGATCTATAAGATGTCACCCCATAGGAGAAGAATGACTTCCGCTTGTCACCACAAGGAGTGTGTCCTTGCAATAAGGGCTTTAAACTCTAGACAGGAGCAAGAAAAAGTAATGATCCTGAATGTTATTTTAATGTCAAAAGCTTGTTAAAGAGCAATGGTTAAACTGTGAGAGGAAAAAACGGGTCTACAGGGCAGTCAAGGCAAAACCTTTTTTGAGAAAAGGGTGGGAAAAATAGCTCCTTGCTTGCTTTCTTTTCTCTCTCCCACAGAAAGGAAGGGAACAAAGGAAGATTTCTTCAGAAATATTTCCATGTCGTCCTGTGGGTCTGACCTTCTGGGCAAGCAGACATGGAAAATCTCGAAGGTGACAGGAGATCATTTGAATTCTCTCCTACCCAACCCTCAAGATTCCTGAAACACTGTGTTTCCAGTTTTGGACTTTTTTTGTCATTCAAATAAGTACGGAGGTTCTGTAAGCCTGTAGCTCTGGTACAGAGTTGCGCAGATAAGGGACAGGGTACAAGTGAGGAGCAGGTTGGCAGCAAAAAGCCTCCACCTAATTTTGCCACCTGGGCAACTCCCCTCAGACACAGCTGGGTTCAAGTGGCAGGCACGGTCACCAAGGCTGAGCCAGCCTGTACCTGGGGGCAGGGCAGCAGCACATGCTGGGCTGGGTTGCCTGACAAGGCAACTGTTCAGCTGGCTGGAGAGAAGCTTGGATATGAACCATCATGTGTGCCACGTGGCTGAGCGCGGATTTAGGTTTCAGCTGTGGACCAGGCTGAAACAAACCTCACAATGGTACAGGTGCAGTGTGCTCCTGCCTGTCACCTGTGCAAAATGTTTTGAGATCCCCAGGTAAGAAGTGCTCTATGCATGGAATGTGTTATGAAACCAAGGCTGCCCAAAGAACAATAATTCAGCTCTGCCTAACTGTAGATTGGGTTTACTGTAGAAAGCAAATACACCTCACTGACTTGTAAGTAGAACCAGACAAAAATTTTTCAATGGAAAAGTTTTTATCCAACAAACCATTTCTTCGAAATATGAAGATTTCTCATTTTAACTACTTTCAGTGTAAAAGTCTTAAAGTGTTTTGTATTGATAATGTTTAAAACTCTTATATTTCTCTTCTATCATAAACTCTAAGCATACTGTATATCACCAGAATGTTCTGACAGTTTTGAAAAAGTCTTTTCTGAAATGATTCTTTAAGGAGACATAAGAAATTTGCATCTCCCACAAATCTCTAAATTTAAACTTTTGCAATGAGATCTGGGGCAAAAACAAACACTGAAATGTCAGAATTTTATACATGATAGGAAATCCTTTTTTCCCCCCAGTACATTCTGCACAGCATGTGCCTTCCTTCACTAGTCTGCCTTTGTGTTCAAAAAAATCAATTTGAACTGTCTGAACAGAGACCTGCTGCTGGCCCCCGCCTGAAGGGGTGCGGAGCACCCATCATTCAGCTCACAGGGCTGGAGTTACAAATTGATACCAGCGTTCAGCAATGGCAAAGAACTGGAAAAATCACAGCGGGGGAAAAAAAGAAAGATGTTGGTGTCTTCCTCTTTTTTTTTTTTTTAATTCTTGGTAATTTTATAACTCACTTTCCTTTCTCAGATTTCTTTCCTGCTTGTAGAACAGGACAGATGATATACCACCCTATCCCAACAACTGCTGTTTGACAATGTTGGCAACTGAATTTTTTCTACGTGTTGCAAAATGCCTCAGCTTTGTTGACCAAGAGACTGATGTCTAATGGTTGATCTTAAAAAAGGACTTGAAGGCAGGTTCATGCTGCCTGAACTTCAGCCAGCTCCCAACTTAAGGTGATTTTAGGAGTCTCTGTCGTAACAATTCAGATTCTCTAGTTCCTGGCATTACTTACCCTTTGGAAGTAAATTAAAACATCCCCAATTCAGGCTTCAAAGTTCTCTAAACCTCTAAAAAGGGACTCTTGTGCATATGGAAGCATCCTTTCCTGGAAATATTTATGGGGCTTTTAGGCTTCCGTTGTATTTCGGATGAATATTCTTTGTTACACCAGGTCTCTGAACCCTCTTTATTTTTAATTTTAATTTTGCTGTTTCGTTGCTCATAAGGAAAAAATATAATCAGATGCTAAGGAGGAGGTCATTTAGCATTTTGGCCCTCTTTGGGATGCGTAAATAAGAAACATTTACCTGTCTCTCACTATATATCTATCCTTCCTTGTACTTGTGTGGACAAATTGCTCATAGTAAACAACTCAGGAGTTTTGAGTAGTGTCTACCAATGCTTCAGCATTGAACTTTGGAAGAAGTTTCCCTGAAGAGGAACAATTAGCTCTATTTGGGCTTGGAACTGGCTGTTCACATTGGGGTGGACCTCAGCCAAATAGTGGCAAGAACACTGTATGAGTGCCTCCTGCCTCAACATAAGTGATCTCTTCAACTTACCTTTAAAATCTGGCTTCTTGAATCTGACTGTTTTCTGTCATCTAAATAGAAATAGTCTCACTATGTGGCTAGAAGTGCCTGCAGGCTAATTACAGCTGACTAATTGGTGTGAACACAACTAATGTGCTCATAGAGAGAGGTTAATTTTATCAGGTGAGGTGTTGATTTGGGAAGATCAGAGCTGGAAAGAATTGAATGAAGCAAGGCTGGGATTTGTGAGTTTGAACAGTAACTATTCTTTTGTTGGTACCACCAGTATCCCAAGTTCAGTAAGGAAATATCTTTCTAGCATTCACAGAGAGGTTTTGCCTTCCTGGACAACTGAATCTGCTTTCAGTTTAGTGACTGCCTGTTTTTTGGTTTGGTTTTTTTAAATTCTGCTGATGTAAAATTCAGCCCTGAAAGCCATACTAACCTAAAGAAACCCCAAACCCAACCAAAACCCTTTTGCCTTCTTCCCCAACCTTGTAAATGAGTCAGGCTACCAACCTTGCCTCCAGAGGGTTTCTGTAGTTTAGCTGATTCTTTCTCTCTCTGCACAGTTATTGCCAGCTTGTTCTCATCATTTGCTTGCTTGAAGCAGAACCTAAAATTACAAAAGTTATCTGCTTTTAAGACATTTCTCTTGAGGGTGGATCTTGGGGTCTCTGATGCTGAGCGGCAGATTGCTCTTTGTTCTCAGTATGTTGGGCTGTAAATTCACTGAGTGACGTGGAAAATGTGTTCTCATACATGTGCTCCCAGAGTGTCTGCGTGAGGTGTTGTGTATTCCCCACTGTCAGCATGTTATCAATAACTTCTGGGAAAGAAGTATAAAAATAATCAAACATACACAGTGAGGCAGAGGAGGGAATGGTACAGTTTCTACACCTGTGAGTCAAAAATGCATGAAAGTAATTTCATGAAGTGATTAAAAAATTTAGGGTCTCATAGCAAGGGATATTTTCTTTTCTTTTTCTCTCCCTCCCACCCCCTGCAACCTGTCCACTGTAAACCCAGGGTTTGAGTTTGGTTACTACAGTGTTGTGCATATTGATAGCAGAAAGCTGTTGTTAGCCCAAAACAATTGCCTGTTGCATGGATGAGCTTAATGCGCAATAAACCCAGCAGTGCATATGCAAATTTAGGGTGCCTGAAAACTGAAATGTAGCTGGAGAGCGGTTTGATGGGAGTATCTGTGTAGACACAGCCAGAACATCTCTTGATCTTACCTGGCTTTAAAGATAACACACTGTAGAGTGCATGTAGCTCCCACTTAGAGATAGGTGGAGCTCCAATTGCTTGCAACAGTCTTTTGCATGTAGAAACTGAGGAGGTGAGAATAAAAGCCAACTCTCCCTAGGAACTGGCTTTATTTTACAGCTTTCACAGCATTTAAAATACAATAGTAATAATATACCTAGCTGTTGAGATAAATTTTCTCTTTCTTCCTTCTAACTGCATAAATAACTGAATCTTCTTAATGTTAACTGTTGCGTTACAAAGCTGGAACAGCTTTCTAGGCCTTTCTCCATCATTACAAAACAGAAAAATGGAATTCCCCAGGCTGACAGAATCTGAGAGAGAATGCCTTCACAAAAAACCCCAGCTCTGCCAAACAGAAGGGAGAAAGGGCGGGGGGGGGGGGGGGGGGGGGGGGGGGAAGGGGGGGGAGAGGGAGGAAAGTGTTCCTCCACCACTCTAGATGAGTTTGTAAAGATTTATTGGGCTCAGAGCAATCTGTAGCCTAGTACATTGGTGTTTGAGGGTGTCACAAACAATAATGTACTACATCTTGCACTGCAATGTACAGGTGTCCAAAAGCTATTCCAGTTGAGCCACTGCACTAAAATTGTATGAAAGTGATAGTAAGGTCTCTGTGTGTGTGCCTGTGAGTGGTACCAGAAAACTTATTTTTCTGTCTTTTTGGTAGAACTATGGAAGAGGTCCCCACTCTGATAAAATGCACCAAGAGGGCAAATTAAATTTTCTGCACCCAGATTAAACAATTACTCTAGTCAGTAGTAACTCAGAGGGCAAATAACTCTATATCAAAAGTATGTCCTGAAACTCTTGATAGTTATGATATCACAGGCTCCTGCAACAGATAGATGAGACTGTAAATTTTTGTATTGCTCTATGGTATTACAAACTTCTAGCTCTTTAAAGAATATAAATGGTCTCTTTCTCTACCCTAGTTTTGTCAAAATTGGCTTGTTCTTTCTCAAACCTTTGCCAGGACTTCCTTGCCGGCTTCATTCTGGCTATAATGATAACATAGCACTGCTATAGGCTAAATAAACTGGTCTTCTGAGGCTGCTTTAATGAGAGATTTATTTTAGTTTTGTTGATTATTATGGTACCTGTTAGTATGTTCTCTTTAGAACAGCTTACATAATGAAATCCAGTGACACAATTGTATTAAATTGCACCTTCTTCTTAAAGTGGATCAGTTAGTTACAATAATTTTCCTTTTGGTCTGGGGTGAAACTTTAAAACATGTAAATAGTAATATGTAAATCTGTTTAGTCCCTGAGAAGATAACTTACGATTAGGAATGAACAAGTATGTTGCCTGTGTTCAAAAAGCGTGTAAACCTATCTTTTGTGTTTGTATCTATATGTGCACATACTATATATCTAGATGCATGTATGAAATATTTGCAGCAAAACTCCCTTGGTTTCCTCTTAATTTGTTTCTTAATGTATTTAGACGGTTTTTCATTATATTATTCAAAAAACGTTCTCTCTATTGGGCAAATAATTATTACATTAAATCATTTAGGATCATACTTGTTATTTTGATAGGTGAGAACAGAAAAGGTAGTGAAAAGTGCCGGAAGTTTTGCATCTTCTTTGTGTGAAAGGGAAATTTCTTCAGGATTTAACAACAACTGAACCTGAATATTTCAAAGCACCTAAAAGGCCAATGGCACTTACTTCAACAAAACCTTATCACAGCTTTTGTTTTTGAGAAGCCTCCATACATTGATGCTCAAGATTTTACATGGGCAAACAGGAAAACATTTGTAATACTAGTGTGAGCTTGCCTCCATGGTCCAGGGACCACCCACCGATATGAAAATTGGAAGGAATGTCTGTCTTTGCAGATTAGCAGCTACAGTTTTAGATGACAAAAATTTAGGAACAAATTAGCTAGTCTTCAGTGTGTACAACACAATTACCAATTCCAAGCCAAGTAAGAAAAAAATCAGTGAGGATTTTGTCCCTTGCCATAGTACAAAATGACAGTATTCCCACATGGTTTGAAAGCTCGTCTATGTAAGCGAGTAGATGAGGAGATCAGGATTGGATCGCTTGCATAACAGCGCAAAAGTCTTTATTATTGCTAGTTAAGACAAGAAAAACATCATCACTAAAAATGACAGAATAATTTAAAGCTGAAAGGGCAGGACTTGCTTGCTCATTACCCTGATGCTTTTCGCAACATTCTCAAGAACTGACCGTTATCAGTCAGTTGATTTTCCATCTCCCAAAGGAGGCCTTAATGAATTATGTACCTTGTTTTCAGTGAAGTAAATTTGTAACACAAAATATAACTAGCAATTACCATAAAGAATTAACAATGATCTTGTTAATCAAAAATCAGAGTTTCTATTGAAATTGAGTTCCTACAGAGTTTATGGGAGGAAAAGCAAAAGGAGGCAATAAAAAGAAAAAAAATCCCACCCACCAGTGTCCTTCCAGCCACCAGTGTCCAGGAGAGAGTGGTAGATGGCAGCAGCACTAAGTATCTTGATTGTGGGGGGAATTAATTCTCGAGGCTTAAGGCTTGTCCAAAACCTTTAAATGTCATCTTCAAAAGGACACATTTCTTTCCTAATGCATCCAAATATGATATGAACATACCCAGAGAGTGAAGAAAAAAAAACAACCACCAAACCCCACATGAAAGAGCTGATACTTCTGTATCTATTGCTCAAGTGTCAGCACTTGTTTGCTTACTTGTCAGAAGGAGGGCTTCTGTCTCCTCCGCTCCCTACTCTTCTTGGGCCATTTTCTGTTCCACTATCCCATTTGTCTCTTTGGGAATATTTTCACCCACCACACTTTGTGTAAGTGACAACAAAATTAGTGTTGACAGACACCCATAGGCAGAGTGTTTGTTAAAACTGTAAATTATTGGGACCTTGGCATAAAATATAACTTGCATGGGAAATCAAATCTCTTGAACAGGATGGTCATTGCTGTCTGTGTGGCAATCGGAGTCTGTTGTAAGAGTTGCAGGTGAGATTGCCTGAAGTGCTGTTCTGCTCAGTTCTTATAGCCAAAATGGACTGTGGTCCTGCATGACCACTCCAGCACGTGTACATCCATTGCTAGAGTTGCTTACCTCACTGGATCATAGAATTAAATTATCTCCAACTCCCATTTACAAAGTGACTGTTCCCGCATTTGTGGGAACTGTTTCTTCTGACTATTTATGAGTATTTTATCCATGTCATTTCTGCAGCAGGAACCATCTAGAAGGGCCAGATTCTGAACCCAGGTTCTCTTAAATGCAGCATTAGTCTTGGCACAGCAGGAGCTGTCTGGGGGAGAATCTTCTGGACTGCCTGAAATCCCCACCTGAACTAATGCGCCGAGTCTGTCACATTGTCTCAGCCCAGTTTACTCTCTCAAGCCAGCCGAGTGTCTTTTCTACGCAAAGATATGCTGAGTTCCTGGACCACTCCACCCAGGAGTTGGTGACTTTAGTGTACAGGGTGTGCACCCAAGGATAGTCCTGATATCCAGCTACACCACAATTACAAGTACGGGATAAACCTGAGTTCTTTCCTTCTACCTCAGGTCCATTGCTGCTGCCACATGAGTGGCTTTTTTATGGTTTTCCTTTGATCTATTTTGTTCAGACTTTAACACAGCCTATGTTAATGGTCAGAACAGATGACTTTCTTGCCATTCTCACAGTGATTTGCTATTTGCCCTATGACACAGAAGAGAAACTGTGGTTTTCTTTGGACAAGTGACACCAGGCTTTCAGCTAAATATTAGAAATCATGTTTTCAGCATTATTTTTTTTTTTTAGTTAATGGTCATCAGTTCCTTAACAGTTTTGAGGAAATGGGGAAAAAGTTCCATTGTGAATGATTATGGATTAATTTGATCTCTATGTTGCACACAAGCGTAGTGAAAATGACCCTCAGATTGACAGCATGGTCAACATTGCTATGCATCAGTGTCTCAATCTTAGGAAGTAATGAAGTCTACAAATATTTTTTTCTTCTACATCTGAAGATACTTTATCTTATGGAAAAATAATTTCTTCTGATTTACAAGAAATAAGTCAGCTGTAATGTTTGTGCTTTGATTCTCTGTGGCAGCTGAGGCACACATTTGCTTCAGGAACATATCTAGGTTGGGGATAGGTAGGAAGATTGTAAACACCCTCTGGTTACCAGATGTTGAAAAAGCCCACTACCAAATTGCTCTTGGCGTTTGCTAACATTTTAGATATTGGCACATACCAGCTGCCTTTCCAGAGAGCCAGTTCTCAAAGGCTCCATCCTCAATGATGCATAAACCAGCCCAGACTGTGGTTGGAGGACAAAAGCAGGGTTTATCTAAACTATGTTTCAATGGAAGGAAGCATTCTTTTAGATATTTCATATGACAACAGTCATGTGGAGCCTGACAGTCCTCTTTTCCTCAGCCAGACCCTTCTGATGATGATTATTTCAGCCTTATTTCTTCAGGAAATTCTCCTGTTTTTCTACTGGTGCTCTTTGTTTAGTTTGTTGTCTGTCTACTTTGTTGTGTCAGAATAATGCAAAGCAGACTTGGCAAAGCAAAGAATCTACCTCTTACTCTGCTTGTGTATGTGTGTGTACATGTATGTGCTTCACTGGAAAAAAATTATTAGTTTATTACCCTACCATTGACATAAAGAGGATCTATCCTTAAGTATTGAATTTATTGTTTCCTAGGCTTTCTGGAGAGAACAAATGTTTACATCTGATAACATGAACCAGCATCAGCATGAATCTCCAATTTGGGCAAAAATCTGCTATTGTTTATATGCTATTTGTGCCAAATTTTAAAATAATAATTTTGTCACGATTTTCCTTTCAATTAGGAACTGAGGAGAGACTTGAGGAAGATTTTGATTAGAAAACATCTTAAATATTTTCAAACTGGAAGTCAGTGTGTGATATCCATGACCACCTGCTCAGTATTTGCAGCAATTAGAAATTTTAACGTAATTAGGACTCATTATTACTTGTGCCGGAATTGTCAGGCAAAGCCACCTCTGCTTCTGTGAATGTTTATTGCTTTGGGCAAATCGAAAACTATTTCATAAATAAGAACTTTATGAAGGATGCTCATTTTATGCATTGTAAGATTGCTTGCAGATCTATATCTTACATTGGTCTTGCTTCTTCCTTGGAAGCATGACACCTTCAAAGACAGCATAAATGATCACGTGACAAATAGTGAAATATTTTGTTCTCAAACCTCTCCTTGTTTGTCCAGTTCCTTCTCAGGGACCTCCTGTCCCCTTTCTCATTTATTAGTACAGGCATGTGTGAAAAGTGTATGTGAGAAATGAGAGTATGTGAGATTTTATAGGCATTGATGGAAACTCATAAATATCAGGGGGTTAAATATACTAAATTTCAATAGTCATTTGGAGTCTGAGTGAATGTTGCTTTTGCAACATTTATCCAGCTTTGAGAGGACTGTCTTACAGATTAAAAAAACCAAAACCCAAACCAAAACAAAAAAACAAAACTCCCAAGAAAAACAGCTTATATGGGATTAAAACCTAGTAAAATTTCAGTAATGTAGGTTTGTCAGTTTATTTTCCCCAAGGAGTTAAATAAATACTCAGCTTGTTGAAAGAATGCCATTTCCATTCTTGTTGGCTCTACTTCCCTATTGTATGCTTTAAAAAGCAGCAGAGTCATTCTCTGTATGCAAGCTTGAGCTATTCTTCTAATTTTAATGGGATTCAGAAAGCACTCCTGAGGGTGGATTTGAACCCCTACTAGCTTGTGGAATGAACTCTATAGGTTTTTTTTTCTTTTGCTTTAAAAGGAGTTGCTGTTCTGAGCATAGGGGTTAATGCAAAATCTTATGGGAAGACTCTTAAGTCATAATCTGATTTTCCTGTTGATTTCTCTGATATATTTACTGAAATCCTATGTGATGATGTGACTAGTAAAGAGAGAACTGCATAAAGTTGAAATTTTTGAAAGAATGTCTCATCTAAAGGAATATTTTTTAAAGGCAGGATATTAGTACTGCTGTAGAATTATTATTTACAGTAACATGGGAAATGACTGTTTAAGTTGCATTACGTGGCTCCACCACTGACATCCCTGAGTAATAGGACTATGCGACAGGAGAAACGAGGACCAGTTTGAATCCTGGGTGTTGTCCAGCCCTTGCATTCTGTACTGAGACTACTTATTATATTGCCAGTGAATAGAAGGAGGTTATTTGTTTGTGGTTTCTTCGTTGTGTTTTTTTTTTTTCTTTCTTTTTGTTTGTTTGGGTTTTTTTTTCATAGAGGGCATCCATCAAAATATCGCAACTTTCTGAGACTTCCAGCCTGAGCCTGCTTTTTAGTGTTCTAAGATTAGCTCTGGTATTTGACTATCCTTCCCATCACTAAATGTGTGAGAAGGAGGGGACAGAGAAAAGGATGGATATATTTTTAATGAAGCTGAATATCTCAAACATCTCAGTTTTTTAATGTATGTTTTGTTATATCAAAAGTTAGTGATTGCTATTAAACATTCTATGTAGTTTTCATTTTAATAATGCAGATCCTTACCTTTTGATGGTTGTTTATTAGGAGCTGTTCCTGTTTCAGTGCAGCTGACACTTTCAGTAACTGTACCCTCATTCCCTTGAGGAAAGCGCTGCTATTGTTGGCTGAACCAAACCCAAACCAGACTTACTCTTTTTCCTACAAAGTTACAGTGTTTTGTGTGTGTGTGTAGTGTAGACCACAGTTAAGTTGAACTAGCTTTGCTCTACTCCCCTTTGTACTAGGACTAGGAAGAAATTTTCTTTATTCCTGGCATTATAACTAAAAATTTTCTTTCTGCAGTTTCTGGGAGTTGGAGCTCTCATTGCTTCTTCTACTGTCCAGTGAAGGATGACCATCTGGCAAATTCAGCACAGTGAATATTTTGATGTTCATTGTTTTGCTGTGTCTGACATAGGCCAAGGGTTGTGATCAGTAGAGAACTACATCAGTGTTTAGGCTCCTACCTATGAGTAATACCCTGGCCATGAGAGTTGAGGAAAGAAGGTGGCTTACCTTGTTCTCTTAGAGGAGGAAGCTGACAGAGTTCTCTTGCATAGCAGGCAGCGATTGACACGCCTGCAGAAATTCACGGGAAGCTGGTGCCCTGCACATCATGAGGCCAGTCAGAAGCAACCTGCTTCTGCTCAGTTCCTGCAGCTGCTGTGAAGCAAGTTTTCTCATTGCTCTGGGAAGCAGCTTTGCTCTTCACAAGGCAGTGGTCAGGACTGCAAAATTTCAGTGGGAAGAACCTCACTGATCATCCCTACCTTACCTGTCCCCAACACGACAGCTGCTACTGGCATGCTGACTGTATTTGTTTTGCCTATGACAGCACTAAGTGCTGGGTGGTGTAAACAGTGTTGAGATAGAGGAACCAATGCATACTACCACACCTTGAGCATTGCTTTGAGGAAGGAAATAAAATTCTAAAATCACATCTGTTTGCTAAATGATATTCCTGCGGTTTGCATAGTCTGTATCTAGAGACTTAGTTTAAACAATCTGATATTCAGAAGTGCTGTGAACTTGTGCATTTCATTAAACCTGGCTAGGGTGAAGAGGCTAACATGGTGGTAGTAGGGGGCAAGGTCTCATACCTTATACCCAATGATAGATTTAGGAACACAAACATCTCAATCTGTAAAACTCAGCCCATTTGTACAGCTTCAAACAGGGCCATAGTGACTGAGTCTACACTATGAAGTTCTAGGAGTGTGGAGAAGAAAACCATTGTCCTGTACTTATAAAATGGACAAAAACTTTTCTGGAAAAAAAAAAAAAGTCTCTGTGTTTATGGACAGGTTGTAACTATTGTAACAAAAAGCTTTATTAGCATGTATGACACCTCCAGTGATGGTCCGTGCTGCTGTGGCCGTGGTGCCCACAGATAGATATTGTAGTATAGCAAAGCAAAGGATCACTTGTGGATACTGGTGTGCTCACAGATCTAAAGTACTGTAAGAAACTGAAGCAAAGAATTTAAAGCAATCTTTATATTTTATAATACCTTTTCTGAAAGAAAGTCTTTTAAATATCTAGGGCTTTGATGATGTCTGCATAGACAGCTACAACAAAATTACACGGAGTGGCTCCTAGAGAACAGCACATCGAAAAGCTCCTCAGAAGTAGTTAGGACTCTTCAGAATTTGAGGTCAGATTTTTTTTGTGAAGAGATTTATTTTCACTTTTTCTATCACATACGCTTATGCATATGCCTCAATATTACCTTGTAGTAATGTTATACCTATCAGGTGTTGTTCAAAAGGTTTTTCTATCACCCAGTTACAACTCTAGGTGGTGTACCATACATGTGACTGATACTTTTAACAATGTAGAGGTTTGGTTTATCGGTATCCCAAGGACAATATACAGTCTGTTTTGTATCCATACTTCAGTTCCTTTAATATACTCCATTGTTTATGTCCAACTTATTAACGAAACAGGTTCTTACCATTTAGTAAGTTGCGATTTAGTGAGATTTATCCTTCTGAATATTTTTACTGTGAAACTAATGTGAAGTTGAGGACCCTAGTGATAGATACCCCTTTTAACAAATAAACTAGTTAAGAACAACTTCTGCCAGTCAGAGCACCAGAGCACACTTCTCATCAGTGAGAGGTGCAACAAACCATGCAAGCAACTAGTGTCTGCGTTACTGCAGAGTCTGCTCTGGGGACAATCAAGCAGGCAAGAAATAGTAGCACTTGTTATAAGCTGTCTTG
Source organism: Falco naumanni (assembly GCF_017639655.2). NCBI lineage: Eukaryota > Metazoa > Chordata > Aves > Falconiformes > Falconidae > Falco > Falco naumanni. Next base: position 38,402,455 of record NC_054057.1, read on the forward strand.
AGGGCTTCTTCTGAGTTATCACCACTTTCACCATCGTTTTACAATTATTTCCCTTGTTTAACAACATGAAAAATTCATATTGTCATCACTTTCCTTTCCCACACATGTATTGCAGATCTTATGATGTCTATTATCACTAGATTAGTCCACACTATTACATCATTAGGATTGATGTTCATATGATTTCAGTATTTGACATGATAATTTGTCAAGCTTGTACTCCTATGATTTTCACGCCTTGATTCCATTAGACATCTTAATGTATTTCATCCTTGGAGTTTACTAAACATTGTCCAAGCAAAGTCTGGCCAATTTTACTTAAGTTGAATGATGATATTCAGCTATAGAGCTATAGTCCTATACTAATTTTATCCTCTCTTTTTCCTTTTTGTTCTCTTTCTCTGTAAACTTATGAGCTGTTATTCAGTCTTTATCATCAGTTTTCTCTATTTATTTGACTTGTGGTTAAAATGTTCTTTAAGATATTTTCTATCTTCTTAAGCATTGCTTCTTAATACTGATATGGCCTAGATATTGCATCCCTACTTCTTGTTATGTTAATGTCTGGCAAAATAGTTTACTTTTCTATAACTCTTTGTCTGTAGTGGTCTTAGAAAGGAAAAAGAAGGGGGAGAAAAAAAATAGAACAACTTAGCTTTATTCATTCACATCTTGAAAAAGCACATTCTGCCCCTTCAGCTTTCAACAAAACTTTCCTTCTGTGTTTTCTTGGAAAGAGAGGCGGCAAAATAAGAATTTGTAGCTCTTTCTTGATTGATTCCATGCTCCCTGACTTCAGAAGGCTGCTCTGAAGCCTATTTTTTGAAAGTCTTGGCCCACAAACAACAAATATCCCAACATTACTGCTGTCTTTCAGGGAAACGAGCCATCTTCCCAACCTAGAAATGCCATGTACAAGCTGCAGGTTACATTCAGTCACCTCAGTGAGGCAATGAGTGGTGCAGGGTGTGTTGCAGTTAAGAATTAGTGGTTTAACACTGCCACTCCTCCCTTCTCTTTTCTTCTGCTCTGGTGTGGGACCTCCATGGACTGCAGTCCCTCGGGGAATGTCTTCTTTACCATGGAGCACCTCCTCCTCCTTCCACTCCTCCTCCTTCTCTCACACTGGCGTTCCTTCTGCTGCTTCTCACTCTTTTTGTTCCCCTCTCCTTTCTTTGACTGGCATTTTCTCCGCTGTCTTAAATACATTTTCAAAGAGGCACTGCCAGATTGGCTGGTGGTTTCAGCTGTACCCTGCGGTGGGTCTGTTGGAGGTGACTGGAACTGGCTGTGTCTGATCTGGGGCAGCCTCTAGCATCTTCTCACGGATGACACCTCTGCAGCCCCCCTTCTATCAAAACCTGGCCACTTTCACCCTATATGCATATGTACCCAAATAATAGGATGAACTTCATTAAAACAAGCACCAGTGATGGTGACTTGTTTGAGAGGTATTATTAGGGACTGACTGGGAGCAGTGGATGCTGGCAAGTCAGTGTATAAAGGTCACAGAGGAATGTCCTTCTTTTCATGGGGTTAAACAAAAGTACAGAAATATAAATGCTAGTGTTCCTCACACTTACAGTTATGGACCAAGTAGAGTTGGAACAGTCTAGAAATCGGACATGTAAAATTTACTGTAGACTATTAGGTAGAGGCTGACGTTCCTCTGTGATTATTGTATTTTCTATTATTTCATGCATTCCTAGTTATCTTGGATTCATTAAGCATGGAGCCTACACAGCTAAGCCTGAAATGACTGTGTGCTGGAAGTGATGTTGCTAATTGCTATTACTGTTCCTAATGGCTAAAGAAAGTCTGCTAGGCTCACAGGAGGAAAAAAGAAAATTGGATGTTTTAACCAGACTAATGCAGATTAAAACACAGCTAATAAGCCTCATGTGAAAACTTATATTTAAATTACAAATGTAGTTTCCTTGTGGAAATTAGCATTCCATTTAAATGGAATAGCCTGTTTGTGGATTTCTATAGCTACAGATGGACTATATGTTACGGTATTCATGATAATAGTAGAAGACAGAAAAAAATCTAATGAAAGACTTTCTCTTTGTAAAGAACCTTCACATTTATATCTATTAGATTAATATAATTTATATAATTAAAACGTTTCTACAAAATGGAAAATTAAAATGTTTCCCTCATTTTTTGTGATTTTGTCTAATTCCCTATGCTATGGATAACTTTGTAGATTTCTTTTCCCTTTGCATGTGGAAATTAAAGTATTAATTTGCCTTATGATCTTATTTTTTGTTTATTTCTGTAATTTCATTCATTTACTGCAAAAAACTGGATTCTGGTAAATAGCAAGAACTTCATTACTACACATTTATCATTTGCTGCTTATGTAGGATCATGGGAATTACTTGTAAATCTGTTATTTACAGGATTTCAGAACAAATCCACAGGGAAACAGAACACATGATGGAGGGAAGGATACTGTAAAGCAGGAAGAGAACAGCTGTTTAGAAAACATTCCAGAGAACAAGTTTCATATTATCAAAAAAGTTGTTTCATACATTACTGAACACCAGTGCTTAGAACAGCTAGAGAGAGTTTTCTTGTAGAAGAAACACAGAAGAGCAATCCCTGAGGACTAACTCCCTGGGAACTGGAGACTCACACAGAGTAACGCCTCATGGAAATGAACTTTCACAACAGTGCTCTGTTTAAAACCTCAAAATTCATTTCTCAGAGTTTCTCTTACACTGCTGGTGGCTTAAGATATTTCAGAATAGCATAGTAAGATGGTGGTGGACAAAAGGGAGGAAAAAAAGAGGGAAGGCAAGGCAATAGTATTGAGGAGAACTCACATCACTGATTAGCACTTAGTCCCAATAAGTCCTTTTTTCTCTGCCTTACTTTCAGAATATGTGCAGACTTCGCAACACATTCATATTTTCTGACACACATGCATGGGGAAAATGGATATCTACCTTTAGACACTTGTATGCATTTGCACAATTTGCATCAGTCAATTGAAAATGAAAGGCACATTCTCTTTCCTGTTCTTTCACGGTGTTCTGTGTGACTACTAGCTGGGCATTTCTCCACTGTAGGGCACACTAAGCTGAGAGACGTGCCTTGCTTCTGAAAATGCTCTGGCTATTCTGTGCTGGCAGGTGGCCAATTGGGCAAACAGAGAGCAGTTTCACAGCTGAAGATCTCAGAGTCTGCAAAGCTGTAACAAGTTCCTCTGCCCTATTCCACCTCTGCAGATGAGATGAATCAGGATCAGAAGTCACACAGAGCACTTAGCACAACTAATGTTGGTACAAGAAACTGAAAGAGTACAGAGACTTCAAAAACATTCTGGTTATTCAGATGATAAACGTACATCAATCAATGCAAAGAAATTAAAAAAAAAAATTCCTTTGTGAGTATATGCTATTTAGAGAATGCTGAGGGAAGTTCCTGAAAAAAAAACCCAGTACAATTATATCTTTTGTAGAAAATTAAAACAAGCTTGAGTGAGATCAGAAGATCAATGGAACAGTAGAATGGAATGGTAGAAGGCACCTCGCTGATATTCAGTGCCCTGTGTGACAGTGAAACATCCCAACAGAGTGGTTTGATAGGTCTGAAGAACCTGATGTAATTGAAAGGGGCTGAAGGATCTTTCCCTGGTTCAGAGGAAAGCATTTCTGAGATGGTCCAGGAGAGTACCTCAAAAGGCTGAGGAACACATTCTACAGTTATGTTGAACGTGGGATGTAATTTTAAACATTAGAAATAAACGTGCAAAAAAGTAAGATGGGCATCTATTGAAGCAAATGCTAAGATTTTTATGGCAGTTTTCCTTTCAGAAAAGATGAAAGGTATAGGCAAACAGCAAGTTATAGGGAAACTGCAGTAGTGGAATTACAGTAAACAAAAGGAGGCAATGGCTAGATCCAGGAACAAGGAATTGTAACCTTTTACTCTTAGTGAGCTTGAGCTCCTACATCTCTGTCTAGAAGGTGCTACATCCTTAGATGACCAGCATGCGTGTGGCCAGAGACACAGCGACATGAGCTTATGCTGCTGCACTCCCAGAAAAGCAAAATTTGCAGAACTGTGGGTGTATTCAGGCTGAGACAATAAATTCTGCTGAGGGGAAAAAAAATACGTTAGCTCTGACTGAACGATCTGATAACATGTTCACATGTTTTTTGGATCAACATAGGGTCATGTCTCACCAGGTGAGAGCATAGCTGGGGATCTGTGGTTGCCTGCAATATGCACTCATCTGTCTGTTCGGGGAGGGCTAACAGGGGAGGGGACAGTCTCCAGGCTTGCCGGTTCTTCCTTTAAGATCCAAGGGAGTACCGCTTGTGAAGCTGGGCTGATCTCACAGAACTTACTGCAAAACTGGAAGTGAATGTCACAGTATCCCGTTTAGAAAGCTATTATTGTAGGAAATGTCTGTTTCATTTAAAAGAATAATAAAGAAGGACATCTCACAATTTTTCATACTCTTGAGACTATGTTTATGTCTCTTCAGTGATTTATATTGGTACATTCATGATTAATTTTACCCTTGTAATGAAGGCTGCTCCAGGTAATGCACATTTTTAAGCATAGGTAATTCACCATGCACAGCACATAACAGGTAAACAGACACGATTACCATAATTCTGCATTTTAAAAAATCTTTCTATTCTCATTGGATACACCCTGAACTCTGTGATGTCTTCCAAAAGTAATTACTCTATTTTCTTGTTGCTTTTTTACACATTTTTGATGTTAAGATAAATCATGGGGTTACTGTCATTAGGAAAGAAAATAAACAAAACTATAAAAACCACATCACTGCTGCTTGAACCTTCAAGGATAACTCAAAAAGCCTCAGTAACAGTATTATTCTGTCTTCCAAATTGCTGACACGATGCATATCTGACACCAACTGAAGTTAGATTTGTTAGTGGCATTCTTGCAGAAGAGTTTCATATGAAGAGATTTCTCTCTTTGATTTATGTATGAATGCAAATCATTTGCCCTGTGAAGTCCTCTTTGAAGGGATTGTCTTCTCCACCATCAGATAACCACAGAAAAATGAAATTAACTAGGTTAGTTCTCTTAGCCAAATTTATTCCATAGGTGTGACTGCTGAGAGCATCAGGACTTGCTAAATCTTTTATCATTACTTCGCTTCAGGAAAAGTAATTTTTTTCTACTTCTATGCAACAACAGCATCCTCATTCTTGACAAACTGTTCTGTTCTAAAGAACATGCAGTGTGATGAAACTGTCAGTGCTCAGGAAATAAGCTAAAAATGTAGTCGTATCTTCTTTCTACATGGAAAGCAAGACAAAGTTTGGCTATTTTTCAGCAGCAGGTCTGTATCAGAACTGCAGCAGGGTAAAGCCAAGTAGATATAAAGTCAGCTGTTGTTTTTCATCAGCTTGAAACTACCTATCCCATATTGACTGAAATTGAATAGCTGCAGATGGAATATTTTAGTGCTTAATTAATGAAGAACATAGCAGAATATTTGCAGGACTCACCAGATTTATAGGACTCCATGTCTCACCTCTGTGTGGGGAGAACCTGCTCAAAAGTTTACCTGTCTTTGGAAGTTCCCATGTCATTAGAACATTTGGTATTCTGGTATGGGATGCTCCCATCTTATGGATGATATTAATTTTAAAGATGTTGCTGACTCTAACGTAGAAATCCACGTGCTGTGGTTTTGGGGTATCTGAACTACAAGGCCTGAGCATCATTCCCCCTTCCATATGAAGAACTGTGCAAGTATTTTATACATACTCTGTTGACTCTACTAAATGTTTCAGCTTTGCAAAGGGAACAAAGGAAAGCAAAAAAGGCCCGAAGTGAACTGCATTGTTGATATGTTGCTATAAAGAAGCTGGCCTATTGTGCAGAACAGGAACAATGATCTGTTTTTTTATTTAGAAAAGAAAATGGAGACTTGATATTTTATTATTTTAGAATGGATACCTATAATTGTTGTTACCTATAATTGTTTTATTTAGTGAGGAAAAAGATGAATCTGCAATAACCATTACTTTATAAGTACTAGAGTGAACTCCACAAAACAGGTTTATGAAGCTGATAAGAACATGTCACATTGTTTAATATATTAAGTTCTAGGAAATGAAATTAAGACATACTTCTTACTGAGTTCTGCGTTTGATATTCCATTTGTATATTGTTTCCGTTTGTAATTAGGTCTCTCCCATCTTTCCCTTATCCTTCATCTAGGCTCGATTCAGTCTCTTCTCATGCTGTGCCCACCCACACAGCTCTCAGGGCTGACCCCATTTAGCCTTATGCCTGTTCCTTGGCCCTAACTAATACATCCTGACTGCTGTTCCTTGTCTGAAACCCCTTCCCTCCCTCTTTCTGCTTCTCTTACTTTGTGCTGAAAAGCTAAAATGAGTGTACAGCAGCAGACATTTTCAATATGATTCTTACTTCAGGAACTTAATTTCCAAGCTGCCAGGAGTGGATTTCCCCAAGAACAAGACTCCATTGATGGTTAATGAGGCACAACTGAAACTCCAGAGAACTAGGAAACTGCACCAAGAGGGGACAGGATTTTTCATACATTAGATGCCTCAGTTATCAGTGACAGCTGTGCTGTGTATCTACGAGAAAGCCACTTAGGCAACACAGGGGTCTTAGATATCTGAAGACATCTCACCTAGTAGATGATGAAGTTAGTAGAAATATTTCAGTTTCTTAGAGGACCTGGACAGCATGGCCACTGCAATCTTAATGCAAAGCAAGAGCTGAAGCAGGGGTGATACCAAACTGTTGGCAGTTCAGTGCAGGCGGGTGAGGGTGCACTCTGGCTGAGAAGCTGGAGAAGGTAAAGCAGGTGCTGTTTGCTCCCAGATGTGGAGGCCTGTGTCTCTGGTTTTGTAAAAAGGTCTGCAGGAGGAAGGTCTTACACATGCTCAGTTCCTGGGTTTCTGGACAAAACAGCAGTCAAGAGTACTTGCTTGCTTGCTTGCTGGAGAGGATTTTGCCCTTTTCCTCCTGATGAACTGTAGAATTGTCTGGGGGATTTTGTTCAAAATTAGGGTGGTTTATGAGCAAATATTGATCTGTTTTCTTTATATACATATATATATAAATAATTTTTTCATCTAAAAGCTAGCAGCATTTCAGTGATTTTTAAGTGTAACTAGATTGTTATGTTCAAAATTAAAGACAGAAACTGTTCAAATTTTACGTTTTTCAGTCAAACTTGGGCAATCCAGTTTTCTCTGATTTCAGACACAATGCAGCATCATATCCAATCTGACAGCTGGCTATTTTGGACAAATTTTCTGCTGCAATTTTTCTTTTGAAACAGAGGATACAATTGGACAGTTACACGATGCAAAGGGTAAGTGGAGAAGTCCATGCTGCTTTCACAGTTTATTGATGAATATCACAGTCAAATGCTTACACTGTTTTGCTGGAATTTGTAGTGCTCTTTCTGCAAACAATGAAATGCATGTACCATAAGAATAAGACAAGCAAGATCTGGCCCATTATGAAATGAAACTCAGTACTAAGTTATGAAAATTCTCAGCTCTAAAAGAGATTGATGGTGTAATCTTGTAGTACTGTGCAAGAATGCTTCAATCTGTAAGGTAGTATTGTCCTGGGACACCAGATATTTAAGTATTTTAATATATATCACTGTAAATTTAATAGATGTGTGCAAGTGACTAATGATTATCCCTAACCCAGCAGCTATTAAACAGGATTTGTTGAAATGTTCTATAAAGTCAATAGCGGTGTCTGAAGTATCTAAATGGTAACTCTGAGAGTGTTGCCAAAAGTTGGAACTTTTCTGTGGGAGGCAGGTTCCTGGATGGGAGGAAAGACCTGGGGAGGTAGGGAAAATCCTGGCATAAGGGAAGAAAGATAAATACACAGCTGATGAAAAGATTTGCTGAAGAATAAGGAGGAAAAAAATATAGTGGAAAAGAAGAAGGGAAGAATAAATACATTAAAAAAAAAAAAAAGATAATTTTCCCACAAAAAACCCAAAAGTCAATAAACAAAACACAAGACACACTAGAGAGAGGGGCCTGAGGAGAAATGAGGCCAGTGTGCAAAAGTCTGTGTGAGAGGATGGGAACAGAAGGGAGAAAGATCTGCAGACAGAAGGCAGAGCAGAAGGGAAAGGACTGAGGATACACACCGCAGATCTGTGTGACTAGGGACTCCCTGTTAAGAAAAACTGACAAACCTGTCATCAGACCAGCCCCAGAAACTGGAGTGGTGTTCTGTTTGTCAGAGTCACAACCGCAGCAGTTGGGGTTGAAATGATCTGTAAGGAGGGATCCATGTGTCACATTGCCACATTTTTGCTGGAAAGAGACCAGGATGATATGGAAGAATGGGAAAGGCAAAAGGCTTTATTTATAAAAAACCAGATGGATATGTGACCCTCAGAAAGTCACAGTTTCTAGGTAAGATCTGAGATGTTGAAGAATCGGTGCCATAAAGAAGATCTGTGGGTGCTCAGTCACTGGGATTCATTGAAAACTTGAAGGGTAACTATTCTGGAAAAGAAGGTTCCTAAAATAAATCTGCTGATGAAAAAGCCATTGAATCATGACTGTAGATCTACACAAGCTTTAGGTAGAAAGTCATCAAATAAAGAGGTTTTAGGTGAAAGAACGTCTTTGAGCTCTGGAAAACTTTCTTTTTTCTTTCCTTTTTTGCCAAATGAGGGTGATGTTTTGAAGTTTCTGCTTTTTCTTCAGCATTTAAGCAGGATAGGGTGGTGTCTCCAGTACTGCAGGTGACTTCCCCAGCTGGGAAAGCCGGGTGAAGCAAGGAAACACAGAGGGCAAGTAGCCTGACCATTGCAGTGGGTGCTTGTCAGAGCCCTAAAGACAATGGTATTGATAATGTTTCCTCTCCTTTCCTGAAAAATACACTTCTCTCTCCCTGTGAGTTATAACCCTAGTAAGTGCAGGTGCTGCAATTTGAATGTGCCATATGCCTGTTGTGAGATGTCCCATTTCTTTCCCAGGAATAAGACCCACTTAAACATAATGAAAATTATAGTGCTTGTTGAAACAAGAAATATTGGCAGTGACTTTGAGTCCAAACGGCTTAGACTGACATTTTCCTTCCTGAATAAATGAGGAAGATGATGGAAGCTGAAAGATGATGCATGAAGTAAATGCTAAGACAAGAACACACAGCAAGTTTTAAAGCAAGTTGCAAGGGAGTTTAGCTGTTGAAATTGAGTGCAGAGTTGTTTTTGCTGAAGCTCATAACAGTGGTGCTCTCTCCACGTATGCTTTTGTCTAAATACCTCACAGAAGGGCTGTTTTCAGCCAAATATTTGCTGTCATGAAGAGCTATTACAGCACTTCAGTATACCATCTTCCCTATGGGTCAGAGGCTTCCTGGGTGGTAAGTCTGGCTCATACAATGTTTGTCACCCAGTCACTTGAGCTATCATCTGAACCACTTTTTAAGATTCCTGATTCACAGTCTGGACTCCTTGTGTTTAAAAAAAAAATATGTTTTTTCTTTCCATCACTATTTTGTTTGTGCCAGGCTGTTTTTGGCCTTAGCCCCATCTATGCCAAGGTGAGAAGCAGCAGATCTGAACACCCTCCGTGCAAACCTCCTGACAGACAACAGGTCAGAAACTGCAGTCAGGCACTGCAGGAAGCACGAGATCTGTTGACCGCAGATAAATCTAATGGGGACAGCACTGGCTGCATCTATATTGGTGTTTTTGCTTCAGATCTCCTGCTGTATCTTGGCTTGGTTCACAGAGAAGTTTTGTTGTGTATGAACTAGAATCCTTTCTGGGCAAAATCAGAACTCTGCTGCAGGTGAAGGCCCAAATGTCCTTCAGCCTTTCCTGAATATACGTGGCTACATAGGTCCCTTGGGCATCTATAAACTGCAGAAAGTGTCATCTGGGGGACAAACTAAATATAGTTTGCAGAAAAATTTCTGAACTACTTGCAGAGTAAAGGTAGGAGCTTGTGAAAAGTATTTGCTAATGTAGGCATGGCTGTATGCTGGGCAGTGTGGACCACGTGCTACTGGGAACTGAGTTACATGGGCCTTGCACAGGATATGATTGTTACCAACGCACAGGGAATTAAGGACTGTGTTTGTGCTTCTCAGAACACTCTAGTGGTCACCCCCCAGGCTCTGCCTTCAGCTCCCTGAGGAATAAAATCCAGTGTGTGTGTGTGTAGGGCATGGTAGCCAAGTGACCATGCCACAGCTACCAGTTGACCGCAGTGCCATGTGGTTCTCATTTGGAGTGCTCAATACAAATTTCTCCTTGGTCTTCAATAAATCTTCCTCTATGTACAATGAAGTATAAGGCTGTCCAGGATGGGATGGGGTTATCTACCAATTTCTCTAAAGTTCTTTTTATGCTATCCCAGAATCGTGCCTGCTTCATAATCTGCAGCATTTGCCCTGGATGTGGATGACCTGAAGGCTCAGCATGTGAAGGATCAGATTGTGCCCAGGTAAGGGCACAACAGTTAAGTGTCCAAACCAGTAGGTTAATCTGAAAGTTTCCTTCTTGCTCTCATTTACCACAGAAGTAATCCTGAACCTGAGCAAAGTTTTTAATAAGACAGTTTCCCATGCGAATTTAGACTCTGACAAGCTAGTATTTCCTAAGAAGCAGATCCCACCCACCGCTGCTCAGGGCAAACACACCACTCAAACACTGCTCCCATTTCCAGTGACTTCAGTGCTAAACTAAGCCCTGCTAGACTAGCATTTACCAGTTACAGTAGAAAAATCTTTTAAAGAACATATTGTATCCCTTTTCCAGTGTTTTATGTGTGCTCCTGTGGCTATTAAATGTACCTTTGTAGCTTTTTCTTTCTTTGTTTTCAATACAATGGTGTCACCATTACAGCCCTTTCTTGGATTTGGGATAATTTTACCTTCAAGAGCCTTCAAAGATTTTTCACAGTTTTCAATACTGCCTTGCATGAAGTATTCACTTTGTGCTTGCTTTCTTAATTAACAAAACTATACAGATGGATGTCTGTTTTTCTGGTTCTGCTCTTTTCTATACTATCCAAACCAGAACACTTCCAGCAGTATTTTTTTTTTTTTCCTGTGCCTATAATTGTCATTAAATCTTTACCTTTTGGGCAATATAGAGCACCACAGTAAATTATTGTTGCTGAAAGGGATATGGCTGATCTGGGTCAGGTAATTCTCTGCCACAGTCTTTTTATGTTTAAAAGACTGTGCACAGATTTCTGAATGCAATGGAAGCTCTTTGCTCTTGTGCACATTTTCAAAGACTGTCTTGTATATTCTGCCTCTGCTCCTTGCAGGATTGCACTTATCAGGGAGCTAAACAGGTGATAGCCCCTTCATTTCCCAAACTGCTGCAATGGGAGGGTTCCCGTCCTGCGGCACTGAAGTGGTTGCCCTGTTCCCACACACCCAGTACAGCTGCATCTACCCTTCCCTTGTCAGGGGCAGCCTCATGATTGTTCTTTCACTCTCTACTGCTTTTTTTTCTGCTAAGCACAGCAGCACAGAGCTGTAACCAAGCAATCCCTTAACCGCCGTTTTGATAACCACTTCCAGGTCAGTCTTGATATTAAATCGGTGGACTGCTGAATGACTTGGTGTGGAGATTAGAAAAGGCTCAGGAACTGGTGTGTTGCCATCTTTCACATGGGCATTACCAAATTGTTGAGCCAGATTCCCAGCTCACTTCAGTTAGCGTGGCTTGGACTTGGATGGAATTTGCAGACTTCAGTGGCTTCTTCCCACTGCTTTTACATATTGCTATTTAGACTGCCACCTATTCACTGATTTGTATTAGTTTTAGGCAGTTTTATGAGTAATATTACTATTATTATAACACTTCAGTCGTACAGACAGATTGCAGAGGCTGTCAGCATTTAGAATTCCATGTAGATGATGGACAAAATTGAGCTGGAGGAATTTTTCTGGAAGGCATTAATGGGTATCAGCAAGTGAGCCACTGATCTTGAACAAGCACAGGTTTTCTTCATTTTCTTTCTGTAAACCACCTTATGCATGACAAATTACTTGGCCCTGGTTATAAAACTACAGAGGGCATGCAGTGGTTAAATAAAAATGAAATGATAAAAAGCTAAGTTTCTGCCTCATGCCATAGCTGAATTGCATGAATTCATAAATTGCATGAATTGCAGACAGCTGAATAGTAAAAAAGAGTTCCGTAATAAATGGATATTATTTTATTTTTGGGAAAATAGAAGGCAAGGAAGGGAGGAAGCAGAAGAAAATCTGATTTTACTGTAGAAGAAAGAAAATAGGAGTAGGTTATAAAAAATTGTGCAGGCAAAAATAAAGTTTCTCCTTGTACAAATGGTGCTGTTTGAATAGCTACCATACATTTCAGTGAATTAAACCACTTTAACTAATTAAAGCCAGTTTTATACATGTTTTCAGAGTCTTCCAGAATATTTCATACCGTGTTTTGCTGATCAGTAATAAAGAGTGTTAAAAAAACATTAGCTAAGTGTGTTATATTATATCCTGACACTTGTGTGCTGCTTTAAAGGATCATCCTGTCACAGAAGGATGCTAATGACTTAACAACCTAAAGCTTGCCAGTTTGTGAAACCTTGATGTTTAATCTAGATAAATTTGCTTGTTTATATAGCTGTGTAATCAATGTGTGCAGGAGAGTTATGGTCCTATGAAACTATTAGCTCTACTTTACATAAATATTATGTTTTATCAGTGGAAAAATGCATCGTTTTATACAGCAAGATATCACAGAAAGAAATTTAGAATTTTAATGAGAAATTTCTGCTGTATTTTTATAGTATATTAGATGTTTATAGGATATAGTATAATTTTTCATAAAGCTTTATGAGTCTTTGTAGCAAGTCATTGATTTCATACATATCAAAAATTACCTGGCTTGGGAAATTTGAACTTTCTCAGGTATTACTAATTTGTGTACTTTGAGGAAAACTGTTTCTCACTGGATAGATCTCAAAATAGTAGATGTTCTGTTCTATATGGAACTTGTGAACATATGCAATAAACATGTTTTTAGAAAAGCTGTTGATATGTGTGTTGGAAGTATGTTTCTACACACTTGGTAATAGGAATAAAAACTCACAAACAAGACCATAAGTGAAAGATATGTCAGGGGAGGGGTTGTGCCTTAAAGTGTAAATTGTTAGTTGTCATTGAGATCTGCATCAGAACTCTCTCAGTTTTAATTAGTATATAATAAACATGATCAGCTGATTTCACTACTGCATAATATACATCTAGACATGTTTATACACTTCAAGACATACAGGACAGTATTTTTATTTGTGAGGTAATAGTTTGAGAAAAGAGAAAAATTGCTAGGGGTTGATGAATTGCTTTTGTAGATGGTATATTTATTCAAAATGCAGCTTAGTTAAGGAACAAAACTACCAGTGCATTGGGCAAAGTTGGTGCGCAGATGACCTTAAAATGACTGAAGTAAGTAAAAAGATTGGAAAAAAAAAAAAGATAAATAATTTGCTTGCATGTCTTTTAAACAGTTTAACTTTTCGTTTTGAAAGTTTCAAATTGAGAATGACTTTATCTTCTATGAAACTGAATTTTTAAAAGGAAATGAAACAAAACTATAAAACATAAATTCTTTGAGGATGATGCAAGGTAGAAACTTTTTTTTTTTTTTTTTTTTTTTTCTGTGAAGGAGAAAAGACTGGGAGGACTGGCAAGGTACAGGTAGGAAACATTAATGACTCTCACAACTTAACTTAAATTGTTTTCTGTTACACGTGCACCCTTAGTAAAATGTCCTGTGGTTGGAATTCTGGTTGTGTTACATCTGTAGGAGTTCCTCCTGAATTTGAAAGGATCCATGATTTCACTCTCAATCTTTACGTCCTTAAGAAACATTTCTGTACTTATTAAATGTAGAGAGAAAACCTGGGAGTTAGGAAGGCAGAGACATGAAAGTTAGAGTCTTTTTGAGGTGGCTGGATGAGGAGGATGCTCTTCAAAAACAATCAGACCTGGACGTAAACCCTTTCCATTTCTCCTGTGTCACTCCCTAGTACCGCTCCCTCTTGATTCATTCTCTTTCTTTATTTTCTTGCACGAGAGAACACTGAGTAAAAGCTGCAGTGAAAAGTGCCTAAAGTATTCATGAAGTGTATTTCTGCTGCTGCATCAAACACAGTATGAGGAAGTGGCCCACAAGTTGTTCTCTTTTTAATTACTCCATACACTCCGATTTTTGACCAGGTATTGAAACGTAGTAATGTCCAATGGATTAGGCAAACTTTCTGAATACATTCTAGACATAGAATGTTACTTGGACAACGTAAATTAAACTATGCTCTTAGGAATGTCTTCAAATCTCTACTTGGGATTTATTATTTTGTTCTCAGAGAAAAGCGGATATTGAGTAGGTCTGAAATACACATTCAGTGATGAGCCCAGCAAAACTTATGACAAATTCTGTACCTGGTAGTTATTAATACAAATACTGTAAAAGATAAACTTTAAATGTTCACTGACTTTGAGCCATTTTGTTTATAGGTCTTCCTGGGTGGATATTGCACACTTATGACTTGGCACTGTGTATCCAAATGGGACACTAGACTGTCTGCAGAGATTTCAGACAGAAATCTATGTTACTTCATAAGAAAACATTTAGACAAAAATTCAACAATAGGTATAAAATCCTTTAAAGAATCCATGAATTTAGAATCAAACATATTATTTCTTCATCTCTACAAATCTTTTTTTTCTTGCAGCTTTCTCCAACTGTGAGTAGAATGCAGATTCAACACTGATTGTTTCTAAATGGTTTAAAATACTTCAAACACAAATTATTTGTATTCAAAGCCTTGATCTTTGTGCTCAAAACCTTAAAAATGCCAAGAAAATCAGAACTCCTTGTCATTTGTTTTCACCCACATGCATTAATAACATTCCATTTCCAGTAAGTAATTCTGATTCAACCTCTTTTAATTGAAGAAACAGGCAATTTCTTCTATAATTTTCATTGCTTGCTCTTTGTCAATTAAGGAATTTGACAACCTGCTATAATGGTTGGACAACCCTGGACATTTTTAAAAAAGACCTGTCCTTGAAATGTCTTTTTTTTTTGCATTTTTATAGTGTCAAGGATGATGTTAAAGCTGATAGAAAAAGAGATAATAATATGCCATACCTACTATGCCGCTTTTAATTGAACCACAGCATGACCTACTCCATGAAGCCTAGGTAGGCAGAGATTTTTCGGTTCTTAAAGAAAAGCTTGCATCAGAAAAGAACATCTAGACAAGAAAAAAAGCCTTGGAAAAAGCCTGTTTGTTCATATGACCTATTGAGTTGCAATCAGCTTCCTCTGGAACTAATCACAATCCAACACTGGCATTCCTAGCAGTTTTTTGCACAGTGCAATGTGAAAACAAAACAAAACTTACTGCATTGCAAATGAAGCTTTTGAAGCATAGAGAGATTCAAGTGATTTTCAGCTGGGTTTGGAAGTGATTAAAATTTAAAATAAAATATGCCTATATTCACAAACTGCAAGGACCTTATGCTCTTATTCTGGCTAATCTAGCCAAGTGCAAATAGTTTGATATTGCTGAGAACTTCTTTTGCCCAATGATTTATTTAAGAATTTGGTGCACAAAGTGAAGGATCAGGCCTTATACTTGATTAATGTTGTCTATGAATTACAAAACTATTTGCTGCCTTCTGAGGAAAATCCATTCAGATCTCTGAATTTCCTCCCACCAGCTCCTTGGTGATGCTCTCTTTCCTCCTTGTTCTCATCGAGGCCAGGCAGCCAGCTGAAGGCAGTTGGGTGACATAGTTACTGCTCTATTACCTACAGCCTTCCACTGATTGCTTTCGCATCATCTTCTGCCCACTTTCCAGTGTCCTGAAAGGTGACATGGCACCATCAGTCTGAGCCCAGATAAATAATAATCAAAGCATTCTTTTCTATGGCCATGATGTCCAGTAAAAGGCTTCAGATACAAAGAATTAGCATTTTCCATTGATGGAGCCTGAGGTGTGGTACATGAGGTTAGTTATGGGAAGGGGGTGAGAGGAACTTGGGATCTGTCTGCCAATAATCTCAGAGCTCAGGTTATTACTAAAGTTTATAGCACTGTCTTTTTTTGTCACCTCCATCAGTTCACCCTTACTGGTTTTATTGAGTGAAGGCAGCCAGGTTTTGGTAGGGGGCGAGATGCAGGGATGGCCCCTGTGAGAAGGAGCCAGGGGCTGGCCCCACACTGGACACAGCCCATTCCACATGGCTACAGCTGGCTCTGCAATGAACCCAACACAAGAAACAGCTGAGCCCACCAGGGATGCTTAAATGTGTTTGTGTGTGTGTGTGTGTGGTTTTTTTTTTCTCCTAATACCTGAATAAATACTCTACTATTTACATGAATTAACAATAAATTAAGCTAAATTCCCAAGCTGTTTGTTTTGCCCATGACTGTAATTGGTAAGTGATTCCCTTGTTTTTATTTCATCCCACAACTGTTCTTGCTGTCTTATTTTTAGCCTTTCTGCCCTGCTGGGTGGAGTGAGTGAGCAGCTGGGTGGGTGTTTGGCTGCCAGCTGAGGATAATTCCCCACACCAGTTCATCTGTCTCCATGAGCCACATATCCGTTCCAAAGTGCCAACAGCAGTTGGTAGCCACACACTCTTAAATGACCATGGCCACTTGTCTATGAATAAATAAGGGATCTCTCATACTGCTATATCAGCATCCCTGGGATATGCTGAACTGAAGAGCTATTGGTGATCAAGCTTTGACATCCAGAAATTCTGCAGAGACCGCTTGCTCACCTGACAACATTTGCTACCCTCATCTGAAAAATGACCTAACCGAAATCAACTTCTTCCTGAACGATTGTTAGTCTCCTGGTTCTCTTGATCTTGGTCCATATCTTTTGCTCCTCCAAGTGTTTAATTTAGGTTTTTTTAGTAGCTATCAATGGCTGTCAGCTGTTTTTCTTTTCTTTTAAAACTGTTCCTAAATTAGCCTGTCATGCCTTCCTTGAAGGGCAAATGTAATAGCTGTTCTCCTTCCTTTCACCATCAATGAGAAGCCACGACTGTTGCACGAAACTCTTATCAGATTTGATGCCACCAAAATAATTGTGGTTAAGATTTCTCGTTGTCTTAGCAGTCATCTTAGGCATGAAAGCCTGACTCAATTTCAGCTGATCTCATTTACTTAAGATTTGTATGATATTTACATTCAGGTTTTGGACTCCTTTAAGAGATAAAGTACTAAGAGGAGAAGAAAAATGCCACCTTTCTTTCTGCAGATAAAGGTATATCAGTTACTACATTATGCGCCTTTGTTGTCATGCCTGTGAGAGGCCCTACAGAATGTATTTTATGATTTCAAGTGTCTCCTAATAGAGGGCATTAACACTTTAGTATTTTTTTTAAAACTGTCATTGAAGATTGTTAGTTGCTGATAATGTCAAGGAAAAATAACAAATGTAACTGCTTAGCTAAGAAAGGTCTAATTTCTCTTTCTTTCATTTTTCTTTGATCTCATTTTCCCAGTTCTCTAGCCTTCAAAATTCCAAATATGAATTTCTAAAGTAAAACAAGGGGAAATTACTTCGGAAGTTCATACTGACTTTATAAATAAGTAAAAAAAAAGTAATTCTTGAGTAAAGCTCATTTATATTTCTTTAAGTGGTCATCCTTTACAACTGCTTTTATGAGTGACACCTGTATGGGTACAAAAGGAATGAGGAGGAAATAAAACTATTTTCAGTCCCTCACACGCTTCCTGGGCAATCCTCATCCCAGCATAGAGTACACTGCTACAAATCAGTGTGAACAAAGTTCTGGTTAGATCTGTCCTCAGATTCCAAAACAATTCTGAAGTACATTCCTTATCTAGTTTATTTTTGGAGGTCATGGGAGATCATGATCTTAAAAGGGTAAAACAAGATCTAATTTGAGTTAGGCACAGGTCTCTAATCTCTAATGGAGGAAAATAAAAAGGGAGCGACGTCTGATTATGTGCAATGCATAGGAATCAGGTATTCTGCAATGGCTGTCCAAGGACTATCCATGTCCTCCTTTACTGTTACTGATGGATAGTCTTTCTCTGCTTCCCTTTATAGTGTTCACAGTGACACTGCAGTTCCACCTAATAAGGAACCACACTGAGATGAGATGATCTAATTTGCTATTTCCATTGAATCAGATTCTGGAAATTGAACAAGTATTTTTCTTCACCCACATTCTCTTCTCACTTCGTCCTTTTCCTCTTTTTTTTTTTTTTTTTTTTTTTTTTTTTTTAAATAGGCAGCATCACACCAAATAGAACATGGTTTTGAAAAGATTATTCTAGAGGTACTGAAATTGCTCTATCTTGCCATTTTTATTCAATTTCAAACTTTGGATTTAAAAGGCTTCACAGTACAAGATAGAATTATGTCTGAAGATGCCTTCTCTCCTAAAGAATGTCCAATTGCTGAACAATGGATGCTATTCACAACTGATCTCTTGCAATTGCCATAAATAGCTCAGCTCTTATGTTCTGTTCATCTAATATCACTCAATACTGAATTAATAAAATTTGAAACTTTTTAAGGAACTGTATTTTGAATATTTTCCTGAAATGATAGATCCATAAATCTTAGATAATCTGGAAGTTCGTTATGCATCCTTGAAGTAGAATGTTATTTGGAAAGCTGCTTCTCTCTTTCTTTTCTTGCATTGTAGATGAAATATCTAAGACAGTTATTTTAAATGTGAGAATAGGTAATGGAGACAAAGCCTGCAAGTTTCACACATATGCCAGTATTTCACACTGTCTAATGCTCAGGAATTTCAGTGAGCGGAGATCTCATTTTACATACAAACGTACCCTAAAATAACTTTTTTTTTTCTTTTTGCTAGTGAAGTTACCTCTAAGACCTTATGATGCTGTAAATCTTGATAATGATGACCTGAGAGACATTATTAGTAGATCCCAGATCATGAATTTTACAAAGCTACCCATCAAGTAGCTGCTTTGCTGTATAGCTTCAGGATTTGAGAGATGAGGCATGAACCGCATGATGTAACTATAAGACAGCTAATTAAAAGATCATCAAACTCTCTAAAACATATTAAAAAATAATTAAAAGCAAGGAGGTTGAAGGAAGTTTCCATTTCTCAAAAATATTCTTTGTACAATATAGGAGGCAACTGTCATCTGGTCTGGGGGGAAAAAAAAGAAAAAAGAAGAAAAAAAAAGTTTAAAAAAATTGATTGTATTGGTGGTTGAAGCCTTTGATGAATTTAAAAGTAATGGGAATCAACTTTACTAGGTCTGTAGATTCCTACATCTAGCTCATCTGGTGATTGACAGTCATATCGATGAGAAGATTTCATGACTCATGCATGATTGATAGCCAGTTGTCAGGAGAAAATAAACCATAACTTTTTTGGAGTCACACAACAAAGAAAAAAAATTGTTTTTGTCTCATTGTCATTAATTTCAGTCAACAATGCTGTTTATTTCCCGTTTAGAAAGATGGAAACATACTCGTGAAGTCTGAAAGCTCAGTCCAAATGATACCCAGGCAAAGCTCCAGTTTTCCCAGATGGGCTTTCTTATTTGAAATTGTGAGATTTATAATTCATAACAAACTAGAATGAAGATTGGAGGAACAAACAAGCAAGAAAAAGCTCAGGCTGCTAAGCATTGAAATGATACGGGTAACAGAGCCCAGTGTTTGTGCCTAATAGGGTATAGATATATATGTCAGCCTGAATCAACAGTGACCGAAAACCGATACCACCTGTGACTCTAAGATGAAGTCTCAGCTATGTTTCTACTCTACAGCCTGGGAAAATAAAAAACAAAGAGATGTCCTTCACTGACTATCAGGACTCGGGTGCCACTGGACTTGTGTGTTCACTGCAAAACCCATCAAAGAGTTCCTAGTGACTCTTTTAAATTTTGAATTAAAAATGTTGTTACACTTTGCTGTTCTCCTTTTCGATTCTATCAGCTCCGTGGGTAGAGGACTGTTAATTCATTTAGCAGCTTTAATGATGAGTAAAGGTACAGAAAGATGGGGGAAAGGGGAGGGAGGAAGAAAATCTAGTCCTTAAGGTTTGACACATTTCTTATTTTACTTGATTAATTTTGTGCCAATGTGAATGAGATTTTTAATGAAAGTTAGCAGGATGTTTTTCTCTTTGCTGGGCTTATTTTCTTTTGCTGAATAATTTGGTAAGCCTGTTTTGAATTTCATGCAAAAGTCACAGAACTACACATTAATCAGGCAGCTATATTAAATAGGGCTTGAGTTATAATGCATTAATCTGTTCTGGATATATTTTGAATGATGTGATTGAGAAATTAAATTAAAAAAAATATTTATTCAGTTTGGGTAATATGTCTTGATCTCTGCAAAGCCACAGAACCCATGGGAATGGAAGGAATCTGTATCAGGAATCTGCTCTGGAAAACAGGTGCAGATGGGTGGTTAAATGGATGTCTGCTCTTCTGCATTGAGTGTCACAGGATTCAGGTCCCTCACCTTGACTTGAAAATAAGAGTAGATATTGCATTTGTTCTTTGGTTACACCTAAGTGGTTTCAAACACTTGCTACCATCTGAGTTCCTGTGTTGCTATTTTAAGGAGTATCTTATATACAAGCACAGGAGGTAATTAACCCCTCTTGTATTTGTACATGTGAACTCATGAACACACTAAATAGCTGTGGCTGTGGTTCCTGTTTGCTCTCCTCTCTGCATGCTCATTTATCTCAGTGCAAAAATGAGCACCCCATGGATGCAGAGCGGGACAGTCTCTTGCACCAATATAAATGACTACACAGGTGATGAAAACAAAGACATATCTGAACTTAAAGATCCTTAACTTTAATCTTACTTCTTCTTTCAGGGTGTGGGTTTGTTGGATTTTTTTGAGGGGGATGGTAAAGGATGTAATCAGAGTCAGAGATGAAATTTTTTTCTGTGGCACTTACTTATTCTATTCACTTTCACAGTCACCGACCAGTTTCCTCCTTTCAGCTGGGAACGGTCAACTTGTATTTCAAATAAATCTTTCATCTTTTTGACTCTAGTCCACTCTGTCTTGATAATCTTACATCCTTTATTTATAGGCATAGTGAGCAGTAAATAAAGAGAACATACTGTGATTTTGTGCTATAAACAAGTAAAGGAAAATAAAGGAGAAAACCACAGGGTGGGTAGGTCTGTGATTTTTGGAGGAAAACTTACTTTGGTTTTCATTTATAAGGGGAAAAATATCCAGACAAAAACAAGTTTTATGGAAGTAGTGTGTTCACAGATAACAGAATTTATGCAAAGAAAGTTCAGAAATGCATAATAAATAGTTTCTTCTGAGTTTTCAGCCCTCTTCCCTCATATAGAAAAGACCTGGATACTTCTTATATATAGACTTTAAAATAGAATATAAATCTCTAAAAAATGGAGTTGTGAAAGAAGGGGGTGGAAAACCGGTCCCAAAAATGTATTCATGAACACAAAAAAAGGTAAAAATGAGTTTGTAATTTACTGCAGCTCAGAGGCAGCAATAACTAATACACTGGAAATTTACCCATTTTATGCATCTATTTTGCTTGCTTTACTACCCTGCTGTTCATAAAAAGAGCATTTATTTCAGCAACTGTCATGTCACTTGGCATTTATGTGATCTCTGAGCTATGTGTGAAAATACACTTTTTTTCCAGTTCCAATTTTTATTGAAAAGTTATTTATTTTACAAATTGGTATCAAGGTGATTTGTTCTCCTGTCTAACTAGTTCTACTATTCTACTTTTATTATATTCATTCTTATCACCTGGGAATCAGAGTCATAAATCATTTGGGTTTGTTTTTCACATCCTGATTCTTACTATTGTACTTGCATTTCAATTTCTGTGTGCTGCTGCCTTAATTCCATCTAGCTTTTAACTGGGAGATTAAAAAGCATACGTTTCTTATACGGTTCTTATTCATCTTCTTACTCTTATGCTGTAATTATGAGGCACTTTAGATTGTCCACTACATTTTGCTCTCAGCTGTGTCTTGACAATGTACTCCATCGTTTCTGCTTGCTATTGTCATTATCTCTTGCCTGTGTACTGCAGACCTCCACCCAGGGGGCAGAGCTGCTCCATGACTGGCACTGCTCATATCTACAATGGGGACCTCACCTGCCCTATGCAACTTCCAGCGTCAACTACGGGATGGAAGGCATTCAGATGCATAAAAGAACTAGTCAGGGGAAATGCAAGGTGATCACTTCTCGATTAAGCACTCTCTGAGCTAAGGTCCCTGACAGCTGCTCTGCCTGCCGCAGAGATGTGCTGTGTTACCATGTCTCTCCTCTGAAATACCGTGTGTTTGGAGGCTCTCCAGTAATTACCTAGAGGGAGTGAAGACGATAAGGTAATGTCCTGAGAGGCTCGTTGTAGTTTCCAGGAGGTGTTTTATTCCTAGCTCCACCTACAAAGACACCAACCAAAAGGGATCTAGAAGATTAATTAACTGCACTGAATGTGAAATTTAAAAGCAGAAACAATTTAAAGGCAGCTGAAGAGATAGTTTGAATCTGCTCAGCTGCAGTCTTCTTTTAACAAACTTGGCTTTCTAGCACATCCCCCCACCCCATTTACTCAACTATTAAATGAACCTGCAGGTCAAATCGTTTATCTGCTCTTTTGTTTATCTGCTCTTTTGTTGTTGTTGTCAGAATAATTGCCCTTGTTTCTTTAAGAAGATTGGCATAAAATGAAGGCTGTTTATTTCTAATCGTGAACTTTACCTGTGACAAGGCCATATTACTTCTTCTTGGTCTAAAACTGATCACAGAGTAAGTGTCTGCTCAATGGCTATTGATGGGAAAGTCTCATCTGTTGCCGTGGCAGTTTCAGTATATTTAGAAGCTGAGAACCCAGATGCGAGTTCGCATTGTGCTTGTTTATGACTAACACAATACACAGGGCCACTCAGTTCTGTAAAATATTCAAGGTTTTTCCCTTGCTTGAGATAATATAGCTGCAGTGTCTTTCCTGGGCTCCACACTTTGTCCTGACACCATGTAGAATTTATAGAGAAGGGGTAATGGTGGAATGAAATCTAATTTTGTGAAAAGCAGTCGGAATTGCTCTCTTTCAAGCATCAGCTGTGAGACAAAGAGGGCTGGCAGCCTTGGTGAGGAGAGCCCACCTGTGCCCACAGGTATTTTTACAACTGCATTCCTATTCCCATGGAAAAGCTTTTTGCATTCACTTGTGGTACTGTGTCAGAAGTCTGCAAACCGAACAGCAACTGAATTACTTTCTGTGCTCTAAGGACAGCCTGGTTTCTGGCCCATAAAATAATAACTGGAGAGCTATAACAAATCCTCTGAGAGATCGGCTCATTTGAGAAACGCTCATAAAAGCAGTATTCCTATTTACATGCAGCAGACCCTCTGATCCTGAAGGAAGTTCCAAGCATAGGTACGATCCCCAGGTTATCAGTCATGCTTGCTTTACAGGTAATGTCATTTTCAGTGCATCTGCTTTCAGACACACCATTGCAAACAGTGCTGCCAATTAGTAGTTCTCCTTTACCTCAGAATTTAGAGGGAAGAAAAGTGTGCTGCCGACAAAAACATAACCCCACAGCCACTGCTAGCTCTGAGCATTGTTTTATTAAGCCTGGTATTCTGCATCCAGCAGTAGCTAATGCCTCATGCTTCAGAGGAAAGGCAAACCCCACAATTTGTGCAAAGCCATAAAATAGGGGAAGTATTCCTTGCAGAGCCTGCAGCCATCAGCTTATTCCCTGAAGCATGAGATTTGATTATATGTTTGTTTCTTGGGGAGAAAAGCTGTGAGTATTTAAGTTCTTCAGGCTGGAGATCATGCATTAGATTAACCTGGAGGAATCTGAGGCCCGTGTAGAACAGATTGTGGAATTCCCTTGGCAGAAATGAGCAAAGCAGCCATTACTAACGTGCTGTCATATTGCTAACTGGAGCTGAATGACAAATCCATAGGAAGTTTTGCTTCTATTTCTGCTCTTGAGCTATCAGTGAAAAGCTTGCGATTTCTACTGGGTGTAAGTAGCAACCTTATTTCCCACATAGTTTCTAAGTTTGTGTTGTGTTTGCAAACAGTATAATCTGTTATCAGTAGCAACCGGGACTAAAGAGCTGGGTCGCGGTGTTGTTTGCATCTCTACCTGTGGACTGTACATGAACACTGGAAAGTAACTGTTTTGGGTCTGTTCACTCTTTTCTACCTGCCTCTCATCTTCCTTTTTTCCATTCCAGGCAGTACAAAGGAGTAATTTCAATTTTTATTAGGCTTTTTAAAATTTTTATTATTGCTTTTGTCTGTCTGTTTGCTCTGGATCTCTGTAATATTTGCCAGGGAAATAGACAGTACCTATGGCTCCAGTCGCACATTGTTTGGAGCTGGTCCAAGCTTTGTGAGGAAGATTCATTTAGAGAAGGTGGATGGAAAGAAAGGAAAAGGTTTGAATGTTACCCAGTGGCTTGTGAGCAATCTCACAAAGGTCAAAAAAACCTACAAGGATTTGCACCAAAGACGAATTCAAGTATTGCCAGGCCCAGAAGCAGGAAGAACATAGAGGACTTTTCAAGTGCATCCTTCACCACCCTTCCCTCTTGGTCTGTGGCACTAATTGGATACAGCACAGTGCATGTTCTTCAGTCACCCTGCAGTATCCAGCTGGGTTTATTTATGGACTGCTGGTAGTCAGTTGCACTTATATTCAGCCCAGACACACAACCTGCTACTTCCATCACCTAACAAAACCCAGGGAGTTCTGCAAAGAATGTGCTAAGTGAGAAGCTGAGTTCCCTTCTAGCAGCATTACTCTAGTTAATTCACTCCTCAGTGCTTCAAAGTCAGAAAATCAGATTCCAGCTCAAAACCTTGCTATGAGCAAAAGTTTCTCTGCCCCCCCAGTTTTGGACTGAAAATGCATTTTTGCCTTTCTGTAGTGCTTTGTGTTGTGAAAGATAGGAAGTCCTGCAGTATTTTCTTCAGAAGTGGTAAAGGTCTTTTAGCTTCCAGTGGGAGTTAAGGGCAGCAAATGGTTCCTGATACTTCCCAGGATCAGATTTCATGACAACTCTTACATTGCTCCCCCAGTTTTGGCAATAGCTTTGTGATTGAATAATCAAGAATTGGCAGCACCAGCTGACACTTGCACGTGAGTTCTGTCAGAGCTCTGCTAATACAGAGTAGCTGCGTTGTCTTGTGGGTGTAGCTTAAGCTCCCTTTAGACCTACAGCAAGAACCGAACTTTCAGACTGAGTGCCATCCATTTTTCAGCTTGAAAGCAGGTCTGGATATTGCCTCCTGACAACTTCACCCACCACCACAGGCCCTGCTGTTTCCCCCAGCTGGACAGGACCAGGTGCTGTCTGCCTGGGACTGAGGTGGCGGGATAGGACTGAGGAACATCTAGTTCTAGAGATGTGGTCTCAAGGCCCTACTTATAGCAATGGTAGGTGGACCTGGCTTGTTACTAGGACTGATGATCCTTCACCTGCCATCTCACATTTCTCTGATGATCATTGGATTGCTGGAGTAGTCTGTCACCATCATCTGACCCACTCCACTCGCCTTGCCCAGGTACAGTGCCCTGGTCGGAGAGGTCATATCCTTCTAGCATGTCCATTATAGATTTTACTCCTGTAGTCTGGACCCATAACAGCCCTAAACAACTTAGAAGAGAACCCATCTTTCAGTCTCATTTGCAAAACTCAGTCAGTGTTTCTGTTTTCAGGGGTATTGCACACTGAGACAGAAAATAATAAGTAAAAATGTATTATTTCCAAGTCATAAACCATGTTATTTGCTATCTTCCATTTACTGCAATTTTTTGGCATCACATGACTGACTTGTTCATCAGCCAGTTGTTTATGTTCTTGCAAACACTGAAAGAGCTTATGTATGTATTGATTTGGATCAGAGTTCATATACAAAACAGTGTAAGAAAACTCAGTTAATAAAAAACCTATTATGCAAAAAGTAATTTTTTGCTCTCTGGAACAGTGAAATTTACTATCAAAGATATCCATAAAAAGTCAAATTGTGGCAAAAAGCCAAGTTGTTTACAGATGATTCCTGCTTTCCAAAACCATGTCACCTTCCATTTCTTAAAAGCCAAACCCTGTATTGTGGTGCTAAGTATGGATTTAATATAAGTTTTAAGTTTTGGAACAGTCCTTCCATGTCCATTTTCAGCCATTGAGCTCCTGGTACAGGCTGCCCTCTGCACTGTTTAGCTTTTAGGTTTCAGATATCTTACCTTCCAAATTTATGTTATTTTAGAATAAAAGATAAAAAATGATTGCTGTAGAAACATTTTGCTGTTAACATAAAAAATAATTCAGCCCCAAAAAAGCCTGCCATCCCACTGCAGCCCTAGCAGCCCAAATACTGTAAAAGGCAGAATCCGAAAGGGCAGGGTAACATTACTCAGAGGTGATGCTGTTCTTGTTGCTACTCCAAAGTTCTTAAAAAATAGCTTAATTCTTCATATTTTAGGGGGTGTTTAGCAATTATATTAAGAGAACTGTTTACAAAACTTTTTCAGGCCACCAGTACAGTTGAATTAAATTTCTGGGTGTGGAAGATTTTTGTTTCCTTGGAGCCAGGATGGGAGCTGGGCTGTGGTCTCCTTACTGACTGGCATTTTCCTACCACCTTTCTGTGGTAAGATTGCTTGTGAGCTTGCAGTGTAAAATTCCAAAAATAGGGTAACATCTCCCAGTGCAGCTGGACCTCCTAAGCTTTATTTAAGTTTATAGGAACTACAGAGGAGTATCAGATCACAAATGCCACCATCCAGATCACTATTATGGTCTCCCCCTCTCCTGCTTTTCCAGCCTCTCAGCATAATGCACCTTAGACACTCAACTGGGATCACATTTTCAAGGTGTCTTTTAAAACATCCCTTTTGTCAGCTTAAAGCTTTTAAGCCTTAATTCCTCTTCTACTTGTTCATTGCCAGAACTGTTTATTCTTTACTCACACTGTGATCTGTCCCAAATTCAAACCAACAAATCAAGTCAGCAATTTGACAGTGACATTGATGGATTTTTCACGTGCAGTATTCTCAGAATTCAGGTGTGTCTTTCACATAACATTGTTTGGTACTGCATTCCCTGAAATTTAAAAAAAACAGGTGTATTGTTTCAATCTGAAATAAAAAAAGAATCACTGCAGCACCTTGATACCTGTTTAGACAGAGGGATTTACCTTTTCTGCCTTGATGGTGTGTATTATGACAATACTGGCATTGCCATAGCTTATTCTTGTTAAGGTTTCTGTGTTATAAAACCTTTATGATTAAATGTGTATTGACTATATAATGCATTAAAATATGGTAGATTACAACTTTAACACAGGCTTCCTGTACTGCTGGAAAAGAATACCTAATATGTAATGAAAAGTCTTACTCTCATGATGTTTTTGTCTCATGGGTTATCAGGCAGCTATAGAGTGACACTGAGCTTTGCAGTCAGTATTCCTCTTAACCACTTAGTAATACAATATATTGAGGTGTTTCATGCATTAGTTTCTTTATTGATCAAAATAACATATGGGATAAGGGATCTCTGCTCATAGGAAACTATTTAGCTTTGGATGAGATTGGAGAGATCTGGGAGAGAATCAAGCTCAGCCATTCTGAGTGCATCTACACTAGCAGTTTAGAGCGTAGTACAGGTGTGGTTCTGGTGTGAATCCCTCTACAGTTTGCATGATGTACTGTAGATGACAATTTTGTATGCCCCCTGGTATTCAGAAACTGGATTCTGTCTCTGAGCTGGACTGAGGAATGGAAAATTTCTGGCATGAAAATTCTCAAGCAAAGAGCTTATTTCTTTTCTACCTGGTTTTAGCCATACCACTTCTTGAATCAAGGTCACAGTGCCAATATAGCTGAAAGGGAGATACTGATGGCAGGAACACTTTAGGCCAGTATTGTCGCCAAAAACCTTCACCTTGGAAAACTATAGCCTCTCAAGCACTCATTTCCCCTCTCTCTATTTATTGTGTTTTCTGTTGTAACTGCTACATATTAGATGGAGAATATGCTTCTTACTGTCAAAGCTGATTTCTCTCTTCAAGGAGCCAGATTTTCTTGGTGTATTACTGTACTTTAGCACATAAATATGAATCATCAAAATCTCACTTTAATTTGTTGAATTGTCATTGGGAAACTGAAGAAGCAGAGCCCAGTAAGCATTTTCAAAAGATACATTATTAGCGTACTCATGTCTCTGACCTGAGTCACTACCTGGGTTCTTGCCAGCTTGTTCTTGAGAAGAAAAATGCCCGGCTTGTATTGTCACTTTCTCTTGGTGCTGATTACTTATAGTGTACACAAGAGGTCTGGCTTCTCCTAAGGCAGGAGGAAAAACACTAAGTGCCTTCTCTGCTTGGAGTTTCCAAGCCTATTTCAACTATCTTACTACACAAAGGAGCCTAATTGTTTCATCCATTTAGCTTATATAAAAGGTGCTGAACATTTTTCAAAGCTTTAACAAGGTCTGTGATTGCCTGCAGATGAGAGCCAAGTTTGAAGGCAGTCTTCAGCACCTTTTCATGCAGAAACACACCAGGGGCTGGTCAGGAAGACTGTCTGCCCAGCTGTACAAACAGAGGAGAGCAGTCTCCTCACCCTGAGGCTCTAAAAAACTATTCTCACCTAGTCCCCAGGTATCTCTAGCAAAAAAACCCCTGTACAGAAAGGTACTGATGACTAAAGCTACATTACGGGAGGATTAGGTATTTAATTTCTTGGTTTAAGATGGGCAGAATGTTAAAGTTAATTTCCAATTCCTGTATTTAGATTAATGGGCCTTAAGACAAAATTAAATATCACAGGATTTTGAACGCTTCACAGAAGGCAGATAAGAATATAAACTTTATTTATTCCTAACAATGCATTTTTAAAAGAAATGTTATACTTGCAGGGGACCTTCACTTATTCAATTACTACTTGTCAACACTGACATTTTTAAAATAGCCATTTATGAACCAGATGCTTATTTATCTTGAGCAACATGTTATAGGGTCAAATTTGGAAAGCCAACCCTTGTCAGGAAAGCATATGGCATATATTCACTTCCTACAGATATGGGGGATTGTACTGCATATTTATGGCTAAGCATATGCTCAAGAATTTTCCTGAATGGGCATGTATACAGAAGCGTGCTTACACAATTTGCTGATTTAGAGTTCACATAAAAAAATGAATTGTGTCATATTATTAGCTGAAACGAACCTCATGCTACCTTATAAATGTATTTTGTTTTATTATAGTGAAAGAGATTTTAGGCAGAGCTTACAAAACCAACCACATGTCAAACTGTTCTAAGGAAATATGTGAAAAGCAATCTTGACCCTCTTCTGTGGCTGTGTTAAGTATTACATTTTAAATAGCATCAAACTGCCAGAATCACCCACAACAGAATTGTTGATCGGACCATGTGATTCACATTGACTACCACCTCTCCTTTCAAAAACCTGATTTCAGTCTCCAGTCAATCTTGACCTTTCCTGGTTCTATCCATGGAGCCCTTGTACCACTCAGCAACACTGAGTAATGAAACCCTCCTAGATCCATCAATACTAATTCCATTTGCCTCTCTGAGTTTCTAGTCAAGAAAAAAAATTGATTGTGCCCTTAGTGCCAAGTGAATACAAGACAGAGTTAATTCGGATTTAGGAACATTTTAAACTTACTTTACAGTTGTTCAGAATATCTAGAGAAAATTTAGGACAATGACTAAGCAGGACTGTGTTTTTCCCAGAAGGAATAAATTACAATAATATTTTTATTATGCATATTGAGGTATTAAAATATTTTGTAAAACAGATCCCCCGCAAAAATTAGGGGATGAATATAATTAACACCTATATGAGTCATATACAAGCAATAGAATAGAACTAAATTTTGCCCAAGTAAATATTGCCACCACCTTCCTTTACAGTAAGTAATAAGTAGTTAGGTCTATTAGGCTAACCTCCAAAAACCTCCCCAGAAATGCAGAATTAAGATGACACTTCATGTGACTCATGCTATTTAATATTCTCCACAACGATTTAGGCAATTTTCTGTTCTCTCTGCCTTATATACATATAGGGTCTAATTCAAAGCCCTTAGAAGTCAGAGACAGAGAAATGGCATAGGGAGTCAGTAGCATAGTTAGGAATCAAACCCTGGAAAGACCAAAGTAAGAAGAAATTTTCAAGTACTACCATCTTCTGACATTTCACTTTTTTCCTTGTTGTATAGAGAGGTGTAATAGAACAGCCAAAGGGTGAAATAAAGACACATATGTGAGTTAGAGGGCACCAGAGTGTATGACTTGGGTCTGAAGTAGGTGTACTGAGATTTATTAGATACAGCAAGGTTTAGCATAGCCAGTTTTATGTGTTCATCTTGCTCATTATGAAATAGCATTTTACTTTTTTCACCTAGATTTAGTCAGAATTTTAGAAATTGAGAACATTCTTTCAATAAACATTTCATTAAACATGATAGTAAACTAATTAAATGTAAAAAAATTGCAATTTATACAAGAAATCATAGTTTAAAATTCCCGATCAGCTCTAACCCTGAGCTCTGTCCATTGCAATTCCTTATATGTTTTAAACCTTTTGATCAAATGATAAAATAAATTGTATTGATGACAGATGTTATACCTTAGAGAAAACAAAGCTGAGTAATGTAATGAGAACTACAGAATCCTGAGAGATTGAATTGCCAGGACTGAATTCCCAGACATAAGGAGAATGAATGTGGTATTAGCCTATGGTATTAGTTGGGATAACCCCCAAAAATAGGGGCAATACTTATTCCATGTTAAAGGAAATCTGTGTGCTTATGAGAAGGAAAACTCCAGTAACAGCAGGAAATTTAATTTATGTCATGCACAGGTAGTATACTGATCACAGAGGGGTGTGCCACAGAATAATTTTAGGCACCAAGGCACCATAAACAACTGTTTCTTGGAACAGTTATTTTGAAAAGCTAAAAAAAAAAAAAAAAAAAAAAAAAAAAAAAAAAAAAAAAGAAGCTACTCCTGATTAAGTCCTGAACAACAGGTAGAACAAAGTTCAAGGCATAATTACAAAAGTTTCTCTAACATTCAACAGCCTTATAGGCTCTTATAGGAAGAGAAACAGGTGATTTTATTAAAAGGGACTTAATAAGAGTGTGGAAAAGTATGAAATTCTTGTATGTAACACGAAGACTTTTTTCAGACATGACAGTGAAAATGTGTAAGTATGTGTTGCTTATCAAAAGAAAGGATTCTGAAAGGAACACGTAAAATTAAAATGCTAAACAAAATTCTAGCATCATTAACCACAGAGGCTGTTAGAAGTAAAATGCATGCTTAAGAAAAAAGTTGAAGACGTGTCCATATGAGAAAATTGGCAGGCAGCATAAATACTCTCTAGTTAAACATAAGGCCATCATAGGGCAGGCCAAAAATTATTTTGAGGTAGAACTTGCTAGAAACACTAGCAAATACTAAGCAGTTTCTCAAAAACAACAAATGCAGAAATTTTGCCGGCTTGTACTGCTGATTCCCAGTTGAGGTATAAAGAAACACAAAAATATGGCCATAGCAAAAAAGCTAAATGAATCCCTTGTACCAGCATTTGCTACAAAAGAGATCAAGAGAGGTTCCCACATTGAAACTCATCTTCACAGGGGTTGAATTTAAGAAATTGTTTCAAATTGAACTTTCAGAAGAAGAGTCTTAAGTGCAAACTGATAAAATGGATGATAAACTGCAGGGCCAGATGGTTTTTCCTGAAGAGTTCTACAGAAACTGAAATAAGAATTTTCCAAAGTTATCATTATGGTATAACTCGATACAGAGGAATAGAGTTTTTTTTGGGAGGGGGGAAAAAAAAAAAGAAAAGACGACACTTCTGATACTGATTTGTTTCCAACAGTGGAATTTTTTTGAAGCTATAAGAGAAATTACAGCAAAAAACAGTGAGAATAGAACACAGAGAAAGTATATGATTGAGAACATGTTTTTTTTTTCTAAGGAGATGTCTCTTATTCGTGCATTTTTGAATCATTTGAGGGGAGGAATTAGTTAAAGGGGAGGAATGCAGCAGATCTGGATTTGAAAGAATCTTTTCACTCACCAAAATTCTTAAGGAAATTAAGCTGTAAGTAGACAAGAGAGACTGTCCCTTTCTGAATTAAAAATCAGACAACAAACATTATACATATATATATATGTATATATATATACACACACACTGTAGATCCAGAAAAGATTAAAAAAAAAGATTGGAAAATGTTATGAGAAACATGGATTAAGGAAAAACAAAACAGATTAGATTTTTTGGCTTTGAAAACTCTAAACAGTTACTAATGGCATGGAGAAGGTGAAAGTATTCAGAAGATGGCCCTGTATGAAATTATAAGCAGGCTTATCAGAAATAAGCAGAAAAGGAATATTTTTCCACACAAAACATCATTAAGCAGATAAACTTGAAGTTATGGATACTGAAAATATATGTGAGCTTAGGAACAAAACACATCCACAAGAGCAATACATCAAGTTGCATTAAAAATGTATCATGATGCACCCACTTTGAATCTTTGGATCAGGGTCATCTGAAACCATACGTTGCTGGTATGTACTTCCACTTTTTGGCAAACCCATGTCTCTGGTCAGTGAATGTTGTATCTGGCCACATAGGGATGTTTTTATATTTTTAGCCTACCATTTCCCAGTGGATACTTTTCACCTAGTTAGGTTGTATAATAGTAATACATTTTGTCTTGATAAAAGATGGAACACATTTGAAGAAATCACTTGTATGACATTATGAATAATTGTGATATTCCTATCTATAACAATTACACATGATGAATATCTATTAAAGGTACCTCTTAAGTTATGATCCAGTTTATATAATTTTTTATGTGAGGTTCTATCTGTCCTCAGGTCAAGGTCTTCCTTAATTATTTACACTTAATGTGGGGACTTTTCATCAATGTCATTTTTTTCTCCTGGTCACTGCCAACTCCATTTGATCTCACAAAAGGATTTTGTGGCATTTAGATTATATCAAACGGTAGTAGAGTGTGAAATCTAGGCAAGTATATCTCATGACATTTCTTTCATTCTTTTACCTTCTATTGTTTTAATGAACCACTTCAGAAAGTCCGTATGTCTGTTTTATCTTTTTTTTTTTTTTTTCAATCTTTCTGTATTACAATTACTTTCTAACACTGCTTTCTCTTTTACAAGCATTCTTAGCTGAACATTCACACTAGATGAGAGGTATAGATTATTTTTTTTTGCATTTCCAAATTGTATAATCTGACATGAATTTAGAAGTGATTCAAAGGGGATGAATCTCTTTGGACTTTGCAGCATTCTTAGCTGCTGATCTACTTGAGATACAAAATGTTCTACTCAAATCCCGGTTTTCGCATAGGCCTACTGTATGAGGTAGATTTATGTGGCTCAGGTTCCCAAGTACTTTGTAGGAAAGAGAACCTAAGTTTCATGCTAGAATTCTTCGTATGCAGGGCTTTGGTAACAGGATCATTTGCCAGTACCTTGAATGGAAAATAATAAAAAATAAAAAATAGCAAATAGCTAAATACAGAATGAAATAATTAAAAAATTACTTGAAATATAACAACATGCATTTGAACAATTTGTGGTAATGAACTTGCTTTAGGAAGGATAAGAATACATTAACAAATACCTTACAAAACAGGTAAATGCCTCACATGCAGCACTCCAATTATTAGCTATGAAAAGATTGCTCAGCTCTGTTTAATACATACATTAGTATATTCTGCCCCAAACCATTGCTGATTTCAATCATATTCAGGGTGATTACTTAAACTGTCAATCCTGAGCGTGAGAAGTTTTTAAGTTATAAATAAAGGTAAATTAGTACAGAGAAGATGTACAGGGAAGTCTGCCTGAGGAGATACGGAGAAGATGATACAATTACTATTACAGATGATGGGAGGTGGCTGTATCCATAATATTTCTGTCACCTTAATGACACTAGAAAAACAAATTAAGCAGCCATTCAGGCCTGGTAAATAAAAACCCCTAACAATCCCATAAGGGAAAACATCAGCAAAACGTGGTAAGCGTGCCTGTGAATTTGAGAAATTTGGGTTCCTTCAGCAACATCTGAAAAATAATGGACATAGGACAAATCAGAGCCTAGAATTTGAAGGACTGTGACTTAGAGAGGAATGGGTTTGTCTTGGACATGCTGGTAGCTCTCTTGTCTTGCTACTAGGCCCATCACTAGGATTCTTGCCACTTTTGCAAATGCATCTCACCGTTTTTCAAGGGAACTCAAATTTCTGTAATATGTAGCCTACCATATTAAAATAAATCAGTGCACTGATACAGGTTTCTTTTAATGCAACAGGCTTTAAACTGTCCATTGAAGCTGGAAACCCCTGAGAGAAAGGATAAGACAGATTACCAGTGCAGCCAGACCTGATGCTAAATCATCCTCTGATCACTCATCACATATGTTCTGAATTACATCATTTGAACTTCATACCAGAGCAAATGGGATTTGCATTTTTAGCATGAAAAGCTAGATTTCTAAACTTTGAAATACATCTGACTGACTTGAGCAAGGGCTAGAAAGAAGCTGCCACTTCCCAGGTGAAAGCAAAGAAAGATCTTTGTGAGATGAATTGGTCAGATCTGTGAATCTGAATTTTGCAAAGTTTTTTCCCTGTAGTGCAGAGCGGTGAAAGAATTGTAAAGATTGTTTGGCATCTTGGCCACAGCTTTATTCCTAATAATTAATCTATGTGTCTCTTAGTTCATACATGCGCTTTTATGCATCCTAGCTTAAGTCCTGTATAAATAAATAAATAAATAAATAATAAATAAATAAATAAATATATGTTTAGTGGCCTAGTTTGGAGCTATGGATTTTATGAGACATAGTGACAGCAAAAGCTCAGGTTTCAAATGTGTAAGTCTTTCTATAGATCTAGGTTTGGATCAGAGTGACCTAATGGAGGAAATACAGGAAAGTACATATGCAGAAGACATATATGGGATATCATCTAACTGGAGAAACTGCCCGTTTCTATCCAGAGATGTGTCTGCTGAGAGTCACCCTGGAAGCTGAAAAACATCAGAGAAAAGCCTGCTCTGTAACTCAAAATCTCTTCAGTTAGACTGACACCCTTAGGAAAGTGTTACGGGCAGTGAACACATTTGGTGAGCCAGACATTGTTATCCTTTTGTTCAATGCGGATAAATGTAGAAGTGTCCTTCAGCATGTGAACATCACTTAGTTCTCCCCAAATATGTTGACTTCATCTTTTCTAGATGAAGTATCTTGTCTATGATGATGTGTTCAAGGTTTACTATAGCTAAGTCCAGCTGTAAAAGTTTTCCATCCTTTTATAAGTAAAAGCCACAGCTGAAACTGACTTTTGTGTTTAACAAATGCCATGTTGCCGAGTGTTAAGAGATGGCCTTCAGGGAACATAAGCAAAAGATTCAAAAAGAGGAGCTGTAATCTGTCTGCTTCCTGATAACAGGTAAAATAGAAATACGATGCTGGGCAACATAGTAAATTATAAAGCCTGCAATTCAGCATTGTAACTTGCTCATTTAAGTGTATTCATACATTTATGAAATACATTAATCCATCAGTTTAAAGAAGAGAAATACTTAAATTGTTGACATGAAAGGAACTTAAGTGGATATTAAAAAAAGAAACGTTTGAGACCTGTCTGCAGCCTACAAGAGGACACTTTTGCTACATTTTCTGTGATGCATATGTAGGTCTCAGAATAACATAGCTCAATTTCAGTGTAACATTTTTGAAACTCTTTCTTAAATCTTTGACAATGATCACTCACTTATAAGTGTGCAATACTTAACCTGACTGTCTTGTCAATGAATTTGGTACACTACACATTTAAAATCAAACTGGACCCGAGGTGGCCTGCAGA
Organism: Falco naumanni; assembly: GCF_017639655.2. Lineage (NCBI taxonomy): Eukaryota > Metazoa > Chordata > Aves > Falconiformes > Falconidae > Falco > Falco naumanni. The sequence continues at coordinate 38,438,457 of NC_054057.1, forward strand.
CCTCAGTTTAGAAACAGAAGTGTGAGTAAGTTTGTAAATATGCATAACAGACTGAGAGAGAGGAAACTGTAGCTGGACATTAAACCATATAACGTCAGATTTCCTAGGCCAGGGTATTAGAATGGGCGTTTGCATATTAAGTTCTCAATTTTCAGCTGTACTGTTAATGTGCTTTTCAACCACAGTCAGTACTTGAGTGGTAGCCATTATTATCATATGGAATTAGCAGAAATTAAATGATGTTAAAATTTGATGATTAAAAAAACACAGGAGTGCATCATTTGACATAAAATGTCACCAATCAAAAAATTTTTAAAAAGCCATCACCAGGGTAAAGATATGAGATAGGATTCAGAAACTGTGCTTTAGAAGGTCCCAAAGTTAGAAGGAATAAAGACAACACTGATGAATAACTTTTAATTTGTCTTAGCTTGCAGATGAGAAGCCACTCCACATATTGTGCGCTGTTTTCACAGATTTACTGTGTCTTCTGTACTAAGTGACACATTTACTCAGTGGCCACTACTACAGGTTAATGGCTTGGTCACAATCTTCATATTAAATATGGTGCAAACACTACCTTGTTATTCACGGGTCATGAGAGAGTCTCAGGGCTACCTTTTTACAGGCTTTTAAATATTGCCTTTAAATTTATGCCTGTTAGGTTGCAGGCACCCAGCTCCAGCTTCGCCAAAGAGTCGAGACCATAAATAAAAAAGAAATTCCACACCTTTTAAAAAAATTGGCCCTCCAAACAAAAATCAAAAGGCATAAATAAATTGTCCTATTGAAAATAATCTGGAGGTATCAGAGTTTGGGGAATCTCTTGACCTTCCTGCCGTATTTCTTCTTTATTATAATGAGGCCATTGCCTGAAGGCAAGATCATAGCTGTCTGCTCTGATTCTTCTTCTTGTATAATTAGTAACACTGGCTAATACAAGCCATTCTCCAAGCTCACACAGTGGTCTGTCAATCAAAATGCAAGCTGAAAGTCAGAAACAACTACAGAACGCATGTCTGGTCATAAACGATTTATCAGACCCTACAATGCTGGCTTCAAAACGTTTCTTGCTACAGGCAGCGCTGAAGAAGCCTTGCCGGGCCAGCCATGCTGCCTGGGACATGCACGTGCCAGTGTGGCTGCCCAGAGCTGCCGGCGGCCGTCAGCAGGAAAGATCCTGTGATGAAAATCTGCAGCTTCTGCCCACACAGCCAGCAAATTCTCCTGGGTTTTTGCAGCAAGACCTCTGACTCATTTCCATTGCCTTTCTTCCAGTTCTCCTGGGTCAGGGGTCCTCAAACTAGGGCCCGCGGGCCGGATACGGCCCCCCAGGGTCCTCAATCTGGCCCCCGGTATTTACAGACCCCCCCCGCCGGGGGTTGGGGGGGGAAACCAAGCAGCCGCAGATGACTGCCTGCCACTGCATCCGCGCGCCGGCCCCCTGGTTAAAGAGTTTGAGGACCCCTGGGATAGACTGTTTTTGAGCCTGGAAGAGGCATCTTTGAAAATCAACCAGCTTTCCTGAACCCCTGTTCTCTCTGAAGCTGTATGTCATGATGTTTTTCTAAGAAGATCCATGAAATCTACTCTCCTGAAGTCCAGAGTTGTGTTTCTTTTTGCTCTGTTCTCTGCTCTTAGGATCCCAAACTCCATCATTTCCTGGCCACTGCAGCCAAGGCCACCCCCAGCCTCCACATATCTAACTAGTTCTTCCTTGTTTGTAAGTATGAGGTTTAGCAGAGCATCTCCCCTCATCAGCTTCTGAATCACCTGTGTCAGGAAGTTACCATCAACACAGTCCAGAGACCTCCTGGGTTGCCTGTGCCCTGCTGTGCTGCCCTTTCAGCTGATGTTGGAGTGGTTAGGTTCCCTCTCAGAACCAAGGCCTGTGAGCAAGAGGCTCCAGCTGTCTGAAGAAGGCCTTATCTCCTTACTCCTGATCAGGAGGTCTGTAGCAGATGCCCACCACAATGAGATCGCTTTTACTTTTTCACTTATTACCAGTGCCAAGGCAGATCTCCAAATGTCCCCTCTGCTCTATCACGTAAAGGTCAACTCACCTGGTTCACCATACTGTCCTGTTCTTCCTAAAGAGTCTATATCCATCCATGGCAGCACTCCAGTCGTGTGAGCTGTCCCACCATACCTCTGTGATTCCAGCCTTGTAACTGCACACAGAACCTTAAATCCTCTGTTCATCCCCCGTGCATCCTCTAGTGCCAGAAGTCACAAGCTCCCAGCCTTCAGCATCAGAGAAGACTCAATTTCCCAACGTAAGCACAGGCTCTGCCTGCCCCTCCTTCAGGGGATTTGTGCTGGTGAAACTGCAGGGTCTCAGAGAAGATCCAGTCTCCCCTTTGGCACCCCTGATGCTGTGCAACCTGCTGACCTCTTGCAGCTCTTTTGTGCAGGTCCCGCACAGACTGTTCCCCAGCACAGCCCTCCTGCCAGCAAGGAGCCCATCCCCCTGGCCCCAGCCCCAGTGAGAGGCTGCAGGCATCCAGGAGCCCCAGACCTGCAGGGCTGCATCCCCCCTCTGGACCTCAGTCTGGGTTCAGCTGTGCCAGGGTGGTCGCTGCAGTGGGTGTTGGGGAACCATTGCTGAGCATATGCACACCGTCCTCAGTTTCTGGTTCCTTTCTGTGTGACATCCCACAGGAGCTGCTGCATCTCCTGGCTTGTAGGCACCATGATTAGGAGCTACAGTCAGGAGTGGGCAGAAGAAGAAGGGAAACCTGGGCTCTAACCCCCTGCAGCCTGAGAGGTGCACAGCCTGTGTCCCGACAGCAAGCAGGTTGTCAGCACCAAGCTGGAAGTGAAAAGAAGAAAGAAGGAAATGTTACTGCCACTCTGATAATAGGATAGTGATTAGAACCTAATCACAGGAAGATTCAGATTTTCATTCTTACATTTCGTATGTGATGGAAAACCAGCAAAAAAACCCGACAAAAAGCACAGTCAAGACTAAAAGCCAGGGCTGAGCCTGACCCTCGGAAGGGAGTTAGGTTTAAAATAGATCTAATGTACCATGTGTACTATTTCCTATCTCACCATGAATTTAAAGGTCTGCAGTTGAAACCGGAGAAACTAGAGATTGCAAGTGCATTATCTGACCCAGAACTAAAATACTACCAAAGGAAAACAATAAGTTCAGCCTAGTGGACTGATCCAACTCCACAGAGCTGCAAAGGCTTATGAGGAAGCTAGTGAGAGTGACTTTGAAACTGTTCAGAGTGCTTCCTTAGTACCTAGTGAGAGATGCACTCTCTTTCAACTGGAAGGAAGAATGTTTCTGAGAGCAGCCAAAATAGATGCTAGTCTAGTGACTTTTTGCATAATAAAATAAAACAAAAAAATCCTCCAGGGACAGCTGGGAATTAAAAAAGTCTCCAAAACCAGTTCGTTAAGCCATTTGCTGGCCAAGTACAAATTCTGAACAGAGAAAAAGAAATTACAGTCTGTGTTTTAAATGGTATTACATGTTTTAACTGTCATTACAACCAGCTAAAGGAGCTAATGGTGTTAGAATTAGTGCCTACATCTCTGTGGGAAAAGCAGGCTCAGATGGGGCTCATTATACTGTAAGTGGAATGGCCATTTGTTAGCTATCGATTGTGATTCCAGCTATCCGGAGACTGCTGTGCTGTCAGATGCAGCATGGATTTCGTGCCCTCTCTAACAGCTCTTGACAGTTACTGGATGTGGAATCTCCACCACAAAAGCCATGTGGGATGTGCACATCTCAGGGAATGAAGCCCACAGCTCTATAGCTTTTCCTGAAGGCAGTGGCCAGGCAGAAACAGACCCATCTTTAACAGGCTCGCTATAAACATGCATATAATTATGTGTGTATACAGATAAATATAAAATACGTATTTCTAAATATACATATATAATAATATGCATATGCATACACACACATATACATAAATCAATATGTGATTTTTTTGTGTCTGTGTGCACGTGTGCACACGTGCATGCATGCATAACTATGTTGGCATGTTGTAGACAAAACTGATACCAAGAATTTAATTTTCCTAATTTGAATTGAGAAGGACATTTAAAAAAATGGTTCCTCTGTTGCCTCACAATGCTGGCAAAGTTTCCTCTTAACAGATGCTTTTTCCAGTGTTATAATTAGAATGTTCCAGTCTTGAAGAACTTGTTCAGAAGTGCCTGACAAATCACGTGGCTTCCATTGCTGCATTCAGCGTTTTGGAGTAAGTGGACAGAAAACTGGAGTCCCTTGCATTGACATGGGACTGATTTACAAGGAAATGCTAAAAGGAAGAAACCTAAATGCTGTCTTTAGAAATCAGGTCTGTGAATAAAATGAAGTACTGAACCAGGGTTAAATGTCCCGGCTGCCAGCTCAAAGCCCAGGCCAGCTGTAGAGGCAGTGGCACGGAGCAGCCATGTGTGTTTTGGAGAGGTCTGTACATGCGGTGCTGACTCACTGTGGAAGGACCTTTTACAACAAACTACACAGGGTTTGTTCTAGCTTAAAAGGCGGCGCAAACTGCTGGATGGTGGATTCAGCTGCTCAGTTTGGGGTTGGATTGGAAACTGGGAGCTGCAATGTTTAAACCCATCAACTTTAGCTGAATAATCTAATGAGTGGACAATATCTGCTTGCTTGTGGATAACACGGCATTCTTAGGAATGATTAATAGTCTGGTATTTCAGGGGCTGCTGATACTTAGGTGAGCCAAGCCTAAGCCTTTGTTTGGTCTCTGTAGGTGTGTATGAGGCTTCTGCATCCTACATGAGCGTCCTTGCCTTTAGTTCTGGGAGGGAAAAGTCTGTTTCGTAATTTGCCCAGGGAAAAATATACAAAAAGCCTTGGAAAAAGCCATTAATGAAAGGTGGCATGAAAAGTTCGGTGAAAGCAACATATTTTCCACTCATGCAGTATCCTGAGGCACTCCAGGAGCTTTTCTGAATGGTTCCTGCATTCTGAGGAAGCAGGACATGATGATGCTTTTAGTCCTACCAGCAAATGTATGCCTAAAACCCCATGACTTAGCTGAAAATTTAAAACTTTAAGGCTTTCACAGACAGGGTGTATTAACTATGGTAGGAAACTTATCAATGTGTGTGAAGTAAGACCTGAACACCTTTCCATAGCTCAATAGCAGATATCAGGAAGCAGAAGTGAACTGTGAAAGCCTTGGGGGAAAAAAAAGAATTCTCACTGATGAAAGTATCAGTCTAGAGACTGGTTGGTCAAATGTTTTCTATCAAAATTGTTTCTGATAGAAAATTGTGGAAAAGGAGATAAAGACAAACGCCAACCCCAACAAACCTATGTTTACTATTAAAATAGAAAATACTTTGATTTTGAAATGTTTTAGTGTCTGATGGGAGCTTTTGCTGATTGCCACAGATTCCCTCACATTTTTCAGACTAGTACTGTCATATACACCCAGTGAAATAGCTAAGACAGGGAACAGCACAGCTCTACAGTCAGGCCCTGTATATAACCCATGGCCTTTACCAACTCATGCATTTATCACCAGGATGCATTAAGCAGTGCTAGAAGGCTAAAAGGATGCAATGGGGGATGCATCACATGGGATCAAAACTTTGAAATAACAGGATTTGCAGCAGTCTCTTCATAACCTGCACTGCAGGGAGCGGTGAACAATCCTTAAGAAACATGTCAATCTGCACTGGGAGAAAAGCTCTTCTTGACCCTAAATCTGAAAGATCAGTTATCCTTCCTTAATGTTACTTTGATTAGTTCACAGCTGTTATTCATTTTGTCAGTCTGTAATTACAGGGGCTGAAGATTTCCTAGGCAGACAAGGATTGAAACAGCCATTACACAAATAACCCTGTTGGGGGGTGGTGGTAATGCTTATCTTTCACATTACCTGCTTCTGTAATCTAAAGAAGGATTTGTATTTTGAGGGTTGCAAATACATGTGTATGGTGAACTCAATTTTCTCTAGGTAGTTCTTAATTAATTTGAACAAAGAGAGGCAGAACTGTCACAGTTCTGACCAAGGTCTGTTAGCTCTCTTAGAGGTTTTTTCCTCATTCTGCTTTTCTAGTCACTAAACTTTACTTGCAAGACAAAGAGAATGACAGCTGTTTGATGCTGCCCCTGCTTTCACTCTTCAGCCACCCACCCCCCACCCCCCCCCGAAATGGTATCTATTTCATTTGAGTGCTCCAGGCTGTCTTTTTTTTCAGGTGAATACTTGTAAGTCCTGTGTTATTTCTCTTCTGTTCCTTTTGGGAACAGGTAATAGACCATTCTCACAGCAGGGATGTAAAAGGATGCTTCATTATGTAGTTAGGAAAACAACTGCAAGAGGCTGCATCACCAGGAGACTGGTTACTGTATCTTTACTAGTATTAGCCATCAGTGAACTGCTGCTAAAATTTGCTCATAGCTGAAGATCCAGGTACACTTTCATTAGCAGGTGATAGAACTTTTGCCATTAAAAGTAGTAACAGTTCTGGTTACTCACGGGGAGCACAGTCGCTCACCAGGTGGGTAAGGAAGCAGGGGAGGAGGATGGGCAGAGGCAGAAGGAATCTGGTGAATGTGTGTGAAGTTGTTTAACACTTTATTCCTCACAGCTACCACCCCACCCCTCTGCCCAAAGTAGTGCTACTCCAGCAGGCTCAGCAAGAACAAGGTGTCTCTGACCCTGCAGCTTCCCTAGTCCAGCCTGGCATCCTTTGTAGCCTCTTTAGTTCATCATTCCCCATATTGGAATAAAAGTCCTATAGAGAACATGTAAGCAAATACATGAACACAGATGGATGTAGATCCCCTCTGCTGCCTGCCCCTGGGGTCAGCAGCCAGCTTCTGGCAGAGGTGAGGCAGATATCTAAGGACAGGAGCATCTGCAAGCTTTGCAGCCTGTTTGCAAGAGGATGCCTGTATCCCTCCAATGTAGGTTGCCTTGGGGCCAGAGGGTTTTTTTAAGCTTACACAGGTTTTTCCTAGTCTCATTTGCATTGTTTTAGCTGCATATCAAGGGCAGTAACATGTATTTGCTATTAAAATCACCTGACTCATACCAGAATCATTCTTGGGCTAAGTAGTGACCAGGTATTTAAGAAAATGATTTTCAGGATAGCATGCTATTCAGAAAACATGCCTCATTCTCTCTGGAATTCATTCAATTTCTTCTGGGACCTAGAAAGAAATCATAGTTTTTCCATTCTTTCCTTTTTTTTTCTTCAGAACTTCCAGTATTGTGTTTGAGGCATATGTGTTACAATTCCACAAGGCTTAACAGAATCTCTTCAGTGATGTTTCCTTCTAATAGAGACTGTTCAGTAACAAAATATGTATCTCATTTAGTATAAATGGCAGAGATAACAGATGACATTTGTATCCATTCAATTAAAAATAATATTTAACATGCAGTGGTTTTTGTTTCTCTATTTGGTGTTAGAATAATGCTTTATTAGTCTACCATCAAACTCTTAATGTTTTCCCCTCCATGTACTTTACAAATAAACATAACATAGCTCTACTTATGTAATCTCCTTCTCCCATGAGAAAGCAACAAACTGATACTTTTATTTATTTTTTTACACAGGCTGAGGATTTTAAATGGCTACTGGCAGGAAGTATCTGAGGATCTCTGCAACTGCACTGAAATCTAAGGAGAGCTCTGCAGACAGGAATTTTCTCAGGTTTCAACCTCTTTTGATTTTGCCAGGGAAGAGATTCTAAAAAGGACAAGATGCAAAGTAAATTATCCTCGGGCCATACTGCCATTTTTGGAAGAGTGTCAAAAAAGATGTGGTCAGCTGCTGATCTTGGACCCAAACCCTTCACTGCGAAGGGAAAGGTATTCCCAGAGAGAACTGTCGCATCCAATACAAGCCAAACCTGGGATTTTTCCTGAGAAGGCCTGATTTCTGGGAGGAAAAATCCCACTGAAGTGAGTAAAATTTGTGTCAAAGGGCTAGTGGTTTGGTTGACATCTTGCAGAGACTGGCCGTGGGACAACAGATTGTATCACGAGAGACCTGAAAACTGTTTCCACGTGATTTAATGTCTTGCAAAAATAATCGATTAACCATAGAAAAGGCATAGGGTATTGCTCTGTATTAACTGTTTGGTTTATGCCAGTGTTAGAATGAAATGGGAGATAGCTGCAAAACATATCCACAGACCCTTGCCTAAATATTTGCATTTCTGTGGTCCTTCTCTGCATGAAACTGTTGATAAACAGAATCAAACTCTGGGGACGGCCGGCTCTTACATTGAAGCGGGATGAGTAATTTATAAGACTTTGGTGTCTGTTCTTATGAGATCTATGTCAGAATTAATTGCTTTAATTGCTAAACCAACATACTGCTAGCTCCTCTGGTGACTGTAAAGGCAATTTTCTAGTCCTACAGGTGATCACTTTGTGACTGATCCACTGGGATAAGTGAAGAACATAAGGATTTTCAAAAACATTTGTGGGCTATATTATGTTGCAACTCCTGTCACGAGTATATGGTCACTCACACAAACTCCTCGCAAACTCTAGCAGCAAACCATCCTAAGACTAGTTTCTTTATGCCACTCCTTTCCTCCGTGCATGTATCAAGTAAATGTTAACTGCCCTTGCTACTGCTAATGAATAAGGTACAGAATTTTCAAGACATCACTGGGAAATGGAGTGCATGAGTTCTTTTCTTCCTTTGGCTAAGAAAGCTATAGATGCTGTCTTTCTTTAATAAATATATAGGTAGATAAATAAATAAATAAAAAGTAGTAGCAGCAGGATCCTGAACAGTTCTGCACAAGTAATCTGACCTGACATTTTGTAGCTCGTGCAGTGTCTTTTAGCTCAGTGACCTTTGCTGGAAAAGTGGAAAAAAAGGAGAGGTGGGGCCTGATCCAGTACCCACAGAGGGCAAATTAGAGCTTTCTTTTATTTCCTATATGTTTTGACTGGGGCCACATCTAGAGACGTAAATGGGAATGCAGGACTTCATGTCAGCCTGACTTTATGAAGTGCGTGACAACTTAGAGAGATCAGCCTGACTCCAAAAGAGTCTAACCACAAAAAAAAAAATAAATATCTATTATCATGGCTAATGTCAGGGAGGGAAACAACTCTGAGAAAGTGCACATAGAGGAGGAACCAAAATGTCCTTCATGGATGTGCACTGAGATTCAACAACATAAGCAAGAAACGAGCTTGGCCTGAGTTAGTGAACAAATTGAAATTCTCCTGTCTAGAAAGGAAAATCTTTACAATTCTCAAGACACAGACCCATAAATCACTCCCTTGTAAGTGTTATTGTTTTCTCAAATTACTTAATAAAGGAGGTTTATTACTATGCTGACATACTATGCAGTATGTCAATATCCATGGGTTAGTATTTCCTGCTCTATATACTGGTCCAGTAAAGTAAGAGTAAGGTGTGAATGGAAGTCAGTGTTCTCTGTTTAAAATGTATGATTCAGTAAAGTGAGACCCAGCTGATCTGGCTGCTGTGTGTTGACAAATAGTTGTTCTCACGAAGCAGGTGAACTGAGCAGGCTGTACTTTTCATAAAAATTAAAGAGCCCATGTCTGGCATCATGGATAGCTGGAAATGCTGCTTTGGTTTCCACATCTGGGTGTACAGTTACATCTACTGCTATTACTTGCTGTTTTGTGGAGAGGGCCCCTTGGGATTCTCCGTTGTCTCTTACGATGCAGCTAGCCAGTGCTTTGGCATGTATGCCTCCAACTGTACATAACTCCTGCAAATGAGTGCGAAAAAGTGCGGGGCTTGTAAGACGGTGAAAAAGATTTTCATTTGCTTTCTCTGACAACTTTAACTACCAGAAGATGCAGATGGCTTTACCATTGCTCCAAAGCAGATCCAGTGACAGTAATGGCCTTTGATGACACTGTTGCTGGTGACCCAGTCCTGTTTGGTGCTGGTGATTTGTGTGCTCTTCTAAATACTTTCAACTTCCATGGAAACTAGAGAGAATGTATTAAAGTCTAGATAATTTAAATTTCCTTGTATTCATTAAGGAAAGACATTATTTTAAACTAAACTGAAAGCATTTGTTCAGTGCAAGAAAATTTTAGTTTGTATTATAGACATCAACAGTAGATCCTCATGCAAATTTGAGTGCAAACCTCATATTAACTGTATGTCTTGTTTAAACACTCTGGAAAGGCAAAGTTTGTCTAAGTTGCACTTGCTCTGCTTTTCCCACCTCTATGGTAGCTAATGACGTGTTTGAATTGCAGCTGACCAGAGGAGAGAAAATCTTTCTCTGTCCACATGCCACTTCCCTTGACTCTCACCACAGATAATATTTTCCTTCATCACCTGGTTTAACTGGTCACATTACTGCTCTGTAGCCTCCTCCTGTAAAATGCCCTGAGTCATTTTAGAATGTCTTTTGTTTCTTAATTAAAAAATAGCCAAACAGTCCAACATGAAACCATTTTGGAGAAAATGTAGATAGAAACCATATGGAAAATTATAGTGGGAGACTTGAGGTTAGGAAAATGCTGTAGGTAACAAGTGTTATCCTGTATAACCTGGATCTTCTGCATTCAGGATAGTTTACTGTCTGTGTCCTCGGGAAAATTGTCCCTCAGCAATGCCCCTACAGGAATTAGCATAAATTAGCATGTTCCTTTAGATATATTCCTGTCTCAAAAGTGAATTTAACACTTGCAAAAGGACATGGATCAACAGCTCTTGGATCCAAGCCTATACATTTCTGGAAGAAATATAGGATCCATGAACCAGAGGTGCCAGCTTCTTGCTTTCCTAAGAAATCACTCTACGAAACAGGAATCAGTCCTGAGGGTGGGAGGGAATGTTGCCCTTGCCCACTGAGATCCAATCTTCTCTTGACACCCTCATTAATAAAAATGAAGCATCGCCCACTGCACCATGGCTACAGCTGTCAGTTATCACCAGAGATGGTTTTCCTACCCAGGATTACCATTCCTCCCTTATATATTAGTAGTAGCATACTTTTGTGCGATACTAGCTAAAGAGTCAATTTAATCCATTTTAGCACAGCCTAAAATATTACCAATATCTGCTGTAAAAATTCAGAAGAGAGAAAGTATGAACTCTTCCTTACAGCTTCTCTTTCAGTATCTTCAGTTCCTGGCCTCATTGTGGTCACAGGTACCTATTTAAATGTAGCTCACCTACAGAGAAGATTGCTCTGTCCATAGTAAGTACACTTTGCTGTTCAATTGGTAGTTTCCATCAGATTACCCTTTTTTCTACTCTTAAAGTGGTTGTGGATATTTTGGGTTTGGTGGGTATTTTTGGGGGTTTTTTTTGTTTGCTTGTTTATTTTTTGGGGTTTTTTTTGGGTTTTTTTGTTTGGTTTGATTGTTTGGGTTTCTTTTTTTGGTCTAACCACTTGGACCAGAGCTTTATAGCCACATCAAAAGCTTTAGGGAAAACACCTTTTCCAGCTTGCAGCACCGTGTAACTTTACACCTGGTTACATGGTAAACCACGTGTTTTACATGTAAACCTCATATATATATATATAATTTTTATTTTTTTCCACAGTTTCCTTAGGCAGTCAGATTTGATTCTCTTTATACAGAAGGCTTTTTACTACTTGGCTTTGGGATTTTCGTATCAGCTGTTATTAAAAAGGTGTGGAAAATTGCACAGACAAATGTCTGCCTTGGATAATTGTCTGGTTGCCATATCACCTCAAAGCACTTAAAGGCTTCAAAGTGTTTATTTTTATAACACCCCTGTGGGATGGGGGAGTGTTGTAATGCCATTTGTGAGGTGTGGGGCTGCAGAAGAAGCAAGCTGCATGTCTGCTGGTGGGGGACATTGCTCCACAGCATGGCCCCTGTGTGTTTGGCAGCCTGGCTGGAGCACACTACGCCTTCCATTCAGCCAGTGTGACAGGGTTTTCTTCCCACAAAAGGAACAAACCAATCCATTTTAATTCCTGCGTTGGTATAGTCCTGGGATGTGGCCAACATGTATGTCCAAGCCCGGGAGCTCTGCAGCAATCCCATGTCTACCAGTTTGCATGTGGTTTAAGTGACTTGCTGAAGATGATACAGGAAATGTGAAGCAAAGTAAGTAGAACCTGAGCTATGGGCACGTGATTCAGACTGAGATGCAGTACAGTATCACAGATGCCTGTGTGGCGTTGACAGGTACAACACAAAGTCTGCAAGAAACCTCATCCTTTCTGGTGCAGCAGCTGGAGGCAAGTGTCAAGTAGTTATTTAGCAAATGCATTCTAACCTAGGATTCAGTTAGGTCCAGTTGGAAAGCTTTGAGATGTTTAGGTTTCATCTGCCCTACACCATCAAGTAGCCGATGAATAGGTATAGTGTCTTTAATAGCATGATACCATTCAAACCCAAACTGAAATGTTCCTGCCTGCCTTGTCACTTTAAATGGTGTTCCAGCAGATCTGGAACTCCAGCTGAGGAATTAAAAACCAGTTGTGGAATTAAAAATATTAATAGCACCTGCTTTATCACTACAGACACATTGGAGGGAGCTATGAACTTTGACTGGTATCTTCAAGTGTCTGGCACATTACTGCATTTTGCATATTCAGCAATAAACCTCACTGAATCATAGAACAGCCCAGGTTGGAAGGGACCCCAAAAGTCATCTGGTCCAACATTTCCTGGGAAAGGCAGCTTGGATGACATTGTCCAGTATCTTGTCCAACTGCATCTTGAAAACCTCCAGAGACGGGGACTCTACCATGTCCTTGGGGAGGTTGCTCCAGTGACAAATTGTTCTCAAAAAAGAAAAATTGTATTTCTTATATTGAGATGAAACCTCTCCCAGTGCAACAAGCGTACCTGTTATCCCTTGTCTTCTTTTGTGGTTCCTCATGAAGAGAAAGCCTCTGTCCTCTTTGTAACCACCCGTTAGGTACCAGAAAACTGTGATGAGGTTCCCCCTGAGCCTCCTTTTCCCCAGGGAGAAAAGACCTAATGCCTTCAGTGTTTCCTCATGTTCTCCATCTCGTTGATCATCTTTGTGGCCCTCCTTTGGACTTTCTCTAGTCTGTCTGCATCTTTTTTGAATTGTGGGGACCAGAACAGGACACAGTACTCCCGGTGCAGCCTGACAAGTGCTGGGTAGAGTGGAATGATCACATCTATATCCCTGCTAGTAACACCCCTGCAGATGCAGCCCAGGATCCAATTTGCCTTTGCTGCTGCAGTGGTGCGCTGCTGACTCACGCTCAGCTCGTTGTCCACCAGGACCCCCAGGTCCCTTTCAGCAAGGCTGATCCACACAGATCCTAGCCTGTACTAGGCTCTTTTGTTATCTTGTCCCAGGTGCAAGACTTTATTAATCTTCATAATGTTCTTGCTAGCCCTCCAGGTCATTTTATTCAGCAATAAACTTTTTCACCAGGCTGTCAGTGAGATGCTTATACAAAAGCATCCACATATTTTGTGAAGGCAGAAAAATGCACCCCGTTATCTACTGCTTAAATATTTCCATTTGTCTTTGCAATACACTCAGAGCTCCAGGGCATGGTTTTGATAAATAATTAAGGTCTAATCCTGGAAATGCTTTGTGTGTGGAGCTGCCACTTAAATCGATGGGTGTTCTGAGCATAGGGAACTTGCCCTAGTGGGCCCTTAATCTTGCAGTAAACCTGAGAGGCATCTGTTTTGCAACTGAGTGTTTGGTGGAATAATGAGAGCATGTGTACTGAGATTTTATTTTTCATCATTCTTTGCAATGAGGAAGGACACTGCAGTGTTTATATCCAACATCAGTGCAATGTAGGAAACAATAGTAGGTTTCTGGAGATACTTATCTTCTTCAGTTTATAAACAAGTCACTCTTGACTATCAATCATTATCAATTTTTTCACCAATTAGTACATGAAAGACATCTCAACAGTCATTAAAATACTTATAATCATCATTGCATTATCTTATGATTCTATGAGTCTGCTTACATAAGTATAAGTGATCAGAGTAACTTTTATTTTCTCTGTCAGTAAAAAAGCCAGAGATAAAACTGCGAGCAATTCAAGGCAGCTCTTAAGTATAAATGACTGAGGTAACTAATGAAAAACAAACATGATGGATGGTGTAATAACAGAAGAAAAAGCTTATTGAGAAACACTGGCGTTCTGAAAATTCTGTATGAAAAAAGTGTTTTTCACTGCCAATATCTGAGTGAGTTCTTTGAAATTGCTAGCTATTTTATCATCATTATTATAAGACCTTTTAAAACAAAATAGTAGCTGAGCTTAAAGGTCAAGAACCATAAATAGATGAGACCTTCCTTTAGATATACTGTCTGCATTTGAAACCAAGTTTTTTAGGTTTTGGGGGTTTTTTTGCAATGCAAGTTTGAGTTAATCTCTCCTTTTTTTATCCTGCTTATTTACGAAGCAAAAGATTTTATGTGTCTCAGTGGGCTGAAAGCAGATTATTAAAAAGCCAGATCTATACTATCCTAAACTGAAGTACTGCCTTTGCTTGCTATTTTTTAAAATGTGCTGTGGGGAGTTCTCCATATTTTATTTTTCTCATCAGAGAAAAGCTGCAATAATAGTGTGCAGCCCAGCCCCGGCAGTGAGAACCCGCTGTGCGGTGCAGAGCCCAGCAGCCCACCCCAGCAGCCCCACATGGCTGCGGCCAGGTGAGGCACATCTGGGTCCACTGTGCCTGCCTAGGGACTTGGTGTCTGCTTCTGATCTGAGCTCTGTGAAGCGATGGATCAGAGGCTGATACCTGAGTCTTGTTGTTTGTTTGAGACCCACAGTGTGCCCTACTTTGAACATCATTCTTTTCTGCACTGGGTCTGCCTGTCATGGACCAGAGACCTGATCCCAGGGATGTGTCCTGTCCTCCTGTCCCGTACCTGGACAGGGCAGCAGCAAAGTCACTCTGGCTCCTCTCTCTCCCGCTCTCCTTAAGGGGAAGCATAGGTGTATGAGCATTTGAACTCTGGGGTGTAAACTGGCTGTTTAATAGCCTTTTTAAAGCTCAGTTTACCTATTTTATCTTCCTTTCCCCTTCTCTTTTCAGTTAGTGAAAGTTAGGGAAAAGCTTGGCAGGGTATGAAATGTTGTAGAATTAAATATGGTGATATATACAAGAATTCTTGTATGAATTCCCTCTTTTTAAATCACTGAAGCCACTCTGCTATAAAAATGCTTCTGGTTTGTAAATATTGATCAAACTGTATTTCTAATATGTGAATAGAATTTTAGTTGGACAAATTAAACAAAATGTCCCTGTGTGAATAAAATTTATTTTCACAGAACAGTGTTTGAGGCCAACTTCCATGTAACAGCCTTTTGAAAATCTTCTTTAACTTCAAAGGAGAGCCAGGGAGCGGCAGATACCAAATCCAGAATACATTTTTCCTCTAAATTGTAAGGATGCTGTCCAGATTGCATTCATTAAATTATTTGCATGACTATATGGCTTAATTTTCTCACTTGCTTCCAGATCTGTGCATGGTTGTGATCTGATCCTCACAAACTTATAGACATCACACTTCCAGTCATTCCGCTAAGGGGAATGGGCTTGGTCCTTAGAGAACAAGCCAAAGCTTATTGCAGTGAAGAGAAGTATAACGATGGCTGCTGTGTGACTTCAGTCCTCTGATCTCATTGCTTTCCTGCACAGGGCAAGTACCTGAAGGTTGCTTTAAACTGGGTCAACCACTGGGACACGGGAAGGATTTTCTGGGAGAACTTCTCCAGACTGAAGGTGAGACAGGAACACGGAGGTAGGACTGGATCTTTGCTGTGGAAACAACCTTTCTCACCGGATGACATCCATCATTGGCCGGATCTACCAGATGTAAAATTAGAATAGCTGGGTAGGTTGACAGAACACAATGCAATTCCAGAACCATTGACAGGGAACATGGATATGCCAGTATGCTCTTAAGACAAGGTGACTGGTCTTAATTTATCTTTTTTCTCTTTCTTGTGTTTTTTTATAACAAAGAGATGTGATGCTTCTAATTGAAAATGTGCTGAAAAGATTTGGAAATGCTGGCACTCAGAAGGCAGTGGGGCTCCTTTTCCCCAGCCAGCTTTCTCTCCGCTCCCCTCCCCCCTCAAGGATTTTAGCCTGGATGTTTCTGGTCCGGGATGGGGGATGTACTAGAAAATAGGCCAAGCAAAACACAACTGGGCAAAGCTTGCAGCTGGATAATAGGAAGGTTTGAGAAAATGATAAAGCCCATGAAAATAATGCAAATATTGAAATTTTAAATAAAAGCCAACAAAGTCTTTTAGCAAATAGTGAAAGGAAATAATAGTACTGCTGCCTAAGCTGAAATAAGAGAAGAACTTTGTGCTTCACTTTGTGTTATATTAATGTTGCTTTTGGATCGGCAAGAAGCTGAAGATCTGATTTTTACCCTGAAATGGGTTGTTAATAGTGGAGAATATCAGTTGCAGCCCTGCCTGATGTTAGTGGAATAACTGCTGAGGTGTACACAGTAAGCTACTGGAGAGAAGCAATCTGTACAGGGTAAGCACCAGTGCTTCTGGTTTTACCTTGATGAAGACCACTAATCTATCTGCTGAATGAAAAGACTTTCGAATTTAAAAGCCCTGAACAGTTCTTGTGTCTTGGACTTGTGGAAAGCTTCCTTTAAAAATGGAAAGTGGCTTTCAATTTTTGATAGATTCTGCTAAGGTAAAAATCCTAAAAGAATGAAATTGAAGTCACAGTACACTTCTCCAGAAGGTCACAGGAGAATTTGTATTTCTTTTCTAAACCAAGCAGGTGCCAAAGGACAATATTCTTGTTGATATGATATCACTGTTATTATCTGGTTTGTTATAGAATGTGTCTTTTAAAATTAAAATTACGATGCTATGTTAGCACAAGTAAATTAATTATTATCAGTTTCAACTATTGATGAAGGAGTTCTACTTTTGAGATATGATATGACTTATCATTAAAATTAAGTATTGGAGTATTTTAGCCAAAACAGTGTGTGAGTTTAAACATTAAAAGAAGGACATGTTTTAATGCAGATTCTTGAAAAAATTATACAGGCTGTACACACAGAACATGATGCTGTCCTTTGCCCTTAGCTGGGTCTTCAAATACAGCCTGGAACACTACTGTGGTTTTTAAGAGCCACCAGCATGTGGTTTGTTTCAGAAATATGAATAATAGTTTTTCTATTGCTAAATTCAATCTCTTGATTAATATAAGCCAGCTGGATCAAAAACACAAAAAGGGAAGCAGGCAAATAGCCCTCAGTTTGCTTGACCTTGTCTTCTAAAGATGCCTTAAGCTGTGGGTATCTATATTGAGATTTCTTTCCTGTATGCCAATTCATCTTCCATTTTGTTTTAATTGAACTTTTTAAGTGTTGGTGCAATAGAGCAACCTAATAGCAAAGAGAAAGGTTAATACAGATATTTTGTACCTGGTCTATGAGAAATAATCAAATTATTTACAGAAAAGAAACTCAGTTGAATAAAAGATGCTACCTAAACTGTGGGAAAGCAATAAATACCAGCTAGAAAATACAGATAATAGTATCATATTTGCATCTATTGCCTTCATTAATGAAGTACGTCTAGAATCTTATAAATTTAGATCTTTTTGCAGACCATCATTTGTCAACTTTCTTCAGCATTTCTTTCTGCCTGAAACAGGAGTACACTGTATTGGATATGATATTACATAGCAAAAGGAAGAAATTGCAAAAGCTTAAAAGAAAAGAGATTTTATGATTAATGGTATGCTAGCCTGGCATTCTGAATTAAACACAATGCTCTATGACACCCCCCCCCCCCCCTTTTTTTTTTAATTTCTTTGTGGTGAAAGTTTTTGTAAATAACATTAATTTCCTGTAATGTGGGTTGAGTAGGAGGTGGAAGAAACTCTTCCATTAAAAGTCATATGTTTTGAGTCTTGCTTTCAGAACTGAAATTACTCAACAACTGTAATGACAATTGAAATCCATCAATGAAGAAATTTCCTGAGACAGCTTCTATTTACTAGCTGTGGATGGAAAGCATGAACACCTGTGAAATAATTTGGGGTCTGGATTTAATGGCCTGAGCTCACATTACAAAACCACCATCTTGTCTTCTGGTTTTAACATTCATCTATTCTCTTGTTTTCTGATAACATCTTTGGGCTAGCCCTGTGCCAAGAGGCCCTGGAAGTGCCAATTCCCAGGAGCAAGCTCAGGGAATGAATTAGAGGAGAGGAAAGCCCAAGGCATTATTTATAGTTAGTCTCGCCTTCTCTGCTTTATTGATAAGAAGCTTTATCCAAGACTTTGGATTAAAACTCACATTCCCTAGACATAAATAAATGCCATTTTATTGTTGTTTTGGGGTTTTTTTTTGGCCAAAGAGCAGTGTAAGGTACCAAACCAGCATGCTCTGACCTGCTGCCTGACCTGCAGCTTGCTGTAACAGTGAGGCCACTGCAATTGCTGCTGTGCTGGCCCTGCTCCCCCTGCCTTACAGGGAGGAGCAGCAGCACAAGGGTTCATCTCCTGCTGTTCCTTGCTGGTTTTGGTGATACTTAGCACCTGCTTATGAATCTCCACCACTTAAGTGCCAGACCTGCACTAAACAGCTATTTGCACTGTGATTGTGCTGTTTTGACCATTGGTATCACTCTCTGGCAAACCTGTCTCTAGAGCAACCTACCACCAAACCTTAAGGGCCTGCTGGTCACCGAGTAGCTACAGAGAAACCCAGGAACACCAGGGTCCCAGAGCTCTGGTGTTGCTCTGACGGGATACCACAACTTGCACTCCAGCTCACTCCATCTATTTATGTCTCCTACGTCTTGGGCCAGGCTCCATCAGAACACTGTAGTGCAGTTTTGACTGGGGTTTTGGCATTCTCCTTGAAGAGTGCCAAGCTGCACCTCCAAGAACTCTCTGCACCTTCCAGTCTCAGGCCCTGCTGAAGGAATCCACCACCTACAGAAGGTAAGTCTGCATTGCAGCCTCTCCTTCCTTAGGTACCTCTGAGACAACGGCAGAGGCTTCCTTTTTCCTTGTTCTTATATGATGTGTCTTCCGCAGTAATTTCAGCCTGTGGCTTGCAGTATACCTGACTGTCCTCCTCACAGACATTAAAAAAAAAGAAAAAAAAGTGTTGTGTAATGCTCCTGAAGACAGGCCATTTGTCTCTTTGCTCTGCGCAGGTCAGCAGCTTATGAATGTGTGCCAGATCAGTGCAGGCAGTTGTGCTCCAGAGCTCTTTATTTATCCCAGTCACTGACCAGCTGTGTTATATGCATCTTCTTTTGCTAATATGCTTCTTCTCAGCGTGAGAGTCAGGCTTGTTCCTCTAGAAACTGGCAAGAAAAAGAGAAACCAGCTGGCACTGGGGGAGGAGGGGAAACACATCAAATGCCATTTTAGCTTGTGCAATGGCGGTAGTAGATGAAGGGAGTTAAGTAAAATGCTGGAATGACAATGAGGAAAGTTGAGGGGAGGCAGGAAACTAGCAAGAGTTAGAAAACAAGTGGAATGGGGACAGCGATTGGACAAGAGAGGAAGGCAGGACAAAAATATAGGATGTATTAGGACCGAGCGTATAATTAGAGAACAGAAAAATGGCAAATAGGAAAAGTTACAGGTTAAAGAAAAATATTAGAAAATGAAAAGAGACAAAATGGGAGAGTAGGGAAAATGACTAAGTGAGACTAGAATTACTCAGTTCACTTTATTCATGGTTCAGTGTATTTTTTGTCTGTTCTGTTGATATTGTAACAGTGCAGTAATTAGTTTTGGAAAGTATTATCTAGGCAGGAATAAAAGAAGCTGTTAACTAATTGCATCAGACAGGACTGAAGAACAGCTTTCTCCAGAAAAATACAATTCTGTTGAAATCTAATGTTTCATGGGACTGCTCTGATGGTAGAATGAGAATGTCTAATGTTTCACTTTGACAGTGTTGAAATATTTATATCAATTTGATCTGATTTACTTAGTAAAGATAACATATTCTCTTTAACATTTTAATACATAAGTTTAAGTGAAATGAACCAGAGTGCTGAAGTCTGAGATACTTTGATAATATTGAAATGAAACACTTTGTTAATTAATTTAATTCTTCTGAGATGTTTATTAATCTTCAGGTTTTTACTGAACAACATGAAATTTCAGAATTCTTTGTGGAATGTAAGAACTGATTCCAAATAATGTTCAGAAATAACTTTTAATATCTGCTTAGCTAGTTGATTTAAAAATTAGTAAGAGCTCAGTTTCTTAAACACTGGAGTAATAGCTTATAAATCAGAGTGAGCTGGCAACAATTCTCTAGTCGAGTCCTTTTTGTAATA
Source organism: Falco naumanni (assembly GCF_017639655.2). Classification (NCBI taxonomy): domain Eukaryota; kingdom Metazoa; phylum Chordata; class Aves; order Falconiformes; family Falconidae; genus Falco; species Falco naumanni. Next base: position 38,458,730 of record NC_054057.1, read on the forward strand.
AAATGTCACTCAAGCAATTCTTGTTCTAACAGAAGCCTAGTGCTTATAATGTAATTTAATATGGCAACACCACTATAAATTATGTTACATTGACCCTTGTAATTGCATTCTGTGTTACGCGTTTGTGCCTTGTTGCCAATTCAAATGGAGTTTCCCTCAATCTTTAGCCACTGTGTTTTGTTCTGGTGTTATCTGTTACGTTGAAAAGTATTCTGTTCTTGATGTCAGTCTTACAGACTGGGACTATGTCATCGTTTAACCTTCCCTTTGTTAAACTAAATAGACTGAGATCCTTGGCTTTTCTGTTATCAATAATTTCAGCTTTCTCCTAAAAGCTGTTCTTGGTATTCTTTCTATTTCATTGGACCTTTTCTGAATTACAGACATCAGAGCACTTGCTATCTTAGTAGCAAATTTCATAATACTCAATATTCTTGTGTCTACATTTGTGAGGTGATGATCAGCCTGTGGGGCTAATTTTGCACTGACAACACTTGCAGCTCAGGTTCAGCTGTTGCCTCCACATCAGCTTCAGATCCTACCTAGATTCCTACTTTTTGTTTACTAATAAAATTATTCACAGATGTTTATTCGTTTTGAAAAAATAACTTTTAATACCTGCTTAGCTAGTTGATTCAAAAATTTTTGAAAGCCTGGTTTCTTAAACACCGGAGTAATAGATTGTGAGTATGAAAGAGCTGGCTACAGTCTTCTGCTGAATCTTTTATACAGTTAAATGCTTTTATTATATACCAGCATATGATTGTATTTACCTGAACAAAATCTCCCATTTGATGCCTGTATCTCCAGTCTCTCTTCATATTTAATGATAGAAAATTCCACTTGATTTTTCTTCCATCCAGACAGACGTATTTGAATATGTCTAAGCAAGCTGTTTCCCCCATTCTTTAAATGCCTCAAGTTTCTGCACAATCGTCCAATCTTCATCAGACAAAGCGTTTCTGACTTCATAGCTGACACTGCTCTGAGCAGAAGATTGGAGCAGATGTCCTACTGTGGTCCCTTCCAGCCTATACAATCTTATAATGCTATGATTTTCTTCCTAGTAAGCAGAAGAAAAGAACAAATTGCCTCCTACAGCCTTCATGCCTGATAGTAATTCACAACTATACTTTGACGTCAACTCATCAGGTTTTAATCCATTTAATGTTTGGCCTGTTGATTTTGTATTCCCCTAATTTCTTGATCAAAACATTTGCATGATACCAAACCACATGCCCTAGAGAGGCTTTAGATATCATTGCTGTTCATTCTACCAGCCAAATTTATAATCTCATCAAAACCTCTCAAGATGCACCAGCCTTCCTAACAGTGAGCTTTTAAACAGAGTCATAGATGACTAAAATTAATGTTTTAGCAGAGCCAGTAGAGAACTCAAGAGACTTATCTTGGATTTATTGAGTGGTTAATAGTTCTTTCTCATTCCACTCTGTAACATCCCCAAATTATGCTTTAAGTCTTTGCCATGAGAACAGCAATTTGAAAGATGATGGCAAAATGACCAAGCTTATTTTTCAACAGTCTCTTTCTCTTTCTTACTGCCATCTAGCTTTTGGGTTCATAAGCAGCAAAAATGCTGTTGTTCCTTATATTACATTTAAAAAAAAAAAATAAAAATTACTTGTCCTCTACTGAGATAATGAACTCTGGCTGATTGAAATTAAAAACCCCTTCCTTTCACCTTCTAAAAAAGGGCAGGGTCTGAGAGAGTTTTTGTTTCAATAGTTTGACTTGCTCATGAAAAACATTTGTAAATGACTGTTATATAAGTGCTCAAAGCTTATTTTATGCATTACAGTGCTATTTTTTTATTAATATATAACCTACAATTATATTTTAAATAAATCAGTTACCTGTATTACTTAGTCAGACTCACCAATTGTGTTTTATGCAGAATATTCAGTCTGCTAAATTGCACTGATATGATATACCATTACAGTTGTGTAAGAACATCATAAAAAGATCACAAGGAAAACAAGAAAGAAATGTGGGAGGAGAGCTGAAAAAGGAGAGCACAATTTGCATCTGAGTAAGAGAAAATGATTATAAAATGATAGCTAACTCTTACTCAAGTCCTGGATAAATGAGGATGAGTTTAGAAGGCTTTTGTTACTGTGAGGGCAGCAGTCTAGGGGGATGTTCCATCTTATCTGTTGGCAATGCAGCAGGGGACTACAAGAAAAAGCTATGAGATTTACATGTAGCAGGAGAAAGAGACATCTCAGAGCTGAATTACTGATCCTCACCTGCCATATTCCTGGCAACTGTCTGTCTGTTAATAAGCCTCTGCATGGAGTCCATTGCCCTACCATTAGCTGCCTTAAAGACTGCAGTTTGCTAATGCATTCCCTCTGCACTCAAAAGGCAGAGGCACAGGTACCTGTGCAACTTAATTTCCACCCATTTTAGAAAGTACTGGATGTGTCAGTCACCCTTTGCTGTCAAGGGAGTCTAGACTTAGATTAGATTCTTGACGCTTCTGACTTCAGGTAACCTATATAAGTGTATCTATGGTGAGATTGGCTGTGTTGACAAATGAAAGTTAGACCCAAATAGGAAATTACTGTTGGCAGTCTGTGACAATTATATCCATGTTTTTCTGACACTGACTGACACTTTAGCCATGACATGTTAAGCAGCACAGAAGAAATGGCACAGCTATGCACGAGGATACGCGTGATTTGTTTCTCAAACGCGGCTTCCCCAAAGTTTCTGGTTGTACGAGGATGTGCACCATAGGACATCAAACACGCTCCTTTCTCTGTGTGGTTGTTCAGATGAAATACAAGCCAAAGAGCAGGCTAAATGGTTCTGATACAACATAACAAAGCGCTGCGCATTAAGTGATTATGGTATGTTTGTCTGCCTGACTGCCTAAGGAGAATAACTCAGCATGGGTCAGACCCTCAGCTGACACAATGGTGCGGATCCACTGAAACAGAAAGGAGGCTGTAATTATAAATATTTTGCCAGTTCCGAGTAACTGAGATGAAAAATAATATAGCAGAGGCTCTCCTCTACTAATTCGTTCTTCTTTCTGCATGTACCACCTCTAGTGAACTCCAGGCATATTTAATTATGTTACCATATGCTGCCCTTCTCAATAGACATTTTTTTAATAACTCAAGATTGTTCATGAATAATTTAAGACTGGTGGGGTGGGGTGGGTGAAGCAGAGAAGGTTGGCTTTTTGCTTGTCTTCAAGCAAGCCCCTCAGCAGACTCGAGAGCCAGTCTTCACCAGCGATGCTCATTGCTTCATATCTAGTCCTGTTCCTACCCCCTCCCTCAACACACCTCTCTGTTTTGAAGTTGCTCTCAAAACAGATGGAAGCAGGCTGCAAACAGCAGGTAGGGGCTATTGTGCCTTCTTTACCAAATTAAATTGTGGATCACAATCTTATCTAGCTTTATGCTTTTTCTGTGGTCAACAGTAGAAGAGTTTAGGTCAAAAGCAAGATGGTTTAGGACAGGGGTCCTCAAACTACATCCCGCGGGCTGGATGCGGCCCCCCAGGGTCCTCAATCCGGCCCCTGGTATTTACAGAACACCCGCCCCCCCCCCCCCCCCCCCCCCCCCCCCCGGGGTTGGGGGGGGGGGGGAAACCAAGCAACCGCAGATGACTGCCTGACACTGCATCCGCGCGCCGGCCCCCTGGTTAAAGAGTTTGAGGACCCCCGGTTTAGGAGGACAGTTTATCCCACCCTCCCTCAGGTGTCTAAGACCAGTACGATGGGTTAAGGTGAGTCTATCTCAAATCACGAAAAGAGCCAAGGTGATCAGCTTGGATTAGGCAAGGTTTGGATTTTAGGAACAATCAAAAGGAAATAAAGTAGAAGGGGAAAAGTTGTTCTAATTTAAAAAAAAAAAAAAATGTTTAGAAGCATTGATTTGTTGCAATAATCCTGGCCCGATACAACTGCTACAATGACACCTAAACTAGAACCCTAACCTGCAGGTGGGTAAGTGTGGATGAGCAGAATCCCAGAACAACTGACTTAAAACAAGCAGCGCAATTAGTACCACGGGCTCTGGCCTGCCTCTGCAGAAGTATATATGCTTTGATAGGCTGTGTTTTAGAAACAAAATTTCTTAGTCAGCTCAGCAGTTTTTCAGCTCAAGTCACGCTGGCTGAAGAGGCCAGGAGCAGAAAAGTTTTATTTGTGATTCAATAAATGACTAGATGCATGGAGGTTCATACATCTATAGACAAAGGTGGTGACATTTCTATTTAACTGCTGGTGTTTGGGGTAACATTGAGGATGCGTAATTGGCAGGTGTAGCAGAAAACAGCCAGCTCTCTTTTCCAAAGTCAGGATAACTGCTGTGCCTAATGCCTGATGATTCTTGCTGCAGTAAGGATGAGGGAGTTTTGATAAAAATTTTCTGTTGGAGGTTGGGAAATATTCTACTGCCTTAAATCAGACAGAAGATAAGGAGGTACCTCTAGAAAAAGAATACAGTTGTTTTACCAATAAGGAAACAGATTTATTTTGGAAGGAACAGTAAATGAGATTTTTTTAAAATCTCAGTTCTTTGAGGTTCTGAGATATTTTGTCTGGTTTTATTTTTAAATGCTTCCTCATGTTGCAGTGTCAGTGGGGAGTGTGTTTTGTTCTTTCAATTTTGCTGAGTTCGCATGATGCCGCTCCTTTTACTAATGCTGTAATGTCAGCTCAACTCTATTAATAGCCATTGTGTATTAAACCACTTTGCCACCTGGCATCTTTCTTTCACAGCATCCATTGCTTGCAACAAAGCAGTCAGCTAATTTTTCTCTGTCTGGCACAGCAGAAGATTTGGTAGGAGCTGGTCTGACAGAGCAATGATTGATGACCATAATCGTCCCTGTCTGGATGGAAAGTGTATCACCTACCAATTTGTTCTGTTCCTGCCAGCTAGAAAAGCAAACTAACGAAACAGCTGAAATGTCCCTGACGTGGCAGCAAACCTTTGCACCAAGTATCAGAATGGTTTGACACCTATTTGCTACCTGAATAAAGAAACCCAAGCTTCTTCATTATTTAGCTACAAACTAGCCAGGTTGTAAGTTAATTTTGCTCTTGAGAGCATCTGAGCAGGCAGGAAATGTAAGCAGACCAAAGGAATTAATCCGGCAGCACTGGAACAGCATGTTCCTCACATCTCGAAATACCACTTCATGTTCGAAGCCTGGGGAAGACACAGCAGCTTTAAAACAGGGAGAATACCCTTCAAACTCTTCTGTTCTTCACACTTATTTCATATTCTCAACACATACAGTTTGCCTTGAGACAAACAGTTATAAGGTGACCAAATATTTGAACCTGGAAATAAGAATTTCTCTGTGTTGTCACTCTATAGTTGGAGTATGAGGACAGCAAGATGATGTAGGAAGACAGGACAAGCAACCTCATGAGGCAATTGGGAGAATTATTACTGCAGTCCTGTGCAAATAAAAACATACTGGAGTCACTGTAAGGTTCCTCAGCAGCTAAAGTGTCTCTATTCTGCAAGGACCAAAGCTGATAATTTCTCACCCTGTTATCAAAGAGCAGCACCACATTCAAGGGGCTGCAGGTTCGCTATCAATGTTGCAAGCTCTCATGATTTTATCAAGAGTTTTCTCATACTCAGCGGTCTTCTAAAACCTTCTGGAGCCAAGTGATAACATGCCAGTCTCGAATTTAATTTTCACTGTCACAATGTTTTTATTCCTTCTGACTGGGAAAAGAGTTTGAAATTGGGAGTCCTGAAGGACTGATGGTAGCTGTTTTAATTGTTGGTTGTTTTAAAGAACATCTCATAATACCTTCAAAGGTGACTTGCAGTTTTGTTTAGTCCCTAGCTTTAAATGCTTCCTTTTGACAGTTCCAGGTGAGGTGAGGTGTGTCAGATGAACAGCATTATGGGCACTTTGCCCAGGGAAGAAACACATCTGTGGAAAGAGTGGCTGCACAGAATAGATAAAAATCAGCGTTCCTTTTGAAATCTAAACATGGCTGCATTTAGTTTGGGATGGCTTTTAAAGGTCAAATGGGTTCATGAGCACTGACAAAAACTAAAACATAAAAAAAACCCTTATAGTTTTTGTATAATATAACTTACAATGACTTTCAGAAGATTAAAGTGTAGCACTAGGTCTGGTAGTATACTGTGTTCATGTACCTTGTTTAGTGAAAATTTACTTGCATAAGCTCTTATTTTCCTTTTTATATTTGGGGGTGACCTATTTCAAATTAAAGTCTTCCATAGATGCTGCATAACATATTGCAAATCCCCCATGCTGTGACAGTCTGGACAGTTCCCAGGCACTGTGCAGGTTTTCCTGTCAAAGCAGCAAGATTTTATGGTCTTTTCCAGTGAAGGTTCTTGAAGCCACTGAACACAGATACATTCTCTGTCCAGGAAATTTGCTACAGGATAACCTATTTTCTCTGAAGCAGAGAGACATCTTCAAAATCTGTCTTTCTTTATCCAACTGATCCATTTTAATTCTACCCTTTTGCAGAAATTTCTTCCTGTTACTGGACTGATTTGGGTTATTTGCATTGTTGATCACCTGGGATTGTACTGCCATTTAGACTTCATGCTTACTTTTTTATTGATTATTTTGTGAAGCTGGAAAAAGTACTTCACTATTTAGAGATATTTCCTGCAACCCTTGTTGATTCTTGTTCAAGACAAGGAGTAACTATGAACTCTCCTGCTGCTTTTTATCTGGTGGAGGAACCATTACCTTAATGCACAGATTCTAGCCAGGCATGCCAGTCCAACAGAAAATTCTTGCAGCACAAAGTGCAAAGTTGCGTGGAAATTATTTTTGTCACCCTTATTCTCTGTGTTTGCTTGCTTTTCTTTTATATCTTTTTTTCCAGTCTGTTTTTTGGCCATGGCCCTGAGGCCATCTCGTTTTTCTTTGCTGCAGGATGCTGCTTCACCTTTGGCTTCTTTTCCAGAATCCTTTCGTGATTTCTTTTCCTAAAACAAATTTGTTCAAGGAATGTAATGAAATCTAGTTTTGTTGAATTCTCTCCTGTTTCAGGTGATGATTGCGTTGCTTTAAGAACGGAGCCAGGGCTCCATGTAAAAGTAGATATTAGCTATGTAGACATTTCCCTCTCAAATTTGATTTTCAAGGAATTCACAGGGTGATAACAGACCTGAGCCCAAACTGGAAAGGAAATACATACATAGAAACTTAGGGTCCTCAACAACGCCTGTAGCCTCCTCCTACATGGCTGTTCGAACCAACGCTCAGAATTACGAAGCCCTGCTCAGGCTGCCAGCCCTGTAGGTGGGGTTCAGTGGCTGGGCTGTTCTGAGTGGCTGCCTTGTGGACTGTGACTGCCTGAGTCATTTGGGGATGTTTGGAAGCAGGGCAACAAGAAAGAGTATACTAACCAGTACTGAGTGAATTGTAAGTTTTAAAATGAGGCAAAAGAAGGGATGGATCCCTGCCCAAACCCATGGATGAATGCCTTTCTGTCCCAACTGCAGGCAGATTTTTCTCTGCTGTTGGGAATAGGAAGTACACTCATCTTGTTTTTGAAATAAACTAACCAACCAGCCTGACACAAGCTAGCACTGGTCACTTCAAATACTTGGCACTTCAGAAAATGGCAGGCAACTGAGACAGGCTTTTGCAATGGGAAATGTCCAGCCACATGGAGAGAAGCGCTCTCTTTCCTCCCACATGGCCTGGTAACTGAACGAAGCTCTTGTAACTGTTACCTCTGACATCAGCATCCCAGTGAGCTCACCACATGGGAGGGAAGCTGGTGGCCTTCTCATCTGACTTGGATTGCCTAAGTAAAATCTAGGTGTCTGTCCTGAGTTACACAGGCTTCCTCTGCAGTCACCAGTGATACACAGGCACTCCACACCGGGTGAGAGACAGATGATTACACTCAGATAGGTAGCTGTCTGTCTCTGATAACTCTACGGGGAGCAGACTTAACTAGATTGACTGTCCAGCTTAGACTAGGCAATTAGCTTTTAGCTAGCCCATAATGTTGTGCAATTAATCCTGTATAGAATGTTTAGAGTTGGCCAGTGCAGCCTTGTAGCACAGGAGACATGAGAAAGAACACTGTTACATTCAAAATGGAATTTACTTTCTTTACATTTGTGTTCTTCTTACATTATGTAAACAGAAGTATAAAGGAATTGCCAATTTATTTTACTTTTTCCTAAGGAATAACTTCAGCTCTGATCATTGTTAAAGAACAGACAAAACTGCAATTTTTTTGCTGATTGCATGTTTTTGCCTTTGCAAACTCACACCTCCAGTAAGCTCAAATCAGCACCACCCTTTGTCTTCATAAGACTAAATATTTGCTGTGATGTTAGAAAAATAACTAAGTAAATTAGACCTACAATGGTATTTGGGGACACCTGTCGTGATATAATACATGTTTGTACGTGTTTCTGGTAAGTGAAAACATAATGGATTTGCTTGAAGTCGCTCTATGTGCAGTTTGCAGCTGACACCAAGCTTACTTGCATTGTTTATTGATTGTTACCAAAACAACACTGAAGAACAACATTTTGCACTGTTTACTTTATGTTTGATACTGCTGTACATGGTATGTCACCGACTATTTGTACAATTCAACGTGGCACGTATGACGAGCTGTGAGGAAACTGGGAAAAAAAATGGATCCACCTCAGGCTGAGTTAAACAGATAAGAGTGGGTTTGTTTTTTTCGAGTTGAATTCCAGTCAGAATAGGGTCATATTGTGGTTTACTGATGCTGAATCCTTTTGACTGAATAACATATTTTTAACATGACTAAAGGGAGCCACACCTTGCAAAACATAGCAGTTTATCTTCATATTCCCAAATTATGGTTTAAAGGGTAACAGGTAGAAATAGTTGATGCTGGGTGAAGCACACAGGCTGTCTCCAGGAGGCAAGAGGACTTATGAAGCCCAGTGCAAAGGTCTTTCAATACATGGCTTGCCGCATGCTGTCTCAGAAATAAGCTCAGCTAGCTCACATGGGTTGGAGGCTCTGGCTCCTCCTGTAGCTCTGCTGCGCCTTCACTAGTGACACTGATCTTGAAGTCCAGCAGGGCACAACCTTTGTCTGCAAGCCCCTCAGGTGACTGGTGCTTTCTTGACAAGACTACCAGCATGCTATGTTGTGGCTTGGGACAGGATGCAACAAAACCTAAACATTTGCAGGTTCTTTCAAACAAATGAGATTTTTAAGTTGAAGACGCAGCTTTTACATTATTGTGTTTTTGAAATTAAACAACAGTGTTTGTGAGACCAAGGGAGTCTTAGAATCTTTGGGACGTTCAATTTTCTATAAGAAAATAGCAAATTTGAGGAACAGTTTGCTTAGAAAAATTTTTTAGTCCAGGACATAAGAATAATTCCAAAAATATCTTCAATCTTCTAGGGGAAAGTGGATTTTTCTCTGAAATTTTGACAAATTGTACATATACATGAGTTTCTGTATACGTTTGCATTTCCTCCAAGAGCTCTGTTCTTCTCTGCAGTCATTCACAGGCACAGATTTAAAGTTTGGGCAAGGGTGAGTTCGTCTTCCCATAACTGGCCTAGCATGTACTCTTCCTTATTGCTCTGATTTCAGCGAAGTGGCGGCAGTTCCCCTACATCTAGTTCACAGTGGTTTCTGTCCCCATCTTCAGGCTGTGGGACTGCAGCTCATCGAACAATATCTTTTGATGGGGACAGGTTCTTTCATCAATTCTTCTTTGATAGAAGAGCTAGACAGGGTCAGGGCTGGCAATACCTTTTTTTGCTAGTTTTTAGAAATCCTGTTCTGGGAGGATCTGTGGAGTTCCCAGAAGGCTGCCTGTGTTCATGCCATACTGATTTAGTTAAAGGAAGATAAAACCATTTCACTTTATAAGTGTAAGGAGCTTTAAAGGTCTATCATATTAATTTCAAATATTTCTATGTTTTTACCTATTTTGCCTTATTTTTCTTTGTTTTTCATTTCCTTGATGTGTCCAGGTGAATATTATATCAAAACCTCTCTTCATACTGTGACATTTTCTGCAGTCTCACTCTGATAAGGAGCTTTGCCTATTGTTGCGCACCTACAGCACTGACTTAGTTTTGGATAAACAGTTGGCTCCTTCTTATCACCCCTTTTGAACTAAAGCTAATGAAATATAGTTGAGCCTACCTGTATATGTGAAAGTTCCATTATTCACACCTGCAGATGCATTTTTTTCCTCTCCTACATGATTAGATCGTTGTTTTCTTCAGACTATGGAAAGGACAATAAGGAGTTATGACACCCCAGGGCAGGGATAGCTTCATGTAGCAGAAGTCAAAACTGAGAGCCATGGAATTTAGATTAGAAACTTTTACAGAGGTGAGGAATTTCCCTTTTCTTAACACTGGGATAAATTTATTTAAAAGAAAAATTCTAATAATATTGTAGTACTGTTAATTTCTGGGACAGTTTTATTATGTCAAAGGATAATCTATTTTGGTTTCTACTCAGTTACAGTTGATGAATAGAGTAATAAAACACCCATCCTTGCCTAAACATGAGTAAATCTGATCCTTCCTGAACTGATATAGCCCATCTGTTAAAGACTGTCTTGCTCAAGGTGTATCAGTAGTATGTAAGGTTTCTGCTACTTTTTAGCATTTAAACTGTATCACCGAGAAATATAAGCAATATCTGAGCAAACAGTTATTTCTTAAAATATTCTAGCTACTGACTCTCTTGATCAAGTGAAGAATTGCTCTTCCACTTTTCACATTATTGCACTCTTCATTTGACTACTAGTGGGTGGATATTTCAAACAGAATCTTTTTGATTACGAGAGTGTAGGTGATATATTATTTTCTCATTTCCAAATAATCTCCCCATTAGAGAAAGTGTGAGTGGTAAATGACGAGTTTCTCCTTCGGGTGTCCGCTGTGTACACACAGCAAGTTTTCCAGGCAATGCTCATTGGTATTTGTAAATGATCTGTTCTCCATCTGAGAGCTTTAAGTACTGGATGCAGCTGCTCATGCTTTGCCCCATTTGTAAATAGTTTTAAATATGCATGATCATTTCTGACAGATTGCTTTACTTGCAGGATTTATGATTTTTTTGACTTCTCTCTTATAATAATTCACCACAGCATTTCCTGCACCTTCCTTTCCAAATAAACAGAAAAGCAGCACATTACGAGAACCAGGATTTTAGAATGAACAGTCGGAAAGTGTAAAATCATGGAATGTCAGTAATTCTTATGTTTAGACTGCTAATCACTTACCCCCCAGGAGTACTTTCCCCTCTCCTCCTTATTCAATATGCCATATGTCAGCAATTAACAGTGAGTCAAATTACAGCTCAACACTGTTTTGCTCATGCAGTTCGTGGAGTAGGCAAGAACCAAACTTAATCCAACAAATATTCATAAGTGTAATGCAAAGGGCAAATGGAAATTGGCTACAAAATTATAGATGGTGAAATGTCAATGTTATAAATTATTTTAGCTTCAGCATTCTGGGAGGCAAGGAGGAGTTTAGTACGTAATAAAAGTTTTCTAAAATTCTTTTTGTTTTGACAAAAATCTGTGAATGTATTTGAGACCCAAAAAGCACTGACTGGAATTGGGACCCCATATAGTGCTGATGACAATCATATGAAAGTCAGACAGATGACTCTGAAGACATGGTCCATTTTGACCTTCACGGTGCCACGTTCAAGGCATGGTATGCTGAATGCGACATACAGAAGAGAGGCAGGGTTATATATGCTTGTTTCTAATGTAAAGGACAGGTGCAGACTGCTGTAGCTGCATGAGAACAGCTCAGACCACAAGAGAGCTCTGCTGGACTCCGTCCAAGGAGCAGGTCCCACCTCACTCCAGTTCAGGATTTCCTAGCGGTTTCTGAGTTCTCTGCAGATTTTTCAAATGTGTGTGCGCGTGTTCCTGTGTGCATTAAATCATTTCTCTTGGACTGTTCAAAAGCTGAAAGATGAAGTGTCACAGTGCAACTAATACTGGAATGATTTAGTGAAGTAGTGATAACAATGAGCACTAGTGATAGGCATAGGACTTCCCAGCAGAAGCTTAGTATTTTATGTGATTACTCAGTTTTACACAAAATTCAGAATTAAAAGAATATTAGTCATAATTATTATTCTTCCCATCTTAATTTCAGAAAGCCTAATCTTTGCCGAATCAATATTTATTACTGTAGCTTGTTATCAAAGTAAAATGTGACTCATGACCCTTACAGAGTAGATTTTGATTTTTTTTTATGTCTCTCAAAACTTCTCTTTGGACTGAGATTTTCCTCTATTATTTGACATGTTATATAATTGACATTCGTAAGAAAAAAACCTGACAAGCCAAGAAATACTGTAAATGCATTTCAAGCTTATCTATGGCTGGTCCATCTACAATCTTTTACAGAAGATTATATTTCAGCCTCTCTGCTTATTTTGCCTTCAGGAACTAGGACCAATACTATATTTTCTAATATGAACTTATTTCCAGGTCACCAGCTTGGTTTCTTAGATAGCAATCTAAGAACCATCACATAGATAACATCACGTTCATCAAGTGTTATCTCAAGTTTTTTCAATTTATTTATAAACCACTTACAATCCTAAGTGAGTGATTTCATACATTTCATCCATTGTATTCTGAATTATATCTAACTTTGTATTTCTATCTCCCAAATTTTCAGTAAGTGTATTTCCTATGCCTGAATCCATTAAAAAAAAAAAAAGAAGAAATGAAGAAACAAGATTAGAAAGAAAAAAGCATATAGCTGTACATGTTTAAGAAGCTCTCCACATATAATTTCTCAAAACTGATGAGATGTAATATTTTGGATACAGTAGCATTTGCGGGACTATTTTCTGATACAACTGGATCTCCTGCAGATATATGATACTCTTAAAATCTGGGTTTACATCCCAGTTGTGATCAGAGCCAGTGTGTTAACTTGCTGTATTTATTTGAACATTTACTAACAAATACCATCTTTTCACTAGTAGACATTGTGATTTACAGTTTCACTGCTAGGCATTCTGCACCCAGGTCCTGTCAGGTTTTCACAATGTTGGCAGAACGTGTCTATCATACTTCTATATGCAGCTTTAACTTGTGTACGGTATGTCCTCTGATAGTGTCTAGAAGTTTCTGTTACAGTAAAGGTCACTGTTAGATGCTGCACTAACCAAAAGCCAAAGGACAAGATCCTCTCCTAAAGCCATTCTTTCCTGGTTTAAGGCAATAGGTGGGTGCAAAAGAGAGCTGGGAGGATCAAGGAGCAGATAACATAGAAAGGATGGCAGGCAGCACTCCCTGTTTATCAGACATCCAGCTGTTTTCAAGTCTTGTAAGCATCATTCAAAGGACAGTTTCAGGGAATGATTTGAGAGAACAAAGTAATTTTGTGGATGTTTGTAGGGAGCTCAAAGGTGCCAAAAAACTTTCTAAGTGTAGGATGGAACTGGCTGACTGGCAATGGGGGTTGACATTGCAGTGGTTGGTGGATGGAACTGAGGAGTAAGATAAAGCTAAGTAAAGCTGAGTTATTTTTAGTGCAGAATGAGTAGAAGGTAGGTCATTAGAGAATGGCTACAAGATGGGACAATAACCGAAGTAGTGGGTTAAAATGAGCTCTTTTGCTACATTGTTTTATATTAGTTTATAACTGTATTTCAGCTACAGGTGTCTTGAAAGAGTGAGCCATTAAGATTTAGAAAAAGTTTTGGTGTAAAGTTGTAAGGAAAGGGTGAAGAAAAGAAAACGACCAGGTTATCTGTCAATAGCAAGATGAAAGTGCTGTCAAAAGAAACAAGTAAGGCCAGGAGGCTTTTGGAGAGAAAGTTAAATATTTGGATACCTTGTCAGCAGATACCTGGATGGTTTGGAGCGATAGCTCATCTGGACACAGGGGTCACTTCTTAAGCAAAAAAACAGACCTGTAATAGATCTTTCTCCTCTCTCTTCACCCCACAGAGCTGGATAGAGAAAAGCACAGTCTTAGGAATAACACATTGAGGAAATGATTAAAGGAGCTGAAGAAACTTGAGGACATGTACAGGTGGAAGAAACTGTAAGAGGATCAAGTGCTTTGGGGAGGTTTATAGTCATCACTACCTACAGTCAGACAGACAGAAAGAAATAGAAATAGAACAATAGAACATTAATAACTTCTTCCTAGCCAAAGCCAGTCTTAATATCCTTAAAAAAACCAAAAGAACCACACACACCAAACCCACCAAAATCCAGCAACATTTTAGCAAGTAATCTGCATTGGAAATATTTTGGATATGGAATGTCCATTCCCAAGGCATCACGTGAATGAACAGAGGCACAGACAGGTGCTACTATAGATTAAATCAATGAGGGTGAAAAAAAACACAGGAGAGAAAACTATTAGAGGTGGTAGAAATCACAGAATCGCAGATCAGAGGAAATGGAGCCAGCAGGGAAGTGCAGTGGAAGAAGAAATAGTGAATGAGAAATGAATGAGTAGCAGGCAGACATGATTTAAGAAAACAAAATAAAATAACTACAAATACATGAATAAAGAAGAACTTTGTAATAAATTAATCATGTGAGATGCAGTTAAGTGAAAAAGGGTGAACATCCAGAGAGAATAATAATTTTTATGTTTTGTATTTCAGAAGGGAAATCAAACAAGATTGTGTTGGCTTTATCCTTTCTTCTTCCCTCTCTTCCTCTCTCCCTCCTCTCTCATTTAGCATTTCTCCTTGCCTTTTTCCACTTCCTCATGAAATTCCATTTTCTAGCCAACCTTATCATGTGATTCAATGAAAATACAGTCCCTACATATAATCTCAGGCTGGAAGAAGTAGAAGCTTAGTGATGAGTGAGCTACTGACATTTGAAGATAACTGAATAACTCAGTCCTACAGAAGCAGCTTCAACTGAAAGTTACAACTTTATATATCAAACAGATTTAAGGTAAAAAGTTGTATTAATATGAGAACTGCCAACAGTAATTTGATTCCTTCTTGCTGCCGATTAGGAACAAATATGAAAACATTCTAAAATACAAAATGAGCTCTTTTTTGGTGAGAGAATAGCAATTACATCTCATCAAGGCACCTTAACAGAAAATGTTTCCTGCATTGCTTTCTCCTTTCGAGACTGAAGACTGGGATATATCTTTCCACATTGATGTTTTTGATGCAGGTGATTTGTCTCCCTGGGCACTTTGAACACCACCTGCTTGGGCTTAAAAAAAAAAGAAAAGAAAAGATTTTGGGAGTGATTAGGATTCTGTTGTGCTTTCTTTTAGAACAGGGAAGTTGAAAAGTTTAACTGACAAAGTATTTAATCATTACATATTCATAGACATCTTTCAAGCTTTAAAACTGCCATAATAGAGAAATGATAATTCAAGGCCCATCGGAGGAACCTATTTTTGTTCTATAGTGTTTCACTTTTTCTTTTTTTGTCCCCCCTTACACCCCTGATCTTAATGATCTTAAATGAAAGTAGTCAGAAAATTGCTTTTAAATTTGGTATCAACTTGTTAACCACAGGGATATACAACAGAAGATAAACAGAAACATATTTTCTGTGCATGATAAAAAGCCACTTTGCTAAACTGCCTCTGCTGTACGTGAACTTCGTGAGTTTCATGAAATTCAGCAAAGAGGAATGTCAAGTTTTGCACATGGGAAGGAATAAACCCACACACCAGTTCTGGCTGGGGCCAGCCAGCTGAAAAAGCAGCTTTGTGGAAGAGGCCCCAGGGGTCCTGGGGGGACATAAAGTTGAACATGAGCAAGTAGCATGCCTTTGCATCAAAGAAAGCCAACAGCCTCCTGGGCTGCATTAGGAAAAGCATCACTAACAGTCAAGGAAGGTGATCCTTCCCATCTGCTCAGCACTGGTGAAACACACCTGGAGTGCTGGTTCCAGTTCTGGACTACTCAGTACCAGAAAGACATGGACACACCGCAACAAGTTCAGCAAAGGGTTGCCGAGATGATCAAGCGACTGGAGCATCTGACATATGAGAAGAAGGTGAGAGGGCAGGGACTGTTCAGCATGGCAAAGAGGAGAGAAGAAAAGGCTCAGGGGGGTCTTAACAATCTGTATAAATACCTGATGGAGGACCATAAAGAAGACAAAGACAAGCTCTTCTCAGTGGTGCCCAGTGACAGGACAAGAGGCAATAGTCACAAACTGAAACAAAGCAGAACGGTGAAATAGAAGACGAAACATTTTCAACTGTGAAGATGATCAAACACTGGCACATGCTTCCCAGAGAAGCAGGAGAGTCTCCATTCTTAGAGATATTCAAAACCTGTCTGGACACAATCCTGGGCAACCAGCTCCAGTTGAAACTACTTGAGCAGAGGGTTGTACTAGTCAGTCTCCAGAGACACCTTCTAACCTCAACCGTTCTGTGCTTCTATGATTTCATGTTGTATTTTCTTTTAATAAAATACACAAAGCTTTCTCCCAGTAAACATCTGGTTTTCTCAATGGGCATGTGTTTAAATTGTAATTCAGGATGCTGTATCATGTGTCTGGAGAAAAGGTCCTTTCATTGGGTAAAAATAAATACCAGCTTTGGCTGCAGACCTGATATATGAACCTTGATTCGTGAGATGCTTTTTAGCATCTTTCGTGGGAAGATTTGAGAGACTGGATTTGATTCAGATAAAGAGGGAAAACATACAGCAATGAGGAAGCTTACAAGTTTTCATAAGATATAAATTTTTGCAATAAGTCCATTGCAGAGGTGGAGTCAGGGAAAAGTAGGGCAAAGAAAGCCCTTATAAAGCTGACATTAATGGTTGTTGCTGTACTTAACGTTCTGGTAAAGAAACTGATCTCTGTACAAAAAATGTGAAACTGTATATGGGTAGCTTATTCCATAGAAATATCTAAGACTGTAACCTTTTTCTGTGTGCTTTTCAGAGAGAGCTGGTTTTTTTTTTTCCTCCTAGAGAGTTTACAGATTTCTTTTAAACTAAAATCCGTTCCCTCAGCCTCACTATTAAAAGAGCCTGTGATACATAATACACTACTAAGGCACTTGAACTGATTGTATGAGGAAGCTTAGTAAATAAAACACTGTTTAACTGAGGAACTGTCTCCATTTTTCACATTACAGTTCTTCAGGTACCTGTGTATGCTCAGAACTAACACAGTCCTGTCATGACTCTGTGATTAATACATATCTTGGAAATGCCAAGATCAATAAAACCAGCACTTTTAGAGCACATGTATCAGATCAGACTACTCTAATAAGAATGAGGTGACCCTTACATGTTTTAAAGATGTATTTATGGCAATTAGCAATTAAGGGCCTGCTTGAGCTAGAATTAGTACTTAGAACATTGTTTTCAAGAGGCACTAATGACCTTAACTTCTGTGAATTTGTTTTATGCACTTTGAAACAGTTTATCCTACTAGCCCCTGTGAAATTCTGTGGCGATTCTCTGGCAATGAGTTCCTAATTTAGATAGATTCATATTAAAAATATAGTTCTTATTATAAATGTGCTATCCAATGATTTCACAATGGCCAATTTCTGTTACAGCACTCTCCAAACTACCAAGCTGCAACAAGGTATTTTACTACCTCATACCAACACACTCTTCGTGCCAGTCCCTCTGCTGCCTTCTCCTTGTCTCACCTCATCCAGGGCATGCTCTCTCTTCTCTTGCTTCTTCCTCGGCTGCTCTCTCTTCTTTGGCTCTCAACCACTTAACAGAACCAGCCACAGCTGCACCTTATCTACATCGGCCAACCCACCGCTGTCTATTATCAATGCTAATTAACCCAGCTTCATTCCTCTACACTTCCTCCCCCCCTTTTTTTTTAACATTTCATACCTCATGTTTTTACCAACCATCACAAACTTTTTACAAATAAACTTTTCATACAATTTGGATAACTTGTCCCTGAACTCATACTCATATTCCTTCTTCACTTTTATCTTGGGCTTTTCATCTTCTGCAAGTTGTTCACCTTTCTTATCTACTTTCTTAGCATCTGGGATTTTGATTTCTTCAGAGGGCAGTTCTGATGAACTTACAGTGCCTTGTCCTTTCACCTCTTGGGTCTCACTAGACAGTAACCTGAGGGAGCTTTCAGCAACAGATCTAAAATACAGCACTAACATCATTCTGTGTCCTGAAAAACTACTTAACATCTTTGTGCTCACTCATTTCTTCTTTACTTGGAGACACCTTCAACAAGCACATAAACGCTGGCAAGAATACCACCAGGCTGAGCAGCAGCATCAACGGCAGGAGGCACTCGCAGTACCGCACTGCTCCCGCACCTTTCCCCAGCACAGCCATCACCACTGCCTAGCCAGACCAGCTCTGGACCCACAGCCGCTGTGGGCTGCTGCCACATCTGGCCGTGTACTCCACCGCTATTGCCTGTTATTCTCAGTCTCTTAACTCCACAACAGTCAGGCTTCCTTCTCTTTGATCCCAACGGCTCACCTTTACCGGTGCCTGAGCCAGATCCCCAGGCTTTTCCCACCTATCTCACCATGGTCTAGATCACAGGCTATCCCCACCTGCCTCTACTATGTTGGGTCGCTGCCATTACTGTTCAAAACTTCAAACATCCCTTAGCACAGCCATCACCGCTATCACTGCTCATTACACTCAGCCTCATAATCTGAAGATCCTCACATGGGGCACCAATTGTCACAACACTCTCCAAACTATCCAGCTACAACAAGGTCGTCTACCATCTCATACCAACACACTCTTCACGCCAGTCCATCTGCTGCCTTCCCTTCTTGCCTCATCCCAGGCATGCACTCTCTCTTCATTGGCCCTCAACCCCTTAACAGAACCAGCCACAGCTGCACCTTATCTACATCAGCCAACCCACCACCCCTGAAGCCAGCCCACAGCTGTATGTTATCAATGCTAATTAACCCAGCTTCATTCCTCTGCAGATTTCTGTTTCTTCCAGGTACTCTGAGAAACAATAAATGTCCTCCCTAAAATTCCTAATTTTATCAAGCAACATCATATCCCCTTCACTGGCTTTTTAAAGCCATTTACAGTCTCATCAAATCTGGAATGTATTCCACATATCTGATAGTGTTTGTTGTCTTTCTCTATCCTTTTCTAACTCCACTATAAAGTTTTTAAAAAAGGTTTGCCAAGAACTCCATGCAACATTTAAGATGTAGGCACATTGTGTATTTATGCAGTAACATGATGCTTTCTGTTTCATTCTCTATGCATTTCTTAATCATTCCTACTCTTCTATTTACCAGCCACTGAGCATGTAATTAATGAGGGTAGATTTCAGAAAACAAAAATTTTAGGATTTATTTTGTGACTAGTAATAGCTAATTTAGAGGCCAGCCTTGTGCAAACAAGGTTATTTCACACTGGAGATACCAGTTAATAAATCTGCCGATAAACTCAGACAACCCTTCACAGGCTCTGATGATCAACTCATACAGCCCAAGTTTCAGACTACACCTGTGTTCTAATTTCTCTTCATTTACTTATTTTCTCCTGTTAAAAATAATCTATGAAAGGACCTTCCCAATTTCTCTATGGAAATATAGTTACTTTACACCTTCTTGTAGGATTCAGAATGTGAGAAATGATCATGTTTTTTCTTTGCCAGAGGAAGGTCGAACCCAGATTTCCCAGTCCTCAGAGGAAGTATGTTAAAGTACAAGACTGCTACAAATCTGTATCTTAAGTCAGTCTCATTTTGCATGAAATTGCTAAAGGTTTTTCCCATCCAAAACCACTGCCTATGTAAGAACCAAGGTGACCATGAGTCCAAGATGCTAGGGCAAGAGACTGCAGTTGTGCAAGATATACGAATAAGTGCTTGCATTTCTGTTTTACAGTCATTTTGTAATGTCATACATACAGTCATACAGTAAAAAGCAACAATCATAGAAAAGGAATGACTGGAGAAGAAAGCTTTATCTGACAGGTTAGAAAGTTTCTCCTTCCTCCTTTCTTCTTTGGCTTCCTACCTTGCTCTCTTGGACTGAGTATCTCCTCTCTATTTCCTATGTGGAACTCTAATTTTCCCTTCCTTGTGTTTCTTTGGATAATACTAATTTTGTTGTCCTTAATTGGCTCATTCCTACTAGTCTTAGACTTCCTTAAAAAAAATTCATATTTTTAAAGAAGGATAGTAAAGTTGCAGAAATCAAGTGTCATTAGAAGATTCTGTTGTACAGAATCTCATCAACCTTCAAGTATTTGGTCTGTTATTTCATTTTCATGAAGACTGTGCTCATGATTACATGTGGGGCAAATCTGGAAGATAGAATGCTTCTTCTAAGCTGTCTTCCTTACACCAGCTTGTTCTGCCAGCTTTGGTGTAGAGGAATGAAGCTGGGTTAATTAGCATTGATAAGAGACAACTGTGGGTTGGCTTCAGCGGCGGTGGGTTGGCTGATGTAGATAAGGTGCAGCTGTGGCTGGTTCTGTTAAGATGTTGGGCAGCTAACAAAGAGAGAGCAGCCGAGGAAGAAGAGAGAACACATGCCCTGGGTGAGATGAGACAAGGAGAAGGCAATAGAAGGACTGGCATGAAGAGTGTGTTGGTATGAGATGGTAAAAGACCTTATTGCAGCTGGATAGTTTGGAGAGTGCTGTGACACTTTGGTGGTATTTGCAGTCACATGGGCACAGAACTGGGTGTGTCCTTATTGCCATCAACATTTGCAGAGTACCATCCAGTTCCTTGCTAGAATGACAGCAAATGGTCATGAAAGAATTTGGCTGGAAACTGATAGGATGCTTTTACCTATTATTACACTCAGGTTTTAGATGAGGTATCTAATGGGAGAGGAGGAGCTAAATCTGTTTTTTAAGAATAAACTTCACAACATTTTGAGATAGGAAACATGAAATGGGTCTAGTGAAAGTAGGGGACTGAATTAATTGGGTTTGGATGCCGAGCACAGGCACCTTTGAGTCGATCATCTCACTCAGAAAATGAAGTACCAGGGAGTACACCATATGGATGACTGTAGCACACATAGGAAACATATCTTTTCATTACTGAAATACCTTCTGTCAGCACCGAGGTCAAAGCCTTACGAACCTTTTCTTGTGAAGGATGTATTTTGATTCTCTTTCCTTATGAGAGTTTACGCTCCAGTCACTTAGGAGACTTTACATACTGGAGACAGCTGCAGTACCTGATGACATTAATCCTGCTGTACTGTTCTATTCCCAGTGGTATGAGCAATGGATTGTCTGCTGAGATTTCAGATTGAGATGTAGTGACATGTGTTACTTCTGTGACTGCAGTGACCCAGTGAGCAGTAACAAAAGGATTTTCCAGTTACAAACATTTTGACATATTTCAGTTTGCAGAAGTAATTTAGAGAAATGCAGCAGCCAGTTAATTGAGCTATCCCACTTTGTTATTGAGATAACAAACTAATTTTTATTAATAAGCTGTTATTTTGAAATATAAGATTAAAAAATGCATAATGTGCTGATTCATTTGATGCATCATGTGAAGGCATCCTGACATTAGTAAGAAAAATTTCTCGCTTTTCTTCCTATATGACCAAATAGCTTGTCATAAAGCTTTGTTGAAAAAAATTGTTGTAAATTTTGTAATGTCCCTACAGAAAAAAAGTCACAAAATGTTTGAATGTATGTAACAACTGAAGGACAGATGAGAGCATAGACCATCTAGGCTGGCATTCTGTCTCCAATAATGACCAATACCAGATGCTTCAGAGCAGATGAATGAACATATTGGACAATCAAAGAAGAGAAATGTTTTCGCTGAGTAGATTTCTCCCTAACCTTACACGATTTTTATTGGCTTTGTCTCACAGTGGGAAATTTATATATCCATTCAGTTCTTTTGGTGGTTTTTTTTTTTTGGTCAGTGTAAGTGAATTATCTTTCCATCTGTGGAAACATTCTAGTCTTTGGGAGATCTTGATAATCTTAAAATCTTAATGCTGTATATGGCAAGAAGTCAGACAGGGCAATTGTTTGCATAGGTCAGTTTTGCTCTGTGGGGAGGAAAAAAAGAAGCATTCTTCCTAGCAGCATTTCCAATTTGATTGGCTCCATCCCCATTAACTTTAAATTGTATGGAACATTTTTGAAAAACTCATGAGAAAACTAGCTTTGAAATTAGTATTTTGGTACAAATATGTTATTTTTTTTTTTTTCAGGAAAGTGAACGATTCTGTATATTTTCAGTGTTTTCCAGTCTAGCAAAGTAAGTATTTTAGTGTTTTGTGAGTGTCTAGTATAATTACTCAGGTCCATTGCTTCAATAGGTTAGGATAAAATGAAGTATTTTCCCTTGAAATCTTGCCTGACAGTTTCTGCTGGTGTTAACCACATTGTAAAAACCTTTCTGTGGAAGATTTTTTGGGACTACATTTTCGTGACACTTGAGTTATAGGTATCACTCTGTTCAATTTACCTCGCCGAAGTCTGACAGATCACCAGCATCATCCTGGCTTCAAGTCATTTAAAGTATGCAAACTGGTTTTGTTCTCTTCTGTAAAAAAAATACTAAAAGGAGGGGCTGGCAGATGTGGTTGTTTCAATTCATGATCATCCTGATACATGTACTGCCTTACCTAGCTTTATATGGGTGTGTAGCTTGAAATGTCCATTGTACAGAGAGGACCAGTCAAGGAAGGAGTTTGTACAGCTCCACTCTGATAATTGCTGACAGAATGGCTTGAAGGACACTCATAGCTTTGGCTACGCAACCTCACCTGTTTTTCCGATGTACAGATAGAATCTCTTAACAAAAATGCTGAATTTCACAGGGTAGAAGCCTAGGAGCTTTTTCTGTCCTGGGTAATTCAAAAACTAATATATTTTCTGTCCTACTGCCTGCTAATGCAATTAAATAAGTTCTTTCTTTGTTCTTAGTTTGATTCCAAGTTTCATCCTTCATATGATCTTTGATTGCTTTTTCAATAGATTTTATTTGCCAAAGTACAATTCTGTTATGGAAGCAGAAAATAGTGAAAATCGCCTGCAACATATGCATGGCCCTACTCAGCTGAGCAGAGCCCAGGCTCCTAGGAAAAACTTGCCCTGCGGATGATCTCCTTCTGTTGTAAAGGACACTGTGCAGTGACACCCAGAGAGGACTGTGGCAGGAAGAGTAACTATTTTTTTGGATTGGTTTACATCAGATTGTTAAAAGTCTGTAGGGCTTCTGGGCATGATGAGATGAGTATTTTGGCAAATGAAGGACTCAGCAGGTGTAAATCAGCACACAGCTCACTCCAGCTGACAACGTAGTATAACTACTCTAGCACTATATGGGGGAACTAATTTCCCTTGAAGTAATGATTGTGTTTCCATGCATAAAAACTACAACTCAGAAAATTTGAAACCTTTAAAAGCATCATTCCTTGGGACTAAGTCCTCAGATAACCTGCCCAATCACACAGCACTATCAGAGGCAGAGGTAGAAGGGAGCCTCTGCTTGACCAGAGTTCCAGTTCATGGTGAAATCAAAGCAGAAGACCTGCTGGATGAAAGTCAGCTTTCTGTTACATTTACTCTTGTATCTCCTGCACACTTCTGCTGAATCATAGGGGGTTTTACTTATACCCCAGGAGTCACTCACGCAGTATTTTGGAAAAAATCCTTTTCACAAGCAAGGGAATGTTTGGAAATACTATACTGTCATAAACCAGAGGCGAAGTTTCAACAGGGACTTCAAATGCATGTTTATTACCCTATGTACAGTTTAAAGCATAATATTGTTATATATTTTTTTCTGAAAGCTGATGAGTATTTGATTTTTTTTTTTCTCCTTGTTTATCATTCTACTGCTGCTTGGGTTGAAAGTCTATTACTTTCTTCAAAGCTATTCAAATTCATGATTTTATGACATGCTTTACTTCATAGGGCCTCTTTTTACTAGTTTCCTAACACAATCCTCCTAGAATCAGTCTGATGAAAAACTTCTTGGATATAACTTTCCAAGAAGTAGTTTTCTGGTTTATAAAATTGAAACAAAGGTACAAGTGAAATAATAATAACAAATAAAAGCTTACACAATAAAATTAAATAAAACTAATCCCCAAAGCAATATAAGTGCAGCCTAAGTGAAGGGATTTAATCACAGTTACTTTGCTTGTATTTCTATTAGATCTATCCAGATTCTTACAAGCAATACACTGACAAACTTAGGGGTGTTTGGATGGAGGAAAGCTCAGCTGAGGCATCCAGACACACTCTGTGTGGAACAGCTTGGAGATACTAATTTCCCAAGAGTGGCTCGGATAAAAACCTCCTCGCAGAAATGAGCTCAAAGCCTGTTGCCTCATCAGTGCTGTCACTTCTCTCCTTCCCCCTCTCATCATCCCTTAACCAAAGCTTAGGAACATTATATTCAGGTGTGATAAAGTCACAACCACCATTTGATGAACACTTGCAAAATTTATTCTCTGCAAACAAACCATGTCCACCCAGAAATTGTATGCATGTGAATAAGATATGACCCTCTGGTCATTCAAGTACACCACGAGTATTTTTTCCCAGAAGGAGGTCAGATAACCACATGGTCAGTGGTTTCCATCCTTTCTTGTCACGCACTTTATAGCTAGACAGAAGCAGTGACAGTTGGGACAAGGAAGAGGTTGCACAGAGATGTTGTGCTGTCTGTCTACAGAAGTTTTCAAGACTGGACTGGATAAACCCAGAGCGGCCTGGTCTGATCTCATACCTGACCCTGCTTTGAGCAGGAGTTTGAACTAGAGGCCTCCTTCTAGCCCCCTCCAGCTTGAATTATCTGGTGATCCTGTGAAACTGCCCCAACCATAGGTAGCTCAAGGATTCCTTTATGTGCCAACATGACAGCCACAGATGTTGCCTTGGCAGTGCTCCCACTGGCCTGTGAATGTGAAGGGGAGCCCAGCTGTGCAGTTTGCGGTTGTGAGGAACAGTCTGGAAGGACAACCCCATCATCAGGGCAGGAGGAACCATGGCAACTCTGTGTGGTACCTGGGAAGCAAAGAGACTCCGTAGCACCTATGGTCGTGTGCCTTTGCTTTGTTCTCATCTATTTGCTTAGCACAACATTTCTCTTTACTTATTTGAGAACCTTTCACCTGCATTGTATGCATTATTTGACAGACTATAATAAAGGGAATGTTTTATTGACCACTTGAGAGCACTTGAGGCCTGAAATGGAGGGCAGAAGGCTATTAAACTTAATTCATGTTTACTGTAACAACAACATTTTCAGCTGTTTTTTTAACTGTATTTCTCTGAACCATCAGCACCAGGGCACCCCTAAGAAAAGGTCTTTAAAAATACTTCTATTCTGAGTGGACTCTGAAGAGTTTTGCATTGTTCCTTGCCAGCTTTCTTGCAGTGCCCACTTACCAAGCTTATCCTTGAAAACATGGGTGGTCTCTTGGAAGATAATGCCTCATTATAGACTCTGCGCATTCTGAGTTCATCCCAGGAGGAAGACTGGCTTTTTACATATTACAGTTATACCATTAGGGGTGCATAGAAAGAGGCTCTGTCATTGCTTTGGCCAGATGAGGGGGAAAAAAAAGCCTACAACACAAAAAGATTTTCTTTGCTTTTCCTGAATAATTGTTGCTTTCGACAAAAGGTGACAGGACAATCTGGCATCTGGTAGTGGCTAACAAAGTTGGCTATAAGGCCCGAGGACAAATGTGGGAGATGATTGCTTGAGGTGGGAAAGAAATACGACTTTGGAAAGGGGTCGAAGACTTAAGTGTCTTAGGTGAGCCAAAAGCAGAGATTTAAATAATAGAAGTACTTGGGTACTAGGCAATCTTGCCAAAGTAGGCACAGAAGGCCTCATTCATAGCCTTTCTTCCCTGCTATCTCTAGCGATGGTCCAGGCAGGGGCTTGGCAGTGTCCAGCCTGGATGGATCACTTGGACTGGCAGGATAACCTTCTCCTTTGCATGGACTGGTAAATGCACAGCAAGCCATGATGAGCCTGACAACATTTTCTAACCTGGTATCAGCCTCAGCTTCTTGATGAAAACCTAATAAAGCAAAGCTACTAAAGAGGTCTGGTGGGAATAATGGACGCAGGTGAACCCCTAAGGGCAGGAATTCATATGTTTACATATGAATCATACAACCCAACTGTAGAGGAATGAAGGCAGTGGGTTGATCAGCATTGATAACATGCAGCTGTGGCCTTGCCTGAGAGGCAGTGGGTTGGTTGACATGGATGATGTGCAGCTGTAGCTTGCTCCTGCTAAGTGGTTACAAAGCCCTGAAGATCGTGGTAGAGGGGGTTAGATGGAGGAGGAGCAGTGTGGGCTGACGTCTGGAGGAAGGAGCTACAGCACAGATAGTAGAATCTGACCAATGGTAAAGCCTTGTTGCAGCCTGCTAGGTTGTTTGTGCTGCAACAGTTGGTGCCCTGTGTGAGACTGGCTGAGTTGGACTCCAACTACAACACCCAACAGCTCCGTTTACCACGGCATCAAAAGTGATTATGCATCATAATAAGTTCATATTATAGCTGATGATGATGATGAATGAAGCATGTGAATAAGTGCTGTGCCAGCAGTGTATTGGTTTCCCTGCACGGAGAGCACCTGTGAGGCCCCTCAGGTGCTTAACCTTTTGGTCAAAAGCATGGAAGACATGGAAGGGGAGGCCCAGCTTGGGAAGAGGACAAGCAGATGAAACACATGATCCAGGAAACGTGATAACCCAGAAGCAAAACTAGACATATTTTGGATGTTTGACTTCTCCAGAGAAAACACCAATTTTCCTTAGAAAGAAAAGGAAAAAGTGTTTCCCTTGGATATAATTTTGTCAAAACACTTTTCAGTCAGCCCATCACAGGTGTGAGACCTGTTTGCTGTTATGCTTTCTTATAACAAAGAATGGTGGAAAACCAGCTTCTCTTCCGCAAGAATATCGAAGCATTTGAGGTACTGTTTCATTTCAAAACAGAGTAATTGCTGCTTTTCACAAGATGGAATAACATGGTTCAGGAACGTATAGCATCTCCTCTTTCTGCCAGGTCTTCAGGCTGCTGGTGTTGCTGCTAGTCAGAGCCCACCTCTAGGAAGGACAAAACAAATTCCCAGTAAACGCCCAGACTCCCAGGCTGGCTGAATGAGTGATGGGAAGCCCCACCTGTTCCCCTTTCTGGGCAGGGAAAACCCTGTGTCCAGGAGTACCCGGTAGTCCTGAAGTCAGGTGAGTGGCTTTGGGGCTGTGGGCTTGGGACCACTCAGCGATGGCACAGCTAAAGAGCACGTGGCAGCTCTGAGCCTCTCAGCCTTGTTTCTGGGATGGGCTCGGTACCAACCTGCCTCAGAGCCCCCCAGCAAGTAGGGGAGGGACAGGAAGCCCACTAGTGAGGCAGGACATGATGCTGCCTGACCAGCACCTACATCTTCACTGACCAGTGCATACAGGATAAGCCATCAGGCTGGCAATGGCATTTTTGAGCTAAGAAACTTTGATTTTGTCAGAATGTTTATGGCTTTCTTTCCCCACTGATATTATTAAAAGAGAGATGTGAAAGCTTATGATGGAACTTTGTCAAAGCATTATTAAATGATTTCATTTTTTCAAGGAAAATAATTCCCAAAAGGATGGACTTATTTTTGTCACATAGTAATCATTCACCAGCACGGAGGGTATATCTATATGGTAACATGCAGGACTGTGTGGAAGCTGTTACTGAAACCAGTATAGTCCCATTACAGAGGGAAGTCTACCTGGCTAATTGTCAGTTTACTTACGTGCACATGGGCAAGACGGTGTGCTTCATGCACACTCTGTGTAGAGAGCTCCTGTGTGACTCTGGCCAAGAACAATTTCTAAGATATTAGCTGAGGGAAGAGAGAGAGTGAGGCTGAACAAACAGTTTAACCACAGGGCATCACAGATTGTACAAGGATGCATTTTTTCCCAATGGAGTGAGAGGAATTTCAATGGCTCCCTAAGACAAGAGTGGAAAACAGCCCATATGGACTTTATACCACATTGTGTCAGGTTGGAGGAAGCGGAAACTGGGAAAAATGATGGTTTTGTCATCTTCTTCATCACTTGCAGCTTGTCATCCTTTAGCTGTGAAGTTCTCATTTCTGTGACCTTTTGCCCAAGGAGTTTTAATCAGCTGACATGGTTAGCTGCTGTGGCTTAAGCAGGTATGCCTGTGTCTTTAATAATGCAGGGCAGGTTTGTATTGGCATGGGGGAGAGAAGGACTTCTATGTGTAATTCCTTATTCCAGAGGATTTTAAAGAAAATGAGGTTCCATGAATTAGGCTAAATTATCACCATAAAGTTTGCAGCAAAGCTATGGACAATCCTGACTTTTGAGAATGGTTCCAAGAAAAAAACTGCAGTAATTTCTAGTGTGCATAATGGCAGAGGGTACTACAGAGTCCTTCACAGGGATACTTGTGTGAGAAGGTGCTGATAGTAAATGTGCCAGTTTCTTCCAGAGAGATGTTCCTGTCAATAACAGGTGCTGCTGCTAGCAAATTTAATTTCTTTTTTTCCCCATCAAACACAAACCAGAAAACGTGTAAACTATAGCTAAACAGAAGCAGTGACTTCTATTAGGAGAGTACTCAGGTTAGCTAACTCCCACACCCAAGATTGTTCTGGAAGGCTTACATTTCTGACAATGTGAATCTTAATGGATTTGGTTGCTGAAATCGAAGTAAAGGTAAAGCAAGTTTTCTTATCAGCAACAGCAGTAGATGATAAAGGTCTGAAAAACATGAAGGCTGAAACTGTGTACACTAAAATCAGCAAAAGCCTTTGCTCATTTCACTTCTACAGGCCATCCTACTAACATTGCATCTGTCAAAATATTACATTTCTTGCAGAAAATATTAATTACAAAATAAGCAAGCACAAATAAATCTGGAAGCATATAATTAAAGTTGTGGTCTATTTCTTTACTGATGTAATTTTAATTTCTCGTTCTTACTCCTAACTAACAAGTAACCTCTCAGTTTTAATCTCTTTAACTTTGGTCTTTTTACTCCAAAATGGAAATAGTTCTGCAGCTGTATGCAGCTGGTATACATGTTGTCAGATGTGTATTAACTTTCTTCAGATAGCTATAAATCAAAATACCTGAGAGCTCTGTATTTTTTCACATAATGCGATTTATTATGGGCAGGGAAAAAGAAATGATATAGAGAGAATCCATGTTGGATTCCCAACAGGGTGTTATAACTTTCATACCAGTGTACATAATTCACTGGAAATTTGTATTTTTCTGTGCTGGAAAGCAGCCAGAACTTGTATGCTTTGTTGAATAATGTGCTCTGATTCTATACTTATAACGTACGATGAACTGATTTCTGGTGAAAAGAATGAGGGTTTGCCATTGGTATGCCAGAAATATAAAACCCATGTTCATGTGTGGGGAAGATAATGGAGGAGAACTCAGAGAAGAAACCTGAGACTTTGGGGAACAGAAATGGAGGAAGGGGGGAAGCTCATGGTAGGGAAGGAGAAGCTGGATGGTGAGCGGTGTCAGGATGAGAAGGCAAAGCGAAGTGGTGGAGCAGGGGTGGCTCAGCAGGGGCCAGGGCAGAGGTCTGAGCCAGGTCCCAGAGAGGAAGGGGCAGGGCAGCAGGGACTGGACTTGGTGGCAGATGTGCAATGGTCTATGCCCACTTGTACAGGGTCTAAATGTGTCATTAGAGGCCTCAGCATAACACATCTGGTGTCCTGATATTCCTTTCCCTCTGAGGGCTAGCTGTTCTCACCTTCACACTGATACAGCTGGGCAGGAATTTGTTTGTCTATGGCATACCAACGCTGGTGTTATTTCTCTGGTTATGACAAAGTAAATCTTGCCCTTAAGTAAAAGGTCTTAATAAGGGAAAACCTTTAATCTGGTGTGGCACTGTTTTTTTGAAGGGATAAAAAGATGCTCTTCCTACACAAAGTATGTATTTTTATGTATTTCTGTCCGCCTGGCATTGGAAACAGTGAAATTGCATGCAGGCACGAACACTCATGGCCATTTTCTCCTGCCATTAATAGGGGACTGGAAATCTTGGGTCTGTGGGAAAATTAGTTAGCTGAAGAAACATTCTGGTAAGAAGGCTTTGAGAGCAAACTGGCATGAATCATTGCTGCTGCAACCTTCCCACAGCGTAAAAAGGACTTTTTTCCATCCAGAACATATATTTTTTAACAAAAGTCCCTAATGGGAAGTTGGGAAATAGGAAGCTGGGAAGCAGACTCAGTCACCATTTTCTGCATGCAGTTTCATGTTTTTGTGGTTATTCCACTTGCATTTGCTGTCTTGCAAAGAAAATATATACCTCCCTAGTGACAACTAATGGAGATTCTCCATTTAGCCCAGTTGGGAAGTTTCAGTGCTTCAGGAGCTAATGATCACAAGTTAGCTCTACTGAGTGCAGCTTAGCAGGTTATTTTTTCATTGTCTATAGAGAGTCTGGATCATTACAGAAGCATGAACCACTGTATAATGCTAGCTAATAATTGATTTTTCTGTTCATTTGAGGGGAAAAAAATAGACTCAAAGAGACTATAAAACTTCCTGATTTTTATTCTTCTGAAACAACCCCTCCCACCAAACATTTAATCTTACAGGAGATTATTAACTGATTATGGAGAGAGAAGAGCATTCAAAAATAGCCTAAAGGAATCACAAGATTCAAAAGGTGGGGTGGCTGGTGACAAAAAGTGAACCTTAAAGTACCTGCTATAGGTGGTCAAGGAGACTTGAGCTGCAGAAATGGTAGCAAGGGAAGAAGCGTGTCTATTTGTTTGGTGGCTCAGTGATAAAGCCACAGTGTGCAGAAGTAGAAGACGGCGATTCACCGGCCTCTCAGAAAAGCTGAATCAACACCAGCTGCCTGCAGCGGCATTGGAGGGCTCTGCTCAGTGCGTACAGGGCAGATCACAGCATAGTGCCAGAAGCTGGGAACTCGGATTAAAAGGTATTCTGCCCTGCTCAAAGCAAGGGTTTAAGCAAAACATTCATTAATTTTTAATACTTTTCAAAGAAACTGGTTAAATTAAGAAAAAAAGTGGAAAGTCAGAGGTATAATGGGTCCTAACTTGAACAGTGGGGGTTTGGGAATCTGTTGAGACCTCTCTAAACCCGGAGTTCTGAGTGATTTAGAGACAGTGAACACAGCTATTGGCTATCATTGACAGATTAAACTGTTTAAATGTCATGGGAAGGTATTCTGAAAAATTTTAATTCAGGAATGGGATAGAATATGAGTTATTGAAGTCTTTGTTTTGAGGAAACAAAACATCATGGGCAGAACATGACTTCTTTTGTGTTTAAATTAGAAAATATCAAGAAAAGTTAGAAAAAAACTTAGAACAAACCACATTTCACATTATTTTGTTTTAAACATATTGTAACATTTGATGTTATATTGTAAAATGTTTCAGGTTTGAGAAAATATTATTTTCCAATAAAAAATTAATCTAACAAAAATGTTTGCAAGTTATTTATTAAATAAGGCTTAAATGAAGAGAATAAGCCTTTATGCCTCTTTCTTCATGAGAGGAAAACAGAACACAAAAGATGATGATCACTATTCTCTATTTATCATACGTAACCAAAACATAGTGTTTACACTAGAGTATGTAGGAATAGTTAGTGTCCATAACAAAAATAGTTACTGACCAAAACAATTAAAAAAGTTTTTTAGTCAGTAAATCATTTTGTGTAACTTCACCTGAGAGGAATTGAATCAAGGGATAGTTTAGAACTGGCTGCTCATTGCTAATTTGTTTGACAGGCTGCATCCAAATTTGGTTTTAGTTTCTATTCTCACATGACAAAACCTTGTTTCTGAATTTTTGATTCCATTTGTGTAAAATAATTTGGTTGCGTACTGCCTGTTTATCTCAATAAAGCAATGAAGGTTGCTGATCAGGGTGGGTTATGAAGAGTCTCTGTTGACAGAGTAATTTTTCATATTGAACAGCCATTTGGGGGGAAAAAAAGGAAAGAGAAAAAGCAACTTTAATGGCTTGCAATGTAACTAGAATTCCCTGTTCCTTTGCTAGTTTATAGTTGGTAAATAGCTTCCAGAAACTCATTCCCTTTGGTCTAATTCCATTGCTTCTCTAGCTAATAAAAATGTTTGCCGAAACAGCAGGGGTTGTAATCCCTGCTCTTTTAGTTCTTCACTTGATGCTGTCTCTTACAGTTCCTAATATTTGTAATTATAGCAGAATTGTTTGTGTTTCAATAGTTAAAGATTTTTTTTTATTGTTATTTTGATAGCATAATCATTTTCCAAGGTTTACAGTGTGGCTGTCCACCTTTCCTCATGCTGGAATATTGGCCCCATAACTTCTAAATGGGGTTTAGAATGAATAGGTTACTTTTCATTTTATATTGCTGGTTAGAGCTAGCTGATCACATGCTCTTAGTACAACCTCATATATAGTTATATTTTTATCTGTAAAGAAGGCTCGGATCTGTCCCGTGGAGCACTCTTCTGACAGCTGGGGTTTGGGCAGAGCATGATTCCCTCCAAGCCCTATCCGTTAGCTCTTTGCAGAGAGAGCAGATGAAAGATCTGCATGAGCTAATGATACCTAGGTTAAATATTTCCCCATAGTAGTAGGAAAACCTTCTGTTCACTTGGATACCTTCCTGCCTGTGAGCTCCAGATCTGTCCCCAGACTTATCTTTTCTGGTGCACAACTGGATATGAATATGTGTACTTTTTTTAATCTCCTGTCCTCTCCCATCTTAAGAACCTTATAACAGTAGTCATGATGTCTCCTAAACAGACTTTTCTGTCTTGCCTGATTATTTTCTCACAATATTTCTCTCAGTGTCTTTCAGCTGAAAGACGTTTTGTTTTTCCCAGTTCGAAGAAAAGATTCCAGGTCTGTGATATGCCTTTCTTACATAGCACAAGTAATTGCTCATTTTCACAGAGGTTCAGCTGATATTTGCTGCTGTGGGATTCCCTGACACCACCTACTACCACCACCACCACCGCCATTACTTTTAATGTTATTGTGCAATTAAAATATTATTTGCAGTTTCCCAGCTAAGCTTTTTAGCCATTGTTTTATACCACTGTCACAGCAGTGGTCTTGAATCCCTGACTGACCCACCATTTTTTTTCATACCTACTGTCATTTCTCCCTTTGTTAGCACATCAAAGGCAGAGACTCCTTTTTAAATAACTTTTCTGACACATGGTAGGCCAGTATTTGAAGAGATTATAGAGGTTCTTAAAATGCAGTTTGATCTATAGGACTGTGCTTGACAATCCTTATGTTCTTTGAGATTTATTAATATTTTCATTTTCTATTTGATTGCCTTCATTGGATATTCCAACTGACCATATTGAACTGCATTCTCACAAATCAAAGAAAGCAAGAAAAATAAAGCTGCTGCGTGCCCACTGCAACAGAACAGGAGTTAAGGATGGGATGAGACCTATCCTAGATTTAGGAATGTAAGTAATGGCCTATTGGATTAGACCTTGATCCACCCTTAAGAGTGCTCTACCTCCAACAGCTGCACAAGGAGATTTATTCTAGATATGTCATGAGAATCTGGCCACTATATGGTACCTTCCCCTTGCACTCCACTAACTTCCAATTTAAAGGGAAAAAAAACCAACCCCCAAAAAACCAACCCCCCCCCCCCCAAAAAAAAAAAAAAAGAAAAGAAAAAAAGCAGAACTTTTCACTTTCCAGACTGCTGTGAGTGTTAAATTTTACATTGCTGGAGTTATAAAAACAGCAAACCCCACCATCATTCCTGTAGCTCTACTCCAGAGCATGTCTTTTATGTGAAACCACAAAGTTAAAATAAGGAAAGCACTGAAAGCAAAATAAAATGCTTTTGAATACTTAGCATTTTTCTACATAATCTTCAATATTGCTTAATGTTTCAAAACTTCTCTTTATGACATTGCATCTAATCATGAGCATCGTTGACTGGAAAATTATTATTTTCAGATTCGCTGACAGTGTCGTCAGTGCCTGAACTTTGCCACCTTCAATATGTAGCAAAAGCAATTGAAGGGGCTTTGTGAGTCTTGGTAAATATATTCTATTCTCTCCCGGCATACATTAGCTGCTTCAGAAAAGTTATTACTTGTCTGTGCCTTTGCTGACAGTACCTAGGGGCCTTATCCTGGTCAGGCTCTGCTGCAGTACATGATTTTGGCTTCACTCTGTACCTGCAGCTCTCAGTAAGATGCCTGCGCTGGTTTTCAGTGGTGCAAAATTTCTATGCATACCTCCCTGTGGCACTGGCACACCCTAAACCATGCTGTTTCAGATTATGTCTGTACAAATAACCAGTGAGAAACCTGAGAAGCCATGGGCCGGAGAACTTGCTTCATAAAAGGTGGGTGATATAGACAGGCAGGAGTGGGAATTTTACCGTACACCAGTCAGCTGGATGTGCTGTGGTTAAAAATCCTTATTTCAAACATGGTCCATATTGGGATTTTGTATTGACAACTTGAACAAAACATTTGTCTTTCTCAGCCTTTCCAGAGTTTCAGGCCTCCTGCAGATTTCCTTGTTTGCTGGCAGGAGAGTGGAAGCTGCCTGATGTTGACTCAGTTTGCAAATTTCAAATAGCTGGTGACTCAAAAGAAAAGCTATTCACATCCCCATACTAAAACTCTACCCTTTCCAATGATAATATCTGTAAACTGAAGTGAGATAGCATATTTATACCATTCCAGAAAAAAGTTTGATATCTTCTGTTACCCAGTTGTCTTTGGAAGAATCATTATTTGGCTAATAGTAGCTGTACCTTAGAAGAGTCTATTTTTCAAATATTTTATCTGATGAATTTCAAAGGCTGCCTCATAAGTTATCTGATGATTTTCCTTGATCGTATCACAGCTTGGTGGAATCTGTGTTGCAAAAAGAAGTCATGTATGGAGAACCAAAGGGATGCTCACTTAGAAAGTATAAATCCTTTCCCCAATTTTCTAGCTAGAGGAAGAACAAATATCCCTGATTATCACCTATGTGAAACGAAGAGCTTGGCCTGTGGAGGGCAAGAGAAAGGCAAGACAATTACAGCTCCATTTTGAATCAAAATACTTGCTTTTTTAGCTTTAATCTTCTGATACTGTCATATTTTTATTGAATTAGAACTCAGAAAAGAATGAGGCAAGGAAGACTTCTAAAGTGGGTGACAACTATGTTAGATCCACAATGAAGAACCACCTGTTCTTGACCTCACATGGTGGAGATCCATGGCTTCCAAGTTTTGGAGTCATCTGGATAAGAAAGAGGTAAGAAAGAATAGTAGAGTACAGGGAAAATAATAAATATGCGCTTTCTTGATTGTGTTAAACTACTGCAATTGTCACCTAGTTAAACCACTTTTCTAGTGTTGTATTTGTGTTTTCACAATGTCTAGGACATTGAGAAATGCCATTTAACTTTAATAAATTCATAATTTTATTGTGCTCTGCAGCAAGTCTTAACTGACTCTTTGAGATTCCTCGTCAGTTCCCTATGGATGATTATTTGGCTGGCTGTTATCTACTCTCAGTCCATACTGAATTTTAAAACAATAAAAACCATACAAGGTTGGCAAGTCTTTTATAAGGGAAGTATTGCTATAATCAGGGTTAACTTAATACACATACTGCCCATCCTTATTAATTCTCACGCTTACTCAGAAGCATGATTCAGCATCATACTATAGGAGCAAACTACAAGAATTTAAACAGCACTCCATCAATCTGTAGAAGAAAGTGACATAAGCCAATATAGCTGTGTGTACAGTAGATAAAACTAACCATCTCTGGAGATTTCTATTTAGGGAAACAATTATGTGCACTGAATAACCCTATACTTCCACAAAGCCTTTAGAGAAAACTTGCTGTTAGTTTGGAGGACAGGCTCTGGTGAAGGCTATTGCCATCGAATTTAGCTTGTCACTGTATTGATTAAGGTGAGATTATTTTTGCCCTTGATGTCAGATTTTTTATATTATAAAAATCTTTAGTACAGCACATAGTGTCTGTAGAAGAAAGTGATTCCCAGCCCCCGCCCCCAGATCATTTCCATGCTGTTTATAAAAGGTGATGGTCTGCATTTTTGCTATGCTTGAAAATGCAGTGAACAAAATAGAAATAAGAGCATGTCTAAATGCCTATCTTAGCTGAGAAGGGAGACTGGGAAGCTGACAATTACTAGCCTGAGCATAATAGGCTCGCTTAGTCTGCAATTTCCTTTGTGGGTTTAGTGTCTCACATAATCATTGCAGATAATATCAAATACTAGTTAGCATTTGAGCAGATTTGGGGTTAATTTTCATCTCACATATATTGATATAGCTCTATTGACTATAATAATGCATTCATTCATATCAGTTGACTGGCAATTTCTCTTCTCTGTATTTGCTGTCACCGCCATCAACGTACTTCGGAGTGGGAAAAGGTAAGGGAAGAACTGCAACTAAAGCAGTAGGAAAAGAGGAAAAAAATACTTTAAAAGCATAATGGCAACCTGTCTCCTCAACCTCAATCAAAGATCTGGCAGTTGCAGGAACCTGATTAGCAGTGATACGAGGAAAATACAGCTGTCCGTTCCTGGTCCGCAGGTGTTGCAGTAGGTAATCTATTGTCAGACAGCCAGTGTTTTGAATGAAAGTAATCATTTCTTGTAGGGGAAAAAAAAAAAAAGTGTTATCCATGTTGTTATAATAGCAATTTCCCATCTGTAAAAAGCTGGACACTTGGAGAATACCATTATAACACTGAGTTTCTGACTCCATGGTTATTAGATTTCCCTTTTTTTGCTTCCACTTGATGTCTGGTGCCTTCCATGTTATCTAGTTAATTCCAGCTTCAGATGCCACGTACTTCGAGTGTTTCAGCTCCTGAGCACACTAGACGAGACACCTGGCCTTTGAGCAGACTGTTACAGTGAAGTGAGAGAACCTGCTCTGTTACCCCGGTGGCGGTGAGCCCTGAAGTGACAGTGCTCAGTCTGTCATAGCCCAGAGGACAGAGCATCAGTGCAGTAGAAAAGAGGAAGCTTTCACGAAAACCAAACTGATCTAAAACTGAATGAATGAGGGTTAGTCATACATGAAATATGTTGTACCTGGCAACTTCAGAAACAACATCTTGGAAAGCTAGAAGGCAACAGCATGTAGCAAATGTGCCACTTAGGTTCATTTCCAGGTAGCTGTCTGTATATGTAATTCTTTAGTCTCAAGCTTGCAGGCAGCACACCTCTAGCCGTTTAGGGTAGAAAGGCTCACTGGACATTTACTCTCTGTACTTCCACCCCCTCTTGCAGCTCTGAGTGAAATTAACTGGAGGTGTGAGCAGCCACTGTGTCTAGAAGACCACATGCCTCTCGTCCTTGCCACAGCCATAAAAAGTAATGAAGGATTCAATGAAAAGTAATGCAATGATAGTAAAAGTCAGGAGACAGTCTACACATCATGGAATCATTTCTTTCTGTCTTCCTTTATTTCACTAGGTTATTAATGCTATAGCTGAAAGGTGACCACCAAAATACCATTAACTATTTCAATGGTGAATAAAGCATCAAAACCCAGGAAGTTAATGAGTATTGCGAAGATTTGCAAAGTCCATTCGCTTTTAATATATCCAAGGCTTTAGAGGATAACTTACTCATTGGCCTTGTTTTACTCTGATTTGTACTATCCAGATATGTTCATCAGGTGATGGATGGTCACTGCTTCTTTGTGGTGTGGTTATTTACACAGCTTTCACTGTATCTGTGTTCCCTATTGAGAGCAAAACTCCATCTGTGAGAAACAGATACATAATGCAATAAAGGGCAGGTATTTTTGATACTTGTAAGTTCCAGCTGATTTTATTGATCCCAGCCTTGACCTCCATCTTGGCTGTGTACTTTGTCTCAAGAATACAATTACAGCTTTATTTCTGGAAGTCTCATTCCAAAGTGATCTTCCCACACACACACTTGACCTAATTACTTAAAAGGTAATTTGGTGTTTCAGGTTGTCCTTAGAGTCTTTGCTAGGTACCCCCATAACCCCCACAGATTTTTCTGTAAAAAAATAATTGTCCTAAAAGTACATCCTGCAACATTTTGGCTTTGTCTAAATATTTGCTTGTGTTTCTTAGTAGTGGAATATTGTAGATGTTTAGTAATAACAAATATTTGCTTCATTAGGAAGGAGACTGCACATCTGTATGGCTGAATGGCATATTAATAATGATTCTCCTAATGATTCCTGGTGTAACAGTACATGTTGTAGTTTTACTTCTGTAATACCTACACATCAGCAAAAGTGCTAATAATTATCTAGCTTGGTTAACTGAGACAGGTAAACTGTACTACTCAGAATGAACAACAGTCTGTGTGGTTGTTTTTAATAGCCATATAATAGAAATAAACCTTTTTCTTTCCTGACATGTAATATGATTGCTCCTGATAGGTTTGATCTGTTATCTAGGAATGTCTACTGTAAATGTCCAGTTCTTCAGAGCAGTTTTCAAGTGAATTCTTAAACTACCTTTTGAGTCAATACCTTAAACTACCCCTCCAAATGGAGAAATAACTGATTCAGAAATCAAGATATAGCATTTTCATTTTCCTTCAGCGTGACCAAAGGGGTTGTAGGAACTGTGTTGCCACTGTCCACTGAAGTAGAAGAGACAGCTCTGACCTGTGTACTATGGCCATATCCCAGAAAGTCTTGCAGCTTTGGCCAGATTCCTGTGAATTCGGTCTGTAGCATTTTGTTCTGAAATAAGCTTTTTTCTAGGAAACAGGAAGACTGTATGAACACAAACATACAGAAAGCTGTCAAAGTGACCATCCACATTCAAAGACAGATGTTGGTGGGACCTTGAAGAGATATTTTCTCACTGATTTTCTTAATACTCTTTTCCTCACTACCTTCAAGGCTATGCTACATATGTGTAAAATTAAACATTCTGTGATTACTGCATGCTTGTCTGAAGCACTATCAGTGAGCCTAAATAAAAATGCCAGCTTGAATCATATTATGTGGTGCCATCCTACAGGTACAGCACACTTCAGTGTGACACAGAACAGCTCAATGCACTGCTATACTAGCTAAATAAGGAAACAGAAACAACCCATAATTTCATACAATGTGCCATTGGTGGGAAAGAAATTACAACAGAAAAAATATTTTTATTACTCTTCTTTTTCAAGAAATAAGTTTTTATTTTGTCTCTCTGCTCATCCTTTTGTTTTAAAGGACATACCCCACCCAGTGAATTGTTTTTTCCAGGAGATGGTAGAATGGATCAGAATAAACTGAAAGCAGCAAGATTATCCTCCCATCTATCAAATCAAGAGTGCAGGTATGAGAAAAGCAGAAGCCCCAAACTAGGGTGGTGTGGCTGGGTGGGCTGCTGATGCAAGACAAGAAATGGGACGCCTGAGTGTCCAGACACCAGTGCTTGATAGGAGTTCCTGTGATCTTTCTACTACCATGCCAGGCATCTTCTTGCTTATATACACCACTGCCTTTGCAATACCTGGTCGTCTGTTCCATTGCTACAGCCATGAAGATGTATCTAGAGAAGACAGTTTAATCCTTGAGAGACCTTGTGTCTGGTGTCATACTCTTTTGATGGAAAAGAGAATGAAAAGACATAGCAAAATATAATAAAGTAGTAGAATCAGAAGTAAGGGAGAGATGGTTCAGAGTTTAAAATAGAAGACAGGGACACTGAGATCAGGAAAATGGGATAAAATCAGGTTTTACAGCTGAAATAATGGAAGGGATTGTTTCCTTGAACAAAGTTGCTTACTTAAAAACCCATAGACTGTTAATTTTAACTTTCAGTGCATTTGTATGTGTTAGGTTTAAAAAACATATAAGAAGTGCCTTGGGTGAAACTTCAGTTCATATGTAAAATCTGAAACTATGAAAGGAAGTCAGAAGTACCATCAAGACATTACCTCTGTGAAGTGTTTACATTTCTATTCTCTGCTGCTTGGGAGCCATCCTCAGTAGTTCACAGCACACAACAAAATCTCAACTCAAACCATTCTATGATTCTATGATTATACAAAAACAATTATTTGATAGCCCTGTGCCATTCATTTGAGCCTAATTCCATGCAATAAACCTAGGGATTATATTACCAGTCTTGGTCTTCCACAGATCTCAGAGTATTGATATTTTGAGGAAATGAACCTGAGGTCCTGTGTTTTGAAATGGGTTAACAGGATAATTTCCAGGTTCCTAATGCAGAGACATGTAAATATGCTGATTTCTAAAGAAATGTTCAAGCAATAGGTGTATAACAGAGTCCATGTAATTTCCATGAAATTACACTTGTGACTCCGGAGAATGTAAGCACTCACAAATTTCACTGTTCACAGTACACATATGTATATATATATATATGTATGTGTGTGTGTATATATATATGTTCACAGATCAGGGACCTTAAAGACCATGCAGTTGCAACCCCTCTGCTGTGGGCAGGGACACCTTCCACTAGGCCAAGTTGCTCAAAGCCCCATCCAGCCTGGCCTTGAACATTTTCAGGGATGTGGCATCCATAACTTCTTTGGGTAACCTGTTCCGGTGTCTCACTACCCTTAAAGTAAAGAATTTCTTCCGAATATTTAATCTAAATCTATCCCCTTTTAGTTTTAAACCATAGCCCCTTGTCCTGTTGCCACAGGCCTTACTAAAAAGTCTGCCCCTATCTTTCTTATAAGCCACCTTTAAGGACTGAAAGGAAAGTTTTAAGGACTACAATGGGAAAGAGCAGTTTTGTATACAATGAACGCCCTGCATTTCCTCTGTACATTTCCAGCAGTACAAGTCCTTATTTGGAGATATATAGATGGCTCTGTGGTGTAATACATTCTCTGAGCACATTTCAATGAATTGTTGGGTCCTAATGGGAGCTACCTGAGAAATTGTAATCTTCAGGCACTAACTGTAATGGCTCGGCAGTTTATGCTTTGAAGATATCTACAGATAACTGCTATACCCAACCACTGTTTCTGTTCTTCCAAGACAGGCATAATGCGTCCCCTGTATAGTATATGAAGGTTCTCTCCACCATCACCACCATCTACTACAGTTGTAATTAGTTTATAAGCAGCTCTGTAGGTTGCTTAAATGGCTTTTTATTACATCAGTGTCACAGTTTAAAGGTTAAACCTTTATATAGCTCTCAGAGTAACATTTTCAAGTCAGAAAATGAGACTGAATGAGTCCATGCAGTAGAAAGTCTGTACAGAAAGAATAGCATCTCCCATAAAGCACAGACTTTATGGCAACCAGCCCTGATGTTGGAATTCCCATGGAAGAGCCATGGGAATCTATGTGGATGTGAGAGCTGTCCTGCCCTTAGATAGTGTCTTCATGCTCATTTAAGCACATCTTAAATTAAAAAAACAAAACAAACCAAAAACAAACAAAAAACCAAACAAAACCCAAAAACATTAAAGAGGGTTAAAATGAGCCATCTTTCTTTTGAAGGGCAATTTGCTTTCATAGTCTGCTTGATTATCCCCATGCTTTGTTTTTCTCAGCTGGTCCAGGCTCATCCTTTAAAGCCTTTTCCCATGCAAGCAGAGCACTGCAGGTGCCCATCTTAGAACATTCCTCTTGTTGGCTGCGGCCTAGGAGCTTTCCCTAGCTTCCTCTGCCGCTGCGTGAGCTCACTCCCAGGGCTTCTGCTCCCTTGGGGCCTGCCTGTGCCTTCACATTTCTAAAACCATCTATTCCCCAGCGAAGGTTATGAGACATCATAGCAGGTCTTTGTTTCTCTTTATTCCCTGGGGTCTGAAATACATCAGAAAGAGTACAGAGTTGACCAACTTGAATCAATAAGTGTCCTTTGCAGTGCTGTTTGGACCATGGATTTCTTCTGCATTGATGATTCATGAAAGAAGACCATGATACATCACTGTGTTAGGTCTATTTATGAATATCATGTTATGGCACATCTTTTGCTCAAAGTTTGTAGCAGATGCTTTAATGGTTTGTCAGAGAGTAAAGACCCTGATCTGAATAATATTATTTTCTGTGGTAATTGCATCTTATCAAAAGGAGACTCTTTGAATGCTCTCTTTTCTGCCTGTCATTTTCTTTCTGTGGTTATTGTTTTATCTACTTTTCTTACGACAGATTTTTTTGGACTTGCATGAAGGATATTTCTTTGACAAAACCTTTTGAAATGTTCCATTGCTGCATCTTTCATTCATTTCTTGCAGCTAAAGTTGATGAAAACCAGATATTGTATTTACTGTTTATGTGGCATACAGGATACTAATGACTGACTGTTTAATACCAGCTAAGAGCAAACTAGCACTGAAAGTCAACCAATCTGATGATGAGGAAAGTATCTCTCTGCATAGGGAGAAAGAAGAGAAATGTAAAACTTAAAAGCAAGAAATTAATCTAGAACTGTGTGCAAACATATGTGAGAACTTAATTGAATTATCATTTGAGCTGAGTGAAAAATTTGAAGAAAATAACCTATTTAAATTTATCCTTTTTCATTTCATAGACTGGTCATGAGCTGCTTAAAAATATACTTGTAATCATGTATTATTCAAAAAATATTTTGGTGAATAATCCTGGACAACTCCTGTAAAGCACTGGAGCTAAACCTGCCCGTATTTGAAATGTCAGCCCTCTTTTGACTTCACTCAGGGCAGGCAATTAACAGGCACCTCTCTAGAAATAGCTGAAAATAAAGGTCTGTTTTGGTTTCCACCTTGTTTTTTTCATCTGCTCCTCAAGCAGAAGTAGTACCTCTATCATGATGAATCGGTTTAGCTGTAATGATTCCAGCTTTGAATTTCAAAAACCTTTCAAATGTTCAAAACATAGCAATACGTATCTTACACTGATGTTTGAACTCTAAAATGTATCTCGTGCTGCCATGTAAGCATGCGGCAGGAGGATTCTTGCACGCTGCATGTAATGAGTTGATCTTGCATCATTTCCATAACACAGAGCGCTTTCATTAGCAGATCTGGCCACACAATGTGTCCTGTGAGCACTGGGGTGTATCTGTCACACATATACAGGAGGCATGACCGTGCTTTGGCTTCTGGTCTGGAAAACTCTAAGCACTGGGTTATGAAGGTAGAGAGAAGCAGACACAAATACCGGGGCAGCTTGTTGGCCATTGTGCCTTTCAGTCTTTGCACAGTGGCAGGGGTGTATGGTAATGTACCACTGAGCTTCTGGAGCCCACTGGTCTTGCTGACCAAGCTTATAAGAAGCCAGTAGCACAGAATCAGAGAGCGTAAAGTTGAGCCAGCATTTGACCCAATGTTAAGTTTCTCCCTAAGTACCTACACGCTTAGACCTGAAAATTGTTCAGCAGGAGTGTTAGACAGTGATTTTATTCTTGGATTTGTGAAGGCCAAAGAAATTCTAAGGAAAAGTTAAGTGTTTTTCTAACAGGAACTGACAGACAGGACTGTGATATGATTTTCATGTAATGCTTTTAGTTTTCCAAGCTGCCAAGGAGACTTTCTCAGCCTGA
The DNA here is from genome assembly GCF_017639655.2 of Falco naumanni. NCBI lineage: Eukaryota > Metazoa > Chordata > Aves > Falconiformes > Falconidae > Falco > Falco naumanni. The sequence continues at coordinate 38,502,186 of NC_054057.1, forward strand.
ACCTGTCTGATCATGCTGATCATGTCTGTATCCACTCTAAGTTTCTAAAGCCAATTTCCAGACAAATCCTTGAGAAATCTTCCAAAAAAAAAATCAAGTTACATATTAACCCACGTATTCTAACCTAAAGGTCAAAAAGCCTTTCAAATGTATTGCCCACAATGGGAATTAAGTGGCTAAATCTCTCTGCTGCACTTTGAAAATATACCCTTAGCAATAGTCCTACTCTTTCTCTGCTTCCAACTGCAGATGAGTGACCTTAGAAAGAAAAGATGAGAACATCTTTAATCCAAGTATTTATTGAATTAGCAACAGGGGAAAAAACTATATCATTCTCAGTGTTCATTTTGCAAGGTTTGCCAGCACCAGGGTGATCCAATCGTGCAGAGAGGAAGGATTTGTGTTGCACCGGCAATAGGAATTTTACAGTACAATTAAAGTGTTTATGTATTTTACAGTTTTAGAAGGATTTTAAGGTTATCATTAATATATATTTGTGGTATTGAGACATGCTGAGAATTTATAGTTCCTTTTTTATTAAGGAGACACTTTTTGGTTTGGATTTTTCCCCCCCCTAAATGTATGTGCTGATTCTGAGTCATGAGCAGTCTATAGTGCCTGGAAATGCTATACCATGAGGCATATTTCTGAGCCTAGAGATTTCAACAGTGGTCTTTCCAGTAATTATATGAAACATATCTAGACTTATAGCTAGGAGACTGTTTACTGATGCTCTGCAGTGTATTCTCCATATCATCTTCTACGGACTGCTGGTCCACCCAGGTGGAGGAGCTGCTTTTTGTCCTGTGGAACTGCTGCTTCAGCTACCACAAATGTTCTTCTGTGGGGAATTTGGTAATTAATTCCTCATAACTACTAAGATGTCAGTGCTCCAGCAAAGGCATTCTTCTACCTCAGCTTAACTTTGTCAGGAAGAACAAGGTAAAGGTCTCTTTTGAAAGGCACGACAATTTCTTGGGACACTGATGCATCAAACACATTATGAAATACAATGGAAATTATTTTCCTAAATTTTTATTTCCAGTTTTTCACTCCCTGGCTATGTCCTAGAAAAAACATTGCTGTTATCTCTCTAGAAAAAAATGCTAATGTTAAGCATTAACATTTTTTCCACTTAACAGATTTTTAATTCACAATTTAGATTACATTTCACCAAGTGTACAAATTTCTTGAGATTCAAACAGAGCTGTGACTCATTTCCTCTGTTCATAAATCTGAATGAACCAATTTCACCAGGCTGAAGTGTTTCATGCTGTTTGCTTATCCTTACTCAAGACCAGCCCATAACCTGCTGTTTCAAATGTCCCTGATGCAGGAATGAGCAGATCAAGCAGAGTAAGAGCTGTTCAAACACTTACTCAGTAGCTAAATGCATCCTTGTGTACTGTTTGAAACACTGGTACAGTTATTTGTTACTATTTGACCCTCTTTGTCTTAGTACTGGACTGGGAGCAGATATGGAAAAACAAATATTTTTGCAAAAGTTACAGCCTACCATGTGTAAAAAAATCCCACCAGGAATTTTTGTCTTAGTTCTATTGACATCACTATCACAGTGGCTCATCTGAGGTTTTATTTGAGCTTGCAAACCTCTCTAGCTTTATTCATCATGAATCTAACCTTTCCTTGGTGTCCTCTGCATCTTCTGGAATTAACATACCCTTTCCTCCAAGTGTCACAAATCTGACATTGCTCTTCAGACTTTATACATGCCCTCTCTCTTACCTTTATCATTCACAAGCAGACCTTGTGCTCTTGTGCTTCTTTCTGCTGTCCCATTTTGGCACACTCACCAGCCCTCAGCATCTGAGAATCTCTCTTGTGATAAGCTAGTGGGGGCTGGCAACATTGAGATGAAAGAAAAAATTATTTTCAACTCATAAACTCTGATCATAACCCATACTAAGATCCATCATTATACTTCACTCTGACCCATATAATTTCCAATAAAAATCATACAAGAAGTGCTTATTTAATACATTACTTAAGAAAAAACAAAACAAAACAAAACAAAACACCAAAATCAGGGAATTTAGCATTTGAAAGAATAGTCACAGAACAGAACTAAAAGGGAGACTCATGGTGGGAAAGCTTATTGCTAAGGATTAAACCCATAATATGTCAGCAGTAGATACCAGTCCTGTAATTACAGATGATATTAATAAAAGCATTAAGTATTTTAAGTCACAGAGACCTTTCAAGAGATTACTAGCAAACTAAAAACTAGACCAAGGATGATCATCTCACTTAATTGATGGGTGGTGGTGGTGGTGGTGGTGGTGTGTGTGTTCCCAGCCATTTTCCTCAAGTGTTGCAGGGAGCGGGAGAGAGAGAAATATAACATGGCTCTGAAAACTCTCCTGTGTACTTCAGGTATGTGTTACAAGCAATGGATAAGACAAAAAATCCAGTCCTGTGTGAGCAGGAAACTTATCCCAGCTGACAACTAGCAACTTAACAGATAGTGTTAAGTTTTCTCTTAATATGTTTAAATTCTTAAAATTTGGATACCCATTCCTGGATCTGGATGTCTCTATGTGGAACCTAAACTGACAGGATCACCATTTAAGCAGAAGGGACTAGCTGCGTCTCCATCCTCAGGCCCATAGGTGCTCCAGCCCTCTGAAGAGAGCAAACTCACTTGAAAAACTCACTCTCAAGAAGACGGGAATATTTTCAGAGAAATACTGACATTAACAGGGAGCAAACACTTCTAGTGTTTTCATTTTCTTGGATGAAGGTAGGACTTTCCACTTCATAGCAAGCGGACCACTGACAGATAAGCATTTCCTCAGCAATTTACACTTTCTAAGCATGAGGGACAGGGGTGGAAAAGACTGTTTTGGGAACTCTGTAGTATTTCACCTGCGAAGATATGCAACAGTTGATTAAAGATGTTTCATACCTGTTTCATAAAGATGTTTCATACATCTTTTCTTTGATTTACACACAGAATTCTATCTTGGGGTATAAGTTTCTGTTAGACGCAGTTGTGTGCCCTTAAGAAGACACACAGCTCCTTCCCATTGTGCACACACATACCTATTTCTGTTCAGTTCTGTGGGGTTTCTCTCTGGGGCTGGCAGAGAACAGTTAGCCCATAAAAAGAAAGCAAATTATAATTCAATTATTTTTGTATTGAACATATTGCTTTATATAGAAATACTTGGTTTACAGCTGTCTGAGACTAACATTCCATTCACAATGATTTATTTATTAATGTTGCTGATTTGCACACATACACCATTTGGAGTACACAGAACAGATTTATATATAAAATTGATAATTACATTTAATTCATTGATTTGCAAATAACAAATGTATTTGGTCTAAAAAGTGTATTCGTGCATAAGAATGAAATACTGATTTTTGTGTGTAATGTAAGTTTTAGATGTGCACTTGAGTAGAGGCAGCAGAACTGCTTACACTGCTTAGTGGAAGTCTATCAAGCTTTTCAACCTTATCTTTATTTTGAGGGGTTTATAGCTAGGTCATAAAAAATGAGTTTGGGCTGAGTCTTCTTTTAAGACAGTCACATATCTACTGCTTGACATCTCAGTCAAGAGCACTTTTAAGCACATTCACAAAACACATAGGTCACTATTAAGCAGTAGATGCTTAGAATAAATACCCATTACTGTAACTGTAGATTTATTTCTGTCTATAATTTCTGCAATTCACTATTTGGCTTCTTCTGTGTTTTCAGTTAAAGAAAATAATGTGTTTATTAAAGAATAATAAAAAAACATTTTAAAAGTGCTGTGCGCTTTATAGACAAGCAAGGTGTTAAGTTAAGGCTCAGCCTGATGGTCCTGAAGACAGAGAGAGTATTTCCATGACCTGAAATGTTAATGAGTAAATGCCCTTCAGCCCTGGGGCAGAGAAACATTCAAGCACATCACAATGGTGTGTTCCAATCTCGGCAAGGCAGCAGTGCAGTTCACTGACTTGCAGATTCCTGTCATCCCCACGCACATTGTTATCATTGTGCCTAGTGTCTAGAAAGAGCAAGAGGCAATGAGCTGCATTCCAAGCAATTCTTTATATTTCTGTATAAAGTTTATATTAAGATGCCTGCTTTGCATAATAAGGTTATGCAGTGAAGTGAAATACTTCCCACCAGGCTGTAGGCTGGTGTTGCAGGAGGACACAAGTACTCAAACATCACCTCTGGAGCAAATTGCCCTGTTATGTTTCCAGCCTCCCTTTCTGTGTTGTTCTCTCTCTTCCTGTCCTGTCTCAGTCTCATTCCCCTCTTTGGCTCTGCTGATGTGATTGATCGAGGGAGTAAACAGTGAAACAGAACACAGGAGGGAGAGGGAGAGGGAGAGGGAGAGGGAAGGGAAGGGAAGGGAAGGGAAATGGAAAAGGGAAGGGAAGGGAAGGGAAGGGAAGGGAAGGGAAATGGAAAAGGGAAGGGAAGGGAAGGGAAGGGAAGGGAAGGGAAGGGAAATGGAAAAGGGAAGGGAAGGGAAGGGAAGGGAAGGGAAGGGAAGGGAAGGGAAGGGAAGGGAAGGGAAGGGAAGGGAAGGGAGGGAAGGGAAGGGAAGGGAAGGGAAGGGAAGGGAAGGGAAGGGAAGGGAAGGGAAGGGAAGAGAAGAGAAGAGAAGAGAAGAGAAGAGAAGAGAAGAGAAGAGAAGAGAAGAGAAGAGAAGAGAAGAGAAGAGAAGAGAAGAGAAGAGAAGAGAAGAGAAGAGAAGAGAAGAGAAGAGAAGAGAAGAGAAGAGAAGAGAAGAGAAGAGAAGAGAAGAGAAGAGAAGAGAAGAGAAGAGAAGAGAAGAGAAGAGAAGAGAAGAGAAGAGAAGCAGCAAAAAACGCTGCAATGTGTGGGTTGAAACCAATGCCTGGTTGTTGAGGAGGGGATGGAAAATCTTTAAATTAGCCTTGTGTGCCTGGATCCTGAGTGGGTTGTTTGCAACCAGATAAACTATTAGATTACTTCTGGATGCAGGAGTTGAATGCACCATTAGCAAGTTTGCCGATGATACCAAACGAGGAGCGCTGTTGTCTTGAGGGACAGGAGGCCTTGCAGAGGGACCTAGATAGATTGGAGCATTGGGCTATGATCAATGGGATGAAATTTAACAAGTCCAAATGCTGGATGCTGCACCTAGGATGGAGTAATGCCGGGCACAAGTATGAACTGGGGGAGAAGTGGCTGGAGATCGGCTGTGCAGAGAGGGACCCGGGGGCCTGGCTGGCAGCTGGGTGCCAGTCACCGGTGTGCCCTGGCAGCCGAGGGGCAGCCTGCGCCCCGGGGGCATCGCACAGAGCCCAGCCAGCCCGCAGAGGTGCTGGTCCCGCTGCCTTCAGCCTTGGCGCGGCCTCACCTGGAGCGCTGTGCGCGGCTCTGGGCCCACGGTTTGCCAGGGGTGTGAAGGTCCTTGAATGTGTCCGGAGGAGCGTGCGAAAGGGCTGGGAGGAATGTCCTGTGAGGAGCAGCTGTCTAGTGTGCAGGAAAGGGGGCTGAGGGGCAACCCCGTTGCTCACTACAGCTTCCTGGGGAGGAGAGGGGAGAGAGAAACGTTGAGATTTTCTCCCTGGGATCCAGTGAGAGGATGCGAGGGAACGGTTCAAAGCTGCACCAGGGGAGGTTTAGACTGGGACATTAGGAAGCATTTCTTTACTGAGAGGGGGGTCAAACACTGGAACAGGCTTCCTAGAGAGGTGGTCGATGCCCCAAGCCTGTCACTGTTTAAGAGACATTTGGAGAATGCCCTTAATAATGTGCTTTAACTTGGCCAGCCCTGAAATGGTCAGGCAGCTGGACTAGATGATCGCTGTAGGTCCCTTGCAACTGAAAAAGTCTAGTCTAGCCTATTTTGCAATCATATTCATTCTGTGTTCTGCCTGGCTGGGTGATAACACTGCCTAGCCTGTGCCCACCAGCAGGATGCACGTTAGCTGCAGTACTCAGCACTGTGATGGAAGAAGCTCTGAGAGCTCACCTGACTTAAAGGAAGCCTTCAGAGGTTAGGGAGTTTGAGCATTCGAGAAGACACTGGGGGAAACAGGATCTCTAAGAGCAGCCCAGTTCACCATTTGAGATCCTGTGGAGCGGAGGCAATGACTGGATCTTCCTACGGCTGGACACTGCACTGAGACAGTATTTTAACTGGTGGAAACGAAGTGTCTTGAAGCTAAACTTAGGCATAAATAGCTACAAATATGGTCTTCTTTTCTTTTATACTGTCTCTAAATATCTGCTTTGTTGGGCTTTCTTTTTTAAGTTAAATAAAATGTATATTTATTTCCTCCAAAAAGTCGCTCCATCTGGTGATAAGAGACATTTCAAGTCTGGCAAAACATTTGTTTCTCATTCTCAAGGAAGTAAAAGTCCTAAATGTAGGTTTGGCCTGAACAGATAAATTGTGGTATTAAAAAAAAAAAAAAAAAAAAAGAAAGAAAAAGGAAAGAGAAAAAAAAAATCAGCTTATACTCAACTGTTAAACAGATCTGGAATTCAAGCTTTAAGAAGGGGAAATTAGTAGCTAGCTTTACCAGGAATAGGAAGGTGTGGGCAACTTAATTTCATCACATATTACATCCTAGTCAGAACAGTAACACTGTTTGTTCAACAGCAAACAGGTGAGATCTGATCTCAACTAGAAGCCTACTATAGCTAATAGTTAATGGTACAGATACTACTTCGCAGGAGATTTCCTTCAGATTCTCCACTTTTTTTTCTTTAAGTTTGTCCAAGTCTGAATTTTGTTTTTATTGTGAAACAACTTGATGAAGAAACACAATTGAATGGAATTAGATACCCTGTGTCAATTAACGTCTCTGTTGATTTGCTATGATTTCAAGATTTTATAGAATGCCTGAGTCATGAGATGTCCCTGCACAGTAGATTAATTTGGTCCCAGAGACTGGCCAAGGTATTTCCAGCTGTACAGATAGACCTAATGGAATATGACCTCTGTCACACCACACCTCAAAAGACAAGAGTGCAGACACCTGTTTTTACATTATTTCAGTCTTTGTGCTCACATGGAGACATGAAACTACTGAAACCATCTACTGATGGCTATAACTAGCCTTACAGTTACTGTTAGTATAGCAGCAATGCATGGGACCTCCAAAGCTGAGTACCTATATGACAAAACCCAAAGCCTTGTGCCAGAAAGCTTACAATATAAATGAAAGAAGGATGGAAAAAGATACAATAAAAAGGTAAAAGGGAAAACATGGGGTAAAGAGATACTTATCATGACTAAGATAATTTTTAAAGAAAGGTTAAAAGGTGAACGAATGATACATTTCTGGATCCTACTGTTAGCTTCTTCACCAAAGGGCCTTCTACAAGAGCATTAGGAATCATAGCTCAGAGGCATTATGTGGGGAACCTGGCAAGTGAATTATAAGTGTCATTCTAAATAAACTGATTAGTGCATTAAAATATACAAAAGGATGTTGTTCCATTAAAAGTACTTGCAAAAACCACATAGATAGAATAATTTTTGTAAGGAATATTTATTTTTAGTTCCATTTAAACAACCCACTTTTGTAACACATACTAAAATCTTTAGGAAACATTCTAAGAAATTTCAGGATTATAGCCACAGGGATGAATTAAATGCATTTCAGTTCTGCAGATTAAAATACAGAATATGTTTGCATCATTCTGCATTTTATTATGTTGCTGCCTTTTGGTATGCTTTACATTAAAAATACATGACTGACACTCTTTATACCAGTAAGCCTTTTTATTGAAAAAAAATATTATTGCATTAAACTACATTCCCAGGAATTCCTTGAATAACCTAAAAAAAAAGCCGTGTTGCATGTACAATAGTGCAATTCACTTAGCTACTGTATAATATAAAACACTTTATACAGAGAATACAAAACAAAATTACTAGTTTACATATTATACTAACCAGAGTATTATCCAGTTTTAAATATAAACTTAACACTTTTAAAATCAATCTGGTCAAATGCATTTTTATGCAAATCTGCACAACAAATATACATGTTACATGTATTCCAGAAGTGCCTCAGTTACAAAATGAAAACAAACAAACAAACAAATTTATCATTGTGTTATTCAGGAAACTTCTGTTATTGGAATATTACAGTGTGGGTGACCTGTTTTGTTGGATTATGTGTCCAGAATATAAAACCAAGCTAAACTAGTTTATTAACTTGGAGTGTATATATCACTGCAACCAGGATACTGTAAGTCTTTTAAAAATCAGTATAAATAAAATCAAAATTGTAGAACGGCTCCATACATCAGGCTCAATTATGCTTTAAATAATAATAAAGGTATGTATTTAAAGTACATTACTGATGAAAATCAAATATGGCAGCATTTAGAGCAAAAATATAATCTCAGCTGTGTTGATAATTTTATTACATTTCTCCAAGAAAATCCCTTCTCTGTATTGGACATTCCCTTTGTTGGTAGTCAATGATTGCTGTTTTGCTATTGTGCTGTTTCTGTTCCTTCTTAATCTCTCTTTTTTCCATCAATACCTCTCAAAATCCTAATTCCCATTATTCCAAGAATTAAATTTAATCCTTATTGTCTATTCATTTGCCTTACCACATCATCCTTGTTGGTATATACAATGATGCATGGACATCCTATGATTCGGTTCCTTCCTAGAATCCCATTGTATTGTGCATACATTAAGGGAAACTTATATAACTATTTTCCATAAATGATCTATGTAGTAAGGTATTGTTAAGTTTCGTTTGGTCAGGTTTCTTGCCATAGGACTTTCTACAATATTAACATTGCCTGTAAGAAGCAGGGATACAAAATGTGTGTACACATTAAAGATGAGATTAGTCTGTCATTTCTTCTGTTCCACTTTATTCTGTGTACCTACTTTGGATTCAAATGAACTCTTATATACAATGAGAACAGCTGTTTTTTCTTGAATAGGAATGGAACTGGGCCTAGAAATTTAACAGCTTGCAGGGCTGGAAATGCATCTTTTTAGGCTGGCATTAGCCCTGAACTGGTGGTGATGGCTGTGTAGCTCAGTCAGCTGCACAGGTTGACCTGCTCCTTTAAAACGTCCAATTGCAAGTGTTTCTACAGAATTATAACTAATGCTTCCAAGTGGTCCACTGAGTGACGGATCTCCACCCAAGCAAGCAAGTACTAATTTTCAGAAGTAAGTCACATTCAGTAAAATATGTTTGATTCTCAGAAAATAACATTTCACGAGTACAGAAACTATATGTAAATTTAGATCTAATTTTAAAAGATTTTCAACCAAAAATGAAAGGAAGATTTTCAAAACTGTGGAAATGTTTATTTTTAACATCTTCCACAAAGAACATTTCTGACTTCGGTAATTCTGAACCAATTATTTAAATTAAAGATGTTCTCTATAATTAAAACAAGAAAATTAAACCATAAAGATAAGTAACTCCAAAATGGCATGAATCCATTTTGTTAATGTAATTAATAGATCAGCTGGGAATCCAACCAAAAGATATTTGAGGGTACTGGTTTCTCTAACCTTTTTCAATACAAAAATGTTTTGCTTCTGCTCACTCTCCAGATTTTTTCCTGACAGCTTTTATTTGAGGGCTCAAATGTTAAGTATCAAAAGAAACTAATCTGAAAATACAAAAAAAACCCAGTTACAACTTGTAAAGCCTTTTAAAAAGTTTGGCATAATACCAGTTTATGCTGAAGCAACTGCTTTTAGAAATTAAAACAATACCGTTTTATTGCAATGGATGAATCTAGTTCGATTAAAACTAAGTTAGAAAATTGGTCCTGGGTTGTATTTTAAATACTCAATTGCGATTAGATTTCTCAGTTTCTTCAGATAACCAAATAGAATGGAATAAAATCCTCCAAAGGTTTTTAAATGTGTTTTATATCAATTATGAAGTATACATTAATTGTGCACTACCTTATTGCAAATGGATTGAAATTATTTCAAATGTTTCTAATCCAAGTAATCAGGCGCTGTCTGTTGGACGCTTCACTGTCCAGTTACATTGGGAAGCATGCCTGCAGTCTAACCACAACTATGAACTTAATTTCATGCTAAATATCCCATATTGAATTAGAAAAAATATAGAAATAGTCAAAATGTGCCATTCAAAGAAATGCTGAAGCCCTCACTTATTTCCAGATACACGTATTACTAGCAATTTCTACCACGCATCACCCTGAAAGTTGGATACATGCATTCAAACATTGCAGATTCAGAATTTTGATTTGTATGCTGAGAGTTTGGGAAGCCATGCGAGAATCTTGACATATCTGTTTAGGTTCAGTATACCTCGAAATGCTGAGAACTGTGGCATGGTTTTCTATGAGGCTTGACCTGGAGAGCCACTTTCCAATTGGAATTTTACTTCTGCATTTTTTTGAATATCAGTGGATTTTTATAGGACCAGACAATTGTTTGTTTGTGAAAGGGACGAAACATATTTACACATTCTTTGGGCAAGACTCTCCCACACATCAGAGCTCTGTTTGATAGGAAAGAAGTGTTGCAGTCTTGGCCAAGGACTTCTGAGGTTCGAAGACAACACTAGCTGCTTGGCTGCTCTGGACTGCTGTGGGCCACCCCCGACATACCCTATGCTACAGCCACATGCAGGCAATGCCAAAGAACTTGGCTTCTTCCCCTTCTTTCCCTTGCCTTCTTGGATGCTTGGCTCAGGGGGAAAAACAGCAGCCTGCTTGTGCCATCACAGAGGCCCCTACGCTAAGAGATTTTTTTGTTACATACCTGTGGGCAGTCTGCAGTCCCTTTACACTGTCTGAGCAACTTATCACAGGGATAAGATCACTAAAGTATCTTTGAGATGTTGTTGTGACCCTCTTCTTCCAGAGTTAACTCATCACCCCTCACTCTGAGGCTCCCCAGTTTATTTTGTCCAGGAGGCAGAACCAGGGACTTGTGGTCCCAAACACCTTCTTTTTTGCTCAGTCTGAAAAAAACAGACCAAGACCTGTGCTGTTGCATATACACACTCAGAAAAACAAACCTTTGAGGCGTGTCAAGATTGCTCTACCTTAAACTGCGTGGCTTTAAATCACTCATCAGTGTTGACATTCTTGGTCCCGTTGTGTCTGGGTGCTGTGGTCCCATTCCTACTGATAGTCACAGACTTCACTTCAGGCTGTTCTTTCCAAACCTTCTGCAGAATGACACCAGCCGGACCCCGTTCTCCTTGTGATAGTATCATAAAATGCTTTAAACCAGCTTTTACTCACTGATAGGAGAACAAAATCAACATTCATATGCCATCAGACAGAATGTGGATTTTAAAATATTTGTTGTTGTGCTCCCAGCCAAACAGTAGATTTCCCCTCAGACACATGATTGAACACTGAATAATTTATTTTATTCAGATTTGGTTTTGGAGCTGTGGTGTAATTATTTGGGCTAGTTTAAAAAGCTAGAAACACTGAAAACTTCTTTTATTGTAGGTAACTGTTGGGTCTGGCTAGAGTAAGAATAGTGATGGGGCTCTTGCCCTTGGAATAATGGATGAACTAAAGGAGCTGGATGTATAGCAGAAGGTGTGGCTCCATTCAGGTGCGGTGTAAATATGGCTGGGATATATGCAGTGTGTGGTAGTGTGGGGAAGGTCAGTGGGGAAGGGTGGAGGGGGGCAGTGGACACCAAGTGCAATGGGTGTCCTGTCAGCAAAGCAGGGTGGGTGGGAATGAGGGCTGGTGCTAATGGGGAAAGTGATATGGGGGTGAAATGTGCCTGAGAGAAGGGGTGGAGGTGTGCCAGGGAGAGATGGCTGCCGTGGGGATGTACAGATGCTGAGACAGCAAAGCGTTGCAGCAGTGTGTGGTGGATGGTGGTGACAGTGGCGTGCTGCTGAACAGGGAGGGCAGGAACTGCTGGTGTTGCAGAGAAGGCAGCTGGCCCTGGGGCAGGCAAAACTTTCAGGTGTTTCGCCAGAAGTTGTTTCTGCATATGCTGCTGGGCTTGCAGCTGAAGCAACCTGTATTTGTCTACTTCCTCTGGTGAAAACGTGATAGGCTGCTGCGTTAAAGGAGAGGAGGTGGATTTACTGTACACTTCCAGGTCATTTACTGTGTCATCATACTTCTGCATAGCATTGTCACAAAGAGAGTCCAAACTGCCTTCTGCCCGGTTCAAGTCCATGGTTGCATCGTGTAGTTGTTCTTTGGTCTCCGTTGAATTAGCGACAACAGAATATTTATTAGAGGGAAAAGCACCAGGGAAGTCATTTGGTACTGGGTCACAGCTTTGTATAAAGGGTTGCACTTCACTAATGAAGAGATTGGATTGTTCCTTTATTGCTGTGTTCCTTTTTATGCTCCGGCTCTGATAGCTTGTTCCTATTTGAATGATGTCTTTAAAAAGACAACGATCATAATCAGTGCCTGTTGAAAGAGCAACATTAGTTATCTCTGACGCTTCCAAGTTGTTTTCCTTCCCACTGGTTTCCAATGAACTGATTTCATCATGCCCCATGTCATTTTTACCTATGTTTAGCAGTTTCTCTGGCAAAGGTAACATTGCAATGTCATCTACCGATGATGGAAACTGAAGAGCAAAGTGACTCTGTGAGTGATCCTTTACTTCTATCCCACCAGCGTTTGAAAATCTCTCTGAATCATGCATTTGCCCCTGGGTTTTCTTGGACTGCACTCTTTCTAAAAGTAACTTGGCTGTCAGTGACTTTCTTTTTCCACCGATGCCTTTTGCCAGGGTTTCTGAAGAGTAGGCAGCAAAGTTTTTTGCCTGACCACTCATACTCAGAGAGTCGTAATGTGCAGTTTCAGCTTTTCCCGATTTGGTGTTAGAACCTCTTTCTGCATCCTCTTTTGTTTTGTTTCCACAGTTGTCAGCCTCTTTTGAGAAGGATCCTGTACTGCTACCTCTTGATATTCTGCTACTGGATGATCTTTCACTGCTTCTTGAATCTCTGGTGGAACAACTTTTGGAGCTACGGTAGCTTCTACTTCTACTATGCACTTTTCCAAAATGCCGGTGCCTACGTCGGCTGTGTTTCGATCTGTCTCTGTGTTGTAAAACTTTATGTCTCAAACATCTTTGATATTTAACTGTGCCCCTCTGTGTACAGTTTCTAGTTCTGTGACTTCTACTGTGACAAAGATAATCCTCATCTGTATCATCAGAAGTGAAAATACACTTGTGCTTTCTGTGTTTACATTTGTGCCTTTCAGCTGTCTTCCTCTTTCTTTTACAACAAAAAAGCAAATGATTTCTGCTATGATTGTTTGATGTGGGACTCATGTAGCTTATGCAGCTGCTTGTACTGCTAACTGAAGTGTCAGAATAGCTGGAATGTCTGTCAGAGGAGGATTTTTGAGGAGACGGGGATCTCCAGCATCTTGTGTAACTTCCGCATCCTTCATTTTCTGAATACCTGCTTGTTGAACTGGATTGATAACTAAGGAAACTTCCACTAGAGTCTTTTCCACTGTCACTTATGTTACTGCTGCAGCTGGCCACATCTTGAATGGATCTGCAGTCATTTTGGTTTTCACGTTTTTCTTCAGAATAAATTAAATGACATTTTGCAGCTTTAGACTTTTTAATCCTAGACATAAAAGCAGAAAATGAAATGCTTTCATTTCTAATATTCTGGATTTTTCTTTCACAGCTATGAAAATGATACTTTAAAGGTCTTCTCAGTGTTGTTGTATGAAGACTTTTTTCTGTCATATAATCCTTTTGTGAGACATCAAGGTAAGCAGGCACTTTGGGTATATTTTCATTCAAATAATCTGCAATGCATTTTTGACCATTTTTATTCATTTCTTTCCCTATGTCTGACTCAGCTTTTTGCTTGGCCTTTCTTGGATTTAGGGAAGCTTTCATCTTCTTTGGTTTCAAGAACTGATTATCTTGTTCATTTGACATTTGCTTGTGTGTTATTAAACCTGAGGCTTCATTTTCACCTTCAGTCCTATTTATAGAGTGTTCTTTACAGGTGTCTTTGTTTGTTGCATGATGGTTACTGTCTCTGTGATTTAAAGAGAGTCTGAAGTCAAAATACAATGGATTACAGCCATATGAAATACAGGGCTCGGTTTTTGTAAACAAAAGTAATTCTGTGGGCCACCGCAGCGCAGTGGTGCCATCTTTGCTCACTACGTGGAGGAAAGGCAATGCCTGGGGCTTAACCTCTTTAACCGTTGTCTCCCTTGGATGTGTTTCCATATTCCCATTTGTGGTTCCTGAACTCTCCGAAGATCTTTCTCTTCTTACCATCCCAGGACTGTCATTAATGTTTCCTGTGCATGCTAGTTCAGGTGCTGGCTGTCTTGGGAGCTCAGGTAACTGGTCAGGCAGGTGTGCATTGATGTGCTTGTGGGTGTTCAGCTGTGTACAAAAATTGCTAGCTTGGCATGAAGCTGAAATGAGAGTTTCTAACAATTGCTCAGACTCATTCAATTTGCTCTCTTGCTCTGTTTCTCTAAGTGAACCAGAAAAATCCAAATTTGAAAGCTGTATTTTGACTTTGGAAAATGAAGGATGAGCACTGACCTTTTCTTCTAATTCTCTATCACTACTTTTATCATTTTCCTTTAGCATTTTAGGTTTTGCAGCTGCATGACTTGATGCATTGTTATCCAAATCCATTTGGCCTTGTGTAGCAGGTGGCCCTTTATCCAAGCTTGCTTTCATGTCCTCCTCTAAAAGTGTGCTGGAATGACAGTCCTCAAGAGCTTGCTTTGTTTTATGGTTGGGGGATTCACTACAATCATTTCCTTCCTCAGAGTTCTCACTGAAGACTGATGCCGAGGACTCAAGCCTCAAAGGGACTTTTTTAGAGAATGAGAAAGACACTCCTGCCCTTTGAGAAGTATTGGTGCTATCTGGGAACACTTGTGAGACTTGATTTCCAAGCACATGGGGTCTTTCAGTAGAGGACTGGTACCTGCTTATGATAAGCTGCTGTTTCTCTAGTACACTGCTGGAGAAACCTTGTCCTTCACTCGTGGCAGTCCTCCGAGAACTGGCTGTGAACTTGCCGCCCTTGTATAGGAAAATACCATCTGGTGATTGCTGCTTTTCCACGACTAATCTGGGGGCTTTAAGCAATGGTCCACTCCCAGTGACGCTGTAAGGTATATAAATATAAAAAAAAGAGAAAGCTCTATTAAGTAACCAACTTAAGGCAGAACTCGCATTTGACAATGGCTGTCTGCTAAAGAAGTGCGTCATTCATGCTGTTATGAGGCAGAACTAAATTTCTAAAGATTCAAAAAGTTAAATGTGCAGTCTAGCCCTGAACTTCTGCTCCTAAATGAGCAAGACAGTCTTTACATACAGAAAATTTTATGATTTGAAGTCAGCACATGAAAGATCTTATTCAGAGTTGTGCCCATATACATCAAGAATAAACAACATTGTCTTTACTCTGAATTTATATCAAGGAGAATCTGGTCTGTGGTAAGTTGTGGTTTTCTGAGAGGCCACCGCAAAGGAAATTGTGCCTTATTCAAAATGAGGCATTTCCACTTGAATCATCTGCAGAATCAAACTCTATCAGATAGAGCAAAGGCAGCATTCTCCTTGCTTGTTGGGGGTTGTATGTACTCTTAGGAGTAGAGTTTTATTTTATCTTTATATTATTTCACAATAAATGACTTTGTGAAATATTCAAAGAGACATTAATGCTGAAACTATCACTAAATATTGGTGGGGAAAAGGAGACAAGGTGGATTTCCATCAATATGGAACTTCAGGGCTCTCATTATCAACCACCATTTGACTGACTCTAACTGTACTTTCTCTTTCTGTATTCTACTTTCATTAATAACATTTTTTCTCTTCCCCAGACCTCTCAGATTTTAAATCTGCGGTTTAGATTTTTTGTACTTAAAAAGAAATATCAATAGCAACATGGTTCAGTGATGGATTTGGCAGTCCTGGTTAATGGTTGGACTTGGATGATCTCAAAGGTCTTTTTCAAGCTAAATGACTCTATGATTCTATTCTAAGACGACCTTAACAAACATGGTAAAACACTGATTTCTTGCAATAAATAATTAAATGAGGTCGGAATAACTGTTGTCATTTTCCATTAGAGATGAGACATATACAGCCACCATACACATGTTATTCCAAGCAATATTTTAAACATGCATTTCATTAGACCAGTTATCTAAATTTGCTATCAATGCAGTACCACAGTACACATACATGAAAAAATCTTGGAACCAGCTTCAGTAAAGAGTTTGATTAAAAATTACAGACATTTTAATTAAATGTAAGTAAATTATGACTGCTAGATCTGCGTAACAGCTATCTATAAATAGGTTAGCATGTTTTATAAATGTTACAAAAATGCATTGATCTTCAGCAGTGGGAATGACATAAAGACTCCCTGGAGTAGGGTCAACTCAGAGTATGAGAGTATGTATGCATTTCTGAGAATACATTTGCATTTACCACCAATTTGGCATCAGGAGATACAAATTCACTACTGTACATTAGGAAGAAATTACCTCTCGGAGAAGACGTGTAAAAAACCCTTTTCAAAGTCTCCTTGAAACAGCAAAATAAAGCTGTATTTTCAGTTTTTCTGTGCATGAGATTAACAGTAATTTAGTAATTTTGTTGTCAAATTGTATTAGCTTGTTGTAAGGAGCTCTGTTGGAACCTGAGACACTGTACTCGGGGACAATAGCAATTGTGTGTGTGTGCAGAATTTTACTTAGAAAGGCTGACTTTCTGTCTTGCCCGAGCAACTGGGGATGCTACCCCTCTGCCAAGATCATGGCTCTCAGCCACCCCTGAACCTATTAGTACTTAAAAATAGGAATAGCAAGCATTGTCTTTCCAGCTCTTTGTAAAGGAGGGTAAAAAAAAAAAAAAAAAAAAAAAAAAAAAAAGCAAACCTAAAAGCAAACCTGTTTTTTCCCTCCCAGCCTCACTCTGGCTT
This sequence comes from Falco naumanni, assembly GCF_017639655.2. Taxonomy (NCBI): domain Eukaryota; kingdom Metazoa; phylum Chordata; class Aves; order Falconiformes; family Falconidae; genus Falco; species Falco naumanni. Next base: position 38,519,100 of record NC_054057.1, read on the forward strand.
TCCTATTATCACTGACCTTATCAATCTATCTGAGACTACATCTTCAAGTGTGTGGACATAAAGGCATCTTCCCACAGGCAGTTACATTTCTTTCAGTAGATTTGTATGAAGATGGAGTTGTAACCATAAAAGTGATACATTAGCACTAAACTGTTGTATTGCAGCAGATTACTCAAAAGCAATTACATAGGCCAAAATGAGTGTATAATAAACTCTGAATGTTATTATTTCCAGGGTACAGTAAGCTTGATAAGAATTTAAAAGGATGCCAGTTTAATTATCTACTTAACTCATTACGGTCACAGATTAACATAAACAATTGGTCTGGTGGTAATCTATTCTACTGAAGCATTCAGTGTCATTAAACATAGGAGATTTCTCAAATGTAATGGTTTATTTGTGTAAACTTTGTACTAATATCTTGATATTCATCAATAGAGCTAACGGTATTGGATAAACTTGGTTAATTGCTTGTTTTTCATTCACATAATGACACTTTCATTACTCTACTGAGAAACTGTGAGAATAACCTCACTATACTAAAAGTAGTGCAAATGATACACAGACTAACTACAGATACTTTAAAGGTGTTTTTCCTCTCCCATTCACCTACTATCAAATGATAAGACAGTTACCTATTCAGGTCAGTCTGAATAAGGTAAAATGGTGATATTATAAAACCATCTTCAAATGGCTCAGTTCAGAAGAGATGAGAATAACTGGCTACAGGAAAGAAGAACACAAACCTTCAAATAGCAAGTAATTAATTCATGGGTTTTCAATTTTATGGTTTGCAGAGCAGGAACATTTGGAGTCAGGGACAGCTGAAAACAGGTTACAGTGTACACAATCTCTGTACATTACAGGGTGTAGGAGTAAAAATACGGAGATTTCTTCTGCGACTGAGGAAAGAGGGTATTAAAACATAACACAAGTTTTAAATACTTGCCATTCTGACTGCTTCCGTAACTCTGCAAGCTGGTGGAGCCGCTTGAGTGCTTTTTCCTGTTTCTTCTCATCTTTCCATGACTTTGAAGCCACATTTCGAGCAAATTCCCTTTGTTTTAAATCTTTCAATCTCTGTGTGAAAAGAACAAAAAGAGAAGGGATTAAATATGTACACAGCAGATGCATTTCCTCTTGCTCAATTTATTTGCTTTTGGTGAAGTTAGCATGTAAATGGAGAGTAAAACTATACTTAAAATGCTATCATCTTAAAGAGAGATTGAAAATGCTATTTTTGCCTAACAAAATGACATGATTGGGCCATTCCTATTTAGTTGATGTATACCTACATATGAACGATAGCTTTTTAGTTTCTTCTGAATATACAAATCTTCTGTTGTGTACAAATACATACACAAAACTAGACTCCATTTAATGTAGTAATTTTTTTATTTAATGACTATTTAATTCAGTCAGTAGAAATTCAGTCCGTTGAAATTCAGCCCGCAGGCATACAGTGGAATAAAGCTGAGCTCGTGTGTTTAATGTATTTTATAGATCTCTATACTTGCACATGTATGCATGGATATATGTGTACTTCTGTGTTGGTTTTCTTGGCTTTTGAAGATGCATTTGTTTTTCAAAAGACAGAACTACTGTCTGAAATATTTGATCAGGAAACACTTTTATGGTTATTTTCACAATTTTTTTAGTTTCCTCAAACATCTACAAATCAGGTAATTCTTGTTGGAGGGAGAAAAATTCTTTGTCTTTATTACATTTTTTATTACGTGGTTTTGCATTGCTGATAGTATAAGGAAAAGTGAAGAACACAGAAACCAAACAGTGTCAAGAACATCCTCTGAAAAAAAGTGGTGCTATCTTGCCTTTGAGTTCACTGTGCTCTCTAGGACTCAGCAGGTCATGTCCAACCTCACAACTTCCCAGTTCAGATCCATGCTTCCGTGCTCCGTGACAGAAATGCCTTCCTCCCTTCACTACCTCTACAGTTCCATGGTGTTTGGGGAAGGCAGGTTTATAAGCCAGAAGAGAGCTCTGGTGCATTCAGCCAGATGCCCAAACTGGAAACCTTGAGAACCAGGACTAAGAACTAAACCACTGCATCCACTTGCCCCTTGGTCTGGAGGCAGCCCTGTGCTCTTCTGTGAAATTCAGAACTACAGTATCAACACCAGAAAATACTAAATTTTCCATGGAGCCCATAGAGTTGTTTTTGCAAGCTAGACTTGAAGAAAGGCAGTATCACAGTCATTTTTAAACTGTTGCTCAGCTGCCAGCATCTACGCTTACCTGACTGCCCACCAGCACCTAAAGATCAACATCCTAATTGTTACCGTCATCTCATGCTGTTGTTTCCCTGTAGCATGGCCAGACATGCAAACGTGCATCAGTAGGATAAACTGGAGGCTGACCCAGCACTGTAAGCAGCAAAGATCGCTTTTTGCAGCTCAGGTATGTGCAGCAGTCTAGCCATGGCACAGAGCTCTGCACAGGCCAGCAGGCATCCGCGTTTGAAAAACAGGGCTGACTCCTCAGCTTGTAAGGGTCAAGAGAATGACAAATGCATGAGAGAGAACGGCTTTCTGGAGAGAGGTCTAGATTTTGTCAGTAGATGAAGGCAAAATGAATAGGTGAAAACCACTGTGTGGTTCTTTTATACCATCTAAAGAGATGGCAGCTTTTTTTTTCTCCAGCTAAAATGAAGTCATCTAGTTAGTGGCAATGACATAATATGACAGAGAGGCATAGAGGAACCCTTGGTGGAAAAAGGCCATGCACGGTTCATGATTACATTCTGTGAAGAGTGTTGGAAAGCTATGGTAGGTATCTCCCACCACTGTCACTTCAGCTTCCTTCAAGTATGGGATTTTTTTAAAAGCCAGGTAACATCTGTGACAGAAAAATACATAAATGCTGGGAGAGTAAGACCAGAAGTTTCTTGTTTGCTATCAGCCTTCTGGACCCCAAGACACGTGCCTCTGAGCACTGATCTGGAGATTGGGAGAGCTGGGCTGCCCAAAAATCAGCTGCTCAGGGAGCTTAAGAGTTGGCTCTCAACCACCCTCATGTCTCTGCACAGGCAAACTCCCTTTGATGAGGGTGAGAAGGCCAGAAAGGCAGTTGCCTAGGGAACTGGTGCACCACCAACCAGCAAGAACCATCCTGCCACTTGTTGAAAGTTTAACCGTATTCATCAGAAATATTTACAGTCTGTCAAATCTGTACGTTTCTCTGGAAAGCTTCTCTCAGCGCCAACATCTAGTACTTTACTGAACTAGACTTTGAAACAGGACAGCTGCAAAGTCCTCTTTAAAGCTCTTAGGCTTAAGTTCCTTGGAAATAAATGGTTGCTCCACCACATTTTTAGCTTTTTCTTGCCCCCTTACATGCCTTCCCTCACTGGCCACTCACCCCTTGGCAGGCCAGTCACACAGTGCTCCATTCCCTCAACCTCATTCCCTGCAAAGTAAAATGGATGAATATGTAAGACAAGTTTACCTTTGGACCAAGAAAGAAGCTTTTCAAATAATATGTTAAAGCCAAAACTGTAAAAGAAATCAGAGAATCTTCCCAGAATGAATCCACTTTCTGTCACCTAAGTAATATTTGCAAGAGTGTAGGGTTATTTAAGCAGTACAGATCCTGTCCTCCATAGAAAAACATAGTCAGTCTTGAGTCTTACTAACATCCTCAATGTGAAGAAAGGGCAAAGAAACACATTTAAGAAATGTCCTTTAGTGCTGCTTGCTAGGTTTTAGTTGTTACTGTGAGCTGTTTGGTATCACACATAAAGCATTCATGGGGAAAACACAAACAGTTTCTACCTGTCAGGGAAACAAAGAACCATGTGAAAGCTGGCACTATGGAGTGCAGGTATTGCAAAGCAATGCCGTTTCACTTCTTTGACAGTTAGGATGATAATCAACAAAGCAAATGGACCAACACTAAGAATAGAAGTTCTAGCAGTATTTTTTGCTCTCTAATGGCATACAGCATGTGTCAAGGAAGGAGAAAAGAGCAGAAAAAATGTAGGTAAACATAGGAGAGGACTCATCAACTGGAGATGAAATCCAAGAAATCTAAAGCAGTCTGAGCAGAGAAAGGGCTCTCCCTGCACACCCCCTCATCAAAATAAAAAAAGCTGCACTGCCAGAGCTCCAGTTAGGCATCATAATGAAGTTTGTCAGCAATGTTGGATAGACCATGGGACTGCGTGCTGAACCTGCAAACCCATGGTTTTCTTCACTAATAACCTGTGCCAGACTCCTGACAGGCACACAAATATTTTCTGCAGGTGGTGCACAACAGCATGCACTGAGCAGGTACTTGAATGACAACGCTAAACTCAGCAGGTGCACTTGAAAATTAACATTGCTTTACATGGCAATTGCATTTTTCATGTAATTAGGTACTTAACTGGGCATTCATATACAGGCACGTGTAATAAATTATGATTTATTTAACAGCAATCTTGTGGTCTGTCCTTCACCTGCTACAAATATAATTGCCATGCAGTTATATTTAATTTTTAGACTCATATTCTATTCTTCCTCTGGTTTTTGTGCACATGTGCATGTGGACATTGCCTCATCTAAAAGTAACCCATCCCTTTTTTATAAACACCCACACAGAATATTAAAAGACTACAAAATAGTATTGATTTTTATGGAAAGATGTACTTATACAACCAGGTCTGAGTCATGTTGGCCTCTCAAAAACTGCTGAATCTATTCTTTTCCTCCTGAACTCTGGTATGAATCACCAGGAGATTCAAATGAGTTAATGGAGCTGCATCTTCGCTACGTACTTTTGCTAGACATGAAATATCTGTGGCCAAATACCGGTAATTTAGCAATTTCTCCCCATTCTTAATGTTGGGTTGTTTTTTTAAACTTGTCACTTTATTGTGGTCAGTACTTGCTTTTCACTGACCTATGAGCACTTGTAACATACTCACTGCTGGCTGCATTTGCAGTACTGAGATTCCTTTCTTTCCAGAGTTATGATCCTGATTTCTATTCCTCCCTGTGCAGGTGAACATTTCTCTGGATTGCTATTCATCTGATCAAATTTAGATGCCTATAGTAGTTGCTTTAGATTTTCTTTACAAGCACTGGAAAGAAATAAGCACTTTTAGGGACCTAATCACCTCTACTTAAAGCAGCTGTCTAAAACAAGAGGGATAAAGTGATCTTTTCATTGTGTACGGAGGGTATTAAGGGCAGCTATGTTATTTATTAAGGGCTGTTCCTCTAAGAGGGTGACACAGCCGACAGCCCAGCTGAAGTGCCTCTGCACAACTGCACACAGCACAGGCAGCAAACAGGAGGAGCTGGAAGCCACCACGCTGCTAGAAAGCTACAGCCTAGTTGCCATTACTGAAACTTCGTGAGACGAATCCCGTGGCTGGAGTGCAGCTATGGATGGCTAGAGGCTGTTCAGTAGGGGTAGATGAGGAAGCAGAGGTGGAGGGATTGCCCTCTACATCAAGAAATGGATTGAATGTGAAGAGCTAACTCTGAAAAGTAGCCGTGAGCACATTGAAAGCTTATGGGTTAGAATTAGAGACAAGGCAACAAAGGGAACCTTGTGGTTGTTGGCTCCTACAGGCTGTCTGATCAAGGAGAGCCTATTGACAAAATCTTCTTGTTCCAGCTAGAGGAGGCATTGCACTCACAGGCTATTGCCCTGCCGGGGGACTTCAACCACCTCAACATCTGCTGGAAAAGTAGCATGGTGAGCTGTAGGCAATCCAGGAAGTTCCTGAAATGTGTTGAGAATAAATTCGTAAGTCAGGTAATAGACAGCCCTACCAGAAGGGATGCGATACTGGACCTGTTGGTAACCAACACAAGTAACCTAATTGGTGATGTCAAGATGGGGGGCTGCCTGGGCTGCAGTGATTGTGCCCTGGTGGAGTTCACATTCCTGAGGGGTATGGATCGAGTGAAGAGTAAAGTCAGGATCCTGAATTTTAGGAAAGCAAACTTCCAGCTGTTCAAGGAGTTAGTCAATAGGACCCCCTGGGAAGCTACCCTCAGGGACAAGGGAGGAGAACTGAGCTGGAAGATCTTTAAGGGTGCTTTCCACAGAATGCAAGAGCTCTTGAATCCCCAAGTGTAAGAAATCAGGAAAGGAGGCTGACGTGGTTGAATCAAGACCTGCTGGTCAAACTCAAGGGCAAGAAGGAAATGCACAGCAGTGGAAGCAGGTACAGGTATTCTGGGAAGAGTATAGGGATGATGGCCAGTTGTATACGGTTGGGGTCAGGAAGGCCAAGGCACAGCTGGAGCTGGACTTAGCAAGAGATGCAAAGAATAATAACAAGGATTTTTACAGGTATGTCAGCCAGAAAAGGAAAGTCAAAGAAAGTATATTGCCCCCATGATGAACAAGACTGGCAAATTGGTAATAATGGACGAGGAGAAGGCTGAGGTACTCAATAATTTTGACACAGTCTTCACTGGCAACCTCTCTTCCCACACCTCTTGAGTGGATGGACTGCAAGACAGGGACTGAGAGAGCAAAGTCTCTCCCACTGTAAGAGAAATACAGGTTTGTGACCACCTGAGCAACATGAACACGCATATCTCATAGAATCACAGAACCATAGAATCATTTAGGTTGGAAAAGACCTTTAAGGTCATGAAGCCCAACCATTAACCCAGGACTGCCAAGTCTGTCACCAAACCATGTCTACATGGTTTAAGTGCCACATCTACATATTTTTTGAACACCTCCAGGGATGGTGATTCCATTACATCCCTAAGCAGCCTGTTTTAATGCTTGACCACCTGTTCAGTGAAGAAATGTGTCCTAATATCCAACCTAAACCTCCCCTGATGCGACTTGAGGCTGTTTCCTCTTGTCCTGTCACTTGTTATCTGGGAGAAGAGACCAACACCCACCTCACCACAACCTCCTTTCAGGCAGCTGTAGAGAGCATTAAGGTCCCCCCTCAGTCTCCTTTTCTCCAGGCTAAACACCCCCAGTTCCCTCAGCCGCTCCTCATAAGCCTTGTGCTCCAGACCCTTCACCAGCTTCGTTGCCCTTCTCTGGACACGCTCCAGCACCTCAATGTCCCTCTTAAAATGAGGGGCCCAAAACTGAACACAACATTCAAGGTGCGGCCTCACCAGTGCCGAGTACAGGGGGACAGTCACTCCCCCATCCCTGCTGGCCACACTGTTTCTGACACCAGCCAGGATGCTGCTGGCCCCCTTGGCCACCTGGGCACACTGCTGGCCCATGTGCAGCCGGCACATGTCAACCAGCCCGCCAGGTCCTTTCCCACCAGGCACTTCCCAGCCACCCTTCCCCAGCCCGTAGCGCTGTGTGGGGTTGTTGTGCTCCCAGTGCAGGACCCGGCACTGAGCCTTGTTGAGCTTCATACAACTGGCCTCAGCCCATTGGTCCAGCCTGTCCAGATCCCCCTGAAGAGCTTGACTATAGAACCTGATGAGATGCATCCCAGAGTCCCCCAAATGGAATTAGCTGATGTAGTTGCCAAGCCACTTTCCATGATATTTTGAAAGTCATGGCACTCAGATAAAGTCTCTAGTGACTGGAAAAAGGGAAACATAGCATCCATTTTTGAAAAGGGTAGAAAAGAGGACCCTCAGAGCTACCAACTTGTCAGCCTCACCTCCGTGCCTGGGAAGATCATGAAACAAATCCTTCTAGAAGCCATACTAAGACACATAGAGGAGAGGGAGGTGATTCAACACAGCCAGCATGGCTTCACCAAGGGCAAGTTCTGCCAGAACAACTTAATGACCTTCTATGATGGAGTGACTACATCAGTGGAGAAGGAAGAGCTACAGATGTTGTCTATGTGGGCTTCTGTAAGGTCTTTGACATGGTCCACCACAACATCCTTCTTTCTAGATTGGAGAGATATGGATTTGGTGGGTGGACTGTTCAGTGGATAAGGAATTGTTTGGATGGTCCCATCGAGAGGGTAGTGGTTGATGACTCAATGTGCAGATGGAAACTGGTGACAAGTGGAGTCCTTCAGGGGTTTGTATTTGGACCAGTACTGTTTAATATCTTCATTAATGACATAGTGAGATCGAGTGTAACCTCAGCAAGTCTGCAGATACCAATCTGAGGCACCTGAGGGACTGGATGCAATCCAGAGGGACCTGGACAAGCTCAAGATGTGGGCCTGTGTGAACCTCATGAGGTTCAACAAGACCAAGTGCAAGGTCCTGTAGCTGGGTTGGGGCAATCCCAAGCACAAACATAGGCTGGGCAGAGAAATGATTGACAGCAGCCCTGCAAAGGACTTGGGTGTACTGGTGGATGGAAAGTCAGACACTTGCAGCCCAGAAAGCCAATTGAATCCTGGAGTCCATCAAGAGAAGTGTGCCTAGTAAGTCATGGGAGGTGTTTCTATGCCTCTGCTCTGCTCTCATGTGCTGCATCCAGCTCTGAGTCCTCAGCACAGGAAGGACATGGACCTGTTGGAGTGGGTCCAGAGGAGTGCCATGAAAAAGATCAAAGGGATGGAACAAGTCTCCTACGAGGAAAGGTTGGGAGAGTTGGGGCTGTTCATCCTGGAAAAGAGAAGGCTTTGGAGAGGCCTTATTGCAGGCTTTTGGTATTTAAAGGGGACTTATAAGAAAGATGAAGATAAACTTTTTAACAAGGCTTGTTGCGATAGGAAAAGGGGTAATGGTTTTAATCCAGAAGAGGGTATATTTAGACTAGATATAAGGAAGACATTTTTTACAATGAGGATGGTGAAACAGTGGAACAGGTTGTCCACTGAGGTGCTAGATTCCCATCCCTGGAAACATTCAAGGTCAGACTGGATGGAGCTCTGAGCAACCTGATCTAGTTAAAGATGGCCCTGCTCATTGCAGGGGGGAGCTGGACTAGATAACTTTTAAAGTTCCCTTCCAAGTCAAATTCTTCTATGATTCTATCTCATATGTAGACTTTTGATAGAGGAAATTGGTGCTATTTGTACATATTCATTGCTATAGATAATACCCATGTCTACAGGTTGCTTAAGAGTACTTTGAATTAGTGCACTTTTGGCACATGTAATAGAAAGCTGAAGACGACATCTGGGCTTTTTTTATAAATAATCGCCAAGAATACAGAGAAGGTTTTCATAATCTGCATTTCTCTGCCAGATTTGCTACTCCTCATTCTCCAGGTGGTCTCTGTCTTCAGGAACCACTTTTTCTATATTGCTCTCTCATTCGCTGTCTCACAGTCTGAGGACCATGAGAACGCAGTACTGAGGGAGAGCTTTACTTCTCATTTTGAGCATTCTGCCAGGGGTCACGCTCATCCCATCATATAGGCCTAACAAGGGTTCTCAGTATAACTGCTTTAGACGCTGGAGGAAGTAACTGCTGCTGCAAGTATACTGAGAAGCAAATCTTTTTCTTATTCACAGTAGTGTAACTGCATTGATGTAAATAGAAGGCAGCTTTGGGGGAAAACATAATTTTGCATGCATTAAGTTAGAAAATGGCAGGTTATTATGAATTAAAGGATATTTTCCACTTACATTTAGACTTTTTTTCCCCACAGTCTCATTCACAATGCATCCTCCAAAATATTCATCATTCTGTAATGCATTTGCAGCCGCAGGTAAAAATATAGTATATACCTCTGCTTTCTTCAGTCAGCATTAGGTATACATCTTCTGTCGTATTTAGAGAGCCTTGTCTGAATCTAAGTCCATGGACTAATGTGAGTGTTTGAGTGCCTGATAGGCTTTAGAGATTGATTTCTACTATGCTGAAAAGCTCCTTAAGTTCTAAACAAATTCACCATAGAAGGGTTAAATAAGGAAAAAAAGGAAAGTGAATTTCAGTAATTATTTTCTTGCCTGTAACCCTAACACTGGAACCAATTACGTTATTTGTAAAATGAATTCACACAAACCATCAAAAGAGAATGATAGTTACTAGAGAGCATAATTTAGACTTTATGTCTGAAACTTATGGTATTAGCTCTCTAAGTAAAGGGGAGGAAACAGCAGCAAAGGGACTTCCTTCTACTATGGTAAATAAAATCCCCCAAATACATACAGGAATTAAACATGAGATACAAAACTCAAGAACTGGCTGATAAATTTTCATTTATCAGGCTGCCCATTAAAGCGGTTGAGTCACCAGCCCTGGAGGTATTTAAAGGACATGTAGATGTGGCACTTAGGGCCACAGTTTAGTTGTGGACTTGGCAGTGCTGGGTTAACAGTTGGACTCAGTGATCTTAAAGGTCTTTTCCAACCCAAATGATTCTATGATTTTAAATAGCTACAGATCACTTTGAAGTGTGTGATACTAATAATTTTTTGGAGTAGCTTATATTATAGTCAATCTTAACAGATTCAATATTGTTAGCGGGAGTGACTGGGAAGACAGAAAGAAAATATCCTGATATGATTAGGTTAGGGAATGAGATGATAGCAGGAGGGGGGAAAAATTAGTCCTCAGACATGCACTAGAGAATTCATCTTAGAGAATGAGATGCTGATCACAGATCCAACCAGAAGGATAAATTACAGGTGACTGTTGGAGGGTTTGTTTTTGCATGTCTTCATAGAAACTCGTGTTAAATCTGTATAGAAAGATGGTCTGATCTAGTGTAATGAGTCTTCATGCCGAAAGTATCAAGACCTACTAGTGTGCACCTGTGTATTTTCTGTGGGAGCTTCTTATTGTTCAACCAGATCTGCAAGAATTTTTGCTAATTAAACTGATTTCAGCCATTGCTGGATGAAAGTTCATCCATTTGTACTGCTCATGAGGTTCCCCAAGTAAAGTTAAAACAGATGGTTTTCATGGGGGCCATTTCTGTAGAGGATAGAACAGGCACTTTGTGGCAGCAACTCACTCATCTGAAGGCCTGAGCTATTTGTGGATCCAGCATATGCTCCACTTGACCACCCATGTTTATATCGGTTCAAATGAACTTACTGTCATATGCTCCAACAAGCTGACTGCACACTGTATAATTTGATTAGACATATTCCGTGCCACTTTGGAATACAGAGTAATCCACCTAGTAAAAGCAACACACTTGAATGATAAGAAACTTGGGGCAGGGACTGTATCTTCACTGCACATCCACGTATGACCTTACTCATCAGGGTGTTGGGTTTGCTTTCTTAACCAGAGAAAAAACATCCTCTCATATATTTTATTTGTTTTTCCTTCTGATTTAAACAGCTTAAAGCAAAGAAACGGGTATTACAGACCCTGCGCAAGACTATTGCCTTTCAAAACTTACGGTACTTCCTGTAATCTTCAAAAAGTATATAAGCCTTTTCCCCATCTTTTTTAATCCTGTCTCACCACTTTTTTTTTTTTTTCTTTGTTCTAACCATAGCAGGTGGAATACAAAATCACCTACATATTCAGGAAAAGAACAAGAGTCTGGATTGTCCAAGAATTCAACAGGTGAGTCCAAAGCCTCACCTCAAACTTTCTTCAGTGCAGTCTTCAGACTTTCAGGGTAACAAAAATGACAGTAAAAACGACCATACATAGATTTTGTGCAGCACTTTAGATAGACAGATCTCAGGCTTCTTGTGAAACAGGTATCTTTACTATGATATCATTTTAGAAATAAAGAAATGAAGGTAAAAAGAGATGGAGTGACTTCTGAAAAGAGCATGGAGGAGGCTAAATCAGCACATACATATATATATTTATCTCATTAACTCTTTGTAAGCTCATTGAAACAAAAGAAAGATGCCAGACATCTGAATCAAGCCTAAATTTGATTTACCTGTACAACCAGTTGATACTCGATAAATACGGTAGTGCTGAGGGAACAACAATAAATCATAAAGGATAAATCTGTTACAAACTATTGTGCTATGTGCAAAGGGTTACACAAAGGACAGTTGAATCAGCAGACTGAAGTGCTGTACCAGAGAACAAGTTCATCACTAAAAAAAGTTATTTTAATATGCACTGGAGGTGTTGTTTATAGGTACCACTCAGATGCACTTTAGATGAAAATGTATGGTCAGAGCAAACAGTGAAAAATAATATGTGCATTAAGGATATTAAAGGCAGCTATATCCAGAAGCCTCATCAAATATCTTAAGGAAGTGGAATATTGGTGGGTTTTTGTTCTAATAGGATGTAATAGCTATCAATAAAAAGCACTTTAGGTTGTTTGGCTTGGGGTTTTAGGGGCTGGTTTTTTTTGTTTTTTTCCACTCAAGATCAAAATATTCTCTCTCTTGCATTTGCTTAAAGTAGACTGATCTGTTCTGGAGTAGGAGAGTTAAAGGTAACCAGGAATCTAGCAACCTACAACAAAATGCCTGCTCAAAGTAAAACAGGTTTAATAAGTGACTTTTCCTTGCGGTTTTTGTCAATAAGAAAAGGCCACAAATAACTTTTGTAATCACCTGATCAAAATTTTTCAATAACACAAGACAAGGGACATCCTGATTCGCTATGTTTTAACAGATAAATCGATAAAATCAAGTTACTTTGACAAGACCTATTTTACATAAACAACATTCAATTAATTACATTACTGTTCTTTAATACTTCACAGAGTCCTGTATCAGTCATGCCAGTATTTTCCCTGGCACTAATGTCAGGATGACAGATTTTCTTGTTTATTCTTTTTAAATCCTAGCATGGCATTTTCTAGCTTCTAGCTTCATGCATCTTCCTCTAGTGCTCTGAGAGTTATTAAAAATCAACATTAATGATTAGGACAGTTTATAGCCATCTCTTTCCTTATACTTCAAAGGTAGTCCCCTGAACCTGCTGATACAAAAATATTTAACTCTAGATTATGTTGTTTAATATCCTTTTTAGCTATTGGTAGAGTGGTACTTCACAGTCATCATAAACAGCATAGATGTGACTAAATCATCTGGGTTTGCTCCAAGTATAGAACAGAAATCTGTGTTGAGTAGTCCTTTTTACATCACTGCTAACAAGTAATTCATTTCTATTTGGAGCAGAAGATTCTTTATGTTCTCAATATACTCTCAGAAACCTTCTTGCCCTCACCTCTGATGACTAAAGATTTTCCTTTTGCCCTTTTTACTTCCTCCATCACCTTTTCCAATTTTTTCACTTCTGATTTATGATCTTTACCAGCCATTTTTTCTTTCTCTCCTTTATTATAAATTTAAGACACAGAGCACTGACTTTCTTTCTAAATGAGATTAGCTGTTTATAACCTATTTGGTCTTTTTCAGTTGTGGGATTTGGGTTCTTAAACCATCTGCCAAGTGCTCTTCAAAATTTCCTAGGTCTCTCTCATACCTTTCCATTTGAATTCATCCTCCCAGTCCATTTTGGCAAGCTCATTCACCTTTATGAAACTAGATTCCTTTAAAGAAGTGTGTGTAACAGTTTGTTATTTATACAAACACATGCAAATATTTTCTTTACATTTACTAAATACAATCACTTGGCTTTTTTAATTTCCTGCACGCCTATGTTGATCACCATAATGCTAATAACATATAGATTGAAGATCAGCCTTTTGGAGACCCACAATGTGGATGAAGTATTTTTGCGCTATTCTTGACAGAAGGGAGGCCCATGGAGGCAGCAAATTCAGATGGATGATCTGTTAATTTTAATTTCTTCATGCATGGGATTGGACTAGTGGTTTATGTTCCAGTCTATGGTTTATTTACAGGAAGAGATGAACAGATGTCCCATTTTTTTCAAAGGGTAATTCACTCCTGCAATAGCCTGGTTTAGCCTTTGATTATCTGAGACAGTCTTCTGAGAACACATCTCAGTAAATTATACTGATTAAAATAAGGTATTTCGATTACATGTTTTTTCTTTTATTTAATTCTTTCCCAAATTTGTCTCACATCATTATTATGTATTCTGTGTGCTGCCTCTTTTGACTTTAGTGTCCTTTCTTCCCTCTACTTGACTTACTCATCTCTCTTCCCAGTTCAGCAGCATTTCCCTCTGAAACAGCAAAAGCAATAAGGTACTTCCTAAGCAAATTCAGTGTGTCATGGAAAAAGACGACCAAACTGCAGAGGGAACGATGTCCTAATTTTCCAGTTTATAAAGGCAAAGATATTCTGGCTTATCCACCACCCTTTTTATTGCCATGTGCTTATAATATTATTTATTTGCAATTTGTTGTTTGTATTGTGTCCTCTTGAACGTACTGTTGTTGCAACCTGCAGTGTCTGAGGCTTTTACTAAGAGAGGGAGCTAAAAGCAAGCATGTGGTCAAGAGATGTAGTTCAGCCCACTGGTGCGTAACATATCACTGAGCTGCAACTTGACATCCTTCCATTGGAAAAGGGGTGGAAATGAGCCTTGTGCACTTTTATAAGAGCAATCCCAAACTACTTCTCCCTTTGCATGCTGAGGAGCTATGGGAGTAACATTTAATGTCCCACTCTCCCCTCTTACCCATGCTCCAGACTATGTCTGTTTGTATTAACTCTTACACCAAACGATGCTATAAACACACATCTAGTTTTTCAAGTAGATGTGGACGTTTTTAATATTATAAAGCTGTTCTATCACTCACTACTTCTGAAATACTTTATGTCACTTGTCAAGTTCTTTCCTGTCACTTGACACAAAAAACCTTTTAAGCAAGCTTTGCTCTGCTACTCCTTCCCAGAAAACTTTTATGCCTGTAAAAGTTGCTCTTTTATTTATGCCATGGTTTCTTATTCCAGCAATCCATACTTTTCTACACCCCTGAATTATGATTATTTCTTGCAAAAAAAAAGAAAGATTGTGAGTTTATGTGCTCAAATGGAACAACAATCCTCTTAAAATAGGCACCAACACAGAAACAATGTGGTGATAGTGACTTTATATTCTTCAGACCAGGTGAGTTAATACTGTAAATTATTCTGGAGACAAAGAGAAGTAGGGCAACTAGATCATACATTATCATTTTAATTCCTGAAGAAATATTGCATTGTTTTTCCAAGTATTATTGGTTTAAATTTTAGAAAGAACTTGTGCAGAAATAAATAAGGAATAATAAAGTGTTAATTTCCTATAAATTTCTGTAACAATTATTGTACACTTGTCACATGCCACATATTCAGATTTACTAGGCTACGACTTGCTGTTTTGGATGTGTACAGGTCCAATTTATGACTATTTTCAAATTGCAGGCAAGAATCTTCATTTTCTTTTTAAACCAAACATAGGGACATTATGCTGTGCTAAATTTCAAGATGGAAAGGAAAACCAGAATCTGACATGGGCTATTGAGAGCCACAATTACGTCAATGAATTGAATGTTTGGTGTAACCCAGCCTCAAATGATAGAAAAGTAATGCAGAACTCAGAAAAGATGGTCATTAGGAGCTGATGAGAAGTCTGAATTTTACTTTGAAGTAAAGAACAAGATGATTTTAATCTGAATATTCTGGGTTCCTCTTAAAAGGTGAAAATTACATTCTACCTCTTGGGCAATGTTTTTGTATACAAATACTGGTAACTATGTTATTTAATAAATTGTGTTGTTTTACCCTTAAACACGATATCACTGTACCCAATAATTTCTCAATTATGATTTGATATACACACAAGCAGATCTTTATCTGAGACTGGAGATCCGGGGCAGTTCAGAATACAAGCAATAGGTTATATTGCTTCTGCTGGATATGGTTTAGTTTAGTACCTTGCCAAATCCCACAGATGCTAAATGGAAAGTGTAAATAGAGAGCAAAGTATTTAAGTGTCTGTTTTGAAGGAAGCAGGCCTTAAGAATCCATCAACATGTTAAGGGCTGAAAACAAGCAAAGAAACACTAACTACAAACATAAAGCATCCCACAGGGTTCCAGGTTATTTTTCATCAATTCCTCTATACTTACACACCTGTTTAAAGAACCAGAATTTCTGCTCTGCAGGAATTTTGACATTTGGTTTTCTTTACCTTTTAGTCTTAGTGGGAGGGGTAACATTTTGAAAACTTATTAAAAAAATGAAAATTTCAAGGGCTTCCAAGTGACTTGATGTCAATGCATCTAAATAGCAATGAGACATAATGCCTTAAAAGTTATAATTTTCATCATTTATCTCAGAAATAGTGAATATGTGTGCATATGCTACAATTAATATTTTACAAGTATTTTTAAATACTACACAAGAAATTTTAGAAGTATTTTTTTAAAGTAACACTGTCGAAGCAAAGCATTTCAATCTTTATGAACCATTTCAACCTGTCTGAAACTAAATTATGTAAACCTTTTGAACAAAAGATGGTTTTCATCTTCTCACGTTCCTGCAAAACAATTCTACTCCAAAAATAATTACTCTAAAATTCTACTCTACCTCATTCTACTCTAAAATTTCCTGATAAACAAGTGTTTAGTTGTCAGTTTGGGGTTTTTTTTTGTTCAGGAAACATTTGGTTTTTACTGTCCCAACACCTGTGATAATATATTTTTTTGGTATTCACATGACCATCGTCTATATTTCTCTAGATATTCTCTTGCTATTTAATCTGAGAAGGTGTTTAAGGAGCCCTCATCTTTTTAATAGCTCCTGGTGGAGCCTAATTATTAAGAAATTGCAAAAGCTGTGAAATGATAATTAGTCTGGGTTACCTCCTTTCTTTTTCCTTAGAGACATGTTAAAATATGTTAATTAATGCTTTTAACTAAGTAAGGATAATAAATGACTAATCTCACTATTTTTATTGCTGTCTTGGTGATGCACAGATATATTTCTGATTTGCTTTTAAATATTTGTTTCTGCTATGAATGCCCCTTAAAGATGTACAAGGCACATTGCACAGTTCCTCAAACACAAGCATAGTTGATTAGCAGGACTTTAAAGCTCCACAGGAATCAATTGCTCAGCTACATTCCTGCACGTTAATTACTGCATGGAAGGTGCAGACAGTCAAAAATGAACAGAACTATAACAGAAGCAGATTCTAGACAGGTGTTCATAGGGCCTGATATACTTTGTGGATGCCAATGGTATTACAAGAATTATTTTTCCAGAGGAGGGAAAGATATGAGCAAGACAGCACTGTTCAAAAGTTATGCAGAAGCTGACAGAAACACAATTTTTCTGTGAACATTTGGAGTTACAAAATTTTAGTAGCAAAGCTCATTGCCCAGTATTTCCAAAAAGCTGACTATGGCACAAAATTGCCCCAGATAAAACATGTACAGCTGTGTTGTAACCTGCACAACAGGTTCCTTAATCTGGCTGAACAGTCCCTTACTCTACACAGCCTTCGCAAATATGAATTGAAGTACTTGTGAACAGACAGTAATCAAAGACAAACACAGCATCTGGCAGTGCTTTGTCCCTATCACCTCACTATTGATGCAAGACCAGTTATTCCAGATACTGATTTATCAACAACAACAACAACAAAAGACCCAAATCCCAAACCAAATCAACCAAACAACAAAACCCCACAAAACAACCAACCAAACCTCCCCCACCAAAAAAAACCCAGCATAAAAAAACCAAAACCCCAAAAAAGTGGAAATATGTGACCTATAAGCAACAGTACCCATGTTTGCCAGTCTTGAAGCTGGCACATGAAATATAATGTAAATCTGTATTCAGTCTTGCCTGGTTCTTATTAGTTCATGGTGAATAAACATTTTTGCATGAATGGTAACATTTTACATAGAAGCAGGCAGAAAACAAGCTGTATATTCTGTTTCTTCTGTCCACATTACTGGCTTTTAAAAAGTAGAAAAAACATCTGAATACAAACATTTAGCAAGTGGACAGCAGTGCCCAATATAATTTATCTTGTTCATTAAAAGATACAGGCACAACTCCAGCCTGACTGCCCTAAAGGTTAACTGAAAAGGAGAATAATAATCTAAACATAAATATTTAGGTTCTCCATAGCTATCCCATTTTCTTAAGTAGTATCTTATGTACTACATGTACTAGGATTTCAGAACTGAGAACCAAAGAGGAATATGTTGATTTTAATCACTTCTTTTTACTCAGTCTGAAAATCATGTACGGCTGGCTCAAAAACAATTTTTATTTAAATGGAATGTTTCAGAAAGTCTTGTGTTTAAAAATTTATTTGGTTTAAATTGTAATTGCTCTGTTAAATCAGCCATAACAGAATGTTTTAATTAATTTGGTTTTGAGAATTTTTTTCTTATCCATATTTGAAAAGGAAGCAAAGTTTGAAATAATGGAAAATTATTTGAACCAGAGATGCTGAGTTTCAACCAGAATTACTGCAGCTTTTGTCCAAATATAATTAAATAAGAATAAGTTTCTTCATGTTCTGGGTGGGGAGTTTTACAAGATTAAACTCTAGAACATATTTTCAGGCAGAATTTCATACTTGTTAGCTGTTTGGCACAATCATTTTTACAAATCTAATCCTTCAGATTCCTTTCTTATTTGAATAAACCATCCATTCCACTGCATCACCCATTCCTCCCGTTTGAAAAATCAGTTGTAAAACTTCAGTAATTAAAAAGTATATCCTTTGAGAAGAATGGAAAGGACAATAATGCAGGCATTAATGAAGAGCACTTCCTCCAACTGACATTCTGATTATTACTATGTCTTAAATGCCAAGATCTGATAATATACCTCTGTAATTCCTTACGTAATGAAATGCTTAAGAAATATCTTACAGTCATTGGACCATCATTAACAACTATGAAATTAGGTGTCCCATGGGTTTTTTTCCAATTTAAAGAGGGTTAAATTGCTAATTTACATGCTAATAAGCATTCATTCTAAAGAACACCAAAAGTAATTCCATGGCATCTAGCATTTAACAATTTAGCTTATCAAGACATTACATTTAAAAGAAGCTCTGCATTATTTGCAAGAAGTTTTTTTGAGGGCTAATGATGAAAGGAATCTTATTATTCTAAGCAACATGCAATTTAAAAAGGATGAATTCTGCCAATTTATTTACTTTATCACTGAATAATAAGAAAGCAGCAAAGCATTGGTAGGGCAGCAGGTTCAGCAGTTCTTAATAAGGCCCACTGATCTGCACAGATTGGTAAGTTTACATTAAAGAATTGTTTCTGGTGACATTTCTTTGGAATCTGTTGCCTCGAGTCATGCTCAATCACCAGAGTGTGCTCAGTGGTATTTGATAATGCTGCTTTTGCTGCTCCATAGCTACTCTGGTACATGCACTGGCCGTAGTGTGCATTTAAAACATCTCTGTGTAGCAAAGCTATAAATACAAGCCTCCCCTCATAACATTTAAGAAAATATTGCATGATATTATGAACTAAGCATTCACTTTAAGATAATTTCAAACTGGCAAAATAACTGTTCTAGTAGGTACAGTGATGCCACAGAGTTATCATATTGTTTACATCTTGCTTTTGCTCATATGTTGTGCACTACTCCTTTGCTTAAATGCTGATGTCATCCTTTATTGCTTTATGTTACCTTTATTTACATTAGTTTCTGTAATGTGACACAATATGATTGTCTGTTTCACTGAACTGCTAGTACAGAATTTCAAAGATATTGGATTGTAGGTATTTTGAAGCACAGCGGCTGTGATGCAAACATGCTTTTAGAAAGGCAGGATTTCTCTACTTCTAAATAAAAGAAAGAAGGATTCAGGCCAAGAAATTTTGCTCTTATATTACCTTTCAGTGGTAAAACATGAAATTGTATATGAGCAAAAGTATTACACGTTTCATTACTTTTTTTCAGACCCCAGCCATTTTTTATGTTGTGTAAGTCCTTCGAATTATTTTCAATACAACATTTTGTGCCAACATAATATCTGTCTGTTAAATCACAGTTAAACCACGACACTGTGGTACTCTTGTTAACAGAATTAGAGTTGTGAAATGTGATTTTCATATAGCCTATCTGGTTGATTCACTCAGTTCCTCAGCTCTAAGTGGTATGGCTTAGACATTGGTGGCTCTAAGGGCCGACATTGACAGTCTCCTCCTATGCTTTATCCTGATATTTTCCCTTATTTATGGATTATTTCTTGAGGCTTTTCCTCTTGTAACTCAGTTTTCTCCCTCTTTTGTACACACCTTTCATTGTCTTCTAATTTCAGAGTGATACTTCCAGGCCCTTTTGTTCTGGCAATTTCTGTCTCTCCATCCATTACACCTATTCCCATAATTACTTCATAAACCCACTTCTTCTCCTTCTGTTTCCCCCTCATTTCACACGATCAGTTCTTTTGTAGCCAACAGCTTCAGCTGCTGCACAAGATAAATTCATTCCTCAAGTACAGTCCATCTTCAGTACTAAGTCAGGGGGCTTTCCTTAGGGGAAACCACATGCAACCTGAGACTAAAGATTTTATTAAAAAGCAGATGCATAAAAGTATCTGATTAAGTTGTCCAAACTGTATTTATTCTGGTGCCTAATCACTTCCTTATTCTTGACTTTGAAAATACTATATATTTTACTGTAATTTACTGAAACTTGGTATCCAGAAAGAAAATTTCGGCCCAATCTGTGGGAGCAACAGAAAACTGGGTCTTAAAAATATAAAGCGCTTGGGAACCTTAATTATAAGCATCACAGACAGTTCTGTACCTAACAATCCAGCAGAAACCATGGGGTAATCCAGTTTGTAATCAAAAGTAATTTAGGAACAAAAGAGATTAGTAAAAATGAATCCACAAGAGCAAATTCAGAAAGAATAAGAACTTTTTAAATTAATTATGGAAAAGGCAGTGTAAGAAAATGAAAACTATTCAGCAAGAGATTGTCAAAAACCTGCACTTCAGGAACAGTTACAGTTGGAGTGGAAGTAATTTATGGGAGTATGAACAAGGACACACTGCAAAATCAGTGTGTGATGAAAAGCTAAGAAAGTGTGAAGCTATAACAGAAATTAGAGAATGTAATACGTGGCATAAGCATAAATAACAATAAGAAAATCACTAGTTTCAGAATGAGCAAGACAACAGTGTGTCTTTAAGGCAAAAAGATACTGAATCATAGGATAGGTTATAGAAATGGATTCTTGCTTTTAGCTTTGGTTTTCACATGAAAAAAACCAAGACTTACACCAGAAATATAAAGAGTATACTGTTTCCAAGAGAAGAGAAAGATGTACTTTAAAGAAAAGAGCAGGGAAAATTGCATTGGAATGTGTATTGTTGAAAAATGAATAAAATAACAGTTAAGAATTCTTCAGCACCAAAAATGCAAAAAATCAAGCAAAAATATATATTGTCATAAAACAGAAGTGTCTGACGACGGGTATACAGTTATAGATGATCTTTCTAAATAATTGTCTAATGGTAATAGTTAAGACAAACTGGTAATAGATTTGCCTAAAACTAAAAATAAATGGACATTTCACTGAAATTAAAGAATAATTTGTGGAAAAATTTGAGAAACTGTTGACATATCAAATCATATTTTCAGTATTATGATTTATAAATCAATCGTAAAAAAAATGTAAAACAGCTCAGTATCCTTCATTTTATGCATTTGAATATTTTAATTTATTTTTGTGGGGCTGCTTATAGCCATACATCTTAAAAAGTTCACAATTGTTTTCAGGATGGGGCCTGAGTGCACACACATAACAGCTTGTGTATGTGACAGTTGCTTTTGAGCATAGCGGTCCATTGGTACTTCAAAATAGGAGGACAATAATTACCACAGATTCAAAATTCTTCTATCACTTCCACTTATAAACCAGCGGTTTGAGGGACTCTAGCATCATATTACTGTTTTGCTTGACTTCTTTTATCTTTAATACAATTCTAGTTCGGGCTTTCTTACTAGGGATGTGACGACTGTGAAAATTTTATTAAAAGTATGCATGTATTATTTAGCAAGCATCAAACCAAGGTGATTTCTGTGAGGTTGCAGGAGCAGAATGCTGATGACTGCAGACAGCACCTCTCACTAACTGAGAGCAAGGAATGCTGAGGTCTTTTGCCCTTCAGGTTATTTTCTGAGGAGGCCACAGAGTACAGACCTCACGTGCAAAACCTGGCCCTAAAAAGCAGGCTGTTCTTAATGGCCAGTGTCCTGATGCAGAGAGACAGAAGCAGGGGGTGCAGGGCAGGACATTAGCCTTGTCCATGCGGGATTACAAGAGGGACAGTGGGTCCACCTATATATCAAGTTAAAAAAGCAGAGACAACACAAGCATACATAGTAGTGGATTTTCATGCTGGTTTAGCCCTTTCTGTTTGATTAGTGTGCTCTTACAGCTAAGTATATGATACTTTGTCCAGAAGAATGTTTCTTGGTGTTGCTGTCTTTGCCTAATTTCCCAGATCCCAAGGTGAATTCTTTCACATATTGCCAAACCAGTTTCCTTAGAGCCAAAATACAGGACTTAACTTCCCTCCAGTAAAAATGCAGATACTGGAAAAAACGGTGTTCAGCTAAAGATGAATGAACAAAATCTCAGCATTACACTCCCTTCTTGGATCTTTCTGTGTGTTCACTTATCTGTGCATTTTCTAGGTAGTGGAGGCAACTCCAGCTAAAAATGCAAGCATATTTGTTAGGTTTGATGTTTAACAGGAACTAAATCTCTGCCTGAATTAAGAGTTTAAATCCACAAGCACCATAAAGGCTTAACGGCAAGTGCCCACAGCTGTACACAGTAAATCAGACTTTCGTGCAAAAAATACACCAAAGTGCTAGTATGCATGGATTTAAATACTAAGATACAGTAGGTGAACCAGTGTAGACAAAGTTCTGTTCACCTGCTTATACAGTGCTGCCTCCTTCAAGAACATGAAAATTTAGAAATTCTTTTTTTCTCATATGAGAGCATGTGACGTATTTAACTGTATGGCTATATTTTGACAACAAAATGAAAAGACCTGTTTTGTCATCAGAAACCCCAAGATGGCAATACAGTCTTGTTTTTCTTTGCTGCTTATTTCTATCATTATCATCACAATTACTATATTGCGGTACATGGAACAGATTTGTGATTTTCTCCTTTGCTGACATCTAAAAGCCTTGCCGATTGCTAAGGATTATTTATACAAAAACTGAAAGCTCCAACTACTTCGACATTAACTGAAAGGATGAATGCTATGCATGACCTGGAGGTATTAAAAAATTCCATTTAATAATGTTAACCAAATAGACATCTCTGCTCAAGTTTGGCTTCCTTTTATAGATGCACATGACTTAACAACCCTGTTAAAAAAAAAAATTATGCTTCCATATTATTTGCAGCTTAGCATGTAACATACATCCACATATATTACATTTTAAGGCAGCACCCTATATTGATTATCTATATACTAGTCACTTTCGAGTGACTTCACACTAGGACCCTTATCCTTTTCAGTATTCAGATAGTTTTGGCAGAGCTAAGGTAATCAGTTCTGGTGCAGTTAACTTTTGTTGCAGAGAACACAGCAAGTGATAGCAAGCATCGCTCACCTTGATGCTTGATGATAGACACAGCAGATTTATCAAATGTGCTACTGCCTGTGACTGCTGCCGAGGACTTTATAAAGTCATAGATTCCATAGCAAAGGAAAAACACAAAGGAGAAAAGATGCTGATTTCAAGTGAGTTAGCTGGTATGTGCTCTGCCAATGAGACACGTATGCACAGGGCTGTACAGTGATGAAAGATTAGGTGCTCCCGGGAAAGTCACCCACACTCCCGCCCCAGCCTTGTTAAGTATCAGTCCTAACAACAGAGAGCTCATGTATAGCTGGGTGGGAGCGCAGCTTTTCACTCAAACAGATTTTCTGAGTTCACTTTTCCAGCCTTGCACTGAAAGAAATTAATTTCCAATAACAGGTAATATCAATGAAAAACTATTATAGAGTAGCGTGTCAGGAAAGATGTTGGCAACATTAATTAAGACTAATGCTGTCAAGACAACCAAAGAAAATAAGAGCTGCTTAACGCTCAGACAATATTACTCAAAAATATATAAATCATATTAGCCCCCTCCAGGGTCGTTAGAAGATAATGAAGATATAGGTAGGGGAGCTCTTTGATGTTCTGTCAAAGTTGTCTTTGTATGCATATGTGTTTTTATAGATATATATGTATGAAATGCATGTAGCGTGCAGAAGGAGAGTCTCTCTGAGTATATTGCTTTAGAATAACCTAACAGAGCAGAAAGACCAGTTATGCTAACAAGGCCAGATTGTCATCATAACATTTTACAGTCCTCTGAGGACAGGGAAGGCAATGGCTGATATACCAACTGCTAGGTCCAAGGCTCAATACTTTCTGCTTTAACAAATGGTTGAAATCGTAGATCAGAAAATGGATCACAAAATTAATTTTATAAAACCATAATATTGGGAGATTAGAGTCATAATTCTTTGAATCAAATCTGTTTCCTCTGGAAGAGAAACAAAAGACTTACAACAAAGTACTCAGCTCAGTATCCTTTTTTCTGCCTTTATATCTTCTCTAAACAGCATCGCTACTTTAATATACATTTTGAAGTAGTAGCATTTAGATGGGAAATCACGTGGGAGGAGTACAGTGTATTGTTACTGAGATGTAAAGAGTCCCTTGTTTTAATTTACTCTCCACTAGAATGCTGCTTGGAACACATCCGTGCAAATGACTAAAGGTACCCTCAAATTCCTGCTGGGAAATAGAAAACATACCTTAGGAGAAAGAAGCTTTTCTGGTGGCTGCTATCCTTCCCAGAACAAACATTTTGAAACTAAGCTAACTGATTCCACAGGAAACCATAAATTAACTTGTTTTCTTTGAAGATTTCTCTGATAAAAGTAAGAATAAAGGCTCTTCTGTGACTGGCTATAAAAGTCAGAGAAAAGGGCACTCCTACACGATTTTCCTAGAGGCAAACTAGTGCTGCTCCCAGACTTGGCTGAGCAGTCGAGAAGCGAGCGGGGAGAAGAGCCTGAATTACTCTGTCACATCAGGAGGGTGGCTAGCTAATCCTGCGCTAACTGAGCTTCTGAACTACGTCTGAAAGGGCAGGACAGGCTCAGCTTCTGCTGCCAGTTGATATTCTGAGTGTGCCATGCATTTCCATGCAAAGCCTTAGTTCCCAGTGCTATGTCTGGCAGCTTTTAAAGCACTAAATTTACTTAAAATTTAAAAACAGTTTTATTGCTTAAACATTCCCTTCTATAACAGATAGCTGCCAAAACCTCCTCTCCTCTAGAACCCAATCATAGATGGTGCTGCATCGAGCAGGCTGGTTTTTTTTCACATAAACTGCTCTTTGCAGGGGGAGTGTATGAAGAGGGAAGGGCACAAATGAATCCGTTTGAGTTCAGATGCACTTCTGATGAGTTAAAAAAAACAGCTGAAGGGTGAAAAAATTATTTGTGCAGCAAATGGGGATTTGTAGGGATTAGAGTCACATGTTTAGGATCTGGAAAAGCATTTGTTTTGTATTATTATAACCATTTTTATGGATTAATTAACGGAATGGTGCTGTGAGGAATTGCTTTTGATTTAATACTAAATACATTAGATGAATCTAATTTGGAGTTTGGTAATTTGGTTTGGAGCGATGGGCCAAAAATGTCCCATTAATAGCCATGGATAGCTGAGTCTGGGCTGCTTGAATTCAGCAGGATGGTTCAGCATGATGTGTAGGCACACACCCACTGTTAATGCAGTGCTGTGATAGATGCACACAGAAAATTCCAGACTGATTTACATCCTTTATAATACTGCGAAAGACAATACGATTACTTGCAGTGAAATCAGGAATTTTGCCTTCAGCACTGTTTGTTTTACTCAAAATTTATTGTCTCTAGTGCTTTGTCAGAAATACCTGCAACTTCTAAATGATTCACTTATTTGTAAGGTAGCACATGACCCTCAAGCACCCAGAAGTGTGATCAACCACCTAGAAGACACTAATACTCAGGCCACTTGAGTGCACGCAATACATGAGAACCATATAATGCAAGCACTAGTAGAAACACAGGAAAAAGAGATACATCTATGGAACCTAGTTACATGTTCTAGCTTCGTACATGTCAGATGAGAAGATATGATCTATCACACCAGAGGCTTAGAAATGCTTGTTCCTGAGCTTTGCAAGCCATTTTCTTCGAATTCTGAAGTGTTTAGGTGAATTAATTGCATTTTCCTTCCATAATGCCAACTGAAATACGGATTTTGCTAAAACAGGAGGAAAACTGGGATGCAGGAGGGAAAGGCACCTGTGAGGCCACAGCTTAAATACTGTGTTTAATTTTGGGCCCCTCAGTCCAAGAAAGACACGGAGGTGCTGGAGCGTGTCCAAAGAAGGGCAACGAAGCTGGTGAAGGGTCTGGAGCACAAGGCTTATGAGGAGTGGCTGAGGGAACTGGGGTTGTTTAGCCTGGAGAGGAGGAGACTCAGGGGGGACCTTACCACTCTCTACCTGAAAGGAGACTGTAGGCAGGTGGGCGTTGGTTTCTTCTCCTATGTAAAAAGCAATAGAACAAGAGAAAATGGCCTCAAGTTGCATCAGGGGAGGCTTAGACTGGATATTAGGAAAAAAATCTTCACTGAAAGGGTGGTCAAACACTGAAACAGGCTGCCCACCGTCGTGGCGGAATCACCATCCCTGGAGGGCTTAAAAGATGCATGGATGCAATGCTTTGGGACATCGTTTAGTGGTGGAAAGGGCAATGCTAGATTAGTGGTTGGACTTGATGACCTTAAAGCTCTTTCCCAACCTAAATGATTCTATTATCCTATGATTATAGGCATATAGAGGTATAATATACCTACCACGTATAGACCTGATAATATTGATACAAAACCAATGACAAAAAATTAGCATTTATTATCTTTTCTCAGGAATCTAATATCTTGTTCAATAATAGTCATTATTTTATATTATGTTCTACATACAAGACAAAATGTATTCCACCCTGAAAAATGTTATGAGACACAATTTCAAGTTCAGAAACATATGCTTTTTTTAAAAAAACACCTGTTTTTCTGTCCTTGAAACAGCATGACCAGCTTGAACAGCATGGTCATATGCCTTCTGCATCCAAAAGAGGAACCTGGCCCTTTGAGGAAGTGATCCTTCCCCCTCCCTCTAATTTATAAGTAATTCCACAATTAAATATATACAATTCAGTATGAATATTGGTATTGAACACCTATCTAAAATCATAGATAGAGATCTTTCGGCCAGAGTGGCTTAAAAGAAATTGTGGTGAAGATTAAAGCAATGAATACTGAACATTTTATTTTAATGAAAAACAGCATGTTAAAATTTAAAACATCAAGTGATGAATTGTCTTCTACTTCAGTGAATTCAGAAACCTCCCACAATCAATGAGGAAGGAAGATGGACTGCTGTAGCATGCATGGTTATTTGTCAGGTTTACCTGCTTGTGAGCATGGTCATAAGAATTGATGTGGTTGTCAAATTCCTGGTGTTTGTGGTACTGCTTGTCACACAGTTCACAGTAGAAGTTAGCCTTCACATCCTCCAGAGCCTTGGCTGCAGCTTTCTCCTTCTCAGCATAGTCCTGCAAAGGCAGAAGCAAAGGGAGACACTTACTAGAGATCATGAGCTTCAGCAGCTATTTTTAAATCATTCACATTAAAAACACTACACTGGCTAGGACTGCTAGATCACTGGGCTCCACCCTGTACATGCTAAGGAGGTTTTGGTCTTAAACTGGATTTAATAAGATAGTAGCGTTTCTTGAATGATTATTCTTGCTACTTGTTGGAGGTACTCAGTACGAAAAGCAGAGAGGAATGGGGTGCAGAGGAATACCACTGGGACACTGCCCAGCTCCTGGGCAGGGGAGCTGAGCAATGAAGAACACACAAACCACCAGGGTCAGTCTGTTAACAGCACTCCCAGTTTGCACCAATGTGTGTCTGCTCTTTCAGTACTATTGCTCTGAAGTAAGAAACCAGTTTTAGTCAGATACTAAGGCAGATTTTCTTTTGTGTTCTGCTTTTGGCCTTCTATGAAATACTCAGCAGGGCCAGGCAGCAGCTGGCTATGGCTGGCTGAGAGTTCTCTGGAGCAGAGCCCCCTCAACCAGAGCCTTTTCCATGCCACCTCATCCCTTCCTCCCATCTGCATAAGGGGACACACCATCCAGGACACCAAAACTGAATGGAATTGTCACCCCCTCAACCACAAACCGCAATCACTGATAAGAGTACTTGTCCATGTCCAGGCTTAGGCAAACACAGCTGAAAACAGGGAAAACACCATCAGTTCATACACAGTGCCCCTGCACGTCTCCCTAGTGACTCATGTGGGTGCCCTGGAGAGTCAGGGACGTTGTTTTCAATATATTACATTAGGTAAAAAAAGAAAACTTAAAACATAGGACCCAAAAGTTACTGAGCTCCAAATAATGCACTAAGAGGCCTGATATTCAAAATTGGCAGTAGCCTTTACCAACCTGCCCTTTTACAAGTCCTCCTTTACATTGTTATTATTATAACGTTTTCTTAGATGTTTCACATTCAAGTTTAAAGATCAAACTTCTGACATGCAAAACATGAAAAAAAATGTTGGTAAAAATATTAATTTTATATTCATATTGACAATTTGATATTACTTCAGTGTATGCAATTTACTGCCAAGGACCAACATAATTCATCGTTTGCTGTATCACTTTACTCACCTGAAGAAATGGGTACTTTCTGCCACCAGTCTCTCCATGCTATGCAGTCAGTGCTGTCTACATGCTTTTGCCATCTTTTGTATGACAAACACAGAGCACACCAAACCCAGGACATACTGCAGATCTAGGACACCCTGCTCATCACATATCACAGTGCCCAGCATTGCTCCAGGGACCACACCAGGATGGAGGCAAGCTTTTGGGCACAGCAGAACAACAGGAACATACATTTTGAGCCTTTCAGAGAGGGAAGGGCTTTCTTAACGAATGTCACATGTTTTGAGTCTGAGACTTAATCAAGCTGGTTGTCAATGTGACACATGGAGCTTTGGAGAGCTCTGTGCTGTGAGTCCTTCTGCTCTGGCCTGGTCTTTATGCCCTCAAGTCAGTGCAAGTAGGTCTTTCTCACAGGGTAGTTTAGAGGCTACTCTTGCTAGTGAGATTAACATCACCTAACTACACTGTCTAGAAGTTAGGTGTATGGTCTAAGGCAGTATCCTAAGTGTAAGAAACAGTAAAATGATGGCTACTGCCAAATGGTTATTAATTCCATATATTTAAAAAATCTGGTTTAGGATGAGATGGAACTCTCCAAAGGTGCAATCTCTCTCTGTTGACCACTGCAAGGCTCTAAATTACTAACCTGGTCTACATCCTTAATTCTTAGATTGCTGAACTCAGAGATAATGAATTCTATATTGCATTTCTTTATATTCAATTCTAAATCTCCCCATGAAACTGGCATGAATTGACCTGATCGAAGACAGGAGGTTAAAGAGGAATTTTGTGCCTGAAATTTTGATATTACATCTTACAGATGATGGCAATGACATGTCAGTGCCTCCCACAGGGCAAACATCCAAATAAATCTCTTCCCTGCATGCATATGGCTCAGGTGGGTTAGCATACTGTGGTACACTCTGACTGGCCAATTGTGAAAACAGGTAGCCTGAGCTAACATTGCTCCACCTGAGAGGCTGCTCAATAATGGTAGTTGATACTTGATTGTATCAAGTGGAAATATTCTTGCAATCAAATAGTTAAATAGCTTTCATTAGTCATTAGTTATTTAAATCTACAAAGCCTATTAAGAAGTGATACTTTTCAGCTTATGCTTCAGACCCATTGTTTTGCTAGCATTAATTATTCACTGGGCCTTTGGTATAATTAAAATGCATAAATTAGAATGTGGATGCAATAGCATTAATTATGCAGAGATGTCTTCCCTGGAAGTCAAGTGTTGGGGGCAATATATTTTTATTCTAAACTGATAAAAACACAAGTTTTGCACTCACTGGAAGCCAGCCAAAGCATAATTGTTTTTTTGGTTGTTTTTGTTAGGTTTTTTCCAGGTTTGAACCATCAGTTAAATGTTTACAGCCTGCTCCATCTTTGCTATGCTGAAGGAGAAGCCTAGTTTTTTGGGGTGAACACACTACATTACTCTCTGTGAAACACAACTGAAACTGCTGCTTGTGAGCATTCCAAACTGCCAACTTTATCTTTCTCAGCAGAAATTAATACAGTTCCCTTAGCATAAAGATGTTTTAAAATAGCAACAAGGCAGCTCCCAGGTGCATCCTAAGATAATCACAACTGCCTCCATTGCCTTATTGCTTAATTATGCTTGTCTACCATGGCAAAAGATATAATTTCCTGCATGCTTATCGATCAGATGCAGGGAAATTGAATGCTACATCACATACTTTAGAAAGGTCATGGATTTCTCTTCATCTACAAAAGCATAAGAACTGCTAGCACTACAGTAAATTGTGCATAGTCAAATGAATTTTCACATACAGACTGCTAATATCTCCCTAGGACTATAGAGACCAGTGGTCAATTCTGGCATAACAAATGTCATCACGTGAAAGAAAATCTGTAGAACTACATCTGTAGAAATTGTAGGTATGAACTCCAGAAACCATGGGTTAACCACCTCCTGTGTTGCTGGATGCAGATGGTGTACTGTACGAGGATCAATGAGTACATTTTTTGATGTATGATGATAAATGGATGCATTTTTTCCTAGAAGCCTGCAAAATGGTTCCATATTATAGATTGTAATTACATTCACATCAGTTTGACCCACAGAGGCACATAACTGTAATGACTGGATTAATTTAAAAAGAATACTTCTATTGCATGTTAGGCTGGAAGTATTTTCACTTAGCAGCTACTTTTGCAGTATGCTTCTTATTGTGAAAATGCAATTAATGGTATCTGACATTTCATTTTCTAATATAGGGAAAATCAATGAAAAATCCCATGTAACTGAGTTTTCTAGAATGCTGCCACTGACACCTAGTCAATTAGAAATCATTTATAAAATCCAGAGTCTGTAACAGATATTTAATAGACTGCATGGCCATTAAAGTATGCTGATCTAGACAAAACAATACCACATTGCCTTCCTCAGTAACCGATAGTAAATGTATCTGCTATGTTCATATGGACTAAGGTGAAGAGTAGGTCACTAGATACAGTAAAACTTTCAGTTTTCTACAAACCCATGGATTTCTACAAATACAGTGAAGTAAATGCATTGTGCTTGTAGATAGAATATAAGAAAAATATAATTAGTGACTTTACTGCTAACTCACATTAATGCAGAGCTCAGTAAGGGACAGACGGCTCCTTCTTTGGGGACAAAAGTAATCAGAGTTATTAGAGTTTGATAACTTAAATATAATTCCATGAACCAGATTAAATATGAATGCAAGTATTGAATACTGATGCAAATACTGAGGTGCCTCTTGGGGATTCTCAGACTAGAGGTTAAAAGAGAAGTGAGACAAATATAAGCACATGAATAAGCCACAGAATTGTATTCTACATCTAAGAATTTTAAGTACATTTTCATTAGTGATTTGGATGACAAAATGAACTGTGATTATATATGAAATCTATGAATGATACTAATGAACAGCACAGGGCATACAAATGCTTTAGGGACCAGGATCAAGATTCAGAATTGCTGTAAGAATCTTGAGATACGGTCTGAAATCAGCAAGATAAAATTCAATAAGATGTGTGTCAAGTGCTGCACTTTGGAGGGGGAAATTGCATTCACCAATACTAAATTGTGAATAGCTGAGTAAACACAAATGCAAGGGGAAAGGTCCAGCAGGTTAGAGTGGAAAAGAAATTAAATGAAAGTCAACAATGAAAGTCAAGGCAAATCACATTCTGACATGTTAATAGTAGTGTTATATGTAAGATGCTGAGGGTAATGATTCCACTTGATTCAGTATTGGTGAAATGTCAGCTGTAAAATACTATTGGGTACCTCTACACCAGCAAATAACTTGGCTCCTGGAACCTGGCCCTCCATCATGCCCACTCCATGTGTGATAGTTCATTCTCAGGCTTTCATTTTGGAGTAAACTTGTTAGTTCTCTTCGAGATAAAAATGAGTGCAGTTCTAGAATATCATTCTGTTCAGGGACCACACTCTACAGGCAGCAAGGATGAGACTTCACAAGGCTCTCCATGCCCTGCATAGTTCCAACAACCATCAAACTGCATCCTCCCAGGCATCCCCATCTCATGGCCTTCTCCAAGGCAAGTAACACTTGCATGCCATAAAAACACACATAGCATCATGCCACAAAAGAACCACCCAGGCAGTTTTAACATAGCCCTCATACTTTTTCAGATAGACTGAAACAAAAAGAAACATAAGTTATATAAATATAATAATTATATAAATAGTGTCCCCAAATTTGAGAAAGATGTAGACGTACTTTGGAGACCCTTGAGCAGGACAGTAGGATAAAAGGTTTGAAAGTGAGTTACATGCTTGAATTAGGCAAACTAGTTTTCAGTCTGTAATTCATATTGTCATTGGATCATTCCTGTGAGCAATTGCAAATAACATTTTTTAAAGGAAATCTGTAGAACTGCCTGGGCTGGTACAGAAGGTCTCTGGATGGTTAGGACCTGCATGTCG
The DNA here is from genome assembly GCF_017639655.2 of Falco naumanni. Classification (NCBI taxonomy): domain Eukaryota; kingdom Metazoa; phylum Chordata; class Aves; order Falconiformes; family Falconidae; genus Falco; species Falco naumanni. The sequence goes on from NC_054057.1 coordinate 38,551,534, forward strand.
ATGGGTAGAGAGTGCAACTGTAGAACTTTAATTTTGAGTGCCCATTCACCACTTCTTGGAATAACTGCACATAATTTTTATGCCCTTACATCTTTTCTTCTGCAGCTACAGCCTAATAGATTTTAAAAGATCTCTAAAATTCAGCAGGGAGGTGATAGAATGCAGGAAGTAATCAAAGTACTTGTGTGCAGTGTGAAACTTGAGTACCCCACAAATGTCCTGATAGTAAGATATACAACTGAACATCAGGATAGCTGAATTAATGAACTTTACTCTGAATGCTCTCAATTTTCCCCTGGAGAAGAAATTTCTGTCTTACCTAAAGTAGGGAAGTTTAGCTTTGGAGAGAATAAAAAGCAAGTGATTTTATTCAGCTGCAATAGCGAGCAATACAGAACACTGTCATTTACCTCACACATGTTCTGCATTCTCCACCTTGAAAACCCTATGCATAGTTTCTACCGGTGTGAGATCTACAGTAAGGAATCACAGAGTTCTCTATTGCAAAGGATTTTTTTCTACTTCAAAAGCAGTAAATACTGTGATTCTCAGCTGACTTACCAGAGGGCAGCTCCTAACTTCTGAAAATAAATGTATCTTAATATTTTTCACGCTCAGCCAATTACTGCAGCATTTTCAATTATATGCACTTCCATTTGCTACTAGAGTGATGAGACCTGATAAGTGCGATGCTTTTAGCAGGTCCTACATGCCCTTCAGAGTACAAACCTGCTGGAACTAATAGGACAGATAGAGAGCTGTAACTTTAAGGAGTCATAAACCTATTCCTAACTTAATTACTATCAAAATCATCAGTTCTGATTGGAACCAGCCTTATAGAACATATGAATTCAAAGAAAAACACGAGCAGGTCTATTCAGACCTTCAGCAAAGCTTTTATATTCTAAGACACATTGCTGCTTCTGGTAATTTTATAACAGACTTGTACTTTGAGATTTTCTGAACACTTTTTCAACATTATAAATGGAGCGTATAAGCACTAAAAATCTTTGCTGTCGATATAGAGGGCTTTTTTTTCAAATATCTTAATGTGATTCAACATTTTTCCCCTCATTTTCAGAAATCAATGGAACTTAGGCAGGTGGATCTATTAGATTTTCTGAAAATGTGATCAAGAGTTCACCTGCAAAGGTAATTAGGTACCTAACAGAAAGTTACATACAAAATTGTATTTGTTCCATTTAATTTTAAAAGAAATATATAATAAAGTGATTCTGAGAGTTTAGATCATTTTTCAGTGCAAAGGGATATATTTAAAGAGCTAAAAGGAATTATCTGCTGGTTTTGGCTGAGATAGAGTTTTCTTTATAGTAGCTTAGTTGCCAGCTGGGGTTAAACCATGACAAAGTAACTAGGAAAATGTAATTTCTTTAAGCAAACAAAACTGCCTGGAATGACAGAGTGCAGAAACAAAGAGTTCTAGGATAAATAACCAGCTCAAAGAGGATATTGGAACTAGAATGGAAATAACATAAATGGGAAAGAAAACTAATCACCAGTCTCAGAAAATTAAGAGATAAAGCAGAGATCAGTGATGAGTGGTGTCCCTTGGGGTCTGTATTGGGACCAGTACTATCTAGTATCTTCATCAGTGACATAGACAGTGGGGTCGAGTGCACTGTCAGCAAATTTGCAGATGACACCAAGCTAAGTGGTATGGTTGACACGCCTGAGGGACACAATGCCATTCAGAGGGACCTGGACAAGCTTGAGAAGTGGGCCCTTGTGAACCTCCAAAGGTTCAACAAGGCCAAGTGCAAGGTCCTGTACCTGGGTCATGGCAACCCCTGGCTGAAATAGAAGATGATGAAGGATCTGCTCCCATGTATTAACCAACTAGCGAGATACATACATACATATATATATACACATATATATATATAAAATGAATACAGCAAATGTGGAATTTCCAAAAGAGAGAGGGAAATACACTCAAGTGTAAAGATCAAATGGTACATAAAGCCTTCACTATGTTTAGGCTGGAATCCAGAAGGTTTCTCATCATCAGTGGAACAGACTTAAGAACAATCTTCACATTGAAGTAGGGGGTGTCATTTTAAGATGGAGCACGATATGTTTATGAAGGGGTATATATGATGTGGTTTGGTTGGCTGTACTAATAGAAAACTCATTTGATTTGAAGATTCAGGAAAATCTACAATTATACTAAATCTGTTTAATGATATGTGATGCTGACTGATTTTTATGCCTGAGTTTCATTGTTAATCTATGTCCTATATTAATACTACGATTATTTTATTATAATTTGAGTTATTAAAGTCTTTCCTAGGTATAAAGTAAATAAGTAATAATTTCCAAATATTAACACTGCCATTAAAAAAAAAAAAAAAAAAAAAAAGCTGTCATTCTGTAACTAGAGCAACAGCCTCAAAAAGATGAAGGGATGTGATGAAAGGATGACCTGAGAGCACAAAGGGTATCAGAACTGTTAGGGATTGTGATGTAGCTGTAAAGGCTGAAAGGATTTCTGGGATAACAGTTGAAATGAATGTGGTTTTATTACTGTTTGGGTTATATTCTTGGCATTTAAAAGCAAATTCTAAAAGCCTCGTGGATAAGACTCAAAAAATAGACAGTTATAGAAGTGTCAGAATGCTTCCAGCTACTCTGCAGATATGGCGACTGGTGTGACTGCTATAAATCTAGACTCCCTAGTAAGGGTTCAGTGAAATTACATTTCATTATTACTATCTTAAATACAGATAGAATAGAATTTTTTTTTAAGTTCCTGTTATGCAGAAGAAGAAAAAAAATACATGACTCACTTTTTCCTTACAGTCCTGCTTCTCTGCACAAATGTGAGTCCTTCAGTGAATCTGATTGTGACATTATTGTCTGCCTTCTATTTAAAGTCAATTCCTTCAATTTGTTCACTATACCATGCTACTTTCTCCTCCTCTCAAGTGATCATTTCTTTTACCTCTTTTCTGATGAGCGAGGTATTATCAATTAATCTGAAGAGTTAGTCCTCCATTTATCTCTTACTATTCTCATTTTTTCCAATTGCAATTTTTAGAGTACAACCCATGTTCCAGCACTGCATTTAATAGATTGTATGAAGTTGTATTTCTTTGACTGACATCTCTTTCCAGATGAAATGTACTTGATATAAGGTCTTTGTACATTTTGACCTAAAACCTTCTTCTGTAGAACACAACACAATTTAACTTATATGCAGTTCTTTCATATTTGAGTTAGCTAAAAGCACTTTACAATAATGATATTGATCATGCAGTAACTGTAAGAAAATACAGCATTTGTTATGAGCATAGGAATAGTTATCACACAACTCATCTGTGGCTGTTAGAACCTTTTTTTTTACAAAGTGCCTTTTTCATAAAATATAGGCTAATCATATCAGATAGATTTTTATAGTCTTTAATACAAATAACATTAAACATTTACATCCTCTCTTTTTTAATATTGTTTGACTCTTTCTTTGAAGATACCATAATATTAAAGGCAATTCATGTAGACTAATTCAATTTCATAAATAATGCAATATGATGTCTAATATCAGTGGGTTTCTATTGTGCATAGCAACAGAGAATAGTTGTTAATTTTATGATAAACACTAATAAACTTTTAGTAAATCCAGATCAGTCAATTTATTTTCTTATATTATGTATGTTTGCAATCTACTTGTGAAAAACGTCTTACAGGGTAAGCATCAATCATACGTGTGAATTACATCTATACTGCCCACCTTCTTTTAAAACTTGCCCAGAAAGTACTGCCTCATCATTGCATTCTGTAGCATTTGATGACATGTTTTTAACCAGAAACCAAAGTATTTCTGCACATTAGCTTTTCATGCATCCCTTTGTGCACTTCTTTTTCAACAGAAGCCCAAAACATTTATTTATGAAAGCTTTGGCTTTCGTCAGCACTTGAGGCTATCCAAGTGAAAAGGAAAGAATCCAAATTGCTCTAAAGTCCAAATGCAAAAAGGAAGGTTATTTACACACAAATATATCCCTCTTCCTCTGCCCCTCCACACATGCATTCAAGTGAGCTGCAAACTTCTAAATACTTTCTTTCTTAACTCTGCAGTTTTGTACCTGCTACAATTCCACTGATCTGAGCTAAAGCAAAAAAAAAAAAAATATCCTTTCATTCATCTGCCAAATGAAAGTATAAGATTTGCATTCTGATTGAAAAAATGCATGGGAGGGAGAGAGGAGGTAGGATAGGAGAGGAGGGTGAAAGGAAGGGTGGAATAGAGGGTCGAAGGAAGGAAGGAAGGAATACTTTTCCTAGCTCTTTAGTCAAATGCTCATGGGTTGAAACCCAGCCTGCAGCACACCTGGCAATTAAAAGTCATCTGTGAGGGTGCTGAGGCACTGGCACAGGCTGCCCAGAGAAGCTGTGGATGCCCCATCCCTGGCAGTGTTCAAGGCCAGGCTGGATGGAGCTTTGAGCAACCTGGTGTAGTGGAATGTGTCCCTGCCCATGGCAGTGGGGGTGGAACTAGGTGATCTTTAAGGTCCCTTCCAACCAAAACCATTCAATGATTCTATGATTTTACATCTACATACAACTGGGCACTTAACTTGCAAATTAATGGCACCATTAAGGCAATTTCCAAAGTAAAGCTTTCTGCCATCCCATGCTCAAGAGTTCTCATGCAGGAATAATTGCCTGATAGTAACATCTCCACCCAAAGAGAAAAGCTTTCCAAAATTACTTCTGTGTGATGAATGCAAGTCTTAGGAATATGTCCATAAGCAAAAGACAGTAGCAACTGACATACTTAAAGATTTAACATGAATACTTGATTGTTGACTGTAGAAACTTGCTGTTCTCTCACCCAGGGTAAGGACATATTTCTAGAGGGCATGAAGGGCTATCTAAAAATGCTTGCCTACAATGTTCCACCCAATCCTCACCGCTTGGTGACATCCCTTACCTGAAACTGGGTAGCAACAAACCAGAGATGCAGTCACCTCCATCTCCAGCCCAGGGTGTAGCACAATTCAGTGTAGCTGGGTTCAATGGAAGTTTTGCTACTAATTCTAATGGGGGCATAAGATTCAGCTATAACAATCATAATCAGTAAGAAAACAAACCAAACAAAAGAGAAGATAAAATTTAGATCCAGGGAGATTTCCTGAGATTATTAAAATTATTACAAGGGAGGGTGAGCATATTCTTGCAGAGGCAGGTTTAAAAAAAACCCATGAAGTAGAAAAGGAAAAGAATGCCTGCTTAAAATCAAGGATTACATTTTTTCTGCTGTGATATTTTTGAGTAACAGAGTAATAAGGTACCAAATAGATAGCAAACATCTATTGTGCTCTTGAGTTCACCAAACACGATCATTGGCATTCAAAATAGCATTGTAGAACACAACATCCTATTTAAAATATATATGTCAGTGTCTGGGGCACAAAAAATCTTAAATAGATATTTTGTTGCACAAATAAAAGACGATCCATCCTCATCTCTCCTCAAACGAATAAACCGTATAACACAGAGCTAATTCTGTCACAAGTATTGGTTGGGAATACATTACCCATATCTAACAAGCACTGCTAGTGATGCTGTGGAGACCTGAGGCTTCCTGAGACAACAACTCAAGCAGCTGATTACCTCTTGATGCTGTGTCGCAAGGCCTCCTGGGGTGTCAATTAATTCCATGAATTTACTGAACATAGGGCAACATTAGAGGTTCTTGATTTCAGAAAAATGAGCTAGGCTGGCATCTCTCAACTTGAAAGAATATTGCTGGTTTCACCATCACCTATTATAAATACAAATGGGGAGTTCTCAACTCCAAGAGTACCGTCATTAAATTTCCTGCCTTACTGTGTCACATTTCTTAAGACTGAGTCTTCTTAAAAAACGACTTAATTTATATCCATTACAAACTCTATGGATTCTTCTTTATTTTTGAACCGTGATTCTGCACTGAATATTTAGTGATTTTAATGCTACATAAGTGAACAGAATTACTTAACTTTGATTTTAGATAACCTGCTAGCACAACCTCTTGTGTTATAAAACAGTGCACAGTCTTATTAGATAACAGATTTGATGGTGCATTTCCTTAATGAATATGAATACAGGTATGTGAGCTCGCTAACTCTTGATTACAGATGACTCAGTGAAGCAATGATGAGACATTTCCTCCCAGTATTTAAAACCTGCATAGTAAACTGCCTGTTCTTGAATAAAATATAACAAACAAAAAACCTGCTTATAATATCACTGGCTTGCTGCTGGCTTCACTAGAATAATGTTTGGTTATGTAACAGTATGTATGAAAGCAGAAGCAAACGAAGAGTAATTTTCATCTGGATGATGCTCTTACTCGTGGTTTAGTTCTAGGTAGTCCTGCAAGGAGCAGGGAGTTGGACCCGATGATCCTTATGGGCCCCTTACAACTCGAGGTATTCTATGAGTCTATGATTCTAGCAGCAATGTAGCCGTCTAGTACATTGAGACTTCACAGTATGGCTATAGCATGAGAGGGTCCAGGGGACACTCTCTGTTTTGTGTACCATGTATATGCCCATAATCGATGTGAATGTAGTTTCTAAACTATTTAATAGCTCAGACTGAGTTGCCACTTAGAACATGAATGAACATTTTAACAAAGAGTTAATGTGGATGGGCAGGAAACCCCCCAACTTTGCCAGCAAGTATATTAATAAGCTTAGGGGAGCTATTTTATATGGTGTTCTGTTAATTATTTCCCTTCTGCACAAATTTTCCACTGCCTGAGTCTCTAAACACCATTTCGTATACACCTCATTGACACTTCACTGCTTACATTTTGGTTTAAAGCAACCTATTCTGGTACATTTCCATCACTGGTGATTTTGGTCTACTGCACTTAACTTTCAGCCCTGAGCAGCTTTCTGTTACACTGTCAGGAAAGCCCAACAGAAAATTGGCCATTACAAGATTAGATGTCTTATTGTGAAGCTGGATTCTTCTGAGCTGGCTCACCCTAGTATCAACAGCCGTCTGACAGGACGTGCACTCTCAGGAGGGCAAGTATTTACAATCAGCCCCCACACAGGTGGGGAATAATACAAGTGCACCGTAGAAATGTCTGGGGAATAACATTTTTGTCAGGTCTCATTGCCTGTATTTAGAAAAATTCTCCTCCTTGTTTTATACAAGTACTCTGCCATATGAAATTACTAAAGCAGAAGTTGTGACTCAGTTCATTAGGACTATGACTAGACCATTCAGGAGGCAAGTCTATAGCGATTTAAAAACAATCAGGCCTTCTTCTTCATTATGACAGGGGTGACAAGGTGAGAGTCAAACTTCATATTGGCAGCTATTGCTGTCCTGCAAATTGTCTTTTTCCCTGTTTGAGAGGAACACGGTTCTTAAAAGCTGGACACTCAACAATATTCAGTGACCTCTACAGAGTAAATTCTAGTTATGAATTCAGTACAAGACTTCTTTTATTCAAAATGACCTATTCTGTTCTAGTAGAATAACTGTGACAAGTTTTGCCAAAATTACTATATATGTTTTATAGAGGGAAATAGAAAAGCAACTATGTCCGTAAGTGATTTATATGGTCATCTCTGTCTTAATCTCCAAGTCTATTTGTCATATGGTTGCATAAGCTTACATTTAATATTCAAAACATCATTCTGAAGCCTGACTAGCTTCTGCACTGGATGCAGTGCTAGGACTTCAGCCTCGCCATACTCAACTTTGCACCACTGAACTTGTATGCACCTTGCTGCATCCAGGAACCCGCAGAGCTGCATTAGGCATCACAGCTGCCCGTTGTGAGCCCAGCATAAATCCAGCATGTTGAATGAGACAGTTAGGAAATACCAAGACAAAAAATGGAGCTTTATGTGTCCTTCCTTCAGGGATTTGGATGCCCTTTCTGAAGTTAAATATCTAAGCAATTCCTCACAAAGTTGTTGGTCCTTCCTACATGTCTGCCCACAGGTGAATTTTCTGATCAAGTTGGGAACATGGCACTGCATTTATTCACGTCGCTTTTCTAATCACTAGGAAGACAGAGTACAATACTATATGCTTCTAGCACTATGGAGAAAGTGAAAGCAAGCAGCGAGATGACATGAGTAAGGTTTGCCTGCAGGTTTGTGGTTGTGCCAGAAATAGCACCCCATGTTCCAGCCTTAGCCCAGTGAACTGCATGAGAAACATCCCCAATAATTCTAGTGAGGGAAGGTATCTAGAAAGCACAGAAAAATACAGCAAAGAAAATGAAGATGGTTGGAAAATAAATAAAAAAAATGACAAGGCACCAGAGAAAAGGAGGAAAGAGAAAACAGAACCATGGAAGATCAAAGAAAGAAAAACTTCATGCTATATTACCTAGGTGACACCCCCAACCCCCCAAGTATATTGATATACATGCTTCAATCGTTCTGTCTGTTCAGTTTATATAGTATGTATCATTCATGTTGTAAAGTACATATAACTATGAAACTATATTATAGTTCCATCTAATATACATATTACTTACATTATATTGTTATACTACTATATCGTTAGTACTGTAGTATAATCAAAATATAAGGCTATATATAATATCAAGTTAATGCTAATATGAATATAATATTGCTAAATATAACATTACCAGTATTGGTTTTACTATATCATTAATATTTAAATTAATATATATCACATATATTGTAATTACATAACTATAATATAATCTAGAAATATATTGTGTGAAATGGCTACTGATATTTCAAGTCACAATATTCCATTACACAACCAAGCTTCTATGGTAAAAAATTTATGATTAACATTAGTATCCTTCATATAGCATTGTGTCACTGAGGATAGGCCACCTGCATTATGAACTAGAAACAGTGCTCAGATATGTAAGTGTGACTTTACAAGAAACAGAAGTTGGCATCACTAAATCTAAATAATGTTGCTACATTATACTATCCCATAAGGAGAAATACTGTTACTACTATCTCTGCTACCAACTTGGCTTTGCTAATGAGCTGCATTTTCACAAATCACTTCAAGTAAAGCTATGGTTCCATCACTTCATGCATAGTATTAATATCTTGGAATTTACAGCAAAGTGCAGATTTTACAGGAACAAGTATTTTAGATTAGTTTGAATGTACAAAATTCTTTTTCTCAAGATTTTTGTTTTTATGGTTAGTGCTGAAAAACATTTTTGCAGTTCTTTTTATTTTTACTTAAGATGCCATAAAAGAAGAAGCTACTTACAATAATGAGAGTTTATGACAAGTTACATATTTTAATAATACCCATATTTAACCCTTGTTGCTGTTTCAGATTTTAATTCAGTCTAGTAATGAATATCACAATTTGTCATGCTCCTCAAGATAAATCATGCAGAGGTCAATGAACTGAAGAAATTTCTATAGTAGTTACTTTTTAAAAATTTCTGTTCACAAACTCATACTTAAATCCTGGCAATCCTTATCGCAACTGTTCAAGATGTACTGTTCTAAAACAAGTACTTGCTTGGTTATGCATGCATAACAAACCCTTTTACTGAGTTTGCTTCTCCTTTCCATTTCTTCATTTGCAAATGTAATACACGCTTGCATGCAGAATAGGATAATGAAATTAATATCACGCTTATATTTCCCATAAACAAAAAGGAGTCAGGATACAATAAAATAATGGAAAACTAAAGTGACAAAGCAAACAAGATATTCATACAACATACACAAGCTCAGCCCATTTCATATATTTCTTTATTCAGAAATCACACTCCTGGTCACAAATTTATCATATCTTGAATAACAACAACAAAAAAATCCTTTTCTTTTTTTAACACTGATTGCTCACCAAGACATTTTCTGAAGCTACCTCATTTCTCCTCAGAACCTGCACTTGATAATTAGTTGTATTGCCCTGAAATGTAACCATGTGACACTGGAATCTAATTTTGGATGAAACTCAACCCTGCATAGAAAACCTGCTTATGTTTCTTTGCTCTCCCTTGAGCAAAAATTAGGAGCCTGACTAGCACTGTGCACTGGGTTGAATTCCATTTACGAGTGTCAGTGTGCAGGTTATGAAGGTTTACGAAGTTACTGGTGGAAGGGCAAGGGCTGCATGTTGTCTGATCGTGCCACAGTTTTAAGTGGAATTTAAGCTTATTTTTCCCTTTATTTGCAAGCAAAACAAGCAGTTGGGAATTCTGAGTTAGTATTTCCATACACATCTGTGGATCCCCATGTTTGCATTCATCCTGCTGTCATTGAAATAAGACTTCAGTCTTCTAGTCTTTTGAGTTGTCAAGAGCTGTTGGGGTTGGTTGGACTCTGGGACCCCAAAAGCTGCTGACATGCTTTTATCAGATTCTAGAACTTAGGGTTTCAGTGTAATCATTACTCTTGTATAACAGCCTCTGTCATCAAAACATTTCAGCCAGGCCACCTCATACGAGACACTCAAGAATCTTAAGGCAAAAGGAAATTAACTGCAGTGCAGAGATGAGAAACTTAAAATAGATAAGTTTGAGGCAATGCATTTTATTTAATGTTTCTTTTACTTATGCTAGAAATAAAAGGCCTCAAGCAGTTCTTCAGAGAGTGTGGCTGTCTCTGTGTTAGTATTTTGGATCAAAGCAGTAGCGAGCTTTTGAAGCAAACCTAAAAGCCTTCTCCACCTCCTGCACATTGTTTTGGTTCATGGAGCAGCTGTGGTGCATGGAGCTAGCTTTCTTTCAAGGAAACTAGAGGAGAAGCCTGCCCTGGGTGCATGCCAAATGTGCTCCAACCACTAATGGAAACATAAACGTCTAAACTAATGACTTATCCTGCAAACACTTCTGAGCCATATGCATGGTGGGGACATCTGCTCCAAGTGAGCAGCCTAAAACTTGTCCAAAGCAAAATCTCCAAACAACAAGGTGGCTGTAGGTGTCTCAAACCCAACTGTTTCAGTTCACAGATCCACTCCTGCTATACTGAATTATTTGTTACTGTAGACAAGGCCTGGCTACCTGCTAGTCAGAGCAGACTAGGATCCCCTTTTTGCAACTTCCCCAGTCAGAATTTGTCCCTGTTTCACCTGAAATCAGTAAAGCACAAAGGTTTTGCTACACGACAGTAGGCCAGTTGTCAGCATACTGTATGACACGGCACCTCCTTGGTCGACAGCTGTTTTTTTAGCTTCTCTATATCTTTCTGGGTTTGAGGGCTTTATGTTAAAAATGGGAATGGTAGCTTTCTGAGTTATGTTAATACAAGCTCACTGCATAGCCCACTCACCAGCCTGCATCCAGCCTGCCACCAGGGAGATGGGGTCAAACACAAGGGTTGCTCTGTGCAGAAGCGAAGGACAGTCCATTAGCAACGTGTAGCTTTAAAATAGCAGTGAAAAGAAAGTGAGCTCCCAAAGCTAATTTGCTCCCTCTTGCATCCAAGAAAAGTGTCATCTATAACTTATGTATTAAGGTCACTACGTTTAGGGGCTGATTTTTCTTTTCCATCAAGGAGACACCGAATACAGCTTAGGTTCTATAAACTGAACATTTTGATAACGCCACAGTCAGGTCAATTGAAGCAGAACTGGTACAGAAACATTATCAAGCATAATTTCAATAGCATATGGCTTTCTTCCAGGGGTAAAAATATCATTACAATATAGCAAAGCAGTCTATGAACTGGATTAGCTGAACAACTGTTATCAGCACTCAGGAAAATAGTATCAGTGACAGTGACTTCACCTGCCTGAGTGGTTTAAATGTCTTGCCTTTCCATGCTGATAACACCTGGCACCACTTGCAGGCTGAAGAAAGCCTGACTTTTTTGATCTAATTATAGAGCCATAACAATTTTTGATAGAGAAGAAAATACATACAGTCTAGATGATCTTGTCCGTCTCCCTGTAACTGCGTGACAGTTGCATGCTCACATACCTGAAGTGTATTAGAGTAATACCCTATTTTTTGTTCTTCTGTGCTTTTTATTGGATTTATTGGGTGGATTTTTCGTCTCAGAGCAGCTGAGTTCCAAATAGCAATGCTATTGGAGCCTTTACATAGGGCAAATATTAGTAATTTCTTTTGGCAGAGAAGAATAAGAAGAGGGATGGTATTTTTGGAACTGTTCAGAAGATTTTCCTCTGGGGTTTAATCTCTCCAGCACAGGATGTGTGTACGGAGGAGTACGCTTTGGCTTAGAACGGGCAGGCACTTGCCTGCAGTCCAAAGCTGGCAATCTGGCCTGGAGGCACCAGGAAATGTATACTGCCAGGTGGATTTTGAAGTGATTCAAGACAAAGACTGGTCTAGAGACAGAATACTTATAAACCAAATTATCCTCTTAGTGCTATAACATAGAATTTTAGAATCACAGAATAATAGAATGGTTTGAGTTGGAAGAGACCTTAAAGATCACCTAGTTCCAACCCCTCTGCCAGGGGCAGGGACACATTCCATTAGACCAGGTGTCTCAAAGCCCCATCCAGCCTGGCCTTGAACACTGCCAGCTTCTCTGGGCAACCTGTTCCAGCATCTCACCACACTCATAGTCAAGAGTTTCTTCCTCATATCTAATCTCAATCTACCTTCTTTCAGCCTAAAGCCATTATCCCTTGTCCTATCACTACATGCCGTTTTAAAAAGTCCCTCTCCAGCTTTCTTGTAGGCCCCCTTTAGGTACTGGAAGGCTACTAGAAGGTCCCAGTGGAGCCTTCTCTTCTCCAGGCTGAACAAGCCCAACTCTCTAAACCTGTCTTCACAGGTGAAGTGCTCCAACCTCCTCATCATCTTTGTGGCCCTCCTCTGGACTTACTCCAACAGATCCATGTCCTTCTTATATATCCTGTATACAGAATTAACCTAGAGTAAAAAAGGATTTTTTTGGTTTTCTTAAGTTTCCTATCCATCCCTGCAATGCTTTCTTACTTGGGGCAGTGCTGTAGTAGTCAGCTGATTGCCAGTATAGCACTAATTTTACCTTAATTATAGGAATGGACTTTCACTAGCTATGGTTTTGCACAACATCAGTTCTGATGTAAATAATGATGTACCATGCGTACCATGGGTAGGTGATACGGCATAGAATTGATAAAGCTGTAACAACACCTATCTGTTTATAAACAAAAAATACCAATAAAATTACATCATCAGCTTTAAATCGTACCCTCAGATTTATCTGAGGCCACTGAGAAACATACTATGGTACATCATCAGGCTGTACAGTCACCTGCTATGTGTGCACAGCAGTAAGTTTGCACAGTTCCATTAGCTTGCTCAGATTAGGCACAAAAAGATCCAACTACAGATTCAATACCAGGGCACGAAAAGCTAGAAAATGGGTGCTGACCTTCAGCACCCACAGAACATTTCTACAGTCCGCTTTCCATCATCATAGAGGGCGTTCTCATTACCAGCTCCAAGAAAAGTTTTCCTAAGAGCAGTGAGGCAGAAATCCCTGCAAGGATGCTCGCTCCCATGGACTGCCAAAGCACTACATGCAGCTGAGTAACAGAAGATGACTTTAACAAGGTAGTCATACTGAGCACAAACCCATGCAGTCATTAGTGCAGACATTTAGAAAGGTATTCATTTCACCTAAGGACAGGTGTCTAAATGTGCACTGTCTAGGCTCTCCTATTACAGCCAGTCGAGTGCTGGGGCTTGGTTCTGCTGCCCACACACATCCAGTGTTACCTGATATGTACTTAGTACTGCTCTGTAAGAGCATCAATCTGCTTTAGATCCTATCTCCTACCTATGCACTAGCTTTAACCTTAGATGCTGACAAGGGCAGTTGCATCTAATGCCTTGTCAGGTGAGCAAGTGGGCTGGGAGAGAAGGTTCAGCCAAACTTGCACTTGGGATCTACTTTGGAGCAACATGAGCTGTTCTCTACACTAAATGGCCTGTGCTGGTCAGAATTTTGAGTGCCTTTTGAGATGCCTGTGGTTATCAAGACATCCACACAGGGCTTCTGATGCACTGGACCCCACTTTACATGTTTTTAGAAGAGGCACCTTGACAGCAGGTGGAATATCCTTGGGTGTTGGAAATGTCACTAAGTGAGGAAACTCAGGCAGGTGAATCCTGTCAATAGTTCATGTCTAGACATGTGAACTTTGATGTTTCAGTCTGGATATGACTCTCATCTTGGAATATGAATTAAGTGTTTACAGCTAAGGGAAAAACTGAAATCTTTTCAAATCTTTTCTGTTGACACCTATAACTGACAAGGGAAATAGATCAGCCTTGTCAGATTAGGACATTAATTTGGAGCAATTTATTTTTTTGACTTCCAAGCTTTAATCACTTCAAAACCTGTTCTGGGTTAGGTTGGCGGAGCTTGTATCCCCAGTAAAGCATGTTAGTAAAAACTTCTCACTTTAAAGCTAGGAAAAACTTTCCACTGTCCTGTCAACTTCACTGACTATCCACTGAAAAGAAAAAAAATAATTTTTTAAAAAATTCTAATTTTCAGGTCATTTATTACTCTGTATTTTCCAGAATTAGTGGAAACCAAGCATCTCTTCACAGGGGGGATGTCCCTTAACCATCCTTCTCATTAGGGATGATGGAACTGCCAACCAATGAGTGAGGAACGATGCTTATTCTGCAGTTGTTCCACCACATGTAATTCTCTTTTATATTCGATTAAAAGGAAAGTGACCAGTGTGAGCCTTATCAGTGTTCAAATCCTTCCTGTGAAAACCTGCTTCTGTAAGTTATTTTTCACCATAAAGTAAAAAAAGCCACAACTCCTCCTTTAATACAGGTTTGTAATATGCTATGACAGTACAATAAGTGGTGTTAGACAGACAGTCTTCAGATTATTTTTGTCTGTAGGGATAAATTTGTTTGTGTAGCTACACTCCAGCCACAGGGTATTTCGGTTAAAAGAAGAGAATGGACTTTTAACAAATAATAGTTTCTGCTGCTATTTCATAAAGATCTGTCGGACTGTTCGGGGGATGCCAGAGTTCAATGTGTGGTAGATAACCTCACAGCATACCTGCATTTTTTCCCTATGAGTACTTGCAAGCACTGCAGAAATGAAGATAGTGATTGCACTTTAAGTAGGCAATTTTCAGTTACTATGTACAATAACCTAGATAAAATCAATTTCATATGCATTACTCCTTAAGAAGTCTACACAGACCACTGAAGTCTTAGCCACCTTGACTGTAAGACTGCTCAAAATTACATTATCAAATTTTATAATAATAAGAAAAAAAGGTGTGGGTTTTGTTCTTTTGTGTGTTTGGGGTTTTTTTGTTTGTTTGTTTTTTGGTTTTTTGTTTTTTTATTCTATTCTACTAAAATAGTGTTAAATATTTTGTTAAAACACCAAAAGGGTTTCTCTTTTTTTCATACAGACTGATGGAGAACACAAAAAGATGAGTCTACTTCTGAAAATTCAAAATGTTAGGAAAATAGATTTCCCTCCAATACTGTAAAGATCAATATTAGACAAGCTGTCTCTAGTACTCTCTAACTTTATATGGGTGTGATCAGAATAAGAGTAACCTCTCCTTCCTAAAACCTCTAACCAAAAGGAAACATTCTGTTCCATGGAGTCAAAAACAGAGAAACCTGAAGATGTCTTTGTCCAGTGGTTTCAACAGGGGCATACATTAAGAATTCAGGCTTGCAAGCCGTGAGGTAACATTGGCTTCAACATTTGTAAAATTGGTTCCCCAAAAGGAACTAAACACTGACAAACCTTTTGTCTGAGCCTTTCTGTGGTCTCTGGCAAATACAGTTCTAGCTAGCTTTTACAATTATTCATTAGTTGTGCTAATTTGCTGAGTCCAAGATTCATTTCTAGTAGCTATAGAAACACTACATATACACATTCATAGAACGTCAGAAAAAATTATGTAAAACACCACAAATGAATACCAGGAGGTAAGAACAAAATTTCAGTGTAAAAAGCTCTATTGAGGACAAAAAAGGGTAAATGCCACACCCTGAGGAAAAAAGGTACAGTTAAGAAACATAATGTAATTCAATGATAAAATAGGTAGAGAATTATTGAATATGGAGAGAATACAAATAATCTAATTTTTAAAATGAAATGTGCCAGAAGGACCAAAGAAATGGACTGTTACTGACTCAGTCATTTCATTAAACTTCTGAATGTTTTCATGCTTTTTAATTTAATCCTTTGTGATCCTTTCAAGCTGGAATTTTTCTACCTTTCTCATGAGGTTTCATTTTTCCCTCAGGATGATCCCAAGATGGGAATATTCTGTCACTGCATTGTGACTGGGGCAGTTCTTCAGAGGCTTTTCTACAGCACTTCCTTACTTTTATGCCCTAATTTTTGTACTTTCTTAATAGTTCACAGCTCTCTTTAGTCAAAGTGAGCTACTTTGTGTAAAAGCAGATTTTCAACAGCAGAGTGCAAAAGTGGCATGCAGCTTGGGAAAGCTCTGTGAAGAACCTGTTCCAATTTCTAGTTCATAAGTAAGGTAGACTTAATTGTAAAAGCATATGTGAAAGGAAAAAGAAGAATTCATCCAGGCTGCTGACAGCGTGTTCCCTATCTCCCCTACATCACTGGATTGCCCATTACACTGATGGGAGGTTAGAGGGAGGGAAAGACTCACTGATCTTGCTGGTAAAAGACTTTTGTATTTGTAGGACTGTATTTGCTATTGCATAAATTACATGAAGATCATCTTGATCCAAAGACTGCACTTAAAAATGCTCTTGTTTCAGAAGAAAAACATATGACTTGCAATAGCTCTTCTGTTGTGTGGGATTTGGTCTCAGAGTTACTATGAATGTTTCCGGCACTGTCTTTGATGTGCTTCACTGTTTATAGTGCCGAGGAAAAAGACAGGTGAGATAGGAACTAATGGAGAGACAGGATCAATAAACCGAATGCTTCTGTGTTGCTACATTTTTCAAAGTAGGACTGCCCATACTACATACCAGACCTTCTCTGTTGGTTTTAGTATAAAATACATGATAAAACAAGGTGATGGCTATTGTTTGTTACTCTACAACCTTAGAACATACTGAAAATACCTGAATTAGAGCACATACAGAGGCACTGAAGTACATGTCTGCTGACAGGCAGACTAGATTGTTTGGTTTTGAGCAAATAAAGTTTACAAAACTTCCAGCATTTCCTGACTATATTTTTTTCTGAGTCACAATATTTGCCTTCAAAAAAATACAATGCCGAATCATATTTTATCCTGTCTGTTCCACAATGCTCAGCAAACTCACAAGGTGCACATCTGAACCCAGATGAATGACCAAGTGGGAGAGTGTTAAGAAGAAGGAAATAATTTCCAAAGCCAAAATGTGACCTAAACACCAGTATGCCTAAACACTGTTGCTGGTGTACCAGAGGAACCAGCTCTGACTATGTCCCCGAGAAAAACTAAGGCTGGGTGCACACACAAACTCAGAGTGCTCCTATCATGCTTCTGACATGCCTGTATCCCCTACCTTTTGTGGGCTGCAGAAAATGTTCCCCATTTTAGTGCTCATCTCTAATACCTAAGAAAATGTCGAGTCTTACTGCAATGCTCCACTGATATTATACACACATGCAATACAATCATAGTTTTTCAGAAGTTTTGGGACATTTAAGTAACACCAGGTCGGAGACAATACTAGGGAAAATGCTCACTGATAAACATAACTTCATTGTCTGCTTCAGAGGCATTCTTAGTCTGCTTCAAGCTGTGCCTTGAACACATTGATACAATCAAAATGGCACAGTGGAAGCTCCTACATGCAAAAACGCTGGACAACACTGTGTGATGCTACTGCTGCATAAGTACAAAGTCAAAACAGAGTAAGTTAAAAGCCTGCTTTCCAGTCAAATAAAAGATGAAAGGCACATGACTGTGGTTGGAAATGGCCGAAGCTGCGTGCTTTCTGATAATATGGCCACACTGGCTCTTTGCATCTTTTTGATTTCAACACTTCAATACTCTCCTGTTCAGGTGCCTCTAGTGTATCCAATATGGAAAATGAAACAGGTCTAGTAAGTCTTATACCTGCTATTACTTCAAAGTCAAATCTTGTCCAAGTACCTATCAGCAGGGAAAAAATGCTGCTATATAAACCATCTTTTTCTTCTGCTACCTTAGCACTCTCTCACCCAGCAATTTTCTGTAATACCTATTACAAAGAATATGCAGAAATGTATGGGTTTGCCGGTGTGTTTATTTATAAATAGATGAATGTTAAGCACTGCCTGTGAAAACAATGGTGTCAAAACAATAAGTGTTACTAAATGGCAAGTAAAGACATTGATCTATATGACTATATTATCAAATTGATTACACCAGCACTCATTATTTGTATGGTTCACTATTTTTAATGAAGTAAAATGTGAAATTCTAGTCTAGTATATTCTTCTGTTATTTAGTCTGTATTTCATAACTTCCCTCTATTTCTGGAGATTTAACATCCAACATATAAATACAAGGTAAAAGAACAAGTATATTTTGAATAATCAGTTGATATCCCATGCCATTGTGCATGTTCTCTTCTTGTCTCCTCAATAGCCACAAAAGAAAGTCACCTCACAGTGCATCCCCAAGCCCAGCACCGTGACAGCCAAACTATGCAGGGCACCAAGAAGGGCTCCGAGTGCAGCTCTCAGGGGCTCCAAAGTCTCTACAGAGTGCTAAGGAGGGAGAATCTGAACACACTGCTAAGTACATTGTCTTCATCTTGAAATGCATCCAGTCTTGAATATGATCTTTCTATGTAGCTTTTCCCTCAGCATCTGCTGATCAGTAACGTTGGCTCTACTGACAGCTGTAAACCACGGTGACAGGAATTCTCAGGATGGAGATGATGGGCATAAACATCTGCCCATCCTCGTCCTGAAACTCAGTTATTGCTTTACTATTTGGATGGGCTGGAGTATGTCTATTACTGCATCTGTGCTCGCAGGCAGAAACTCCTTAAGATGACTAATTCAATTGCTTGCAATTTTGCAATTGTGTGAACATACACCAAATTACACCAGGTCCTCAAAAGGAACATTTTATTCTGCTCTCTGATCAACAGCAACCCAGAGACCTCATCTGCTTTTTTCCCAGAAACTCAGATACAGCAAAACTAGTACATGCTCTGTTCACACCAGTCAACTGTCTTCATTGACTGTTAGTCTTCATTACCTTTGTTAAATTCCTCATTTCACCTTCCTTCCTTCACAGCTGTGAAAGATAACTGTACTACCCAACACAATATTATTTTATTATGCTTTTCAGCTTAAAATGAGAACAAATACTACCTAAAACAAATTTCAGCCCTTTCACTGTTTGAACTACTGTTGATAATGTCAGTGAAAGGTAAGTCACGTATTAATCTTAAGTAACCTGACATTTCAGTTTTATTAACCAAACTCCTGTCAATTAAATCACATTTCATCATACTTTACAGATTTCAGGAGCACACAGTGCTCTTAAAATAGCTGTGGAAGTTCAGACTCAGAGAATGTCAATCTGCAAAATGGACATTGCTGTTTCAGGCACTTCTGCTTTATTTACATGTTTGTTCACAGTTTTAAAATCAGTGAAGAATTTTAACCAACAAATAAACAAATTTCACTCTGTTTTATCATTTTAAAGACACCTAATCTTATACTTCTGTTTCTCCTCTGTTCCCATCAATAAAGGCTATAATATTTAGAGGAAAAAAACAAGAAAGAAAGACAATGGAAATATTTTTTGTTTATGATTTTCTTAGAGATGAAAGGCCTATCTCAGTTGTATTAAATCCATTGAAAATGGAGTGATTCCTTACATTCTATTTGCTATCAGATACTCTACATTAATCTACCACTTCACTTACAGACCTAACATTAGAAGCTCACCTCTCAGGAGCAATGCTTCATGTTATAGTTTTCTGAAGACTGTCTAGCGTATTCCCTTTTTTTTTGGATGTGCATAGCTGTGTGTGTCAAAGTTGCCCAAGCACATAGGAGAGGCATGTTTTAAAAATTCAGCCCCAAGCTTTTAATGCCTCATATCCCCTTATCTAACAGCTTTGAATTACCTTGTGTCACTTGTGTTGCAGGATGTTCTTGAGGATATAACTGATTAAATGGCACAAAATCTAGTAGTGATGGAGCAACTTCAAATTCAAGGTCATTAAATGGATTCTCACAGACTGTCAGGCTTTCTAAAAAATACCCTGAAGGCCAGAACAGATATTCAGTAAGTTTTGAAGCAGCTTTCATTTTTTCACTCTTGTTTTGTAATGGAGCTATTGGAGTAGGCCCAGTTAATTATCCTTCAATTATGTAACCATTTCTCCAAAACAAGTTTCAGAGCGTGATATATGATTGTACAAGTCACGAACAAACTGAATTGCTTTAATGGCTTTGGGTATTTATAAATCCATTCCTGTTGCATATTAACAATTACAAAAGAATATACTGAAGATTTTCTCTTTTTGTAACTGAAAGACAAGAAATAATTGTTATTATAATTATGTGGCAAGAAACACATCTGGTTGAATGTTGGCTAACAGTCTCTGTCCAGTTGAATGAACTTCATGGAGTATCTGCTGTCAATGCTCATGTTTACTTAGGGTCTCAGGAGATCTCATTCTTCCTTGCTTTAAACCCAAAATCTGACCTCATCAGTGTTTTTCTCTTAGTTGTTTGGATTTTAAAATACCTTCACACCTACCTTCAGGATCTCCCATATGTTGCAGGGCAGGTACCTATGAATATCCAGCAAGTCATGAGGTCACTCCACTTTGCTTGGGAAGCCTCTCCCTTGCTGTAAAGCAAAACTAGAAGGTGTTTTGGCTACTAATATAGTATTATCTCACTGTCTGTTCCCCCTTCCCTCCTCCTTTTTCCCCCCTCTCCTTTCTGTCTATATCCATCTGCTGTCCTTTGTATTCTAATTTAAATTACAAAAAATCCAGGGCAGATACCTTCTGGCTGTTTGCATGTTACTCGCCACAGAAGGCTCCAGCTCCAAGCCTAGTAGCCCCAGATGGTACTGTAATACAAATAATAAAGATAATTTCATAATTCCCCAGGGCATGAGCCCTGAACCTCACATGCAGGGTGCACTCCTCTTCCTCAGCACCGATCAAGCTTTTCTGTCAAGAGAAATGCTCTGAGATGACAAGGACTTTACAATATTTTTATGCCCTTTCCTGAATCTATACTTTGCATAATGAGTGACAGACAAGGGTGACTGCAGATTTACATATACATATACACACACAGACACAGATACACATGCACGTACTTTTAGAGGCTCAGGTGTTACAGCAATTTACTACTCCAGTTCACAGATATTCAGCTTCTACACCACCACAGACATTTCTCTATTATCATAAAATCTGAGTCCCTACAAAGCTGTAACTATTAATGTGCACATCTGAACAGAAACTGCTCAGTCCTGACACTAGCCCTCAATGGTACATCTCTACACCCATGGTGAAAATTCACTCCACATATTGCTTTACTACCAGTGAATTGTTATTAATCTTACATGGATAGATTTATTCTGATTCAACCACCTAAAAATTAGATTTGGTCTTAGCCAGGTCTGCTCACTTCAGAATTCCTTTAGAGCCAAAAAATAAACAACTCTCATGTGAACAATGGCCCTTGTAAGATAGAGGTCCTAAAGCCGAGGAGATAAAATGTCCTTAATACTGAGGGTCTGGGATGAAAAAAGTAGACACCTGATTTTAGATAACCAAAGTTAAATGAGATTGACCATTTCTGGGATTCTTGTTTGCCTTGTTTTGTTTCCCCACTAAAGGTGTGTAAGATTCTGTGCCACTATTTCAGCGCTGTTCCTGAATGTCATGTTGTAATGGTGGCCTGTGGGGAGATGATGACTTTTTGTTTACCACTCCATGGCTAAGCTTTATAGATGGCTATCAAAACTGCCTTCTCAGTCAGTTTATTTTATTTTTTTAATGCTGGAAAAGTCTTTTAATTATATTTTAACCCTAGAGCTCAGTAAACCTTCATATCCTTCATACTCTTACAACCAGTTCCACAATCTACCAATACTTAATTTTGATCCTCTGTAAGGAATTATATCACCTTCTTTCTATGTGAAAACAACTGTGAAGTTGGGTTTTTTTTTTTTCCCCCCAAGTTTTCTACTGATCTTTCTGGATGGTTATATTGTAAAACAGGTCACCTCAACATTTTTGCCCACACTTTGATGTCCATAAATGTTTAATATCAGGACTGCAAAAATGCTCATAATGGATAATAATTTAATACTCATTTGCTCAATGATAACAAATTTA
Organism: Falco naumanni; assembly: GCF_017639655.2. Lineage (NCBI taxonomy): Eukaryota > Metazoa > Chordata > Aves > Falconiformes > Falconidae > Falco > Falco naumanni. The sequence continues at coordinate 38,573,783 of NC_054057.1, forward strand.
AACACATAATATGGAAACTTAATGGTCTTTGTAGGTAGAGACTGAGACAAAGCACACCAAGCGTCCCCATTTATTCTGGTATATTGCCAGTGTCTTCATAGGTGAGTTCACAGGTAGTGGTACTAAGCAAGGAGGAACAAACCACTCAGGAGAGTATGGCTTTGAGCTGGATATCAAAAAGGGTGTGTAGGCACCATCCTGCATTAGAGAATATAACTTTTCGGTGAAGTAATATATTGTAAAAGTAATCAGAAAGAATGAGTAATTTTTTGGAAAACAGGTCTATGAGCACTGGTCCTTTGATTAAATGGTAAAAAAAAATAGATAAATACTATGAAATTGCACTTGTGTAGCAAAGATATTCTTTAAAACAGTATGCATGTTATGAAGAAGATTATTAATAATTGGAGAGTTGTATAGCTTATTGTTTGCTTTTCTTGAAGTTGTTCATAAATGGCTGTTTGATCATCCCTTATCATGCTGGAGCAAATGGAGGATGATTGCAGTGGCAAACTCATTTGCAAAGTCTAAAATTCCAGAGATGTTTAATGTTTAACTAATAATGAGCTGGAATGAGCTTGTCATCAGGGTATTTTGCATCAATTACATGTAAATGCCCATTTTCCATTGAAAAATCTAATCAATATTTGCATATTTGAGAACAACGTGCATAAAAGCTTAGAAATTAATGAGCAGGTTGGCCAAAACCATAGCTCCAATATGTTAGCAAAGCAATACATTCTCTAGCAGAATGAATAGCTTCTCTGAAACCAACTAAAACCTAGAGTAAGTATTTTTTAATAGCTCCCTATACCCAGTAGCTTTAGGAAAAAGAGCCTGATTCCAAGACACTGTTTTAAATAAATATTTAATCCATGTCAATAACTGCAGATATTTTTTCTCTGTAGAATTCTCAACAGGGAAAAATTCTACATTGAATCTCTTATTTATTACCACGAGTAGTTTGTCTATTGCCATAGCCCAAAGTTTCAATTCTGTGGGTTTGGTTTTAGTAGTGTTTTGTGTTTCTGACATTATTATTTTACTAAGGTTTTGAAACTTCTCATGAAAAGTGTTTACCAAACTGGCAACACTCTTTCTATTTCCTTACATAATCTGTACTGTATGCAACTGCCAAATCAAATTAGATGAACAAATATTTTGTTTGTAAGTATTAAATGACACATTGAAGAGCAAGTCAAATAGTAAATAAAAACAGACATTTTTTGCCAGTTTGTGATGCCAGGCTTTAATCACAACATCATAAACACATTGCTTCTTAATATAGTAATAATACTAATTATTAATTATTTATATTGCAGTAGTACTCAAGACTCTTAACCAAAATCTGGCATAAACACAGAAGAACAGTGTGTTCTTGCACAGGAAAGCTTAGGTAGGTTTTGTGAAGAAAGAATGATGCCTACAGAAACTTGTTCCTAATGAGGAGAATTTGAGAAATAAATGACTTTTTAGGTCTTTCTCTAGCCACAAATTTGTGCCCAAATGTAGTCAGCTAAAGTTCAGTCCAGCCTATCATTCTTCCATATTTGTTCTGCAAATTTGTAGGCAAAGAACATTTTCAAGGATAAATAAGTGAAGATAAATTTGGTCTATGCAAAGAGTAAATTTCAGTTAAATTTCCCATAACAGATATGATATGAAAATTATTACTATCTTCATTGAATTATTCTAAAAGAAAAATATTAGATTTCACTGACTTTTCCAATGCTAATTATATAATGGCATTTTTTTTAAGCAATCATAAAAAAAGTTAAAACGTTAGCTAAGTACTTAAGAAGATCCTTGGGAAAAGAGAGCTGCTCATTAATTTTATACAATCCTTCCAGTAACTAAGTGAGAGACATACTTTTGCAACTTCATAGCCATAGACTAAGATTGCATATGACAGGTGGTCTGAGCTCCATTTTTTGGCATAAAGCACATAGGCATTTCACAAATCATAGTTCTCTATTGCTCATAGAACTTAACACACACAAAAATGCAACTGTAGGTATATACCTGCATAAAGCAGAAAGAATCAAAATAGCAGCTAAGAACACGGTATAAAGTGTTTCTGAAACAGAAAAAAAATTCATTCTCCATTTAGAAGACTCTTTGGCTCTGTTTCACACTTTTTAGTACAGCCATTTGGGACATGTTCATTATTCTGCTTCTTTAACATCGGAGAGGGGTATTCTATTAAAAATATACACCATGGTGCTGAGTGATTCTGTGTCTGTATCTCTTGTCTGATATTGCCCATTGCTCTGTGATTGAATTCAAGTGCATTCTTTTCTGAGTTGAAATGAAAAGGATGATCTCGTCTCACCTATCTAAGAAACTGATTGTGCTCTTAGACCACAAGCCATGACTATAATTGATTATTGTTTTAGTATAAGGTTAAAATTCAAGCTTATCATATATAGCAAAGATTTATTTTTAATTGAGAATATTTTTTTTTTGTGGATCTAATATAAGTTTATAAATGGTTTTGCAACTACTGTTACAAATAAACCTACATGCTATACTGCATATACAAAAAGATACAAAAAGTCTCCCTTCCTCAGAATTATACTGCACGCAACCAAAATACATTAGTGAAAGATCAAAGCATAAAGGATAAGAAAAGAAATATATCAATGGATTCAAAGATTTCCTGTCATATTGTTCATTTCCTGTGAAACCTTAATTGATGATACTATTAGAAACATTATGTTTAGGTTACGTGGTCTGTAAAAGTTATAATTTATTAATTTGTAAACTGGGGAATCAATAATAACAAAAATATATATTATGGTAATTATTAAAAAATATAATTACTTAATGGTTGAGTGTATACCAAAATACTAAAAAGCTGGTTTTATGTACAAAGAATTTGCAAAAAACCTCTGTAAACTGTAGCAAAACAGCAAACACTTCTTACCTAGGATTTTTTTTGGCATAAAAATTCTCATATTAAATATGTCACTACCATATGAAGATGGTTTAGTACACAGAGCACGCTAAGCAACCCAATATTATTTATACATTGTAATTGTCATAAAAATCTACTAGGTAATACACATGTAACTGTCACATTTTTTCATGTCTCTACATAATTCAAAAGACCTCTAATGATTTCTTTAGGCTAAAATGTGAATTGAAAATTCTTCATTTTTTTTTCTAGTCTAAAAACATCCATCTTCTCTTTTTGCATGGAATCTCAGTTTTTGAAAGTGAAAAATAAGGTCACAGGTAGAACCATCACCCACCCAGTGGACAGGGACTAGAAGTAAAGGAAAGGAAGAACTGCTAATGTTCTAGAAATGTCCTTCTGCAATAAAGCTAAAGCACCCTAACATGGTGGCATCAGGAGCCTCTTGCACTGGGCAATTCAAGAGATATATACTACCTACTTACAAGAGATTTCCTTGTCTGATGAGGGCCTCCAAGATGGTCAAGATGGAGCCCTTGCCCTGTAAGAAACTGAAGGGCTATGGTTTGGTCATGATGGGAAAGCGATAGCTTTGGAGGGACCTAACAGCAGTACTTACAAGGGTTCATCAGGAAGAAGGAGAAGAGCTCATCACAGAGGTTCAGGATGGGAGGATGAAAGACAGTGTATATAAGGTGAAAGAAGGTGAGTTCAGACTCAATATAGGGAAAAACTTTTTCCCAACGAGAACTATCAAACAATCACAGAGGTTGCCCAGGGAAGCTGCATGTTCTATATCCTTGGCATTTTTAATACTAGACTGGTATTCAATACCCTGCCTGAGAAAGAGGTTGGACTAGAGACCTCCTGAGGTCTCTTCCATGCAGAATAATTCCGTGGTCCCATGATTCTACGATGTCAGCCTTCAGACACACAAATTAGAAACAATATGAAATTTATAAAATATAAACCACCTCAAAACTCATATAAATATTTAGATTCTACATATCATGTACCGACTTTCTTAACTGCCACTTCAGGGCATCTTAGACTTTGTTTCTTTGCCTAACACAGCTGTGGCATTAAGCAGATGTATTATGTAGACTTTATTATCTGACATTTTTATACATTCAATGAAACATTATTCTAAATATAAAAGACAATTAAACTTCAAAGAAAATGATTTACAAGAGAGAAACAAATGTAGTTAGATAGATATATGGATAAATAAAAGAAAGTTTATATCAGTTAGAAGCATGGACTGTACATAATATGGATCTTTGTCTTCTTTATGGCCTACATAAAGTTTGTTTGGGTGTCTTAGCTGTGTATTTGCACATACTGACATTTTAGATTTTTTAACTGCTGGTTTTATATAATAATTTGTTTGTATGTATTTCAAACTACATTGCTATACCACTTTTTCTTCTAGATCTGAAATACAGATTTCAGCTCTTCCATTTAAATTATTCTAAAAGCTAAGCAAGAAGTTATTGTGGTAGTTATTGTTTTACACATTTGCTTGTGAACAGAAGGTTGTAAGAGGCCAACAAGCATTTGGTACAATTGTGAAATTCTTATACAGTGCATCTGTCTCAACTGTTAACGATATGAGATTGGTACAGCAGAGACTGCTGAAAAGGAGCATATTGACTGCTTAGCTCTGCTGTCAAATGAGTACAATGCAAAACATTATAATGAATGCAATTACAGTGATTGTGGTTGAACAAGAAACTTTTGAGAGATTCTATTTATTGCAAATGCTTTAACAAGAGCAGTTTGAATGAGCCAAAACACAGATATTTTTCCCTAAATTGCTTTCTATGTTCCTGGTTTTAATAGATTTTATTTTAGAAAGTCCTGTCAAGTGGGGTGGTGATGACTTCCATACAGAATGGCAACTATGCTTTTGTGTGATAAAGCCATAAACAATTTATTCAGTTTATCTCAAGTCAGTGTTCTGTCAATAACTCCTCCTTCATCATCCCACTTTTCAACAAGATTATTTTGACAGTGGATTTAAAAATATTTATTTATTTAATGTAAAACTAAACAGTATGTTTATGCAGTACAATGTAAGCCAAAATGATAATGTAAAACTAATTATAACAGGTCCAACTCCTTAGCAATTGGAGGAAAAGGGACAGTTCTAAAACCATTTAACATTTGACTTTGTATTGTGAACACTTCTAACTTACTAGAATATAATATGAATCGTGAGTTAATGTATCCACCTGCATTACACTGAGGGTTCAGAACTGAAAAATAGCTCTACATGAGTTTCCCTGTCTACGTAGTAGAGACAAAACCAATTTTTTTTTAGAATTTAAATGAAAAAAATATAAAGAAAGAATAGATAATTTTTTTCCTTTGTATGTTTTCCATGTCTATACATGTAAAAAACTGCCTTTAGCTAAGAAATGTTTGGTTGACATGGAATACTTTCCTAAAAATCTTGACAAAAAATTAACTAACCAAGCCACTATACTAAATTTATTGTCTTCTCTAACCAAAGCTGTTTCAAGGGAAGCAAGATGGGTTCCCACCACAGGTATTCTATTGATAGGAGTACCAGGAGAAAACATATCCCACCAGTCTTATTTCCTTTGCACTGGCAACCACAAAGAAAAGCTGCAGATCTGTAGTGATAGGATAAGCAGGACAGGGTAAGTTTGCTTCTGTAAAAGACCGAGGAAGAGAACAACATCTGTGGAGGCAGATACTTTAGGTATTGGCATATCTTGACAGTGCTCTTCCCACAGGGGCTTTTACATTATTTTGCTTAGAATTGACATTGGATGATGGTTTTGTGGAATATCCCACCACCCTTGTTGAATACTGACATATCACCAGTACTCCTTCAGCTTTCTAGAATATCCCTCATCATCCAACACTTATGTAAATATTTCATAGGTCCATTTAAGACCAATGACTTCTAGAAATATGTGTACTAAGCCTGGTCATTTGAAAAAGACACATATTTTTTTGTGGATTACAGGGTGGATACATTATTTGTGTTTAGATTAATAATGTTAAAGGAACAGATAGCACTTTGTCATCTCACTTCCATTACCTTCATGCTCACCATATTCGTTTTATGCAAATAGGTTTTGATTATTGATGATCTGGACGAGGGGACCGAATGCACCCTCAGTCAGTTTGCAGTCAACACCAAGCTGGGGAGGAGTGTTGATCTGCTGGAGGGCAGGAGGCTCTGCAGGGGGGTCTGGGCAGGCCGGGCCGATGGGTCGAGGCCAGTTGTAGGAGCTTCAGAGAGGAGAAGTGCCGGGTCCTGCACTGGGGGCACAACAACCCCACAAAGAGCTACAGGCTTGGGGAAGAGCGGCTAGAAAGCTGCCTGGCAGAAAAGGACATTGGGGTGTTAGTCCACAGCTGGGTGCACATAAGCCAGCAGTGTGCCCAGGTGGCCAAGGGGGCCAGCAGCATCCTGGCTGGTGTCAGAAACAGTGTGGCCAGCAGGGCCGGGGGAGTGACTGTCCCCCTGTACTCAGCACTGGTGAGGCCGCACCTCAAACACTGTGTTCAGCTTTGGGCCCCTCACACCAAGAGGGACGTTGAGGTGCTGGAGCGTGTCCGGAGAAGGGCAACGAAGCTGGTGAAGGGTCTGGAGCACAAGGCTTATGAGGAGCGGCTGAGGGAACTGCAGTTGTTTAGCCCAGAGAAAAGGAGGCTCAGGGCAGACCTTATCACTACTCTATGTAGGTATCTGTTGCTTCACCAAGTAACAAGTGACAGGACAAGAGGAAATGGCCTCCAGTTGTGCCAGGGGAGGTTGAGATTGAATATTAGGAAAAATTTCTTTACTGAAAGGGCAGTCAAGCATTTGTTTTATCAGGCTGCCCAGGGAGGTGGTGGAAACACCATCCCTGGAAGCATTTAAAAAATGCATAAATGTGGAGCTTAGGGACATGGTTTGGTGATGGTCTCTGCAGTCCTGGCCTTGATGACCTTAAAGGTCTTTTCCAACCTAGATGATTCTATAATTATATTTGGCCTCTCTGCATCATTTTATACATATATATAAATTTCAAATATATTTAAAATGTGATTTTTTATTACTTATAGGATATAAACTTTGACAAAATTTATTTCATTCATAATGTATTTTTTGAAGCTCATAGGCTGTAGCTCAACAGACCACCTTTTCTCCTGTATTTTTAATCTTAAGTATTCTGCGTTTTATACTCCCATGTTTATTGTTATTATTAAATATTTTTTCAAATTATTAATTAAAATTGTTAATTTTTGTACTCTTCCACTTTGCCCCCATTGCTTTTCATTGACAATTGCTGTTTTTTGTATTGCCACTGAGCTGCCACTGACTTTTAGAAATAGATGTTCTTTTCAGGAAGGCAATGCAGCTTTCTGTCTATTCCATAAATCCTTTCTCATATCTACTTCCACTTAAAATTTTCTGTGTACCTTTTGGCTCTTAGAATTTTCTGTTAATTTTACTTGAGTTTTGAAAGCTAGCTTTTATGAAGCACTAAATATACATCTAGCTGGTTGGAACTATCTTTCTTTCTGAGCATAATCATATCATTATCACTGATGTCTAGACCACCACTTAGTTCCACTGAAGGGATTAGTTAATTTTTACTTATTAGAATATGATACTGAGATGAACTTTAACATTCTAACAGTGAAATGCACTCATATATCCTATCTTGTGAGGCTAGAAAGAAAAGCAGTATTTCTTGCTTGCCTCCCCTAAAAAAAAATATATCTGTCTACTACTTATGATAAAATGGGGGCCAAGGACCAACTCTGAGTTTGCACAGAATAGTGTGCATATTGTACCTATTTTTAGTTGAATATTATTTATTGAATACATTATTTAGAAAATGTTGCTGGTTTTCAATGAATAATTTATTCAATTTTGTTGCTGTCTTAGCCCAACTTTAATTATATCCCATAGTGAAGCAAAAAGAGATGAAAAAGATAAGCTCAACTATTGCTAGGATATCTAGAGACTTAGGGCATTAAATATCATCAGTCTAAGCTGAAGTTAAAATCCTGCTGCCTTCAGCTTCCACATATTTTCTCTTATTACTTCTTCTAAGTTCTTTTATCTTAGTCTTTCTCTGATTTTCCCCCTTCCCTCCCCGCTTTCTGTCAATTTTTGCCTCCATTTCTCTACCCAGTATATTCTAAATGTCCATACTCTCTTTCCTGTGTCTTTTGTATTTCACCACTCATCTGCCTCTGTTAACGAGCCCTCACTTATTGATATAGAATAAGGGTAGTCCAGCAGACCTCTTGAGAGTGAATGCATCTTTCATAAAACACTTCTAAATTTATGAATTTTCCTCTGCTGATTCAGCTCAGTGGAGTAAATCTACACTATTTCTGGGAGCAAGTTTATTGCCTTGTAGGTTTTTGGTAAGCGTTTACAGTTCTATGACCACTGTATTTTAATAGGTCCCACGTGAAACCATCATCTGCTCTTGCCTATCCTTTAACTCCGTCTAGAAAAATACTATAATAAATTTGCTGAGTTTGTTTGGCAACATCCACAAATGCAAATTCATAGAGGAGAGAAAGAGATATGAATCAATACAGATCTATGCGCCAGTCTTTAAGTGAGCTATAAAGACAATTACGCTTGAACTAAGTATAGAAGACAGGAGAGGCTACTTCCATCCAAGTCAAGTAGTAATCTATGTAAGTGCTGACATATTGGAATTGGAAAACAGTTTAGACATTGGTTACAATGTTAGAAATCATTAAAAATTACAAGATATTGGGAATGCCTGCGAACCGGTATAATCTCTCCATTCCTCAGAGTGCCATTATATAGACTTCTCTGTAATATACTAATGCTGATGTGAACCATTTTGCTGTAGCTACCCAAAAAAAATGAAAATCAGATGACAAGAGCCTGGGCACCAAGTACAGTGTTCTGAAAATACCCATATTTGAAGGGTTTTCAAAAAGTGCAAAAGTTGCTACTATCAAAAACATCTTTGCATATCTTGTACTTGTTCTCAATGATTTGCATGGGACAGAATTTTCAAAGTGAGCTTTGTCTGTGCTGGAAAGATTTCATACTGGATTCTCCTTATGCAGAAATAGTATGGGAGGACTCAGATGGATTTCCTTCCCAACTGGGCTTCCTGGGGACTATAGGAATGCAAATAATAATAATAGTAATTATATAAGAGCTAGAAAACCTAAAGGATGTCCCGTGGTGGTTCCAGAAGAAAATCATAGAGGTTATTGTTCTGGAGCTCTACCTCTGATTAGAACATTTAAATATAGTTGCATCTGGAACTTCAACAAAAGGCCAGTCTTTTGTGGCAGCAACAGCAGCACATAATTCACCAAGCTTTAGCATCTGCAATTTAATACCGTGGAACTCGGAAGAACAAAGGTCACAGTCAGGTATCTGTTACATGCTTAAGGTCTACTAATCGTGCAGCATATGAAAGTGTGTCTCAAAGAAAAGTTTAATTGACTAAAATAAAACAAATATTTAATTTCCCCCCCCCCGATTAAACAGTTAATTGCAAGAACAGTGAGCATAAGCGAACATACATGTACATAGGAATATATACATATCAAGAGACACAGCATTTTTCTTCTACGCTACTTAACATTGTAATAGATTTAAGCAACACGAGGTATGTAAGTAGCCCTCTTCAAGAAAATGCTGATTAACACTACCAACTCACAATCCCCCAAATATAACAGATCTTTTTTCTTTATGGAAAACACTTTTTAAAAGTCCTCTGCATTTCTATTTACAGTGCTGAAAACCTTACCTAGTGATATAAAACATTATCAGCATGTCTGTGCTTCTTCATCAAGAATTTTTTGACAATAAATATAAGTACAAATGTTCTTTGAAAACTGCAGCCTATTTTAGCAAGTATCTATAGAAAAGAGAGGAATGAAATTGTTACACTAGAATTATTTTAAAAGGAAAAATGTATTAATTTAGGTAGCTCTTTTCCATATACCTTTCTCATTTCCTAGCTTGTAGGAAAGATTAACTCATTGTTATAAATATATAAGTCATGCTCTAGGGCACTTTCCAAAAACACATCATAAAATGTTGCCTATTATAATTATGACATCTGTTCGGCAGCAGAGTATTATATAGTTCAATACCAATAGCATGGCTTGGTGTCACAGCTGGACTTGTATCACAGATCTAATCAATACTGTATTAATGGATTCTCTATAATAGTTTATTGTATGGTACATTGCTTCTCTCAGCCTAAAAAGACAAATATTCTTGTCCACCCAAGCATTATTATATATGCAACCAGAATAATTTTTAAATAATATAATTGAAAAAGTAATCATGACCTGCCCAACATATGTTCCACATTTATTTAACAAGGTTTTCTTCCATTAAATGGTATTATCTTTAAAATTATTAGCAATTTATCAGACTTCTCAGTAACATGGAAAAAATACAGTACCTTGAACACTACATTTTCCAAAGATAAGTAAATGAAGCATAAAGGCCTAAATATCACGCATCCTTCAGCTCTACAGCTGTAGCTGAGAACACAAGATAGCAACAAATCCACTTTAATAGCTGCATTATGAGACCTCGGGTAAGTTTTTGAGTAATATTCAAGTACCTGTATCATCTGTTAGGAAAACTGCAGTGCAGGCATGTAGCTTTTAAACCGCAGCTGAAGAGCAGGACAGAAAATTGTAACAGACCTTTTGTAGCTCCCTCACCAACTGGCTGTTGAATTTTCTAGGTAGATTAAGTCATGGAAGATTAAGACAGAAGCTTTGCTCAGAGTACCTACCAGGCAAGAGAAAGCAAAATACAGCACTCCATTTACAATAATGTACTATGTAAAACCAGAAAAGCTGATTGGCAAAGCAATCATCTTAAAAATGTCCCTGAAGACTATAAATATAACACTATTATATTTTATACTGGAGCTCCGTGGTATGACGACAACCCATTAACTCAATCAGAATAACGACAGGAGGGCCATCAGAATGATAAAGCTGTTCTAATGAAATGCAGACAAAGATTAAAAAGAATTAAAAGTGACAAGTAAAATCCATTAAAAGACAGCCTTTAGCTACTGTAATCAAAGGATTATTACTTACCTTGTCAATTAACAGCTGTGTGTCTATTTTTTCATGCAACACAAAAGACTGTGCCAAGTGTCAAAAAATCATTATTAACAAGAGGACTTTATTTTTAATTTATTTGGCTTGTGCATGTACATTACAAGACCTCCAAATGAATCGTGTACACAATTTTAGAAGCTGTAACACACAATTAACCACAGTGTTCTGTGCTATTATTGCCTTTAAAACTATGTCTTACTGGAGAATGAAAGTAATTCAAACGGAATCAACTGCAAGTGTATTAATCAATGCCTTTAACATCTGTCTTTGTCTGACATTAGAAATCCACATGCAAAAATGTTCTATGTTTTTCCCTCATTGCAGCTCTTTTGCCTACACTTTGCCACAATATTTCACATAACAGGAGATTCCACTAATGTTAGATTCTGGGAACTGAAAAGGCAAAGTAATTTCCAATTCATTAACCTTGAAAATAATTCAAAGTAGAAAATAAAACTTAAAAAAGAGAAAGTGCAACTTCTGAAACACAACAAGCAAACTTGTGCCTTTGTTTGGAAAAGGAAAGTGTCCCCCATGAGTAACAATTCAGTGCAGATTACTTTGCACAAACATAGAAAATTTCATTACAAATTCTTTTAGAATCAATATTAAACAATTAATACAATTAATAATACCAATAATGCTACTAGAAGAGAGTGGAATAGGTTACAGTAAAAATGCTTTCCTTCTTTTTTAGGTGTTTATAATATGTGACCATCACCTGTATTGTTCCCATTATCTTTAGCAAATTGTCTCTATTTTGTGCTGCTTCCAGCAGCTCTAAGTGCTTTCAGCATGGGGAAAATTAAGTTATAACTCCATGCTTACACACCCATGCCCTTTACTCAGATAAATTATTCCTACAGGTCAAGTTTCAGTTTTCAGTCATTCATCCACATTTGTTCAGCACCACAACTGTAAGCAGCTGAATGGCTGAGCTGCTTAAACTTCTGTTAATGCATTTCTGAAACAAGCAAAATAATTTTTACTATTCTGTAGAGACTGAGAGAAAATTAAGACAGAATAACATGTCAAGTGCATCTTTTTCAATCTAGCCAGATGAAACAATAGTAACAATGAACAAAACATCACTCAGAACTACATTATACTATCTAAATAAATGTTAGGATACTTTGTTTTCCCAGTACTTATAATTTCCATACCTGTGCCACTCCAGGTTATATTGAGGCAAAGCTAAAAGATGTCTCAGCAATCCTGACTGCAACACTAATGACATGCTTTTGATGTTTGGTTTCATTCTCCAGTTCTTGAAATTTCAGATGTTGGTAGAGAACGTATGCATTTGTGAGATATTTGAAAGTGTGGAAAAGATGGATGGGCTATCAAAGGCATAAATACAGAATGAAATTAATGAAAGACTGGACTATTCCATTAATGGAAGTGTGTTGCCAGTTTCTGTGACAAAGGAGGCTATTCAACTTCTAGTTGTTAAATATTTCGCTGATCACAAAAAAGTCAGTTCACTAACAAGTGTTGCTGTTTTGCTGTTTAACACTATTAGGAACGGAACTTTCCACCCAACAGGGTCATAACCAAATGAGAAGTCTCCAGATGTACCTGGAAACCTCCTCAAGTCTTTTGTGTTGAGTGGGAAAACACACCAGGCAGTTCACATGTGGGTGCCCTTAGCCAGACTCTGGGTTAGAAAAAATTAATTCTGTCAAAAAGTGCTATACAAAATCTTTTTCAGTATCTTTTCAGACAGACAGCAGGTCTGGTGTGCAAATACCGAAATGTGAAAGTTTTCTGTGTTCCAGTGTTAGATATATGAATTACGTTTTCAAGTTACTAATATCTCTTATCTTCAAGAAACTCATCTATGGAAACAAGCTCATCCCTCCATACATAATATATGCTTTTACCAAAATCTGTAACCAAAACGTAAACTAACCAACTAAATAAATCATGATGTCTGGTGATAAATCTTATGGATCTCTATGCCATCGTAAAAATTTCCGTGTTATTGTGTGATGAACATCATAGCTCAGAGGATTCATATTTTTTTAGGTTTAGCAATCTAAAAGTTTGGGTAACAAGTCTCAGACAGTATTAAATCAGTTAGAGTGATAGATACAACCAGAAAGCAATTCTTTCTACTGCTCCTTAATCTTTGCTTTGGGCGGGACAACAATGATGTCATGCCACCACAAGCCCAAGAGATACAGAGCTTTGTAAAATCAAAGTCTAGTCCTTAAGGCTATGAAGCAAGATGTCTACAAACCTTTACAAACAAAATTCAAATGTTGCAGTCCAACTGCTGATTAGCTACCAACACAGACATTGTGAAAATAAAGCACAAGAAGTAGTCTATTAAAACTTGTCAAACTGTCAAAATTCTATATTTAGTGCAGGAGTTGAACAAAGATCTTGAGCAGATACAATTATGAAAGATTGCTGGATTTGAAGATACCTTTCCAAAATTCCTAAGAATGTAGAGAAATATTCTGGCTGTCAAATAGTATTACAAATCAAGAAAATATGTAATGTATACAAGAGTAAAATTAATAGAGGTTTTTTTTTTTTTTTATCTTGAGACAAAGGTAACAAAAATTAAGCCAATCCTTCATCAGCATTTGTAAGAAGTTAGCTGAAGGGTTAGTTGGGTGACTTCTTCCAATGATCTCTGAAAAGTTGTCTGGATACCTCAAGTACTGTTTATCGCTTTCCACAATTGCTTTGGGTGCGTTTTTTATTAACCACCTAAGTAAAAGTAAACTATAAGGTACATAAATAGCTATCCAAGGAAAACTATCCCATAAAACATCTGGTGAGAAATTCATAAGGATTTTTCATGCATGATTTTTTTTTTTAAATAAATGAGAAATGTTCATTTTTTCTTAAACAAAAGTTATTGAAAAACACCTTAGGATCTAGTGTGTTCATTATACTATCCTTGCAAATTAAATAGTGTAAAAATTTGCATTTGTCAGCAAAATAACAATGAGAAATGTTTTTATTTGGAAAGAATTTACTAAACTGGATTGATCCTTGTAAATGAAAAAGAGCACAAGTTTCTCAAGGGCTGACAGACTACATTTAGAATTATGCATAACCACATCAATCACAAGATTGATCGTTGCTAATGTGAGAGATATCTGAAAGATCAAATATTTTCATTCAGTGCAAATTCGCTTACTAAAGGGAATATAGCAATGACATTTACACCATCCAGGTAATTTTTGTCAAACAGCACTAAGTAATATTGTATTTTTTTCATGCAAAACTATGTTTATAAGACCCAGTACAGGCAAGAACCCTAATATTTTATTACTAAATCTTACAAATATGTTGCAGTTTGTCAGTAAGTCAAAACATTAAATTTTAGGTAAATCAATAGGTCAAATGCTCCATCTGCCCTGTATATTTGTCATTTAAAGAACTATTGAAAGGAAATATTTATTGCATGGAAACAGGTGATGCAATCCTGCTTCTTTACATAGTATTTAAATGCAGGATGGGGATTTGTCAGTTGAGAATTTTAGAGAAAGCATCTGTGGGATACTAGAAATAAACTTTTTTTTGGTAAAACACCTAATAAATGCTTTCTATAATATCATATGAACAAAAAAGCTTTTTTTTAACCCTTAGCATCTCCCATCAAGGAATGAAAATAAAAAAAAAGAAACCTGGCATTTTTATGAATTATTATTTTCTCCCACTTCATCTAAGGAGCAAAGGGAATGAAGGAACGATACATCTTCAAGAAGGATTCCTGAAGGAGTTCTGTCTTTTATTCTCACTTTAATCACATCATCTGTGTCTAATACTACCAGTAGGCAGTGTTGTATTTTCTCCTGTTTGCCTGTATAGGATCTCCAAAATTCTCCATGCCCAGAGTTGTTGAAGTGTTCTGCTTGCTCTGTTCTTGGATAGGAGTTATTTTCTGTGGCTCACTGATTCCACCATACAATGCCATGACCTTTGGAAAGCTTTTTTCTTCCCTTTGAGTCTATTCTCACAGCTACTTTCCAGAGGTCTGTTCATAGTCTTTTCAGACTGCCTAGAGGAGCTTGTTCATCTGCGGTCAAATCTCTGGAGACAAACCCAGTCAGCACAGTTCTGGTAAGAAACATATTCCTTACTTGAGGGACATAATGTTTCACAGACAAGTATTACGGAGTTTTCCATACGCTACATGGAGCAAGTAGATAGGACAGTATCAAAGATGTAAGTTCCAGTAGCTTCTGGAGATACTTTTGTAGAATGAAAAATCTTTGTGGCTTCTGTCTCTCATATCTACATATGTCAACTTTTCCTGGCACCTCCGACTTTCCTTCAAAACAGTGGCAAGGATAAGCTGTTCTCGATCAGTGGTAAAATAATGTGTAATTGTACTAAACTGTGGAATATAATGTGGGAGTGTGAATAATGTAGATATGAGTAAAATTTAGCTATGCATACCTGCTGCAATATATATATATATATATTTATTATTACCTTCAATTTTTTTACAAAGTTATTAATATCAGAACATTTTACACTACTACATCTGCATTTTCTCATTCCTAATCCTAAAAGCGAGCCTATAAAATATCCTTGTAAGACATACTTGGGAATTAAAGTACACAACTCCTTCTAATATTAAATGTCAGGGAATCAATATGTGACACTGGTCTGCTGGCATACTGCAATTGTCTTGCATTATACCACTTAGTACCATAAGTAGTAACTACTTCTCTTTTCCACTAAAAAAAAAGAAAAAAAAAAAAAAGATACTGACTCTCTCTCTTTCTTCTTACTTAAATCCCTCACTGCTTCACATGTTGTAACATCTTTTTCTCAAACTAATGAATTAAGATAATTTATTTGAGCTGTGAATAACACTTCTAAGGCTGTTTTTAGCCTGACATAATGAAAAAAATATTATATATGTGAAAATAATCTAACTTCCTACTCACACATTGAAATTCAGATACATGACATGGTTCCTTCATAAATGAAAGAATAGGAAGACTTAATTTTAACAAAGAAATGGACAGGTTTTTCCTCTTGTCAATGGCAGAAGTAGTTTAACTTAAAAGGATAGATGATATAATAAAGGACATGCAGAGAACAGAAAACTAGAACATTACAGAAGCTGATTACTATGATTAAAAATCCTAACAGTTTTTAAAAATGTTTCAATATATCCTTTAATGTTAACAAAATCAACAGTAAAATGTTATGTTACGTTATGTTATGTTACATTACATTACGTTATGTTACGTTATGTTACGTTATGTTATGTTATGTTATGTTATGTTATGTTATGTTATGTTATGTTATGTTATGTTATGTTATGTTATGTTATGTTATGTTATGTTATGTTATGTTATGTTATGTTATGTTATGTTATGTTATGTTATGTTATGTTATGTTATGTTATGTTACGTTATAAAAGAGCTGCTGCTGCTTTTTTCTGCTAAACAGTTCTGCGGTTTATGGTCTTTAAATAACTAAAAAGCTGCAAGGGGATAAAAGTCATAAAAATAATTATTACCAGGAAGTGATTAACCAATACTGTGCCTCAGAAGTTCACTTTAAAATGCATCTCAAGTCTTTAAGCTGTTTGCAAATTACATTTGATCATATGTATGAATTTAACAGCAATATTTCCAATAGAGATTATAGGTAAGTGAATAGCATCTGGACAAGAGGACTATCTAAGAGCTGAGACCAAAGAGGATTTATAGTTCCAATCTAACAGTGATGAAAGTTATTGCATCTTTTGCCACACTTTCAATGAGAGTAAGAGCAGGCCATAGTTGTGAATTATTTTCCATGATTATGTTGACAGTGAGATAAGGTTATACCTTCACATTACTTTCTGTGGTTACGGCGATTTTGATTTTCATGCTAAACCATGAACCTCATTACGTTATCATTGTTCTGTGTGTTTTAAATGGTATTATCAGTATCACTGAACCTCTCCTGATGAGCACCAGTCCTAATGACTTGCATTGCTAGTTGAAGAAGCTGGCTATAAGTAAAGCAGTTCAGGACATGCCTACCTTTAAGAAAGTGAATCTCAATGATGCTTTGCCATGTCAAAAAGCATTCATATAATTGAATTTTAGCTGTGCAAAATCTTCTGAGTTTTCTCTACAGGGTCTAGAGAGAGAGGCATTTCAGAAGGCAATATTCCTCACCTGTTTTTGGCCAGGGTGCAGGGTAAACTCCCAGTAAGAAAGCAGTACCAGAGTTAAAGTTACAACACATGTTAGCATATTCTGCTCCTCAAAGAAAAGCTAACCATTGTAACAGTGATAGCGATACAGTAAGCATCATAGTTACTGGTGATACAGCAAACCTTGCTGAACTGGTTGATTAACAAACTGTCCCTCTTCCAAAGCCTGAAGAATTGGGAATTACTTCAAATGGTACTAGTAAGGGATTCATAAGGGGTTCATGAGGACCCCAAATTGATTTGGACATGTATGGAAAGGCTTTGGGTGGTTTTAGTTTTTTCCATTTTCTTTTTTTTAATTTTTGGAATGCTGTTAATAACATCATCCAGTATGGATGGGTTTGCCGAGTTTCCATCACATCAGTTTTTATGCACCAAAAGGTACTCTTATTTTGACACAGAGTAGCATGGCATGTTTTCCTCTACAGGGAATTGACTAGTGTCAGTAAAAGATCTTTTCAGATTTATTGTGCCAGCTGTTTCTTGACAGACAATTTGCTCCTTGTCTTTGTTTTACCTCAGAAGGATTAAAGGTTCTGTTTATACAGGGGCTTTTTTAGATTGTGTTTTTAATTACTCATTAAGTTTGTGTGCCATCCAACAGGTCAGATGCCTACTCAATCCTAACTGAACTATTTGAGAAACCTAGGCTCTTAAGGACGCATTTGGGCCAATGAAACAGAAAATGTCTGCACGGACTATCACATTATATTTCTTGGGTGACCTTTCTTGGTGTATTTCAATGCATTTTCCCTTTCTATAACGAGAAAAACTGAGGGCCTGCAATAACAGAAGAAAGCTCAACATTTACTTGATTGTTTGTAAACCTAAACAAAGGTTTAAATTTAGACTGAAAATCTGGATCAATAATTATTTATCCATTCGTGATTGCCTATTTCTTACAGATTTTAAAGCTAAAATGAAAAGATTCAAATTGGCCTGCTTTGGCAATTCCCATGTATTTTGAATACAAAGACAAACCTTCTTATTCTACTCAGTAAGGCATTCTACAGCAGAACGAGCCTCATGTAAAGCACTGAAGTGAGTTCATCTCAAACAACAAAGAATCAGATTGTACTTGGTCTATACGTATATGCAAGCAAGAAACATTTTGCATTATGAAGGCAGACTTCGGTGAACAGGGACTTTTCTCGTACTCAGTCAGATACCTGCCATTTAGAAAGGAGCTGGGGACATTGTCAAAGCTCACAGGTAGAAGTCAGGCTGTTATGTGATTTCAACATACTGGACCAGTTTACTGGATGCTGCAGAATCTGCTCCCTTCCAAGCAATGAAGACCCTGCAGGCAGCAGAGCCTCAAACAGAGGAAGCTTTTGGTGCATGACTGGACCGCATGGATGTCAGAATGACATCCTTTACTTGGAGCACCTTTCCTGCATTCTGCCAGATAACCTGATGCAATGCTAGCTGTAATCCACATCTCAGACTTTTTTCTTTTGAAGTAAAGTGTCTTTTTTTTGCAAAGGAAAAAGCAAACCTATACCTGTCTTCCAAAAACTCTTGACCTGTTCAGTTTTGCTTGAGATTCTTTTTCCTGGTGTTTCACTGCAATTCCATGTGAAACAGATTAAACATTTTTAAAACATTCAATAGTGAAATAACAGTCTTTCGTGAAGCTAAAGTCTTTTTGGAGAGGATGAAATGTCTTTGGTGTCTTTGAAATAGCTTCTGTACCCGTCTGTTAGCTATCTAGGATGGGAAATATCTGTAAAACAGAATCCAACTGGCTGCATTGTCAGAATAATGAGCAAGGCAATTTTCTTAGCAGTAGGCAGCTATGTAAACCTGAGAGGAATACCAGTGGAGTTTTATTACAACTGTAATTTATATTACAGAGGGATGTTGGAGCTAGCTCCATATGTTTGATCTGCAAGACCATGCACTGTTCAGGTGCAGCATTGCAAAAAACATAGCTATACAGCTACCACGTCCAGCCGCAGCCCAGAAAGACTAAGTCTGATTTTCTGCAGCATGGAGTCTGCACTGAGGTGGTTCTATGTAGTTTTAGTGAACCTTTCTAATACAGGAAAACATAGGAAGCCAATTTACAGAGACACTGATGTTATCAGGTATGTACTGCACTGAAGCTGAGAAAAGCTTACCAATTCCGGCTCAGTGCTGCCCTTCTAACAGCACAGACACACAAGTCTATGGGGCTTGTACCTCAGGGTACTGAGGAAGCTGGTGGAAGAACTTGCCAAGCCATTTTCAATCATTTATCACAAGTCTTGGCTAAATGAGGAGGACCAAGAAGACTGGAAGTTTGCAAATGTGATGCCCGGCTACAAGAATGGCAGGAAGGAGGATCTGGGAAACCACAGGCCTGGCAGCCTGACCTTAGTGCTGGGAAAGATGGTGGAGCAGATCACCTTGAGTGCCATTACGTGGCACATACAGGGCAATCAGGTGACGGGGCTCAGCCAGCATGGGTTTATGAAAGGCAGGTCCTGCTTGACAAACCTGATCTCCTTCTATGACAAGCTGAGCTGCTTAGTGGGTGAGAGAAAGACTGTGGATGTTGTCTACCTAGACTTTATTGAAGCCTTTGACACTGTTTCCCACAGCATTCTGCTGGAGAAACTGGCTGCTCATGACTAGGATGGGCATACTCTATGCTGGGTAAAAAACTGGCTGGATGGAGTGGTGGATGGTGTTACATACCATTGGCACGATGGTCACAAGTGGTGTTCCCCAGGGCTCAGTATTGGGGCCAGTTCTGTTTAATATCTTTATTGACAGTCTGGACAAGGGGATTGACTGCACCTTCAGTCAGTTTGCAAGTGACACCAAATTGGGCAAGAGTGTTGATCTGCTGGATGGCAGGAAGCCTGTGCAGGGGGATCTGGACAGGCCAGACCAATGAGTCGAGGCCAATTGTAGGAGCTTCAACAAGGAGAAGTGCTGGGTCCTGCACTTGGGGCACAACAACCCCATGCATGCTACAGGCTTGTGGAAGAGCGGCTGGAAAGCTGCGTGGAAGAAAAGGAAGAAAAGGAGTGTTGGTCCACAGCTGGTGCACATGAGCCAGCGGTGTGCCCAGGTGGCCAAGAAGGCCAACAGCATCTTGGTTTGTATCTGAAACAGTGTGGCCAGCACGGCTGGGGAAGTGATCATCCTGTACTCGGCACTGGTGAGGCTGCACCTTGAATACTGTGTTTGATTTTGGGCCCCTCACTGCAAGAAAGACCTTGAGGTGCTGGAGCGTGTCCAGAGAAGGGCAACGAAGCTGGTAAAGGGTCTGGAGCACAAGGCTTATGAGGAGCGGCTGAGGGAACTGGGGGTGTTTAGCCTGGAGAAAAGGTGGGTCAGGGCAGGTTTATGACTCTCTACAGCTACCCGAAAGGAGGTAGTAGAGAAGTGGGTGCTGGTCTCTCCTCCCAAGTAAGAAGCAATAGAAAAGAGGAAATGGCCTCAAGGTACCAGGGGAGGTTTAGATTCGATATTAGGAAAAAAATTCTGCATCGCAAGGGTTGTCAATCATTGGAACAGGCTGCCCAGGGAAGTGGTTGAGTCACCATCCCTGGAGGTATTTAAAAGATACATAGATGTGGCACTTAGGGACACAGTTTAGTGGTGGACTCAGCAGTGCTACATTAACAGTTGGACTTGATCTTAAAGTTCTTTTCCAAGCTAAATGATTCTGTCTTTCTATGATTCTATGCCTATTTGATTCCTTTGGAGCCATTTCAATTTCTGTGCACTGTGCTCTCTGTGCTCCAGTGTTCAGGCTGCCTGAGTACTTCAGCTACAGAGTTCAACTCATAGAATCAATACTACCAGGCTTTCCCACTGACCAGCGTAACTCACTCAGCTCCCCATTAACCTGGACAATAGAAAGTCAACTAAACTTTTAATGTAATAGTGTCAAGCCATAGGAACAATCTTTGGAGATTTTTTCAAAACAAAACTTTCCAATGAACTTCTCAGGAGAAATTTGTGGGGGTGTTGGGCATAGGAAAAAAGACAGACACAACTTAGGCTGATGTATTCTACCTGAGTTAGCCATGCAGCATGCACTTCCCTTTACTGTTAATTAATT
Source organism: Falco naumanni (assembly GCF_017639655.2). Classification (NCBI taxonomy): domain Eukaryota; kingdom Metazoa; phylum Chordata; class Aves; order Falconiformes; family Falconidae; genus Falco; species Falco naumanni. The sequence goes on from NC_054057.1 coordinate 38,595,077, forward strand.
AGATCTCCTAGAGTAAGTGTCCAAGGTCCACACATAGCTGACAGAGAAGCAAATGTCTTTAAAGGCTTCAGGCCCATCCCTATCTAGCTAGGTGGCTGAAGTATACTTATTAATGTTCACAAATGTTTTTTAAGCTTCACAACATATAGGAAAAAAAAATATGAGTGAGGATGGTCCCAATTCTTCTTTGGGAAACTGGAGTGTAATCTGCACTTCTTTCCTTTTCTGTTCTTTAATTTTAATATCCCTACAGTGCTTATGTTACCTTACCATAATGTACTAAGAACACACTTGAAGGTAATATTGAAAGGCAGCTCCCACATCCCAAACACAAGTCAGGCACAGACAAAAAGAGCTATTTTAGCTTGTCATGAAAATCAGAAACATTGCCCGCCTGAAAGCCTCAGTGCAACACATATAACATGTTTAATTTTATCACACAACTGTGCAGAGAAAAATGCTTCAGTTCATTCAAGTTAGTTGCTGAACCATATCCCTAGTACTGCAACAGCCTGTTGAGGCTGAGATGACTGAGGTCCCAAACACAGCAACATGTTCATCATATATATGGTCCATAACATTCTGTGATAGCTAAACCTTTGTAACTTATTGTTCGGGGTTGTGATTTTTCTCTCTTATGATGCAATTTTTTGGAAAGATCAGTCATTCTCAAGAAATTGAAATGCTTTGCACCCCATTTCAGTTCTGTCATGCATTATTAAAGGTCTGCATATCTTCATTTATACATTTGGTGTAATTCAGCCATTCTTTATGTTCCTTTCCATAAAACACATTTACGGTATCACCATCATAGTCTCAGATAAACTGCATAGTGGTGAAAGGGTCAGCACAAAACAGGCAACAAGGAACATCTTCATATTTGTCAAGATGCGTGTTTTTTCTGACCTAATGTTACCCCACAAAGGTGTAGATACCTAGGCTATTATTTATTCGGGCTTTCTTTACAGTTATTTAAAAAAAAATAATAATCACTTGAGTGTTAAGGCTGATCTGTAATATGATGGGAAAGAAGACTCCCTGGAGTCTCTCTCACCATTAAATATAGTTATGGTAAATGAGATGCTTAAAGAAAACTTTTAGATGGCTAATGCCAGATTAAACAAATGTTTCCATAAATGAGTGCACGAACATCTAAAGACATGGGCCTTGCACTGGAAGCACTTGCACCTCACATTTGAATGTTATCAATAAAATTATGCTGCCTAACACTTTGTGATGGCCCATGAATTACTTTAGGTATACTGATAAGAGAACATATTGGAAAAAGTAAGTAATTTTGAAGCTGGAAGAAAGCATGTTCCTATTATTCCAACTCCAATTTGCTGGCCTTTCACAGGTCATTTTTCAACTTAGATTGACAGTGCTTATTGAACTGTGTGTCTCTGAACTTTCTAGTAACGATTTTATCAGCTTTTAAAACAGTGAATATTTTCTGGCTGGAATATCCTCTATTACGTGCAAATACTCCAATACTGACTTTTACATCTCCTTGCATCTTTTTTAGTTGTGCATATAGAATCACTGCCAAGTCCCTGGAATGCACAGACCCTGAATATTCTCACTGGATATCTGATATCAAATGTTATTTCATAGTAAAGAGCTCAGTTCTTTCAGCTCCCACCAAGCTCAGTAGTGTGATCCAGAAGAAGAGGGTAACAAGAAATAACAAAAGGTTCAGCAATGGCCTGTCAAATGCCAATCACATTGACAATTTTGAACCACACTTCCAAAGAGACCCAGGAGTTAAATGCATCAAGAGCATGTTTTTGACTAACATAACGTTGCCTTGTTTTGTCAACAGGAGAAGATTCTGCCAGCTTTTTGGCATAAAGATGTTTAGTCTTGATGTCTTCCTGAAAGTTCATTTGCAGCAGCTCCTCCTCCATGTTTAATAGCTAGCTGGAGTAAAACTGGTGGCTAGGATGTATTCTCTGAGGAGAGAAATGCGGCATGCTGTTTTATACCAAAGTAAACTTCAAAGCAAACTGCATTATAAAACTTACACCTTTGCAGATGTTTATAGAAATGATTAGCTAAAACAAAGATGGTGGGGAACTGGCCATTATGGTTGTACTGAAAGCAATTACATGGCCAGAGAGAGGGCACCAGGGAGGTGTCAGGGTGCCGCATGGGCCGGGGACTCCCAGAGGCCCGGAGCCATGGCGGGTCCCCGAGGGGCAGAGCTGGGCCTCACAGCTGGGGCCCATCCCCATGCCCCCCAGACTGGAGCAGGGCAGCTGTGGGGCAGCCGGGGCAGCCCAAGCCCAGGCACTGGGCGCTGAGCTGGGCTGGACCCAAGCTGGGGGTAGGCTGGGATGTGTGTGGGGGAAACTGGGGCAGCCCAAACCCAGGCACTGGGCGCTGAGCTGGGCTGGACCCACGCTGGACCCAGGCTGGGATGTCGGCCCACAGCAGGCCCAGCTTGGAGGCCTGGCTGTGGGGAGCTGCAGACCAGTGTTGCTATGTCAGGGACTGGCAGCCCCAGAGGGGTGAAAGGGGGTCCGGGGCTGTGTGCAGGGCATGGGGAGACACCTGGGGAGGCCAGGCAGGGACATGGGGCCTGTTAGTGCCCTCAGGGCCTAGACAGGAAGGACCAGATGAATACCCAATCTTGTTACATGTTTTCACTGAAGACTTTGGCACAAAAGGTAACAGTATACTAAGGAAATGTGGAAGTTTATTCAATATAACAGGTACAAACATATATGCCTATCATATGCAATATATATCCAAATGGTACTGTTGGAGTGTCCTGAGGATGGGAGGACTGAAAACGGGATAAGAAACAGTGCTGTCCACTGGTGAGCCCATCTGGACCTGAAGCCAGGCTCTGCCTGCCTTGAGGCATCTCACTGGACTGATAGAATTAAAGTTTGCCATTTCAGTTGTCAGAAGGAAGAAAATGAGGTAGTTACCACTGCATTGCAAAGTGATAGCTGAGAGTCCCCATGACTTCTCCCTATTTTATATGACCAGGGAAGGCAAGAACTATTTGAAGTAAAGGACAATGCTGGAAGACTACTAAATGGGCATAAACTGGTTGTAGGGGAAAAAAAGAAAAAAGTTAGATATTGATGCTAAGAAAAGATGTCCAGGGAAGGATGCAATGAAGCTGTTGAAGGGTCTGGAGCACAAGGCTTATGAGGAGCAGCTGAGGGAACTGGGGGTGTTTAGACGGGAGAAAAGGAGGCTCAGGGGAGGTTTATGACTCTCTACAATTACCTGAAAGGAGGTAGTAGAGAAGTGGGTGCTGGTATCTCCTCCCAAATAAGACAATAGGACAAGAGGAAAAGGTGTCATGTTGTGCCAGGGGAGGTTTAGACTGGGTATTAGGAAAAATGTCAAGCATTGGAACAGGCTGCCCAGGGAAGTGGTTGATTCACCATGCATGGAGGTATTTAAACAATGCCTAGGTGTGGCACACAGGGACACGGTTCAGCGGTGGACTTGGCAGTGCTGGGTTAACAGTTGAACTCAATGATCTGAAAGGTCTTTTCCAACTCAAATGATTCTATCATTCTCTATTTGAACATTACAAACATGAGATTTCCTTTCTCAGGAAACCTTTAAGCAATCTTGACTTATTGTTTCAGAGTTGCTATATTGACCTATTGAGGCACACACTTCTACTCTGTGTGTTCGCTGGTTCTATGCAGTGTCCTCTGCACATCGTTTTATTACTGAACTTAAAATGAAAAGCTAATTTAAAAGTTGTTCATTTATTGTACTAAGAAATGTTAATTATAACGAATTATTTTTAAGTTAATGTTTCCCAAATAAATATAGACTCACTTTATGATTTTGAGATCAACTAGAAAAATAATTATGAGTATTTCCATTTACAGTAGATACTTCTTTCCAGCATTTTAATTTACACTCATCTTAGGAACTTATAATTCTAGAGCACAGTAAAAGATTTTCATCAGTATAAAGAGAAACAGCTTTTAATACTGGAGACCTTCAAAGGTGAAAGTACTTCTAAAAAGGCAGTCTTAAAACCTCAAGTGCTTTTATCTTGATCTACCATCTTGATGCTAGCTGGGAACGAAAGAATGGATGGTATGATCTGACGAGGGTCAGGGTTTGATATGATCAGGGTCAGGCAGTTGTACTTCTTTCTCTCTGCAACTTCTCCAAGGCTAAACGATCTTTTATTTTGTTAAAAATAGCCCCATCCTTCAGATTTTAGATGTCTGATGATTTCTATTACTCCTGCCTTGTGCTGCTGTGATGTTGCTGGTTCCTTTTACTGTTTGAATTTTTAGAACTATTTCAGTACATTCAACTTTCTCAAGACTGGATTGCTTACAACAGCGTACCATATTTCAGTTTCACATTTAAGAAAGAATGTAACCCCCAGATGTTCATTTGTCTCAGTCCTCTTTTATCTATCTGTCTGTCTGTCTGTCTATCTATTCTTCCATGATTCCACTGTCCACAGATCAGCTTCATTTAACTAACGTCCTACTTTCTATACTTCCCTCAGTAATTTGTGCTATTAAGGCTCACTTCTTTGGTGCTGACAAAAATAAACTATTGAAAAATAACAAAGAATTCTGGCATTCTTAATGTTTTAATGTATGAATTAAATATATGTCTTTTGATCACAGTCATCTCTTTCTGCTTCATTTTATTTCTTATATTAGAGCAGAGAAGAATAAGCATTGGCCTCACCAGAAAACCTGAGATAAACTGAAGCACAGTAATTGAAAGATTATGAGTTTTGAAGACTCAGGAGTATTCCTGACCACACTAGAATTGTGTAACAATTTATACAAAACCAGTTCTATAGTCCCAAATCAGTATTTGCTAGAAAATTGACATTTTGCTTGTAGTTTTCAATTTAGAATGGATTATTTTTTATTATTCACATTTTAAACAGATTCACTAGGTTTATTTTAAGCCAAGCAGTTTTGTAATAATGATAAAATATACAATTGCATTTTCCTTATGCTTAAGTTGATGAGTTTTAAGCAAACAATTCAGGATGAGGTTCGTTTCTTGTTTTTCTTGAGTAATGGCTCATGAATTGGTCAAACATTATGTATTCTTTTAATTCATTAAAACTCACAGGAAATTCATGCTTGATTAAATAAATCTTCATAAATGCAAGAACAGAATGAAAATCTCTACATCATTGATTACCTGTTAATTCTAAAAAAGGCGTACTAGTAATTTGCTATAATGAAAAAAGAATGAAAACATATTTTCCCCAGGAATAACATCCACGACCACTTCACAGGACAATACTGCCAATAAAGTGGTTTGATGGAATAAGCTGCTGAGTGAGCTGCATTCATTCCTCCTGACCAGATACAGGATATCTACTTGACAACTTTGATGGTGGCTTTCCTGTGTGCTACCTTCAAGTGCTGATGAGTGTGCTTACAGTGCCCCACACTCCCACTGCCTTGCAGGACTCATGCATTGTTTCAACTTCTCTCTTGGGTTCACAGAAAACTGCAGAGCAGTTTGAGAAAGAACATTACCTGACTTTTTGTGGCAATGTTAGGGAAGAGGAAAAGTAGCTAGATATTTTCATGCAGGAGAAGAATTTGACTTCTGCAAGTTCTTTCACAGACACATCGTGCTTCATCTTCTTACCAAGCTTGGGTTACACAGGCTGCATTTATTAGTGGCTAAGACTCCGCTATGCATATCTTTAAAATGACCCTCATTTTACTTCATGATATTCAATTGTTCCATGTTTTCCTTATTAGTATGCCCAGTGAACAGCAGCATTCATCACTAAAAATGTCTGACATAACTGAGAATTTCTTCAAAAGCCATTTCATTACATACACACAAGAAAAGTAACAAAGCAAAACAAAAAAAGCACTTTTATATAGCTCCAGTTTTCTTCAACCTGTCCTTGATTTATGGTACAGTTGTCCTTGATACCTTTGAGTTTTAAAGCAATACCTGCAATGTGAAGAGTACGCAATATTATGTACATGTAAATATGTACAGATCCTCCCACATGCTACTTAAAAAAGAATTCAAAACCAATGAGAAAATACACTTTACTTTCACACTGAAAATCTCACTGTATAATCAAAACTGACTGACTTCATGTATTGTAGCGTGCATTCTGTTGATTAGCTTCTTTCTGGCACCTCCAAAGCAAAAATCTATTTTTCATAGGATTATTTTTCCCTCCTTGTAATATGTAACATTTAATATATGCTGGTACTGTGATAAAATGTATTTTGAGGTATTTTCATGGAGCACCAAATTAAATGTTTCAATTAGAGCTGCAGTGAGTTGTTCAGCAAAGATTTGAATGAACCCCTGTGGGCCAACCTTAAAAAAAACCACCCAGGCCTATATTTTAATGGGCTCTATAAAAATGTGTCAGATTCACAATTAAAACAATTCAGTTTTCTAAATGAACCGAGACAGATCACATCTCTTTTGCTGAATTACTCCCATTTCTACTACTTTTTCTCCTATGTTCTCGTGTCCATGTGACTCTGGAGCAAAAAGTAATGGAAGACTTCGAAGAATGTAAGACTGGGAGTTAAGATCTATGAGCTCCAACTTTGGAATATGAAACAGAAAACTTAATTTTGGTTGTTCTTCTGAGTTTTCCCAACAGATAAAACCCTTCAACATCCATCAGCTAAACATCTCTCTAGACTATCTTTATTACCAAGCATCCTTAGGGTCCTTCCATAAAATACTTACTCCAAGACTATTGTTTCTTACCCTGACTCTTTCCTTTGTTTTTTAGGCTTGTTATTGCCCCCTTGAAACTGTTTTTTATCTGTTGTCATTAGGAATCTTCCATATCTGTCAAACTAAGCTCTGAATGCTGCAAGTCTTGTGAAAGAGTATTCCTTACTCTATTTTTTTTTTCTTCTTCTTGTAGGCTGAGGATTATACTAAAAGAGATGGTTCCTGTGAAAGTCTTAATCAATTTGATAGGAATACAGCTACAAAAAAGGTGGTTTTTTTATATACAAGGTGTGCAACATACTCATAATAAAACTGAAATAATGTCAAAACACTTTTGCTTGTCCCAATCATGCTTTTCATGACTCAATCTCATACACCTTCAGAAACACAAAGCAGAATCATTTTTTCAAGTAACTTTTCCTTTGGAAAAATTATCCCCAAATGAGAAACATTAACAATTCAAAAAGGATAAAACCATGGGCAGCATTTTTGTCCCAAGTATTATTTAATTTTACTTAGCTTTATTAGCACTTGGGCAAAACAGAGGCTCTAAATGTAAGCTATGTTTCTAAGGCAACTCAGCGACACAAGTTCAGATCTGCTAGCCAGCTACAATCATCAAGTTCATCATTCTGCTGGCAGGATATGTGTGTGAAAGGCTGCAAATGATGACCATTTATCAATAATTTTTAAGGATTTTTCTTGGCAACATCAGCTTTGGATGTCTGCAGTTTTTCTTAACCTGGCTTACATTAATTGTGCTTCAGGCAAGCACTCAGACACATACATAACTCATGGATTCCACAGGACCCTGGCATATATTCATGCTTAAATATGTGCTTCATTGCTGTCCTGACGGGTCAGAGTGGAACAACTGAAAAAGGAGGCAGGAGGCTGAAGGAGAGAATTTTCTGTTAATTTCCTCTCCACTTAAAAGGACACTTTCTAAAGCTTCTGTGAAAAAATCAAAGGTATACACAACTTGAATAATCATGAGGTCATTAAAAAATTCAGTAGCTTTCAGAAGACATTCAAATGACATTGTAGGAAAAGAAATTCTTATGAATGAAATGGTATTGAACTAAACTGATAGCTTTCATAACAGTCTTTGAAAGATCCTTACCTGAACAGATTATAAAGCAAAACAGTCAAGAGGACAAAAAATCATAATAAACACAAAACATAAGCTAGACACAAACAACACACCCAGAATAAACACCAACATAGTCCTCAGACAGATAACACTCTACCCTGTAATGTTTTTTGACACTGACTAATGTTTTTTTCTTGCATGGGTAGCTCATAGGCACTCTCTAAGAAATTATTCTGTTTAGAGAGACTCAAGCAGCAAATAAACTTCAATTGAGTGCACTTAGCTCTCAAGAACTATACTAGAAATAAAAACAAACATTATTTAAATATATAATCAGATAGATATCTAGTATATGTGTACTGCACTGTTAAATTGAGTACATCATAGATATATATCTTGTTTACCTTGTATGCAAACGTTAATGTGCTATTTTAGTATACTCATTTAATCTACACAGTAGAAAATATACAGAAGAAACAATTTTCAACTTTGACAAAATGTTGGGTTCAATTCCATTCTTTTGTGGTCCAGGCAATTACACCAATCTTGAGAATGTCTTAGTCATTCTCTCTTTCAACCTTAGCATTTAATTAGCAAAAATAATTACATTTTTATTATATCAGTATTACTCTATGGTGATAGAAGAGCTGTTGTATTTTCCACGAAAGTACTATTTTCACTGGATACCTTCTAAATAAAATGCTGCTAGAAATATGGCTGAAAGCATAGTTAATTATAAATGTAACTAAAAGGGTGTCACTAAAAGGTTAGGAATACCAATAAACTGCATCACAGCAAACATCACATTGAACATGCTTTCAGGATTTAATTCTGAAGATTTATATGTCACTTGACTTATCTCTTCCATTTCAATGTCTGCATATATCTCCCAAGAAATAATAATTATAAAAAATGAATATTGCTGCTAAAAACAATAGAGGATTTTGTTTTGCTAATAGCACAACTGGTTTCCCAAACAGGAAATTAGAAACAGCACCCTTAGGAGTATTTTTGAACTACAGTGAAATGAAATAAAACTCTCTTCATTGCTATTGACAGAACCTAATAAAATGTTTCATACTAAATTGCTTTTGATGCATCTGTATATAAAATTAATTATGCAAATAATATAATATCTCTATGGATAATTACAACAGTAATAAAACTTATGCTGTTTTTTTCTTCACACAGGTGAGTATTTTCCAAAAGTGGTGTCAAATAAAACTCTCTGATTTTACCTACATGAAAATGAAAAAGCTACTGAAATGCAGGTCATGAACTTCTCGATGCAAAGAGTAACCCAGAGCAGCTGTCAGACTTCTCCTTGTAATGGTCTGGTCTATCACAGAATGGCTGATGCCAGAAGGCTCCACTGCAGACCATCCAGTTTAATGCTCTGCTCTGGGCAGGGTCAGCTGGAGCAGGATGCTAAGGGGTGGCTCCAGTCAGGTTTTCAATATGTCCGGGGATGGAGAGTCCACAACAGGTTGCTGTGCCAGTACTCAGTTACTGTCACAGTAAAAAATGTTTCCTAACGTTCAGCCAGAACCTCCTGTGCCCATTGCCTCTTGTCTTGTCACTGGGCACCACTGAAAAGAGCCTGGCTCCGTCTTCTTTGCACTCTCCCTTCAGGTATTCATATACATTGATGAGATCCTCCACTGAGCCTTCTCTTCTCCAGGCTGAATGGTCCCATCTGTCTCTCAGCCTTCCTAATGGGAGAGATGCTCCAATCCCTTAACCATCTTTGTGTCCTTTTGCTGGACTCTCTCCTGTATGTCCGTGTTTCTTTTGTACTGAGGAACCCAGAACTGGATACAGTACTCCAGGTGTGGCTTCACCAGTGCAAGCAGAGGGGAAGGATCACCTTCCTTGACCTACTGGCAATACTTTGCCTAATGCAGCCCAGGATACCATTAGCTGCTTTTGCTGCAAGGGCACATTGCTGGCTCATGTTCAATCTGGTGACCCCCAGGACCCCCAGGTCCTTTTCTGCAAAGCTGGTTTCCATCTAAGTGTCCTCCAGCATATATTGGTGCCTGGGGTTGTTCCTCCCGAGGTGCAGGACTTTGCGCTTTCTTTTGTTGAGCTTAATGAGGTTGACGACTTGTGTATGTCCAGTTTGTTTTAATGTTCCTTAGTCTGGTCCTCCCCTGCCTCCTCCAAGTCCTCCTTGCTCCAGACTTTTCCATTGCTCTCAGGGCCCTGGCATTCCTGAAGGCTGGTCTTACCTGTAAAGACTGAGGTGAAGGAAGCATTGAGAACCTCAGCCTTTTCCATGTCCTTTGTGACTAGGACCCATCCCCCTTCAGTCGAAGGCCTGTATTTTCTCTAGCCTTCCTTTTGCTTACTATATACCTGGAGAAGCTCTTCTTGTCTATGATGTCTCTTGTCAACATTCAGCTCCAGGTGGGCTTTGCCTTTCCTAATCCCATTCCTATATGCTTGGACAGTGTCTCTGTCTTCCTTTTAGCTGACCTGATCCTACTGCCACCTTTGCATGACTCCTTTTTCTGTTTCAGTTTAGTCAGGAGCTCCTTATTCAAACCTGCATGCTCCCTGCAACTTTGCTGGCCTTCTTTGTTAATTGTTCTTAAGCTTGGATAGTCGACATCTGTCCCTCAGCACTGGCTGAGCAACTCGGCTCTTAATTTAAGCATATGCTAGGAAGCCTTATGTAGATGGTGTCGCAAGCATATGATCTCCGGCAGAACACAGCTCTTCACTGAACAGCTCAGGTAATCCAGGACAGAAATCATCTGCCCTTTCTTATTGGGAACACGATCTCATATCTCTTCCTCCAAATCTTCCAAATCAAACACAAATGGCTTCAATACGCTGCTGTTCCAGACACCGTTCATGTATTTCCCTGTGTCTCATACGCTCATTTATATGACGGTAAAGGAAAAAAAAAAAAAAAAAACGAACAAGCAGGAAAGCAGGATATGTATCTAATGAAATACATCTTTCACAATCATGGAAGTTTTGCCTTCTGCATTTCCCCACCTGCTGTCTTTGTTTATTGTCATCCCTTGCTGTGTTATGTGCAATTTGGATTGCACACTCCTTGAGGTAAGGAGCTGTCAGTTTTTATTTGTCTGTACAATGCCATACACACCTATGGCACTATAGATATAATTAATAATAAAAATTTATGACAGAATACATTGTTACCAATCATCACATATTGTGAGCACTTGTGTAATACAAGAAAAGCTCTTCTAATACAAGTGGAATATTATGCCCTGTTTCTTGAAATCTGACTTCTTTATGTATTCTCTGTATAAACATGAAGAATACCTGAAGAAGTACAGGTCGCTTCCAAAAGCCTGTCTGTTTTTTCCAACTTTATATTTAAAAAAGATTAACATTTCCTACAAAATTTACTTTTTTCTTTATGTCCAGAGTCTATCACAGGTAAAGCAATTCTGCTAATACAAAGATACTGCTATTATCATTGTGGCACATAACACAGATTTTCACAGAAAGCGCCTCACATAACAGCACAGGAGGAATGCTGTAATCATTTGATGCATACGGACAGAAACAAAAAAGCAGGAGTCCTAAGCGTCTCTTCTGCTGTAGATTACATTAACTCCCTACAAAAGTTACAGTTTTTCATGTACTTCAGCAAAAGAACAAAGACACCTTATCCTCTGAGGAGTTTAAAGAAGTTACTTTTTTCTATATAAACAGAAGATACTGAGTTACTCTTGTAGCTAGGAAAGTTTTACATCTACGCTTTAGAATTTTGGAGAATCTGAAGTCACTACTCTGAAAATCACTAATATGAAATGTCTCTGTATCTTCTTTTGCAGTCAATAATTATATTTACCCACTAGCCTAGAAAAATGAACAACGAAAAGTGAAACAAAACTTACTTTGAAAAACTACAAACATGTTAAAGAAATTTCTAGGCCAAGGAAGACCTGGTTTGCCACTTCTTAGGGTTGGGTTTGTGGAATGGAGATTTCCCCAGCACAGCTAAAGAGGAGATGTGCCAAAAAACTTCCTTTCAGAAACACTGTGCAGATATAAACAGGAAGACCTCTGAACTGAAAGAGCTCCAAAATTTTCTAGGTGTGCAATAATCTGTCTAGATGGAGACTTCGTTTTCCCAGAGAACCTGATCAAAAATTCAAACCACAAAGAATGGCCTGAAACAACATCTGAAGTTTATTTTTTTGTGGGCCTACATATTTCTTGTGCTTTCGGATATAAAAGGTATTTTCAGAATCACTACACAAAGCTTTGCTGTCATCTTACAACTATTGTGTATCTCTGACAAGTTAAAAATATAAAACCAGATCACATGTTTATAATGCTGCAGAGGAAACTGTCTTTGACAAATCCAGGCAAAGCAAAAATTTTAAACATTTTTTAAAAACTCTTTTTTTGTGCATTATTTGTGAACAGTCAACAGGTTTGCTTTTATAAATGTTTCCATTACATTAAATTCTATAGTTCAGGTTGTACAAACAGTTTTTGAGCTGCAGGTTCACTATTTACCAACAGTTTGCTACTGATGGCACATGGTGGTGTTTCCTTGGTTGGATCTCTTAGATCTGGCACAACAATGCATTCACATATTTCAGCACTCTTTGTAACACCAATAAAAATGAATAATATTGACCTTTGTGAAGTACTTTGACTTCTGCAAAGGCATGAAGATTGCTCGCTACAAGAGTTCCATGTATTGCTTGTACACCGCTAAAGGGAGATTGATTTTAGCTCCTTCACATGGGCTGCATTTCACACCAAATTAATTTTATTAACTCATAACATTAATTCTATTTCTTGTTCAAATTAAATTTAATGTCTCTCCTTTCTGTGGCATAGACTGTAACAACTTGAGTCACACAAGCTCTACTCTACTGTGTTTTGGTTTTGGCACAAACGTACTTGCATTTCAACTACCCGGCAACTGCTTACAAACCTCTAAACATCAACATACATAACATATTGCATGTTGATCTTTGATTGAGAAAAACCTTATAAAAAAGTAGTAATGAAACAGTCTCATCTTCATCAGCATATTTTTACATTTTTTGTGCAGCTTCTGTTACTTAATTTTTTCCTTGTCAAGTGTATCACTATACATGTCCCTGGCTTGAAGTAGGGGAAAGAAACAGCAAAAGACCTGTTTGCAAGCTGCAATCTTCAAGGAGTTAGGAGAAACAACTACCCTGTTATGCAGAGCAAATAACTCCCTTCCCCTTTCCTCCCTTTCCCTCTTCCTTCTGCTCCCGTCTGCTCACACTCACACTCCTGCTCCTTCTCCTCTGTGTGACCTTTCAGAAACCAAGTTTTTTTGTATTGCCGGAATCTTTCAAATTTACTTTTTTCAAAGAGCCCAGTCTGACACTTGCACGCTTTACAGTCTTGATGGTCACATTTTTATATGCTATTTTCAAAAAAGTTTTATTAAAAGTATTTTAAGAAATGGTTTGTACTTTCTTATTAAACACAGCAACTTGTACTTCTTTCAAATAGGGATTGTGTTATCTATTGGAGACACAAGCTGCTGTTTTATTAACGTTTCACAAAGCAAACTCAGTTCAGAAGCGAGAGGTAATATGCAGGTGGCTTTAAGACCAGAGCACAAATTGCATTAATAGTGAAGATATACAAACATGTAAGCACTGTAAAAATGTCTGCTTATCAACTGAGATCTGTTTATGACTCGCTCCTGAAGAAACGGGAAAAAAAAGAATGTCCTTGGACAAAAACCTGAACCAAAGTAGCATGTATAATATAAATATCCGGTTTGACCCACACATAAGGAAAACTGAAGTAAGCAAAATCTTATTTGCTGAAGGAGATGAAACTGAAAAAACATCAATTATATTTACATCTCTTTCCTAATTGTAATCCCTGCTGCCATTCTGACAGAGCCACCTCTGGGCAAAAACAAGGTAGGTGTTCAATCATACATACAAACACTCAGAAACAAGTTAGGATGGAAACTGTAGTGAAGAGAGAGATCTGCAAAAGGACTAGCTATGTATATCACATTCAGTATGGCAGGAACATTCTCTGGCACTGAAACTGACTGGCTTGAAACAGCCCATACCCATACTATTAATTATCTTACTCTCCCAAACAGAGACAACCTAGTCTCCTCCTTTCCATAACACCCCAAATGTGCACAGGAACCATATGGGAAAATGCAAGCTGGCCTGGGCCCAAATGTGTGCCAGGAACCATTCTAAGATTTAATAGCAGAGATGAATGTGATCCAGTGCCTGCGTGCATTTCCTTTCACTATTTTCTGTACTGATCCAAACTCAGCCAAAATGCCTGGTTTACATATCTCAGTGCTTATGTGCAAATGGGTACAAGGTGTTTTAGGTTTGATGGTACAAATAGATTAAATGACTGGATATTGGCCTTCAAAAACTTTTTGATACACATTTCCAAGAATATTACATTAAAGAAATAGACTGCTGAGTAGAGAACGTAAGCCTAATAATGCTAGGTCTGTTTCTTTTTTATGTCCTCTACAGAATATTTAGAAAGAGTCCTTAGACTGAGCAGTCTGCATGTCAGAAGCTTAAAAGCACTGCTTCAGAACAATCTGACATTAGTATACCAACTGATGAGAAGGAAATTATATGTTCCTTTTATGACTGCACGTGTTCAGTCTTTGAGCTTTGGTTGCCTGAACTAGGATTCGATATCAGAGTCATAACTTGATGCTGCTTTGCATGCTGTGTCATACTTTAGAAAATGGCTAGTAGTCCAAAAAAAAATGGTAAGGAGAAGCTGTCTTTGCTTTCACATGCAAAATGAACGTGTGTTAAACAGCAAAAGTTTATTATTTAAAAACATAGGAGGACAAAATTTCCTTACTGTAACCATGGTTATTATCTCCTGAATTGAATAAATTTGCATGCAGTGGTATATTTTATTTATTTCTAAATCAGGTTTCAGATCTTTAGCAGGAGTTAAGTTTGTCCTTTTTCAAAATCTGCTCATGGAATGGACTGTTTCAGAGCTGTCTGTCTGAAAGGCAGAAAAAAGCCAGGAGACCTTAATCCAAATTTTTGTGAAGGCAGAAGCAGAAGATCCAGATCCAGCCACAGACAGGGTTCCTTTATTGATATTTGTGTAGTTAGGTCAAAATCAGTGTTGTTTAATTATATGTTTCTCACTAACATGAGGCCTGAACTTCACACATTTGCACACCGAGCCTGCTAAGAGTCTCACAGGAACTTAAGTTCAAAATTCAGTACTGTAATGCAGTGTAATTAACAGCCCTAAATTAAACACATTGCCCCCACTTTACACCCTAAGCAGGACACCCATGGAGCTGGGAAACATTTACACAAGCCAGTAAGAGCTACATAGTAGAAAGTCAAGACTCAATGTCCAAATACTTCCAACATATTTTAACTTTATATTTGCAATGTAGAACAGGTAAGACCTGTCCTCAAATAATGGAGAAGGGAGCAGAGGGGGAGGGTAACCAGCGGGAAATGAGATACCTGGGGTCAAAACCATTCTCTAAATCAGACTGAGGACCTGATCCTACATATCCTGCTTAAGGAAAGGTACCAATCACCACACTATACAGGAAAAAATCCTCTGCTTCCTTAGTTTTCTGAAAAAAAAATATAAAAATTACTTAGGCACCTAACTCAACTTAGAGAACAGAATTAGTGAATCTCAGATGGAGGAAGGTGCTATTATACCCCAAAATCACCCAGGTATAGCCCCAACTCCCTAAAGAGGATAGGACACAAGTCACATCCCTCTCAACTGCATTTTCTGTTGGTGAGCTAAATTCACTTCTAAGAATCTCCTCTCAAGTCATCCAGCTCTTTTCAGTAACTGTGAGGACAGCCTAGGCTCTAATGGGAGATGGCAAATTTTACTTGACAGGTGAGTATCAAAATTAGAGATGATGTGGCTCTAAAAATCTTTGCTTATTCCTATTCTATAGCCATTTCTGAAATTCTAGCCATGTATTAGCACTCATTTTTGTGCAAACCATTCTGCTCCTTAGAACAAGCCCTTGATCAACATCAGGCTGTTTTAAATGTTAAAATGCTTGGCTTTGAAGGACTTCTTTTTCTGCATTTTTTCAAGGCAGATCTGTAGAGATGATGGAGTGAAAGGTCTGGCATCTCTCTGGACATCGCTTGGACAAAAATGCCATATATACTCAGCTTTTCTATCTGCTGTAGCTCCCATCAGAAGGAGAGATGCTGGTGTGTAGTACCACCAGGGGCAGAAGTATCTTGAATGAAATACCTCCTTATCACCTCCACGTACACCAAATACATTACACATTTTTTTGCATAAGGATACATAGCACTCAGCACCTATTTATACACTTGGTTATTCTAAAGCTATTTAACACTGCATTTGGTTGTGATACCCCTAGGTGTGGTTCACTCTTTCACAACGGGCAGAAAGCCCCAGCACGGCAGGGACCAGTAACGCAGATGTCCTGCCAGCCCTGCTCTGCGAGGGGGCCCAGCCTGGTCACTGGTGGGGCAGTGTGAAAAGCAGAAAAGGCCTTGACACTCTGTAAGCACTGCTCAGCAATCACTAAAATACCCCTGTCTTATCAACACTGTTTTCATCAGCAATCCAATACATAGCACCATACTAGGTACTATGAAGAAATTTTACTGTATCCTAGCAAAAAACAGTATACTGATAAACACTTCAAAATCTCTAGCTGTTTGTTAAATGAATGTATGTCTATGCCTTAAGAAAAGTAAATCACTCTATTCCAAACCAGCTGAATGAATAAACACATGTGAATTAATTTGCAGCCACATGAGAGGAGCGGGTGGGCAATACTATATATATATATTTATTCTAGCAGTAGCCTTCAGACATGGAAAGGTTATGTTTTCCTGTAATTTCGGTGATGTTGAAAAGCAGCAATACCACACAATTCCCCACTTCCAACAATATAAATCAGACCCTGAATTTCTGTAGAAGATGCTGTTAGCGGCTTTCTAAAACACCATTAACCAAAACCCCTAATAAATAAACCAAATTATACAAACACTTACTTGAAAAAAATATATAATTCTATATAAGATTTCCCTCCGCATAATTAGGTTTTTCTTTAAGGAAAGAAATTACTAAAACTTACTTGTCAAATTGTGACTTATACAAAGTTATACAAAGTTGAAATTCACAAGAATCCAGTAGGATTTAGTGAAGATACTACAGATTTTACCTGTGCAACAGAGCATAAATTGCCACTTATATCTAAATCTAAAGACATATTTGTGGGCATTTAATACAGAGATCGTTTCCTATCAAATTTCACATGAAGTCAGTAGGAATTAAACTGAATTTGAGAGTTACAAAAAAGTTCTCCAGCTTGTACAAATATATATAACTTTTTCTTTTACTTCTTTAGTCTTTACTCAGGGAAAATATGCCACTTGAGGAAAGGAAAAAAACAGCTCAGGAACAATTTCAGGATCTGAGCCTGCAGCCCAGATGCACAAAAGACTTTGACACCTGGTATGCCCCTCATTTAAGTTGGACTTAGGTGTGAAAATATCTTTCTATATACTTTGTATCTTCCAATATAAAAATATTTTGTAATTGTGCAGGTATTCCCAACAGGTTTGAAGTTTGATGACTTATGGTAGAACTGAAAGAAGTAGGCAGTTCTTCCCCTAGTCACAGTTGGTACAGCTCTACTAATTTCAGCGGAAACTCAATGATTTTTAATCTTCCCTGGACTTTTCCTTTTAAAAAGCCTGGAAGATGAGAAAAAAACATTTGGATTGTATTAATAAGATAGTAATGCAATTAGTAGATTGACAATAATACAGGGCTGTTAACCTCTAGGGATAGTACTGTACCATTTCAATCTTTTCTTTAGCTCTCAACTTACATGAACAGGTATGACTGAACGACACAGGCTGATATTTAAGACGTGTGTAACAGTAGTGTTCTGAAACTGATGCCTTTCTAAGCAAACTGCAGAGCACAAAAAAATAGTTAAATTAATTGGGGGGGGGGGGGTGGAGGGCAGAGAAAGTTGTCACTGAGACACTTCAGCCTAGGCAGCCTACCAACAAACTTTTGAGGAATGCCTGCTGTGGTTTGTATGGTGGCAGCTCTCCCATCGTGGGCCAGATGTTTGCAAGGCTGTTTCCTGCAGAACCCTTTCCCCCTCATGAGCTGCCACAACCTCCCACGGGGGAAGGACCTGTCACAACTCCTCGCCTGCTCACTTTGTCCTTGCTGTCCTGATCTCACCCTGACCATGTGCTGGTGGGAATAGCAGATTAAGACTCGTGACCTGCCACTTTCGTTAAAGCTTAGGGTCTGACCCCTCCTCTTACTTTACCAAAGGGAATTATTACCTCTTGAACATTTTCTGTACATCAACATGAACTTGTCTGAGGTAGAGGGGCAGCTTGACCCTGAATAAATATCCTCTCTCTTTGAAACAGCTGGTAACCTGGACAGTACTTAGTCTGAAAGCTTAGGAAATCACTTATTTGCTGTGCCTGGGAAGAAGGGCGGCCGGGGAAGAGACTGGGAAATGGGTATGCTCTTAAATCATATGGACACAGATTTGTTTATGCAGCTGGCAAGTATCTAAACCCACCAGGACTGAATGAGTAATGCTTATCGCCAAAGCTTTTGCACAGACCTGTGGATTAGACACACTCTAAATGAATCGCCCATTAACCTCTACAAGCCCTACCTGGCTACTTTCTGGTTAGAAAATGTGTGTGATAGCAGGGATGGAGGGACAGTCAGATGCTGAGTTAAGTCTGTGGCAAGGAAGCACTTGGCACAAGCTCAAGATCAGCAGGGCTAAATTAGTTAGCTAGGATTGTCCATAACTGTTTCTACACTGTATCAGCAAGCACCGAGTCACATTCAAAAGGCTGGTTGTACTTTGAAATGGTGGGCTTGATCTTACACCTGCCTAAACTCCCCACTTTTCTGCCTTACTCTCCCTGCATCATCATAAATGGTAATTTATCATCCCATGAACTCAATTCGTTGTTAAAGCTTCAAGCATGGTTGCTTTCAACAGTTCTTCCATAGTCCAGTGCGAAACATTTTGCACTTGCACTTAAGGAAACTGCCCAGTTTGGTGCTTATGCACAAATGTGTTTACTTTCCTGTCCACTCAGTCTGCGCTTGGAAGACATGTCCTTTCCAAAACTTATATTACAATCCACCCTCTGATATCGTAACATTTAATAGTCTTTCTTTGAATTGTAAAGTCTAGCCAGCCTCAGATGAGGAGAAAGTCTCTGGGGACGTGGTGTGGTGAGGTACAGGGAGATGGAGTGTACATGTGCACACGGGGTACCAGCCACACCAGGGCATTGCCCATGGGGCCCAGGCAGCTGGGCTGCTGCCTGAGGTGTTTGTACAGCTGGGGAATCAGGTCTCTGAGCAGGTCTCAAGAGACAGTAGAAGCAAATTCACCATGGCTCCAGGGTCTGGAGGTTTGAATGTTAGCTTTAACTAACCAGCAGTTTCCTCCACACTTCTCTGGAGCATTGATTAAAATACTAATGAGGGTAGCATGAACTGTGAGAAAACAGACTGTGTGAAAAGCAAATGTGACTCGAGAAGAGTGCATCAAAGCAAAAAGCTGTGCTCACAACCAATCACTCAGACAGCAATACGGCCTCCACAGTGTGAGCAGAATAGAAAATTCTGTATGTGGAGTTAATTCTGGCTTCATGTCATATCACAAACATGCCTGTTGTCAGTAGTCATAAGTAGTGATAAGGAGAGCTTAGATGGTTCTAGCATATTTAATGTCTCATTTTTGTATTTACCCCGAACAGTGAAGTCTTACGCTAGTTACTAATCACTTCTTAGCCAGCAGCAGCAGACTCCTTATTCCCTGAAGTCTGTTCTCAGTTAATTGCGCTCACGAGTATGGCAAATTTAGAATTATTATTCTTCAACAAATTCTTGCCAAGTCCCTGGCCAGGAAGCTGATATACCAACCAGGCAATATAAGCTGTATTTTCACCTCACCTCACATACTGGTCTTATATTTTAATGTTTTATTTTTTTAACTATCACCTACTGACTGACATGTCTCCTGTGAAGAGTAAGGACCAATAAAATATATGTATCTATATATAAATTAAAAAGTAATCCCCTCCAAAAGCAGGATGAAAACTCGTGCTACAATCGACTTAGCCCTCTAGTCTACAGGGTACACTATATGAATCCAAAGAGACAGCACTATTCCAGCAGGAGCTGTGCCCAAGCAGGGCAGCTAGTGGTAATAACTGATTAACTCCATTTCTTTTGAAGGCAATGCATTAGCTCTACATTTTGGAACTGGCTGTTTCCATTAGCTGTTGTTGTCATAGATTGTTCTTAATAGCCAGCCTGAAAAAAATTAGTTATTGCTTTGTTTCAAAGTGTGCCTTTGGGGCCAGATTCACAGTCGGCAGAGCTCTACTGATTTTTGTAGGCTTATACTGCTTTGCTCTGGCGTTTACATGCAGTTTCATTCCGATATAAATGATCTGAAGGGAACAGTGGGAGTCATCATACCAGAAGAGTTTTCTTTAGTGTTTTCAGTATTTTTCTGTCAGATGTTAGATAGTTTTGTTGCTTGGCTGATTTGCAAAAACTGTTTTTCCTTAAATTCCTAATTTTTTTGTGAAGATAATTGACAGTGTCTTTACATCTAAGGCAGAAAACCAGGTTTTAAGAGACCAATTCTACCTCTCAGATAGGGTCTCCTAAGTGGCATCCCCTCTGAATATAATGACAGACCTCACAGCACTGCACCGCGTCCCCATACTTCTGCATTACCACAGCTCCAATGCTCCTGCTTGCTGCTTAAAGTAGAAAAGATTCGCTTTATTGCAAGGCCCAAACAATAACACTGAAGTAAATTAAAAGATTCAACTGATGTCAGCAGACTTTGGCTCAGGACCTGCTCCCACTGCGCACCGTGATGAAGGTGTGCAGTTTGCTTTGCTGGGCTTTATTCTCAAGGAAAGATGCGTTCCCTGAGAGGTGTCATGAACACCAGCTCTCACTGTTAATAGCAAATGTGAGTTTGCTGACTTGCCTAGAAGTGATCAGCTTTTAACAGGTTCAGTCAAATTGTGAAGTCTAAGTTGAATGAGCTCACTCTAACTTCTTTTCACAAAGTCAGGAGGACTGGAGATGGTGAACAACTCTGTGTCAGAGAAGACTTCTATCTCAAAGGCTCCTATTCAAAAATGAAACCCAGATAGTGTTACCCCAAAAGTATGACTGCAGCCCTGTACAAGGAAAAATGGTCTGAAAAATGGTAGTAGCCATGGTTACACACAGTCCATCACAAGACAGTGGTCCTGTAATCCACTGCAATGCAAAGCTTAGTTATAGCCCCAGGTAATGCAAGTCTCTGAAGCAAAAACAAGAAAAGGTAAATCACTGCAACTCTTCAAATCAACAAGGCACCCAGTATTACTTGGAAACTTGTGCTCTCCACAGCAGGAGAGCGAGTGTTCTGCAGGCACACTCTCAGTTTTAGAAAAACATCTTTAGAAACAAAATGAGTAAATTGGTTGTTTAAGGAAAAGTGTGAAAACTATCACAGGAATGGTAAAAAGCAGGCAAACTGAAGAAGAAACTTCACGACTGCCTTTTTCATACCAGATGATTGCACTAATGAGGAGTACTAAATAATTCCATTTGGTCCACTAATTCTCATGGAACTTCACAAGCACTGCATAGTTCATGCAATAACCATAGTGAACCAGCGTTCTTCGTCTTTCTTTAATGGACTATATAATGCCTACAAGCTTTGGCTCACATCTGATATTACTGGCTCTTTATAGCTTTACATAATGAATCAGGGCACTTGCAGAATAACTGTTTTACAAGACATCTTTCAGAAATACATGCTGCAACAACTCACAGAGCTGGTATCATTCTGAGCACTTTCCTTAGACTTTCAGTGAACATGTGGGCATACTGTTACCTTCCAAAGCGCAAGGTTTGCCCAAGTCCCAGATCCTCCACAGACTGCCTGAGTGACTGGGAAATCGCAGATGGGCACACTGCCAACGCCTTTCCTTGTCCCTGAGGGCCATGACGCAGCTTCAGTGTGGCAGCCAGAAACCAGTCAGTTACCAGACACATCATCCTCTCAGCTGGGCCCTGCTGATGGCTCCCAGCTAAGGGAATGCAGCTGTATGGCTCTGGGACTGCATCTGACTTGGGGCTGGGTTTGGAGCAAGGTGGCTTTATATCTGCTCTCACTGTCTAGAGAAGATTTACCTTTTCTGTGTTTCAGTCCACATTGGTGAAAATACAGATAAAAGATGATTCCTGCTTTCCCTGGGTGTTCTGAGGCAAGATGCATGAGATCTTGGATGTATTCTGCTTATAAAGCACTGACTGCTGATGGCATGGCTGAGTCAAGGAGAGTATTAGTGCCGTCCTGAAAAAAGTGTTAAAACTTCTGTGAGGTACGCAGCTGTGCAGTTTTGCTCATGTGAAAAAGGCAGGAGGGACTGTTCTCCATAGACTGAGTCACCACCAGCAGCAGGCATCTTGTATTTAATTCAGTAGAGCTCAGATCACTCAAGAGTCTTAATAGGGAAAGAAAATCATTGTTCAAAAACGTGAGTTTTGCTGTCTTAGTCTGACCATAGCACTGTGTACTGCAGTCTGCATGCAGAACAGTACAAATCACAAGTTTGTTTCTTGCTGTAATTCTTTGGAGTATAACATAACATCAGGAGTCCCAATTATACTCTGAAAGCAGTTTTCTGAATAGAGGCAGAGAGGAAACCACAGAACAAGGCTAAGGGTAATTAGTTTTTACAGCTCAAGAAAAATGACATCTATCACATGTGGCTTCTGGGAAGAGAATAACGGATCCAAAAATATGTTTTTCTAAAGCTTAGTCTCCCTGTGACTTTGTTTACTTATTAAAACATAATCCACTCTTACAGAGTGTCCTGCAAGAATGAAAGCTAACATCCTCACCAGCTAATCAGGATTCTTTACTCTGTGTTTGTTGCAGGTCAGGCAACTGATTGGATTGATGTGATTAGTTGACTGGTGTGGCTAAAGAATTAGGTCAAATTCGGAAGCGATGCAAAAATGGATTCAAGGGAGTCAGCATTTTTAGATTTTATAACCTACCAGACTACAAGAGGAATGCAATAGAAGGAATATAGCAAGGAAAAAAACAAAAGAAGCCCTACTGGGAAACTGTAAGATAGTGTAAATTAAAATAACATTACCTTCCCACTATTTACTCAAACCTAAATGTTAATTGTAACTACTTTTGTATTCCTTACTTGCCGTGGTAATAGGTAAATTATCTCTGAATTTGGGTCCATTTTGGATGGGACTGCTGTCCAACTTCAGACATCTTTTGCCGAAGTCTAAACTAATTGCCTAAACACATTTCCCAATCAGTGCAGGGGAATGGGCACCTCTAGTGGATGATCTATGGCAGCTTTCTGAACACCTGGTTTAGAACTGGATGAAACACTCTCTGGAGTTGCCTGCTTCTCCTAAATGATGGTTATCTGCCTCCCCATAGTATCAGAGTCACAACTAGGTCCAATCTCCAAATGGAGGTTCCTTTCAATGAAATAGTCTTACAAATAAAAGTGTGGTTTCGTTCTAAATCAGATAGAAATGTCAAAATGTCATCAATTTTCACAGAATGGAAGCTCCAAGAAATGTGGAATCAGAAATACTGAATTGTTTGTTTTGATAATGTCAAATTGTCACACTTTGCTAATGTCAAAATATGTTGTCTCAGAAAGATAAAAGCATTTCAATAGCACTGCAAAAATACAAAATATTAAAATAATAAAAATTATAATAGAGGTGAACAATACAGTCTGCCAACGTGAAAAAAGCTCCACATAAGTAGCATTCCTGATGTAGCAACTAGAATATAATGACATTATGTGAAAGAACCATGTCATACTGAAATGAGTTTTTCTCTGCTACACATTGTGAAGAGCAGAGAGCATTAGTTTTGACACTTGTTTGAAAATTTTATCAAAATCAAAAAAACCAAACAAAACTGTATTTTTAAGTGCAAAATTTCCCCACTTTTCTTCTAAAGGTTTTGGGTATAGCACATAGTAAGCCTCTTTGCTACATGGATTGCAGCTGCTGTGACATCTTCCCACCCAGTCTTTGGTGAATGGTACTGCCTCAGTAAAATTCCATTTGGTGCATGTTTCAGCTCTAACTACTTCACAAGCTGTTGCAATACTTTTGCATCTGCCATCCCTGCAAGCAGGAAATCACACTCAGCATATGAAAGATCATTATTTTGAGAAGTGAGTAGTACAAGACTTTCAAAGGTCTAAAAGTGTTTCCAACTTTAGAAAATGCTAAGTGCAGATCAACAAGTTCCTCCTTTACAGCTGTCCTGTAGCACCAGTGAGAGGGCTCTGTGCAAAATTTTGACCTTGTTAATGACACTGCAATGCCAAGAAGAAACGCATGCTTTGCTTCTTTGGACTTTGTGTAAACCTATCTTACCTGACCTTTTGACCAATCCATTGAGTTTTTCTTCTGATTTTAATGCTTACCATTAATGACAAATGTTTTCGTAATGAACATTTTTGCACAAATAACAAGAAAATTGAGACCTCCAAGGCTGACTCTTTTTCAAATTAGATTTAAGCCTTGATGTGACTGAATTTTATGCTTTCTATGTGTTATTAAAGACCTAAAAATACAGAATTTCCAGCCAAAGACTCCCTATATGACCTTATTGTTTAACTGAATTTTTATAGCTGATTAAACAAAGAATCTGAATTAGCATTTTTACTTTTTGTCTGAATCCTTTATCCTATTTTATTACCCCCACCCCATGTCTTTCCTATAGTATAGCTGTTTCTATTGAGGACAGGCCGAAGAGGACAGGCCAGGAAGGAAGGGTATCATTCAAATTAATTAAAATTCAAGTTAAAAGTAAGGCTGAAATACAAAAGAATCCTAGAGAAAATAAAAAAATAAATTATGAATTAACTCTGGTTTTACCCATTACCCTAACATTTAAGGGCTACAGCTGCCAGTACGTAATTCTCCAAGATAAGGAAAATGTTGATTTTTTTAGCAGTGCTGACAAGATTGTTAACAGTAAATGAAGGGTTGGTGGTCTGGAAAATAGTACAGCTGTACTCTTGGACCTCTGGGATGTGATCCTGGCTGGTGGACACTGTTGAACTGGCATTGTGTATGTAATTGTGAAAAACAATAAAAATTCTTTCTCCAGACTGCAGCTAATACCTCCTTTAATAAGTGAGAAAAAGGGTAAGATGAAGGTAAGAGCTGTCACTTTGAGCTGACGTCAGACCAACCAAGTTGGGAGGCAGGGCCATGAGCATCATTGTCCTTGCAGGCACACTGGTGGACCCCACATGTGCCCAGCCCGCACGTTTCCCTGTGCACAGGGACACCTCCAGGTGTCCATCCCGGAGGGGGGTATCTGGAAAGGCAGATCCTAGAGCATCCAGCCCAGAATGAAAGACTGTTTTCAAGCAGCTCTGATGAAAAACAAGTGTTTTCTGCAGTTTTCTGTTTTCTCACTTGGTGTGAAAAATATCATGAAATAGACAGTTTTCCACATAAACCAGAGGTGAGACATTCTGAAATAACTCACTGAACGCATGTGCAAAACCTGAGATGTTGCCTTGGACGAGGACATCTTTCCTAGGCTACCAGGATATCTGTAGGATGTCAAGCACCGACAGGGATGAACAGTATTTAAAAAACTGTGCTAGAAAAAAATATAATAGTTTACAACTTCCAGCTGCATGTCCTGTTTTATCCATTTTTACATGGTGGATGGATAAAATGACAATGAAGCTAGAGCCATCTAACTTAGCTACCCAAATGCCATGTCCTCATCCCATGAATAAGTAATATATATTAAGTGCTCATCTGAGTAGAGATGATGTCCACATTCCCATGTCATAATAATTCTCTCTTTGGCCCTACGTCTTTTACATTAAATTCACTATTGTGAAGTTACATTTCTACTGTAGATCTGGGGAATGTCTTAGATGACCCTGAGCTTGTCCTTTTCTTTCAGCTACATCAGATGTTCTTATAGGAGACATTACCTTTTCCCACCAAGCTTTTCTCTTATTATTCTAAGACCATTACAGCTACAAGAGCACTACCACTAGTTTCAATTATTTCAGACAGCATGAAACAGCCTTCTTGGGACTGAGAAAGCCTTTACTCAGAATAGCCTATAGTCTGGCCATTATGATGCTCTTCTGGGACATGGGGGTGGGGAGGTGGGTGTGTGTGTGTTGAATCCCATTAAATAGAGGAGCCAATTGAATCTGCCTTTCCTGCAACCTGGCTGAGTGCTTTAATCGTGTTATTGGATAAAAGGTTAGGAAAGGATCACCACTGCCTTCTCCAGATGCATTTTGTGAGAAATGAATAATAGCACCTTATACAGTAGATATTCAGCATTGCAAGACCCACTGGGGCTAAAATTATAAGTACTGGAGAACAGCTTAAGACCACCTCTGTTCATAACAGTTCCTACTGGCTAGCTTAAGTAGCTCAGCACAGTTTGCAAATCTCATTATAAGACAGTTATGTCTCCTGAAGCACTGTACCGAAACCAGGCACCAAACTCCGGGCACTGATCTAAAAATTTAGTCACTAAACAACTAACTAGAAAGCCTGAGACTCAAGTCTCCAGAAATTTTGAATTATGCATAATTGTCTGATAAGCTGGCAACTTCAGCATCCTACTTCAATAGTGTAACTGATGTTTTGAAATAAAATATGTACCACACACTCTTTGGGATCTAATACTATTTTGCATTCTGCACATTTTCCTGCATGCTGCTAGTGCATGTGATTCAGAGAATTGAAAACAAAGAGAGGATTTCCATCACCATTACAACAAAAGACAGCATTTTTGCTCTCAACACTTTTTAGATATCAGTTTAAAGGTAAACCAAAATCATCTTCTCTGCCCAGGTTTTTACTTCAGAGATTCTGGGAGAGTAACTGAAGATACAACTCACCTGTTATCATCACAACTTAAAGATGGATTTGTGAGCCATTCAGACACATTCTACTGTTACATATTGCATAAATTGTAACCAGGTAAATAAGTACTCAAGAAAATTATTAACAGAAGCCATACGCATGCTTTTTTTCAATCCAGCCATAGTTTTCACTATGCGCATAATCACAGAAATAGACAGAGGTTGCATTCAAAGTCAGTCACAGATGTTGAAGATTCTGTATGCTGCAGTAAGAAGACCAAAACCTTAAAATAATCCGGTTATGGAGAAATGCTTTAAAATGTTCTGTTTCCAGTTTTGCTTAGAATTGCAGAGAAAACTGCAGATGCTGGGGTGTAACCATGGAATTCAGCCTTCTGTTTCTTAAAAGGTATCAAAGACACATTTCCAACACTGTACTTGCTAGATGTTTGAAATGCAATGGAATACATTGAGACATATGTTCTTTAAAAATCTTATGTTTTCATGCAGTACTAAAACATATCTGACATGCACTGAAATGTCAGTAGCATTATATGAGATGACTTGATATCGCAAACCATGGTGTCATAATAGCAAACAACCTTGGAAATAGGAACGGGAGCGGCATATGTATCTGGAACCACAGAATGTCCTTTAGCTGCTTGCAGCTAGATATCTTCTCTGCTGCCATAAAGATGTTCAGCCCAGATACAACCTCAATTTTTGAATTTACTGATTCTTTTATCTCTCCTACAGTTTTCTATATCAAGTTCCTTTACAATTTTCAGCTGCATGCAACTATACTTTTTCTGCTGGGAGAAAAGACAAAGTGGCTTGCAGTGAGATCATTAGCCTGAAAGTGGGTAGACTTCAGTGCCCAGCACCACTCTTGTCACAGACCTTTCTGATGAGCTTGGACAAGTCACTCAAGAGCCTCCATTTCCTACTTACACATAAGTAGAGCTACTGTAAGGCTTGTGAGGTACTGAGATAGTACAGTAAAAGGGTCTTCTAAATATCATAAATTTATATTTATTTCTAGATAGAATAAGGATTTCATTTAGTTACCAATTTCTTTGATGCGGCCCAAAGACTTCTACACTGGAAACTAAGAAAGCAAGTGTTTTATAATAACCATACTGGAAACATTTCACTGCCACTTTACCTCTATTTCAGAACCTATTGGCCAATTATTCACTGCCATGCTGAAACAGCTCAACCAGCAATGGCAGAGTACTCCTCTTTTCCTAGAATGATAGCCATATTGAGAGCCTGAAAAATATGAGTTGCATTTAGATCACTTTTTTCTATGTGTATGCACTCCTTTGATGAAAATCATTTCAATATGATCAGTGTGACTACTGAAAATACTATTTTTCAACACTGAAAAAAAGTTTTTATTTTCTGATCTGAACTACAGGAATACTTTGATTTTCATGCTCTATTTTCTCTGAAACTCTGTTAGAAAGCTATGACATTCACATCTGTGGTTAGCAGACTTCAGATTTCATCATCTACACAAAAGACAAAGCAAGATATGTGTTATACACACGGAATTCTATAAAAACTGGAACTGCCATTCTCAGGAAATTCCCAGATTTAAAAACTGTATCCTTATAAAAAAAAAAAGGGCACTCAATAATTAAAATTTGCAGAATTGGTATCAATATGTATGTATCTGCATATATGTTTATATATACATATACACAACTGTAACTGTAACTATAAACATACATATGAGTTTATATGTCATTTTGGGAATCACAGAATCATTTAGGTTGGAAAAGACCTTTAAGATCATCAAGTCCAACTGTTAATCCAGGATTGCCAAGCCCATCGCTAAACCATGCCTGTAAGCACCACATCTACGCATGTTTTTAAACACTTCCAGGAACATTGACTCCATCACCTCCCTGAGCAGCCTGTTCCAACGTTAGACCACCCTTTCAGTGAAGAAATTTTCCCTAATATCCGATCTAAACCTCCCCTGGTGCCTTGAGACCAACACCCAACTTACTACTATCTCCTTCCAGTAGTTTAAAGAGCGATAATGTCCCTCCCTCCTCAGTCTCCTTCTCTCCAGGCTAAACAACCCCAGTTCCTTCAGCCGCTCCTCATAAGCCTTGTGCTCCAGACCCTTCACCAGCTTCGTTGCCCTTCTCTGGACACGCTCCAGCACCTCAAGGCCTTTCTTGCAGTGAGGGGCCCAAAACTGAATGCAGAATTTGAGGTATGGCCTCACCAGTGCCGAGTACAGGAGGACAGTCACTTCCCTACTCCTGCTGGCCACACTGGGATACAAGCCAGGATGCTATTAGCCTTTTTGGCCACCTGGGCACACTGCTGGCTCATGTTCAGCCAGTTGTCACTCAATACATCCAGGTCCTTTTCTGTCAGGCACTTTCCAGCCACTCTTCCCCAACTTGGTGTCACCTGCAACTTACTGAAGGTGCACTCGATTCCCTCGTTCAGATCATTGATATAGATATTAAACAAAACTGGCCCCAGTACTGAGCCCTGGGCTCACCTCTCTTTGGGCTTGACCATCCAGCCAGTTTTCTACCCAGCATAGAGTATGCCCGTCCAAGCCATGAGCGCCAGTTTCTCCAGCAGAATGCTGTGGGAAACAGTGTCAAAGACTTTAATAAAGTCTAGGTGGACAACATCCACATTCTTTCTCTCACCCACTAAGCGGGTCAGCTTGTCATAGAAGGAGATCAGGTTCGTCAAGCACGACCTGCCTTTCATAAACCTGTGCTGGCTGGGCCTGATGCCCCAGTTGTTCTACACATGCTGGGCTGCATTCAGAATGATATGTTCCATAACATTCCCTGGCACCTAGGTCAGGCTGCCAGGTCTGTCGTTTCCCAGATCCTCCTTCCTGCCCTTCTTGTAGATGGGCATCATATTTGCTAACTTCCAGTCTTCTGGGAACTCCGCAGTTAGCCAGGACTGCTGATAAATGATGAAGAGTGGCTTGGCAAGTTCTTCCACCAGTTCCCTCAGTACCCTTGGGAGTACTGAGTACACCCACTCTCGCTCTGCACTCACTATGTGGTTTTGCTAGTTCACAGAAAGCTCCCTGCAGTCCCTTGGTGCAATTCTCTGCTCCAGAGCACATCTGCTGGAGTAGCAGACCTCAGGGACTTCACTGAAATGGTGGTCAAATGGAAGGATTCTTCTGTCCCAGCTTTCCTGTCTAAAAGTTTTACATTGAAATCTAATTTAGGACTTCTGAACACTGGAAGGAAGCAGGCATTCCCAAAGGATGGTCTCTTTCAGCTGAAATACCTTAAAAAAGAAGAGATGAAACCATTCTCTGGCTTAACCATTTTCTGCAATGACTACAAAGAGTGGTATCCATAACCCAAATGTGGTCATCTTTATACAACCAAACCAAAACACTTTAAGAACAATCCTATTCTTTGACTTTCTGCAATCACCCCTGAGGTTCTCTTTGTCAAAGTTTTGGAGTCTCGGGTGCTCAAAGGTGGGATTGTGAGCAGCACCAGGGTGGTAGAGGCTGGGATAGGTGCCAATATCTGGGATACTGGAGAACAAGCTGGGCTTCCCCCATGTGCTACACACCACAGGAACATTTCTCCTCAACAGATCAGGATTTTCACAAGGCAAAAAATTCAGTCAGAAAGTTTCTGATCAGTTCTGGTCTTCAACAACACTGATTCTTTTTTTCATTAATGGGAGTAGCATGCAATGCATCCTAAATTGAGTAGTATCGATTGAGCCTTATAGATCCCCTAAAGATTGCAGACCAGCTGGTGACTTGCTCCTGGCACACCACAATCCTGACATCTTCTCTGGCATCACAGTTAATCAAATTGCATTTTAAGCTGAAAGCATGGCTGACCAATGCTCCCAACCAAAGCAATTCCCCAGCTTAAAATGCCTGTGTTTAAAAAGCTTTAAGTGTTCATTGGTTTTTCTAGATGTGTTCAGACAGCAAAAGGAAGATCTCACATCAGCATTGGTGAGATTGAGTGAAGATACTAAAAAAGGCAAAACTAAATGCAAAGCTACGGTAGCAGCAAACAACACCCTAATAAAAAAAACTGAGAATAAACAAGTTTAACGGTTAGACATTATACATGCAAAGGAAGAAAGAACTGATGCTGAATCAACACAGAAACTAGTTTAGGTAATTTGCCCAAAAGAGCCATCAATATGATTCTTATAAGGAAAAGGAAAAAAGTGAGTCTCTAAGGAAAGACTGTAAAGGACAGAACTTTCCCCTGAATCAACAGTTCTTTGCATTCTGATAACAGCTGCATCTACTGTAATCACTATTGGTTCCAAGTTCAGCATTTTTAGTCTCCTTGACTGTCCTCTCGTTCCCTTTATTACTGCACAAAACATAACTAGCATTCCCAGATGATGAAAAAAAAAAAAAGAAAAAGAAAAAAAGATTGAACTGAAATACTGATTTCTCAGTTTCCTTTTCCTCTAGACAAAGCTAATGAGCCAAATTCATCACAGGAATAATTAGTAGAAATTATTCCTATTGCACTGTCAAACCAAGTGACATTTCATTGTTTATCTGGAGGCTTAATGAAGACTTCTGGTGATAATTACTGAACTTCCAAACTTATTGTAAATATGCACCAGATTTCTCTGTTTATCCAAACCCATAAAATATGTGAATATATAAACATATTTTAAATATTTTTAACTGTTGTGTTGTGCTGAATGGAAAATATAGGTTTTGTTGGTATAACATTTTTTATGTTTCCTTTGCTCAAATCCTTCTTTTGAAAATTTGATGTAAGAATTAAAGCCGAGAGTTTATAAATGAGCCTTAATGATATACATCATGAATACTGATACTAAACAAACATAGAAGAGCAATAGCTGAAATAAAAAAAATAGGAAGTACCTATATTCTCACTCACTCCTAAACTTGTTATGATTTAGTCACACACACCTGCAGGGCTAAATCACTGACAAGTAAACCTTATTTCATGAGTACCTAAGACAGAGATGGTGCAGAAATCCTTGAGACAGGACTGATGAAGCCAACTCTAAAACTCTTGCATCGCATTTAGTTCAGGTGCAATGCAACTTCCGTATGAATCTAACTGCTTTCAAGGCAGTATTGCACTGTGCCCCGTACATGTGCCAGGTTATAGACCACTACACATTTTAGCACTTGTAAAGGTTAAGTGGTGAGAATTTTAATTATCTAAATGTTGGATTCATGCTCCTAGAGGGACAGTTATGTAGGTGAAATAGAGCCTGTTAAAAATTAAATTGAAGAAATATGTGTGGAAATGGATAGCAATCACTACAACTGTGTAGTAATACTGTTCCACACATATTTCTTCACTTTTATTTTAACTACATTTTCTTGACCTTTTGCAGATTTTAAGGTCAGAAAGGTGTTATATGTTCATCATCCAGTATGATCTGCTGCTTAACCCATGTCAGAAAAACTGGCCAAAGACATTTCTTAAAGTGGTACCTGATGCTATCCTCTTCCTATAGGAACTGTAAATAACACTTTCCTGTTGCAGGAAATACTTATCAACAGCAATAAAGGCACTGTTATGCTTGTCACTTGAATATTACCAGTTCCGGGTCAGCTTTGATCTATGTCTTGTATTCTCATTTTCATTTTGATTCTTATACTTGGCATGCTATTTTTCTCTATGCTTTCAAGATCAGTAGTTACACTCCTTTTTTTTTTTCTTTTTTTCTTTTTTTCTTTTTTTTCATTTGTATCCCACCAGCTTTTTCCAGGGTCTCAATTAGCAGCTTTATAATCTGGACTTAGACTGTAGGCTACTCTCATTGCAAATCAGGTTATGATAGTAAAAATGAAATTCTTTGCAAAATCTCCCAAAGAATGTCATGGGCTAATCATATCGCTTATGGAAGATTTCAAGTAAGAAATGTGCCATGACATTGTCCAGAAGTAATAAATGAATCACAGAATGGTTTGGGTTAGAAGGGGCCTTAAAGATCATCTAGTTCCAACCCCTCTGCCATGGGCAGGGACACCTTCCACTAGACCAGGTGTCTCAAAGCCCCATCCAGCCTGGACTTGAACACTGCCAGGGATGGGGCATCCACAGCTTCTCTGGGCAACCTGTTCCAGCGCCTCACCACACTCATAGTCAAGAATTTCTCCCATGTATCTCAACTAAATCTACTCTCCCTCAGCCTAAAGCGATTATCCCTTGTCCTATCACTACATGCCCTTGTTAAATGTCCCTCTCCAGCTTTCTTGTAGGTCTCCTTCAGGTACTGGAGGGCTGCTAGAAGGTCCCACCAGAGCCTTCTCTTCTCCAGGCTGAACAACTCCAACTCTCTCAGCCTGTCTTCATAGCAGAGGTACTCCATCTCTCTCTCTGATCATCTTCATAGCCCTCCTCTGGACTCACTCTAACAGGTCCATGTCCTTTTTATGTTGGGGACTCCAGAGCTGAACACAGTACTCCAGGTGGGGTCTCTGGAGAGTGGAGTAGAGGGGGAGAATCACCTCCCTCAGCCTGTTGGTCACGCGTCTTTTGATGTGGCCTAGGATACTGTTGGCTTTCTGGGCTGCCAGTGCACATTGTCAGGCCATGTTGAGCTTCTCATGAATCAACACCTCCAAGTCCTTTTTTGCAGGGTTTCTCTCAATCCTTTCCCCAACTGTATTTGTTCTTGGGGTTGCCCCAATCCATGTGCAGGACCTTGCAGTTGGCCTTGTTGAACTTCATGGGGTTTGCATGGGCCTACCCCTCAAGGCTGTCAAGGTCCCTCTGGATGGCATTCCTTCCCTCCAGTGTGTCAACTGAACCACACAGCTGCGTGTCATCAGCAGACTTGCTGAGGGTGCACTCAATCCCATTGTCCATGTCACCAACAAAGATGTTAAACAGTGCTGGTTGCAGTTCTGAGTCCTGAGGAACGCCACTCATCACTGGTCTCCACTTGAACTTCGAGCCATTGACCTCAACTCTTCTGGTGCGACCATCCAGCCAATTCCTTATCCACAGAGTGGTCCATCTGTCAGATCCATGTCTCCCCTATTTACACACAAGGATTTTGTGCAGGACAGCATCAAATGTGTTGCAGAAATCCAGCTAGACAATGTCTGTTAAATATATTGCAACAATACATCTTCACTGGCACCAGAAAATGCATATGTTGTAGGAACAGTTCTGTATGGACTATTCATCCAAATATTGGGATTCAAGGAAAGTTCTAACCTGCTGCTACACATTCGGTCCACTGCACCAAGTGGACATATTTGCTGCCTATAAGAATATGGCAAGTGATATAGTACAGCACACAAGTAGTCAATAAGCTGAGGCCAGGTTTCTAAATTTTTGAATAAAATGTTTGAATTCTTTTTGTTTGAATTTAAGAATTTATGATAGCACAAGGACATTTTGATGTGCCTAGCTTCACAGACACAGCTAGATGCTTATCATTTGAATGAAGGCATGCCAGTTTGGTTATCCTGAAATAGCTCTCTGTGTGTTTCTGTTTATGCTTTATTCAGCTTCCAAAATCCATTTTAGCAGCAAATTAACACTAAGCTGGAAAGCTATTAAAGCCATTAATGCTACCTAGCACTAGGGTCCGGGACTTTCACTTGACTTGGTCTGAAGAAACACAGGTCTCAGGGTAAAATCAATGCTTCTTAGACACTTGTTGCAAGTGGAGCCCAAATCAGTTTGCCTCACACAGGGCACCAATTTTCACAGCACAAGCAAAACCAGCAAGCTGCAACAAGACTTTACCGTGGGTCATTTTCTACTGTCTGTGCCATTGTTTTTTGGGGTTTTTTTTGTTTTTTTGTTTTTTTTTTTTTCATCCTCCCAAGATCAGATCACCCTATAACTCCTCCAAGCTCCCACACCCCTCAGAGCTATTTAACCACTTAGCAGGAACGAGCTACAGCTGCACATCATCCATGTCAACCAACCCCCTGCCTCTCAGGCAAGGCCACAGCTGCATGTTATCAATGCAAATCAACCCACTGCCTCCATTCACCTACACACACTCATCCTGTTCATTTCCTTCTCTGCATCCATGGACTGCAGCCCATCAGGTGACCATGCTCATCAAAAGGAAGTATCAACTACTAGCAAGCTTCTTGATGGAGCCAGAAGTGTGATATCATTCTATCTCACTCTAGACAATGTCCTTGCTTTGAGTCTCCAGCTAGGAACCATGAGCTGGCAGCTATGGCTTTAGTAAAAATCATTAGAACAATTACAAAGAAACTCACTCACACAGACATCCAACGGCATCCTTGCTCTAAACAATTACATTAATTCCCATAAGCTGTAATTACAAAATACAATGCAAAGAGGTCAGGTCCTAGCTTTTGCATTTCATTGGCCTCTCAAGCTATGCAAGTAAAATGAACTTACGTCACATGCTCAGGAATTTAATGTTAACTATAACATTTCAACTCACTTGCTGCTTCTAATTTTTATTTGATGTGTCTTAAAATGGGAGATCAAGACAAGAATCACTTTAAGGCCAGTAATTGTTTCTTGACATTAGGCCCACTGTCAAATTAGCCTCAAACAGAAAACTTTGATGAGATTTGCCAAACTATTAAGGCTATTAGTTGAAACTTGAAATTGATTTATTTTGCCTATTACATTAACCTTCTCCTGCACATTCAGTGGTTTATTACATAGGGCAAAGTAAAGGCAACTTGATATTTAAACATTTTAAAAATGAATATAAAAGACATCTTGTTATAAGCCACATGTTACTGACTGTAATAACAAGTGGCAAAGACTTCATAAGGATGTTCAGTGCTAGCAACAAAATGGAATATTTGCAATAGTGTCATAGTGGAAAATTAATTCAATGGCACTGTTGAGAGCAAATTTAATTAGTAATAAGCAGGCTTTATTTTGAAAATTTATGAGATATATGACCTGCAATGCAAAGACATGTGAACAGAAAAGAAATGTTCTTGTGACTATGAGGCAGGGCTGAATGAAATTCATTTGTTTTGCCCATTTATCTAAATATGTTATATTTAGCTTGATGTATTAATATCAATGAGGAAAGCTCCTAGATTAAATGTGGAAGAATTTCCGTAACTAGAGACGGGAGCTGGTAACCCTGTCATTATTAACAGGGAATTAATTCATTAAAATAGAATGCTAATTTAAATACATACTGCTTTTGCGTAAGAACATCAGAGCAGAATATGAGCAATAATGCTATACATACTAAAGCTATAGGTGTTTTGCCAGGAAAAAGCATCTGCTTTTCACCAGCAGCAAATGTATCTTGAATTTCAGCATAAGATCCATACAGCTGCAGTCCTTGTATTTCAATCAGAAAGATAACTCAGTACAAACATACAAATTCATGAATCCAAAATGTGTTTATACTCGATTTCTTCTGTGTACAAAAGACATCCTTGAAATGTCGGCTCCCCCACCTTCTATTTCCACAAACCCCTCAAAAAAAGCATTGATCCAATAACATAGGTCAAAACAATAAAACACCAGCTTAATTTTAAAGTACCTACAGTCAACTTTTTTCTCTGTAAGAAAAGCCTATGCAGAAAAAGTACTGCTTGTGAACAAATGTGTTCTAACTTTTGTATCTAGAGGGACTGGACTCCAATCATGGGAGCCAGGCCGGCCAGACCCACGCAGGGAACACAATTCCCCTTGTGGTGCCAGGCAGACATCTGTGACTGTGTGCCTCACGTTCCTCTGTACCATACATAACACGCACACACATGCACAGCCACAGATGCACCAGTTTGGGCTCTAAGCACCGTCTGCGAGTGAGGGCACAAGTGGTGGGGGCCATAGCTAAAGCAGCTGAAGTGTTGGTCCCTGGGTGCACTGATGCAAAGGGAGACTTGCAGAAAGAGTCCTGCACATGAGATTCAGACCATCAGCTGTCAGCTGGACCATATTGCTCCATGGTATCAGCAAGGCAGGAGCTAAAACAGTCACAAAAGGCAACTTCTACTCCACCATCAGCCTATTCATGCAGAAGCTGAGTACCAAGAGGGAAAAGAACTCTCTCTGACAAGAGTTTTTTCTTATTTTCTCAAGCATCACTCACAGACAGTGTTTCTAAGGTTTCCGAGTATGATGAAGGTTATTGGTACTCACCGTATCATTTGCAATTACAAAATGTCATTACTCAGTATTTTTCCATGTCCCCCTTTCTTTGCTGCAGTCTGTGATTAACAGTCGATGTTTCAAGAGAATACCCAGCCTGCACTTACTGTTTTGCTTTCATATTTTTCTCCTTGTTTATCTTGCTGTATTCCTGAAATTGCTTTGCCATTTGGGGACTTAGAAAAATCTAGTTCTATGGTGGTATTTTAAAAACAGCTTAGCTGGGGTTCCTGGCACTCTGACAGACAGAGTGAACTCAGACACAATGTGCTTTCCAGTGACTCACTGCAGGTATTCCAGCGGTTATCTTAAAAAATCAATAAGGTTGTGGGGTTGTGTCCTCCCAGCTGACCTGTCAGCAGCCTTGTGTTAGAAGCATTCATGCCAGCAAGGCTGCCATCAGGGAGGGACCTCATGCAGCTCCTTAAAGGATGCGCCTAAGGATCAAGTCTGGGGTTTCCTTAGCACACCTTACACCATCAGTGTTAATAGGTAGAGTCTCCCATTTGGAAATCCATGTCAGGATTCACATGTAAGACACATAAAGAAGGGTGAGGAAAGAAGAAAAGTATCCTGTTGACACTGCACGGCTTATAATTGTGTCAGAGTTCTGAAATCAGGAAAAAAAACCAGTGTGAATGTTCAGTCACATTTTCAAACAGTATGCTTTCAGCCTTTCCATGAGCATTTGGAAAGCCTAACACCATATTTTACTATTATCAATATTCATGTAAAGCAAGTACTAAGTTTTTGTGCTCAAATATTTATAGAAAGTGAGTTTGTTTTCCATAAACATTAGTATCAGAGTCCTGGTTGTTAGCATTAGCACCACACCATCAAGAAAGAAAAACAACACCGTGCCTTACACAACCAGTTACAGTTAAACAATACCGACAATACTCCAAAAGAGATCTGCAGAGCACACGAATCACAGAATAACGGAGCAAATCTGCAGAAACAGTCAACTATATATAGGCTTTCTGTCAATGGAGAAAAAGAGGAAAATTTATCAGATTCAATTTAAGTATGAATTACTCAGCCAGCTCTTGTTGCAGACTTGCCTTTCAGCATTATAATTTTTCATGTTAGACTATACTAACTCGCTTTATACAAGTTAGGAAGCATCTGATCTATTATTTTTATAAATTATTTTATCATGGTGATAGTGCTGGGGGCTTCTATTCTTCTGGTACTAATAATTAGTTAAGAAACATACCTGTCCGGCAGAGCCAGTAAAGAAAGCCAACTACGAATGAGAGGACAGGAAAATTATTATCTCCATTTTACTGAAGGTAAAAGAAAACCTTTCAAAAATCAACCATTACCAGGTTCTTAGATAACATGGTGGTAGATCTATGTGTCAGACTCCACTTTCCTATATAGATGTGGGTTTTTTAAGACCCATTTTATCTTTTCCCCAGAAGCTGGAGTTCACCAACAAATAAAATAGCTTCTTGAAATCACAGGTGGTGAATAAAATTCCTCAGAATGCTACTGCATACCCTGGAGGTCACACTTTTTAAAGCAACTGCCTTCGTTTAATTCCAGCACCTCTGGGGAATATCTGCCCACACCTCTGCACCAAGCCTGTTGCTGCACACCCTGACGGGGTTTCGGGGCTCATTTGCAAAGCTGGCTGGATGCATGGGCAGGCCCCTTTCCGGACTGCAGCCACCCAGCTGTGTGAGCCCTGCTCATCGGACTGACAGTCAGAACACCCCTGTAACCAGACACAGCTGACACAGCTGATGCGCATCAGCTCAGAAGAGCGCTGCAGAACAGCAAAACCAGGGCTGAACTGTGAAGGAGCAGCTGCAATCGGAGTGACCAAGTCTGTACCCTTATTTGGATTTGGCCTTCAAAAGCAACTTCTGGAGTAATTTGCATGTTGCCTCTTCAGCAGCTTCACCGCAATTCTGTTAAAAATTTCCCTTTGCAAAAATGCCGTCACAAGTTAAAAACCATCATCACATGATAGTCTTGGCACATTCACCTTTTCTCAGCTAGATGCTTATGACTTTGGACAGTATTTCCCACAAGATGTTTCTTGCTCCACATTTGTACTATCCCCAAATCATGTTCAATTTTGACTCTTCAGAAAAAGGGTTATTTTTAAATCTTAATTCTGCACTGATGGAAAAGCCTACATATTCAATGCAGGATCTTATAATCCTACAATACAGCCCTGCAGACCTTTGGTTACTAAAATCAGTTTTGTTAAGATTCAAGAAGAGGCAGTGACTGCCCCCCCGGATCTATTTGACTTTTACATTATGGGACAGCACTTCTAACCGCAAAGGAGAGTTATTTTGGTAGCAGATCAGAATCCCAATTTACAAGGACCGTGCTGCAGTCAAATTCGTTCTCACACCAGTGAATTTCATTGCTTGCATAGTGCTTATTTTTAGCTGCTGTCACTGAAGTTATTACTAGAGACAACATAGGTTCAAAATGTCCCTTGTACTTAAGCAAAAAATAAAGATTCCT
Source organism: Falco naumanni (assembly GCF_017639655.2). Lineage (NCBI taxonomy): Eukaryota > Metazoa > Chordata > Aves > Falconiformes > Falconidae > Falco > Falco naumanni. Next base: position 38,634,457 of record NC_054057.1, read on the forward strand.
TGGAATTCCCTGCACTAGGTTTTTTGCATATTTATTTTTCTCCAGGCCTAAGTGCCTTCCCAATCAGTCATCTGAAATTAGCCCTGCCTGCTGATATCACATGTTTGTAAAAGTCATGCTTCTCATTCCAAACTTTTACAGTCCCCACATCTTTGCAAATTCTGACTTTTAAGAAAGTTTTTTTTTTTTTCCACATGTAGCCCAAATCTCATTTGGGAGTTCATTTTATTTTAATGCACTTCACATTTCTCAAAGATGCTTCCTAATTTCCACCCATAATGAGTATATTATCCAAGTAACAGATCACTCTACTTAAAACTGTTATTATGCAGTCTGTTGAAACGCAGAAAGATGGCTAGGCATTGCTGAAAGCTGCCTGACAAGAACAGAAATGGGGGGTATTAAATAATATGCAGATTTAATCAAATACAAAGCAACATTCACTGAGCAACTTTGCCGCTATTCAGCAAACACTTTATTTATCTGCAATTAAAGTGAGAATTAATAATTTTTCCATTGTTTCTGCAAATACATTTGGAGTGCTATGGTTGGAAGGGACCTAAATAGGCTGTATGCCCTCTCCCTCACCTCAAGGCAGGACCAACCACACATAAATCAATCCAGTCCAACCTGACAATGTTACTAAAGTGATGGAGACCCCCAAAACTTCCCCATCTTCCAAAATCACTTTATCTTTATCATTATAAGGATTTCCCTAGTATATAATCCCAGTCATACTGCAATTATAGGACATTAGTTCTTGTGTATCCACCATTGATATAGTCATTCCTTGCCCTGATTACGAAAGCTTTTTCTGTAGCTGTTTTTATGGGCTTTTAACATGTCCCCTTTATTTTTTAGGCTGAAGCCCCATTCCTTCCATTTTTTTTCCCCAAGTTATGTTTTCAAGTTCTCTGGGAAAGAAAGAGCCTGTCATATGTCTAGCAGACTGTATTTTTGTCTCTATGGCATGATACCTTCCTATAACTTGATAAACTCTAGGACTGTGTGAAACAGAAGGTTTTTTTCCAGTATTTTGCTTAATTGGAAGTTTCCTGAGTGATCCCCATGTCTATGACCAAATAAATGTTGAATTCTGCGTGCTCTAGAAAATTTTGTCTATTCATTAAGAAATGAGAAGCTCAGCTTACCACAACACTTGTACAAAACAGAAGCACAACATGGTGGCTGCACCAGCTGCCCAGCTTGCTGGGTGTGAAGGTGAAATGGAACTGCTGGGCACAGCCAGAGACTGCAGTGACTGATACGTGGGGCTGTGCCCTCCCGCGTGTGCGCTGCGCAGGGTTAGATACAGGCCACTTCCACCCAGGCTTATTAGGAAACCACTGATAACCCCTCAGCATCCCCTCCGCTCCCCTCTCCTCCTTGGGGATGATCTTGCTCCTCCTGCACACGACCCGGAGGAGCTGTGGCTTGCTGTGACCATCAGGGCACTGAGGCACCTGGCCCTCGCATCATGACCCTCTGCACAGCTGCTGCCAGCCCTGTTAGCTCAGGGGAAGGTCTGCCCTCCGCTTCCACTCCCTTCCTGTGCCTTTGCCTGTGGACACATCGTGCAATTTTTTTCCTGTTTGTTTTCCCTCTGCAATTTTTTTAGGATTCCAGTGCTAAGCAGTGGTTGCTTTTAGTCACAAAATGCATTAGTGGCTCTGTACAGATCATAGTGGAAATGATTTTGTAGCAAATGACAGTCATGAGGGAGGCATAAGGAATTATTTTTGGGAAATAACTGTCATAAGGGAGTCACTTGTGCTATCGCTCAAGTGTTTTTAGTACCCAAGAGCAGGCAATGTGAGGTAAAAGCTTTTTGTGCATTGGAAGCGGTACTGTAAGGAACATGAAGAGCCACTGAATATATAAAGGCAGGTCATCTATCCTTCTCTCACTATGTACTAAAGACTGTGTTATAAATGCCAATTAATACAATCAGATCACATGAAGACCGATCTGCTCCATCACAGAAGCCTCTGAAAGGAACATATATAACATGTGAGGTTACCTTCTACCCACAACAGATGCTGTAAGACGTGTTGCTGGCTCTGACAAAAGTTGCAGAAAACCTTGTGAGGTGTCAAATGTTGGGGAGCACTGCCCAGTGCTGAACAGTGGTGCTGCTGAAACACTCCAAATGCAAGATCAGTACTGCAAATACCATGTGCATTGCAATTTCCCAGTCCTGCTGTGTTCCCAAAGCTTTCAAGGTACCCAAACCTGCTCCCCAGTTGTTTTAAAGGATGGCTGAAATGTGTTGCGATGCTCGCAAGAACTGATTTTAGAGGGCACACAGAGCTGCAGAGCTCTCTACAAAGACAGAGCCACCCGTGTTCTGAGGGGCACGGAGTGCTGGGGATGAGCTCGCAGCTGGGCTGTGAGATGGCGAGAGGCATTTCTACTTTGCTGGAGTGGGACCAGCCTTCAGACAGCTCTCTGTTGCGGCACTCCAGCACAGTGGGGAGAGCTCAACCTTTTATCAAAGGGGACAGGTGTTGTTTTGAAGATAAATAACTTTGAGAAGGACTTTTCTTTGCAGTCAGTAGACATTTAGTGTTCTGTATAAGCTGAAACGCTACTTCCTTCTGTGGGGTAGATGTCGAAGCAAAATGTAAAAACAGTTTCCTCCTGAAAAAGGTACCTGTTTGGTATTCCCCAAGTGACTGTGAAGTCCCTTTCACAGGAGATATTGCTCAGAAAAGATTTATGAAATGTGGCAGGGCAACATCAAGGCCTTAGAACCATTAATTTAAAATGCCTTTCCCCTTCATCCTCCCGTGTAAATTGCTGAGCAATCATGATTTCTTCTTACCTTCTGCTCTCAGTGATACAGCTCGTGTCATGCCAGGATCACAGTTCCATGACATTAATTATACACAGCCAAGATACACTTTTTATTTTGTGCCCAAAATGGAAAATAGTGCAAAGGAGCACAGGAGACACTGGCTGTGCTTAGAGAATTTCATTTCAGCTCTGTACTTTTTTTAAAAAAAAACCCTATAGCTTGAGAGATCTTTCATTTTGAAAGCAGTAAAGGGGTCACTGCTACATTTAGAGCTGCTTACAGTGGAATGCCTTAAAATACTGAATAATAATATCAGGAGACGGTTTCTTGGGCCTGCTTACTTTTGTGTAACTGAAGGTAGATGACATGGTCAAGATAACAATCTGACCCAAACCTAACCCCCTAGATGCAATAAAATGGAACCATATAACTCAGGTGTAAGAAACCCACAGCATCAGATCAGTGAGTCCGTCTTCCTGGGGCATGACTGTGGCATCTGGTAGATCCAACAGTGCGAACAACTTGCATCATTTTAACTACAAATTTACATTATCAGGCCCTACCCATTTATCAACAGCTGCAAAAACTATTATAAAGCATTACTCTAAATCTATTGTATGGAAAGAAACCTTTACAGGGCCAAGTTCAGGTGCTCACCCAGAGCAGAGTGGAAGTGGCACAGAGAGCAGCTGACCAGGCACAGGGCTGGATTTGTGCTTGCTCTCTCCACTATGGTCCTTTCCAGCCCCAGGGCAGCAGCTCCTGAGCAGTCCTCACTGGATCAGCGTAGGAACAATTTCCAAGATCTAGTGTGGCCCCTGAGACTGCTTTGCCTAAGATAAGCTTACAAGGAGGTACTGGTATTCATCCAAATGCCTTGAGGATATTAGGTGAGAGAAAGCCCCCAGCAAAGCTGAGGAAAGCAGCTTACCACATCTGGTACCACGAAGCAGCTACACCTCATCCGCAGCAGCACAGGCTCACACAGAGACCAGCACCAGCGAGGCCCCACGGCTCCCACACATACAACAGCAACTGGCAAAACTAAAAACGGTAACCTGGGATATTCCCAGAGGATAGGCTACAGCTCATGCAAGTTGACAGATCCTCAGCCACATATGTGTCCCTCACATGATTCTCCATGTCTTAGTGCTTGGGAGCTACACAGAGCTGCATATAGCTCTGTAGCACCCTTTGCTCTGCAAGCGGTATGAACAGAGAATGAAATTTTTTAACTTCAGCAGTCATGGCCAGGTAGCTAACACAACACGACTTTCTTCCTGAACTCATCTTTCAGTCCTGCCAACAAGTATCCCAGGCTACTACGTCTGGCAAGTGAAGTGTGCTGCTTTCAAACTGAACAGATGTTTTCTAGATGAGGTTTCAAAAAAAAATAAAAAGCAATTATAGACTTCTCAGCTTTCTACAAATCTGTTCGGACTGTTGTGAAGAAATCCTGGTGACTTTCAATCACCTTCCAATAGTTTTACATTATTTATGGATCCTCTAAAGGTTTTGCATTCCTTTAACACTGTGAGCTTAATGAAACTTCTTTGTGATTGATGTACGAATTCAGGTTGAGCATGGCATTTTATGAATCTGACATTTCCACACACATGAAATCCCAGACACTGACGATACAGTGATCTATTGGTGATCTATGTTCTATAAAAGAATATGAGAAAGGACTGTAATGGCATAAAAAGGAATCACACATAGCCATGATCTATCCAAGTATCTTTTGAAATTTCTTAAAACACCTAAGTAGCCCTTGTGAAATTTAGAGAATGAACAGACAATTCTAGCAGACCATTCATTAGAACTGGTCATAAATTCTGGTTTTAACATTTTTTCCTCATGTTGCTGTTAAATGTCCCTTTAAAGTCTTCTGCTAGGAAAAAAAAAAAAGTTTACTATTTTCCCAGAAAAAAAAAAAAAAAGAAGAGATATTTTCCCTTAGAATAATTGGTGTGCCCAAAAGCCCACCACACACTTTTGCCAGACAACTCAGCTGCCATCGACTCCATCTGTGGCCAGTGCCTCCATGCTCCCATAACACCCGCTGTGGGAGCTCAGGGGAGGGACTCAAAGGGCAGCCAGCACAGGAGGAGAGATCCTCTGGGCAGGGGGACCCAGTCTGGGACCCAGACAAACCGAGTGGTGTGACCTCACTCCATCCTCAGCAGAGGCAGCAGATCCCAGGTATAATTCAGGCCTGGAGACAGCAACTGTCCTAGGGAAGGGCAGTTATTTATGGTAGAGAAACATATAACTGCAAAGTGTTCAGCCTTAGCTTTTGTACCTGTACCTGTCTACTTTCTCTCTCAACAAGGCGATATTTAAGAATCCTTCAGCTTTTCAAGAGCAACCAGTTACTCGCTGCAATCACACAAGACTAACCAAATCCAGTAGCTAATGAAAACAACAAACGCTATAGTCATGTTATGCCAATTTATCTACGTTAAGCTAGTACTACATCCTCTATTCCTTGCTTGTACTTAGGGGTTATTTATTAGTGACTCATTCTTTCTCATTATAATGTACTTGATAAAATTGTCCATTTGGGTGGGGGGAAGAGTACACATACCAGTTACCATCTCACGTACAGCATTAGTCACTGAGATGTTTAATGAACTGAAGGATGTCAAAACAGGCATTACATTTCCCCGTTGCTCAACTAGCACTTGTTTGTTTTGCTGTATTTATTTTCCAAGCTCAAAGTAGCCATCACCAGCTCTCTTGTCCTGCTGCTCATGCTTGGGCTCTCCTAATTCAGCAAGTCAGGGACATTCAGACTGCCACTGATCACACTATAGAATGGCATTTAGGCTGCTTTGAAGACAAACAGCTAGCTATTCTTCAACTTCAAGCAGACCTATTCCTATGGAATACAGAACAGGAGCATTAAGTAGCAAACCAAAGAGAAGACCCACTGACTACTGAAGAACATCTGCCTTACAATATACTCCAGGCTGACTGTTGCTCTGCTGTGGATACTATATAGTCCACTGCATCTGGAAAACTCAAAAAGCCCAAGTAACAACTTTAGAGAGCTCAAACAAAAGAAGAATGCTGACAAGAACCAAAAATACAAGGATTGTGTGGTGTTTTGAGTACTCAGAATAAATGAATAGATTGGAATGCAAAAGAAGTAGCCACGGTAATTTGTCACCTGCTCCCTTTGCATAACTGTAGGCATAATACTGTAATAATAGAGAATCTCTCCAGTTCCTCCGTAATTCCTACATAAAGTCCAAAACTTGTAATTACATTTCTTTGTATTGGGAGCATATCTTTAGCGGAAAATCTAGCACTTCTCTGAGGAAACTGCACCAGTACTTATCTTTGTTCTTTAAAAGTGCTAAAAATACTTATTTAAAGTTAGAATTTCACGAGCCACAGCTTCCAGGCATTGGCTTATTTTGTGCTGTTTGCTAGATTAAAAAGCCTTCCATTATCCATTGAAAAGGTGAATCTACCTGTGTGCATATGTTTGTGTGTCAGAAAAGGAGAGTGTTATCTTCAAACCAAGATAATTGTGTTATTTAAAAAAATACAGGTAGTACAGAAAAGCAGAAAAGTATTATACTCTGAGCATTTCTCCAAGATTCCCTTCATAAATGACTGGTAACATATCACAACTGTTTTTCACAGACTCAGTATGGTATTATTAGGAAACTTTTTGTGTATAAGTTATCTAAGACAGGAAAAAATAATGGCATTTTTCTCATGACAATGCAGAACAAAGACAGACACTCCTAAACGTGGTAGGACTCATGTAAATGCTTTTCCGTCATTTCACTCCATATGAAACACTGGCTTATTGTAATTATAAAGCATAGTCTCCTAATTAAACCTATTGCAATACTGTTAACTCACAGATTTCTTTCATACAAATACGTGAAACATTCATTAATGTATTAACCTTGACAATTTTTGCTTTGGTGTCAAGGTGTGGTATCATATACAAACTTCAAAAAAGAAGCATGCAAGTTACAGTCATTAGTGTTTTAATCTTTTGCAGCCAAGTTTTGCAAAAAATAAATCTTGTTAATGTGTTGCGGCAATAGGAAGCCACATTATACAAGCTGTCTCCAAAACAGATTAGTTACTGAACAAAGTAAGAAAATAGACACATGTGCATGATACCTAGTGCCTGCAAAAAATATGCTATAGAACCTGTTTATTTTCTATACACCTGTTATTTTTTTTTGTACATTCACCTCTTGCAAAATCTAACAGTGTACTGGTTTTTTAACCTTCTCAGAGATTAAATGCAAAAGTTGTGATTTCTAATTATCTTTGCCACGCCTAAGGAAGTAAAGCAAATGCCCAGACCTGCTGCCTTTTTCATGAAACACGTCACTGTTTCCAGCTTGGATCAGTGACAGCAGCTCACATCATCATGGACAGCGGATGAAAGCTGTGGATGACCTGACTGCTCCCCATCCCTGCGTGGCCAGCAAGTGGCTGAGGGCAGGGGGCACAGGGGTGCTTTGGTGGCCAGAGTCCCCAGAGCCAGCACACTGCTCAGAAAGGCCCATCGGGTTTCTTCTGCCAGTGACTGTGAGCGAGGAAAGGGCAGTTTTCCCTATGCCCTGGCCCCAAGAGCACCTGCATGTTTTAGCAGGTTCAGTCTTCTTGTATCATGAAGGCAGATGTCATTCCCAATTTCTGAGACTCCTCACAGGTCTAGGGAGTAACTTCAGCTGCAAGTGAGGAAAATTTTCAAAGAAAGCATGACTTCAAGGCAATGTTTTTTACTTTGATTTCGTACATCCTCTCCCTAGACTCCAGATAAAACAATTGAATTTACTTTTTATCCCACAGCGAAGGGGTGAGCGCTTGGGAGGTCGGGAGCTCTCCTGGGCACACGTATGGAGAGGGCTGCTCACTGGCAGCCACAACTAGCACCCAGCTCTGCATCATGTCACCAGACCTCACCTGGCTGAGTGTTAGCAGCAACACAGCACATGCTGGTGACAATCTTAAAGCCATCCCTGCAGCTACCTCCCATCAAACAGCTACCAAGAGACAGAGTCGAACTGTCTCTGCTGTTGCAGCCTCCTTCTGCAACATCAATCTGCATTCACTTCTGTAACGCATTTAGGTTGTAATTAAACCCAGATCTCTAAACTGGTAAATTCAACCATACGTTCTGCTGCTTTTGGAGTTAATAAGCAGAAAACCATTTCTACAGCATATGCAGTTTACAGACTCAGCTGTCAGGGCTGACCACAGTCCTCAAAAGACAAGAACAGAGAACAAATAAACCCCTCTTTTAGGAGTATCTGTTGCTTTTCCTTCTTCCAGCTGAAGCTAGAGGCTTGGTTTCATGCCACATTTGACAGCATGGATGAAGTGCTGCAGGGCGTGCCACAAAATACTGCCAACTTGTCTGCTCCATTGCATGCGGGAAGTATGAATGAGCCAAAGCAACTGTCAGCAGTTAACAGAAAATAAGGTGCCTACCTGCTTGCTCTGTACTATGAGCCCATTAGCTGCTGGTTGTTGCACAGGCTGAGTTTGATCTCTTAATTTTAGCATGTAGATTTCAAACAGACATAATTACAGCAGACATGAGAGATACTCATGACTGATGCTCTACTTCAGCCTTTGGATTTGGAGAGAACAAGTTTTGAAGCAGAGGATTTTCCAGCTGAGAAGAATAGTTCCATGCTCAAGCATGTAAGCAGAGGTTAAAAACTCTGAAATGAAACTTAGCTGTGACAATGCACCTATATGGGCTAAGCAAATTAATTCAGTACACTCACTTTTCTTTCTAGTAATCTCGATTATCTGTCCCTCCTCTGTATCTGAGACAAAGCCGTATACCCACACCTTCCAGATTACACGGAGAATGCCTTTGAGAGCACAAAAGCACAAAGGACAATGTTCAGATTTCTCATTTGTTGTTTTCCTAAATTACCTGCTTGGCCAAAGGGGCAACATACATAGCCGCAGTCACATTGCTGCAGAGACAGACAGCTCTCATCTCACCTTGTAAGCCTGCGCCTTGGTGGACAGTAGCTTTGATGTGGGGCAGCACCTGTTGACATGAATAGAAAGCACTGAAGTATGTAGGCACTTCCACTACACCCAGTATGGGTGTTTTTCCCAGGGAGTTTGCAGCAGTTCAAACCCAGGTACACTGCACCATTCTCAAGCTGCTGGGTCAGCAGTGCTCTCTGTAGGGAAAAGCATTTGAAGAAGGCTATGAGTGAAGTTATCACAGAGAGGTAGCCAGAAAAGACTATCACCTTCTACCAGAAAGCTCAGCTCTGGAGCACCACATTCATTCTCCTCCCAACACCAGCCATCTATTTGCAGAAGGTGTGATGTATCCCAGGAGACAGCAAGGAGGGACAAGTTGGGGAATACATGCCAATACCTTCCACCTGTGAAATTTCTACACTTGGCAGCTGCTGTTAGTCCTTCACAACCATCTCTTCTTCCCAATGTAGTTGCAAACACCCCTGAACCATAACCTGGAGGACAGCCAGGCTGTTGAAGGGAAGTCCCTCTGCGCAAGCAACAAACTATTTTGGACTGAAAAGTAGTTTTAATGAAGTTCCATCTGACTTTTTTGGGTTATTGTCCAGGCAGGTATTAAAGAGCTAACAAATTGTCAACATTTGCATTAATTGGCATTTATATTACAGTTAAATGCAGATGGCAAGTGCCTGCAGGCTAGTTTCCTTATCTACATTTGCCATTCCACTATGGCTTTGTAAATCATTGCTTTCAAACAGTTGGAGAAACAAAACATTGAAAAAGTGTCTTCTGAATATGGTGTAGTTACTTTCCTGAACAAGTCGATTTTGACAAGGGCAATAACAATACATTTTTTTTACAAATCCTGCACAATGTCACCCAAGAACAGTCAGAGAGAAGAGACCACACTCTGCAAAAGCAACGACTAAAGTGAGTCAGGTGTACCTGCACAGATTCTGTTGGCAACACCCACATAGCAGACCCCATTACCCTCACTGGCACAATCTGGGAGCAGCAGGATCCCCCAAGCAAACAGCATAAGGGGAACCAGGTAATCCTGTGTGAGCCTGGAGTTTGAATCCAGAGCAATGCTCTAGTACTTGTGGGAAGTTGTGGGCTTGCTGAAAGAACGATCATGTGCAACTCAGAAGTGAAGTGTGGAGTAGGCAGAAAGTCAGAGGAGATGATCACAATAACAGCTTTTCCTTGTCTTGTCACAGAGTGAGTCTGTGCAGCCCTGTGCTGCACCTGCAGCTGAAGCGCAGCAAGAGCCACGAGTTCCTGCTGCATCAGTCCCCAGCCTCTCATCCCTTCTTCTGTTTCAAATATGTGACAATGCTAAGTATTTTCAGGTAGATGAAAGTTTACCTCCACTAGCAGAATAGATTCTTTATGCTCATCAATGTAAGTAACTAGATATCTAAGGAAGAAATGCGGTCACCCATGGTATTCAAAAGCAGCCAAGTTATTTACCATATTGCTAGGCGAAACATGTTGCTGTCCTCCACGTCTCTTTATCACCTTCACAACAGCTCCCAATAAATTAGTTGTGGTATAATGGCAGAACATAAATATCTCAGCTAGGAATGCTGCAAAAACCTGGCTGTAAATTCTCCCATATGTGGTAGCCACTCCCCCCCCAAATTTGCTGTTAAAGCCAAGTATGTAGATAGCACAGGTGATATAACTAGTTGGGTGTAAGTATTGTCAAGAGCCAGATTATTGCTGATGACCGCCAAGTGCTCCTGATGCCTTTAATTCCCTTCGTCACTTGCAGGGGTGCTACTCTGCGATGCTGCCCGCCCTTCCAGCCTCCCCCAAAGCTCACTTCTGCCGCTGACTCACATGAAGGAGAAGCTGGGAAAAGACAAGTTTGAGGAGACTTAGTAAGACACAACAGCCATCAAAACCTGTCCGACCCTCACTGAGTCTGCAGGATCTTTATCTTACCCCATAGTTCTGGCCTTCTTCAGTGATTTATTAGCCTAAAATCCTGTCAGGTTTGATTCAAAGTCCACAGTCCTCCAAAGCTTGTTTTGTAATATAATTATCACACTTCTGGAATTGTAAAAGTTATGCAGCAAAACGTTGTATAATTCAGGATTGGGTTTTGTGGGTTTTTTTTGTTAAAATTAAAAGAAGTCAAAAGCTTCTTTCAGCAAGAATGAGACAGCATTTTGATTTCCCTTTTTCATTTCTAAGCTCATACTCACCCACTATTTTGGAATTACTGTTATTAGAAGAGTGCCTGGCACCCCTAACTGAGCTCAGAGCCTCATTTATTGCTATTAGCCCAGCAAAGGTGTATTGAAAAGTGTTGCACCTGTGGCATTCATCAAACGCAATTTACCCATCTTAAAGCTTTATTCTTTCCCTCTACTAATGCTCTGAGTAGCTCTGATTTTCCCCCCAATTTTCTCTGAATCACTAATTATTACATTTGATTTCCATTAATATGAACAGCTAATGTTATTTGGAACAGTCTGTCAGGAGGGCAGATCATCTGATTTTGCATGGATCATATTTGTATGTGTTTCCCAAATACAGGTCTAAGTAATTGTAGTTAATTAGTGTTTAGTGCTAAGTACAAGCCAGATATGCTTCCAGCTCAAAAAATATGTATATATATAATCCATATATTACATAAATATATATATAGGTTTCCCTGCAAGGACCCAGTTCTGCAAAGCATTTAAGCACCTGCCTTGAACCTCGGTGCTTTGCTAGCTAGAGCCAAATTCTGTGTATTTTTCCAGACATGGTTTCTAGATACTAACGCAAAGTGAATAATGTCGAAGTGGGATGCTGAGAAATAGGTGGCAAACCCGCTTGCTCTGACTGAAAATTTAGTCCGACTTCAGTGGAAATCCTCCTGCAAGGTTTCCTCTGTTCCCACAGGCTCAGATCCCACTGCACCAAAGCTGTGTTTTCCCACTCCCGGGAAACATCCATCAGTAACCTGACCAGCGAACAAAGAAGCTATTTCCATCACTAACTGTGGCAAGACAAGATCTAAACGACATTAACAACAACAATATGTCCAAAAGCTCCTGTGCTTTTGTGAGCAGGCAGGGATGCAAACAGTGTCCTTAGGAGCACCAGCCTCACAAGAATGGGTTCTGTAGATCAAAGCAATTTATCCTCATCTTTCTGAGCTGATGGATAATTATATGTGTATGTCAACCAAGCATGTTTTTCACTGGAAGTGTCAAAACAAAACCACAAAACTTTCATATTGGAAATGCTGCCTTAACGTAATGAAGAGATGTAGTTTAGCTGCCTGGTGATTCTGGTGTAGGCTAGCACAATGACTTCTGTAAGGACCAGCCGCAGCAGCTGCAAAGTGAGAGCCAGTGACACAGGAAATAAGATGGTCTGGCCAAGAGTAAGACTATGGCTGCAGATAAGACTACGGAGGTGGTGCAGCTGAAAAACAGCTTGGTGTTTCTCAGAACAGTCATTTCTAAACTAAGCAATTTCACATGATAGTTTACAGTTTGGGGGTGAAAAGGTTTTTCCACTCGAACATCATCATCTCCCAAAGAACACTAATTCCAGTGACTGGAGGGGGGACACAGGCATTGGCCCAGAGATGGTGTTTCCTCATAGAATAGCCTACTAATCAAGGAATCACATATACTATTCCTTCTTCTGTACGCCTGTAAAAGCTGTATGAAAATAGAAAATAAAAAATGTCCTCATATTTTGTTCGTTCTTTGTTCTCAGATAATCTTTCCCTATGGGAACAACAACAGTATTGTGCTGTGGAAGGAGAGGCAGATATCAGGGCAAAAGCATTATTTTTCTCATCGATCATATTTAAACACCAGGAATTAAGAAATCTCCTTTTTTTCCCATTATATTTCCATTGCTAAATAGTGACACAAATTATTTCCTTTGATCTCCTTGGGCAGGCAAGAGATACCATATTGTTTTTTAAATTAAAATAAGTTCCTCATTAGGGACCATGTATAAAACGATACATTAAAAAAAACAAGCCTTGCTAGAAGTGTAAAGTGTGGTAAGAAAGTGTGCTATTAAAGAAAAAAAAGAATCTAATTTCTCTGCTGACCTGTTTCTCAAAAGAATTCTTCTTTTTAGGAAACACACTATCAGTGACTAAATTCAGGTTAACAAAAGCATTGTTTACTCATTCTTTGCTGACAAGGTCTGATTGATGTTCTGAGAGATACAATTCACCATCTGAATTTTCTGTCCTGGATTATGATGCCTATGGGTCCCTCTAGCAGGAAGCATAGGTTTTGTTTGTTTTCCCCCCAAGATGTTTAAAATCATAAACATATGGTGCAAACATGTAACAATATTATGTCAACAAATTGGAATGTGAATTTGTAACAGATCCTCTCTAAAATAAACTAAACCATCTCTGCAGCTTTGGTCTGTCTACTGGTCTGACATTTTCAAGAAGCTTTTGGACTTACCTTTTCCTTTTATAAATGAGACACAGTGAATAAAGAGGTAATCCGTGCCAATTTCCCCACACAGACATCGACATGCTGCCAAATGCAGCCCAATGCAAAGCAAGCTGACTCCCATGGAAATTCACCCACACAAACCAGAATATTTGTTCTACTCTTCTTTAAACAGCTATACAATCCTTCTGAATTTGAGAAGACAGGAAGAACTTTGTAGCATAACATGTGATAAAGAAAACAGCTCTCCTTGAGAGTTCTTCATATTGTAGATAGAGCTTATAGAATAAAGGGAGCCGAGTTACTAAAAAAAAAAAAAAAAAAAAAGTGCACCTTAAACCTTGCTGATGTAGTGGCTCAGCAGACAGGAGCACAGACTGTACTGAATCATAAATATCGTGGTTGACTTCCCAAGCCACTGACCAGATTTAGGAAGTAAAGCAATGGCTAGCACTGGCAGAGCCTCATTATCTATTGATGCATCCTCCCCTGCAGTAAAAACATCTGTTCATTAACCCACCTTACGCTCTTCCCACAGATCCCCCCATGGTTTGAGAGTTGTGCAAATACGACTAAAGGAAGAATGAGTGCAAAACGAAATATGCTATAATTTACAATAATTACAACACATTGCAATTACAATTGTGGTAAATCTGCTGGCAGTTGGGATATTGTGTATCACAACCAGTCTGAACTTCAGGGGTTGCTGCACTGGCTGTATCTTTGTTTGGGGAGTGAAGGTTAAGGCATCCAGCAGGGCTGCTGCGGTGGGGGGGGTGGCGTGGGGCTGTGTGTGGGACGGGGGAAGGAGAGTGTGGGACGACGGACACCACGGGTAGCCCCTGGGGCCGTGCCCTTCCCACTTCACTCAAGTCCCTATGATTCTCCGCTGGGGACAGTGCCAAGACACCAGTCAGTATTTCTCTGCATATTTCTCACCAGCTCCTTAACCCCTTTTGGAGTGAAGCCAATGGGACAGCTTTAGGCAATGCACCGGGGAGCAGGGATACAAAGATGGGCTGACAGCAGATCTGCTTTGCATCCGCTGGTGGCTTCTCATGTTTTCAGTTAATCAGAGAAACAAGGCTCCTTCTAATTGAAAAATAACCAACAATGGCCTAAGCCAACATATTGCTGCTTTAAAGCTCATTAGACTTTTTCTAATAACATTGAAGAACGCATGCATGTTCCCTGGGCTTTTATTAAAATGCCCCACTACTTAAATGAATTACCTTGGGAGGAAAACACGTAATGTATTTCACTCAACCCATGAAGGCATCTTTCTTCTGAGCAGTTTGGAAGAGTCTGATGAAGGATTGGGCAGATGGCTCTTGTGCCAGTGAGACGTTTCTACAGCCGCCTCTGCCATGCCCAAGTATGCCCTGCGGCACAGCAGAGCCAGAGACTCAGCACCAGCCGCTGCCACCAGCACCTCTGGAGAATAATGGCCTCCACATAGGCCCTAGCTGTTTCCCCCAGAATGGTAAACATTAGGCTTTTCATTCTGGATTGACAACAGGCTATTAGGCCCTTTAAAAATAATAATAAAATCTTAGTGGAAAAATAAAGCACAAATTTTTAATGCAAAAGCAGATTGGGAGCAGAAAAATGCTGTCATGGCCAGATTGGCCAGCATCACCTTGCTCATGAGAGTGGCCACCAAGCAAGACAACCACTGAGCATCACAGAGCTGTGACCGGGACCAGCTCCATCTCCCAGACCCTGCTGGGGTTTCTGCCTGCTGGAGAAGACCTTCTGCAAGACTCAGCTTCATGTGGGCTCCTGTAGCCCTGCAAAGAAGCCAGGGGGTGAGGGTGGAGGAGTGTGGCTTATGGCAAGGTGAAAGCTCTGTTTTGAGCAACTGCTGCCATATAACCCCACTGTGATACAAGTAAGTTTCTCCAAAGTGTCTCCTGACTTCACTCTCTGCTGCAGCTGCTCCTGAAGTATCACTCTGGACCCTGGGACAGGGGAGAGGAGGAGAGGGGAAGGGTCTATGGCCATGGTGTGTGACGCAGGAGTGTGCACACAATATGTATGTGCAAGAGGAGCAAAAAAGCACAGAACCCCCTCTCTTCTCCTTCCTCCAGTTAATCTACAGACAGAGGGAAAAAAAAAAAAAAAAAAGTAATTTGGTTCTTATGGAAGTTTTGCAAAATGAAATGGAGAGATTCTTTTGTTGCCTTTGCAAGTGAACAGCAAGGCCTCTAGAGTTTTGCTAGTGGTTTTTTCCCATCTTTCTCTTCAGTCGAACCTGAGTATGCTGTAACATTGGAGGAGAAGCTGTTGGTGTAACAGCAGAAATTTTGCTGTTTAACCTCTGCCTGCCCCATCCCCACACAGGGAGGCACGCTGAAGAGACTGGTAACTAAAGCTGTCTGCCTCCTGAGCTCCCCATCCTACAGCACCATGGAGACCAGGTGCATGGAGGTTACTGAACAGAGAGAAAGATATTTTTGTCATCTAACTTGAAGCACTTTGTCACCTTCCTCTTCACACAGAAATAGTAGCAGGTAGAAGCAGCACATTTGTCAAAACGAGGGTAGCTTGTTAAGGACTTGAGTGCCTTTTATGCAGAGGGTTCCAAATCTGACACCCTGTGACAGATGTCAAATGCTACAGATTAGCATTTTGAATCTAGGAATCACTTTCTACACAACTGAAAAAAACTTAGCTACACCACAGAGTATCCTGCAAGCTCTTTGCTATTTTATTAGGTGTCCCGTAGCAACTTGATATGTTAAAAATGTGTCACAGAAGGGCCACATTCTGCAGGACTCAGATATCACACTTCGATAACCTGCAAATTAGTCTCAATCAGTGAAAGAAAATCCTCAAGACATACCCTCTCTTAATTCAGCAAGAAGAAATTCCCTCTTTTCTCTGCTATTTTCTTGAATGATAGTGTGCCCAGTTTTATTTAGCGTGCACAATTTAACCTATAGGCCAAAGTTATTTCCCTTTATTTTATTGCCGTATTTTTCAAAGACTGTCTGGTACGTACCAAAGCTGCCATTCATCTGAGATTACTGGAACAAAAGTTTTTCTGTTTATTGCACAGATCTGAGACAATATTCTTCAAACTCAGCTGCCTAAAACTAGGGTCCTGTTTTTATGTACCTCTGCTTTTCAGGGGTTCACAACTCTTACAATGAATAGGTTTTCAATTCCTCAGAAAAAAGCCAGTTTTGTTTAGTTTTCTTTGTAGTTACTTTTGAGTCTAACCTTAGGTATAAGCTGTGAACAAGCTGTCTCACAGAACATGTCTGAGATTCTCAAATGGGTTCAGGTTTATCCTAAATCTACACCCACTGTTTACTGAAAACATTAAATGTATATCAATTTCCATACTTACAAATAACTGATATCAAGCACTTGTGAGAATCCTATCTTCATTGGTTATGGATTGAAACTCTGACATTGCGCTGCATTTACAATATTGAAATGGAGAACAAAGCTTCTTCCAGAAATTTGAAGATTGGAGTTGCACAACTCTGTTTCAAACCAATAGGTTAAATGACTGAATCGGAAACAGAGCGCGGCACATGTGGCAGCATGTGTGGTGCATGCAGACACAAGGTGAGTACCTCAAACTGCAGAAGACTCCCCCAGGGAAGCCTGGGGGACCATGAGCTATAGGAAGAGCAGGGACTTGGGGACCTCCTTTGGTCTGGAGCATGAAGCCACCCGTCTCCTGCTGCTGCTCTGATGATTGCTGGGCTGCACCCGCCTTTCTGGGATGAAGCTTATAAATTCCAGCTTGTGAAGCTTGTTTCAATAGCGCCCCATCGATCATTATTCCTATGATTTATAAGTGGCTGTCGGTGGCACGAGCAGTGTGTTATGAAAAGCTCTGTTCCATGGAAGAGACCTCATTGGTGAAAGCAATGGTTTCCTCCTGACGGTTCTGCTTGGAAAAGCTTTCATTTAGCCAGATTTCCACCACCATCTACATCCAAAATTAGATACTTGTTTCCCGAGACTGTTCATTACAGCACACTATAGCTCCTAGTGGCTGGGGAATTTTATTAGTGCAGCTGAAAATAGACTTCAAAAATGAAAAATGACCAATTTTATCACTTCCAGTCATTTGATGCCAAACTTTCGCACACTAGAGTAAGACTCAACAACAACAACAACAACAAAATCAGTGTGAAACAAGATGCTGAAAACATCCCTGCTCATTGCAGGGGTGGCGGTGGACTAGAGGACCTTTAGAGGTCCTTTCCAACCCAAACCATTCCACGATTCTATGATTCTATAATATACTAATTGAAATTATACAGATTAGGTTATGCCTCTTCCTTTTAGTTCATACCTAGTTTCCTATCAGAAGATAATGATTACGGGAAAGCAATACACAGTGTAATTAAACTATATTACACCAAATTATTCAATACAGTAAGGTAAATATTTTCTGGATTATTTGGTTTGGGTTTATATTTCAGCTGTAATAACAAGAAGTTTTTGAAATGTTTCTGACATAACCGTTCTAGGCAAATACTTAGTAAAAAAAATCCTTGATGACATGAATGCAATTAGGGATGTCTCATGACAGTCACAAGTCATATTACAGAGCCATACTGAGATTTGTCTTAATGGATGCTTTTTGTATGAAAGAGAAAAATGACTGAACTCTACATTCACAGTGAGGGAGAAAACCAAAAGCACCTAATCATAGTATAACTGAGTTAAATTCGAAGAAAAAGCAGCTTTTGAAACACACAAAGAACTCAATTACTTATTTTTTTTTCCCTTGGTGCTGTTACACTTTCTCCCCTAATCTATCCTACGTTTTTTTCTGACTGGAAACATTTGTAAGCCAGTATCTGGCATACCTGTAGGTGGAAAATATTTATTTTGAGAAAAGAAAAATCCAGCTTTGACCCAGTTAAACCTAGCAGCAAAAGTTGATTTAATTCACAGTGAAGACAAAGAGAAAGGCCTCAATACAACCCTGGGCTTATTTTGGTCCTTTGGGCTCCAATTCCCACTGTTTCCAGCGGCACACACAGCCCGGCAGGTCCGGGCTCTCCCACAGACCAGCAACGACTCCTGCACACAGCTGGTAATTGTGGAATTGCTGACAGGGAAATCTTCTTCCGACCACTGTGTTGGCCAGTGTAAAGTGTATAAGGCTATCTAAAATACATAAGCTTACATACTATGATTTTGTGTGTATTTTACATATCAAAATATCATTGCTTTCTTGACCTCTGTGTCATATTATAAATGTAAGTTCTGCACTCTAAGCAACCTTTTACTGTTTTTTCTTCTCTCTCCTTTCTGTACTCCCCTGTCAGATTAGCAGGGACTTCTTGATTTACCTTCTCTTTTCTGTTCAATATTTGTTTTTCTACACACCACACAAGCGCCACAGCATCTACAGTTCATTGTATTTGATCAAGTTAGATCACATATACATAGTGAAGTCCCTGAAACACACAGGCACTGCAAGATGAATTAAGGAGGTCGTGAAAGCTCTTAAAACCACATTTTATGAAATCAGTAGAAAAGCCAGCGGGTAATAAAAGGCAGTCAAGCCACAGATCCTGCAGAAAGTGAGTGATATGAGGCAGCAGGCTGACCGCTGTTTATTGCCTGCCAGCTAAATAAAATGGGATGCGACTTACTACTTGCTGGCTTTTCTGCCAGTTTGATAAGATATAATTCACATTTTGGGTGGTGAGGCTGTGATCTCCTTTGACTGTAACATTCCCTTCAGTCTCGTTGAATCTCTCCCTCTCCACCTCACTCAAAACACTCACGTGCTGATGAGGAACTGTTGAGGGCCAGTTCCCGTACTGGTATGTAGAGGCTCGTTACTGCTGGTGGGAATAATGCTGTTGCAGCAAATTACTAGCTCCTTTCCCTACCCCAGGCAAAATCTGAAGAATGTCATCCCATCTCTGACTTTTTCTAGTTAATGCCAGAATGTAAAACCTTTTTTTCTTTTCTGAGTCAGGAGAATAGAGAACCAGCAGCTGCCCAAGTTTACAACTGTGTCAAAACCAAACCCACATTTCTAGGCAGAAAGTGCTGCTCTGGGGGAGGAGGTTGCTTCCCACGGTGACTACAGCACCTGCTATGTCTGGAGTATGTAAACAGTAAATGTGAACATTTCCTGAAATTTATTTCAAGCTCCACACACCACAAAGTGAATCCAAGTAACTGCACTTTGTGTTAGAAAGGCGGCCAGGGACATTACATACAGATGCAAAAGGAGATTGTTAAGGGCAATTTGTCCCTGGTACAATTATTCCTTATGCAGCAGCTAGGAAAAGTGGTGGTATCTGGTTGTGTGTACGTGCATCAGTGCTTGTGTTTGCAAAGTGGGACAAGTGCAGAAAGGGGCTTGCCTCTCCTCAGCCCCAACAGGGCAAAGGGTTGGATACCCAAACTCTGCAAGTCCTCAAAAGTACCAGGGAACCTCAGAGGACATGGGAACTCTGAGGCTGGAGAGCCTTGCTGTGCCTCCCTGTCCCACAACACCACAGCAGTTCTGCGGGAGATGGACTGGGGCCAGGCTGTGGCTGGGGGAGACATAGCACTTACTGACGAATTACCAGTAAGACAGAGTCATCACAACCAAAACCTGCAGTGTTTTCAGCCCAAAAGATCAAAACCTTTTTGAGCAAAAATGCGTACTCAGTGACAACAAACACAGCAGTTACACTTAATGGAAAGTTTACCCTACATTCAAAGATCAAACTTATACCAGAAATCCATACATTTGGAAATGCTCAACAAAATGTAGCTGTTCTCCCAAATCATGAATCAGCGCTCCCAAATGTAACAAAATGGGACAAGATGGAATCGACAGCTACTCATGGCAAATGCAATCCTGTTCACAAAATTCAACATGGAGAGGAAATTTAGCTCCCAGGAATAGGTGCTATTTATAATTTGTTTGTAGTTCCCCAGCTGATAAACCCCCAGCTGTACATCAGCTAACCATCAGGGGATTCACTCAGCTTTGATACAGAGTAATTGGTCTATCTGGTCTTTGGGTTGTCTCTCACATCTTCACATTTCCTTAGAAATACACGGTATCATTTCACTGCTGTGCCAGTGACTCTGAAAATGGTAGTTAGCCAAACATTGTATGGACTGTGAAAGAAACCTCTTGAATAACAAACACATAAGCAGCACCTTCTCCACTCTGCAATTAACTGACTAAAAGCTGTTTAGTAGTATCCTAGTGGAGACCGCAAGGATCGCTAGCATCACTACTTATATACTGTATCTTAATATGCTGCTCACAAGACAAAGAAGTGACTTAGACTGAATTGTCATAGGCTGCAGTAGTTGACATTGCCAGGAACTGCCTGTATGATGAGGAAATAGCCTAGCTGATGAGAATATATCCTAGCTGATTATTTCCTGGCGTTACTCTGCTTTCACTGAGACAGTGTTTCGGCTGGTTTTCCAGAAAGTCAAATGCTTCAGCCAGAGTTGTATTTTATATACATTTCCTAATGTGATAATGTAATGTATTCACAGTGATTTAGAGAGACTGCAAACACAGAACTCCCAATTCCTCTCCATTTACAGGTGATACCAACTTGTACAGGATGAAAATATTAGCTGTATATCAGCAGTCACTGCAGGTTTACAAAACTTGGGGCGACTGCATGCAGGTTCGTTCTTGTTGTACACACACAGACCCCGATGAGGCGCCACATGGCTCTGTCCTTTGACACGTCACAGACACTTCAATTTTGTTCCTGACACAGCACAGTAAACCCATGGCCATCTCAATCATGGTCCACTGAAATGCTAGTGAAAAAGAAAACTGAAAACAGAAAGCCACACACACAGGGGCCAAAGGACAATCCCGTTTGGATTTTACATATACATTTTCACATGTATATGTACCAGCCACTGCAGCACGGAGGCATTAGGATTCTTCTACAGAAAAACTGCTGCTAAAATGTCTCTTGCTTCCCATTCTGGAACTGTACTTGTAAATACAGGTTGGGGGGTTATTTGTTTGTTTGCTTTTCTTACACGTGCTGCCACTGTGTCATGCACTGACAGCCTTGCCCCAAAAGTTAATTAAATGTTCAATATATATTACAGCTTCCTTCCATTAGTATTCATTTGCAGAAGCCTGGGACACCTCACCCATTAAGTTCAGATACATGTAATTTGTTCTTAATGTATGCTCATTATTTGCTATGAAAATGTGAAAGAGATTTCTACACAAGCCTTTTATTCAATATCATTTCATGCATAGCCAAATAGGCAGTATAAATAGCACCGGCTCTATTTTTGAATCTTTGCATCATGAAGGTTAGGGTTCCAGGCACTTGCATTGTTACAATGTGATCTGAAAATCCATGCCACCAGCAGATGATTTGAAAGCATACATTTAATGGTAAGCTGTCAAATACATGCCAAGCGTTCCTTTAAAAAGAATTCCTCAGGCAAGATCCAGATCTATTGAACTCTCATCTTTGAACTTCTCCCAACCCCAAAATTTCAGAAATATTTTGTTAAGCAATGATAAATACTTTATTAAATATGGTAATTAATATTCTTGCTATAAAATTGCAACCAGTTATTTTAAAATTACAATAATTTAGTAATTATAATAATTTAACAGACAATATATATAATACTTATTTTAAGAATCAGACAGAAAAATTATCCCAGGGAAGAAAAATATTTCTTCTCACTTATCTTAGGCTCTATCCAAATTCAGTAATTCCCTAGCAGTGAACATACATTGGCTAACAGTCCTTTACTAAGAAGAAATCAATGGATCTCCTTAATTAACGAGCAATGCCCATTGTAAGTTAAGGCTTCTACATCCACTTATTTTACAGAGCAACAGCCAAAAAAAATTAATGTTTTGTCCTTACTAGCAGCTTCATACAGAAGAAGAGCAAGGTGCATTGCATGCTAAATCACACTCCTCCATACCTTCATTCACTTCACTACCACTTGGTGGCCAAGGCTGTCCTGCATGTTCATGAGCCTTCTGCTTTTATAGAATGAACATCAACCACGTAACACAAAAGATGGACCTAGAATCAGTTCTCTTGTTATATGAGTTCCAAGCCTCCACCCTTGCCAAGCAAGTTCAGGACAAATAATACATAAAGCTTAGTTTAATTTTAGTTGTTACTTTGGTCACCAGAGATACAAGAATGAAGAGTACATTAGTAAACTTTTGTTATTGTAATAAAAGGGAAGGGGCTGTTGATTTTTCATTTATGATAAGAACTTTTTTTTTTTTTTTTGTCTGAATATGCCAAGCCTTCCATTTACTTTAAAAGGAAAATTACTTTGGTAGGATCAGAAATAACAAAAGTTTCAAACTGTCAGTTAAAAGGGTCATAAAAAAGGCTACAAGTTAAGCAGATAGCTACAAACACTTCCTAGAACTTCTTTTCACCTGTAAGTTTCCAGTAAGTTCAGTGGTCATAGAGGTACTACGATGATAGTCTTGACTTTTAGACCACTCCATGTCTGAAGACATGCAATGCGTGCATGACATACAATGCTGAAACAGGGGAAATCATCACCATGAGGAGAATATGCCACTCTTAGGATGAGAGATCAGTCATCTGCTGACAGTTCAAATTAGCATTGTAAGGACGTTTTTTGAGACACAGACAGCAGAAGTATTTTAAAGAGTGAGAAGCTACCGATTTGTTTTAAAGGAATGGATAGTAAGGCTATTCATAATATAAAATGGTACTTAAAAATGTGAGATATTATGAGAGTGACAGGTATGGACTACACTACATTTCTCCAGAAATCCCTTTTTGGAACCTAGAAAATGCTTTCCTGCCAGCATGGCAAAAATAGCCCTATCCAAGGGCCAAGCTGAATTTTCTGGCCAGAAGAAAACCCAACCAACTTTTCCAACAGCTTCTGAACCTCGGTGAATCCTTTACAGAGAAGATTTTTTACTCCTGGTTGTATAAAATTTCACTAGGTAGGAAAACTGAATTCAGAATAAGAGGACAACTTTCTATTTTAAGAATTTAGAAGGCACCAGACCCACTAATGTCTTCTTAAAGAATGATGTTCCTGGGTTTTCATCTAGGGTATGGGTGTAAAACAGGACCTACAAAGATGAATGAACTCCCAGCAGCTCTCCCAGAGAGACTTCAGTCTAAACTGGGACATACTCACATATCGATCAGGTTACTGAGAAATCATAGCCTGTTACAAGCTACACCTGGAATACCACACGGGGTAAGATGTGGAAGGGCATCTGTAAGATAAGCAAGAGCTGGCTGGAGAGGAGTAGGATGCTGCACAGTCTCTGGCTGCACTGTAACAGCCTTGCTTCCTTCAGTGGGAGCCTTTCACAGCTGCTTTGTTTGCTTTGTGATTACATATGTGAGCAACCAGAACTTACGAGTTCACACAGGTCAAAAAAAAGGCTAAATTTTTTTCATACCAAGAAAATGACAGGAGTGAGAGTCAAGTGAAAGGTCAAGTCAAAGGCTGAGAGAAGTTAAATACAGATGAGTCAATAGCCCACATGTGCACATATCCCAACAACAAAATGCTTCTGCAATGTAATATCCTCACTAAATTTCTCAGTTCCCTGACTGAAACGTTTTAGGCCCATTAACATGATTCCTTTAATAGTGAAGACATGCTTTTTATGCAGGGATGCCTCTGGAGATACAATAACTGGAAGAATATTCCCCTCTACCAGGAGAACTGTCGGAGGAAATTACGCTAATGCGTGTGCGCATTGCTCCTCCAAAGAGGAACGCTGCTCCCTTATGGGGAGGTGAACGGAAGCTGAAGGATGACACAGGCTTTGGTTACTCCCTTTTGCTTCCTCAAGCACTTTTAGATTATGTTAGGAGATCTTAAGCACTAGAATTAAATGAGAGTTTCCATTTACTTTTCTGGTAATTTAATGTTTGGCAAACTGGAAAATATACAGATTAATAGATCTGCCAGGCTCAGAAAGCTCTGGTTTAGCAAATTAATGAGTCTGCTTGAATAAGAGGGAAAACTGTAATGCCATGACAAGTTTTTCTTCCTTGACAGGCTACATACTCATCAGCTGAGAGTCCTGTCCCTCCCCTGCAGTGGGGGTTTAGGGGCTATGCGATGCCACGTAAGAGTCTTTCTACTGACTTCAGTGATTTCTGTGGTCTTCTAATAGATGCAAAGGACTGTACACTGCCATTTATTTTAGTAACAGTTCAGTCAGTCCACAGTTTTAAAAAAAACTTAACAAAATATATGGGAGGATGTTCACTGAGAGAAGGTGTGATACATAACTCTGGATGAATAAATTGCCCTGAAGTTGTCCCAAGGAGATCAAAATAACTTCTAGAAAATTCTTTTGCTTCTGAAGTTAAGACGGAAACCGTCCACCAATGCATTTTATATAGCAAATTTGCAACACACACCTGGAAAAGGGGGGAGCAAGACCCAGAAAAGCTGCAATTAGTTGTTTTCCTGCTGAAGATTCACAGGTGAACAGAGAGATGGTGGTACAGAGCAGGCTGGGAGGACCCTGGACATGTTCTCAGTGCTATGATGAACTATGTGCTATGAAACACCCTGCGTCTCTTAGACAAATGCATTTTCCTTGCCTTGGGGGGGAGGGGGGGGCATCTTCCTCCCACCTCAGGCTCACTAGCTCCTCTGCCTCGTTTGTTCTCAGGGTAGCTACCCCTCAGTCTGAGACACCAGAAGCAGCAGGCCCGCGGATGGCTCCATCAGGAACGCAGGGCAGAAGCTGCTCACTGCAGTGCAGCAGGAGCTCCACATGTGTGTTCCCACCACAGCCTCCACCATGGCCCATCTGTAGAGGTGTCTGCTGCCCCTTAATCCACTGCACACAGCGGAACTCTGAAGAGGAGAAAGCTGCAAAGTCTGAGAGTGGGTGAATCCCAGGACCTTCCCTTTCAAAGCCCCAGTGTGACAGAAGCAAGCACCCTGGGAAGGCTGGGTCTGCCACTGCAGAGGGGGTGCAGGAGCAGCATGACAGGGGGCTCAGACTGGCAGAGGGGACAATTCCCAGTCCGTTGTCCTATCTGAAACACTTAATAAGATTCTTTGGTGTATGATACAGATGTTTTTTGCATCATAGTAGTAAACCTCTCCGACCTATTATTTGGAGCTGTTGGCACGTTTAAATATTTATTATAAACTAATATGACATTTCAATGAGATAAACATAGCGTTTATCTCATCTAGCAGACAGGAAGACAGTTACTCAAGCACCTCCCAGCACTATTAATAGTCCAAGGTCTGGGAAGGGATCCTCCTCGCTCCCTCGCCTGCTTGCATGCTGTGAGGCAGCGGTTTGCTGCTCAGGGTGCTCGCTTCATACCACCGCCTCAAGTTAAAGTCCCAAACTACCAGAAACATTGGGAAAGATTACTCTGCTTATCACTGGTGACCAAAAATTACTTTCAGAAAGAGAGAATGTCTTTAGTGACCTCATAAAAAAAAAAAAAAAAAAAAAGTGAGGTAGGGGTGGGAAGGAGATAAAACAGATGTGTAGGTTAAGCCTGCACTGTGCGCAGATAGCCTAAGGCAGTGTCTGCACTTTACCGACTTCCACTGACTCAGGATGTTTATTTTTTTTTATCTGTTTGTTTTATAGTAGCTAAGGTATTTGTTTATAATAGCAGCATTTTCATATAAAAACAGTAATTTCTGTACATAGGAACTGAGCTTTAAATTACACAAATACAAAGAAGGCAAAAGTACCCTGAGAAAGACAAACCCCAGGGATACGTGGAGGACAGCAGCTCACATTTAATAATGATTAACCACCTCCGCAGTGCCCAGGACAGCAAAGCGAGACCTCCACAGCTGCATAGCCAAGTGACTACAGGGTGAGGTGAAGGAGTGCTGTCCACGTATTATGATCCAAATGGCCATCAAGCCAGGCTGAATTTTAGAGTTATAAAGGGAGATGAAACAACGTAATTAAACCCCAAGAAAAATATACTTTACTGGGTCACAGAAATATCAAAGCAGATTGATTGCTAGGGAACTAGAATATTAACAAGCCAAGCAAGCAAGTTCACTGCTCTAAACAGACTTAACTGCAGGTCAGCATGCAAATGCCTTCCATTATTTATACAGTCCAAGACAGTTATAGGATATTGCATACTGCATAGAATATTAGCCAAGTCACGGTCATGCAGAAGAAATGAACACAAAAAACCCTCTAGATTTTAACTCTGGTTGAAACCTTCAGAATATGCCTGAGAAATGACAATAGACCATGATTAATTTGACACAATGAGACCACACATGCTCCAGATCACCACCCAAGTTAGTTTGTGTCCAATATCTTTACACTGCCTAATTATCCCATTAGAAGTCAATAGGGGAGTGAAGGACTTCAGTAATGACTCCAAGATTCTGGTCATGCAGAAGCAGAATGGGTACATGAAAAACAGCAACCAAAACCTCCAAAAAATGAAAAGAACCATATGGGTTTGGTTTGTTTTTTGTTTTTTTTTTTTTACTGGTTATTTCTGGTAGCTTGCAATTTTCCCAAAATTGTGGGAAGGAGAAAATTGTAGCATCATTCCTAGAAAGCTCAAAGAGACATCAGTGTTAGCAGTAATTTCATGTGAGACTGTATGAATAACCCCACAATCCTATGTTGCTGGTTGGGTTTTTTTCTCTTATTAAGAGAACTCCGTACAGCCTAATAGTCTGAGGCTTTCCAGTGACTAAAAGTCATTCATAAAAGAACAGTAGCACAGATTTTTTTGTGCTTATCAAAGCTTCTACCAGCATTTCCATTCTGCCAGGTGAGAAAATGTTGAAAGTTAAATAATTAAATTAATGCATTAATTTATGTGTTATTTATGGAAAGCAGCATTGTAATGGCATTCACATTTCCCAGTGGGACACAAGCATCACAGTTCACTTTGCAAGTACACGTTTTTCCCTTGCAGTCATAATTCATCTCAAGACTTCTGCCTTCTGACTAACGGGGACAGGTTCCTTATTCCCTTTCCTGCTGTCACCACTCAGCCTTCCAAGGATTGGAAGTGCTCTGCAATCCTCACTGCCCATTTAATCCACCTGCTACCAGACCTCATGTCCTTACACAGCAGACACTGGAAAGCCCCTTACATGACACTCAAAGTGCTTTATAACCATACTCAGCTTGCACAGTGCTGCTGTAGCTCAACCCAGATCATGGTAACTTTGAAGAAAAATCAAAAGCAAAATCAACAAAAGCCTGAAAACAAACAAACAAACAAAAAAGCCTGTGCTTTTAAAATTATTCAGGCAATAAATCTCAAATTCATTTTTTCCTTCCTTTCATGGAAACCCTGATCCTTTTTTATATCTCTGCTAATGAGTGACATAAAAGGCTGAACAATGTGCTTATAGGATGATTTCCACATCATTCCTTCATTTTCCTCTCACTGTGGTGTAGCTGGTGGGATATGATGCCCTGCAGTCCCTTCTGGACTAGACTTCTCTTGCCCAGTTGCCTATGATTGACAGGGAATAGACCCAGCTAATTCCCTCACTTGCTGTGTTACCAACTTCTAAGAATTCCTCAATTTTGAGAACTTGAGGAATAATACAAAGTAAAGCAAAGTATGTTTAAAGTCTTGGGTCCTTTCCAGTAGCAAAGAAAGCCTGAGAATGACAAAGTTAAAACTCAGGTGATTATGAAAATGAAACCTCCCCCTCAAATATATGAATTCTGGTTTACTTCATTAAAGCAGGGAATTCTGTTTTATTTCATGAAAATGGGTGACCTTCAGAGCTAATAAAGTTACTTCCAATGGAAAAATCTGGACAGAGGGAAGGATGAAAATTTTTGCAGAAGTTTTCAGTAAAAGAAAATAATATACATTTTACATCAACTGAACATTTTTCAGAATAAGCTTCCAGGTCTAATTAAGGCGGCTCTCCTGCCCTTCAAGCTGGGAAGGGCAGTCAATATCCTGCTGGTAGAGAGCCCCTGAAGTCACAAGGGCAGTGATAACAGCACCAGCATTAGGGTCCCCAAAGCAGTAGGGGCCAGCATTCATTGATTTGGGGAGCAATAAGGATTATTGATTTTACTGTTTGACACAAATAAACACAAAAGAAAAATCCTCTTCAAGGAAAATCTCTCATGTGTGTCCCCTGGATACATAAACAAAAAATGCCCTTTGGAAGTATAGCAATATTCTACAATAGAAAGAGAAAATCTGACATGTTTTAAGTGTGATGCTGAAGTATCTGAAATGTAAATAAGGATGAGTGGCAGCCTCTCAGGACACTTCTCACCATGATCACAACCTCCATCTACTTTCTTTCTCAGACAGTTTCAGTGCTTCTACCTGGTAATGGGAAAGGAAGGGCAGAAGACATGGCAGCATAGCTATGCAAAAGTGGAAACGGCAGGACATCATCACAGGTTCTTCTGGATTATCTGTATCTCATCAACCTTCTCTGATAAAAATAGTTCAAATAAGAACAATATCAGGTTCTGCATTGGCTATGAAATAAAGCACTTGAAAATCTATGCTGGGGCTGGGGGGGGTGGGGGTTGGGGGTGGGAAATGTAGCTTTTCCACTGCCATTAAAAGAAAGTCCCAGCATATTACTGCCATGTTGCTCCTCTCTGCATGACAGTTTGCAAACTCCTTTTCTACTAGAGGTAATGTAATGCCACTGAAAACCAAATAAATAAGTTTTCATTGTTTTTACTGTTTTCTTTACCCCACTCAAATAGCATAGACCGTAGCTTGCAGAGTAAAGCATTTCTTTGGGTATTAAATATTACCACTCAATTTAATAGCTGAGAATTGATAAATATTAATTGAATTAACACATTACTGTGTTCAATATTCTTGGTAGTTTAGGATTCTTGGCATTTTCTTTCTTAAAAATGGAAGAAGTGATGAAAAGATATTCAACAGCCCTCAGGTCTCTTCTTTAACAAGGAATTAAACACCCTTTTGAACAAGGAGGCGAAACAACAAACAAAAATATGTTTCTGGTTGACCAATGAATATTATTTTGACTAGCTGACAACTGTAAAACACAAACAAGTAAAAGGAAACATTTTGCTTTACCCAAAACACTGCATTTTTAATGTTTACACTTTCTAGTGCATGTCAACACTATTCAGTAGTTACTTTTAAAGTATAGAGTCATTTTGAAAATACTTAAACAAAATATTTGGGCTGTTCAAATCAAAACAATTTGCCAAAACGTACATTTCCAAAACAGCTCACCTGACCTAAATCTGAATATCTGGAAAAAGAAAGGTCTGGCTATGTTCACTCTACACAGTCCCATTCACTACATTGAAAGAGTAAATTCTGAGATAATGAAAATCTTTTCAACATTTTTTGGTTATCTTAGAAGCTGAAAATCATCTTTGGCAATAACATACCACATAAGAACCTGGTGCTATCTCAGCAGTCATTTTTATAACCATACTGGGGTTATTCTATCTAACAGACAAAAGTTTTTACCTTAGAGTAAATTTAGAAGCCTGTGATATCTTTACATACATCTTACCAAGCCTTAATGTTTGCTAAGCAACATAAAAATTAGTAAACACTACCCACAGAGTACCATGCTACAAAAGTCTTTTTAGCAAAGGCATGTATGAATCAGAATTATTGAGTTCAATTTCAATTGTTCTGTTGCTGAGGTGACTGGAAAAGCTTAATACTGGTCAAGATATGCGAAATTAACCAATTAAATACAGGACACTAAGACACAAATTGGAAAATAAGATGTTACAGCTACATAAGATACTATGACAGTTCACATAAAAGCTGGAAAAACTTATCAAACTGGGCTGTGCCTTCTAGTGTAACAGAGCAGCACTGGGAAAAACAGTCACACTGTCAATGCAGGCAAAACTTCATAGTAGTAGCACAGCATGAAACACTTGAAAATTAATGCTTTCCAGGAAACCTCCTAACAGCAAGAAAAAATATCCCCAACATCCTTTTGAGCCTCATGGTCATGGTTGGAAAGAAAAACACAACTTTGGAGGTTCATGGACATGAATATCTGAAGCAATCTGGTTAGCATTCAAGTGCTCAAATCCCATTATGTCTAAGGTTGAGGTTACTTGGTGGAATTGGACAGCAGTAACTTATCTGACAGAAAAACTCATATTATTATTTTTAATTATAAATGCAAAAAACCCAAAAGCTGAATGCACACAGCACAGTGGATAGCAGTGTAAGGAAAGACAGGAATACTACGTGTAAGGCAGAATCTATTTTCATCGAAGACAACAAGGCTTAAATATGAAGGACCATAACTCACACTAAGAAACCCTCCCTGTCTTACCTTTCTCAGAGCAGAGTTGAAAGTGTTCTGGACTGAAAAAAGAGGAAATATGTGATAATGCTGCCAACTCTTTGGAGATTAGAGGCAAACATCTCCTAAAACCATCCCACGCTGGAACCAGCCAGAAGAGAAAAAACTGATGTGGACTGAAAGACTTTGCATTAGGAGACAAGTCACACATATCTACCATGAAACTAACATGTCTGCTAAAGGATGCTGCATGTCCCCTCTCTTATCCCTCCCCACCATCAATACATGCAGTGCAGAACCAAAACTGTACCCACCCAGACTGAGGCTCACCAGCTTCCCAGAAGAAAGAACATCACACAGTTCATTGCAAACACTTAAGGTGAAGCAGTCCCAGGTGAAAGCTGTTCTCAACACCCGGCACACGTGCCCCCCCAGCATTTCTTCCACACCCCTACACACCTTGTCTCCATCCCTGGGATTCAAGCTGGCATCTGTGCTCGTGCTGAGGATGGGGCCACAGGAAGAAGCAATCGCTGTGGCTCCCAAGTGCATGAACCGACCGACACATCCCCTGCATGTGCTTTACAGATCTGAAAAGCCTTGTGCCCTCCAGGCCTTGCTCCCGACTTCAAATCGTGCCATTTGCAGACCCTAGCATGACTGACCTCCCACAGCCCCCACCCCAGGAGCAGGAGTGGCTGAGGCACGAGGGAGGAGAGGCAGTCGCCTGACAGTGGGCTTCCAGAGGGCTTTGGAAATAAAAGCTACGTGGTATAAACTGCTGTTGAGATATCACCCGCAAATATAACGCGTTTGCACTCTAAATAAGAAAATACTAAAGCCATAATGCTATTAGTTTCTGTGGTAGAGGAATGAGCTGTACGTCTTCACCTGCCAGGGAAGAGGGGGTGGGCACACTTCTGATGTGAATATACACACAAATGTGAATACACACACTCAACAGCAGTTTATACCAAGTAGCTTTTCAGATAGCCTTTAGCATTGTGCTTTCCTCCTTTCTTCAGCTCAGAGATGCGGTATACACCCAGTGCAAATTACAAACAAAATGTATCATTAGGAGTCACAGATTTCCAAACCACTTCGGCAAAGAAAACAGTTTTCTAAATTATAGAGATAAGCAGTGATCTGTATTTGCATAAAAACATGAAAATGTCTACTGTGTGATTCAAATACTACTAGCACTTTAGCATAATTACCCTGCCTGCTTAAAAATTGCCC
Source organism: Falco naumanni (assembly GCF_017639655.2). Taxonomy (NCBI): domain Eukaryota; kingdom Metazoa; phylum Chordata; class Aves; order Falconiformes; family Falconidae; genus Falco; species Falco naumanni. Next base: position 38,666,176 of record NC_054057.1, read on the forward strand.
ATGGAGAAATGGATGAGGCCTTAAAATATAGCACAATACAAAATATATCTTATGAACTGTATAGGTTTTAAAGTGCTCTTGAAACCCAAGAGGTGGCATGATTTAAGGTATATTCTCAATTTCTTCGATGTTATAGACTACACCTTCAACGCCAATGGCATTAGCCCTCAAACTTTATGAGGCTCACGACCTGGTAGAAGATTTCATACTGTGCACCTGCATTAGTGTTTTCATTCAGATCAGGAGTGTGCTTTTGAAATAAATCTCTTGGTCGCCTAATGAGCTTCGGTTCATGTTATAGTCTTAAAGCACATGGATCCGAAGACTCTCTCCAGGACTGCCTGCACTGTACTCCAACCTGTAGATGATGAACACCAGTCTATTGGACCAGTCTATAGGGTTTTTTCCATAAAACTCCTGAAATATGGGTAGTGTGAACATTGTGTCCTTAGTACTAATGGTTTTACTCTACTAATCCACTCCCATTAGATTCACTACTGGCTAACAGAGATATGGTCTATAGCTGTGCAAAGGTTAGCTTAGACCCTTAAACCCCAAAGAAAACTAATCATCTGTTGGAAAACAGGATTCGTCTCCACAGACAGACCTGAAAGTAGCCTTAAGCAAGATCTGCCCTTGTGTGGTTTGACTCGGCTCTCAAACCTCCATGATGTAATGTTCCCATTTTCTGTGCTTTTTCCTCTGACATTGTCAACACTCTACCAAGAGAACAAATGGCCAGAAGAGGTGTTTTTGGAAACCAAAACTGGATGCACTTGTGGAATGAAAGACTCAGAGTGGGATGTAAGTTATAAGGTTATGTATTTCCAGCTTCTTTCCCAATATATGGAAACTGGATCACATATTGCAGTTATCATGAATAAATTTTTAAAAAATAGCTTTCACACCCAATTCTTCATTTTCATAGATTAGACTGTAGTCATAATTTTAACATTCTTCTTCACTGTGCTGCAAGGTGTAGCACAGAACCCAAAAGCAGGAAAAGAGGATCTCATTTCTGCATGGCTTTAGGGAAACCTCTATGATTTTGATTTATTCCAGGCTAACATAATGTACAGTTAGAAGACAGATTAAATGAAAACGGGTCAGTTTCTGGCTATGATCATAATACAAGCATCTGGAAAGGAATTACTGGGAAATAAAAAATTAGAATTGCAAAGGCATGAGATTTTTTTAAACTATATGTATAGACATCAAGTATGTTATCAAAAAAATATGTCTGCATTCAGCAACTTCCAGTTCTTCAAATAAAGGGGAGCAAGCTACCTCTTGGTTGAACACAGACTGCAGTGTTCTGATTCCATATCGAAGCAAAATCATCCACATACATCATTCTGTGGGGAAAAAAAACACCCAAAACGTAAGCGGTAAAAATAAATGACACTACAGGTACTGGGACTAAGATGGAAAAGCACCAGTCACCAGTCAGAATTGAATGGTGCAAAAAAGGATGCTACAGAGTGTAGTTTATAACCACAGGAAGAGATCAACTTTGCTCCTCAGTACTGGTTGGGCAGCGTAGTTACGCATTAAGAAGTCAGACTAAAACATAAAATCACTGCATTCATATTTTAAAAGGAAAAAAAATCTAAATGCTCCCTGTAACATCTCTCCCATTGCTCTGCTACTGCGACAGAAGAACAGGCTTGAAGCATTGACAGTGATGGCTACAAAGAGGAATTTTAAAGTCTTTGGAGATTGGGATCCGATTCCATTTTTTCTTTTTCTCCCTGTAATTCCAGCTGCCCTCTGTATTTTATAAACCTCCTTAGTCTTATTTGCCAAGCACCCATAATTCCTGAAATCCCACTGTACTCTTTAGGCCGGAGTGGGGAAATGTAATACCACAGAAATAAAATCGTGCCTCCCAAGTGGTCCCACAGTCCTTACTCTGCCCTGCCTACAACAGAGGATGAAGATGCTGGGCACGAGGGAAGGCTCAAGAGAAGTGGGTAGAGGAGACACTGGAGCAGGCAGGAGGCACTGTAGGAAGAAGGTTCTTGTCTCACAAGCTGAGATCTGTGGCCAGCAAACCCAAGCCTCTCTTGAGTGAGACTCTACCACCTGCTCCACCACCTCAGTCTTCTCTCTGACCAGGACCTGGCATGGCAGTGGTGGGAGCCTGGCCTACTCCCTGGCTGCGCTTCCCCTTCAGCATCCTTAAAATTTCCCTCTCCCTGTCATCAGTTTCTGTGTGTGGTCCAGGAGGCTAAGGCTGCAATCCATTTTTGAAGTTGCAGGTGGCGAACCTGTTCCTGCTTCAGTCCGTGCCCCTTGATACTGGGCAGGATGAGTCAGATGGAATTTCAGTCAGCTTCAACTCATGCTCTTCCTTAAGCTCCCCTAGATATGGTACCTAGATTAGAAGTACTGTTCTTAACTTCCCAATTTGAACAAAGAAAGAGAACTAGCTCACAGGGATGTGGGCTGATAATATCGTAACCTGGAGGAATGGATTTCAGAAAAAGATCAGATATTTCACCATCTCTCCTTTCTCTGAGATCAAGCACATAGTACTTCCTTGCCGTATCTCTCTTAGGATGTTCTACATAGTTGTTACATGCAAAAGCAATGTATAAGACTAACTGTTCAAAATCAGTTATAACAATTACAATGAAAATTGTCTGAACTTTCCTGATGGAAATGGTCAACTATGACCTATATTGTAAAGAACCTTAACTGCTAAGTCTTCCTCACCAGAGATTACCAACCAGATGGTATCAAACTGATTGTATTAATCTAAGTGCTAACCTCATTTATCTAACTCCGTGTCCTTATTTATCTTGTTACAATGGATTTTGCTGCTTTTATCTTGCATCTTTGACATTACATATTAGCTTTTAAACATTTTAATATTTAATATAATTAATAATTTTATTTGCCTTGATAATACTGGAATGAGTATTTTCTCACAAAATAATGTTCACGGCAGTGGCTACTTGCTTCTGGGCAGAAAATGTGAAGCTCAGCTGCAACTACCACATGAATGACAGTTTAATCTATTTACAGGGTCTGAGCATCCCCAGATTTTCCAATAAATGCATTTGAGTTAAGGGAAATTAAACTTTCAAGAAACGTTTAAACTGCAGGTTTTACTACATTAAAATTCCCATATTTTATTTGCTCTTAGACAGTCTGTGAGAATTGAACATAAATCAGTAATATGAACCTAAGCACAAAGTGAAAACATAAATTGCTACTTTGGTATATGACAATTGGATATGTGAGCATTTATATAACTTCGGACATAGGTCATATAAGTGCTGTTCAAACACTTAGTCTGTCAATCAAGCTACTTTAACAAGTGACAAATTCTCAAAGTGGTCATCAACCAATATCCCATGAAGCAATTGTTTATCACTTCATCTGGTGAACTGAATTTGGTTCAGGCTACAAAAGCCTTTCTTGAATGATGCCAGCATAGTTGGTGGAATATTAAGCATTTACCCTTAAAAAGATTTCCTTATTTGGGGAAGAATTCATCGACAAAACACAAAAGATGGTAAGAGCTGTATGAATTGCTCTATCAAACCCTTGATTAATGATACTGCTATACAGAATGATACAGTAAATGTTTCTTACTTAAGATAGACCAGAAAGAATACACATGCTTCAGGCAAGAGAATACAGGCCTGTAAGTTCTGGAAAAATGGGTGGAAAGAGAATCAAAATAATTCTATGGGAAATTTCAGCCCCTTTCAATCCTGAAATTCAGTTTAAACTAGCTTAAACTAGCTAATGCACAGACCAAGTTCAATAATCCAATGTAATTTCATAAATCCTTTTCAGAGGGCTAAATCTCAAGGGTATTGCAGGCAGAAGGATCAACATTCAACAATGAGAAGTTTCTTGCTAAAACATAATTAAATTATGTGAATCAATGAAAATACATTGAAAACTTGCACATACTGGAAATAGGTACAAATAATTCTAAAATAAAAACCATTAAATAATTATTTATACAAATGTCTTCATACTGTTGATGATAGACAGTGTTTTAATAGAACATGGGCAGGCTTTTATTTTTTAATATATTTAAAAACATATTCTTCATTAATCCAATCAAGAGCCAAGTATCTTTTCAACTTTCAGTGATACCAGGAATACAGAGTCCATATTTGATGTATCACCAGAATATAAATAACTTTTGCTCCTGTACCACAGAACTACTGTGCCTACAGGACTGTCTTAAATGCATAATCATGTTTTTCTCTTAATTTCTGATGGGTTCAGTTTACAGACACGCAGAAACTATTTGCCTCATTGACAGCTGCAGAACACCTATTCAGTGTTACTTGCTGAGTATCGTATCATTCATATTATCATACCACCATAGAATGGTCTGGGTTGGAGGGGACCTTAAAGATCATCTCGTTCCAATCCCTCTGCTGTGGCCATGGACACCTTCCACTACATCAGGTGGTTCAAAGCCCCATCCAGCCTGGCCTTGAACACTTCCAGGGATGGGATACCCACAGCTTCTCTGGGCAACCTGCTCCAGCGCCTCACCACCCTCATAATGAAGAGTTTGTTCCTTGTATCTAACCTAAATCTACCCCCTTTCAGCCTAAAGTCATTACCCCTTGTCTTATGTCCCTGAAAAAAGTTCCTCTCCAATTCCTGCACATTTGACACCTGCATACGTTTAAAGGTACAGGGGATGTAATTAAAGTTGACTTCTTTAATGTCTCTCTCCAACTCAAGTCTTTTACCTATCTGTCTTGGAATACATGTGAATCAATTACTTCAATCAAAATCAAATGTTGTAACATAGGCATGTAAACTGGATTCAGGAGAGCAATTACTTGAAAGGGACTCCTTAGGGGGAAAAGTACAAAATTCTATCACTAATAGCCAGTCATTTTAATGAATTTACAGCTGAGATGCAAGAAATAGCAAGAGATGAAGGGACAAAAACCAGTGAAAGATATTGTTTGTTTATTATTGAGGAAAAATATTCAACTATAATACGTTGCATAAAAATGAACAATAAAGAGAGGCTTACGACAAGAACCTTTGACGTTTGACCTTGTTATGTATTTGTCTAGAGAAAAGTATCTGTTGTTGATGAGGATTAAAACTTCCAACCCTTTAACTGACTGAGATGTTTTATGAGGGACGGTGGACAAGTTATAACTGCGAGAAAAATATGGCAAAATGACTTAAGGTAAGAAACAGATAGGGTACCAGAGGTCAGAGCTGTCCTGAACCTAAAGCCTTACGAGGACTAAAAGTGGGGATCATAATCTGAAGTGATTTCATGGACATTCAAGAAACATTACTGAAAGCTGCAAGGCACTGACCCATGCCACAGTCATGTTGGAAGCAGGTCTGTATCCCTTGACATCCTCAGAAATATAATATAGCAAACAAAATACACTCTCTCTTTTTTTTTTTTTTTCCTTTAGTTGGCCAAAGCATTTTCCAACCCATGGACCAGCTTCAGATGAGAAATACTGCAAGTGAACAAGCAGACCATCACATATGAGTGTCTGATCCTCTAACGTGAAGCACTGCAGTGCTTGGTGGTGGAGCTGACTTCTGAGGCCTCCTGGAATTTTGTGGGGACTGGAACCTCTGAAGGAGGTTCTGGAGTACCAGAGACAATGAAACCAAAGGCAGCTGGAAAGGCATGAGCATAACGGCACGGTGCAGCAGCAGGGGGTCTCGCATACCACCAATGGCAAGAATTCATGGGACAGAAGAATTTTGGGGGCACCAAGTGCAAAGTCAGGACAGAAGAACATGATAGGTTAGTGAAGGACTGGGAAGGAACATACTATATATGGTGACACAGCAAGAAAAGCAGAGGAACTCAGGGGAGCTCATGGTGGATCTGAGATAATGGGTAAGGCAGAAGAAAAGACTAAAATGAGTTGAAAGGCAAACCAGAAGAATGGTTTAGGACTGCTGCAAGGGAACCTATCGTGATTTGTACCATAGTCTCCTGCAGCATAGGAAAAATTAGTAATTATGTTAGTAATTCAGTAGTTCCTTCTCACAAACCTGCCTTCCACTGCCTCTGCCATATTCAGCCATGCTGAGCAGCGTGCTGCTGTCAGACTGGACTGGACATACAGCGTGACAGAGTCTCTGGCCGTACTTGCACATTCTACCGCCATTTTTTGTGGGGATATGGTGAATATCTGTATTTCTTTAATACTAGATAAAACACCAGTCCGTCTATGATGTGAGTGCACTCTGCAGTTTGCCTGAGCTGCATTAATAATTACTCTTCAATTGTGGTTCGTCAGCCATCTGTCTAACAATTTCAAAAGCATTAACCACACCGATTTTTTTCTGATGTGGAGTAATGTCAAATGCTTTGCTGAAGTCAAGAGATATGTCCCCTTTATTCCTCTTTTCTATGAAGCTTATTATCTCATCAAAGGCAGAAACCAAGTTAGCTTGACATGATTTATTTTTATGAATCCATACCATCTTCCTGCAGTAATCTTTTTTAGAACTCGCAGACTGTCCACCTCATTGTTTGTTCTAGCACTTTTAACTACCTCTTCTGGCCTGTGCCTTACAAGATTTAATTTTTTATTCCTCTTACTTAAAGACAAATAATTTTAACTGATGTTCTTTTTCACTTAATCTCTAGATAAACTCCAGTTAAACTTCAAATTGAGTGCTGGCCAGCTCTCCAACAATATGAGTAAAGCAGATGGATCAAGGCCAGGATTGAGGAATCTCTGTCCATGCCTCAACTATATTATCATAACAAAACCCTCTGACATTACTTTGTCCATCACTGCTATGGACAGGTCTGTTCTCTGCTGATTCCTGTACCACACTGATAGGGAGGGTATCTTGCCATCTGCTCAATGATTTCTGACTGCCAAAGGACATATTTTTCTCGGTGCTCTCATCCTGATGCTGTTTAACGTTGTTGAGTCAAATTCACTATAAAAAAGAAAAATATAATCCAGAGAAGAATGGCCAGCAAAGCTCTGTTCACCCTGGACAAAGCCTGGATGCTGTGGGGCAGCTGTAGCCACACCTCAGCATTTTTTTCACCAAGAGCAGCACTGTTCTGCTGCAATTTTCATGCATCAAGCAGCTATCCCACCCACAGGAGCTCAGGTCTTCACTTCCTATGTCTTGGGTAAAGCCAGATGTAATTTTACCGAGTTTAGGATTTAGCTTAAATTGCCAGTATTTCTTGACCCTTCTCTTGGCCTTCAGGGACTAAAGCCAGGGAGCTGCAGATACTGAGGAGACAGTAAAACCCAATTTGAATACAGGATAAAATTACCCAAGAAAGTCCAAAGATAAGATACAACTATATCATCAGAATCTAATGGGAACCCACATTATCCATCATCTCTGTTATATTATTTGTCAACATGGACAACAGCATGGAAGGTATTTCTGGTAAGATTTATTTTTACTTGAATGACAGCTAATTTGTCATATAAACTGATCTCTAGAGCGATATGATGTCCAGTGTATAAAAGAAAAGTCAGTGACTCATTTTAGTCAGCTGAAAGGGATGGCACTTTTAGTGATGCCAGTATATTAATACCAATATTTTTATTATTCAAGGGACATAAGGCAGAAGAAAAATGCATCTAAGCTGACATTTCAGCATTACAGACACACGAATGTGGAAATTTGGCTGTCTGAGAGACGGGCCATAGCAAATAATAGCAGAATGCCACATACTATATTATTTTCTCACTGGTGACTGACTGAAGGCTTCAAAAAGGAAATAATTCTAATCTAAAGCAAGATAAAATTCTGCCATCATTTTTGAGCGGGTTTAATTGTGAGAATCACCATATCATTTTTTAGTCCTCATTATTAAAGAAAGCAAGTGATATCATATGAATGAAAATAATCGTAATTAATTTCCTTCATTTTTTTACCATTATGCTACTGCATTTATTTAATAAATAAATTAGCATCAATTACTAGTACAATTAGAGCAATATCTTTATAACATTTATTACCCAAACTCATTAATTCCATCAATCTCATGTGACAATATTAGATACGGCAAATTTGGGTGCCGACTTCCAGACAAGAATTATCTGTCATTTGGAGAACTGTGATGCTCTTCCTTATGACCTGGTCAGAACTTTTACCTAAACCACATCTGAGCCTGATTTCCTAAAAGCTGGGTAGTGTCAAAGCATATGTCTAATAAATCACATGCACATATTAGAGACAATAATCATCAAGACAGTGTAACCTATACAGCAAGTTTTCAGGAAGTGAGGCTTTTCAAAATGCCCAATTCTCTGTCTGTATTTGTATCTGTAAATACATAAAAGGGTCCCTTCAGGTTTCACCTTGGCTTCCTACAACAAAGTATTCAGGCAGCACTACCCAGTCAGCAGAGCAGTGTGAAGCCAGTGAGGGCTTTTGTCTTGCATCCCCCACCCAGCAGTTATCTCCCTCCTGCAGGAAGGTGTCCAGCATCTCCTGCTGATGGTAGGTACCTCTCCTGTGCCCACAAAAAACTGGTGCTTGGTGCTGGAGCAGCACAGTCCCAGGGCATAAGCAGAGGTTTGCTTAATTTCACCCCCCATGGCTCCTGCCTCATTCCTACCTGTAGGGACATCTAATGACCTCGAGGAGGGGAGGTTACATTTAGGATCATGTCCTCTAAGGTTTCATATTATGTTTATTTTAGCTTTACAACCATGTAAACACAGCCAGCAATGAAAGCTGATTCTGTTTTCCTGCAACACATATTACTGTTTCAGAGATTTTAAATGTTTCTTGGTGCATATGTGTACCGCTAAGGTAGAACATCTGACGTCATTTTCCACCAAGTGTGTCACTACCTTACCTGAATTTGTAAGCCAAAATAAGCCCATGCAACCACTGTAGTGTGACTCCAAACTCAAGCTAATAAACTCTCCTGTTAGTAATTATTAGGTTAATCCTGGCAGTTGCACAACTTCAGGTCAGCTCCAAGAGAACTTACATTTGCCCAGAGTACATTTTATAAACATACTATAAAGAGGCACAATAATTAAGAGCTACTTTCCTGAGAAAGACAAGTGCCTTTCCCCTTACTACTCCTTGATGAAAAATGTGTGATGTTTCATTTTTCTAAACTATTCCAATTTAACAAAAAAGCAACTTGGTAAATGCTGTCTCTCCCTGTTGAATATTGCTCACAATTTATTTAAATGTACATTACGTTGTTAATCTTGGTGCCACGAATTGGTACATTTCCTAACCCACTAAGTATTTCACTTCAAAAATATTCAAGCAGCATCTGTGTTCCCTCATACACTGAGTCTTGGATACTCAGCACAGATCAAACAGAAAGCTACAGCTCTGAACCTAAAGTAAATTTTCAGGGTAATGTTGTTGCTCTGAAACGGATTTTTTTTTAAACCTATATCTTGTTGATCTTAAGAGTCATCAGAAATCTCAAACTGCTGCAATGTCAGATGAAGCTTTAGAAAAGAACTGTTCTATATACAGCTCAAAGCGTAGGAATTTCAGGTACAGCTCTTTCAAGGAATGTATCTTCCAAACCTCCTACATAGTTAGTAAAGGATGCGTCCCATTCAACTAAAAGCTTCCATATAGACTACATTAATATTTTGTGAGAGGAATCAAAAGCTCAATAAGAGAACCAAATAATTCAGCAGGCAAAATTAACATTCATTTATAGTTTTGGGGTTACAGCCCCAAAAAAATGCATTTCAGTTGAACAGAACATGTGGTTTTGTGAATAAAATAGGCAGTCATTCATATAATTTACAATCTGTAATTAGGAATTATGAACAATTACAGGTCTGAAACAGAAAAGGTGCCCTTAGAAAATGCAAATCTTTGATCACGCTTCCCCCCCACCCTCAACTTGAAACATTTGCAAATAGAGAATCATAACATGATTATAGGTTTCAGATGCAAAAATAAATTTCTAGGTGAAGCAGGGAAAAGAAGCTGGAATTTCCTGCAGCATTTGTAAAGGGCAATGGGTAAGTGACTGGATAATATCCCACTGGCTGCCAAGATATTGTTACGCAAGAATATCAGTCACATTTTTATATGTGTGGCAACATGCACACATTCTCACATCTGGACATAAGAGGAAACATGTATCTTGGAAAGGTACGTAAAAGCTTTTTCATCCAGCCATCTAAATCAGAAAGATACTAATGAAATTTTGGGTACATTAACTTTTTTTTTTTTCTTTTAAACAGAAGTTTTACAGCTTATCTGTTTGCATGGTCTTCTAACAGTAAAACATTATGCGGAAAAAAAAAATAGTTGCCTGTGACAGAGATGTATCTTATTTGCATCAGATACCTTTCAGAAGCATTTTGTCTGATGAAAACTCAATAGTTTAGATTTCCCTTTGTTATGTATGCATTTGTACTTCTTTTGAGGTTTTCTTCCCGTGTGCATGACTGTGAATGACAGGAATGAAACTTAAAGATATCAACTATGTGTAAGAAAATACATATTTATTTATTTTCCCCTAGTGTCAACCTGTACAAAGTAACATCAGGAACCCCCAAACTGTCCAGCCTATGTCTTCACTTGCCTGAGAGGTTCATGTGTGTTTGTTCACTTTCACGTAAGTGCAGCACTGGTACTGCCTAGACTTGGTCTACTCTTCCTCTTTTGAGCTACCTCTTAGCCCACCTCTACTTTCACAAACGGGCAGGGCTGTGTTGGAGGTGATACCAATGCAATGCTGTAGGGATCCACCGCTGGCTCTGCGGGCGCTAGCTGGGCTAGCAGAGGCCGGAGGGCCACCTGACTGCTGTGCCCAGCAAAGCCTTACCAGCCACGTGGAGCAGCGAGCTCATTCCAGCCCTCAACCTTGTTCATTGACAGTTGCTTCTCACACCTCACAGGGTACAATACTGTGCCATGGACACATACCATGGGCCCTTTAATACCAGCCAAATCATTTAGAGAAAAAACCTGACAATCATTTTTTTCAGTATGGTGCCACATCAAAGTTGCTGAGAATCTGAATAATGCTACATGGAAGGAAGGAGATATTTGTTTCGCTGGCTCTACTTCATGTATTCACTGTGAAATTAAGTGCATTCAGTTGATTTCTTGGCAGACATTTCACAGAGCCAGACTTCTCTATGAGACTGGTCTGTACCTGTCCAAGGCAGACCCTCTCTGGTATTTCCTTCTGACTGCCCAGCTGAGAATTAAAGCTTGCAAGGCTGGAGCTGACTTCTTTGTGTTCCCTCCCATCCTCATGTAGCTCTTTTCTCCATTGTTGTGGGAAAACGTAAGGCCTCTGTAAGACTCCATAACCTCCTCTGTCTCCACCACAATAGACACATGCTACTTGGTCATCTGTCACTCGGTATGGAGAGGCCAATTGCCACCACGTAGCAGCTGGACAACTCACCACATGCCGCATGAGGCCGATGGACCTCCCTGCTTCCCCAAAGCACCGCAGCAACCCCTCCCCTTTGACAAGATGCCACCAAATGCCAACAGTGACCAGGCCATTGTCACGCCAAGGCTGTTGTTTTTCATGCTGCCATGTCTTGCCCCCTTGTACTTCTCCTCTGTCCCCGTTACCATTGTCTTCACATGTCAGTCATCCAGGCAGGACTTACTCTGGGTTTGTGTTGTGCCCCATGCTTTTGAGTTCTGATCTATTAACGATGCTCCAACTAAGTAAAATAGGTTGCAGAAAATTTGATCCAACTGATCAAAAGTGATTTAGAAGTTCATATCAACAAACTAAAACACTTGTCAGGTTGCATTTTTCATGAGAAATCTTGAAGTATTTAGATGATCTTGCAGGATACTGAACATATGCTCAGAGGTCCTGAGAAACACAGTTCCCAGTACCTCCAGTACAGCCTAATACTGCTCAGCTCCTTTGCAGAATTAGACCCTTTGTAAGGGACTTACTGGCTCTCAACCACCTGGCCTGGCTCCTTTACATACAAGGAACTCTGGGATTCAAAACTTTGCAATGAAAGCACATTGAGGATTCAATAGGGAAAGACAGGTGAATTTGACATTTGTGTCCAATGAAAAGATCTGGCAGTAGCACAGCTAAAGGACAAGGGATAACATTAACAAGCTGCAAACTGAGGATGAATGACACATTGCCTGAGACACTGTACGCTAGCCTGGCTTTCTACGTACAAAATAAAAGCAGCATATTAAATATAGGACTGCAATTTACTGGAATTTCGGTATCTAAGTCCAAGGTGCATGATAAATGAGAAAAAATATATATGATACAAAGAGGGAAGCCCTGAGGGCCTTGTGGCTGACTAACAAAAATTGGGATTCAGGAAAAGGACATCTAGAGATGAGAGGCCAAATAGGACAGGGGAAACAGCAGTAATACTGAAAAAATACATCTCTCTTTTCAAGACATTTGAAAAAAGCCTATTCTGATGATAGAAAAATGTTAAAGACTTGAAAAAAATGAAAACAGGCAGGTAGAGGGGACAGCGACAATGTAAAAGCAACCATGCAATACACAGATCAAACAGTATCCAATTGATTCATACTTAAATCTGAAATACAATGTTACCCCAAAGAGAGATATATTAAGGCAGGGAGGATGAAGCCACAAGGCTGGGAATAAATATGCCCGTCCAAGGAAGTTGTGGATAAAAAGCATCCAGAAGACCTTACCGAGCTACCAACATTAATTTATGAAGAAAGACTGTACTTGCTAACCTCACCAAGGCTAAGTGACAGCCACAGTGCGAGGCTGAGGGTGAGACATCTCTACATATTTAAGAGAGTGTAAATGCCACAGGGTAAATCCAGTGCAACCCAACAAGAAGCTTGAACTGATGAGAGCGTGAAGAGAAGTTTTATTAATGGGAAATATTTTTTGTCTGACCCAACATCTTCACAGGAGAAAACAAATTTTCACTTCATCTGATGTTTTACTTTCCTTGAAAACCCTACTACTACAACAGAAGAACATGAAATTCCTGCAGATTCTGTTGTATGTAAATTTTAAAAGCTAACATGCCTCAAGCAGGCCACGGGGTGAGCTTTTCTCTCTACAGCATTACTGAGTCCTGATCTGATGGCACGTTTTGGAGGACAAGGCTAGCTTTTAGTGCACTGGATCTTTAGAAGGGAAGCATTTTTAGAAGCTTTGCTACTGGGAAAGTGAAAAGAGAAACTGTTGGAAATACAAGACTGTACAATAAATCACTTCCTGAAAGCAGTCCAGGAAGGCAGACTGGAACAAATGTGAATAGTCTAAAGAAAATAAACTAGCCAGGAAGATGCATTTTGACCTTTCCCTACTCCTTTTGTTTTCCTTGTTCAGTCTCCTCTTCTGTACTTTTATCTATTTCCCAGTTTTTCTTATTTCATTTTCCTCATTTTCTCTCTTCTTTTGCCTGTTTTATGATTGTGTACTCCATGTCTCTCTCTCCACTGTTCCTACCCTCCTTATTCATTAGCCATATTCCTATGGGCCCTACGCTCTGTCATTTAATTTCTCCTCATGGAGAAATTAAACAAATTATGAACTTGTTCTTTTTTTAAATTTTTTCTTTAGTCAGTACATTTCAAAGTACTGTACCAAGATGGCCACTAAGTATCTCCAATTCAAAAACTGGCCAACAGAAGCATAAGGAGGCTTGGTTTGCACAAAGCTGCTTGATAGCAAGTAAAATTCGTGTCTTCTGGTCTAAATTTATGTTTTTAAGTACTAATCAATACTGCCTCTCTGCCTTCATTCTCTGTTTCAAATTCCTTCATCTCATCTGCTGCTCTCCTTTTACTCTCCATATTTTCTTTCTCCTCAAAGACTTCTTCCCTTTCAGCCACCAGAAAGTTACACATGTATATACATATATGTGTATATATATAAATATATATACATATATATATAAAAGATACATTTATAAGTGGTATTGCTCTATTCCAACAAGTAGCTTAACAACCAAACTGTGGTAAAAAGGGAATAGGTAGTAAAGTACCAGTCACATGGAAAAATGATGGCTGGGACACCTTGGAAATCACCAGATGTAAGTATTTGGGGACTTGAACTAATTTTGTTTATTATTTTATACAGTGTTCAGCACTAACTCAGGACTTGAGCATTTAGCAATACCATGACACAAATAATAAATAACTGTTCTATCTGTGGACTTCTTTTTATGCATCTATTTGGTCCTGGGATATAGTTTTTTCCTAGCTGTCATCTAACAAATTACTTTAATCCTATGAGCCACAGTATTGGCTTCTTAATTGAAAGTTAAAACGTACTACATCTAATGCCTTCTTTTTATTTCTCATTAGTAGTTACACTGAAAAAAGCTGGGGGACTAGTTTCATTTGACCTAACTTACATGGGTTTTTCTCCTATTATTAGATTATTTTTTTCTTGAAATAGGAGGACTCTGCTTTCTACCACAATTTACAACCTTTCCTTTGTACACTTTCTGAATTCTATTTGTGCTTACAAAGAAATTCTGTCACTTAGTAACTCATTGCACATGTCAGTCACAGGCCATCCAGTGTCACATATCTGCAAGGGTTGGAATAAGTGAAATCTGTTAAATATTAATGATTATCCATACCAATGGGAATAGCTTACGACAACATGATCACACTGTAACTGAGACTAGATTTGTCCAACTTTCATCTGAGTGATTGAACCCTGCAAGGTTTAAAATCCCCCTCAAAAGCTGCCAGGTGATTGAGCCTGGACTTGGAAGAGCAGAGCCCCTGTGATCTGCGGAACTTTTACAGAAGGAAAGCATGTGCCAGCAAGAACAGATGGTGTACTTCTTTATTGCTAGAGTCCTTTTTAAGACCAGCCAGAAGAAGAAAACAAAGCAGCAGGAAAGCTGTGACAAGAGGCAACTGTTTTAAACTGAAAGAGGGTGGATTTAGGTTGGACATCAGTAAGAAACTCTTCACTGTGAGGGTGTTGAGCCCCTGGCACAGGCTGCCCAGAGAAGCTGTGGATGCCCCATCCCTGGCAGTGCTCAAGGCCAGGCTGGATGGGGCTGTGAGCAACCTGGTCTAGTGGAAAGTGTCCTTGCCCATGGCAGGGGGTTGGAACAGGTGATCTTTAAAGGTTCAATCATTCCCCAGAAGCTGCACTGCAGGACACTTTTTGAGTCTGCACAGGAAAAACTACCTACAAACATACCTTTGAATACATTTACATGCTCTGCTAAATAACTATGAAATTAAACACCTATTAAAGATAAACATGGGCCTACATGGTTTTCTTAACTAGATCCCAAGTACGGTTAATTGCATGTATTTGCTTATACCTACCCTTTCAGTGGGGAGGTTTTTCATTCTTCTTGTATATGCAGGTTTGAAGGGTTGATTATATTATAAAACACCATGTTCACCACCACTTATTTTCCTTTTGATACTTCATGAATAGCTTATACCTTTCTGTGTTGGAAAATTTAATCTTAACTCTAAGAAGTTCTGACTGTAACAGGAATAAATGGCATTTTAAAACATCCTGGTAATCTCAAGATGATCTATGGCTTAAGGCTATTCTTTGAACAGATATATTTAAATCAGGAAAGAAAAAGTTTATTTAGCAATCATTTTCATTTCACCAGCTCTACTTCAAAATCTTTTAATCGTTAGAGTACATAATACCTTGTTTTTCAAGGTTTGGACCATTTAGTCATTTCCTGTGGTCTACAGCTGCATGCCTGTGAAATGACTGTGTTAAAACATCTAAGATTTCCCAGCAAAAGCCTGATATATCAGACAAAGTCCACCTGGAAACAAATATCTTATTGGTAACTTTTTAAAAAAGCATTTCTAATCACGGTTTCATTTTAAAATGCAAACATTTATGGCTCCAATGCACCCAAGCAATCCTGTCACACCAAAAATCCCATTGTAAACCTATGCGATAACTTGCTTTTTGTTGTGGCTGGTTGACTTCAGCTGTCACCAGTATGATCAACAATTTCTTAACCTCTAAAAGGAGTGTTCCACTATCATTTCAGACAGATCCTAGACCATGAGAACTGTAATATGAATGGAAGTACTCTACTGTCAAATGAATTGTTATGAAGTCTTATGTTGCAAAAGGACCTGTATGTGCTCAGAATTTCAAGGCACAATAAAAAGCCAAGTTATAAACAGATACTGCTGATAAAAAAACAGAGTTATCTGAAAGCTACATGCAATAATTCAGCTTAAGAAGTACTGCACTGTGATTGAATAGCAAAAGCTCTGGAAAAAACTTTTTATATTGACTTTTATTTTCCCTGTATCTATTCTATAGTTGCATAGACAATTAGAAATAAAAAGATTTTAATAATACAAATCAGCATACTGTTTAAGATTTGGTTTATTTTTTCAGGGATAAATAATTGAAAACCTATTATTTTAAATACATTCCATATTACCTGCTGTTGGAGACAATACCCAGGAATCAACAACACCAATTTCTTGACAGTGTAAGTTCTAACAAAAAATGGTTTATTACAATGAAGGCAGTGAATCTTCATTTCCATTCCAGGAAAATGCAAATAGACATTAAAATAAAAACCAAACCGAACCTTTTTTCTGGGTCTTTTTCTATACCAATGAGTCATACTGGACTATACCAAATGCTGCAGAGCACTCCACTGCTGAACACACAGTTAAATCCCACAGCCAGACAATGCCTAAAGTTGAACATAGTCTTAATTCCATTGTGATGTATGGAAGCATTACAATAACAGTAATTTTGTGACCACCCGTTTCATCAAGTTTGTAATGATGATGGCCCTCCAGATTATTTTTAACATAAACATTGCCTTGAGACGTAACACATCATACCTTTTAGGCTGCTGTAGATATTTAGGTGATATTTAGAGCCTTCAGAGCCCGGCAGTGTGAATTCCCTCGCTAGAGGTGATAAGACGAGGTTCTGTGAGAAATCCTGTGAAAGCATAGAAAAACTTCCTTCTTCTATATGGAATCTGGAGAAATCTGTGGTCAAATCGCCACAACCCAGCCTAGTAAAGCACTTGCTCCATCCACTTATGGCTTGAGATTTACATGAGAGGGATGTCTGGAGGGCACATGGCCTGCAATATCCCTGCAAGGGGTATGGCGTCAACTCCTAAGGTTCTCTCACCTTACACACCCTTCCCTTTCGTGCTGGTACAAGCATTCTGAAGCTGTGCTGTGATCAAGGAGTGAATCTTGGTTGAATTGGACCTGGCCAAAAAAGACCGAGTGAAGTTTTAATCTGAACCAGCTCCCTCATCCCTTGGACACAAACATCAGCATCATCACAAAGAAAGAGATGGGCACATGACCTGGAGGAAGGATAGGGCAGGTGGATTCTCCAGGTAGCAATGTCCGTGCTGTGATGTCTTGACAAGTTGGCAGAACTACATAATTATAGTGCGGCCATAAGAGATTCAACAGTATCCCGATGAAACGGGATAACAAGCTCCCTTGCTATTTGGGGCCTTTAAGATGTTGAACTTGAGAATCACTATTTCTATAAAGAAAAAAACCCCTCACAGTAGGACTCAAAGTTTCAACTTGCCACCCAAGCCACAACTTTGGAAGAATTTGGACATTTAAAGAGATATTGTAATTTAACATCTGTTCCATATACATATATGTACTTTCAGCAGATCATTATTCATCACTTCGGGACCATTAGCATTACTCCACACTCCTTCATTCAAAGGTAGTGCTCTACAGAATGCTTTCCTTTTAAACGTACTGTAGCCCTACCATAACCCTATGCTCTTGAGATTTGACTTTTGCTAAGCAACAGACTGCTGAAAATCAAAGGAACCCATCTAAATGAACTGTCATCATCAATAGGTGCTGGGTTGGAAACTGGGTTTACAACTCTTCTCTGCCTACTTCAGTGGCTATCTTCTCCAGCTATGTTATACTCCTCCGCAATCCCAGTTCTCTTACGGCTTCCAACTACAAAATGTGGACACAACTTTGAGTAGAGACTAATCTTTTATCCTGCCTGTCCATTTCTTTGTTACACATATTCTGGATGCTTATTCAAAGCACTGTCCAGTCTTCCTGATTTGCAAGCCAAATATGAATTTTTTTCCCTCTTCTGGTTTCGTAACTGACAGTCTACTCATATCTTTAAGGTCACCTAAGACTGAGCATGGTTTTCAAAAGGCCACAATTGTTGTCTTCATTAAATTAGTGGAAAGAAATGAAAAAACCTGCATTACTCAGAAGTGCCAGAATTTCTTATTAAACCCTCTGCCCTGTTGACATAAAATGAACACTACCGCAAGAGGTTAGCTTAAAAATCTAACAACAATTGTTTGACTTCTAGAATACCAATGTAATACATGCTGCATTAATGCATTAGATGTGACAGAGACCATACACAGAGGGTGGAGATTGCTTTATAACTCTATTGTAATTCAATGAATGGAAGGTCAAATTCTGCTCTCTCAGAATACACCAGCATCTTTCACTGCAGTGGCACTGCAGAAGTATGGACTGAGACAACGGTTTAAGAAGTGTCTAGGAAAAAAAGTTTTTACATTTCTATAGGACTAAAGGTTACTCCTTTATTTCATTCTAAATGCAGAAGGAATTCTTAGATAATCTAGCTTGACGTTCTGATTAATAAAGGCCACTGAATGATCCTCCGTCTGCTACCTTTCATACCATAAGTCACAGAATCCAGCCCTGAAATTGTTTCTAAATATACCCAAGGGATAGAGCCTAAAATTAGTCCAATCATCCACCCAGTAAGACATTCCCCACTGTGACCCGAGAGTGATAAATCTCTTATTTCCAAAACTATATTGACTCAAAACCAATTAAAGAAGAATATAAGTGAAGTATGATCAAAGGCTACACATCACTGCGGCAGCCAGCATGTTGGCTGTCAAGGGTGCTGGAGGCACCTTCAGGTTAACCGCCATCTTTGGTTACTACAGAACATCTACCCTCTGATGTTTTCTCTTCCCCAGAGGGAAAAGCAGGAGATCCCTGAACATCTTGCCTCGAACAAAGGCAGGGAGCAATTCTGTGACCAGATGATCAAAGCTGGTTGCTCTTGGAGGAAAGGAAGAGACTGTCTGTAAAAAGGGAGAAGAAAAACAACAAAATCAGGTCCAAAGTCACTAGAGGGATTTGGAATGCTACAGAAGCATGAAGGGCATGTTGGAGAGATCAAAGAAATCTTCAAAGCCTGGCTAGGGCATCAAACTTTCTGGCTGCTTATCCATATGAGACCCCCACAATTTTGAGGTTTGTTCACAAGGGCACTAAACTCAAAAGATTAGTAACAGACATGCAGTTCAAGCACCAATCTGAGCCTTTCCGCATTGGCAAGCAACCAGCCTAAAAGCACGCTTAAGTGAGGAATCCTATGCAGAGGCAGAAGAAAGGCAGGGCACAGATTTGGATGAAAGAAGCCCTGCTGCTTTCACCAAATGTGCAAGCTGGAGCTGGATCTCCCCCCACATATATATACAAAGGCAGTGATTCAAATGCAAGCACAGTGTTCTTGTGGTCCAGCCTGGCATTAGCAATGTAAAGCAAGATGAACAGTCAGTCTTATTTCTTATGAATGTTGCAGGTGGACAACGGCAACTAAGAGGAACTGGACTATACTTTGACACTTGTATTAAAGGTAGCTCAATATAGGGGAGATTTCAGTCTCTTCCACAACAATAAATTCAGGACTGGAACTCATGTAAATATTATTGCCAATGCTACCTATTGCAAATCATAAAATCCACATGTGGGTAGAACACAGCTGCTGCTGAAATTAACCATCATTATCAACAGACTAGTAAGTGGACCCTGGAACATAGGCAAGCAATCTCTCGACGTTGTCAGAACAACTTTCTGTGGTTAGTATATTAAAAACACAAGAAACCAAACCACCACAATGATTCATTAAACCCAATCAAAAGCAATATAAAATCATCAATGACCCTGAAAGGAACAGGATCCAAAGGAAAGTCTAGTTTTGAAAAGCTAGTTTACTCTCAGGTACCTAGACTTAAAGGCAGTTAAGAGGATAAGTGACTCAAATCAGCTAAAAAGCATTCAACTCATCAGAATATTTTTGAGAAAACAGCCTTGACTTTTATTGTTAAGTAAAATAATGGTGAATTTTAAACTGTAGCCTCTGGCAGTGAAGCAACTTATGATTTCAAGTAGCAAGCTGATAAAAAAAAAAAAAAAAAAAAAAAAAAAAACAAGAGGGGAAAAAGAAACCTCAAGAAAACCGAAAATGCTGCAGGCACCACCATCAAAACCAGTATCACAACTCTGTCCAGCCCAACTGGGAGGGGATCTTGCAGTTCTCACATTCAAGAGATGCCATGAGGCCACCTGAGACTCTCCATGTTTTCTCTGAAGAATTCAGCAAAGAGCCCACAGCAGTTATCTGAAGGAAGAAATGCAGGTATAAAAAAAAGCAACTAGGGTCATGACAAATTAAGTGGTGACAAGAAAGATCCATGTTTTGTGACAACCAAAAAAATTTATCTTTGTTCGCCTCCGTCAATATGTCACAGGAGGCAGAGTTCCCTATTGCAGCTGATGATTGCTTCATTTAAACAAACAACACCAGGGCAAAAAGGGAATGTATTTTGTAATTCAGAACCACAAAGCTCAGTACTTTTCAACTTTAAATGGTAACAAATAGAAAGACAAGCTAATGGTAGAGTTTAGAGTGTGAATTAGTAGTTTTTGTGCTGAAATATTTAGACTGGCTGAATTCATCACATCAACAACATAAGCATTTTAAGCATCACTAACATGAACATCAACCTAGTTTCAATAAAGGGCTAGTAATAATGGAAAACTCCATTACATTTGGAGAGAAATCAAAATTGCTGTCTCCCTTGGAGACAGACTTCCAAAATGACCTGTATTTCTAGCAATGAGGATGATATGCAATCCTTTATGACCAAACAAAACTCAGTTCTTGGAAAATGACTATGAGTTGTCTCCAGATAACCCGAGGATCTCTGTGTCTACCAAACCATAAACCCTGGTCTTTCCATACCAGGGTGGGATGGCTAAGCATACTTATTTCCATAGTTGATGATTAGGATTAAATACATCGCTTATAGTCATGTATTAATAGGATACAGTCAGAAGTATCAAGGCTAGTGTCAGTTTATCAGAAAAAAATAGGATGCAGAGCACAAATAAGGCAGGCAAAGCTGTCACATGTCACCATGCGTGTGTCTTCAGACAAGGGCAGAAATCTGTTCCCATACTTGAACTCGTATGAGGCCCGAACTCAGCAATATTCCACAGGCAAATCTTAGAGCAGGGAACATCTTGGAGAATAGGCCACTCCAAAGGAAATAAAATAAAATATTACAAAATCTATTTATATTCCTGAAATTTCTAACAATAAAGCTAAGCCAACCATACAAGATGGTGCAGAAGGATCACTGAAAATCCAGGTTCCACACAATTTCAATATTGTCAAGGTATCACAGTGTTTCTACTTGCTCATATTTACCCAGACTAAGTAAGTACATAGAAACACTGTCCATTTATCTAGCCTGTGCTTCATCAGCTTGTCTACGAGGATGATAAAAGTCTAGCTGAAGTCAAGATAAAAAACATCCACTACCCTTCCCTCATCCATCAAGCCAGTCACCTCATCACAGAAGGCTGTCAGGCTGGTTAAGCATGATTTGTCCTTCGTAAATCCATGCTCACTACTCGCAATCACTTTCCTGTCTTTCAAACATTTGGAAATGGTTTCCAGGATTATTTGCTCCACCAGCTTCCCAGAGGTCAAGTGAGGCTGACTGGCTTGCAGGTCCCAGATCTTCCTTGTTGCCTGCCTTGAACGAGTGATTTATTTTCTCTGAGTCCCCAGAAGCACCCTCCAGTCACCACGACCAAAGATTATGAGCCCTATTTCTCAAAGATGGTCCCATGATCATAAACCTCAAATACAGTTGTCAACAGCAGCTGTGTAGACAGCTTTAGCTTTCAAGGTCTCCTGAAGCCCTTGCCCTTCACCAACAGGATCAAGGAGAGACCAGTTGGGTTCCCATGCCCTCAAAAATCACCCTGGAGCCATGTAGTCACGCTTTATATACTCCAGGTCTTTTCTGGAATCATCTCTGTTGCCTACGTGGAAGACAGTCCAAAGGGCTAATAGCCCAAAGGGCTGACAAGCCCCTGCGGTCTCTCCACAACATCCTCCATCTGGGTCCCAAGCAAGCAGCAAACTTTCCTAGACAGCAGGTCAAGCCAGCCAGCGTGGGCCTCCACGCTGCACGGCAGGGAATCACGCACAACTATCCCCTGACACTCCTGCCTGACGCCACAGGGCTCCCAGCCCCCTCTCTGCAACCAGCGCACTGAATCTGCTCTGTAGATACAAGATCCATGGGCAGACAGAAACTGTTCTCCATTTCCAGAAGTCACAAGCTCCTGGCCTTCACCCTCAGGGGAGTCTCCATTTCCCAACACAAGCACAGGCTCTGTCTGGCCCCTATTCAGTACATCTGGGAGAGACCAAGGCTTTGACCTTGCAGAATCTCATAGAAGATCTGGTCAATCTCCTTCCCAGCATTCGCACTGCCACACAGGCTGCTGACGTCCTGCAGCTCCATACTTCAGACTCCCCTCACAGCACAGCCTCCTGCAGCCAAGAAGCCCACCTCCCCAGCACAGCCTGAGTGATCAGGCACCGCCACAGCCCCACACCTGCAGGGCTGCATCCTCCCTCCAGAGCTCAGCTTGGGTCAAGGCCTCTGCCGTGCCAGGGCAGTCGCTCCCGAGGGCACCGAGGACCCTGCCCTACGGTGCACCACCACCAAGGAGCACAGGTGGCTTCTATCCCCCTCCTGCATGTTAGCTGGGTGCTGGGAGCTGTGCTCAAGTCATGGCTCCTATACTGGCCGCAAGCACGCTCCACCCTCCCTCATCCAGAGGCAGCTGGAACAAAAGTCTCACAACCCTAGCTTTTTGGCTCCCAAAATGGAGAACCAGCTGTCCAGGGACAACTGACAGAGCATCTTCTAGAAGTCAAAACCTCCTGTAGGAACTTCTTGAATCAGGAGCCAGTAGAAAGGGCTTCATGGTGTGCCCAGAGGTTCTCCAACAATACTAGCAATTCTGAAAGAATGTAACATCCCTTTTTTTGGCCACAGGCTCAATTTGCTTTAAAATTTCCTCCAGGAAGCTTAACATTCAACAACAGTGAAGAAATCTGCCACAAAGACTAAACACGATGTGGATAACTTTGTACTGAAGCTGCAAAGTTTAATCCCATCATCTTTCTCTGCTTTGTATTTAGCCGTCTTTGGACTCACTGAAACATTAACCAAAGACAATGCTAAATGCAGGAAGACTTCAAAATTAGACCATTTTCAAAAGATCACTTAGGTCCAAAAGTGCAAACTACTATGCATATGCTGAAGTTTACACACACAGGTGGTCTCAAAGACATGGAACTAATGTATGTGAAATCAAGTATGGGCCAAGTGTTTGTGGTGTTGGGGGTCCGGTCGAACACTGGGAGAAATGCTGTCAAAATACAACCAATTTCAATGTAAATTACACTTTTACAGTGAAACAGAAAAATCCATTCTGCAGCTAACAGGTTAATTTGTAGTTAAAGTCTTTCCTAGAACTGTTACAAATACAATCGTTACTTTTTTTTACACCATATGTAAAAAACAGAAGGCTGCAGCTAATAAATAGCATTTCCCATGCTATTCTCCAAGTCTCCCTGGGGAAGATTTGGCCTCTTCAAAGGGGGTGAAATCCATGCAAGGCAAAAAGTGAAAAAAAAGTGGTTTTCATTTTATGCTTCCCCATTTTCACTTAAGTTTTAGCAAAACCAGAACAATCTTTTGAATACAGGCAACTAAATACACGGTCACTGACTATGCAGTTGACATTCCGGGCTTTGCTAAAATGCAGATGGAAATTATCCACCAAAGAATAAAATAAATTACCACAAACATATATTGTGAAATGTATGTATTTTTTCCTGAAAATATGGGATTTTTTATCAAAAATGTGATATTAGAGAGACGATAATTGAAGTGAAATATAATCATATTTCACAATCTTTCTACACATTTAAGAATGTTAGTTAAAGAAAGGTATCAACAGGAATGATACAGAACTGTATTTGAAAAGGATTTTCTTGTAACATTATCCCTTTGAAAGACTCACTTTTGGTGAAGCATCTACTTTTCTTCATCCTATTATTATATTAAGAGAAGGTCAGATTTGAACACCTGAAGGAAACATCCAGCTCCTCCTGTGGATTCCCCAACATCCATAGTACCATGACGTCCTTGCTCTGAGCACCTGGGTTTTTTTTCACAACTCGAATGTATTTTCAATATAGCTTTTTAGCTTGGCTTCCTACAAGTAGGCAAACTTACACTGCCATATATAATACCACTTTTTATCTGTTAGCAACAATTTGAACTCAAGAGATCAAGTTCAACAAAATTTGACAGAGTGGTAGAGATGCCAATGCTACTAACTTCCTACAAGTGTCACGAAAAAAGGACATGGTGGTAGAAAAAACAGTGCAGCAATAACATATTGAAACATATACAATTAAAAACAGCATATGCCAGCAGAGTCCTAATTATTTTAACAATGCAGTTATAGCTGTGTATTTGCAATAATTGAAATCTTAGAGACTGTATATGAACAAATGAGACCCCCAAGCAAATGAATTCATTAAAAATGACCGTATCAAGAACGGATAGACTGTAGCAGTTTAAGTCAATAGTTCAGGTTGTTTAAGTAGAGCCACACGGTGGCAACGACTACCCTAATCCATGCCTCTCCCACAGACACGTTCTTCCAATCACTCTCTCCATTCTGTCCATGAGCAGTGTGAAGGCAGCTTGTGTTGCACTGGGGGGTGTGGGAGGAGAGCAGGGGCAGGGCTCTGCACGGCACGTCCCCCAGCTCTAGCCTGGCGAGCACGGTGGTGCATCATAAAGCGCAACAACAGCCCTGAAAGGGCTGAGGTGCCTGGACTCGGGGACTGTGTTTCCTCCGTCAGCTCCCTTTTGACAAAGTGATGATGCTCAGAGACAGTAGCACAACTGTAAATTAAAAAAAGATGGTCACCATACAGTGGTGTTATTTTGCGGTCCTTCGGTGGAGCAAAGCATCTCCTAACACAGTGCAACGGGCTCCTGCAGTGCAGCATTTACTCTTGCCGAGGTGCAGACGGGCTTTAAAATCAACATTTCATAAAACCCTTGTTGAAGTTAGATACCTCACATCTTCAAATCATTACAAGTATCATTCTACTTGCAGTTTTACCATATTATATATGCAAGGCAAACGTTCTTAACTCCATGATAATGCAGTTTTCTGTGAGGAAATTTTCTGCCCTTCAAAGGACGCAGTTGGACAATCAAGTTATCTCAGGCTCAGGTATTATATACTCAGGAAAATCTAATATATACACAAAACCAACACTCAAGCCTGCCCCCCCA
This sequence comes from Falco naumanni, assembly GCF_017639655.2. Taxonomy (NCBI): domain Eukaryota; kingdom Metazoa; phylum Chordata; class Aves; order Falconiformes; family Falconidae; genus Falco; species Falco naumanni. Next base: position 38,691,597 of record NC_054057.1, read on the forward strand.
TCTAGTATTTTAAATGAAAAAAAAAAAAAAAAGATGGTTCTGGTGATACACAAGCCACCATAATTCAATCTACCCTTGATGTCACAAATAGAAGGTGTATGAAAAAATTGTCTATAACAGTTTGCTTGATATAATCTGGAATTAAAATGTCTTAATCAAAACTATGTGATGAGCACATAATTTTCCAACAATTTTCTGGGGCTTGTTAAGGCTGGCTTTCATACAAATCTTAAATGCTAAATCTCAAATTCCTGAAACATCTTATCTCGAGGGTTCAGGTGAACTGATCATCCCTTGAAAAGGATGTCTTCTTAAGAACCAGGAAGAGACTGGCTTATTTTGGAGGCACTGGCATTTTAAGCTAGTTTGATTTGGAGGAATGGAAACACAAGGTGAAAGAGTTGCTCTGTCCCTTTATAGCTGGCTTTCAGACCCAAGGACTGAAGGCATAATTTTTTCACATGGCAGTAAAACTTGAAAGCAAAGTGGACTGAGCCCTGACAGTTGATAGCTTTTCTTTTTCATTCACACTGAAGAAAGAACACTTAGCATTTCACAGCTTATGAACTAATAAATTCTTTTCCTTAACTCTGAAAGGATAATTCTTTAATGTTTGTACTATTACCCTGCAAAGATAAAACAGTTCATTCATACGTCCTACAATAATAGCAGATTTTGACATTTTTAATTATATTATAATATTAGCTCTTCTTTGATGGACTTGTTCAAAATGGTTTAATTGTGACTACTGCTTTTTATATTTCTTTTCAATTAACTGAAAGATTTGGTAGGTAACTTATGAACTGACATAGGAAAAATACTATGTACACTCAGTGATCTGCAGATAGAGAGAAAATACACTTGAAGATTTATGTTTGCAATCAGTTACACTACTCTCACCAAGCAGGTGAGAAATGCAGCCCAGAAGATCTAGAAAAAGTAACTATGAATGGGTGACTATATTACATTTATTTATGCATTTAATATACACAATATAAGTAAACAAGGATTGGATGGATGAACAGCAAGAGGGACTATGCCTTAGAGATAAAGATGCTTATGAAAATTGATCTGAAAAAAGTCAAGGTGCTGACATTGGACAAACTTAAAAGCTTTGAAAGCAAACAAAACAGGAGCATAACTGAAGAGAGGAACAACCAAAAAATTAAAGATGAGGAAGCATCCTGGGAAACCACATCTAAATTATAATAATTAAAGTATGTAATTACAGGATTTGCAGTTTGATAAAGCAATTTATTATAGCAGTGGATTAATTTTAAGTCATGAAGTCACGAGTGAAGACCAAGATCTCAAAAAGAGCCAGCTACTTTCTTTGGCAATCTTACTCTACTCAGAAGTTGTATGCTATATTTTCACCTACCTGATGCACAATGCAAAAATAAAAAGGCACTTGACATGTTCAGTTACTTTGAATTGGATATCGTATAAGGGCATTCCCAATTACATCAGACAATGAAATCAATATTTATTAATACATTATTATTTTTCAGATACAATGAACAATTATAACACTTTAAATGTAAAATTTTAAACAACTTTAACAGCCAAATGGCTAATATTCTTTCAGAAAGAAAACTGAAAATCTGAAAACAGCACAAGACAAAAGCTAAGAAGCTATGAAGAAAAGGAAGCTGAAGTTACAGGCCAACTTTATTCATGGTGTCTAATTATATATACAGAATATACCCCGTGAATCATGTTCAGCATATGAGCTTGATCATCAACGCATCCAAACACTGAATTCTCCACCACCTGCTTCATTCAACATAAGACAACCGTGTTCAATCTTTTTTGTGAACACTAAAGCATAAGGAATGGCATCTGAGGACTGATCACGCAGTACTTCCTGAAAATCCATTTTCCAACAAGACCATCTGTGAGCACCAGATCAGTGGAATTTATAGTTCAGAGTGGATCAAGACAGATGCATATGCCAGTACCTTTAAAATTATGATTGTTCTTCTGTAATATTGTTCAAAACTGCAAACAAAGGCATCTCAGAAGAACTTGACTCAAATGATACAAACCTTTCCATCATCTGTTGCACAAATCTGAGAACCTAGTTGTATTCACCAGCTTGCTCAGGTTAAACTCTTAAGCATACTTCACAAGCTTTAAAATACTAGATTCTATTCAGATGCTTATTATTTCCACCCTTCATATGGCAAGACTTTGGGCTTCATGTGGTCTGGTCAACCTCCCCTGTGCTGCTCGTCATCTGTTCCTCTTGATTTTTCAAAGCAGCTTCAATTGTTCATAGCTCCGCAAACAAAAATGATGAAAATTACTAGGAAAGGAAAACCGCCACATCATATCGAAGCATGCAAAAGTTTTTTATTCATTTGATAAGGATCAGATAAAACCTATGTCGTTAGGTACAAGTAGGTAAGTGCATCTATCAAATATTAGATACATCAACCAGAGAAAAGATGATGCGGATTTCCCTTAAGGTGATATATCAAGTTTAGTAAACAAATTAATATAGGAAGTCATATTTACCAATAAAATAAAATGGATAGCTTCAGGCAGACTGCTGAAATTCAGTAACTTAAGAAGTGTAAAGTTAATTATTTCTACTTCTTTTTTTACCTTACAATTAATTGACAGTCCTCAAAACCAGGTCATAGTTTCAGGTAGTCCTATCGGGAGCAGAGAGTTGGACTCAGTGATCCTTAATGGGTCCCTCCTAATTCAAGATACTCTATTGAATTTAAATTCTGCATCTGAATACATATCATTATATAACATTTTTTGAACAGACAAGCAAAAACCAGTTATGATTCATGTGATATTTCTACAATAAGATTTCTGAAAATTTATGCTGTGGACTATAAGTGGTTTTCATACATTTGACTCTTACATGTTTATTGACTCAAATTAGATCTGATCACTTTTGTTATGTAAAAATTAACAAAGCTAGCAAGGGTGCACTTAAGTACGTAGTGTGACACATTTTGGCAAGGCAAAAAAAAAGTCAAAAAATAGACTCCAGATTATAAAATTTGGTTAAGCAGTTTTTGAGGACTTTCTAATCTGCTTTATCTGCAATAACCAGAAGAGGATCAGGTTAGAGCTTTGTAAACAATGTTCTCATTTACTTGCGAAAGAAAAAGAATGAGGGAAAATACTTAGGTTTTGATGAATCAAAACATGTATTTCTCAAGGTTTTTAACTAAAATACTCTATATCCTGAGAAAAATTTTTAGGGGTAAATCTGTAAGACAGTTAACATCAATAAAGTGTCTTGCTTCATGTTTAGACCAACCTAGGTCATTATGTAATTTTTGCTTCTTTAAATTTCCTAGTCACCAAAAAACCCTCTCCAGTTCTGGTGAGACCTCTAAAAAAATGCAGACATAGGGGAAAAAAAAAAATCAAAGACTTCATCTGTTTTTCTTCTTACAAACTTCAGTTTACACAGCTTTATGTATAAAAAATTATGCCAAATGGCATGACCCAATGTGCCTTGACAATATGCAAATGTATTAAATATAATACTACATAACTCCTATACATCAAGAAGTCTAGACATATTCCTATAGGTAAAAATACTGGAAACAGTATTTGAGCAGATATGTAAATTCGATTCATTCTCCAAAAGGCACATTAGAACATATACAATGTCTAGAGCTCATTCTCATTCTATATTCTAAATAAAATTCTATGATCTACATCTGATGTACATGATATCCAACTGATAAAGAAATAAGGAATGGGAAAAAGAAAAAACACTTGCAGTCTAACAGAAATGCCATTGCTAAGAGATCAACTTTACTTGGCCCTTATTTTTAAATAAAAATAATCCTATTACAAACCTACAGAATATCAAACTTTGCTCATCTCTTAGAGCTTACTTTTGTTCACTTACCTGCATTCCTACAAAGGAGAAAAGCTAGTTCAGTGAAACCTACACACAGATCTGCAGTCAGACCTTAACTTCATGAAAGTAAAAATAAGTAAGATTCAGAACCTCTTTTCCACTGTTTAAAGATGCGTAACAATCTTTGTCCATTTTTAACAGATAATATGAATAATGCTGTTAATGGTGAAGTAGAAGACATAAGAAAATAACTTTTTCAATCAATTGTTCTAATTCATTTTCATGCCATTTAATAGGTTTTTTTATGCTCTTTAAAATTTTATAACCTCTTTAGAAGTGTCTTGAATTGCAAGGGAGAAACTGCTTCAAGACCAGAAATAGAAATCTGAATATGAGAGAAATAAAATTGCCTGGTTTGCATGAGGTTTGTCAGAAAGTGTTTGGACAGAAAATGTACATATATTTACACATTTACTTTGCATACACAATTACCATGATTGCAGTCGACCACCCATTAATTTATCAAATTGATCATTTGTGCAGCAGATCCTTAATGAAATACCATAAAGTTACAAAAGCAAATTCACATACATCTTTGCATGCACACTTGCACGTCTGACCTTTTAAATATCAGACCCTATTTTTACTGTGATTTACTTATCATGTAGATGATCATTAGGTACTGGTGTAGAATCTTAATGACTGAAGCTCACTCAAGGCTAGTTTATATACATTCAGTGCTCACCTGGGCAAGATATGGCCCACACAGGTGGACATTTTTGCTGGTTCACAAAAGGATTTGGGACAATGTAATTCAAGCTGCTACACAAGTGCACATGAATGACACGCATTGAAGTAACCAGTAGACCAGATGAAAAAAATAAGCTTGGAACAACTTCCAAAACATACAGCTCACTTGCATGAGTTAAAATCTACCTGGGCAGGAAAACTAATATGTTGACATCTGGCAGTGCCAGTCAGAGCCAGACCCAATACAATTTTCATTCAGCTAGAAAGATGTGCAAACCTTGAAAAAAAACCCCGTATTTTAGGGACTGTATAACCTTGTCCAGGAAGCAGCAGCATAACAATTGGGCAGAGCTTGTGGAAGTTAGTCCTCCATTTTCTAGAAATACAAATGTGACTTCAGCAGCAGCAGAGTGAAAAGGGATTAGGGGGGTGTATTAGTGTTTGCAAGAGGTCCTAGCACAGAGTGAGCAGAACAACCACCTAATCGTAACAAACACCTGTGCCACCGTGACCGCTACTGCTCAGGACACAAACAGCACTGCCAAGGGAGAACCAGTTTCCCAGCTTCTCCTAAGACTTAACCATGACACTGGTACAAAACCCTCACAAGAGCTGTGGAGGGTCAAGGGGTGAGGGAAGAAAAACAAAGCGCAGTAAAAATTTCAGCCCACAGGTAGAAAGCAGGCAGTGCGGACTGAGTTTGATGGGCAGGCAGTTTAAACCCATAGAGGATGGGGGGAAAGAGGGCTGGTTGTGGAAACTGCTCTTGAAGACACCAGATGAAACTCCACAGCTCTTCAAGGAAAATGTTATTTCCCTTTATTCTTGGAGAAATAACACAGGAAGTCTAAATAAAGGCATCAGAATTCATCCAGGAATTCTTATTTAGTGAGTCTGCACAAAGTGGGATATTGAAATACAACATTATACCAAGAGCTAAGCAGCACACCACCACCGACTAGCTCTGTACAGACTGTGAAGAGACACATCCTTAGTTATAACGCAAACATGTGACTTTCAGCCTTAAAAAGCTGCTAGGGCACACAGCAGAATTTTAGTGAGACCGATGCATAACGTTACAGTTATGCTGGTTAAAGACTTTACTATTTTAAGTTGAGACATTTTGTTCTAGTGGGAACTTCCACTCCACAGCCTCTTTCCTCCCACCCTATTCCCAACTCATTCTTTGGGTCACCAACGTAAATTTAAGATTTGCTAGCACAGCTAACGAGTTAGCAATTATATGCATTTACTAGCTAATTTACACCTGATTTGCCCCTAACAATATCACTGGTACTGGCAATTTAACCATAAAACATGACGCTGCTCAGTTTCATCTCTTTCTAAGGTACACGTAAGTGGACTTGAACAGCTATTTTTATTTCAGAGTGTAAAGACATGAAGTGTACACTTCAGTGTCCAGCTACCGCACAGAGCAAAGTAGGGTCTTCTGTGACATCTGAACTGTTACAACTAGTCAGACCATTTATTCCAGTGCATTACCCCTTTAGTAGAAAGTAGTTGTTCTTTTACCAGTACAGCCAGAAAACAATATAAAGAACTACAAGTAGTCAAAAGAAAGAACACTAAACTTACTTTCTTATTTCTACTTAGCCGGTGGAACAATAATTTCAGTGAAAAATCTCATTATTAAAACCACAAGTGACAAAAGTCTAGCTTTCTTGGAAAATTTCGTTATCTTAGAAAGTAGTTACTCATTTATGTTGTATTATTGGTAGGTGATTAATAAAAAAAAACCCCAAATATCATATAAAGCTGAATACTCTTAGACCAACTGCATACAAGTTCATTTGTGCCATTTGAAGTACCTGTATTTTGTACTACACATCAGACAGGGGTGAAGTGGGCTTCACAGAATAGTTACCAATAAATCTTGTACAACACCACAACAATATGTCTCACTAAACCTCAAACATCAACATGGATTATGGCACAAAGCTTAAAAACCCATACAGCTCCTGCAGAAGTAATACAGTATTATCTCTCTATAGACCTCAAGAATCAAGGAACTGCAATATTGCCAGTCCCTTGTGTTTGAAAGTATTATCAAGTCCCCCCCAGCTCCTAAAAAATAGGCCTAAAAATCATGAGATTTAAAGATAATAATCAACTCTATCCTTTATCTTCTCAAGAAAGAGCTTACAATTCTTACTTTCAAGTTTTTTCCACAATAGTAAGGGAATTATTTTCTAGGCAAGTTTGGCTTTCTCAGAAAATAACCTCATTTCATATCTGGAGCTCTAAAAGAAACACTGAATATTGATACACAACATTGCGAGAGCAGGTAACACAGTGTGTGGCATATACACCCAGATTTTTTTACCCATCACCCACCTACCACACATCCAGATGGGCTCTTTCAAGGAAAAGCACTTGCATCTCCCCCACGAACAAGTATGTCCCCTGTGTCATTTCATCCTGATACATGACTCAATTATACACATCCTTACTGGAAGGACTCTGGTGGCAGCACGGCCATTAGGAAATACCGCTGTATGCCCTTAGTATGCAGCGCTAGCAGGTTTAACAGCTATTAGAGTGGTCTATCCTCTGTATGGTAAAAAGGTCAATGCTACATTTATAGAACTAGCCCCCTTCTTCAGGGCATTAGCCCTGAGAGTTCCATGTGAATGTTACTTGGAGGAAAGGCAGGAAGAAGACATACGCAGCGGTTGTGCGTTTTCACACTTCATAGCCAGGAGAAAAATAGTTTAGAGTTGCACGTCTGTATCATCAGCTGTGACGCTGGGAATGGAGGACAGGAATGGAGGGAAGGAGAAAGAGGGGAACATAGGAAGGGAATTCTGCCTGTGGGGAAAGAGATTTCAGCAAAAGGCACCTGGTCATCACTTCTCTTGTCCTGTCTCAAATTGGGGGTGGAGTTGCAATTCTTGCACAGATCTGGTGCCTGTCATTTTGTGGGCTCAAGTTTTTGAACTGGACACATGCAATATGTCATTTACATGTAAAAGATAGTCTGGAATTTTAGACAAATTGTTTTAGACATAAATATTGTAAGATTAAACCAAATTTGTAGCAATTACTACTTAAAGAATAATCATTTTCAAATCATATATTTTACTGGGGTTTGAATAAAAAGTTATAAATATTAGATGTTCAATTTTCATAATTAACTTCCAAACATATTTTAAAAATTCAGGATTAATTTTCCTTATGTGGATTGATTTAGAGTGTGCTTGCCACAAGCTAACTCTTCCAGACATATTTTTTGAACCACTAAGCCAAGGGGATCTGTACAATTTACCACACAAGGAACAATATGGTCAGTTTAACATGTAGCCATATGGAACAAGGCTCACGTAGATAGATTAGGTACAGTTTACTCAGTGGCCTTATTATTTTTTCTTGGTTTGTTAATTAGTAATTTTGTGTGCATCTTTTAGCCACAACTGGCAAGAATGTATATGCGTTTCCATTATGATCTCCCATTTCAGCATATTATAATTTCACCATACAATCCTGCCTTTTGCAGAAACTTGCTGTTCAAGGACTCAAAAGATGCATACAATACATTTTTAAATGGGGAAACTAACAAGCCTTTAAAAGATTTGTAAAAGCATATTGAACAAATTTTACACATACACGTGTGCAGACCCCCAAACATAAGCACACTAAAATGACAACACTAAAGCCTTTTACCTAAAATTGCAACACACTAAATGAAACCATGTTGTTTCCCCAAATTTAGTACAGGAAATGGTTAGGATATCTATAATGCTAGTGTGCAATTGCAGCTGCAAACAAATGTCTACCTTTTAATACTAACCTCAGCACTGCAGCATAAAACACAGAGAAAAAAACCATAAAGGATGCCATTTATATTGTCCTTATTCACAGCACTGGGAACTGTCCCTGCAGAAGTCTCAATGTACCTGTGCAGCCCGGGGTTGAGGCTTCAGTAAACCCGAGAGGACACATGTCAGGGGAGAAATGGGAAGTTTCAGTATGACTGCCTTTACGACAAGTGAAGAGCCCTAGTGAAAACTTTCAGGCTTGACCACTGGCCATAAGAACTGAGGACCACATGAGATAGTTCTTAACCTATTCCAAATTTGGCTTTGATGGCTGTTTCAGGAAATGTATGATCAGGAACCTACACCCTTATCCACAAACACCAGGACTCAAAATCAGATGAGATGATTTCATTGTGTGATGCATGAGTGTCTGCCTATGTATTCCTCTTGTACATGCCTGTCTCTCTTTAGACTTTAACAGCAACTTTTTAGTTACAGATTTGAAATAAATCAGGTTGACTGAAATCTGTTTTCTCTCTAACATAGCGTGCAATTTACATTAAACACCAGTCTTTTAAAATGTATTCTGACTCTAAAAGCAAAAGAAAATTACTGACTGGAGTTTCATGGAGATAAACATTTTTTTAAAGTTTATCAGCACGACAAAACAGACTGTTTACCTGAAAAATTAAAAAACACATGCAAATTATAATTGTTAATTCAAAAGCCAGACAATCTTCCAGGGAAAACATTCAAAAATCACTATAGGAATTGTTTTTATGTTGCTTGGGAATTGTCATATAGAAAACAATTTACCTATAAGAAAAATTCAAGACAAGATTAGAAATTAATATACTATGTACAGTAACATTTAGTAATATATTTTGTTATTTCAGAATTATAGAAGAGTTTGACTTCGTTCTCTTTCATTTCATTAAGCTAATTCACAAAGCAAGGGTTTTTCTGAGGTTGTCAGGCACCTATATTGCTCTCCTTGGACTAAGTTATATTAACAGAAAAGCAGCTGCAAAAAACCCCAAAGTAATAGAAAACTCTACGGTAATGCAAAAAGAAAAAATAAGATCACTTGGCTAAGTCTCATGACACAAGTCTCAAGTTATCCAGAAGATCTGAACTCAAAACAGCAGATTACCTGCTTGGGGGTGGAAATTGTCCTATAAACATGGGGCATTCCGTACCTAAGTTTTGCATGTGTACCTTCTCAATACAGAGACTATATGAAATGCTCAAATAGTATCTTACAGCTCTCTAAGCCAAATTTCAGAGATCCCCAGACAAATCTTGCTCAAATTTACACGTGGTAAGACTGTTCTCAAGTATGAACAGTAACACTTTATGTTGGTTTTCAACAAATTCTATAGATAGTATCTAAAGCGCAGATGGTCAGTGAAGAACCAACTTCCTTGTAGCCTAGAGTCACAGAACTGTGACAGGTAATGAGACAGATCAGAGAGGCATTAAAGCCATTTTTAAAAATAGAGAGGGAGAGAGAGGGAGAAGAAAAAAGAAGACTGGAACGACTGGGACAGAATCCATGAAACCAAGAGTAGTTTTCTACAATCCAGATATCTATCTCACCCTGCCTCCTCAAGTGATCCTTTGTAGGCACTGAAGACATAGTAAACACAATCATGTTATAAAAGATGAAATTTGGTTCATGTAGAAGTTAAAACAGGTGGATTTAGGCCCTTGAAAGTTGTTCTGCCTTTCCACCATCTGAAAACACAACCCAAGACAATGAGCTCAGCTAGCAGATATCTATAGCAATGATGCCTTTCAATGAACCCTACAGCACTTTTTCAATCATGTTTCTGCCTTTCCCTTCTCAATTGAAGATTTTTCTGGATTGTTTACTTCTACTAATCTACTTCAGAAACACTTGATGAATGTTACAAGTAAAAAGCTTGTATTGTATACAACCAATTCAATTACATTTGAGTTGCTTGTGATAATTTTTTTTTCCTGTGCTTTCACATAAATTTAAAAAAGCAAACAGCACAATCTTTCTATGGCATAGCCATAGCACAGTCATCATGTTAATTCCAATTTTTGCTTTAGGCCACATTTTGCATTTTCTATCTGTAGCAAAAAAAAAGGACAATGTAGTTAAGTTCAGTTTTCTGAATAATCACAGGTCCAGCTTCACTGAAAAAGAACTGAGGCTCTATCAGCGAACCGCTACAACTATAAAGTCTTTGTACACAACACACAGCTGCTGGCTTTTTGCAAAACAACCAAGAATTACAGGCTGTAAGAGAAATAAAAGTTTAGAAAATAACCTCTTATTACATTCAACCTCATAAAACTTTGAACTTGAATTCACTTAGGAAAAGATCCGTCTGTGGAAATCCTAGCTTCCCTCTATGTATTCTGTTCTGCATCTCTCTGAAGTTTGATGTTTCCAGTCTTCCTCCTTTTGCATGGACAAAAAGAAAGGAATAACACCAGATCTTGTCCATACCACAGGTTCCAGCTATTATGTGTATCAATAAATACGCCACAGATTTTTAATCCCATTTGATTTTACAGGTACGGAGAAGAAGAATACGTAACAGATACCTGTTTCATTTTCATACGACTATAAAAATTCTCTCTGAAATGGCTTCTCTCTGCTTTCTGACACTTGTCAACTGCAGGCTAGATCACAATACATAGAAAAGGTGCTTGACTGTTTATTCAGCTACACGTCACCTCTGCTTTAAAACTCTGAATTTACCACTTACTCCTCCTGGGTGCTGATATTGACCTGAAGTTTTGTGGGGAATGTCTGGGACAGTTTAAATAGATCTTAACTAGGACCTGAAGCATGTTTCACCTAGTTTGACCTCCTTCCTGGTAATCAACATCAATTGTCTCAGACTTGCAAGTAAAACAGGAAAATAGGAAGTGATTACTGATGTAACTCTACCAGCATTTACAGTACTAGTTACCAGACATTCACATCCAACTAGTGTTCTTTTTATAATACCTAGTTTCCTCTTCTGATCCCTCATCTCCCTGTTTAGAGGCCAATTAAGCTTTACATATGCCTTCCAGTGCAATGTTTTTCGGGTTGCTCTCTCTGATGACCTGGATGGAACAATTCCTGCATGCTGGACACCCACCAGCTGGCAAAAATCAGACTGCAAACCATATCTTGAGAGCTAAATTGATTACATATGCCCTTTACTAACTTTTTACAAGCACCGAGAGTCAGGTAATACACTCCTATTTCCCCAGGGTGATCTGCCATGTATAAAGCATGTCCCATAGCTTATTTATCGTTCCATTAAATTCAGGCCCATTTACAGACTGTGCACTCAAGAGCGCCTTCCTCCTCTGTCTCACTAGCAGAACCTAATCACAGGCTCTGCAAAGGACTGTCAGCATCCTCCCACCACCACTGCCAGAAACAGCCTGCTACCTGCAGAGCTCCCAGGACTTCATACCAGCACTCAGGCTGCCTCTGACCTGCCTTTCCTCCAAATCTTCCATTGAGGTTTGTGTCTTCAGCCTGTTACTCACCTTCACACACAGCACTGCTCCACCAAAGCCTGAAGTGCTCTGGTTTCCTTTCTCTTCCTCTCCTGGCTCCCCAGGGAGAGGGCAGCTCTGTGCCAACCAGGAGCCCCCAGCATCCGCTGGACCGCCTGGATGCAGCACAGGACACACTCCCTTCTCCGGCTCCTCCAGAGTGGGGCAGCGGAGCCGCCTGCTAAGGTAGGAAGCACTGCACTGCAATACGACTTCTGCTCTCTCATCAGTCCCCAGTGCATCGTCTCCCTCTTTTCAAAGAGTCAATACAGACAGCAGGTAAAAATAAACCAAACACAAGGCCCTACTGCACTCACCTGGACTCTTCAATTCATAAATAACCAACAATGTATTTCCACACTCCTACGTTTAAATGCAGGAGTCAGCCTGAAATGAGCTCTTTAATATAAGCTTTTGAGAAAGACACCATCAAATGTTCTATTAAAATGTAAATATATTGCTCTATTATACTCCTTTCCTCCATTAATTTTATAATTTGATCATGGTTTGTTTGTTCTGGTTTCTTTCTTTCTTAGAAACCTGTGCTAGCTCAGCTGGCACAGCTATCCTCTCAGTATTTATGTAAATGACAGTGCCCTTAACAACATTAGTACCTGTTTTGCTAGCTTATTAGGGACCGAATTAACCATTCACTGAAAAGAGCACAGAAAATTCTGTGTAGTAATCATGTACCTTGCACTTAAAAAGCTGAGAATGAATTCAACTGAAGGGTTGACACAAATTATTTTACATACTTCTGAAAGCCTTAGCTTTGAAAAGGCTTAGCTTTTAAAGCAAATGGATTCAAAAGGATAAAAAACCCAAATGAAGTTTATTAAACATTTTCGCTAGCACAAGATTCTGAAACTTTTAAAATCAATAGGCCTCTCCAACCTTGACAATGTTGTGAAAAGTTTTACAACCAACATTAATGATGCTCAGTTATAGTGGCGATATACTAAAGCTGTCTTTTAGAAAAACAACAAACCAAGAGAAAAAAATCCCTCCAGCAACAAAAATGAGCCCCTCACAATTAAATTTGCATAGGCTTAAATTCCATAAATAGATGAAAACAGTGAAACATTTCAGTGTACTGACAGTTTTACTTTAAAAAAAATCTTTCGCATCGTATTATTGAAAAATAATAAAAATACACAGTATAAAATACATTCAACAGTTCTCACCATGAAGCTGCAAATGTTTTTCTGTGTAAGAGAATAAAAAAAGCAAGTTTTATGACAGAATTTCCACTCTCCAGCCCCACTATCCCTTGAAAGAACCATGGAAACAGGACAGCAGGAAAACATTTAGCTGTACTTTCCATGTTGCACTTCATTTTCAGAGATGTAACACAAAATCTGTCTACTGGACAGCAGAGTATAGACCAGATCATAGCTGGAATAACTGATCAGAGCTTTGTTCATTGCTAGTGATCAGTAAATCCTTCCAACAGGGCTTTGTCTTAAGACATGCTTCAGATTTCACACGTAGAAGAATAGAACAAAGGGTCATCTCTGTGGGTTAGTAAATCCATGGGTTTTAAAACAAATACAAAACTGTAAGTTAACAAAGTACACCTAGACAAAGTTTTTGTAAAAGCTTATAAAGCAAACATGCAAACCCAGGGCCTGACTTGCATTACCATACCTTAGAAATCTATTTGTATCTACAGTATCAATATTTGCCGAGTTCTAATTAAGAGTCATAAAGTTTCAACTTATTTCTTCAATTAGTACAGCTAATTTGATCAATAATTTATTATCAACTGAAAATCAGTAATAGCTTATTAATACTAGATAAAAGAAGTCCTGCTTAAATAGTGTCAAAGTTAAACAAAATGTCTGGCAATCAGGAAATCCTGATTTTCTCTAAACACCCTATACTTGGATGGAATTAAATCTTTAGACCAAGGAGCCCAGCATAGTGACCATTCTATAGAAAATATCTGCAGGAAACTTTAATAGCATCAAAATAAAAAATATTATATTATTGAAACAGGAATATATTCAGATACAAAGCAAGCTACAAGGCACCCACAGCAGAGAGCTTAAGGAAGGGAGACAGAACACAAAAACTAAGCCAAAGAAATGAAACACAGAAAATATACAGTAGGAAATCATGTATCTTAAGTCCAGGAAGGTACACAGAAACACAGCTAGAAGAAAATGTTGAGACCTTTAGATGAGCACACAAAAAAGTAATGGAGAACTGGATTCTACAAGCAGGACGAGTGAATCAGAAGATACAGTAGTATTGCTGCATAAAATAATAACGTAGTATGTCAAGCATACTCCATTCCTTTGATTATCTAATCATAGTGAGATTATTGCAACATTAAAAATAATGCTGCACAGACCAGGCAGAAGAGTATTAGGATTCAAGGTTAAGACTCAGAAATTACAGATAGGCTCTCCTTCTACTCTTTAGGCAGCCGCAAGCTACATGAAGTCTATGCCAGAAGAAAAGCTACAAAGCAAACAACAAAGAAAAAGAAGCAGCAGCAAAATCAAGATTGTTTAACAAAGGCAGAAACTGAAATTAATAAACTAACCCTTTTAACCTCTGTTTTTCTAAACTGCATGCTTTATAATCAGTACATGAACTAGTGATCTCTCTCCACCCTTCTTCAGATCTTCAATAAAAGTTACCACATTAAGTCTAATCTTCCTAAGAATATTTGAAGCAGTATACTGGTTCACTACTGTATAAAGAATTCTTGCGATATTTTGATCATCTGGGTATGATTTGAGAAACAAGGAAGAAGCGGCATTATGTATTTTTGAAAAGGAGAACAGAACTGCTGTTGCCCTTCCAACAGGCTGAAGGAGCTGTCCAGCCTCCGTCCAGGAACTGAACAGAAGAAAAAGAGACAGCAGCACGATTTACTGGAAGGAAGAGATGCTGAACATGCAAACAAGAGGAGGATGGCTGTGTGCACAGCTCTGAGTGCGAGTGGATTGCTGAGGCGAGAGACCCGAGGGCTGGGAGGGAGACAGGCTGCTCTGCTAGCGGCTGAAGCTCAGCACAGTGGGGCTGTGCCTGGGGTGGATGCAGCACTTGTTTTCTAAGACGGAATGGCCCAACCTGAGTTTAAGTTCAGTACTTTGGAAGTTTCCCCGTGTTTACAGAAGTCGTAACACTACCATATTTTCATTTGTATTAAAAACATCCTTTGAACTAAGCAGCAGTTTGGATTGTGCACGTGCCTCATTAATGCACCGGGGATTTTCCCCAGAATACTAGTTATCCCACTCCCAAACTCCTCACTTGATGCTGCCATTGCCTTCCCTCCGTATCACCAGTCCTCTTATGTTCAAGTTCTCCTTACACCCACTTCTGGTTTAGTTCATGTTATCTGGAGATGAGAATTGCCTGGGGATTTAATTTCAATTGTCAGTATTTCCAAAGCAAGGCAAGTTGTCACAGGTGCATGAAAACATAGTAATACCGAACATACTCGGGATGTAAACCTATCTATTCATTTTCCTCAAACCTAGTGGAAATAGAACAGAAGTTGTCCCTCTTTGTACTTCTCCACAGAATCACAAAATCATTAAGGTTGGAAAAGACCTTTAAGACGAGTCCAACCATTAACCCAACGCTACCACAACTCTGAACATTTCAGGTTTTCCTAAGAAAGAACTACTGTAAATTATTGCCGTTCAGCAAGTGGTAGTTCATGCTGACATTTAAAACATTACTAACTTGCATGTGCTGTACTGCTACAGATAAAAAGGAGGAACATGACTGTTTTTCACAGCACTTGTAAGTGCAGAACTGACATGCTTACAAAAATAAATCTGACAACAAATTAACACATAAACTATAAATTTTATCAAGAACATACACTGATACAAAATTCCGAAAACATTCTGTTGTAGTTCCCAAGACAGAGTTCACTTAGGAAGCGTTAATGCAGATGGAGAAAACCCATTAAACAATAGACCACATCACAAAAGTACTCAGGCTACTCAGAGGACTGAACATACCAGAAAATCATACAAATTACAGATAAAAGTCCCATTAGTCCATCCTGAAGCACCCAAGTATTACAGCAATACTTGTGGGTGCTTTAGAAGAGAAAGTGAGAGAAAGAGACATCTCCTGTCAAAATAGATTTTTTCTCCGATGTTTCCTACTCTAATTTTAAATGTCTTAAAGGATGGAGCTTTTAAGATTTCCTTTAAGAAAGCTCTTTCACAATTGTATAGATCTCAGTGTCAGGTAGTTGTCTTGTTATTGATCTGAACTGTCTCTTTACTAAATTATATCCCATTACATCCAGTCACATTCCCTTTGGCACATTTTACATGCAGTACCATGACAGTCTTACCCTAATCAATGCAAAGAATTTAACTGCATTTTTGCTGCCTCTCAGGTACTCACACCATTCCTGTTTCTCCAGGTGGCTATCATATTGCCATTACTCATTAATTAGCCAAACTATACATTTGTAGTTTTTTGCTTTATCCCTTCCAGTTCTGTCTGTCTACCCTCTTAATGACACCTGTTGGTGGTTAAGGGACTATGCATACATATTCCAGCAGTTTTCTCACCAGCATGTTACAGAAGACTCCAACTTTGTGATCTATCGTCTCTATGCAGTCATCAGTTCTTACGGGGCACAAACAACTGTCTTGCCAATCTTTAGACTTGTCGATTTGCTGATAACGTGGAGAAGGTAAATACATATAAGAAAATGACAAAACAATTGAGTCTCTAGTGTGTGCCTGCTTGATGTTCAGGTAAAAAAACCTAATTTGTATGTACATGTAATGACATTTGTTTGGCTGCTTCTCCTTGCAATGCTTACGTTAAGTTGAATTCACCCTCAGCTCAGGGTCTTGACACATCTGCAGTAATATCTTGACACCAAAAGTAATTCCAGAACGTACAGCAGAAAACACAGCACTGTCATGCTCCAGAGCAGATACGGGTGTTTAGAGGCATTCACTATGTTATGCACCAAGTCTGAAATTTGACTCCCTGAAGTGTAGCTGTTCAGAAGCTTAAGCATTATTGAAGGCAGACAGTCGCATCAACGGAGGCAGACATTCCGTCCATCCCGCATATGACAGCCCTCTCCACGGACTACAGATGGAGCCTGAATAGGAACAGGACCCCAAACAAGGACAAGAAATGCTCCTTATGTGAATTTCTCTCCCAAAAGATACAAATAAAAAACTTAGTCCTCACTCCTCTAACAAAGCAGGTATAACTTTCCACTTGTACAGCATTACTCTCATCCATTGAAAATTGGATTTTTGCACCTTCTGCCTAGCCAAACAGATAAAAATTAAAAAATAAAAATAAAACCCTACAGTTCAGAACAACAAGCTCAAAGCAATATTCCAAGCATGAAATTGCAGAAGTTCTCTGTACCTTAAAGGAATATGGTTTTCCTGACACTTGGGACTCAGGGGGCACTATTCCTGCAGTTTATTTCACTTAACTTGGCCAGCCACTTTGAAATCTTCCTCTACAATTTCTTCATCACAAATCATACTCATACTATATTAGCTGTAATTCCCCCTATAAACCAGCACCTCAAATGGGTCATCAAATGCTGTATTTCTCTTGAGATGTGAAGTTTTGAAAATCTTCAGCCATCAACGTACGGAATAATGTCATATACTGCACATGCTGTACAGCATCTTCTGGATTTTGAAATTGTTAGATGCTGTAGCTACAACTTCTATGCAAATACATGTAAAAATTAAGTTAAAAATGGGAAAAAACAGGAAAAAGCAGTGACCCCTTTCCATCAAAACTGAAAAAAAAACCCACCAGCAACTGAACAATTTTTATGTAATCATACACTTAAACATCATCTGTAACAAAAAGCATCAGAGAGGAATTTCACCTTCCAAAATTTCACTGACATCAATGCTGGAGTATAAATACTAATCTACATTCTCATTTTTTCACTGTGTCACTGCAAGAAATACACTGTTTTAAATTTCTTTGATTGATAAAGGAAACATCTTTGGGTTTGTATAGAGTTTAAAAGCATACAATGATCCCAGTTTTCCTATGGGCATACTTTTACCAAAATGCTAAGATAGACAAGCATATCTCCCACTAACCTTAGTATGATTTATATGTTTGATAAATGGCAAAAGAAAGGTCTTGTCCTGCACTTTGCGACACTGGAGAATTAGCTACAAAAGGTGGCATATTTACTGCTTCTTCAGCTACTGAATGCAGAAGAAATAAAAATAAAAATAAGATAAATTATACAATCGAATCATATAAAAACTAAAAAAATCAAATAGGAAGGTCTGTAACAGGAAAAATATTTACTTAATTTCAAACAAAGTCTTCTTCATTAATCAGCTGCTACAGCAATTGCAGTGGCATACAAAGCTTTTCATAAAGCTGATGAAGATGTGGATTTTACATCTCTTTTAACTGTCCAGTTACTCCTTTGGAAAACAACCCTATCCCTACAAACAGTTTCTGTGGCTTCTAATGAAGACTATGGCACAAATATGGCATGGAGTTCAGGAGCATATTGGGTCTACAAAATAAACACAGTTCATTAAAATGCCTCTGTCATGAATGAAATCCTCCCTTTTCTTCTCTTGAATAACTAAAACCATTTAATTTCTAAGATTTACCAGACCAACAATATTTTAACATCTTCCTGCCCGAATCCTTGCCTTGGAAACAGAACTGGAAAAGCCAAGGCATATGTGGGGAAACAAGAAGGAGCCTCTGAGCTTTAGGAAGTTAAGAATAATAATATTACGAAAAGATGAGGAGGTTGGTTACAAAAATAAGGTAAAATAATCAGTTTCTGGTCTGCCTAATTTAGTTTGCCTTGCTCTTATGGGTTGGAATAAGAGGGTCTGTTGTTATAACACATCTAGAAGAAAGAAGGATGTGTTGTCTGACAAAAACAAGGCCATGAGAGGAGGATGGGATTCTGAAAAACACCCTCATGAGAGTCAGGAAGAACCCACTGACGATCCGTCATATCAGCAAAGCTGACAACATAAAACTCACATGAATGAGAGTGTGGATGATGCCTCTGAAGATCTCACAGAAAGGGAATCTTGGGAATTTTCATTGAAATTCTCATCATTTTTCTTAAAGGAAGGAAAAAACACCAAAATAATGAGGATCAAAAATTAGTGTTGTGGGAAAACTATAGCATTGGATAGGAAAGCATTAAATGACTACTACTGAATGAATGGGCATCTGCTCTTTGGATGGGCCCCAGAGAAGTTTCAATCAAGCTGAGACAAATGCTAGCACGGTTGATGAGATGAGTTTTTAAATTAAGAAATACAGGGGGAAATTAGGAGATCTGCCTCATTTGCATTAACTCAGTTATACAGTCTGCAGGAAAAAAGGAAAACAGATGAAGCCCTGGAAGCAGACAAAGGTCTGTGTGTGGCTGTAGTTAACAGGTAGAGGAAAATGAGTAGGTAAGAATACAACAGTAGAAGAATGATTATCAGAGAAAGTTTGAAAGTACAATAAGGGGAATAAAATATTAATGTTGATGAGAACATTAAATATGCAATCAACACAGATAACAAAAGGAACATGCCAGTCTAGCCTGCATAGTCTAAAAGAAGGCTAGATCCACTCGTTTCTAAAGGAAGTAACTGAACTGCCAAACAGCAAAGGCAACAATATAGAGGTGTTAAAATTAAGGACACAGACCTGAAGGCAGCTAGTATAAACACAATAGAAATATACAGGCAATCCTGGCTGGAACAAAACCCATCTGGAAAGGTGCTGCTAATGAAAGATGAATTTCTCCCATGAAAGAGATAAATATTATGCTGTAAGATAGCATAATGTGTAATTTGTTGACATGACAGTATGTGAGAAGGCACAACATGAATAAAAGATAATCCCAGATCTGAATGAATACGTCCATTGGGTTTCAGTATCAGCAATGCTGAGAACAGTGCCCAAGAATGAGGGCTAATTGTGGAGAAGGTAGAGAAAGGTTTTATCCTGCCTGAACTGAAAACAAATCCAAGGTAATTTAATGCTTTCAAATGCTTCAAGTTATTGCTGGCCTTGCTTACCGTGTCAATGGGAACTTCACAACGCAATGGGACAAAGTAAGCCGGGAACAATGCCTAACAAACAAGGAGGAAGAAGAAGGAAAAGTGCCATCCCAAATTGAACACTATTTAATTATGCAAAGACTTAAAAAGCCAAGAAGGTGCTATTTCAACAGCTTTGAAGAGAACCCTACTGTTCTGTCTGTGCTAAAATTTGAACTGAAAGCACAAATGGCCTCAATGGCTTAATATTAAGCTTGAAGAGGAAAAATCTTTATTATTATGTTTTCTCCATATTTTGAAGACCTTGCATTAGCGCAAGTTTAAAGTGTATGATGCAATGCTATCAGCGATGTAACAAACTACACAAGATGGCTCCCTACCTGCCTCTTAGCAGTAACGAACAACATACGACTACTGAAGTTCTGCTGAGTGAAGCTAGCAGGAGATAAGGTTTTATGCTGATACTTTTTCTAAAAACAAATGTTAGTATCTACACATCACAAGCCTAGTGGATAATAGTAGATATGAAAAAAAAAAACAACATTAATATCTAATCATTTGAAGGAAAAGATTCTAGCAGACACTTCAGGAAAAAGAGACAGTATATGATCCCTGTCATAAATGAAAGACAGCTGTAACGGAACCACTATCTCAATATAAACTTATCTGATAATTTTGTTATAAGGGAAATGCAGTTTCCCTAGTTTTGGAAAAATATGTACCACAATTGGTACAATACACATGATATGAACACGTCCCTTGATGGAAGGATGATGCACAAAGTTGAAAATTTATCCAACCAGTACACAGTGTTAGATGTGAAGCTTAAATGTTTATCGTAACTATTAAAACAATTAAACATTATCAAATATAATTCCAGATTTGTGGGGAATTTTTTGTCATTTTGTAGCAGTGATTTCCAAACCTGTGAAAGATGTTTTTCTTTCTGCATGTTTAAAACCTGTCAAAGAAAAAAAAAAAAAAGGTTCACAGGAAATGCTGAGCAAGTGAAAGAAATAACTTTTAAATAATTTTTAAATTATAATAAATACAACAAATAAGTAAATACAGAGAATTTAAATACAATTGAACATAGGTACGAGTAACAGGATCTGTCACAGCCATCAATTCCTAAAAAATGAACTGAACACACAGACATTTCACAGTGAACTAACAGATCTGATATATCAAATACCATCCCTAAAGTAACCTGGAACAATAACCATTTGAGATCACACTGAAAGTGCTTAATATTAACAGAATTGTCCTAGCACAACAGTTTATTTAGAACCTATTTCACTATTTTAAGATGCTTAGGAAAAAACTGTCAGGTTTTGATGTAGCTTGAACTTCCAGGTTTTTTGTTTCACTTCAAAGATTTTGGTTAGTAGGATGACTGACTCACTAGTAAGGATTTAAGATCACGCATATTTTGGCAACACCCAAAATTAAAGCCTTTGGCATATCTCTTATACAACAAAGTACACTAAATCATTCCATATTTGCTAGAAGCTTATTTTTAATCTCATTCATTTGATACTAACATTGGGCCTCTTCGATCAATTCTTCCCTAAGTGCTCTAGTAAAAGCACGGCATAAACTCAGGTTATTAATCCAGGAAAATCACTCAGTCTTTTGATGCTGAATTTACACAATATCCAGTACAGCCATACTGACAGAGCTAAGTCAAAAAAGTAAGCTTCCATTCACTCACTTGTATTACTAGGAAAAGTTATAATTTACGTACTTAAGTGCACCAGGCACAAAAGGACAAAGCACATGCATTTTTACTCTTGCCTCTTAAAGGAAAAAAAAAAAAAAAAACCACAACACAAAAACCAATGGATGTACCCAAAAAGCCATTATTCTTTGATTTCCTCAATCTAACAAAGAAAAATATGTACGGTATGCTTATCTTTCATCCAATTCCTACTTTCTATGCATACACTTCCATGAGCATTAACAATGGTATCGAACTAGCAGCTAAACCAGGGCAGTGTCTGTATAAATCCAGTACAATAGAACCCACGATGAGGGCGCATAGGTACCGCCATAATAGAAGCCGTGCTACCTAGAGAATTAGTAACAGGATCACTGAGCACACTGCTCCACACATGTAGATGCCGTGGAAAAGCAGTCTAGAAGCTACAAATGGAATTAACTTGCCACCAGAGATGTGATGTTCAAAAGTATAAGAGAGAGTCAAAATGAAATGGTGGATCTGCCTTGAAGTCCTCTTCTGCACAAGGCATGGAGCAACGCTGTCCTGAGGGGGACATCAATTATATTACTTATTTTGTCACTAAAAGCCACACCGAGAACTACACAGATAGGGCAGGTATCCCTACAGTCATGAAATGTAGAAGTAACAAATTGAATTACACTAGATCCTCTATCACACTACCAGAATCGTCCCTCAGACTCTTTGAAATTTATACTACCTTTGTCATATGTGATACATGTATAGTATTTAAATATATACGTGATACATGTGTAAGCATAGGCCTTTTTTTCTATATAAACAAATTCTCACAGATTATTTTTTGCTTCATTGCTGAATATTCTTGTCATTATACTTTCATCACATTACAGGTGCATCAGACAAGTAAAATCATAAACATGACACTGTTTTCAAAGCTCAAATATTTCAACAAGAAATCAGTTGTATGTATGCAGGCAGATTTCAAGTACTTTTTACATGAACTGTAGCTCCAACTTCATTTGCATTCATTCATGATTTTTAAAGCGAAGTTTGTTTAAACTTTTGGGTGTTTCTTTTAAGCTTTACATCCTAAAAGTGTAAATGGGTCTTTTATTTCTTCTTTCATAGCATTACCAAAAAATATAACTCACAAAATAGTTAATTCTAAACATCTGAGTTCATTTCCTTCTCACCCTTAGTGTTCTCACTAGAAACTGGGTTACATCACTTTTTATATTAACAATCCCTATCTAAAATACCTACGTAATATTTAAAGAGATATGTGTGAAAAGTGATGGAAAGCACTGAAGAGCAAGCCACTCTCTCTTCTTTTCAGACTGTGGTCCTACCAACCAGAAAGGCAACGCAGTTTTTACAGGTCAGTGAAGTTGTAGTTTCCAGCTCACGGCAAGCCCGATGGGGACAAGGCCCACCATATTCCTCTGCACTGAGAGTGTCTTGGGTGTCTTGAATTCCTACTCATTACCAGCCAGAGCAACGTTTACAAGCTGAGCAGGATGTACGTAAGCAGACAGATGCCCTACAGTGATTTTAAGCTCTTCAAGGACAAATCAGGGCTTTCTCTTGTATGCATACTTCTCTGCTTTCACTTATTAAGCAGCATCATCAATGTCTGGCCAAGTTCCTCTGTCCTCTGTTCTGCTCATTATTTTTAACTTCCTATCTTTGCCATCCAGGACTGAGTCCTGCGAGATACCAAATGAACACTGGATAGAACACTGCAAGATAAATTCAGTGCTTTTTAGAGGTTTCTTCAAATGTAGTTTGGCACACTAAGGTATACTGCTTCTCAACAATACAGTTTCTTTTTAAAGGCAAGTTTGAAGTTTTCTATTTCTCAGCCACATCTATGTCTTACTGCTTTGTAGTAGCAAACTGGTATTTCATATATTGTTTTACAGTGCTACTGCCGAACTGTTTTCATGTAGTTATTTCCACTGTATACACCCACTGGAAAAATATTTCCAAAGTTTCAGAAGGAAGAGCCAAACTGAGCATTAAAAGTGTTCATTTGCTTGAATTATGTTTAAATAACAAAATACAGGACTGGTAAAATAAATGTATTTGAAAAATCAGACAACTTTAAAAAGCATTATCTTCATGATTTCCCCCAGAATTGTTTGAATCCTGTCTTGCTTGCCTTTGAATAAGATACTAATCTCCGGCATTGCTTGATAACTATGGTAAAGTGAAAAAACAAACAAACAACACAAACCCCAAACAAACAACACAAACCCCAAACAAACAACACAAACCCCAAACAAACAACACAAACCCCAAACAAACAACACAAACCCCAAACAAACAACACAAACCCCACTGTTTGCAGTGGAAGAGGGTTTTTTTTAAAATGTTAATAATTGGTGTACCTTCCTCCCCATTTTAAATAAGATTTATAACCTGAGGTGGTATACTTATTTCTCTTACACTGTTAAGAGCTTTTTAAACAAAAAAACCCTATGCCAATCACTGTTCCAGCTACTATTAGGCACTGGCATATTTAAACTAAAGCACCTACTTTGCTAACACTTCAGAAATATTTCTAAGGCTGAAATTTTGATTTTTTTTTTCTTCCTTTCAAAGGGAGGAACACTGAGAAAGTTAAAACTTTAAATTTTCACTGATCCCAAGTCGATCCGATTTAAACCTCTATCTGGTTCCAAGACCATGCCAATTCCTTTGGCCAGTGGCTCCCTTTTGTAATGAACTAATGCAGAATATTTATCAGAACTTTCTCTGGCTTTTGACACCTTGACAACAGGTATTTCCTCACAGACTTGCATATCTCAGCAGGACCAGCAGAGTAGCATTTCAGTAGTTTTTTTTTCCGAAACAAATCTAGATGGTAGTTGAGGTGATTTTAGGCAATTACTCCCATAGCCTGCTCTTCTGGCTTAACATGTGTGAGAAACATTTCCAAAGGTCAGTAAGACAAGCACAGCTTTGCTGTCCTTAGCTGGCACATACCTCTTTGGCACCATCCCATAGGTGCTAAAGTTGACATTTAAAAAAGTACAGGACTTGGTTAAGATGGCTGTGGGGGAAGGCCAACAGCCTAGAGAAAGTACAAATCATATCCTATGTTTAAATAAAAAGATTGCATATGTTCTTTGTAAAAATTCAGAAGATTTTAGAAAACAAAGAAAAAAGTAAACAAAGACCCCTTCATGACCAGCTTGTTCTTGAATACATAATCTAGTATTTAAAACTATAAATGGACTATTTTACATCCGACAATCAAGTGCCAGGGACCTTTGATAAGTCAGATGTCAATGTCTACACTATTTTGGGACAACTCATCCAGTCAGTCAAAAACTTGGGGACAGATGGGGGGACAGACATGGACAACCAACAATAGAACCCCTCTAAAAATCAGAACGAAAAAGCGGTATCTGTTTCATCAGAACATGGTGAGGATCAAAAATATGAAGACACATTTGGGCATTGCTTTTCAACACTTCCTCAACCAAAACTCAATTCAACCTCTGTCAGCAGTTACTTAAGTTTTGAGATTACTGCAATATTTTATTTCTAGCCTCTTTCGAATCAAACCACTTAAACACATCATGCAGTGCTAGTCAACAGAGTAATACCAAGCATCAGCACTGTTGTAAAGTGGATTCAACTTCATAGTCTGTGAAATCAAGACATAAATAAGGACAATTATGCTAAGTAAAGCTCACGGACAATTAGTGCAAAGTTCACCAAATAATCCCTTTTCAAAGGGGTTGACACAACATTTAACGTAGGGAAAATGTTAAAGTAGTAATTCTGAAAAATTAGTATTTGATATAATCTTACTTTTTATTGTAAAACTAATTAAAACATGGGAAAATCTATGAGGTGAAAAGCAACTTTAAATGTGAAGAAAAAGTGAACTTCAATGAAATAAACTTTCTTATTAAAAAAAATATTTTTTAAAATGTATAATTCCTGAACTGCAGAGCAGTATGCAGGTTTTCTGAAGACTTTTGTAAATTATATCAAAGAAAGGAGAAAGGAGATATCCCTGTTTACTTCTTAAGGTATCATTCATGGTCAGTAAATTTTGAAATTATCCTGCACTTGGTCTTTCAGAGATATTTCATTTTTACAGCCTTTAACCCTAAATTTAAAGATGTCTTGACCAACAATACAAATAAGTAGTCAAAATTAAGTATCGGGTGTTTTCAAGGGAAAAATAATTTTGAAGCTGAAAACAAGGCTCCAAGACTTTTCCAGACCTGAACAACTGGGTGGTCATATTACACTGTTTGCCAGAGGGAAAAGGAATGAAACAAATTACTACATTGGTGTTGATGCTGCTCTATTTTTGACCATTTCATCTTCTGTAATAGTTTATATCAAATCTGAGAACAATATGGATTCAGAATGTTTAGATCTTGGAGATATCCTCCTCTGCCAAATGATACCATCAGCAAAGAATGAGACATTCAGAAATATATTTTAAATATTTCATGGAAAAAAATATTCTTCTTTTTTTTTAGCATCAGCCCAGAAATGTAGGTGCTAAAAAGTGCTCTAGAACCAGAAAAGGAACAAGCAAGACTACACTTGTCATGCATAAAGCCTTCCTGACGAAATATATCTGGCAATGACCAAGTAGTCAGTTTAAATTTTCTGAAAAATGAATGGTTCCAACTCCAGTCTGTACTTCCAGGGACTCAAAAGCCTTTGTGAGAGTAATTTGTCATAGTTATGGCTGAATAGGTGTCAGACAAAGAAGTCAGGCTGGAAGGTGTATAAGTTATTAATGACTCCTATGCAAACTATGAAACCACAAGCGTAGGCTCCTTTTAATTTTTAAAAATGTGAAGCAAATTGAACAAATCCATTGAAAACTCTGCGGGACATTACAAAAAAAAAAAAAATTGTATTCTAAAACAGATGTTGGCCCACATCTTGTAAAAAGATCTGCATTCACTTTTCAGAGGGCTTCCTGAGCTATTGATCCTCAAAGCCTTATCCCTATGAACAGATAAAACTCTCCTTTGCTGTTGAAAACAGTACAAAAATTCTTGCTTTTAACACCAAGCTCAGCATGCCGTTCACATTAGAAAAAGCCACACACACGTGTATGAAGTGAATGTCTTCATCACAGCACTTCCCACAGCAGCTTTGCTCCTTCCAAAGTCTCTTTTCTTCTGCTTTTTCTATACTTCCATGTATTCCTAACATCTTTTTTTTTCCCCCCAATTCTTCCTTAAGCTGTGATTTTAATGCCTCTTTCCCAATATTTTTTCTTATACTTAAAAATGTGGGGTTTCTCCTGCAAATGACCTGTCTTTTAAACTCAATCTCTTCTGAGAGCGCACTACTTCTGTGAAGCAGTTTTTAACCCTCTACCTATCTATCATATGTGTCAAGGTTGAATCATTTGATTTACACAGTAGGCTCTATGCTATTTATTCTGTGTATTTGCAACAGCAATCATTGTGATAAGAAAACCTGGGACTGAATCACTGACTTCTAATAAAGAACAAAAGTCACAAGTCTCTAAACTGAATTAACTCCACAACTATGCCTGTGACAAATCCATATTGTTGGTCCTCAGATTGGATTCAGTTAGGCATTTAGAAGAACTACCGCGTGCCATTGGCATCTGAAAGACATACCTCCCCAACACTTACTAAAACATCAAGCATACTGCTTATCATACTCCATAAAGAATAACAGAAATACATTTCTACTGAGTAGTTCATTAGGCTGAGCATGAAGTAGAACAGTGTTAATAATTGTACAGAGAATCTATGCTAAGGACTCAAATTGGGAAGATGATAATGCTTCAGAAAAAAGTGTACTCTGCTGGCTGGCTGGACAATTAAAACACACGCAGCACAGCAGTGAGTTAATTCCCAGCTGCCTCTGTGGCTATGACTCTTTCATTGTGTCCACAATAGGATAAATATCCAAATTAAAGGTTGTTTAGTGCATCATGGTAGATTTCAACAATCAAAGCTTTTTTTCTTTAAAGAAATCTTTGTATGCATACCTGTACATCCTTGACAGGTGTTCTGAAGCATTTGGATATCCCCATGATTGGTCAACAACTTTGTAACAAAAATCCACGAAAACCACTACTATTAAAGCAGTAAGTCCAAAACCACTACTATTAAAGCAGTAAGTATGAGCTACTAACAGTGACTACTTCTGACAGCAGGAGCTTCTTCAGAGTTGAAGCAGCAATTTCTTCTTTCACATCAGCTGCACTCTGAACTTTTAGTTATCAAAGTCAAATTAATTAGATTTCATTAGCACCAAGTCAGTGAAGACTGAGGCAACACCTGCACTGACCAATTCAGCTGTATCTCTGTCTGCTGTTACTAATCCACCCACCCCATCTAGCAACAGGCCCACGCTGTCCTCATTTGGTCCTTTATTACTAATATAGTGGTATGAGCTTGGCTCGCTGCCCTTGACAAGTCTCAATGCCAGCTGAGCATTGCTCTTCCTAAAATCCTCCTGCGTGCCCAAACCATCTTTCTAAATTCCATCTTTTGAATCCTGTCCCTTTTCCCACCTCCCCTATGCTACTGTTTTGTAGCATACATTTCAATTCCATAAACAGTACCTCGAAAAAAAAAATCCAGTCAAAGCTTTTGACCATCTGGGCAGAGCAATATCATCGGTATGTCTAGATTCAGGCCCATTTTATGGGACCAAATCTTTCTGTGCAGTCATTCATCCTGAAGGCATCACATTGTGCACTGTCAATAACCGTTATGCCTCATTAGACTTGACAGGCAGGTATCTCAATTGTATTTCTCTATCCCCTAAGTTAATCCTTTTGCCTCACATGGGGCTCAGATAATTCAAGGAATTATGATTTAAAATCATATTTTCAAAAGGTGGGATAAATCTGCATACTTTTTTCTTCTCTATAATTCAGTATAACAACAGATAGTTTAAATGGAGGCAACCTAACCCAAGTCCACAATCCATTACTGCTAACAGTGCCAAACACTGACTGCACCTGGAAAAACAGCTGCATCTTTAACCTGCCATCTTAGACTTTGCATGAAGAAATAAATGTTCTTTTCTGTGTATCTAGAGTCACGGAGACTCCTAAAGGACTCAATGCCACACACATATCTACCTGCACAACCGCATGTTACAAGAAAGGAGTGCTTACCATTCGTCAGAGAACTTGGGTCTAAGTCAGCCAGTCTCTGGTGAGTTCATTGACTGGTCAGATGATGGAGGCTTTGGTTTTTCTAGTTGCCCCGTTGGCTAAATCTACTGTATGCCTTACATCTACCAGCAGAAGACATTCCAGACAACTCCCCGCCCCAACCCTGACCCTTCCCCCCCTCCCCCCAGACCCTAGCCAGCAACATTATCTGCTTTTCCCCACCTCATAAACTGATTAGTACTATCTTTACCACATTCCTTTAATTTCCTTAAGTGGATGGGAACTGTGATCACGTTTTTGCTATTTTTCAGGCTGAACCTTACACCTGATTGACAACACAAATCACAGCCTGGTATTTACCTTGCCAGAGAAGCTCACAAAGGCTGTCAGCTTTCTCCCTCTCTCCCTAACCCTGCTCTGCTCATTTTTCCCTTGCACGGGTACTGATTTACCAGAGGACCATCCTTCCCAGCGTTTTGTTCAGTTGTAAGTAAAGTGGCTCCTTACTGCTGTACAGGAGTTGTACCATTGTACTGTTGTACAGTTCTTCCTTTGAACAATGTTTGCATTATATTCATTACAGATTCTCCACCACAAGCAGAGTAACATATCCTCATAACTTGGAGTGCATTATGCTCAGTCATATAAACAACAGCAGCATTCTCATCTCTGCCCTAGTGCTCTTCCCTCTCTACCCTTACCAAATACATAGTCTAAAGTCCATATATATGACAATACAGGTACACATACAAAAAAATAAGCATGTATTTCTGGATTCAAGCCTGACAATAAATATTCAATTGTAAATTGAATGTTGCAAATCACAAAAGTTTTGCTGAAGTGCTTGATGTATAGTGACGTGTCTCATGCATGGAAAGGAATAAATGAACAGCAAAACCTAACAGAACAAATCTGTACAGCACCAGTGTCTCCCTGATTCTTTACAGACCACTTAAGTGTAATATCCTGAATCTCTTTGAAAAATTTAGTGCAGTGCAGAAGCAATGGCAGCGTTACTGGTGCTGATACCAGCACTGGAAGTTTGCGCAGAAGGGTCTCTGAACAGGAGCATGCAGAAGAGGAGGGAACTTGGCAAATGAGAAACAGAAGAATTTCAACAGAAAAGGGTACCATGACAGAAAGTGCTCATTTGAAAGAGAGAACGGATACAGCTATTAACTGATCATTTAATGGGGGAAGTTGTTTTCTGGACAACAGTCAGACAATAGCAGACTGACCATAACCTACACAATACAATATTCCAGTGTGAGACCATCCAGGATAGGAGCATGTTTCATGACATTCAAGCTTCTGTACCAAAGGTTCCGACATACTTGGAATGAAAACCATACTTAAGAGCACCTGCCACAAAGTGATGGTTTCCCATCTGGAAATATGATTTCCCATATGGTTTCAAGTAACCAAACAGGGAGATGTAAATGCCACCCTAGAAGAGCTCTTCCATGCAGTAAAGTCACTGTCAAAGCAAACGCAAGTAAATCCTAATCTTTCGGGGGAAAAAAAGACATTTTACATGGATTTTGGGACTTCTGCTACTTTTCCCCTTAACAAAAGGCAGAGGCCTTACATAAGTAAACGCCTCCATTACTGCATGGGTGACACTGACTTGAGCAGGATGCAGAAGTGTGAACTTCCCATCCTTCTTCAGGGAATCCAACCTCAGGACAGCTGGAGAGCCTGACGTCCCTTAAGGATTTTACATTGAGTAAAGAGTTTGATCTGAAAAAATCCAAACCGGGAAGAAATCACAGGATCAATTATTCATAAAGAACGCCTTACTCCTTTCTCAAAACAGACAACCAATGAACTAACAACAAAAAACTCACCATGGCACATCAGAGGGATCAAATGATGAGAAACAGAAATGCTGAAGATTAGGAAAATGCTCCACTCAAGCATCACGAAGATTTAGTGAAGGAAGCTCTGTCTACCCTTTCCTGTCCACAGGTATGGGACATAAACAAAAACATGTATATGTATCATGAAAAGCTGGTTTGCACATCAAGCAGAAAGGGAGAACAGCTCTCACCTGCATGCCTGACCAGTCCATGCCTTTTCTGTAGCTCAGAGAAAGGCTGAGCTAGCTTCACTTATTTTCTTCCAAAGCTCTGACAGCTCTCTGCTTGGTTTAGGATTTTATTAAGCTGTAGAGTACTTCCTCTAATCAGAGCGAGGAATGCTGTTGACAGTGGACTTAGTTTTATGAGGAAACATTTAAAAAGCCATCCTGACATTCAAAAGACATAAATGTTAGTACAAATTGAACTGCAGCATGCTGCACTTCTCATTCTTTTTGTCAGGTACTGTGAGACAATTTGCCTGGGGAAATGAAGCAGTAATGTCTGAAGGCCTGATTTTTCAGAGGTGTTAAGACATACAGCTCCAGATGTTATCAAAGGAATCTATGGTGCTCAATGGTTCTGAAAATTGGGCTGTGGATGTATAAAGCCTTAGCTTGTGCTTGTCTAAAAGGTACATAGTGAAGCCCAAAAAGTAAATCTGGTGCTTTAAAAAGAAACCTTGTCTTGCCTCCCCTTTGGGTGCAAGATTACAAATGAATGTTACAGCTGAAAGGAACACCTGAGGAAGTAAATTTGTGTAAGGTTTATTTTCACTTCCATCTGTTGATACAACACGCCTTTACTTACACTTCAGCAACTTACAAAGAAAAAGTTCAATTAATATATGGCTTCTGCTATAACTTCCTAAGCAGTTGCACTGCAAATGTAAGACTTGCCTGTGGCTGTACAGTTACTCTCACTTGAGCTACCTAAGCTCCCTAGTCTTGCAGAACCTTGTCTTGCTTTGACATATTGCAGTCTTGTATGTACGTTATGTCCTGTATGCAGCAAACAGCATGTATGTGTAAATCTTTCATTATATACAGTGCAAATACAAACACACGCAAGAGTACTCCTACTAGTAAAAAATACTTCTAAACATCTACCTCTGCTTTCAAAGTGCCAGTGGTAAGCAAGACGCGTTCAATCTACATTTTCATCACAAATACAGTTTGCTTCAAGGCACATGAAAAATGAAGTGATTTTCATTCTACCAATGGATAAGGAATTTCCTTGAGATAGAAAATAAAAGTTAGTTCTTTGGATCACTGTTAGCCATAGGCCTTTGCAGGCTTCCGAAACACATTATGTCTTAGTAGGTCCATTCAGGACTGCTATAGTTAAGTCTGTCAGCATTCCATTTCAGTCTGTTTTCTAAAGTCTCAAGTCTGATAAAAAAGCCTTTTATTATTGCTCTCTTTTGAGCAAGCAGATCTTTGTAAATCAGACACATTGTATCTTAATCTCCCTATAAATTTACTTGGCCATTGCAATAATAATTTGAGAATATATATATTTTCTGCTATGCCTCAATCAACAAAATGGAGCTTTCATATAGATAGCAGAACCAAAGCAGACCAGCCTGATGATGGAAGCAGTTTGCTACCTTTTCTGATAGTGGCCTCCAACATAAGCACAATAAACACCACAGTGAGCAGTTACAGAATGACAGGTTTAAGTGGCTTTATGCATTCAGTCCTACTTGTCCGGTCCTGATGGTTATCTGGATGATACAATTCCAGTGCAGACTTGTCGTCTTCCAAAGGGTGGCTTCCTTGGCACCTGTTCCTAACAAATTGGAATTTTTACTCCTTTTGTCCATACTGTTTCTTTAACAATATCCTTTGGATGTAAATCCAGAAGTCAAAATACAGGCACCCACCCCATTGGCTTAATTAAGTTTTTCATCAAACTGTAAGCAACCTATTTTTTCAAACACTTTGAAGATAGAGCAGTTCTACTTATTGCTCCACTTCGTTCCAAACTCGGGATACTTAACATTTTAGAACAGAATACAATAGAATATTCATCAGTTGCAAGAGACCTACAACAATCACCTTGTCCAGCTGCCTGACCAATTCAGGCTGACCAGAAGTTAAAGCACGTTTCTAAGGGCATTGTCCAAATGCCTCTTAAATACTGACAGGCTTGGGGCAGCGATCACCTCTCTAGGAAGCCTGTTCCAGTGTCTGACAAACCCCTCTGTAAAAAAATGCTTCCTAACGTTCAATCTGGGAGGTTAAGAATCTGGTCAATAAATGAAAAGCCCATGTCTTGCTTGAAGAAGATAATCAGGCAGGTGTTTTTAAAATGTTAACCACTACAATTATTAATTCGAAATAATGTTATTGATTTCTGTTTAGGATTCTCCTTGCTATTGTTTATCTAGCTGCTAGGTCACCATATACGAAGGAAATAACTAAGCATTTGTACTGTGTAACTTGAGTTCTGGTAAGAGACAGACCTCCCTCCACATTGCAGCAGGAGGGCTTCTCTGGAGACAGGAAACCTCTAGCTCAAAGCAACCACAATGACCCCACAGGAGTCCTTGGCATCACTAGCACAGGGTTTGTGCCTGTGGCAAGTGACAGTGAGCCTCTTCTGTACGCCAGAGGCCAGACGGGCACCCTGAACACCTTAAGGCGAGTCCAAGTGCTTTTTTGCTATTTCCATTAAGCAGAAATTAATTCCCCCTGGATCCATACTGGCATCCAGCATTTGTCTTGGGAAGACATTACAGTCAAACTATCTGCTTCAGAAATTGTGATTTAAGATGTGACTACCCACCACTTGCATGTTGGTACCACAGACAGGGAATGCACTCTTACCCACTCTTCCATACACGGGATGTCAGCTTAGGTTGAGCCACATCACAGCAGACAAGAAGTCACTTCACAGCCCAGCTTACGGGCAGGGGTGGCAAGTCCTTATGGACTGCTTCAGCGTGGTGTGTCTGAAGAACAGTCGGCATACGAAAAGAGTGAATAGTCTATATGAGTTTACAACGTCCAAATATAAAGCTAGTAATTGTCTGTATACATACTGCATGTCACGACAGATAAAACAAAGGCTGCCAAAAACATTAAAAGCTAAAACATTAAAAGTTGCCATTTAGGATCTCTAAATCCTACAATGTTTGGGGGGTTTATTTATTTATTAAAATAAATAAAACAATAAATAAAATAATAAAAGTAGCATTGATTTAAAACCAGAAACAAAGAATACTTGGAGGAGAAAGAATTAAAAAAAAATTATAATAGGGGAATACAAAAAATAAGTAAGGTAAGATTCCAGCTGCAGTACTTTAGTTGGCAGGCAATGATTGTCAGATACCATCAGTACTTAGGAGGGGAAAAAAAATGATGGCTTTAAGAGAAAATTTTGCCTGCTTCATTTCCTGCCTTTTCCATAATGACTAACCATCCTCTTCCCTTTGGTTTCTCCTAATTACTACATCTGCAGTAGGAAACAGTGAATTATCTTTCTATTTCATTCATTCTTATGACATTGAGGTCATCCAACACTACCTCAAGCTCTGTCCTAGACTGTGCCTCAGAGGTAGGTCTCTCTTTAGCGCTGCTATTGCCTGAACTCTTCTGCTCTTGAATTAAACTATATGTATCTAAACCGAAACACAAAAAAAGAACAACTTCCCTCCTCTTAACTCAGCCCAGAGTGTGAGATTCAGACCTGACCTATTCAATTCCCTGTAAATTCAAAAGCAACTAGAAACAACTCTCAGATTTCTGTCTTTCTCCATACTGGAGAAAATCAGAAATAAAATTCATGAAATTAAAAACCTCAAATAAGCTAAAAAATATTCTACTTGAAATCTACCTGCAACTTCTTTTTCTTCTCCTGTATTTAAAAATCTTCAAAAAAGATACTTGCAAAAACTGTAAGAATTTTATAAGTATTTCTGTTTCCAAGTGTCTAATTATTGTAACTATTAAAAAAAATATATTAATACAGTTTGTCAACTGAAGATACAGGAAAGTGCATTTTTAAACATTTACAATCTGTGTGCTACAATATATTTCAGCTCCTACAATAACAGTCCTTTGGTTTAATGTGTGCTGCATGAATGTAAAAAAGATGGCACACAGCACTAGGATATCAACTGCCTACTTGGAGAATGATTAATTTAAGATAAATAGATGCTGGCTTCAGCTGCACTGATTGTATTTCCTATCCCAAGCTGCAGAATCAGTGTTTCCACTCAAATGTTGTAAAACATATGCAGGAATCATTCTTCTCCACTCACAAACCGCAGTGCATCACAGATTTAATCTTGCTCTTCTGTACTCTGTGGTTGAATTTAATTTTACTTCTGCCATGAGCCTAACAGACAAAAAATGTTTCAGATTTATTTTAATACATAAACTTTAAACTCACGTTATTCTGATTTCATCCCACTTCAATTTCTTGGTTTGACAGCAAATAACAAAGAACTTAACTCTGTCTACAAGTACATAAAAATACTTGGAAGAATTTAAACAAACATAAAGAAATTACAACATACATAACTGAAAACATGTGATTTCATAATGATCATGGGACTTAACAGACATGAAAAATATATGAAGACACAGAAACAAAATCTCACTTTTTTTTTTTTCCAGTGCTACAAGAGTATGAATTTGTTCCATGGTAAAATATATATTTTAGAAAGACATCTTCTAGAAAAGCCAATGGCTTAGTCTTATGTGATCGCATATCCTTGAAAACCCTGCCCTACCAGGTTTAGAGCAAAAAGCATCTCCCACTCCACAACTATCCCAGTTAAGAGTCTACATCTGTATTTCTCTGTCTGTAGGAACTATCCCACCCACCATAAACAATTAATTCACTCAGACAGGAAAGGATGACGGGATCAGGCAAAGCTAGAACTTCATTCACCACACACATACATTTGAGATCCAGCAAAAAAAGGGGAACATTCTTAAAAAAAAAAAATACAGAGAAAGAAACAAATAAGAAAAACCAAACAAAAAATCCCACAAAAATCAAAACACCACACCACCAAAACACACTCTGTTATGGGGAAAACACAGTTACAATGAATTTACCAACCAAAGAAATTAATGAAAAATTCTCAAATCTACTTTATCTTATTCCATGGAAAAAAGCAATTTATAGCACCTTAAACATACTTCAAGTACCCCAGCCTAACAAGATGCGTTTGCCAATCAAGCACCTTGCAACAGTCTGGGTGCAGGTTCCTGTTTTACCCTGAACCACACTGCCGGATGCTGCAATAGCCGTTCCCTTCTGCAAGGGAAGGGATGGAAAGTCCAATACAGACTTAACTATAGAGTTCATTTCTGAAAGATAATTATTTAGAGAAAGAATTTGACATATATCACTGTACCGGGCATAAATGACAGAGTTTAATTAGCAGGGTGCTGCAGTAGTGACGTGTGAGAGGAGGCCACAACTGCCACAAGCCAATTAAAACCAACTGCAGACACACAATTCCCCTCGCACACCAGAACTGCAACCAGTCAGGGGAACGCGCAGCACCTCTGCCCAAGCAGCAGCTGCTGGGGGCGGGAGACACGCTGCAGAGAAGACCCACAAGGACACAGCTGGAGATGCCCTCCTGGAGGGAGAGTCTCCAGGAGCAGAGACATACCTGAGGGACCATGATGCAGCCCATGGGCAAACCACACTGGGACAGGGACACCCTCAAAAGACTGTGGCCTGCAGGTGGCTCACAGCAAGGCAGAGGACCACCAGTAGGAAGGGAAAATCAGCTGGCAGAGACCTTTACACACGGGACTACAACCTTCCTCACAGCCATCCCTTGCCTGTCTGGAGGCACTGGGATGGACAAAGTGTAGTTACTCACAGTGAACACAAGGGAAGCAGAGACTAGGGAAGGGCAGGCTGGGTGTTTCGCTTACAGCGAGCATGGGGGAGAGGAAGGGCAGGTGTTCACTTCAGAGTTTGGTTGCAACAGCCCTAAGCATGTGTTGGAGTAGGTTTCTCTAAAGCACTGTTAGTAACCTTGTTCTCACGCATGTAACTGGAGATACATTTTGAACAATTTAGAAATGAGTCACAGTAGAAAAAAATAAATCAGACTGACCTGAAATCGGAGCAACTTTTACAGCTTTTCATATCAGTCAGTCAGTTAAGCATCCTTTGAGTTTGATAAAAAGGAAAAAAGATCTATCTGCATTTTAATTTTACATTGCTTTGGATGAGGCATATGGATTCTTATGACTAACTTCAACATTTTTATTTCATCTATGTAAACAGTTAAAGCAGGTGTAAATTATTCTAGTGAAGAGCCTGGAAATTCGCCTAACCCATCACAGAAAAGATGGTAATAAAGATGTGAATACTAGGAACCACCTATAGAGATGAGAGATGATTTTACTCCTCATTCCCATTTATCTTCTTCCCAACAGCACTCCAGCCAGGGGACCAATTAGTGCTGCACAGTGATGTAGATTTTTAAGAATCTGTCCACAAGAATCACCCTGCAATTACTGTATCATTTTATGTAAACTACCCAGTATCTAGTAGATGATAACAAACTTAGCTGAAACTGCTTCTTCTAATGGAAGAACATATTTAATACACACAGTAACTTTTAATTATGTGCATGACTTTATTGCTTATAGAGCTGCTCTTAAAATAGTGGAAGCTGCCTCTTGAAAACACCAATAAATTATGTCATATCTGTTGTAAATCCTTGACGATAAATAGTATGAGGAGCCGCTCTTACCTCTACCAGGCAAAATTCTCTGGCTGAATCACTTGAAAACACTCCTTGTATGTTACCCTGTCTTAAAAGGTTGGGTATTCTTCCTCTATCTCATGCCTTACAAAGAATCAATAAAAGGACCTTGTACAGTTTCCAAATCATGTCTGCTGGCAGAAGCAGGCTCTTTTCCCAGCTCCAGAGCAGTTTAAATCCTTTAGAGTACCTCCTTATTGCTCCCGTCCTGCCTGGTACCTGCTAACAGTTACAGACAGTGTACAGGAGATTTACACACATCCAGAGGAAACGTATCTACCGTGTCGTCATTTAAACCCAGCTGGCAACTAAGCCCCAGAGAGCCAGTCACACACTGTCTCCACACAGGGATGGGCAAGAGAATCGGAAGGGTCAAAGTGAGAAAACTCGTGGATTGAAATAAAGACAGTTTAGCAGGTAAAGCAAAAGCCACGCACACAAACAAAGCAAAATAAGGTATTTATTCACCACTTCCCACGGGCAGGCAGGGGTTCAGCCATCTCCAGGACAGCCAGGCTGCACCATGCACAACTCTTACTTGGGAAGACAAACACCACCACTCTTAACATCCCTCCCTTCCTCCTTCTTCTTCCCCCAGCTTTCATGCCAAGCATGATGCCATACGGTATGGGATATCCCTTTGCTCAGCTGGGGTCACCTGTCCCGGCCGTGTCCCCTCCCAGCCCCTGTGCCCCCCCAGCCCACCTGCTGGTGGGGTGGGGTGAGGAGCAGAGAAACCCCTGGCTCTGTGTGAGCGCTGCTCAGCAGGAACTAGAGCATCCCTAAATTACCAATTTTGTCTCCAGCACAAATCCAAAACATAGCCCCATAGTAGCTACTGTGAAGAAAACTAACTCTGTGCCAGCCAAAACCAGCACATACAGTCAGGAGTGCTTTGTGTATATGGATGCAACTAGTTGATACAAACTTATTACACGACATTAAAGTCCTGGGGAGCTCTGTGACTACGGCCACATTTTCAGTGTTCTAGGTATTCTTTGCCATGGATGAAAAAAATTAAGCATTTTGATGGAATTCCTAATTGTCATTACAAGCACAGCCACAGCTGTAGGATGGACAAAGCTACAATGAAATAGAACAACACAGGAGCTACTCTCCACACAAGCCAGATGCAGATCCCAGAAATCATCTATTTTACATAGTTATGCAATGCACTAGAATCTTTGAAGACTACGTTTTAAACAGGAATTGTCTTACACAAGTATGTACCATCTCCAAAAAACCCTCACTCATGGATTACAATATTTCAGATGTTGAAATTAAAGCTACGTCAAAATGGAAAAGCACCCACTATGATGGTAAAGCAGCATCACCCCATACTCTTTCACATTCTACACAGGCACATCAGATTAAAGACAGATAATGATACCCTGACATAAGTCATATCAGTGAGGTGCAAGGCACACTCTCCAAACCAAAGAGACAGTGATAATATTATTGAAAAACAGCAGTGACATCAACAGGGCTACATGGGTATAAACCTGGAAAAGCTGAGGTGAGATTCTGGACATGTATTTTCTATCTAGACATTTGTTCGTTTCTAAGAACCCAACAACCACCAAATATCTCCTCTGTGTCTAGGTGATCTGGCACAAAGACCTTTCCTTATTCATAACATTCAACATTCTGTATATTCAGCAATTATTTTCTAAGAGATGTGTGAGCCCCTGTTTCAAGTCTTGCTGGAAAGGAAAATGGTACAAAACATGACAGCCACATTTTCTTCTCCTAGGAAGCACTCAAAACTCTATCAATAAGGCACATACACTGTTGCTTAAGCTAGAGAAAGATGATGAGCTAAGTCAGGAACTATATTACAAGCAAAAGACAAATTATCTTTATTATACAGTAAATTAAAAGCAGCCTCAAAGTCTAACACAATTTAAACAAAAAAAAATTATAAAATTCAACATTCAGATGACTACCAACACTCATACATTAGTCTTGCCTACATGAGGTTTCCTTCAAGATGTACATTTTAAAAATAATTACCCAGAACTATGTGCCTAAATTTAACTTCCTTCAATAATACGGAGGAGAGGTCATATTAAAAATAAATATCTAAAAAACACAGTAGAATATAGCCATAGAAGTATGTCCTGGTGCAGCTATGTCTCACCTTAGTCCATAAAATGGGATCTTCTAATCCACCAAACTATCCTCAAAAGCTTAAACTTGTAAGGAAGTTTAAAATAATAAAACTTTTAAAACCTCTTTTGTGGCCTCAGGAAAATATTAAACACAATTTTCTGTAGTTTATGACACACTTTGACATTGTATGTCCATATATACAGGATATCTTGAAATCTCTTATTGTACTTGAAAGTGAAATTTCATTTAATTTAGAACACTCACACGTCATTTCGTAACTCAGGTAATTTTTATCTATATGCAAAAAAGAATGTTTTAAAGTATATTTAAAAAACATTTTTGCATATAGCTGATTTAAAGACGGGGATAATCGGTCCAAAAAAGGAATTATGGAGAATGTTAAAAGTAGAAATGGGAATTATATAAAAACTGATGATTTCTTACACTGACTATGTGATTCTAAGTAATGCTTTAACTTTTAGTTGTGCAGGTAATCTTATTAATTCAGTTAATGCTTGAGAGACTGAATCTTATTTTCAAAAGGTGCGGTAAGATATTGAGATAGTATCCCTAAAACTAGGGATAGATAGAGTATGAAAGTCACCTGCTACAGAAATACCCTTTTCTGAAGCAGAATCTCAACTTCTGTGGCAGTGCAAGCGGATGGAGCTGTTCTGCCGACGAGCTAAACCAAGGAAGCAGGAA
This sequence comes from Falco naumanni, assembly GCF_017639655.2. Taxonomy (NCBI): domain Eukaryota; kingdom Metazoa; phylum Chordata; class Aves; order Falconiformes; family Falconidae; genus Falco; species Falco naumanni. The sequence continues at coordinate 38,731,810 of NC_054057.1, forward strand.
GATGCAGAGCACATTATGGGGCACAAAACAGTCCTCCTGTTTATGCCTATATTATGATTTCTATGGATAATACTTCACTAATTCTTGGAGCCTTCCTTCTGCTGAGGGAGGCAGCAGGACCCTGTAACTGCCAGTGGGCAGAAAGCAAAAAGACTGTCTCAATACCGAACCCAAGCCTGCCTGCTGCACATTTAACCAGCTCTGTGATTAGTCATTTTCCAGTTTTTCATGATCATGAGCAACACAGAGGTCTCTACACACCTCACCTCTCAGGCAAGCCTGAAGCATGTGCCTGCACTGAATTTCAAATTCAGTCTGTTTTTACCCATTACTGTTTTCATGAAAAGCACTCTTGCCATTTAAGCTGACTTCAGCAGCCTACTGCTATTGATAACCATTAATGTCTAGGACACAAAGAAGAAACATTTACTTACAGATTTCCAAGGCTTTCATTAGTGATGGCCTGGGAATGCTGCACGTAACAAAACGACACATCTCTGGTTATCTGCTTTTCATCACAAAATGCTGAGTCACATTTTGCTCTCATTTACACATGTGCTACATAAACGATTCATTGAGATTATGTGCATGCAAATAACAACTGAACTTCGGTTTCCAAAGCCAAGTCTTCTCTACCCCCCAGACCCCATACATTCCGAACAGGCGATTCTGAGCAGTAGCTAGTTACCTGGGTCACAATGGCCAATAAGAAGTTTTCTTGACAAATCTGATTTCACCTTTTGATTGCACAAAAGAACACTGAAAGCTGTTTGCAATTAAGACTATTTACACCTCATTCTGTTGCAAGCGCAAGTCCACTGGAGGGTGTTCACAGCAGGCGAGGTTCAGCCCGGTCTTCAGAGGCAAACCATGGGATAAGGACTTAAGCTGTAGCCCATGCTCACGCTGCAGCTCTCATCTTGCGAAGCCTTAGGAAAAGGCTTCCGAACAGCAGATCACATATCCTAATTCATTGCTTAAAGGGGTCTCTGCACAGACCAGAATACTTTAGTACCCTGTACAGTGTGTTACTATAATCATGCTACAACCACATCAACTGAACACAGTTTATGTCTGATTATGGTTATATCTCAAGTGCATGAAAATTGTGGCTTACTGCTTGAGCCCACACTACGCATTCATATCCTTTCTGCTTACATGTGCAGCAAGAAATACATGTTGTTTCCAGCGACGTTTAGACACCAGCTGAGCTCTGGAGCCCATTGCTGCTGTGAATCAAAGACACTTTGCCACCTTGGAAATTAGCTGCTTTTGAAGAGGGCGCTCCACACATGATGACACCTGCACCTGTTGAGCCCAAACCAAAGGCAGCAATGGAAACACAGGTAAATATTCATTTCTTACTATAGAATTTGATCTGGAAAAGATGGGTGAGCAATGTAGAGTTCCAGTTTTCCAAGATATCACACATTAAAGAAATGTGTACAGTTAGGCAGGAAAAAAAGACAAATTAAAATCTCAGATCACTATTATTAAAAGACAGATTCAGTGACATTAAAACAAAAGAGAGGGAAGAAAAAAAAAAAAAGAAAAGAAAAGCCATATACAAACTCTTAAGCACCTAAACCAGAATTTAGTTTTTAAGCCTTTCAACCAAAATACAATCCAAAACCTCCTCATCAATCTAGGCCTAGAGACACCAAAACTGTGTTTGAAATGAAAGACACTTCCGTAGTCTTCCATCTGAGAATCACAAAGCACTTTACAAAAATCAATTATTAAGATCCTGTGAGGTGGGTAAGTATTGTCTACCTTTTATACATGATGAAACACTGGCTCATATTTGTTAATTAAATTGCTAAAGTTATCCAGGAGGCAGGCATAGAGCCGCAAGAGATAGAGCACATAAGAACTCCTCTATCATCTCCAGCCACCAAGAATCCTTCTTCCCAATGTGTCATCTCTTTGCTCTCACTTATCATTTTTGTGAGCTGTCTTCAACAAGTAGTTTTCATTACCTTTCCTATCATTATTAATGACAGAATTAAGGACACCACGTTAGCAAATATAGCCCATCCTTTCATTTTCAGGATAGATGTCATGTAGCAGTACAAGAATAATCCATTTACATGTAGTAATGCCCATTAATATTCATTCTCCTTATTCTTTTATACTGTTTTGGTGACGAAATAAAATATAGCCTATCACAACAAAAAAGGTATTTTGCGAGATTCTAGAAAACCAAAACCTGTAAATAAAACTACCTGCATTCTTTGTGGTCCTAGAAACCAACATCCAGATTTCATTATTCTTATTTATGCTTATCAACATTGTTTCTAGAAAGAAGTACTTCTGATTAGAAGGAGCTTCCTTAATGCAATTTATTCTTTCATTCTCATGCAAGCACTGCACAACCTAATTACTTCCTCTTTTGGCTGCTGATTAAGAGACAGTGGATTTACTTTTTTTAAAAAAAAAATAACACAAAATTATGTCTATATGGTCAGGAACAATCAAATGCCACCCCTCTACTATCTTAAGCCAGCAAGCTGCTCAGATGCTCACTGTTAAATGCACCTGTTCAAGTGAGTCCCACCTGTGACTCCAACTTCTGAGCTCAAGCACAGACTTGTGCTGAGGGAGGCTGTATGGCCCCAGCCTGGGACTGTGTCTCGCCCTGTAAACTCAAAGCAGTTGACATGAGACTGACTGCTTGCACTAATTATTTTGAATAATGCATAAAGATATCAGTGGCCTGCATTTTTTGACTATCCTGAGCTAGATACAGATAATTACTACCTCACTTCTGCTAGAATTTTCTCCCTCATTAACAAGGTCAATGTATTATTATTTTTCCTAAAGTCAGGGATCAACTAGACATTTAGGTGCACAGAGGGCTTCACAGACTAGAAAAGGAAGAAATCTCATTAAAATTTTCAGAGCCAACATATCTCAAGCTGCCACTGGACTCAGGCAAAAATTACTGACACTATTCTCATACGTTAATGTGAGAATTAGTCTTGTTAATATTAACATACAATGAATTTATAGAAATGTAATACACATTTTTAAGTTACACATTCATTTACACACACACATTCCTTCCCTGTCCAGTAACAGTATCACATTTTATCAGAATACTAGATCCCATCTTCTCCAGCTTTAGTGAAAATGTACTTTCCTTTCCCCATTCATATATCTTGTAAAAACCACAGCAATACTTACATATTGTGGCTTAGAAGTTGGATCATGTGAAGAGTCTACATGCACATATGCATCAACCTCCCCTGACTTCAAGGAGTGTCCCTTTCCTTTCTGCAATAATGAGAAAAAAAAACAAACAAACAAACGGGGAAGCAAACTAGCCCTTCAATTTCCCTCTTACTTGCACCACTTCCCTTCTAGATTAAGGGAGCAGCTTCTCAACTACTGCTGCCTCTGCCACGTCACACAGCCCTGTCTGCACAGGATGCTTCTTGAAGGAAGGGGCCACAGCCATGTTCACCTCCTTCTACCTCTCTTTCCTCACCTTCTGCTCTTTGCCCTTCTCCACTTAGCTAGCTCACCACATGTGTACACTCTGCTCTGAGCCATCACACAATCCTAAGAGCAAAACACATTATCACTTTCTAGGAACAAGCAGGGAGACGTAATAGAAGGAAGAAAAGCATTCCTTCATAGAGCTTTCATTACTACCTTCCTTTTCTTCTGTTCCTCCCTTATCCAGGCTCGCTGAATGTATTTTTACCATACTAATGCATAAAACAGAGGGAAAGGAAGGCAGTCGGATGTCCACAAGATTTCCAGTATTGTGTGAAAACACTACACGTTTCTCCTGCTGTCCTCGGGCTGCAGCGAGGAAGTCTAAAATCAAATTTAGGTTCAAAGCTTTCTGCCACAGAACATTCAGCAACTTTAATTCAAGCTGACTTAGCATGGGAAGTCACAGTGCATGTGAAAAAGACATTGTTTTCCCTTCAAGAGAGAACACAGCACCACAGTATTTCCAAAACAGCCAGGAGATGCTGGCCAAAATTTTAAGCTATCACTGCCATCATTTTGATCCTTCCTTTTTTAGGAGAACAAAAAAAGCCCTCTAGTTGCAAAAATCTCTTTATTAAGGAGACAGTGTCAGTTACTTGTCAAAAAAATGCTAAATAAATTAATTAACCAGCTTCTGCAATGTGTTAAGCTTGTTCAGTTTTGAAAACTTTCAAAATATTAACAAAGGTATGGCAGTCTTTAAAAGCACTATAAGGGATAGTGTTGTGTATCCTAAATCTTACATACAGTCCTTCACCCTAATAAATGTCTCTACATGTTTATTTTTAATATATAATGATATGAACTGCTCAAATCCACTTTCTTTTACAGTCCAACCACCCAGAATATGATCTCACATTACTTAAAGTATCCTGTGTAACTCAGAATTTTCTTTGCTTAAAATCCAGTCTCTTCCATACCCACGCTATTACATACATATAAATCTTTAAAATCAGCTTACATGAAGTTTTACACATTTCTAAACTTTAAAAAGATGTATTTATGCTGTTGATTCTGAACATTGGATTACAAATTCCAACCTTTCTGTAGGAGAAACCTAATTATACATCAGCTCACATTCCAAACACAAGCAGTGTTTAGCTTACTTTAAAAGCATTTCAACCTTAACATCTCAACCTTAAAGATCATTTAAGATGAACTCAGCTATATGGCCACTTATGTTAAACTTGTTTTCTGCCAAGCCAAATCTGACAGAAACTGTCAGTAATCCCCAATTACCACTTTGTAACAGAGTTGATATAATGATCTGAAAGTAATCCGACTGACTTGCTGTTTCAGAAAATAATTATAGGACTGCAAAGGTATTTGCTCTTCATGAAAAACAAAAATGATGATAGAAATTTGATGTTATATTCCTTATAGAAGAACCTAATGTACTCTTTATTTGCCCATGTTAATACGTTATTTCTATATTTATTTAATATGGGGTTTTATACAACTACAGAAAACCAAGACCTTTACATGCCAACTACAAACAAAAATAACACCAAGAAATCTTCTTAACTTAAGCATATGCCGGATCAAGCCCTGAACTGACATTATCCATCACACTGTGTGTAGTACACAAAATTAATTTGATATGTTAATTTTGTGCTCTGTGGCAGTATTTATTCTTAAATCCCCCTGGGAGCATACAATGTTCAAAGAATAAGTAAGATGTGCCACTGCATATGGCAGAGTAATTGCACAGGAGACAGGATTTTCTATAAACATTTTTACACAAGATTCTGCTGAAAATCATGAAAGCCAAAATCAGTAAAACTTCTTGAAACTACTGTAAGAAGCACCGATTAATTCCTGTATTAGTTACAGGGGAAAATAATGTACCTTTCCAACCTCTCGCTGTGTATGAATGCCAGCCCTCGGTGCGGGGATGAAGGAGCAACCTGCTGCTGCATTCTTCTCCCCAGCCTCTCATCAGCACTCTGAGCACCTGTGACGCTTTGCCAATATTAACAAACGGCTCAGACATAAATTATTGCACATACCTGCCTAAAAATACGCTGCCTAGGGACATACCTGCCATGAAAAGTTGTGCTCGTGCAACTGAAAGAGCTATTGATTCATTCCCTCTTTTACACAAAATCATTCTCAGCACCACACCTAAAGAGGGGAACTCTTCATTTGTGCCTGACAAAAGCTGCATTTTCTCAGACTTTTATTTTGTGATAAATACACTCAGTGTGCTAACAGAGCAACACTTTACACACACTAATAAAAACTGGAATTAGTCATGCAAGGGAAGCAGTTCACTTATCTGCGTACTAAAACCAACCCTTCTTCCATTACATTGCCTGTAAACCATACATACATTCAGACTAACTACACATAGATTAACTAAAATTCCATGTAACCTGTATCTGTGTTTCAATTGTTTTGTGGGTGGGATCAAACCAGTGCCATTAGGCTAAATATCACAGCGAGAGAGCTAAGTCTGCTTTCAGCTGCAGTTGCAGAATAGTTCATCAACAAGCTACAGAAGGAGCAAAAACATCCTCACACAATTGCCACATTTCTGTTTTCCAAAGCTTTTACTTCTTTATGTCAATTATTTCAGATCTACTGTCATGTTGCAGACTTCTGGCCATGGATGAATACCTTTTCTCTAGCATGCTATCAGTATGAAAACAAAATAAATGGAAATAATCTATATTTCCCCATATTTAGCTTCCCCTATTTTTTCTGTCCCTTTCACCTTCCCAAGGTAGTTCTCCACATCACCCCCAGCCTGCTAAACCATGATGAACCCCAAGAACATCTCAAAAAGGCAGGATGAACGATCCAGCCCTTTACAGCTCCATCTTCCATGTTCTCGTGCACATTTCCTCCTGAACTTTTGGACAGAGACACAGAGAGAGCAGTGACTAGCAGGTACCACAGTGCACGTAAGTGTACCACTGCTAGCGGCAGTACCAAGAGGAGGGCCAGCAGACAGTTATCATATATATCCACTCATCCCAGCTAGAGAAACTGAAACAGCCTCACAAAACCTCTGGCATCCCCAGAGATGTCATTTTTCCAGACTTACTTTTCTAGTAGTAGTTCTCCAGGCTCATCAGATCATCACCTAGTATCACAATGGAAATATTTACCAGATCCAGGTAATAAAGACAAACACCTCCATCTCTCACTTGCCTAATGGTGGCATCAACAACATCAAGGAATAAGACCACCCAAAGGCAAATCCATTTTGTTCAGCAAAGCACCAAGCTCCAAAGTTTCCCAAAAAACAGTGACCTGCAGATGGCCACAGCACCCCTGCTGTGCACTCACCTGCAGTAACAAAACAGAAGAGTAACTCGCTGTTCTTGTGAAGAGCTAGTATTTTATGTGGAAATAAATGCCAGCCCTCCTATTTCATCCAAGGGCGGGGTCCCACTGAAGTCATTAAAGAGCAGGATTCCTCCTCCAGCAGGCTTACAGGTAATGACTGTTGGCAAGTTTCTGGTACATATTATGATAGAAGAAATTACCAGCCTAGCAACACTGTAATCTAAGGGGAAAACAAGAAACAGAAGTCCCTAACAGGGCAGCTAAACATACAAGCCCAGAAAATCCACCTTGCATTGTTAATATTGTGCATTAGATTCCAAAAGAAACCTGAAAATTACATTTGTCCTACATAGGAAACTGAATCACTTCACGATGTCAGCAGCTGGTGTTAACTGGCCTAGTCACTCACTCACGTATGCACAAAAATTCTAACAGCAGAGAACAGGATATTAGCTTAATATTCAGATATTAAGATACTACTAGGTTATTGATTATTATTAATTAATATTGGAATATTAAGTCTGATCATTAATTCACAATTCAAAACCACAGTGCTCTGCATTTCTAATCCAGCAGAAGTTGCAACTGACTTCTGTGGGCCACCTTCTCTGCCAGAAAGATAAGAAGTGCTTTCTAAGTGTCTTTTGCTTAGATCTGCTTTATTTCAACCATCAATCTGGATCCTGAAAGCAAGAGGCACTGATGTTACTATGATGAGCATCTAAAATGTATAGTATAACATCATCTCACAGTGAATAACCCCAGAATTGTCCTTCTCTAATGAGCATCTATTTGCTATGAGGATAAGGAATGCAGAAGCAAGTTCCGAGTCAAACTGTGTGCTCTCAGGGAAGTGTGCAAATCAAAGAGAGAAAGGTGTTATACTTACTGCCTGAATATATATGCTACAGCAGCATGGTTTGTAATTAACCAGTATTGACTGTGTTTCGGCAGCACAGAAAAGAGTCACTATTGTATAGAGTCCAGCAAAAATGTACAAGGTTTCACTTTTGGAGCACAGTTGTACTCCCTTCTAACTGAAATTCAGTGACTGAATCACAGTGATGCCTCAGCCCTGGAGGTCCTAGCAACTAGTATTCACTAACTTTAGCCAGATTACTTACTAAATAAAATCTGAGGACCAGATCCATGCTGGCATAAATCAGCCTTGGAAGACACAATCAATTAAATACATTGATTTATACAAGCTCAAATTCTGCCCTGAATTCACTTCTGCTCCCTGTGAAATTTAAGGATGCTTGAAGGAACTACAAAAAGCACTCCAAGAAACTCATTATGATTCACCAGTATCTTCTCACCTGCTCTTAACCTTTTAAGTCTGTTGCCCTAGCGGTAAAGCTAAGCTTTGCCTCATTCAGCCAGCATATGCATACCACATTTACTGGGACGGCTCCTGTCAGGAGCACGAGACAGATCTGTAATGGTATTTGTGAGGAAATCTGGCTGCCCCATCTGATCCACCCACCAGACTGTTGTCAGGACATCCAGCCACTACCCTTCAGTCTTCAGCTGTCCCAACATGCTCCAAGATAAAGTGCTATCTTCTGCATACACTTAACAGAGCTAGAGCACAGGCTACACTCATTCTAGGAACCAAACAGAGCAAGCACATGGCTCAAGCACTAGTAAACAACTGACAACACCTTTTTTTTTTTACAATGCTGCCCAGCACCATTTTGACTTATGGCACCCACCATTCTCTCAATGTCCAGTTATAGTCTGGGGAACAGCAGTGGATGGGCAATGTTCCCAGTAGGTGGTTTGGATCTCTGTATAGGGGAGTGATTCCAAAGCCTGTTAAAAACAGAAGGAAGGCTTTCACCTGCCTCTGCTGAGCAGCCCATGTCAGTGCTGTTAAACTTTTGGAATGGAATCCATGTGCTGGTAATGATCCCTGCCCTATCCTAGCTCCCAAACCCTCTCCAAGAAATGTTTGGGATAGTGCTACTTAGTTGACACCACAACCATACTACAAACAATGCTCACAATTTCATAGTTTAGGCGATTAAGCTCCAGTGCCTGGCACATTCCCTAGTGTTGTTTACTAATACACACATAGCCTTTGAGGATCTCAGCCTCAGCACTTTCTGTAGCAAACTAATTTACTTTGCAATTAACCTCCCTGTTCACATTTACTAGCCCCCTTCCTTTCCTCTTTCCACTCAATTCTGAAAACCAAGTCCTCTCCATGCCTGCCAGCTGTAATGCCTACATGTCTTTGTTCACTGTCCTTCAGAGCAGAAGCAAGGATTCACATTTTTATTGTTTGTTCTACTCACTGTGAAGTACAGCATACAACTGCAGTACTAAATCACTGTACTTGAGGGCTCATTCTTAATATGCAGATCTTATCAAAATATATTAGTAACATCAAGTAGAAAACTGACACCTCTGTTTCTTCAGATACAGAGTTTAAAAGAATATGTGGTAACAGATTTGAACTTTATAATTTATCCTATAGTATTCTGTAATCAAAAGCATCAACCTTTTTTAGGCTGCCTAATGCCTGCACTCACCATCCTTACTAGCTAAAGGTTATAAGTATAAACACAGCTAAGAAGGGAACAATGATCGAAAAGAACAGTTTCTTTTATAACACAGGCCGCCATACCTTCTATTGTAAGGAGACAGCTCAGAATGCTTTTATGTATTTAAAACTCTTCAGCATAAGGTCTTACAATTACTTAATCAGTTATTATTCTTAACAGGCAATTGTGAAGCCAAGCAGGATTCCTGTAACGGCCCCCAGGCAAGTGGAAGGTCAAGATCTGAACTTTACCTCAGCGGACATCGGAAGAAAGGCTGCCAGTGATTCATCGCATTCATGGTGATCTCACCTGCTAACTGATTATTTTGCCGTTTGGGGGCATGGTTTGGGGTGTTGGTGGGTTTGGAAGTTTTTTGAATTATCCAAGGTTATAGTATTGCCCGGTACAAGGATAAATTACAGTAGTTAAAATAGTTTCTGAAAATACATATTTCAAGTACTTTTTAAATAACCATTTTATTCTTCAGACAGTGCTAGTTGGAGCATCAGGAAGACAATATTACTGCAATCAGAAATATTCTGGCAAAAGCTTGAGATTAGCAACCATATTTGGATAGAAGGAAAAGGTATTCAAGGGTCTTATTACTTAAATTTACACATTAATTCCAGAATTAAAAGAAAAAGCCTTGAAAACTGTTTTTCTACTGGAATATTTCTAAGTATGCATACCTAATAAGCCTAACTTGCTATAGCTTAAAGAGTGAGACTTCAAGAATAGATAATGGAAACAAAACATTTTTGCTGTTGCTGTGGATTTTAAGGATGTTTCTCAGCCTTTGGTTTTATTGACTGGAAAGATTATGGAGGCTCTGTTAAGTCATTCTGTAAACTTGTTTAAACCCCTTCAAGGAAACAAATTTTTTACCTTCTTCTAATTTGTTGTTTATAATGATCTCTACTGATGAAAGTTTTCATGTATGCAAATTAATATAAACATTTAAAGGCTGACCCCACAACGACGAAATTCAATCACTACGATGTCAGTGATGCTTTAACATTATGAAATAATATCATGAATAGGTATCCAGGCTAGTAAACAGCTGTCAAAAAAAAGAAACAAAAAACCCCCAAAAACTAACCAACAAACAAACAAAAACTCCACCCAAATGTATTTGCTCTGTTTTCCTTTCCCTATTAGAAGTCATAACATGGCATATGGATACAACCCTCTATTTTAGCCATCACATCTGCTCTATATAATAAAAAGCCCAATGCTGTCAATATTCTTTTTTTAAAGTTCACAGAATGAAAACTTCTTCCCTTATAATAAGAAGAGAGCTCTAAACCTGCGCTGCACAGATTTATCAACCTAGCCAAAATGAAAGGTGTATCTTTCCCCACCAAGCGTTATCATTTTCAAATAAGACATGTTCTCTAGGGAATAAATTTAAAGACCATTTTTTGTTTATGTTGAGGGGTGGATAACCTGTGAGATAAATAACCACAATGTTGCATCTGTATTTTTTTAACTTCTAAAATACACTTATTATAAAGCTAAGCAATAAAACACATACAGAATATACCAAATAAAAAACTCCTGTTCCACATGGTATACAATACACTGGTGATAAACAAGTCTTCAGCAGAAGAGATGAACAAAATATAAAACCAGCAAGTTTACATACTCAACACTTATTTTAATGTCATTTTTGTTTTACAGGATATGAATACAGTGTAACCACAAAAATTTCTCACTGCAGCCAAGGATACATTTATCATTCCAATGAAAATCTGAAATCTTTGCATATAGTACCAACGTAATCTTTCTTCATTTGGCTCACTTGACTATTTTTTCCACATATGTTTTGCTATCTTTTCTTTAAAGTGAAGCAAGTGTACACTGAAAGACTGAAGAAAGGAAATGCTAGTGTCCATTAACATAGATGCATACAGCGTAATAACCTTACACTTCTACCAAGGAAGAACAGTAGTACAGCTTCATAAGAACTGCAGTTAAGCATTCAGACAGCTAGGAGAAGCTGCATATGTATTCAATGACATTTACAGCATGTTTATTTATTATTTGGTATGCAAAAATTACTTGCATACACATCACATTGTGAGTTTTTGTCTTTTGCTCTACAGGGACCTCATGACTGTGCTTTTTAATTTTATTTTCTCAACAAGTTCTCAATAGCTATGTGTCAGTTTGTGATCTGGTGCTCATCAGAGCAGGCAGCCACTCCCTGTGTTGAGATGACAGGTACACCTCTCAGCTGCTGTTTGGCACAGACCTGGAGCCCTGCAGATTGTGGCCATCCTGGATATTCTGTTGCTACACTGTAATGCCTTCCAGCACAGTGGAGCATTCAGAGCAGCATCTGGAAGTAAGCAGTGTCTTTCCCACACAGAGAAACCCTTATTACTACCCTGTCCGCTGATCACTCACCTTAGCCAGCAATTAGACCACAATATTCACCAAGCAACCAATGCAGGGATCACTGCAGATTTTTTCCCTGTCAACCTGTAATGCATCACCAGAAGCTTCTTGTAATCACAGGCAAGGGCTCAAGAACATGCTCAAAATATCAAGATTTGAAGTCACTTTTCCAGGATCTAACTTAGGGTGGAATAAATACACACCTTCTGCTCCTTCTTAGCCTCCACACCACACACACACACACACAAAATATAATCAGCAGGGCTTTTCACACCTCACAAAGTCATACTTCCACTGAAGATGTAATGATTAGCACAGGAAAATGAAGATTAGTATAGACAAATAATTGGTATTGATCACTTCTGAAACCCACAAAAAACCTACTAAAATTAGAATTCTAAAAATCTGAATATGAGAAATTTTCTTTGAAAATAAAAAAATACATGAAACAGCTTAATAACGATAAGAGTTTGCATATCTAGCAGATGCTCTGATCACAGTATTCATACAGATTTCATTTGTAATATTAACTCAAAAACCCCATCTACCAAATATTTTGCTATCAAAGGGTGAATTTTAGGAAGTTCTGCCCTTGTATTTTCCAATCTAGTTTCACAAGCCTTCCTAACATGTTACAATCTAAGTTGGAAACGCAGGCTGCAGATTTACAGCCGATTACAACTGAGAATTTTCTCAACAACATCAAATACATCTCTCCAGTTCAGTCTGAGCAGAATATAGATAGAATATTTCTGTTGACACAAATGCACTAAATCTGTTTTAGAATGTGTTCCAGCGAAAACATCAATTGAAAAATTGATATCAAGTAGAGTTGATTAATGTATGAATTGTTTCAGAGCTGCATGCAATCTCCCAGCAATAGCTCAATTTCTTCACTTGAACCAGCTTGCCAATTATCATTATGCATAACTATGAAACTGGGACAAAATTTTGATGATGATGTTTACATCTTATCCAATATGCACATAAATTTAGTCTAGTATAAAAAAAAACCAAAAAGCTGTCATTAAAGTGTCTTACGTCTGGGTACAAAACAATACGCTTTGAGCAGTGAACAGCATTTTTCAGGCATGTGTACATAGCCCATGACAAATCTTGTTACTCATGCGCAGTAGCTGATTGTAGAAGACAAGCAGCGATATGTGCTCACATAAAACATAGACGTGCAGGAGTGAACTCTGGATACCAAGCTCTAACATTACAGTAGCTGCCTCTGGTATCACCTATGCAGATTATCACCATAAATCAAGTTATTTTAATACCGTTCATTCAGAGGTTTGAAAGTTCAAAGGCTAACAGCAGAGCTGGTTGAAGTTTGAAAAAAAAAAAAAGTGTTTGCAAGTGCCGATGTGAATGCTAAAAAGCTCTTTTACAAAATCTTATTGCTATTCAGAAATGTTTGCACGCATGGACTCCTGCATGCACATATGTTTGCAAAATGACTTTTTCCCCAGCGAAGACTACTGAATTCCTTGGAGGGACAAACCGGATTTTAATGGTACTGCATGTTAGGTTGATAATTCTGGTACCTGCAGGCCCATGTATGCATCTGTACTTCTCTTTGACATTGACTTGACCCTTTAATAAACATAATTTGACCTTTTAAATAAATTATCCCTGATCCATGATATTTTTTTTTTTTACTGTTGTAGGTGTAAAAAACTTTCACAGTAAGATTGTAAATCTTGAGCTCTAAAAGAAGAATTACAGCTTCTGCTGTATGTTGTAACAAATGTGATGCACCGTCTTCCAGATTGAAGACCTTGAGGGCATCATGGAAGTTACGTCCGTATAAGAAGCCCGGCTTATACAGGTCAATAGACAGAAAAGCAAAAAAACTAAATCTCTCTCAGTATACCACACTGGCATTTTAAAATAACAGTGTTTCAGCAGGCAGATAAAACATTTAAAATTTGTATTTTTTTTTGACAGAAAAGTTGAAATTTTCCCCAGAGGAACATATTTCCATACTCTTCTTAATATATCCCATGGATTTCTTAATACAAGTGAGAAAAAATACATTTGCAGGTAATGACCACTTAAAGTCTTCTAAAGTAATAAGTTGAGATGTAATAAAAAGACTTAAGTCTTAAATGCCAAAAAACCCAAACCCAAAAAGGCCCAAACCTCGTAGCCAAAGGCTATACAATCCATCAGGGAAAACTAAGTAGGAAAAAAATGCATAGATTTTGGCCAGTCTTTATTTTCCTTCTCTATTTAGGTACCTTTTCCACTGAGCTCTTGCATATCCTTTTTGGCTGGGAATAAGTAGATTCAGATTACGAGATTCTTTTGACCAAATTTTTAATGCAAGGAATCTAATCTCAAATGAAAGTGTTTGCATAAACAAAGTTACTCACTTTATTTAGTCATTAGTTGGTCAAAACAAAATGTTCATTTAGCCAGAGGAAGGAGCTGGAGCATCCTCCCCAGCACAGGCAGGCGAGCGCTTACCATGGACAGCACATACAGGCAGCAGTCCAGAAAGCAGGGCACAAACAGGCAGAGAAACAGCCTTTAACGCTTAGAGCCTGGTTAACAGCTCAACCCACTATCCAAGGGAACACCTGTTTCACAAACACCAGGTCTCTACATCAGTTTTCAAGCTTTTACACAGTGCAGAATAAAAAAAACAATACTAAACTGCTATTCTCTGGGTGAGTAAAAATGCATATGAACTGAAAGCGAGAATGTAAATGGGTGTAACGGCAATAACCATGGAAGTAATGGACAAACAAGCATTGCCACATGCAAAATAAGAAGAGAAATCGATCTGGCTTTAAGAACTCAATTGAGGGACCAATAAAAATATTAGAATGCTGGAAAGGCACAGTCAAACATAAAGCACCTGTTTAACATTACTGCTAATTGTGGGTGAAGGAAATGGCCCCAGCAGAAATTGGTTGAAGATGATTAAATTTAATTGCAATGCTATATACAAAGTGCTACCCACTGACTGAATTAGAAACAAAATATGCTCGACAGTGATACATACCACGTAACCAGGTTTAATACAAGGTATGAGCAGCAAGGCTACATGTGGCTAAAAACACTTTATATCTTCCAAAAGTTTTTTCCATCTCTCACGTGTTGCAGAAATGCACAGAATGCACAGTAAGAGGAACTACAAAATCAGGAAATAAGGTCACTGTAAGGTTGAGTGTGGGCAGGAATGCTCATATTCTCCAGCACAGTGGAGGCATTAGGACTGGTAAGAAACACACTCAGCTACTCAGAGACACAAAGTGCCTTGAATCAATGAGATTAGAAATAGTTAAGCAAGAATGCCTTCCCTAGGTTTGTATAATGCAGATACCTTGGTAAGCCAGCTCCACGCTTTCAGCAGAGCATGCAGGAGTCCCCCTGGCAGGTGGCCACTTCTGCTGGAGGCAGCTGCCAGAGGCTTTTGGCACAGAAAAGTGGAAGTACTGCCTTCCATTCTCTTTCCTATTTCTCCCTCTTTTTCTTTCTACATTATTTTGTTAATACAGTTGGGTCGTCGTCATCGCCGTCATCCCCCGCCCTGTCCTTTGATAGAAACTACCCAAATCAGATTATTTATTGGGGCTGTTGTTTCATTATTGGTCCCTTTGCACTGTATTTCTTAATTGAAATCTTATTTCTCATGCATTTTCTTTGGTAATGCCTAGAGCATACCCTACCTCTCCACTTCCAGTGCTGTTAAGGATACAGCCACAATGCTGAGGGATCACTGGCTTATGATCAGGAACTCATGAGTTGGTTTTCCAGCTAACCGCCCAGATGTATGGTGGATCCTCCTTCTAACCTGCTGCCACCTTGACCACATTTTACACAACACATATCCACTACATCTAGCCTTCAAATTGCTTTCTAACAACTGTACTTGGCACGTCTCTCCCCACTGGTGGCAAACATACAACTGGCATTCTTTGTTGCAGACTCGGTAATGGTAGCATTTCCCCATTACACTCAGGCAGATGGAGAGAGCTGCTCACGCCATGGCCCTCCCGTTGCCTATTTGTCGTCCCTCAGTCCTCAAACACGCTACAATTTTCTAAGTTTACAAGTGCCCAGTGTTTTTATCTGCTACAGAGAGTAAGAAGGTGCTACTTGGTCCTGGTTACACTTGCTTTAGTGCTGGAACGGCATGCTTGGGGCTGAAGTATCAACTAGTGATTATTTCCAAGTACCTTCAGTGTACTTACTTAGAACTACCGAAGCCTCTGGACATTGGGTGAGAGCTGTGCTTTTTAAAAGGTAGCTCTGTGTAACAGAGAAGTATTTCCCACCCCAAACACCTCAAAGAAATTAGGCAAGCACTAAGTGCAATGGAGCAGCTGCTTGCCAGCCTTATTATAAAACAGCTTACAGAAGTACCTGAAAAATACTATATTCAGCTGAAGCTGCAGGGAACAACGGAAGAAAAATAATTAGCCAAGTCAGAAACTGGCTAAGGCAGTAGGTATTTTAAGCCTTCTATTTCCTTCAAAATACAAAGGGATCTTTAAATACCAAGTAGTAAATGAGACTTTGTTTATATTTCATCTTAAAAAGCCACAAGCAGAACACTGCACCCTAATAACATCATTGGCACAGAAATGATTCAGAAGCAAGGGGGCCATCTGCTGAATTCCCAGTACCATTTTATGCTGTATCCTGGAAGATTTTCTTCAAAAATTTCACAGCCGAGTCCTTTTCGGTGCCAGCTTTTGCTAGGGCTGTGAGGTGTGGCAGTAAACCTCTATAGCAGGTTTGGCTGCAGGTGAATATTACAGTGTATCTATCATGACTGCAAAAACTAAAACCAGTACACTGATCAACATAATATATTCAGGAGTCAATCCCGTAGACAATGTCATCAGTCTGAAGTATATGCAGTATCTCTGTACTACAATGCATTTCATTCAATAGAAACTTTCAGAGACAGAAAACTTGTTTGTAGTATGTTCATGCACATAACTTCCCTGATAAAATAAAAAAAGCTTAAAGCACAGAACCAGGTTTCTAAAATAAGCACCTTCCTTCTTTGGCTTACTGTCCATTATCCTCAGTAATGCTGGCACCATGCTCAAACTCAGCATTCCCTTCCTCATACAAGTCTATCACAACTCCATTGATATACATGATTCACTGGTGACTGCTTTTAATTCCACTCTTTCTGAATTCATTACCACTAACTTCAGATCCCAGCTTCAGCACATTCATAGCTAGTCCCTTTTCCAACACGTAAAAGCAGGCAAAGGAAAGGCAGGATTTTTAAAAGATTTTGTGACAATGTCAGCGCACATGCACAAGCGGAGCATTATCCTTGTAGTCCTCCCTATCTTGTTCTTCTTAGCACTGCTACAGCTTAAGGTCTCTCTGCACACCAGGATGAAGGACCAGAATTGTTTCTGACACAATAATAGCAATATGCTAAATAAACACTACAGAAACGTCCAGACTGAAAAATCCTTGTTCATATAGCCATGAAATTTGATAAAAGTATTAAAAACCTTCACCACTGTTCTCATTTCTTAAAGCATAGCCTTAGGTCTACTGACATTTCATGGTCTGTTAATACAGAACACTTTAAATATAGAAAGGTACACATTATCCATTAAAGACTATGTACATCCATGCATAAGATAGCTCATAGTGTACAAATAGAAGATTGTTTAGTGGTACAAATGATAAAATTTGAATCTTCAAGGCTTCTTTGAAGTTCTGCATTTTAAAAATGACTGCAAAATACAACCTGTATCTTCCAAAGTTATGATCAGAGGGTATTAAATGGAAGCAGAAGCACAGCACAGGAAATACAAATAAGCGTCACTTGCTTAAGATTTCCCTCTTAAGTATAAGAAGTGGTCCCACATTCAACTCATAGCTTACTGAATACTAATAGTTGGAGGGTTTGTTTGCATTGTGTTGGATTTTTTTCCATGCTTAAAACAATTTTACTACCTCAGTCAATACTAAATCTCAATATTCAAATTCCATAATGCAAAAAATGTGTCCAGGTGTTGTTTTCTGTTTCCTGTTCCTAACTTCATACACAGTGATGAGCAACAAGGATATGGTCTGGAAAGTTCTAAGTAGGCACATGCAGATTACTCTAGACAATCACTGCTTTCAATATTTAAGAGCAATCTATTATTTACTTTGCCAGCTAAGCATCCCTTATTTTCTCCTAAAATCTGGACTCCCATACGATATCTGAAAATATCACATATGAAACAGTAGTAAATGCTAAATATCAAGCACACAGAAGGGTTCTACAGCTACAATTACCCAGCATTAATGAAACATTAACTTATCACGTACCTTTATTTCCATGAGCTGCCCAATACTCCCTTCTCCACAGAGATTAGCCTATCATCTCAAAAGCCTGACTGGATTCAGAGTGGCCACCAAAAAACCCAAAAGGAAATAAAACAAATGTGTGTTCAGAAGTGCAAGTTTTCCCTCAAGTATTCAGAATGAAAGATAAGGACTGCTAAAATTCAGTTCTTTCTACAGAAACGGTCCAAAACCATGTAAAGCATTCCAAACCCTGCTCATGTGAGTCTCAGAAACAAGAGGTTCTGTTTTAGTGAAAACCAGTACAAAGGGCTCTTGCTACCTGCTTCAAACTCTGGAAAGCTCACATGAAAGAATGTTTCTATGTAGTGAAAGAGACCTGAGGTTATTTTCAACTTTGTAATTTTTCATCCCTTTTCCACTAAACCCTGAATAGTGGGCTTCAGACTAAGATGCCTCAATTTAAAGAAAAATCCTTTTTTTTTTTTTTTTTGAAAAAAAAAAAGCCTTAAGCAGTAAGAAATATTAATACTATTATTTCCGGTCTTTTTCTCTGGTATTTCCATTTAAACAAAAATTACTGCCACCTGGTAACAGAACTATGTTAAAAATGATTTGTTAATGGAGTCAGAAAATTACATTTATTTCATTAAGTAGCTAGACTGAGGGGAGTGGTGCATATACTCACTAGGTAGCTAGAAAGAAAGGGAAAGTAGTTGGAAAGTGAAGGAATTGGAACATAAGACTATTTGAAGTATCTTCTGATACAACTGATGTTCAAGCAGAGGTGTGTAAGTTCTACTAAATACAAAGTATTTACCAGCAAGCTTCTTCCCTCTAGGTTTTTTGAGGTCTTTTCCTTTTTATCTCTACAATTTTGTACAGAATTCTCAGTTAACGTCTCCTACGTTTCGGGAGGTTCCACACACATGGGTGGATCAGCTCCACGGGTCAGTGAGCGTAAGCGCAGCTCAGCCAGCGTCTGATTGATGATACCTACGGCTGGGCTGTGCTGTACTGCACACGGAAGGTACAGCAGTACAAGGGAAGAGCCTGTAGGTGCTGTATCACAGTGCTGTCGTACAGCCCAGAAGTGATTTTGGAAGTATAATGAAGTATGTGTTACTTCCCGTCAGCGAACGTCAAGAAGCAGAAAGCACAGACTTACTTCGTCATCACATGCAGCTTCCAAAAGGTGTTTAGGGTGCAGGTGTGTGACGGGACACCAGCCGGCACTGCCGAAGCCGGAGGGAGCCCCGGCCGTGGGACCAAGGCGGCCCTGGGACCCGCGCAAGTCCAGCACGGAGCACGGCGGGTCCGTACCCCTCCGTACTGCGCTCACTGCGATCCTGCACACGGGCAGGGGAAGTTCAGTCGCGGCTACAGAAGCGTTTACGATGTTATTAGCCCTATCGATAAGCGGAGGAGAAGCTACAACGGCCCCGCGCCGCCCAGGCGTCCCGCTGCCCCCAACCCACCCCGGCTGCCCCCGGGTCCCCCGGCCCCCTCCCCGGCGGCGACGCGCCCGCAGACCCAGGCACCCACTCGCCCCTACGCGACGCCTTTAGCGATTCACAGAGGCCGTCTGCGGTAGCTGGAGCTCTCCGCGGCCCTCCCCAAACTTCACGCGTGTCCTGCCTAGGTGTGGGTCTCGGCAGGCAGCTCACAACACGCCGCAGCCCAAACGCGCGAGTTCATGGCTTTCTGCAGCCGAAACCAGTAGGTCGACCGCTCCCCCGCCTGCGCAGCGTCAAAGCCTCGGACAAGGTACTAAACCGCGACACCTGGAGCCGACACCGCGCCTTCCCCGCCGGCAGCCTCCAACTTCCCTGCAAAGCCTCGCACCAACCTCTCCGCCGGCGTGAGCCCGCGGTGCGGTCCGCGGAGAACCGCACCCCGGCGGCCGCCCCGCCGCCGAGCGCCGTCCCCGCCTCCCCAGCCCCGTCCCCGCGGCCCCACGCAGGCAGCCGCCGACGGAGAAAACTTTTCCGAGCCACCCGCCGAGGCGGCGCCCACGCCGGCCGCTCCGCAGAGCGGGACCGAGCCGGCGCCCACGCGCCGTGCGCCCGGCGGGCCAACGCCGCCCCCCGCGGGCCGCGCCGCGCCGGCCGCCCCGCTGCGTGGGCACCCGCGCACCCGCCCGCCCGCCCCGCTCCTACCGTGCGGGGGGCAAGTGAGGGAGGGAGCGAGGAGGTGGCAGTTACCGGCGAGCGAGCGCCCTTCTTGCAGAGCGGTCCCCTGAAGACGCCTTTGATGCCGCGGTAGTGCCCGTTGCTGAGGTGCCGGGAGCTGATGACCAGGTAGCACGCCATGCGGGCCCCCCGGGCGGGCGAGCGGGGAGCAGCGCCCCAGCCCCGCGGGCGGCGCGGGGGAAGGCAGGCCGGCTCCTCCTCGGCGGCGGCGGCGGCGCTACCCCCGCCGGAGCAGAAGCCCGCATGAAGGAGCGGGCGGAACCGCAGCAGCGATCTCCCCCCTCCCGTCTCATCCAGCGCCCGGGTGAGCGCTGCCAGCAGCAGGATGCACTGAAGGCGGCAGCAGCGGCGGCAGGCAGAGCACATCAGAGGGAGCGCGGAGGCCAGTCCGCATGCTGCTCCGCTGGTAGGAGACGGGCCCGGCACGAAGGAGGGCAGAGCGCAACTTGCACAGTCCGCCGCTGCTGCGGCCCCTTCCCTCTCTCCTCCTCCTCAGGCCAGGCCACCGGGAGCCGACATCCGGGGGGCAGTTTCTCGGCGGCAGCTCCGGTGGCGGCGGCTCTCCATGGCTCTTCCCTGCGCCGGGCTGGGTGGTGGATGCAGCCGGCCGCCGCCGAGAGCCCTCGCCGCCCCAGTCCTGTCGTGCCGCCGCTGCAGTCGGCGCCGCGCCTCGCCTCCCCTCCGCCGGCAGGGGGGTGGGGGGGCGGTGCGTGGTGCGAGGGGGGGCGGAGGAGGGGTAGGGCGGGGGCGGGTGGGAGGACGTTTTGCCCCTCGCCGCTCCGGGGAGGCGGGTGGGCTGCGGCCGGCAGTCCCGGGCGGAGCGGGCAGGTGGAGGGGAGAAGGCGACGGGGTGCGCCGGCCGCTCTCCTCCTCCTCTTCGCCCAACTTTCCCGCCTTCGCTGGCAGGGAGGTAACGTCCCTCCCCCGCTGCCCCTGCCGGCGCCTCCTCCTCGCCCCCGCCTCCCCTCGCCGCCTCCGCTGTCCCGCGACTGGCCCGCGGCCGTTCCCGGCCCGCAGGGTGCGGAGCGGGGCCCGGAGCGCTCTGCGGCGGCCGAGACGGGGGTGTGAGCGGGCACCGTCCGCCCGCAACCGACGGCGGGGCCGGGTTAATGGGAAGCGTTGCTGCTCCCGTTCCCGCTGCTGGCTGGAAGCGCAAATCCGCCCAGGACCGAGACGAGGGCTGCGCGCAGCTGCCCAAACCGCCCGGGCACCCCCAGCTTGCGACGGGGCTTGTCCCGATCGCCCCCCCCCCGAAAGCTGGTGAACGTGGGTGTGTGGTGCCCTTTACCGCCCAAATAATTCACGTGGAGTCGCAGGTATGAACTTCTAACACCGCTAAACCGCGGAAACAGGTTGTTCTCCCCCTCTGCGGGAGACAGGCGCGATGTTCTCGGGCCTGGCTGCCTTGTCTGCCCTGCTGCGTCCTAAGTCGATAACAATAAATCAATAAATCGCATGGCCTTAGTAGTAACCTGCAGGTCATTCATTTCTTCGAAGTAAATTATTTTAAACTGTAGATAAGAATTATTTCAGATTTTTCATTTAATCCTGTAAAAGCCTGCGTCTTCAGATACTTAGTGAATGAAACTGACAAGCCTCACTCATTCTAATTTTGCCTCTCAAGAGCTACGTTTCTATGAACGTAACGTAAAGAAAAAGAAAATCTCATACAAACCACCCAACTGTATAAATAAAACAGTCATGACAAATTAAATGTCATTTGTTTGGCTGCATATGTAAAATACTGTTGCACAGTCTCTATAATAATGCTTCGCATACAGTATAAAATTTCATTATATGTGTGTGCAAGTACATATATACAAATGGTCACATGTATTCTTACATATTTTATTAATAAATATATAATGTCATAAAGGAAACAAAATGCCTGATCTTGGAATAGTCAAAGCTGTGAGTAACATACTAAGAACACCCCTATGCTGACCACAATACAGTGTTTTGCAATTTAAAAACCTGTGGGGTGGGGGTCAAATAAAGCTGGTAAAACCCAGGTGCAAAAGAAATAAAAGGACGAGGCCCTTTGTGTAATGTGTGGTTGAGCTGTGGGACTCCTCGCCAACGGGTGGTGTGGATCATAGATGAAAAGAGTCCCATGGATTAGTACAGATCAGGCACTGCAGCCTGGGAGCGATGCTGTGCCCGCAGCAGACCTGTGGAGGACTTTTCTGAAGTAAGAATTTACCTTGGAAAGTGGCTTTTGAGAAATTACACTGCTGTACTGAAAGAAGTCATCCACTGTCAATTTGGTGGCAAAAATGAACTTTTATGATTATTTCCTCCTACAAGTTATAGTTTTGTGAGTGACTTGAAATTTATTCTTGTTGGCAAATAATTTATATGTTTTGTTAACTGCAAATTCTTTCTGAAATAACTCCTCTGCAACCCTGTTAAAGATAAAAGTATTAACTTCACTTTGAATTTTGCTAGGAAGCTTGACTTTCTGACTCTGCACCGAATATCCACTCCTGGAAGTAAAGACAAGCACATTTTCTCTATGGCAACGCAATGAAGTTCCCAAAACTTTGCTTCTCCATGATGCAGCTGTTGCTTCTCAGAACGGAAGGAGAATTTATGTTTCGTCTCAATGATTTGCACCGAGGTCTTGGTTCTTTTTCTGTTGTGAAGAGACATGGAAAGTCCTTTGCTCTACAGAGCTGCTGATGTTCTATTACAAAGTGAGGAAGAGGGTACAGGAGACGCACACTGCATGCATGCAGTGGGGATGCGTGTTCATGTGTTGCAGCTATGCGGAGAGTGGCCAGTCCCTGTTACCTGCAGATGAGATGACAAGCTGAAATTGTGTAAGAGCTTCACTGTAGACTAAGGGATAGTACTTTCCTCCTTAAACTTACAGAGTCTTCCACAGTCCATTTACTAAGATGGTATGAAAGGGAAATGGTTTGCCCCAGAGTAGACCTAACAGTACTCATTTTATCCTGCTGAGAAGGATGATGTGCTCAATTGACCCTGCTGTGAAAAGTAGAAGTCATTTTAGGCTCACTTCACTTTGAAGACTCAGGGGAATAGTTACTATGACCACCAATCTAATTTATAAACAATCTGTAGGACGCAAGCCTGAGAAAATGAGATTAAGAGTTGTGAAATGGAACGATTAGATATTAATTATAGCACTCCCTGAACATTCCTCCAGGTCTCCAGAGATGCTGCACCACCTTCTCTTTCGTCACAGGTCATATAGAAATATGAGCCTTAACTATTAGTAGTTTCATCTGGGTCCAATCCTTCACTACCTTAGATCTCATAAAGTAATTTTCAGCTGAGCACAGTGGATGTAAAATACTACCTTTCTGAACATTATGCTTTCTTTGCAGAAGTGTTAGTGACTTTTCAAGATGCAAGGAAGTGGAGAAGCAGGTTAGCTGTTACTAAGAGATGATGATTAGAATAATGAAATGTTCTCCAGTTCACCTATCCTCACAGTTTACACTCTTTTTTTTTTTTTTTCCTAATCATTAACAAAGATTCCTTAGCATTTATTGCCCCCCAAAAAAGTCTGTAAGCATTTTCTACTTATTCTTTGTAGGTATTGTCCTCATTGCACAATCTAGTGTCAAGTTGAAATACCCAGCCTGGCTCTAAAGCTGCTAGTTCTGATACAAATAATGCTCTGAATATCAGGCAGCAGAGAACCATATTAGTGCAATCATACCACTTTTAATGGTTGAGGTAATTCATATGCTTCTTTGCAGCATTAGATAATACAGTATAGACATACCCTTAAACCCTTGTCTACTTTGTGAATTTTATTTAAATTCTAATTCAGTTATTGCTCCTAGTATGAGTTCCACCTGCACACAGAGTCTGTTACACCAATATTCTCTGCTGTATAGGTAAAAACTGCAGCTGGCATATCAAATTCAGTGTGGAAACAGGCTAGATCAGTTCAAGGGCCCCAATCCTGAAATGTTTTCCACTTACATCCTCTTACAGTGCTCAGAAATAATGAAGACATCCTTCCCCATGCCTCCAGACATGAGAAAATTCAAAAGGTGCAAAGAATCTTCTGGCAATACACCTCTAGAAATTTTACTTCAGCAATCAAATGAGAACAGAGGGTGTGCAGACACACAGCTTTTTTGTGAATGCAGTTTCACAGTCTGCTTATTCTCACTTGGGTTAGTTTAACACAAGATGTTTTCCAACACAGAAGAACCCAACTGAACCCTATAGTGAGAACATAAACTAAGGTATGCATTAGAAAAAGCATTGATGTACTTTTTACAAGTGGTCTTCCTCATGGTACTGAGTGAGTGAGATCAACAGCTTGGCAAGACAATTCAGGTATAAAAACACACAATGAGGTTCCTGACATATAGCAGAAATGTCTTAGTGTAGCTTTACAGCATTATCTTCAGCCATAAAGGAGATTTTAAAGGTGTAAATCCAATCCTGGCAATATATGCAGATCTTTGGATTGTAACTGCTTAAACTACATATTCATGCACCTTCAGTTCCTCTAACCCATCCACCCAACCTCTAACTCTCCTCCATTACAGTTGTCCATAACTACAGCTAATTCATCAGGGTTCACATGAAAAGTGAACTCCTGCCCCACTGAAACCAATGACAGTTTTTGAGGTCCAAAGCAACCAGTTTCTCTAGAAACTTTCACCTGTTAAGTATGTTCACAGATGGTAACAAACTCTTACAGAAGCCTGGAACATATTACTGCAATGTTAACTGTTCTATTATTCTACCGGAAGATGTTATTTAATATCCCAAAAGAGTCCTGATTCCTTGTAAATTAGAATCATATATTAGATATAGTCAACATTTCTGTAGACCACATTTTAGCCTGAATATTTGATTTGTTTTTCTCAGTGCAGCATATATTTTGAGGAACATTTTGTAAAGGTTGATTCTTATCTAGTGAATCTGGTGAATGTAAAAATCTAAGGTGAGCTATTCTGTGTAGAGATTCTTTATGTTGCTTTCAGTGAAATGGCAACTTCAAATATCTGTTTGGGTTTTTTTCCTGAGTCTAAAAGACACTGATTACATTTTTTCCTGAAGTAAGTAGTAATCAAAGCTTCATTATATCTGTCTTTATTTCATTAATTAGTTTAGAATATTTTAGTCCTTCCCTATTTTATTCCATTTGAAGTAAGCATAATACTGCTTATCCAAACATTTTTAATCCCAGGCTGTCTCTTTTTATCTAAATAGTTGTTACACTCCTCTTGTGAATTACTTACGTAAACACCTTCCCATTACCCAAAACTTGAGTCTGTCAAGGTTTATACACTTGAAGCATTGATAGCTAAGTTATTCTGCTCTGCAGTCCATGCAGAATCAATGATACCATTTTACTTTGGATGGAGCTTTTTGGAATGTCTAAGTGCTGAACAATCACTTTATAGTCTACAGCTTGCTATTAATTGTGTAGCCAGCAAATACAGTGCTCTTCATGATGATCAAACCAAAGTGCATGCATATACATCGGTGTTGTAAATCATGCCCTGTTTTTCTTATAGGCTCATGCTCTGCTGGTTTTAAGAAAGTCATGTAGTTGAACAAGAATCTCATTCAAATAATTCACCCTTACTCCAACTTTTCTTTGATATACCTCTTATGTGACATTCAGCAGCCTCTCTGCATTACTTCTTCTATCACTAAATAAAGAAAATATAATGTTTCTTTCAGAGTTGTTGTGAGAATTACTGAATAGTGAAACCACAGTCATAAAGAAGAATGCTAAATATTGCCAGGTGATACTGATGTAGATTGCTGATTTCATAATCAGTTAAGTATATGCAAGTAATCTATTATCTTCAGAAGGTTGCTGGACGTGCCATTCATCTAAATCAATAGGTCAGTAACAGAAACAGGACTTTAATCCTGCATTAACAAGAGCTCAGTATTTCCAGAGTGTGTGTCCAATGATGTAAAGATATCTTCCATTTTCTATTCAGAAATAATATTCATTGGTTTCTTCTTATAGTTAGCTATGTTCTTTACATAAATTAGGATGAACATAGAAAAAAATAATGGCAAATATCCACTTGTAGGAGAATTACATAGCAGAATGCCAGTTCTGGTTTTGTAGCAAATCCTTTTTTTCAGGAAGATGATATATAAAAGAGATGAAGGTGTAGCAGTGTTTTCATATACTTGCCAATTTATTATGTTTGCATAAATATTTAATACATCAATCTCTTTCTAAAGGAAGAATATGGTATGCATTTCAAGTCTTGTACTTTTCTTAGATTTTCTCACCGCTAAATCCCACCAAAACTTCAATTACTTGCTGGACATCCACAGGAGTGGTGATTCACGTTTTTCAGTGCTCATCGATGGTCATCAGGCTGATCTCCTGGGGTTACCACTGTATGTGCTAGTGGCCTTAGTATCTAAAAGGTGAGTAAAGTTATTGCATTTTATTATTAGGAACCAGAAATTAATATTAACTGGGGAACAGTTATTCCAAAATTACTTTAAAAGAATGTAAAGATAAGGAAAATACTACTTAAGCTCCCCATAGGTAGCCATGATATTCACAGGTAGCCAGAGAGGTATATGTTTCAGCTACAGATATGTTGATTTCAATAACCAACATAACCACAGCTGTCAATCCGTTTTCCTACACATACTCATTTGTTTCAAGGAGTGCTCCATGGACAGCCTAGGAACAGGAGAGGACTCCCATTGCGAAGGAACGAGTAAGGCAACTTCCGTCACGTAGGTTTTTCCATTGGCAGAGTAAGGCGTCTCCATTCTCTTGGTATTATCTGCAATGGTAGTTGCAGATTGACGTTGCTTCAAGACCCATACTTGCATGCTTGTGCTCACTGTGTGCTAATACACATAGCACCTACAATGACTTCCAAAGACTATTTCAGCTTGGCAAGTGATTATCACCCTTTTTGTCTTGCACTAGCATTGCCACAAGGCACCCATAGACTGTCAGCACATATATGTTATTTTTAAATCTGGCTACATCTTCAGCCTTTGAGGCCTATTAATTGGCATAAGATCATGCACAGTTTACAAAGGACTCTCAAGTCATGTTTGTCAGAGGAGTCACGTTACTTTTTACCAAGAGAATGAGAGTTCCCTCAGAGGGAAAAGAGGGGGTTGCAAGGGAATGCTTGAGATGTCACACAAGTTGGGTAAAGATCACTGACCTGGGTACTCTGTATATTCTGGTCATAAGAAGGAAGTGGCAAGTAACTACAGGTAATTTCTCTGTGGAGAGGGCCACTTATTATGGTAGTTCACTAAGCCCCTCCAGGTAAAAAATGACAAGGAGAAAGCAACTCTTGTATAACTTGAGAAGAAATACATGAATATAAAGTCTACTGGAGTACCAGCAATAAAATGTATTTTTAATATATGTATATTTTAAAATTTGTATATATTATATAAATATAGATACATATTACACATATATATTGATTTCTATATGTATAAATGTGTCTGGAGTCCATATATTAATGCTATAATATAGAAATACATATTTAAATGTTTAAAATGTTAACACCTATACCAATGTATTTCCTGTGTGGTGTCTTTGTTTTCCCCACTTCAGCAAAGTGACAATTTATTATATTTTTTTTTAGGGAACTCAATGACAGGGAGGTGATTTAGCAGTCCTCAGCAAAGCAGTACAGAACTGTGTGAACCATGTGAACCATAAAACCACTGTTCTAGCTAAGCTACCTCAGATCTTCATGTTTCCATGGAAGTATTTATTATGCACTACAGAGGATCACCCTGTTAATTCTGTACGTATCCTGTTGCCAGCATTTCATCATCTGTCCACATTAATACTTTGGCAGACAACCTTTAAAAACACTTTACAAAGAAAGATATGAAAGGCACAGAAGAAATTTCAAACTGACAGCAGCATTTGTCAGATGGTATCCTCTGGAATTCAGATGTTTACTGAACATGGAGTCCTTCACATTTTTAGGTGTCTATAAAACAACGTTTCTTTTTAAGACTGACACCTACATACTTTCTCTGAAACAGACAAGTATACGAAGAGGTTTTGGAGTGTATTATGGCCTAGTTTTCTTCCTTAATAGGTTAAAACATTTCAAGTATTCTGTAAATTCCATTCAAATCATTGCAAAATTTCCTTGTACCTTGAAGAAAATGGATATCACTTTTGTATCAATTTGTAATCACTTAAATTTCAGTGATAATGAGTAATAGAGAAACAAAATATGCAGTAGAATAAAAAAGTGAAGTTCACTCCAAAATAAAAAGCTAGCACAAGAATTGCACTGCTCCTACCTCCCCTGTGGTATCTTCTAAAATGTGCTTAATTGGTTCGTGGGCTTCCTGGCATCTGCGCAGGTGTGGAATTCATCTGATTTAACCCGAAGTGTGGCATTCTAGCAACTTGCCTTTGGCCAAAAATGTAACAGTTTTCTGTGCAAAAATAAAATAGATGTTTGTTTCAAATATAAATTCAGTCTCTATTTTTGCAGTCATTTTGTGTTCTAATTATAACAAACTAATTTTGTAAACAACACATGCTGAGGTTTTGACAGTGAATTTCTGATGAAACACAGAGTACAAATTTTAATTACATACAGGTCTAATACAGTGAGCACTGCAGCATTTCTGTCAGCTTTGAAATGGTAACAAAATGTAAAAAAAAAGTTTTTGAAATATGAGCATGAAGGTAATGAGATCAATAAATGTCAGCTAGAAAAAAGTAATCACAACTCTAGAGACTCACTAACCTTTCTATGAATTCCAGAAATACTAGACTAGCTTGGATAAGGAATCTTTAACAATGAGAAACAGATACAATTATAAAGGAGAAGTGAGCCAAATACTGCTAAATAAAACCCAAAGCATTGCCTTTTTGGGTAAATGAGAGAAAACTGGTTTTGCTTTTTCTCCCGTGATTCTCACCAGCACACTTCCCTTTGCACCTTTTGATTTTTAGAGCAAAGTATAATATAAACACATACGTAAACCTAGAGTTAAAATATGGAATATGACATAAAGTGGAGCGAGGTTTTCCAGACTGATGGCCTGATCCTCCTCTCAGGTAGAAAGAAATATTAGAACATCCATTGACCTCCATATAAATTCCATATACTTAACACTCCCAAGATTTGGTGGTATATGGTTTCTATAAAAATTTTATGCAAACCCAGAGATTAAGCATGAATTAATTCAAGACAAAAAACTGCACTATGTTTTAATGCCCCAAGGTAGACTCTAACGTCTGTAAGAGAAAACATATTTCATATGCAGGGTGTTAGATTAAGTAATATTTGAAATGGTAATGTCGGTTTGTGGTTTTGTTTTGTTGTTTTTTTTTTTAATTAAAAGTGCAAGAGGCATTGAACCTGAGGTGAAAATGGAAGGGAATAAAATATTTTGTCAAACCTATGAAGGTAGGCAATAATTTTTTTTGAATGAGGCGTATAATTTTCCTGAAAGCGTATTAGCATTTTATGAAGGATATGCAAAATGCACTAAGGATTTATGTATATTACAAACTGATTTTAGGAAAACTTGACTTTAAAAACAAGGGGTAGAGATAACATGGAAATTAATTTTTATTTTATCATCAAAGTTTTTTGTTGGGTGCTTTTTTTCCCTAGTATTGACTGAACCTTTTTGGATGTAGATAACAAAAATGGATGGACAGAGATTGAGATCCAGCCATTAGAGTCTACTCAGTATTTGCAGGCAAAGTTGTGTAGGTGTGCCAGTTTTTAAATTATGATTTGCAATTAGTAACACAGGCATAAAACCAGCTAGAAGTATTAGCAGTTTACATTTCATTGTTCAAGTGCTAATCTGAAGTAATAAATGCAAAAGGGTTCCATACAGAACATGCAGAGTATTGCAGTATCACCATTAACTTTAATGATCAATAGTTTCTACTTTCTATCCTTCAGGATGTCCTGTTGAAATTAAAGAAATTGAAGAAATAAAGTGCTCTCTTTGAGATTCTCTAAGTATCTAATTCCACATACATGCATTTTCCCCTTTGCTTTGCTTCAAACTATGCTTTTAAGCATGATTGCTCATGTATGTACATATACTCTTTAACGTTTTACATATATACATGTATATAACATTTTGCAGGATGGGAGTTCCTGGAGGGAAGTTGCTCTGCAGTTGACGTGCAACCCAACATTAAGTAGCAGATGGCTGTGATGACACCCTTTTGTTTTCAGCACGGAGCTAAAGAAATTAGTATTATGAAAGTTGTTGAGGGTTGCTTCAGGAACACAAACGGGATTTCAAGTCAATTCAGCTGACCAGGACTCAGCATAAACACGCAGTGGCACCAGGAATGTAGAAGAACTGCAGGAAGCGGTGTGGACAGGAACTTCTCTGCTCCAGCCACCCATGGCCGTGGAAGCATCTGTGGATATGTGGGTATACATTAGATGAGTCACAAGCCCGTGTAGCTTTGGAAGTTGCTGCTGTGTTTACAGGGCATGTATGTGTGTGGATGACACAGGAGCAGCCCAAAGCCAGCAGCAGTTGCTGGAAGTGTGCTGAATCCAGGTAAGAAAGAAGCTTTCAGCTTTCAGAAATACAGACAGGGTACATGCCAGTTAAAATGCTGTGGTTTGTGTTCCATCACCCCATGTAGCCAAAACTCAAACAGGAGCCATGTACATGGGGACCATGATATGCAGCTGTGGGCAGGAAGCTATGTTTAAGGATACTTTTCAGCCTATGATTTTGAATTAAGTGAGTTTCAGTCAAATCAATTTTTGCCTGTAACGGCTTTGATGTGGCACATCCTTCCTCATAAAGGATTGCTCACAGTAGTCCGAAGTAAAGCTGACTGCAGAGAGCTGCAGAAAGATCTTGCAGGTGACTGGGCAGTAAAATGGCAGATGAAACTCAATGTCAATAAGCACAAAATAACATGTTTGAGAAAAGCAACTCAAACTACACATCCAAGATGTTGATTAATTACCTATTGCCACTCAAGGAAGAAATGTTAGAGTTCCTAGACAGGGTCATCAAAAAATGCCAGCTCATTGCACAGCAACAGTCAAAAATGCCAGTCAAATGTTAGAAACTGCTAGGAAAGCATTGAAGAACAAACCAGAAAACATTTCAGCACACTCTGCTCTAAAAGCAAAGGTGAAATAGACTGGGAGTAGAGAAGTAAGAATGGTGCACAAGCCAAGCTGCAAATTACTCTTCCCAATTTCTCAATATACAAGAAGTTTAACAAAAACATTGTAAGGAAGCAAGCTTAAACCAAAGAGTTTCTTTGCATAATCGATCATCAGATTATGAATTAATTGCTACAAGAGTTTTGTCAGCCAAAAGTATAAATGGACTCAGTTCCTTTCCTGCTACTGAAGAGAAAGGTCAAAATGCACATACCAAATTAAGACGTCCCTAAACAACTGATTTGCTGGAGTCAGTAGCTCATAGGAGGAAAAGGACAAGTTAAATTTTCTTGATTTATGGTACTTTTCTCTGCTGACCATTATCAGAGAGAAAATATCTGACATCTCAACACAGAAGTTTTTATGTTCTTAAATTATGATGCTGACATAATTTCTGGTCCAGATGATGCACTACTCCCTGTTTAAATACTGTGTAGAATTGCCATTCAAAGTGGATTTGACAGACTGGAAGAATGAACTGACAGAAATGCCATGAAGTTCAACAGCAACAAAACCAACCTCCTGCAGCCAGTACACAGTAACCCCATGCAACAGCAAAGATGGGAGACCAACAGGCTGCAAAGGAGCTCTCCAGAAAAGGACCTGGGAGTCCTAGAGAAGGAAGCTGAATTGAGTCAGCAGTGTGTCCCTGTGGTGATGAAGGCTAACAGCATACTTTTCTCCTAGAAAAATTTTAGGCAACAGGTCAATGGATGTGATTAATTCCTTCTGCTCTGTGCTTGTAAAACCACACCTGAATACTGTGCCCGGTTTTGAGCTCCCCAGAATAAGCAAGAATTTAATATACTGAAGTAAATCCAAGACAGTTACAGGATTGTAGCTCACTGGACATGAGGAGAGGTAAAGGAGCTGGGTATGATGGAACTAATTATATAGAGCTGTCCGGTAAAACACAGAACTGCTGCAGTATCAGGTTAGAAAGCTGGAGGAACCTCACGTTTGGCATCTAGCTGACTTGCCTGTTAAATGTCTCAATTTCTGCATTCACAGCACACGCAATCTCCTTGGTAGAAAACCAGAAAGACAAACAGAAACAACGAAGAAAAGATAACATACTTTGAAGTTAGACTTTCAGCTGATAGCCCAATGTAGGTGCCTGAGCTGTGCTCGGTGCCTACCAAGAGTGCAGGCAGGAACAAGGCATTGGCTAGATTTCGGACAGTACCAGTCATGAAGGATCTTTTCCTGGGCTTGAAAGTTTTTCTTTTTGGGTTAAATTTGTCCAAATTATAAAATTTAACTTTAAACCCAAAACACAGACAGACGCACACACATGCATTCATGCTTCTGGTCAACTAGGGCAGTGGAAAACTTCTGCTTTGACTTTTTAGCTCCAAAAAACGCACTTTTCAATCACAATGCAATGATGATAATTGAAAGCTTCTTCTGTGACAAGTATTTATAAACCTTTAAGATTCTTAATGCCTAAATACTGCTATCCATTGATAACATTAGCTCTCACTTCATAGAAACACAGTACTTCCCTGACTCCTTAGGCAAAGACAAGTTCCTCCTGCCGCAAGCCTGTAAGAAACAAGGTTTCTGCATGGACAAAGAGGACTTTCCCAGCTGACAAGTGCAAAATGGAGGCAGAGAGAAATCACACTGAAACAAACTCCCTGAAGGACCTGGAGCCGAGTTCAATCTGGATATATCTATATTATTGCAATTTTTTCAGAGGTACCTTTTGGCAGATAGCATTAAGGAAGATCTATTTCTCAAGTTTACCACAAGATGGAGGTGCTGTAACTCAGAATCCTTCATTAAGTGATCAGGAAGATGGTGGGTGGTGTACAACAGGCACTGTAAAATTTTATGGACATATTTAAGAAAGTAATAAAAAATAATGTCATGTAACTGTGCCATATTACTTTCTTAATTTATTTTCAACAAACTGTGTAATGACATAGCCAACTGTCTCTGAAGCAACATTATTAAAAAACGCAACAGCTTCAAACTTGCTTTTGAGTTACTGAATGCCGCAGACGCTATTCTGAATTGCATATCCATTGGAGGTGGAGATGGCTGATAACGTAAGTTCTCCAAAAGCGTACAAAGTGATGGCTGCCAGAGTCAGATGGGTGCTGTCTTTTTGGACATACTATCCTGAAATGATCTTTCCCTATATTGAGCCTTCTGGAGCTTGGTACCAACAGAAAGAGATGATAAAGGATGTTTTTGGCTGTAATAAATATAGGTCTGATTGTTCTCACAGACATTCACTCTGACCTCCATCAGAAGATCCAGAATGCTGTTTGCCATCAAAAGGCTTTGAAACCACTTATTAAGTCACAATTATATTATATTTCACTTGCTTGTAATAAATGTTGCTGAAGCAGAGGCAAATAAGGGAGCCCTCAGTCAGGCTTTCTGCACAAGCCCAGCAGATCATAGAGATTAATTGTTCCTTTCCTCAGAAAGCTTTGCCTTATGAGTCTGCATGGATATGTTCTTGTCCTGTGCTTTCTTCTTTTATTTAAAACTTCAAAGGGAAAAGGTTAAACATTTTTTTCTGCTGCTCCATTTTCCCCTCACATCTTCTTTGCTACTGGTTATTTTGCTGTTATAAGGAGAATCTGAAACATAAGTGAAATTTGTTGGCCCAGGTTACATTACAATAACACAGCAATGGAAAAAATCAGAAAGGAGAGCACTACGAAGACCTAAATTTTGATAGTTTTGTACCAGTTGGATGCTTTTGATGCTCATTGAAGGCACTTCTGCATTGAACAAGTACAACAATACAGAGAAATCAGTCTCTTTAGATGTTCTCCTAAGCCACAGACAGACACTTTCTCTAGATCCCACTATGCAAATACTGCCTTCATCTGCACATCACCCCGTTGCTGTCTGGAGCAACCACACCCTATGGTCTACTGGCTGCACAGTTCATGCGACCACAGCTTACTTCATTTTAGTCAGATTAATTTAAACAGATTAACATTCAAGATCCGAAAGCATGTAGGTATCCGTCTAATGTAAAATACATTATATTTCCATAGCAAGAAAAGCCAAAGGAATCATAAGAGTGTGAGGAGGAACTGTATAACAGTTGCAGACAGTATCTGAAAAAAAACAATTACTGTATGTCTTCACAAGTTAGGATGAATTAAATTTGAAGATCTTAAAATAGTTCTCATTGTACGTGAGAAAACAGTGAATGCTGAAGGTCTTTAGACAACAAGTGTACATAGTAGATTGAAATCATATTTGATGTATCATTATAGAGCTGCTGTAGGATCCACATTATCTTTCATTTCAAATTCATTCTTAAAAATGTGAGGTAAATTGCCAGAGATGTATAGTACACACAAGTGACATGGTTAGGGAATAAAAAAGTAAAAATGTATCAGAGATTTCAGCTGTAATGCATCTAGTATTCACAAAGACAGATTGCTGCTGAGCAAGCTTGTGACTGACCTCATACCATAAATAATTTGG
Organism: Falco naumanni; assembly: GCF_017639655.2. Lineage (NCBI taxonomy): Eukaryota > Metazoa > Chordata > Aves > Falconiformes > Falconidae > Falco > Falco naumanni. The sequence continues at coordinate 38,766,652 of NC_054057.1, forward strand.
TTAACTTCTCCTAATGCCGAAAAACTCCAGAAAAGACACTAAATCAGAAATTATTTATATTCAAGTGATTTATATTCTAAATTAAATTCTCTGGACTTCATTGCTATCACAACAAAACATTTCACATCAAAATATGTTCTGACATATCGAATAATTTTGCAACCTACAAATATTTATAAAATAATTTAGTGAGGCTGAATCTGCATTTATTAATTTAAAAAATGTTTCCAAAGAATAACCAGACAAACTTAGCCAGAAAAGTTTATATCCCAGTGCTTTTAGTTTCTCTTTAAAATCACAAACAACAGTTAACAGCAAAAATAATATATATTAAAAACAGATCAACATTGTAGGCCATGTAGTTAGCTAATTACAAAAGGGCATTCTACATCATAGCTGATTTTTAGACACTATGTTTTCAACACTGCAGCTTGTTTTTCAGAAAGTAGTTGGCAGAGGTCTTTTTATGTTGTTTAGAAGAAAAGACAAAACATAACACTGGGTTTTGATATGCAGATGTTTGTTATGGTTCTTCATCTGAAACTGATAGCATATAAATGATTGATAGTAGTGAAGCAGGACATGTTTTGTGTCAGAAGAAATCTGTGGCAAAGACAAGAATGCCAGTTATTCAAGTGCTGAACACAGCGGCTGTTTCTCCCCCAAACTCTTCTTGGTTTATGCAGCTGCCTCTCACAACTGAACTCTGGAACAGGCTCAGAAGTCCACTCTGGTGGCAGCTGCATAGCTCAGGAGGAACATGCTTTGTGGTAAAGTAACAGCTCCTTCAAGTCATACTAGGTCGTCATAAAAAGACCCAGCTGATCTGGAGGCAAATCTTGGGTCTTTTGACTGTGGCTCTGTCAGTATCATGACCTAAAGTGATTTAATAATTTTTGTTCTGCAATTGGGTGGGCTACAAAAATACACGTGGTCAGTTACAGATGTGGCAAGTAGTTTGTTAATTCAGTCACTTGAGAATTATAAATTATTTGATCATATGCATGGGTACAGGTACATAATTGAGAAGGGGATTACTATGCTTTTGATTATTCCCATGCATATTGTCTGCATATTTTTTACATCAAGATTTTCATACATTCTAAATTGAGGGCTGTATTACTTAAATTCTAATGATAAAGTTAAAATGCTATACAATTAGCAGAAAACAAGCCCCTCAGATTTATTTATATCCTACCTAATGCAAATGTGAATGTTCTTCAATCCCACATAAAAATGCAGTCACTTCCTTGAAACTTGCTGTCTGCATCAGCCGTTTCTCATGAGTTACACAAGTTACTCATCTCAGAAAAAAAAAAAAAAAAAGCCTCCCCTTCATCACCAAAAAAAAACCATGCTAAAATAAATTATAGCTCCTGTCAGCCACAGGTAAGCATCAAACAACACAAATTACATAATTATGATTTTGCTGATTGAAGAAGTGCGCTAAATCCTAATGTTCTTTTCCATTTTTATGCAGTTTTCAGCAGAAGTTCCCTCAAACTTCATTCTAAAAGAGCTTGAGGAACAATGAAGAAGGAGGAGTCAACAGTAGTCCATTTTCAGTAAAGTGAAAAGTATTAGGTAGCAAATTGGAGCATCCGCCTATTTGTAGATTGATTTTCAATGTGATAAATTGTGAACTGAACAACATGTTTCATTTCTTCGGGGTCGCTATATCTTTTTAAAATTAATTTTTTCCAAAGCCAAACAAATAGTTTTGTTTGGGAACAGTCAAAATTAAATAATATATATTATATGATACATTTATTATTTTTTAGAATATCTATTCCCCTTTTTCCTGAAAATATTTGTGATGGTCAACACAAATGTTTGTACTGTGTTGGCCAGCTCAAGTTATTTCACCAGCCTTAATCCAAAAGGGAATTATAGGTCCTATAGATTTCTTCTATTGAATTCTTTTTTATTATTGGTACACATTTGTACTAACTTGAGAAACAGTTTAAAATATCATGTCACTGATGGTTTTATCAGTTTTTAAAGGTCAAGAGATTTATGTCTTCATCTGTAAACAGTTTTAGAGTCCTTTCTTACCACAGCTCTGAAGGATTAGGATTCATATATCACCTTTTTATTCTAATGAACCACGAAAAAGATACGGCACCACTCTTACTTTTTACTTAAGTGGGATAAGAAAGGTTTGGTAGTTTTGCCTAAATTCTCTTTCAGCTACAGTGAAGTATCACTTAGAATTAAGATGGGAATAGATTCAACATGAGACCAGCATTTGGCACAGGTATCCAGAAAATTCTGTTTATTCCTATGAAATAAATAAAAGCACTAGTGATAAGTCAGCCTGGGAGATAATTCAGGAAAGATTTTCATTCAGTAAACTCTGACAGTTTGTTACTCAGAATTCTGGGTCTGAAATCCAAAGACTGGTATGAAAATTGAGGAAGCAAGGTGAAACCCAAAGAGCATGGGTGACAAAGGGAAAATGAAGAGCACCTTTGGAGACCTTTGTGTCCCAGAGCTACAGCTGACAGCCGCTAGGAAGGCAGCGTGCAGACCGCCCGGCACTGCCCCCACGGCAGCATGTCAGGTGTGAAGGGCAGCTTTGAGAAGCTGGACGTACACGTCAAGGGGAAGCACCAATGGCCTCCTGAGATCACCTAATGCAAGTGAGCAAATCCCAAGACACTCTTTGAAGACCGACCGTTGCAAACCTCAGTATCATTAGCGTTTGTGAAACTCCTTTGACAAAAATACGCCAAATATCATTCCAAGAACACAGGGCGTGTTTTTTTTTAAGGCTTATCTAATTTTAGTGTTAGTTACAGAAATATTGTAGCACAAAAGCAACTGTGTATTAGTACAGTTTTGCTTTGGCATGTCTACTGAACCTTAATGCTATTTTGTTTGCTACCAAGATGACCAAAACCCTTGCCAAGAACAGGGTGCCACTGTGTTAGGCAGCTCAAAAGCTGTTTGACTGTGAAGATTAGATTTCTGCTTTACTCAAATTGACAGTAAAGTATCATTATGCAGTGGTTATGGATATATTTACACTTTATAATGAGCTTTTAAAATTAAGTGGTTGTTCACAGTATGCAGGAGTATTTTGAGGATTTAAAAGGCAGTGTACTAATAAAGATGAGAGGTGCAGAGGGTGGTGGGTTTTTTTCTGAAACCGAAGCAGTTCTGTTGCAGAAATAGTTCTGCCTCACCGAATTATAAGACACCATCCTGGTTTAAATTAGGGAACAACGTCAGGAAGCCTTCTGCCTGAAGAAGTCGTGTGCAATATTAGTAGTATGGCAGGAAGTTTTTTCACTCTGTAATTGTGGTAGGACTTCAGATTGCTTTTTATTTTTCCACAGTACACCATTTGAGATTCTACACATACTCAACCAGGTATCCTTTTGTTAGAAAGGATACATTTTTATAAACCGAAGAAGTAGAAATCTCAAAGGTAACCAAGTAACTCTTTAGTCCGTTTTCTTCATTTCTGTCAGGTACAAAATATGAATATGAATATTAATGGGATTAAGGTGGCTTTTTTATCTTCTATGCAAAACTGGAAAATCAAGGGCAGAAGCATTATGTGTGATTCCTCCTGCACAGAAAAGAAATAACATTAAAAAGAGAAGCTCCAGAATAAAAAAAAATAAATTTAACAGGGGAATAGCCTGCACCAGAAAATGACTGAATTTCCTACTGAAAACTGTGTTTGAGTTAACTAAAGCCCCTGATGAATTGTCCTCAAGTGCTGTGTTGGGTAATTGTTGGCACCTTTTGTTAGTGGCATGCGGAATACTAGTTGATGTTTACAGTAAATATAGTCAATTCTAATTTTCCATTCATAGTGCAGCATCACATATAGACATACAGTCAAGGCTCTGAGCCTGACTGTGGAAGCAAGGGAGGTCCTCTCAGAGGGACAACTTCTGAGGCATCTCTTGCTGATGAGTGGCCCCTTCCAGCTCCCAGCAGAAAACATACAGCTCAGTGATAAAGCAAGGAAAGGAAATAAAGCAACAAAATGACAGAACCCTGATCGAGTAAAAATATGTCAAGGATCCAGGCTTCTTTATCTGCCTTGTACATACAGGTGTTACGGACCTCCAAGGCTATTTGAGAGCTATTCCCTGCTACGAGCAGTGGACACAGAACCTGCACATGCATGAAGACAGAGCTGGTGGTGTATGTACTTACTTCGTCTATATGTCACTATGAAGAACAGACCCTTTCAAATCAAGGAAACTTCATGGCAGAGACCAAAAAGAACTCCAACTCTAAAAATATCATGATTAAACTCAAGAGCTGGAAAACTGAAAAGTAAAGGACAGAGGAACAAAGCATAGTCTTAAGAGGGCAATCTCTACTGAAACTGGGCAAATGCTGTTTTAACTGGAGAGCAAGTAGTGTACCCAACTTGTACGCTGAAAATAGAACCCTGAGAAACTGAGCTTAGTGGACTGGGCAGTTCGGTCTCCTCCAACGGTGGTAAAAGACAATAGAGATTTGTACATTCCCCTGAGAACTGGGTGTGCTTTGGAAACGATTTTTCTCCCTTCTCACTTCAAAACCATCTTTATTTGCTTCCTCATTTGCATAAACAGAAATATGGTACAGCTTGTAGACAGTAACTACTCTTTCCCCTCACATCTGGTAATTTGCAGAGGCACACATTAGGCATGATCTTGAGGGAATATATTTATATACTTTTTAAGGAGTTTTTTTCTTTTTCTGTTTTGAGACTAAAAGAATGTGGATCAGGAGGAATAATACAGAATATGGTATGTAATTACATTTCATAAAAAAAAGGGAACTGTTTTCTAACAGCTTGTTAACAGTTTGCTGACTGCATTAGGCTTCTTTCTTCAGCCCAGACAGCAGCAAATCTAGGTTAGCTATTGTCTCCAGCCAAAACGTATGGACAGATACAGATGGGCCCTATAGGACACTGATGGTATGCATCTGTTCCAGAAAGCTGTTCCAGGTGCTCTGGAGTGAGTGGGATAAATTGGGAAGCAGAGCCATGCCTGCGGCGAGGGCTGGGGGATGTGCCTGGTGCGTACTCCCAGCAGCCTGGATGTGAAACATGAGGGTGGCTCATGGAGAGTCCAGTCCTGCTAGCTTTTCAGCAAAACTGTGCGTGTCTCCAGGACAGGTTCACTCACAGATTTCTTGGTGCATGCACAGCAGTGCATACTATTGATACCTTCCACAGGTATATTTTAGTTGGTGAAAAATATTTCATTTCCCATATTAATTCATGCAGTTAGTTTGGGGGATAATAATGATATCTATGTTAGAAAGCAAAATGAAAGGTGTGAATCTCAATTCTACCCTGAAAAATATATCTCTACAAAAGGCTGGGACTGGAAATAGCATTTTGTTGAGACTATGGGTTCAAAAACTGTTGACTTGTGAAGAATTTGAGGCAAGATTCATTGCTAGGCATTTAATTTAGGCAAGACAACTCTTGCTTTTACCTTAGAAGGATTTCTTCTGCATCCTAGTAAATATATATTTAGCAACAGCATCTGCCACATCAAGATACATTTTTACATGTTTATAGTATTTTTACCATTGGAAGTTGAATACGTTGCTGTCTGATTACATAGTACCATACCATACTAAAAATATAAAACAAAAAAACCAAAAAAAAACCGCCCTTATTTTTTCATCTTTAACCAATATCATTTATGTCAGCAGAAATATTACCAGCCCCCTAATGATTCATCCCATGTCCCTCTTTTGTGATTAGCAGTCTATGGGAAGGGATCATGCTGTAATAAATGTCAAAAAGCATGTTTTATCTAAATAGCTCAACATACTCTACTGACAAAATTTAGTTAAGGGTAATTTACACTCTTCAGTAGCCAAAGTAATCTATGGGTTCTTTTAAATTGCTTTTGTCTTCAAAATAAACTCAGTTGGCTGTGCAGCATGAAACAGAATTTAAAGCAATATTTCATAAATCTGTCACTGAAGATTAAAGTAATCTTTAATTTACAAATGCTGTTACCAGCTCTGTATGTTTACTCTGCAGAGCTTTGAAAATTCAAGCATCTCTCATGCCTCTAACCAAAGCTGCTCACAACCTCATGTAAGAAAACCAACCAGGGGCCAGAAATTGCCAGTGTGGCTTTTGTAAATCTCCACTCATCGGTATTTTTCTGTATATCTGAACAAGTAGCATGCAAGGGAAACCTATGAACACAGGAAATGGAAAACAGATCCCTTCTCTTTCCCACACATAAGTGGGATCTTGGAACTTTCCCATGTTCCTTACACATTGACCAAAAGTAAACTGGACCACTCCCACTCCGTCTGATCACTAAACCCAGCCTTTCTTGTTCACCCATTAAAATCTCACCTCACCCGAATTCTCATTACCGCAATGGCTTTTCCTCTGGCTTTCCTTCTGCCTTGCCCGTGCCATCTGGGAACATTGGCATTAAAGCCATTTTTTCTTTCCAAGCTGTAGCTCTTGGTTTCCCTTCACTGCCCCACCTCCATGATCAGACATGTTAAATCCTTCCTTCTCATGCCCTCAAGGATTATCACTACCTTGTTTATGTCTCATATGGATGAAAAACATCATACAGATGTTGACTTCTAAGAAGAGATGGTTGTTGTGTTCAGTGAGGGAAACAAACAGAAGACAACTAATTTCAGTTTAGGGTTGATGCAAAAAAAAACATAAAGAAAACAAACACAACACATTTAAATGGAAGGAAACAATTTTGAACTGAAGAAAGTATGGTCCCAACTAGGCATTTTAATAAAGCAAAAGGCTAAGCTGACAAGGTGATTTAAACAGTATTTACAAACCCAGCAGTGAAAGCAGGCTCTGCAGTTCAGCAGCTGTGAATCTTCTCCAGTGTATAAGTATCTACCATATGCAGAAAATCAGTTTCACCCTTCCATCTCCCATTGCTGGAACAAACCTTAGCCATTAGTCTGTGTGATATTCTGGCTGTGATGTCTTTCAATTGCACAGTTGCATTTGGATAGAAGAGTTAAATACTGTTTTTGACAAAGGTGCCCGGTGGGTGGAGGGAAGAGAATTATTCCTTCAGCATTTACCTACTCAGTAAATTGAGGAAATACTCAGTCTGCACAAGGATTTTATGTGTAGCAATTACTGGGCACAACGATTTCTGTTTCCCGAATGTCCCTTCTGAATCTACCCTAAAATCTTCTCCTGAATCTAACCTAAAAAGTCAAAATGAACCCTTTCAATATCTCCTCAACCTTTCTCTTTTTCATTCTCTTCCTGCAATATCCACTGAAGTTTCCTGCTTACCTTTACAGATCAATAAACTTTGCATCCAAACAAAAAACACTGCCCACTTTCATTTGCAAAAAAAAGATTGTTGTGGTTTTATTTATGTTACACTCACGCCATAATAGCAATTTCCTATAAATTCCAGGGAAGGACCTCACTGAATACATCCCAGTCTTTTGTCTAAACTTGGTCACAGCACATAGGAAAATAACTTTAGATTAAATTGCTGGTATGCCAAGATCATTGCCACTGGGCACGTTCCTATTGTTTCCTTTCAGTTTTGCCTTTGTGGCTGTGTTTTACAGAAATGCATGGAACTTCAGAGTGAGTTTTATTTATTCTGTGCTTGCACATCACATAATGTGACATTGCCCTGTTCCTGGGTAATAATGGAATAAAAAACTGTACCGGTTTGACAGATGATATTAACTCATCATGCACTGGATTTAATTACTAAAGCCACTGAATATATGCAACAGTTCTGTGGATTAGGCTATAGCTTTATTAAAGTTCAAACATAATTGCTAATACTTGTTCACAAGACTAATCTAATTTTTGCATAGTATTCACTTAAAGTTAGGCTGAAGGAGGTAGTTTGGGCATTTGATTCCCACAGATTTCACCATTTAGTCAGTGCACGAACGTTACAGATGCAGTTACTGGTGCATGCAAGCTTTGCAGATGCTAGTCTGCATCCATAGAATCATAGAATCATAGAATCATTTAGACTGGAAAACACATTTAAGATCATTAAGTCAAACCCTTAAGCCAACACTGCTTAACACTAAACCATGACCCTAAATGCCTCATCAATTATAGAATCATAGAATCATTTAGGTTGGAAAAGACCCTTAAGATCATCAAGTCCAACTGTTAACGCAGGACTGCCAAGCCCATCGCTAAACCATGCCTGTAAGCACCACATCTACGCATGTTTTTAAACACTTCCAGGAACATTGACTCCATCACCTCCCTGAGCAGCCTGTTCCAGTGTTTGACCGCCCTTTCAGTGAAGATTTTTTTCCTAATATCCAATTTAAACCTCCCCTGGCACAACTTGAGGCCGTTTCCTCTTGTCCTGTTGCTTGTTACCTCTTGGGAGAAGAGACCGACCCCCACCTCACCACAACCTCCTTTAGCTGTAGAGAGCAATAAGGTCCCCCCTGAGCCTCCTCCTCTCCAGACTAAACACCCCCAGTTCCCTCAGCCGCTCCTCATAAGCCTTATGCTCCAGACCCTTCACCAGCTTCGTTGCCCTTCTCTGGACACGCTCCAGCACCTCAAGGTCTTTCTTGGTGTGAGGGGCCCAAAGCTGAACACAGTGTTCGAGGTGCGGCCTCACCAGTGCCCAGTACAGGGGGACAGTCACTCCCCCGGCCCTCCTGGCCTCACTGTTTCTGACACCAGCCAGGATGCTGCTGGCCCCCTTGGCCACCTGGGCACACTGCTGGCCCATGTGCAGACGGCACATGTCAACCAGCCCCCCCAATGTCCTTTCCCACCAGGCAGTGTTACCGAATTCTAGGAATGAAGAACTTATCAACACCAATGTGATGTAGATAAGCAGACACTTCTTTATTAACGGCCAGGTGCGTGAGCGAGTCCTCTCACGATCAACGCACGCCAGGTCTCAAAATCAGACACCATATATAGAACTTATTCATACATATTCATTAAGTATTTATGCATAACCATGATATTTCCCATAAATCATTAACATATTCTCCTCCTATATCCGATTCTGCACAGTAGAGCTTAGAAAGGTCTAGAAATGGGTCTGGGCTACGATTTGGGTAGGTGGTATATGAGTCGGTGGTCGCGATCTCCCCCTGCCGGAATTACCTTTTACTAAAGTTCATGATTTCTTGGCAGGTAACTACAAGCTGTTCCAGTTGACTCTCCCCAGTTCCCATTAATCTCATATTCTGACATTTCAATACACCTCTGCATACAGAAGACTGGTCAAATACAAAGAAACCTTTCAAACCCTAAAGTTATTACCTAAGTTTTAACAATGGTTCTAGCGCCTTCTTCTAGCCTTGGTACAAGACGTACAGAAGATCTCATAGCAGCTTTTACTGTGCAACTATAAGTTTCATTAAAAATATTTCTTATCCTTCTATTTTTCAATTTTATAAAATGATTTTATAAAATCAATTAATCAATCAAATTCAATCAATCTTAACTTATTAACAAATCGATAACAGCAGCTTTCCAGCCATTTTCCCCCAGCCTGTAGTGTTGTGTGGGGCTGTTGTGACCCCAGTGCAGGACCCGGCACTGAGCCTTGTTGAATCTCACAGTTAGCCTTGGCCCATCGGCCCGGCCTGCCCAGACCCCCCTGCAGAGCCTCCTGCTCTTAGGCAGATCAACACTCCCCCACAACTCACCTGCAAACTGACTGAGGGTGCACTCCATCCACTCATCCAGACTGTCAATAAAGATATTAAACAGAACTGGCCCCAATACTGTATCCTGGGGCCACCAACTGGATTTAACTCCATTCACCACCACACTTTGGGCTCAGCCATCCAGCCAGTTTTTTACCCAGCACAGAATACGCCTATCCAAAGCATGAATAGCCAGTTTCTCCAGAAAAATGCTGTGGGAAATGGTGTCAAAGGCTTTACTAAATTTTAGGTAGACAACAGCCACAGCCTTTTCCTCACCCACTAGAAGGGTCACCTCGTCACAGAAGGAGATGAGGTTAGTCAAGCAGGACCTGCCTTTCATAAACCCATCCTGGCTGGGCTTGATCACCTGGTTGTCCTGTACATGACACATGATGGCACTCAAGGTGATCTGCTCCATAACCTTCCCTGGGACCAAGGTCAGGCTGACAGGCCTGTAGTTCCTCAGATTCTTCTTCCAGTCCTTTTTTTAGATGGGTGTCACATTTGCTAACCTCCAGTCAACTGGGACATCCCCAGTTAGCCAGGACTGCTGATAAATGATGAAGAGTGGCTTGGCAAGTTCTTCTGCCAGCTCCCTCAGTACCCTTGTGTGGATTCCGTTTGGCCCCATAGACCTGTGTGTCAGTGGTGCAGCAGGTCACTGACCATTTACCCTTGGATGGCGGGGGCTTCATTCTGTTCCCCATTCCTGTCTTCCAGGTCAGGGGGCTGGGTACCTGGAGAACAACTTCTTTTACTATTAAAGATTGAAGCAAAGAAGGTATGAAGTACCTCAGCCTTTTCTTCATCCTTTGTCACTCTGTTTCCCTCCTCATCCATTGAAGGATGGAGATTCTCCTTAGCCCTCCTTTTGTTGATGTATTTACAGAAACTTTTTCTATTGTATTTTATGGCAGTAGTCAGATTAAGTTCTAGTTGGGCTTTGACTCTTCTAATTTTCTCCCTGAATTACTTAACAACAACTTTATAGTCCTCCTGAGTTGCCTGCCCCTTCTTCCTAAGGTCACAAACTCTCCTTTTTCACCTGAGTTCCAGCCAAAGCTCTGCTCAGCCAGGCTGGTCTTCTTCCCCACCAGCCTGTCTTTTGGCATACGGGGACAGCCTGTGCCTGCACCTTTAAGATTTCCTTCTTGCAGACTGTCCAGCTTTCCTGGACCCCTTGGCCCTCCAGGACTGCCTCCCAAGGGACTCTGTCAACCAGTCTCCTAAAAAGGCCAAAGTCTGCCCTCCGGAAGGCCAAGGTAGCAGTTTTGCTGTCTCACCTCTTCACTTCTCGAAGAATCGGAAAATGTATCATTTTGTGATCACTGTGCCCAAGACTTCCTCTGACTATCACATCACCCACAAGTCCTCCTCTGTTCCGAACAACAGGTCCAGCAGGTGCCTTCCCTAGCTGGCTCCTCACCTGCCGTGCCAGGCAGTTATCTTCCACGCACCCCGGGAACCTCCTAGGCTGTTCCCTCTCTAATGCATTGTATTTCCAGTGGACATCTGCTAAGTTGAAGCCCCCAGGAGATCAAGGGCTAGTGATTGTGAGACTTCTCCCAGATGCTTATAGAATATTTCACCTGCTTCTTCATCCCGGTTGGGTGGTCTATGCATTACTTGCATAAACACAGATTAGTGGTAACAACTGTGTGGTAGTGTCTTAACGGGCAGAATTGTGTATGTGGAAGCGAAGGAGGGGTTTCTAAAAATATGGCCTATCATTGTTCCCATAAAGCTTTCTTGTTTAAAGTTCTATGGACATTAATTTCTAGTGTCCACATCTTTCAAAGTAGTCAATCAATTAATTGTTGCAGATGCTAATGAGACAGTGAAATCCTCTCTACAAATACCAAAATTTGATGCTGTTGAAGAATTCTCATCTTTTGTCTTCAAATCACATAAATAGGGTCTGTAACATGGGAAAACTGATTCTGTTTGGGTTATCCTACCTTCAGCTTGCCATCTTCATAATTAGACGGTAACTAAAAAAATGAAAATGTAGATTGGGTGGACTAAATTCTAGGTGAGCCTGACCCTGTGAAGGACTGACTGCCTTCTGGTACTGCCAGTTAAATGACATGTGAAAGAGCATGTAGATTATAGCAACTATAACTTAGCTAAAGCTTTTTATCTATCCTTCTTTGATGCAAAAACCTTCTGGAGCAAAAAAGTCCAAAGAAGATAGTTGTAATGTTCTTCATCTTGAGGGAAAAAGACATCACCTATCATTGCAACCACCAGTGATGTAATTGTCTTCCACAAAAACGCTGAAGGCTGATGTCACTAAACAGTTATGTGGCAAAATTCAGTCTGAAGGTAGAACCTAACAACATCTGAAGATTTTAGTAATTATAGGTACATAAAAAACCCCAACCACATTAATTATTAGGGTTATATTTTGCATTGTCGCAATCAAAGAGATAAGAAACATAATTTACAACTTTCTGAAAATACCTTATAATAATAGAACTACTAGTACAAGCTTCAATTTGCTAAGCACTTATTGTAATACAAATAGGTATCTTTTAAGCAGGTAGTTTTCATAATATGGAAGTTATGTAGCCAGCCTTTAAAGTGCCAAATTGAAATTTACATGACAGAAACTCACAGGGGCGGTTTGTTTATTTTTAATTTCAGTTCACACAGAGGTCTGTTGTTTAAAAAGTGTTAAATACTGGGGCCTTTTCCTTTGGTGTAGGAGCTAGAAAGTAGCAATTTAATGTTTTACAAGCGAAAAAAACTCATTCTTCTAGTTTTAGGTAGAATAATGGTCCTGTCAAAGAAAGAATACTCAAGCATGGACAATACATGGTATATTAAAAATACACCTCATCATTATTGTACATATCGGAAAACAGATTGTTTTAAAAATGAGCAAAAGTTAAACATTTTCTACTTCATTGCATTAAGCATTTTAGTCAGTACCTTCCGAGATTAAATTCTATGAGATAATTACGGGGCACAAAAAGACCTTTTCACAAATTCACTTTTTTTTTTTTTTAAGTAATTTATTCATGAAAACTGCTGCAGATGAAAAAAAAAGAATGTCTCAAAGGCAATGCTGTTGTAAAAGACAGCACTGTGACGCAGCACACTGTGAAGCAAGCTGTAAGTCCTGGTCACATATTCTCTTCCCCTCGCAAAGCAGGTTGCACTGTTACAAATGACAAGACCGAGCAAAGAAATCTAAACACAAGAGGAGATCAGAAGATTGCCTTATCACCAGTGGGGGATTTCAGTGAATCACTGATTAACCCAATTCTAACCCCTTTTACATTATTTTTTTCTAGAAAACAGGTGGGGCTTTTTTTTAATTCTGAAGTATTAGAATAAAGCAGATGTCAGTTGTATTAAAACCAGAACTATGCCCTAAGCCATGGCATTTGCTTTCTTCATGGAGTTTGAATCCGAAAGCAATGACAGCTAAAAGAAAAATTATTGCCTTATAGTTTATAATGTAGGACAGTGTGAGGGCAAAATTCAGTTCACATCTTTATAAGTCAGTTTACGTCTTACAGCTTTTTGGTATTTGATACCTCTAGAGGTGTTCATTAGTCCCTTGCAAAGTTATAAGATCCTATATACTGTGCCAACATGACACTAAGAGCAAGTGGCTTTTAGGCACTGGATCCCAGAAGTCAGCTGTGGTCACGGGTGTGTTTCTGAGGCCTGATATGTATTTAGAAATCCTGGAGTTCATAGTTACTTCCTTGACAATGAAAAAATACCTGTTACATACTAAGTAGACAGATGAATGGGTTAAAGCACAAAATGGAAATAAACTAAAAATACTCTGAATGAATAAAAATACAATACTCTGAATTAATGGATAAATTGCAAAATGCAAAGAACATTCAAACTATTATTTCATAAATCACCTTTGAAGACTACTAAAAGTTGACTGTTATTTGGTGAAATGGTTCAGGCTGAAGTAAATGGTGCAGCACAATTATTAAAAAATCTAAAATGATCATTTATGTGTCAAAAGGATGACTAGCAAAGGGAAAGGCAATTTCACAAGTAAAAGGTTGTTGCATGCTGATGCTTTACAGACATAAGCAAAGCAATCTTTTAAGAAAAAAAACTGTGAGCGCACAAATGTACACAGACTATTTTAGGAGCATTATGCAGTGTTTGTAATAAAGATGACCTTGGCACATTACAGTACGGGTTGAAAGAAAGCAGGCACTAAAAATACCATTCTTACCTGGGCCAGTTACAGCCTCACACAGAAGAAGAAAAAGATATACCCAGTCATATATTGAGCCCAAACATATATTCAAGCAATGCATAGGAATTGTGATGAAAGCTTAAGTTTATGACAACGTAGGAAAGGACAGACAACATTATCAGACAAAAATCTACTCAGTTGCATCAGTGTACACTAGTGTTAGAGCAATACCCAGCATTTGCTTACACAACACAATTGAACAAAAATGGCAATACTTGGCCAGATCAAAGGTTCATCTCATTGCATCCTGTCTCTGATAATGGCTAATAATGAAGGACTAGAGAATAAAAAGAGAGGCAGGGTATAACAATATTCCCCCTGTAACCTTCCAGACCAACATATCTGTGGTTTAGGGATTTTTTAAAGCACTAGTAGTATCTCTGCATTTCATGGCTCCTGAGGTTTCACAATCTCTTAGTATTATTCTTCACCCCTGTTGGCTTGCCTACACACTTGGAAAACAGAAGAGTGAATAACAACCAAATAAGGAGCTGTTTCTCCCCTGAGTTTTCTGTAGGAACATGATCTTGTAAATGTATTACGAACTGGGATTCGCAGGCTTTATGTTAGCATGGATTCCCACACTGAAGGATCCAGATACGTCAGGATGTGGGTCAGGGCTGGTACATCTGCAGAGCTCTGATCTGTGCTGCTCTAAATGTCCCTCAGGACATCGCTACTCAAGTGAAGGGGAACAAGCCGCTTAGAGCATTTGTGGGGTTTCAGGTTTAATCTAGCAAGTTAATATAATGAGCTTTTTTTAAAAAAAAAATAATCATAATGAACATTGTTAGACCAAGAACATGCAATGTTCTTACTTAAATTTGAAATGATGTGAGCTCTGGGCCACCACAACCTATGAGAAGAGATAATACTATACAGGGAAAAACTGCAGGATGTTAATTAAACCCAGAAAAAATACTAGCCAAGTGTTTTTATATTAATAGGTATTGGCTATACATGTAGGGAGCAAGTTCTCTGCTTTTTAAATAAAACTAAAATATTGATTTTTCATTCTTAATTTTTCTCATTTTAGTTTTGTACCGAGTGTTTTCTTTCATCTGAATTGCAAATAGTGTCTTGAGTGTCTTAGCTTCAGATTTTAAATTTTCCTATTTCCTCAACAGTTTAGCAAACAACCAATTTCTTTGTGTTCTTTTGTTCTAAGTTTGAAGGTTGCAAAACCACCAGGTTTTTGGGGGCTTGTCAAAAAGAAAGTTGAATTAATCCTGTAATTTCTTCTGTTCAAGATCAAAACAACAAGGTAATAAATGATACAGTATTTATCTTCACTCAGATTCAGCAAAACACAAGCTAATCTCATTCACTTTAATAAAACAAAACAAAAAAAACATCAAAAAAACAGAAGATGCCTATCTCAGATCTGAGGTGCTCTAACACAATTAACAGTAAAATTGAATCTCAGCAGAATTAAATGATCAATTCAGCAGGAATCCAGCCAGCCACATCCAGAAAGGTCTGTGTAATGCCTTCACCCTTAAAATCCTCTGAAAGCCCTGTCAAACAGATGTCCTTTGCAGCAGGACCAGAAGGTCACCAAATTCAGCGTGCTTTGGAGCAAGCTGTGGAAGAGCTTGTTCCAGAGTCTGAAACCATCTCAGATGGTGCCCTGCCAGTCACCTTTAAAAAAATAACTAGAGCGATCCAGCTACAGTGGTCCCGCTGACTGCAGCTGCTGCTGTCTAGCCTGGAGAAACAGGTGATTCCTCATTCATTCCCACTGATTTCTGAAAATCACAGGGTCACACAGTTCTATTCAGTGAAACTTCTATTTCTAAACAAATTAAAAGTGCTCATAAACATCAACTGAACTGCTGTAGACAGTCAATAAAATTATTTTTAACAGTTTAAGAGAGACCTCCTTTTTTGATGCCTGTTTTCATTAATATCACTCTATCTACCTGCATGAGTGACAGCAGGCAACATCATTCTGCTCATGCAGAAATGCAATTAGGCAACCTGAAATGTCTTTTGTCTATTTATAAATATAAAGGCTCTGATAGCTTAATGACATGAAATGCGTGTTTTGTTATTTTTTCCCGATGGTTTGTGTTTAAGTTTAAAGGTGTTCTCCAGGCTAAAATAACAACTTGCCACTACAAATGTCTTCAAATTTAGTTATGAATGCAAGCCTTGGCTCAGAAAAGCACTTGAGCACTTGCCCAAATCCCTTCAACACTGAGATACACAATCTATTAAAGAAGAGCAAATTCTCACCTTTTAGTGTCTAGAAGCAGCCCTCACACAGCTTGAGCAGTCCTTATTTAAGCTTTGACCTTTGCACGTGGTGATAGAGAAGGGAAACTGCAATTGTGCTGGTAGCAGAGAGATTGATATGCAGAAAGAGGAGTCTGGAGAGCTGTGGAGGGCTGACTGGAGAATGATGGGGGGGGGGGAGGGGCAGGGGGCGGCAGTTGTTGGACGACATCTAGGCATCATAGGCATCACCCAACTGCTTGCTTATTTCCCCCTACTGCAAGCCAGGGAGAAAACAAAAGGAAGGTGAGAAGACTCATGGGTTGAGATAAAGACAATTTAGTGGTGAAGCAAAAGCAACACGTGCAAGCAGTGCAAAGAAGGAATTTACTCATTACTTCCCATCAACAGGCAGATGTCCAGCCACTTCCTGTGAGCAAGAGCCTCAGCACTCATAAAGGTTACACGGGAATACAAACACCAAACCACAGATGTCTCTCCTCTTCCTTCTCCTTTCCCTGAGCTTTTCTTGCTGAGCATGGTGTCACTGTTGTGTGGTCAGTTCAAGGTCCCTTTGGTCAGCTGGAGTCAGTTGTCCTGGCTGTGTCCCCTCCCAATCCCTTGTGCACCCCCAGACTACTTGCTGGGAGGGGAAAATGGGAAAAAGAGAAAGCCCCGATGATGTGCAAGCACTCTTCACCAAAATATTAGTGTGTTATCAACAGTTTTTGAGTCACAAATCCAAAACAAAAACACAGCACCATAAAGACTACAATGGAGAAAATCAACTCCGTCTCATCCAGACTGAGTACAGGGGCAAAAAGTCAAAGGGAAAGACCTATGTGGAGAAAAAGGAGACAGGATGCAGAATACAAATACAAGGCAGAAGTATGATATGCTGCCAGTGTAAAATAATGAAAAAATTGCCCATAGCTACTAAATATATTCGTGGAAGCCAGACCAGTTGTGAACCACTACATCATAAATAACTACATTGCCCAAACTGAAGGTAAAATTAACCACGTTAGCCTTCTTCATTGCTCTGCATAATCCCCTTATCTTTTCTTGCAGTGAAAAATAAAAGCTGAAGTATAGCACTTACACCTTTAATTACAACATTCCTCTTGATGAGCAATAAAAACATTCATTTTCCGAAGGCAGAGTTAGAATGAAGGATCTGTACATGTCTTTCCAACAGGAGTTCGCTAACAACCAATGTAACCAGTAACATCTTGCTACATTTTCATGCCATCTTAGCCAAAAGTTAATTTTTTCGAGGGAAAAGGGACAAGTGAAGAGAGCTGTGAAGCAGCTAGTTGTAGATGTTTCGATCACTACCGATGGCTAAAATTGTGTGCCTGCAGTGCCTGGGGCCATGTAAAGAATTTCCAGAGGAGCGCTGCAGTTTCCCAGTGTAAATTCTGCTAACCAAATATCATTCCAAATATAATTTTAGCCATCAACAAAGCTATCTTTATAACTGCAGGAGTCCAGAGTACAAAAGCTAGTTATTTGTTGGAAAGTGAGAACTTTAATTGGTTCTTTTGTCTGTATCCTCTCAGAGATTTTTTTTGCCTAACATTATTACATGTACCATTGTCTTGGCTTTACCTGGCAAAGTTTTGGTAGCAGGGGGGTTGCAGGAGTGGCTTCTTTGAAAGGACAGGAGCTGCCCCCATGTCAGACAGAGCCTGTTCCAGTTGGCTCTAAGACAGACCCACCACTAGCCAAAGCTGAGCCCATCAGCAATGTTAGTAGTGTCTCTGTGATTACGTATTTAAGAAAGAGTGAAAAATGCTGCAAAATAGGAACTGGGAGAGAATCATGAGGATATGTGAGAGAAACAGCAGACACCAAGGCCAGTGAAGAAGGACAGGGAGGACGTGTTCCAGACTCCCCTGCAGCCCATGGTGAAGGGCATGGTAAGGCAGGGTGTCCCCCTGCAGCCCATGAAGGGCTCCACACCGCATCAGGTGGATGTGCCCCCCAAAAAGCCCTGACCCCATGGAGAACCCATCTAGAGCAGGATTTCTGGCAGGACCTGTAGCCAGAATGGTGAACCCACTCTGGAGCAGTCTGTTCCTGAAGGACCTATGGAAAGGACCCACGCTGGAGCAGTTCCTGAAGAACTGCAGCCCATGGGAAGGACCCATATTGGTGAAGTTCGTGGAGGACTGTATCCTGTGGGAGAGACCCCATGCTGAAACAGAGGAAAAGTGTGAAGAAGAAGAAATGGCAAAGACCACAGCTCCCATTTCCCATCCCCCTGAGCTGCCAGATTAGAGGAGATTAGAAGATTTGGGAATGAAGTTGAGCCTGGGGAGACAGGAGAGGTGTGGGGAAGGTGTTTTTAGATTTGTTCTTATTTCTCATTATCATACTTTGTTTAATAGACAATAAATTAAATTAATCTTTCCCAAGCCAAGTCTGGTTTTCCCATGATGACAACTGCTGAGTGATCTCTCCATCCTTATTTTTTGAGCTTTTTTTTTATTTTCTCCCCCATCCTGTTGATGGAGGGGGAGTGAGAGAGTGGCTTGGTGGGCAACTGGCAGCCAACCAAGTTCAACCCTTTGTGAAAACAAGAGAGGTGAAATTAATGTTGGTTTATTCATCATATGAAAGTAAAAAATGTGGTTTTGTGAACATATAATGAAATATAACCCCCAAACTTGCCTAAATCTTTTAAGGGATTCATATTTCTAGAATGTCGGCTTTAAGATCCATAGCAGTCTTTTCATTATTATTACGTATTATAATTGCATAAGTGAACACCCAGCCACATGCTAATGTAACCAGCCTAAAGCATTTGCTAAGCAGCACTCACTGACTAAATCAATGGGACTGGCTGTTGTCTATTAACCTAGGGCAGCATCCTACTTCTGTACTTCAGTGAGAAACAACATGAGTGATCAGATGAGCCATTTATCATACACAGTAGAATGAATTATTAAGCTTAAGGAATATGTCATGTGCTAGGCGAATGCTGGTCAACTACATGCTTCAGAAAGAAAATACCCACAATGCAGAAACCCCAAAACATATTCTTAATTTAAATACATTAATAGCATTGTTAATTGTTTCCAGTTCCCTCATGTTTCGCTTCTTTGCCTTTTAGTTTTCCACAGTCCTTAAAAGCGTGGAAAACCAGACCATACATCAAAAACTTAGTTTTCCTTTCTCAAAGTGATGGAGAAAAAGTCAGCTGAGAAGGAAACTCATTATGTAAGCAAAAAACAGACATCAGCATATCCTGATCTCATTTGTGTCATTCCCTGTCAAGCTGTAATTTGTCTCTTCCTATCTTCATTGTCAGCAGGAACTAATTTCTATGCTGGAGGGTTTCTCTTCCTTGTGGAGCTTGATGCTTTCTTTTTCCAGCTTTTCTCATAATTGTATTTGGAAGCTGCAAGGGGCACTTCCAAATTAGTTTTAAAATTCTGTCTCATTGGGAATCCCTGAAAACATGCTTCATATTCTCCATACAAAAGAGTTCAAATACATCCACTACAGGGAGCACAAAACAGTAGGGAGGTATTTGGACATGCTAGCAGCAATCCAACAGCATCTGTAGAGGTGGTCCCACAAGCTCCCACACACTTCTCTTGCTTCCCAGGTGGCTTTTATGATCCTGTGCTAGATCAGCCTCTTGGCTAACATGATCATCATGTTATATAAGTGATGGTTTTAAATGGCAAAGACAGTCCTACTAAAAAGAACATTTTCTGCTTAAGTTGGTTCTTGATCTAAAATTATTTGCTATCCTGCTGATCTTTAGCATGACGAAGCATTAGCAGGCATGTGATTAACATCTCTCATCTGTTATGACAAAAAATCCACGTGCCTTGTAAAATACTTTTCCACATTGGATTTGGTGTTTAACAGAAGATAGTCTGCAAAATGCAGTGTCTTGAACAATAACACATACTTCTCTTTCCCCAAAAGCAGTCCATCAAAATATATTAATAGTTACGATACTATTTTGTTGAAGGATGTTGGAACTCCTTTCCACATAGTGTACATGGAGAAATGTGATGCATTTGTATGTATATGCACATATGTCTGAATACATACACGTATATATATAAATAATGACACAGTTCATTAAATTTTCTATGATTGTCTCTTTTTCCCTTTTACTTCTCATTAGTTGATTTTTAGAGACTGAACTCTGCAGTAAAACTCTGGGGTCTGAGTCAAACAATGTTGAGAGGTTAAAATGGGATTGAGGCAAAAATGACACATACAGTGACGTATCTACACTTCAATTAATAACTGACATCAACATACTGTCACACTTCAGTTGAACAATAATTCAGTTAACAATTATTCAGCTGTTTGTTAGAAGTTCGGTATTTTTTTTCCTTTAATAAACAGAAGAAATACAAATTTACAACTTGGAAGTATGTTGAGAGTGTTTTGCTGACCTGGGCAATGTGTGACCAACCAAAATCAAAGAACAGAAGCCAGGGGCAGGGCTGTGAGTGGCAATGGTTTTCAATGGACATCACTCAGCCAGCTGAATACTATCCAATAAAAGCAACCATCAGGATTATACTTTGTCACATCTATGATTAAACCTACTTAATACCCTTCTTTCTGAAAGCAGATATTACAACTAAAACCCTTAAGAAAGTAGACTGCTTAAATAATTACTTTCATGTGTTTTGCATATAACAATAGATGTAATTTTTTCAAGTTCCAGAGAGAACTTTGTCAGTTTAATTTAAAAAAAACTTTGTACTAAGCGTGTTTGCTTTAATCACACTTTCAGCTCTTTGGGGGAAGTCAGCTGAAGCATGAAAAAGACATTTACTTTTTGATAGGGATCAAAGAAGAAAAAATCAGCGACATGACCAGGTTGTATATTAAGGCACTATTTATTGCTTATTAACTATAGCAAGTTACAAACTATTATTTTCATCATAAGATGAAAATGCAAAGACAAATATTTAACTTTTTAAAATAAAGACAGAAATAACTCTTTCTAATCATGTAAATGATAAAAAGGCAAACACAATGGTTTATATTTTATTAAAAAGAAAACAATATGATGAAATTTATTCTGATTAACCTAAGTGTGAGAAGGTTTGACTTCATGTATATGTGGTTGTATATATTATATACATATACTTAAATACAAACACACATATATTCATATATACGAGTAGAACTGCAGAGTTTGAAATGAAAGCGACATGTTTACTTGCTCAGTGCAGCCCTTCCAAATAGTAATTACTCTACAGAAACTCTCAAATTCCCTATAATGTTTCTGGCATGTGATAAAATGGGAAAAAATAGCAGGGGGGAGTTCAAAACAGTTCTGAGAACTAACAACTTCTGCTTTAATAGCCCAGCTGGCAAGTTTCAGGATACTACAAGGGTGTGTGTGGGGGTGTGTGTGTGTGTGTCTGAAAACGTTTGATAAAGGTGATCTTTGAAAGACACCCAGAACTGTTCTGTTTTAACCTGGAATCTTTCACTGTTAGCAATGGCTCACATCATAACGTTGAAATCTGGACCTAGAGCCAAATTAAACTTGTCAGAAGTGTGGTGTATTCGTAGTTTCAGAAAGAAATTAGACACTCACCAGGCACTGAAGTTCCAGCCTGTGATACAGACACCAGGAGATGTTAAAGGTGGGTAGTTATAGTCCAGAATGAAATAAATGAATTCACACACACAAAAATATTTAATTTTACACTGAATGCTTTTGGAACAAATCACTAGTTCTTTGTCAAAGCCCTAGTATTGTATTAAAGATGGAAAAATCCGTCTACAGGAACTACAGTAACCTTCACTATAAATGACAGTAAATAATATAAGTAATATAATTTTTGTATGTGAAAATTTCTTTCAAATTCTATTCAGAAGAGCTGGGATTCCATGTTCTCTTTTGGAAAATAATAGGATTTCTGGATGTGTATTGTTGATTTTTTTATGTAAGACAGTAAAAACCAGGAAAAAAATATCATTTCAGGGCTCACCCAAGTTTCATACAATCTTGTAGAGGGATATGTTCAATGCTAGCAGAATAGTTCTAGGAATACAATCAAAATGATCGGTAGCTTGAAATCAACAATAGGGATTATTATCTGGCACTACACATTTACAGATATTTTGTTGCTTTCCATTATTTTAATCAGGCTATGGGGATTTTCTGATGATGAATAAAGCCTCACTCCTGTAAACACACTTTAAACAGTATCAGTTGTGAAAGCTCATGGAGCAAAGCTTTAAACCTGAATTTCACATACCTATGTGAAAGAAATGTCTTGTATATATATCCATGTTCAGAGCTCTTTTTTAACCTTCTTTATCCCTTTTTCTCCCCGTACTTTTTCAAATGCCCATCTGCTGTTTCCTAGCACTTTTTCAAAACAGAGGTCTTTTTTTCTACTTACACTGAAGCTGTAACTTTCCATGAAGTTTCTCTCTAAGTCCTGCTGCGGGTCTTGATGAGTTAAAGTAATATTTGAATTTAAAATTTAGCAATACTGGTTTTATTTACAATTAATTATTCATTGATAATACACAATGAACACAAGCAGATTATCTTCCTTTCATCCTAGTGTTCTTGAAATGAACGAGATTTGAAATGAACAGAAAAGGCTTAAATCACAAAGCTGGAGATATACGTGAGTGTCAGCAGGAATCAATTATTTATATTCCACTTAAGAAACATTTAACCATTCATTCAACCTGAGGCTACAGTAGCGCTTAAAGCACTTAACTGCATTACAGCAGGGGATAGTTTGGATGCCCTCAGACAGAGAGAACCGAACTACTCCAGGCTCTCCCACCACCAAGAGTGCTCAGGGCTCTCCCGCAGGGGAGACCATCAAGCCTTCCAGAGGAGAGTTGAATCACAAACTTTTGTTGACTAGTTCTTTATTCCACATATTCTTTATTTTTTTAGAGGAAAATTCATTCCAAAGTTAATTCGGAATTTGACTGCTTGGTTCAACTCAAAACATTCCTGACTTTCCATTTCTTTGGGACAAAGAAGTGTTAAAATTGGTCTTTTCATAGGTTTTGAATACAGAACAATCCAAGCCAGCCAAAAGTCGGAGGGCAGTGTTGTGAGATTTGTTTCTAATTAAATAACAATAACAACAATAATAATAATGTCAACCCACAGTGTCTCCATAGTGACCGTACTAAAAAGTTACCAGACTGCGCTTGCAAAGGCAGCTCTGCGCAGCCAGTTGCAGCTTCTTGTGGCTATTGCATGCTCAAGGCTGCAAACCGAACATGGCTTTAACTCCACCATGTGGCCTCACACTGACACGTAGGGATCATCAGCAGTTTAAACTGAGAACCACTGCACAAACTTCCCTCATTTAAGCCAAGGGAAACATAGTAATTCACTGCAATGCCGTTTTTTACAGTTTGTGTGGGAACCAGAACTACAGGGGATGATGAATACTTTATTAATAGCAAAGACAGAAAAACAATTTTGCAGAAGGTAAGGAAATGGTAAACTAAACTTTTTGCTTCCGTTCCTGTCTCTGCAGGAAAATTTGTCCTGTGATACTATTATTTTGCCATCTTTTGACCAGGTCTTCCCAATTTCTTTACTTTCTTCAGATTGTATTAGAGCTTTTCCCCCCTGAGGTTTCAGTTTGATACTTCAATATGATGTCCTGATCCCCCATGTAAAATTACCTGACAGTTCAAATATGACTAACAAGAAACCAATTGGACCAGTTCTGCTCTAATCAGCAGCTTCTTCTGGCTCAGTTGGGAGATAGAGATTAAAGCCTTACAGATAACAGAGCAAGAGGCGATGAGGTGGAAGAGCACACAGGGTGAGATAGTGGGAAGAACATCCTCAGTTTGCAATTCACTTTGTTAATGTTCGTGGAAGTTATGCAATGCCATCTTGAAGTTTTTATGAAAGTAAAAGGCCTGGGTCCATATAAAGAATTATATAACAGATTGAGCTTCTTTTTTGGTTGTTTTTTGGTTTTGGGCTTTTTTTGGGTGGAGGGGGAGGGAGGGGTGTGAGGGTAAGCAGGTTTGGTTTTAGGGTAAAACCTCAATCCTAACTTTAAAAGCCAGCACAAAAATGGTTATTGCTATAGGCCCCAACAAACAGTGCTAACAGCAGGCATCATGCTTTCTCCCTGTGTATGTGAGAAGGGTTAGTTACAATGATGAAAACTCAACTGACTTCAGTTTAATAAAGTGAAGGGTGTTCTGCTTATTTGAGCTTTAACATCATCAATACCACGTTGCCCTTTGGGAAGATTTAGCCATTCTAAAGCAAAACAATTTAGAACTTTTTTTTTTTATACACCTTAGTAAAAGAAATTATTGGTTTTACATTTTAACAATATCAAGAATACTTTGTTTCTTAATTACGTGGGAAGATGTATTCACTCTGGTCCTTTTTTGCCCCTCCATTTGTGCTGTGTTTGCACTACGAACATATATCCAATCATATGGAGAATATGCCTCAAACAAGACATTTTAAATTTTGAGAAGATTATTTTTAGGCATATCTTAAACCTCTTAGAACAGTGAAAGTGAAGGTTATAGCTAGCAAATTATTCTTTTTATTTTGCTCAAATATTTACTTTTTGAGAAAATAGTATATACAGTTACAAATGAGAGTACCAAACAGTACTAGAGTTTTTTTCTTTTCCTTTCTTGCAGCACATATTTAATTTTCGTGTTTTCATTTGTGGTTGTAATTTTAACATGATCAGCCAGATTAACTATTAAAACCAAGAAGACCAACTGAACATACTAGTGGAAAAAAAAGTGAAAGCAAATAGGTAGTTTAACCATGGACGCTGACAAAAGAGCAACATTTTGGCTCCTTATTTTAACTGTTCACAGAAAACGCATCATCATTGCTTCCAGCAAAGACCACAGGGTATCAGAGATCCCAAACTGTAAGAATATTGTCCCTTTGCTTTAGTTTTAATTTAGCCACTTATAATAAAATTATCTCAACATTTGGGTCTTGGGATGTTTTCCAGACTGTTGCTCAGAGCTCTTTTTTTGCCTGGTTAATTAGAGCTTAGTCCAGAGCAGGGGAAGGCGAGGAGAACAGCACTGCCCTCCAGGACAACTAGCAGCACCAGCTGTCACACAAGCTGCTGGCTCTTGGCTGTCCAATTGCTCACACAGAAGGAGAGTGCTTTGTTTTCCTCCACTGCTCTTCTCACCCGGGCAGTGAGATCAATTAGTTTTCTTCCCTACCATGACGAACCTTCAGCCAGTGTTGCCACCTGCTCCAGGCCCTCAACACTTAGCCCGCTA
The DNA here is from genome assembly GCF_017639655.2 of Falco naumanni. Lineage (NCBI taxonomy): Eukaryota > Metazoa > Chordata > Aves > Falconiformes > Falconidae > Falco > Falco naumanni. Next base: position 38,792,036 of record NC_054057.1, read on the forward strand.
GCAGCACATCAGGTGCATTTTGCTGTCACCTCACGTTGGGCTGAGGGCCTGGATTTGGGGCAGTTCTTCACAGAAAAGCAAGGCTTACTCTGGGAAATCCGCGAGTTGTCTCTGCATTCCTGAAACTGAGTACCCTGAATTCAGCTTAATGCCCCGTTTCAAGTCACTTCCAAACCAGCACTGTTATGTGTCCAGGAGCCTGAGGCTCTGTGGGTTGGGTACCATCACCATGGCCAACCCTGAAGCTTAAGCAGAGGGAAGCTTGCAGAGATTTTGGGAAATTTAATCATCTGAGGAACTTGGCCAGTTACAGAAAATGGGATCCTATGAAGCAGCTTCTGGAAAGCAGTCCATGGTATGTTTAAATTAACACCTCAGGCCAGTTCATCAGTGCATTCCCACTTGAGCCTAGCCCACCACAAATCAAATGTTTTACTTCAGTGTTCTCCATTAAAAATACGAATGCCGTGTTTTGGTGTTAATATTTTCCCTAAAGAAATGTGCTTCAGTCACATTTTCCATTAAAAAACTGTTGCACTAGAGAATTCACTAGCTAGAAAGCCATGACAGAGGGACAAAGTCACTTAGTTTTTACTCTTTATATGCTGCAGTGGTTATTGATACTGCCTTTTCCACTTTGCACACGATGTTGCATGTTGGTTTATGCTGCTGGTTGCCTTGGCGGCTTGGAGGAAGCCACCCTTGGCTCAAGTTTTTCCTGTCTTAAAGGATACACGCTGTTAAAATAGTCAAACTTTGTATATTGAGGCTGTAACATCCACTTTTCAACTTTTTTATTCTTTCTTGCTCTCGCTCTTTACCCCTTCCCACCCACCCACACTGGCAGAGTACAACTCAAAAACATCATGCGGAGAACTTTCAACAACTGGTAGTCAAACTCATAGCTTTCTCCCTGCAACAGTTAGTTCAGTGGGGTTGGTAAGAACAGAGGCAGAACAACTTGGTGCAGAATCAGTATGGAAAACAGATTACATGATGAAGGTTAATTCCTTCAATTCAGAGGTATAAATTCTTCTCTCCAATCAATTCACAGCTCCTATTCAGCACAGGAGGAGCCCCATTGGGTTAGTTAAGGGCAGTATTTCAATCAGCAGAAGGCAGTTAAAGAATTGTTTGCATTTGGTTTTCCACAGAAATGAAACTGCCATTCTCATCTGGCTAACAACAAAGGTAACTGCAGCTGCTGACTGATTCCTGGGACTGGGGACTGCAATGTATGGTAGAACAGATTGTTAAGTTCTTGATTGATTCCCCTTGAAAAAGGACTGCAAACTCTACCCCCTGATTTCCCATATGAAGCTTGCATGCTTCTCTCAACTAAGAGAAAGAGACCAGCATTCAGGAAAATAATGAAGAGCTTTTAAAAGTTATCCAAATATAAGTGACTTTTTTTTTGTTTTGGTTTTGGATTTTTTTTTTTTTTTTTTTTTTTTTTTTGTTATGGGCCAGAGTAAATTGAATTTGTACAGAAAAACAGCATCTGCACTTTTCTGTCACATCAGTTGTAATTTAGCAATGATTGTTGCAAATCTGACCATGAATGCTAAGGAAATATTAATGGCTTATTTGACTCAAATTCCCTATTTATGAAAAGGGGAAATTTTTCTTTCCTCCTGCTTTGCAGTGGGAAGATTATGTGGCAGCAATGGTCTGGGAAAATATTATTTCACTACTCAGTAGGAGTAGAGAAGGGTAAAAACCTTGTATAGGATTGTGATGTTCAGCAACACCTGGAGAACAACACAAGATCCAAGACTGATCTTCTGCGGTCGCTGCCCCTAAGGTAAGAAAAAGAAATGTAAAAGTGCAGCTGCTGTTGGTAAGGAGAGTTCATTACTGTGTTTAACATGGATTAGCTGGTTGTCTTACAGCCTGAAAAAAGAACCTAACTTATCTTAGCAGCCCTTTCCTCCAAGAATCACTAACTGACATATTTTACCATGAAAGACTTCTGATGGTGACAAGCTTGACTCTATTGCCTCATAAACAAGCAAGGCTATAGGGAAGGATCCTGTAGCTATAAAGAGAGCTAGCACTATTGAAGAAAATGGAGATGACTTTTCAAACAATGAAATAAAGTCAATAACAAAAAAAAGTGCATGCAAGAAGGCTATTTTTATTGCTTTCTATTAGAGTTTCCTAAAGAAAGACAGAGTAATACTGTTAATCTTTTTGCTAATCTTTTCATAACTGGGTGGAAGGTGGGGAGAAAGCTTGTGTTTCCAGTGCTCTTAGTCAAGTGCTTTGCATGAACACTTGATATCCTCCGCACTGCCTCTAGAGAAGGACTGCAGGGAGCCAAATAAGTGCTCTATTGAAAAACAACTAAACAAAGTACAAGTGCTACCAACCAGGTCTAAGCAGGGAAAAATAGGTTAGTTCAAAAAACCACAAAAACAGAGCAACGTGGCTAATCATTTTAACCATGCTGTTATTGGAATGGTGTCCTGATTACAGCTGGGATCAAGTTATTTTTCTTCATGGTAGCTGGTACTGTGCTGTGTTTTAGGTTAGTATGAGAATAATGTTGATAACACACCAATTGTGCTTACCAGAAGTCAAGAAATTTTCTATTTCCCATGCTCTGCCAGTGAGGAGGTGCATAAGAAGCTGGGAGTGCAGAGCCAGGACAGCTGACCTGAACTAGCCAAAGGGATATTCCATACCATAGAATGTCATGCCCAGTATATAAACAGGCGGAGCTGGCTGGGGGCCGCTGATCACTGCTCAGGGACTGGCTGAGCATCGGTCAGTGGGTGGTGAGCAACTGTATTGTGCGTTTTTATTTTTTCTGGGGTCTTTTTCCTTTTTCTTTTTTTGTTATCTCTTGTAGTAGTAGTAGTAGTATATTTTACTTTATTTCAATTATTAAACTGTTCTTATCTCAACCCATGGGTTTTACCTTTTTTCTGATTCTCCTCCCCATCCCACTGGGCAGGGGGAAGTGAGTGAGCAGCTGCATGGTACTTAGTTGCTGACTGGGGTCAAACCACAACAAATGGTAATGTAAGCTTATGTTTGCTGCATGTGACAAAAAAAGGAATAACTTAACAGGGAATTGTTTTCCCATTATAACTTTGAAAAAACAGCTAAGTAGAAATATATTTCCCAGCAGAGCTGTATCAAACATTTATGCTTTTACATTTTTGCTCATGCCAAAAAATACAGAACAGCATTCCCAGGTTCTGCTTGATGGAGAAAAGCACGCTGTACAGAATGGCCTCAACACAAAAAATTAATGATATCATTGTAATTAATAAAACATTCAATAAAAGCAAAATGGGAAATGGCTGCAATTTAATATAACCATGGTAATATCTCTGCACTTACTCAATTCCTTTGTTATGGGAGTCCGTGAGAATTTTAATGATGTAGACCATGCTAATCTGTAGGTAAGTGCAGAAAAATGACACATCTCTATAAGCAGTCACTTTCCCATTCTAAGAAAACTTTCTGTCTGTAGTAGAGTCAGGTCTGCAGATTGAAAATCTATTCAAAACACTTTTTAGAGTTTCTAATTTCCATTTGAATGAATATTAGTGTTTATCACAACAGCAGAATTTACTGATACAGTTTAACTAGGAAGATAAAATATTTCTATGCAGTAATGCACATGTAAGAGACTTCATAAATAAAAGCACTTATTTTTCTCTTTTACCCTCAGTACCAATGGCAACATCACTTGGAAATTTGGGAATTTATCTGGTTTGTGAAAAGCTAAAGTTTCCATCTGGTGTGTTCACGAAAAGAGTATTTCTTTCTAACTGGATAATCTTGAGCTTTTGCAATAGCTACTTTTCTGTATTCCTTTCAGGTATCAAGTCCCTGATGCTGTTTCAATGCTCATCATGTTGCAGATGAGCCCAGCAGTAGGTGCCTGATCATTTCTGGTGCTTAATGCTCACCCCAGACTGTATCATGGTGCTGGGAACAATGCCAAGCAGACTCATCAGGAGGAAGAAGCTGGGTCTGGGACAGGGGAAGGCAGCAGCAGACCCCAGAGCACTAGCTCAGGTAAACACGCAGTGAGCTGCCAAGACAAGGGACAACAGCCCCAGCAGTCTTACTGGCCAGTAAGTTAGGCTTGTCTCACCCTTAGCTCTTCAGGAGGCCAAGTGAATGACTGCAGCCCAGATTACTGGCTGTAAACCTTAATTGCCCCCGGCAGCTAACAGGCACTAGTTCAAAGGAGAAACTCCAACCTCTTCCTACTGCTGCACATATTCCTTCGGTGCGCTGAGGCTTGGCTAGAGCACTCCGTCTTTACCCTGGCCCTGCGTGTGCACGTGCTCATGAATGTTGTCCCTTCTGTTACATTTTTCCACCAAGGAATAAAACTTGGAAACCTGGATCCGAATTTGCTCTTCTGTATGCTTGTAGCCAAAACGAGAAAATAACCAGGAAGCTGCATGTGGGAAGAATAACACTGCCATGGCCAGATAAAATGTGCAACACTACTTCTTGCCTGCCCAGAAACAAACAAAAGTGGTCCAGAGACTCTCCTTGGGCTTCTTCTGCGTTTCTGAGATACAGCCAAGAACCTGAGCCAGAGTGTAAGATACAGTGAATTGCAATTGTGTTTAGCTAATAAAGCTTTGTTCTTTTTTTGCAACTATTACACAGAAGGATGTGCCAATGATACAGCGCATGAAGTAGGAGTAAGAGACACTGCCAATTGCCTAGAAGTGCTGCACTGCACACAGAAGATCACTGTATAAAAAGACTTCACTTGGCCACAATTGTACTTAAATCATCACAAAAAGGAAAGTATGCGATCAGAAGGCTTGGTCGGTCCTGAAACTCTGCTGAAGAAAATGGAATTGTCAGTATGACTAAATGCCAGCAATTAGCTTGGCTTTAGATCAATAGACAACCTTGGTACTTACCTGATCACCAGCAATGTTTTGTGAAGCAAACCAAATTTAGGCACAAATATCTAATATCCAGGGATTAAATCTTGTTCCCAATAGACCAGTGGAGATTTCTGTCAAATTCAGTGGAAGCAGGAAGAAATTTGCCAGATCCCATGGTAACAATCTTTGCCTTTTGTTTCTCCGTAGCCAGTAGTGGCTTAAAAATATATTATCCTGCCTTTGATTTTATTTTTACCCTACAGTTTTTCAATAATTTAGTACCGGCAGTACTAGTATATTTTTCCTGAAAAAAACCTATTTGGTTTCCATTACAGAATAAGCTTGTGACCATTGAGGGCAGTATTTTGGTAGGTTTACCTGCCATACACACATTTAATGTGCTTTAACCCTTCTCCAACCCAGCTATGTCTCCACCCTTTCCTGTATCATTTAGAGGCTGTGAGCTCGTTGGGGCAGAGACTTTAGGAAGTGCTTTCAGACAAGACCTCCAGCATGTATTATCACAACAAAGATAAATCACTACCAATGAAATATTTGCTTAAATTACACTTTAGCTTGAAGGTTAAAAGCCATAAAAATATTGGAATAATACTGATAGCTTTCTAAAGAGTTCTGCATCTGATCGATTTAAAAAAAAAAAAAAAAAAAAAAAAAAAAAAAGTTTGTAAAACAAGGTCGTATCATGTAGAGAGCTAAGGATGAAAAGCTTTAAACCTCAGACTTTCTACTAAAAATCCCAAACATTTTCAGGCAACTTGATCTATCACGTCTGCACAAGTGCAGGAATTACTTTAATGTGTCTAACAGAAGGGCAATTTAAGGGGAATTGGTTTTGAGTACTCCTCCTCCATTAGAGCCCAGCATGAAGTTTAACTTTTATCCAATGCCTGATTTGTTTTAATGCTGAATGATTCATGATGCAGTATAATTTCACGTCAGGAAAGCAGGATCCTTTTTTATTACTGTGACTAGATAACTTAGCCAAAAGATAATTTGAGTTGGTTTGTTGTTTGGTTGGTTTTTTTTCCCCTGGTGTCCTAAATTAAAATCTGATATCAGTAATTTGAATCTAGGAAGTATTTAATTTTAAATACTGAGAATTTATGCCTAGTTTGTAAACTAGTTATCTTTGTGCATTACAAGGTGCCCATTCAGTGGTTTCATTCTCTGAGATTATGGATATTTAAAGCTGCTTTGCAAGTTTGATCAGAAAACAGACTGTTTTCCGTATTTTTACATATTAAAATAAATCTTTAGATTACTCCTGGTTTCACAATTTTGTCGAGTCTAATAATGCAGAGCAAGAAGTGTCTTCGTAGGAAAACAAGGTATTTTCTCATTTGGTAGGTCTCATATCCTGGATCCTTGCCTTTAGGGTGATGTCAACCACATGCTATGTACTGGTTTGTAAGAAACTGTTTTCCATGGACGTATTTTCCTATTTAATTGTAGTAATTACTTAAACAGCAAAAGTGAGTGACTTAGCATAACAGGCATCAAACAACTGCTTTCCAGTGGTAGCATTCATATCTCGGAATACATTCATCAGTAGCAATAAATTGTAGCAAGTAGGTTTGGGCTAGCTTGCATTACCTCAAGGACCTCATCTTGTTGTGCATGCTTTTGATAACCTCTAGGTCAAGAGGTTAGTTTCTCAAGACAGTAATCCGTAAAAATGTTGTAGTTAAATGCTACTCAATAGTTGGAAAAATCACATAAGCTTGCCAGTCTTCCCAGTCCAAGGGGCTAGATATGACAAAGTGAGATTCATCTTGTGTACATTATCTGTCTAAATTAAACCAAACAGGCTTCTTAAAACGGAGAGGGGAAGTACCCTCAGAAGGCAATAGTATTTGCATTTTTAGGGGGAACCTAGACTTTTGGCAGCTAAAACTTAATCTCATTAAGAAGTAGATAGACAGGACTGGAATTCTTTAGTCACAACTTCAATTTATCTAAAAAATTCACTCTATATCTACAAAAATATCTTTTTTACATAATCAGTGATCTTGTAATAGAATATCCCTTGTAAACTGATTATAAGCTTTTCTCGTTAGCATCTAGAATATTATAAAAACTGCTTTTCTTCCCAAAACAGGATAAGTAAGTCTATAAACATTTCATTTTGGCTGCAGACAGGTTCATATTCTGAATCATGTGAAGTGTGAGGCAGAACCATTTCTGCTTGAGGTAACTTTTGTTGTCACATAGAGGCCTTTTTTGAACATATAGGTAAAACCTGAGTTTGTGAGAGGGGGAGAGAGGTGTGAAGCAGATGCTGAGTGCAAGAGAAAACAGTCAGTATATTTACATGGAGATGAAGACATGGCCAGGCGGCCAAATTCCCCAACTGCCTGTTGTTCAGCCAGTAGAAGCCACTGGAGGCCACCAGCTGCAAGGCAGCTTTTCCCAGGGACACCAAGGGTTACCTGCTCACCAAAATGAGCCCAAAGGCTTGCCCTCTTGTTGCCTAAGCTAATCCTGCCCACCCATCTCTATATGCTCCATCTGCCCTTGTGGACAACCTCTGCAGATGAAGATCACCCCAGCACCTTTCCAGGGAAAACCCTACCAACGCCTGTAAATGCACTGGTGTTGCCAAGTTGATGCATTTACAGGCTGTTCCTGAGAACTCCTCAAACTGCTCCCAGGATCAGCCAGCTCAGTAAAAAGCTATATGACGAGATTAATTTACAGGCAGTGTTCTTTCATTTCTCATTGCTGACTGAGGAGTAGTTAATATGTAACCATTGCTGAAAGAGATAGAGCAAAACTCCTGGGCAATATTTTCTCTCAACACCTTGAGTAAACAGGTCAATCTCCAAGACTGTTTGAATTTATTGGTAAAGCAAAGTAGCATCATTACTTGCTTACTCACAACACAACCGACATTTTAATCTAGCATTCTGCACCACTTGCAGGATGCACGTAGTCTGTATGCCGGTTCCAAACTGTCACCAGATAGTTATTTTGCATATACACAGGGCTTTTGCTGGAAATGGAAGCTATTTGTTCACCTGCTAAGAGATGAAGAAAAATGACAGAGGGTCATTTCCTTTTGCAAAACATTGACAAACATTTTTAATAATTTTTTCCCCCAGCAGATTTCTCCAACTTAATCTAGTATATATTCTAGCATAAAAACCACTACTGTTATTGGCTCCTTCTTCTGCTTACCGTGCTTCTGTGCCTGCAGCAGTTAACCTAAAGATTAATAAATGCCACCCAACTCTTTAAAAATTACAATTTTTGTTCTGAACTGATTCAGTTTCTCTACAGAAATGGTATTTAGTGGAATCACATAGCAAAAGCACAGAACTACATGGTCTTCACTATGGTTGGGTCAATTGTTATAAGCAGGAAGTTCTCTCAGGGGACATTGCTGGGGACAGAGGCTATTGCTTCACACCTGTCTTAAAGTCACCTGTTGTCTTGCTGAGACTGCTGTTGGCCAGATAGACGTAAGAACAGTTTGTGTGAATTCCTGGTGGAGGGAATTTGGGAATTGAACTGCCAGGAAAAGACATGCTTAGGGACTATCTCTAAGGGCTATTTTAATACTAATAAAGACATCACGCTAAGCCCTATCCATTCTCTGGCCTTGAAAATTAGTGACATGGGATAGCCTTTGCTGACATTCACATTTTCCTATTGGAAACAATCCCCAGACTGTACTAATGCACTTGAACCGAGGTTTAAGGTTCAATGGCTGGATGACTGCTGATCGGCTTAGATAAGAACAGTCATGAATAATGTGCCAATAATTTATTGTATAAGTGATTGTGTCACTAATTTTTCCTTTGACTTGCTGGTTCACTGGTATCATTGTAGTCCAGGAGAACTGGGCAGAACCATGGCCTGTTGAAACCAAAAGGATTCTAAGAAGTCTGGCAAGCTTATGTTATGTGTTCAAGACATGGTGTGTCACATCCAGCAGGGCTTCCAAAGCAAATGAAGTTTCTTTGCTAAGAATCCAAACCATCATTTAGTTCCAGCCTAGTGTTTGTCATTCTCCTAGTCTGAAATGTGTTTGTCTCCTTGGAAACAAAGTCAGAGATATTCTACCTCACTTTTGATCTAAAGGCAACACAATTACCAGAGATGTTACTTTCTTAGAGGAGAACCAAAACACACAACATTACTTTTTGATTAAGGCATCTCCCGAAGTGACACAGTTATTACTGCATTTCCTCAGTGCCAACTCCGAAGTTGCAGTGCAGGTGCACAGACGTGGACACAAGTCAGCCATCTACTAGATGAAAAAGCAGTGGATTCTGCACCATCAGAAACCTCTTTGATTAGTGTCCAGCTCCTGGAGCTGGTTAACCACCACTGATGACTTCAGATGGGAGTGTGAGTTTTCTGCCTGTGCATGACAGAAGAAAAAAAAATGAGTGTCCAAGTCATTCAAGGTCAGAAGTCTACAGTGCTTTATATGATTCTCAAAGACAGACTACTCTGGCCTCACAACTTAGCCTGAAATACCCTCTATGCTTGCTGAGAAATTCCCTGAGCAAGAAAACTCTTGGGGCAGCTTCCCCTTTGCTAGCACTCATTTGAATGCCAAGTGTCTATTCAGTTCAACCATGTTTAAAACTCTTATGATTTTTTATTTATGAGCATTCATACAAACAGGCTTTTTGTTCACAGAAATGCTTGCTGAAGGGCTATTTTTCATATGAATACCTGCACTCAGAGGGAAACAAGGGTATTCACTCAGAGCAAGAATAATTGCTACTTCTTGCTATTTGTTGATTCTTATTCTCACGTTCTAAAAGTTGCCATCATGCATTTTACAAAACAATGCCTGGAAATTAGATGGCCAGCCACATGCCAAAAATGAAATGTCAGTAGATTCTGGCTCTCCTGCTTAGGATGAGTAATATCTCATGAACAGCTCTGTTGACACCAATGAGACAATTCAAAGTAAAGCATTATTCCACCAGTTAAAGCCACAGAATCTACCCCAAACCAGAAAAACCTGTAGACTATGCAAAAGGCAGCCACTCAAGCTCTATGGTAAATACCTAAGGACATTTTTTTTGCAGAATGTCAGTCTCATTTTCTAAGCAGTCTCTATGCAGCAGCAATGCGTTGTACATTCACAGATCATTCGTCTGCCATAAATAACATCACAAGCTCTGTTATCCTTCCTGTTTTTTTCCCAAGGGACAACAATCCTTAAAGCACCAATGTCACCTTCTGCCACGCTTAAAGTTTATATGAAACATTAAACAAAGGATGCAAGTGAGGAAATGACAGAATCTGAGATGTAACTTGTTGAAAAAAAATCTCATTTTATGGTGAAAGAAATCCAAGGTCTGATGCTGAAAAGGTGTAGGGCACCTGCAGCCTCTTTCTTCCTTCAGCATTCATTCCCTACCCAACATCCTCACTGCAAAGACTTCAGTCTCTTTCTTCCTAGGGACCAAATATTTTGCATATAAAAAGACACTATTAAGGAAAAGTCAGTTTTGCACTTTGGGAATATTTTTCACTTTATAACTTGGAGCCAAGTAAATAAAAAGTTGAGTGTTTGCTAATACTTCCCATCTTGTTTTCCTCTTTCAGGACTTGGAGAAGCAGATTACATACGTCTTTTCTCAATATCTGCTTCCCTGTCCCATAGGCTTTAGGTCCTCCTGCAACCTCACATTCCAGTCCCCTTCACCTCCAGCTGGTCCTGCTTACCACCCTAGCAGGCAGTGTGACTGCACATGAAGAGCCTATATCCATGCATTCCTACAGTTTGAGAATCTGTCTTGTCTTCTCTCCCAGTACAGATTTCCTCTCTTTCCTTTCCAGAGCCTTTTTCAATACTCAGTGCAGTGAGTCATTTCACAAGACAGTCCCTGCTGTTCCTCCCACCTGAGCATACCTGTGCCCCTCAGCCTGTAGTTCTCCTACACCCTGCCTGTGCCTTGGGGGACCCGGGCCTGTTTGGTGAGGGTACCCTACAACAGGATATACACTGGCAAGATGTGCATAAAATTATGAGATAATTTCAATGCTGTTAGTCACAAAAGTATGGAGAATAAGAAGTAGTTTTGGTTTTGCTGAATCCTCTAAAACTTGTAGAATACTCTCAGTTTTAAAAGCTATGCTTTACAACATAACCATAAGTAAATGAATGGACATGCCTGTGTTTGATACAGAAGATTAAGTTTAATTACTGCTTTGTGCTATGAAACACATTTGGGGGATGGGGGGGGGGGCAATATATGCAAGTATGGTGCTAAAATTCAGCCTTCTGAAAGCATAACTTTAGCCCCCTGCAGCTGCCAGATAACATTTCTGAAGTTGTTGAGATATTAAAAGGGTGGCAGTTTATTATGAAGCCATTTATATTTTGTCAGACTGTTAACAAGATTTGTGTTATCTGCACCATGCAACAAGAAGGCTGCTGCAGAATCCATAATAACTTCTTACTATGCATGCCAAATTGTTGGTGCGATTGGCAAAGAGAGGAAAGGAATCAGAAGATGATATTAGTAACAGCCTACATGAGTTGAGAGCCAAGTTACCCAACCATCTTTATACCGTTGCTTGATTAAATTCATAATGCATCATCAACCCATCAAACACTGAAATTATCACAGACTTCAATATTATACTAGATTCTTGAAGTTGAACAGAATACAAGGTACATTCACTGCTGACTCCAAAATACGAAATTGTATTTTTTCACGTTTAACACATTTTGATCTACATATATTTAACCAATGATTCCTTGCATGACAATATAAATATATTAAAAAATATGTAACATGCGTGCATCTATCTATCTATACCTACATATGCCCTGGTATATATAGTGCCATCTCAAGAATAACAGTTTCAAGTCATTTTTCTTTTGCTCCTTTCTCACTGATACAGATCCTGCAAGATGTCATTTGCACCAGCTTCCACTGTCTTCAGTCATCATTTGAAGTGTTAAGTGCGTCACAGCGAGACCCTTTATATGGTGGTAATACATCAACAGGGAGGTAATATATTGATAGACAGAGAAATTGAAATTCTTAAGGCTAAATAGCTGACAAGCCATTGCAAAAATTGTTTAACTTTTTGAAACAGGGACCTTGTAGAGTTAAAATGCTGACCCTGAGCACTGCCACCAGAAAGGCACTTACAGAAATGTTGTGTTTCTTGTACATCTTGTGCTTTCAAAATTCTATCATTTAGGGTTTAAAAAGCCATGCTAAATATGGTTTAGGATACTCATTACATTGCAAAATGTAACTAAAAAAATGGAAGTTAAAAACTTCACACGTTAACTTTACCAGTTTAATGGCAGAAAACAGGCCAAGCAAGCAAGAATGGCAGAACAGAACCTAGGTACAAGGAAATTTTCCGGAATGAAACAACAATAATCAGCCAGATCATGCATGAGGATTTCATTTACAGTTCCCAAGACATAAACCAAGATGATTTGGGCTGAAGGATGAAACTTACTAATTTAGAGGTAAGACTACACTTACGAACCTGAAGGCTATACATGCCTTCTAGACTTCCAGTCCTGGACAAAGGAGACAACGCTGTGCTATAGCTAGTCATAGATATTCACCTCCAAGCCAGCAACTGGTGTGACATCTGCAAAAGGAGTAAAAGAACTTTGAAGTGCCGTATACACAGTACTCCTGCCCAGGCTGACCAGATGCAGTAGCTTGAAATACGTTCCAGATAATGTTGTTAACATCAATTGAATCGTAGCCAGGAGAGGGAGATACAGAGGCAGTATGTCACAAGCTGCCTGCAGACATAGGCTAGAAAAACCTCTTAGAGACAGCAACATGGTCTTTTCAGCACCCTTTGTTGTAGGAGAGGTAACATCCAGATGATATAGCCTGAAGAAGAGCACCCTGGCCACACTGGGTTCTTCCATGCTCTTCAGGATGTCAGTCATTGCCATCTACTGGTTTGTGGTTAGGTAGTTCTTGTTCCTGATTTTAAGTTTTACACATAGACTGCAAGTTTAGCAAATTCAACTGGTCTAGAACCGACGACTTTATTGCTAACCTTATCACCAGTCCCTTCAGACACTCAGTGTTCCTGAACATCTAGTTTTAACAGATTCAATATGCACAGAATTGACCAAGAATCATTGCAGGAGTGGGCTGGAAATTAGGACCATGCGTGGCAATCAGTTAGCTGAGGGGAATGTGCTCGAGCTTGTAGGTCACTAACCCTGGGAGGACAAGGAGTGTGAATAGACACAACAATTAACAGGATGAGTCATGCTGAGAGAGCACAGGGGAGTGGGGGACGGATGGTGCCAAGGATGGCGCCAAGGAAAGATAACACCTTGCTGTTGATTGATGGTAGTTAACCACCAATTGGGGATTGCCTAGTATGCAACGCTTAGCTCAAAAGAACCAATCTGTTTAAAACGCGCGATTTCTGAAAGTATATATACCCATGTTTCTATACAATAAATTGACATCTTGCTTGCTTCAAGCTACGTCCCGTCTCTTCATTCGCCGCAAATTGGTGACCCTGACGTGATGCGTTTAAGGATCTGACGTGAAGGGCTCTCGAATCGCCTGAGTGACTTGCAGTGAATCCCACAGAACTTTGAATGAACCGCTGAAAGGAAGCGGGAGCCGGCCAACCTGAAATCCCTCTGGAGTTGAGGTGAGCTGTGGGAAATCCGTAATGGGGAATCAGGCTTCGTCCCCAGAAAGAGACGTATATGGACTCATGAAGGGTCTTCTAGCCAGATTTGGGAGTCCGTGCCTCAATCTCCTCAAATGGTGACCCCTGTGGTGGTGTTCTGAAGCCTTGGAAGAATAAGGACGGAACTGGTCGATAAAAAAGACAGCTCGTGGAAGAGGGCTGCGTTCCGGAGGAGATGTCTTGGCTGAACGATCGTCTTGCTGGCTGGACCAGGCGGACAGCCTGCATCGAGGCAGGTGAGCAGCCAAGAAACTTTAGAGACTTTGATTCTACTAACGGTGCTAAACCAGAGGAACCTGTAAATTCCACCAACAGTGTGACTCTTCTCAACACACCGTCAGCGATGGCGATTCTGTACACACCTCCTCTGCCCCCAAAGCTTCTGTCACTGATTGCAGCGACCCTCACAACACAGGACCAAGCACAGGAACAGGAGAACTCGGAAAATTATTTCATTGACACTGATAAGCCTTTTGATCCAGGTCCTATAGATCTGGAAAAGAAGCTAGACCTTCCCTCCCCCGCCCCCCCTCCCGATGCATTGATTGTCTTTCTGGGGAGGGTGAAAGGGGGTCTGAGTTCTGAAGGTCCCACTGGAATAGCAGGGCATGAGGCTGTCGAGCAGGGTTTAAAATAATCAAGTAAAAGTAGTTCAGGAGCCCATCAATGGGCTTGTCGAGAAGCGATAGCTGAGGCAACCTTTTGTAAAGATGTGTCTGCCTCAGAGTTAAGGTTACATGGAGAACAAAGATTGGTGTCCCCTTTTAGTAGTTCAAACAGAGGACTCAGGTCTGTATTAGAAATTCCCAATAGTAGTCGAACCCAATTTATTGTTCCCAGTAATTTTTGTGCATCATGCAGTTTTCTTACGTTGGTATTGATCTGCAAGAGTTGAGGAACAATAGTTTGTGCCCTTATTCGCCAGCCCAGGTATTTCCAAGGGGGAAACTTTTAGACCTTTTCTGGTTATATACAGAGACCTGCCGAATTCACAGCATCTGTGACAAGCTTTCTCCATGACTTTGTGATGTTGTGCTGCCACCAAAAGATCATCCACATAATGATACAACAACACACTAGGCATAGTGTTTCGGACAGGACTAAGTATTTTCGCAACATACCATTGACATATTTTTCATACCTTGTGGCAGTACAACCCACTGGTACCTCTGCAATGGGGCTTGTATGTTGATGCTTGGAATTGAGAAAGCAAATTTTGGGGCATCATCTGGATGCGATGGGATACTGAAAAAACAATCTTTAAGATCAATGACAGTCAGATGCCAATGTCGAGGGATCATAGTAGGGGACAGGAGCCTGGGTTGGAGGGCTCCCATATCTTCCATAGCGCCATTAATTTTTCTGAGATCATGGAGCAAGCACCAAATCATCATTTCTCTTCTCTCTGTCTGCCATGCCTGATTTCTGTTAGCTTACATTCCCCTTCTGAATTTCCACAACAACTCCTAAGGAAACATTTTAAAATTTTGGAAGTTTGCAATGTACTCACTGGAACAAAACAATCCCTCTGGACACTTGATTATAGCTGGGCTGCTTGTTAATTCCCAATTTAATATAAAAGATTTTCAGAAGAAACTTTACATTATGTTTGTTTTAAAACATAGTATTGACATTCACTGTGCTAAAGATAATGGAAATGTCAGGGTATTTTTGGTCGGTTTTTTTTTTTAAAGTTATTCCCTAACATTTAAAAACTGTGTTATATATTCCAAAGTCCATCAACCACATTCTCGTATACACCTGCAGAAAGAGGGATTTGCCCACTAAATAAACAAAATGTGGCCTCAAAATTTAACTAGAGATAGCAATTAAGTAGCTGTCTATATCACCATCTGATTTGATATTGCCACAGTGATTTTTGACAATTTAGTAGAAGCAATTGAGTTCTATAATCATTGTTGACTTTCTGAATACTCTGATTTGATCAAAATCTTGAATTGAATTATTCATTGAACACCATGAATAGCACAATGTCAAAGCTAAATGAAGATTCTGTTTTTAGACTGTGGCTAAGTCTTTTTTTTTTTTTTTTTCAATTCAGCTTAGAGCTATAAATTCCTATAGATGAACATAGCATGCTTGACCCAGAGGTCCTTGTCTCTCTTAAAGTTGTAAGTGTGTCTAAGCTCTTGTCTCAGCAGCTTGGATTGATGTAGTTGTATTGCAGTTTCCTAGACATTTTTACATGTTGTGAAATACCTGTGGGAGGTTCTTCTTCTTTCCCCAGCAAGAGTTTCAAAGAAAAACATTCTTCCACCCCATCTTTAAGTATTCACATTCAAAAATTTAGTACCCAAATCATCCAATTTTTTTCTTCTTGTCTTCCTTTGTATAAAAAGCTTAGGCAACTTTCTTCAAATATCAGAACTGCTTGAGAAAATTATATTTTAAATTTTAATTTAAAGCTGATAAGAAGATTTTAGTAGTTCCACTCTTCTGGTATAGTTGTAGAAGTTAGTTATATTACTGTGAGGTATATGTTAGCATATTGGTAGATCTGGTTTTAGATGTGAAGATGAAAGGTGCCTAAACCAATGAACTGTGGATGTCACTGGTTAGCTGTGCTGGTAGAAAGCCATACATTACCCCAACCTAATACTAGCATGCTGTTGAAACTCTCAACTCTCAGTGAGGACCAACCTTTTCAGTATTAAGAGGAAAAATAATAATAAAAAAATATTAAAAGACAAAAAACCCTAGAAAGATTGTGTTACTGAATAGTTTCCTGCACAGCAGGTACAGACTTCGAGTAATGTTATCGCAGTAACTTGTAAACGGTGATCACAGGCTCATCACTTTCTCTGGCATGTTTTGAGCTCACAACATACCCTACCCCTAGCCAGGGTGGAAAGTGAAAGTAGTTCCAATAATTTCTAGCTTCTCTCAATTAGCAGAACTGAGATTGTTCCTTACCCAATGTTACTACATAGAAATACTTGCTCCAACTAGTAGCTTGCTGATCTTCAGACACACCTGTTCAAGATACACTGTTGGTTTCATCTCAGCAATCTCCCAAAGAACCTGTGCAACAGCTATTCATGGAAGTGCTGGCTTTTCCAGGTGGCATCTCCAGGCACCTGTTGCTTCAAGTTCTAGGTAGAAATACAGCTGTCGAGAATATCTATTTACACACTGAAATGCAAACTGAAAAATAATAATGGAAAAAAAGAATCAACAGGTGCAAAGGTGAAAAACATAGTACGAGTGGGAGCTGTGGGAAGGTATTAAAAACTATCAACAACCATGTTCTATTATATAATTATACACAATACTTTCTGCAGAGTAGGTGTGTTGCTGCCCTGCTTAAAGCAGGAGCAAGATTACACCTGTGATTTTATATCAGGAATCCCAGTTTCATGTGTTTCAAACTTAGATCAGATGCTTTTACATGTGTATCCATGAATACAGAGCTGGCCAGTGTAGGCTACCCCTATGCCAGAAGCCAGGTCAACATGTTATCAGTAGGTTTATTAGCTCTAAGCCCAAGTAGCTAAGCTGTTTTTGGAAGAGGAGCTCAGGATGCAGGTCTGTCCACTAAAGTCATGTAGAAATACCATAAATCAGGAGGTCTTTGTTCTCTTTAGTGAAGGCTTTGGATCAAGTTTGTAAGATATCTTACTGTGTATTTGGTGAGGTTTGGAGTTTGGATTTTTGTTTTTGTTTTGTGAAGGATGTAATTCTCTAAGAAAACCTGATATAATCCCTAGATTTCTAACTTTGTGACAGAGTATCCAATACACCAGAAAATTTCCTCTTTAGCTAAAGGAGGTTTCTCCTTGGTACTTAGCTGGAAAGTAATTTTAAAAACTAATTATTCCAAAAAGCAAGGAAAGAAACTGGGCTGTACTTTAATTCTTTTCTTAGCACTGTGAATGATAGTTACCATTCTTGAATGAAGTCTCCAGAATAAATAGCACCAAGTAATTATCCTATGTATTTTTCTTTAAATACTGCTGGCAGCTTTCCTGTAGCTGAATGTGTACAATAACATTTAAATTTCTCATTCCATATTCACATAAGCAGATGATGCTGTCCCATGAGGGCTAAAAAACTCTGATTTGATTACTAAGAGTCCTGTACCATCTCAACTGGCTTTTAATGATGTGCTCTCTAACAGCACCCTTCAAGGTCACTATTCAAATCCACAGGTTCTTCAGGACTGCTAACAATAGCCTGCAGAGAAAATATTCTTAGGGATTCAGATTACATACGCTACTTATCATGAAAGAAGTAAAAGAGGAAAGCTATCAAAAATCCCTGCAGGCCCATCTATTCACATGCCTTCAGCAGTCATTTATAACATGTTTCGTGCTTTATCAGGTGCACTTTTGTAAATGAGATAGTATTTTGAACACAATACTGTGTACATCTTGTACGTATATTTTGTTGCTCATTCATTAAAACGTAAGATGGATGAGAGCAACTCCACAGGCTGTGCTCCTATCTGCTCTTAGCATTCTCATTTTGACAGATGAATGAGGCATAAAGGCTGCAAAGCAGAATGGACACTCTTTAGTAATCCATTAACAAGCAAGGTTTATGGCTTCCCCCAGCAAGAGAAGTGACAAGTGTGCACTAATTTTACTCACTGATAAGTGATATGACTGAACTGATATCAGACATGTTCCCTTCTTCATGCTTTTCCTACACCAATAAATATTGAGTGTACTGTTACATTAACTAAAAATCATGTTCAATTGCTTTAGGTATCTAAAGTGTATGTAATATTCATGTTTATCCGCATCAGCAAGCTGACATCTGTGATCATTCTTGATCACTGGAATACCATCCTGAATGACTTTCACTGCTAAATTCACATTAACAAAATTATATTTTGTGGTCTAAAAAAATCAAGTAGAAAGTCTGTGAGTGTGTCAGTGCTAGGTTTCTTCTACTGTGAAAATCTAGCGAATAGATAGATCCTCTTTTGCAACTTCTCTGTAAATGTGTCATTGAAAAACTTAGGTGGGAAATGAAGGTGGGAAATCTTTGGGTACGATTGAAGAAGAGAACATTATTTCATGTCAGTTTTGGCACTATTACCCAGGTTATAGCTTGAGTATTTTCCAGCATGATTTTAACTAAGGGATCAAATAGAAATACTTACATCATAATCATGCCTGAGGTTCATGAAAACAAGGACAGGGGCTGATCAAGGGGCTAGGAAGGTGAAACAATGCCTTATTTCACCTGAAGTGTAACTGGAGACTCAAAGTCTGTTGCTCAGACCCAAAGGAGCTGTCTGTGTTTGGAGGAGGAAAGCAGGCTTTTGACAAATAAGTAGCTCTGGCAAGAGAGCTTTCGCGGAAAATTAAGATTAAGCCGGGGGTAAAACTCCTCCATTGCCCTCCCAGGTTTGATCAGACAACTTTTGCCACATGCAGAGAGACAAGACAGTTACCTGTTTTCTAGCAGACATAATAAATAGTTAGGACGGATGAGGACAACTAGGCTAGGCATTAATAGGCTCGCCACACCCAGCGAGTCTTTGCTGGGCAAGCAAGCCATCATCAGCCGGAACAGGGAAGGGCTGGTCTCCGTTGCTCCTTGGAGCAGGCTGACCCTTGATGTCGCTGAGCTGGCAGCTTCCTATTCTTTGTTTTCTCTCTTAGGATTTGATACCTTTTCATGTCAACATTTTCCTCTTGAATCTTTGAACTACTGCTTATCCCCATCTCAACAGTCTTACCTCTGTCTGCAGTTTTACCTCTCTTATCTTGCATGGCTCCAGGCTACGTGCTTCCTCTCAGCTCTCCTACAGGTACAGCCCAGCAGCCTACTTAGGAGTATAAGCCAAGGTTATGCAGCTGTGCTGAATCGGAATTGGCTTTGGATCACAGACAGCTCAGCCCCAGGAGGAGAGTGACAAGGGCCAGACAACTACAGGGATTTGTTCCCACTTAGCTCTGAGCAGGAATTTTCCCTTTTGAGGCAAACAGGACATTGGGAAAAATTGAGGGAAGAGGAAGAGAAATTCCAAGTGGATCTCAGCACAAAGGCTGGATTTTCAGGCATCTTCCCCGGGCTCTCTTATGCTTGGTTTCTGTCCCCATGCTAAACCCAATGAGCAGTGAAGTAGGAATGTGAAGAAAACGTAAGGAGACCCGTCTAGCCCTGAAACTGAGCTCTGGTACGTGGAGGTAACGTTAGTTAATGGTCTAGTAATCACACAGTTCCCACAGCCTGTGTAATTAAACTAGACCAACACGTCTCCCACATAGCTATATATTGGAGTTGTGACGACAAAAGAAAGGTCACTTTCCAGATCCCCCTTCTCTACCAACCCCAGAAATATTACTGATCTATCTCTACTGTTTGCAGGAGATATACTGAGCAAAGTATTTGGTCCTAATCCTTTGAAGAGTAGCACTCAGCAGCTGCCCTCAGTTACAAGTCTGTGATTTGCTTCTCTTTCCTTGCAGCAGGGCCATCACATCACATGTTGTGAGTGACATTTTTACTGTTTGGTCCTGATCTAGAGGCAAAGCAAGAATAAGATACGATGTGCCCTGTGCATCCTCCCATGATTGGGACATGCAGGCTTGATACAGTTGCATTCATAAAAAAGAAAGGCCAAAAGCTCGTGCTCATTTATCCTCATTGCCAGAAGCCTTTACGTAGTGAACAACAGATAAATGCATACTGATATAATAACCTAGTCTTATCAACCCAAAACACATACGGAACTCTGTGTGTGTAGATGTGGTAAAGGGTCACAGCAGCAGTACCAGGTCTCCCAGAAGTTCTCTGCCTTTGGGGAAATTTGAGGGTCAATGTAATTAGCTTTCGGACCATGGATTATACTCCTACCATGCTGCCACTTTAACATGTTTGGATAATTGTTGAATTATTTTATACTCTAATGCATGAGAAAATTATGTGCTCTCTCAAATTACCATTTCCAGCATCATTATTTTAAAAAAGAACCTTTTGTTATTAATGTCTTCCATAGAAGAAACTTAATAATAAATAAGAACTCTTCTATTTTTTCCCTTGTACTAATTGTTTCTAGTCTCAAAATAATCAAAACCCTCTTACCTATCCTCAGTAAGACAGATTTTTAATTATAGTTGCATGCAAATGCACACAGCCTTCATATTATAAATTTGACCCCAGGAACTTAAATTCTGTCATTTATTTATGTAAGTAAGCTTTTCTTTAGTTTCTAGAAAACTAATTACATTTTTAATTATAGAATATCAATATTTTGCTTTTCTATATGAATATACTGGAATTTCATGCAGTTATAAAATCTGCCACCTACAATTAACACACGTATTCATTTCCAAAATTAAAGTTGGATGGGTTTTGTATTTTGCACAAGGTATAAAAGCTGATGTTCTGGACTAAGAAATCAGACTGCACTGCATTAATTATTTAGTTCAATGATTTGCATTTCACTAGTAAAACTAGGTTCTCTTGATTTCATCCCTCTTACCAGCTGCAGGTGTTCTACTCAAACCTGGTGCCTCACCTGCCTAGCACACAAAATAAAATGAAAAACTCAGTAAGTATGTTAATGAAACAAATCTTATCTTAATTACCTCGTACTTTTATGGAACTATAGACAACCTTAGTATTCTTGCTTTCCATTTCCTCAGGGTTAAAAACAGATGCCAGGTTTTTTTGTTCACTCAAAAACTAGCATTACACATTAGCATCCAGATGTGACCCAAAGGGCATTGGTCATGTTTCAGCTGTAAAACCTGTTGATATAAGTTTGTTTCTGTCTTTTATATTTTATTACTTTTCTTCTATGTTTGCACTTTTGAAATAGCATGTGGAAGAACACTACTATGCAACCAGACTAGTGAAGTAAAACGTAAATAAGAGTAATAACCATGGGATCATGAGAGTGTGTATGATGATGGAGATTGTATCTTTAAGGTACCCCACAAAAAGAGCGGTTGTTTTACCCCAAAACCCTTGTGACGGCTGTTCATCCTCAGACGGAACCAGACACAAAAGACAGCCCTCTGCCTTGGGTGCTGACATCCAGCCAAAGGCTTAGCTGTCTCACCGCCAGATAAAGTGCCTTTAGTCAAAAAGCAGATTCTTAAAATACTGGCTCTGCTGATTCCTGTCCCTGTTGCTAGTAACTGTGGGAAGGCAGCTATGTTTTCACTGCAGTTCCCTGACTGTTTCAAAGCTATGATCTTCATGGGACATGATGGTTTCAGTTGAAACAGCAGAATTAAGGAAACAGGTATCAAATTTGTGAGTCAGGAACTGGGCTTTAAACAGTCTGCCATGATAAGAGATGTCCCCCCATCACCTATTCAGCTCACAGAACCAGACCCAGACTTTCACTGAACACCTGAGAGAGACAGGGCTTCAGCCAGCCGTGAGAACCCCTCACTCTTAGCAATTCAAGCTCCACCCTATCATGATGGCAGCTAAAATCATGTGAAACCCTATAATTGAGCTGGAAAGAAAGGATCCTTAATGTCCTTCAGAAGAAATACCTTTTGCTCTGCAAAGATTTCACCGACAGGCTTTTTTGGGGAGAAACATGGTATCCAAGACTGATCTCCACAGATTTGTTTGAGTTTTGCAATAACACAAGATGATAATTTTGTGTTGAATATTAAATGCTACTACATCTGGAGGTTAGCAAGTCTTAATACAGTATGTTTTGAATTTTATCTTCTATATACAGATTAACTTGGATGAAGTTAAGATAAAGACAGCTTATCGAGCCTATATGAGATACATATTAAGTTGTGGTCCACTCAGCCTGTGCAGAAAAGAAACTGAGGCATTTTAATTCACCATGTACCTACCAGGGAAAGAGCCGAGGTTATGTTTTTTTTAGGTTTTTGAGGTCAGGGAAATACAATAGTCACGTATGGAAAGACAGAGTCTGAGACCTAAAAATCTCCCAGTCAAATAATATTTGCATTAATAACATTTCTGGCTTTTAATTTTTATTGCTCTGAAAATACATGCAGGTATAAAAATGTAAATGTGGAGATTCCTGACAAACACAATACTACACAATGCCAATTAAAAAGGAAATTGAATTGTACATGAAGCAGAAGAAAATTCCTTGTGACATTATACTGGAGGGAATGATAAGAGAGCTATAATTACATTATAGAAAGAGTTGCAAGTTTTCTGTTTTAAATGTGATGAGAATAAGACATTAAAGCCTCACAGATGAATGACAGACAACAGAAAATAAAATTAGGTGTACCCTAACACAATGTTAAGTTGCTGTTATTGTATTGTGACTAGAGTATTGCATACAAAAAACCTGAAGTGACCAAAATGGAAACAGCAGTAAATTATGATTTACACGATTCATTGATTCATTTCATGTCCTTGGGCAAATTGTTTAAAGACTAGTTTTCAAAAGGTCAGATGTGCAACTAAGCATGTGAAGATGTAGTCTTGTTTGCACACATAATGCATGATGGAAAGCAAACTGACATAGGAAAATGGCCAGTTATCATCACCTGAGTTCAGTGTAAGTTCACTTGAATCAAAACTAAGTGAAAACCTGGGATCTGGCACCCTGCAGAGACTGCAGAAAAATCCGATCACATGGACAGACTGTGCTATCAAATATCTATTGTCAACTTTAATTTGAAACATTTCCATTTTTTCACAGAGCACCCCTGCTTAGGTACTCTGCAGTTCCTCCTTCTGTTAAAAACAGCTGAGTATCTGATTATTCTCTCACAAGCTTTTCAAGTGAACCAAGTTAGTTTTCTATTTAAAGAGAGAAAGAAACCTCTACATACCTGGGATAACACCTGTGTGCGGCAGAACTTGGTAACAAAATAAATGAAGTTGATGACATCATCTTTCTAGAAAGAAAGAAAAAAGAGTTTGATGATACAGGAGGGCTTTCCTTGTCTTTTAAAAGTCTAAGCAGAAAGTATTATATGCACTACATGGGTCTGGAGCTTCAGCTGGGGCAGGCTGTACTCTTAAAAAGGTCTTTAGCTCTACTACAGGAGTTTGAATCACAGTAATAACAGAAATACCTTATTATGCAGGGGGCAAGTGAAGCTGACTATATGCAAACTACTGTAAAATTGCTGCAGCTAAGAATATGGAAACAATAGAAGAAAGTGTTTTTTTCATTGTAAGCCAGTGGTGTCCACAAATCACACCAGATGAACTGAGCCATACTGTCTTTCTAATAGTTATAAAGTTATTACTGACTCAAATTATAACTAGAAGGGTTAGTGTAACCCCCACAGTGTCCAGTTACTTGAAAATTAGCTTTCCCAGTAAGATTTTGGAGTTCACACTTGGAAATTCTCTACTTTTGCAGAATGTATGTGCATATTTTATTTTCCATACTGTTAATTTTATGCTTAAATGCTGTAGTCCATTTTCTTTAACAAGCTCTACCTCTGAAAGCAAGCCGTTATTAACTGTTAATTTTAAACCCATGAGCATCTTTCAATGAGTGTTTACTGGAGATTTCACTTCTAAATGTTTTTAAAGTCATGCTATGATATAGCCCAGCAGTGCTAATTTTGGCCTAGATAGTTGGCAAGGTATATCAGCACCTGGTTTTGATGCATCAGAATGTGATTTTGAGCACTGGAACTGTTCTGGGTACACTGGAATTCAGTCTGAAGTACTAATCCTGATATGGGGGTACGTGAACCTGGGTTTGGCCACATATTTTGTGTGTTAATACATTCTTCTACCCGAGTTAATTAGGTTCATTTTTTTCTGTGATTAAAACACTGAACTGAGAAACTGGGAGTCCAGATTAAGGTCCACACCAACAACTAATGGCATTTGAAAAAAATGAATTCAAAGGTGAAAGGCAAAACCTTCTTAAAGAGCAGGGGTACTCATTAGGGGTTCTTCCTCTTTGCTCAACCTGCTGGAACCACTGGTTCCCAAACACAAATCAGGTGTAAGGAAGAAAGTTCAGGGGCAACAGAGGTAGAAAACATGAGTAAAGCCATGAATTTAGAAGTCTGCATTTGATGTAAAGAGTGATGGCATCCACTGAAGGCTTACTGTTACATATGAGTATGCACAATTCCTCCTTGCCTCTTTGCTGAGGTGAGTGCGATGTTTTTTAGTCAGTGAGTAGGAAACCATTTGTTGCAGTCATTAATACAGTTGTGATATCTTGATGGGGTTGATGGATAGAATTTATGTCAAGGCTGGGAACATCTCAGCCTTTTTACATAGATGCATAAAAATTGATGGCATTTTATATGTAGTACCATCTGCTTTTTATAGGTTTTGTCTTCTCTGGATGTTTTTGTTTTAATTTATTCTCCCTGGGGAATTCATTTCTTTAATGTTGAGCTTGTTAATAGGAAGGAAAAAAATATTGCTGCATATGTAATACAGATAAATCATACAGTCAATTGTATAATATGACTGAGTGGATTTCACTTCTGTCAATGAGGTAAATAAAAAATAAGATTTTAAAAAGCAGCTGAAATGGTCTGATTTTCAGAAACACCTAACACCTTAAATCCCACTGTTCACTGAAGAAATTTTGGGCAGCTCCAATAATCAGTTCCCTCATTGTTACTTTATGAGGAGATTATTGACCTTACTGACATCATTCACCTTCTCTTTCAGCTCAGAATACACTGCCCACCTTGCAGTCAATTCCTCTCTCATATTTCTGCCCACAGCAGCAGGCATTATTGCCTGATGGAAACACTGTAATCAAACTACACCAATGTCCTCCAAACCCTGAACCTGTGCCCAGGCTGTGAGTCTGGTGCCTCTACTAATTAACTATTCTAAATTTAGCTGTCAACATTAATTAGGAAATCCATTGTCTCCAAATATGTGACCTGATAAAAAGAGACAGGAAAAGCATCTAGGACCAGGAAGGCGTGAAGCACCAGCTTTGAGTTTTTCATGAGCTTCAGCTTCGTATCAATGGAAGTTAAGGATGCCCAGCCTCTGGTGGGATGGGGTGCAGCCAAGCCTTCTCACTTCTACAGTGCCTGAATCCTGAGTTCTGTCAAGTCTCTTTCTATCGTCTCATCCTGCAAGCAAACAGGAAGGGAAACAGCGAGGAAAAAGGTGTGCAGTTCCCGCTGCGTTTTCTAGTAACCAGCCAGAGAACGTGGCTGCACAACGTGTGTGCTCACACTGGGGCCCAAGAGAACCACTACACTCATTATATCTAAACTCACTCGGGCACCGTAGCGTGGGCCGTGTACAAGCCACAGCTGGATGCAAATGATGTCTAAGATCCTAGAGTCTACCGTGAGCTTGCTCCTGCCCCAGCTGCACCACCATCAGCTCACGAACAAGCCCACAGAAAGCTAGCTCAGGCTGTGCTGTCATCGGGCGCTGCTCTCTGTTTTGCTTTAGGGCAGTGTACCTTTAGTTCATTCATTCAAAAAAGGTGGTAATATTGTATAGTAATCTTGAAAACACAATTTACAATAGGAAACTATTGCTGTTCACGATCCTTAAAACATGGGAAGATTTTGTGCATGGTTACTGCTGGTGAGATACACTGAGACGGTTACTCTGGAACACAACAGTTACACCAAAATTTGTAAGAGGTATGAGGTAACTCTGCAGTGTCTCAAAATTAAAAAATGATTGCTTGTGAAGATCTCACTCACACTGAAACATTTCTCAACTGATTAAGTGTTCATTTATCTATGTAAATGTGAGCTTTCGATATAGAATCATTAAGTGTTTTCTATATAGCAGGAAGGAAAAGAAACCTGCCAAATTCTATTTCTCAATTGTGTAAAATAACCGCCATGGAGCTGTATCATAATTAGGCTTATACTACTAGGTGACATATAATCTTAGGTAAATTATTTGTGGCAGACAAAGCAATGGAAGACAGTGAGGAACTTAAAGAGAGTCTAAACATTGTGAAAATATAATTGAAAGAATATTAAATTAATCCTAACATAAATAAGCAATAAAATACTACCTACACAGAGAAATGAACTGTCTTCGATATATCTGTATACATCAGGATAAAATGTGATCTTTGCCCTTCCAAGAGGAAGCTCTATGTGAGAGCTCATTGTGAATGATCTTTAACACACGTATAAGATAGATATAACATGTAAAGAACTCACAGCCTAAGCAGCTATTATGCTCACAAATGAGCTTTGTTGAGGCGACCTCTTTGAACTCCATCTCCTCCTTATTCTCCTCCTTCCATTCATTTCTGTTGCACCCTACTCATCAAGGACTTTCAGCAGCAGAAGCCAGTAAAGCCTGGGCACATTTTCTCTGCTGTAAGATGCTCTTCTTGCCCTGCTTTTACTACAGAGGAGCTTGTAGACATTTGAGACAAAGGAGCGTGGTAGAAAGTCATTCGTGTATTTACTGGTTCAGTGTGCAAGGTCAGCTGTCTGGTACGATCCTCTTCAAATTACCTTGCACTTACCATGTGGTGAGAGTTTGATGGTAGTCAGTAGTTTTCATCAGCTACTTCACAGTAATTGTCCATATATATGTTCTCACCTGGGGTAACTGCAAGGTCATTTGAACTGACCCATATACTCATATCTACTTATGTATAAAACAGAGAGGGTTTATAATATTCTCTAACTGCTACAACTTAGATTCAGGCTGTGCTGGAGTCCAATAAATGCAACCTATTTTTTCATCTATACGCATTTCTTTTCATTGACACATTCACAGAATGGATTCTTAGAGAAATCATTCCTTCCAGTGTATTTACAAAGGCTCTTCTCTATTCCTCATCTCTTTATGAAACGTATAACTATTATCTCTTCTTTCTTAAAAGAAAAAAAGAAAAAAAGAAAAAAAGGCATAGCTTTGACCTAAATCTATTTTTCTCATTCTTTTGCAGGAAATTTCTTTCCTTGTTCATCATTAAAGTCCCTTCATTCGAGTACACTAGAAATGCAGTTGTCACTCCCTGAGTTCCCAGGTGAAAAGAAGAACAATTAAATTGTAATTGTTTGCTCACCCTGTTGCTGAAAGTGGTTCTCCTTATGTGGGGCAATGGCTATTAAGGCAAGTGTTCCTCCTGTTTAGACAGTCTCTGAGAGCTTTGCCTGGGTGGAAATAAGGGTGAAAGGAAAAAATAATAACATGGCAACCAATGTCACATCTTAACAACTTCCCCCTCATCTAGAATTTACACAAGTATTCCTGTAATTTATCTTCATTACACTAACCTGCTTATAACACGCTTCATATATTTTGACTTTTAGTGCAGATGATACTATTTTATGATCTGCTTATCAAGCCTGCGTTGAGGTTTAACAGATGAGCACTCAAAAAAGTCTGAAGTATATATTGTGTACAAACCACAAGGACAAGAAAACAAAAGCTGTCAAAACTGCCTATGTGTGTCCCCACATGTAGGTATTACCTACAGCAGAAACAGCTTGCAACATAGAAGAAAAACAATCAAGCTAATATGTTAATTGTGGTGGATTTTTGATTTCACACAAGGACAGGAACTGATTTTTTTTTGTTTTAATGAAGGGCACTTTAACATCCAAAATTATATTTAACTTCCAGAATGAGACTTGAATGTGTTGTGTATTTTATTTTTAGTCTCTGCAGACCAAACATCAATCATTCTCTCCATGTTTGAGAGGAGATGAAAGAGAAACAATAGAACAGAAGTATATTGAGGCTAAAACCTCTCAGATGTTTGTGAATATATAAGTCTGTAAATATTGATGATTCTTGGCAATAAAAAACATTCCTATCAATTTGACTCCAGGGAGCAGGGAAATTAAACCAGATTTCACAAGCCTTCCAGCATTAATTGAATAATGACATCAATTAGCAATTCCACTAAATTATTAAGGAAGTCTCATACATAGAGCCACATTATCTCATACCTTCCTCCTTGCAGGCAATGAAGCTTGCCAGGGTAATCAGGCTCACAGTGCCAGTGCGGACAGAAGTGACCATTATTAATATGTAAGAAACCACAGAAATTGGATTTGAAGGGTAGGAAATTCACTGAAACTCAGATGAGTTTCATCCAGTAAAAGTTCATGGTCTGCCTTACAAGTCCTAGAGTTACTAAAAGAATAGAGTGGAAGCTTTGATGTGCTCTCTGCATGACTGGCTGCATCAGCCCAAATAACAGCAGCTTGACTCATTTGAAGCTCCTGTTAGCAAGACTGGAGCTTTTTGCCTTGGTATGTTTTACAGATACAGATTTTGAATTTGGATTTATATCATCTTTGTAGTGCACCATGTCTAAGGAAAAGCATCTGCTGGCCTGAGATACGTATGTGTCTCTCAGAGGATGTCTCCTCACCCCTCATTTTACCGAGAGGTGGGTGGGAGGCACAGGGCTGCCAGCACTGTGGGGCTCTCACGTTGGCTGGAGGCTTTCAGGTCTCTCCACAAGGAAAATGGTCCAATCTGTGTTGCCTGCCAATCTTTTTCTTCTTCCTGTGAAGGACAATCAGGCAGATTTTTTTCATACAAAAGCACCTCCTTTCTCGCTGCCTGACACGGACCAAGCTTTCCCTGCAGCCTTTCCTTTTCCTCAGGCAATAAGCTCTTCTACCCTGCACTTGCAGTTGCAGCTTTTGTGCTTTCTTTTTGCCAGATGGGGAAAGGAGAAAATGAGAAGAGAACCTTTTGATTGCCTGACTCAGGAATCCACAGAGGGAGGGAAAAGGAGCCAAAGTCTATGTTTAAAGAAGGGGAAAGAAGCTAAGGCAGACGGGAACAGCACCAGCAAAATCTTTGTGATGGTTTCAGATCATGATGTCTTTATTCACACTGAAACATGGCAGGAGATTTTAAATAGCGAGGGATGTTTCAGGGAGTACGGGGCAAAGAGCATGTTCTATAGGGGCAAGGGCCCTTTAAGTTGGGGTTAAATCACAAGGAAGACTTGCTAGGCATATTCAGAAGGTTTGGCCTGATGAGCAGATGCTCTGCTAAGGTCTTGTCTGGGCTGGAGTTTGGCTCCAGCTGCAGCTCGTAATCAATATAAATTCTCCTGTGCAAATAGTGATCTCTGCAGCTTGTGTTCTTGGTTGCACCGGGCTGCTGTGAAATCAAAGCCAATTTCCAACTAGGAAAGGATCAGATTTGTGCAAATTAGGAAGTATATGCCTTTGTCCAAAGATTTTGCTCGATGGGCAATCATAAGTATGTGCTGAGAGCAGAATTAGCCTCCAGGAACAGAATTAATCAAATGCTTCTGCAAATAAATTTGCTGGACTTCTACAATTGTAGGCAATATAGCAAGAGCTCTTTGAATTTACATTAAAACTACACTAATTCTTTAAACTAGTCAAATTTAATTGCATATTGTACTTTATCATGCAAATAACTGTGTTTTCTTAATATGTACTGGGGGAGAGAGAGAGAGAAAATTACTTCAGAACTTCCAATTAAGTGTAACAGATGAGAATCAATGACATCTTGGAAATAATTTCAGTGCAGATAAGACTAGGAACTTAATGTGTTCGGTAACCCTTAACTGTCCAAAATAAGCCATTAGAAGTGAAAGCCACAGTATGCATCCCAGGAATCTGTAAAAAATCTATTGACAGAAAAATATTCGCACCAAAGTTCTTGTTATTGATTTCCATTTTTCATTAAATGCATTAAAATTCTGCTGGCAGTGAGTGCTTCACTATTGCAGTAATGGGCACTCTATAAATGTGACAAAACCACAAATTTAGAGTCGCTCCACATCTGCACTTGTGTAACATGATGAACCTGGCCCTGCACCTCATCTGCACTGAGTGAAATCTGGCAGCAGTGGAACAGCCAAGAGCTACTAGTAGCTACACAGGCGTTCAGGCTACCCGCGTATCAGCGTGTAGGTCTGCTTTCTAATTTTTATCTCCCACATGTGCTGGACAGAAAGAATTTTTCATTGATTTATTCATTGGAGAGGAAAAATACTGGAATTGTTACCTCTTTCGATTCAATTCAGCAGCAGTATTGATTTTCTAATGGAATCTGAAGTAAGTTTCAGTTGATTGACATCAAGGGGGAACAACAGTTGTCACACTGCTGAAGAAGGAAACAAAGAAAATCATAACCTTATTCTGCAAGTAGTGATATATTATAGCAGAGGTGAGAACTCTGGTGCACACATTCCAAAAGTGGTATTTATTCAGATTTCTGAAGAAATCACCTTACTTAATTGTTGTTCTAAATTTATGGAACATTCTTTCTTACTTGGTGCTTATTATCTCGAGGAGGGCAGCAGAGCTCCAGTTATCTAGAAGCTGCTCTGTTGGCAGCAGCAGAATGAATTTCCCTCCATTTTCTTAGCTGGAAATGTAAGTATTTCCTTTTTTTTTTAAGCCAGTATAGAAATAGCTTTAATGATAATAATTGTGAGTAGAATTTACTATTTTTCTATACATCACTGGAAAGGACTTGTGGAAAAGGGGGATGTTTTATGATATTTTAGTAACCTTAATGTGAAAATATCATCTCACAATCAATTTTTCCTGTTCTTTTTATTAAACGTAGATCTTAAAACTGACTTAAACAGAAATCTTCCCCCATTTTTCATAGAAATTCACAAAAACGGAGATTTCTTTATTCTTTCCATTTCCATTTCTTGCAAAGATTTTTCTGAATTCAAATAATATTGTGTTTACAAAACCATTTTCAGTTAAAAAAAACGTAATCAAGAAATACAGGAAGCTATGTGTCAAATACAAATGGTCTTAAAAGAAAAATATTTTCTCCTCCAAATTTGAAAGAATCTACTCAAAAGCAATAAATTGAGGACCACCACAAAACTGTCAGAAAGAGATTTTTAGGAGAAATTGACTGATCTAACAAGGTGTTTTCGGTGAAAACTGTTTCAGTTGCAATGTTGTATTAGCACTGGTCGGTGCAGTGCTATGGAGGGAGCTACGGGGCTGTGACTGCCCATAGTGGAAAGAGGAGCCATAAGCACCAGTGACCTGCACACCCAGCAGGCAAACACACGGTGTGCTGCCTTAGCTTCTGAATAACACTTTTCAGGACTTTCATTCTGGGCAACAGCAAACCATTTGCATTAAAGTACGAATGGTGGCCACAGTCTGTTCCCTGGAGGTCTCTTCCCTGCCCACAGGAGCCTCCAGGGACCCCTCCTCCTGGTTCAGAACTGGAGTACACCCTGGAAAGGGCTCTGGGGAGCTGGACTGCTGCGTACATATTCGTGCAGCGCAGAGAGAGCTGTAATTACAGGCATCCATCATTAATGAGTTTCAGTGCTTTGATTTAAAGAATTTGTGCTGAAAAGGGACACAATGAAATTATTGTATGACAAAAAGAAGACAAAGGTAAAGTGTGAAGAGTAGGATTTATGTTTCCTAACTTCCACCATTTATAAGGTAGTCTAAGCTACTTGCCCAACATTTACATCTTAGTCTAAGCTATTTGTCTAGCCTCCCTCTACAGTCAATGAAGAGATGGAAACACCTCCAGAGGCTATTCATCCTATCTTTTTTCCTATCAAGTGTCTCAGGATGGGATGACTCACACACTGGATGTGCCTTTCCCTCTGCTGCTTGAAGAAGGAGTCTTGATAATCAGCTTCAGCTAGGGATACAATGCCTTACAGCTAACGTTAGGCCCCTTGTTAGGTTTGTCACAATAATTATGTTACTAAAATATGATGTTACTAAAATATTGTACTCTGGCTTACATCTAAATTATTAATAGAAGTAGGGCGGGCTAGATCCTTGAGGAAAACATAGCAGAAATCTCAGGCTAAGAAAATCAAACTTTTTCTTGGGCTTCTCATTTACTTATGGATTTGTGAATCTACAAATCTGTCTATTTGTCTATCTTCTCTATTCTGTGTAACCAAAAAGCCCTCAAGTATCAGTGTCTGGGTATAGTACTTTCATGTACCTTGGTGTCTTTGCACACTAAAACAATGTAATTGGGGCATCATAATCTGTGATTCTGGCTACTCACCTACCAATTTTTTGCAGTGTCTTGAAAACAGCATGGCAATTCTAAAAGGGCTCTTGTAAGCTTGGCTGTGCTTGATTGTCTCAGGGTATAGTTAAAAATACATTTTATTTAGTGTCAAAACTAGTCTAAGGCATTTTCAATCTCACCTAGCCTGGCTAACTCTTCCTATTGTACAGATTTTGCTGCCTTCTTTAGATGATGATGCTGTTGTTTCTGTATCAGTGAGAAAATAGATTATTTTTTTCTCTGTATTTCAGTGAACACAGATACAGTGCTGCACTCAGATAGGGGCACAGGCATAATCGAAGGAGCAGAGTGGCTTGGAAGCAGTGTTCAGAGATCAGGAAGCAAAAGGAGGACATGTTTTCATTGGCTTTGCTGCTGGTGGAAGATTAATGTTATCATATGTACTGAGACGTATGTATGAACTTTGTGGCCCATTACCCTGTGCCATAGGCCTTTCTAGGTGGGAAGGGACCTTTTTTTTAAGGTGCCATGTGTCAACTCTCATTATACTTAGTTCCTCAAGATGGTGTGTCCAGTTTTAGGGTGCCTTACACAAACAAACTACGCAGTCACTGGAGTGAAAGTGATGAAATCACCTTATCCACTTAAAAGGAGTTAAAATTTTTGAAAGATGGCTTTAAACCAGTGATTTGTTGTGGGCAAGTATCTTTTATCCAAATATATCTCACTTTAACAGGCATCATCCATCTTTATGCAACCAGCTGACATAAACACCATGATGTGTTATGGTTAATTTGACAGAAATACAATCAGAGACTCGCACTTGATCTGAATCCAGTTTGTCTTGCCAGGAGACCTGAGAGTATTAATAAACTAAGGCCTTCAGCACTGCCATTTGACCTCAGTGCGCTCTCAGAGGAAAAAGAATGAACTCCCAATTGACTCGACTCAGAGCAAAATTAGCCAGCCCATCCCCACCTCCACCACCGGGCCAGGTGCAGCCCAACTCACTTCGCTAGAAACCTCTGTTCTAGCTAGCAGTGGACTCATTAATTTGTCTGAAAGATCAGCTGGACAACAGCTATAAACCTCTCTTATTCAACCTTAGATATTTTCAGTGATGCTTCTCCTCCTGCTGCAAACCCTTAAACTAGTTCTCCTCAGCAAGCGGCAGGGACCATTCTGGAAGCTGAGGTATTTCTTAAAGGGGAGAAATATGGGGAAGGAGAGAACTTCCATCATAACACCCATCTGTGCTTCTTTAGTGCCTGGTATCCAAAATCCCCATTACGCTGGCAAGGCTTTGCAGTGCACAATATATTCTGGCTGCTCTCCCTTTTGTCCTTGACATGCCTCTTATATGTTGTGGGCTAGGGGGACTGATGAAGAGATAGCAACATCAGTTTTATGCCAGCTGCAGATTTCTCCATTCTCAGGCAATCCTCTGCTGCACATTAAAGGCTGCTTCAAGGTCCCTTTATGTTCCTCAGGTGGGTGGACATCGGCACAGGCTCGAATCCAGCCCTCAGAGAGCTTTACACTATTTAAGTTCTGTGATTTGTGTCGGCTCTAACGGATGTTGTTTGGCTAAGATCCCACATGCAGTTTGAAAGTTCAGTCCGAATTTTGCCTTCATCTCCCTGTTTGGTTGTGACTGTGTCCAAAGATTAATTTAACAAATCTTATTTTGCTCTCTTTCTCTGATGCTTGTTTAGTTCCAGTGGTTTAAGACTGAAGCCTAAACCACGGTAATCTAACTAAGGAGGGAAAGAAGACAAGGTTAGTGTCTTTGGTACCTTTTATATTAAGTGATTATATAGTAAAGTACCTCTGAAGCATTTTAGGTGTTGTTGCTGGAACTAGTAAAGATGACTAACACTATCAGGCAGTACTTAGGGGATCTATTCTTTTAATTAGCAATAGCCTGACACTTTAATTTATTAAAAACCATTTAATAAATCTCTTTATTTGCAATAACTTACGATTCTCTCTTACCTCACTCATCTGATGTACAGTCTGCATTACAGCTAGGGAAAATATAAAAGGCTTTTATCTGTCAGCAAAAGGAATGTGTATCCTTGCAGTACAGTGCAATGAAAAGAGTGAATATAATTTTTAAGTGGCTGAGGAAATTCTAGTATTTTCATATGTTTCATTCTGTTGTAATTCCTCTTTTTGGTTTACAGTGTCTGCAGTATATTGCATAGAAATGTATTTGCCGCTTCCTAAAGCAGCCGGACACATTCCATAGGTTAAGAACTTTCTGGTTAAAGGAGCTAATTCTGAAAAATTCTTTTTACACAGCATTTTTTCTAGTGCGAGACACTAACCACTTACTAGCGTGAAGCATATCTGGAAGAAGTCCTAAGAGACAAAGTAGTGCTGTAGAGACTATGAGGACCTTGAATATAGTCAGAAGCGCTGCAGCATAAGAACAGACCTCGATCTTGATCTGGTCTTGATATTGAGGGCTTGGATGTGGGAACAGCTGAAAGAATTTATCACTAAAGTGCTTGTGGTAAAGGTGAAGGTGCCTTGAAAACTATAAAAGGGTTAAAAATATAAAAATGGGAAAACAGATGCCCCTGAAGACAAATACAGAATAAGCTGTGTTTTCGTAGCCAAAATTTCAATATAATTTCCTTTATTGTGTCTGCAGCCATTCTAGAAACATATAATTGCTGAGGTCATTTTGCCCCATAACAATTTTGAAGTTTAGGTGATTTAAATAGTGAAGTATTTAAACCCTGACACAAAACAGGTACCTTACCATCATCAGCACCTTCTCTTGGACACAAACAACTGATGTTGTATCCAGGCTGACAGGGCATCTACCATTACAGGAAAAAAAAAGTCTTTTTGTGTTTGTTTTTTTTTTTTTTTTAATGGAAAACAAAACCTTATAAAATTGAGAATAAGATGCAAGCTTAACCCAGAAGGGGATCCTAAAAAGTATCAGAAGACAGAAATATTACAGCCCATGTCTCTGGCACACCCAGGCCAGCTCACTTCATTTTCTATGCCTTCATTTCTCCTTTTTTAAGTGGCATTCTGTAAGAATCATTAAAATTAACTGAATATAAAGGCAGAAAGGGGGTTGTCAGACCCATCAATTGTAGTATTAGCATTTTACATGTGAATCTTGAAGAACTAATTGCCAACTATCAGCTTTGGTTTTGGTTAGCTATCCATATAGCAAACTCTTCTGATGTGGCACATACTCTTACAACAGCCTTGAAGATGCTGTAATGTTCTCCTACATAACAACCGTGAGTGCTTGAAGTACAAATGCAGATTTGTACTTCATCACTTCTACAGTCTGCCAGTAGAGGCTTTGTTTACATAAAAAGAGGGCTGGAGAAAGAAATCCAACTCCAAAGAGCAAAAGAATGAAAGGACTTGTAAGCTATTCTAGCCATACATGATGAAGAGTTGCAAAAAACCCAAAGAATTATCAAAGATAAATGTGTAGTGAATAAAGTCATTACAAAAAATGAAGTTGGAAGTTAAATCCAGGAATGCGCAGGGGACCCCTTTTGGAGTAATGTTAGTGTCAGAAAACTGAGGAGAAGGGTAAGCTACCATGCTGGGGGAGTGTGGTGTGGGTGTGAAGGGGAATGCATTGCAGCTGTCTGTTCGCCAGTGCTCCAGAGCAGCTACAAAAGAAATGCATCACAAAGTATAATCTAGAATTGGTTTGGGTGGTTATTTTGGGGTTTTTCCTATTTTGTTTTTGTTGGGGGTTTCTTTGGAAAGGATGGACTTCTAGGACTGTATACCTAAAGCCTTAGTTTTTTGTCTTTGTTCAAGGACTGGTTTTACTTCTTACCCATGAGCTTTTCTGCTGTTTGACTGAACAAAGCTATACAATCTTTAACGCTGGTTTTCTAAAAATGAAAGATCAAGAGACAGGAGGGTGTACAAGCCACCCTTTGCAGAACCTGCCAGCTGGGATGAATATCAGTATCTTCATGAAAAGTGTATCTCCCACCTAGCTGCAAGAGGTAGTATGAAGCTTTGCATTGCCCATGCAGAATTCCATGGAGAAGTTCTGCTTGTTAGCCTAAGCAATACGTTTCTGCTTGTTGGTCTAAACCGTCTAAACCCTTTTGGAAAACATAAGCTTTGAAGGACAGTTCATTAAAATAGACTAAAAGTCTATCTATCCTGTCTTTGACAATGGCCAGTAGTAATGGGCAGTGTAAGAGCAGAAGAAGTGCCATGACACATTCCCAGGTTCCAGTGACCTGTAAGTAAGGGATTTCTGAGTCAGATGTGGTATCTTAGTTCTTCATAGCTGTTGATGGATGTTTCTTCCATGAATTTGTCAAGTTCACTCCATGTTACCCTGCCTTGGGGCAGAGAGATACGCAGTTTAAATAGAAGCAGCGAGGAAAAAAAGGTCTCTTGTTGATTTTGAACATATCATCTCTCAATTTCATTTGATCCTGCCATATTTGTTTGAGGTAACAAGAAACAAGGACCAGCTGCTCCTCTTCCACTTACCCACGTAATCTGTAATCTTGTGGATTCCTATCACAGCTCCCTGATTAGTTTCATTGCTCATAAAGAAATGCTCCAAACCTTTGACCTTCTTTCTCCTCTCTGAACTTTTTCTAGTACCTCTAAGTCCTGTTTGAGACGAAGATGATCAGTTCTATACCACATTTCAAAAGGTATTCACAACATGGATTAATGGCATAAAAATTTTTTTCTCCTTCTTTTTCTACTTCTTTCCTAGTAATTGCTACAATATACACTGGGTTTCTGTCCTCTATTGAGAGTTGTCCTGATGTTTGAAAAGATCTATTATTATAACCAAAAGTTCTCTTTTCTGAATGGAAATAGGTAGTTTAGGACCCATTGTTTTGGATTGTTTTTCCCCTTGTGCATCACTTCACATTTATTACATAGAATTTAATCTGTCATCCTATCGCCTGCTTGGTACCATGACATTTCTCCCCAGCTCTTTGCAATCAGCTTTCATTTTTATTAACCTGAATAATATGGCATCATCATTAGTCTCCTTGTTCTCCATCCTTTTTCATTTTTGTATACTATTGAGATCTCTGTGATCTATGGCTTTCCTCCATTGTAAAGCCCAACCATTTATTCCTTCTTTTTGTTTCTTACCTGTTAACCTGTTGTTAATCTGTAATATGACTTACCTCTCTCCCACAGGCAGCTTGATTTCTTTAAGAGCTCGTGATGCTGGCTGTTCCCAGATTTATCACAGGCTAAAGGAGTATGACACTTCTCTGCTTTATAAATTGCTTTCCCATCTACAGATGAGAAATGTTAGATATTAATATTTGCTAGAAAATCTGTATTGCTTTGCCTTAGATACAAGATATTATGAGGCAGAGCTGAAGGAGCAGGAGTTTGAGGATTGCATGGTATCATGAGAAGGTGGCTGGCTGTTATATAAAATCAGAGTTGTACCCATCTGAGCCCAAGGCTTTCTGAGTTTTAGCAGAGTTATTGCTTGACTAATTTCTCTGTGTGTAAAATGGGCTTCCAACTGTGACTGTGTCAGTGTTAAATAAATGTAGGTCTGGTAGCTTATCAAAAAAGGTGCCAAAGAAAGATGAATCTTTGCTAGGCTGTGAGTAGAGGTCTTGACAGATTTGTGTATTAGGTCTCCAGAATCTTCAGTGGTTCAGTCATCTGACTTTTCACTGAGAAATTTGATGTCTGCTGTGTTTTCTATTTTGCTAGGAAGTGAGCCACTAACAGCCTGGAAATAGAACAGCCAAAATAATAATAATAATAATAATAATAATAATAATAATGATAAAAATAAAAGAATTTTAAAACACTGAAACAGTACATCTGTGATGCAGGAAAAAAATGTTTTGGCATGTAAATTTATCTCCACTTTATTCCCATATAAATTTAAGCATTGCCTTGTGAAATTCCTACCACCTTGTTCTGGTTTTAATAATGGTCACACAGCTTTTCCCAAAGTAAAATTTTTAGCAAAGTAACATAACACCATAATAAAGATAAAAAGTGGGTCAAAATTTCACTATTAGAATTTTAACCTAACCTCATAATTAAGATTTTGACTTGATCAAAGTTAGGATC
Organism: Falco naumanni; assembly: GCF_017639655.2. Taxonomy (NCBI): domain Eukaryota; kingdom Metazoa; phylum Chordata; class Aves; order Falconiformes; family Falconidae; genus Falco; species Falco naumanni. The sequence continues at coordinate 38,830,552 of NC_054057.1, forward strand.
CATACTAGCTGCTATCGTTCCACTGATTTTAAGAGGAGTCTTTTCAGGACCTTAATGAGCAGAAATACATTTTATAATTTACCTCTGAAATATTGCACAAGTGACAGAGCAGTCAGGATGGAGCGGCAGAGTAAACAAAAGATAATCTGACTGCAGTAGCTGGCAGGACTGAAATCAAATGTGAGTAATAATTGAGTAGTGTATAGGAGATTTGGGAAAATCAAATTTTGCAGTTCTTTTAATTATCCTTTATTATATTTGCTATGCTCATGGAGATTGTTTAAAACATGAATTCTATTTGGACAATGCCCTTGTGAAGAGAAGCAAAATATGCATTATGAATGAGCAAAAGAGTTTTAATACCTTGCTCTTGGAATCTAAATCCTTCAAATCATTGTTGCAGCTTTTGAAGCTCACTGGGTTTGGTTCTTTTTGGTGTTATGCACAGCTGAGGGTAGGGACAGCCTATTGCTGTCACATGTCCTCTGCTGTCATGCCATGGTCTTAGCAAACAAAGGGTATAAATACCATTGACATCGACCATGTATCAGGTTGAAAATGAAGCCTCTGAGTGCAAATAAACCAAAATCTCTGAAGAGCGTTTGAAACAAAACTCACAAGACCTTCAAAAGTAGAGTGGGAGAGAATGAAATTGATGTTCAAATCCATAAGGTAACGGGGTCAGTCTGTGTGGTTCCTGGCTGACGGAATAAAATCTCCCTCTGAGGCGCATGGACGTTGGAGCCAAGCACAGAGAGGCAGGTGTTAATATCCAAGTCCAGCTCTGACTTTGTTTATATTCCTTTGCAATTTAGAAGAGATTTGTCATTTATACATAATGTCAGCCTTTTAAATGCATAGAGGTACTGTCATCCTTAGTGCTCCTGACTGCATGGTCATCATTCACAGTCACCACATGGGTCTGCATAGATCTTTGCTTGGTCTAAGCTGTTGAGGAATGAAGTAGTGATCATAATAGTGATTCATGTCAGGCTTATTTTATTTTACTTAGAAACTTGGATTATTTATAAATACAAATGTTTACAGCTGTATAAAATGTCCCTAAAAGCTGATCACGTTTTGCCTCTTCTAAACAGTGCTTTAAAAGTACATTTTTTCAGGTTGAATCCTGACAAAAAAAGATATTTTGAGGTGGTTACTTTTATCTGCATACCACCCAGCTGCCCAGATTAGCTCATCTTGTCTGGAATGAGATGTAATTAAGCACTGTGAATTGAATGTTAGATTCAATAAAAAGCCCTCAGTAAGTTAATGAAAAATCATTTTTACCGAGCAGGACAGAAGTCTGTAGATTCAAAATACTTTACTTTCCCATAAACTTGATCTACAAAGAAAATCCTCTCTTCAATTATTGAAAAAGACTGAAAACAGATAAGCTGGTTAATAAAAATTGTGAAACTCTGTGAAATTACATTATATGTTTTCCTAATCTAAATAATAGATATGTCCACTCAAATATTTGATAAATTTTGTATGGTTAGAAACTTCTTTGTAAGTAACTAGTAAGCATGGAAAGCTGTTTCTGTGGATAAGTCACAGAACAAGCTTGAGATAACAAGACCAGATCGTTCATTGGGTCTTCATATTTCTTCAATGAGAAAAAAGAAATGACGATAACAGCTTTGCAAATGGTTACGATTCTGAGATAGAAATTTGTGCATCCAGATCATCATAAAGCATGAATCATAAAGATCTAATTATGTGATTATGCAAATACACATTAATTACACAATTACAAGTATCTATAGTGGTGAAATATGATTAATTATATGACTTTGTTCACTTGCCGAATGCAATACCATTAGCTGCTAGAGGTCTGTAGATGTGTTTCTTTTTTTGATTCACTGACATTTTAATATTATGAGGGAATTATAAATTATTGTAACAACAGATGATAAAAGCAGATGGAATAAACTTAACTGAAGCCAAGATGATTTACACAGCTTGAAACTGAACAGTTTGTGTATTTATCCATCTATAAATGTTTTGCTCCGTAATCATGAGTTCTGTTTAGAAAAAAAAGTTTACAAAAAACAGTGACATATCTGCAAAAGACTCTTTAAGTGTCTTAAAATGGTAAGCAGTACCGAACTGGAAGTAGTTTGTGTAAGGTGTTGTAAGGCTGCCAAAGACACAGCTGTACTGGCCCACTTGAGAAGCAAAGGACAGACATTGCTGGCTGGAGACTTTGAGAGTAACATCCAGCTTACCTGCCCTAAATGTCGAATACAATAGTCACTACCAGAGACCCATCTATCCTACATGTCTCGAACACCCCTCTGAGGACAGATCAATGGCTTTCTGGGTGAATTTATATCTCTCTTTTGATTACAGGAGGAACCTTGATGTCCAGCTCAAAAGCGGTGCTTTGTGTAGAGGTGATTGACATTAGCAGAGGTGAATCCTACCTGTACATGTAATGCAGGACTAGACCTCATGCTTGCAGGAGCACTGGGTAGGTGTGATATCTTCCAGTCAGGTAAAGGGGATTAGCTTTTTCTCCTCAATATAACATCTCCCATTGTGTTTTCAGTATAAGTCTCAAGCCATGACACTTGCTTCAAAATACCCTGCACAGTCAGTCTCCCCTGAGCACTAGGACTAACGTAGCATGATTACTGCTTGTGTGGGATGACTGAGGATCTCCACAGCCACTTCCCAACTTCTTGGGCCCAGGGAATGGCTGACATGTCTTGTGTGAAATCCTTCACCATCATCTTCACAGAATAATTGAGCTTGGAAGGGCCCTTTGGCAGTCCCCCGGTCCAACCCCCTCTGCTCAAGCAGAACCACTTAGAGACAGTTGCCCAGGACCATCTCCAGACAGATTTTAAATATCTCCAAGGATGGAGACTCCACAACTACCCTGGGCAACCTGTGCCAGTGTTCCCTCACCCTCACAGTAAAAAAAAGTGTTTCCTGATGTTCGGACAGAATCTCCTGTGTTTCTGTTTGTGTGTGTTGTTTCTGATCCTGTCACTGGGCATCACTGAAAAGAACCTGGCTCCATGCTCTTTGCACCCTCCCTTCAGGAGTTTATACACATTAATAAGATCACCCTGGGCCTTCTCTTCTCCAGGCTGAACACTCCGAGCTCTCTCAGCCTTTCCTCATAGGAGATGTGATCCAGTCCATCTTTGTGGACCTTCATTGGACTCTCTCCAGTATGTTCATGTCTCACTTGTACTGGGACCCCAGAACTGGACACAGTACTCCAGTGTGCCCTCACCGGTGCTAAGCAGAGGGAGCGGAAGGACCTGCTGGCAATACTTTGGCTAACTGCAGCCAAGGATATCATTTACCGCCTTAGCTGCAAGGACACACTGCTGGCCTGGGTTCAACTTGTTGTCCACCAAGACCCCTAGATCTTTTTATGCCAAGCTGCTTTCCAGATGTGTGGTGCCCAGCATATATTGGTATCTGGGTTTTTTCCCCACCAGGTGCAGGACTTTGCCCACTGAGGTCCCTCTGGATGGCAGGACAACGCTCTGCAGAATCAGCCACTCCTCCCATACAGACTCAATACCGTATTTTGCTTTTCACCAATGAACAGTTCTTCTGTCTGACAACTATTCCGACCGATGAGGAGAACAATGTTGCTACTCACACCATATCATTGTCCTAAATCTGAGGCTTGCTCCACATAGACCAACAAAGTCTAATGAATTCTGCTAATCTAACCCTAGCCTTTGCGTTTGTAATGAAACAGCTGCTGCACAGTGCAGTCTCTCAATATCCAGCTTATGAGGAAACCTACTCACCTTCCCCAGTTTAAACCATCACTTCATAAAGATAACTGTAACTATTACTACTAACCATAAAGGAAGGTGTCATGGCAGAGAATCTGCAGTTTTTAAGTTAACAGCTATTTATAAAATGAAGGAAAGTTCACTAGCAGGTCTAGCAAACTTCAGATGAAAGCAGATGGAGAAAAGGTTGCCATAACCTAATCTGTCTGTTCTCTATTTTTTCACTTCAAATGTAATATCTGATTATCTTTTCACAGTTATAAAAATAAGTTGCTTTCTAAGCACTAAGATGGAGCACCTCAAATACTGATTACAGATGTGGATATTCCAAGAAGCACTAAACTTGAAATGTATTTTTATACTAACAATGAGAACAACTCAGCCCTAAAATTAATTTGTTTTACTTGTTCAGAATATAGGTAATTGGAGACATTTAAGAAAACACATGTATCAAAAAGTAAGTGGCTCCTTATGATGGAGTGGATTATTTGTAAAAATGAAATAGCCTTCTAACAGAATACAGCAATTAGAAAAGTCAGCTTGTGCAGATGTGCTTGAAGTCATCTTCGTTTCTTGTTTAGAAACAATGTCTTTCAGAAAACTAGCTTATAATTATATTCTTTTAACATTTACTGTTGGCTCTAACCTTCTTCCACTGAAATCATTGGTAAAGCTTCTATAACCCTCATAAGAGACTAGTGTTAAAGTAATACTAAGTGCTTTGGAATATGTAATTAACAGCGTTTATCTTTCTTGGTGGTGGCAAACTTCTGGAGGTTTTCTCTGAGTTCACTACTAATTAGAAGCTGGTATCACTCTGAAATTTGGGAAAAATCTCCTCCACGCTGCTGACAACAAAAGATTATTGTACGTTATTGTACATTAGCACAATCCATTCTCATTAACACCATCAGTAACAGCTCTGTGGCAATTACTCAACAAAAATATGTCCTCTTGTTTGTGACTTTCCCCTCATGGCAGGAGATTCAACTTTTCACCAGCTACTTCATTGTTTTAGAGGGATTCACAAATGCATGTTTCCCACTGAAACCGACACCGAGTATCTCAGGGGAGTCTCCTCTTTCTGTCAAAATAATGGATGCATTTTCGTGTAGGAGCAGTAGCTTATTAAATATACTTATTACAAAGATCAAAATCTTTTACTTAGTGAACAATTGTATAACTACCTGTGGAGGCTCTGGGCTGGTACTAGGGACTGCCCAGCTGCATGGCTCAGCTCTTTCCTAAACCACACACAGCAGATCAGCCTTTCCTCTGTGGTGTCTTAGGGACTGGGATCCAGGAAAACAACAGGGGCGTGTTTTCCACATAGCTGTGATTGGTAGGTAAATCTTTCATAGCCATCGATTTGTGCAGCCAGGCATGAGAAGTAGAGTAACTCAAGTTTCTACGTAATAACTAAAACCAGAGAAGCGAAGAGGTAACCTGAACGTACTCTCAGTCATTATTACACAATAGTCATTACTAACAGCTTTACTGAGTAGCTTACTAATATATTTCTAGAACACAGTGACAGTTAAATGCTTACAGAGGAATAACTTCAGCATTTGATAAACCTTAACAACGTGTTGGTGCTGTGTCACACAAACTAATGGTTTCTGCCTCAAACGAATTTCAGGATAAAAGGAAGATAAGGAGCCTGGTTTTCTGCCAAAGCCAAAGCCAGCCATCAAAGACCTGCCGGATGCCAGCTAGTCTCAGACTGCAGCTGGGGCCAGCGTGCATGTTAAAGACCTGGCTATACATCTCTATCACAGCTGTGCGATGCTTCTGGCCCACCTGCTCAAAGTCCCCACAGAGCTGTGAGACACATGGAGCCAGGGGTTTCCGGGACTCATCTGCCCAATGCCAGGCAAGCACTGCAGTCCCAGGGTGGGATCCAGCAGGTGGAGGAGCTGTGTGGGGCCCACAGGTGTTGGGGAGAGATGCCCACCGCGCTGGGTCGGACCTGTGCTCTGGAGCAGCAGCATGGGGACCCTTCTGCCATCCGCCTGGAGCCTGTGTGGGGTTTGCGGCAGGGGGTGGGGCAGGGATCCACCTTGCTCCAAAAGGTATTTTAAGCAATACCTGACTCTCTTCCAGCCGTTGATGGATGACCTATAGGAGTCAAAGAAGGAACAGGGCTGTAGAAGAGGCACCCAGAGGATCTGCCACATTCGAGGCACAATCTAGCATGCAGGTTTAAGATTTCTTTCTAGAATGCGTAGAGATTAGAAGAGCATATCATAGGAAAACCTCTAGATCTGTGAGACCACTGCACTTGCCAATACCAGATAAGATTAGAGAAGCAGCCCAGAATAGGTTAAAAGTTTCATTTTTACCTGATTTTCTCAGAGAAGGGATGAACACTTCACTTCTCATGCCTGCTGTCCTCTGACCCAGAAAAACTGGTTGGCTTCACACAGCTCAGTCATAAACCCCCAGTTTGCCAAGTGAAAGACTGAAGGATCGTGTTCTGACACACACAACTTTGAAAGCCAGATCTGCTAGTTGTTTTTATTTTCACTGTGAAGTGTCTTTCCCATTAATAAAACCAGAAAATACTCTGAGGAAGGAACAAGTATTTATATACATTTACTCTTCCATGATCACATTAGATGTGTGTATGCATAAATAACTATATATTTATATACAAGCTAAGCAGAAATCAACATTTCTCATGAAAACTCATCTGTCAGTTCAAGAAGTAAATGAAAGTTCAGCTCTCCTCTTGATTTGAAGCAAATGCTGTGAGCCAGGTTTGGTTCACATTTTCAAAATTTATAACAGTGTGATGCTTGCCAAAAATCCTTAATTAGATCAGAGCAGCAGCAAAACTGTCAGATGCAATAGCAGAGTACAATGAAGGAATAAAATATTCTGGGGTTAATTGGATAAGTTCAGTCAGCCAGTTTTGCCAGGCTACTTTTCTACAATGATTTGCAGACTGATAATAAGGATAGGGTTTTTCTCAGTAGTAATAAAACTGATTCCTCAAATACATTACATTTACAAGACCCCAGAAATTGTTTATAACTAACATAAACCAACAATCAGCATCCCCCTTCCCACAGCACACATAAATTGTGAACTTCTCATGAACTCGGCTGCTTAGATAGTAATTTGGGGATCTCACTTGTATAAGAATTCCATAGCAAACGCCACTGCCTGAGCGCTGGAGCGAGGCTGCGGCCCAGCAACATCTCCAGTTACACAAACTATTTGAGCCTTCACATATTCAGAATAAGGCTGCAACACTTGGAAAGACAGAGTAAGAGAAGATGATGCTAAACTCAAAAACTAGGCTGAAAACCATGTTTCATCTGATTCCCCCACCTATTTAGAAAGCTCAAATAAAATATGGCATGCAGGATGTTTTACTTCATGTAGTATATTAACAAAAGAGCGTTTCTAAGAATCTAAGAAATAATAGTTTCAATACAGACTATACTTTTATGCAAGTCTTTTTGGTAATAGTCTTTTCCAGTTGATTGTCCACCCTGTAATGGGTTCAGTGCTGTGGGGACATGTCTAGAGTGAGAGCAGGATATTTGACCCCCAGGTTTTTAACTACAGATAAGAAACACACCGCACAGCTCTATGATGCAGGAGGCAAAAGCCAGCCTGCACATTGTTTTAAAGAGGTCCTTCCAAGCCGTGAGCTGGGTACCAAAAATGCTGCACAGCTATTCTGTAAATGACTTGCCTTTTGTTCAGCCCCAGCACAGCTGGTCATGATGAATTCTGCTAATGCGATGCTCTACCAAATCATCTCCCAGCCACAGAAGAATGTGATTTTTTTTCACAGAAGAATGACCACCGTTTTGTTCCCTTTTGAAAGGAAACAAGAGAGAAGTCTTGCCATTTGATCTAAGTTTTATCTGCTGACACAATAGCTCATACTCACAACCACTACTGGGAAGCTAACAAGTAATTTGAAATATACCCTATGTAGTGCATCTGCTAATGTGAGTATTTTATAAAAAAAAACTTAGAGCCAAAAAGCGTTGTGAACACCTCAGTGTGATTTCAGCAGTTATTCGGGGAGGTTTTATTCTGAAATAAAGAGCAGTGATCTTCCAGAGATCCAAACAGCCTCTCATCATTCCAAATACTTTGTTGACAATTAGGGAACATCATGAATGAGACTGAAGTCACATATAGCCCTGTTAAACTCTACAAACTGAAAAGCAAACTTGGAGAGTAGGGATACAGGGATATATATGAACAGTTGCTTCAGTAGGGAGTTAGTGTGTAGCTGGAAATGACCAGAAGGAATCCTCCTTACTGTGTTTCTTTGTTCAAAATGAGCTTTGAACTTAATACTGTTGACAACACTGCAGCTGCACATTGCTCCAGGGTATCCTTTCCTTTTTATGGAGTGTCAGATGCCCCCAAGCCTTCCTCTTCTCTGGTGACACAACAGAGGACCTTGGTCAGCCATGGTAGAAGCAACATATGGCCTTTTCTAACTACAGGCTCTTTCAGCAATGAGCTTCTTTTAGGAAAGCTTTAATTAAGTTAAGCACAGCACTATCAATGAAAATGGAAAGATTAAATAACAAGCAAAGGCAAATGAGTAACTCCTGTATTACATGCTAATACTCTTGAGCCTTATGTTCTTATGAGCTGGAAAGGAGAAAAACTGCAAAGGGGTGGTCCCCCAGAGAAAATACAGAGCAGGTGTGTCCTTCTATGTGATGGGATACACAAAGCACTTTACACCCTTTGACAACTCAGGCCTGCTATTGTAGGCAAAACAGTCTCAACCTAGGGAATTTCAGCTATTTTATATATAATATTTTATCTTTTTTATATATTATAATGTAATCTTTTTCTTACTGATTCAGTTATTGAGAAACAAAGAAGACATGAACAATTAAACAGCAAAGGAAATCACCTTTCATGCCCCTTCCCCAGGTTCAGCTTCAGTCCAACATCCCTCCTCCCCATTCCTAGTCTCTGCTGGCCTCATGTTCACCACGTTTATCTCAGTCCTTTCTGGTCTCACTGATGAGTGACAGGCAGTGCAGGAGGTCAGTGTCAGTCTGTAATGGTTTCTTCTACCATTCCCTGTTTCCTGCTTTTATCCTCCACTCCTCCTCCCCTGTTACTACTCTCAGCTCCAGCATGGCTCGCCCATGGCTCACAGTGCCTCAGGTGTGTCCCTGCTCCGGTATAGGTCATCCACAGGTGTAGTCCCTCAGAGGTCTCCCTGTCCTGGCATGGGTTGCCCACAGCCCCACTCCTCTCAGAGCTGTACCTCCTCCTTCCAGACTGCATCTTCAGCCATGTCCCAAACAACCTCCCTTTCCACATCTTCTCCGTTTTGTGTCTCTGAAAGTGTTTTCTCACATTTCTGTTCATGTATCCCCTTTTGTGGGGGGCACACCTTCTGTGCCTCCTCTCACATCTCCTTCTTGTGCTTTCTCCTGTGTGCTCTCTCATATCATTTTTTTCATCTCCTTTTGTGCATCTTCACAGGTGTCTTCTGGTGTCTCTTCCCGCAGTAACTAACACCCTTTCTTAAGCATGTCTTTGCAGAGCGGCTCCAGGCTCCCCTGTCTGGCTCCAGTTTGGGGTTTTTACACTTTGGAGCCATCTGGAACCATCTGTGACTGGTCCAGAGCAGTTCATCGCCTCCTCCCACACAGGGCACCCCGCCAAGGTATGCTCCAAACACCTGCATGTGGGATCAAAACAGAAACCAGGACGAGGGAAGGGGTACTCAACATTGCAGCATAGGGTATGGGAAAGGATTTTCCCTTCTTGGGGGGTTGCAAATGTAGTATTAAAACCGCTTGCTTGCTCACTTATCCCCTAGAAAGCAACGATGGCTACATGACGTACAAGTTTTCAATCTTCATGCCTCAGCATAAACCACAATCAGTGCAGAATCACCTATTCTTCTTTCAAAGATGGTTGTGCTTAACTGCAATAAACTCTTAGAGACCAGCAAGCGCAATGGAGAGTGTTCAGGCTGCCCAGCACGAGCTACTGTGGCTTGTATGTATCAGGCTGGGACTAAGCTCATACTGTTCAAACTGCTCAACCCAACATGTACCTCAATCACAGGAATTAGAGGAGGAAAAAAGGCTGTTAGACCAGTTTGCTTCGGGGGCCTCAGCCCAAGGCTGTAGACAGATCCACTGCAAGACAGGAGCATTCCCTACTGCGTTTGGTTTATATGACCAGGTTTTGATAGCCATGCAGGTTGCAGAGGTGGTCTTTGTGAGAAGAGACAGAAGCTGCCCTGTATTGGACAAAGCCCATTCCAGCTGGCTCCAAAACAGACCCACCACTGCCCAAAGATGAGCCTGCCAGTGACCCTAGTGGCACCTAGTTGATAACATATTGAAGAAAGGGTAAAAAATGCTGTTCAGCAGCTGTAAGAGAGAGGAGTGAGAAAGAAGTGAAACAACTATGCCGTCAGTGAAAAAAAAAGGGAAAGGAGGTGCTCCAGACAATGGAGAAGAAATTCCTCCACAGCCCATGGTAATGATCATGGTGAGGCAGGTCATCACCCCACAATTAAGCAGGTGGATGTGTCCTGAAGGAAGCTGTAGCCTGTGGAGAGCCCATACTGGAGCAGGCTCTTGGCAGGAGCTGTGCCCTGTGGAGGGGAGCACACACAGGATCTGGATTTCTGGCAAGACATGCAGCCCATGGGGCACCTATAGAGCAGTTCTTGAAGAACTGCAGCCCATGGGGAGGACCCACATTGGAGAAGTTCATGAAGGACTGTATACCATGGATAAGACCTCATGTTGGAATGGGGGAAGAGTGTGAGAAGGAAGGAGTGTCAGAGATTGAGTGTTATGAACTGACCACTAACCCCATTCCCCATCCGCCTGCATCATTCAGTGGGGAGAAGGTAGAGGAGTTGGGAGTGAAGTTGAGCCTGGGAAGAAAGGGAGTAGGAAGGCAGTGGTTTTAGTTTTGTTTCTATTGCTCACTATCTCTATTTTTAATTGGCAATAAATTAATCTTCCCCTGAGCTGAGTCTGTCTTGCCCATGAGGATAATTGGTGAGCACTCTCCCTGTCTTTGTCTTGACCAACAAGCTTTCCCACCTTACTTTTCCCCGCTGTCTTGCTGAGGAGGGAGAGTGAGAGAGCAGCTTGGTGGGCAGCTGACAACCAGCCAAGGTCAACCTTGGCTACCTACACAGCTGTTGCTGTAAAGCGCATCCCTGCAGGAAGACAAGGGAACTGAAAATTACTAAATTGTTTTGCAAGCAGATACCAGGCTTCAGTCACCTGCCATCTCATCCCCAACTTCGTGTCTGAAATATGAAGAGTCCTTCGGGACTAGAATATGTGAACTGAGGTGGAATACGTGGAGCAAGGAATTTAGCAGCACACAGACCAAGGTCAGGCACCAAGACCTGATAACAGGAATTTCTGAAATAAAGGAAAAGCTTATCCTTCAGCAATAATGGAGGGGGCAAAAGACCTGCACTATGTAGAGCGAGGGTCACAGTGAACCCTCACTGCAGAGAGAGGGGTGAAATAGAAGCAGTGATCCCAAGAAGCATTAAGTGAGGTCTTTCTGCCAGGAGAGAGACTTATTTTTGCCATTGCACAAGAACTGGCTCGGTCTCATCAGGCATGTGGAAAACAACTCTCATTACCTGTACTCAAGGGAAATTGAAATTGGTTGCAATTCACACAAAGGAGGGCTGCTAGGATGACCAGGTGAATGGGCAGGCTGGCTTGCAATACAAGTGGAGTTTAAAGCCAGGGCATGGGGGGTGGTGGTCTGTATGTATGTGTTGGAGATAAACAGGAGGGAATTTGGAAGGGATGCAGGAAGGAGGATAGTGGGAAGGAAAAATATGTTTAAAATATGGGGTAATGCTGGTAGGAGAAAAAATGGATATAAACTACCCAGGAATGGAAATATTAAAAAGCTTTCTGTTTCAGAAATTATGAAGCAGCTTTTTGGTAGGAGTAAAAGTGCAAGAAACATACATGGTTTTAAGATGGTTCTTGATAAATTTATGAATGGGATTACCCATCCATACACTATAGAATTGTCTGGTTCAGACTCCCAGGAGTCTCTCCAGTCCCATGCATTGAGCTACCTTTATTAAATATACCACGTATCCAGACTAAATGATTTGTGATGTGTTACTAAATTCCATACTACTGCAGTCACCATAGGAATTCTTTTTCAGTTTTCTTTTAGTAAAAACGTGCCCCAGAAAGGGAGGGATGAAAAGGGTATACAAATGTATATGAGAAAAGATGGATAATCAGATATGTGAGACAGATTACAAGAAATGGGTATGCAAAACTAGGGAGAAGTAAGTTGAAGACAAACAATGTAAAAGTGCTTAACAGAGCACTTATAAAGAGAATAAGGACCAGTTATTCTCATTAGTCAATGAGGTTGATCAAGAAATACTAACAACTAGATTAAAATGCAGCAGGGAAAATTTATAACTAGAGGAACAGTTACATAATGGAACAACCTGCCAGTGAAGGTTACAGCATTTCCATCACTGAAGATATTCAAAGCTATTTTAAGAATAATGAAATCCATCCACCAATGATTCAGGCTGATGGACTGAGATGACCCAAGAGGAATCTTTTCTACCACAAATGATTCTATTCTGCAAGCATGCTGATGCTAAGTAGGAGCTGCACTTCAATGAAATGTTTCAGCTCATTTCTAAGAAGAAATCGTGTTATAATAAATATTAAGTGGAAAGATAGCTAACTGTTTTTCCCAATTACTAGAAAATTAATGGTGTTTCACTTATCCACATTCTGGAACATTTCTATTCATTTTCAGTTAACTCTATTCATGCTGCAATTATTTTCAAAAGCATATCCAGACTTCTCTCATGCCTAGCATTAGAACAACTTATTGTACTGATCTGTCTCATATATTCTATGTGTCTTTAAGAAAGTAAAAGATCTCACCCGTTTCATGTAAGACTGCATTCATGTATTCCATTAGTTGTTTGCATGTTAAATGTGTTAAAATGGACATTGCACAAGTTTTCTATTTATTGGAATTGCACAAGACACACTGCTTCTGAATATATAGGCAGTGTTTCATTCCTGGTGACTCAAAGTTCAATTAACACTATTCTTACCTTTGCACTTCCTTGTTACTCCTCTGTAACAGTCATGGTTCATCAATTCATCAGCAACATATCTATGTGGACCACACACATGGAATTCATGTAATTATTAGGGGAGTATTGGAAAGAGAATGTGTCCACTGAAAATATCAATCAAATGTCAAACAACGGGGAACATCTAAGGAGTCACTGGAAGAATTAAGTTGCTTTTTTCCTGCCTATTTAAACAAAATTTCAATAGTACTGCTAAAAAAAATATATTAAAAAATCATTTACTTTGGATCTTTTCTGTGAACAGGAAGTTTTGTACAACTGACATCAAAGTGGCACAGAGAAACATTCTCAAGATGGTGCTATGGGGTCCTAAAAATGAGACCAGATCTCTTAGTCCCAGCCCCGTGTCAGGAAATTTGAAGGAAGAGAATCTACTTCTACAGGTAACGATGCTAGTTAAAAAGACTTTTTCTGCTGAAAGGAAAAAGTTGGAATAGGATGCTTGCAGGTCCAGCTGAAGTTGCACATTGTGATCTGCTGAGGTAGCTGGCCTAAACAATCAGCGTGTTACCAGTTATTTTGTGTCATTTCAATGTTCTGCATGATACAGGTCTCTATGTTATTCATAGATATTTCTAGCACAGATGGAGCAGCTCAGGTGGTTCAGTAAAATTTCCTCCTAAAAATGATGTGATCTCTCTCCTTGCAACACAGCAAGTCAAACGCCCCTGCTCTCTGTAGGTCAGAGCAAGGACATGAATACAAGTCAACATTTCCTTCATTGTTCTCCTGCATGACCTTTATTTCAATCCTGCACACTAGAGCTTAACCAAGATTTTCATAAGCCAAGATCCAATATTAAAAAATACTGTTTATATGGATTTTTGTCTGTAGAGTTATAGCCCTACACAGATCACAGCTGCTAGAGGTAACTGCTATACTTTCCGTTGCTTTTCCCATTGCCCAGTCAGGAAAAAGGAGTCTTCACGCTGTCCAGAGCAAGTGGAGAAGTGACTTTACATGTACCAGTGAAGATGGCAAGTGCAACATGGCCATGTTATCCAAACTCTCCAGGGTTGTTCTCATACATGAATCTTGTATGTGGCTCCTTCTGTATGACAAGCCATCCACTCTCTGCTGGCTTATTATAATGTACTTGGGAAACTGCTTATGCTGCACTAACAGGTATTATATGACAGGTGAATTAAGCAAATGTAGAAATAATTATAGCCCAAAATTTCAGTACAAAATTTGGGGGTCTTTGAAAACACAAAAATACAGAAAGTGAAAAGGTGGCCACTAATGCATTTGAAAAAGGATCCTTCAGAGTTATCCAGAGTATTACCTAAAAGCATCATGCCATAGTGGAATAAAATAAAAAAACTGTTTCACAGAGCAGTACATGTCAGTTCTCACATATTTGATTTCACATTTTGATTTTATCAAATAAAATGGACTTGACTTGATTTGGGCTTTGCCTAGAAAATGTCATCAGGAAATTAGAAACAATGTTAAAGAGTTAAAGTTTAAGAAAAGATTGAATGTTTCTTTTTAGTGAAGGATACTGTGTACTGAACAGTCAGTATCTTCTGTGTTAGTGCTTCAGCAATCTCATATCAGATAAAGGAGATAAGGATTTACTGTTCTGTTTTCAAATCCTGGATCTCTTGATTTCTTAAAACCTGCAGAATACATTACACCTATTCCTTTGCCAAATGCACCAGCAGAAAGATTTTTTTTCCATGTAAATAGACTGGTGGACTGAAAAAAATTAGGAGCTTTGAAATAGTTATCTTGAATTATGGATGCAAAAAGTGTTATGAATTGTTTTTAAAGATGCATTGGTATTTAACAAAGCTGCTCATAAGTGCCATTTGAAATAGTGCCTTTCAGCTAACGGTAATTGAATTGCATCTTGGAGGGCAGTTGCAATGTCCACCTAAGAAAAAATGCATCCCGTACTTAAAAAAGAAAGGTGTTCTCCTCCAGTATGTCTTAATATAAACTATATTTGTTATTTGTCTGTCTCTTTTTTCCATCCAAGAAGTACTGTCACCTTACTCCAGGGGAAGTTTGGAAGCAGTTCTGTAATTTTATCTCCTGTGTCTTTCTTGCTGATATGAGGAGTAAGGTTTGCTGATGAACTTGTCTGCTATGAGCACCTGCATCCTAACTCTCTGCTAAACCTGCTGTCTTTCCAAAGCAGCAGTAGGCTAGGAATTGGTAGGCCAAATGAGAGGGAAGGGAATAACACTGCATCTGGTCCTGCTTAACCCTGCCATGCGGAGGGAGATGCATGTGCAGGTACATGAGTGCAGCATATGAATGCACAGAGCTCTAAAACATGTAGTGGAGAATGCAGAGGAAAAAGAGTCCTGTGGTTTGGGATATGAATTTTCAATTTTGGATATGTGTTTCTGTGATTGAGTGTGGGAGGTCCTTCTGCAGTGCTGGATGTCAGAGGGGATGATTTTGGACCTGAGGAGAGAGTGTGAGATGTGGAAAGGACAGATTCTCCAGCCTGGGTGTCTCCATACCGCACAGGTTATGCGAAGCTGCAGGATCCAGAAGTGACCCTGACATGTCAATAAGATCGATCAGGTTGTCAGTGAGGAATGAAGATGGCCACATGGGATTGTATATGTGCCTCTAAGACAGTTTGCATGAGAAGACAGTACAAGTCAGCAATGAAGAACCCTAAAAAAAAGTGAAAAGATCACAAAGGTGTTGTTACTGTTGGGTAATCTGTGTAAAGGCTGAAGTGCTTTTCAGCTTGAAATGCAGAGGGATGTCATGTTTCTTCTCATCTTTTCTAAACTTATTTCATTACCAATCAAAAAAGCTTCATGATGTTGTTTAAAACAATGTCTTAATTTTTCATCTCTTAAAAATTATCAACCTGAAAAAGATGTGTAGAAATCAGGCAAACCAACCATCAACCTCATAGATACTTACGCTGGTACAGCCTTTTGCATATTTCAGCATCACTAGTATTGGGAAAAAAATACTCACCGGTGGTGGTTTAAACCCAGCTGGCAACTAAGTACCACACAGCCACTCACTCCCCCCACAGTGGGATAGGAGACAGTATCGGTAGGGTAAAAGTATAAAAAACTCACAGGCTGAGATAAAGACAGTTTAATAGGTCAAGCAAAAGCCACACACACAAGCAAAGCAAAACAAGGAATTCATAAAATCATAAAAGCATTTAGGTTGGAGAAGACCTTTAAGATCATCAAGTCCAACCATTAACCCACAACTACCAAATCCACCATTAAACCATGTCCCTAAGCACTGCACCTATGCATTTTTTAAACACCTCCAAGGATGGTGATTCCACCACCTCCCTGAGAAATCTGTTCTAATGCTTCACCACCCTTTCTGTGAAAAAATTTTTCCTAATATCCAACCTAAATCTCCCTTGGCACAACTTGAGGCCTTTTCCTTTCATCCTGTCACTTGTTATCTGGGAGAAGAGACCAACACCCACCTTACCACAACCTCCTTTCAGGCAGCTGTAGAGAGCATTAAGGTCCCCCCTGAGCATCCTCCTCTCCCGGCTAAACACCCCCAGTTCCCTCAGCTGCTCCTCATAAGCCTTGTGCTCCAGACCCTTCACCAGCTTCGTTGCCCTTCTCTGGACACGCTCCAGCACCTCAAGGTCTTTCTTGGTGTGAGGGGCCCAAAGCTGAACACAGTGTTCGAGGTGCAGCCTCACCAGTGCCCAGTACAGGGGGACAGTCACTCCCCCGGCCCTGCTGGCCACGCTGTTTCTGACACCAGCCAGGATGCTGCTGGCCCCCTTGGCCACCTGGGCACACTGCTGGCTCATGTTCAGCTGGCACAGGTCAACCAGCACCCCCAGGTCATTTCCCACCAGGCACTTTCCAGCCATTTTCCCCAGCCCGTAGCGCTGCGTGGGGTTGTTGTGCCCCCAGTGCAGGAGCCGGCACTGAGCCTTGTTGAACCATTCACCACTTCCCACGGGCAGGCAGTGGTTCAGCCATATCCAGGAAAGCCGGGCTCCACCGCGTGTAACCATTACTTGGGAACACAAACACCATCCCTGTGAATGTCCCCCTCTTCCTTCTTTCTCCCCCAGCTTTACATGCTGAGCATGGTGCCAGAGGGTATGGGGTATCCTTTTGCTCAGCTGGGGTCAGCTGTCCGGGCTGTGTCCCCTCCCAGCCTCTTGTGGAGCTCCAGTTACTATAATGAAAATTAACTCTATCCCAGCCAAAACCAGCCAAAACCAGTTTCAAGCCACTCAATTGAATGATGAGACCTTAAAGGAATGTGTTTTTTTTTATTTCCTTCTTTGCAGCCAGCAAAGGGGGATGATACAGCTAACATAAGATCTTCTTTGAAAAGAAGTATTTTAAAAACTGTTTTGAGCACTTAGTTTGAGACCCACACACTTGCTCAGTTTTCAAGGAATTAAGTATGTGAAATCCCTTTTTATTTCAGTCCAGGCCATGGGTGTTTTAAATCTTTTCAAGTAAAGAACAAGAAAAACCTCACTGAGTTATAGAGAAACAACTATACAGCTGGCATTCACTCAGGTAAGACCAAAATATATTACAGTGGCAGTGTATGCTGGACTGGAAGAGGTCTGAGGTAAAACTACCATGATAATGGAGATAAAACAGCCACTTTGCTTGTGAGCTCAGCTGCTAACAGAGTGAGGATTTTTTTTCTTTAATCAAAGAAGACCTCTCAAGGAAAACAACTGGCAGGCTGTTGTTCCCTAGAATCAGTGTAAAAAATAATAAGCTCTTTGGGGCAGAGATCCTGCAGTGAGGATTTTATTCTGTATTTTCTTTTTAAAGGACAGTGATTCACCTCCCCAGATATAAAACACAGTTTAAACCTCTAAAAATATTGACACATTATTACAAACAAGATTTCTCCAGAACCCCTCAATTTGATTTTAGAAAATCCCCTTGACAGAAAAAATATACTGAGAAAAAATAAAATCATAAAGCCTTCAATTAAACACTTCAAGTTAGAAACAAGAACATTTTACCCTCTTGAGAGGCATTTGTAATTATTGTTTGCTTTATGATTGCAAATTTGATTTGTACCTGGGTCAGTGGTTGTTGTGATCAGTAAATAAAAGCGTAGACTGTTATGTCCCAAAAGCCTACGACCCAACAGCACGGCACAATGCTTTCCCTGATGGGTGTATCCAGGCTAACCCAAGCGCTGGCCTAGCTCCATGAGTCAAAGACACCACCCTTCCTAAAACAGCCTCCTTCTCAGGGATGTCAGCTTCAAAGGAGGGAAAATGAAGTGAGGATAGCAGTACATTAGCAACACTGTCCATCTTGTACCCCAGGTAGCTCAGTTACAGCTTGCCTTGGGTATCTTTCTGCTGCATCACACTGTACAGATAAACCATCAACATAGAGAGGAAAGGAATAAAAACTGATGGAGTCACACCAGAAATGACAAGGTAATCAATATTGGTCAGTATGTCAGCAAGAATCAACAGATGACTAGCCCATCTATCAGCAAATTGCGGGCAGGGGAATAAAAAATTATTTGTTCTTTTAATGAATAACATAAGACAGTGATGAGGTAGCTTTGCAGATTAATTCTTCTGCAAAAATGTGAGAGGCAGAATGGGAGAAAGCATATATCTAATGAGTGGGGTAACTGGGCTGCTATCAAAGGTCTTGGAATAACAACCAAAAAAACCCAAAGAACATGAGTGCGTTGTAGTAGAGAGAGTGGAGCACAGGGAAAGATATAAACAGGGGTACAGAGATCAAGCAAGAGATAAAGACAATTACTTTTTCAACAGCATTTTGAATGAAAACAGGGCAAGATCAGGAGTCTTTGGCTCCTGCTTTTCCCTGTTTATGAGCTTTCTTAGAATGGGAGAGTCTGTTGCAAGGGTAAAAGTCATAACAGAAAGAGAATGTAAAGAGAACATCGACACACTGGAGAAAGTGGAGGAGTTAAAGGCATGAATGAAAAACTGCATATTAAGACAGACAGTGAGAGAGTGGCATTAAAGTAAGGAGAAAGAAAGAAGAGGTGAGGTGACAGGAAGAACAAGTTTACATCCCACCCTGTAGGCTGCAAATTCTCATCAATCAGAGTGATTCTAAACTAAGAATAAGTGAATAAAGCGAGTAAATTCTGTCGCAAAAAATATTTCTTTTTCAGATCATTGCTACTTATAATGTGGTAGATCTCACAATGTAATCTGTAGTGGTATACATGATATAAAACAATTAGCAAAAAGCAATCTTACCTACCAAAAATTCAGACAGTACAGGATTTTTTACAACAATTTAAAGCAGACAAAGGAAAAAAAGTATAGCGGCAGTCAGCTTGATATGGTCCTGACTGAGACAATACTGTCTTCAACAATGAACTGAATAAGAATCTCTCAGCATTAGGAAAATCCTAATAAAGGCCATTTTTCTGACAAGGTTAATAGGACAGAAAAAAGGACCACTAAAGACAAAAGAAAATACCAAAATGCTGAATAAATTTCCCTAGCAGCCCTAGTGACAGCCTCAAAAATATTACAATGGGCAACTGAGCTGTATCTTTTATTTTCCAGATGTTGGTTAATTTTCTTGAAAGATGTGATGCATTCTAGGCATCCTAAGAATAAGCAGCACATGGTGGGGACTGGCCAGCACACGTGCACTTCTCCTTCTCTTGGCTTTGAAGGACAGTATTACTTCCTTTCCTCAGTAATGGAGAAATACAGATTCACTGGCCAGGGGATTTTGCAGTGGGAGCAGCAGCAGAGACACCTGCCATCTTTCTGAAGGCATTGCTAGAGTTTTCTGCAAACAGGAGGAATAAGAGCAGGGCAGCACATAGTGAGTATCAGCTTTTAACTGGGAGCCCTGCATCTAGCTTATCTAGCTTCTGTAACAGGCAGCTGTAGCACTCTTGCAAAACCTCCCTTTCCTTCAACAGAACTGGGGGGGGGGGGGGGGCGGGGGGGGGGGCGGGGGGAGAGGACTGCTATAAACCTCTTTCATTATTTCTTTTACATGAAATAATTTACATCTGACACATCTTAATATTCTGTGCTATTCTTCCCCCTCTCATACACACAACTTTTCTTATTTTGCATCCCTACATGGGCTGCCTGCATTTGGTCTAGTGTAAATAGTGGAGCTGCAGGGAGAAATGGTTATAACGGTACATAGCTGCACCTCCAATATGCCTTCAGGGCTGCAGCTGGCTCATGACCTTATTGAATAGAGATGTAACCCCTTAGGTTTAGTGAGTTCTATGTCAGAATTACAGAGAGGGGCTTGACAGAGACACAGCAAGACCTGTTGAGAGCACTGACAAAATGGGCAAGTGCTCTCTCTTCCTCTTCATCCGCTTTATCAAAGCAGTCACTTCAACAGGAGTCTCAGAAGTGGTTTTTTTTCTGTTAAGACACACAATGTTTTCCTGACCTGAGGGAAAAATAATCTATTATATGATTCAGAAATAGGTTTAAAGATTTTTTTCGCTTTCATGTCTCAGTAGAAAATGAAGAACCTGATGACACTTTCAGCCTAATTACGAAACATTTCATTTTTTTTTCTTATGCAACCTTGTAGAATCCTTAACAAGTATTACAGTAATATCTTCCTACTCATCTTCTAAGCCCTCAAATTAGGTATTTGTCCTTTAACTTTTCTAACTTCTTTTCCCTTGCAGCTTGTTAGGAAAGGAATCTAATTGTCCTCCTAGATTTAAAATTACTAAAAGAAAGATTATTCGTGGGGTGGTTTTGATATGTAATGTGGTTTTACTTTGACCCTATACAGTCAGTGCATTTACAATGCATACACTAAAGAATGGCACTACACACTGAAAGCTTTTGGGAGTAAGGATTGTTAATAGTGTCTAGTTATAGCACACAAATGACGGGGGCTCTTCACTGGCAACACTTAGTGGCACCAGTGTACATCCACTGGAATCCATCTCATTGTGTTAAACGGCCTCATAATCCACCGAGGACGATTGCAGGACAGGCTGAGCTGCCATTAGAGAAATCTTCCTCTGGATGCATCAGTTCCACTTAAAGTGATTATACCAACTGTAAATAATAACAGTAATAATGCATTCTCCTTGGGTTTAGTTTCCTTTTCAAGCACAGAGAAAAAATGTATCCATAAGTGCTTAAAAAAAAATTATGGACTGCTTTAAATGTAAGCACTGTTGAGTTTTTATTAATGCCCATGTTCCACCATTAAGAAATGCTCTATCAAAGACCACCCAGGAAAGTCAGGAAGTGAGAACTGGGAGCTGTGTTCCCAGGGTGGGCTCCATCAGCCCCTGCCTTCCAGGAGAGGGGAAGGATGTTTTTCCCCATCTACGTGGCCTCACCTGCTGCCAGCCCTGCATCTAACATTTCACTTTATTTACAAGTACTTCTGGATCCTGGTTTATAGCAGCTGCAGTTTGTTTAGCCAGTTCATGGCTCCAAAAAAGCCTAAACCACTGCCCAGTTTTAAAACAGAATAAGATAGTTTTCAGTGTGTCAGAATTGATTTGCTACAAGCTTTTCTAGGGCTATAGTATCATTTATGGAAGGGTTGCTGAAAGAATCCCCAAACGCTGAGAAATGAAATATATGACACTGTAATTTTTCAGTGTACCTGCATATACTGCAGGTCATATTTTGATCAGTGAACTGAATTTAGAGCTAAATTCAATTCACTGATTTCACTGGCACAACCACCTGCAGCTAATGCAGATGCAGAGATGATAAGGAAGGTGACTAGTTTGTCAGCAACGGCCTCAACGGCCTCTCAAACGCGGAACACACACACATATACACAAGTAGACTTGTGTTTATAGCAGCCTGCCCTGCATCAGCTTAACAGCTCCCTCAAAGTCAGTGGTGCTGCACTGGCTGCTTCTGACCCAGGGAGGTCCATGGCTACTCAGCACTGCAGCACACAAGCCCCAAATAGCTGACATCCAACACTTGAAATTAGAGGTCACCTTGAAACTGCAATTCTTCTGATAGTTGATTTAACTTGGTTTTATTCAAAGCTTTAGTCTTGCTCTTACTCTTACCCTTTTTATTCTTGTATTAAGATGTATGACTAAGGATCATTTTATGTACTTGGCAGGTAGGATCATGTACAAGCACAACGAAAAGTCCAAAAAGCCTTTATTTGTGCTTGCATGTGCTTAAATGTGCCCAGATAATTCAGTGCCAGACGAAGTTCAGTCAGTGAGTTGTGACTCCCAGCCAGTTTAGCTGTATTACAAATGAGGAAACAGTTTTTATCTGCTGTGTGTAGTTACTGTTCTTCCATTTAAATAAACAAAAAGTGAGATCATTAATTTTTTGATTACTCCCTCAAAGTTGCCATCTACTATTTTTGCCTAATAGAGAAAACATAAATGTATAAAACAAAACGAACTATATAAGGTATAGAAGATTTTCAGGTACGTTATTTTTCTTTAAACTATTCAACTTTGGTTCCTATGGAAACACCAGCCTAAATATTTCAGTGGGATTGTTAAAGTCAGACTCTGGCTTTTTGGATGAGCTTTGAAAAAGCTGCAGAGTTTGGAGTTTTGTTTGCTTCTAAATGACAACTCCAGGCCTCCAGATTTCTTTGTCTCCTGATCTCCTTCAAATAAGTGAGCTTGTATACCCTTACACTGGCTGACAGTCTGTAGCTCTGATATACAGAGCGTGAAATGTGAAATAATCAACCAAAAGTTGATTTTATACTTTAAAAACCCAAAGTAATTGATAATAATCTGAAAGTTCCTCAGAGATCTATACATATTTTTAGTATAATTTTATTTGAATAAAGGCAAGGCTATATTCTAAGAAGTGTAGTCGTACTTTTTGGGTAACAGATCACAGACATACAAAGTACTCAAGTCCTGGATTATGAAAAGCCCTTGGCTATGAGCAGTATAGCTGACAAAGATGCCTTCAGTTTTAAAGTATGTTTTCAAGGCCCATAGTGCACTCCATAGTATATGTTTCTGGTTATTTTTCAAAATGTTACAGATTTCTTAGCTGGACCTGTGTCCAAACTTTTAAACCACGAGTCACATGTGGAATTCTTATCCATGAGGAGTGAGCCATTATTCACAAGGCCACAGGACTGTGAAGGACCTCAGAAAGTCATCTCGTCTGTTCCCAGGCCATCCTCAGGAATCTGCCACACACAGGTTGTTTCCAACATACGTGTGTCAAGCCTGTGCTTGAAGGTTTTCACTGAGAGACACCACAGTGTCCTTGAAAAGGCTATTCTGCTGGTCCACCTCTCTTGGAAAATTTTCTGAAAATGCGTAACTTGAATGTCACATGCTACAATATAAACCTTCTCAGTTGTAGGTTTAGGCTGGTGATGCTTATAAAATAGTGTTGCTTGTGCATTGCAACCTCATTAGATCATTGCGGAGTATTTCAGGCTGTGGCTTAGTGCACAATGAATGACAGGTTACCCACGGCTAAATATACATACCTGCATGATTGTTGAGTTTCATCAGGTGACCTAATTATAAATGAATCAAAATAAACTGAAATGCCAAGGAGAATCAGAGGAACAGCAACAGGTGAGGTAACCCCAGTAGCCTAATCAGTGAAAACAAAGCACCCCAAATTAGCTACTCCAAAGTCATCTGAGGAGGCTGAGGAGACCACTGTCCATGGAGTGAAATCCTCTGAGATGGGTCAAGGAGAAGTTCTCTCTCTCCAGCCATGCCATGGAAGCTAAGGGGTGGCTTCCCACAGGGATGCACAATTTATTGTGGGATGTGGGGGAAAAGAATTTGAGGGTTATACAAAGCTTACTATGGGATCTTTTAAGGGGATTGTGGAAATGTCCAAGGCTTCCTATGGGATGTTTAGAGGAATGGCCAAAGTTTGGGAAAGGGAGGGATCTGGGTTAATAAGAGAGGAACAAAGTGGAAAGAGAAAAGAGAATAGAAGGGGTAAATCATGTCAACAGGCTGAGGGTCAATTCACCTGTCTGACCGAGCCCTGTGCTTGGCCACAGAAGTTTATCCCATTTTCTGATTTAATCCCATTTCTATCATCTGTGGTACATGCCCTGTTCTTTGTGTGAATGCCAGTGGTTTTCAAGTCAGAGCAGCCACTGGGTAGGACGAGAGGTCTGAGTCCCAGCAAGTGGAGAGGCACCACAAACCTCGGGGACTCAGGGCCAGCACCCAGGAGGGACCAGGGGGTCAAGGTGCTAGTGCCTGCCCAGGCCAAGTGTCTACCAACAGCTGCTGGAGACACCCACATGTAATGTGTCTGTGCATGTGTGTGTGCATGTACGCAATTAGCAGGCCTCAGTCCTCGTCTGCTGGTGAGGAGGAGCAGGATGGAGCCATCCATGCTGTATGGGGTTGTGTGGGTACTCCTAAGAACAGGTCTCCCTCTCGCTATGTTGGTTTGTGTGACAGCAGGCCATGTATGTAGTGTATGTGTGAGTGTGAGTCTGTCTGTGTGTGTACGTACACTCTCAGCCTTGGCTGTATGACCCAACAGCTGGCAAGGAGAAATCCCTTAGGTCCCAAGGCACACCAAATTTGGCTACCCCTAAAAAGTCTGCCCATCAAGACCAACATAGATGTGCCATACAAGCTTTTCAATGCCCAGATTTGTACATATCTACCCAAAAATTATGCTAACCGTTGGCTGAATACATAAACTTAAAACATCTTTCATTACTTTTCAGCAGTTTTAGCCTACATGAAAATATTGAGAATCAGAAAATACACAGAACCTTTAACAGTAAAACAAAAATGAATCTAATAGCTGTGTGTCACAATGTTTAAGTCCTGGAAATGAAATCAGCCAGGGACAGATAGATCTCCAAAAGCATATGCAGTTATACTCCAGCTGTCTGTCATCCACTAAGTCCCAGGTTTATTTATTCTTATTAGTTATTTGTCTAAATTCATCATTGATGGATGCCATGCACTTGTCATTTGAAAGAGTTGATAGCCCTGAAAATGTGTACATTGAGCATTTCCAGAGCACACAGGCATAGTTAACTGCTCTAAAGGATAAAAGTCCTAGGACAAAATTACATAAAGCCTCAGGAACAGATAAATAAGTAAGAAAACCATGTAGGGTACAACCAATTTTAGATTTCTTGTAGGTTTTCTTTTCATCATTTATCAGAATTTGTTCCTATTTACTGTCCACTTTAAGAGTTATATATTTGTCAATAAGTTTAGAGAGGAGACTACCAAGAGGTGTGGGTGAACGTAACGTATTTGTCAAAACAAGACAATTACTTCACAAGAACTATCTGGATATCTCAGCCTCAGGAGACCAGAGGCTTTAGAAAGTACAGAGGAGACTGCTCACTGTAAAAGCAACCACTGAACTTCAGCTGCTACCTGAGATATGTGTGTGGGTGCGCATGCATGTGTGTGTGAAGGTGTCTCACAGATGCTGCTAATAATCCTTGAGCTTCTGAGGACTCTCAAATCAACAAAGCATAGAGAGCTACCCCTGCCTTGTTTTGTGAAAATTAAAACCTCACAAAAGGAAATGAATGTATGTATAAAAACAAATCCCCAGTAACTGAGGCAAAATAATATTGTTAATACGTTTCTAGCACAGAACTTAGAAATAGGAATGCCTCTAAACCAGAATCATACTCTCAAAATATGCATTCATTAACTACTAGCTGAGAAAGTGTAGCATGGCTCCTATCATCCTTTCTTCAGTCCTTTGGGGTTGTATTCTTAGTCTAATACACCTGGACTTCAAGGGATTCATTCTCTTGAAGAACGCTTTGTGTAATATTCTGTCTGCTTTGAAGCCAATGGCAATTTTGCAATTGCCTTCAGCAGAGCTAGGAGTACACCTAAATAGGACTCAGCTAAAGCATGGGATTTGCTAATGGATGGGATAAGCATCTGAAAACTCTTTTCTTCATATGCCTCAGAAAGGACAAGACCCAGGAAACAATGTTTTGACTTTCAGGCGGCATGCGTTGTCTCACATATACCATCACAGAGCCTATGCTTCTTCCTGACATTAATTTAAAGGGTTTATTGAGAAGCTGCAAGGGAAAATGTGTATATGCACAGAAATTACTAAAATTCTTCCTTTGTCTTGACCAAATGTGGAAAACCAACATACAATACAACAAGATGTAATTAATAAATACTACATTTGTGGATGTGATCTTTGCATTGTTACTGCTTCCCTGCTATTTTATCTTTGTTTTGTTAGACTTCAGCCATTGCTTACAATCACACACTGCAATCTTCAATAATTTCTAGAACTTACTATTAAAAAGGCAACATTAATCTATGAATCAACTAATTTCTTCACTAGAAATAAGGCTACACAACAGTATCTGAGTCTTTACTATACAGTAACCTAGCAACAATTTTGTTATCCAGGTGTATCATGTATATAATCAAAGTATATACATTAAAAAAATGGAAAATGTGTATGATACTTTGAGAGTATAAAAGTTGCCGCAAGCCTGATACTCTGTGTGTGAATATGGTATAGAAGTATGTAGTAGCTAATGAGATAAAGCTTTGTGAGAAAGAAATCTATATGACTTTTCTGATATATGTTTGTTTTCTGGCAATTGCTATTGTCTGAACAATTTTTAGCTTTACACATTCTCCTACATAAGCGCACATACTTTCTACTCATCTGGCAATTTCTTCCTCTCTTAGACTTATATGGCCAGAGCCCAATGATTTATAAGTACTTTTAACCATTTTATTATCTAAACACATACAGACACCCAAAATTATATATTCCCAGTAAGTATGAAACTATCTTTAGTGTTATCTCTATGCCATGGTGTCCCTCAATATAGAGTGAAAAGCAAGTTATGCCAGACCTCCGATTACCTCAAAATTACCTACTGCCTACAGGGATACCACATATATGTAGGATTTGCCATGATGTTTAATGTAAACTGTGATTGTCAGTGTATGTGTTTGTATACAACAATTTTTCTAGCAAGTAGACAGGGCTGATCACATCCTGACCAAAAGGAGGAAACATTACCTCTGCAATGGAGAAGCAGCTTGTTTATAGTAGGGTTAAACTCGGCTTGTCACTGCTTCAGTTCCGTTACTATATGGCCACCATCGGATTTTTCTACCTTGCAGAGTCCAAAGGTCTTAGCAGTCTAAAACCAGTCAGTAACACTTTTGGAGTAGTAATGTAACTTGATGTATTGATTAAGTGCCAGATTTAAAAAACTAAATACCAAACATATTGAATTCCACAGGGAAAGTGATCTGAATTTGCATAGACCCCCAAGGAGACAGTGAGCACAAACTGCTGCACTTGTCCAAAATCCCAGTTCTCCTTGGTGAAAGCAGAGCCAGCAATGAGGATCTGGTCTAACAGTTGGATCTCAGAGTAAATATTTGCTCGGTATCTTTTCAGCCCCTTACCTGGGAAAAACAGAAGAAAACCTTTCATGGCTGACCTGCAATGTCGGATTTTCTGCCAGGTATGATCCTCTTTCATTTCTATGCAAATGTACATACAGAAGTGAGCTGCATTGTTAGCATTTGGACTGCTATAAAAGTGTTTGGTCTTTTACCTTAGCAAATTTTGGTGTTAAGGTGGCAACACACTGGCATTAAATTCACTGGGGAATAGAGGTCTGTAAAGAGAGATCTGGTATACTCCCACATGACCAACTATTTAATATAAGCATCCCTATGAATTAGCAGGCTGCTCCTTCATTAAACTGTACCAACCAGCCCAGGATCCTGAAATACAAGGTACTTTTAGTGTGAAGCATTAGCTAGAGCACCCTCACACAGATGCGCACTAGGTCCTACAAGTTTGTAATATTCCAGTATGATAGAAAAGTCTGTAACATGTAAAAATATGATGAGCTACTGAAGCAAAAACCTTTCACCTACAGGTAGTCTGTTAAACGCCTACACTTATACCGTAAGGTATTAGTGGACTCCTGTAGCTGTTGATTGAAGAGAAAAACGTGGAGCAATTTCTTCTTTGACAGAAAGCTTTCAACATCAGTAATTGTGAAATGTTGCTGCCCAAATCTGTAACAACTTGGCTTTGCTGTGGCTGCCAAGTGCTGCAAATATCTACCTGCCTAAAAAGTAAAAAGCAGAAATAAAAGAAGTACGCCTTCAAGATCTTGATCCTCCCCGTGTTGCCACTCGGCCTGCCTGATACTACCTGACGGTGAGCTTTAAAGTATGTTAAAGGCAGGTCCTGATTTAATTCAGAACCTAAGATCCCTCTAGGTACCATGCTTAGATTGACAGATGTATCTTTCTGTCATTCCCAAGATTGTTTCTAACGTAAACCTCCTTCTGCAGTCCCTCAATATAAATGCTGTCTTACTCATTTTTCTCTGATTCCTCAGAAGAATGAATAGGGAAGGCAGTGGGAAGGCTGCTAGATAAGGAGATAAACATTTTCTGAATATTAAAGCAAAAACGTCTACGCAAATGTTTGCCCTAATGCACTGTTTATTATTGTCAAAATAGTGGTAAAAGTCAGGGAATTCACTAATTCTTCAACAGCAGTTCTGCTCTGTCCCAATGTTTAGTTTTTTATATATAAAATTATAAATACAGCTTGCATTAACCCAGCAAGGTAAGTGTAAATGGAATGAAAACATAGGAAAATGAGAGCACTCAGTGTGTAGTGGAGACTCCCAACAGATTAGCAAACATGGTATTTCATACTCCTGAAAAAAAGCCAATCAGAAATCAGAAGGGAGCAACATTTTGTCAAAAGACAGGTCATTTGTCTCTGTGGACTATTACAGGGCACTTCTGTGGGCCACAAAAGCAGGACAATTTAAAGCGTCACCATCAAAAACACTGGGGTTCACCAAGGGTAAGCTTACTTCCTTCCATTGACACATTTCAAATTGCTTACCACTTCTGTTGTATCCAAACACAAAAGTGCAGGCTCTGACTCAGATGGCAAGAATTTGGTTCTAAAAGTTGCATTCAAAAAATTTGACAGCACATTTGCTGCACTCGTACTTAAAATACATACCAAATCCATGCTGTCTTTTTCCTGAGGCTCTGGGATACATTTTGCAGGTAGACCAGCCATATTTAGTTCAGGCAATAAATAAAGTTGTTTCCAATGAAATTTAAATTGGGGGATCCCATAGAGAAATAGCACAAACTTCTGAAATGTCAGTGAGTCCTAAAAGTCTGTAAGTGACAGGATTTGCCAGTATATTTGGTAAATTGATTCTTGATTCTGACCACGTCCACCTAACCAAGTCCACAGCACTTTCCCATGTGAATGGACCTGCTGAACACCATTCAGCTTTGCAAAGACACTGCAACCTTTCAAATGTGATCTATTTGTCACAAAAAAAAAAAAAAAAAAAAAAAAAAAAAAAAAAAAAAAAGATTTAAAGTCATAGAAATTTGGGGTTCACTTGGCAGATTATACCAGTTGAAGAAACGAAAGTTTAGCTCAAAATCTCTACAAAGTAAAATAGTGATGAATACACAAATGACCTTGTGCAGATACCCTACTAACAGGCACAAGTCATGAAAGCCAGTCCATATTTTATTTTGTTGCTGAAAAGAAACACATATTGCATTTCTCTCTCACTGAAGCATTCCACATTTCAAACAGACATTTAAGCAGCTAGATCTTTTCTTAGCAAAAATCAAATCTAGTTAACAGAACAACACAAATATTCATATGGCAACCTGTTGTTACTTTTGACTAATTAATTTGCTTAGTTATCTTTTCAACAGACAGAATCTAAGACCAATAATTGGTAACCACGGTCTTAATAGTCCTTCAGCAACTTCTTATAGCAAGTGTGCTACAGCTGACAAATTACATCTGTAATGTAACACATATACTCCTAAGTACAATAATGGACATTAAAAGCATGCTCCACAACATATCTATTACATCTATTATATAAACTGCCATTATAAAGTACCACATGGGCTCACTTTGAGCTATTTGAAAAGCATTAAAAATTCACGTTATATGAACAGGAACATCCAATACTCGATTTTTGTAAGTGAATATTTAAGATGCATCACGAATTACGGTGCCAACTAGCAGGGCTTTAAAGCACTTTGGATGTCAGTAAAATCACCATGCTATAATGTACACACAAAATAAGTCATACATCAGCCTACTGATGCTTACTATTATATCTGTAAAACTTGGGACTTCTGGGAGGCAATGATTTCCAGTCTCATAACATGGGTTATGCAATATTATACTTTTTCATGTGGAAAGGTCAATTTATATTGTTTTCATATTTGATGCTACAGCTGTGGGTGTTGTCTCTCCATCAATATGCAATCTCTATCCTACAAGCTTTTACTTTAGAAAATTATAATTACTCAATGAAAACAAAGCCCAAACCCTTTGTAGCTATTTTTCTATCCTCAAAATCCCATTACTTTATTTGGATTAATATCTCACAGAGCCTTTTTTTGTTTGGTTTGGTTTCAAATCTGTGCTCACAAGACTTGTTGAACTAAATTGTTCAATAATGCATCAATACATTATTTTGTATTTATGATATAGCTCTTCCCTATCTCCCCATAGTGCTGTGCCAAATTTTGGAGCCAAGCATGAATTACATGCCTGCAAAGCACCATGTGTGCTAATTGTGCTTTATATATTATTAATATGCAATGCATCCTGATACCAAGCTTCCAGGGCCCCAAGGCCTTCTGAGAGATTCAAAGAAAGAAGAGAGGAGATCCCACGTGTCCTCAGCATTTTCCAACTCCTTTTGTCAACTTTCAGTTAATGATCATTATCAGAACTGGAGGGAAACACAGCTTCATACGGCAGTCATTCTCTGTCTTGGTCACATAGCTCTGCTTGTTGAAGTAACATGCACATGTGTATTGCAGCGTTATCTCACTTGAATTTTGGCATACGCTATCAAGCTGTTGATGCTTTGCTGACACAGATGCTTTCCACAGTGCTTTCTCTAGGAAGACCCTTGTTAAGCACCTGACAGAACCAATCTTCTTTTAATTTGAAGATACTTGGACCTTTAGATGTAATTACATGTATAAATAGAATGACTCACGCAGTTTTGCTGCTGTTTGTAACTTACATTTCATTATTTTCATTTAGCTGACAGAGAGCTGACAATTGTAGTCTTCCCTGGAGATAGTGCAGTGAATCTAATTTACAGACATTCCTTCTATGTCTTTGGTAACAGACTGCCTGGCTGTGCAACTGAGCACAGAGGTGAACCTACGTATATTAGGATAAACCCAGACCAAAGTACCAGATCTTATTTTAGTTTTAATTTAAAAAAAAAGCAAAAATTTAAGAGAGTGTGGAAAATTGTATAGGCATGAGAGCCCATCTGGACATGTTTGACAGGGCTCCTGTCATGCTGACAACTTTCTACAGCTCAGTGGTGTCTGACAAATTCAAAACCCGTTTTCTGGGCATATTGAAAGAAAATTGAAAGGGTCCAACCATGAAACAGTCCCTAACTGCTGCTCAGCACTGCATCTTCTCTGCTGATGCCTTCAGTGCAGACACCCCTGTGGGCTGCTCTGCTGCAGCAGGCCTGTGGGGACTGCTCCAGAAACAAGCACACTACCTGCTCCTTGTTAAGGGAGAGAGGAACCATAAAAGCTGCTGCCTTCCTGGTAAATACATCCCCAGCATTTAACATCTCACTTTGCTCCCCTTAAATTCATTATATTCCTCACACATGTTGCTTCCTTTAAATTAATTATATAAACATGAAATTAAAATCTTCGAAAGGACTAACATACTCCTATCAAATGGAAGCTTCAGGTTTGTGCTTTTCTGTGAATTCATTGAAGTTTACCCAAGGGAAGGCTTCTAGCTTAGATGTACAGTCCCAAATCTCACACAGAAAGTCATGTGCCTTTGGTACTTGGTATGGCTCAGTCAACTGCATGGCAAAGATAATACAGAAAATACCATCAAAAACTGCAGCCTCTGAGTTCTGAAAAGGGAAAACATAAAAGTACAAACAGCTCATCTGGTAACAACCTTATATTATGCTCCCTCTGGAAAGTAAATACAACCTATGGGGAATTTTCCAGTAGATACACATAACTGCATGGCTCAAACAAACTGCAGGGGAAAGAAGTGAGAAAAAGAGAGATGGGGAGTAGTCATGGGGACCTAGGAAAAATTACAGAAATGACAGTCTCCAAGCATCCAGTTCATTTTTAAGTCAGTCTGATGTACTTCGATTAAGATGACTGGTGATCTGGAGACATTTAAGACCATTTTGTTTATTTTCTGGACCTTTGGCTTGTAAGTACTACAGTCTTTTAAGAGCCGTAGAATATATTTGAGCAGAGGTTATAAAAGTACTGATACACCGTTCTTGAAAGTAAAAGAAAATCTTACTGAAGATCATGGGATTCTTACAAAATACAGGTGGATGATATTTCCCTGCCGTACTCAGTTTTATGTAATTAATACTGTACTAGTAACCGATACTGTTTTTAAATTGATTAAAAAATAAAAATATAAAAGCCCTGACATAATATATGAGGAATTACTGTATCGATTATGTGTTCACTGTCCCTTCAATCCATTTGATCCATTACTTCATAATTAGTATTTTGTGTGTCTACAGTAATGTGATAGCCTGAAGCAGGAGCACATTTCTGAATCAAATCTCCTGCCATTCTCATTTACCCCATTTTGGTTCACATCTCAGCATGACCTGAGAGCACACAAACTCCATTTCTTTGTGTAAGTCTGAATGAAAATCAGAACTTCACAAGTTCACCTGATGTGCTCCAGCCACTGACGGGTAGTCAGTCCACAGGACCAGGAGAGGGTTAGTCCACATGCATGAGCCAGGGATGCTGGGTCCTCAGCACCAACCGTTGCCCCCATACAAAACTGTTTGCATTGCACCAAACTGCCTGCTAATATGGATGCAGTGTAGAAAAACAATAAATCACATTCTCTTTCATTCTTGCTAACCATCTTGCTATATTTGCAGCCTGACTAACAGTGCAGCAAATCTGAAATGTAAGAGGCTTCTTAATCCTCGTTAAAATTCTTAATTGCTGTTAATCATCTTGTTAACAATGTAACCATGTTCTGGGAGTTTTCCTGACACGTTAGCAATAAACACCCAGAGGAACACTTCCTGAAACAGCTCTGTATAATTTTTATAACAATAAAATAATAACAAGTTTTTTCAAAAATAAATGTGTGACTATCAGAAACTATCACATGGTTTACTCTATTGCTTCTCATGAATATGTAGCAAACTCCTTTTCCCTGATCAGAGAGAGAGCTGAGGAAGACACAGGTCAAAACGAGTATTATTAGAACATACTTTGTTAAATGAGTTGCCATGAAGCTTTTGTTAATAGCAGTAACTATTTGAACAATAAAGTCACCAGTTCCCTCAGTTCCCACAGGTGCTCACTCACAGTCATGCAGTGGAAGGAACAGCTGGAAGGACAATGCCAGATGTTCACTCAGAAGTGGACAACTGCACTGGCACACCAGTGCCTTCTAGACAGTGTTGGGAAAGTCCCTCACAGGGTCCCTGGTTGCATCTGATGTGACCTCTGTAGCCTCTCTCAGCAGGTAGCAGCTATTGCCCTCTCAGGCACCTGGCTGATGCTGGTGGGCCATGGCCTCCTGTGGCATTGGCCAACTTGGGGGCTGTATCAGTTCTGGTGGATTTGATGTGACCTTTTACTGCTTCTAGGTAGACTCCCATGCTACTTCTCAGCGCATACTTTCCTCTCTTCAGCTGCTGTTTCTGGTAATCATTTCTCCATCCACGCACATAGTTACCTACAGTAGGTGTTCACACACGCTCACAAAGAAGGGGCTTTTATATCAAATCTTGTATCTGCCTTATATCCCACACTGCATATGGAGACAAAAACTGTTTTCCAGCTATTTTCTCTACAAAATCCTTAAATAGAAGGACTTAAATTCTTCTCATCTTCTAGAAAGATATCCTGGTTCATTTTCTCATTCCATTCCACCCTCACATTGATAATATTGTCCAACTTAATAAAAAATTAGCATAGTAACAATGCATCTTTTTAATGACATATTTTAAAATAAATATAATGAACATGGGGTTTTTTACCATAAATCTGAGTATTATGCTTACTTTGTTTTATTGTCAAATGACTGCATACTTCTCTTCTTTTGTTCCCAAAAGACATCCCACCTGGTTTCTTCCACCCAGTTCAAGTGTTGTAACAAATGTTACCGATGAGAAGCTACAGCATTCTTGTCTGGGCTGACAAGAGGATTTTAAAATATTTTTTTTTGGTCAAGGTCTTCAAATACCCTTCACAAGTCCTGTGTCTAAGCACCAGGCATTCAAATTAATCTGGAGAAAAATTGTTATTTTCCCCATTTGATAGACAGGAAATTCATATTAGATAAATGCCATCAAAGACCAGGGTGAAGGTCTACAGCACAACCAGAAACAAAAGCCAGAATTACAGGTTCACAGTCCAGTACCTCAACAAAAGCTGCTTGCTTTCTTTGCCATGGCTGAGAAACAGAGCTACAGATGCTGAAGTCAGAACTGGAGGAGGCTTTCATCTCCCTCACAGAGGAACAGTCACTTCTTCCCTGACAGCTGTTCTACCACACTGTCCTTCACAGAAATACTCAGTTGCTTCTGTCCTTTCTGCTTTGCTGTGTTAGCTCTAAATCCTAACTCGTATATGTCCTCATCAAAGAATCTCAAATTATTTCTGCGAGTTTTAATTTTTTAATTTATTTTCTATTCCTTAGAGGTGGACAATGCACATTTGAGACTTGCATGTAAAAACATTTAATCAGTGCAAGTTTGGGGGGTATTTGGATAATGAGGAGACAGCTGCTTTTAACTATGCCTCCATCCCTTTTGGTTTTTATCTCTTACATCTCTAACATGAGCTCTAACTGTTCTGCATCTGGACAGGTGATTCAGCAACATTTCAACTAGACATCTATAATTTTTTTTTTTAATATATTTTTGGACACCTAAGCAGAGAAACTACTCACCATGGCTGGAAAAAGGCAAACATCACACATGTCTTCAGAGAGGGAAAGGAAGATCAGGGAACTACAGGCCAGTCACCTGATCTGGAGTTTTGAGTCAGACTCAAAACTGGAAAAATGGCAGAAAGTTTGCAGTAAAACACTTCTAAAAATTCTGTTTATGGAGCTAAAATAGCAATATTTAAAAGGAAAGAAGTTAAAAAAAGAATGAAGAAATCTTGCAAGGAAATGAGATAGCTGAATGAAGCTACAGAAGAAGTAAACTAATGGGAACTTTATGCTAGATAAGGAAAAAGAAGTATGTGTGAGCGAAGAGAAAGATACAGAAGATAAAGGAAGAAAAAGAGAGAAGATGGTTGAATAGAAAAACAGAGACATTAATTTGGCTTAACTTGCCCTTGGTAGAATAGCTGCACTTAGCTCATTAAAAAAAAAAAAAAAAAAGTATTTGCCAAAGTCTATAATGAAGTCTGGATACACATAAAACCACTTGTGAATTCTCTGGGTCTTTGCATATTTTTAAATCATTCTAAATATCACAGAAAAGAAACTGATGGAATAACATTCTTCTGTGTCTCACTACAACAGAGTGACAATTTATAACATCACTTAAAAAAAGATTATTTTTTCCACATTGCAATTCTCATATGTAGCAGTAGTTTTAAAATTGTGTTATAATCACAAGAGATCATCACCACACCGTAAGTTACCTAAAGACTAAGAAACACAAGCTAATCTTTAAGCAAAAGGAAATAAAATAAAGCCATTTTATGTTTTCTACCCTTTTAATTTTCAGTACAGTAAAAAATTTGAAATTTTCAGATCATGTAGGAAAACCAGCTTGTATTACTGCAGTGCTTCTTCTGCACAATGCAGGACATCAGCATTATTATTACTAAAATAGCACTACTTGCATGTTATGTGTTTAACTACAAATGCACCATAATTCCTCATTAACAATCCTGTAATCCTAACCTGAACCTGTGCATGGAGCATATTACTTAGAGATGGATAAAAGCTATTCCCACAGTCACAGGAAATTCAAGGTACCAGCTGAGAGGCTGGTAGATCTGTGTGCAATACTCTGTACTGCAGTTACTTTGTGCATGGCAGACAAGCCCCCCAGCTGTGAAAGCCAGCTGTGCAATGCAGTGCACTGCTCAGGAATTAATTCTGCCTTGTACAACCTATACCCATGTATACTATATAACCATCGACCAGAGAGAAGAGAAAAAACCAAAGGTCAGTTCAGTGACAACTGTCAGTCATCCTGTGTATGAGATACCCTTGTGGTCCCACCAGGAAACAGAGATTCAAGTAAGGGATTCAAATCATCCAGAAAGCGTCTTCAATTTCTTAGTCACCAACTTTACCTAAAACACTAAGTGTATTTAGATGACAAAAGGAAAATAAAATAAAATAAAAATATTTAATTTAAATTTCATTTTAATAATGAACAATTTGTTTTAGAAACTGGACCACAAAGAGGTTCTGATGACTCTGGTACACAAGGCTGTGCTGACACCAGCCTGCCTTGTCTGCTGTCTCGTCTTTTCTGTTCTCACCTGTCCTCAGTGCCTCTGCCCTTATGCTCTGAGTGTTATAAAATGCCACAGCAACTATTGAAGTCACAGATATTATGGTTTTACATTTCTCTAGCTATTAATAGGGTCTCTCTGTTCTAAGAGAAACCTTATTTCTTGAAACTTATTGGAACCTAATCTTGTAATCACTCCTGTTCAGTAAAAAAGCACAGCAATCCTGGTTAAAGCAAGAGCCATGGGAGCTATGGGAATGGAGAGGTGGCAACAATATTTTTGAGGAACTGTTTTTCCCAACAGAAATGGATGTTTAGAGACTGGAAGAGCACACCAGCCCATCAGCCTATGAGACTCCTCTCTGCCTCTTTTCTTCTTGTTTAATAACAGAGCAACAGATTTTACCAGAGATCAGAGGCGACTGTCTGATCCCAGTGGGCTTTGGGGACCCGTGAGGTCTTGCTGAGGGACCTATCACTAGTTAAAAGCAAACAGCTCTCCACACAGCAGGAAGAGATCTGAAAAGATGGAAATGAGGCACATAAATGGGAAGGAAGGATTTGGTTGAGAGCAAAAGTGGTGAAGAAAGAATAAAAAGGGGGGGGGGGGGGGGGGGAAGGAGGAAAAAGCAATACAGATGGAGGGATGAAATAACCACAACCCAAATCTGTGTGGGAAAACATCATAAACTTCCTGGGCTGCAGTCCCCTTTTAAAATTCCCCAAGCACCAGCAAGCACTTAGAGCTGGCAGTAAGGTGCAGAGCAACCCCTAACATTTACAGGAAAGGTCCTCAGGTGAGGGGCAGTTTTTCCTATGGATGCCTCAGAATCATTAGTTTGCTGGCCCTCAGCACATTAAGGCCAGATCCTCCTGTCTCCCTGTGCTCATAGGGATGCTTTTTCTTGGATCTGGTGTTCAGGTGAGTGGTCTTCCACTGCTGACATTTAATATTGTTCAAGGTAAAGGGGCTGTGTGACCAGACCTCTTTATCAACAAAAAAAGTAAACACATTTGTAGTGTTACTAAATTTTGTTCAGCTGCCTGAAATGAAAACTTGCCTGAGTGATAACAGGCTGAAACACCCTGAGACTCAAACAAATCAAAACTACTTTAATGGGGACCATGAAACTCTTCTGAAAAAAATTCCAAGAGCAAAATACTACAGAGTGGCAAAAAAAAATATCTTGAGGGAGTGAGTTAGTGGCTTTTCTCCTCCAAAAACTGTTAATATAAAAAGACACCTGGATCTTCCGATACAAAAAAAAAAAAAAAAAAAAAAAAAAAAGTGAACAAATCAGTATCTCTGCCCACAACGCTACTCAGTCCTACCAGTTCTTTGAACATTTTTTTAAGTCTCATCAGCCAGTGAGAGACCATCTGGAAAAGCACTAGTGAAGACTATATAAACTATAGCATAGCATTGGCTCTTGAATGTGGCTGTGGGCTGTGGGAGCTCCCTACTTGCAGATGGAATGAAAGGACACATTCAGCAAGCAAAGTTCCTTCTTGGGCAATGAGATCCACATCAGGCAGCTTCTGCCACTGAGTTATGTACACTCCACAAGAGTTTTCAAGTGAGCTTTTAGAAAAGTTGACTGAATAGATATTTTCTGTCTTTTAGAGAAAACACTTCAAGGTAAGAAGACTGATACTAGTTCTGTGCATGAGGCAACGCTGCCTGCCAGTCTCTTTCTTTTGGTGACACATTTACACCCACTAATGTCCCTCTTTGCTGCAAGCTCCCTCATGAGGGCCTCTTCTCTCAATACTATCACAAAAAATAGCACCCAAGGGATGCTCCATGCAACATTGAACACCACCCTTAAAAGGCATTGCAGATGTGTGCATCTCTGCCTTACATTGTGCAATAGCCCCCATTACATGAAGACCAGAAACAGATGCGTCCACCCTCTGCCCTCACCACCCACCACCATCGCTTTGGGAGCTTCTGTTTGGTTCCTTTCCAAAAGCCTGTTCTGGTTCTGCTCATGATGGCTGATGTAGCAGCTGTCTCTGAATTGCTTGCCTTCTGTTGCTTCTGTTGCTGAGGTGAATACGTGGTTTCTGCTCCTGAACATTCAGCTGGGACTCAGTAATGGGTACTACATCTGATCCTCCCCCACCATCAGTATTGTCCAGTGCAGCACTGTGTTATTTGCAAGCTAGTTGAAGCAGCAGCCAAACGGCCTAGTGCTGCCTGTGCATAGTCACCACCACCAAGAGCTTAGTGCGATCCATCTGTGTGTGAGACTGTCATTCCTTATATTCGATATGCCTGACATGTCTTTGGTCACAGTACAGGCATTAAGAGATGCACAGGTCTGGATTTCCCAGATCAAACATACAGGACCCCCACGTGTCCACTGCTGTGGTTGCAGTTGCAGGGTAATGCCTACCATCTCCTTGACCCAAGGATGCTGTCACTATGAAGGACATGTCACTGACTTCACGTGAGAAGGCAGCTCCTCACTAAGTTAAGAAGATTCAGCAGATCTGCATGCTGTGATGAATGATCATAGAATCATAGAACGGCTTGCAAGGAAAGGCAAGTGCTGCCTGGAGTATTTTGACACGTAAGAGATGAGTCACGGGAATTCCTTATTTTGCATTATCAAGAGTCCATTCATTCCAAATAGAGAAAATAACTAATACAAAAATAGCTATTTACAGCTCCAAAGCTACCATCTGTTGGATTCCTGTCACCACTCAGAGAAGCTGGTAAGCATCTAACAACCTTGTGTGACAAGAAGGTAAAGCTGAAAAGCATCACTTTGCTTGAGTGTCAAAGCTGGAACTAAAACTCAGCTCCCAGCCCGCAACCAGCTGTTTGTATCACACTTCTCTTCTACATATAACACTTGTCTCCTAAGAGAGAAAATCTTAGGTCAAATATTAAGTTCAAGTTGTGGTTCAAGCAGAACCTGATCCAGTAGGCCGATCAACGGGAGTATGACTTCTTTGGACAATTCATTGTGCCGTCAATGAAGCTGGTCACAGAAAGTGGGTGTCCACAGCTTCTCTCTGTGAATAGATGGAAGGGTAGAGCAAATTATGCTTTCTTTAAAATGGGAAAGAGAAACTGTCAGATGATTTTCCAACTTCAGTATTGTTAGCTGTTGCTAAATTAACAAAACATCCAGTACGTGACCAAATTATCAAATGGCTTAAATACAATTATAGTGCATTTTAAATATCAGTTCTAATTATATTTTCCTTTGACAAAGTAATTACACTTCAAGAAACTGCAATCAGAACAATTTTTCACTGCCAAATCTGAGAACAGAAGGTGAAAAAGGTGCATTTAGATGATTTTATAAATGACTAGCTTAACTTTTATACAATAAAAAACCATAACAGTAGAACAGCTTAAAATAGACTAGACAACTCACATTTTAATCTTATTTCAAGTCATTCAATGATTTGTAATTTAATGAGCCTTAATACAAAGCTTATATTTAGTTTTCTTTCC
The DNA here is from genome assembly GCF_017639655.2 of Falco naumanni. Lineage (NCBI taxonomy): Eukaryota > Metazoa > Chordata > Aves > Falconiformes > Falconidae > Falco > Falco naumanni. Next base: position 38,870,407 of record NC_054057.1, read on the forward strand.
CTCCATTAACTTGATTTCTTGATATTTAAAGTTGCTGGCCTGCCATAGAAAGACTATATATTTTTAGTCCAAAATTCACACAAGAGTAAAATTAAACACAGCTATTTCCTGTCCCACTCCAGCTCCAGCAACATCCTCGGAATGTCTGTTAGAGAAGACTGCAAAATACCCTTGCGAGGACTTAGAGGCTATTTGCTTTGTGAAAATGTTGGGTTAAGGGCTGTTGAGCATGAAAGACTGGGACAAGAGGCAGGAAGAGAAGCAATAAATTAAAAACCTAGACACAGAACCCTGAAGGATTAGGAGAAAATAGAGACTACTAAAGACCAGAGGTCTCACTTTGGTTATTGATGGGACCTTGTAGGAACCATTCAAAGCTTTGAGGAGCTTTAACCAGAACTTTGTAACTGATAAGGAGGGGGAAGCAAGATTACGATGGGTCTTAAGGGCACAAGCTGACTTCTTATGGGATATTTGAGGGAATTTGTGGGAATGTGATAAACTTACCATGGGATATTTAAGGGAAGGGAAAAGGCAAGCATCAGGGTAGATGGGAGAGGACCAGTAAAGGAGATTAAGACAGATAAAAGTGGCCAAGTCCTGTGCCTGACCACTGCAGCCTGTCATTGCACTCCATTCCTAAATATTACCCTGGCTGAGAGTGCTCTCCAGGCCATGCAGATCTACTCTAGAGAACTTCAAGACAGCATAGTCGGTGAGTAGAAGTCTGAGAGGTAGATACCAGGAGTATGAGGGTTTGCCAACAGAGGGACCATAGGTCTGAGCCAGCTACCGGGCAACAAGTCAGGGGGCTGAGGGGTGGGGGGCACCGCAGGGACAGACCTGCTGCCAGAAAGACCCATTGGTGTTTGTGTGTGCATGGCTGTGGGGGCGGGTGTGAGATCTGCTAGCGAGGTTTGATCCCAGCTGAACAGCAAGGAAGGACCGTTTGTGTTTCTCATGTGTATGTCAGGTAGCCACTGCAGCCTGGAAAATGCTGCTGAGCCCTGAAGCCTCCTGGGCTCAGCGTCCCTCCAGCAGTGCTCCCTTTGTGGTCCAGCTCATGCTGATTTTCTTCAGAAGGGCAGTATCCCTAGAGCAATGCTGTATAGCAAATGCAATTGCTACCCCAGCTCTTTTTGTTGCACTTCTCTTACCATTTTGTGAGGGGAATCTCTTTCTTATCCTTTTTCATTGCTACACATCTTTTCAGTGTCCTCCCACAGTTATTCCAGAAGTTAGGTCAGTTGTTTCTGTGTATACGAGGTGTTTTGGAGGTTGGCACCATGCCCCGAGAGGCCGCGAGGGCTGCACCGCTGAGCCTCGGGGGTACAGCACCAGTGTGCTCCTGACATGTAGGACCTGGGAGCAACAATCTGCCCGTTACGAAGGGGTTATTGGGAAGTAACTGCAGAAACAGTCTCCATCATCCTTGCTGTTGTGTGTGTCTGGATTAGAAATAAAGGTCTGTCTCAAAACAGCATTAGAGAGAATAGTAATTATGCCTGAGACCACGCAGGCTAACCAGACTGATCAGGCCACATTTTGACTCACTTCTCACTGGATTCAAATCCCACTTCTCATATGAATACTGGAATATACTGGAGTGCTCCACCCATCCAGTGTCTGTCTGGAATTCATAGCCAGGTTCTGAACATGACCAATGCCCAGAAATAATTTCTTAAAGGCCTTTTTGTAGTAGTGATTGTGATTAGAACAGAGAAAAAAACAAATTCAAGCACATTGGTATTCAGATCCAAGCAAAAAGCATTAGTGTATCCTAAAAGTCATTGGCCTGATTTATGGCCTGAATTATTATATTCCTCCAGGGTTTCAGTGATGACATACTTGCTGCATGCTGTCTGTTTCACACAGTTCTTGGTCTTTCTCAGTATTATTCTGTAAAAGTCAGCATTTATGCAAAAGAAAACTAAGGGAAGATTAGAAAGGCCAGAATGGTGCTAGGCCCAGCATACAAATGACATAGCCAGAATGCCTTATCTGTTGTCGCCAGTGGCACAACTGTCCCTTCTGCTCTTCACCCCCATTCACAAAACATCTTTGTTTTCCCCTCGAATATCACAACACTTCACAAAAAAACACATGAGCATAGGCTCAAGCCTGGGGTTCGCAGCAGCAGGGCTTCAGTGTTGATTGTGAGCCATTCTGATGTTTTCCACTGATTACCATTTGGGTTTCTCTCCTACAGAACATCTGAAATGATTCCTCATGTTTCTCTTGTCCTCTCTCCTAATATAAGAGAAAAAGGCATTCCCTAATACTGAAAGGCAGATAAGGAAGACTTTGCCGCGATTAGCCTGTGGCCAACTTCTTTTAGGATATTCCGCTATGTCAACATCTTTCCGAGATTCCCCAAATGTTTATGCGTTTGTACTGATAAGGAAAATACCCAGAGGTACCATAGTGCCAAAAGCTTTGGTGGGTATGTGTCTTCTCACTCTTTCTTCAAGGTACAAAACAGCTCCTCATTCCAGAAGATAAAAAAGAAATTTTCCATACACTCAAAATATTCAATGACTGCAGCTTTGTATTTCTGTAACACATCTGGTACCTCCTGTTACTGGAGGCAAAATACTAAGCTAGATAGATCAGTGTTTGAATAACAAGGTTATTGTTTATTAATACCATAAAAGTTGTCCACTAGTGACTAAGATGGAGCTGTACTTGACAGCAGACCACTCAGCCTTTTCATAAATGCATGTCAGCTTTTATGGCCATCATGAATAAGACAGACAAGTGTGATACCAGCAATTTTTGTCTCTTTTTTCCAAGTTTTCCACTTGTTTTCCAGTCTTTCTAAGTCACATCAACAATCAACAGTCTCACAGGTTGCCTCACTCAAAGCAAGAACTTACTTTAACTTGACCTACCTATTCCCTCACAAACCACCCACCGGAAGCAGAAAAGTTACAGCTTTAAAAATACGTTAATACAAAGCTGGAGGCAAGCGTTGATGATAGTGATTTCTACCTTTCTCTAAGTACTGACTGAACATGCAGGGGCTCAAAGCAATTTTTGTTTCTAACAGTATGCACCCTTCATTACAAGCTGAGGAATAAGGCAAGTTTCCTTTCTTTTCCAGGAAGACAGGCTTTCAGGGACTTAACATTGCAAAGGAATCAAAGGGTAAAATAACAGTACCACCATGCTTCCCTTTACTATTTCACCCCAGGTTGCAGGCACACCAAATATGCAGCTGCATTGTCATGAGGTCATTCAAAAAGAAATACAGAAGATATTGAGGACCTTCAGCCATTACCGTCACACAATATGTGGATCAATGCCAGACTGACTCAATATGTGTGTCCAGCTTCAGCATTCCCCCTGTGAAAAGCCCCAGATGTTAACTCGGCTGCTTCTGAAATCTTGAGCATAAGTATTCCTTTTTTAATAAGTGAGTGAGTCTTTCATTATAAGTCACTGAAAGCATTAAGGATATTTTTATTTTATTTGTTTACTTATTGACAGGTTGAATTTGCAGACATCAACAAAAGCTATTCTACTGCTGATAATGTAACATACGACAAATGAAGAGACATGTACTGGGCTTAAGTGGTTTCTCCTCTTTAAGGCTTTTTTTAAAAAATAAGTGTTTATCCTGTTTTTAAGACCTGACTGACAGTTACAAAGCTGCAGGTTTTCTGATGAAAGAGTGAGGTTCACAGAACTGGATGGCAGCTCCCCCTACACCACGCATTTAAATAATTTAGGTATTCAAATGAGCCATCATTTAAGTCTGATCCTTTGAGTACATAGAAATTGTAATCTACCCTGCACAGTGGCCAAACTAAATGTTCATTACTGGATGCAGCTGAAGAAGCAAGGAAGGGTGATAAATCACCACCATGGTAAAGAAAACAGCCCCTTAAGCTGAAGACACCAGTTCTCCAAGCCTCCTGCACCAGGAGTGAACAGTCTAGTCTCTGAAGTACTTTGTCGTGCATGTCCTCTAAAACTGTAACTCACTTATGATGGGCCTTGAGAAAGCTGAAGCAGAAATCCCTGTGGCAGGCAGCCACTGACACTGTTGGAGAATATAGGGACATTTTAGACACTGTAAGAGTGTTTAGTGCCTAAATTCCACCTTTCTCAACCAGCTCTGAATCCTCTGCACTGTGGAGTTCAAGGAGACTAAATATATAAGTCCTATCTCATGCTGTGCCTTCCCTACAAGACTAACTCCAGGGAAGTTAAAATCAAGGTTAACTCATGGTTTAATGAGAATTGCATATGAGTCCTTTCATATCTTGCTCTACATAATTTATACATGCCATCACTAGAAGAGTTTCACCAAACTGGAACCTCTCTGGTTTCCTCTGCACACACTGCACAGCTGCACAGAGGTGTTCCATGTCTACACAGGAGATGTCTGACACCTCAGAGCCCACCAGACTTACTGTCCAGCTGCAGACTGACTTCACACAATGCAGACATGGAGTTTCAGACACATCTACCTCATCATGCAGCTGAGCTGCACTGAAGCTGGTTGCTCTTAACTGCTGTACATGAGGCAGCCCAACCAAAGCAAGCAGCCTGGCAAAAGCTGTAGTTTGTATTGAGTAAGACAGGTACTTTTCACAGCTTCACTAGCTTTTTTCTTCTCAGCCTCAGTTTCTCAGTTCCTCAAGCTTGTGAGCAACTGTGGACACAGCTGATGGTTACAATTTATAGGCTGAGAGAGGAATTTTGCAATAGCTCACATCCTGGTGCTGACAAGCCTGGTCTATAAATAAGAGAAGTGTCAGATTTTCATTCTGACTTTAAATTAGGTTCGAACATTTTGAAAAAGCTTCTGTGAACCTGCAATACTGATAGTAAGTACACACATTTACTCCTTGTCTAACCTATCTCAAATTAACCTCCCTTGTCCATTTAACTTATTTCCATTTGGAGGAAGTTTTGTGACATTCTGGTTCAGACCCAGAAAAAAGGTTTAGGTATTTCGTACAAAGCTTTGTCTCCAGCTTGAACGCTCAGTGAATTAATTATGGAGGCATCTATGCTCCCTTAGTAGGGCTTGAGCAATATAGTCCCAGGGTGTTCATGTGCCTGCTGCCAGCATGTGCCCCACACCTACCGTCACACAGATACTGGCCTTTCCCACCCCTCCCACCTGCTGGTCCTATGGAAATGAATCCATTAGACTTTCAGAAAGCATCAGCCACCTCAGGTTTCATTAAAAAAAAAAAAAAAAAAGAAAAAAGAGGGGGCAACTTCCCCCTTTGTGCCCTCCAGACAGGCTGGTGCTTACTGTCTTATGCCTTATTCACCATTGACATAAAACCTCTCTTTCCAATGAACACACCCTCAAATGAAAGAAAGGATTTTCCATGCTCTTAAACTAATAATGGGCATTTTATTTCCTGGTAGTATTAAAAATTGCATCTGTTCCAGCTTATTTACCAATAAATTCCATTCATATATTCCCTTACAGAGGTTAGGTCACCTCAGCAAACATGAATTTTACCTCTTCACCTTCTACTCTTTGTGGATTTTCTTTCAGAAGTAATATCTCAGCTGCTGGCACCATATCATATCCAGCTTGAAATTAATAAATATCCTATTTCCTTTCATGCTGACAGTTCTTCAAGCTTTTGCTGCAATATTGACAATGGTTCTTGTGATATATTTTCTGAGGTAATACTGTTGCTGCTATCCTCTGCGCAGCCTGTGCATGAAAACCCCATCAAAGCAAATCAACACAATTTAGCTCTTGCATGTTTGTTACAAATACTAGTCACTGCTTGGGGCTGAGTGGTTTGACAGATGTGCTTAATTGTTGTGGTCTCAACCTTTGAATTGAGTCTACCTCCCTGTCCTAGATCTTTTTTATGCTTTTGATTCTCTGTGGTACATGTAGCAGCCTCCATAAGGTTCAAACTTTAGTGGGTTACTCGCTTTTCTCGGTACCTTGTTTTCAGTTTTTTCACATTTATATTTATTCAGAACTGAAGTTTGGATCAAAATATACTAATCTTAACATTTATTGGTTGATTTATATGCAAATGATTGCAGAAAAACAACACTTGTCATCATCCAACTCAAAGACATACGCTTGCAGTTCTTATTAATGGAAGTGTAGTAAATCTCCATCCTTGGAGGTATTCCAAAGTCAGTTTTATAGGTCCACCAGCAGCCCAATCTAACTTTAAGGGTGGCCCTACACAGAACAGGAGCTTGAAGTAGATGGCCTCCAGAGATCCCTTTCAACTTAATTATTCTATGACTACATAGCATTAGCATCTTATCCTTACAATACTGATTTTATTATTGTAATTTGCTCTCTCTCGGGAAATTTTGCTGCAGAATGAGCTGTGAATCTGTTGCTTACGAAATCACCAAATAGGGATTACCTAGCCTTCATAGCAAAAGCAGAGATTGTGTAAACTTCCCAGCAGTATCTTACAACTGCAGTTTGTAAATACCTTGTTCTTATTTTTTCTTCTCTAGGGAAGGCCTGCTGTACTAACTGGTGTGGTAGATCAGTGTTCTGAACATACAATACCCTAAGCTCTACACGTTGCTTGCAATCCTTGCTCTTCAGGTGGAAAATCACTCAATAAAATCCAAGTGTGTAAAGAGAGGTACATGTATCATTAAGGAATATTTTCTCCTGAGGCCTGTGTGTTTGTTTGTAGCCACCCCTGGGTGCAGAAGCTCCCAGCCTGCACACTCCCGCTGTCCGCCAGCCTGCAGACTCCTGCTGTCCATAGAGCTCTGCTCATCCTCAGTATGAGGACTTCTCTGAGTGACAGACACCAAGGTGCAGCTGGTGACAACAGACCCACACATTGCTCACTCATTGATGGGAAAGACTACGGCAAAGTCTAGCTAGAAAACCAGCATTAAATGCAATGACAGCAGCTTCTGTAAGATACCAATACATCTCAGCAGCTAACACACTTTACCACCATCTTCTAGACCTTCTTCAGCATGATATAATCCTCCTACACATGGAATTCAGGGTGCTGAGCATTTCTGCTGAAGATGGATAGATGGGCACCAGGAGCTTACTACTGCCTGGGGGGTAGAGCAGACACTAAGTCTGAACTGAGTGGTGCAGTATAAAACCTGGATAGACTGCAGCCATCACTCCTGCTCTCCCCTATCACCTGAACACATAAGGTTAGTAAATATGATTTTCTGAGGTGATGAGTTTGATCCCATCAATAGAATTTGGACATTGGAAATGTAATTTATTTAACTGTCCAGCTTTGGAAAGGGTGTTAGGCAAGAAAGAATGAATGCAGCAGAGAAGATTAAAACAGAAGGAAGTACAGAAAAGGAAGCCACACAGCTGCCGAAAAAGCAACATTGCTTCACATACATATCACGGAAAAGACAATAAAAGTGTGACCAAATTATTTTAGGAGAGTGTTTAGGCAACCAGGAAACTACCTATGTGAAATATAAGACAAAGCCTGAAAAAGCAAAGCCATAGAAGTAGACAAAATTTTGCATAATGTGGCAGTCCTAAGGCTTAGTATGTAGAAATTTCCTGCTGAAACTGATTTTAAATATTTGTAATTGAACTGTGGATGAAGTCAGAAAGGTAGAACCCAAGGTGCTGATACTGCTCAGGATGGACGATATCCTACAGCCAGTTGCCACAGGCAAAAGAATATAGAAATATTTAAATAAGGATCAAAATTTAATCCATGAGGCATAATCACTCTGTATCTTTATGATTTTAAAGTTTTTGGATCACAACAACTCCTAACATTCATAAGTTTTATTGTATTTGAAGACCTCTGTTCAAACCTTACTCATCTACTAGAGTTCACTGTACAGTAAATAAACTGCCTAACTGGAGAAAGAAAATCAGATCTATCTTTGTAGGTGACTTGGGTGAGGACATAGATCCTATGATGAGCAAAACGAAAATAGCCAGACCAAGCAGTTCATGAGAAGCTTATGGACTGAAACACTCTGTTCAGACTACCTGGCACATAAATAGCTAGAAATAACAGATGTAGCTGGAGGAATCAAGGCTGGTTTGAGAAGGACCTGTGAACAAATACAGGGCTACATCTGCAGTGACCTGATCAACTTCACAACCTTGACACATCCTACAATCCTAGCAAAGAGGACTACACAATATTTCTAGGTGACAAGTACCAGATATGATCAAACCATTTTATTTCTTGTGATCTACAATGATGAAGTGACACACAATAATTAGTTATTCAGGATTTATCACAAGCTTGTGATTCCATCTTTGCAAGAAATCAAATGTTACATCAGACATTACAGGACTCTGCTGGAAATCTTTTGCAAAACCAGAGCACGTCCAGTGTGTTAAGCAAGAAATGAGGTTACTTTTTTTGAAATTTTTAAAATGGCACATCAGCTTCCTTTTTCTCTTCGCTATTCCAGTGCTGCACATAAATACAAGTTTTAACTTTGATATATTTTAGAAAGGACTGGGCAAGTCAGTGTATTTTTTAAGGTGAGTTGATGAGTACCTTGCTTGCATGATATGCACCAGCTGACAAACTCTTTTTATGCTGCATTAACTTTTTATCTCTAATTGTTTTGTATGATCTATTTATTTAACATGCAACTGTATGCAATTGCCTAATCAATTAAATATATGGTTACTTATTTTGTGGCCAATTAAAGACCAGAAGTACTTTAGACTGCAGAATAGCTAAGTTAAATTGTCTTACCTAAACAACCCACTGAAAATATAAGTTAGTTGAATCTATTACTAATCCTACATTTTCTCCCTGTGTTTCAGGTTTCTTTGCATCCTACTCTCATCACATACTTCATGTTTTATTTTGCTTCCTAAGGATAAGGAAAACCTTCTAGTTTTAAGGGGGGGAGGGAAGGACTAGCACAAGAAAAATTGCAGAACTATATTATGTAAAGTCCCAAGGGATGACTTCAATCACAACTAATTTCTTCAGTCATTTTAATCAAGCAATAAGAACTCACATTATTTAATAATTGTCCCTCCTGAACTGAAGTTAGTTGCCAGATCAATTCTCTTTTACAAAAGAACCTTGTAAACCCTTATTTATCTTCGGCAAACAGTGTGAAATAGGTTAATTCCTGTTGACGAGTCTTTTCAAAACACATAAAACCAATGATGCCACAGTATGCACGTACTCACTGCAGGGAATTCCAGCCTCTCTGAGAACCAAAGGTCCATCTAGATCCAGCAAAATGTCCAATGTCCTAGCATGACACTTTTTCTCCAACTCAAAATTCATTAGAACCTCAGGTTTCTCTTCGCTTACACCTGCTCTTACTAGATTTCCATCCAAGTCCTGTTTAATATTTTGTAGGTCTCCAGTCTTCAATACATTATTTGAAGTCCTTTACTATCCTGTCATTCATGGGCTTGCTGACATAGAATATCCTGTAATTAATAGGCAAAGACAGTTTTGAAAATATGAAAACTTTAAGGTTTACTATCCTGTGACAAAGATGCAGTCTTGTCCCAACTAATTAACACTGACACTGAGTGTGCTATGCAGTAGTTAAATTGCAAGCTGTTTTGTTTGTGTTAATTGCTCTGTTGGCATTATTTATCTGTCCTGCATTAATTTAAGCAAGAACAGTTTTTGTTCTTTGGATTTCAATGAAGACTCTATTAAATATGGCTACTTTCATTTCGTTTTCCACTTTTCTTTGATGTCGCAAAAAGACCAATTTGAAAAGAAAGAAGAACACAGTAAATTTTGACTCAGTGGGAGATGCACTCACAGTTGGATCCCTTCTTTTTATATTTCTCATAAATGCACAAGTATGTTGCCTCCTGCATTTTCCTAATGACAGAAATTTGAAGTCCTAGACAACAATCAACACTACAGGGGCAAAAGTAGTGTGGTTTTATTACCGCAGAAACAAAATCAAAAGCTGGATCTGAAGCTGTACATTTTTCAACTTTTTCTTAATTTCAGTTTTTACCACTTTTGCTTATCATTCATCAAAAAAAACCAGAGTTCTCAAGTTATTACTGAGTATATCAGATCATTTTTTAATTAAGCATGAATAATAAATACCAAGAGTTGTGCTTTTCTTAGTGAACATGGTATCCATACAAGTAGCATGTTGACAGAAGACACTGAACCCCAGGCAGGTTAAATAATTTCCTCAACCCACCACATGGAACAAGTGGCAAAAAAGGGCATGGCTGACATTACCAGGCTGTTCTACAGAACAGGAGTCAATTTGGAGCAAGACTGTGAGGACTAGAGAAATCTGCACAGACAGTATGTAAACACACTTCACAGCTCCCACTGGCTGCAGCAAATTTTCTGACATTTTATGAGAGGACATTGTTGAATGTCCATTTAGTGCTTTGACATCCAGTGGGGCAAAATCAAGATAAGACATAAAACCCACAACCAAATTAATACGCTCCCAGATTGTTCAGCCATTTCAGCCATTTCTAGTTGAAGGAGAGGAAGAGAAGGCACTAAGATTATGGTTTTGGAGCAGGTTTGTTTGAAAGATCAGTACAGGGTGGTGGTGTCCAAATGGGATGAAATAGCTGTCTTAGAGATTTAGCGAGGAAACTGGTAAAAAAAAAGGTCACGTGCCAATTTTATTTCTCTTTTCTAATGAAAATAATTAATGTGAGATGAAAATTTGAAGAAGAAAACAGCTTTGTGTTTGCCATATTCAAAACCTTAGGATTAAAATACAGATGAGGATACAGGATTTTTTCAAGGAATTAAGAAGGTAGTGGATGCACTCAAAGCAACATTCTCCACTCAAACTCCCCTTGATTTAAACATTGCTACAAGAATTGCTAATGCACTGCGGAGATAACAGATGTCCCTCAACTAAAGAAAATTACAGAGACATCATCACAGAAATACAGCCTCAGCACAGAGAGATATCATTATTTTCAGACTCCAGCAACTCTGCTCAAAAGAAATATATCCAGAATCAGACCTAATTTACAACAGTGAAAATCCATGTTGAAGCAATAATTTATCTTAACTAATTATTCTGAATGGGGCTTAGAATCCATTCCAGAGCCTATAATTTTTCCTCATGCCTGAAAAAAATGTAGTATAATGGAATTAAATGTAACAAGACTGGGACCTTATAATTCTCCAAGAGACTGGATGATGAAGAATTACCTGTAAGAAAAGGAATTCCCAACTTCTAGTCTGGACTGCAATCAGCACCTAGATAGCCATCACCAGATCCACACTGTCTCGGGTGTACAAAACCTCTCCACTGGAAGGTGTATGAATCCATGCATTCAGAAGACAGTAGTAGTTGCAAACCCTTCTTATTAAGTATGGAAGATATTAAAACATGTGAGACTTCTTTAAAAAAACAATTTTTTTTATATATATACATCAGGGGAAAATACGTACAGCAATGCTGTTTATGTATCGATTTCCAGGTATTCTAGAAAGATAAACCAACATTCACATTCTCAGATATGTATAGGGAATCCTACTATATTCCCTTATAAATGAGGGGGAAGGAAACAACAGAGTTACATTGCTCCCACACACACTTTTCTGCCCTCCCTAATATTAGTGCTGAATCTGCTCAGAGTACCACCAGACCAATGTATTATTATTGACAATGTGTTAAGTTTTGACTTCCTGAACAAGAAAATCACTACTTCAATCTATGTTAGTCATAGTGAGAAACACTGTGTTGTTATTGCTTTGGCTGCTTTTGCAATTTTTTACATTCCCAGCAGAAGCAGAACAGGATATATTAGTTAGGTGTTACTACAAAACCTGAATTTTGACATCCTTTACTGAAGAGTTTTGTAGTTATTCTTCATGGGTTTAGAGCTTCTGAGATTTTGTTGTAATAAAAATAAAGGAAACACTTTAGCACTTTCTGAAATTCACATTGTTGTATATGCAATTTCTTTTTAAATAACTGTTAGTAATGTAACAGAGACACGCAACCAGTTCTGATAATGTCTTACAATCTTTCATTTTGCTCTGTCCAGGCTCAAGTACCTAAAGGGCTTTCAAATTGCAACAAGCTCCTTATTCGCAGCCACCCACACCTTCATACAGAGCACTACAGAAATCCCTACAGCCAGTGCAGCTTGGCGGAGCAGCCTTTCACAACTGGCAGCAGCACTACGCAGTAGTTATAAGCACCAAACACTCAAGAATATATCCAGTGAAGATGCAGGGGGATTTAGGGACACACAATATAAAGTAAAATATTATAAGCTAAACCAGGACCAATGCCTACAGTTAAGGTCTTTTATCAGGCTCTGGATTCATTTGCTTATGATTTTAATTTAGCCATTGAGTGGGAGGTTTTCTGTCCTGGACGCCTGTCTTGAGTTAAAGCTTCAGATCAACTTTTTTCCACTGTTCACAGAACAAGGGCACTGCCAGTGACATGAGCGCAACTGGCTTCAGGTGGTCTGAGAAATGACCACTCCAACAGGTTTCAGTTACCACCGCAGCAGCCATAGAGCTCTCAACCATCAGCTACCACTGGGAAGGCTCACACAGGCGCAGTAAGGCAATAAAACCTTCAACTTCACAGGTCTGGCCACAGGACTATTCCCACCAGTACTGTGAGCATAAGGAAAAAATATGCTTGGGCCATACATTATTCTCAGCTCTCTTGTGGTTAATGCCCCTAAGCTCTGAATGAAGTGTTTGAAAATTAGCATGAGGGGGGCCACTGAGGTGTCAGAAATGACAGCGCTCCTGTGAGAACTCAAAGCTTAACCAAAACTACAAGGCTGCAGGGCAAATCTTATTTGTCATAAAATTATGAGGGCCCTGGGTAAAGAGCGGAGACAATCTCAGGAGGGGTACCTCTGGGGAAGTGCTGAGGATGGGGGTGGGGGGACATGACACATGACACAACACTTCATTAGCAGAGTGGCAGAGATGGCTGGTTTTTGAGGTACGGCAAACAAAACAGAGCTAGGGGACTTGAGGCCAGATGGGATGGCAGGGGATGGCCTGGAGGCAGAGTGGTGATGGCGGCCAGGGCACAAGTCTGCAGAGGGATTGGAGGAGGGGGCAGAGCAAGACACACAGCACAGGGCATTCCTCAGAAAGCCTGAACTAGAGACAGTTGTTCTGAATTTCTTAATTTCTCTTCTGTACTGTTTTTCACAGCCAGGCTGGAAAAACAGCAAGTCTGTCATACCGCGCCATATGGGTCTATCCTGAGGGCCAGTCATCTGAAATCCATCATCTAAGTGTGAGCTGAGCAAGTGACTGGGAGCTTCGTTGCATGGTTCTGCCTTGTGAGGGTCTGTTGTCACTGAGGCACTCAGAATATTAATGGATTTTACAATGGCTAAAGGACAAATAAGGATGCATTTACATTGGCAGACCTTAGGAATAAGTCTATACAGTATTATACGATGGAATTTCTGTGTCTTCAGCTTGGTGGGTTTTTTTTGTTTTTATTAGTTTAGTTGGTTGGGCATTAAAAACATAACACTATTGGAAAGAAAGCAAAAAAGAAATATTCAATTGTTGTCTGTACATGGCATGAACAAGGGCTCCTGTGGCAGAAGGGAACACGTAGTTCACAGCAGTAACATGCTGAATAAATCCAAAGCAGCTGAATTTATTTTGCAAAGAAAACCTGCAGTCTAGCATTTCCCACCTTTCCCAAGTTTGACTTGTGCTTTAGTATTTTCTTACTGGGCAATAGAATAGGGGAATAGAGGAATTATGCAAACTCTGGTGCAGATGCCACTGGGGTCACTTCATCGCCTTTCTTACCAAAGTAGCCTGGGATATTTAATTACTGCAGGGTGATGTTATAAGCTCATTTTCAGAGTCAGTGCACAACAGTTTTAAGCATCACTGGGAAATGCTTCCCTTTTTCTGCAAAGTCATCATAGGGTGTAAGGAGCCGTCACACCTGAGACACAAGAACTGAGTGGTCTGCAAAACCAGGTATCTCATCTCCGGCCTGGCAGGTCTGGTTTAAAAAGTGCCAATCTAAATGCTGGAGCAGACATAGAGAGGCTGCTGCAAAACATGACAGGACCAAAAAAGGCTGTCTAGTGTCACAGGACCCTGCAGAGCAGAAATCTATTTTTGGAACTATTCCTTCTTGTGCAGCAAATAAGTACTTTTCATTTCTTCAACTGCTTTCATAAGCAATTTCTCACCAGCGCAGGTTTTGATCTATCAAATAATATACTATCTCTATTTATCTAGGTCCCATTTTTGTTGTTATTTAGAGCAAAGAACCACAGGGGATCTCCTGAGCTAGTGTGAAATCTTACTTCATTATGGAACTCATTTCATTGATGGTTCAAAAGTGAATACTACTCAGGATTTGGCATTTGGGGCATTCTTTGACATATGCAAACTGAAGAGCTCAGAGAAAGCACCAACCTGAAAATAAAGCAATACAAAAAAAGCCCAAAAGCTAGGGTGGGTTTATTTGTTTTTTTCCCTTGAAAATTATCATTTGGACTTCTTTCATGCCCACAAGCAGAATTTAGGAATGCAGTCAAACACTTGTGCACCGCTCCCATTGCAGTTGCTAAGAGTTTCATATGCTTATGCTTAGTGAAGTGTAAATAACTTTCTGTGAGCCTCTGGATGTTTTATTTGCAGATGTGCTAGAAACTATATGACCAGTACATACAGATATTATCGCATTTTATATCCTTTCAAATGCAAGTAGGTTTAGAGAATGAAAATGGTGGCAGTTCAGCAACAGCAGCCTTATTTTGTATTTTTTAAACCAGACATGACTGCTACAAAAACTGAATCATGAACTGATGCTTTCATAAATTGTGAGCTATGCCCTCTTAGTGTTTGAAAAGTGAATGACTAAGTAATATTTGAAAATGTGGCTACTGTACATGTCTAGCAATTTTCCTTTGGCTTTTCAAATCCATATTCCAATATTAGCATCATGATACCTGCAGGCATGCTCTGAATCAGTATCATCCAGTACTGGTCCTGGGTGTTGGTCATTGGAGCATGTTCTTACCATGACCATGGTTTAATGATTGCTTAATATATAAAAATTATCTTGAACATTTTATAGTACCATCATGCCACCTAGAGGTGGGTTATCACTGAGGCTCCCACTCATCTTCGTGCCAGAGAAAAGCAACATACTGATGTATAGTGGGATGGAGGCCTTTAAAGATAGCCTTTCACTAGGATGGCAATACTGCCATATGGCATGGGCCCCACACTGGGGAGTGTATCTGGTGATTCAGGTCTCATATGGGGGTAGCAGTGGGAAGTAACCCTCCCAGAAGGTGGATCTTTGGGGGTTCTGCTTCTGCATAACTTCTGATCCAAACCAAATAATACTGACTTCTTTCTCACTCTTCATATCCCATATGAAGCCACTCAGCTGATCAGAAATCAGACTGCCCAGGTTTATGTGGCTGAGAATGACAGACACCCTGCAGCCAGCCCTGAGCTGCACATACAGGGTCAAGGAAAGGAAATCTGTTCAGGGAGCCTCAGTGCCAAGGCACATGCCAAAAGAATGGCAAATATGTTTGCAATTATGGAGAAACTCCCCAGTTTCAGTGAACTAACACACCTCTTCAGTTATAGCCTTCATTACAGGGAGAAGCCAGGAGGGATAGAAAACTCAACAGCATGAAATCGCAGTTTTCAAGGAACTGTCCATCTGGGACTGGAGTGTGGGCCTTCTAGATCCAAATAGTCCACCTCACCAGCCGCAGAAGTACTGCAGACCCATGCCCCATAGTTTTGTGACTGGTACCCAGAGCTGCGTGAACACTGCCTGAGTTCACTTGCAGGTCTCAGATCTTCCTTTACTTACCTTTGATCTCCCCTGCACAGACCTTCATCCCAGTTAGCGCCTAAGCTGATGGCAGAGACACTAAGCGGGTCCTTCTCCATTACCTACCTACTTCCTCTCATTAAAGACATGGAAACTTAATATGTGAGGCTGCTCTATCAGATTTGGTTGCAATTAGGCCGTGGGTTCCAGCACTGTTAGTAAAGGACAGGAAATGCTACTCCATAAGACTCATTAGGAAGTAAGTTAGGCATTAAAAAACCCATCACTTATTCACAAAAGGAAAATAAGTATTGGACAATCTGTTGCTTTTCTACCCATCTCCACTAGAAACCGTGCTGCATCTGGCACTCCTTATTCACCTGCATATGAAGTCCTACAGAAGAAAAAAAACTGTAAGGATCATGCTGCTCAAAGCAGTAAGATGAGTCAGGTGCATTTCAAAAAAGAAAAAATAACAGAAACAGCCAGCCTTGTATTCACCACATGCTTCCCATCTGCCTTAGCTCCTTGATTTCCCAATCCTTTTCCTGCTTCCTTGAAGTAACACATCCCTGAATGGGAATCAAGTATTTTTCACAGAATTAAAGGACCATAGGATAATTCAGGCTGGAAGGGGCCCCAGGAGGTCTCTGGTCCAACCTCCTGCTCAAGCAAGGATAAGGGTGAGATTAGAACAGCTTTCTCAGGACATTGTCTAGTCAGTGCTTGAAAACTTACAAGGACAGAGACAGCACAACTTTTATGGTTGAAGTGTTTCACAGCTCAACTGTCCTCATGGGGAACAAGTTTCTCCTTGTATCCAGTCAGGATCACCGCTGATAAACTTATGTTCTTTGTCTCCTGCCCTCCCACCGTGCACCTCTGTGACAAGGCTGGCTCTGTTTTTATAACCTCCTTGTCAGTATGGGGGGGCTTGCTCCCTCCTGAAGTCATCTTGCCTCCAGGCTGAACAAGCACCAGTCCTTGAGCCTCTCCCCACAGGGCAAGTGCTCCAGCCCTGACCACTCCAGGGGCCCTCTGCTAAACACGGTGCTATTCACTGATGTCCTTCTTCTGTTGAGGTCCAAAAACTGGCTGTAGTAATTCAGATGTGGTCTAATGAGTTTACCTCATCAGCAAACCTCAGCATTTGTTATAGATGTATTATATTTGTTGGCATTTTTTAGAGTATTTGCTTTTATCATCTCATGATAACTTAATGGCAGAAGATACGTGTGTTTTCATACACGTGTGCAAAGTCTCTTCTCAATAACAAGAGCAAAAATAAGCAAGTAAGGAAAAGGCTACGGACAAGAAGGCTGCTGTTGGAAACTGGCAGGAGAGCCATGATTATGTTTAGTTATGATTCTCAACTTCTTTTACCTTCAGATGGTTCTTGTCCTCTCTTTTAAGGATACAAGAACAGTAAATTAAATAAGGGTATTGCACAGCAAAACTACTGAGAAAACCAGAAATATCCTTTCCCCATAGCAAAAATCTATTGCCGGGTTTACTTTATGCCTCCTATTACATATAAAACCTATGGCTGATTTTGCTTTACTGTCTACTGTTATATTGCTACATCTAAAAGTACAGAACAAGCAAATGTCAGCATTGAAAAATAATATGGAAAAGAAAGCCTCAGAGCCCTTGCAAAATAGCATCAAAAGCATTCTGGAAACAACCCTCATCACTAGAAATATATGTCAAAAGTAGTAATTAGTACTGTAATTACCCTACAGGCTTGGCATCTGTCTTATATAAGCATTTAAGCCCCAAGAAAACAGGTCAGCACGACTTCAATTGACACTTACAAATACATAAGATTGGAAGAGCCAACCAAAACTCAGAAAAATACCATGCTAAATGCATCTGCTTTCACTTGGACAACACTACATGGAACGCTGATGTTTTCACCAGGCTCCCAACACCATCTGTGTACATTATCCAGCAATTCCTCCAATGTAAAATTCATAAGCTGTTTTGTAAGCAGGACTTACTCCATTGCCAGCCCTGTCTCTTAATAAAAATGGTTGCTTCCACAGTGCTTTATGCTACATGCCACGTTCTTGGAGCACCAAGCACTCACCTCCACTACAGTGGGAACCAGGGTGGTTCCACGGCCACCATGAGCCCCACCAAGGAGGCTCTCTGCCCATGCTGTGGTAGACATCATGACGGACATGCTGTGGCAGCTGAAAACTGAACTGCCAAAGCTACTATCTGCATCTCTTTGAGACACATTGGTCTCTCCCAGCAGACAAGTGTGTTAATGGGAATCAATGACTGTAGCATAATAGCTTGCAGCCTGGCATAGAGGAGTAGGTGGACTCTGATTTGGGTTTACCTGGAATATGGAATATCAGTCATTCCTGTGGTAGTGGGAAGATATCTGTCAGCAGGACAGAGCAACCATGGCTTCAGCTGCCCTTCCCCACAGTGCATTTGCCACAGTCTCAAGAGTGGGGTAGACTTTGCCTTAGCATCCATATCTCATTTTGGTTTTCCTCTGTGGGCATATGTGCTTGTGTCTTTGAGCCAGCACCCAGTTTCAGCTAGAGAGGAGAATTTTAAAACTCCTTTGCCTTTCTCTTTAGGAATAGAATCAGATAAAAACAGCACCAGATCTGGTGACAGAACTGCCTTCTTCCAGTCTCTGAAATTTCCAGCCTTTTAAAATAGACTCTTTAAAGGAGTAATACCAATGATAATTTTATTTCTATTCATATAACAAAATATACTATTATTATTCATTAATGTTTCTAAAAACCTTGGAAATCTACTGTAAAATATTGTGGGTTAAGGTTATCTGCTTTAAAAGAAAAGTTCAGGGTTTAATCTATATATATTTATTTCAGAATGATTAATTTACTCCTAATATTATCAGATGCTCGGCTCCCAATATGGAGATGAAATTTTCCAAAACTAGGCATAAGACTGGTGAGTTTGTTTTGTTTCCTGAAAATCAGCTGCTTCTTCTCAGGAACACTGAGAAGTCACAAGTGCTGAGAACTCAAAATTGTCAGTAAAATTTGAGAGGGTTCTGATACATGTATTTTGAGAAAGATACGTAGATATATAAATGAGAGAGATATATGATAATATGTATAGGGATCATGATGTGTTTATTAGATAAATGATACATTTCTTAGAATGTGAATGCATACTTCTCAAGACAATTTGTGGTCTTTTTTTGTCATAACAATGTAAGCTCATTTAATTTCAGTTTTTACAGGATAGGCAGTTACTGTGTTCAGTTCCCTATTTCATAAGCTAATGCTAAGCTTCCCAGCAAGTGCCCGCCTTGTGAGTTAATCTTGCACTTATTATCTACACCAGCAAAAAAGCACCCTTGTGACTGAAAGAAATGGCACCTTAACAGAAAACAGAAAAGAGAAGCAGCTGCCCACTGTGATGAGAGAAAACAACCTGAGCACAATATTCCTTGAGGACCTATTTGAATTGATACATAATGACAACCACCATCAAAACAAAGATAATGTCATAGAACTCAATAAAACAGGAATAGTGAGAGGATGTAGTAATATTTGCAGTAATAAAACTGTGTTTCTGACAAAAGCCTAAATAAAGAATGTATTAATACAGTCAAGGAAAGAATTAACAAGACTGGATTTCCTTCTAAGCAATTCCCTGCTTTTTTGCTATAATGATGAGCAATCAGTTCAAGGGGGGAAAAAAAACCAATTACTCTAACCCTTACGTAGTGCAGCAAAGGATTTATCAAGAATAATTTGCATTCACAAAACAAGGAAGCTAGTGAGAAAGTCACGAGTGTTTCCATATGCACCACCAAACTCTCTTTCCAGCTCACAGGCTAATCTTTTATTCTTTGTGATTCATCTCCCTGTTCATGTCATTCACACCAACCATCATTCAAAGAGACTTGTAAGCACAGAGGTCTGATGGAAACACAGCCCAGAGACTCCAGGTCTGCGACCCCTACTCCCTGCTGCTTGTCCAGGCCTGACCTGCCGTCCTGCACAGGAGGGCACTGTTGTACAGTACTGATTAAAGTCAAGCTCTTTTTCTCACAAAGCCAAAAAAGGTAATAACAAGGCGCTTGGTACCTATGTACCTTTGCTGGAATCTTTACCCTTCACCACTGGCACCCCACGATACTGCTGCTTGGCATGTAAATGTCCCCAGAAGAAGCAGCAGTGTCAACAGCAAGCACCAACACCAACACACTGGAGGGAAGGGACGCCATCCAGAGGGACCTTGACAGGCTAGAGAGCTGGGGCCATGTGAACCTCATGAAGCTCAACAAGGCCAAGTGCAAGGTCCTGCACATGAGTCAGGGCAATCCCAAGCACGAATGCTGGCTCGGTGGAGAAGGGATTGAGAGCAGCCCTGAAAAGAAGGACTTGGGGGTGTTGGTTGATGAGAAGCTCAACACAGCCCAACGATGTGCGCTTGCAGCCCAGAGAGTCAACCATATCCTGGGCCGCATCAAAAGAAGCGTGACCAGCAGGCTGAGGGAGGTGATTCTCCCCCTCTATTTCACTTTCATGAGACCCCACCTGGAGTACTGCATTCAGCTCTGGGGCCCCCAACATAAGGACATGGACCTGTTGAAGCAAGTCCAGAGGAGGTCCATGAAGAGGATCAGAGGGCTGGAGCACCTTTTAGGAGAGGTGACAGGCTGAGAGAGTTGGGGCTGTTCAGCCTAGAGAAAAGAAGGCTCTGGGTAGATCTTATAGCAGTCCAGTACCTGAAAGGGACCTACAAGAAAGCTGGAGAGGGACATTTTACAAGGGTGTGTAGTGATGGGACAAGGGTTAACGGCTTTAAACTGAAAAAAGGGTAGATTTAGATTAGATATAAAGAAGAAATTATTTACTATGAGCGGTGAGGCACTGGAACAGGTTGCCCAGAGAAGTTGTGGATGCTCCATCCCTGGAAGTGGAGCCAGCCAGGCTGGATGGGGTTTTGAGCAACCTGGTCTAGTGGAAGGTGTCCCTGCCCACGGCAGCGTGTTGGAACTAGATGATCTTTAAGGTCCCTTCCAACCCAAACCATTCTATGACTCTATGTGGTGCTCAGTCCCCCTCTGGCTGCCCTCACCTCAGCTTACCATGCCCACAAAGTTCACCTGCACTTACAAAGGTGAACTGAGACCTACGTGCTCGTCCCAACGTCATCTGTTGAGACGTGAGCATTTTCTTTGACTCGTTGGTAATTTTCTGCATACTTCGCTCCTCAGTCTTTATCAAGAGCTCCATCCTCCAGCTCTGCTGGCAAAGGGAGAGTCAATAGTGTGTATAAAGTTAACCGACAGGAGCTCTTTCACCAGCTCTCAGAAAGGAATCAATATAAATACAGTGTTTGGCTTCTCCGTTTATTGCTGATATGGTAGAATATTAAAGTTCAACTTTTATTCATTAAGAGTGCTATTGTAAACATACTTTTATATTGCCTGTTTCTATGCGTACAAGGAATATAAATTATGAGTAGAGTAGCCCCTGAAAATGTGTTGCACTTAACTGAACTACTGCATTTTTCTGGAAACACACCTTTTACTCCTTTCTCCTGCCTTATCTACATTACAATCCTTTAATCTTTGTCAGCACAATGCTTTCTATGAGAGTTATACTCATAAAAATAACAAAACCTCTTTGCAGAGAGTAACATGAGTGAGAAAGTTACCAGAAAATGCAAAGTAATGCAAGAACTTAAGAAATGTTGCCATATGTTCATGCCATTCTGAGACCCAGAAAGAGCAGCTTTGTGTGTCATGTATGTTAAATGTGAGGTCTGAGTATTTGTATCAAAGTCAAAAAGAAGAACTTTCTAGAAAGATCCCCCTTATCTCTACATTTGGCTGAGTTTTCCAAAGGCCCTTTCACACTGCCTATCCTGCCTTGCAAATCTGCCCATACCTGTCCCCCTGAGAAGTGCAGAGTGCTGCCTCTTGTAAAACTAGTTATTCTACGAGCAGCACACAAAGGACACAGAGTTTCAGATGCATCCTGTATTCCTTGCAGCTACCAGCAGGCCACCTAACTGTAACTGTTCTCTTCTGGCTTTCCCTTTCACATCAGCCCGTACTGTTGTGCCTTCTTCCCCATTTGGTCTTTGAGCCTCAGTCTGAGCTCTGACCAACAGTACAGTAACATCTGAGGTTTTTATTTTCATCACAATGCTTTACGGCCTTTCTAATAAAAGTTCTGCATCTATACAGTAGCAAATTTTACCTTTTTTTCTTTTTTTTCCAAGGTTTTTTTTTTTTCCCTTAGCATTCCATGGATGGAAGCACAGGAAGAAGAGGAAGCCCTTCCTCTCTGGGAGTTTAAGGCCAGAGTTTCAATCTTTTAAAAAATTAGCATATTTCAATTACAATTCTGCTCCCTGGTCTGTGAGGTGTTCCAGCCTTACAGTCAAAAGCACAAGAGGGTAAGCATTTTAAAATGAATATATCAATCTGTTTTGTCCCCAGGAACCTGGAGGACTAAAGGTGGACCACCGACAGACAGATCAAGGGGTGGCCATCAGTAATGATTGTGCACTGTTTCGTGCTAGGTAAACCATGGCCACTTTCAAACTACCAGAGGTCCCAGAGCGATGGCTGCATGTTATACTGACAGAAATGGGTCTCAGCCACCCAGATCTTTCAAGGTGTATGACTCAGTGTTGTTTCTGGCACATATGCAATGAGGAGAGAGTGAACAGGTAGCAGTGCTGGACTGCAAAGGGTCTGGGAGCTGTATCATGATGTACGGGACTCCATGAATGTGGGGCCTGATACACGTGCCCTGGGCAGGTTTGGATTTACCAGGTAAGTGTGGTCAGAAGAATTCCCACCTTCTATCAAACCTGTACGCCTGCCTTGCACACACCTGGGTGCGCCGGCCCCAGGCTGCCCGTACCCCGTACCCCAACCTCCCCTCCAGGCTGGGCCACACCTGCCTCGTGGCAGTCACATCCTCAGGGCCAGCTGCTGGCAGCCTGCTGATAAAATCGGACCAGGACACCTGGGTCCTGTCAGACCTCGGGGCTTTAGTACTCATCGTAGGAATGTGTCCTCGCCCCTGGGAGATAACCTGTCCTACATGGTGATAATGACTAGTTCTCCTCTTGAAGCTGGTCTCTGCAGGAAAAAATAAAAAAAGCAGATCCTCTTCAGTGCCTCACTGTCCTGTGTGTGGAGAAGGTGTGGGGATTTGCCTACAAAGGGAAGCCCAGGCAGGACTGACATTTTACTGGCCACATCCACAGTGACACAGCTCCTGGCTGAGCTGGGCAGGCACCAGCTCAGGGCCTCACAGCACCACAGGCACTGCTCTGTCTCCAGCAGCTTCGTGCAGGTCGTCTTTGGAGCTCATGATTTGTCGAGGGCTGATTTCCCAGCATTTACACAGTACAAACCTTACACAAAGAACTACCATGCAGTCAGAAAAGAGACAGCTCTTAACACGGAAGGATGAAAATGCTACTCTTTTGTGTGCTAGACTGCTGAACAAGAGATACCGTATGAGTAGGTGAATCAGCTGTTTTTTTCCTTTGATATCACATAAATAAAATTAACAAGTAGATTCTTTGTTCATTCCAAAGACATCTTTTAGTTCAGATTTACTACGTTGTCACTACAGAGACAAATTTTGTTATGATATTCGCCAGCACAAGGTTGAATAATTGAATTGTCAGCTAAGCAACTAGTTGAGATCTTTAAAAATATTTATAACTGTCGAGCATAGAAGCATTGTAGTGTTTTTCAGTGCACATTTGTTCCCTCTTTAAGGCTTTCAGATGATTCAAATGGAGTCAGTCATTATTATTTTAAAGGATGTTTCTAATATGTTATTATATTATCTCTACAGAAATTGAACATTCATCAGTCAAGGCAAGGTTGTCATGGCTAGCAACAGCTTTTGAAACCACAGATATTTATGTATTATGTATTGCTATCAATCACAGAACAGGTATCAGCATTTTTCTTCTCAAAAGAAAACAGGTACACACATGTCCTTTATTATAATTCTCTTCTCTTTTGATGCTTCTTCTCACATACAGGAACTGCTACTTGTTTATCTTAACAGCTGGTAGCATTAAGTATTAGAAATCACTTTGGACTGTCTAGGCCAAAAATTAGAGACAAATTTCCCAGACAACAGAAAATAAGGTATTGTATCAGCTTCCTTAAATGGAGCATTGAAGACAGAAATCCAAAGCCAGGTGGAAATGGAGATTAAAAATTTTGCAAAGGGATTTGGTAAACTACTGCTGACTGCAGCAGCACACAGTGGGACACAGATGCAGAAGACCTTCTCCAATTATATAACGGTTATACATATTGCTAAATATCCTGTTGCAATAGCACCTCAGTGCTCCCTTCATCCTCACGGTTGTGTCTCTCATGTACAGTTCTCCTCCATGGAGAAAGGCTGACAGTGTGGACGTGCCACTCTGCATGCAGACCTCGGATGAAATCAAAGGCACCCCATGCCTCCAGAGCAGCCCCAGTGCCGCCGTGCCTGTGTGCACACCCAGCCACCACCCCACCACCCTGTGCCTGGTCACGGCATCAGCAGAGCTGGCGGCGGGGCCACCTGCCTGCCCCTCGCTCCCTGGGCAGCCCTGCTGGCTGCAAACCGCTCTTTGGAGCAGCTGGGTGTTCTCTGTAAATAGCCTTAACAAGTAATATCAGCACTGATAATCAATAATGACAGCCCAAGTAATACCCAGCTATAACAGTGCCATAAACGGAAACCAAACGCTTTCATATTAGGTCAATTAAGCTGTAGGTAGTAAGAGTCTCTCAAGCCATCAGAGTGGCATTCTAAATAGATTACTGAAACTTGAAATAGTCTTTATTTGATGTGGGCTTTATCTTCCGACACAGAGTATTCTCAAATCTTTGCACTCCTTGCAAAAGCACTGCCAAACCTGCTTACTATCAACACAAGCAGCACTACCCAAGTCAGTAGTAAACAAAAGGCTTAATAGCAGCATCAAGTACAGCAGGCTGTGGGACCGGGCAAACCGGGGAATGAACAGCAGCCTTCAAGCAAAGAGTTTCAGGAGGGATAATGGAATAGGATAAGCAAACAGGAAATCATCTGCTTTATAAAACCAAGTGAACAATAGGCCAACCCCCTAAAATAAATATCTAGTCTTATTTTCTCTAATGAGTCAATCATGAGGCTTTCTATTGGATTTTTTCATGCCAAGTCTCTGGCTTACACCTGAACATTATACAATTAATCTTTTCTATATTGATCACTGGGTTTTTTTTTTTCTAAAAGAGCAGGTTTTACTGCTCTTGAGTAGATAAGAGATGTGGTTTCACCCCTAGACAGTAAAACTAGAATATCAGCATAATCCTTCTTAATGCTTTCTTTGCTACTTTAGCTGTGTAATCGTTTCCAAAAATATCTGTGTGACTAGGGATCCAAGTGAGCTCAACAACAGCTCCAATCGATTTCAATTGTTCACACAGCTGTATGACTTAAGAATATATCCTTTATCCTTATTTTGATTGCAAACTGAGACCCAGTAAAATCCTGTCGGATTTTATCTGTTTGTGTGAAACCACCTCCTGAGTAATATTAACCTGCCAGTTTAAAGCTGGGATAATACAATTACTTACAGTTAGATCTTGCAGCCCTACTGGCACCCGTAAGCACATAAAAAAAAAAAAGAAAAAAAAAATCAGGAAGCAATGAGTAACACACAGGGGAAAAAAAAAAAATCCAGCCAGTGTGATGAAGGGATACATAAATTAGTGTTTCCAAATTTACACAGCTGAAGTCAATGGGAACTTTCAGGGGAGCATAACTAGGCTTCTAGGCAATTTGCATCCTTGACCAAAATTAAAAGATGAGTACTCCACCAGCATCAGCACAGTATTACTGTTAATCATATCCACATAATTAAAATTAAAGACAATTCTTACATTGTAATTTTTAGAATACAAGACACAGATGAAAAGAAGCAATTTTCACTGGCAGGTTACTGATTCATGTAATTCTAACTATAACAATGTATACCAAAGTTTTAAGTACTAGTGACACTATCACTAAGTCGTCAGAGGTAACAGGTACAATTAAAACACTGGGAGCCAAAAAGTTTAGCTTTCTATTTGTCATAGAAAAATGCAAATTATTTTTTTTATTTACTGTTTTTCTTGAAATATATATACATTTAATAAAGGATGTTGTGTTCGATCACATATCTGACTTCTCACAAGGCCTCTTTGTAAGAAGAAAATGAGGTCTTCCCACTTGTGCTAGTCAGTACCATTAGGCTCCCAGAGAAATATAAGGCCAGGTGGAAAGTATTTTGCTAAGTCACACCAAAATACCAGAGCTTAAACATTTTCTATACTAGATTGCATAGATGATGCAAAGAAACAGTGACTATTGTCAACACTTTGCTTCAACAATGAAAAAGATACAGAAAATATATATTGATATTAGGTTTAATTGTTTGGCTTGATTGGGGTCAAGTTTCTGTCACACCCTGAAAATGTTGGCACAAGGCTTTAAAAGCATCATCTAAGCTGTTGGCTTAGATGCTTCTGTTGCTCTGAAGTCGTCTGTCTTGGTTCTTGGGAAGAGTAAGCTCTTACAACAGTGTGCTACGCTCCTTAGACCGTAGCAGACTTCTACATTGTTCTTGAGTTAAAGAAGACTAAGACCAAGGTGATCTTTCAACTGTTTTCTTGGGTTTATTCACACAATTTTCAAAGTACTTTATCCTGTTTTGCTGAGTGATCTGGCACTGATGGTTTGCTTTCAAAGAGTTTTCCAGGAAGGGTTTGATAGCTGAGTTATCTACAACATGAAATGGTGTACTAGCAGCACAAAAGCTCTGTAAGTGAAGAAAATTCTGGTGTGTGGTGCATTTTTTTTCTGTCTTTACAGAAAACATGCCTTCTGACAGTTCAAGGATTTCCTACTATAAATCTAACATAGTGTTGCTTACACCTATACAAACTTTCTCAGTATGTATTTCATAATGTATTTTTCAGTAGGTATGCAGGACTGTATACTGGTTTCCAGGACTGTCCAGATTGCTTCCTTTGTACTTTTTTTTTTTTTTTTGCATTTATGTTCACAATGTCTTCAAAAGAAAGAACGCTATTATTTTTGCTTCAGTGGCACTGCTGTCTTGCACACCTGCAGTTTCACTGCTGGCCTGTATTTCTGTATTTGCTTTCTGCCTGTTTACAACAGAAAAATAATTCTGGAGAGAGTGAGAGACCTGCTCAGTCTGGCATGCTTTCTCCCACTCTGCAATGTATTTTGTATGCTGTAAAGTCTCACTCCCATTAAGCATGTTCTATGACCAATTTAGAAGATTTCTAGGTAGATGATTGAGATTTTTGATTAGTGATGGCTGGCTATAGGTGTCTAAATATATATCATAAAATAGGCTTCAGGTGCCACAGTTATAATAAAATGACCAACATGCCATTCGTCTCCCTTTTGTGCATCCATTTGCAATTATGCACGTGTACACTTCTGAGTTTATAATGAATCATTGCAAAATTAATTATTTATTATATAATACAATGCTTTTTTAATCTCCAGTTCAATCGCTGTCACTTAAAAGGTATATTCCTCGTGTGTGCTATATATGAGCGCACTTCACATGAATATTTCTTGTGATGATCAAAGTTAACAACTTTTCGTGAAGATCACATGTTCAACAACCACCTCCCTATTGGACTTCTGCTATTGAAACTGGATAATTTCTGCTTAGGTTATTTAACTTTCCCCTCTTCTTTTTCCCAAATATTGCTAAAATAGGCAGGAAAAAATCATTTAGGGAAAAAGACCTTTCAACATTATATTATCCTAGTGGCACTTCTGAAACAAGTCCACATAATACAATTCCACATCAACATGACATAACTGGGCGTCAGTTATGTGTACACCTGAGTACAGGAGTAAAATTTAATAATAATTCAAATTTTCCCCAAAACTATTACAGATTTAATTTCAAACAAGCACAGACTGGTTGATACAGGATAGAGATTACATTCTACAAGACCAAAACAGTAATTTTTTGTGGCTATCAGGAAGTTACGAGGTAAGTGACCACATGGCATGTAATGGATTAGAGTACCAGGCTGTTTGTCTTCTTTTAAAGAAGCACATTTATTGTCTTAATCATTTAATTCCTTTTTTCCTGATAATTTTATAGTCCTGGATCTTCTAAACAAAGCTCATTTTATATGAGGAACAGAACACACTACATGGGAAATGCATATTCTTCTATTTAGTACAAAAAAAATATGCTGTTCTGATGATTTAAGGTGGAATTTAAAAAACTGATTAAATCCAACCTCTCTTCTTGATGTGAGATGCTTACATTAACCATCACAGTAGAAGTAAATTAACATTTAATGTTTTAGAGACGTTTTGAGAACTTCATTTTTCCTATTGTCAAACAGAAATAAATCCTATAAACTGGCTATAATAAACCAGCAGGAGTTTCCACTGTGCCTGCAACAGTTAGCTGGGACAGTTACTTTCCTTACTGGCAGATGTTTTATGATTCATGTTGTATATTACACCAGAGTTTTACTGTGTAGTGCCATTGCATGCTGCAGAAAAGGCCCAATATGCACCTGGAGGGAAGAAATCTGCCGGAGGATTCCCTGACAGTGCTCATAGCTCATGGCACCATAGCAAAGAGCTGGGTTTTCACTGCCACGAGGGAAGTTTGGCAGTTTGCTCCCTCACCCAGCACACATCCAGGGGACCCACGATCATACCCTGTGCCCAGGCAGCACTCATGCCTCTGTCCCATCTGCCTCTGCCCTCACCTAAATCCCTGAAAAGGAAACTGCATTTAAGACAGCGCAAACCCTGGGAAACAACATTAACTTTTCGAAACAAAAAGCCCACCACTCTGCTTTCTTTTGTGTTTGATTCAAACAGTGCTTCTGGACAGGAACCAGTGAAAAGTCAGTGCTGACAGAAAAGAATGGTTTGTGGTCCACCACAGACTGTTCCCTCTTCCCCATTTGAAACTTGACTTTCTCTCGTCCAGGTCAGGCACTGGACTAGCCCAAGGACAAACTGGGACACAAAGCTCCAGACTGGAAGGAATGTTTTCCTATGGAGCTCCATGGTTAGAAATCTTCCTTGTGCCCTCATTTCTGTGACGTCTGTATTTAGTCATTATATGTGTCACTCAGATCAGGCTCCTCAGAAGAGATAAGCTGCAGATCTCAGTAGGACTTAGGTGTGAAAATGGGGCTACTTTTACACAAGTTCTTTTTAACATTTCCTTTTCACCTAGGAGATTTTATATTGAACATCATGGCTTGCTTGACTGCAGTGTGCTGTACAACTGAGGAACCAGAGCTACCAGTTCTTAGACAATACAAACTAATCCAGAACATAGGAACCCATCTTCTCGCCTGACTGGGAACACCACGAGTCCTCTCCTTTGGGTCTCACCTCCTAAGGTTGATGAGACCCATGGCCAAGACTTCTTTGCTTGGTTCCACAGGGCAGAGCCCTACAGCCTAGCAAGCATGGTGTTGCCATTGCTAGTAAGAGCCCATAACCTTTGTATTATGTCTGAAAAGGCTTGGAGCTAGGGCACATCAAGATAGTTTTGCTTGGATTATCTTGGCCTGCATGGAGCTTTGTTTTAGCTAGCTGAGCTGTAACAGCAATTATTTACCTGCCAGGTGAACATTACCTAATTTGTTAAACTTTTAGTTTAGCTTTGTAGGGTTGGGTATTTTAATGCCTATTGTTATAATACTTCTGAGATTACTGTATACAATAGTCAAGGAACAGTAGTTATTTTGTGTAGAGGCAGCTATGACCTAGAATAAAACTAATGTCGAGGACTATACAAGTAATAGATTATAGTAGCAGTTTTATAAGTGTGGAGGCAGGATGAAACCAGAGGCTCCTGGGCTATAAACAAATCATTAATGATCAATTACTGGTCATTAAACCCTTGGGAGGCCAGTAAAACTGGCTTTAGAGATAACAAAGGAACAAAGAACAAATATACAGCATATGTAATTAAAACATACTATATATAGTATATTTAGATGTAAAGTGGAATTAAGGACCAATGAAGAAAGAGGAACGTGCAGTACGTGCTAAGAAAGATATAAATATAGCCCCAAGCAGATCCTGGAGTAAGGTGGAGGAAATCCTCAGCAACACCGTACTACTTCCCGTGAAGAACTCAGGATACCAACAACTCTCTCCCCTGCTTCTTGAGGACCAATGGAACGGTGAGCATAACACTGGAGAAAAGGGCAGATATGAGCATTTGGTGTGTACAATTATCAGTTGCATCACAACTAGGAGTGAGCTATAGTAATGGGAAAAT
Organism: Falco naumanni; assembly: GCF_017639655.2. Classification (NCBI taxonomy): domain Eukaryota; kingdom Metazoa; phylum Chordata; class Aves; order Falconiformes; family Falconidae; genus Falco; species Falco naumanni. Next base: position 38,900,473 of record NC_054057.1, read on the forward strand.
CTGGAGTGTTGGTTTTATTAAAATGGGACTAACAATAACTTTTTGATTAGACTGCTAATACCTTAATTAATTCTTGGATCAACATGTAAGGTTTGGGGGTTTAGCCCACATAAATTGCATGGTGTGTTTTGTTTGGTGTATTTTGTACCCATGAAGCTTAGTTGCAATTGTGGATGCAACATAAAATCACATTAAGTAAGTTGTTGTTCCCAGAAGCATATGGTCTACATGATGACAAAAAATACCAAGGGCATGAGACAGAAGTTAAAGTATGAGTTAGTACTAAACCAAGCATATTATCTACAGGAGACAGAGATTTCAGAGAAGACAGTTCAGTTGTTCCTATCGCTTGGAAGAATAAATAAAGCCTCCTTGGTTTAGAGAAGATTAACACTTTTTATTCTGACAGCTCTGTTTTCCCATGAGTAGCTTCCCATAGCATTGCCATCAGATTGTTGAAAGAAATGTGGGTTTGTAAGTATTAATTTCTAGAGGGGGTGGCTCTGTCCCTTAGGCCACAATTTTTGTCACAATAGAAGCAGCTTTTCCCATTGCTAAAATTAGCCTTTCAGTTGACTTTGCTAGCAGAAATATGACAAATGCTTCTGAAATTTCTTATTAAGCAAATTTCATGGAGATATTTATTGTAACTTCCTGACATCCTTTAAAAAAATGCAAAACACAGAGTACTCCTCTAAGGTATATGCGCATGTTTAACTAACAACTTATAAAAAAACCAGGATGTAGATGAGAATGGTCAAGATGAAAAGAGCTTTACTGTAATAATAAAAATGTAATACTGGTGTTTCCAGTTCCATTACTAGTATCTCATAGCGTCTACCTGAACCTTGTGCCTGTTTGCTTCTTGATTTTTCTAAATAACAAAGTGGACTTGGGGGCTGGAGGGCAAAAGGCCCAAAAGAACTGGGTAGAAATTGTCCTCTTTTTTATATATAGTCTCTTAGGGCCGCTGTCAGCATTTTTTTCAGAGCACACCTGCCTGTGAAGTACTACTTGTGAAACCTGAAAGTCTGCATCTTTACTTTTTCTGGGAGACCTCTCATTCCCTCTTCATTGAGTTAGCTGTAAACACTACCTTCACAAAAAAAAAAAAAAAAAAAAAAAATCTTACTGTGGCTGAGATACTGTCTGACAAAGAAACCAGAGAAAAGCTCACTGCTAGCAAAAACTGAACTTTAAAAACAGTTGAAAGAACAAACAGACAAGCTAGAAAAAAAATAAGAGAAGCAGAGAGAGCATGGTCAGTACTGTGAGGTCAGTGAGTGGAAAGTGTGAAGGGAAGAGGCTTTGAGGATAGAACACTTGTTGTTCTGCCAAGATAACAAGCAAGGCCTTTTGGAAAAATTATGCCATTTAATAACAGCTCACAGTCATTCCTGAAGAACTCAAACTCAACCTTTCCCAGTGGGTTATGTGTTATTACTCACTCTACAAAAAAATGAAGACGGGTCAAAGGGCTTCATGTTCTCAATCCAGATGAAGACAGCTGAGCAACAGCCTTTCAATCAGCCAAGCTCTGGGATTTTGAAAGAGAGAGATGGTGGGATACATACATGGGTCTGCTCACCCTTGGATCAATCCCAGGTTTGCACTGCTCTCCAGGTGACAGGATTGGCACTGGTTAAAGCTGCTGTATACACAACCCACTCTCCACATAGTGTTGGCAAGTGCAACCTGGTTTCCTTAAAGAACTGATTCATGACCTTGCTTTCAGTAATCTGAGCCACACTGCTCAAGTCCTGCTAAGTAAATGAGAGTAGTCATGCAGACAACTGTCTTACCCAGTGAAACCAGCTCCTTGCATTGTTCAAATGACTTTTCTTCTGTCATCTGCTTGGTGGCCAAGCATAGCAATGATGGCCAGCGATAACATAACACTCAAAAGTCCTGAATAAAACTACCGATGAGTCTCAGAGACCTGATAATGCTAGAGACATTCAAGTCCTCTCTGTCATTTCCAGGTTGGCACCAGAAGTCATTTACTCACTGAAGTAGCCTATTCATTTTCATGTCCCTTTATTATTGCTCTCCTAATTCAGTACAAATCCTTTTTCTCTGATTAATTGTAATATCATAAATGTACCACTGGACAAGAAGTTCTACCCTTCTTAAGGTAGCATAGCTACAAAGATATCAAAATAGTTTCTCCAAGGCTAAATGTTAACTTGTATTTCTTTCTGTGGCTGCTGGTTATTACTCATGACAATGAAGTTCTTGTTTTCAAAAGAAAAACAGAAAAGGGAAACAAGAATATGTTATATATGTCTAACTAGCCTAGAAGAAAAACGATGCTTTTCAAGCTCTTCCTGTGCTGGATGATACTGAGAAATATCTGTTAAGAAGTCTGTGTCTGGAAAATTTATTTTTACAAGTTGTCAGGAAGGATTAAAGTAGGACATAAATACTATGCACATGTAGTCAGAGCTAGGTTGACAGGGGACTTAGGCCTTGCAGAGCTCAGAGGAAGAGATTTAAACTAACGTGGTAGTATTCATTGGAGTAAGTGAAGATCACGGACATGAAGAGATACTATGGCTCAACTGATACGTAGTAATTCACTGCTGTGACTTGGTCATACGTTTGAGTATTTTAGAAGCAGGGGTGATTTTGTTAGTAATTGAACTCAGCAAAAATTCTGGCTATGCCAGTGGTGTGATTATCTAGCCGTTGCAGTGAAGTGCTCAAAATGCATTTAGGTTTTCTATATTCTTTCTGAGTTCAGCAAATGGATTGGTTGATCTCACTAAATTTTCTATTCTGTTATTATTAGGGTTAATATTTCTCCTTGTGGCTCACTTTTTAATTAGCTATATGATAGCTGTAAAGACACTACATAAATAGAATACAATAGTCTGGTATGGTTATGGGCAGAAGTAGTTCAAAAGCTTATTTTCCCTCTCACGAGCAATTCTAAATTTCAGAATATGGGTGCATTCCAAATGTGGGGAAAATACAAAATGTTTTTTTCAGAAGTGAAATTTAAAAAATAGTTTCAGAGGAAAGATCTGTAACATTTTGCAGGTATATAAACATCCAGAAGAGATATTCAGCTTTCCAGAACACATCAAACACCTCTTAACCTCCCCTAAATATAACAGTTCATTAGAAGTACTAAGCGGGGGAGAAATCATCATCCCTGACCTATGGATGTTCATACATAAAATTTTAAAAGAAAACACTAGATCTACTGGAATGACTCATTGGACACACGTCTTGTAGACAGTGAGGATCTATTCAAAGTAACAGGCAGATTTCAGCTCAAAGTCATTATGGTCTATAAATAAATATTTCTTAAATTACCCTTTCTTTTCCTAGCCCCATTTTGAAGTTGTACTGGACAGGAACACACAACCTAAAATATGGTACCCATTCCTGTGAAGTTCAAAGCATGGTGTCCCTAGTTGTTGAGGACATTCTACAAAAATAAAGCACTCCCAGTATGACACCATCACATTTGTGCAACATTCATACCTCCCCACACGCCATGGAAAAATATGCCCTTCCAACTCCAGAAAGGATCAGTCAGGAGCTCAGAACCTAGGCTTTGTTTTGGGTCATTGACTGAAAAATTTAAATCTGTTTTGAAGTCTTTTTTTTCACTGTACTGGGATGTTCTTCCCAGAATATTTCAGTTACAAGTATTTTGCTTTCCATCTCACATAAAATCACAGTATAGTTTATCTGTGAAATGCTAGGAAGTTAAAATCCTGCATATTGCTCCACATCAAACAGTTAACTATATCGAAGATGTCAGAGGATGTTTTGGCAGCCTTGTAGGCACTCTTGTCAGCAGAGTATTTTCCCATAAATTCAGTGAGCGATAGTGCTGCATATTTGTTGTAATTTAAGGAAAGACTAATTAGAAACAAAGCAACAAGGCTGAATGCAGCAGGAACCCAGAGTAGCCTTCACAAAATGCACGCACAGGAGCTCTCTCTGGTCACAGGGTAGCTTTATCTGCTGAAACAGCAAGGAAGGCTGATACCAAATGGTATTAGTTATCTCAGAAACGAAGTGTCACTCTCTGAATAGATGACAAATAGCACCTGAACAAAATGACCTCTATTTAGCACATAAAACTTGATATTTAGCTGCAAGTGTTTTCAGTGCCTTTAATCCCTACTAAAAACCCCAAAATGGCAGGTAGCCAAAAATTAGAAAATAACACCAAAAATAGAACAGCTCATATAGTTGCATTTTCCCATCTCCTACTGACACTATTATAAGGAAGAGATCCCTCTAGGATCATCTTTACTGATCTTCTCATGTGTATTGAAGACTAATGAGATGCAGTGAAAACCTGAGACATCTCACACATATGTTTGTGAATGTAGTTCCTTTGCAGATATTAACTTTATAGGCAGGAATCCAAGACAGCTTTGGCCAAGCTGAGAACAGCAAATAGAAATATGCTTCAGTCATTACTGAATTCCAGCCTCCCATGTGGCAGTCTCACTTCTGACAAGAAAAATTATTCCCCCTCTCACACTCCTGACTTCTCAAACACTTTCTCAGGAGATGGTCAAAATGAAGCATAGAAAGGTTGGATGAGGTTAGTGATTTATATAGAAAGAAAGAAGCTAGAAATGGCTGTCTCCTCCAAAAATTCACCTGTTCTCTACCTTTGAACATCTGATCACACCACAGTTCATCTCTGTACGTATATTTTTGGCTTGCGTTTTCACTTGCTGAGCACCTTACGAAATGCTGTTTATCTTGGTCTGCAACTTCAAGCGACCTGTGCTGCTCACCTGCTTGCACACCCAGCATCTCCCTTACAGTCTTACAGATAAATCACTGTGCAAGAAGGAAAACTAAAGCTGTCAAAAGTTCTAGAGCTTACGCTTGGCAAAGGTCTGGATATTCCCACTCTGTAGAAACTGATAGCAAACATTTACTGTTAACAACATCAGCCTGAGCACATGAAGAAAGCAAACCATCACATGAAATAGTGTCAAGCAAAGTTCAGGAAAGTTTGTTGACTTTATCGGAAAGGGAATATGATCTAATCTGCCTCCTAAACACCACTTTTTCTTTTTCTTTTTTAATCAAGCTTCACAGAATAGCTTCAGGGCAAAGGAGCGTGACGTTACTTTGAATTGTTTTCAGTCAGTGATAATGCCACTGTACGGAAACCCCACTGATTTAACAGTGAGACCTGCATCTGTGGTTTTGTGAAGGGTACAAGAATCATACGTTTACTGGTTCTGGGAAAGCTGATGTCAAGCCAGCTATCCCTAAACACTAAGGATACAGTTCTTTACTCCCAACAAACTATGCTTTGTGCAAAAATGACGTATTAGGAGGCAAAGAATAAAAGACAAACTTATTTTAAAAACATGCTACTGTATGCCCAGTTTTCAGGTAGAAATCTGTCCTATTCTGGCATCACTGAGATTTGGGTTAACTAGTGCGCTTGATGATGTTTTGTGATCTCTAATGTACAAATCCTGAAAGATGCGTTGACATCCATCCTGAATACCTTTGCAATTTTGAACCTCAGAAAGATCTGGTTTATTATGTCCTTCAGTCTGTGAAGGCTGCACATAACAAAGAAAGGTTTTACAATGCTATAGCCAGAACTTTTGCTTCAGATGCTAAAACTTTAAGGCACAGTCCCAAGACTATACCTTTCCTGCCAAGGAAAACATAAAAACAAGTATATTTCAAACAGTGATATAACAGAGAGTTACAAATGTTTATCACCAACCTTGAGATTGGATTTATTAGTAAATTTCCATCAGCCTTTGAGGCACCCTGCAGTGTCCCTGTGGGCACGCTGGCTCCCCTAGGGCACCAGGACTGCTCCTCCCAGGGGCAGTGATCCTACTTGTGTGTCATGGGACTCCTTGGTCTCAGTGTGTGTTTGCTGTCAGATGGAGATTTTGCAGCACAAAGTGACAGGCTCTGTGCCTCTTTTCTTCTCTTTCCCTTCTGGGTTTTTTTTTTTAGAAGGTTGTCATCTCTTCTTCTACAATATCTCTGAGCCTGGGGAAACAACCTCCTACAAACAGCACGCAGCTTTGTAACACCGTTGCTCTTTTTTTCCTTCCTAAAAAAAGGAACACAGGCAAGTGATGATAGGAGACAACAAATGGGGGGAAAAAAGGGAAGGGTAAAGTGTGAGAGATGAGAGCTCAAAAATGTATCACGAGGACCCCAGAGAGGGACACAGAACAGAGTACACCACTCCCAGCAGGCTGCTGGGGGTCGTTGGGGTTGTTGGCTGTCTAGGAGTGGTAAGCAACCCCTGTGGTCACAGCATCGCCCCTCTTGCCCTCCTCCTTTCTGGTGGTAGAGGTGGACAGAGTGGCCAGAGCCAGGAGAACTTCAGCAAGCAGGTCCTGTGATTCAGTGGATGTTTGGATGGGTGAGGTGAAAATGGAAAGGTGAGAGGCGGAGCAGAGCCAGAAGCTGTGAGAAGTACTGGGGGAGCCAGAGGAGGGACCACGGGGTGTTCTCACCTGCGCATGGAGGTGGAGGCTGTGCAGGAGGGGTGGCAGGGAGCCTCTTGGTGGCTGCAGGGGTCCCAGTTGCTTCCCATCCCAGGTCTGGAGGAGGTCCTGCAGGAAGACCAGCAGCCCAAAGAAGTTTCCAGAAGGCAGATTACTGCAGGGGACAGTAGAGGGTTGCAGTCACAGCAAAGCCCTTGGTGGTGGTAGAGGTAGGAGCACGCTGACACTCCCCAAGTCAGATCACCTGCTCCAGGGAGAATGCCTGCAGGGCAGGAGGAGGGAGAGTTGGGACCAGCTGTGTGTGCAGACCAATGGCCCTGCCCTTCCTCCTCCAGGGCCAGAAGGACCTAATGACCAACCCCAGACCTGTCCAGCCCAGCTGGCAGCAGCCCCGCGCTCCCCTCCTGAGCTGGCCAGGGTCACTGCAGGGTGCAGGCTGCTGCAGCAGGGCAGGACCAACAGGCCAGTTGCCAGTGGTCTTGCCTGAAGGGCAAGGATGGAGCAACCCCATTTGCCCTGCAACTGCTCCAGCACCCTGGGCCAGGCTTGTTCTATGCTGGGGCCAGTTTTCCTGCCTCAGCTTCACACAGCCCGTGAAACACCAGCAGCTCCCAGGGCCCCAGAGGACACCTGTGTGGATGCAATTCACCTGTGTCTGTACTTCCACATGGCATTTTGATTCCTTTTTCCATTGCTTTATTGGACTGAGCAAGAGGGACTGGACAAAACCTCTCCAAAAGCATAATTCCCTGTTTAAGCTTGTGTTTGCAGAACATTTTCCTAATGTCAGGTATGGTAGGTCAACAAAAAGAAATTTGACACACACCACGGTCTTCTGGAGTCTTCTTATCAAGGGCAAATAGTAATAGATAGTAAGGCTATCTCAGGAAAAGGAGAATAATGGTTTGGAACACAAAAGCAGGAAACGCAGATATGCACATCCTCTCACAATGCAGGTTTTTTCCTGTTTTTCTGTAAACTATTTCACTAGATACAGCCTTCACCATGGCCACACTACATAGGATGTGCCTTATTCTCTTTCTAAACACAATTGCTCAGCTGAGACTCATGTACAAGATGTCCCTGACCTTTTCCTTACACATTTGAATCCTGAAATTAACTGCATGTATGCTTTGGAAGATCTTTCCCAGTAGTACTGTCAAGTTCACCACTCTCATGTTTTCAGGCTAAATTTAATCTTGTATTCATGATATGAATTGTTTTCTGAAGTATCTCAGCCTCAGTAACCATTGTTGCAATGAGAGTGATGTACAAATACCTCTCTGGATTTGGTTCCATTGTCAAATGCTCTGAAAATCCTGCTTGCAATTTCAAGGTTATATTGAAGCTGCAAGTCACACTCCATAACTGAAAAAGTGAAAGATAACCAATGGCCAGGCTCTCTTCGGTAATTCCTTATGATTTATAATCAGTTTCAAACAGCACTGGCCTTCAGTAAATAAAAATGTATGGGTTTGTTTATTTCCATAAGATTAAATCATCTTTTTTTTAGTTCCTCTGAGTATACCTAAGTTTTGTTAACTCATAAACTACTGTGATTGTTAGGTTTTTTAACACTGTTTAAAAAGACAACTTTGACATATGCCTCAAAATCCTTCACAGATGATTTACCCTCAGGTATGAAATGTCTAATTAATTCCTTCTATTTCTCATTTTTTTCAATAATTACATGTGAGATCATTGTGACAGCACTCTCAAGAAGCTACACATTTCTCTTTACATCTCAGCACCTAAATAATGTTGAAGAACACAAATTGCTGAATATTTTCTGGTGGTTTACTTGGGGTTTGTGCTAACTTTTCTTCAGGTATGTTATTATTTGTGTTACATGGCATTTACAGTGTTGTTTGTCCAGCTTCATCCCAGAACAGGTTTTTATTTTTTCCATGGCTGCTCCAAGCCAGTGTTTTTCATCAGATCTAAATGTCATCTGTATAAATCTTGCTAATCTGAAAGGCATGAAAAATTTATCACGTTTTTCCTCAGGTGCCAAATGCAGCCTAAATAGACATCTGAGAAAACAGTGCACTCACAAAGGTTTCATGAAAGTTCAAATAAACCTCCTCTTTTCTTTTTCCTAAGTTGAACATCTGCCAGGAGCCCCATGATGCACTAGGGACAGAGAGGTATTTGTCACTGACCGTATCTTGCCTCGGTATTGTAACAGACCTGTTTTATTCCTTCAGGTCTAACTATGGACAAGCAAGGAGTTTCATCCATCTTTTCTGTAACCATAAGAATTACTCTGTCAGCTCCTCCAGTCATCCCAGAGCAATGAGTGTATTCAGCTCCTCCTTAAAGCATGGCCTTACAGTGTGAAGGAATCACATAGGTGTGAGAACTGTTGCACAATTCAACCCTTTCCTGCATTTTTTTAATATTCATAAGGTATTGATCCACTGGAAAACAGCTTCAAATTATTTCTCAGCTTTTGTGCTCGTGTTCTTACACAGGACCTAAAAATGCTTAGATCACCTCGATGCTCTGAAGGGCATAGCACTTACCCCTTTTTTCCATCTGTTATGAATTTGAACATTTATTTTTCATATATCTCCAGTAGGATTAGCCTTCTGATTTTAAGCTCTGTGAGCCAACTGCCTTCCTTTCCACTACCTGTAGGTTTTATTTCAAGTGTAATAAGACTATTTTTGGCAGCATGTTAGTTGATGGATCATCTGAAAATGAATACTACACTGTTTAACCCCAGGCACATCCACTGCCTCAGTGTCCTTTGCTCCTGTAAGATGTTTTGAGCCAGGTCATGTGCACCTTGCTGAATCTTCCAAGCTTTTCCAAATCAATATCATCTTTTTCAGTTCCTGGATCTTTTCCAGTGGGTAAGGCATCACGTTGGTTTGTGCTCTTTGTCACAGTGCACAAGTGCCACAGGCTGTTCCTGTCCTAAATCTCAAACATGATCTGATCTCTTGTCTAGAACGCAAGCTCTCACTCAAGCTCTCACAAATTGTTTCTTCAGCCCTAGTACAGTTACAGATTGTTCTGAATGAAACATTTTTTTAGAGATTACCTCCGTCTTATGTTCTGTATCTCGTTTCTTTCTGTGGTGTGCTGACCCTGGCTAGATGCCAGGTGCCCACCAAACCACTCTATTGCTGCCCTCCTCAGCAGAATCGGGGGGGGGGGGGGGGGGGGAGGTATGGGGAAATAAGATTAAAAAAAAGCCTTGTGGGTCAAAATAAAGACAGTTTAATGAAAGCAATAGCATAAGTCACGTGAATGGAAGCAAAGGAAAACAAAAGATGTTATTCTCTACTTCCCATCAGCAGGCGAAGTTCGGCCACTTCCCAGGAAGCAGGGCTTCAGTACTCATAGCGGTTGTTCTGGAAGACAAATATCATCAATAACAAGTGCCCCCCTTCCTCCTCTCTTCTCTCAGTTTTTATATCTGAGCAGATGTCATGGCATAGAATATCCCACTGCTCGGTTTGCGTAGGCTGTCCTGGCTGTGTCCCCTCCCAAAATCTTGCCCACCCCCAGCCTACTGGTGATGGAGGGGGGCAAGGTTGGAGAGACAGCCCTGATGCTGTGCCAGCGCTGCTCAGCAGCAGCCAGACCACTGCTGTGTTAACACCCTTCTAGCTACCAGCACAAGCACAGCACTGTGAGGCTGCTGTGGGGCTCGGCCAGACCCAGTACACCTTCTTAATTTGTTTTTCTAGTAAGTTTTCAGCAAGTGTCCCAAAGGCAAGCTGACATAACAAGTATTTTCATTTTACTATCTTCCTCTTTACAGGCAGACAGGGCAAATCTGGATTGCAGTATTATTTAAATCCCCTTCAATTCATTTTCCAAACTTATAAAATCTCAGTGCCAGTAGGACTCTCTTAGCCCCTTTCTCCTATCTGGACTATGATCCAGTCCAGTGATCTCTTGTTGATCAAGGCATCTGTTTAGAATTATGTCCCATTCCAAAGAGATGTGTAACATCAAGAGCTTTGCATGCTCCCATGGGCTTATCCCTTAAAGACTCATTTCTCAATACCTATCCATCACAGGCTCTGGCTCTACAGAATTGCTGTAGCTGCCAAGAATATCTGGAGAATCTCAGAGATCAGGTACTTTCAACCGTCCCCATGCCAAATTCCTTTCATCTGTTGTGACATTCTTACTGTCCCTACCCATAGGTGGAACAGCACAGGAAAGCTGTGACACAAAAGCAGCAGTTCTCCTTCCAAGCAAATAGTTGCTGTTGTGCTTCTGCAATTCTCAGGTAGTCTTCAAAAAGTAGGAGATTGCAACTAAGCCTTAGCTCTGGCCAATAGCCAAGGGGCAAGTCAGTGCCAGCATGACAAAAGCAACCACAGCTTTACCTCAGCTGTAAATACAAGGCCTGGGACTTTCCCTGAGAGTTTGACGGGAAGTTCTTTCAACCCGCTCAGCCAGACAATGCTTGCAACATCCCTTGGTCTCACCCTCCCCTGTGCGCTCGCCCTGGCTTCCCCTAGATAAGTGCCAGCAAGGCTGTTGGTGTTTCTGCACTCTGCTCCGGGCAACAGGACTTCTCTGCAGCTCCTGAGGTCTCTCTTGCTCCAGCACAAACAGCATCCCGCCGGCTGGGGAAGCACCAGCTTGCCTGGGGGAACTGCAGCAGGTTGAGCGCACAGGTGAGCTTTACTCAGAGACACAGGCTTCTCACTTCTGCAGGTGGGAACGGGGAACAAAATGGCTAAACTGTCAACCTGAGAAGTTTTGGTAGGCTTGAACTTAAATTTTTTAATCTCCTGATCCCTGCTAGACAAAAAAAAATAAAATACAAAGCCAGGTCATAGCTCCTGGTTTTGTGTTGACATTATACAACCTGTTAGTCACTAAGAGCTGATGTAAGGAAGCACTGAGACACAGGGAAGGATCTGTATCTCTAAAGTTTGGACAAACCAGAACTTTGGATTAGTCAATTGGTATTCAGAGAGCTTACACAGCAGATAACAAGTTTATTTAATCTTCCAGAGGTGTGTGCTTTAGTTAAAGAAGTGGAGAAAGCTTCTGCAAATAAGGATTGGTCAGTGGGTTTTAAATAATGAAGCTAGAAAGCGGATTTTCTTTCCTAAGCCAGAGCCAAAATTCTGGTCTGAATTTTAGTAGCAAGTCCAGGTACTCCAGGAGTGTTTGATTTACCCCAAATCATAAGTTATGACTAATAACAGTTGGAACTAATGATTCTTTTCACTTCTGGATTCATATGTGGATTTCTTGTTTTCTCTTCCCGTTCAAGCAGCATACCAATTTTAATCCTCTTTAATATTTTATAAGCAAGGGGCTTCGATGCTGCAGAAAGAAATGGATTTTTCTCAAATATTGTCTTATAACAGCTCCACATTATTAATTCAGAGAACATTTGCAGCTGTCAGAACTGTTCTTCAGCTTTGATATAGGAAAATTTCATATCCCCTCTAAATCTGCAACACAAACTGTCAGTCAGACTATAGGCCAAATTTCAAGACTGTTGAGACCTTATAAAATTACGCCGTTAGTGGAAGATGTAAATTCTTTTACAGATGTGGCCTTCCTGAAGCTCCCAGATTTGTTAATAGCAATGATTTAGACTAGCATGAAGTAGTACTGTAACTACATACCAAAATATTCCAGTAGTCATTGAGAAATCAAGCATCCCTGTACTTTCTTCCTCCATATTGGAATTTTCTTATACAAACATATCAAGCGCTTGTCATATTTGTACAATTTTAGGCAGATGGCACATTTTTATATTACTTAGTTACAGGCAGAAATGATAACCAGACCGGGAATCTACTTTGTGTTGAGAAATTATTAACAAAGTGTGTTGCCTACATTAGTGTTTTATTTCAAAGCAGGATCTCTCTTGGGAACCGACTCCGCTATCCTCCGCCACGTACCATGCAATGTTTCACATCACAGAGCAGGCTGGAGACATACAGTCTCGGCTGCTCTTGCATGAATCAAAACAATTCTACCGCTAATGTCAATTAAGCTCACAGGACAAGACCAGAGCTAGTCCAAAATAAAAACCCCAGCAATGTGCCTAGCATGGATTGCTAGCTGGGTGCTCACAACCACTTTTTCCTCCCTATAAACCAAATCCCTCAAAAATAGAGACAGCAACTGAGGCTTTCAGGGAGAGTGCTTAAAATCTGCATATTTTAAGACCTCCTTCACTGCTTCCCAGTCTATTTGTATTAAAAACTGTTTATTTGGTAACTCCAAGATTTAAGTCAACCATTTCTCCAATTCCATTCTTAGTTACAGTGCTAGTGGAGTGGAACTGCAACTTTTAAAACATTTTATATATGATGGCATTTTTACTTTATCCTACTCAGATTTTAATGTATATTGACCTCTTTGAAAGATGGTTTGGGGCAAGAGAAGGTAGGGACAGGTATCTGAATGTCACCTGTACAGATGGTTATTGCAGTTCAAATGTGGGGGAAGGTTGTCCCTGCATGCTCTAAAATAAAAAGTCAGGGTGTTTTTTCCTCTTTTGACAGCACTGTTAGACCCACATACTTTTTTCAAAATTTCTCCAACATGTATTCCCCTTAGTGAGAGCACGGCTGATGAAAGGGTCAGTAAATTCACTTACTTGGTTGTAGACGGGGCTGTGACAATTGGGTGCGCTCTCAAGTGTCCTTGTGGAGCATTTTCTCTCCCACCCACTGCCACGGTTTGCACAGGGTGCTCCGTCGGGCTGGTGGCAGGCAGTGGGTGGCAGCTCCAGTAAGTGCTGGTTATATCGGTGCTTCTTGGAAACGGACAGGGAGTGGGAATAGCTGCCAGCAAAGGCATTAATTAGAGGACTGACAAAGCTGCCTCCCAGCCTCATAGTGACTACTGAGTACAGCCCTGGAGACACAATTGCAAAGGTGGCATCAAGCTATTTTTTTTTACTTTACTAAACTGTTGAGGTGACCCTTTCCTGGTCAGATTACTGGAGGAATGCTCTAACTTTCATGGTGGTGGTGTGCTGGAGGCACAGTTTCAGGCTACCCAGCTCAGGACCGCTCCTCTTGTGCTTAGCTGAGCTGCCCTGTGTGTCACGCTGGCAAAGTGCTGTGTATCACCCTGGTTCAGTTGCAAGGCTAGGTCTAAACCTCCCCTGGGAGATGCAGATCCCATGACTTGCTTAGGAAAACATGAGGTTAGGATTAAATCAGGAGAGAGGACAGGTTCTCAGCTCAGATGGTTTCCCTCCATGTGCTTTTCCCAAGAGAAGCAGCCTCACCAAGACAAATCTGTGCAGAAAAAAAACATTTCCATAAACAGCATGATATCCCATAAAAATGAGAATATTAATAAACTTAATTTGAATTCTACAACCTGAACTGCACCAGAGCTTCATATAACTTGGCACTTCAAAGGTGCTTAATTATAATAATCTGCTACAAACTTCTTGATCAATGGTGGAAGCGGCACAGCCATCCACCTCAGACAAGTTACAGCACCTGAGGACTGGGATCAAAGTGTTTTACTGCTGCCTGTCACCAATCCATTACGGATACCAACTATGTGAACAAGTTTCTGTAGGCCTCTAGATAAACAAGCCTTAAGTGCTAAGAAATTTAGTGGAGACATTGATTGCAAAAAAGCAAAACACTTTCTGGCATCATTAGAGCACAGGAATGTTTGACAAAGGATTTCTCTGGGGTGGTCCCATGCTGCAAGGGCTGTGAGAGCAGGAAATATGTAAAAAGACATGAGTACTCACAACAAGTGGGTAATTATGCAATAGTCATAATAGCATAAAATGGTAATGCAATAAAGACAACAGGTTTATTCAGAAAATCCAGTTCCTCATTTTGTAGTGCGTTTCCTTGCTGGAGCCGCAAGAGAGGGCCACCCTGCAGGAGGAAATTATTTTGTCCAATTAGGCAATTACAAAATCAGCATGACACTTTGTTTCGCATGTCCTGGCACCCTCTTCCTTTTTCTTCAACTAACTTTAGTAAGAACACGTAAGCTTTTCATTTGTCTCTGCTGCATATCATGTCCCAAATATCCACCTTTTCCTTCACTTCAGTTGCATAGATAGGGTCCAGTACACTCCTTTCTTGCTTATTGCATGGCCTTGGCATGCAAAACCAAGAGAGCAGCTTCTGCCTTCACCCCACGTACTTCACAAGGGTAGGAGCAAGAGATACCCAGCAACCTTGGCTGAGACCCAGGAGCAAGCAGAGGACAGACACCAGGGTGACTTCTCTGTGAAGGTGGCAGCCTGTGCATAAGAGGGCTTAGGCACCAAAGTTTTCTAAGAGATCTTGTTTCAAGGTTTCCTATGCCCCTGTGCAGTGGACCGTGGCACAGGATAACTCTGGCTGCCCTGTGCTGCACTGCGAGCAATTTGGTCACAATGCTTTGCTCCAAGAACTGTAGCTCACAGGCTGTACATCCCCTGGCAGAGAGGTTTCATTTGTACCAATGCCTGGGCTAGGAGCCGAGGTAGTGACCCACATTGCACACATCCGTCCCCATTTGCCAGGCTGGGGAATTACCAGCAGCAGCTCAAGCACCTGCAAAACCTGAGCTGAACTCAAAGGAAGTTTGGGTTGGAAAAAAAACCCAAAACAAACTAGATGTTTCTCAGTATAGGATGCTGCTCTGAACAGTCCTGTAAATTTTTTAGTAATCTCATCTGTTGGTTGGTTTGGGGTTTTTTTAATTTTATAATAATGTTTTTAAATTCAGGCTTCTCAGCAGTTAATTTTCAAAGCCTGTAGCTTAAGGTTGTTTCTTAAAAAGACCTGACAAATTCAGCTCAGTATGAAGGGGAATTTCTTCCATCTTGAGAAAGGCCTGGTTCTTAAAATATTGCCTGATAAGAACTTTTCCTTGCTGAAAAATGCAACAGCATTTAAAACTCTCTCTCTTTTTTTTTTCTTTTTTTGGTGAGGAACATAATTTACTTCTGAATATATCAGTGTTCACTTTGTCCTGAAGGCAGGCATGTCTCTACAGATGCCACTCTACTTGCATCAAGTAGATGCAAGTCAAGTAGAAGAGGAAAATCTTCAAGTCCATGTAAGAGAAAGAAAGGAAACCAAAGGAACAAGTAAATACATCTAATGTACTTCATATTAAGTGAATAAGGGAGATGATAAAGTTATCCCGTGTTAAATCACATGCCTTTAAACACATTTTAGTGTATAGGCTTGTGTAAGCAAGAACACAGATGAATGAACATTCTGTAAAATCTGCTTGGCCCCATTCCAGACATGTTACAAATCCACACATATTTGTTTTGGCAAGGAAACTCCATATTCATGCTCCATTTTCTTAAATCTTTCACTATACTCTCTCTTACTCAGATTTCTAAGAGGATAAGACAGCTAAGAACATCATCACAGTGCCACACCAGTCACCTCACCTTTGATTTTATCACAGGTGTTATGAAATAACTGGGCTGCTTTTTCTTCCAGCTTGTGCCAGCCTGGTCCAAAAGCAAGCTAACTGAAAATCAACAATTCCATTAGTGTAAATGGGAAGAGAGTCAGGCTTGTCACACAGTCCTAGAGCTCATAATAAATACGTGGCTTGAACTCTTACATTTTTAGCATTCTGAAGGTCTGGTTTTGGTTGGTGGCTGCTGTAATGCACCTAATTCTAGTCTCAGTGTATCCTACTGATGGGCTATCAGTAAAAGCATCCCACATAACATCCCCTGCCTCATCCTCCGTGTCTTTCTACAGACCACAACAACGTAGGGTCACAACTGAAGAGCCATTCCTCACTTGTTTCCTTCTCTTTTGGTGGTACAGACATTCACGTGGGTGTGTGTACATAAATTTTATAGGATGTCCATTATTTTAGCCTGATTTCTGTAGGAAGTGAGATTTCTCTGGTCATGCAGAGGCATGTGAGTGTATGTATGTTTATGTGTGTTCCTCAATCATTTTTTTAGTGATGATTTCAAACAAATATACCAGGAGGAGAGAGGGCTCCATTCTCCTTGTGTTGCATGAAAAAAGGCAGCTGAAGACCCCACAGAAGAGTCCTGAAAAATGAAAGACTATACTGTGACTATATACATTTAAAAGACCCAAAAATCCATGAGAAGAAATGTTATAGGAGTCATCTTCTGTGATTGGAAACGGCATCAATCAGCACTTGTAATCAGCCAAGAAACACAAACCCCTAGGAAGCCAGGCTTCATTATTTCTAGTGTTATTTCTCTGAGATAGAGCTATTTGTTAATGTCTCTAAATGGCAGATAAAAGATGCTCAGAAGAATAACTTCACAGTGAGGGGAGGACTCAGCAGGAATCCAGGAGGTGCTTCTCCATGCACAGTGGATGTGAAAACACCTTTCACAGTCTCAGGGCATCTCCTGGGCCAACTGGGCTAAATCCAGTGCCCTCTGCACTATAGACAGTCTCTCCTTCTCACCCTTGCTCACCTTCAGGTGTTTTGTGAAATACTTTTCATTCTCCTTGCAGTTGGCTAGGCTGGATTAAAGCTTAATACCTGCACACCTCAGAACTGTACAATAGCCCTGAAAAGACTGAGGAAATTACTTAAGCTATAGCTGAGGCTTACGTGTTTGTGGGAGCAGCTGGAGGTGCTGAGATTTCCAGCCCTCTCAGTACTTTGCTATGATTTAGACAACATTAAGCACATCTATTTAGGCCTATACTTCATTTGTTTGAAGAGCCTCCAGGCAGCTTTAGTGTTCTCCTGATAAAAAGTGAAGATGTGGGAAATGCAATGTCCTCTGTAGGCGAATTTATTGTCTCAAACAATTATTTTTTATCAGCTTTGTCAAAACTTGGAGCCCAGGATTTTCTGCTGAGAAGAACAGCAGATATTCATTTGCTTGAAAGAAAATTCATGAATAATTTGTTGTAATACGTTTGTTAAGAGCTATTCTGCTCTTTTCTTTATGCATTTCAGTACTGGATTAATCATGGGAAAGTAGTTTAGCCACATGCCTTTCAGTTTTAGGTGTATCAAGCAACAGAAAATGCAGTTTATAATTCACAGCAGATTTGGTTCTACAACTGTCATCTTGTAAGAAACAGTATTTGTTGTAGTGTGTTTTCTTTCTCTCTCTGTGGGAATGGTAAAATGAAAATTTAAGTAAATGAGATTGCCTCAGAGTAGTGTACAGGCCTTTCTGAGGAGACTTTTTAAATCACATTTCACCTGTTTTCCAAGCTACAACAGGATTAATGAGTATCATGTATGTGTGAAATATACTCATAAAAATACCTCCAAAGCTGCAGCACTACATATGTAAGAAATGAAGTATTAATCACTCTCTTTCTCTACTATATTTAATGGGTTACTATATGTAATTTTAGTGTATTAGGGCATTTTTGTCTAATATACACCTTTTGATCATAGATGACAGGACAAAGCCGGATTCTCATTTGAAAAAAAAAAAAACCAAACCAAAACACAACAGTCAGGGATGACTTCTGCTTGCCAGTACATGTAACAAACAGCTATGACAATTATGAGAATAAACTCTATTCCAGAAAGAAATTGTCTGACTTTGGAGAACTTGACAGCATGGGAAACTAAAAATTACCAATGAAAAAAGTATAATTCCAAGCAAAAATATGTAGTCATTTGCTTATTTGAAGTTCACCATGCCCATCCACAGGTATACAGGGATTTGAAGGCAACAACAAAAAAAGAGACTCATTGTTAAGGAAAAAATGAAAAAATGGCCACTTCCACTGCCTTTGATATTCTTGGTTATAGGCACTGTTCTTGATTGCCACCAGCATGAGTACATGCCACCAGCACGGTGTCAAAGCACCACGGTTACAACTGCAGCCCACCCATGACTGAGAAGCAGGTATGTTTATCAGGCAGGGAAGGACCAGGTGTACACAGAGGCAATGGGGAAGCAAACATGACAGAACCTGTTCAGTCTGTTCAGCGAGGTATGAGGAAGGTCTGCAGGACACCTCCAAAGGGTATATTTTCACCAGTTAAGCCATAAATCCCAATTCAAGGTCAGTGCACAGTTGCCCAGCAGGATTAAGATGTGTATTCACATCAAGTCCGACGGCGTGCTTGGCTTTCTCTCTGTAGTGGTGGTGAGAACCTGGTTTCAAAGTGTAAGGCGCACTCTGAACCTCTGTCGGTGAAATGAGTTGCAGTGTGCTCAGCCCTGCCTGTGTGGTTCAAACTACATAAACAAGTTCTTAAATCCATGTAAGGAACTGCATGTTTTCAGGTGCTTTCTGAGCAGAGATGCAGAGCTTTGGCTGAAAAAGACCTTTAGCAGGGGCTTGAAGACTTATGTATGTGGATGCTGTGTGAGAAAGTTCAGCTGATCCTTGCGATGATGAGAGATTTGGGGGGGGAAAAAAAGAAAACAGAAACAGACAAATACTCTGTGTTAAAAAAGCACTGCAGTTAAGGTGACATGTGAGAAGTCATGTCAGCAGCTTAAAATGAGGTCTACAGGAGGGCACCGTCTGAACCCAGACTGCTTATCCCAGATGTCCTGGTTTCAGTACTGTACAAGCAGCGTTAAACACCACAGGTTAGTGAACCTGAGGGAAGAATTAACTTCTTCCTGCAGCAGGATACTATTATAGTTCAGCTGTGCAATGTACTAAATTTAATAAGCTCCAAAGTGTCAACCCAAGTGTCTCCCCATCATTATAGAAAAATAACCCTTTTGAAGTCTGGTAAAACAAGCTTTTTCTAGAAAGGTGAACCTAGAAAACAGAATTTTTGTACTGATATTCTAGTACATGAATCACTGGATATGCAGTCAATGCTGTTGTCATGACTCCTGTGTAACTGTATACAGATTCACGCAGGTGAATGTACCCCAAGCGTGCTATATAATCGGCCAGATGTATTATGTCAGGACCTTTATTTGCCTCCAGAATTTTGTACTAGAACAATGGCAAGTTGCTCCAGAGAGGCCATTCTGATGCCTAGCACTGTTTATTATTTGCATAGTGTATCAGAGTCTCTGCTGTGACTTACAAGGAAATAGCAGTCAAAATATTTAGTTTACATAGAAAGAGGGCCTTTGATACTTCACTTTTTAAAGTTATGCTCCCATAATATTTGTTCTGTATATAATCTTTATGGCCACCTTTGGGATTATGATTTTTACAATGAGCTTAAAAAGAAGAAAAAGAAAAAGATGATAAATGGATCGGTGTTGTAAATCTTAAGACTAGTTCCCCTAGCAGACACCACAACCTACCTGGATCACAGCTGTGCTGTCCATTAACTCTTTTCTTATTCTACTTACAAACCTTTATTTTACATGGCTATGGATCAAAATCCTGGTGATACCTTGGCCATTTATCTTCTCATATCCTTCTTCATCTCCTAAACTTCTGCCCTGCATCAAAAGATAAAAGAAAATAGATCCAGTAGAAGGCTTTTGAAAATTATAGAGGGGAAAATACAGAGGTTCTGCAACACCTGGGAGCTACCACAGGTCACCAGACGAGATCAAGTGGTCAAAAATGGACTTGTCCACCTAGCAGAATAATAAGCAGAGTATACTTGATTTTGAAGGTGGGAAAGTGATGTTCCATGAGAAGTACAACTTGAGAGCAAAATGGAGTTAGAAGATTTGATAGCTGCTTAACGAAACTATGTCAAAAGCAGAGACATAAAGATTGCAGCGTAGAACAAGGACTGCAATAAGACAGCACCATGGCTGGCACTCTGAGTTCTTCAGACACTTCAGACTTAAATAACATACATAAATCAAAATCTATGGGCAAGCACAGAAGAATAGTACTAATATGTTGATAAGATTTGAAAAGCCACAGCACAAAAAGAAATGTAATTAGTAAGGTACCTCTAGAATAACAAAAAGTTTCCTGTAAAAACATAAACTGTTAAAGGAAAATCAAGGAGAGAACTGATCCACCCCACAACTGAGAGAAAGCTACTGACTAATGACTTGAAGAAAGCCACCTCTGTAATGCCTATTTTGTTCTTTCTTCACTAGAAGGGTCAACCATGATAAAAGGGTTTACATCAGTAGCAAAGAACTGAAAATTCTGGCTAGATGACAGAAAAGAGATTAGGCCGTGCTCAGGTGAGTTAAATGACCTGAGATCAGCAAGGCTGATGGAATTCAGTTCACATTGTTCAGGGGATAACTGAAGCATTTCCACAGCCATTAATAACTATCTTTAAGAACTGTGTGGAAGAGGTGAAGTTTTGAAAGACTGGAAAGGCAAGAATAACAGCTATCTTTAAAAGTAAGAAGAAAGAGGAGGTGCAGAATTATGGCCCAATACATTTAAGTACAATTCTCAAACAGAGGAAGCAAAGGGAAGATAAGAAAGAAATGGGTTACAGGCACATGGATTAATCACAAACAAATCATTCCAAACCAACCTCATTTCCTCTTATAACAGGATAACAGTCCTTGTGAATCACAGAGGCTATACAACTTGACAAGTGAAGTTTTGCTATGGTAAATGTTAGAGAAGATTTTTCAAAAGCATACTAGGAAAACGCAGCCTAGATTAAACTAATATAAGGTAAGGTTCTGCAGAACTAGTGAGAGAAACATTTTCAGTCTCTCAGTTAATCAATGTCAAAACAGAAGACTACATTTACTGCAGATATACAGGAGGTCTCTCCTGGCAAAAGTCCTGTTCCAGAATGTCATTAAATGGTGTAGATACCAGAATAGACACTGTGCTTATTAAAGCTGACAATCTGACAAAGTTGAAAAGGGCTGCAAGCACATTAGAGGACAGGCTTAGAAATCAAAATGATCTTGACAAATTGAAGCTACAGTTTGAAAATATATGGTGCTATTCAACAGGGACAAGTGCACAATACAGCTCTGAGTCAGAGAAAAACTACAGAAATTGAGGATGGAGCAAGTGACATAGGAGCAGCCCAATTAAAGGATTTGGCTGTAGCAGGATGCATTTATATTAGTATTCCAGCTCTGATCAGATGTAGAAGCAGATCACCACTTTTCAAGCTTTGCTTTACACCACAGAGAACTCTTAGAGCTTATGAAACTCGATGCCTTTCCATGAAAGCTGAGCCAGAAGACATGCCTTTGGTGCACCCCAAAGCACTGCAGCTGCTAGTGGGCACTCAGGCTGCAATACTAAACCAAAGCTAGTCCAAGGTGGAAGTCTATGACACACGGATAGTGTAAACAACATGTGCTCAGCACCAGCTGTTTCAGTCTACATCTTGGTTCCTGTTGCCACACACTATTTGTTAAAGTACTCATCCTTTTAATGCATCACAACCTGACTATGAATCAGCTGCGCTGTGAATAAAACAAATGTGACAGTGAGATGATGTGTTGCCTATGAGGCAAGTGGATCTTCTTCTCTCTGGTAAGATCTCAGCAAGAGTACTGCACTCAGTTTTAGCACCATACTTTTAATTAACCGTTGGAGCACTTTAGCCTACCAAGATCAGAAGAAAGCCATGAGAAAGATTACCACTCTCAGAAGCATGACTTGCAGGGAAAGATCTGGGGTTGTTTCGTCTAGAGAAGAAAAGGGTGAAATGGTAACAGCTTTCATGTCCAACAAAGGCTGCTGCAAAGAGAAGGGGGATAAATTGACACCTGGATCTGCTGTGGAGGAGGTGACACAGATTACATATAGGAAAATCTGCCTCAGAAAGCAATAAGCAAGGAAAACTTCAGCATCCACAACACAGGAAGGTTTTACAAACAGGTTAGACAAGCACCTGTCAGACTTTGTCTAAGCATAGTTCATCCTGCCTTAGGGAGGGACACGGACTAGATAATCTCTTGAGATGACCACCAGTTATTTGGTTTGCTTCCTTTTAAAATATAAATAGTAAAACTACTCTTTCCTGCTCCTTTCATCTTGCCTTTCTACCTTTTGAATCATTTTACTCATCTCCTGTCTGCCATTTCATGTTACACCTTTCTGATCTTTCCATTATCCATCCCAGTCTACATCTCAGTCCCATCTCTGCCTTTCCACTTTTGGCACCGTACTTCATCTGTGGCGTTGCTTCCCTAGGAAATCCCTCCTTTTTCCCACGTGTGAAGCAATGTGCCTGTCTTCATTCACACTCCTACATAACTGAAGTACTTGCATATAACTGCTGAACTAAACATTGAACCTTCATTCAATTCCCCTGGTGTTTATGCAGTGGGTAGAAGCAACAGTTCTGCAGTTAGCTTCTTTTTTTTTTTCTTTCCGCACCTCCTTTTATCATTACTGACCAAGTAAACTCAGAGATTACCACCATTTTCCTTCAAATAGTATAAGTCAGTGGATAACAATGCAGAAGAGAAAGGATGCAGTTAATCATTACAGAAGCTTACAAGGAATATCTTTCAAATAACAAAAGGCATCACTAGCGCTCTAATGTTAGGGGGATGGACATAAGCAAAAAGGTTATGTATGAACACAAATCTCTGTGGCTTTTTTCAGATAATACATGGCTACATATATAAAATTACTGGTATTTCTGCTTTCCTCTGGCACACTGAGAGAGCTCAGCATAACCCCCGGGCATGGAGCAGACCCCCAGTGCCATCAGCTGCTTCCAGAGACCCCAGTGTCAGCCTTTGGGCTGAGCTCCCAGACACCAGGCTGGCACTCTGTCCCTTGTGATGTACTTCTGCTTCCCATCTTTCACACTGACATATGACAATAAAACACCTTATCCTGTAGAAAATTACTGTCCTATAGAAAATTACTCTCTTTTCACATTGTAGCTATCGCCATCATGGACTCTGGGAGGCCATTTTCCTTGTTTTGCCTTTGCACCCACCCAGTTGCCATCAGAGGCTGCATTTTCTTCAAATACACACAGCAAAGTCAGAATTTATATACACACTGTCTATGTGCTCATAACCTATCGCCTGAATTAACCTCCAGAAGGTCACTGCAAAACCCACAAGCTTCTTTTAGTTCAACAACAGCCAGCTGGCACAAAGACGTGTTGAAAGGAAGGAAGGAAGGAAAAAAAGGCTTCAATGGAGAAAATTAATTTCATTTCTGTCTTTGTTAGAAAGAGGCATGGTCCAGAAGGCCTGGGATTTAAAAGCAAATTTGCCTTGTCTTACATGTAATTTTTCAGAATAAATATTAAATTCACATCAGTTTTTACAATATAACTTAATCTGTTAAAAATTCATTAGTGACCAGTTTATTTCTAATATATAATGTGTACCATCATAACAGCTATGGGCATCCCCATTAAGTAATTCTTAAAAACAAAAGGTAAATTCTGCTTACTTTATTCAAGCAAATTGTCCTTCTTGTAAAAATGGTATTAAGCTAAATTAGATCACCAGTATTAAAGACAGCTTTAACTCTCTTCAGCCTTCTATGGAATATTATCCACTTCCTTGTACAAGTCCCCTTAAATCTTAGATAGTACTCCAAGAAACTGTATTTTGAAAAAAAAGAATTTTCCTTACATTAATTTTTCTTTTCGTCTCCCTCTTTTTCTGTTTTCTGTTTTCTGGCAAGATGAGTTAAGTGTTCCCTAGTAAATGAGACATTCAGCATTAGTGAACATCAGAAGCACTTTATAGACTTATTTCTTGCTAGTGGATCCATTTCTGTATTCAATATTCTTATATAAGCCCAAACATAACATAACTTTAACTGATCTACCAAATATAATACGTGGTAACATCCATTTGAGGTTTGGTTTTTGCGAGTCTTACTTTGGAGAGGAGAATGATCTGCATAGTTCACTCAGCAATAACTTAATGATTTCTTAGGGCAAATAACAAAGTTTTTAAATGGTCAATCGTGTGCTACAACTAAATTCTACTTTCCATTTTAGAAAAGAGCCTACTTTGTTAAAAGGAAAAATTAAGAAGAAAGGAAAGTTGAGTCTTATTAGTTGGACCATTTATTAATGTTGCATATGCAGTTCTTCTGTGCTTTTGGAAATATGGACCAACCCCAAAAAGGAATTTCATAGCTTTAGTCACGTTAGAGCCTCATGGGACATTAATAAAGCCCTCAGAGAAGGATTTTTACATATGTCAAAAAGGACTTTGCATTTGTATGCATGTGTCAGAGCACACAAATATGCAAAAGACATTCAGATGGCTCCCTTTGAAGATCTGTTTTCATGCTCAGTGTGTTACTTGATGAAGTACACAGAGTCCAGCTGGATAGCTGGGACCGCAGCTTGAGGAGAGCTGGGGTTAACACCCTGCTGCGCTGCAAAGCCTCCCGGGGGCCCTGCTCCAGCCACACAGCCCCGGAGCACACAGATCCTCGGGCTCTTCTCTGCCTGAACTGATGCCTTCCCCTAATGACCAGAAGCAAACTCCCTTGGCAGCTCTCTAAATCCCAGGGCTTCCACAGCTTACTGCAGGAACCGTGCTGGGCAGGCACTGATGCCAACTGGTGGCCAGCTAGCTACATACAGAGGTAGTTCAAGCCAAAATCTTCACACATGATTCTCAGAACAAGCGTTTCTCTGCCTATCTTGCTACTGAAGCTTACACCCTACAGCACAGGCCAAAAATGTGTGCATCCCTGATTCACGGTCCTCAACTCTAGGTCACAGCAGGGTAGGGGGAAGTTCAGGCTTGATTTTTTTTTTCAGCAAAAAAAATGCAAGTTTTGAGTCAAACAATTTAAAATCATGCCAGATTTTTAAAAAGCAGAAACTGTTCTGGCTAGACAAAAATGTAAAATAAAGTGCAGAACATCATCTCAGTATTTTTAAATGGCAGTTTCATTTTGAATGGTGCTTCACAGAAGAATGTAAGCAAAGGGTTAATAAACAGCAAGTAGCAAAGCAGTTGTTTTGGGTCTAGCTAACCATTTCATGCATTTCTTTCCTGCAAACTGGCAAATCAATTATTCCCACAGCTTTAATTAAGACAGTTACCTGTGATGCAGTGAAAGACTTGAATCAGGGTTCCTGCAAATTAAATGGCCGGTCTAAGTACTAAAATGCTTGCCAGGCCAAGAGAGGGGTGTCTCAGGGTCTCCTGCTGGAGGTCTTCCTTTGGGCCTTGGGTTTTCTGGTCTGAGTTCACCTTTTGTAAAGTGAGGACAACAGCGTGTGGACCTAATGCAAGACCTCTGGAGCAGACCTTTTTGATTCTGTATTTGTATCATGGGTCTCACTCTTGCAAGTACAGAGCGTACGTACTGCTATGGCATGGATAATACATTAAAGACTTTGAAGCTTCCAGGTACAGTGATAAAGGAGGACAGATAAAAACCTCAAAGAGAATTTTATTATGAGTAATATATAAATATCAGAAATCTATGTTCAACATGAATTATTCCAATTCCACTATCCAAATGCTTAATAGGACATTCTTCAGGAAATTGAAGAACAACAATAAAACAAACTGGCACTGACTAGTTGTATTAAGGAAATACTGAGGACAACAGATAGGTTTGTAGCTACCTTTTACAGTATCTCTTCTTCAAGTATTTCACAAAAGACCTTCCAGGTTCTAATCTGACTAGAAACTAGAAACACACTCCTCTTCAATGTTTTTCTATAGCACAAGTAAGTAGTGTGCTCCGGTATCTTTTTGTCCTGCTTTCCTTTTGAGAGAGGAAAACTGCAACAGTTCAGCTGAATGTTAAAATCCACAAAATAGATGGAGAAGAGGGTGCCATAAGAGATGGAGAGGTGAATATCTAGAACTGTTTTTTAAAAACTGTACGGAAATCTTCTGAGAGTGTGTATTCAGAAAAGTGTGCAGAAAGCACATTAAGAGGCAAGAAAACTCAGTTATTTATTTTATATAGCCAGAATGGCTGCTAACCTTCCATTTTCAAGAGCTTGATGTTCTACTTAGTTTGTTCTCATAACTCTTTTTTTTTTTTTTTTTTAAACAGATGAATAAAAATTCTTCCAACATAATGGCTTTGGCTCCCAACACTTCTAACAAAAAAGAGACAGTGTGCATATTTGGAACTGGAGATTTTGGAAGAGCTCTGGGGCAAAAAATGATTCAGTCCGGCTACCCCATTGTGTTTGGAAGCCGGAGCACACAGAGATCCAGCCTTATTCCCAAGGATGCAAAGGTGATGAGCCATGCAGAGGCAGCACAGAAAGCTTCCATCATCATTATAGCAATCCAGAGGCAAAATTACAACTTCCTTACACCACTAGCAGAAATTCTCCATGGAAAAATCTTGGTGGACGTAAGCAACAACTTAAAAATAAACCAGTATCCTGAATCCAATGCAGAGTACCTCGCTCAGCTGGTGCCTGGTGCCAAGGTTGTGAAAGCCTTTAACACTGTGTCAGCCTGGGCTTTGCAGTCAGGTGCACTGGATGCAAGCCGGCAGGTAAGACTGAGCAACGGGGGTTTCCTATGTCATAGAGTTATGTATCATATGGCTTCTTAACAGCTAGACAGAACACGCACGAGACATACAAATCAGACAAAGTTGAGATGGTATTTTCACTATAATCACCCTTTTCAAATTAAATGGGAACTAAAACTTACTTACTTTTGGCTTGTAATATGGCACGACAAGGAATATCAATAGCTTGCCTCTGAACTCAGCGTTTGGAGATACTAGAGAAGTAAGGAAAGAAAGATAGCCGAGCTCCAAACAGAGAAACAGCAAATCAGGAGGAAATGAGGGTTGCGTCAGTTGTTTACCAGGTTCTAAAGTTAAACAGAAAGGAGATAGGAAGAATACATCAAAGTAAGAATAAAACTGAAGAGAGCAAAAACAGGGAGGCAAGGGATATGATGGGGCAACAGAATGAGTATAGGCAGCAGAAGTGAGCTGGAAGGTGAATAAATTAAGTTTTCTAAATTGGAATCCATCACCATAGAAGTTTAATATGACAACAGTGTGTGAAAACTATTTTAACCAGCTCCTTAACCACGGGCCAGTGAGCACAGGCCATAGGAATCAACACAACAGCTTACTTCAAGACAAGTAATTTGTTATTACTCTGTTTTCTACTGCTGTGAGGGACAATGCTCTTGAAGAATGTACGAAATCAGCCAGCCACTCAAACCCAAACCATTACTAGCTTTGTTTTCTGCTGCCAAATAAACCATTTAGCCAAAGACCCAAGGATTTCCAAGCCTAGGCTGTACAAGCCTTTATCATATCAATGGGAGCAGAAGTTGCCCCCTTTCTCCCAGTTCCAAAGAAGTACTGTCTTGCACACTCACAGAAAAGTTGGTTTCTTAACTATTTTACTAGACTTGGAAAGAAATATTTATTTTTGTGATAGAGCAATCATGTTTTAAAGACCTCTGTCCCCAGTTCCCTCGAGTACTTACAGACCACTGTAGGAGCAATTGAAAATTGTGCTCCAATTTACTCCTATTGAAAATTTTGCTCCTATTTACTCCAATAAAATCTCGTGCTTACAAACCACTTGCAGGTCTTCAGAAGAGTATGTCAAGTCTTTCAGGCAAAGACTTGCACTGTGTGTTATACATTACTCCTTTCAGACACAAAATTTTGCCACTTGAAACTATCTCCTTCCCCAAATAAAAGATTCTTATTCTTAGTTCTTGCACTTGTTGGCCAAGAAAGTAACTGTAGGTTACTTTTTGCCTTTATAAATTAAGGCCAGTAGGGAATCCAACAAGTAGCCTAGGAAACTTGTGCTCATCGTCCATATCCAGGTAGGACGGCAGTAGAGAATGTCACAAAAATCTGTCTAAATAAAACTTTTGTTTGTTTTTGGCTGCAGGTGTTTGTCTGTGGAGATGACATGGAAGCTAAACAAAGGGTGATGGATATTGTTCGTGCACTGGGTCTCACTCCATTAGATAAGGGATCCCTCTTGGCAGCTCAGGAAATAGAAAATTACCCTCTGCAGCTGTTTCCAATGTGGAAGTTTCCCATCCTTTTGTCCCTTGGCCTAACCACCTTCTTCTTCTTCTACTGTTTGACTCATAGGGTAATTTACCCTTATGTTAATGAAAACAAAGACTTTTCATTTTTTATTGCAATTTCCATTCCAAATCAGATCTGCCCTATATTGGCACTCATCCTTCTTTCCTTGGTTTATGTTCCTGGTGTGTTTGCTGCAATTATTCAGTTATACAGAGGTACCAAATACCACCGTTTCCCAGACTGGCTGGACAAATGGATGCTGTGTAGGAAACAACTTGGACTAGTAGCCTTGGCATTTGCTTCTCTGCATGTTTTGTACACTCTTGTCATCCCAATTCGCTCCTTCGTAAGATGGAAAATCAGCAGTCGAATCATCTCCCTGGTAAGTTTCGTCCCCTGTTCTATGCCTGCCTTTCTTTGGGCCATATTACAAATACTACCTTCTACCTTGAGCTTCAGAAATTCACATGGACAGACTAAGGTTATTTTCATAATTTTTCTGTTCCTTTTAACTATTGGTATATCTGAATTTTGATGGTATTACATTGAGTTGAGGGGATTTCTGACCTCAGTCTTCCTCCTAGACAGTTTACATATTAATAAAATAAGCAGGGAAAATGTAAACATTAAGAGTATTTTAAAGAAACTTCCTTATTTCTCCATATACCTTTAAGAATGACACGTATTTTTACCTTAAAAATGGCACATATTTTGACTTCCTGACCTTATTTAACAAGAAAGGATCACATACCTGTCCTCAACAGCAGGTCTACAGAAGCGTAAAACATGCACCATGATTACAGGTACATGGAATGTATATGGAATGTAATGCCTCTTCTGCTTTTGAATAGGCATTCCAAGTAAATCTCTAATTATTTTCAGAGAGTTAACGTATAACATTTATCTCCTAGTTACCTTAAAGGATATTTTTTCTGCATTGATTCTAAAACTGTTATCACTAAGGTGTACCTGGTCTTCTTTTCCTCAGGCACTGAACAATGAAACAGAACCACTCAACACCACTAATGCCTGGCTTAGTGACTCTTACGTGGCTTTGGGGATTTTAGGATTTTTTTTATTTGTTCTTCTGGGAATAACTTCCTTGCCTTCAGTCAGCAACAATGTCAACTGGCGAGAATTTCGATTTGTACAGGTAAGAAAAAGACTTATTCTAAAAAAAACTTCTTCCCTTATAAACTATGACCACAGGCAGGTTTACTAGAGACTTAGGGCCTTCCTCCATTAGTATCTCCAAATGTGATGTGTGCACTATCCACCATCACACAGTGAAGAAAAAAAAATCTACATGGCTATACAGCTCACCTGTAAGAAACCACAACTGTTCTGATGGCTACTTATGTTACAACTGGGATTACTGCATTAGCAAGAGAAAACTGGGAAGAGATGAACTCCTAAATGACAAAGAGAAAACCAACACTGGAATTACCAAATTCCACAATTATACTAAGTCGCAAAATACTTTAGCTATTTATTGGGCTAATTCTGTTGGTTCGCAAGATAGTTCAGTTATCTCAAAATAGGTCTGAAAAAAAGACTTTATAACTCAGATCCTTTCAGTGCCAAGGATCTGAAGAGAATCTGCAGGTTTTGCAGACTCTAAAAACCGCTGTGCCTATAAACAGGCTGCCCTTGATAACACTATAATCTAAGCCCCCCGTTCGGAGGAAGCTTGGTGCAAGCTGCCATGCCTCTGCAGGAGCTGGGTTGGCAGGGGAGGGGAGGCAAGGGAAGGGGAAATTACTATCAATGAATGTTTTATCAAGGCCAAAAACTTGCACAGTATGGTAGTTCTGGATGGATTAGCATTAGAGCATATAAAAGCTTGGATCTCTCCACTGAATTTCAGCATTTTCTCTGCATTTTCACAAACATGATAACCACTAGGCAGTATGTGTAAGCTAGCAAAAATTATCAGGATAGTTGATGGAGGAAAAAAACAAGTGTGATTCACCTAGATCTATTTGAATGAATCTTAATTAAATAAAACAGTAAGAGCCTTTATATTATATAAAGCAGTTTCATTTCAGCAGCCCCCAATTATTCCTAAAATTGGCACATTCCACAAAGCTTACCGTGTCCTTTAGACTGCATTTGTACTGGTTTAATTTACTGTTTTAACCTCCTCTTCTTCTTCTCTTTCCTTTGTTCTCCCCTAGTCCAAACTCGGATATCTGACACTGACTTTGTGCACTGCACACACCCTGGTTTATGGTGGAAAACAGTTCCTGAACCCATCATCGTACAGATGGTATCTTCCAAGTGCCTATATGCTCTCCCTCATTATTCCATGTATTGTACTGGTCATCAAATTTTTCCTGATATTTCCTTGTCTGGACAAACCTCTCACACAAATTCGACAGGGCTGGGAGAGGAATCCCCAGTACTCAGAACAGTCAAATTACATTATCAACAAGTCTGCTGTATAATTAGACTAACCTGAATTATCAAAAAGAAGAAAAAAAAATATCATGAAGGCATATCAAAATGAAGTCCTGAGCCTCCTTTATCTGGGGAGTGAGATAAAAAGTGAAAAACTTGGCCAGGCCCTGAGTAAAATAAAGCCACCCTAATGATGCGCTTAAAATACAAATCAAGTGAGGCCATTGAGTTCCTGCACCTCAGGCATGCTTTCACAAGGTGCTGGCCCTCTCTTTTGCTCAGTATATTGCCCCTTGCCTATTCACCCTCCATTACTAAGAAGAGTATGAGAGAAGTAAGTGGTGCTCCATGTCCCTCCCCTGTTGCTCCAAACCTCCTCCCAAGGCTGGGCAAAACCAGACTAACCTTTGGCATTAGGTGGCATCTGCTCCTCTTCCATATCCTGCCCGTTGGGACTGAGGTCTACATGCAGCCACACACATCCAAACAGATCCAACGCACACGTGTATGAACGTACACCCTCCTTCCACCCCAGAAGCCACCAGCACCCATAGAATGGGTGCAGGATGGTTGCTGACTGAGGAAGAGCTCTCTTCTTCACAGCATTAGTTTATCCTCCATTAACATCCGATCCAAAAGAAACCTGTGTTCATACCTGAGAGACAGTTGAGTAAGATTGGTTTGTGCACAGGAACTCTAATGTTAGAAGTGTATGGGACAAGGATTACTGAATTCTTGCTTGTACCACTGTACCAGAAACTCAGGTTGCAAGGGGATGGAGGAAAGACCAAAATGGCAGAAAGGCATAAGATGTGCTCACAAGCCTAAGTTTGTCAAGTACAGGCAAAAAGTGATCATTTTTTGTGCAAGCAGTGAGTTGTAAAGAAACAAACTGAAAGAAAAACCTATTATATCAAGGGGTTGTATTATATGTCATGGTTATATCTCATGAAGATAATATTGTTGGGTTTCCAAAAAATAAATCTTTGGATGCAACATTACAGCTATTCTATGAAAATATACATACTTTAACCACAATAAAGAATTTTTATTACAGTGTTGAGCTTTGTCATCATTTCTGGAACTTCTTTTGATACGATGCAGCTGATGGTATGCTTATTTGCACAAAGGTGTTGAAGATGTTAGAGGGCCTTGGGGCAAGGAATAAAATAGGATCCTGTTTTCAGCCAGCTGCCTAGGCTCACCTTCCCCCCATCTTTGCTTGCTCCTTGGTTGCTCACATAAGCAGATCTTTGCTTAGTTATCAAAGCGGGCTGAGGATGTGTGGAAAAAACAGGATTCAGCTGGGATGGTGACCTCATGTTAAATTGCAAACGATCTGACAACCTCCTTTGCATTGGAGAATAAAGAAAAGACAGAACATGTTTGTTTTTATAGGAAAATAATTGCTTACTATCTTTTGTCTCTCTGTTGTTCTCCTCCCTGTCCATAAAGAGGATAAATACAAATAGAAATGTATGAGCACACTATATAGTATAGCTAACTGTACTTTCAAACAAGCACTATCAAGCAGATTTAAATAACAAAACAAAACTATCTGAACAATACTTCTCAAAACATTCCTCAACAATGGGGTCTTTTTTAGTTCCAGACATACATCCCCTCTTCATTTCATCCTCTGGCCCAGAAAGAACATGTTCTTACTACACAAAAGAATGGTAAAGGACCCTGAAATATCAGCAATTTATAGAGTCAGATTTCTTGGAAATAATTCTGGCACCATAGTACTCTTACTAACCAGCACTGGTGTATATGTCATACTTGGCATGTCATAAGCTGATATGCATACGTTGATGTAGGTCTGTATAGAAGTTTTCCTTGGTCTGACACATGACAGTGTAATACTCCGTTTCAAGCTTCCTTCAAAGACCTTCCATGTTAATCTTACAGAATCGTTTACTGCAGAAGGGGTTGGGTATGGGCTGAGAAGGGCTAAGGGACAACACTGTTGTGAGGTTGCCTATAACACCACTTTACAGGTCCCTGAAGAAGGGGAGAGAGAGGCAGAAGCAGCAGAGAGAAGGAGAGCGAGAGAGACAGAGACACTGTGTGTATATAGGTAGAAGAGAAAGGGACAGACACAGCAGAAATAGTAGCAGCAGCCTGAGTGAATATCCTCTAGATTTGCCATTTTGGGGCCAAATTCTGGTCCCAGTGACACAGTTATGCCAGATTTATGTTATTACAAATAGTGATAGTTCCAAGACACTGATACAGATTGTGGGGTTTTTATTACTTTTTAAAGGATTTACTTTTGGGGTTTCTGCCTATCCTGATACATATCTGAAAACTGCCCTTTTCTCTTTCTCACAGCTGAACCTATGGGTTGGAGTTTAAACTGCAACAGTCAGGGCCAGTAACACCCATTTAAAAGCTATGCTTTCTGAAATACAAACACTGCAAGTGCCCTGCCTCCTTTCCTCTCAGCAAGCAAGGCTCCTGTGTGTCTCCGAGTGCCTTGTGTTGAAGAGGACAGGCCAAACCAGGTCTTCTTTACCCTCGCTGAGAATCAGTGCCAGCTAACTGTGGCCTGACCGAATGCACTCACCGCTGAACCATAGTCTCAGGCACAAGGAGGACTGTAGTTCTGGCTGGAAAGACAAAAGAACTTCTTCAGGGACTGATACCACGTTGCTTTGTTACGCCAAAACACCAACTGCGATTTACGGAAAATGCTAAGCAGCTAGGTACAATTTGCAATTTACTGTTCACTCCAAGAATAAAGTGCCAGTATCTGCTGCATACAAGCTGAGGAGACAATGCAGGCTGTTTGCATGGGGTGCTGGCGGCAGCTCTCAGGAGCTGATCCAAAGATCTCACATCTGAAGTCAGCAGCAGGCTCTTTGTCGACTTCAGCAAATAATACGTCAGATCTCCAGCAGCACTTGTTTTTTCCAGTCAAAGTGAGGGATTTCATATCCTGTTATTCTTGGGCAGCTGGGGAGTATTTGCTTCACAAATTTACATATTTATTTCTTGAACATTGTAGAGAAAAAAATCCTTTTCCTTCAGTAATCTTACATGATAGTTAAACTAAAAGCGTTCAATGGCAATATTTTGAAAACAACAACCAGTGCTATGAAAACTTTGGTAGCTTGTATACATTTCTCATGGCTGAACTCTTCATATGATAATTTTTTTTTCTAATGTACTGACAAAACCTGGTCACAGAGGACATCAGAAGGATCATAACATGAATTTTGGAAAGGGTGTTTTCTATATGGTCCCCAGAAGCCAAGAAGAGCATTTATGTGCATATGTTCAAATGTCATTCTAAGAATTCCTGCAGGAATAAAGCATTGACTCTCAAATCTACTTCTAAATCAGAGTCAACACTCAGAAAATATAAATTACAGCTTTTAAAATAAATGGTCATGTGGACATTGTCACAATATCAGCTAAGCCTGGATTCCACTGCATAAGAAAGATATGTTCTGATGGAGAGCACTACAGTACAATGTGATTTTTAGACCTCTACATCCTGTGTGGTGCGGCTAATTTAACTTCATTTTACCTTTTTGTTATACCTAAGGAATATCCATTTCAACCAAAAAAAAAACGCACTTATTATTGAAAATAAAGTATTTTAATTAATTAGATTTATTTGAGACAGTAATGGGATGTCAGATACGCATTGGCCCCAGGGGATGCAGCTGACACCACAGATACTAATGGATCTTGAATCTTGGCGATCTGAGCAATTCCCTTCCCTTCCACCACACCACACTGCAAGTCCTGAGATCTGCAAGTTATTTTTGCTCTGCAGCATGACCTTCTGTCGGCCTTCCCTGCCTTATCTAACAGTCACCTCTCACTCCAAGACATGGTCATGACCCAGTCTAGAAAACCCCTTTTTTTCCAGCATGCCAGGTTTTTGCAGCTTGGCTCGTTACCTCCTATCAGACACAAGATTTTACAAGAGCATCTCTTGTCTCAAACAGTTTGATTCAGGCTCAAAAGCCTGTTTGATTCACTAGCCAAAATAATGAACTAGTGAATAGTGTGCACACTCACAGGAACTATGCAGCCCATATTCCGCTGCTCTTCCATACTATGATTAACATAAGTAATAAATCTTCAGTGTTCCCATAATAGCCCAAATATGGCTTCTCTTCCACCCACTATGTGCAGAAGCTTTTCTGTCCTATAGAGACTCCCTTTTTCCTCTGCATTATACATGCTTCTGTTGTGGATCTCCATTTATATCTCTAATTCCTGACATTAATATGAATTATTTGTTCCCTGGAGGAAAGTTGGCATTCCTCAAGATATTCTTATATTTTTATACATATGTGTGTATATATCGTGATAAGAAAAACTGCACATCTCTTATTGTTGCACATTGCCTTAATTGAACGTTCTTGAATCTCAGAATCCAGAATTGATATAAATACTAGCTCTGACAAGACTAGACCCCTGACATATTATTTTCTTATAAAGAACCGCAGTGCTACAAAAAAATACACTGCAGAATCTTGAAAGGACATGCACAGACCTCAGAAAATTGCATGAAACAGCTAATGTCTCCAAATGCTGCAAACCAGAAGTGGTAATTTTTTGTTTATGTGGGTTCACACACATTCTTTTTTCCTGTCTCTTTTTGCTTCCACATCCAGATTCTCTTATTATTTGAGATTCATTCAAATACAGACCCTTCACTGTGTTTGCTTCCCTTCCCACTTGCTCAGATTTAATCTAGGAAAAGCTTAACTGCAATCAGTAGACTCAAGCTATTAAACATCAGCACAGAGGTCTTTCCTGGTTTATTACCCATTAATTTTTTCCCCAGTTTTATGGAAGATAAGAAAGTGTAGTCTCTATAAATCTCTCTTTAGAGACTTCAGAAAACAGATAAATGAAAAAATGAAAAAATGTAAGTTATTGTAATATGCTTATCATTGCAGGACACAAGTGGTTGAACACCACTAGACCAAAACAGAATGTCCCAAAACAGGCATGTTTGGTACAGATTATCTATGACTGAGTGCTAGTATAGAGGAAGGAGGTATTTTCAAAGAACCATTCTGGAGAAAAGTAAATGGAATAAAAGTAAAAAAAATACTAAAATGACAGAGAAACAAGGAGAGAAAGAAAGAAGGGAAAAGACAAACCTGTTTTTCTTCTTTCCTACTGGCTCCATGACAGAAAATGTCACACATTTTTGGTTCCATGGTACCAATTATTTCAGTACCTTATAAATAACCAAATTAAGAGCTTGATCTTGCCAGCCCTGGGAGTCTAACCCAGGTTTTGGGATCCCACCCCACCATGGCCGCCTTTCCTCAGTCCAAATCGGTACACATCAGCCTGTTTTCTCATCCTTTACAACAACCCTTCCAATGGCAGCTGCTTCTCCACACCATTCACTGTTGAGCAGCAGCAGTAGCAAACCCAGCTGTGCATCAGGCACATGGCTCTAGTGAATATAGCTGGGAAAACTGTCCCCAGGGGAAAAGAATCAGGGGAGATGCCAGTATTCATTCAACCTGCCAGATACAGGACAGAAACTGCTTAATGGACTGCTCTGTTTCCATGTGAGACACCATCATCTTCATTTTATGGTTAAAGAACTGAAGCAAAATCAAACACAGGATCTCACTGAAGAAAGGGCAAACCATTAATGTGGCATGAAAATTTGAATCAAAGGAAGCCCTACAATACTCGGTGAAGAAGACAAGTGAGAGCTGGAGAAGGTGAGTAAAACTGAGCAGGTGGCCAGAGGAGCAGTCCCTGGGAGGAAGGAGGGGTCAGGGCAGCTTCCCCCTCCCTGCTTGGCTAGCAATGAACCAGAGTTTGGGGGGACCCAGGACAGGACACATGCAGCATCCCAATCCCTCAGAACCAGCCCAGGCAATCAGAGGGGATGGATGCAGAAGTAATTGCAGGGAATTATGTTAAATACATACAAGATTATAGTTTGTTTGTTTTGCTTGTAGCTTCTGTTTTCCAATCCCATAAGCAAAGATTTGAAATCAAATCCCATCTTAAACTGGATTGGTCTAAAGGTCAAACCTCAAGTCACACTGCAGAAACTCCAGCCTTGCTTTACTACCAAGCCTGCCTAGCATTGTTGAGATAAATATATCCAACAACTTGAGATACTCAGTCTTGCCAGAGCCTGAGGGATACCTCTTGTCCAGTTACAGAAGTGTGAGAGGGATGAAGGGGCTTGTGCAGCTACATGCTGACTTTGGGGACAATACCGAATACCCAAGGATCACCGAATACCTTGAATCACTGAATACCTTCTAGCATCTCTTCTTCAAACACACACACACAACGTTTCCTGGAAAAGCCATCTTCCCTGTCTTTTACAAAGACAGCGACACATAGATTCACACTTCACTGTCATTACAGACCTATCCCAAGTTTCTTTAATGATCCCTGTGTCAGTGACTCATACAACATCATGAAGGAAGTCAGAGGCAAGGAGAGGAATTGGATGCAGGTTTCCTAAAGCTGAGAATAGTTCTCTAATTATGAGGAGCCTTACAGATTAGAGAGCCAGAAGGCAACCTTGTGATTAGCTATTCTCTCTTCCTGCAGAACACAGGTTGTAGACACTGCCTGAATTAATTCCTTTCTGAATTATCAGGAGTTGTCATATTTTTCAGTTCACAGACCCCTACAAATTTTCTAACATTAATGCAGATTGCTGTAAAGTTTAAGCTTCCTGACAACATGCAGTTTTATCCTAGTTACCATTTGTTATTGCTGGCAGGTAATCTATTAAAATGGGCTGAAAACTCCTGAATTAAAGATATTCTGAAAGAACTGCTGAACTTGATTTAAACATTAGAAAACTCACCACAGCTTTTGGCAAATGATTTTGACAGCTGATTACCCTCACTTCAATATATATAATAATATATATAGAGAGAGAGATCACCTGATATTTTTTTTAACTGTAGTATTCAGCCAACATAACTTATGATTTCCGTGACTTATCTGAAGTGTCTGGAACGGTGGCTATTTAAGGAACATATATTTTACCCCAGGGAAGAATCTCATTTGTAAGAAGAAAAAATGTGATTTATACATATATATATTTATGGAGAAATATAAATCATACTGGTCCTACTGCATATGTAGA
The DNA here is from genome assembly GCF_017639655.2 of Falco naumanni. Classification (NCBI taxonomy): domain Eukaryota; kingdom Metazoa; phylum Chordata; class Aves; order Falconiformes; family Falconidae; genus Falco; species Falco naumanni. Next base: position 38,938,245 of record NC_054057.1, read on the forward strand.
AATAGAACCACAGATTAAAGTCTCTTGATGATTACAATGAAAGTTTCAAGGTATTTCCAACTACAACTTTTTTTTATTTTAAAACTTAAAAACCTAAATAAAGTAAAAAACTAAAAATGTTAAATCACTGCAGATAATCTCACTAAAAATGTTAAATCACTGCAGATAATCTCAAACTTGAACACAATTTCACAAAAAAACAAATGCTAATAAAATTTTGTTAATAACACTGTGAAAACAGCTATTATGTTACCTGTAAGATTACAGGTTTTACAGCCTACTCTGGTAAATTCATATGGAGAACAACTACCACATAAGCAGGTTTCTAGGGAGTTTCTCAGGAAATAGTTGCAGGCCCATCATTTCACATAACAAGTCTAAACAATCATAAAATCATCGCTGAGGAAATGGGCAAGCTATATTACCCTGGAAATGCTTACGAGCAATGAGGACACATACACACAGAACCAATTCATTGAACGGTGCATTTTCAGCCACAGCACCACTGACTCCAGCTCGGCAGAAGGTAATCATAGAGGAACAAAGACTGCACGCCACACTCCCAGCCCAAGGAGATGTAGCCTGGGAAGCACCAGCTGAAACCCATTCACAGAGGGCCTGCTAGGAAGGGTGATGAACCACGCTCAAACGCTCTAGGGTAGTAGGAGAAGGAGGACAGAAGAAAAAACTAAGAGTCTTGTGATTTTCAGATGTAAAGGCAAAGGAAGTTAACTGCTGCAGAGAGCAGTAGCTGTGTTCTTTTTCACACTGTGAAAGGGACAATAAAGACTCTGGAGAAAAGTCCATCACACCAAAAATGGTGTAAGAATGTGGATATATTCCTTGTATTTACAGACTACAGGAATTTAATTCATTCACTTCAGCAAAAAATGTTAGAGGTGAATGCAATGAAACACACCAAGGTCACTATCCTATTAATGCAATTTCATAATCCAGTAACTGGAGGAGTGGGAGAAGGCAGCTCGTCTCTTCTATGAAAGAGCAGAAAAACCCACAAGCTATACAAACATATGTAACTCTGGGATCGTTTAACAGGGCAGCAGGTGTGAGAAAAGCATACAGTGGGTATCACATAAGCTTCAGATAAAACCACAAGTGCATTTAGGCAGCTTTGACTTGGTTTAAAGGCGCAACTCTCTTTAAATTACTCTACCTAGAGGCTGAGAGTAAAGAAACTTACTTAGTTCTTCCCAGGTTTAGGTATTTGAAATTTGATGCTGTTGCACTTATTTTCAAAGAACACGCATAAGGAAATATATGGCTCCATTGCAACTCCTCTTTCCAAGGAAAAGAACATGAAGACTAATAAGCTGTAAATGTGTACGTTAGGAGAAGTATTAGAACCATTAGAGAGACAAAGCACCAGTACCAAATATCATTATCCCAACATGAGAAAGATACAACAAAAATACTTGGAGTTAAAGCCATGCAAATTTAGATTAAAAACCTTCTGGTTGTGCCTTGAAGACAAAAACACTGGGAATAATTATCCTCATATTATCAGCTGAGTATTCTTCAGCATAGGTAGATTCACTGTCTCTTGCAAACAGATCAAACATGGGTGCTGGTGCAGATGCTTTAGTCAAACCTAAATCACTGAGTTTAGCACAGGGATACCAGCATTAAATGAAATATTAATTGCCTGCATAATGCAGAAGGTTACATCACAAAACGCTTGCTCATTCTTTAAAATGTGGGAACGAGCGTGTGAATGCTACCATTTGCACACCTTTTGCTTATTCTTCTGGGAGTTCCTAAACACAGACAAATGAAAAAACGATCATGCTGTTTCATCATCTGCTTCTTTCCCCACATGGTTACAAGAAAGAAAAAAGTGAAGAGTTTCTTAAGTAGGTCGTTCTAGCACAAGCACAGAGTATGTGTAAATAAAGAGCCGTGGATTTTCCCCTTAGCTATCTAGAAAGAAGTTTCAGTGATCAGTTCAAACACTGTTTCTGTCAGAGATGTGCTAGGAAAAACAGTAAAAATAAATTTAGTGGGAAATACAGTAACAACTTCCTAAGTAAGGATGTTTAGTATTTAGAAAATATATAATAAAAGAAACTTACTAAATTCAATCTGTTACCTATGGCAGAAAAAGCAAGCTACAAAGGTATCGGAGTGCAAGAAGTAGGTGCAGTGTTAATGCACATACCAATCTTGGATGCAATAAATCATAGAATCATAGAATGGTTTTGGTTGGAAGGGACCTTAAAGATCACGTAGTTCAACCCCCTGCCGTGGGCACGGACACCTTCCACTACACCAGGTGTCTCAAAGCCCCATCCAGCCTGGCCTTGAACACTGCCAGGGATGGGGCATCCACAGCTTCTCTGGGCAGCCTGTGCCAGTGCCTCACCACTCTCACAGTAAAAAATTTCTTCCTAACATCTAATCTATATCTACCTTCTTTCAGTTTAAAGCAATTATTAAAGCCAAAAGCTTAAATAAGATTACTTCTGCTGAATATTCATGCTGTGAAATATGTATGGAAGTCCTACCTGAAGATTTTACAAATTACATAGGTGGAAAGACTTGGGGGGGGGGGGGGGGGCGGGGGGGAGAAAGTCTTGTTTACAGGGAGTTAAAGAGGTAGTGTTCAAAGGTAGACAGAATCAAGAGGCATCTGTCCATCGCTGACATCCTGAGCTCTAACTCCTGCATCAGAAGAAAATCAAGTCCCTCTCTTTGGGTACAAAGTATTTATATCTAACATTTATCTGCATTGGAGACAACTTTTAAAATCAGATCTTTCAGCAAGCAGCAAAAGCAAAAAGGAGCCACTAACGAGCACTAGGCTTTAATATACAGTAGGGCAAGCAAGTCTCATGGCAAGCACAGAAACCTGACGATTAATACCTAACCAGCAATAACAGCTATAAATTTGAACTAGCTCATTCCAGTCAAACCTGTCATTATCTTGAACACTTCAAGCCCCACGCTGGGCGCCAAAAAAGACTGTTGTGGTTTAACCCCAGCTGGTAACTAAGTGCCACAGAGCCGCTCTCTTGCTCCCCGCTTACCCAGAGGGATGAGGAGGGGAATCGGAAAAGAACTTAAAATTCGAGGGCTGAGATAAGAACAATTTAATAGGTAAAGCAAAAGCTGTGCATGCAAGCAAAGCAAAGCAAGGAATTCATTCACCGCTTTCCATCAGCAGGCAGGGGTTCAGCCATCCCCAGGAAAGCCGGGCTCCATCACACATAATTACTCGGGAAGACAAGTGCCATAAAGCCAAATCCCTCGCCCTCCCTGGCTTAATTCTTCTTCCCCCAGCTTATATACTCAGCATGACTTCATATGCTACGGAATATCCCTTTGGCTAGTTTGGGCCAGCTGTCCTGGCCCAAGCTGTGGCAAGCTGTGCTGGCAGGGCCCAAGAAACTGAAAGGTTCTTGACTTGGTATAAACATCACCCAGCAACAACCAAACCCATCAGTGTGCTGTCAACATTGTTCTCACACCAAGTCCAAAAGAGCACTGCACCAGCTACCAAGAAGAAAATTAACTCTGTCTCAGCTGAAACCAGGACAACGATACCCCTTAACATGTCTTCATGTTTTATTCCAGAGATGAAGAGGGCAGTATTTGCAGAGAATTGCTTTCTGACTAGTTTTATTAACAGAGCTCATGAGGGAAACAAAATAAAGCCCTTAATCCACACTCATTCTCCACTTTCCTCTCCCTCCCTCCCTCCACCCTCTCACTTCTTAAAAAGCAAACCTCCAGAGGCAGCAGATTTACTTGCTTCTCAGATAGAAAAAGCCTGGCCACTTCTACAAGGGTAATGATAGATACCTGTGACCTCCGGTCCCAAGCAGGTTTTCAGCAGAGAGCTTCACAAGACTGTTCACTGATTCAGTCTTTGTAGCATTTTAAGTTCCTGTGCAAAATAGGACTATGCAGGTATAACTCCCTGTGCCCACTACCAGTGAAGACCTGGGGCCCCTTACATCGAGATAATGATGGTCATAAGCCAGCACATAACCATTTCACATGGCAGAACTACTATGGAGTTGGCTCTGCCCTGCATGCATTTGTGGGTTTATTAGACCATGGCTTTTAGGGTTTTTTCCCCAGTCTTTAGTATTTTCATTAGCTTCCATTCTAGAACATGATAGGGACACTAGTTCTGATCAGTTTTGTGAAGGATGTATGTGAAATATGTATGTGAAAGGCTGACAGTGCTTCATAGTGTTAGATTTGGAGTTAAGCTAAATCCTCAGATATTAGCTAATATATAATTAGGTGAATAAAAAACACCAGAAATTAACAAAGACACAAAACCTGTAGATGAAAGCAGAAAGGGAAGGGGATGGGAGCATCCTTACAGAGTTATACAAACACCCGAATTCAGAAGAGCATGGAAATGAGTGTGCATATCCACAGCTTTGTTGGCTTCACAAGGGCTTTAGCCAGCAATGGAATCCCACCCATGGACAGACACTGCTCAGACTGGGGTACCACATGGAAAGCAACTCCAAACTCCAAAGAGCCTTTTTTTTAGTTTTTACTGCCACCAAACAATTACTCTAACTCTTGCTTAAATAAAATTCAAAGGGAATCAGAAAGTTTTGCTGTAAACTGGCAGAGTGCTCTTAGACAGCTCAAGGCCATTTCATTCCTGGATGTAACATCAAGCATGCACAACTCAAATGCAAAACAGCAAGTGATTATATGCATCTGTAGATATTCCTGGAGCAGTTAGTTTACATAAAAATATGTATTGTTGTTAATGACAATATATTATCAGAATAACAACAAGAACAAAAGTTCTGTAGCTTTTTTTAATTAGAAAGCCCTAAACGTTTTGAAGCAGAGTACAGCAACTGACAGCCCATCTGGTCTCTTCACACCTTTGCTTTCTCATAAGCTTTATGCATAGTTTTGAACAACGTAAGTGGATGTTTTACTAAGAGGTGATGTAGAAGCCTTATCTTATTTTCCTGAAAATTCTAATAATTTTACTGAAAGAATAGGAATAATCACCTATAATGTACATATTAACAACACATGAAAGGATCAGCCTCGAAAGAACTAGACAAGAAAGAAGCATCAATATGACCAAAAAAAAAAAAAAAAAGTGTACAAGAAAAACCTGACAAATCTGAAATAAAAGCAAACTGTACAGCATCAGCTGTCCTAACAGCCATGATACTATGTCCTGAAGCTTGATGCATCAAATATAACTATGTTTTGATACGTTATTATACATAGGTGGCTAATGATTTCTGACTTGACTTTAGTAATCATGACCTCATTAGTAGATAGTGCTCACTCTTTCTGGGTGGACAGAAAGATTCTTACCCCAAACAGAAGGAGGAGAAATGTTCCCTGTTATCTAGTTCATATAAAATATGGCAAAATGGAATACTTTAAGTGATAGACTTATAGGTAATTTTAGAAACCACACTGCTTAAACAATCTGGTTATTTAGAACTATCATACCCAAACTTTTAAATATTAGCCAAAAAATTCAGAGTGGATTTCTAAAAAAAATGCATGAACCTATACTAAGTTTTTTTTCCAATAGAAAAAACTATATACAAACTCTTAAACTACTGTTAGATAAAAAGGGAGTTCGGCACAAAGAATGGCTTGGGAATATTACAACTCCTATTAGAGATCAGCACGGAGACCCAAGGAGCTGCTCCTGCAGCAGATACCTGAGACCTCTCTAGGTGGGTGCTGTCTCTACCTTTGGCTGAGCTTATATTTGTATATGCTAAAACCCGGGTATAGGTTAGAGCGCCATCAAGGACGGGCCGATGTACCCGTACTAGAAGTACTAGTGTGACATCTGGTGGGAAATGTTTGGCACAGCATCAGGCCGATTCCTTCGCTCTTTAGCAATTCAGAAGGGTCGCAGGAAATGAAACGAAAGGAGCAAAAAAGCTAATATAAGGAACAAGAAAAATAGCATGGCCTATACATGTGAGAAAAAATATTTACAAAAGGCACACCTAGAAGAATAATTTTTTTGTTCACTGGTATTGTTTTAAGAGTGCACTCAAGTATGATATAATCTTGTGATGGGAACAGCAAGTAGGTCTCATGTTGGCCACTTGGGGATATATGTTGCAATATCGCAAGAATTTTCAACACCCATCCCATGTAGTAACAAAAACAGTAACAAAAACAGGCACCAAGAGAAGACATCACGATCAGGAAAGTGATTCACCCCAAGCATGCTGAAACTTGTGATTTCCCCAAATGCTAACTCCATTGCATCACTTGTGGTAGTGGGGCACTTAAACATGCAAGCAAATAAAAAATAAAATTTATTTTCTTGGAGTCATTTATTTACATGCCACTTCTGTGGGTCACATGCAAACCACCCCAAGACATTTCCCTGTAATTCTGCCAGTCTCATTGGTTATGGAAATTACAGATCAGCAAACGAAGATGAATTCTGGCAGCACTGCAGTGGTGTTAACTCAGTTCAAGCATTAGACGTGGAGAGAATAAAGGCTATCTGCCTAGATTCCCAAGAAACCTAGGAGGTAAGAATGAGAGCCCAAATGGACATCAGGCACCTAATGGGTGACAATCACAGAATTTAGACACCTGAAACATCATTTCTACACTCTACATGTTGGTTTTCTGCCCAGAAGCATAGCCCCATGGCTGACTAACCACCTCTGAGCTTAATTCCCACCTACCACCATTTTGGTACTCAAGCTGAGCATAATTCCTAAATCCTCCAACTGGATCACTTGGCCAAACTGGGCTCACTACAAAACATGGTGCAGGGAACAACACAATGCCTTTTTTTTTTTTTTTTTTCTTGCATAACCAACCCCTAATGCTTAGGGGGTTCACTCACAAAGTAGAAGAAATGAGTTTTAGGCTACCTAAGAACAAGCTCTCCTTTAAGTTCCTAGCTCAAAGGAATTTTTTAAGACAACATGCTTCAGCTCATGTATTACAGCAAAGCCACTGTGCAAATGAAAGTCTAACCAAGAGAACAAAGAAGTAAGACCTTTTTCTTTAGCCCACAGAATATGCATTTCAGGCTTGTCCTCCTGGACTATTTATCCATTTTTTCATTAGCTATCCATAGGTTTTCAGTGTAATCATCCAGAAAATAAGCAGGGGAACCAGGCATACCCTCCTGTAGCTAGACAAGTGCAACACTGCTTCAGAAGGATCAGGCTTCACAGCTCTTTCCACCTGCACCTGGGAGTTTTACAAGCTAATGCTTATCTTCCAGCCAGTACAGCTGAGTCCTACCCTATCAGAAGGTAAAGTAGCATAATATATATTCTGACTTATATCAGAACATATATGCTGACACATATGATTGCAAGAAGTGTGTACAGAGGGAATCAGATGCCTTATTGCTGAGCTTCTGTGCTGCAATCATTTATACACAGTTCATTTTCATACTCTGGCTTCTGTCTGGTGAAAACAGCAGATGTGGATCCTGACCCCATGTTATCCAACCAAAAGATTACAGGAGATTGCATGACTTGCTCTAGTTTTCAGCAATCTGTTTTAAATTATCCAAATTTTCAGTCCTGAAGGTTTTGAAATAAGGTACATGGTAAAGAAATAAAGCTCAGTTGTAAAGTGATAAGCAAAGAAACGAGATTTGTAAATGTCTTCCCCACATCACAGGTGTGTATCACTGTTACCTTCAGATATGTTTATACTGTAATTATAACTTCAGTTAAAGACCATCTTGGGAACCATTCAACTGCAACCTGCCAGGTCTTAGAAACTAATGTTGTTACAGAAAACCTGCATTTTAGCTTTAGTTCTGTAGAGAACTCATGCCTGGGGTACGCACAACTTGCTGTATTTATAATGAAGAAGATGTGGTAAATTTTGTTATTGTACTGCATGGAATAAGTATGATTGTTAACCTCAAAAATCTCAGTATCAAAACCTCACTAGCTGCACCATCCACAATTAAAGTTATCTTGGTTTAAGCGTTCAGTGATACTCTTGCTGATGCCCAGTGAGTGATGAATTCCCACCGTGCTGAACACAGACCAAACAAAGAAGGGAAGGAGTACAGAGTAAGGAAGTTAGTCACCACTGAACCATCTGTTAAAGAGATTGGAGCTGGGAGCAAAAAGTAAGTCTAGAAGTCATATAGGGTTGCAGAAAATTGAGGTAGCTCAAACCGGACAATCAAAATTTATCGAAAATTTTAATCTCCATCCTCTCTTTACATATAAAGTGACAGAAATGCCTTCCCCCTGTCCTGCATCCTTGCAAGTACATTTATTTGATGGTTCCAACATAAAACTTGGGTATTACAGAAAATCCTTGTAGAAAGTAATTGGCTGCAGAACTGAGCATAAATAACATGCAGTAAATAGAAAAAGAAAGGGTGATGTCAAAGAAAAGGCAGCAGAACAGTGGAGCACCACCCATTCCCAGGCACCGAGGCACTATAATAAAGACCTCTGGTCTGTACTATTTTTACCTTTCCACTGTTTTAATTTATGCCTCTTCCCAAGTTATGACAATTAAAATGGTAAGGAGATTATTTTTTGTCTCTCCTTAAGTAATACACTTATTCTCAAGTTTTCTATCCCCTCAGATGTGCTAAGTAAACACCTCAGGAGATTTGAACTTTACACCTTAATTTCCCCGTCTCCGCCCCTAGCTTCTTTTATTGCAGTTCTGAAAAGGACAAATTCCACACCTGGCTTGCCAGGAAAGCTTGAGGCCTCAGCACGCCACCACTGATCTCCCCACCACTACGCCAGATGGGAACATAACTGGCAGCACAGGGTGGCTCAAGCCTTTCAGTTCAGGGCGGCTGAATTCCCACATCATATGTGAGCTCATGTCAGGGTTAAATGTACCCAGACTTAGCAGGGCAGGTGTGCGTGTGATTTGCAGTGGGTTTATGCTAGCCTTTTTTTCACTGTGAGAAAGCATGGTACATACAACGAATGTGACTTGTGATCAGATGTTAAGGCAGTAATGCTATTACTGTAGCTGTTTTGAATTCTTTCTTAACATCCTATTGCAAAGAATGCAGCAAAGTTATGGAATGTAAACTGCACACATAAGTCTCATTTCCTAAACAGAATTATTTTACTTAGGTCTTTTCTTAGGAAAATATACTGAATTATCTCACAAAACAAACAAACAAACAACAACAAAAAAAGGCAATAGTACTAGTATTCTGTGTTGCTTGACTTCAGTCTTCCCACTAAAGGGATTACATATTCGTTGAGACCCGCAAAATAGTAGCTATTTACTCCATACAGATTTTTGACTGGTGTATTTCTAATGTGATCATCTTATTGTAACTTTAAAGGTCACCCATAGCTCAGTAGCCCTTCAAAAGGCAGATGTGCACTCAATCTCAAACAGCATTCCTTTGCAGCCTTCCTTATCCTTGCATGAATACCAAATAAACAAATGCACCAGTGCCAACAAAATGCCTACCCATCACAGGGTAAAATACATCGCTTTGTTACAACTGTTGCCAAGCACTTCTGCTTATGTGTGGTTGAATTTAAATGATCTTCCAAATATAAACTACTAAGTGTAGTGTTCATTACCAGAAGTCTCAGTAGAAGCCCTGCAAATGCAGGATGGCTAGGTATTTATGCTGAGTTCAAGTACAAAAAACCCAAAACTTATAAAACACATCTACCTTTTCTATACAGCTACTGTTGTACAGTTTTAGTATCTTTATCTACCAGCTGGTCTGAATCCTACATTTTTTCCTCACTAAAGCCATTAAAAATTCCTTCCTATTATCTTTAAGCTATTGACAATACATACATACTATTTGATATTTTGCCACTTATTTTTAATCTTTCCAGCTTTTAGTATTATCATTGTACCTAGATCCTATTTTAATTGGGAATGCTCTTGCCAGACATTAATATATATACTCTAAAAAGGTTCAGCACAGTATATCCAGTGACCTACACTGCACATGATTAAGTCTGGTAAATAAAAGTATTTGACCACTGCACAGTTTGGTATCAACAGATGCTTAATCAAATACTCTTGTGATATAGGCATTTCTTAAGCTGAAAAGCTAGCCAGATTCAGTGTTTCTCAGCTACCCTGAAAGGATGGGCTTCTTATATGCTATCCTGTGTGATGAAGGTATTAAATAATGATTTTTCTCGGTTTTGGCAACTCTATAGAATATTAAATTTCACAGAACGCCACAGTACTTGTTTTCATGTTACTTGCAATTATTAACAGTATCAGTGTAATTAGTGCTGAAATAATAAAAATATATGCTATACAGACATTGTAGGAAAGCTGTTTACTGGATGACTTAGAAGCTGAGAAGGGTGACTCACTCTTAATGAAAAGTTTATAGTAAACTAGAGAGATCAAATTAGTAAGGTCCTACTCAAATGTATAAAGTTCTTCAGAAATTATGCTAACAAACAAAAGTTAAAATGTTACGCTTCCAGATTTCTGACAGTAGACCATTTACCCTGCAAGGTCTCTCCATCAGTAGATTGGTTTCAGTCATACAGGCTCTAGGAAATAATTTCTCATCCTCCGGCAACTTCATTACATACCCCCCAACACGAGGAAGTTCTCGTGTTTTGCAGATAAACAGCTCAGACCAAGCCGTGGCCATTTCAGCCGTCGTCGCTTCCTAGGGTACGGCAGCAACGACGGGTCGGTAGGATTAAAGCAGGGGCGGTACCGGTTTCTCCAGCCTGGAGGAGGCTGTCGAGGCACAGCTGGGAGCTGCTCCGGGAACTGCTCCAGGGGCTCCGGGAACGGCTCCGGCCCGCTGCCCGCGCCAGGGCGGCCGCCGGGGCAGCGCTGCGGGGGACCCGGCCATCCCCCCTCACCTCTGTCCCAGGAGCACCTGGACCCACAGGGCCAAGAGAAAACTGTAGAGCGGATCGATGGGATCAGCCCCTGGGGATCGGGGGCAGGTGCTCAGACTCTGAGGAGAAAGCGTTCTGTGACACACGATACACACGCACGGGCTGCCGCGTTTATGGCCTTTACGGCCTTTCTGCACATCACGCGCGGGTGATTTCGAAATAACTTGATATCAAGGCGGGCGGTTCACGGTGAGCGCGTTCGGTGCGCCGGGCTGCGCGCCGCCGCTCGCCCGGGGCGCAGCTTCCCCCCGCGCTGTGCGGCTGGTTACCGCAGCCGCTGCCGCCTGCCCGGCGGCCCGAGCCCGCTCCCTGCTCCCCGCCGGCCCCGCGCCTGACGCTGCCGCCTCCACCGCCCGCGGCGCAAACTTCCCGCACCCAGCCCCAGCCCCGCCGGCAGCGACGCAAGACGCAGGGGAAGGGGCCGTCCCGCCCAGCTACTGCGGGGCGGAAAAGCCGGCTCCGGGCCGTCGGCCCCTACCACTACGATCGGGGGCGTAGGGGGTGTCAGCTGCCGACGTCACCGCCTTGCACTGCTCGGCTGCCCCGGTGACCGGAGGTAGCCGGTAGCCCCGCACGGGTGGCAGCGCTTCCAGCCCTTTCCAGAGCCCGCGGCCCGTCGCGGTCCCCCCTTCCTGGACGGGTGGTTGCGCCCGGGCGAGGCCGGCCCGGCGGGGGCAGCCGCCAGCCGAAGATGGCGTTTCCTGGGCAGCCGGCGCCCGGCGGCGGTTTCTACCAGGGCGGGGTGAGCGGGGCTGGCGGCGGGCTGAGCCCGGGCGGCGGGGGCTGGCGGGGCGCGGCCGCGCTGAGCCTGGGCGCGGGGCCGCCGCGGCGGCGGGGCAGACTGGCTGAGGCGGGGGCGACGACCCCGAGTGCGGGGCAGCCCGTTCCCTGCCTTCCCCCCGCTCCCCGCACCCTGCCGGGGCCCTGAGGCGCCCTCCGGGCTGTCCCGCCAGCGGTGAGGGGCGCCGGCCTCGCTCCCCCGCCGGTCCGCTGTGGCCCTGCCCGACGGCCGAGCGGCCGGCAGAGTTGGGGCGGCGCGACCCTCGCCCCGGGCGCTCTGAGGCGGGAGCACGTTCCGCCGGGGCGAGGGCAGCGGCGGCTGCGCGGCGAAGCGGTGAGCCGGGGGGCCCGGCCCGGCCCGCCCGCGGGAGGGGGGAGGCAGGCGGCACACGGCCGCTGGGCAGGGCCCCTGCCGGCGGTGTAGCTGCCCGAGCCGGCTCCCCACGCCGTGCCCCGAGCGAGGTCTTGTGCCCGACACCTGGCGTAAAGCCGTATGTGCTGGGGGGGCGGTGAAGAGCAAAGCGGCTCAAAGGGGAAGGTGCACCTGGTCAGCTCCGGCTGCCTGCAGGCGCATTCTTCTCAGTTAGTGTCGGGTATACACTCCGTTACACAGGTGGCTGTTTCAGCTCGGTCGGACAGGATTAACTTCTGTCATTCCATGATTTTCAGTTAATATTTTTTTTAAAAATTACCATGCTTAATGCATATTCTTCCAAGTATTTTCCCTAAAGATCTATCTTGCTCAACTTTTCTGAAGTGGAAAGAAAAATCTGCAGAGCCTTAGTAGTCTTATTTTCATACCTCGTTTTCTGCAAGTAGTAGACTAAAATTCCTTGGTGAGATACACCATGCTGCATCTAGCTCAGTGGATTGCTCCTGTGCAAGGTTTTACACAGATCTGCTTATAGTAAATGAGTATATCAATACCAAGATTGTGTCTTTTTTTTTTTTTTTTTTTTTTTATAAGGAAGTTCCTTTTTGGTTGGTTTCACGTTCTTTTGCATGGTGTGTATATAGAAACACAAGTTGATTCTTAAGTACAAATATTGCAGTTTCTTAACAGTTAAATGAATCACTGATTTAAAATTGATTTTCTTCTTGATTTCTGAAGTACGGAGGAGCTCCAGGAGGACCAGCATTCCCTGGACAAGCTCAGGATCCTTTATATGGTTATTTTGCTGCAGTAGCAGGGCAGGTAAATTTCTGTTATTTATTTGTTGTTATTTCTTGTATTGTTATCTTTTTTCTGGGAAATAATTTCTGCATTACCTTTTGGAAGGAGGAATGCCTAGTACTTTTAGTAAGGAAAACTTGTTGCAAGATGTAAAAATAAAAAACCAAAACGGAATGGTTTTACTTAGCCTATCTTCTATATATAGCTGTATAGCTATACCATATAGCTATATATACACAGGAACTATACTGTTCAAATAACGCTGTTAGTTTCTCTGTAGAGTGTGTGGGGGTGTGTGTACATGCGTACATATATATACACACACATTTGTGTGTATGTACATGCTACAGTTCCTATCTAAGTATATACAGGAGCTATATAGTTACAGGAAATGTTGTAACTGAACTGTGGCTCAGCTCTGGGTTGGAGAATGCTGTCACCTTCAGGAGAAAGAAGCCAGAAGCAATGGGAAGCATGGGCTGTGGAGATGGCCTGGCTAAGAACAAGAAATGCTAATGATATCATTGGATGATGTTAATAGACTTAATAGATTCACACATGGAAAAGCAGTCTTGAGTCGTGCCAATGTCTGGGTTTGCCGGTAGGATGGAGTGATAATTCTTACAGAGGAAATGGCATTTACAACTTTGATTTAGGCCTTTCTTTTTTCTTCCCTGTCGTTATGCACTGCATTTTTAAGTCGTTGCCTGTAATTTTGTGCCGTGTATTGTTTCTGTATGATTATGAATGTTACTAGAAATAAGTAGTTATTGAACTATATTGCAAAGTTTAGGAGCAAATAAGTTAGGTTTATTGAGCTGAGGTTCTGCCTTTGTTGGCCATATGTATAGCTATTTATTACATGCTTCTAGGGGGTGTGCATATCTAAATTCTCTGCTCCTGGATCTGTTATCCATAGGTAGACATAACCATGACAGGAAAGCGTAAATTCAACAGTTGGCTGATGTTTAATTTCCTGGTTTTAAGACTGTGATTGGGTTGGCTTTGTTCTCTACATTATTCTTTTGAATAAATAATGCATCTTACAGCCTATATATTACTTCTTTAACATTGCTTATGAAAATATGCAGACCAAGTGTTTTCTTAGTAAAGGAGAACACTGGAATGACCTTGTGCAGTGAGGCAGGCCTCTCTGTTAAGGTGGAGACCAAGCTAAATTCTGCCGAATGTGCTGACAGTTTGCCTGCCAGCTGAGATGCCTCTGAATCCAGGTGCCACCTGGACATGTGCCAGGAATCATCAGTGGAACCAGTGCTGGAAAAATGAGTAAGTTCCTGCTGTAAAGAGGAAGGGTGGTGACAGCAAATGAGATGCAGCGCAGTGAAGAAGAGGTGACAGGAGCTGAACCTTAGCAAGGCGTAGACCATCACCAGGCTTCTCAAGTGAGGCATGGTTACTGAAAGCTGGGAAACTGAAAGCTAATGGGTATGATCAAGTTAGTGCTTAAAGAGCACTTTGGTACTCTTAAATACTTTATATTCATAGAAATCATTCATTATTGAAATAAACTGGGTAGCTTTTGAAATGTTATCCTTGGAATTGGAGGAGTCAATTTCAGACACCAGTGACTGTGTGGAAGTAAAAACCCTATAAGGAGACCGTGAAATGTGACAGGTAACTTACCAGTTGCTTTTATAGCCGTCCATGCAAGTCTGTGAAAAGCCACACCTCACAGTTTTCTCTAAGTATGTACTGTAGAATTTGTAAAGTTTTTGGTTACGGTTTGCTGCTCACTGTGTTGGGTTTATGCCTAAATAATATATAATGATATCTCTGAGCTTTCTTGGAAGTAGTTTACAACAGAGATCTTGTCTTAGATTTGAGGAATTAGTTTTCTTTGTTTACAGGAGAAAGTAAAAAATATTGTTTCAAATCTTTATTCAATTAATTGAGTCTGCCTTTGTAGGAAGTAATAGTTTTCTTTTTTTCAGTCTGTTTGCAAAGCCCCTACGCTTTAAGTTCTACTTTAAAAAAAAAAAAAAAAAAGCCAGGCATCTTTTTGGTGATGTTAATCATGATTACAAATCGTGTTTTTCTGTATTCCTGCCCATTTTCAAATTACGCAGATCCTGCCTTTGTTTCAGAAAATAAAAGGCCTTTGAAGAGATTTGCTGCTTAACATGCATGGCTATTTAAAATCTTTTTTTTTTTTCTTGTTTTTTTTTTTTTTTTAATTTTCCTGTGAATATTAATTTCACATAAAATCAAAATGTTGTTGCTGTTTTTTCAGACCTTGTCAAATGTCATTCAATATAACTAGTTTTTCCTATAAATAATGATACCTTTTTTCTGAAAGTTATCTGGCTGTGCCGTTCCCACCATGCTATGTAGTAGCATGTGTCTGTTCTTATAGCAAAGAAGAAAAAAATGCTTACTAGATTTAAAAACATCAGGAAAACACTGAGGCAAATAAATTTGTTTCAAATCTAAAGCAAGTCCCTTTTCACTATTTAATGCTTTACAAAAGTGACATCATTTTTTGTATCTGCAGATATAATGTTCGATCCTTGAATGAGGTTATATTACACTCAAACTCTTTGTGAACTGAACTTTACATTGGGTGTGTGAGTTATGTGACCTAGAATTCCAGCTCCTCTTTTGACAGCTCATTGCTTTCCATGAGTTGGCCGTTGTTTTCTCTCTTTGGCCCTGAGCAGGATGTGTTGGAAGTGAGTAATTTTCCAAACATTGCAGATAGGTATCTTTTCTGGGTTGGTTTTGTTTATTTTTTTCTTTCAGAGTTCTTTGCTTTCTGCTTTTGTTTGTTCTGCTAACTTACTATTCAAAAAGAACCCAGGAGTTTTTAGATTTGTAGTCTTAAGGCTGTCTTGAGAAGAGGGTATGTATGATCTTGGTTCCAAGTTTCCTCCTGTAGCAGTGAGAACATAAACATATGAACTAGAGTGACTGCAATACTCACTAAGTAAAATTTAGTATTTTAAGGAAAGCTGTCTTTCTGTTCAAAATTTTGCACCTTGGTTTCTATGCAGCTGGCTCTCAAGTATGCTACCAGTATTTGATGTGGGTTTGTTGTTTGGGTATATATATATTTTTTTAAGTAAAGCTTGGAGAAAACCTGCCAATCCTGTTTATTTTTTAGTACATAGATGGGAAAGCTAATGCATATTGCAAAAATGTCAACTAAAGAAATGTCATTACAGATACAGGTTATAAAAGTCAGATTCTGTCATACGGCAGACAAGTAATTGGTTTGTTTTTTGAAAGGGTAACTAGTTTAATGCCACTGAAAAGGGAGTGGGTACTGGGAATAATCAGCCTGGAAGAGGGAATTAAAACAATAGCTGATACATCTTCTGTTATCGAAAGGATGGACAAATAGATGCTGATGAGCTACAGAGATGTCTCACCCAGTCAGGGATTGCAGGAGCGTATAAACGTAAGTTAATGATTTAAATTTAAAAAAAAAACCACAAACCATCAAAAAAACCCAGTCCTAAAGCATACTAATTCTTCTGCTGTCTACTAGAAAACACTTACAGTTGTGCCTTCTGCAGAAGTTTGGGGGTTTTTTATTTGCATGGTAAATGGGCTTTCTTTCCATATGGACTTACTTTGAAACGTAAATTCTCTGTCTTCAGTTCTGTGCATGTGGGACTTCCCTTCTCAGCCTCCTTAGTTCCCCACTGCTGAGTTGTGGAGTTGGAGAAGTGTTTTGTTTTGTAATGGACAGCCAATTCTTTAGAAGGTGTTTTGCAATTGAGCTTTGATATTGACCAGAAAATTATGTGGCAGGACTCATTGTCGGGATACATAGTGCTCAATTTTCAAAATCAAGCTCCTTTGAGTAAAACTGGCTTACTCAAGTGGTAAAATACAAGTGACCACTTCGACTAAAACCCAAAACCTTTATGGATCGAGATGAGAGCAAATTAATTTTAGATGTAACTTGAATTGCCTCCAGGTTGTCTGCTGTCAGTTTTTCTGACAAGTAATGGTGAAAAGCTCTTACTTGGATCAAAATATGGTATGGCTGTATACAGTGGAAGCAATTATTTAATATTATTAGTATATAATATAAAACAATTAAAAATGTTACATTTAGATGAAAAAAATTATCTTTTTAATATGGTTTCTTTTTTCTTTTTAAACAGCTTTCAACTTAGAGACTTGCAGACTCATGATCTCAATGCTGGATGTATCCTTTACTATGAAATGTAAAGATTTTTACATTATGTAAGCAAAGATGAGAGGGTGCCAGAATTTGGGAAACGCTTTGTAATTCCTATTCAGCCCTTACTTAATAAGTATTATGATCATTATGACTGGGGAACTACGAAATTCCATTCTTATTCCTTTTACAGGATGAAATAATAATAAATGAGGCTCTCTGTGACTGATCTTACAAGTGGTATCCCTCTAAGCATAGGGGACTTTCTCCATTGAATGTACGAAGAGTCAGGTCTGGCAGCCTAGAATAGAATTTTAGGCAAACCGCCCATTATGCCTTTCAAATTGGACTTTTCTAGGCCTTCCTAATGAATTAAGCATTTCTACTACACAGCCTGAATACAGTCTAAGGCCCCCCTAAATCCTGTTTCCTGAATTAATCAGGTTGAATATCTAATGGAATGGTATATGGCATTCAGCAGTAGGACCTATGGAAGACTTAAGTATACTGTGCAGGGTTGGAATCTTTGGAGTTCGTTTAGCCAAAACTTAAATTGTCTTGTTCAAAAGTTTTGCTGTTTTGTTTTTTGTTTGGTTTTTTTTTTTAAGTGGAAATGAAACTGGAAGGGCTGTTAACTCTCACCTTGAACAAACTCACTTAAGAGTGCGAGAGAACTGATACTCTTCCTTTTTCCCTTGGCCAGTATTTTTATTTTGGATATGTATTTTACTGGTAAAAATTACATTGTGGCAGGCAAAAGAAAAGTGTGTAAACTAAGTTAAATTCACAAAGAGCAAATAGTTTTATCAGGTTTCACTGAGAAGTGGGGAGAGCAAGTTCTCTGACCTTTGGTTTTAGTTAGTAGTGTTATCTCTCTCTGTACTGTGGGATGCTTTAGTTAGTTTTCTACCAGGAAAAAAATATAAATTCTTAATATGGACCTTCAAGAGAGTATTTTTAACTACAGATGATAAAAATAATACAAATTTCCATTGAAGAGAGGGCTTTTCTTATCTTTTTTAAGTTAAGAAATGTTTTCTTAGCTTTGGAATCAGAGGGATATGTCTGGCACAATGGGATTTAATGAGTTTAAAGAACTCTGGGCTGTGGTCAATGGCTGGAAGCAACACTTCATGAGTTTTGACAGCGATAGTAGCGGTACAGTGGATCGTCAAGAACTGGAGAAAGCCTTGATGAATATGGGTAAGCTGTGAAATGTTCTTGCTTCTGACACTTGATTTACAGCATTTCCCAGTACCAGTTATCATCCTGCAGTAACTGACACATGATATTTCCAATTAAAAATGTGTTAGATTCTGTTAACTTACATGTCTTTTCAAAACAGGCTTTTTATTTTCAAATAGGATTTAGACTGAGCCCACAGGCAGTGACTGCAATCACAAGGCGGTACAGCACTCACGGAAAGATTACATTTGATGATTACATTTCCTGCTGTGTGAAACTGAGAGCTCTCACTGGTATGGCAGCTTATAGCCTTGTTACTGTCATCCCCATAATATATTTTTATTTAATAAAATCTGATTCCTCATCTCAGGTTCAACTTTAACTTTTACATACCAGAAAATAGGTTTCTTTCAATGGAGTTTATAAGCAGAACTGTAACAGTTACCGATTATGATTTTTTAAATCCCCATTGAAAAATGGACTTAAAACTAGTGCAGGGTTTATTCCAGAGACTAGAAGAGTAATGTTACCAAAATTGGGAAACTGTATTTATTAAAAGAACCTAAAGGGTTGTATATGATAAATATAAAAATTAAGAACAAGAAATTAAATCTTGGGACGAATTGCAGTGTTCGCATGAGTTCTCATTCATGTGACTTGGGGAATGTTATGAAAATACTATGCATTTTTTTAAAAATTGATTAACTGTAATTCTTCTTACCTGGTTTCTGTTTTGTTTTCATAATGCATTTTTGCAGAATGTTTTAGAAGAAGGGATACATCTCAGCAGGGTTTTGTGAACTTCCAGTATGATGATGTAAGTGAACTTTAAGGTTTTAGTTAAAATCACAGGGCAAAGAAAAACTTAAAACTGAAGGCAAACAGTTATGATTTGAGTTTGTGCCTCTCTTCCCTATGCTTATAGCGTTACTGAGAGCACAAAGGTTCTGGGATTTGAGTGTTGTCTCAAAAAGTTCTCAGTTCTCACATATTTTAGAGAGTTCTGTAAAAGGTTGTTGTGCATTTTTGTCTGGATTTCTTACCAGCATGGTTTAAGAAGATTTAGGAAGCTACATCACTTGCTAGCATCACTTTCTGTGACATTTTTATTTTGTTTGTTTTAAGGCTTGGTAGGCATTTTCTCCAAGAAAGGCTGGGGAGGTGTGGTGGGAACAGACACAAGTCACACTCAGTTAGGCTTGTAGGTCTTGGCTTCCTGGCTGCATCTGTGCAGGAAAAGGAGAACACTAAATTCAAGTATTTCTGGGAGGTTTTTTGTTGTTATTAAGGAGATACTTTCTTTTATATAACTCTTAGCTAATTCTCATATTTAATTTCAAAGCTTTATTGTTCATGGACAGAATTTGTTTACAGAAAAGGGTAGTGACAATGGGTATTTTAGGAGAAAAAGTGAACACTTGTTCTTTACCATGCATCTAATAAGTGGTTATTCTGTTTTCAGTTCATACAGTGTGTTATGAGCATCTAAATCAAAAAGAAGCAAGCCGGGGATGATCATGATTAACATTCCAATCTGTGTTTTGCTTTGCCAAATCTTCCAATGATTGTGTATCTCCGTATTGGAAATGGCATATTTTATGAAGGTATCACTTTACATACTTGCATTTTTTTAGTTTTGACAATGAATATAAACTACTAGTGTACTGTTGTCTTTTAATTTCCAACCTGTGACTTAAAGATGTTTTTATTTTCATAAACTTGCAATTCACTCTGTATAATTCAAATTATGCAGATACTGTAATGTGTTTAATTTCTTCCTGTGATTCACTAAAACCAGTTTTTGGAGTGCACTTACCTTTTTCTATCTTAAACAGTGTCATGCATATGACATAAGATGATACATACTCTTTTGTCTTTGACAGCATAAGACAGATGTACAAACTGAAAGAGCTTTTGGAATGGTCATTTTATGCTGATCTGGTAGAAGATCAGTAAGTTTGGGCTGCATATTTTTGACACTGAACTATTTTAAAGATGGAAGTCTGTGACACCATGCAGAGCGTAATACTACCTGTTAGAACTTCTCATAAACCAAAACCTCTTCTAGCAGTGTGCTTTTGTATAGGGGACTTTTGTTCCAGTAACATTCTTGCTGTTTGTGTCACTATATAAAACGCTTTTAAACATAAAAAACCTATGCTGTGTCGGTTCATACTTTTAACTTTTCCTTTAACAATGAACTAAGCTGCCAGACTTCAGTTATGTGTAAATTACTATTTCTGTCTTCTCCACTTTAAACCCTGAGAAGTAGCCTTCTTGCTTCTGTATGCCAACTGATGCACAAGGGCCAAAACCCACTTCAAAAAATTCTTGCCAGATTACTATTTCAGATCACAGCAGCAATTACCAATGCTGTAGAATTTACATAAAAGCAGATACAGAAAGGCAAAGACTTATTTTGCCTGAGATTTTTCAGGAAAAAACAGGGGAGTATTGTTTGGTGGGTTTTTTGGTTGTTGGTTTTGGTTGGGTTTTTTTGAGAGGAAGAGTGATGTCGTATGGAAGCAGGAGCAGCATAACTGTATGTAGTTCAGACTTTTTTCCAATGAAGTGAGTTAATGAAACTTTCATTAATTTTGGTCACTTCTACCTACTACAGAGGAGTGGTAGATATTCTTTTGCTAGCCTTGTAAATGCAAAGAATGCCAGAAGAATGTTAAAAGAAGTATATTTCTTGTATTAGTGGTTTAGAGCACTTTTGGGGAGGAGTTTTTCCACTACGGAATAAAAGCAAAACGATACCTGTATGTGTATATATAGATACATATGCATATATGTAATTGGACAAACAGAAGTAATCCTCAGAGCAGAAGTGTTGCTTGAAGGTATTTTATACCCCAGCTCGCTAAGAGTACTGTAAAATCCAGGCCTCTAGTTTCTGGGCTATAAATTCAAAGCTGGCTGGTCTCGCCTAAACAAGTAACTCAGAATCCTTTGGATAGTGCTTCTAGTTTCATTTCAGAAGTTAGTTCTCTTTCTGCCCTCAAAAATTAATTTTAAAGGCATAGACATGATTATACTTCCACATTCTGATAATTCTGAACATTGTCCTGTTGCACATGAAGTTGAGAAACAGACATGGAATACTACAGATAGCTTTTCTAATATAACGACCAAAGTCCATAAAGGTTTCTCGAAGTGAAGCAGCCAGCATCAGTTCTCCCTGCAGTTCAAAAATTTTGACAGCTGACAAGGTAAGTAAGAATGTGAAGCAAAGGCTGTTCTTCCCTGTGGGGTTTTGATTAGACCATTTTGCATAACAACAATTTTGATCCTTAAACTGTTAATTTTACCCTAAAGACAATAAGACATCTTTACCAAAATGTTCATTACCCACACAGCTTTTCTCTTCTCTTAGACTTTTGCATATTTCTGCTTTTGGTCCTGTACTGTGTTTGGCTGGGATGAAAGTAATTTTCTTTATAGCAGCCCATAGGCTGCTGTGTTACAGATTTGTGACTAGAACAGCCTTGGTAACACCCCAGTGTTGTAGCTGTGCTTGCATAGCATCAGGGTGTTCTGTTTCTCACTCTACAACCACAGCAAGTTGGCTGAGGGTGGGCAAGAGGCTGGGAGGGAACATGGTGGGGACAGCTGACCCAAATGGACCAAAGGGATATTCCGTGCCACGTAATGTCATGGTCAGCAATAAACCTCAGGTAGGGGTGGGTAAGTCTGTCCAAAGGAGTTGTTGCTTGGGGACTGGTTGGGCATTGGTCTGCTGGTGGGAAGCTGTGCTGGTTTCAGCTGGGATAGAGTTGATTTTCTTAGTAGCTCATGCAGTGCTGTCTTTTGGATTTGGTGTGAGAAAATGTTAGCACGCTGATGGTTGTTGTTGCTGGGTAATGTTTATACCAAGTCAAGGACTTTTCAGTTTCTCAGGCCCAGCCAGCGAGAGGGCTGGAGGGGCACGAGCAATTGGGAGGGGACACAGCCAGGACAGCCGGCCCAAACTGGCCAAAGGGATATTCCATAGCATAGAACATCGTGCCGAGTATATGCAAGCTGGGGGAAGAACAAAGCGGGGGATGTTTGGCATTATGGTGCTTGTCTTCCCATGTAACAGTTACGTGTGATAGAGCCAGGCTTTCCTGGGGATGGCTGAACACCTGCCTGCCGGTGGGAAGTGGTGAATTAATTCCTTGGTTTTCTTTGCTTGTGTGCACGCCTTTTGCTTCACTTGCTAAACTGCCTTTATCTCAACCCACGAGTTTTCTCACTTCTACTCTTACAATTCTCTCGCCCATCCCGCTGTGGGGGGAGTGAGCAAGTGGCGGTGCTGTGCCTGGTTGCCAGCTGGTGTTAAACCATGACAGAGGCAGTGACAGACTGTCTTTGCATGGCTTTCCCGCCTCTTTTTTTTCCTTCACTTACTAAGCTTTTTTGCTTTGGTCGGCTTTTGTTTGTTTGTTTGTTGCTTCTGCTTTTCCAAGTCACTACCCACCACAGGCCTGAAACTACTAAGGAAAGAAAGAAAACATCAGGCAGTAACGAGTATATTGTTGTAGATAACTTACTAAATCATCTGAGACCCTGCACAAGTTCCACACTACTATACAGGTATACAGTTATGCAATGTATCATTTTGATTTTTTATTGATTGATACTATTATTGATGAAATAGTATGTGGGAGTAAAATTGCATCTATAAATGAAAGCTTGGATTGAAAATCCGTTTAGCTTATTTTGCATACTTGGGGTGTGGGGGTGTGTACCATTTTTGTAATGAGAGGCATCACAGGTGTCTGCGGCAATGAAGGAAAAGGACCAATAACAAACCTGAGTCTTTCTCAGTTTATTTCCTCAGGTTGCATTACTATTTTGGCACCAGCCAGCTCCTGGGCAGTGAAGTACTGCAAGAACAACAGTGTGAACCAATAGCGTTTTCTTCAGAGTCTTATGGTAAACACAAATCAGAGAAAAATGGAAACCAAATTGCTTGAAAACCAGGAACAAATTCTAGCTTAGCCAGGGAAGAATTGCTTTTTTTTCTCCATAAGTGTTTCAAAAATCCATGGTATTCACAGGGACTGATAGGATAAATAATCTTTAATGTTTAGACATAAACTAAGAGAATAAATGTGATTGCTAAGGAGCAACTACAGTATTTGCTGTCATCTAGCTAAAAAAAATGCCATCTGAAAATTGCTTCCCCTTGAAGAGTAGATTCAGTGGGCAATCTGAATACACAATTTACCTGCTTTAGAGAAGAGTTATTTGTAATTCAGAATTAAGGTTTTCTCTTTCCCACAAGGCATACTGGGAAGGATGCTTATACAATATCAAGTGGGGTGGTTGTTCTTGACCCTTGTGGAAACAACTGGGTGTAGTTTAGAACATAGGTATTATTTTTAGGTTGCCCTGACACACAGGTCTAAGGAACCATAATTTTAGATTTGCCTTGAGAACAGTAGGACCCTAAGAGAAGCTCACAGGATCATTTTCAACCTTGGAATTTGAAAAATAACATCTGTATTCTATGAAAAATAGCATCTGTATTCTACTACTAGCCATTAACCTTTTTTCCCCATGCATGCAGTATTTTTATTTTTTTATTATTATTATTACAGAGACCTATAAAACAGGAAATGCTAAATGTAAGGACTTAGGCAAACAAAATGCACACAACAGTCTTTGTCATTGAAAGTCACTTTACTGATGTTACAATATGTTAGTAACATTGAAAACCACAGGCATTTGTATTACTCTCATAGAAGTGGATACTGTGATGCTGTTAATAAAAGTAAACAGTAATTTAGAACTCCAAATTACAATGATTTAATTTTATAAAAAGCAACATTTTGTTTAACTACATGAAAGCCAGATTCATTCACTTCAACAGCCCAATGCCTGTAATGTTTATAACAAAAATACCACACTCAAAGCTGGAAAATTGTAAATCGCAATGCTTCATTTTGGTGTTTGTCAAAATCTTACGTTTCTACATCAGGTGTGATTTTTAAAGGATTTTAATTAACAAAGACAAGAAAATTATGTATTCAGTTGTTTTTGCCAATACTAGCTAGCCCAGACCCAGTGGTGAAACACAGTTCTCCTTGCCTCTAAATGTTTTTTAATTTTTTACCAATAAGGGCTAGTATGAGTGTAAAAATAGACCTTTTTTTTTTTTTTTTTTTTTTTTTTTACAGCAATGCCCAAGGTAAACATTAGCAAAAAAATGAAGCTGGCAGACCCAATTAGTATATACCACCCTGAAAGCTTTGCTGAAAGAACTAGTCATATTGTAAATAGTGTTTTCTCCAGCAGTTTAAAAAGTCTGTAATGCTTTGCTATTCTGAAAAAAATACTTTGCATTTATGCAACGATAAAAATAAGTACTGTATTCTATAAAAAACACTACCTATTGTAATATATCTTTACCCTTAAGAAAAGAAAAATGAGGTTATATATTCACAGTTTGAGTATGTTCTGGACTGTATTTCCAAGCATAAAATTACACGTAGAGTCTACACAGGCAGTGAGCAGGAGTCCTTGTACCAATAATCAAAATAAATCAGCATTTACTGTTATACAGAGCCTTACAATATTGCATGATAAGCTACTCGCACCACAACACTTACAAGGTCAGTCAGACCTATATACATAATTTCTAACGTGGTTGTAAAAATAGACTTTCCATGCTAAAGTTAGAATATATAAGGCCTCATGTTAAGATTTTTTTTAACCAAAACTTTATTTTTTTATTCAGAGGAACACAGAAACAGAAAAAATATTAGCTTGTTGCTTTGATGCTTTATGCTCTAGTAATTAAAAATAGTGTAAGACAGACACTTGTACTTCTCCCTTAGAGAATGTATTTCTTTTTAACTGCTCTGTGCTTATTTTCTCCAATCTTCCTCATCTCAGTCTGCGTTGTATTGCAATCACAGCCTGTCTACATAACAGTTTTTAAATAGTTTAAAGCTGGCTTAGCTAAAGTGATTTTGAAACTGGTGTAGATTGGATTTTAGAGAACTGAAAGAGCCAGACCTGGCTAGGTGAGCCAATTTTGAAGTCGGGAATAAAGTTTCTCAAGTGCGAGCAAACGACCACATTTCTGTGTTCTGAACTTATTTTTACTGCTTGTTTTGGCTGCTTGGCTGAGATAGCGTACTAATGCTGACTGTTGTAGTGCTTTTCTAAATAGCTGCAGAAAACTGTTGTGGAATGGCAAGATATACTGGGTATATAAGCTACTGTTTCCAAAGCTTTGCATCAGCATCCATACTTGAGGCACCAGTATTGTTTTTTGTAAGCTGCCTTGGAAACCGCTCAGGTCAAAGGAGTTTTTTAGTGTAAATGATAGGAACTATCGCTTCCTTTCCTATTCTGGTGAAATCACACTTCAAAGAGTCCCGTCTGTATTGCAGCTAAGGCTACACAACTGGTTTCACTGTTTCCGTTTTGCCTGCTCTGTTAGGGTAACATTTACGTCGCCCACCACGCAGTCATGGGATGACAAGCTGTACATATGTGTGCAGTTTATTCGTATTTGTCTTCAGGAAATCTGATCAAAATCAAATCCCATATTGGTGATAAATGCCACCTGGTTTGGAAGCCATGCAAATAGTGGGTCATAGCTCAGCACACTGATGGATATTCCATTCTGGGCAAAAAACTGACTTCAGAGGAGACCAGGATGCTCATGCTCTTTAAAAATGAGGTAAGTAACCTCTGCATTGTGGTTGATGACAGCGGCCCAAATTGTATGCTACTGATAGAGATACTCAGTTGAGAAAGAAAGGGATGATCTTCAAACTTGAAGCAAGAGAAATAGGACACAGCACAACTTTTAGGTTCACAGCCTTGGAGATTAAAGAGGCTTAGCCTTCAGCAATGCTAGAGGGTAAGAAAGCCATAGGATGGCTGAGCTACCAGTTTTATCAGTTATGGTTTAACCCCAGCCAGCAACTAAGCACCACACAGCCACTCACTCACTCCCCCCACACAGGGATAGGGTGAGAAAACTCGTGGGTTGAAATAAGAACAGTTCAATAATTGAAATAAAATGTAATAATAATTATGATAATAAACAGTAATGAAAAGGGAAGTAGCAGACAGGAGAAAAAAACAAAACAAAACATGAAAGGCAAGTGATGCAAATGAAAACAATTGCTCACCACCAACCAGCCACTGCCCTGCCAGCCTTTGAGAAGCAGCCCCTACTGCCATCCTTCCCCATAGTTTTATGGCTGATCATGAAGTCATACGGTATAGAATGTCCCTTTGGTCAGCTGGGGTCAGCGGTCCTGGCTCTGTCTTCTCCCAACTTCTCGTGCCCCCCCAACCCACCCGCGGGTGGGGTGGGGTGAGGAACAGAAAAGACCTCAACTCTGTGTGAGCGCTGCTCAGCAATAACTAAAATATCCCTGAATTACCAAGCCTGTTTCCAGCACAAATCCCAAACACAGCCCCATAGTAGCTACTGTGAAGCAAAATTAACTCTTCCCCCAGCCCAAACCAGCACAGCAGTGCAAACTGCACGAAAGACGTGAGGCTCCATCACCTATGCTGTAGGAAGAGCAAATGATGTATTAACAGCACTGGAAAGACCTTGTCCAGGACACTGCGTGGAAAGGCAACTAACTTCGCAGCTTTTTGATCTTGGCCAACTTGCACAAGAGGCTGTTAGTGGATGTAATTATCATTCATGGAAATGCTTTTCAGTAGGAGCAGAAAGGGACTGGAAGAGAAGAGAACAGGAGCTTGCTGCGTTTTGCACTGGAGTGCGATAATTTTGCTCACAACAACTAGTATGGGATTCAATGACAAAGCAAGTCCTAAGAGCTAACTTTCATTCTTTCACGTTACATCCTAGCTTATTAATGAATGAAATGGCTGCAAATTTCAGAAGAATTTGTAGTATATGCGTACCTGTAATAGTGTATGTACCTGTTCTTAGCTCTGGTTTTGAAAACGGTTGTCACATTGGTGTTGACAAGACCACTTGGGTCATTTAAAATGAGCAACAGGAATTCACGTGAGAGGACTTCAGTACACTAGCTACTGACACAATTTCTTTCTGATTTTAGCTCAAAGGTCTGTTTGTTCATCAGCACAATCAAAATTATCTATTGAGTACATCAGCTTAGCAAGTTCAACATTTCGTAAGTCAGGAACTCTTAAATCATTTGGAAGTAGCTACCTTCAAAGTCAAATCATACTTTAAATCAGGTAACTGGCAAGTAGTGACTGAAGTTCACAACTTAAGCAAAGACAGGCTGTATAAAATTACAACCTTCTTAAAACAACTTATTTAAATCAAAAATATATGTAAATTATCAATCACAACCATTTCTAGTATATTGCCTGAGTAAATTCACCAGAAGTCTACCATATGGATTACTGAAGTTCTTATGTCAACAAATCCAGAATTAGCAGGTAAATTTTTGTTTAACTCTGGCATCGTTGTGCAGCATTATTATTTGGATACGATCTCTATTTTCCAGTCTCCATCAGTTAGTCATATTAATTTTATTTTAAATCATACCAGATTCTCCCACACTGAAAAACATAACACTAAGTATAGCTCGTCCTGCATTCACATGGACAGTTACTTCTATTTGAGAAGAGCTGGTAACATCCCCACTTCAATAGGCACCTGCAGCATAGCTGGCAATAACTAGTTCATTTCTTAAAATTAAAAACAAAACAAAAGCATGAGTCCCCATGAGTCAAAGTGACTGAGCTATCTTATTGACAATACAAGTACTCTACTTTAGACTGGATGAGGTATTATGCGGCAATTTGTATTGCTATTGCCAGTGTAACTACAACGGATAAAAATATTTGCAATCTTCCAGGTTATTAATCTGGCAGCTTTCTGACACACTACATTTTAGAAGTAGGAAACCACAGAACGTAAGCAAACAATTTCTCTCTTTGACCTTTGCTGGCTTCAGTGGCTCACAGCCCTGCCAGTTCAGGTTTTGTGCGACAAGGTCTCCAAGTTACCAACCTGATGCAAGATTCTCTGCAGAAGAATTTTGCAAAAAGCCAAGCTCTGTGATGTTCTCACTCTAGACAGTCAAAGTGGAAGTCAATATTTATTTAACTTAAAACTTAAGTGCTCATAACTCGAATTCCTAGCTCCAAATGTGAAAGTGACTGTTTAAAGTTACACTACAGACGTAACTGTATCATCATATGCTACAAAGGAATTACACCAAAACAAGAGAGAAGCCGAAAGCACATACTACATTGAAAACACAGTCAGAAAGTCATTTGTTTGCAAAACAAGAAGCTATGAACATTACACAAAGAGCCAGTATGTTATAGCCAGTTCTGTCTGCCAAATCTTGCTGCTTCTTGATAAGGCAAAACGGAAAGGGAAGAGTAAACAGTGGTAAACATAAAATACGCACAGAAATCTAACAGGATTATTCAAAATTACATGCCAGTTTGTATCCAAACAAAATGCCATAAAAGGCACATGATGAACAGTCCAGTTACTAAAGACAAGATATTAATATGGGAAGGAAAACCAGGTAACACAGCAACTATCAGATTAGCATAATGTCCTGATGTGGGTGACCTCCTTGACGGCCCTGCTCAAGGTTCAGTGAAATCAATAAACAACATACTGATTTCAAGTGATTATGGCTCAGACCCTAATTTCATGAGCTACATGCTACCAACTACCTTTAATCCAGTTACCTACACTCAAAATAAATCTTTGCAAAAAATACTCTTCAGTGCTGATGGATATTCACTCCTCACAAAAGTGCAGAATCTTTTCCTAAAGCAAATACAAGTGACTGGCTCCTTCCAGATGGTCTGTCTGCATCCACTACCACTCGCTCAGATTTTTCTTTCTCCAAAATACTTACCAGAACCTGTAGACTGTGAAGGAAAATCACTTCAACGCCAAGGCCAGTATTATGTCATTATCCAACATACAGCCTAACCATAAAATATAATGCTTCTAAAAATCTTACATACTTTACAGTTGCTGACATCTTTAAACATTTCTTAATTTAATCTTACATATATCTGACTTTATAGAGAGACTTAAAAGTTAAAAAAATATATTAAAAGGCTGCAAGTGTTGGATTCACTTATTAAAGGAAACACATGAAAGAGGTAGAAGATTCAGAAACACCGAAGATGTTCCCATTACAATAATACCTAATTGATCATACGGCTCTTGGGCAAGGTATTCAACTGCACCATACAGAATTGGGCGTTTTATTCTGCAATAGTACTACCTGAAGCTAAGAATTAGTCAATTTCTGAAAGCTGGAGAGAATTATAAATTGATTTAATATAGTCCAGTTTCTTACTGACTGAAAATTCCCAATCAAGACTTGTTTTACAACAGCCTTTAGAAGTCTCAGGTGTTAGAAATCTAACCATCCACTTATACACAAGATTAACATCTTCACAGTAAAGGGTTTGTTCCCCACCGGTTTTTTAGGCTAAATTCACTTGTACTCGGTTTAATGCCCCCAAAAATTGTCAGGGGGGCTTCAGGGGCAGCAAGCATAGCATTCAAGCGCATGGTAAAGGCAATTCCAGTAACAAATAAAAATTAAAAGACAGCAATGAAACTGGCTGCTTGCCCAGCACTGTTATTATCTAGTGCAGTGAAACCATTATGCTTCCCATAAACTATGCCTTGCCGTCTAGAACAGTGTCTGAAATGCTCTATCAAAAATACACAGCAACTCTCACTAGAAGGACTTCACATCACCACATTCTGAATTGACAACTTAGAAATATTCCCAAATGTCCAGTAAGTTCGGAGTGCGCGTTACTTAAAGGCTGTCTCTGTTGTCTGCCAAATCATTCTTAATTACACCTGTGAGAGGACACACTGGTCATCTCACTGAACAAGGGATTTTAGCTGGTTCCTCTTATGATGACTTAAGATAAAGTGCTGTTGTTTCTGCAGTCTGCCTTACAACTGAGATCGTCAAGACAGTATAAGATACTGAAAAGACAGTAGAGATTTTGGTCAAACACCAGTTTCTGAGAGACATGGGTTTACAGTACTGTACCTTCTGTATTTCCAAAGATGTCTGCTCATAATATTAGAAAATCTGAAGTGTGATGATGTTAGTCATGACTGTTTCTTTAGGCATTTGGCAAAATACGCTTATGTATAACAGCTATTTTTGACATTATCAAATGTTTACATATATACAATCCCTATACTGAGATTATAAACACATAAGGTAAAAAAAAAAAAAAAGATATAATCCTTGTTTGACATTTGTGTCAAATAGTTCCCTTTCAAAGCTTGAAATCCTGTCACAAAAAAATCCTATATTTCTTACTCCTGCATGCTAATTTCTACTACAGTATGTTGTTTATCCCTTACATGTGGAAAGTAAAGAACACAAGGTTCATGGGTTCATGCATACAGCATACAAGTTTACATCAGCTGGGCTCTCCAGGAGGCGCATTCCCAGTTCCACTCTGGTCTGACTTGAGACTGCAATAAACCAGTGAAAAAACTCTTACGTGGGACTGGCAAACGGACTGCAGTTCGGATTCTAGGTAAGTGTACCTGTGATCATGCGGAATAGCCTTGTCATGTCCCCATTAGTTGTTATGATTTTGGTTGTTCACCAAATCCATAGAATACCAGTAACAAAAAAGAAAGAAAGAAAGAAGACTGCTTTTTTCCCTTCCAGATGACAGGAGGTTCTCACTGTGATCACGGGCATCTCTGTTGATCTTTCAAATTGTCTGAAGAGCAGTTGAATGTGCAGTGACTCAGTGATGCTGAGTTTCTATAAAATTCGAAGTAAACAGTTCTGATGTCACCCCAGGAAAACAGTGCAGCTAAATGGATGTCTCCCATAGCTGGAGAGGGGGGAAAAGGAACACAAATACGCACTGAACACCAAGATAAAACTGGCTGCTACCCAAAGAGTGTGAGGGGCTTGTTTGGGATACTGCATCTGCATCACTTGGGTCACCAAGGCTATGCTCTTGGTCTCCCAGCCTCTCATGGGTATCTGTTCAGACCACAAAGTCACCAGACAGTGTCAAGCATTTCAGCATGAATTGCAGTCAGCATAGTAAATGTCCACAGCTGGGACTGCAGAGACTTTGAAGGAAAAAACTCAGTGTAGCATCAAATATGTACTAGACAACTTTTACCTTACAGGTACGCTAACGTTGCTGTAGAGATAATTTCCCACTCTCTTCTGCCTAACTCTGCTCTGAGCAGCATGACTTTCTGCCGTGGGGTTGAGCTGGTGCCAGGGCAGCTCCAGGGCTGAGACACACCAGTGCAGCCCTGTCTCTGGGCTCTGCTGGGGGACCCTGTGCCACACCTCACCCAGCCTTCTGTCCCAGGCAGGACTGGGGGCAGCAGCTTGCAGGTTGCCCTCAGCAGCACTCCACTCCCCTTTTTTTCTTGACAAAAAAGGACAGAGCAGCAACGGGAAGCTCATCTGCATCAGGGACATGAACTAAAGCTATCACCAGTAAAGCCCCTAAAGTAAACGTCGGGAGTTTTTTGTTTATTCAAATACCTGCTATGTCTGAATTGACACAAAGGAAGCAACAGCCAGCGCTGCCTTTTGGCATCAGCTAGAAACCTCCCCGTGTGGAGCATCACGTTCCAGCTGTTCCTGCTCACCCTGGGAGGGGGGACGGGGGGGGCGGGGGGGGGACGGGGGCTTGGGTCACAGCTGCAAAGTCCCTCCAGGTCTGCAAGAGCCTGATGCAAGCCCTCACCCTCCTCCTTAACCGGAACTTATAAAGCTGGAAAGCATCTATCCCCCAGCCTGAAGGAGAGCTGCTGGCAGTGTCAGTCCCCCGGCGGGGTAAGAGGAGAGCCAGGCGCACCGCCTGCTCCAGGGCTGCCTGTCCTCCGCAGCCCAAAGACTGCCCCAGGCACACTCTCAGCTTGAAATAAGAAAACTAGTGAAATGTGGGCTTCAGGGCAGGGTTAAGAGCAACCTGAACAGGTATCTGTAAACACAGCCACCACGGCTGCCCTGAGCACCGCCAGAAGCTCAGCCTTCAGAAGCTTCTGGAGTTAGGGGTACAAAGGAAATGCCACTGCTGCTCACACTGCCAGCCAAAGGTGCTGATCTGCCACACTTTCCTTTTCAAAAAGAACCAGTAAATCAAGTCACTGACAAAATGCACAGAGAAGAGGAACGCTTACCCTGGCACTTTGCCTGTTGGCTTTTTTCTCCTCATCAGGAAGTGGTGGCATCGGGTAAGGGTATTTTCTGCTGGAAGCGATAGAACCAGTGGACGAAGATGGAGACTTTGCAGGGGACAGTGTCCTGAGATGTTGAAACACACAAAATAAATGTGATGTCTTCGGGTCCTAGCACTGCAACAGCAACTGCCATTACTCTGAAGCTTGGTTCAGAACCAAGTATATAGCTTATTATTAGCTCAGTATCAGGGGGGATAAAGTTGTTTGTTCAGTAGCCTAATAATTTCATGACATGAGTAAATGTATTTATAGCTTTCCGGAACTCTGGAAGAAAAAAAAAAATCCTACTTCTGATTAGAACTGCATAACAAAACTGATTTCTTAAACTGTTTTATATGGTACTGTAATTAATTGTTATAAAATTAACAAACAGAATCTGCAATTGAATAAATACAGAACTAAACGATAGACATGGCACTATGAAGCCTAAATAGAAACAGTAATTGTATAAATACAAGCTGAACAATGTCTTCTGCCAGTGACTAAATGGCAATTATCAGTGTCTTTATGAATATCTTACGCATCTCCTATATCGATATAAACACAGCAAATAAATCTATTATTTTATAACACATTAATTTACACAAATGCATGCACTTGGAGGCCAAACTGTTAGTTGTGAAGTAACAAAGGCATATACAAAGTGCTAATAACAAATTATTATACATGCAAGCATCATACAGTGCATATTGTTCCAGCCAAAGAAAGAGTCTGATGAGAATATACAAAAATGGACTGATTAGTCAATGGCAATCAGCATTTCTGTACAAGGTGAGTAGAGTAAGCAGGAGCAAGTAAATGTTTGTATCACATGAAAGGCATTCTTTTCATGTCAATAAGGCAGCAGCACATTATTGACTGAAATTTTATACCCAAGAAAAACTCTTATGCTTCTGTTTTGAGATTCTGCACTTTTCCCAGTTGAGAGGTTTCTATCAGGCTTTAAATCTGGGCAGAATAAAAGGGAAAAAAGCCTCAAAGTAGAAAAATTGAGCTACACTAGCCTTCTTGTTCTGTTTCGCAGACTAACAGCATTTTTCAAAGGAGGCCTCCCACAAGTGCAGGCACATCACCCAGACTCTCCCTGAGCACTGCTACCTACTAATTTCTGAACTTGCACATCCCTGAAGATGGAGAGTTTCTCTCAGTTTCTACAGACAGGTCTTCCAAGCCCTTGAAATTCAGCAGGGGGGCTGCATGTTGTGCAGTGATAAGCACCATTGCCAACATCACTGATACCAAGAAGCCACAGCAGCCACCCCTGGCAGAGCGCCCCGCATCCCTGGCTCTGGGATTTAAAGGATCAAGTCCTTTCATCTAGAGAGGATTACAGACAAGGCAGGGACCGATTTGTGTCTGGAATTGCTTTGTATCTCTATTACTAAGTGAAACTCATTTACCTTTAAATAATTATTCTTTATTTTGGGTTAGTGTATCGTTTTGTTGTACCTGTAGCTCCCTACAACAGCACAATCTCTGGTGTCCTATACAAACAATGACTGATGGTAGCCACGAGCAACAAGTTGTCAACGGAGATAATATGGTGAGAGCTCTCCAGTCTGGCTCACAGTGCTCTAATGCCTCACGTGGTAGCCTGTTCAACAGCACGGTACAATTATCCAAACATGGAAGAGTACATCTTCAGCACATGCACCTTGATCACCCATTAAGATGAACTGGACATACAGGAATGTCTTCAGGAAGAAAATTTCAAACAGCTACTGCAGTGTAAAACAAGGTTTTGTATGTCCAGTGTCACAGATCTGGGCACCAAAGCGCACATGCAAGAAAACAGGTTATTTTTACCAAAAAAATCCAGGGAAAATTCTCAAAGTGCTCTGCTGTTCACTACCTGTACAAGTCCTCTCATCTCTGCCCACACCTGGACTGATAAGGATCAACAAACTATTAGTGAATCCAGAATGAAAAAAAAAAAAAAGAAGAAGAAGGGGGGAAGATGAGAGCAGATTTTACATATTATTATTAATTATCCAATTATTCACTAATTTTGCCCCACAGTTGCAGCAGAATTTAAGATGTTCATGTTTAAATTTATAACAATGCCCCTGGAGATTAGAAGCAAGGAACTGGGGGTGCTGGATCTGGCCTGGCAAGCCCCACCACAAAGCTGTTTATATAGGTACCACAGCCAGGAGGTGGCACGCAGAATGAAGGCATCTCCCATCCCTTGTGTCACAACATCGCCTCCTGCACAGCACAGGCTCTTCCCACCGGTTATGTTAGGCACCGCAAGAGAAGGCCATGGTGAGTGGGAAAGCCACAGCCTATCTATCTGTCCATCAGCCTGAGCATGTGATCCTGGAAGGAGCAGGAGCACCCCAAGGATGGGGCATCTTGAACATCTTCCCTGCACAGCAGGTCCTCTGAACAGGATGCCTAACCAAGCCTTTAGCCAGGCAGCTTTGCACCATAACTCAAACACAATGCTGCCTTTTCAAAAGATTTTGAAGCCCGTACCTCCAGTGTAGCTGCCTCCATGTCCTTCTTCTCAACCCCCGCTTTGTGCTGCCTGCTCAGCTGCGGTTTGCACACCTACCTGATGTGCCCATTGCTTCTGACCGACCCGTGCAAAGGTACAGCCAAATACACTGAGAATGCAGTTGCACACTTAGAGAAATGACCTTGCCCTCCCCTCACAGGGCCTTGCCACTGATGTCTGCTACACAATTGCATGCTGGGTTTTGTCATCTTTAGTGCCATCTACTGAGACTGTGAAAACATACCACTACGTGTACGCTCACAGATCTTACAATGTGCCTTGTGTGACAAGCATAGTTGTTTGAGGTGGTTTTTGATCACCTTTCAAGTTACGCCCTGCAACTGTGTATGTGCTGTGTATCCCAGATTTCCATATACTTTAAATGAGAAAGAGCCAGGCATGACCTTTCTCATTTACAGGATGGAAAAAAGACAGCATTCAGGGACACTTGCAGGTAATGCTGGGGTTAAAGGTAGGCAGAACTTTGCAGTTTTGGTCAAGGGTGGGATCCACTTAGCTTTCACTGGGGTGTTCTCCCGCTACCAAATCCATTACCTTTCATGCCAAATGTCACTTCCAGCTGCAATTTATACAAGAAACTAGGACTGCGTTCTGCCCTGTACACACAACAGATTCGGCGGTTTTACTGCCATCCCCAAATGAAGCCATGCACCTCAATGCCCTGCAAGAATTTTAATTTCTGACCAGAAAGCAAGATGTGGCCACTTTGTCTCCATCTTTCTGTCCTGGAAGCTGAAACTAAGAGTGTGGGGAGACCATGCTGTGATTCACAAGAGAACACTGTGGCAGCAGGAGGACATCTGCATGCACTCCCCTGCAGCCAGGCACCTGCCCACTCTCCCTTCTTGTCACCTAAATGGGGAGAGTGCTGGCCCACAAGAGATGGTGTGAAATGCGTCACCTGGTCACACAACTAAATGTCTTGCGACTCCAAGTGTTATTTTAGCCCAACTCCAGGCAGGTGGCCCTGACAGATTGAACTGTTCATAAGCTGTGCCTGATTCTGTTTTGCAGACTGAAAATAATTCAATGAAATCCAACTAACGTTCAACCTGGTGAAAGCATTTCAAGCCCAAATGTTGATACTAACAGCCTAGCCTGACCTTTACTGCCACAGGTTCAGCTCTTTGCAGGACATCATCAGCCTAAATTATCCCACGTTAGGAAGTTGGGATCTTCTAAAAACACTTTAACATTTTAACCTTTTAAATACAGTTCCTTTTAAAAACCACAGGTGTGCACAGGTTTCCGCTGAAAGTGCAGCAGCAGAGGAGAGGCTCAGCACGTGGGGGGCTGCAGAAGAGGCAAAGGCTGTGGCTCAAGCTATCCACCAGAAGCACTGCACAGCCGTGCCTCAGGAGCAGCATTCACACACTTTAATGAACCATTCTCTCTAACTCTTGAAATGAAATCCTGATCCTACTGATGCCAACAGGCTTTTTTCCATTATCTGCCAAAAAGGCCAATATTTTGCTTTGGTTCTAATGGGGAAAACTTTTTTTTTCCCCCCCCAAACCCAGTCTAGAGCTGCCTTGGCAAGAGCAGGGAGCTAATGGCTCATCACAGCCCTGGCCTCAGCTGGATGCTCACGGAGGAAGGCAACAGACCTGGCAGAGCAGATGAATCAACTCTGGCTAATGATCAGCTAAGGAGGAGCTGAGAAGAGATCAAGGAAGAATACAGCAAGAACACCAAAGCACATTAAAAATAGGAGTGAAATAATACCCTGTTGTCTCCTCCCTTCCATGTCCCTTCTCAGTGCCCTTCTGGTATGCGATGGCTATTTCTTCCTTCTGGGTATGTGTCCTGGATCTCCATCTAAAAAACCTGTTTTCTTTGTGAACTATTTTTATACTTAAGCAACTCCTACAGAATGTAAGTTGCTGTAAATATTTGCATCAAATCAAATATAGGTAGCTCAGTGGTTCAGAAGGTGCCTTCTAGGCTTTTTTTGTCTAGAATTAACTACAGAAATGCCACATTCTGGGATTCTGACAGTTTGTTTTCCCATACCATCATGGTTCCTGAGTCTTTCAAGATTCAGTGAGGATTTCAAGTAGTCTTTAACCTTATTTCATAAGGTCAGTCTGTGCAGTAGCCACTGTAATTGGTAGTAACAAAAATAAGTGATAGTATCAAACTGGTAAAACAGCGGCTCTTGCAGCAAAGTCAGTATCGGGAGAAGACTTCTTGCCTGGGTTTATTGCTGGGGTTACACAGCTGTGGCCTGGCACATAAAATTAAAATCTAGCCTAGACTTTGAGCAAGAAAATGAGATTTTTCTGTAAAGATCTTATTTTCTTACAGAAGGGAAGCCCACAGCTGGGAGGTTTCTGGCACCAGAGACAGCAGCTATTATTATTATCATTAATGAAAAGTAATTATATAGCAATACCCATCAGACTTGCAGACTAGAAAGAAAATTAAATAACTAGGACACCAGGTGTCAGAGAGAAAAATTTTCATTTATACAGGATTTTTTAAGCTGATGGAGGAAGCCTCTGTGACAACTAATATCTCTATTTTCTGAAAATCTGCAATGTTCCTAGGAATTGTAGGGAGTGTTTTTGCCTTTTTTCTTGATTCTACCTGCAAAAGCACCAGTCATCGAAACATTACGCCTAAAACTATAGGGAGACAAGCAAAACAGCACTGTTACTTTCAGGACATCTTTAAAAGAAAAATAAAAGATGATTAGTGACAAAAATACCACTCAGCTAATTATATGGTGTAAATGTTTTATCCTGGGCTATGATTCCTAAAATGTAGTCTCAGCTGCACGGCCTGACTTCAGCCCCACCTTCTGATTTATGAAACAAGATTTGTTTTGTTTCGTTAGTGAATTACTTCACAGTTTCAAAACCCAGCCATATGATGTTCAGACACACCGTTCTTAGGAACAATGTTTTTTTTGTCCATGACAGATTAATCAAAATTGCACCTGAGTTTTGGAGAGAAACTGTTCAGTTCAACCTCTCATATGCCCATGGCAATTCATCCCAGAAGATCTGATCCTTTGCCTTCCATAATATGGCTGCAGAATACTTCCCCATGGTTACCTCAATTAATTAGGAAATACAGGTTTCTAAATTTATTCTAGTTTCTCTCTCATTTCTAAAGCTACTGCTGCAGGCAGTGATTAGTAAGTTTCTATGGTGTAAATTTTTTAATTTACGTTTCATCTCTGCTGATATAGCAGAGCCCTTAAACTTCAAATGGGTCAGCTTAATCCTCATCTACATGCAAAAAATTCTTGGTTTATATCAACCACAATTAGAAATGTGACTCATTCAGTGCAACAGTCAAAAACTCTCAGGGGCAGGGTATGCTCCTATCAATTTAATCTAGTTACTAAATTAAGATATATGATATTAAAAGATGAAAACCAAATTAAGAGTATCCACACAGGAATTAAAACCTGTTTAACTAAACCATTTAAAGTAACATATTTTAAACTAGTGCTATCTTCATATTCCAGCAATGTCTTTGTTTATTACAACCACAAAGCTCCTGATATAAACACCCTGAAAGACAGCTGTGGGGTTAGGTTATGGTGGGTGACTGATGGCCTTGCCTGAACAGCAAAGGTCAAGAAGGTATTTTTAGGAAAAGGTTTGCTAATAAAAACACACCTCATTTTCTAGTGTTGGTTTGACTAATTTCACCTTCCAGTGACTTTGGGTCATTATCAGTCTTGGTCTGCTAGTCTAAAGGACATCCCACAAAGATTTTGCTCCATATGCAGCTATGTGGATTTCACGATCAGGTAAGCATTTAGCTGTTCCATGAAACTGAACAGCTTGAGGCCCTGCAGTCCCTTCTAATGCTTCTCATGGCTTCTGTCTCCCCAGTTCTTGAGCATGCTTGTTGAACTGCAGACACCAGAACTGGACCCTGTATCATAATGCTAAAACCAGCCATGGTAGAACACTGGACTCACAATACGCCCTGCCTGAATGTCCAAGCACCAGCACAGAGACCTGGCTGATGCTGGTGGGCACAATCACAACAACCTCCTGTAAGCAATGGCTCCTTCTGTAAGGGATTTTCACTCCTTGTTCAGGACAGACATCGGGACTGGCAGGCGTAAATTTACCTCATTTGCCCTATTTGTTCCCTGAAAAGCCTTTGTGATTCACGTCTGCAGCTTTGTGATTTAAGAGCTCTTGACAGCAAACATAAATGGTTTTAAAAAGTGACAATTTTATGCTCTTGTAAGACATTGGGACATTTTTAGTTCTAAAAATTACTGAAGTCCCACCCTGCTATTTAATATCTACCAGTGTCACTACTGGAATAGAAGTGTTTCATTAGCATCTTGTGATACAACTCCATCACTTTTTTTTTTTCCCCAAATGCACACTGGACTTATTTAGTATATGTTTCTGCAATCTGCACTATTATTGGGTCTACCTGTGTAGCAAAATTACTGCTAAGATTCTATTTACTTGTTCGTACCATCCTTCACCCTTTCAGATAAAAAATTTTGCTTTGTATTCTTTTTCTTTGTGTTTCTACAATTCTTGTTTCAGCTTCATTTTTGATATGTCAACTTAAAGCTTCATGGCTTGCTAGCTGATTTTTTCAGCTGATGCAAACTTCTGTCTCAGCTGTGGGATTGTGTCTTCTAGGAATCTACTAAAATATTCTCAGTTTCCCACTTCATGTAGAACAGAGAGGCCAGCTTCATGCATGCTTCTTCTCTTTAATTTGGAACGTATCAAATAATACACACTTTCCCCTTTCAAAAGCAAGTAATATGAACCCTACACTCACTTGTAACAGATTCGTTAGTGGTTTGATAAATAGAGCACAGGGTATATTCTCATACATTTAATTTTCCAATTATAATATATGAATTATTTCATTGTAGGCTGAGCGTAAAATACCACTACTTTTTATTCTTTTTTCATTTAAATTTTAGTATGCACTATATAAGACAGTGGGTAGAGTGAATGTGTTATGAAACCACTTGCCTCAGTAAATTACATTCTATTTAAGTTAATACTATTTTATTAGTGATAAATATGTCTCATGCCCATAAAACACTACTTGGCATAAAATGATGAGAAAGCTACTACAAGCTATAGATGATGGTGGGAACGCATGCACTACACACATCCTTTTCAATGGCTTCATTAAAACATTCAGGAAAAGAATTGTAAATTGCACATGAAGCCAAAAACAGACATCAAAATGCAGCAAAAAAAGAGGGGCCCTTTGCACCTACAGTAACTTGTATTGATTTATACAAGGTAGGAGTCCCAAGATATTTGTATATGCTGGAACAGCTCTTAAAAATGATATAGAATTAATTTACAAAATACCTAAAGTATGGTCCTTCAGTGTTTTTATTCACATCTTCTACCCACTTAGCTACATTACATTCTCTTTTGAACCATGGGTTTAAATACCTGCAGAAAGCAATGGAGGGAACAGAGAAAGCAGAAGAACAAGAATAGAAAATCTGAGAACACACAGCACAAGCTTAGCAAGGATGTCTTCATCCCCAAAATGCAAGTGAATATGGCAAATAAATCAATACGGATGTTGGGTGAGGACTAGGCAATGTGTACAACTGCATGAGAAAATCTGACGTATAACAAAACTCATATGTTTGATTAATCTGGAAACTCCTTGGGATACATCATTCATTTAACATCTTAAGGGTAAAATTCACTCCTGTGCAGAGGGCCAGCATTAAGCTCATGTTTTGAACTCCTCTCATGATCTCAGAATAAGGATGAAGGGGCATTTGGGCTCCAATCATGCTGTTTGCTTCCATCTAGAATATATAGCAAGACATAAGCTAAATGAGCACAGAAACTTGGGCTTAGCCCTTTCTACAGGAGTGAATTTCAGCCTTGGTGTGTTAAAAGGCTCAAATAATTTGCCACTACAGTGGTAATTTTTACACTTGGGTGCAAATAACCCTCTGATTTTTCAATGATCATTTATTCTGTAGGACCACATGAAGATTTACTGGAGGTGGGCTGCAAAGCTACCTCACATTTTACAGAAGTAATCTTGATACCAAAACCACACTTTCTAGAAAAAAAGTCTGAGCTACGTACTCATATTAGTTACATGGAAACTATGAAATAAAGAGAGTGTTTAATCATCTGGCAGTAATATTACCAGGGAAGAAGATAATTTTTTGTAACTTGTTTCCCTTAGCCCCCAGTAACAAGCAAATTCCTTTGGCTCTGTCACGTTAAGAAAAAAGGGCAATGCAGAAACAGGAGTCTGCCTGCTTCAATTTAAAGTCTGTTCTTGTATAAGAACGGCAACAGTTTAATGATTATTTGTGATCACCATCTTTATATAATAGAGAGTAGCACACTCTGAAATAGGAAACAAATTGTAACCAAAGAAAAAGGGAAAGAAAATTCCTCTTTACATTATTTTCAATATTTCTAGGCCAGTTCTTGCCACCCTTATTTATAAGAGTGACGCCAATGACCTCACACATGGGAACGGGCCTCACAAGGGATTGCTTGGATGAGTAAACTTTGGGCTAGATCGTGTTGTTCAACCCCCACCATATTTCAAACCACGTTGACGACAAAAGCGGCAGCACTTTTTCAACTTCTTTTGCTCCTTTTTTGCTCTGGAACTTCTCCTCCCCGCCCCGCACAAGCACAGCCACAGCTCTCAGAAAGTACTCGCCCTCAGCCACAAGTGCTTCTAAGTAGCTTCCTCAGCTTGCTTATTTATCAGGAATCAGGAGTGCTTTATGCTTTCCAGCTGGGGCTCTTAGAGAAAGGAATGGTCAAAAGTGGTAGCGCAGCAACAGATGAACCAAAGTGAAGCAACAGGCTGACGCCAGCATCACCAGGAACTAATAAACTTCTGCTTTAGCTTTAATTAAAGGTGCAACTACACAGTTTCTTGTACTTGCTGCAGTACTTTTGACTTGCTTTTTTTCATTTGAAAGTCTTTTGGTAACCATGAAACACTCCCAATCTGGCTTCCTGTATTACAAAACGAAGTGTAATGTGGTACCAAAGCATGCAGTTGTTGCACAACCGTGTTGCAGGGTTTCCTGGTTGTATTACAGACCGTCGTTCACCACCTCAATTCATCTGTTACAGAAAGGTTAAACTTGAGTTACTGCAGATCACTACGCGATACCATTAGAAAGCTCTCAGGCTGATCTTCCTGGCCACGTGTTCTTTAGCCGTGGCAGAATCCGCATTCTCTCAGAGTGAGAAATTCCACTTTAAAACACAAGTGGCCTTTACAGGTAAGCCTACAGCTAGACCAACAGCTCGATTTGGCTTGTAGCGCAACATGCAACAAGGCAAAAGACCTGGGCTCAAGAGTACTCGTACTCCTCAGGCTGGCGAGGAGGAAGGTTAGCTAGCGCTGCATCAGCAGGAGCACCTCCAAGCAGTCACGGTGCTTTGCCGCAGTGAAACTATTGTAAACTGAGGGAAGGGACTTTTTACGGGATAAAATGGCAGCCCAGAATGCAGGGGCAGGTGAGACTGACCTGTGATCCCGACTCCCTGTTTGGGGGTGGTCAGAACCCCCTGGGCTTATGCCTTGGGCCGGGATTTGGTGGGCGAGAGAAAGCCCAGGCTCAGATGCATGAGTTACCCTGCTGCAAAAAGACAATATATAACAGAAAGTCTAAACCAAAGATGTTTGTATCAGTTACAACAACGAGGAAGACAAACGCTTACAGGAAAAGCAGTGCAAATTAACAAAGGTCAGAATCACTATTTGGCATAACGTATGTTCCCTGGGACCCGTTTTAACACAAGCTCCCAATTAAACTGCCAGCTTATTCAGAAAACTCTTATTATCATTCCTGGATAACCCTGATTTCAGTAGAAAAATTGTATCATCAGGCCATTTCATCAACCCTGTTTCTGAAAAAGCTGCAGAAACATTTGGCCTGTTGCCATTCCTTCTGCATGAACTGAACCATCTGCCTTTAGTAAAGAACACAAGTTTTATTTTAAAACATCTAGAAACAATTAAAAACATCTCAAATGAGCTTTAGCAGTCTCCATAGAGCTATACACTTAGCAGAAGCCTTGTTCACGTATCTGTTAGATACAAGGGGTCGAAAAAAGGTGTGAGCAGAACATTTTTCAGGAACTGTCTGATGTGCTTGCAACCCTCCTGTCAGCACTGGTCCTGAGGGCAGCAGAGCTCAAACCTTGCTTAGCTCTTAAGAAATTTTTCTTAAATGATTAATGGCATGAATCTTTACCTGGCGCTTGGCTGTATGCAAAGAAAAAACCCTTGTGCATAATGTATGAAGTTACTGCAGACTCATGCACGTCTAATACTTTTGTAGGCAACTGTACTAGTGTGCACCTGCTTAAAAAGAAATAAACAAATTGAATTCTGCACAAGGTATGCCACAAATGAACCTGATTTTCTAGTGGTTAACTACACTTTCTCTATTACTAACAGGAGACCAACAGTGTTACCCCTTTCCTTCCATCTCAACAAGTACTTTTCATTGGACTCCCAGGGGGCACACAGGTGGACTTTCCAAATGCCACCCACCACTTCAGAACACAATTCAATATTCTTCAGTATTTCCCAAAGAAGGTAAGCAGGTAAATTTGGGGAGAGCTTTCATGTATTCTGAGGCATCCTCAAAGCAGCTGACATTGCTTTTTGTTTTCCTAAATGAGCAAATGCTGGCCAGGATTAGATTATTCTCAATTTTCTCTGCTCAGAAATGAAGTTTTCTCTCTAACCACAGCCACTGGGCATTCTCGCCAGTTCTCTCCGTTCCCACAAAACCGACACTGCACATGGAAAATTCAGTGGGAACTCTCTCTCCAAGGGGCAACAGGCTTGCCAAAGAGACTCAGGCAAGCCATGCAGTCCTGTGCAGCCCAGGACAGAACCCATCGGGAGAAAAGAGCATTTTCCTGCCTGACAGGCCTCTCCCACGAACACACACTCTGTGCACCATTCCTAACAAACTGCTGCACAGCCCCTGGGAAGTACAAACCTCCTCCCTCTAGCACCAGGGCTGCTGTTGGGTTGAGAGACTGTAACAAACAGCAAGAAGGAAAGCAGAGAATTAGGTGAAAATTATGGGACACCTTTAAAACAAACAAACAAAAATTACAGGGAAAAGGATTTCTAACTCACACACTCTCTGTCTACCCATTCATTTAGTGCTCTGAAGTTTTCAGAGCAAATGTATAATACAACAGCTGAGCAGCACAGAGGAAAAAATATGCCCATTGAGGTTTTTTGCTTTTACTGGAAACAATAGTCTTCCCATGCAGTTACATTCACTCTAGGCTAAAAAGAGCTGATCTGGTTTTATTCTTTGTGCACCAATTCAGCCCCAATGTACACCTCTGCTGAACGAAAGAATAATGGTATCATTAATTTAAAATATTTTTTTAAACCAATTTTAAGAAATACAACTGGAAAATGAAGGAAAGCACAGGACAAATTTCTAAAGAAGAATGTGCAATCTCATTTGTATTCTTGGCACTTTGGTCAGACTAATTTTGCTTTTATCAAACTGTCTCAAGCAAGGAGAAAAGAAAATGAGCAAAATAAGGTTTCAGTAAAGAGTTTATCAGCACAAAGACCAAGAGCACAGGGGCACTTGACAGATAAACTGCTCCAAGGAATCTAGGGCTAAAATTTCTGGTTCCATGTTGCCATTTTGACCATGCAATGTTATAACTGCAATGTATCAAACTATTATTTCTGTAACTTGTAACAGAGGGTCTTCTCTATAAACTTCTCTGAGTCTACTCACCTCAAGACAGTGCACTGCAGGTGGAAGAAAAGTTTCAGAACAAGCTCAAAATCCCCACCCCAAAGAAAGCAGGGCCCAGAGAGTAGTTAGCGTTATTAGTTTCCAGCAGGGTTGGTATCAAGCCCATTTGCCCATAGAGGTGCAAAGTTAGTACTAATGATACAGGGAATGGGCACTGTCATCGCCACCATGGTCAAAGAAGGGGCCATTCCCGTGTGGCGTAAGTGCTGTAAGAGC
This sequence comes from Falco naumanni, assembly GCF_017639655.2. Taxonomy (NCBI): domain Eukaryota; kingdom Metazoa; phylum Chordata; class Aves; order Falconiformes; family Falconidae; genus Falco; species Falco naumanni. Next base: position 38,983,117 of record NC_054057.1, read on the forward strand.
AGGCCAGTGCTAGACAAGCCAAGAGATGGTATTTCCAGCCATTCACCACTCATTCACAAAGGGAGCCTGAACCAGCAGGTTTAAGTACATAAAAAAGGCTCTCTCCCTACAGGGAACATTGCAGACATGGGCTCTTTAGTATATGTAACCAATAAATCAGTAAGGAAAAAACTCTAAGCCATACTGGAAAGGTGTGAGGATCAGTCACTTGGTAAGGGCTCTCATTACCCATTTATTGCAGGGCTTACTCAAGACTGGCTGTTTCAGGCTTACATCAATAAACTTGAGGGTACTCTCAAAGCAGACAGATAAGTCTCCTAAAACCTCCAGGAAAGGATGCAGAGATACAAATCTCTAACTCTGCAATGGCCCAACCCAAGGTGAAGACAAGGGTAGAAAACAGGTTATCAGAAATTCAGTATTGAACCAGGATACACTCAGCAATGGCAGTTTACTGTAGACAAAAGCCTGCAGTGATGGTGCAGGCTGCCATCATCATGGGGAATTGCTATGGGAACGACTGTGAGGAAGCCTACATAAAAAAGAAAATTGATAGTTAATTTTTAAAGAATACATAAAAAGAGGTTGAAATACATTAGCCAAACCATTTATCAGATATCAGTCAGCAATCAGAATGGGCCACAGAGCAAAAATGCAGCTATCTATTTTTCAGTACTCTTAATCTCCATCTAGAAAACACAAATATGAAAACTGTACTTTTTGGCTTTGCTTTTATAAGTTCAGACTTACTCAGTTGAATTAGACCGTGGCCTAAACCTTTTGCCTCTGACTTTCTTTCTGTTTCCTCCTATATTACCTGAAAGAAATCAAAGGATAAAGAAGATGGTAAAACAATTTGAAACTCACCTGCATCTCATGCCAAACTCTACATTCTTTTTGCATCTCCAGCAAAAATGTTGTTGCCTCATTAGCTTTAACCATTTAAAATTCACAGGTCAGTCCCTCTTGATTTACCTCAGACCAGCTAAACCTGTCACTTAGGTGACCCTTCTCTACTTTTCGCCGCAACTGTGAAGAGCAAAAAACTCCTTAATCTCCGCTTTCATTTGAGAAAATCACTACACTTCAAAAACCACTAAACACTGCCTGATAGCATCACAAAAGCTGGCAAGAGTGAATGGACTTTTTCCTCTTTTTCATGTTAGCTCACGCTAGAGGAATGGGAGAAATTAAATGTTGTTTCTTTGTGACAAAGCATTGTGTAAAAAAGTTATTTGGGTAGGGTGCTGCTAAATCCCAATTCCAGGTTAATAACAATTAGCACAATTTTAAGGAGTCATGCTGCTGTCCTAAGATCAGCTAAACTTTCAGCAGAGCAGCAATGGCCCAGAGGCTGGTTTCCACTGTGGCCAGCACGGAGGTTCACACTTACCTTGCCAAGAATTACTCCTAGGCCTCCCATTTTCACAAATGTCTGAAATATGTTTTGTGTCTGGGATCCTTTCACTCCAGGAATGAGATAATCCATTTGACCTAGAATAGGAGGGCTCAGATGCGGTTATTGTTAAGGGCATTGTCTGACATCAGTGTTAGCTCAGCAGTTCACAGAGTCACATTCCCAAGGCTGGTGACATAACACAGCCTAAGGTCTGTCTGCACTAGCAGAGCAATCGGGATTTCTGGTTAAACCCTGCAGTTCGGCTTCGCAGCTGTCCCTGCAGCTGTTCGGTGTGCCCACGTTCAAGAGCCAGGCTCCAGCACTGCTTTCTTGCGTGTTTGCTGTGGAAAGCACAAACACCAGTGCACACCAGATCTCCTTTGGATTTGCATGTCTGCTCTAGTTCTTAGCTGGAAGATGCTCTTCCAGCTGCGCTCCTCTCAAGGTTTTTTTATCTCACAGTCAAGCACATCCTGCCTGCAGGCTGCCCACTCCCTCCCGCTGCTGCTGCAGGAGCCTGGACTGCTTCCCTCACCCCACTGCTGCCGGTCTCAGGGGCCCAGGAGTTTGTGATGAGCACTCTCCCACTCACAGCTGTTAGCTCCAATGGAGGTGTAATTTTGCTTCATTTTTGCTGATTTTGAATTTCTATTGTACTTTGCCAGCCAGTTACCGCAATATATACTTCTAATGCTAAAGCCAAAGCCAGAAACAATCCTTATAGCCAGGTGCTTGGTGCAAACTAAAGCTTTTCTTTCCTCTGTAGTCCCTCTAAGAGCCAGAGATGTGTGTGGCAATGTCCAACACATCAGGCATTGCAACTGGCTCCCTCCTATTGCACCAGAGGTGCTGCTCAGCTGTTTGCCATGAGATCTACAATTATTTCTGAAAAACAAGAGTAAGTTGAAAACTGGTCAGAATAGATAGCTTATTTATTACAAAAAAGTTTTGCTCAAAGGAACTATTTATGTGGTTTCCAAGTCTGGATACTCTTGCATTTTCCGGTCTCTGCTTTCCTTGGAAGGCAGGCATCTGAGAGATGTTCTTCAGCTTCTAGAAGACCAGGCTAATCGCCGCCACAGTGAACTAAGCCCAGGGTTTCATTAATTCAAACCTAATTACAGCATGAAAGGGCTGAGAACCAACAGATCCAGTGACAGATTATTTTTTTTTAGAACATTTTCTCCTCCTAAAGGTCTATTTTCAGGTTCAGGATTGTCTTGCTATATACTGGGTTTGGTGTTTGCTATTTCGTAACAGCAAGAGTTATCAAAAAGTTATGTCTTAATCCTTGAACATCCTCCGAATACCAACTAACACTTCATAGTGCTTTCCAGCATGGAGAAGCCCAGGCAGCTAATGGCCCAGTCACTCTAACATCTGCCAAAAGATGCCATCCATGTATGCACACTGAGCAAATCAAAACCCGCTTGGAAGGTAGGAAATAGCACTCTGGGCATTCAAATGGAAGGACTATGTCAGCTCCACCACAATGTTAATGGAATATTTGTCAGACTTACTTTTCCAGACTTGACAGTGGCACAACATACCTGAACTGGTGCTGGGAAACAACAAAACTCTCTAGTACAGACAGACCTTAGAAACCATTAGCTTTTCAGAACAAATAATAAATAGACGCACATGATAGAAATGAAATATGAGAAGACAGATACTGAATGAGAGAACGAACACATTAAACAACATTCATTTAAAAAGACACTTTTTTTCTTAACTGTTTTTTCAACCTGCTTACACAAAGCTATGGAAACTTGCTTTCTCAATGCTTTTTTCAAAATTTTATCCAAATGAGAAAAGATTCTTCAACACAAATAATGCACCATTTAAGATTAACGCTTGCTCCCTGAAAAAAAAATAATTCTCCATTCACACATCTAAAAAGCTTAATTTAAAAATTAGAAATCATTAATTAATCACTACTACAGTTTTCCTAATAACATATTCAAACAGACTGAAAGAAGTTGCATATAGAATCAGGCTGCTATATCCAAATAGCAAATGTTACTGCAAATACACCCTTTCCATACATTTCCCTTTACTTTCTTTGAAACTAGAACAAAGAGAATGGCTTCATCAGCTGCGCAGTTACAGACTGCTCAGTGTGACAAGAACTGAGCTTCTTATGAAGCAGTTCAGGATTGTCTATCCCTCCTACAACATAGTGCTTCTCATAAATTGTTTTAAACTGACAGCTGGAGATTTTCACAATTAAAGGACTTCTAACCGCAAAGGGATGGTGAGCATCATGACCTAATGATCTTAGAAATTACAAATGACTCTCAATGCTTTTCAATGAATTTTCCATTGTAAAATGTTGATGGGGTTTTTTAAGTAACTGGAACAACAACAGAATTAGTGAAATCTGATTAAGGGCAAAATCTAATGGTTACTCTTAAAGGCAAGCACAAAAATACAGAAAGTCTTTGTAGAATTATTTTCTAAGATAACAATTTCTGACCTTTAAGTATACTAGTCTAGTAAGTGGAATAAAATGCAAGCACTATTATCTTTAATGTGAGACAGCACAATTATTATCCAGAAGTCTAGGTCAACTCAGTGAATTAGTGACACTGACAAATAAAGATATAAAAATAACATTTATATTGAACATTATATGTTTATAACTATTATTAAAGCAAGACAGTGTTCCTTTTCTTTGATTACATGACCATGATTAAAAAAAAACAGTTGTGGGTATTTTACTAATTATTTTTTTGAGCCAGCAATTACTATTACAGTCTGCTTGAAAACAATTCTCAAGCAGGGAGATCATGAAAATCTGATTAACTGAAAATTGGTTTACAATAAAAAACTTATTTATTTTGGTCTAATTGTAATAACTAGCAGCTCAGTGCATGTGAGAAAAATCAGTAATCAAAGCACAAAGGATGTTATTTCAAACATTGCACAAAGAAAGAAGAAAGAATCAAACCTGCTGCAAAACAATGAAATGTTCTGACTAATGGAATAATGGGTGATGGAACAGGTAGAAATCTGAAAATGCGACAGAAAAGCAGACCTCTTCTTAGAACTAGATGCAGAGTTTGTGCTGACTCCAGGAGGCATGTCGCTATAAAAAGAGTCGGCCTCTCCAGGCTTTTTTACATAATCTCCCTGGGGTATTTGTCTAAAGTATAATAAACATTGTAGAGTCAGAAAACATGACAGGAACCAGCACACACACAAACATGCACAAATGTGAGTTTAAAAGCAAGTGGCAAGGATAGCGTTCCTTGAGAAAACCTGTTAACCACACACAGTAAGCCTATTAATAAATAATTCAACCATCTGAGAGATTCCCACATGCTTCTGATATGTGCAGAACAGTGGATTATGTGGTTTTGGTATGGGAGAACAAGGAACATTTCACTGATAAACGCTGATCACAATTTTTAAAGTGAATAGTTTGTGGTTCTTGAGGCATTGGATAACCAAGTTCAGACATTTCAGATGACTCATCACACTGGTTGCAAAAAGCATCCCCAGGTGCAGTACGAGTACCGCAGCCTGAGCTGAATGCATGCCTGCGTCAAAAAAAGAGTTCAGGAAAAGTGAATGCTTTTTTTCCTTCTGAGGTAAGTACTTTTCATTTAAATTTTGTGATCATTACGGAATTCATAAACAGCAACCTGTTGAGTTATTTAAACCACATGAGGAGGAGAAAAACCTCCAGTTTATTAACTGTTTTCTTGTGCAAGGGAACTAACACCAGTGTCAGAGGCTCTCAGCTACTCCTGATTACCACAGTAGACTCAATCTGCAAGACACAAGAAAATAATGCCACACCTATCTGACAGCAGTTTATCCTCCTCCAGTACTAAAAGCTTGGTTATGGTGCATAAAACTACCTATGCATTAGAAAGTCCTTATCAAGTTATGCGACTTTTTGCAGATAGTGAATTCATTGCCAGCAGAAAAACTGTCATGCAAATATTCCAGTTACAGTTCCACCAAGTTGAAAAATCCTCCCTAGTAGAACAAGTAGCTACTTTGAGAGCTGACTATATCATAATACCAGAAACTTAATTATCTATTCAGGCTTGCACTTTCCAAGGCCTTTTTGCCTCAGTCTGCTCCTATTAAGATGTGCATTTATCAGAAGGTTGATTCACATTCAGATTGTGTTCAACTACAGACCTGAACTGGGCTCTCTTCATGCTGTATCTGAATTTCTAATGCCTCTAAAGTATTTAAAATATATAATTATACGGCACATAAATCATTATCACAGTACTTCCACACTATTTCATCTAACACTTCTCCAGTCTCAGTTCTTGTCCCATTCCCCAGCTGGAGCATGGGTGTATTCAGAGTTGATTCACTGTGGGCAGCTCTGCTTCCCAGGGTTCCTCCAGCACACTCTCTCTCACTACTTCATCAGAAATAAGTTCTCTGTGCCCTTACAGCCACACCATCCCAGCTGGCAGAACCCTTGCTAATTGGCTCTTTTTTTTTCCCATTTACTCATTTCAGTTCTTAGTAATACCAAGTATCATTCCTTACGTAATGCTCAGAAATACCTCAATGGCTTGTTTTCATCTTTATTTAAGGAGTAATAATAAACAATTAATAATAAAAAGACACTCTGGTGGATGTCTGATTTTTCCATTTATGGATCACCCCTTGTAAATATTCAAAATTATTCTATTTAGATGTCAAGCCTACAGAACTTCATTTTCTGCATGAAGAAGATTTAGTTATGAAGTATCTCCATCATCTTTAAAGTGATGGAGCCCTCCGTCACTTTCAAAAGCTTCAGCTCATGCTGGTTTCCACTCTTCCCATGCCCACAGACACAGCTGCAGACTGACTGCTTACTCACAGCTCTCTGTCCATATACTGATTTCTGGAGATGAGGGAATTTAAAAAAATTAGATTCTCTAATACTCCAATGTGAACATGCATGGGGCTGTCTCTTTCTGTATTTCAAGGTTTTGGCTGCTCTGTCCTCAGCCAACACTGCAACATCCACAGTATAATGAGTGACTTGATGGCCATGTTAGTCTGCAATTACAGATAAATCACACTCCGCTAAGCGGCACCAAACCCTGAAATTCTGTCTTCCTTGTGCTGGGTGACATTTCCTATCCATCAGCCTCTCCATAAGGCTTGACCTCCATACCTTTGGTTGTTTCCTATTACTGTTCCTGCCACCTACCTGACCTTGCAGTACACAACCAGCACTCGGCAGCACTTTTCTGCTTTTTGCAAGTATTTTGAGCCTGGCAGAGAAAGCGCTACACAGGCAGGGGAAATGGAGAACAAGCACAACAGGTAGCGGCAACAAAGCAGCAGCTTGGACCAGGAGGCAGTGATACAGGTAGAAAACAGGGGAACTTGAGAAACCCTCTAATGTGTGGGGGACAGAGAAGAAGGAGCCAACTCCTTCCCAGATGACTCATCTGCCTGGCAGATGACTGATCAAAGGGAGGCGGTCTTCCAGGCGCCAAACCCAAGTCACTAGGAACTGTTTGGTTTTTGGCCACAAGCTTGAAATGATGAAAGTTCAGTCCTGTGCTGAAGATGGTATCATGCTTTAGCTACAAATCAATCAAGCAGGCTGGCAGGAAAAAATAGGCTCTTCATTCGCACAGCAATTTAACTGCAAAGAAGCTCCAGGAATGAATTTGTCTCAAAAGGCTCCTGAACATCATGTTAATATTAATTATTCAATTCTCAGCCTCTCAAGAACACTTTCATCTCTAACAGATTTTCAGTCTCTCTTATTGGAAATATTCTCCTGTTTTCCTAAATAAAATAGTCTATCTCAGAAGTAAACATTATTTTTGCTACCGAGTCCAGTGAAATCAATATTTCAAGTAATGTATTCATAGAATACCAGTTTCATACATTCAAGCAAATATTCTTTACAATATGATAATTCATCACTGTATTTTCTTTATAGCATGTAAATGAGCAAGAGAGAAGAAAAGCTATTTTCAGAGCTTTCTAAGATACATTCCATTACTTTTATCACATACCTCTGTCTTCTGTAGTTTCTTTCCATACAAAGAGAAGAGAAAGAAAGAATGATTTATCAGTATGCAGGTATACGTGGTCAGTAAGAGAAAAAAAATAAAAATAAAGAGAAAAGAAATGTAGGCAGAATGAAATTTTTGCTCAAAATATTTCTACAGAAAACACTTCTAAAATAAACAAACAGTAATTCAGAATAAACAAGGAAAATATATTCATGTTGATGGCTAAAGTCAATGCTGAGTTGGAGCTGCAGTTCATGATGAGTTTAAATCTATTCACTGTGAAGCTGCCAGTGAAAGGTGCCCTCTTGCTCTCCACCTGCAAGAACTAATCCCAATGGCTAGATGTGATCTCAAAATGAGCCCTTAATTTTCGGAGTTGTACTCAGAAGTCCAGATTGCCAGATGCTGCCAGAAGCTGAGGATGATATACCAAGACAGCATAACCTATCTTTCTACTATACTAATCTTCAAGCTTTTTTCCAAATGCTTCTTTCCTTACGTATTTCTGAGCTGCTCTCAGCCCACCTCAGTCTAACAACCAGCAGGGAATGTGACAGTTTGTTATGCCAAACCGCTGGGACCCTGTCTCAGCTACAGCACTGCCTGAAGCTGAACCTGACCTGCCCTCCAAGCATACCAAGGATCTGTGCAGGAGGACTTCAAAAGCCACTTACCCAAACACAGGTGACAAAGTACCTTGAATCTTTTTATAATACATACAAAAAACCCCTAAACCACTCTGGTTTTAGAGGAAATTCACAAAAGGAGAAAAACTGAAAAAGATCAGTCAGGCTAAAATAATCCATTTTGGCTCTCAGTGCGCAGAACACTGACAGTTCTGCATCAGGGGAGAACTTGCAACTTATTTGCAAATTACAGATTTCTCTCTTACCGAAATACGTGCCTGAATTAATTTCAGGTTAAGCTGACTGAATATAAACATCTGTTTAAGGAAGCCTATTGTTTAGTGCTTTACTGACTGATTGAAGGCCGATCTTGCTAAATTTATTTCATCATTAGGAAAGATTTATAATTGAATCAGACTATTCTTGTATTTCATTTGTCAGATACAGCAAAATCACAATCTGATCGTCTACAAAAAAAAAAAGAACTAAATAAGAAATAAATTTCAAACCCAGATCAGGCTCTCCAAAACCACATAGACATGTAAGAATTGCTTGAAAAATGCTAACACTATAAAAATGTCATTATATAGATATAATCCAATATGGATTTTTTAGATTATGTTTGAATTGTTCTTTTCATAACATAATCAACTATCAGATGAAATACACATATTTTTAAACTGTATTAAGAAGAACACAATTTACTTACTTGTAACCCCAACCAGTTATTCCTAAAACGAGAGCCAACACTAAAATGGTGCCAGCAATAGCCCCTATTATTATATTTGTGCTAACAACACCTGGAAACACAAGAAAGGGGAAAAATACACAGAGTTTTAGGAGAAAAATACACAAAACCAGTAAATGCACTGTCTTTCAAAAACCTGCTTGGACAACTTGCACTAGGTTGATGAATTGTAACCAATAATAAAATTTTGAAAGATAGCACGGACATAAAAAGATCATTTGTAAATCAAGCTCTGACCTCTGTGTCCATTTCCCTTTATTGAACACTTGCTACATGGGAAAGTTGTGTCAGGTATGCCAATATAACTTTATCAATACTAAACTGCTGTAGCTTACATCCTTACAACCTGCCTAGCAAATACATGCTTACGTTGGAATAAAAGTGACTGGTTTTGCTCAAATCCCTTCCATAGCTGAATAAATATAACCAAAAGAGACATTCTGGAAGATGGTAAAGCTGTCCCCCCACAAGGATTTATAATGAAAAACATTTACACCCTCATTTTTCCACAATACATCTTTCTCTTGTATGCAAGCCTAAAGATGAATAAAAATTTTCACTCAAAAAATGTGAAAGCCTAAATGTTGTTTGCCAACATTCTGCATACTGGCCATGTATAAAAAATTTACTCTACCAGTCATGCAAGTAACACTGCCTTTCCATCTAGATATGAGAAGTCCCAGTAACTTTCTGCTTGACCTGTTCTATCAATATATTAATAAGGCCACTCAGGTGATTGGGACAAGCAAGGTACAACCAGCCTCACTGGTACCAGTCCTGAGAGGTGTACTGAGTGCTTGCAAGCAGCACCGCTCGCATCTAGCCCCAGTTCTGAGACCTCAATTCACAGACACCAAGTGCTTCTGCTGTGGGAAGAAGGGAAGGGAATGAGGCTCCTAATGGTGCACTGTGCTGTATGCTACCTAAAAAATTAGGATATCTAGTTTTGCATAATGAATCTTCCTCAAATCCAAGATTTTCCAGTTATTGGTAAAAATGGTAACAACATACCTTTATTGATGGCATCTTTATCAAAAAACATATCATCCTTGATGCGAGAACTGCAATCATCTCCTCCCCAGAATCGGTCACAGACACACTTTATTTCATTGCTACAAACCTGCAGCCAAACATGTAGCTCAGAATAAGATCATAAAATCAATGTATTCACGTAATTAATACCTACAGTATAGATACAGTCTGCCTGCAAAATTTTGCAACACGTTTTTAATATACAGAAAATCTAATGTATATCAGATATAAATATATTATTCTACTTTTATATATAAATATATGTAATATCTATTAAGCATCTTAATGTATTTTAATGCAATATATTTAATAGAGCCATTTATAATTGCTTTGGGAGACTCTGAACCTCAATTATTTTTATTTTTTCAAAATATGAAGTGCTTGATTTCAGATTAAAAAGGGAGTTATAACGCAGTATAAAAGACAAAAGACATTATGAGAGAACAACAACTTTGATTTCAGCTCAGCCATAGGGACCTGGACACTGTTTCAAACTGAAGGACAAGGGGACTTGCCAGGGTCACGGCAAAGCCATCGGCTGTGCACTGAGAGCAGAGAAGCGAGCACTAGCCAAGAGACAGCTCACTGCCCTCTTCACTAGGTCAGCCAACAAAACCCAACAACTTTATGAACCTTCTTGGCTGTTGACACAATAAAGAGGGAATTAAAAAGAGCATCTGGAAGAACAGAGACACAGGTTTCTCAGGTCACGAAACTTTTATGTTCTCCTGTACATTGCCTGAGGAAATATGAAGTGATAGCAAAAGAAATGATTGATAAAAAATTTTTAAAAACTAACACATGCTTACAATGGCTCATTGTTTAAGATGCCTTGATTGGTATGCATTATGTTTACTTATGTGCCTCCTTCCCTTTTCCTTTATGAAAGCTTCTCTAGCATAAAGACTTCCAGAGTCACACTTCTGGCACCCTAAAATGTCTAGCTAGTATACTACACAACACCAGGTACTCAGCAAAAACAGAAAAAAGGATCAAAGAGTACAAGAACATACACCGTGTCCTGAACAAATTTCGCTGTCTGTGGTGCCTGGGCAGGTACTGAAGTTGAAGGCCTCGGTGGGGAGGCAGCGATGCTCAAGGCACACCATGTTCGGCCCGCACGGTGTCCCGTTCTCCACATAGCCCAGGTCTGTCTCCTCATCGAGCTTCACATGGCCACCACTGCAAGACAAGCAAGGGGACCCCGGTGACTTGTGCTGTGATTAGATGGGACTGCTTGAGAAACTGGGCTCTGGGCTGCTGCCTTTATTTCTGTCTGCATTATATGATGCCCAGGACCAGGAAAGAGTAAGCACTGGCTTAATTTTATCTCACTGGTTCTAATGTGAAACAAACAAAACCACAGTATATCTACATGAAATAAATGTAATGGTGAAAACAAAGACCATTTTTCCAGTGTGAGAACTAGTGTTAGATAAAACACCGAGTTTACTTGTGCGGGAACTTTATTTTATCTTACAGTTGTGTGAAGCTATAAGAACACACCAGGTCTATAATTGGGAATCAGTTAACTTACGGCAATGTATTAAGCTGCCAGTTAGCTTTGGCAGTACAGGCATATGTCTAAGTATTTTACAAACATTAAGAAATGTAAAATCAAGAGACCAGAGAAGAGGCATTACAACTCTACAGGCAAAATTAACTACTACACAGAGGGGACTGCAAAACAGCTGCACTCCTCACATGCAGCCCATTTCCTGAAGCTTAACAAAGGTTGTTAATAATAATTGCTGGAATAGTGACTATGCATTAACAGGAAGAAAATAATTAATGGAAACAGTTGTTCTCCACTTAGGAAGGAGAAAGCTGCTTTTCTATGCAAGATGGATATTGATTGTCTCTGTTCTGTTTTGAGGACTTCCAATTACCTGCAATTGTAGACTTTTCCAAACTGCAAGATTGATGATGTGATTTCACCATCAAGTTCTCCAAGTCTGGGCACACTGGATATATTGGAGCATAGAAGGTAACCACAAAGCACATCCCTGTATTGAGAGAATGAACAGATACTCACCAAAAACAAAACTGAATTAAAATGGACGATCAAAAAAATATGGCCTTCTTCACTTGCTTTGTAATGTGTTTGTTATTCCTTGTCTTTCTCCCACTGACAGTAACTCCCATAAATTTCTTGTTTCCCAAGAAAATTACTCTCCTCAGAGCTTAGACTAGGAAAAGTCTTTTTCATTATATATTACCAAAAATGCTCTGAGTAACAGCAAGCAGAGAGCTGTCAAGAACAAGCCATATCAAATTGATTTAATATCCTATTAAGATACAGTAACTGGCCCATAGAGGAGAAGCAGTATATACTGGCTTTAAACAAACTCTCAAATGGCACACATGTAAGGGAACTAGAGACATCAAGTTTAATTCAGCTGTTGAAGGAACTTTACAACTCGCGTGGAGACTTGTGCACCATCAGAACAGAGGGGTCGGGCCTCTCCCATATTACTGAATATTTTTTACTCATGGATTTGTAATGAAGCAAAAGTAACATTATGAAATCTGCATAGAAAGGTGGGAAAGGACATGAGTTCACTTGCAGGCACAACTAGAATTCAAATGGCATTGACAGAATGGAGAACTCATCTGAAAAAACAAGGTGCGGTTTGATAAGAAACGGTAAAAGGTTCAAAAATAGGCAGAAGTCATCAACTACATAAATACAGAATGTGAAACAATGGTTTAAGCAGCAACTTGTAGGAAAAGATGTGGAAAGTTACAATATGATGAAAACTGAACACAACTTAGCAATGCAATGGCACAGCATAACAGGTGAACATCACAGGCTTCTCTCCTCTGTGCTGCTAAGCCTCACAAAGAGCACTAGAAGCACTTTTGGTCCAAGTGCTACCAAAATTCAGATGGTGCTCTCTTGTCAGAGATCACCTCCTCTCAACACTCCAATCTCTATAGAATTTCCTGCTCTAAGGAAGCAGAACATCTAAGGTCTGCAGAAGGCAGCCAGACATCTAATCCATATAGAGGCTTTTTTATGGCAGCTAAAGAACTGGATCAGGGATAAAAAAATCTCATACCAGTTGTTTTCTAAATGTATCAACTTACTGTTTATTGCACTGTATCCAAGAGTCCTTGTCTCTTCCACAGTTTCCTTTCTCAGTCCCTTCAATATTCAGCTTCTCATAGCAGAACCTGTCAGCAGCTGTCACTTCTAAAAACAGAAACAAATGTCTTCTAAGATGATGAAGACTTTTAAAGGTCAGGACCTGGGAACCGGGGATGCACAATCAAACCAAGCAGAGCTCCCCAACCTGTGTACTGTGAACAGCAGTACCATGGTCTATAGGTGGCCTGTGAAATTCTGCACAGTGTTCTCAACAAAAGGTTTTATGTTGGCACCACAGGACTGTTATAAAATTTTGTTCAGATTGACTAGGGTTTATTGGTCAAAAATGTCCAGAAACCACTGAAATAAATCAATAAAAATGAGTACATACTCCCTAGGTGGTAGTGAATAAGAACTTAAAATTAAGACTTCAGAAGAATCACCAGTAAAGTTAACCAACACTAGAGAAAGAGCTGGAAAAGAGAATGGAAAGACAAAATGAAAAGGGAAGAGAGCGGAGAGTGACATACAGTCTTAGCTGGTTTTAATGGCTCTGAATATGCCTCTTCCATAATTTTTCTTAGCTAAGACAATCTTTCGAGCCACATGAACAACCACCAACTTAGAAACAATAACATTCACTTACTTTCACCCCAGATATATTTACACTGCCGGTCCCTGGTTTTACATCTTCCCCCAAAACAAATACCCTAGGAAGAAAGAGATACAGAAAAGTTTCAAATAACTTGATTTTCCAAAATATTTATTTGTTTAACATACAGATTTGTTCTATGCTTTCTACTGAGGCAACTAATATGTGATTCTACCTTCTGTTCATTTAAATGCTTAGCTCCAAAACATGACTAGCACCCAAAACTCAAGAATCTTAGCAGAACTGTCCCAGGAGACTTCCAAAGATCTATAAAATCTAAATTAAACCAAAATCTACAAAAAGGAATCTATAAAAGCAGAAAGAATGTAAAACAAATAGAAGTGCTAATTACCTGCTTGTTATCACATGAATATCCATCCATTTTATGAATATTGGGAGAACACTATAGAAAGAGAAAATAACTAATAGATCATAGAGCAGACAAGCAAAAGTATACAAGTCATATGGTAAATTATTTCAGTACCATACTGTTTTTTTCAGTAGCAGCAGGTTTAATGTAATTTTTATACATCTTACCATACAAAGCAGTAACATTCTCTCTAGTGACTGAGAGACTACAGGTAGGTTTTTTTAATCTCTTGGATAGAAGAAACAAAAATCACCTGACTGGAGTTTCCTGTGCAGTTCTCTGCAATATCACAATCATTCACCGCTTCTCGGCACAAAACTCCTTTAGGTTCAAACTGGAAAAAAAGGACAGAAAATTAGAGTCTTGGTTTCTCCATGTCCTGCCTTAAATTCAATGCTTCCTTAGAGTTTTAACTAAAATAAAAAATGGGAAATCTTCAGGTGCTGACTGAAGTGGGAAGACTTTCCCTGGTGCAAGCACTGGACCACTCAAGCCACCAGCCATTTACTGGTGCAAGTGGTATCAGTCTCTGAGACATCCCCTCCCAAGTGCATCAAGTGCAGGGCTGAGCAGGGTAAGTGCTCTCCTGGGACACAGGACCCCTGGAGTTTATCAAACCAGTACTGCAGTGGCTTGCAGCATTATCTTGAGCAGGTCATTGTGCCTTTTTGTGACCATTTAGCTCTTCTTCACAAAACAGGGAGAGTGATCCTGATCTCCCTAGAGATGAAGAACACTGCAAAGCTCTAGGTATAAACACTATGGTTACTACAATGCCCCGTTACTGTTGCAGAACAGAAACCATTAATAAATGAACTGAATTCTGTACAGTTTGACACCATTTTTAGGTGAACAGACAATGGAAAATGTACCAGTGACCTAACAGAAGCATTTCAGCTAAAGATTTCAGTGCTGTCTCAAGACCTGTAAAAGCAGGAAGACATCTCATTACCAGCACTTGTTAGTGCTGCTGGTCATGGATGTACTACAGACCCCTTATTTTTCCTGAAAGGTTTCTTAAGACTGTGATACATTTTGCAGCTCTCTGACTTTTTTTCTGGATCTGCATTCACATACATTTTTTGGGAGACAACTGCTAACTCCACAGCTGGTGTGAACAGGCACATGCCAGTGGAAGAGCTAGTCTCTGGTACTTTTTTTTGGCCTTCAGCTTATCTTTTTCCTACCAGTCTCTGGAAAAATGCAGACAGACAGGAATGTTGTCAGAGACACTACAGGATGCTGGGATATACATTCACCATGTTTTGCTTGCAATTCCTCCTTCACTCCTGCTTTCAGGCAGGATATTACAGGGGAAGGTAACCCCCAACTTTGGAAACTATTATATATGGTCTTTTGATCTGTCCTGATTAACACCTTCTAGGGACATGTGTTTTGCAAAATTCTGCCTTTCTCTTCATTGGCTCACCCTCACCACTCTGTATGCAGATAAACCCTTATCTCATTTGCAAAAATAATGTAGGTACACAGAAGCTTATTTTTTTTCTGATAGTCTTTAATATGGTGCCTATGTGACTTGGATACTTGAACAAAATTCACCCACACTGGCAATCTGCAAAAAGGAATGTGCTTAGGGAAATGTGATCTGTTCCAGCATAATCTGTGCTTTTTCTTTTTTTAACATTAGGATGAGTACAAAGTCAAGAATGTGGTCTGCAGTTATTACTAATGTTCCCCCTAAGGAAATGAAACCCTCAAATGCCCACAGACAAATATAAAAATATCACACATAGTACACAACAGTTTTAATAATATTGATGGTAATTATCATTATTACTAAATGAGTATAAACAACTATTTGAAGTCATATTTAGCTAGGTTCCCTTTTGCAGCCAAGATCTGGCTAAACCTCCTTTCACTATTTACTGATATATCAGGAAGAACGCCTTACAGTTTACACAGGGCTTGATTCCTTTTACTCAATGGGATTTCAGTCAGTCCAAACATAAGGAGACATAGGCAGATCTAACCAAAAGTGAAGGCAGGTGTCTTCTAGATGAACACTTCTCAATAATTCTAACTGCATTTTGTGGTTTTTTTACTATACCCATCTCTCAGGCCCTCTGTGGTATGATTTCCGCGTTCAGTCTCATGGGGCAAATCCAGTGCAACATGCAAGGCATTGGGGGCAGCACATGATTAAGGATGTGCATGTTTAAACAAGGCCATCTAATGAAACCTTGTGGAACTTCAACCTGATTCAAACTTGTCTGAAATCAGAAAGCTTTAATTCACCTCTGCATTTGATCACAGTCCCTGCCCCCAGAAGCCAAGCCTAAAAGACCGAGAATAGCCCCAGACAAACCAGTTTTCAGCCAATTTTAAAAGGTAAGCTTTCAGAAAAGTAATCACAAGGGCTGCAAGGAAAAAGACGTGCTGTGGTGCCTGCAGCCACCTGGATGCATTCCCACCTGGATGCTGCATTGAAGGTCACAGCCCTTACCCTGCACTTCCGACAGCAAAGTCCATTGCTGCACTGGGAGCCTGCCGTCAGGGTGCAAGTACTGCAGCACTCTCCTCCTTCACTGGCACACTCCTGAGGAACACACACACTTGTAATCGAATACATGGAAAAGCAGATAAGCCCCAAGCTCTCTTATTACATCTCATCTTAGCATGCTACCTGAACAGCTCTTTAACAAGGCTTTTAGGCACCTGGAGAGAGAAACAGGCATGAACTGTGGGGCATGAAGGTGCTGTTTCCTATGTAATATAGGAAATAATTTTTCTAACTTCAGTATCAATCATTAAATACTGACATTTTAGCATTGACCAGAGTCATGTTGCTATCTAGGAAAGTACTTCGACATCTTTTAAGGCCTGATTCTGCACAGGTAGCTATTACTATTACTCTTCAGAATTTATGTGGTGATAGAATAAAAAAGCTGGCCCACACTGTGTTAAACATGATGGGCAAAGGTAAAAATGATTAAACTTTTGCCACTGGACCTTAGCATTGCCTGTCTTCCCCCACTTAATCTTAATGGCAGTGATGGGCAGCACCAAGTCCTGGAGAATCTAGTTTCTAATTTAAAGTATATTGCACTTACTGCTATTGTCCCACAGTCACACTCTTCTCCATCTTCCACAAAACCATTGCCGCATTCTGGAGGATCCAGAAGCTGTGGGGCAAAATCAGAAATCAAAGGGCATGTCTCTCCTAAGGGAATCATTGTCATATTTACTCTGTACAACATGGGTTTTTTAGCTAGCACTCCAAATGCATTAACTGACAAACAGTACCCACAACTCAGGGATAAACAGACTAGGAACACCACAAACAAAACGTGCAGAGAACAAACAATGCTGTGAATTAATTCAGCAATACTGTCGAGTCACACAGCATCTGTGCATGAGGGCCATTTTTACAGCAGATTCAGTTAGAGCAGAAGTCATAATAAAAAACAAAAGGTGTGACAATAAAGGAAAAAAATTTAAACCAATATGACATTTTCACCATCATCACAGGGGCTGCAATTGCTGCTGTTCAAGAATTCAAGGGATGAAGGCTCTGCCCCAGGTTGAAGCCTGCATTGTAACTTCAGAAGGAATAGTCATAAAAAAATTGCCCTTTGGTAGCATGTGGCTCAGAAATGCAGGGAAAGGGGAGAAGCTGGGTTTCTTTGTCAGTTTTTGTTGTAGTCAGATGCTTTTTCCTTCCCTCTTCCTCTACCACAGTTGAGAACTTTCAGCAGTTTTCCATAAGTCTGTGTGTCACAGGCAAGTGAGAAAGTATAGCTGCTGAGCTTCCTCCCTTTCCTTTCAGCCTCCCCACTAAACTGTAACTTAAAATGTCTGAATTTGTATATTTGCAGTAGTATTTTTATTTCCCAGAGGCAAGATTCATTTACCATTTTTTACACAGGAACCACGTGATGCTCTCTGCTAATGGACATTTATACTCTGTTCTTTCCAGTTTCATTGTTTTCCTAAAATGTCTAAATGTAATTCTTCAAAAATAAACTATTCTTTTTCCTTTGGCCACAAGAAAACTTAACAGTAGCTTTTTATTACATAAATGAGAAAAGCATATAGGTGTGTCATCAAGACTAAAGTTTTGCGGATTGTTCTCCAGTTAAACTAGGATCATTCCAGAAACCACTCTGCTTATGAGCCATCTGCACAAGGACATTGCTTATGGTGTAGAGCACATTTCTCTCCAGCTGCTGCCTTTCTACCAGTAGCCCACAGGATGGAGCATCACCCCATGTACTTCACTGTGCCACAAACCAGCCTGAGGGCTGTGGCACAGACTGACCTGCTATTATTAGATCCCCCTATTAAAATGGAAATTTGACTGCAGCATGAAATGCATATATAGGATTTAACATTAAATGTAATCAAGCAGTTGTCTTCTAGAATTATTAAAGAGTTGTTAAAACTGCTTGTTTCCTACATATTTTTCCAGATAACTCCTTCAGTATCTCTAGGTGTCCTGCACAATGCAGACAAGTAGATGGCAGTAGCACAGGGTTCTGCCTTAAAACATTGAGTCCATCTGCTGCAATATATAGGGACAGTTAAATATGAAATGGAAGAAAAAAAAATCATGAAAAGCAAATCCAATATCTTTTCCCAAAAAATCATGCAATTAATCCATTCATTTGAAAAAAGCATACGGCCAGTCTGCTCCAGCAGTCACTGATGTAATTTTTGGGTTCACAGCTGATCTTATGGTGAAGCACTGTCAAACACTGCACCTTGTCACATCAGTTTTCCTTTATCTCATATTTCTTGAAAAGCACAAGTAAGTTTGTTTTTCACCGCCCTTGCTAGGAAACACATGTGTTTGACAGCCTTGTGAATTAGGCAGACATCCACTGACAATAATTTTAAACCAACACAAACAACAATACATAAACAAGTCTAAATCACTCTGGCTTCCACATCTAACTTTCACATTTCAACCTGCCATTGGAAAAAACTGTAACTGCTGCCAATCTAGACTGAGATGGGTGTAATTGGTTTTTTTCTCCAAGTGACAGATATGCAAATGAACCTAATCACCGAAACAAGCCCAACTAAGACACATTACACTGTGGAAACAATTCACTCAGCAATGAAATAAAGCCACTGATATTTCTTGGTAAAAAACAAATTTCCAAGATGCAGATGCATTTTAAAGAATGAAATTCTTACATCTTATTAACGAATTACAGTGCTTTCTCTCCACTTTCAATAACACAATCTTCCATGAAAAGGAGGTCTTTGAGAAATAAGCAGATTCGGCTTAACCAGATTTGATGCCTTCTCTTCCCCCCTCTCTAACATTTATTAAAATTCTGTAGTTGTTGGAAGATGCAGTTTTTCCTCAGCTGCTCCAGAGGAATATGCATCACTCCAGAACTGACTTTCTCTTTTACAACTGTGACCACCTCAGCTATGAAGTCTTGTTTCCACATTGGACTGTCTTTCTGCCTTAGCCTCTTTCCTTTGCTTCCTCCTTAAATAGAGGGTAACATTAAACATATATAGGAAAGAGTCAAAATCATTATCCTGATTATTTTACATTTTAACACATGCTTCAGTAAATGCAGCAGGAATACACCTAAACCCTGCTGCAAATCCTCCATTGTTGAAGTGCATGAGTTTCTTTAGCCTTGTTTTGTATTTATCTCCCTTAAATGCCTCAGTTAATCATTCCATACTCTTTGCATCCTTCACATCAATACAAGCGTGTAGCAGGCCAACACTGAGACAAAAGAAGCAAAGAAAAGGCAAATACTGTCTCAAGAGATATTCCCTACTTCTCCTGATTTGCAGGACTCGTACAGCAAGAGCTCTGATTTCATACTTTAGAAGCAAATTTGGAGGGGGTTAGTGGTTTAAGTGGGTCCCAATGCTTTTGTAGCCCTCCTGCCTCCAAGCCTTTAGGGAGCTAACGCACCCTGCTAGATTACGACAAGGTGGACAGGGGCCCGCAGGGATCCACCAGCCCTCCCCATCTAGGGGGCTACCCAGCACAAGGCAGGGCTGTGCAGAGCAGCATGTGTTGGTGTGGAAGGAGCTAACACAGGGCTAAGACGAGCACTTCTCTCCAGCCACGTTTCTCCCACAGCACATGCAGTTCAGGGGATGACAGACCCTTTTGACAGAGATGATGTGGGTAGCGTCTGGGGAATGAGAGTGTGACAGGCACTCAGCAGCCATGGGCTCTCCTAATGTCTGTCCCCCTACTCCTCGGGGCTTTCTCTACCACTCTGCCTCTTCCGGCTTTAGAAAAACTAGTCCCGGTTTTCCAACTCTGTTCTGAGAGCCACTGTAAAAACTTTGTCTTCTCCAAACAGGGAGAATATCACAACCACTTGTAACTGCTGGTGCCTGCAAAGCTGCTGGGCTGCATGGCAGTGCACCCCTTGCAGAGGCTCTAGGAGCCTACCTTCATCTTGGGACAGATGTGAAATAAAAGCATTCTTACTTCAGCTTCCAGAGATTTGTACCAAAAGGCATCAGTTCAAACAAATTAGAATACAAGCTGTGCAAAAATTTACCAAGACACTTGCAACCTCAGCAAGTAAGTTCAGCAACACATTGTATTTACAATATTCAGAACAAATCGCATGAGGGATGGTTCTAGATCAAAGCCTGTGGGAACTGTTGGACATAAAACCACTTATTACAAATTTATTTAAATATAATTTCCAAACCACTATGAACCAAAATCAGCTACTTCACTCCTATGTCACCAGAAAATTTAGAACTTAGAGAGAAGCAGAAATATCAAAATTACAGGCGTTATCTTTTCCAAACATTTCCATTCTTCTCAGTTTCATCTAAATTAGAAACACAATAGAAATAATACTCAATATTAAAGTAATGCTTACTTTGGTTGGTTTATTGAAAAGGCATGCTCCACCTCCGTTGTTTAAAAATTCATGATACTCTTCAATATCACACTTGGAGAACTTGCTTGGAAGATAATACCTGCACAGAGATAAGGTGGCAGGATTACTTCTACAGTGCTTTTTACACTGTATTTTCTTTTTTCAAAAAGTACAAAAACACACTGTTCAGAATCAGAGTGACTATCTCCCTGTAACCTTATCTAATTTGTTAAGTATTTTAGTAAATGACAATGAACTTTCAACAATGACACAGAGCTCATGAAAAGTAAGAGGTCTAAAACATTTTACTAACTTATTTCATGCCAAATACCAGAAATCTGAGTACACAGTGTGTAGTTCTCAAAAGCACAACCTGTTCCACTAACGGGCTTGATATCAGAAATACATTTATTTCTTCCCGTACATACTGCAGGAGACAAATATTGCTTATAGTTCATTTCCTTCTTAGATGAAATTGCTCTCTTGGCCCACAGAATTTTTATATAATAGATTTATACCACTATAAAACATGCTGCTAACATTTTGCCTTCCCTCTCTCATGTGCCCTATTGAACAAATTTTATTCGAGTTCAGAGTGACAACCTAAGGCAAAGTGCACCACCTAAAAACAATTTCATTCAAAGAATCTTTGCATGGATCCTTTCCACAGGGAAAGAATTTTTCCCAAAGTAACTTAAGTCATCTTTATATTTAGGTCCTTAGTCATGAAAGTACTTATGCTTCAAGCAGATTTGGGAGTCTCAAGGGCTTTCCTGTATCAGCATATCACTGAATAACAAAATATTAGCAGAAGTGCTACACAAAGTAATCCTGCATTGCCAAGAGTGATGGCTTGCAAAACATAAATGGGCATTTTCCATCTCTACTGTTATGATTTAGGTCTAAAGACTACAATGAATATGGGATTCACCTACCTTCATCAATAAGCTAGGTAAATACAAGCTTTTTTTGTGTACCTAATTACTTGAAAGGTTTGGACTTCAGATAAAGTATCTAAAGACCATTAGATAAGTAATCCCTTTTACAAGCATCAAGAATGCTTCTCAGTCGACTTTCTAACAAAGTAAAAATCAGAAAAATCCTACCTAGTATGTTTTTAGGTAGACGAGGTGAAAAAGGCACATATTCATACTTCCAAAGAGCTTTGAATAAAATATGTTTCTTTTTTCAAAGTTGTTCTGACCACAAAGATGTGAAAATTTGCAGGTCAGTTTGAAATTAATTTAAAAATCTGGAGCACTGTCCATACGTAAAACTAGACTACATTTAATTCATATACATGACAAAAGACAGGCCTTCAATATGAAGAATTAAGGTCTGAATGCACATGTTAGAAAGCATCAGATTTCATCTACCAGGAAAAACTTGCTGATTCACTAGACATTAAATTAAATCTCTCCAGTGACATTACATGTAGGTATAAGCATCCTCAACCTCCAACGGGAGCAGTTCTTCTAACGCTATCACACAAACGGAGGGGTAAAAATGATAGATATATATTAAAGGAATCCAACAGAAACACTGACAATAAGACATACTTAAGTAATTTGATAATAGGATTTCAAAGAAGTAGGATGTGTCACTGTTTGCTCCCACAATTCAATAGAAAACTTGCAGGAGAAAAGAAGCTAAGCATTCTTCTGTTCTTTGCAATGACCCAGCTTGGGTTTTGAGCCCTGTGCTTCGTGAGTTAAATGAACAGTCTCCAAAAATCCTCACATATCCTTTCATTAACTCACTTAGTCTCACATTCCTTTGAAAGTATCTTTTCTATATATGTTATACAGCTAATACCTTACTTTCTGAGAAATGATTCACAGAAAATATTCTGCTGAAGCACAAAAGGCAAATGTTTTCACACCTTTCCTTTATGTCATTGTATGAAGGACATGACTTTCTTCTAGTGAAATGCCTTACCCCATGTCTCCCATTATGCATCCAGACCACGTATCCTCACACTTACACTCACCTGACAACAACAATAAAAAAAATTACATCATGAGTTTTGTGAGTCCAAAATAACACATTTCTTTTCACAAAAAAACACACTATAGTAAATTCCATTTCATATTTAAATACAGGTTGAGAATGTGCTGGTTTATTCCACACCTTAATTTAAGTGTATCAGGGCATGCCGACAAACTTTCTTTCAAAAATTATACATGATATGCAATCCTGAGATTTGAAAAATATGTCCTGTTTTTCTCTCCTCTTAAAGTGAAGTTAGGGGAAATGGCAGTGTCAGCCTGCAGCACTTGCAAATCATGAGTCAGCTCTTCTGCCTTCTCCTGTGTCATGGTATTTGATTCCCAAATTTTCAGAGTAAAAAAAAAAAATGAATAATTTTAACCCTTCTTGTAGTTTTTTAGTTCTCTTCTTCAGTTATGCTAATGTGAATGAGGAAATCTTCACTTGGGGGGGGAGACGCGGATGACCCAAACCAACAATAACGTACACAAACCCACATAAAACGGTCAGTAAACACAAGCCAGTACAGTACGATCTAGCAGCTTCTTCCACTCTCCCTCCCTTCCCTGCCTGCCTCCCTTTCCCATGCAACTCCCCAGCAGGCAGAGGGCAGCCCTCCCTTCTGCCTGGGATTGCTTTGCTCTGGTCACAGCCCTCCGCTTTCAAAAATGTATCTTGTGCCTATTTATGTACATATGCTTTATATGTATACTTTCTCTTTCTGCAATCTTCCTTACTGTAATACATGAATATCAGTTTGCTTCCATCTTAAAAGTACAATTAAAAAGGAAATGAGGCTCTGTCCAACAGCTGCATTCTCTTCCCTCCCCACCAAAAGTGTCCTGCTCCTCTCCTCAGCTATGGGAAAGGGAAGCGGAATCACCATTGACAATTTTCACTTTTACCATGCCCCTATAGCAGGTTCATAGTATGCAGCTGGAACATGAAAAGTGAACATGTCAGTAGCAGTAGCATAGAGCATCCATCCTGCATTTCTGAAGATTTTTCAAAATAAAGTTACATAAACTGCAAAAACCTTTACATGTAGATATATCTCTGCATTATATACTGTCTTTGCAATGCCTGAAAACAAAGTTCACCTAAGCAGAGTTCTAATACTCAATAATTTATTTTTTTAATGTAAGCCACATAACTACACATGATCCAAAAACTCCAATTCATCATCTAAATTGTTTCAAAACTTTATTATTATTTTAATCATATCAAGCTGGGACTTCATATAACATGGAAGCAGGGAGGGTGAGGTGCCTGCTGAGCGGGGGATGGGGCAGAGGTCTGAACTAAAACATTGCAGGTAAATAGGGGTTACTAAGAAGCTGAATGCCAACGTTAGATAAAAGAAATGTTAGCAGGAGGCAAATACAGGTACTTTGGGTAATCTGCAAGAGGAATTAAATCAAGGCAAGAAGGGAAAAAAATTTTTTGTCAAAACCATCCTGTGTAACGGGATTGAGGCAGCTCCTCAACAACCCCGGGTCTAATAACATGTTTCTACCTTTCTGCCATAAGAAAGCAGCCATTCGGCCTGTGGGTTTGACATCAATCTCCCTGAAATGAATGGAAGTGGCAGACACCTTTATGATTTATTTTTAATGAAATGGTGACACCAGTGCTGCCAGCAGTTATGGGCAGGAGGGTATTTATCACAAGAAAAATAAAAATATTCCAACATGTGAGAAACATGGGGGAAAAAACACCTATCAGAGACACACTGATAAGATCCTCCACTTTTTAAGATTTTTCTCTTGAGACAGAGTGAAAAAGCAAACAAACTTACCACTTAGAAGTTTTCTTCTGTCTGAGAAAATGCCAATGTTTTGGGCCAAGGTCTGTGCCAGGGTAACTGCCATTAAGTCTGGCTTTCCAAACTGAAAGAAACAGGCAAGGTAGGAAGAGTGATCAGTTACATACA
Source organism: Falco naumanni (assembly GCF_017639655.2). Taxonomy (NCBI): domain Eukaryota; kingdom Metazoa; phylum Chordata; class Aves; order Falconiformes; family Falconidae; genus Falco; species Falco naumanni. The sequence goes on from NC_054057.1 coordinate 39,007,801, forward strand.
GGTATCTCAGATACAAGTGAGGCTTTTCTCATTTCAAGTCAATAAAAGGCAAAATCAGATGCTTGTGTTAGAGTTCTTACTTCAGAGCAGATAGTTAATGGACAAGTGAAGAAAACTAAATGCTGGCTTATGGACAAGTTAGGAGCAAGTCTGTTTCTTTCTTGCTGTTGTAGCTGCAAGTATGAATGACAGGATATTGCAGAGTCTGCTAAAAAGTGTATTTGAATCCATATCTGACTTTGTTCACTCATCGCTCTTCATTGAAACATCCCTTCTATACAGCTGCACTAAAAGCCTGCATCAGCGAAGAAGCAGCAAGGTATTTTGAGAAACATATCTGCACAGATAAATTTCCAGCACTTTTTGCTCATACCAGTATCCCCACCTACCTCGTTCACACCTCCACCTTTAAGCAAGGAGCAGATTCCACCAGTGTGGGCTACACCACTTCGACTGCTCTGAAATCGACTCCCCCTTTGACAAAAAGGAAAAGAAAAGAAAGTTTACCCTGCTCAGTCCATGAGTTCTGCATCTATCCATCCCAGTATTCACCCTTCTGACTTCCTCATGAGAAACCGGCATTTGTAAATGCTGGTTGCCACCACTACGCAACAAACTATGCAAAAACAAAATGGGAAAGACTGATAACCACTCACAAACCTCACATGACAAATTATCTCTTCCTTCTCAGCCTACCTAATAGAAGAAATCATAAGAAGAAGGGGACTATTTTGCCAAACCACCTAAATCTCACTAGCCTTTTGTTCGTTGATGTAATATGGCAGCAAGTGACTTCTGGCATGTGCTACAGACAGAGCACAGGAGAGGCCACCGTGCTGCCAATGCATGTGGGACTAGTAAAAAGACATGTGTCTAGTTTGATAATTCTGATGTGTTAAAACTCAAAGGGGCATGGATTAATAGCTCTCTGATGCAGAGGCAGGCGAAACTCCCTGGAACTGCTGCTGATCTCATCCAAGGGACAAATGCACTCTGAGCCTAACACTAATCATCTCTTCGGTGTTGACTATGTCAGCATGACTGCCAGTTACTGGAGACAAAATATACTCTGCTCCACTTCAGAGTACTGATCTATTCAAGCTGTGCAAATTGTTTTTTTCAAAGGAAAACAGAAAAACATCAAGAAACAATACAACGGGCTAACTGTGCTGAAGGTGGAAGTTCACTTGTAACCACTGTACCATCATACCAGCCAGCCTCACCTCCCAACTGAGCTATCTCTCACTCACAGACACAATTTCAGAAACTGGTATTTCTAAACAATCTATGAATGCAATACCTCAGACACCATTGATAGTGGTGTTGTGGATAGCACTGGAACTAGAATTACAGTGGTATCGAGAGTCCCACTCACAGGGCAAGTAAGACTCTCTTTGTCCTAGCCAATTCACAAATATCCATAAGAACAAGACTTCCCCCCAAAGACCTTACAATATCACTAGAGAAGATACATGAAGGATGTGAGAAAAACTGATTCTCATTTTACAGATGAAGAACTGAGACATGGAGAAACCAAAATCTGCAAGCAGATCTTACTACTTCCCTTCATAGCAGAAGTCAACAACAGTAGTTAAGCATGCACAAAAATTCTTAGAGGGTGGATACTGGGGTTGGTATCCTGGCACCCTACCAGAGTCATGTGGAAGTGAGGTGTTCAGATTAAGTTTATTCATATAGGCTCCTACAACAGTCAGCAGAGAGGAATAAGGACTCCAACAGAGCAGTTCAACTGGCCTGACTCATTTATAACAATGTCAGCCATGAACATCTCTATTTTTATAGATATATTCTATCAATCTTACTTCCAAAACAATTAAAGATATTTAGAGAAAATTACATTCCTCCCAGCTTGTTCTTCTTATAGCACATACCTCTTCAGAAAACAAACTGTTTTGAGGATCTGAAACACTTCAGTAGTCCTGCAGCATGCAAGTCATTCAACAAAGTGAAGCAGGCCATGGTGCTTTTTAAGCAGTAAACCTCACTGGTTTCAAAACCAGTGTTCTGCTTCTAAGTAACACAACGGAGCTGTCCATGCTCTACTGCCAAAGAAGCCAACCTCTGAGGTGGAACCAACCGTGCATCACCTTCTATGTAGCTGCACTTGGGGAGTAGGTAATTGCACAGAATAACCAAGGATTACAGCACATGCAGCTTGGGCTTAGCATTAAAAATTAAAATGAGAGTTAAACCTCTAGTTGCAGTGGCAGGCACTTTGTGTGTTAACTTTTTCCCACCTCCCCCCATCAGAAACATTATTTTCTGAATTACTGTAGGTTACACACTCAACAGAAAGCAGATGCATCAGCCACTCGTGACAAGCAACTCCCAAGGAAATAAACAAACACACCCAGTAATAAAACATCACATGAGGTTACGTACGAAAAAAGGTGAACTGCGTCACTTTTCTCTCTGATAAAATCCCTCCTATATTTCATAAACTCACGTAGGGTCACCAAGGGGTTTTCAGATATGGTGAACTTGTTATCAGTAGCCCAGGTTTCCATGGCAACCAATACTATCCTGGTGTTAAGTTGTTCTTTATATATCTAGCACATTAACAGAATGAACAAATATATTATGTCAAATAGAATAAATGTGAGGTTTACCCCTTTTTTGTAATAGCTTGCATTTTTACATAACTAAATATTTAGCTTGTTCCAGCACACTTTAGGTTCTCTGAGGTGATTTTATCTCCCTTAAAACCAACCAACAAACATGAGAAAAAAAGTAAAATCTAAATTTTAGGTCTAGTTCTTCATTCAGCTATCTCAGCCTGCAAAAAGATCTTTTGCAGGATGCATGCAGGCAGAGATGCATAGAAGAGAGATGGGATTTTTGAAAAATTACTATAGAACCATTCCAAATAGTTAAAAGATTTGGAATTAATGGGACTTTTATAACATCCAGCTCACCCCAGCAATACACAAGGGCTCTCTTACAGTAGTGATCTATAAAACCACAGTTTTCATCGTTACACATCTCTACAGGAGTATTTAACCTTATGGTGGCTGAATCACAAAAAAAAGGGCCATCCTTTCAATGCTGGGGGTTAATACTCCACACCAAATACTATGAATGAGTGGGAACCGCTTTTTTTTTTTTTTTTTTCCTAGTAATACTTTTATGGGGTGAGATGCAAGAGCCAGCAGCTCATCCAATTTAGCACAAGCAGTAAGTCACAAATATAATCCACATAATCCATCTGTATGTCCCTATTCTAACTTACTTACTAAAATGCACTGTTTCTGGAGAAATTTTAGTGTATTCTAATGTTCTTTGGGTTTCAGGTTGTCAACATAGGGGTCTCATGTTAAAACTGTCACATCTAAGGTGCTCTTTAAAACTCAGGCTCAAGGGATTGATCCAGCAGGATGTTTGAAGCCACAAGAAATCTCTAGTGCTTTATGTTAGACAAAGGCTTTATATGTGGCTGACTGTGGTTCTAAATGAAAATTTGTGATCTTCACATATCTTATGATTAGGTATACCATGAACTGACAACTCCTGCATCTATTGGCACGAGAATCATCTCACACGTAAAAGAACATTTACTTGAGGGATACTTACTAAATCTGCCATGTTCACAACTGATTTAGCATAGCTGTTTGTATGGCCAACTGACAAGCGGTGCTTTTTACACTGTGAAACAAACACAGAGAAGTTACATACACAGGCTTCAAAAAAAGAAGCTCAATTTCCAAAAAGGTACAAAGTAAAGAGCAACTACATCAACAGTAAAATCCCTGCACAAGGTTCGGTCTCCTGTGCTGAATGGGTTGTTAACAAGCGATAGTAGAAAATCGCTCAGAAATGCACATTACTGGTATACTTTACAACAGCTGCTGTGAGGATTCATTAATTCCTGTTTGGAAATTACTTGAATATCTTTACTCAAAAAATACTATAGGAACAGGAACATAATGTTATTGTCTTCACTATCTTTATTATTGGCAATTTTAAAGTTAATTCCAAATGCCAACACAGAAATTAGCGACACAACTTCCATAGCTGAGACTCCTTTAGGGATGTAAGACCAAGAGCGCCCGCATCCATGTTTTAGTGGGCAAGAAGTGCCCAGCAACTAGGGAGTCGGAAAGGCATGCTTTCAAGCAGGAATGGGGGGGTGGGGGTGGGGTGGGGGTGGGGTGGGGGGATGGGGAATACCAAAAATTACAAAGTTACACTTAGTAAAAAAACCAGGACAGGACTGTGAAGCTCAAAATGGCAGATCCCCTCTCAGTGTTCTCCAGGCTAAACAGGCCCAGGTCTCAGTCTTCCCTCATAAGGGAGATTCTCCAATCCCTCAATCCTCTCCATAGCCCTCCGCTGGACCCTCTCCAGCAGTTCCCTGTCCCTCTTGAACTGGGCAGCCCAGCACTGGCCCCAGCACTCCAGGTGCTGCCTCACCAGGGCAGAGCACAGGGGCAGGATCACCTCCCTCGACCTGGTGGCCACACTCCTCCCCATGCACCCCAGGATCCCACTGGCCTTCTTGGCCCCAAGGGCACCCTGCTGGCTCATGGGCACCTTGCTGTCCACCAAAATCCCCAGGTCCTTCTCCACAGAGCTGCCTTCCAGCAGGTCAACCCCTGGCCTGTACTGGTGCATGGGGTTGTTCCTCCCTTTTCCCATTTGAACGAGCTGTTTTTTCTTCAATACACTAATCTTTATTATGTCTCTTTCCACTGCATTAAAGAGCCTATTTATGTTCTCCCACAGAAAGTATACAAGCTTAACAAAATAATTTTCTCTATATTGATTTGGACGTATCAAAAAAATCTAGTCACTATTAATCTCCCCATTGTCAACAGCTGCTGCACAATTGCAATAACTACATTATTGATTGCTGAGTGACTATAACAAAGATAAGTGCTCAAGAAAGCCAGGAAGAAAATCATCAGCTTAAGTCACGCTGACATTAGTTACTTTATAACACAAAGCTTTAATTTATGACCCTTCTTTCTGATACGCAAGTTGGTTGCAGTCTTGGTGAAAATACCTTGCCAAAATTCAGAAGCAACCACCAATGATTAATGAGACCGTAATCTCTTCTCTTAAGGGCATACTGAATTTATTCTGGCCATATATTGTTCTCTATTGTTATCCTTTATGGACCAATTAAGATAATTTGATGTTAATGGTAACTTCTGTAAGATGTTGAAGTGCATCAGTCTTACCATTAAGTGATCATTTACAATCATTAACTCAATGTATTTTGTTTCCTCTTCAACTTTACGTGGAATCTGACGAACCTACAAGAGAACACAACTATAAGAGAGTCTAACAAGTACAGACAGTGTAACTGGCAACTAGAGGTTACTTCAGAAACCAAACTTCCATTGCATACATTTTTCTATTGTCTTAATTCTGGTCTCAGATATTGATGAAACTTCCGGTGCTTAGTTGAATCATTTTGAAAAACTCACCTCCACCAGGACACTATATGACCCTAAACATTGAGATCAAGTCTTTCAACCCATCTAATCCCAAATTTAGGGTTTTTTTTAAAGAAAGAGAATACTCAGTGGTGCCTATAGCTCTAAAAATTGCATGTGTCAGCTATTTTTTTTCCCCACGGAGAAAGGGATCCCTCCTGCATTCTTTATGAAAATTCTTTGTAACAATTCTATTATTTATTCACACACTGCTCAATTCATACAGGGAGTGTCGTATCCACCTCTGTGTTACGCTTACTTTGCATTTAGAAACATTTATGATTGTGCTGCTTCATGGTGTCCTTGTTTTCCTGGGTTTTCCAGGAGAGTTATTACATCATTATGACTTAAAAATGCAGAGTAATGGGTAGTTTATAGAAAGCTAGCAAACCACCTGATATAATAAAATAAGACCCTCAAGAATGACTTCTAGAATTTCTCCTATATCTTTCTCACTCATCTTGTGCCTCTGAGAGGCGTGCATTAGTTAAGAGATGTTAAAGCCATCTTCCCCCTCCCACTGCTCTCAGTATTTCATTTTTGCCTCCGCTGTTCAGTTCCCCTGACCGGGCTCTGTTTTAACCTGTACCATCATTTGAACTCCATTCCTAAAATACAAAAAAATGCTGCAATCTTTCCAGGGTACAGACAAACATCTGCACTTAGTGGCTCCCCCACTTTAATGAACTCTCAGTTTAAAGTATTTATTTTAAATCAAAGTCAAGTGAGATAAAGTAGCTACTTTGCAAACCATAAACGGTTCATTAATTGGGAGTTTCTGATAAAACTCTATATTCAAAATGAGAGAAAACATTTTAGCTACTTTTTCATTTGCAATTTAGCAGTGTTTAACAATTTTATAACTCTTCAGGTAGGCAATGTCCAGGAGAACCCAACAATGTTTTGTCAGCGTTAAGATACCTCTTTTTGTAACAGCTGTATTGACACCAAGGGCTCATGCCAAACCAGCAGTAGCAGCAGGACTCCACCTGGACAAATTAATTCAGCAGACACGAAACAAACTTGATGGCATAGTACTTATGAACAAGCATATTAGCACATACCTGCCTTTTACTTCTTTTGTGTCTCGGCTTTACAACAAACTTCTGTGATGTAGTATTCATTTGCCAGAACTCTAAGCAGAAAACACAGGCAAATACATTGAATGTTTACAAGAATATAGCGCAACCATTAGTGACCTTGATGCCGCGTGACAGTAGCGTGGCATTCTTTGGCACATCAGGTGTACTAACAACTCATTTTCTCAAGTTTCCAGCTAGAAAGGAGGCAACGTTACGGATGTTCCCCAGAAACAGGGTTCTTATCAAAAACTCTTATTAGTGATAATCTCGGTCTGCTGAAACAGATGATCTGTGGGTGTCACGCTTCAGAAAGCGCAGCAGATGTTCTACGCCAAAACTTCACCAACACTGGGCATGTAATATTATTAACACAGCACTTCCATGGAGTGAATCACATTTTCGGGAATTCAGCAGACATTCACACAGCTCTTGCAATAGCTACCTAAATTAATAAGAAGAGCATGGAAGGAAGAATTAATGCTTTAAGACGATTATATTCACAAAGTAAAATATGTTAGAGTTGGGCAAAACCTTAAGAGATTTTGGCAATGCTCGCTATCAATACAATATTCCTCCCTGCTAATCCCACTGTGTCTTTAATTTCTTAAACCTCTAATCATAAGAACCAAGTAGTTTATTCTTTTGCCAAATCCCTTCCACCAAATCTATTACTAGCTGCTCGTGGAAAGGGACACATTATAAACTAAGAAGTTTTATTTGCTCTCACCCTTTTAAATGTCCAAGAAGTATTTTTCCATCTTTAATTTTAGATCCATCGTCCCTGCCTCACTTTTTCCTATACAACATAAATTTTTTTTCCTATACAACATAAATTTATTTACCTTGTATAAACATGTTTACCATTCACATAACCCCACAAAAGTTCTTTTTTTGAGACACCTATATTAAACATTTGCAGTTACTTATTTTGTAATATGTCTTTTTCACTTGACTGCATTCCCTCCTTTGTGCTTTCTGCAGCTTTGGACATCCTTTCAGTCTCCAGGAACTGAAAATTGCTTTCAGTATTCCTGCAGAGAAGTAGACAATACTATAGGATCTGCGTAAATTAAGGGACTTCCAGTTCACATACCTTTGTGCACAACTTTTGGTTGTGTTACAAAATCCTGAACAGTTCACTTTCACTGGTGAGTCAACTTAAGTTTCTCACAGCTCCACCTCCCACCTGCTGTACATTAACTCTATAGTTTCTGCATGAGGTTCAAACAACAGGATTAAAACCAATGCTGATAGGAATTTGACAGGGCTGCCATATCAGCAAAACTTTAAAACACAAAGCTGAATTGCCCATCTGACAAAACATTACCAGACATAAGTGCTAATCTTAACCAGGAGTGGCTAGTTACTGGTAACACAAACCAGGAAAGCAAAGCATGACTGACTGGTATTTTCTTGGTTAAATCTTGGACTTAGATGCTGTCAGTTTGGTATGTGAAGTCTGAGGATATCTTTTTATGGAGGGGCCTGGAAAACCATAGGCCCTTTGCTTAAAAATGTTTTCATGGTTACACCAGTGCATTGGTTACACCAGTGCATTTGAGGATTTTCTTTACAAAAAGGACCTAAAATAAACCAAATCAAATCCAGGGTTCCCTATTTATTGCTTAAAGACCTGCAATCTCTAGAGCTCACAATGATGAGAAACTAAATATTGAATTTTTTTTAACAAATTTGCTTTTGATTATACTTTGCATATGCTGGTTAATTTAGTCTGTGTTCTAATGCTATGCAACTGGCTCTCAACCAGTCATTTTAGGTGTTATATCACGGCTAATGAAACTGGTAAAAATACAACTTTTCAATCAATAAAATAATAATTTACAATATGTATACAGGGTCTCAGATAACTTTACCAGCAAATGTGACCATTTTACCCACCATCGGAAGTCAGTCATCTCTAGAGGGAAATGATGCAGCCATTAACGCAACACATTAACACTGTGCTATAATTCACAAGCTTGACGAATTCATGTAGGGTGCATTTCCAGCCAGGGACCCTCAGGCAAAAGAACATGACCAACAAAGTCACAGGAAATGTAGATAGCTGAGAAAGCCTAGGGGGAATTTTGATGAGAACATATTACCTTGAAAAAGTATAATGAGTATTCATAGAATCATCTAGGCTGGAAAAGCACTTTAAGATCATTGAGCCCAGCCGTAAACCTAACACTACCAAGTCCCACTGAACCATGTCCCTAAGTGCCACATCTACACACATCTTCAAGTAATCTCAAAAGAAAAAGACATTTGTTATGCATTATTTAAAAAACATCACCTTCAATAGCACAGTGTTATCTAAGACCATGTCAGGGCACTGTATGTTTCAATACAGTTTGTGAGAAAAAATAGTCTAACTAAATTATGAAGTCAAATGCTCTAAGCATGCCAAGTCATCTATCCAAGCCTTCCTTATTTAAAGTCCTCATTACATTGTCAGACCACTGCAAAGTACAGTACAATTAATTCTTTTCTGGATAGCTTTCTTTTTTTCTTTTTTTTTAATATCCAAGGACTAAAAGAATGTAAAAAGTATGTTGCTATCAAACTGTGGTATATGTGTGTGCTTTTACTATCACTGATATTGAGTAATAATCCCTGTTACATGATTTTTTTTTTTCCTTTCTAATATCAATACTGTAGTTAATGATACATCCAGTCCATTCCTAACACAGTGCTGAGTGGAAATCTTAGCTTACACACAGACTCTTTTAAAGAAGAAAATTTTGACATCAAGGAAGATCTCCTCAGGCTGGGCAAATTGATAAATTAGGAGAGTAATAAGGAATGTAAGAAATACTGATGACATAATCTAGCACAGTGCTCGCTACTAATAATAATGATTCTGCTGTAGTACTTAAAAATCAATCACAATAATATTATTAGCTGCAAATACAATTAACTGCAAATCTTGTTTAAAGAAAACAAAAAACAAAAAGTCAAGACAACAGTCAGCACTGTCCAGACTGGCAGGGAGAGGCAGTACCAAGCAGCAACACTGGTGGGGCAGCATGTGCAAGGAGCGAAAGAGAAGGTGGGGCAGGGTATGCAGCAGGTTGAGGGATGAACGATAGGGCACCTGTGGGCACAGGGAGAAGGGTGGGGGAGCAGAAGGTGGCGTGGGCTGCCCTCATCCTCTGGAGCTGCAGCTACGCATGGAGGATGACTTAAAGACAGAGATAAATTGAATAATCACAAAGAAAAATGTTGGCAAACCTAATGAGGATATAACCTATTACATCTATCAAAACTTTCACTGTAAACCTCAGAAAAACCTTTCCAAACAGGCTTACAATAACAAGCATGGGCATGTGGGAAAGCAGGCTGTGAGTTAAAGTTTATTTCTCCATACATGGGATACTAAAACATAAAGCGATAAAAGATTAGCATCTTACCTTGTATAATTAAGACTAGCACTCCACAATTAAATCTTTTAACTTTTTCTACAACGTGGTGATTCTAATTCAATCCAATGGCAACATCTTCCATTATGTCACATGCTGGGCCTTGTACAGCAAAGCCAGCAATTATTTACTTCTTATCTACATTAAAATCGAAACTGCACAAGTGTATCTGGATTTTTATGGGGGGAAAAACCCCAACAAAACAAAAAAAAACCCTGTAGCTCTATTTTGACAGGTTTTTTGAAAACCAAGAAGCTTTGGTGGAGGTGACACTGGTGGATTATATTTGCAATTAACTGCTTTTCATCATTTAAAAGCAGAAAATAATTTTTTTCTAAAATCTTGAAAACATAAAATATCACTATTAGGAAACCTGATAGATACCTACTAAGTACCAGTTCTAGCAGTCTCCTACTTTAACAACCTGTGACAGAAGATTCATATTAAACTCAGCAGTGGTTGCAGTATTTCCAACCTTTCAAATGACATATCCTCAAGAAAGTGTGGTAAAAGATGTACTTTATTATTCAGCCTAAAGCTAAATAAAGTGTTGCCATTACACTACCATCTTGACAAGTACAGGGAGTAACCATGGTATGTGTCTAAGGTGCATATACCTAGGAAGCTTCATGATACAGATGCTGACATCTCACACTGCATGAACCTTCTGTCCTGCCCCCCTCCATCCCAATGCCTTCTCCACCTCACCTGGGCAATCACCAGCAGAGGACATAAGGCACCAGGCTGGGATACTAATTTTGTTTAGACTAAAAGATTCCTTCTTCAGAACTGAAATCAAGGTGCCCCAACAGTAGCAATTTCCCTTGTTTTTTCTCATTAGCTCTCCGAATGATTCTAATTGCTTAACAACTAGCAAACCTGCACACACTGTTTTGCAGGGAAGGGCCCACCTTTGTGCAGTACACAGCACCGTAAGATCCCAGATCCAACTATTACCATAGGACAAACAGTTTGTAACAAGATGATTAGACGTCTGTAATTCTCCTGAAGAAATCCGAGGTGGTTTCTACCAAAATGACAGTGTCTATGAAGAACAGTTTTATTTATCCAAGATATATTTTGTAGAGTAGGAAAACACATCTGTAAAACTGGCAAATCCATGACCAAATGCAGATATGCCACGAATACTGCAATTTTAGCTTTAAATATCAAGCCAACTTCCAAGATGAAGAATATTTTTTAAAAGAACCTCTTCTCCATCCACACACAATATAAACTGTTTATGGGGATTCATCACTACAAAGCACTTGAAACCGCTTCTGCCTCCAAATTAATTTGTACTGAAATACATGACCCACACTGCAGCCAGTACTGTGAAAGATGCTTAATGGACTGAAGATGAGAGAGTCACTGAACAGCAATGGTGTTTGGCAAATTCTTGGCTCCTAGTCTTCTGCTCACACCATGGTACTCACCCTTTATCTCAAAGTAGGAAAAATCCACTAAGAGTTTTCTTGGCTCCTAGTCTTCTGCTCACACCATGGTACTCACCCTTTATCTCAAAGTAGGAAAAATCCACTAAGAGTTGTCAACCACTGGCAACGTGGGGTTTATTCTCAACATCTTTAGGCTACCTCAGTCCTTTCCTGTCTACAACTACTAGCATATAATGCAGTCCAGAGACCACATGACTTGTTAAGAGAAACATACATCAGAACATGAAGGTCTAGGAGAGGTGTCATTCATTGAATCAGGGGTTTTTCAGTGCTTCAGGTTCTTTTCCAGTGCTTTCAGTGTTTCAGATTCCTTTTTTTTTTCAGTGCTTTTTTATTTAATTAGGAAAAAGAAGAGATATACAAATAAACAGTATACTATCAGAATATTATCTATCAAACATGTTTAACAAATTTGGCCTTAAACTAAGACAAGTCAGTAAGTCATGAATATAAAAAAAAACATACCAGATGGCAGATCATCCGAAGGAAACTCAAACAACTTGGATTTGTAAACAGAGTGGAAATGGAAGTCATCCTGAAATAGTAAATCATTGCATGTATTATAAACTAATCCATCTCATGGGCATTAAATAGAAAGTTCTAAAGGTCCTTGTTATCCAACACCTACACTAGAGAACATGCAAGTTGCAAGGCACCATTACTCTACACTCTTCCCAACTGTGATGTGATTGTTAATGCCACAGTTAATCATCTGAGTGGCTGAGCACACTTAGAGCTAAGAGAGCTGCCCAGGGAACTTTCATGAGAGTCATTGGAGCTCCAGAACTAGAGTAAAGGCTGGAACAGGAGGAGAGGGATGTTAACGAATCCAGAGCAGGAAGTGCTGGAGAAGGGGACAGGGCACTGAGAGGCTTCTCCAGCTGGCGCCAAAGGACCCTCATCACCCTCTGGTGCTGCAACGCTCTACATCCAAGCATTACACATTACACAGTACACACGTACCACCATCTAATTTTTGGAGGTCTATTTATGTCTGTGATGATGGGGACTCCCGTATGAGCTCCCAGAGCCTTATGCCTACCCTGTGCCCATGAATGTCTGTATTCAACAAACAACACAGGAGGACTACTTAAGTTCTACTTACATCTGAAGTGTAGTTTTCATCTGGCTCAATAAGGTAAGTATGATTTCCATCAAAGAACATCCCACTGTCAAGAGCAGGAAATGTAAATACTGATATAATAAACAAATATAGTGCAACATGGAAGTAAGTTTAAGAAGTTCATATATTTTAAAAATTTAAATATTTAGAAAAGGAAGCAGTTAAAAATGGTTTCAGTAAATTAACGTAATTCTGAGTCAATATTTTGTTTCTTCACTTTAGAAAGATGTTCTCTCCCTGGTGATACAGACTATTCTTTCTTTCCCAAAGCTTCTCTACAACACATGCGAAGGCCACAAATATTGGCTAATTTATCCACCTGAAAATCCAGTTCAGAGCCCCCACTGCCATGCAAGAGAGAGCTACCTGCAACAGGTAACTAAGGCACCTGTCTTTAGGAATGTATACAGCTTTCCCCCCGAATACAAATATTATTGAATTGAATTGATCCTTGGGTTTTAATGGTTTTGATTACAAAGGTCATAATTGACTCTTTTGGGCATAGAGGGCTGTTTTGGGCATTTCAGCAATAATAATTATGATAGATGGCTTTTCTTTTGAATTGAGTTAGTTTGTATTTCCATTAAACATTAATGGGTATACACATTAACATACCAATATGGAGATTATGTGATGTTCACGATAAGGAGACAGGAAACCCCATCAGAAAGGCTTCCAGTGGTTTGTGGTGAAAAGAGATACAGAGGACTATAACTTCTGCCATGGTTGTGGAAAAGTACTCATGGTCTCTTTCTTAATGGCATAAAATCTCCTCAACCACAGAAATTTGAAGGTCATTCATGATAAGCACACTGCCACATATCTAAGAAAATGTCACTTTGCTTGCCCACATACAGTCACCAATTTTCCATACTAAATTCCAACACACAATTCAACTTGAAATGAAGAACAAACTGAACTGTTAAGGTTCTCTAAATAGGTGAAGGTAGTCTGTGACAGTAACATCAGATGCTTTTACGTTACCACTCAATGGTACAGCAAAGGTGTGGTCTGTTCCTGTAAGGATGTTTTCTATTAAGTGTTACGTCTAGTTTACTAAGGTAAAGAGTGTACTGAGGTTTAGTCTTTAACATAATGCAGGATGCACAAGTGTGGTTGAATTGCACCTTAGAAGAAAGTGTTGATACAGACATTACCCTGCAAGAGCATAAAGCCAAAGAGCATTTCTTATATCGCTACCATTCTGTTCTTCAATCAAATCAGCATTTTTTAATATAATTTTGTCTCTGCTGCAGTGGCATGCACGCATGGTTGGGATTAGACTGTATCAGCACGTACCTTTCAAAGAGGCACTACTAAAAGCTTTAAGCTTGACCATAAATGTAAACTGTAAGTTCAAACTTGGCACACAGGACAACAGCAGCATGAAAGCAAAATCATTTATTTATTTAGATTACTCTTTAGCAAACTTTTAGGCATCAAAAAGCCTCCACCAGAATTATAAAGAACAAAACCAGATACTTTTCTTTTTTCTTATCCAGTTTTTTTGCTTTTTTTTTTTAACAGCGATATTAATTTTGGTTCTGCACAGGACCAGATGCAGTCAGTAAAACAGTGTCATTCCTTTTGTAACTATTAATAAATATAAACATATTTTAAGCTTGTAAACAATTACAGCTATTAATTAATGAGCATACTTCTCTTAATACCATTCACTTCTGGGGTTAACCATTTGACATTCACAGAAGTACCTGGAGTTACTGGCTGTATAACATATATCAAGTCTGATCATGAGTATATCTACAATTTAAAGCTGCCTCACCTTTCAAATTACCTGTGCCTACTCTTTTGAAATAAATACTGCCTACACACCTTAAAATAAATATTCTAGCACCTGCCAAAGCTTCTTTACCTGAGAATAAAATGAGATTTGGGAACATCCTGCAGCAATTTTTCAGGCAAAACTTCCTTCCCTCTAACTGCAATTTTACTTAAGCACAGTCTGCAAGACGAAGCGCTATCAGCAAATGGCTTCTCATGCAATGGTTGCACCCAGCTGCACTGACCTCTGATCAAATCACTCAATAGCGTCAAGAATAACAGTCACGGCTGACCTACAGATCTGACTTGCCCGCTCAAAGCACTCATGCCTCTTTTCCAACTGACTTCAATAGTCCAGTGCTCTGTGAACAAATCACATGCTCACGGATGTGTTATAAAGCAATAGCAAAACACGGGCCATTTAAAAAAACTGGATTTTGAGTGTGCATATTATTCAAATAGAAGTTGTGAAAATCTGATTTGCAGTAATAAGAGCGGTTTTTATATTCACCACCAGTGGGCAGCAAAATCATAGACCAACCTGGTGTCTGTGCCACTGGTCTTGAAACACAGGTCCCCACCTCGTGCCTGATCATAGTTATCCACATCCCAGCAACCACTGCGTTTTGCAGTCAAAGTTTTTTGTGTTAACTCATAGGGAACTGTGGTTATTGCATATCCCACAGAAAACAAACAAACAAACAAACCCCAACCAAAATAAACGGCTCACTTGGAGTTAAGGTTGCAGAGATACGTTTTTCATTACTAAATTGATTAAGAGAAGAAATTCATAATTTTGATTATTCTGTCAGCCAGCCAGTCATACAATTAATTTAACTCATAAAAGGAAGTCCACAACTTAGACATTACCAACAGAAGGACTCATAATTTATGATTAAAAAAACCCCAAGATTTTCTCACATATATGAACAATTCTGCTGTTACTGGCCAAGATCTAGGGGTAAGTAAGAGGATATTAGCATGAACTTTGGGAATATGAAGCTTTTTATTCTGTTATAGGCATCTGTTGTGTCTTACACACCTCCTAAAATTCATGAAAGCAAAGCTCCTGCCCTGCAGACCTTATAAGAAGATAACTGTCCCCAGCGAGATGCTCCAAACTGTGGCGGGAGCTAAGGAGCTCTGATTGCCAGTGTAAGTTTCTAGTAATTACTTAGCATTTAAAATTGACTGTGGAGGAGCTAGTTGTAACGATGGCAATGCAGTGGCAGAGAATGTGAGTTTAATACAGCTCAAGAAAACATTACTTTATCATACTGGATGCTGGAATTACCAGCCTGCTATAGTAAGCTTCATATTGTATTTTGTGTGAACGGTAACTGCTGAAACTTTATTGTATCAGAAAAAAGGGGGGGGGGGAAATGATACCTCTCAGGGAGAGCTGAATTATACAGGGGAAAAATGCATCTTTCATCACCTAACTGTGTTAGAAGAGACCAATTTGAGTATCAGGCAATTTAATAATACAGAGCAGCAGGAGGGTCAGTCTTAAGAACAAACCCACAAAGGGAGGGCGGGAAAGGACACACGCATCCTCTCCTTCCTTCCTGCTTTTTCTCCTAGGACTTAGCAGGGGCCAAGACCTAATGGATCACTGCTAATGGAAGCCATGCAGTGGCTCAGGATGCATTAGGATGCTACTATTTTTAGGCTCACTGTCCATATTGAAACTGGGCTCAGGTTTCTTCAGCTGCTCAACCTTGATCATACAAAGAGATAAACACAGCTGTAAATCAGACAAACACAAGGATGACAAATCTTCTGCATGCATTCTCCCCCTTCCTAACAAAGAATATGCAAATGCAAAGGAAAGACACTACTTAAATATGTGTACTTATGTGTCTGATACCAAAACTACAGAATAGTTGGAGATGGACAGTAAGCTGAAGATTATTTCCACCAACTAAGCTCTGCTTCCTCAGAAAAAGGCAAAGCTCAGGTAATCTCCACATAGGCACGCTTGCTGCCATGACTTTTCAAGCTGATCTCAGTATCAAAAACACTGAGATCCCCTACTTCCCAGATTCAATAGACACTGAAGTTACTTGCTCGGAAAACCTGACTAGCATCCTTCGGTAGTGCCAAAAGCAGACAGGTCCAAAAGCTGTACAGTCAACACACAGTTCCACATAACGTTCAGATGACAGAAACTTTAATTATATTGTCAATAAAATAATGTAAAAAAAAAAATAATAATTTAAAAAATTATTATTACACAATGTTATATCCTTTGTTGCAAATGTTCCAAGATTTCACCATATCAAAAGTATTATCCCATGCACACAGCCTAAGGCCAGCAATTCTGTGAAGAAAATGGATAGGACAAGAGAAACTCTAAAACGACACTTTCCTTTGTAAAGAGAGTAGAAAAGAAAGATAAAATACAGAATTGTAGCAACAAGAAAAGAACATAATTTCCAAATGGTTCATGTCAATCATGTCAATACTGGTGGTGTTTTTTATTCTTGTAGAATAGGATGTTTTCAGCTACTTTTACACTTCTGTCTTTATAACAAATTATCTTAAAACAGTAACTGGCCACTGTCATACATCCTCAGTTAAAAAAAAAAAGGAAAGAAACTTGCATGCTTTGTCAGTAAGTTCTGAAAACACGCAAACAAGGCTTTTGCAAGGTTCAAATCAGAACCATCTTTTCTAACGATTGTTGAGTACTTAGTATTGGTGAAAAACTAGCAGTAAAATAAATAGCACTTATTTTACTATAATCTTTATTTTGCTTAGAGGACTAATAATTAAAGGCCAGTAAAAACAAAACAGCAGACTTACTGTAATCCATGGCACGTTGACAAGGCAACAAATGATACAGGATTTCCTCTAATTTCTCCCTGATAATAGCAATGTTCTCCTCCCTGAAATTGGAAATTGAGATTGTAAATCCACAGGACATCCCACAGTATCTCACTCCATCCCGTCAAACACTGATTTTTCATAAATACATGGCAAACCCACTGACATGGCACCAAGAATTGACTATCATCCCACCTCCTTTTAGCCATGGTTTGGTAGCCAGACAAACATAATTTCAACTTTCTACACCAAATGAAGGTATTTTCAGTGTGAAATCCCTGGCATCCCAAGACAGATTTCAGAGACAAATGACTCCAGAAGTGCCAATCTTTCTTCAATGACTAGGAAAAAAGCTGGAAAGAGGGGGCTTGGACTCAACACCTGGTCTGCACATGGCTACATCAGACAAGATGAACTCTGCTCGGAGGGTAAGGCAATTTCCTGCTTCTGAGGAGAAAGGTATGCTTATCAAATAATAATACTAATACCTGATTAAAACAGAACAAATCAGAAGTGCTCACTAGTGCTCCAAAACTAATGGAAACTTTATGTATAACGAAGCAGTAAAGCAATACAATGAAAACTAGTATTTGCCTCTTCTCTTCTGCAAATAAAATATACAACTTTAAAATCAAATCCAGCAGACTTTACTCAAAAAATCCTCCCTTAGTTTCACAGAAGTCACACTGACAGCAAAGTAAGCCCTACTGCACATGCACTGAATGTATTCAGTACTGTACGTTGTCAATATTTGTACACAAAATTAGAAAAACAATTTAAGCATCTCTTAAATTCTCACTGCCACTCTACCCTGCAGAGGAACTTACCTATTGACGCCTTGTCAAATTCAGCTATGCCATATTACTGCACTACTGTTAGTTAAAGGATTATGATGATGATTTTCAGTGCTTGCCTTTTTTTTTTTTTTTTTTTTAATAGCAACACTTTACTATTTCTATTCTCTACCACCACATGTATGAATAATCCACCTAGCCTAATGTACCCAGTCATACGAACATTTATGTCCATTTACTGCAGGGAAGGAAAGGCATTATAATTACTGCTTTTTCAGAAGCCTGTGGTCACTTGCATGATGCATAGCACAGTCAGTTTAGACATCTGACATTAAATGCTTTTCTATTTTATTTTTCAAATATGAAAAATGAAAAAAATTATCAACATCAGGCATAAGGTAAGAAAACACATAAATATGTTGGTTGAGCAGGAAGCCCTGTTCTGTTTTCTGCAAGGCACGCAAACTATATTTGAAAGCAACTACAAGGGTGCCTCTGTTTTGATGTGCTCTCCATAAGAGATGACAGGAGCCTGCTTGTCAGAGCGTGGGTGCTTGCTGTTGCTTCTCAACCTGGCCACTGAAAATCATTAGCTCCTCCTCAAAATCTTCTCTAGGGCATTCCTGTATGCATGGACCCAAAGCACTTGGTGTGGCGCACCGGGGGCAGCTCGCAGCTGCCATGACCAGCGACAGCAGCACCACAGAGAAATGCAACACCTGATCGGACAGGCTGCGAGCCTCACATTATTTGGCAGGCTTGTTGCTTCACTCTTGTGAGGAGAATCCCTGTGCCATATCTTTCATTAAGTGTCACTTTCACCCCCACCCCGGCCCAATTTCTTTCAGTCTCTTTATGTCTTGTCTTCTACATACCACTTCTTCCTTCCACTTGCTGCAGTGACAGCAGCCACCTCTCCTGCTGCTCTCCACCTTGGTGTTGTCTTCTCTCTGTATCTAGTACAGATACAGAACACCTTCACCAAACTGACCTTCAGGAGGACCTTCGTGCTACCCACACCATGGGACCTCTCTACTAAGATGTCTGCACAAAAATGGTACTGGTGTCGTGCAGATAATATTCAAGCAGGCTGTGCTGATGTTTACCCGGCTCATGTCTGTGAGAAGCTCCAGGGCTGATCCTCCACACAAGGCTACAGTGGCGTGTCTGGCATAAGATGTATGATCCACCACCTTTGGACCAGCATTTCTCAGGACCACCAAGCATTTTGGACTCAGATGGAATACAAATGAAAAGGAGATGGTTTGCGTTTCTGCTTTGCACTCATGCATTTTTGCCACCAATACCTTAAGTTACATGGGATTTTAGACAGATTACCTCTTAGCCTGTTTTTCCCAAAACCTTGGCTCATTGTCTCTATTTTTTTCTCCTTTTTTATACCTACTTACTTCCTATATCTTAGTTACTTTAAGATCTCTCCAATTGAGATTTTTCTTTCAGTCTGTAGGATGTCCCCCACTATAGGATCACAGTACCGCTTAAGGCTTTCAGGTCTTTCCTGAATAAAAAGTAAACAAACAGACTCCAGTAATCTAGTAACAAAACCAACAATCAAACTATATGGATGAGCTAAAACCTTGTAAGCAATAAAATATTCTCTAAACAGAACTCTTGCAGTAGTATTCCCGTAAAAGATATAACTGGAGTAAGTAAATGAACATGGGAATAATATTGAAAAAACTATCAGGAGGGAGTTGTACAGAGTTCTAGCTGTGGAAGGAATTTGAAATAATTAGACAAATTAAGGTTTTTTCTCAGAAAATGTAGTTAATATGTTCCAGAAGTAGAATCTCAGGCTCCATTAGTTTGCAAAACCATGTCTTTATAACCAGAAGAAACATTTTTTCATACTAAGAATCCAAGCCTGTGGCTCAAAAGTGTGTTTTGATCTTCTTAATGAGAATCAAATAAATGCTTCATGATAGTACCTCCAAATTAATTTATTCCATAATAAATCCATGAACAAATTTTTATGCATACAGATCTAGAAAAGAAAAATATAAGAAAAGGAGCTCAAATTCTTGCCTAGGAAAAACACAACTCTGACACACAAATTCTACTCTGTTTAATCAAATTACTTCAACTCACTGATCTACTGAAGTTCACAGTAATTCTGGTGGAGACAGAAATATGACTGATCTTCTTAGTCTTGGGGACTGATTCTTATCACTATAAAACATTTACTTCTACATGCTGACATCGGGGGGATATTTTTTACATACAGACTTATATTCCTATCAACATAATGTAAGTCACCTCAAACCAGTTAATAAAATTTAAGGGGTTTAAATAAAAATAGCTTTTTTCAAGTACTTGATGCACTAGTGGTATGATGGTTGTTTTTCTGGAAAGAACTCTCCCAGTGTAAGAAATCCTGTTGTCAGGATGCTCCTAAATGAAGTCCTGAGGATCTATAATCTCAGCAAGGAAATAAGAGGTGCTGCAATGAAACCAGATGGCAGTACCACTGGATGGCTCTGGGAGTGATTGCTTAGCACCCCTTAATGGTGTTGCAAGCAGATAAAACATGCCAGCAACATGTGGCACGTGGTGGAGAGGGTGCAAATTCTGTACTGTGGTTTTGGGGGTCTGGTTTTTAACAGTCCACAAAACCTGTGAAGAGAGAAGCACTTAAAGCTACAAAGTCTAGAACTGGTTCTGTACTGAAAGTCAGGACAACTGAAGGGGCTCTACAGGTCAGTGTTTTCTTTTCAAACATGCAATTTTGGACAAGAGGTTCCTGTTGTTGCTTGCCTGCACTGCTGAGACTCTTTTACTCAGTATTAAAGCCCTTTTATAGCAGGTGCTGCAATCAAATACACTGTACTGCAGGAAGAATTGCAGTATATGGCAGATCTAAGACCACCAAGAGACTAAACGTGATCATCACATTTACCTTCTTTTACTCTGCTCTTAGAAATACTGAAGGACTGAGCTTGTCTCTCTTCTCTATTGGTATCTGTAGCAGCGAGACAGAAACTAAAAAAAAAAAAAATAAATTTTTTTTTCCTAAAAATATTCTGGTCATATATGAAAATTAAGACTTCTTCCAAGAGCTGAAATCAGCACATGTTACCAACAACAGTTCAATCCAGAGCATCAAGGGTGTTTTCTGAAAAGCTACTGGCTTTCTGTAGCTATTAGAGTCCCACTCTGCTCTGTCAAAAGCAGACAATAATGGACCATCTCAACAAAGCAAACCTCCACACTGGCCTCTGTGGGCTACTGGGGAATGGTTTGGTGTTAATATAAAGAGAAAATAAGACTGCTCTTCTAACTTATGTCAGCCTCATAGAGAGCAGCACATTTACCCCTTCCTGCTCTAAGACCAAGCCTGGCCAATGTCGAGTCAATGGGAGAAAATTAGGCTAAATAACATCTCCTATGTGACAAGGTCAGCCTGGTGACAATGTCTGTGACACAGACCTGCAACACACATACACTCATGCCGTACCTAAAGGCAGTCTTAATGCTATAGCAGAGAGAAGTTCAATATTTTTGTCTCCCCAAGGCGCACAGCCACTGCTCATGCTGTGGTTAGCACGAAGGCGAATTTTCTGCCAATGCCCATGGCATTCTTTTTTTTTGTTTCTTCAGTTCAGTAAGCTCTCTTTCTGTCATGAAACCTCTCAGCCTTACCGTGACTTCCAAGAGCAATACAGAATATACAAATCTTTAATAAGAAGTCTACTGATTTGGGTAGCTACAAATGCAGTAACATCCTACCAAAAAAGAAAAAAGAAAAAATATCAGAATGATACCAGGGTCAGTTAAAACAAAACATTATGACACTGGTAAGTTTATGACTTAATCTTCATCTTGATGTTTAAGTTGGATAATTATAGAAAAATCCTGAATTAGGAGTATCTTGCGCTGTGAACTGCTACAGCTCCCCACCAACCAGCATGCAACCCTTCTTGCATATGTCAGTCCAAGTTTCCCTGCAGCCTATCTGGGCAGGTAGAGTGGCAAAGATACTAAAAAATGAGAAGGCAGAGATGTTAGCAATGCAAGTAAAATCTGTTTCCACCTGTGTCCTTTAAGATAGTTTGTCCCTGTCGAGAGAGGCACCAGCTGCTGAGTAAACACAAAAGAGACTAAAAACATGTTCATTGATATTCACAATGAAGGGGGGAAACAAGTGAAGGAAGAAAACAGCCACAACAGTCAGTGATGGTGGCAGTTCACTCTTCTTTGCAGTCTCAGTGAAGAAATCATCTGCTGACCATACACTGACAGTGTTTGTTATTCACCTCAGAGACACTATGACCTTCCCAGGGGAGGAAAATTAAGGATGCACATTCATCTGCTTTCAAGTAACACCTGACATCAGATCTCCAAGTAAGCAATTTTCTACAATTAGGAGAGGTGCTAGCCACTAAAACTTACGCTACACTCAAGCACTGACCCTAAAACTAACAACTTCCTCCTTCCAGCAGCTACATATTCCTATTTTAACACTCAAGGAAACATATTCCTATTTTAACACCAAAGGATAAGGAGATTGCTCATCTAGTTCAGATCCTAGTAACACCGTTCCTCTTTCCTTGCAGCAGAAAGCTCCCAGAAGGCCAGCTAATGACCACACCACCATTGTGTGAAGTGCCAGATAATGATTAGCTTTTTAAAGCGCTACCCACTGTGGGGTCACTAGTTTTAATACTGTTTCCTTAGCAATCACTTAGATCTGTTTACAAATTATTGATGCTTGCACAAGTTTTGAACCAATGATAACTAAGACTGCATGAGAAAAAGGAACAGAAGAAAACGCTCACCCTCTTGCTGACTTCTACAGCAGAAAATGACTCGTTACAGATGGGTTTCTATTTACAAATAGAAAAGTCAAAATGGCACTTTCACATGTGCAACTGCATCGAGAGAAAATCTCTTCTAATTGACATGTGCTTCAGCAAAGGCAGGGGCCTGGCTGGCAGGACTGTGCTGTTCTGCAGCAGAGCCCTGGGCTCAGCCCTTACACACCTCAGCAACAATTCCAGGGACCCTGGCATCACCTCTTTGCAGAGTAGGTCTCTGGATGTAGCTACAGTGTACTATAGACTCATGAAAGCCAACTGTTTTGAAAATGTGAATGGTGCTCGCCCTTTGTAGGAGGACAGCTATCACGTACTCACACAACTGAGAGCTGACATGCTGTAGTGACATCAGGTTATAATGCTATTTCAGATTCTGAAATCAGAAATATGGATTCCAAAATTAGCATAAAGCATCACCACTTCTAAGACTTCTCCACAAAATGCCCATGTTTAAAGACTGTTGGCAGCACTCTTAAAAAACATAGACACATGTGTATGTGACAGGATCCTGCACACAGAAGACTCACTCCAACTGCCATTGGTGACTCATGGTAGGCGCTCGGAGCAGATGGCATGTGCTATCAGCCCAGCTTCCCAGTTCAGAGGCCAAATGAGGCTTGTGTTCACTGCCCAGTAGCTACGAGAGATGATGCTGCATGAGCATAGCTGCAGGGTGTGGAAAGAAAGCTCATGCCAGCGCAACACCATCTGGTCTGGGAGCTGCCTTGGCATCTGCTTGGTAAACAGGCTCTAGACTTGCCTTGCCTTACACCTTGGTCTTAGGGAAAATTATTTTATTTATCAGTTGCTGGATAAAGATGCGGCAAAGGAGAACAGAGCTGGTTACCTCTTCCTGTCTATTCTGATGTCTCGAAGTTGGCTCCTGCAGCAGTGCCTAGCGTGTCTGAGTCACGGCATACAAGTAATTTTAATGACAGTCATTTTGCCCCATTAGTGCTGCCTGTATGTAGGGAAAAGGGAATAAATATTTTAAAGGACTATATGAAAATCCTTTATAATCTACTCATACTAATCTGTCACATCAGTTCATCAGCCTAGCCCAAGTCTGAAGCCAAGTTATAAGCACATGATGTACAAGGTTACTATAAACACAACACAGAAGATGAGATGTTGGCATGCGCCTACGTGGATACCAGTCAGTCAGAAGATAAAGTTCTGAGTAAAATGGAGAAAAAATTAGATTTCCTTATTGGCTTATTATTTCTGAATGACAGAAACTTCTCTTTAAGTGAGAATTCACAGAGCTTGAGACTGTGTCCAGAAACATTAACCTACTGTATATAATACAGTGCTGGCTCAGTATCCATAAGGAACAACAGATGAGTCTCAGCAAAACTATTTACAGAAGTTAAGATCAAGTAAAAAAGATGTCAGGCTAAAGTACGCTGAAGTCTTGCATGGAGCACTCTTTCAGAAGGTCAGCAGCTTCCATTTGCTTAGCTTCACAGCCCTTCAAAGGGATTAAGTTAAAGACGAAATGATACTTTTATTCTTTAATAAGAGCATCTACACAGGGATTTAATGTTCTTTAGTGTTACAGCAATAATTAGTTTCTCTTAGCTATACTCAGTCCTTGCACAGAGTTTACAGAACACTTGGCTGATGCCACTCTCTGCCTATGTATGTTGTGTGTGTAGTTCATGGAAAGTAACTCATGAGGTGCGCAAAGTCTGGTAGGACTTTTCTGCAGATTCAAGCACTGCACTGCTGCCTTTCCTCTGAAAGTCACCCAGCTTCTCACTTCAGCAGAATCAGGACTTTATCACTAGGACTCACATTCACAATGGGATGTATGTTTTAAGCTCTTGATGGTTTCCACTTTCTGACAATTTTTTCCCCACCCAGGACTAGCCAAAAAACACAGGACTTTTTTTTTTTTTTTTTTTTTTTTTATGTCACAAAGAAAAGGAAGACACGATAATTAAACCTGCAAAATCCTACATGAGTCACTATCTGAGATTCATTCTAGCATAGCATATTCAAAAATATGGCCTGGGAAAGACTCCTAATACTGAAAGCTGCACTTTCGATTTCCTCCTTCTCAGTAGCAGGATGCATGTAGAAAGTAAGCTGGCAATAGCAAGGAGATAAACAGATAAAAAAAATATTAATGCAAATGTGTATTAACAGTGCCAGCCTGCAGGATCATTAGGTAAGGCAAATGCATTATATGTGATGGCTGATTATCTTGCCCTGGTACCCCCCAAAGGATGCTATGTTTTACTAACCTCCAAAGAGATTGCCTTCACAATTCAAACAATGCTAAAACAGGCAAGTGAGATATTTCTCAATACCTATCAACTCAGTGTGGCAGCATGACACTGACTCAAAAAAAAAAAAAAAAAAAAAAGTCCAGAATAACTGAAAACACACAGAAATCTAAAAATTTTGTGAAAGCATCAGGGCACATACAGTAACATTAATTCTAGCCAAAATCTACAGGAAGCCATTTGACCAGTATACTCTGAGACCACAGTTCCCTTTGCGATGGCAGCATCCTCTAAGGTATGAACCATACAGTCATTCCCTGCTCCACTACTACACACTGATCTTCCCCTTGTGAAACTTTCAATTGATGAACTCCCATCATACATCAAAAACACCTATGATTAGTCCCTAAGTGAAAGAATTTGCCATTTATTCTATCCGATTTCATCCCATTTCGGTCAAAGATAGCCAGTTTTCCATCTGATCCTTCTGTGCACTGTAATGCTTTCCAGTTTCGTACTGCTAGCAAATTTCATTAATATACACACACTTCTTTTTTTCAACCTAAGTCATTAATAAAAATATTTTATGAGAGCAGTCTGAAGATCAACCTTGCAGGAATCCCCTGCTAAACTGTGTCAGACTCAAAGACTCCCTGTCAGCTCTTCTTTGGCTAGTTTACTGCTATCAGTAGAAAGTAGATTATGGCCTAGATTTTTAATAATTTGCCATGAGGCAAGCAGAGCTCTGTTGAGGGAGGAGAGGAGCTCTGATGACATAACAGGAACCCTTATTCAAAATTTTCTCTCAAACAAGCAAGAGAGTGATTTTTCTGGTACTAACAGCTTCCCTAGTCTCCGGACACAGTGGAAAAAGCCCTGCCAGAAATAGTCATATATAATTCCTGCATTATTTATGATTTGTTCCTTTCCAGTTTCTTTTCTCCCCCAGGGGCTTATCACCAGGTTGTGCAAGCTCTGGGTACATGTACACGCAGCTCCACACCAGCCCCAGGCTCCAGCGTCCCAGGGCAGAGGCTCCCTGCACTCCCCTCCCACCCCTTCCTGCCAGCCAAAATGGTGCTCCAGTTTTCAGGAGGAAAATGTAATCCCTCACAGGAACGCCTGTTTAGCATACAGGCTTTTCTGGCAAGTCAAAACACCTTCCTCTGGTTACAAAATGGTGAGTTATCAAAAGCTGAAGAAAAACTAAGAGATTCTTCTACGGAGCTCTGACAGTGGATGTCCTTAAAACTGGAAGATGCTGGTAGAAGCATCTTGCTATAAAATTGGAAACGTGTAAGTCAATGATAAAAATTACCTGCTCACTGGCTCCGTGTTTTTACTAGCCACACTGCAAATTATAGTGGCCTTACAATTGAACAGATCAAACCTGTGGTGATACAGCGAAATGTTGGAATGTTACTCCAGGGTAAGGTCTCATCAAATAACAGGCCCTAAGACATACACAGATGTTGCCCTCAGTCAAGGGACTGTACCCTAACTCCTCCTCAAGCAGACAAGATTTGAAGGAGGGAGCTTAACAGAAAATGCAATACCCATCATGTCAGGGGTCCCCGGTCCTCTCTAGCCTTTCAAGATTTTAGTGGTTTTCTCCCTTCTATATTATATTCCTTTAAAAGGGCATTTAAAGAGCCCTTCAAATACACATCAAGCCAAGACTTTAATCACAGCAAGGCAATGAAGTAATTTTCCCCTCTTGTGCACAGGCATTATGACAGCTGTAAGCTACAGTAACAGGCATTTTGCGCATGCTACTAGCCAAACAAATGCACACAGCAAAGGGAAATAATGACTATTTTTGCAAACTAAGGGCTCTGCTTTGCTGTGCAGCATTAAAATGCATTTTCCCCACAACCCTGATTCCCCTAACTGCAATAACAGCACCTCTGCTAGTACGACGTCAGAGCACAAGGTCACTCCAGGGCACCCCAGCTCAGGAGGACGGCTGCGGGCAGCCTGAAGGAGGGCACTGGGCACTGCCCTGCCCACGCTCGCTGCCGCACAGCAGTGGCTGAGCACCACAGGGGCCAGCAATATGGCTCAGCACAGCTGGCGACACAAAGCCACAAGGCAATCTTAAGCCACAGGGCAAGTTTGGCCAAAGTTTCTCTGTCAACACCTACAATGGAGAAAAACAGTACCTAGAATTTAACTGTGTTGTTTGATGTTGTCATGATTATGCACATGCTGTGAAGTAGAAGCAAAAAGTGATGTTCTTTCATGCTGTGAGCACTCTTGCTGTAATACTGTGCCCATAATACACATACTGTGTTTATACCACCAAACTTAAGAACTTAGGGTTGCCTATGAAATATAGTTCCTTCTAGTTATATTTAAACATGTCATCAAAACTTTATTACATTTGTTTACCACAACTCTACCTGTGCAAGTCCTTTGACTGGGAGCTAAATTATTTTCATTGTCCACTTTTTTTCAGAAAGGAATTTTCTAAGAACCCATAGAATTGTCCAGCGTTTTGAGGGAATACAGGCAGAAACATTTATTTCTACATTCTCCAAAGAGGAAAACTGAAACACTTTATATGAGAAAATGTCACAGAATAGATATCAGCAGTTCCTTCTGAGGGAGAAAAACCCAGCAATGTGAATTACTGAGCACTACAGCTGTTTTTTTCCTTTCATCTTACTGACAGCATCAGTGACAGAATGATAACCCAAAAAGAAAGAAAGATAAAAGGACACAGAGATATATTGCGGCAACATTAAGTATACACAAGTTGAGTATTTATGTGCTGTGAGCATAGGATGATCTGGACTGACACAATCGGGAAAAGGCAATGCATGAAGGGTTTTTCTCTTTCTTATTAATTGATTATTCTCTTTGCTACCAGAGGGAATTTAGGCCAATACTGCTGCTTTCCTAGCAGTTAGAGGCATGATCTAAATTAAAGGAGGATTGGGGGGGGGAACAACAACACTGAAATGATTCAAAGATCTACCTCCTTTTGTTTTTCTTAAGCGCTGCATGTTGTTGCTGGTTTAATAAGAATGTCTTAGGTGCTGCCTAACTGTGCCAAATCAACAAGGACTTATAACAGAGAAGCGTCTCTTCTGCAGCTGCTAAATGTCGGCACCCTGCAAAAACATGTGTAATGTTCCACCTTCACAACAGTCCAATGTATTAACGAATTATGCAGCAATCAAATGTCATTCAAATTTCTCTTCTAATAAAAAGTTGTGTTAAACTGTGAACTCTCCTCCATATAAAAATCCTTTTGCTCCTTCAAAGTGGTATTTTTAATGATCTGAATGTTTCTCCCTTTTCCTCCCTTTCCCTGCCCCCCTCTCCTCTCTGAAGCATCCTAACTAACGGCAGGAGATCCATATGTACTTTACAGCACAGGAAGTTTTACTGGGGGGGATGGAGAGGGGGAGGAGTGGCAAAAGTAGTTATCAACTCCACGTTGCATATGAGCCAAGGCAGGCATCTGCTTCCCGGACACATTCATGCCTGTAACACTCCTAAACTGCTGAGTGTACATATATCTGCATTCCCGCAGCAAGTCAAAGCTCCTGTCTTCTCCCATATTGCCGATGGCACAACTGCAGCACTGCCAATTTGCATGTTTGTGCAGTATTCCTGCACTGGGAAATGCAAGGGGGAAATACACATGGATTTTAAAATACACCTCTCCTTACGTCACTGAGGCAGCCAAGTACAGAGGAGGCACTTTTGCTGTATAAACAGGCTTGCTCAAAGCCTGCAGCTGGCAGTGGATGGCAGATAGACATTTTCTTTCTCTCACTTTCTCCCACCAAAGCAGCAAGAGAGATGTTGCCAGGCCGCCTCTGTTTCTGCCTACAGCCAAAGACAAATTGCAGAGAGGTGGGTGAAAGCAGCATGTTGAAGCAACTGACAGAAACCTGGGTCCTTTCTGAAATACCTCTTCTCCTGCTTCTGCTAAGGAATATGCTGTGTAGCATAGTGCATATTTTGTGATTTATTTATAAACTGTACCCTTTTACTAGCTATTTTAAAGTAAGTATCTGAGCAATCTGCACAATCCCTAAAATTTAGTGTAATAATTATATTTTGCCTGGTGTGTATTGTAAGTACTGATTTCAAGGTGGTTTTACCAGCTACTGCGAATGATTTCCATAGAAACTCAAGGTACTAAATCACCATTATGAAAAATTCTTGTATTCCCAGTAATATTTTCAAAACATTTGATATAAAGCCAGAGTTCAGTTTCTCAAATGCAAAACAGATATTGCTGGGCTCTTCAACAAACAGGGCTCTCCAGGGCATTTACAGGTGCTCTGAAAAATACTGGCTGGTTAGAGGGAACCAGATTTATTTTTAAACAGCTATTGGGTACTGAAAATAGCCTCACTCAGTGTCTGGCACCGAAATGTACTCAGCAGCCTGCATTCTTCCAAAAATCTTTTGATATCTGAACTTTTCTGAAAACGTGCCCATGACTGAGGCCAATGGGCCCTTCCAGATGTGTCACAGCAGCTGCTCCCCTCTCCTCCAATCCCAGGCACTCAGAGGCAGCAAAACAAGCAAAAAATATACATCCACCTTCTTGGCATGCTTCCATAGGCCTGCTGCCTGCCGAGCTCCCAGAGAGGTGGGTAAGGAGGGGGCAGAAGAGCCCCCCATGCACCCCAGCACCCCTGGGTTCAGTGCACAAGGTGCAAAGCAGCCTGGAGAAGGAAACAGATCACCTGAGCAGCAATGCCCCGCCTTTGCAGTGCATCCTTGTGACCCTTCCATTCCCAGTTCAGTTCATCTCAAGCATCAAGGGTCAACGCAGCAACACCAGTTCTCTACTTAAAGCAGATGTAAAGAGTACCGACTGAAGCAGTGATAGCCATCCTGAAGGTATACCATGACCCTGCACAGCAACTAACTGAAGGGGAAATAATCTCTGGGACCCTGGAGACTGGGAGATGTTTTGCCCAGAAGACACTTCACTACCCTTCCTCTGAAAGGCCTGATCCTCCTGTCTCTTCCCCATGCAATTCAAGAGTACTCACAGAGAAGAGCCACTGATGTCAAACATTTCCTTGCTTGATTAAGGCTTACTCATCAGAAACAGATTTGTCCTAATTCAGTGATGGGACTCAGATAGATTAACTTAGCTAGGTTGCTTATATACCTTGATCCAGACAAATGGATTGTTTTGTTCTTATTAATATCAGCTATTATCTTTATTCCTGCTTTGAGTCATATTCTGAATCTGAGTCAAGACTTCTTGATTGCAGAGCACAGCTGACTGAGAAATTAGTCTTTACAATTTAATAGAACACCTCTGTGTTTGCCTCAGTCTGATAACGTATGCAGACTATTATCAGAGAGTAAAAAAAGCAGATTTCAAGTTTGCAAATGCCAGAAAGGGATAAAACCAAAGGAAACATATCTTCAGCTACTCAGTGGCTGAAGGATTCAGCTACTCAATGGCTAAAGGATTGTTTTGTCCACTTCCACTTTCACATTACACGGGTTAATGCATTTGTTCCAGAGTATTTAGGTGATCTCAGATTTAGTAAAAGACTTTCGGATTTTTTTTAATAAAATGTAAACATTGAACAAAATTTGGCCTGATAGGCGAATTCGAAGAGTTTCTATTATGCACAGCATATATTACATTCATGCACATTTTGTGTAACCTAAAGCAATTTTATACCTGACATCTACAAAATACTGTCCTAACAAACAGAAGGTTCTCAAGAAAGTTCTCCCATGTTCCACGCAAATAACAAAACACTCCTGCAAAGGCAGTGGGACATTTCACGGAAGACAACTGCAACAAACAGGACCTTGTCGTCATCATGCCAACAAATATCCAGAGAAAGAAATCCACCATTTGAGACACGGACCAGATATTTGGAAACATTATACAATAAATCTTGCTATTCTCATTAAAACCAACACACTTGGGGTTTAGTACAATGAGGAAATGCTAGCTACCAAACCAGAAAGATCTTCTTCAATAGGCATCAAAAGTTAATTTTATTTACTAGAAAAAAAGAACTACCATGTATACATTTTTAATAGATACAATTTTGATATAAACATCAATGTATTAATTTGCTAATAAAGTTTCTTATTTAAAAAGCTGGAATCTTAGAAGACGTGAAACATGCTTGCCTCAGAAGAGTAAAACAGATCACCTAAAAAATCAGATATCTCTCAAAAAAAAAAGTGAGTTTGCATTAAGATCAAAAGCAAAGCAAATTAAAAAAAGCAAAGCATAAGAAAGAAATTCTTACTTTAACTTCCACTGTCTTGCCACCTTGCTCAATATGCCTCTCAAGATACTCAGAAGACAACAGGTCACTGCAAGAAGAAAAAAAAGAACCATAAGCCTCGTGCATGCGTTCTTGCACTCCCTCACAGCAAGCACTGATTAAACATTTACATTTGAAAAGGGCAAAACCTGCAGGGTACTTTTCCTAAAATGTTCATAAAAATCACTGAAACAGCCGCTTCCAACAGAGTTACACAGTGCATGGGACACATTGATTTTTAATACCAGAAGGCAGGACAAGGAAAACCAAGGGGTGGGTGGGTGTGTTCTTCACAGAGGGTTCAAAAACAGCCACTGACAATGATTTCAATTCAAGAGACTCTTCTATTTGCTGCTAAAAGTGAACAGTATGGAAGTTAGGTGAACTTTCATAAAAAGAAAAAAAAAACAAAACAAAGCATAAGGATGAGAAATGATGAGAAGCCTCTCATAGTCAGTCCCGTGGCAGGCTGCATCTGAGGGGAAAATGGCAGCTGCCTCTGACAGACTCCCAAAGACACAATGGCACGGCAGTGAAATGACCCTGTAATGCCAATATGGTGAGCCCTGGACCACACTAAATCGGCTGGCAAAGCCACCAGCCAGAGGGCTGCACCGCACCCCAGGCTCAGTGCAGGTGTCCGGGTGGGCACCAGGCTGCCCTGGGGCTGCCAGGCCAGGCCTCCACGCACCCCCCCTCATGCCCACCCTGGGGACCCTGCAGCTGCAGCAATGCCAGAGGGAAACGCTCCCGGCAACAGCAAACCCAGCCTCAAAAGGACACAAGGCTTTGGAACAAACACTGAAAAAACAATCAGACCTGAGGCAAATGCTTACAAGCTAAAGGCATGCTGTATTTACTAAGAAACATCAACGCTGAACCCAGTCAAATCCTCTCTCTTGTAAGTTATTCTCTAGGCAAGTAGATGATCTCCATCAGAAATTTCACCCAACATTTTCAAAGACTGTAAAATTTTACTGAGATGAAATCTGTATAAAGATTTGCTGTTGTCCCACTTCAGAGGTGATTAAACTGGAAACGATTTAGAATTGGTAAAGAAAACATGGCGACAGGCACTCTGACTGATGGGACAGAGGGCAACGAGCACGGACCTTCTCAGCAGAAGAGGCAAAATCAAACATTTCTCCTTCAAACAACAAAATACCCAGGCTAGAGGTGAACTGACGTGCTGTCGAGGGCAAGGACAGCTGAGTGGCACCCAGGGCAGCAGCCACCCGGTGCTGCTCTTGGCCCTGGCTAAACAGGCAGAAGGGCCACAGACTGTTTAGCTCACATAGGCACAGAGCAAGCCCCTAGCAGGACGATGTGGGTAGCACGGGTCCTTCAGTATCAGCCCTGCAAACTGCCAGCTTGGTATCTGCATTAATAACCCAGGCACAAAAGCTAGGAGCGGTCTAGTTAAATATGCTGATAAGGCTAATTGGAAAGCATGGGGAATAAAGAAGAATATTGAAAAACTCCCACAGGAAAGAGCTGGATGATCTTCAGGACTTCATATTAGAAACAGGATCAAATTCAATTGTACAAACAGCAAATTTATGCACTTAAGGGCTGGAGGGAATTTCTGTTATGCTGTTTTGGAGGGCCTGGTTTACAAAGGAGAGAGACATGACTGCACTTGTTTCTGGCAAAATGATTTGCCAGATCAATATGGTGTCTTCCTGAAAAACACAACTGTCATCCCAGAATACATCAAAGAAGATGTATTTCCAGTCAAACTGAGGTAAGATTAATACCACTGTCCAAAGGAGACCTCTTTTCAAATACTGAAGACAGGTACTGGACAGCTTTGCTAAAAAGTTCAATTACCTGGAAGCACAGAGAGGCTCTGGGGATAACCAGGGAATGGAAAGCTTCTGAAGTCTAGCGAAAAATTGAGTTGTGAGGGGATATGAGTGCACCAGAGTTCATACACCAAGATGTAAAGGTAGCTAATTAGGTTACAGAAGATGCTGGCAGAACCTCAAATGTACACGGACTGTCAGTGACTCAATGAAAACTTGATGTTAGAAAAAAAAAAACCAAACTTTTTATCTAAGTGTAAGAAACAGAGGCAACAAAAAGAGGGATGCTAATAAGTTTCTGAACGGGAGCACCCATGGGACAACTGTCCATGGAGTGGTGTCTCCTCAGTCACAGGGAGTTCACAGCTGGTTGCTGCTGAAGGCAGGAGGTCTCAGTGGCTCCTCAGCAGCAAGTGCTGAACCTATCTTGTGTCAACACAAGCACTCATCAGAATACTCTCAATGTCAGAACTAACACTCATCAAGACACTCCTGGTGTCAGTATCGGCACTCATCAGAGTACACTGAAATGGTTCAACAAACCCATGGTTTTGCTGCATTAGGTAATTGAAGTCCTTTGTAAAGAGGTACAATAAGCTCCAGGGCTGATGTAAGAGAGGGAACATACCTGAGCAGCTGTCAATAGAGGAGAAAGCAAGCAAGCAACTCCTCTGGCCACCGCAGAACCAGCACGACCAACTGCCCCTAGATTCAGCCTCTAATACCCCCTTAATTTTGGTCAGGCCCACATACCTTTATTGATGCTTTGCACAGCAGCCGGCAAGTAACCCATTATGAAAGGCAACTAGAAGATGCTGTTTGAGTTACTGATTACAATCCTCTAATTCATCTTAGAAGTGAGTATTAAATATTTAAGATACTCATCCACCTGGGGGAAGCTCAAAGACTCCCATAAGGTCTGAATATTTTCCAGATTCAGGAATTTAGACAAATGCTCTCTTAAAATGTATTTAGTTTAGCTTGCTTTAGATACATAGTTTTCGGCTTTCACTACACTTCCCAGCAAAGTTCTATGCTTCCACATGTTTACTAAAGCCAGTTCTATAGCTTAGGGCTCTAGGTTTACTCTCAGCTATTTCTGGGGAACTCATTTAATCTAAGGTCATCCTTATCTGACGACCACAAAGGGTTTTGTGCCAAGGAAGATGCAAGAGATTATAAAATCTAAGATATTAAAGTAATCATACAGTACAAAAGACAGAGATCAAACAGAATGACTTAACTCAGAGAGAGGGTTTACAGTTGTATTTGCAGGGCTGACAAGGAGAAGCACAGGGTCTTCTCACATGGGTCTGACAAAATTACTGCTTTTTAAAAGATACTGCTGTTAATATCTTTATGTTCTGGAAGATCACGTTATGTTCTCCAAGATCTGGAAATTGCGTCTGGCATAAGAAAACAGAAATTGATCATTCTCTGCCTTGTACAATGCAAGAGCTAGGGAGGTAATAGAAAAGGCCAGTAAGCTCAAAACTAATAAAAAGAGATCTTTTCTGGCACAGCCCCTGGTTACAATGTGGAACCTCTTGCCACAGGAAAGCATGGATGCTGGAGGTCTGTACTGGTTCAAGCTGGGAATGGAGAAGTTTATGGACATAATTGAGGGCTGCCGAATGCACAGAAATTGTACCTGGCTGAGAAAAACTTGGAGTGCTTGAAAAGGACTCTGGGGAAGCCTCATACATGCTTATTCTGTTCTTCTGCTTCTATCTCAGCATCTGCCTTGGGCCACTGGGATAGGCCAGTTGGCCACACACCTCTCTGACCTGACCTGGACTGCTCTGCCTGCACGCTGGCAGGGTCCTGTTTCTCCTGGTGGTTATTTAGGGTCCCCTGGCATCCAGCTCTAGGGTTGCTGGTGGTCAGTCAGCTGCTCTTCTCCCACCCACCACCCCTCTGATGGACACACCCAGGTTGTTCAAGTTGTATTTATTTTCAGAGTAGGCCAAGAGAACAATTCCTAAACAGGTCCATCCGTTTCGCTGTCCTGCTCAGTCCCTGCTTTTGGGACAGAAGGGCTGGAAATGGCTGGGGAGCTGCTGGCATCCCCCTGCCTCTCAAGGTCTGTTGCAGGTGCCTCCATTCCCAATATGAGCCTGGCTGGAAGAGAAATGCCATGGGGTCGCCAGCCTGCACAGCTTCTGGGGGCCAAGCCCAGAGCGTACAAACAGATGATAGGTCTGAAATGTAAAGACATTTTTAGAGCCTACCTAAGTAACATAGCAGGTAGGACACGTCTAGGAATATTTTATTAGTAGAAAAAGCCACAGATGATGCCATGTTATGCTTCAGTAGTACTAATATTATGACTCACTGCATGGAAAAATATCATAAAAAAACACAACACTTGCAGATCAAATAATGCCATCAGCCCTATTATAAACTAAGCTACAGCCTCACAGTTACTCGCGGTCTTGGAAACTTATGCCAAAAGATATGCTTCTCTCATTAAATCATCTTATAGGTGGAATAATGTTTTGTCTTCAGTAACAGTGAGGCACAGAACTGTGTCATTTTAATAAAAGCCATTACTTTAAAACAAACAGAAAGCTATAGTGAAGCACTTGTGAAACACAATGAAAATTATTTAAGCAACATAAGACATGGAGCAATCAGCATTAAAATAACATGCATTTCAACATAAATTGTACAGCCCTTTCCTATGGTAGACATAAAATTGGAATAATTTAGCTTGCCTGCCAATCTATCTTAAAACCCATCTTTGTCAGTTTAAGTAGTAGTTTTGGTATCAATTGTAAGGAAAATCTGCACGTGAAAAAAAATTCAACACAGATTGTGGGGAAAAAAATCCTAGAAGCACAAAGGATGTAGACAATTCCAGTAAAAAAATATCTACACTATAAAAGACAATACTGAAGAATGAGATTTTCAGAAACATTTGCTGAGGCATTGATACAAATTCTTTGAAAATGCACGGCAAAAACCTGCATATGTTAAGACCTAAAAATAAAACACTTCACAGGAAAGAAGCACATGTGATCTGTGGCTTTTACAAGGAAAAACCAGCTATGTTAATAATAGCAATTCTGTTTTCAGAGGTCTGTTATTTTTAAAATGTACAGAAATCAAGTAGTGTAGTTTTGTTTACAGCAGCAGCATTTTTTGGAGCATTATCTTAAGTCACAACCATATGAGTCCATCCCATACAGACCCAATAGCATAACAGCCAGAACAAAAAAAAATGAGCAAGCTCCTCTCTGCTCTTCCAGCTCTCCCAAACAGTCACAACAATTATACACAGGAGGCGGCAGCTGAGGGAATTCTCATACAGAAGGCGGCCCCAACTAAGGAAACTATCCAAAATCATACATGTACAGGCAATTAAATTCTACCTTGAATTAACTGTACCATTTGCTTATGAGGTTTACCAAACCAAAGCCCGGATTGGGAACCCAGGCAAACAGATGAGCTTTGGAAAGATGGGTTCCCCAGCAGAAAGATGCTGCTCTAGGAAGCAAAAAGAGGGGGGAAAATGAGGTGGCAAGAGAAAAGAGGACAGAACAGGCCAAGTGTTTAAAGAAACAGAAAGAAAAACCAGATTATAAAGCACTTCAACTTGAAAGAATCAAAAAGAGGCCATTAAAGATTTTTTAAAAGCCAACAGATTTACTTTTGAATATGAAATGGATAACGAAGTGGGAATTATCCCTGGAAATGAAATAGAAACTTTCATTTTCAGGAAAAGAAGGAAAATGCCCATCACCAGCTTCTGAACAAAAGTTAACGCTCCATTTAAGAGACTGTGAAGATGGCATGCCTATAAGTTATAGAAGAAAACCAGCAGAAATTATAGGGAACTCTTCAGAGGCCATAGGAAGAATTAAAACCTTAATGATGGTAGAAATAAAAGAAGTTCATAATCGTAGTACTAAAATGCATCTTTGCTGGCATATCAGTGTTACAAATGACAGAAATGGCTGGTTTCATGATACCTGGTATCATTGCTGTGTCTCCTTGGACACTGGGGGAATTCTTCATCATTTCTTCTCTGTTTACCCTCATTTCTGCCTCCACAGCTCTATTATGTACACCTGAAATTGCAGATCAAATACGATGCCAGACAAGGACATCAAATGAGAGATCTGAGCTGAGATGCATTACTTAGAAGGAGGACAAGAGTGTTAGCTGAAAGCAGCTGAAAGGTCTGGATGGGTCGAATGCCAGTAGGAAATTGACAACAGACATATGGAGACATTCTAGAGAACAACGGATTCGGGGAAATGATGCTGATACACTGATAAGAGAAAGATGCCATATCAACTGTACAACTAATG
Source organism: Falco naumanni (assembly GCF_017639655.2). Taxonomy (NCBI): domain Eukaryota; kingdom Metazoa; phylum Chordata; class Aves; order Falconiformes; family Falconidae; genus Falco; species Falco naumanni. The sequence goes on from NC_054057.1 coordinate 39,045,214, forward strand.
CTAACCCACGCCGCAGAAGCAAGCTGTGAGAAGGGAGCCTCCTGCAACACCACAGTTGAGAGGGCTGCGGTAAAAAGAATAGGCTCTGTTTGGGTACCAAGCACATGAGGATGAGGAAACTTCCCATCAAGCAGTAGATTTTTCCCCCGTGGTGTACATCCTCTACCAAGTAACCTGGGAAAGGTCTAAATTATAATTCAATTATAAAAGTGGAATCTACCCCCCTCAAAAAAGGGAAAAGGGAGGGAATCAGATTCATATAAGGAGATCATTGTAGAAGATGGGAAACTACCAGCATGTTGCTTTAAGAAAAGTGCTGAAAGACTCCTTTTATTAACAGGGGTAATAGATACTGGAGCAGTGATTAGGGGAGGTAATTTTTTAGAACAGCCCATCTTGTACACCAGGAAAGAGAAGGCAGGTTGATTATTATCATGAAACAAGCACAAAGAAAGTGGAAAACTAGAGAGGGAACAGAAGGCATGTTTCTATCTGCCAGTCAGGAAGAATACAAGGGACAATTAGCATTACCTTGCATTACACTATGGTAATAAAACATTTTCAGTATCAGCCATGAGCTAACTAAAAAATGCAGAAAGACAAACTGAAAAAAGCCACTTAGCAGCAGATTTCTGTATCTGACTAGCTAGGACATTTTAATTCTCCTTTATCCTCATGCCTACCCAAACACCTTCTCCCTGCTCATACATGATCTTTCCTTGCACTCCAGGAGGGATTAGCTATCTCCGTACTCCGTGAATCTACCCGCTTCAATAGCCACAGCTCTAAAACTTTCATCCCCTCCTTCCCCTCGAAAGAATTGCTGAATTCCTTTTTATGTGGACAGTTAATTTAATGACTGTATCTGTTAAGTTAGCCAAATGGACGAATCAATCAGAATTAGGTAGCTTCTCTTTGATACGGCAGCAGTTTTCACAGTGCCTACTTAGAGGAAGGAAAAAACAACTCAGAAAAACAGAGCCAGTTCTTGTCTGCACAAACTGAAGCTTCTCCCCTTTTTAAAATATTCTTACTGTGCTTTTCTGTTCTTGTTGCTGCTAACATGAAGGGGACAGAGGAGAATGTAATTTCTTAATGTGTCTACTCCTACTGACTATTTAAGACTTTCTCCAAAAAGAAATCAGGGACTTACGAATGGGTTGAGTCCTCAAGAGATTATCACAAATGCTTCCTGAAGCTTAATTTCACATTTCAGTAACAGACAATGATACACAACTTGAATCTCTGATTAAGTTTATTCCAAATACTAACATTTTTTAAATTTTTTCCTCTCCAGGAGTTCTCTGTTGATCCCTAATGCCATCTGACTTGAAAATGCACTTAGTCCCTTTATCCCTTAATAGCTAATTTGCCTGCAGGACATGACAGCAACTGCCCTGCACCCTAGTGCAGACACCAAACTGCAGAGCAGCTCCGCAGCCCTGCACAGGGCCTCCACCTCTAGCATCAGAGATGAAGTCTTACAGCTCTGGCTTACAAAAAGATGCATCTGATTTACTGGATTGGCTTCATTTCTTGATGGAAAAAGGTTTAAGCAGGTTGAAGACATTCGCTTAGTTTCACTAAATTTCTGTTATGCACATGGTTCCTACTACTAGCATAAAAAAAGGAGACAGGACACAACAAAATCTGCAAGGAAAACCTGTAAAGCAACAGCAGTAGTTTCTGTGCTGGTGTGGTCACATCCTGATGCTGGACATACCTTATGCAAGTGAACTGTACCCCAGGTACATCCAGCTCTCATTGCCAGCAGGCATTCTATGGTGCCACTGTCCATCTACCGTTACACCACGGACTTCTTGGCCCATCCTTTTCAATCTTTGTAATTCGGTCTGTTCTCCTCTATCTAAATGACCATATGGGAAATTTTATGAGGAATTACTATAAACGTGGCACATAATGATTAACAGATACTGCCTCTATTTTCTGCGGGAAAAAATAAGAGTTTATATTAATGTTCTGCAGCTAAGAAGAGAGACATTTACAAACTAATCATTCACTGAGTCATATCACCACACATTTCTTTTCACTGTTTTAATGAAACCTGAATATAGCTCCCTACCCCAACGAAGTAAGAACAGACAAACCGAAAACAGCTCTGAAATCACAATTTCAGATCCTTTCTTTATCACAACTTAAATATAATCAAATTACTGTTGTTATTGTTTGCACCAATATTAACATTTCTTCTATACGAATACTGAAATAAGTACATAAAATCTGATGTGATATGTGAGGAAGATGCATTTTTTTAAATAAAGCATTTTAAAACATTTTGTGTCACAACCACTACAAAGAGCATAAATTCAATACAGCAGTTAATTCATCCTGCTGCCGCTGGAGGGAAGGTGATTACAGTCCTCTCTTTTAGACAACAGGGATATTTAATCTACTGCCCTAACAAGGAAGCTGCGCTCACACACAGATTCTTCCCAGTATCCAAGGGGAGCCACTGCTACTCAAGATGCCATAAGAATAAACTGAAGACTTTAACAAGCATAAAGAGTAGACGGCAGCTGTTTGCAAGACTCTTGACAGGCAGAAAAATGAACCAGGATTTTTCTAGCTCTAAACTTCTCTTTTCCTAAGCAGAACTGAAAACAGCCTGGGCAAGGTTCACTCACTGGGCTCCTTATCTAGTTTTCTTTACAGGACTGACGGCAATGCAAGTGTCAATAAAACTGCACTCTGCTTTTGCTGATGAATAATTTATACCAGTGTATCTTCAGGCAAAATTACTTCTTTTTCCTACAGAAATTTCAGGAGTCCTATTAAATTCAGCAGATATATTTACACCATGTTCATACCACTACTACAAAGCAGTTTCCTCGATGCCATTCGTACACTTGTTACTTTTAAAGTCAGGATAAATATAGTTAATTTTAGTATTTGAGAAGATGGTAAATTAATAATAAAAGGAAAAGGCAAGCACACAAGAGGCACAGGCTACACTTTTTCCTGCACAAATCTACTAGTATGGTCTAATCCTAGTTAATGTGTCTCTTCATCTAGTCAAGCTGTTTTATACTATATGGAAAAAATCACTTCCCAAGTAAACTCACTCGTGGTTTCAAGCACATTTCAACCCAACTCTTTGCTCATATTTGTGTACTGTGTGCAAACACGATATTAAAGGAGAAAAACTGTGAAATTAAGAAGTGTTATAAAATACCAGCCATCTCAACGTAGCCCCAACATAACTTTATGCTATTAAATACAAGCACATACATTTTGCACAGGATACCTTTACCATTTAGTGAATGGACATTACTAAATATTTTTATTTGATAGTTTCCTTCAAGATTTGCCCTCAAATTTTAGTTACTGTATACATCATTTTGCCCTGGAGCAAACACACAAATTATTTCTGTACTCATGGGCACTTCCACGATGCTCTCTGAAAGTACTCACAAACCACAAATGCTGAGTCCTCGACATAGTGCCCCTCAGGAAGTAGGTGTTCACATTTTCCTCAGTACTAGAAAGCCGTAAATTCACAGAGCCATATATTGTAGAAACACAGTATCTTTTTCATCACAACACATTTCAGATACGTCCTGCCCTGTGTTGCAGTTAGGACAACTCATAAACGTTCAGAGTTCTTCAGGGTTGATCCCAAGTGTCCTGCTCATGGGTTGCCCGAAGAACAACAGACAGCCACTAGAACAAATGGTGAACGCACCACGTTGGGGGATGCTTGACCAGAGCCATGCAGGAAATCGCTGTCAAAGGGACCCAGCATCACCACTAGCTTTGCACATATGCACTTCCCAGCCCAGTAACAGGTAAACTGGGACTGTCCAGCAAACCACCTCATTGCCAGCACAGCCTTGCTTTACTCCCAGAGTACTTTACTTTGGCAACAAATAGCATCTGATTAGACAAATAAAATTTTAAAAAACCCAACTTTAGCTGTATAAAATAGGAATACAAAGGGGGCAAAGCTGCTGCAGCTCCTGCCTGTTTCATCATCTCCTCCCAAACTCTCCATCCCCATATCCACCTCCTCTGTCCTCAGGTCTCCCTGGACACATACCTATTCCTCCTCTATTCCCCAGCCCATCACCACTTCTTACAAACAAGTATTTCCAAGCTGCTGCTTCCCGCTTCTGCATGATGCCAAGAAAGATGAGCAAAGAAGTCAGTATCTCTTCAAGGTTACATTTACAGTTTGCACTAACACTGAGCACATCCACCCCAAAATGTGCATTCTTAATGACAGCAAAGCTTTCCCCTGCTGTGCTGTCATTTCTTTTATAAGCACCCTAGGACAATCACCCCCTTACACTCATGGTTACTTGCTGTTAGAACTTGCATTTATTTTATCCCAAAATTTGAAATGTTGCTCATGCCCCAAGAATTTCTTATTTAGTAATCACCAAGAAGAATAATTTCTTCTAAACAGCGTGCACTTCTATGCATTTAAAGAGTATTAGCATATACGGACTGACCAATTATGGAGAAGTTTGTTTTTATTGTTAATCTAATGAATGCATCAAGTGTTCAAGTACCTGAGATGTTTCAGAAATGAGATTAAAAAAAATGGTGAAGATTAATTCCCCCCCAAAACATGTGAACTTTAGAAAAGAGTATACCTGAAAATAGCTTTAATGCTAAAGATAGTAAACCTTAGAAACCTAGAAACTATTTAATTTCTGGAAACTATTCTGATGGAGCAAATCTGCTAGAATTTCAAGAAGATGGAAATGAACTTGAAACTACAAAGACTGCCAAAAACCTTGTTATATCGGTAGAGGGGCTAAGGAAAAATGAGTCATGAGGTGAAAAGTATCTACAATGGCAGGTAAATTAAAGAGCAAGAAACTGAAATTACAGGTACCCGCTGTAGCACTTTCATTTCTCTTTTTTGATAAAGAATGTCCATTTTAATAGCACAGAACATTGTGTAGATCATCAGTCAAAGGTCTCCACTGCATTTGTGGGTGAGTCAGGGTTTTAGTCTGAAACTAGGCAAACAAATCTAAATGCACAGTTAAGAGAGATAAGGAAAGAAGTCTCTTGAAGAAGCAGTCTGCATTAGCAGGAAAATATCACAGAATATCCACACATGACAAATGACACAAAGCTCTGTGAAATAAAATTCACGGCTCATCTTAAAAATTAACGAAGAGTGGGAAGACAAGATTTCCTTAACCACAGAATCCTCAGGAGCCAGATTCTGAGACAACACTAATCACTTAACCACAGTCCAAGGAATTATCACAGCTCCCCAAACTTACAATCATCAATCTTCATTTAGCATATACAACTGCAAGAGAACAGCTAGCTTCAGAGAGACAAAAAAAAATCCATTTCCTAATGCTATTCCAAGTCAGATTTGTCTGGCTTGCCAGACGGCTCTGGAATTGCTGATGACCCAGCAGGTTCGTTCACTTCCCTGTGTATTACCTACCAGTAAATCATGCCCTCTAAACTCAAAAGGCTCTTTAATTTGGAGAAAAAGATGATGGGGTGAGGATGGGGGAATATGGTAGAAGTTCACAATATCATGTGGGCATAGACAGAATTAACGCGAAACTGTTACTCACCTAACTCCACATTAGGAAAATAAGGAAGTACTTGATGAAATTAGAAAATAATTTAAAACAGATCAAAGAAAGCACTATGTCATGCAACAAGTTGTGTATCTCTGCAACATGTGGCCACAGGAGGCTGTACAGGCAGACAGTATCAGAAGGTATTCCAGAAAGGGACTGAAGCTACTATGGACAAAAGGCTCATAAACAGGTACTAAAAGGCATACACAGAGATGTGCCTGCTGTCCAGCATCCTTAAACAAAGAGCCATGGATGTTGAGGGGAGGCGGTGAGTGGAATGGATCCTGGAAGTGGCCCAGCCCATGTACTCTTTCACATCATCTCCCATTGCCAATGCCAGGACAGATGAACCACTGATGTGACACAGTTTCGTTTCTTTTGTGTTTAATCACTGTCACTGCTCCTTAGGGTAAAATGAATACCGTAATTTGATATTTTAAAATTACCTTTCTGTCCAAAGTAATTTCTTGAAACTCTGTGACAAAATATATTTGTGCTTATAGGATCCCAGTTATTTTCCACATATCAGCACAGGCTTGCTTTTAAATATATGGTTCATATAAACATCACGTAACTTACAACAGCTGTACAGAGCAACAGTGGTCAGCAGCACCCTGCTAGCTGCATACATTGCAGAGGCTGCTCCACATCTGTAACTGGAGATCCATGTCTGAAAATGCAGCTTTGACAGTTTTCCATCTGTTTCTGCATGGATAAGGCTATGATTCAACTCATACTGACAATCCTACAGCAAAACACCTGCAAAGTTCAAATATCTCCCCTTTTTAGTGTCATAGGTTTCACATCCCTTCTACCCTAACAGTAGCTTCACTCCTCTATATACAAAACTCTCCATCCTCACATTCCTCAATGACAACCAAACTCTGTACTAGGGACAGTTACACTGACAAGTGACATAACTATGGCTGGGTTTTAAGTAGTAAAAAAAGGAACAGGATTAAATCCCTGGCACTACTAACAGCATTCATATATGCACCTAAATTGGTGCACTGATTGCCAAAAAAAGTTATAAACAAAATCCTGAACTTTGTAGCTGGTTCACTCATACAGCATTGGCAGAAGTTCTCATTTGACTGGTGCTCTGCTGCTACCATCCATTTCTTACATACATATATATAATACACACACACACAGAGACCCTCTATATACCATATTTCCATATGCTTTTATATAGGATATATTTTATATCCCTGGGAGGCACCTGTCAGCAATACCCTACGCATTACACACCCAATTTGTTTATTTGTCTTCTCTTGCTCCTTCACCACACCTTTTTCTGTCCCTTTATTCTCACCTTTTATGTCCATCCTCTCTTCAAACAGGACAAATCCACCGCCTTGTTTGCAGAATTGTCTGTTTGGAGAATTCTAGCTCAAAATTCCTATGATTAGAAAACAGCAGACTACATGCTCTCTCTCTTGACTCAAAATGCAGACCAAATTGCTTTATCCTGCATGCCAACTAATGTGTCAAATGTCCTAACAGACATTTCACTCTGCTCTTGTGAGATTCCGCCTGGAGTACTGCGTTCAGCTCTGGGGCCCCCAACATCAGGACACAGACCTGGTTGGAGTGAGTCCAGAGGAGGGCCACAAAGATGATCAGAGGGCTGGAGCACCTCTCCTATGAGGACAGGCTGAGAGAGTTGAGGATGTTCAGCCTGGAGAAGAGAAAGCTCCACAGAGACCTTCTAGTAGCCTTCTAGTACCTAAAGGGGGCCTACAAGAAAGCTGGCTTTTTACAAAGGCATGTAGTGATAGGACAAGGAGGAATGGCTTTAAACTGAAAGAGGGTAGATTTACACCAGATATTAGGAAGAAATTCTTTACTATGAGAGTGCTGAGGCACCGGCACAGGTTGCCCAGAGAAGCTGTGGATGCCCCATCCCTGGCAGTGTTCAAGGCCAGGCTGGATGGGGCTTTGAGCAACCTGGTCTAGTGGAAGGTGTCCCTGCCAAAGGCTGGGGCGGTGGAACTAGGTGATCTTTAAGGTCCCTTCCAACCCAAACCATTCTATGATTTTCAGAATTTGACATACTTTATTCAGCCATGCTCAAAAATAAACTACCTGCAACTTCTCATGCTGCCTAAACAATGGTTTAAATTTCAGAAGATACGTATCCAGGATGGAAAAACTGGCAGGATGAAAGGGCACACAAGTATATTACATTCTTTCCATAGTGTCTTAAATCTAAATCACGATCTCCTTACATCCCCAGAACATTTGCCATAACAATTTCTCTGAAGTGGGCTTATGGTGCCAGCAAAGAGTCAAAATTTTATTTTTGTCATAATGCAAATCCTTATGACTATTTTTTCTTTTCCTGTAGCCTCTCATCTTTCAGCCACAATGTGCCCATAGATAGAAACATTATATACCCATTTATAAAATAAGAATAGGTTTCTAAGAAGTATCTTATTTATTATTATCTATTAATCTTACCTATTTTTATCCTGAAGTACTCTCTTCAGGATGGAAAGGCATCTTCAGACTTGAGCACACCAACTCCAATTATCACTTTTCAAAAGACTAACCTCTTCATTCAGAGGTTACTTACCTGTCCCAGGTTTTGTTTCCAAGATTGTTGTGTTTTCTGTAGGTCAGGCTGAGCACCAGCCATCTCACATCTGTAGGACTCAAACAATGGTAATCTTTGCAATTTGGCAACTATCTGGCATCGAAATTTATGTTTTGAATGTGGTACAGCAAAGCACTGCAGTAACAGTGCAAGAAGAATTAAAAGGTGCAACTATGAAAGCAACTCTAGCAGCTGCAGAAGTGAGCAGTAACACATTCTGCCATTTTGTCATGGGCCTTGTTTTCCTCCAGAGAGCTCCAAGTCCATGTCTCTCTGAACAGCTGAATGTAACTGAGGTGAAAAGTCTCTTTAGAGTTAATTTTCATAAAGCAACTGAATAGCCAGATGTTTGTTCATTAAAAAAAAAGAACATCTAAAGGTGCAGAACAGCTGCAGACCCTTTTAAATGCTATATAGCAGTGCGGTAGAAAGCCCTGAAAGAACAAAAGCACTGCCCTGAAGAGCACAACGTATTCCCCCTCAGAGCCTTTGACGCAGTAACCCTGAATGGCTTCTTCACAGCACTACACCACAAGGCCTCTGATAGCCAAAAGTGCCATTGTTGCTAGGCAAAGGGACAGGGAATACAGACCTCAGCATCACTTCTGAGTGCCACCGTCCCTCTTGCACTCCTGTCGTTTTGCCCACTCACTGGTCCACTCACACATCCAGAACTGAGATGCAAAACACAACTGGCTGATGGGGTCTGCGGCTAGGAGCACACCCAGCATCTCTAAAGCCATCCCATCCGCCAGGGACATAGTCACACACAGATGGCTCTAGCTACGATCTGTGTCTGAGTGTGGAGGAGCTGCCTCTAATTAAATTTCTCATTCAATGAACAACAAGTTTGAATTTGACCAAGCGTTTCTACAAGAAACCTACTTTCAAATCTCCTGTCATCTTTGCTTGGCATCTCAGTGATGTGCTGACGCTGTTTTAACAAGAGAACTGTTCCAGCTCCTCACTTGTCCTCATCCTGAGCTAACCTGGTGTCCTAGAGGAACCTCTGCAGCTGAGCAGTTATAGAAGGACATTTTAAAGAGGCAAGGAAATCATCTCCGCCTTCTTCACTCTGCTGAGCCATGGGGAAATGGTAAACCCAACTTCGAGGCTGGTCCCTAGGGGCTCCCCTCCACACAATCAGCAGAGGAAGAGAGCAGTGTTGCTCAGGAAGGCAAGACATCGCCCTCCTGCCAGCCTCCTGCCCCGACCACCTTCTGCTGCAGCCCACGCTCTCCCTACTGGGTACAGAGATCCTGGGAGATCTGCCTCCTAATTTAGGTGCCTCTGTTCATCTTGCCTGATGAGAACACCCCTGGAAATACAAACCAGTACCTCAGTGCAGGGCTCAAGAGCCTCTCACTTACAGCAGTGCTTGTCAGTTCTTAAGGAGCATCATGTGTGGTTTTGCAAATGTTAATTTAGATAAATGGCACCACTGTTTATACCTACAGCTCACACTGACAAGCACATATTCAAGACTGTCTTCTTTTCAGTACAAAAATGTATAAGGATGCCTTATTATCCTCCTTACTACATGCTTCTAGAATCTTGCTCAATACTTTAAATTATTTATGCTTCTAAAAATAGTCCTTCTAACATGTCATGCGTTACTTACAATAAAAATTGGATTTAAGACTCCAGTTCTACAGTGTTTGATGAGCCGTCATCAGGGAGGCTAATGTGGCTAGCAGAACAAGAAAAAGCCTTCCAAAACCACCACACAGTATTGTTGAATTTAATGCTGAGCTAAACTATAAATTAAAGCTAACCAACCTCCAAGGATGCTAATGGTTTTTTAAGTTAGAAGACTCTTACAGGGTTTTATATATACATCTATGTATGTATATATGTATGTATGTTTTTATATATATATATCTAACCCAGATTTGTTTTTCCTGCTCACAGAAATAGAGGCAGACGTATTTACAATGATACTACCAATTAATCAATCCTGTATTTTTTTTTTCCATGGGAATATTTTCAGTACATCTGCTAAACACTGCTGGTATGACTGAAATCTGCAGCCCTGTCTTATTATTTGGAGATGAGTATTACACTGAAAGCTAGAAAAATAAATATAGCTGTTTCTTAAATCACAAATACATACACATTGATGCATATTTTCTTAGAAGCTAATTGATTCTGCATATAGCTATCAGTGTTTGGGGACAGGTGATGTAATCTCAAACACTGATTGCCATAATCAGAAATACATATATACCCTTACAGAAAATATAATTCAAAAGTAAACTGCCTATTTCCCCATTTACATTTGTTTTGCTTTCAGACCAGTGATGTGCGGAGGTAGAAACAACTATGCTGCATAGCAGTTAAGAGAATCAGAGCATAAGACCAGATAGAAAGATGTCTGTGACACCTTAGATGCCCTAAAAACATATTTTTAACTATTGCTGGTCACAAATTTCCAGCAAATGGCTTTTCACTGAAAAAATTCTTCCAACTTTTCCACAGTGAAACTTTAATCAGAAATGTAGCAGTTTAAACAAAATCTTTTTTTTTTTCAAAACACATCTCCCTATAGCCAAAGACTTGCACAACTCTGTACACTCACATTCAAAGCCTTGATTTGCTTGATTCAGATCAAGGAGTGTAACTGCAGTATCTATAATAAGATGTGTACCCTAATCATTGCTTTTCAGAGTATTCTTGGGTTGGCATCCATTCCATCATTTCCACTCTGTGCCAAACAAGGGATTCATTGGACCAAAGGAAACAAAGACAAGACTAACTGAAAAATGTCAGCAAATCTGAGGTACAACAGGTTTCACTTTAAGTCTCATGGACATACTATCAGTTCTCTGCCCTCTTTGTTCCCAAATTGGCATTTTCTCTCAAGAACCTACACATGAGATATTTCAAGCTGCTAAGCATTCATTATATCTGTTAACAAAGCAGAGGGTATTAATACGCTGCACTTTCAAAAACCAGTCTATTTCTATTTAAACAACAGAATATGGATCAAGCATTCAAGACTGATATTTTTGGCCAAAAATATGTAAGCAATAAAACAAAACAAGAGAATAAAAATGTGAAAGGGAACCCTTGAGATATGCCCGTTTCATGGAAATTTACCTTGCGGGAAAACATGGTTAAACCCAATGATATCAATAATAAGTTATTATATTAAAAAATAATAATAAAAAAATCAATGATGAGTGATCCACTGCAGAACAGGTATACTCCAGCTCTTCCAACACCTGCATCATTCACCTTCCACAGAGCTCAGGCTTTGCACAACAGCTTAGTATTTTTGGTTACAAAGACGTCTTTACAAAGAGCAAAGACCTGCTACCAATTCTTCATAACGAGAAGTGCCTGTCATCATTAAAATCTACTGACCTTACATTTTCTTATGAAGTATTTTAAAGGGAAAGAAATTCTAACAGAGCAGAACCCTTTTCTAAATACAGATTGCTTTCTCTGCATTGAGGTGCACAATCTCTGGGGTATAGACAAATTTCTCGTGCAGAATTCCAGCATTTGCAAAACTCATTTTATTTTGGTACAATCACCCTACAGCTTTTCATTGCAGAAAGCATGAAAAATAATACAGAAACTATCCAAATATATATGGATTTTTATTTTGGATTGAAATATTTGTGTTTAAAATCTCCTCAAATAGAGCTGAATTTAACATCAGAAACACTAGGAAACTCCTACAATGCAACAAGACATTCTCTACAAAGTCTTAATCCATATACATAATAGTATAAATTTAACAGTTATTTAAATAAATTTAAAATAGACTAGCTATTTCAGAAGCTATTCTCACTTAGTTTATGAAAGGATGCTTGAGTTATTTCCCTTTTTAACAGCTTGCAGCCTCAAATGCTCTTTAGAGTTAAATAATGCATTTGCAGAATTAATATATAATATCAGCATATAATATCAGCAGGAAGCGCACATTAGGAACAAGGTGAAGAGAGGAAATATTTTCATCTTGGCATAAGGTAACCAAAAAGCAGAAGATGGAAGTGCTATTCCAGATATCAAGAGCCGCTAGAGAAATTTTCTTTATACACAGGATGATGATATTGTTCTAAGATACAAAGTTTGTACTTCAGTCCTTGCAATCTGAGCATGCACAAAGTGATGGTGCCCAATTTCCACTTAAATGAGTGCAAATCAAGGGCACTCAGCCCCTGAAAGAACTAAGCCCTCTGAAATGAGACACTACTCATGCCAGCCATATTTCAGATTACAAGAATGGGACTGTAAGCATAGACGGGTTTGCCCGCCTGAATCTATGTATGTGCTTTAGCTTCATTCACAGAAGATGAAATGGAAGGTGACAGTTACTCAGAAAATGTAGACTTAGATTTGCTACTAAAAAGCACTGGTGTGTAGTAGAGCACGGGAATTGCTCCTTCAGCAGCAAGGCAGGACCCCAGCCTCATACTCAACAGAAACGACGGCGAAAGAACTCAGTATTATTTATACTATCACACCACCACCTCAGAAAGGTGATAAAAGGTGTAGAACTGCAAATAAACTGAAATTGCAAAAGATAGAAGCAAAGGGCAAACTCATTAAGTGTCCCAGGAGTCACCCCATTCCCAGCTCCTCCCACTGCCACCATGACCCAGTTATGCCCTGAAGCCAAAGGAAGCCTCCTAAGATATCTGAGCATCATTCGCCATCCCTGTCCCCCCATCTAAATACCAACCAAGTATTTAAATGTTTCTGCCCGCAGCATGTTGATATAGTTCTGTCCAGTATTGTAATTTTGTATCCCTAAAATCCTTTCATTTCATTCCCCAGTGCATTTTAAGACACAGGAAGTATCATACAGTGAAAGCTCAGAAAGTTCTACTTTGTTGCCATCTTTGTCATGCTGTAAATGGACCACAAATAGCACACATGCTTTGCACTTTTATCAGGACAGTTTCCGTTCACTGGTGGTAATTCAACACACAAATACCAGACCCCTTAGTCTAATGAGGAAGAGTGTATTAACGTTTTTTTCCAAATCAGTTTTCTCCCCCAAGCAATTCCTTTTTTTAATCTTCAAAGATACTCAAGTAAGAGAAACACGCCAAAATAGAGTCTGATTCATCTTTCCTGAATGAGCAACTTGTTGTAAAGCACTGGAAAACAATTCAAAATAAGCAATTATTCTTTGCTACTTGGCCACTTGAGCCCCAGAAACTTAGTCAGGATACAAGTACGTATTTTAGCAGTGCTATTGATATGGGTTTATAAAAGGACATGGAAAAAATCATGAGTTACTATCCCAGACTTGCAAAATATCATTTCCAAAAGCACAATATCACTCTTGTGTCAAATTCACGTTTTCCAGAGCTGCGCAGCACAGAACCCTACACCATGACTGAAGAGAAGTCAGTGACTGGGTAATAGCAACACACTAAATAGTGAAACAGAGCATGCAGTATTTCATCCATGAAGAGTAAGGAAGGCTTGCAGACAAAGATTACAACCAAAAGAATAATAAGCACAGATGTAAACTAGTTTGTTAAATCAAAATTTTAGAAAATGTTTAAAATGTTATAAATTATGTTGGTTTAAGCCAAGACTTCAAGAGCTTTTGTAATATTTTTAAAGAATGTTTTTGTTTTCCTTTCCTCCACTGTTACTGTTTCTTATCCATCAAGAAAATAAAGAAACTATCACCAAAAAAAATTCCAAGCTTCTTTATTGTTATTGGTTTTGTCATGAAAACTGATAAATTAGGTAAATTTTTGGCAAACATACACATTATTTTTCTGATAGAAAAACATCTTATCTTTACAGCAATTACTTGTTTTAGTTTTGATGATAACACAGATTATCACTGGCAAGCCTACTTCAGAAGTTCACAATACAGTTAGTTCACGCAACTTCAAAAATTATTTGGACAGAATTTCAACAGAAAAAAATTGATAGTTTCAGACATTTGTCTTACAGATGGAAGATTTCTACCATGACCTGACCAGAACTGACCTGGACTCTGAGGTGGATTTGTACCAACAAAATCTTCAAGGACCAGAAGGCTTTCCATTTTAAAAATAAATACATCAAAAGCAGGTTTTATTTTAATCTAAATTAGACTAATTAACTTTTTTAACAATGTGTCATAAGCAAAAAAAGGAATGGGTATGTACATACAGAAAAGGTGTGTAAAAGAAATCCCTCCAGCTCAGAGTCGTTAGCCGGCAGCACCACTGAAAAAGCCAGAAGCAGTAGGTGTGAGGTACCACATGAAGTCTCCCCTAGCAGAGTAAGTAGGGCCGGGGCACAGGCTCAAGCGCGAGCATATGACCATCCACCGCACTGTATGCTCAGATACACAGTTTTGTTCCATACACCATGCCGTGGAGAGAGAGAGAAGCTTCCTGAAAACGGACAATGCTGCCATGAGGCTGCAAGGTCTCCAAGCCTGGGAAGTGAGGAGAGAGTGAAGAAAGCCTTCACAAAGACCCTGGGGATAGTTTTCCTTCTTGGGGAACATCCTCGCAGACAAAGACCTCTCCAAGTTTGAAGACATCGATGCTCTTCCAGTTTTCACGCACAGCCCTGTACTCTGGGACTAGAAACTGAGGGCAATGATTCCTCCTCAAGGTAAACTTGGAGTTCGGTCTAAAGTGTCTTTCTGGGTCTGAAAAATGAATAAAATACTACAAATAATGTACAACGTGGAGATGTGGTGCACCTAAACAACCTTTAGTGCTCCATTTGAAGCCAGACAACCTGGAAAAGTCAAAGTGGAGCATCACTTCTGTATGCAGGCCATAGGGCAGAGGCCAGAAGACTGCTGCATGTCACTTAACCTCTGGTGACAGGCTTAAAGAGGGAGAAAAAGACTCTGAAAGACTCAAATATGAGAAGAAAAGGGGCAGGGGAGGGGTAGGGAAAGTAGACGTTCTGGGAACAGCTGCAGACCATATGGACATCCTAAAATATGGTCCCCTGCCAAGGCTGGATGAGGGGCGCAGCTGGAAGCACACAGCACCTTTTCTGCCCTTAGGGCCGCAGCATGCGGAAAGGCAAGGCAAGGCACACGTGCCCCTGTGAGACCGTAAAAGGCAAAGCCTATCGATGCTGGCTGCCGCTGTTTGAAGTGCCCACGCACACACCGTGGTATATATGGGCACATGCTCACAGGAGATGCATACGTGCGCCCAAAGGAGATGCATACGTGCAATACTACAAAAACAGAGTACTACATATTTCGCAGGATGAAGTCAAACCAGTCCCTTCTTCACAACCTCCACAAAGTGCGCTGTAATTGGCACACTGATTTTTAACTAAAGCCCTTATTCCCCATTGTTAATACGTAACCCAAAGAATAGGTTCTCTAACTATCCGCTGAAATTCATCCTAAAACTTACGGTTCTCCCCTTGACACTAAACCATGAGCAATATCCTGAAAAACAACATGGATTACACACATCACTATGTTTAGTTTTTCTAGATTAAACAGATACCACAAATTTTCACCGTCAATCAACAACCCAAACCCCCAGTTAAAAATTCAATGTAGTGACACAAAAATGGATTACAACTATTCTTAAAAGCATTTCCTGTGTTGGTATCAGGCTGATGATTACTTCTATCTCTTACATCAATTACTGGACTATGGCTAACATACTGCGTACACTTTTTATTGATTTAATATTAAGACACTAATGTCTTAAGAACAGACACTTATCAGTAACTCTGCTCTTTTGAAGACAATCAATAGTAAAATCTTCCATATTAGAGATTCTTGGAAATTTCAAGAGAGAAAAGTGAATTTTTACAATGAAACAGTTCCAATTAGCTAACCATTTTACCCAAAATATCTCACAAAGTATTAATGTGTCTGAAAACCAGCACAGAACTGTAATTTTTCAGACAACTAGAGTGCAAATTATTTCCAAATGTACTTGGGGGGGTGCTATCTTTCCACCCACATGAATATTTATTACTGTCTACATGATGGTATAAAAGCATTTGACACAAGCAAAAGGGAATAAAATTACATGATTGATACCAGATCCCTAAATACTCTGTGCTTCTCCCTCTTTTCCCCTTAAGATCATCAGAGTTCACTTTTTAGGAAACAAAGGCAAACAGAGATTACTGAAAACAGGCGTTCTCCCTTTCCTTCAGTTAGAGGTCTCATTAGCAAAACTGGATCTGGATGACATGAAAAACGCAGCAGACCCAAATCCCCAGCACATTCTTAATTTCGCAGTCCTGCTCCATCTCTAAATCCATGGCTTGTGCCACCGGCTGAGCACAGTAGAGCGGCTGTCATCCTCCAGCTCCGGCCCAGCTGAGGTTAACACTTTGAGGTTAGCATGTAAGAAGAACCAAAATCAGTTCTGCAGTTTCTGCCTGCTGGCAGGGTTCACACGCAGGCGCAGGCTCCTGTGGCTTACACTGTCCTCACGACCACAGAGGTTACAAATCTGCAGACTGCCAGGATAATTAATCTGCCCAGAGGCTCGGTCCCTGCAACTTCTTTCTTCTCAGAGCAATAGGGGTCAGATAAATTGGGCTGGTGGTGACAGCGTTCCCAGCCACCACTTTCCCTTGCTCCTTTCTCCACGGATGTGTGCCAGCTACAGAGACAAAGCACGGCCACTGGAAACAGGCTGCAAAAGCTGTTCGGCTGTAACCACCCCTGCCAACCACCTTTCCCGGGGCAGCCATTTAGCGCTTCAGGTCTTGTACGTTCACATGCACACACGAGCTGCGGTGGCTTGGCTGCCTGTGCACAGGACAGCCACAGAGCACACAGAGCACAGATCTAGCACTGCTTGGAAAAACAGGATTAGTTGCAGCTGCACGGCTCAGCTGAACCATTCATGCATACTGCTCCCAGAGGAGACGGGGCTTCCTGACGCTCTTTCTCCTGACATATAAAGGTGCTAAGGTACTTGCACGGCCAAACTGGGCTGTTCTATGTCAAAACACATGGCCCACAAAGCGACGTACTTCTCTCATCACAGTGTTTATTCAGCTGGTTTTTGAGGAAAGTCACTTTGTAAATGAAAAATCTCAGTTCAAAGACAGGAGGTTTGCTCTAAAAAAGGAATTTCACAAAAGACATCTGGAAACTGAACAGACAAATGTTCCTCCCAGAGACCCTCCTGGAAGCAGTCTGGGTAGGATTTTCTGAGGTTTTTTCTGAGTTTTTTAAGCTCATTCAGGTTTTTTTCCCAGCACTGTAAGTCTCCATTGTTAACTTATGCATTATTTAAAAGATACTGAGTTTAAAAATAGCTCTAACCCACCAAGGGAAAATGGGAAAAGCAGTGAGCTGAAAGCCACAACACTTCTCTTGTGGATTTTTCAGCATGCGAGACATCTGAGCCTTCTCCTGTTTTCATTTAAATTTACTAGCTGTCTTTGACATATGCCCACCCATTTGCACCATCAAAGTACCTGAGGGTAGCTCATTCCTGAGGGTGCATATTACAACCCTCTGTGCACCACTCAGACAGCAAATTACTACCACTATAGGTCCAGGGACACACATATATATATATATATATATATATATATATATAGCTACAGCCTTTTGGTTTGGAAGTTCTACGTTCAACCCCCATGATCTGAGCTCACCTACTAGGCGAGCACCTTACACTTTAATATGTTAAAGCCCACAACACCCTTTCAAGTTACAGATCAACTATTATCCTGTTTGACAGATGGGGGCTGAGTTACGATGGATGAAGCGATTTGCCCAACACTGTAAGTGAAGCACATAGTAGACCAGGGGACTGCAAAGTCCATGGGGTGTTTCTAGCTAGTGGATCACCTTTGCTCTTCCTCCAACTGCAACCAACCACTAGACATGGAGGGTGGGTGGTCTGCCAAGGCAGCTGAAAGAAGCTCTCGCACACACTAAACATACAGTACACAAACTGGGGCAAGCACCAAGCCTTCCTCAGGCACTTGAGACAAAAAAGATACACGGGAAGGAATCAGAAGTATCTGAGGCCCATCTAAAATCAACAATGATCCTGACTCTTTATTTCATCGGTAAATAGAAGTTCAGAAGAAGACAAGCTTAGAAGTACTTTAATAATCTTCCATTTATAAAAGCAGCAGCATTGAGCTCCACTAAAAACTATGTATACCTCAGAACTTGAAGACCGTTCCACATGGCCAGAGAGACTAACTCAAGCATACATATGTTAATTTTCATCCAAAACATTTTTCTAGAGTTTAGCTGCATACTGATTTTAGACAGTACATTAAATGATGTCTGTAAATGGTTATTCCTAAGGAAGAAAGCAGAGGGGAAAGAAAAAAAAGAAGAAGAAAAAAAAAAAGCAGGGGGCCAGCAGTCCACATACCTCAAAACTCAACATGGGATAGGTAATCCTTCTCTCAGGTATAGTGTAATATGTAGAACCTGTATGGCAAATAGCCTAAATGGTAAAGGCATAAGAAAACAAAGCAATCACTGTATAAATAAACCCATATATAGCAACAAGAGTGTTCTAACAGTTTGAAAGTATATAAAAATAACTCCAAATAAACCCAAGACTGCTGAGGAAGAAACCCCCACATCAACATCAAGCTGCTGACAAAGACCCTGGGACAATTCAAGACAGAGTGGTGAGGATTAAATCGCTGGGGCTGCTGCCAAGATAATGACTTGATGTTTATGCATTGCAGAAAGTTTTCAGTCACCCCCTTCTTAAAGAGGCACCCCCCAAACTGTGGGAGGCAGCAGAAGTCAGTGCAAGAGCATGCAGTGAAAATGCCACAGGGCTTCTAAGCTTAACAGACACTAAGGACACAAGAGAATAGAAAAAACAATGTTTGTGTATAAATACACCTACATGGTCACCTTGAAATCACTATTTTTTGAATACAAATATACGATCCGCAGTATTTTAGCGTAATGGTACAGGACTAATATCTGTAGAGAGTGCAATACACCTGTAGTGCCACAGATACCACATGGTACCTGCAAATTAATTTTGGATTGCTGAAGGAAAGTACTGCTGATAATGATCTCTGAAGTACAGACACCCAAAAAACCAACATTAAAAGCTGCATAGTTCTAAGAGGTAAGAAAAAATATTATTCTTGTTTAGAGAAGAGAGAACAGTACTATAAAACACACTAAGACAACACTGTATATACATGTACAAAAATACTCCAAAACAATAACTAAAAACAAATCCATGAATCACATTTGGTAATTGGTGGAAGACAGAAGATTTTAAATGGGAAGAAAAAGCAGAGAAGAAAGTCACTGAGAAAGAAGAGACATGGCTGGAGGAGTAGCTCCATGAGTTCATGCCAGGAAAAGAAATAACACGTTAAAAATAAAAGGAAAAGAGGCAAATTCACAAATTAGGAGAACCACATTAAAACTTTCAGCAAAAGGTTAGGGTAAGATGAAAAAAACCCTTTGGTTACTCAGATCACTGGGTCTCCAGCATGGAGACAGTTCATTCTTTTCAAGTGCAAATGCAATTTGAAATTAATGTGCCATGAAGTTGAGGGACACAAATGTACTGGGCCTGATGTCCTGGACATAAACAGTCGTATGTGAGAGGAGACAATGCAGCGCACAAGCTAAGACAACAGTCAGGCAAAGTCCCAAGAGAAGGAGAAGGAGTACTGTTGAAAAAAATCACTTGTGAGACTGTTAGAGCAATGTCACGCTGCTCTTGATGTCAAGCCAAATAACTGCAGTACTCACACTGGAAGAGTTCAAAGGGCCACCTGACTAAAGGGCATACTTTCCTGCATGAAGTATTCTCCTTGAAGCTGAAAAGTGTCTAATCCCAGAGACCCATCACATTCAGTATCACGGAGCTCAAGAAAAATTTATCACATAGACAGAGCATCTGAAAAACGCTGAAACTTAAAGCTTCTCCAGCTATACTGTTCAAAGTGTTGCATTTGACTGTTGACAAACAGAAAACAGTGTCTGGTTTAACAGCAAACAGCCAGGCTCAGAGGGATACCAGGAAAGCAACAGGGGAGGAAAAAAAAAAAAAAAATTGAATAATGAAAAGGTCTATCAATGGGAGCAATATAGGAGTAGAAAGAATGCAATGGAAGAAGCAATAGCAGCAACAAGTAAATATTTGCACCAAGTAAAAGCAAGAACAGAAAAAGCAAGCAAACATTTTCTAAGCTTTCTGAGACCTAGCAATACCAGCGTGAAAAGAATGATGACAATATCAACACCGCAGCATCAGCTGCCTCTGTAGCACAGGTGCACTGATACTGAAAAAGATCAAAAGCTGTGTGATACTTGGTCAACCAAACCTCACTGAAGGACAAGAGAAGAGTCAGCTGAAAATTTTAAGATCCTGCTCATTCAGAACTGGTCACTGGCTGAGAAACAAAGGTGAGATTTTTTCAAAGGTCGTTAAAGCTCTCCTGGTTTCTTACTGGATGTTCAGCTTGACACTTTTGGGATGCTGGCATTATTTTAATGCTGGTTTTTTCATATCTACATTTTGTGTTTAAAATCTTTTTTGTCTTTGAAAAACTTACATTTTTAAAAAACTTTTTAAAACATTTTGCAGTTAAAAAAAACAAACAAACAGTAACCCTGAGGACATTTAACTTGTACTAAGGGATAAAACTACCTTTATGCAAAGGGGGCTGGACAAGATCACAGAGTCTTGCATTAAAGGCTTCTATGGATCCTTACCAGAAATACAAACTCTGTTTGAAAACCCTTGTTAACAGACTAACTGACCACACTCTTTTCAGTAGTGCCTAGCAAGAGGACAAGGGGCAATGGGCACAAACTGAAATACAGGAAGTTCCATCTGAGTATGAGAAAAAATGTCTTTGGAGGTGACAGAGCACTGGAACAGGCTGCCCAGAGAGGTTCTGGAGTCTCCTTCTCCGGAGATATTAAAAACCCACCAGGATGTGACTGTGCAACTTGCTCTAGGTGAACCTGCTTTAGCAGGGGTTGGACTGGATGATCTGTAGAGGTCCCTTCCAACCCTGACCATTCTGTGATTCTGTAATTGTCCTGAGAAAATTCTTAATATCTCATTTTTTATTATACCAAGGGTCAATGAAAGTACAAACTGTGGCATTCATGCACACCACTAATACCAACCCTGATATTACATTAAAATAATCTTATTACCCATTCATTATACAAATTGGGATGTTTACATTATACAATTGGGATACATTATGCAAATAAATGACCATTTATTTTCAAATTGCTAAACAGGATAACGGTTTTAATAACAATTCAGTGCATCTCTGAGGTATCTGTAAGGAAATGCAAATAAGGGAAAAAAACAGTAATTCATAAACAGGAGTTTATCTGTCCACACCCTTTAATTTAATGCAACTATTCTTAGTCACTATACCAGCAAATCCTTGTTCTTCAGACTGATGCTGACACCATCTTAATCGCTGAACAGCTGCCACAGATTACTGAAGCATTTCTCTATCTCAATTTATTATCTACCCAGTATCAACTCTCACACAATAATAAACACCTAAGGAAACAAGGCAGCTAGCAGACCTGTTTTAAAAATCCCTACTTAGGCTGACTTACAGAAGAAACCTCAAAATCGGGTTTCTCAGCATCACAGGACAATGCTCTGAACACTGGGCTTTAGGAAAGCTTTTGATTTGCTATACATACTGAACAACCATCGTGCGTGCCTGAACAGCAAATTCTGCAGCCAGCCACTGGGGTGGCAAATTTGGTCCAAGTCCTGCATCAGGTACTGGGAATTCTCCTTCCCATTAAATGAGGAAACTTGTAGAAACACAGAAACATTTCTTACTCCAGCTTCAGTTTACTGACAACACCATTCCCAGTTTACTATCAAGCAGGCAGTCCGGCTTTACCCATTTACAACAGCAAGAAATTACTATCAGTATCTGTTGTGAAATACCTAATGCAGCTTCAGGCTTTTAGCTTCTCCAGGTGGTTTCTCTGTGTATTGATTATTCCCTCCTCTGACAGCAATTTAAATTGGTTTGTCTCATGGCTCCTTTGTAGTGACCTGGAACATTTTGGCTGCCATATAGTCTAAGAGGAGGAGAAAGGTTTCTTGGTTTCTGACATGATCCTCTGCCAGCTCCCCTGCTGACAGCTGAGGTGCCTCCCCCATCTTGGTATTTTGCCTCTTCCCTTAAGTAACAACAGTAATCCACAGCAGAGATTGTTAGCTACGTTCAGAAACCCCAGGGAAAACGTGACTACATAGTTACCATGCCTTAACAATGAAAAAAAAATGCAGCTTTAAAAACTACACAAAACACTTACCCTCTCCCAGTAAGCATATATATAGCAGTTTCTACAGATGGCTGTTAAGATCATTCTGTTCTGATTAGGGTATTAATTGTCTACACACACTTACACAATCCTAAATGCTTTGGTTAGGTGGCAGCTGATCTCAGAGTTTGGAATCTCAAAGGTGCTCAAACATTGGCCTCTTATTCCTATATAGTATTTAGCTCCTTCTGTTTGGCTTTCCAAGGACAACTGAAAGAGACTTGTTAACAATGCTGGTAACTGCTGTACTTTGAAAACAAGAGAGATACGCATTCTTGGAATATAGGATGCAGTGAAAGGGATTTTAGACCCAAGGCCAAGTTCTTTTTTTAGGATGTTTGCCTGCAGCTCCTGCTGAAGTCAACTAGAACTACTAATGTTTATCCAAGGGCAAAATTTGACATACAACATTTACTTTATGCTATACACAAGTCTAAATAGGGAAAATATGAAATGCATAACTGAAAACTAACTGTTAGGTTTGGACAAAGCAGAACTGAAAGGCAGTAGTTGCACAAGTGCAGGAGCATAATTTAGTTTGCCATAGCCCACGTGCAATTCCATTAGCATCTCTGCTGGGGTGACACAGCTGACTAGATTTCTGCCTAGAAATATTGAAGGACTAGTGGGCCAACAGTATGGACAGCAACTCACGACCTTGCTCACTCCTCAGGCATTCCCCCGAGCCTCACACCCTCAATCAGGTAGCACCATGGTGGTCTTCTTTCTCTCAGTGCGAGTAGGAAGGAACTCATGTTACCAGCAACATGGGGCGAAGGGATTATGTTCATGGTGATTTACAGCAACCTGCAAATGATTCTGTAAACAGCTTAAAGCTGCTTTCAATATACAAAAAATACTGAAAATGTCCACATTTTTTTCTTTGCTGAAGGTCAGCTTGATTCTTTTATTATATCTGCTGGCACAGTAAAGTGTCAGCATGTTGTCTGCATGTTGTTGCTTTAATTTCTCCATAACAGAAAGAGGTGCAGAAAGAATAAAATATAAAAAAAAAAACCACAAAACAACCACCAAATAATAATCTCAGTCATACTGTCCTAAACCAATGTAGTTAAAGCCAAATCCTTTTTTATGACAGACTTTGCAAGAACCAAGCAGTAATTGCCTTGTTTTTCTTGTGTTCATTCAATGAGAAATGTGAGTGGCTCTTATGAATTATCTGCATGATTATCAAGGTTCAAGAACTGAAACCAAAATAAAAACAGAGTATTTGTTTCCAAAACAAGCAACCACCCTTCAGAATTTATTGGCAAAAGAAATAAAAGTAGTAAAGATGTCACTCCTCTGAAGTGCCAAAGTACCTCTTGTTCAATCTGCTCATTTGGGGCGCAGGGTGGGACCAAAATTTGAAAGAATCCTGCTAGGAGGTAGGTGTTCAAATACATCCCCCATATGAGAAACCAAGTCCAGAATTTGCATTACCTACATTGCTCTATTGTCTGCACACTCAGACAATGTCTAGACAATTCTATTGTAACAGTCTCTCTGTGCTACTATTAGGAACAGGAGCTGTGCAAGAATTACTCATTACAAGTCTTAAATGCAGACCTATCTATAAAGAGAGAGGGAGGGCAGAAATATCCCTCTGTGTGCATATATACATATATATATATGTATGTATATGTGTGTGTATAAATATAGGTTTATTTTTTAAAAAGCACAGAGTAAGTTACTGAAGTTAGTAATGCAATTCATTGTGCTATTTGTGAAAAACTGTCAACTAACACACATCTCTGGACTCTGACAGCATTAGCTAGTATACTGTACTGGTCTAAACCACTGGCATTACAGCATGGACCAACATGAATGCTATCACAACAAATCAAAGATAAATATATATGAATAGACTATCTAAATTTTGCTCTATGTTTTTTTTCTTTTTTTGAAGACCTGTTTCTGTACAAAGTCCAAAAAGTCAATAGGAGTAGCGAGTGCTCAGGATCTTTCAAATTTAAATTGCACTGCATCTTAAGGAGACATTCAGTGAAGTTTTCTCCCTTGTTTGCACTTACCTGAAAACTTCGTTTTAGTGAACATGTGAGATTTTAAGGAAAGAGGAAAGGACTATAAAACTTTTTAGTTAATGACAAACTCCTATTACTTTATTTCAATGATGAGTCCAGGAATAAGACCCTCAGTAAGTTTACAAAGAAAAAAAGTCACATTTAAATAGTTAACATGTCACTTCAAAAGAAATGCAACAGTGCCTCAGGGAAATTTGGTTTTAAAGCACACAATGTATCACACAGCACTCAACCCTGCACAGGCACAGGGATATTTATGCACTGGGTTATTGGAAACTATTATGAAAGGTAAGACTCCTATGCTATATGCTAGTATGTACCTGCAAGGGAACTAACATTTCTTGAAACAAGTTCTGAAAATGCAAATTAAACGTAGAAGTGTAAATTCCAGAAAGATTAAGCAATCCCAAAGACTAAATAAAGTTACACGTCTTCACCTTCTTCCCCACCGTTCCCACCACTGTTACACAGGCAATATTTCAGTTCTCAGCGTACATGGTGCCAACACAAAGGAGGTCCCAAGATGGTAGTTTGGTGCTGCTGTGCACTTTACAACTCTGAGGTCTAATCCACCCCTCTCTAGCCCAACTTTGCATCTGCTTCTGCAGGGAGGAGAGGCTGGGCAGTGGGGACAACCCTACCTGCTTCCACAGAAGAAAGGCATGGATATGGGTCATGCTCTCCTTCTGAGCATTCTCTTCTTGTCCCAGAAAAGACAAAAAGTAAAATATTTGTAGATTACCAGGCAAGAGAAAAAAATTGTTGAAGTGGTTCAACACACCTCAGGTAGGGAGGTAGAAGAATACGTCTCGGCACCAATTTGTATTCAGGCTGTAGGAAAATACTTTAGCCTCTCCAGAAGATCAGGTAAGCAGAAAGCTCACAATAAGTGTCTCAGCACTGAAATAATGCAGCCCCAAACCCAAAAGATATACTTTTAGTAAAGCAAGTTTACTATCTCACCATATTTGTGTTGGCATGAATACTGCAAAAGATTAAAATGATACCACCTCTCCCTACCTCAACATCATCTTGTTTCTTTTCACACATCTATCACCAACCCCCTTCTGTACTATGTCCTTGAAATCTGGTACCAGCAGCTTTATCCATCAAGCTTTTGGGGTAAGCAAGCCACACAGGACCTCAGCATGAAATGTTCATTTGTTAGAAGCATAATCATAAAGAAAGGTTCATCTTTTGCCCTTCAGGTAAACAGGTCATATTCCAGTTTTTATACCAGTGAAATCCAACACTCAGTATCTGAAGGTCTGCATTCAAATATGATTAAGATCTTATCAGGCTAATTTAAATAAGACTTTGATGGGAACGGCTGAAATGGCATCAGCCAGCAAACCTGTACGCTTGGACCTAAAGTGCTTCATTTCTGCTGTCTAGACAGAGCAGGACTGCAATGAAGGTGAACTCAAATGACCTTCACAGCCCAAAACCCAATAAACACACATGCAAGAACCTGGTCATCAAGGGAACAGCAGGAATTCATTAGTATCAGCTCCAGTCTTTCAGATGCCCAGCTGCGAAACTATCCCAATCATACCACCAAAACCGGAAAATAAGCACATTCAGTAAGAAGTGATGAATTGCACCTTTTGAATTCCCACGGTCTATCTAAGGAGACAGGCAAAGGGAAGACCCAAAAAGCGTAGCTGCCTAATTCAAGTGGCAACACATCACATATTTGCAAACCATCAGAACATTATTATATCTGTTCCTATTGTAAAATTTCTAGCACACCAGAAATCCATTAGCAGTGATGTTCTGGCAAACCACCAAAGGGAAACACATCCTCTTATACCAAAAAAAGAAATTAAGATCAAAGAGTGATTATGGATAAGTACAGGCTAAAGATCAGCAAGCTCACCCAGAAAATACATTGTAATGTAAGATTTAACAATTCTTCCAAAAAGAGAAAGACAAAAGAAACCCTCTTACTTTGTACCAAAGCAAAGGCTATGCATATATAAATGAAAAGCTCCAGCCACCGTTTTTCATTAACACTGGAAATGTATTTATATCAATCTCTTTAGCTAGACTTGGCAGCTCTTTACAGTATCATATTCAGCATGCTCTTGCTTTTTCTCTGCAGCTTCATGTTTTGTGATTTCCACTTACTGATGAGTAACTTTGCAGAGCGAAGTAAAACAAACCACATTTATTCCTTGGCTAATTTCTAGGAAGTTTCCTCTGTAATCAAACTGGCCACTTGACATACACAGAAATGCATTGATAATCTGAAGCCTTGGGATGGATTCCTGTCTCTAAAGTCATTGGGAGAATTCCTTTGCTTCTGACAATTAAGTAAAAACAGAGGTGATGCTAAAACACGTGGCATGAACATAACAAAAAGCTTTCTGTACCTTCAGTGACATTTAGAAATAGCTGTCCCTTTAGGAAGTGGAGATACATCTGATTTCCTTACTTTACTCTGAAAACATGCATAACTCCATTATACAAACATTACATCAAGCTCATTTTTTCTCCTTTTCTCTCAGCGTAACTTCATTGACTACTATAAAAATTTGACAGACCAAGTGGAAAGTGTGATTCCTTATAAGAGCAATAACAAGCAGAGAGACAATTATAATTCTACTGTCACCGCCAAGGCTGTGTCTGTGAAAGGAAGACTGAATGGGTGCCACGATGAGTACCATGTTTATAGTGAGAAAAGGCACAGTTTTGCCCTAACTGAACTGCTTCGTAGAGGGAAAATCTGTAAGATGTAAATTTTTGGCTGACTGGCTTAGGAGAACCAAAAGATAGCAAATATTCACAATCTTCAAAAAGACAAGGTGGTTGTTTTTTTTCTTTTAAAATGATGTATTAAGTAATCTCCACAACATTCCAGAGTCTCAGAACTGTCACTATAGTATATTTGATAACATGCAACCAGGGGCTTAAAACCTGTCATGCCCTTTGGACATGGATGCTTTCATTTTGTTCTTCTGAGGCAAATCTCACATCTTGGATATTTAGGCCAATCTTCACTATGTCATCAGGAGGGGGTTTACTTTAGGGGATGAGTAGTACATCCCACACATTTGCAACTCTTCCTGTATGTTTATACCCTCCACAATAGACTCTTCAGCAAGAACAAGGAAATCTGATATGAGGTAAACACCAATGGCATAAAAATATATTTGGCTCTTAAAAAGCTGGGTTTAAGTGGTTTTACTTCTTTAAAAAAGGGAAGAAATACCAGGAGCAAAAAATTGTGGAGATTTTTTTCATTTGACCTTTTACATCTCAAAAAAGGGCAGAAGCCCAATTTAGAAGAAGTATCTCTTTGAAGGTCATCTTTAATAAAAGTACAAGATAATTCTTCTCCTTCATCTCACTGTGTATCACACCAAATGACAGCATTTTATTTCCTCTGAGATTGCAGAAATAAAGTAAATGGAACAGAATGAAGATACATAAGATACATGATAAATACTCTCTAACATTGTTTCATCATTTTTTTTTGAAGAAATAGAACTATTATCATACAACCACTTCTTCAGTCAATTGATAAAGGGATCTTTTCTGGCCTACATTTTTTTTTTTTTTTTGTATTTTTATGGTAATACAAGTACATTTCATCCTCCTTCATTAAAATGCTTGAAAAGAAACAGAAAAGGGATTTAAAAAAGAGTTCTTTTCAATAACATACCATAAAACAGCTACATGCCTCAGTGTTTCTGTTAGGATTATCTGACAGTTCATTTCATTACACTACTTCTTAATATATTGGTGCAAAGTAAATTTTCACATTTCCATAAGCCACAGATTTTAATGCCCTATTTGATAAGCAGTATAAGTAAGGTATCTTTCATTGCTTCATTCAACTACTACTGTTTCTAATGGAACTTGGACAATAAAGAACTAATACTAAATAGGAAGCAATTACATATTTGAAGAATTTGAAAGACATACTGAGTTCCATTCAAATCATAAGATATTTCAAAGGAAAAATTTTTATCATATAATTGAAAAAAACAGGAAATTTGATGGGGCATTACTAAAGCATCACAGTAACAGTGAATCACAGACTGTAAAGTCCAAAGGCCTGGGAAGCATCGGAAGAGTCCAGCTGTTTGAACCAAGAGAGGATCAGGCTACACAGCCAAGCCAACCGTGACCTACGCTGTGTCGACACAACAGTATCTTTGGGTTATATGCAAGTGAAAGGTTCACCAATAGGAAACTTGCCTATCAAAACTAACTTCCAACATGCCTGTCGACAATTCTGACCCATCCTCCATGGGGGATACCCTCTGACAAAAGGCAACAAGCCTGACTTGGCCCAGGGTGGGACAGGCATGAATGAACCCCAACAGGTGAGCAGTGCATCTGGCGGCCTTGGCCATGGCACCCCTGCCAGAAGGGAAACAGGGTGATGGGCAGGATCAGTAGTTTCCTACCAGATTTGTGTGTGCTAATCGGTGCTCCAGGATTTGAAAACCTGATTTTTGTGCATGTTTTGGAAGAGGAAAGAAGTGTCCCCATATGGAGGGTTCATCACACTGGGTGTGCTTCTCATGCTAATGCAGCCAGGAAGAGAACTGGAGCAATGTGGGCAAAGCCTTCCAACTGAAAGTGCAGAATTTGGTTTGTTTGTGGTTTTCTTCAAGGAAACAAATTTTCTGCACTAAGATGACACACTTGTCTGTAAATGAGGTTTTGCCACTAGCAGGCCCAAACCAAATGAAAACAATAAAGACTGCACACCATAAAGTCTGTTGAAAAAAGCCTGTTTCCAGCCATTGAGTGAGGAAACATCAGCACACCCATCTTGAATCTTACCAGGAAAACACATTAAACAAATGCAACACAAATCTCACAATGCCACAGAAACGAATGACCATAGACTTCACAGGTAGTACCTTATCTCTGTAATCCATACTGCAAAGCAAGCAAATGAGTACATTGCTTTGATACAATAGAGTTCATGTGCACAAGTCAAGCGCTGTTATTTGCCTGAGAAGACATTCTGTATGTTAACAACTTTTTTTTTAATGCTGCCCGTTGATTCAGTCTCTGGACTGAAACCACATTTCTTAAGTAGAACTACTATCCCGAGCAGAAGAGGGCTGAATAACCTAGTGCTCACATAATGACCTCATGGAATTAAAGACTGTGAGTTTGTACGTTGATGGTTATTCAGCCATCCATTAGGTCCTCCAATTCCCCCCAGAAAGCCCAATAATTTCCATTTTCATTCTCTGCATCTTTAATCCTAGCTCCATGCATCACTTGACTCCTTGTCTAGAAAAGGGGATTCCAATTCACTTCACTGCTTTGCTGAGGAAAGTACCTGAGCCCCAAGTGAAGAGGCCCGCAGCACTTCCTTTGCTTCTGTAAGTGTTATTTTTAATGCACACATAGAGAAGGTCATGATGCCAAATGAGTTCTCAAGGAGAAAGTAAAAATCAGGGCAAAGCAGCTGGACAAGACAGAGAGAGGCAAATGAAGGGAACTGTACCAGCAGGAAGGCTGCCGACTCAGAGGAGATGCCCTATAAATGACAGCATAGAAAATACCTGCTATTCTCATTCCAGTTCAAGCATTCTCCTCTTTACTACCCTCTTCATATGTCTTACTCTGACTAGTATTTATATGTAACAATTCATAAGACAGTCGTAGTGTTGGAGCCACAGTGGTCTGACAATCTAAGTGACAGAAAGATAACTGCTTCTATTAGACCAACTTCTACGGCTGTTGCTTGCTTTTGTAAACACAAATCCCATTCTACCTGTTAAACCACAACCCAATATGGAAATTGTTGGAAAGGTCAATGGTTTGGTTTGTATTGTTTACAGCAGTGGCAGTAACGTATATACAATCCAAAACATTCAAGTAAAAGCTCTGGTACCCAAATTAATGTTAGCATATGAGGATGTAATTCCATTTCAACAGTAAATCCAGAAATTACACTTTGACTATCATAGTCACTTCCTAAAGACTAAACCAAAAATACAATTAGTTTTTCTTTTAAAGTCTTCCATAATGGCTAGAGGTCATGTGATTGTTAAAGTTACTGCCATTTTGGAGATACTTGGCACTTAGAAGATAAATTCATAGCCACTGAAACACGTTAAGCAATTTGATTCTTTCTCTAGTTTAAGCCATTTTACTTTAAAGAAGATGCTAAATATAGCATGATTATCTGTACATATGAGGTATCTCTGTATATGTGTGTGTAAGAGACATAGCTCCTAAGTGAACTGGTAATCAAAAATAGGTTCAAGAAAGAAAAAATTATAGTAATAGAATGGTAATATCTTGCCAGAATAATTGATAATTGTTTTCCTACACACACACACGCAAATACACAGTAATACATTTTCTGTAATTTCGTGTCAAAAAAATTCAGCCCATGGAAATGCAATTTACTCAGTGCTGATAATACCATATGTTTTAATCACTCTAAAACAACAAATATTTTTTCCAATGAATGCAATTACCTAAAAGCAGTAAAATATTCTTTATCACATCCATTAAGAGGAAAACAAAGGACTGACCTTTCCAGAAACTTTTTTTTATGAGCTAGGAAAGTAGCTTAGAGGGGATGCACAGATTTTGTATATGCATATATCTTCAAATGCTATTTTCCTTAGAAGTCACAAACCATCGAGCTTTAAGTGTTTCAGAATCATCAGGGGAATTATCTCACAGGTGCTTAGGATTACCTTACAGTGACATACTTGGAAATAATAGATGAATGAAACAAATTACCTTTTTTGTTCTCATTTTAACCAGAACACCTATTAAGCACTTGGAAGCATTTCACAGACACCACTGAAACCTTCCATATCCCCATCCAACCTAAGTCAGTAGCAAACATGTTGATTTCAACAGCTTTTACCAGTAGTTGGTGCTAAATCAACAAAAAAATTCTATTGACAATAATAGAGGAATAATTGTAACAGAAATTTGTTAACCTAAAACTAAATTACAGTATTAAGAAATAAAATGTAATGGACTTACCAAAAGCAATTTAACCTTTCCAAAAGAAGTCTTAAGCATAATAGGACACTACACAAAACAAACTAAAGCAAGGTAATAAACTTACAGATAATTAACACAGGCTTATGGAAAGTTTTTCCTGTCAAAGTAACCTGATATTTTTCTTGTACAGGATTACAAATTCAATAATAGTAATAGTGATGATACAGTAAGATCAAAGAAAAAAGTTTGTATTTACTAAAAAGTCAATTCCAAGCTTAGAAGATGGAAGTTTTTTTAAAAAATAGAAGGAAAAAAAGAAGGAAAAAGAACAAAAAAGAAAGAAAAAGAGAACAAAATCTTGGGAGCTACATAAACACGTGCACTGATTAGAATGGTAAAGTTGTGCTACCTTTATATATGACACTGTCAAAACGCAGTACTGAATCTACAATCCAGCAAGGATACCGATAAATCGGGGAGGTTGGCAAAAAGGCACATAAATTATTAAAGGACTTAAAAGATGCCATTTTATCAAAGATCCAGGAGCTGAACCTATTTAATATAACAAAAAGAAGGCTGATATGCTTGCTATACATATCAAGGTGGGAGGAAAACTCAATGCTACAGGGCTTTTTTAGTCTAAAACTAATGTTCAAACTTTTATCACTGAGGGTAATTATCTATTTAAGCAATTCATATTTTGACAAATTCTTCATTCCTATACCTCAACACAAAACTAAAAAAGAATAAAAATATCAAACCACAAAGGGCAGGAACCCTTAGTGATAATGCTACGTAGGTCTAACTGCATAATTCCAGGCACCTTCCCTAGCCTTAGGATATGTTTAGTGATAGACTAATAAAACCTTAAATGCTTGTCTTACCTTTCTTTGTCTTTCAGCCAAATGAAATTAGCTGGCAGAAGTCTCTACAGAACTGCCATTTTTCCTTAAAGATTAAAAAAAAAAAAACCTATAAAACATTAAAAAACAGTTTGTACAAAGTATGTGTTAGCAAAGCAGGCTAACACAAATGGAGATGCAGAATAATCGCCTCCCAAAGCCTCCCAAAGAGCAAAATAAGCAATAGTATCAGGGAGAAAGTGTTTCTTAAGTCTGGTTTGCAATTATGCCCATACCAATTTTTCCATCAAAGACTGGGAGAGGGAGGAAATGACTTTGCAAAATGGGGTTGTGAAAGAACAATCTTGTTGGGTCAGCTGGGGTTCTGATCACAGAGCACATGAGAAAGAGGACTTAAAAAATAATTCAGAAATAATGCAGAACATGATTCAGTAGCTCATTCAGGAAAGCTGAACTCAGTCTATATAGTGCTACCCGTAAATTGGTATATTATAATTAAATTTTCAGAGCACTCTCATATGGTGGGGAAAAAAAAAAAAGAAAAAAAAAAAAAAAAAGAAAAAAGCAGCAGCATTATTTTAAGTAAGAATCAATTACCAAAATGTGATCATACCCAAATGGGGATCCTTAGCCTGGGTACATAGGGCATGAATAAGGAAAGCCAACAGAGCCTGAATTCCCTCCATCCCAATAAATTCCAGCTGCTAATGAGAACAACTGGGAATGTGTGCAGCCAAGGCATTCATTATAATAACTAATAAGGGATTGAGTTGAACTTTAGGGAGACCCAAAACAGCTTCAAGGAAGAACCACTCCTCCTCAGGTTTGATCTGACCATCACTTACCACATGCTGTTACCAGGAGCCATTACAAGAGTAATGGAGATATAAAGCACGGAGTACTTTTTGAGCAGGAAAGGCAGACGGGTCCTCCCACACCCAGCAGCACGACCCATCAGGTCACGTCACATCACACAGAGGCCTGCAACCGCACACCCATCCTGTGGGTGCCCAGGGGGAGTGCGAGACCCCCCGGGGCAACGCAGGAGACAGACTTACCAGAAATTCTAAGTGTCACAAACGGTGTAACTGCATTTTTTAAGCCACATCAGGAAGCTAATCTTTCTGAATTCCACGCAGCCAAATGTTTACAATTTAGAGCAAATTTAGGAATATGTTTTTCATTTACAGCTTACATGACACATTGATATTAGTGTTGGAGACCATTTGCCAAGAGAAATTACAGGCAAGGTTTCAGCAGTTTGTCTCTTGAAAAACCTGGCACTTGTCTGTCAAGCTGCCTTTTATTTTGGTTCTGTTTTCAGGATTTTTTGATGAAGTTTATGAACTGATTCTGTAAGGTCTACAAAACTCTAGTTAAAAGACATTCCTAATAAAAATTCCCCACAAGGCACGAGGAACGTCTGTATCCTTCTCAGCAGAAGCTGCAAAAAACATTCAGTGACAAGGCAAAATAATCAATTCCTAGAGAGCCAGGAACCTGCCTGTTAGTAGCACTTACAAGAAATAATTTAAATTAAGATTGAAATATACAAAATATCTATCAATCTTTTCTGAAGAAGCTTCTCTGGTTTTGCCTACCTTTTGATAAACTAAAAGAAAAGGGCATTTATTTTCCACATAGAGAATAAAGTGATTGCAGAATTTATAAAAATTGCCTCATTTGAAATCTCTCAGCCTTGTGAGGGTAGTTTATCGTCGTGACCATCGATTTATACACAGTGTTGATACTCTTCTGGGACACAGTCAGGTGCTTGACAGTAACAGAAGATGTGTGAGCTTCCTGAAGGGGTAGGGTTTCCCAGCACACCTGGCCCAGCCTACTACTTCTTTGTAGGTTATTTTCCACTAACACATGGACCAGAGGAATTAAATTTGTGTTGCAAAAAGAGAAAGCAGGTGGCAATTATGCTCCATCCTAGTGACTGTCACCAGGAAGGACAGAGCAGTCCTGAAGTGCTGAATATAAGCTTGAAACACTTATTTATGCTTGTGACCCTCCAGAGCACTTCCCTATCACCACGAACCTGAGGATCTCAGGCTATCAGTGTGTTCACCCTCGCTAAAAAAGCCATGATCAGGGAGGGCTGCTCTTGTTACAGCATGATGGACCAGGGCACACGCAGGTGGCCAGGTGTTCCCAGGAGCTTTCTGAAGGCCAAGAGTCTCCTGAGCAGGGCAGCTGGTGTCCACCCTGCACCTCAGAAGTGACCACGATTCAGACTCAGACTCACGAAACGCTCTCTGCTCGTCTCCATGACAGGAGACACCAGAGCCCTCGTATGAAGGATGACGCTGCAGCTAGGAAGGACAACTTAGTGCTGCAGTTTGATTATCCTTCTTGCCCAACATGGCTACCACAAAGTGAACCTTAGGTGGTCACCCCATGCCGGGGCCTTTCCATGCTCCAGACAAACATAGCTGCTGTAGTTTTTCCAATTAACCAACTTGCAGCATGCTCCTCCCCGATCCAACCCCATGATCACAGCTTGCCTTGGGCCATCATGTCATTAGTTCTCTGCTGTTTCACAGGCAGATGAACACAACCCGGTCCAGGTCCCCTCAGACAGATCCACGTGGTCCACAGGTTCCTAGTGAGCTCTGCTGTTTAATTGCATAATTACAGCCCAAGGTGAGAGTGTAAATGGACATGTGGCTACATTTAAGAAGAAATATTCTGCACAAAAAAAGAAACAGCCATTTTCTAAGCCACAGATGCCATCTCAGCATTAAAAGCTTCAAGGGGAAGGAATTAAGAAAATGAACAAATAAGCGTATTTGATTACTACACAGCTCCTGCAAAGTTCCAGGTTGGGCAGTGCGAGGTTAACAGTTGGACTCTATGATCTTAAAGGCCTTTCCAACCTAAACAATTCTATAATTCCATGGCCAAAGCCGGACACATGCTGGAGGAGGGAAGGCTGCAAGCAGCACCTGCCTGTGCAGCCCAGCAATCAGGCCCTGGGTTTGCTGATCCTGCAGGCGGCAATAACGAAAATGGGCACCGAAAACAGCTCCGCTGGATGCAGGACACCAAGGCAACGGATTCATAAACACACTGAGGCAACTAATACACCCCAAACCTTTGTGTCAGGGATTGAACCTTTTAAAAACACAACTGATTTGATCTGCAAGCTCCTTTGTAAATACTTCTGCCAGTTGAACAGGAAAAAAAAAGTTTTAAAAGAAACACTATCTTAAAAAAAAACTCATTGTAGAGACACTATGGCAACTCGCAGAAGAAAGGAAGAGAGAACGAATGGTGAGGTATGTAGAGAAAATACCACCATCACTGCAAAAACTGAAACTAAACTGTACTACATTGTAATTATATCAGCTTATTATTATTTTTTTATTATCATTCAAGGCAACGTTTCAGTGTATCTCACATCTGCATTTAATGTGAACAAATACGCACTCAAAACTGGTTGAGATCCAAAATAAGCAAGAAGAAAGCATGCAGATTTCAGTGTGAAATTAAACTGTAATGCCAGCTGGAAATCTTTTTTTCCCTTGCTCTCACTCGCATCCAGGAATGACAGAACGTTCCCTTCCTGGGCCTCAGTATTGCTGATGTCTGAAGGGTCAGTGTAAGGTCTGCTTTTTTATTTTCCTGCCCACCTCCTGTACCTTCCCAGCTTGTCCCACTGCAGAGATCAGCTGCTGGTTGCAAGCCACTGTTGTGAGAGCTGGCAGAGGAAGGGACTAGGAAAGGAAAGCTGCTTCAGCGAACACCCAGATTCAACAGTAGCATCTCCTTTAGTGAAGCAGAGAGATAAAACAGAGGGTATCAGGTAATGGGGGAAGAGAGACAAGTAGGAGACCATAAACATTTCTGCCAGCCTCAAAGGTGAGTGTACAAAAAGTTGTCAAGAAAAATGTTGCAAGAAAAACAAGAAAGTTGAGTGGTACCTATGATGATGGCAGAGGAGACAATTATCCCTGATGGAAAAAGAAGAGAAAGCAGTGTGTGACTCTTCAGAAAGCTGAGCAAGAACAGAGATAGGAAAACAGAATACAAAATACAAAAAGGTAGGTAACAGGGGGATGTATAACAAAGCACAGGCAAATGCAGCTGAGGAAACAGAGCAACAGTTTGTCAGATAGAAAGATGGATTTGAAGGGAATAGAGAAAACAATGCCCACAAAGAAAGCAACAAAAGAAGAAAATCTATTTGCAGACAGACATCAGGGGGGCAGAGGCATATTTTAGATTCTGGGGTTTTTTTAAAAGCTCTCTGTTTGCTACTATAATTTTTAACTTTTTTCTTCCATAAATTGCGGAACCATATGGAAGAACGAACACTTTCACTGTGACTGGCCACCACTAACTAGAGATGCTCCTCACTTATCTTCGGATGTACAAGCTGTATACATCAATCTTTAAACAGCACGGAGACTCAAGAAAGGTTATCAGAAAGGAGAGCCTCTTGCTGCCTTTGTCAGTCTCCTATGTATTTTACATCACTTTTTCCCCCGCTCTGTCCCCCATACCTCCTTTAACAGTCCTCAAATGTGTATTACACGTAAGAGCTAATTTTACCACAGGGGCCTGCTTCAGCACGCTTTTGGTGTTAGCAGGGGTTCAGTTATAAATATTAAGCTGGTATTTTTTCCAGAGAAGAACTTGAACCTTGCTCCTTACAAGAATTCAACTACTTTTCAACTATAAAGCTACTGTGGGCTAAATTTGCAAACCACTTCTCAAAAAAATTAGTGATTTTCTCTCAAGACCCTTAAAAAATACATACAGAATATAATATGGATAGTAAGAATTGCAACAGAAGAAAAACATACACAGAATGAAACAGATTTTTTCACAGGAATAATAATAATTATGAATACATTTTAAATGTTGCTCTGGTATACTTGCCCCTCTTTTTATTTGATGATCTGCAAATGCCGTTCCACAGGTAGTTTAAATTTGATTCAAATACCATGATTGAAGCCAAGCATCTTGATTTCCTTGCTGCCTTCTTGTTTTCATTTTCCACAATTTGTGAGAGTACTTTTTTCACATCATAAAAAGCATAGCTCCTCAAGAAAAGTTCATATTTAAGTTGGGTTATGGCACTCTTAAGAACAATAAGGATACATTCTGATAGTCTTACTCAAACAAATACTGGTCTAATAACAAAGACAATAAAATAATTACATAAAAATAGGATCCAGCTCAAAACAAATCAAATTTTAAACTTATGTGTTTGTGTGTGTGTTTATGTGCATATGTACATGTGTGTAAACAAAGAATGCACCCACAGAGAACTGCTGCAGCTCATAGAATCATATCCTTTTCATATACCGTTAGTAAACATCTTTACCTTTATTAAGATGACCTGAAATTCATACTGTAAGGACAATCCTGACCTTTCAGAAACTGTGACCACACCACTGATCTGACAGCCAAAGTATAAATAGGTTTGTGCAACGTACTCTCAGTAAGGTATAAACATGCATACAAAATTGCTATTTCCAACAAACATTTCAATGTGGAGGATTTGGTGCTTTTCGGCAGAAAATTTTCCCTCTAGAATTCTTTTAAAATGCATTTGTCATAAAATCATACTTTTAAGCCAGCCTCTTTCCCTCTCCTTCCAGCAGCACAGTGCCTGTGCCATCTGTAACCAGCAAGGATTCACATGTGGTTTTTAACTCGTCAGTGCACATAAAGAAATTGCCAGTGTTTAAAATGTGTTTACAAGTGAAAAAAACTGAAATTTGAGTGTCTCCCATAGCAAATGGTAAAGGTTCATCATTATAGCAGAAAAACTTGTAGCAATTGAGCACAAACTCTTACACTAAACCAAGCAACATCAATTATTAGGAGCTAGATTACTTAACAAAGCATTTCTATTTACTATATTATTTATTATCTTTTCACTTCAGAGCAAAAAAACAAAGCAACTCCTATTTTAAAACACCTGTGCTAATAGGCTATTTCAAAAACTCCTTACTGAAAGCTACACCAGATTTCACTTTAACTCTACTATCGTTCAATCTTTCCTCGTAGACTGGAGTTCACAGTGTGCTACTGCCTTATAATGCTCCTCTGTTCCCAAAAGACCGTAAACACATCCGGAGAAACTTCATTCCCAACTATCCATCTCATTCTTTTTTGAGGATTAGCTGTTGTGCAATTGCTGTCTCTCCAATACTTTACACTAGGTTATTAGAATGCTAACAGCTACCAGTTTTCAGCAAATCCATCCTTTAATATCCAGGAAGTCTCTACATGAGTATAGTCATTTGCCTTTATGGTAAACTGAAAGATGACAAATGAAAGTATTATAAGACTGAAACATTATTTACACTGCAACAGCTACTGAGTAGTAACAATAGGAGTATCAAAGCCTAGAAGAGTACCTGAGAAAATAACAAAAGAATTTAAAATATACTACTAACAGATGAACTCAATACCTAGAAATAGCATTTCTGCTGTAATACAGCCTCTAAAGCCTCCACTGGAAAATTACATTTCACAGC
This sequence comes from Falco naumanni, assembly GCF_017639655.2. NCBI lineage: Eukaryota > Metazoa > Chordata > Aves > Falconiformes > Falconidae > Falco > Falco naumanni. The sequence goes on from NC_054057.1 coordinate 39,083,999, forward strand.
CACCAGGTCTTGAACAAATGTGGAGTAACATACAGTCATTACTTACTGGTTTAGCGTCACATCTAGGATGAAAGATGATCCAAAAGCATCAACCTGGAAGCTGGCTCGAGCAATGTGGGTAGACTGCAATATTGAAAAGACTGGAATTAGTATTCAGCCACAACAAAACATATCATACAGGTTTATGAATGCAGAAATTAAATACATTTACTAAGGAACAATATACCATTAACCAAATAAAACTGCACCGAAACAGACAAAGCAGTCTATGATAACAAATAAAGATCTGTTTTCTGAATGTACAAGGCTTATTCAAGAATTCCCAACAATGTGGCCCATGACTGGGAGTAATCCCCCATCTCAGTCCATTCACACCATAGGCAATGGCTCTCTGAACTTCCATTCTGGACAAAACCCTACGTGAAGTGGAAGAATTCCCCCGGCTAACGCGTTACTGGTTCCTTAACCTGACTCTGGACACACACCGGTGGAAGACAGCTCGATGCTACTGGTTTGGTCAGACCAGGATACATTCACAAATCTCACTGGCACTACCTGAAAGAAACTGTTCATTCAGACAGACTCTAATTTAAGCCTATATAGCAAGGTGATAGCAGGGGTCTAACATCTGATTAGTTGCATCTTCTGTAAAGCTGACTCACCACCCTGTAGCCCGTATCTCTTCCAAAAGGCTCCCAAAACACGAGCCCCCTGAGCAGTCACTAAAACCAATTAAAAATGGGTGCTAGAGAAACATCTCTTTCTTTCCTTCTTTCTTTCTTTGTGCCATACATTTTCCCTGAGTTAATTGCTTTCATTCAGTCCTATAGAGGACAAACACTGGAAAACTTTGTAACTCGATCTGCCAGAAATAGAACATTTATTCTAGTAGCAGTGGAAGAAAACACTCAGCTATCCAATGGAAACGCAACAGTTGTTTCCAGACCTGAAAACTCCCAAGAAACGGAACAGCCATGTTATTTAACTAATTAATAAGAAAAGCTACTTTCAGACATTTTGGATCAGTTTCAACTTTGTTCTTATTTTCTTTCCATTGAAATCTGCACATTAAGATTTGAAGCATGTAGACAGAGGAATCTAAGAGGAAACACTGAAGAACCACTTACAACTCTAAACTACACTTCTCTAAATAAATACAATACAGACTGGTACAACTGTAACAAATGATTTATTGAAAACTCTGGGAAACACAGGACAGGATGGGATAATGTGAATCATCAAATTCTCCCTCTCTCTAAAACTACTGGCAGGCTTTCAATAGCCATTAAATCCAGAAGGGTTGACAATACCAGTTTCCCTGGAAAAGAACAGCAGCAAGGACACAGAAAGTTGAGGGAATCATGACTTTTTTGTTTATTACATTCTTAGTTGTGCTACAGCAGAATTTTTTCTATGTCTACATCTATAAGCATAAGAATAAATAAGTAAAAAAGACAATAACCATGAATACATATTTACAAACAGTTGATTCCTTTAAGAAAAAAAAAAACAACAGAAGGCAGCTTCTCTCATTAGAGGATGCTCAGGCTGAGTGCCTTCTATAAAACTGCCTAGCTGTGCCACTGCAGCACACCTACATGTGCATAATGAGGAATTCCACATATTTACATCACAGTTCAGAAGGATGCAGTATTAGCTGGAAAGCTTCTTAGAAGCCCGCTCAGTAGATAAAATTCACACAGTCAGACATCCTTCCAGCTATCCCCATTACATACAACCTGCTTTGTAGCACAGGCCACCGGTCTTCGCTAAGTGGTTCTTGTAATTTCTGGATCATTTAAGAGCAACTCCTTTGAACAAATATATAATCTTTGACCAACTAACTTAATATAACATACAGTTTACCTTAACTGGGTAAATCATTCCAGTGATTAATTACCATTGATATTAAAAGTCTACTTACTATCTAAAAAAGCCTAAAGAAATAAAAAATAAAAAATAAAAAATAAAAAATAAAAAAAAAAAAATAAAAAATAAAAAACAGAAGCTAGTCCCAAGTGACCCATGACACAGCCAGCTGGTATCTACAACGATGGATACCCACAGCACATATGGACACCCACATGTAGGACCATCATTTAGCTGGTTTTGCCCTGCAGCAGTTAGCACAGCCACAAATACAGAAAAAAAAAAATCAACAAATTATCATGTTAGCATTTGCATTTCTTTCCCAACTCTCAGGCCGCAGAGTTTGCTTTGAATGATTTTAAAATTCCATCTTGTCTTGCTAGTTTTAGGCTGCTGCTCACAAAAAGGATGTGACAGGCTGAGAATCAAGTAAGGTACAAGGGGCTGATGCTGGTTTTGTCATTTCCTTGTTCCACTGCAGCACGTCTGCAGACCTTGACTAACCTTCATTTGCCTCCCTGCACCACAACAACCATTTCTGACCAAAGGTGTAATGGCAGCCCAGTTGTTCACTTTTCATCATTACATTAATAAACGTTAAGAACATTCTACAGCATTTTAATTTTTGTTTGTTAACACAGCTACATATGCCATCTTTAGATCTCTGCACACAGTATAACTGAGCCTTCTACATGACCATATGCTGGTACCAAAAGAGAATTTTTCAGTAAGAAAGAATAGAAAAAGCCTAACTTAAATTTCTAAATGTACATATACTAAATGTAGCATTTGTCATCAAAATGTATTCACCTCATTCACTATAAAAGCAAAAATGACTATGGTTTTTCAGTCTGGTTTGGTTTTTAAATGCTAGGGATATTGCATCATATTGATTTGGTCTGGGAAATTTCCTTCCTTGAATATGTCTCTAAGATAAACAACTACAAGGCTAATGTATTTCTGAGGTGACCCTGGACCACAGTTATTCCCTGACAGAAGCTGTTAATGTGGAATTAAGGGAAAAAATGCTTATTAATAAATTAAGATGAAAAACATTACAGAGATGTAACCACCTCCAAGACAAGCGGTGCAAACCCAGGAAGTTTACCTTTAGATTTAAGCTCAAGGGCAATCAAGCATATCTCAACTGCATCTCAAACCTACTGAGACACCAAGATGCACATTTTGGATAGCCAGACAAACTCAGCCCTTTCCAGAAACTGCAGCCCTTCCTTCAACTCCAATACGTGGTTGTAAAACACCGCAACACTGCATACTATGGGATGTTGCTGAAAATGAGCAGTTCTGCCCCATCCAGGCCACGTGTTCCCACCTGCTCTCCCTTGTCGACTCATGTGACTGCCTAGAACGTCCGACAAGCATCAGAAAATTAATCGTTAATAGAGTGGATCCATCTTCTGTTGGACAAATAAGCTGATCCAAATGAACTACTCATGCTGTGACTGTATAGATGCAATAGAACAAAGCTGGAGGTGACGTGCAAGAGAGAATGAAGAGGAAGAGAGATTCCCCCTTTCAATGACAACTAATATCTCATTCAGCCTAACAAAAACCTGCACCTTAAGAGTGCAAGCCAGCACATTTTCTTAGGATAACAATTCCTTTGAATATCTAGTTAAGAACCACAAAATAAAGAAATGTATTTTTAAAAGTCTTGGCTCTACGCTATTTTTAAGCCTACCTGCTCAGTGAATAGGTTAAACGGCCAGCTGCAAAGTAAGCTTACACTTACAGACATACGTCAATAAAAGAGCCCAAAGCAAAGAAATAAGTACTTTTATTCCACCTATAACACCTCATTCATGTAGAAGTGACAAGACAGACACCTGCAAAGGCTCCTCTGAACCACTGAAGCAAGACAATCAATTATGTCATTCAGTTCTCAAACCAAAGAATCTTCTCAGAAAATTTGAGGCTTTTTCAACAACCATAGGTATGACACATCAACAGCTGACAACTGAGTCACAGGGAGTTCTTGGAGACCAGGAGGGATGCATTCAATGCTGAACATGAACAAGAGCCAGGAAAAGAGAACCTAACGACTTAATGGAAGAGCGCAGTGCCATGCCTCCGACACAATCAAAAAGTCCTGAAATTTTAATGTCATGCAACTGAAAAAGGAAAATATTGATAATAACTCTGAAATTAGCTGCAGTATTGCAGATGCAATTTCTAGTACCACATAAAGCATATTACCCTGCAAGCCTCTTCTACAGAAAACACTAAGCATCCCATGCACCTAATGCCCCTATGTGAGAGCCAACTTCTGTCAAAATTTGCAAAGTTTAAGCATCTCAGTGAACGTTTGAAAGGAAGCAAAAGTAAATGGAGTGAAAAGGATTATTTCAAATCACTAAGCACAAAGATATTTTATCTAAAACAAATATTAAAAGCTTGAATCCCAGAAAAACAAAAGTGGAATGCAAACCTTCCTGCCAAACCAAGAGGGATGCAATTCCAATTATTTTAAATCACCTGCTCCGTGCCTCAGGGATCACTGCAGTAACAGAGGAGATGGACAATCAGTAAGCAAGTATGACTATTTATTATTACAAAGAAACACAACAGAGTAACGATAATTTCTGATACAGCCCCTTCAGCACCATTGCTGGGGATCAGCTTTCTCCAGAAACTGGCCCTGAAGAATAAGCACCTGCAAAGGGAACACACATACATGAACCGCAACCAACACGTATCATTGCAGGTCAATGGTGAGACTCATAGCACTGCACCGTAGGCAACCTTAAATACGTTTGGAAGACTTTCATTTTAAATAGGTCAAATATTTTAACCAGCACTGAAATATTTACAGACTTCACACTTTCTTTAATAATCAAAGTAACAAGAATTTTGAAAGGAAGTATTTTAGAAATTTTCCTCACATAGTGTATAATCAGTTGGGTGTTGAAAGCAGCATACTAACATGATGACTAATCTTTTTCCTCATTAAAATAAGGAAAAAGAGAATTCAAACTATATTGTGATATAACGTGCAATTCCTCATAATAGATGTTTCTTACTTCTGAAGTATCATTCATAAAGCACTTAGATGTTTCTTAGTAAGTTTTGCTGGAAGAGATACCAACAATTTCTATCAAAAGAGAACAACATCCTTTTTAAAAAAATTGATGAGAAAATCCTATTTATATACTTGACCTTTGAGGTAAAAAAAGTTTATATTTACTACTATTTATAGCATTGTGGTTTCTAATTAGAAGATTCTGATCGAATTTGTAGACTTGAAGGAAAAGCATCAAGAGAATCAAGAGAGAAAATAATACAGAATGTTACAGCAAAAAAAGAAAATCTAGGCTTCAGAGCTTGTAAGAACAACAAGGTTTTAGAGCAGACATTCTGGGAGTCAGTCACATTTATAAAATAAGAGATTCCTTACATATGAATTTAATGTCCCCTCCACCCCATGTTAATAGGAGAACAGAAACCATTAGCTTGTTAACATCCCTTTAAGTGTGTAAAATGACTGTCTCTGAAGTTCAGTAAGGACACGAGTAAGTCCATGGGAAATCAAAATAAATACGTTGATATTAAATGAAAAATTAAACATTTTATGCAGATGTATCTAAAAAGAATTGGTAACTGTGGTTTTGAAAATAATTGTTACACTTAAATTTATGCTACTGTAAAGGAATATAGTGCTAATAAGCACATGCACACATTATAAAAAGATTATTTTCAGCCTCAGTTGTGTTGTAATAAATCCAGAGTTATGCAGTATATTCTTGCAGTATGTAAAATAAGAAATGTGTTCCAAAACTTACTTTTCTACTTGTACTGGGAAGAAAAAAAATAAAAACTTTGCTCAGAGACACTAGGTCTAATAATAAAAATAAATATCTCCAAGCCAAATAATCTTTTTTAAAAATACACAATAAATTATAGATGCAACGTCATTTACTCAGGTCTTCTCTATTGCCATTTGCAAACATCTAGTTTTAATCAACAGTCAGTGTCACTGAACTGGACTCACATATCACAGCATATTAAAGAACTGCAAAATCTCATTTTTACTTGCCCTAGCATTCTCAAAATATTTATAGGCACTCATTTAACATATTAATCATCATTATTTGTCATTCTTCATACAAGCTCTCTCTTTTTAGCCATTGTGTAAATCTAAATATCTATGGGGCTTCCGGGGGGGGCGGGGGGGGGGGGGGGGGGGGAGGGGGCGGAGCGAGTTATTTAATGAAAAAACTGCAGAATAGAATCATGGTTCAATGAAAAGGCTTTTACAGCTGCATCTTTGCGGTACATTTAGTAAACAAGTCATTTATTCTGAGGAAAGCCTAGAAATAAGAAAAGATTTTAAGAGGTCCGTGTTCATTTTTGAATCCTGGATCACAGATCTGTTCTCCATGCCAAATGAGGGTGGGGCAGAGGGAGAGTTAAACACCATCAGCCGGAGTGTGGTGCCATGGCTCAGTTCACTTCAGTGGGGTTTTGCCAGCTCTCAGCAGTTGAAGATCTTGACAAAGTCGTAAACATGACCTAAAATAGCTTTTCTCCGCATAAACATCATAGTATCTATGAGATCAGAGTCAGAAGCAAGGACTACTTGTACCTCTAAAATGCCAGTAATTACTCTTCTCAATAGTAAAAAAAAATAAATATTTTTAAATTATTTATTTATGGATTTGAAATCAGAGGCTGTTTGAATTTACTCAATATGGTAAAGTAAAACAGGTACCCAGAAAAATATGGATGAGGGGAGCTGCACCAAGATAAAGCAGCCCTGAGCAGAAAGCAATGCAATGTATTACGCAGGTGTCACTACAGCAGATCCAATGCCCGGGTAGCAGCACGGATCCTTCTGAGGTTCTGCAGAGGTGTGATGCCAAGCTCCAATGGACTAGGCTGTATCTGCTCGCACATCTCACCCTAGACCTTCACCCGGCACTCCAAAACCATGAGCATCTTTGAACAGTTACAATAAACTAAGGAAAAATAATTCTTATTTTCCCTTGAAAACTTCTCTTCTTGCTATCCTTCCTTGCCTCCACTTCATCTCCCTCAAAAATTCACCCAAGGTTAAATGATGGAGCAATGAAGACAGGAAAACTATCAGGCTGTCACTGCCAGCAGATTTAGCACAAACTAACATTTGATCTCACAGATCTAAAAGGACAAATTTAAGTACTTGAAATGGGCAAGATGCTGCTTCCCAAGAGGCAACCTAACACTTGTTTCCAGCACCAGGAAAATCCCACGGTACCAGGTCTTACACTCACTGTGCTTTTAAGTATAGAGGGTGATGTTAATTTGACTTCAAGAAAATTTTAGTTATAATTTTTTATTTCCTATGAGACCAATTACTGTAACTTCTGTTGTTGTGAAAGTCTCCATATCCTAGTGAATGGAGGAACCACAAGAACCTTTGGGAAGTCATACTCCCTTTTTGGATCCTTTTCCTTTTTCTGAAAGAAAAGTAGCAAAGATTCAGGCATAAAAGGTCATATTTAACTAATGTGCAAGAGGTCTTAAATACATCGCTATTGGGCAAACCCAGAAAAACTGGTGACTGCTCAACCTCTTGTTTTTCAAATGCATTTGACGAGTTTCTTCCTCAAAGACTAATATCTGGGAAAAGTATGACCAAGTATGTTACTACAAGGGTAATTGATAAAGTACTGGGTTACAAATACGCAACAAAGGAAAGTCATGAATGAAAACTTGCAAAGGTCAGAGCGTTTTCCTACCATAATTCATACAAAAACTGTGATGACTGTTGAAGATCACACTTCTAAAACCAGACAGGGAGCAGCACAGACAGCTCCATGACACGGGGACACCGCAGTTTCCATTGCCCCCCACAGCAAGCATGGGTTTCAAAGGGTCAGATACAACACGAAGAGCAGTGCTAGAAATAGCAGCAGTAGAGCAATGTGTCCCATCTATCTCACTAGATGCTACAGGACTGGACTGTGCAGGTGAATCTTCTTCCTTGTGAAGAAGCGTGAGGTCAGAGGGAAAGGATTCAAACAAGGAAAATCTGTCGTCAATGGAATATCCCCTGTCCCAAGGATGCCTGGCAGTTTCAAGCGGGCAGAACCCAAACGAGCCACTACTCTTGCACAGCTGCAGCGTGAGGGGCAAATAACCGAGGCGCAACGCATCTGCAGGGGGAGGGAACACACAATAAGGGCAGCAAGTGCAGGCAGCACTTGAGGATGAATCCATCTGGATCACTGCGTCATTCAGCTGCACAAAGGACTATTGTCTCAAGGACACCATTCCGGCAAGAAGGAAGGCTCCATGGATCTAACAGTCAAGGCATTTCCCTCGCCGAAGCAGATGGCACCTTGAGGTCACTTTTAGCTGCATGTTTTCCAAGCTCTGAAAGGAATCAGTAACATTTCGAGAAAGGCCTGCTTTTCAGCATCTCTTGTAGGCTTCAGAAACGAAGGAACAGAGTTCTACTACTGAAGGAATCTGCAAAAAAAACCCAGTTCACACCACCTTTACATTACAAATAAAGCATTTAAACATAATAAAAAGAGTGCACACTAAGTTTGCTCCTTCATACAACATTTGTCAGCAACACAACATATTCCAAACATTTTCAACTGGTCTTACATTTAGTTTGTATACAGAAGAAAGCTTCCAAAAGATTAGCTCTTCCCACTGGAAGTAACAAGCACTCTGACACCAAGAGCCTACCAACACGGCTAACTCTTCCCAGAAATGGTTCTTGGGCAACAGCAGAAAGTTTACTAACATTCTGTCAGCACCACAGGCTACGAAGAGCTTGACGAAACTTGCGGACTCTCAGGCGTGCCAATACATTGCTCAATCAACTCCACAGAAAACACTTCTTAAGTATGACCCACCCTCTACATTCAAGTATCAAAGTCCTGTTTAAAGTTGAAAAGCACAGTTCAAAACTCCTTGTCCTCTGCGTACAGCTTAGGAGATCAAAATGAATATACATTTTCACTGTATATTTTCTGAAACAGCTGGTGAATGTTTTTCATTCCCACAGAATTTCAGGGGCTGAAATACTCCAAGGAGACATTTCTGGAGCAGACTATGTTCCTACACACCGCTATTTTTCTGCCCAATTTTTGAGCTGTAAGTCAGGGCTGTAGCCTCCACACTCATACACTTTCTGAATCAAAGCACCATTAAAAGGCAATTACCCACACAAACCTTTTCTAAAGCTTGTATTAATGCTACATTCTGGGATATGCTTTTTCTAAAGCATGGTCAATTGCTACAGTTTTCTGATCTGGTAACATTCATTTCATTAAAAAAAAATAAAATAAAAAGAGATAGAGAGAGATTGTAGAGTGAATTTGGTGTAGGTAGACAAATAAGAGCTGGTGAAATTACCAGACAAATCACCAGATTCCACTGTCTGATGGCAAATGCCCTGCAGCAGTGCCGTGCTTCTTAACTTTCTTTTAACTGAATCCAGTTTTCAAGCTGGACTCCTACTGACTCAACAGTTACACAGCTCTACATCATTTCCCACTTTCTTTGATGTCTGCATAACCACATCTTTAATGTCAGATGACGTGGGTTTTCCACTTGAACTTACCCAACCAGCCAACCCCCACCATGGAAGTGCACACCACAGCCTGGCAGAACCCACCTGTCCACACGCTCAGCACTCCCATACAGCTCTTCAGCCACCTCTGCTGCTCAACATTCACATGATAAAAGTTCCTGGGAAAAGACACGAGCCTTCCTTCACACAGTCATCCCACTAAAGCATTAAAAAGCTTGCACAGATGTAATCTGATGTGGATAACTGGGTAGCTGAAAAAGGTCTCATAGACATAGTCCAGCTGGCTGGACAAAAATGCACATCGCTCTCAGCTTATCTGAAGTAAAGCAAAATACACTGTCTTTGGCTGTTTTTGTTACACAATAACAGGAAGATTTCCGTGGGAAAAGAATGTTGCAGGTGGGAACAGAAAACTACAGAAGAGAAACTAGGGGCGGACTTGGTATTTAGGCAACTAACCAATAATGAGCTTAACTTTTGTAATATGTATGAGCTAATTATAAGAAGGCATAAAAGGTGACTGTAAGGCACAATAAACGAAGTCTGCTGATCACTCATATTGAGTGACCGTGTCTTCCCTCCGTCGCGACAAATGGCGCCCGAACAGGGACCCTAGAGAGGGCTGAACCTGCGAGCCACGGTTCGACGGAGATTCGGGTACCGGTCCTGAAAGCAGCGCAGGAGGCGGAAGGGCACAGTCCCCGCGCCCGGGAGCACCTACAGAGGGTCCCGCCGGCCACGCGTCGCCGAACTCTCGCAAAGGCTGCAACAGCGCTGACGAAGGTATGGAGAGACAAGCGACGTACGAGTCGCTCATATGCTTTTTAGAAAAGCGGAGCGTTCGGGACATAGAATGTAAAAAGGCATTACCCGGGTTATTAGCGTATGGGATAGCATCCGGGACCCCCGCGGCAGCGGCGAGCGGCGGCGCGGCACGGCAGGCCCCTTCCCGGCCGCGGTTTCTCTCCAAGGCGGCATCCCCACCCCCCCACCCCCCTCCGATCGGCGCCACGGCGATGCAAGCGGCCAAGCGAGCTAACATCTGGCTGCCCCCAGAGGTCAATCGGATCCTCTATATTCGGAACCTGCTGTATAAAATCACAGTGGAGGAAATGTATGATATATTTGGGAAATACGGACCTATTTGACAACTCAGAGTTGGAAACACTCCTGAAACAAGTGGAACAGCTTAAGCTTCTCAAGGAAAAATACGGACTTGATTACAAACCCACCAAAAAAAGTGCTTCAGATGTCCCCTACAAGAAATGGGTTTCTGCCTTGAACTAGCAAACATCTCTGTGCTTAAAGAGAAGCCTTTTTGCCTTGATGGAGATAATTTATTCTGTATTCTGTATTTATGCTGTATTCTGAATGTGGAAATTGGTTGGGACTAGGAGGCTGTCAAAGGCATTTTGCAAATGGGATTATTTTTGATCATTATTGTAATAATAGTTTTTTGATCAAAGCCAGCCAAAATTATTTGTAAGCATTAGGCATACCTGAAGAGAATGCCTTTATTTGAATTGGCAGTTAAGGTGTAGTTTAATCTGATGCTGTGGTTTTATCTGCTTCTGGTGAATTTTTGAAGTGATGAAATCAGAGATACAAGGTATACTAAGAGTTATGAGGTAATAAGGTAATAATCTAAGTAAGGGTGCTGTCTTTTATATCTACAAGTGCAATATGCTTTTATGTAGCAGAGAGAAACTTTAACAATAATGTTGCTTGAGCGAGATGTGCATGTGACAACTTGGGATAAGGGATATCACAACTGGAGTGCAACAGTGTTTCTATGTCTGGCAGAGTGAAATCTTTCAAGACCTGAGTTTAGACAGTCTATAATAAATTGTTAGTATTCAGAAAACCCATCTTAAGCCTCTTTTGCTTACATAGTGTTATGGAAGTCAACTGCTATTGTAGAGAATTAATGATTTTTTAATACATATTAACAAATACTACTATTTTCACTTGAGGCAGTTGAGTGAGAAATACTCACATGTAGCATTTGAGGGAATGTCAGCATAAATCGCACTTACAGTAAGACTGCATTTTTAATTACTGTACTCGTTAAGATTCGATGATGCCATAAGGCTAAGGCCTTTTATCACAGATTGGTTCTGAACTAAAAGGTGTGTGCACATGTAGATATGCACATTTGTGTTATTTTCCTTAATTGGCTACAAAATAATATAATTAGGTTGGGGACTAGATCTTGGGAATTTGTCTATTATACTTCTGTTTGTTAAGGAACGTGCATAACATACAGCATCCATGTAGGCTTGGCTTGTGGCATAGTTGTCAAATTTAGCATAGACATTCAGACAGATAAGCAACGTACTCTTCTTGTGTGTATCACCTACAAGCCATTATGGCTTAAGTGTGTAAATCTGTATGTAACTATTGAAAAATCCAGTTATGAATGTATATAGCTTAGAACTATTTTTTCCCCTTTGTTAATTCTTTGATATCAATGAGGTATTCTTCAGAAAATGTATGGACTGGTTGGTTGCATAAGGGCAGTTGTTATTTGGACAGAAAATTGTTAATGGTCAGGGATTTTCCACTAAAATATTTGCAAATATTCCTAGTCAAACATCAGTTTGGTTTCTTCTTGGGTTTTGAGCTTGCATTAGTCCATGTTCAGAACTTTAAAATTGCCTTTGAATTTTTTAAACGTTTCATATCACTGGAACAGAAAGAGCATCTAAATTAAAGCTTCAAGCTAACTTTATTTTTCAGGTATTTCTGGAATTATACTTCTGAACTGAGATTTTATAAGTTGGCTGTGTATTTTCCTGTGTTAAAACGCTGTTATTGAAAATGGTCAACCAAGCCTATGTCGCCCAAAATAAAAACGGGGGAATTGTGGATAACTGGGCAGCTGAAAAAGGTCTCATAGACATAGTCCAGCTGGCTGGACAAAAATGCACATCGCTCTCAGCTTATCTGAAGTAAAGCAAAATACACTGTCTTTGGCTGGTTTTGTTACACAATAACAGGAAGATTTCCGTGGGAAAAGAATGTTGCAGATAGGAACAGATAACTACAGAAGAGAAACTAGGGGCGGACTTGGTATTTAGGCAACTAACCAATAATGAGCTTAACTTTTGTAATATGTATGAGCTAATTATAAGAAGGCATAAAAGGTGACTGTAAGAGACAATAAACAAAGTCTGCTGATCACTCATATTGAGTGACCGTGTCTTCCCTCCTTCGCGACAATCTGATGTGCCCAAAGCTCTCCTCTGCATTGAACATGCCTCCATCTGAGGAGAGAGACATGGTTCCATGCTTGGCTGTGGCTCAGCACAGCTGCCACTGCACGGTTCATCCCTGCAGCAATGATTTCTCCTCTTCAGATGAATGCAAATATTGCAACAGCTTCAGAGGAGTACTACCAGGGTGCATTTGAGGCTATGAAGAGCAAAACACCATCTGACAGCCCTCTATAACTCCAGAAGACATCTCCTCAGAAAGCATATCCATACCACCCAGGAGGCCACTGGCAAGCCAAAGGGAAGACGACTACAAGGGCTCAGAAGGCTTTCTTGTCTGAAAGTTTTCCACAGACTATCATAGAAAATTTGATGTAGTTTGAAGTAAATCAGTCAAAATGAGAGAGGATGGGAGCCGCTGTGACTTTTGGAGACGGTAAATATAGTAGTTTCAGTTAACATGAAAGAAGCCAACAATTACACTGTCTCTAGAAAACACAATACTGAAAAAAGATTATTTAGGGACCAAAAAAATGAACCATATCAGTAGATGAATGAGAAAGAGATATCGCATAGGAAGACAGCACAATCCTGTGTCCAAGAGCGGTGGGCTTGATCCTCTGGTAGTACTGGACTTCACACTCCACATCCACCATTATCCAGACGCAGAGAGCAGTCGTGGGCCTGGGCTAGCAACCAGATCATCCGACAAAAGCCTGGTGAGCTACTTCCCCCAAAGCAGGAGGGCAATCTACGAGGGAGGAGAAATGGCTTTGTCTCAAACCAGTGTGAGTGAAGACAAGGATCCCCATCTTCTCCAGGGGAGAAACCTGGCAGGACGCAGCCATAGTAAGTGGAAGGGCCACAAACCTCAGCAGAGCTGAACTGGGACGGAAAAACACTGAGACAGCACTAGCCAGAAGGACCCACAATCTAGAGAGCTGCACCTTATCAGGCTTTTGAAGGTTTTACACAGTTCGATTGACCTTTAAGCAGTGTTTGACAGGAGAACTCAATAATGTTTTACCAAGCAGAGCCCTAAGAAACATTGTTAGTCTTGAGTCCCTTAAAGACTGGTATGATTACTGAGAAGACTACAAAAGGGACCCAGAGTACCAGAAGGAATAATATAGTACCAGATCTACCATAACAGAAAAACGCATACATACATAATGCTCTTGTGGCAAACATTTCAGAGTGAATGTCAACTTCAAATGTAGTTCCTCCATAATTTGGGTAAATCTCAGCAAGATTTATCATGATGCCGCTTGGAATGCAACACACTTCTGCATCGCTAATGTGTTACAGCAGATCATTAGCCACAACAGGGGTCCCAAAACAAATATCCTCAGTGAAACAGTGGCACAAAGAATATTCAGTGCACTAAGGGGCACCAACACAGATCAGGAGCGAATACAGATACATGGATTACCAGAGCTGGAAAGGATTTCTCCATCAGGCTTTGCAGTTCCTACAATGATCATGGCAACAAGTAAATGTTGGGGAAAATACTTTCTATAAGGATTGTTACACCTGAGCCTTTAAGATCCTTCATGACTGTATATAAGCCTGTTTTATGAGATTAAGCCATAGCTTTTGGAATATCTCTCTTTTCAGCTCTGCTACAGCAAAAGCAATAAGAAGATATCACAGAACAAAGATTTCCATGCAGTCCTTTTACCCAGGCTAGGATTTTCAAAGATACCTATGTCTCCTAATCACCCCTCAAAATCTGAGTCCTGATACGGTATTTCTGCAACATGAACTCTGAAGAAGCAGCAGCTACCAGAGGTTTTTTGCTGGATGATTTTTCGGACGTACACATTTACTGTCATAACAAATCTCATTACCAAGCAGTGGAAGACTTTCCCTGAAATGAGCTTGCAAAGAAGGACAAATTAAAAATCTGAAATATTCTTTGCCTATAAAATACTAGAACACACTATGAATACATATATTTTATAAAAAGGTGTATCTGAAAGTCCCTCTTACATCAGAAATCAAAGGGCACTCAATACCCTTGCATCACATGGCAATCTATAGCAAGGTTTGGCTTTCAGCACTTTTATTCCTCTTCAGGAAGGCAGGACCTGCATCAAGAGTATTGGTATTTTAACTATCATTCACACATTCATAAAATATTGCTAGATCGAAGTATCTTATCCTTACATTAATACTGCAGAACAGCATACATTCAACACACAGTAAAGTACCACACACCTTTTGCCTAATGCCTTATAAACCTTAAGGAAAGAGGGAGGCAACATGACAGGAAGAAAACCAAATCTGGCAGTAGACTGGTGTTATTACTCACTCCTGCCTCAGTCCCAGTTTAGCCTCCTCTCCCTTTGGTTTTGCGATAGGCTGACCAAAAATTGCACCAAAGCGTCTCCAAGACACAGCATTCATTTGATTAAGTGGGCAGAAAAGCATTTTTAAAATTCCGCAACTTCTTATGACACTTCTCTTTCCAACAGTCACCATCCATCAGTCCCAAACTCTAGAGATGTTTTATAAGCCCCTCAACAGCTAGAACTCATTTTTCAACAAAAAAAAATGACTAATTGTTTGAGCTACCCAACATGGGAACTTGCAATACCAACAGAAGCTGACAGCATCAGAACAGAAAGTGAGATTTTTTTTAAATAAAGTCAGCAGTTTCAGAAGCACCTGCAAAGAACAGGGACGTCCTGTTTGAAGACTAGAGCAGGAAGCCAAGAAGTCAGAGAATCCAATAGCAAAGACCAGGCAACACATGAATAACTAATGTAGATTTCAACTCCAAGTTCAAGCAGAGCTATGCGAGCTCGGCATGACAGAGCAGAGCTTCTCTGCAACTGATTATTAGCAATAAGCAGTTACTTAAGAAATCTGTAAGCCATGCTCCCAAATCAACGTATGGAATTTGGTCACAAACAATTTGGAAATACAGACTGTGGAAGACAAACAAATACTTTGCTGAAAACTACTGAGTCACTCCGGACTACAAACAACACATACTTCTGTCTCCCGACAGTTCAGTCCTGGAGCCCCTTCACACCAGCTCCCTACAACCAGCTCAGCCCTTCTACTCACTCGGAAGGAATCCAGCATACCTTCGTGGTAACTGGCGACAAGCAAGTGAAAAACAGGCCGAGAAACAGAAGTCGCTATACTATTAATGTTTTTCATAGCCAGCAGAGATGAGTGAATCCATGTCCACTGTAGATCATTGAGTCAGGACCTTGTTCCCACTGAAAATCATAGCAAATCTCCCAAATTTCCATAGCAACACCTAAACAGATCAAAAACAAGTAATGCAATGAAAGCCACAAGAGGAACAATGTTGTCCCTCAGACTGTGTGTGCAGACTTACTAGCATGACCACAAAATGTTGGCCTCAAAGGAGAATTGGGACCCTTCTCCAGGGGTGTTGACTGGCAGTGTTCAGCTGAGGAGAGCAAGATCACTATTCAGTTACATGTAGAAGTTAAAGGCAGGCATCTGTTGGGTGAAGGCATGTAGAGGTCTGGTACTCCAATGTCCAGCCGGAAAATGAATCTCATCTTCGTAACCACAACATTTGATCCACTGAATATGGTTAGAGAAAAAGGTCCTCCAAACCAGGTGCTGACATAGAGTACAAACTCAAGTTTGTAAAGGCATACTTTGTGCTTTGTTTTGGTCTCCTTCACAGGAGAAGAACAAATGCAGGCAGTGCAGACGAATGCTTACACATTCACATTTTAATGAAGAACATGCCTGCACAGTATTCACTAAAGGAAATCACAAAGAGACTTGTCATTTCCCATGTTCTTCTTAAAATACCAAATTAAAATACATCTCAAGGTGTGGAGGTAAGAGGTTCCTTACAAATGTCCACAGTAGGAGCTTGCTTTCTTTTGAACACAAAAATCTTAGCTTAGCCTTCACTAAATGTCCTTGCCATAGAGGACATTCATCATCTAACAGGCTTATTTATGCAACAGCAAATTAAGTGTCCATTGCTAAGATCCTGGGTTGCATTAATGATAATATTAATATTAGCATATTCTCAGATATATCTTGATTACTCTTTAGATTAAGTGCTCTGCAGCTGCTAATAGGCCCCCTCTGGGGAACAGAGAAACTGAGATACAGGAACGTCACGGATACTGGTAGTGACTCTATTCTGCAATGGAATTAAAAGCAGAAACCCAAAGTCATGTGAATTCTCCAATGTCCACTACATACTGTACATTAAAACATTAATTACATGAACATATAATAGCCTACAACATTTGCCTCGTGCTTTGCTCCAGAGTCCAGCAATCTTGGACTGCTACAACTGGGAACGTGCTGATTTTGTTTCTCAAGCAATTATATTCTGGGTTTCTAGCATGAGTACATAGACTATTTCCTTTACTATTTGATAGATCAAAGAGAGAAGTCATTAATAGTTATGGCAATGGCCCCAAAATCCCCAAAACAAAGGAGGTTGCTAGAGAAGAACCTCAAAAAATGCTGAAAAAACCCTACCTCCCAGTCAGTTCTGCCTTCGGTTCCCTTCTTTCGCCTCCTTTTCTCATCTTACACTCCTGCATCGTTAAGCCTGTTCTGAAACTCCTGATCTGCAAAGGCAACGCTTTCCTTCAGCTGTACCCTGAATGACCATCTTAGTTTCCCTTTGTGTAATTCCAAACTCAGGCTTGCATCCCTCTTGTACAACTTCTGCCCTTTTCTGCAACTAAAGCTTTCATCAAGGAATTAAAGGAATCCAATCCGATTTAATGCGACTTCCTTCTCTCCAGCTTATCTCTCTCTCTCCTTTTATCTTTATCCAATTCAAAACACAATTACATTGTTTTACATTAATTCAACAGCTACAGCCTCACTGTCTAGTCCTCTGACTGCACCATCCCATTCAGGTATCTTTGCGTTTCTAGACACAGCTGCTTGTCCTTCAGCCATCAGAGATACTTCTTGAATGCTTTAACCTCCTCCAAGAAGCATCCTCCCTAAACTAATCCACAAGGCCATTAGCTTTGGTTTGAAATCTCTGTTCAAGACCAGTTTTTTCTAACTCTGAAACACAGCTGTCCAAAGACTACTAGCAATGGATAGAATAGGGCATGGAGGCAGTCAGAGCATATTCAATCATAAAACAAACTAAGACACGTGAAAATGTTATTGATGGAGAGGGCACATCTGCTGTGCTTTTAGATGCCACAGATCTTGGACTGTTAACTCTTCGGGGCAGGCATGGGTGCCTCTTCATGTGTGAGCAGAATCCAGCACCCTGCATCTTTATACTTCGTGTGACTTTTACCAGCCACCCAAAATCAACCATAAAAGTTAACTCAGTCCATAACTTTTACAAGCATTCCGGCAGAGGTAAGGGTGTTGGGTTTTTTATGGGATGTTAGACTTGAGCAGTCAGTATACTAGATTACTCAGCACAACACTTCACACTGTTACTGCAAAAATACCTTCCTAAAGGCAGCTTCTACAAAACTTCAGTTAAGCAAAGGCAGCTGTGCTGCTGGTCCACTACTGCCGAGCTGACTCAGATCTCTGGCAAATGGATGCAGTATCCTGCAATTAGGATGTAACTCTGCCCTATGCAAGGAACACAAAAAATCAGCACAGCTCCACGCGGTTTGGCCAGCTTTTGCTTCGTAATTTTCTTCCTCCAAATCACTACCAGTGGCGGCATCCTTCTGTGGGTAACAGCCATCAGATACCATGGGAGACTGTCGATATTTTAAGCAGCAGAGGGAACCTTCTTATCAGGAGGAAAAGCTGTAGTTGCATGCACAGCTTTACAAATTTAAGCTCAGTTTAGCCTGAAGACTGTTGTGAAGTAAACATCTAACATTTTTTAACTCAGTAGTGTCACTTTTTTTTCTGGTTGGAGTAACATTAATACTAACAACTAAATGAGGATAACCTGAAAATTCTTCATGAGCATAGGATTTGGTGAACAAAAGTTGAGACATTCAGAGAAGCAAAACCCATTAATTAATGACCTGTTCTGTAAGACCGGTATTCGAATCTTAATATTAGATCCAAATGCAATCATTACTACTTTTTAAATGGACATGTCACAAAGCACTTGAACTTCTGGGTGTTCAAGGGCCTTCAAAATGCTGAGAGGATTTTTATATATATTTTTTTTAAACAAAGCATCCAATCTGGAACTTGCAGAATCCTATTTTATTGCACTGTAAATATGGCCCTCACATCTGAGCAATCTTTACGTGAAGTTGCATTCAGAGGCAAATACATACACTATGGAGAGCCTTTATTATTTAGTGACACAAAAAGAACACAAGCTATCAGTGCTTAAACTTTATGGATTATAAAAAGAAATCTGAGACAATATTTTCAGCTATTTTGTTTCTTAAACGGACAGCAGTCAGTTGGAAGAGGAGGAAAGGGAAGCCTGCAACTCATCTTGGATGTCAGCTGTTTCCTCAAAGGCGCAATTTTTTTACGTTCTTCATCTACAACAGCACAGACTCGATGTGGTTTTGTCCTAGGTCTAACACCCATGGCCCACCTCGGATACGCTGCTCAGTGACTGAGATGGAAATCGCTGCGTTTTAAAGGGAACTGGGGTGGCTCTTTGTTAAAAGCTGTAGGGATTGGTCCTCACGTGAGGGAAACCTGAAACATACCCCGCCTGGGCAGCGGTACCCCAGCCACACCGCGATGCCAAGCTCGCGTTCTATTTCCAGCAATTCCCTTCCCATTTCCAGCCTCTATTTTTAAAAACGCCTCCGAGCCCCCCGCACGCACACACACACACACCCGCCCACATTTCAAGCCAGAAACCGGAATGAAGCCGCAGCGACCCAACCCCAGCTGCCGCAAAGGCACCGCAACTTTCACCCCGCGGCTCCCCCAGCCCCCGCAGCCGCGAGCAGCGCGCTCCGCCCGCAGCACCGGCCGGCGGCCGGGCAGGGGACCGGCGGGCCCGGGGGCCGCCGCAGCCCGCCCCGGCGCTGCTGCCGCAGGACGGGCATGCCCAGCGCTCCCCCGGGAAAACCGGCCCCGCGCCGGGCACCGCTCCCAAACCACCGCGGCGAGGGCCCACCCGCGGGAGGGGCGCGGGCGAGCCGCCGCACTACCGCCTCGGCTGCCGCCCGGGGAGCCCCTCGCCGCCCCGCGGGGCCGCCAGGCCGCGGCGGCAGGTGCCGGGGCTGCCGCGGCTCCGCTCCCCCGCCCGGCGCCTACCTGCGTCCGCGCCGCGCCGCTCCGCACCCGCGTGCTCAGCGCCGGCCGCCGCGCGCCGCCGCCGCCGCCGGAGACCAGCCGCAGGGGCCTGATGCTCTCTCGCTCCGCGAAGCGGCTCTCGCCCCGCCGCCCCGCCGTCGCTGTCGCTGCCGCCGGCCCGGCGCCTCCTGAGCAGGGGAGAGGCACCCGTCACCCGCTGCGCCCCCCGGCCCCGCCGCAAGCATCCCCGCTCCCCTGCCCGCCCCGAGCGCGGCGGCGCTGCCCCGCGGCCGCGACTCACCTGGGGGAGCGGGCAGGGCGCAGAGCGCCAGGGAGAGGAGGCAGGCGGCAGCCCGCATGGCGCTGCTCGCCGCCCCGCTCGCCGCCGTGCGCCGCCGGCTCCGCGCCTGCACGGGCGGGGGGAGCGCTGCGGGGCCGCGGCTGCCGCGGGGCCGGGACTGCGAGCTGAGCTCCGCCCCGCCGCCGCCGCGCCGAGCCGAGCCCCCTGCGAGGGAAGGAGATGGCGAGAGCCGGCGATGCTCCCCGCAGAGCCCGCTCGGAAGAAGGAAGTGCTGGGAAATGTAGTCGTTTGCCCGGGCGTGAGGGACCGGTGCGGGACCGGAGGGGAAGCCCCGCAGCCAGGGGAACGCCGCAGAGCGCCAGCAGCTGCCCCCACCCCGTGGGGCGGCCCCGCTGCCGCACCGCCCGGGGAACCCCGCACGGCGCGCGCTCGCCGCCAGCCCGTGCCGCCGGGCGGGGCCCCGGGGCGTCTCCGCTCCCTGCCCCCGCCCCGCCCCGCCGCCGGCCCCGCTCGCCTCCGCGGCTCGTTCCTCTCCAGAGAAACCTCCCTTTCCTTATCTATGACCTTTTTTCCTTAAATTTCCACCCCCTCTTCGCTTTCTCCACTGGAGTGGCGCTTGGGGACAGAGCCGGGAAGGATCGCGACGCGGCGTCATTCGCGTCACGCTACAACGCGCTCTCCCGGACCGAGCCAGAGGCCGGAGCGAGCGGCAGAAGTGCCGGGGGTCCCCGCCATGCCGCCCCACACCCGGGGCTCTCCCGCGGCCCAGGGCTGGCCGCAGCCCGGTCGCACACTCCCACCTACCGGGAGGCCGCGGGCAGCAGTGCCGCCTGCCAGCATCCCGCACGTCCCACCTTTCCCAACTACGTTTCGTGTTGAAAACGGGACAAGAGCGGCAGTTGTCTAAGGCCCCCCCCGCCCCCCGGCGTTTTCCGAAGCCGAGGATGCCACGGCGCACGGTGAGGGCGAGGCGGGAGGGCAGCAGGAGCGTCAGAGCAGAACGGGGGCAGATGCAGCTCCCAGCTCCCTCCCGACCCTGGCAAGAGGCTGCGGGGTCAGACCCCCTGCTGCAAGGTTTGCCCCAGGGGTAAGCGATAAAGAAGGAGGTGGCATCACAGGACATGGCACTGCAACTGCTGCTCGTTATAGTTTGGAAGAGTAAATGAAGGGGGGAAAAAGAGCCAACCAGCAACCTTTTGATGCCATAATCTTAAAACCATTATGAAGATCAATATTAATGGCATTGCTTGCACTGGCAACAGCCAGGACACCTGGCACCTCCATTTCTGCTCTTACGTGCATTTCAGGCTGCCTTCAGTGGGCTCCCACACACAGGGACCACGCTCCCAGGGAGCCACTACTGGGAAGGGTCAGGGCTCCGGGCCTGATCTTTCTGTAGGTCTTACCTTGCTTACATAGAGTATCTTAGTAAGGGAAGCAATTAGAGGACAGGTGAAGGAAACTCAGTTTCTCACAGTTTGTTTCCACGATATAAAACCAGACAAAATGATGGTTCAACAAGCAGAGAATGGGAGCAAGACAGGCACTGTAGGAGCACAGTATTGCATCTGCAAGCATGTATCAACTTCAAGGAGAAAGTGGCTAATAAGTTTTGTGCTGCCCTGCTTACACTGCAGTCATACACTACAGGCAAGATGGAATATTACCTCCAAGTATCCATTAAATCCTCAAGCAGTTGCTGAAACAGCACATTATTAGCTTACAAAACTCTGCTGCAGGGTATCAGAACAACCACAGGTGGGATAGGTAAAGAAAACAAGAAAGTGCTATTTATTAAAAAAAAATAATAATTTAAAAAATCAGTACTACAATATGATGTTTCAACCTTTTTCTCAAAATTCGTAAATCCTTATGTTTCAGGGTGCAGCCAGCCTCTACAGTTATTCCCAGTAAGACCAAACTGTCCCCACTGGCACACTCTTCCACAGCTGCTTCTGTCAGCATTCCTGTAAGAATTCATGACATTGGGTATATATTACACCAGTTACACAGTAGATACACAGTACAGTTAAACACTCTTTTCTTGGATCAGTACCTCATATATTTCTTCTTTTTCGTGCCATTACCATCATCTAGATTCAGTGTAGATATCACACATGGAAGATACACTAGCCAAGGCACGGCTGCCTTAAGCCAACAACTACAAACGCACATCTCCAGGCTCAGGGGATGTGGTGAGGTACGATGAGAGTAGCTTCATAGATCTGGGACTTTTTTAGTATGCCAACTCTCTTTTGATCAAACCCTTCACTAATTTTAAGAATAATTTTTAAAACGTTTTTTAGAAATACAGCGAACTAATGCAAAGATAAAGGCATTTTTAAAAGTATGTGCGCTAGAAGCAATTGGCCAAAACAGAGCTGAAAAAAGTTTTCATGTCCCTCCCCTTGCAAACCTCTCCTGTTTATATCCTTCTCCCATTTGGCTAGGAAAGCACTTCTATGATAAATATTGAAGATTAATTCAAAAGAGAAGGCTTAAATAAATTGCAGGAATTTTCTATATCACATTGGAGGATCTGAATCACAATGAAGGAAATCCTGATCAGCATGCCTGAAGTCCCCTTTCATTGTACACAGTGGTTAAAAATGCATGATTTGATGGGATTAATCCTTCAGAGAAATAATGTTTTAATTTATTGATTATGAAATGAAATGAACCCTTTTCCAGGTTCATTTTGGAAATCAGGCACAGAACATAGATACTCACTTCCTGCTCTTACTTCACTGGAAGCTCCTTGACATTGCTCAGGACTGTGGCAGATGGTCTACCTCTGAGCAATAAGCTTTTTCACATCAGGGGGCAGGTTTTCTTCTTCTTCCAGGAAATCACAGAATATCTCAAGTTGGAAGGGACCCATAAGGAAACTGAGTCCAACTCCCTGCTCCTCACAGGACTACCTAAAACAACCATATGACTAAGAGCGCTGGCTCAGCTGCTCCTTGAACTCTGACAGGCTCGGTGCCAAGACCACTTCCCTGAGGAGCCTGTTCCAGTGACTGACCACCCTTTTAGTGGAGAACCTTTCCTTAATGTCCCATCTGAATGTCCCCTGATGCAGCTTCATCCCATTTCCTCATGTCCTATCGCTGGTCACCAGAGAGAGGTCATCAGCACCTCCCCCTCTGCTAGCCACCTTGAGGGAGCTGCAGACTGCGACAGGGTCACCCCTCAGCCTTCTCTTCTCCAAGATGAACAAGCCAAGTGACCTCAGCTGCTCCTTGTAAGTCCTGTCCTCAAGACCTTTCACTATCTTGATCACGCCCCTCTGGACACACTAATAATTTGATATCCTTCTCATATTGGGATGCCCAAAGAAATTGTTGTTTGCAAACAAAAGCCAACTTTCCAATGTTCATTCTCTTGCCAGTTAACGGTCTCTGGAATTTTATTACACTGAAAATTTAGGCCAATTCTCTTTTGAACTAGCAAGAACAGCTCTACCCTATGTTGCAACCCATCTTCACGACTTGCCAAACATAACAAGCACATTCTGTACCCAAACTACAATGGCAGAAAAATGAAGCCTGAAAAGCATATGCCAATATTTCAAAGGATCAAGAGAAAGTGGAAAAAAACATGTGATAAGTAGATATTCAGATTTTGATTTGCCATAGGTATTCCAAATATTATTTTTGAAGCATAATTACTTACAAGTCATGATTTAACACTTAATTTTAACATCCAAGTGTTACTTCTCTCCTTTCCACAGAAGATAAGGCAGATACACGGACTAAACGGCTCTGTTGACATTGTACTTCTAATTTATTGGAATTTATCTCCTGGTTGTAAAACTGAAGCTTTGGTGTAACCACTACGGTAAGTAGTAGTGACTGCTATCATGATTCACAGTTTTAAACTGCCTAAAGTTCTGAAGAAATTAGCCCACTTTAACATGCTGAAAGAGTAACACATTTTTAAATGCTAAAAAACCTACATAAATTGCTTTGTATTTTTATAATTCCAATGAAATCTAAATTTTCTGTTTTGAAGGATACACAATGGAGCCTTGTGTATGCATAGACATGACAGGAAAATAACGCTGACTCCAGTTAAAGAATGTTACAGCAACATAATGCTGTGGAAAATGTAACTCTCCTCCCAACATACAGCAACTTTTGGTTTCTCAAATATACCAGATTGTAACTGCAAACTAGGGCACTTTTTAACAAACACATTCTCAGTGGTCAATATTCAGTCATAATTTATTAAGTTTATAAAAAGCATAGTAAGACTTTCCTGATAAGAGGCAGATCTATGAATATTTTGTAATTGTCTCTATTCATCTGGCCACCTGTTACCATAAGTGTACCACCCTAAATGTTTCCATGTGAAAACCACACTTACACTCTGAATACGTGGTAATTAGATTTTCTTGTATCAGTACCAGTTACACATCCAATTACAGTCAACAGTGCATTCTGACTGCATGACTGATACAGCACTGACCTTTTTGACTAAGGTACATAAAAACATTTGACCTTGCTGGTTACTCAGGTCAGAGCATGAATACCACCTCTCAACAGGAAGCGCATGCAATTGTAATCTGAATAGAGAGCTTATCACACAGAATCTGTTTTGACATTAAATTGGAGGTACAGTCTGATCTGGAGCACTGCACTGGCCACTGCCTATGAGGACATTGCAAGGCTCAGAGAAAGACAGTGACAAAACCCAGAAAGATTAGGATCATTCAAGATGGTGATGAATGGACAGAAACACAGTAAAATGTCATATAGATAGTACAGGGACGGTAAGCTGGTGCTTTCTGTTCTGGCAGCACAGTGTGCAAGTAAGACAAAAGTCAACTGAATTAAAACTAGTAAATCCAAAGCTGATAATTAGAAATACGCTTTCATTCAACAAGTATTTAGTCCATTGAAGTCTTTACTTGGGCTGTACTTTGGAATTACCTTCAAAATTCTCAGCATCAAGAGGGACAGGAAGCTCTTATGGACTGAAAAAACAACTGGACAAGCAGCGATGAACAGCCCGTTTTGGATAAAAGTGGTTCAGACTTTGTCTAGTTATTTCATTCCGAGTGTACAAATACAAGTTTTTTGGTGCTGGTTTCATCCCACATCTAGTCATTGCACAGGATCCTTTTCGCACATCTTGTTACTGCTGCTCACCACTCTGGGAATTAGGAGATTGGGCTGGGTAACTACAAGTAGAGTATAGTACCATGAGTTTCTTAGAAAATCAGGTGATGTAAAGAAAGCTAAGGTTTTTATTTATCTTCATTTGATAAATATTATTATATCTCTGTTCAATAAAGAATCATTTGGCTTCATGGCAAGTGGCTTGGAAATCAGGGCACCAGCAAAGAAGAAAACGTTCAGAGATCTGATGCATGTTTTACAACATAGAAAACTTGCATTCACTTAGGAGCCTCCAGGTTAGATCTTCTGTAGTAACCCCTAAAATATGTCAGGCAAGTTATTTGCTAAAATTATCCTCAGAAACAAGCTAAACAGCTACTGAGCTAAACCAACCTGAATGCAGGTTACAGGATGAGATTCATGCATCTCTGTGGCCAGAAAAGTGTCGTTTTCCAAGGGCCATGAAGCTTCTGAGGCTCAGTACCCTGCTTGCACACCTTGTACTTGAAAGATGAACCCCAAGTGACATCTGGGGGTGGTGTGCCTGTTCCTGAAATAATGTGAGACCCACCTCCAAATTCCTGCTCTAGCTGGTGGCTTGAACCACACAAGCAACTACCATCACCTGGCAAATTACTTCCATGGTGTGGCTCTCAACCTCTATTCTACTGGAGTACCACATTGCACAGCTGTTCTGAAGGTCACAGAGAAAGCCTGGGTTCTAAAGTCAAAATTTCCACATACTCAAAGAATATTCGAGACACTGGATCTTTAAGTAAGATCCCCCCTCAGCTCAAAATAAAAACAATAAAAAAAAATTTGATCAAATCTGACAGCCACCCAAATCTGCAGCTGCTTTATCCCAATGAAATTGGACTCAACCCAAACACCTGCTTTGCATCCCAAATCTTTTTATGGTGCTATATCTGGGATGCTCAGCATTTATTTTGGATAGCTGCATTCTCTAAAGTGGATACACTGTTGAATATCAGAAACCAAACAGTAACATTTACAGAATGCATGGTAAACCCCACCAAATATTAATCTCGCATCCTTCAGAGATGTTAATCTGGTTAATGAACTCATTTCACACCTACCCTCACTCTGCTACAGGTATCAGGTGACATTATTACTGGTTGGAATTACTAATGGCATTTACCTTTACTTACACTTGCATTTAATAGCATAAACAATCTCCTTACATGGTCCAGAAGACTAGGTATTCTAAGAAATCAATTTTGGCATTTGTTTTCTAGTCCACTTACGTATATTCTCTGTAAACAAGCTGTAAAGTTGTTCTAGACTGATTGGCTGCTAAAATTTCCCCTCGGTTGTCTTTGAGAGAGGGGATTAGAGGCATACAGAGGTTACAGCTAAATGTGAGTGGCAGCAAGCAATTGAAAAAATAGCTTCTTTTTCAGAAATGTATTTTCATGAGATGACGCAAAATAGAAAAAAAAAGAGGGATAGACAAAATAGAAAAAACAAGAGGGATAAAGGGGACTCCATCTCCTGCTGTCATGCAAGTAACATCCAAACTAGTCACACAAGAATGGTATGAATGCTCGTTCACATTTGATTGTAGTTTTATTTTACACTTCACTGTTTCAGGAATTTCCCATAATTCTTAATAATCTAATTGCATGTCTTAATCTCAGATACAGAACATCTACAGAATGAAACTTGGGCAAGGAAGTGATTTCCACCTTTGGGTAGACTCAGTGTAAGACCAAGACAGCCTGTGACTTGATGCTACTGTGGTATCAGCTATCAATGTGATCAGAGAGCCCAGCATGGGCAGCCTTCATCAGCCCTTGGTGCTCATCAGCCACTGGCCCAGAGGTCACATGGGCCATATAGCTCACAGAGATTCTCCAGCTGGGGAGTACAGGGCGATTCATATTTCCGTCCTGTGTCCACATACCCCACTGTAACATCGGTTAGAGCAGCCACCATTTTTCCCCCATCATTCTTGCACTCAGAGACCACCACAAGAGCTTCATAGATACCTTCACCAGTTATATTAGCAGAGTCCTTCACAGCCAAGGCTCTTCAGAGCACAGGGTGAAGGCACACACCCACCCCCGACAGGTGCATCTAAGGAGTCATATGCCTTGCAGCCATGCAGGCTGGCAGGTAACACAGAACGATGATGGCATGAACGGGTAACCAAAGTTGCAAGCTTGAGGTGGAACATGGATTCAACCACCTCAGTGCACACTGACAGCCCCTGAAGGACAGAACCGACATTAACATGCTCAGTGGTCCTCCGGTTGTAACTAAGGCCCGTCCCCCGTCCCCCCCCCCCCCCCAACTCCAAAGGGGGAGGCCAGCTTCCCAGTCACCTACCTGTTGCTTCGTGTTCTGTAGTCGGATCTTGGCCAACAGAGATCATTGCTTGAAGATCCCGCTGCCGAGCATAGGGCTTACCCGAGTGCAGGCAACTCAGACATTATCGCAGAACCTCCTTAGATGTGCGCAGTTTCAGAGTCCGTTATCACCATACACCCATATGAGTATCTATATGTACCCACATACGCATGTGCGCGCGCACACAAGCGTTCCCAACCCTTGGAAACTATCCCCTCAGCCATGCCATAAATTTACCTGAAGAGAAACATTTCTGTTCTAGATAAAACACATAATGCGGAGCAAAGTCATATGCAGCGGTCGGGCATCCACTGCAAAGATACCACATCTAACCTTATGGGGGTGTAACCAACGTAATACACTAGTTCTTCTCATGCCTTATTTCTAAAAGCAGGTTTCAAGACCTGCATTTCTTTTGATGTTACTACCACCCCATTGCATCTTACTACTTCAACATTGTATTGTATAGCTAGTTTCCATGTTAAAAGTCTTTACTGAAAATAATTTTGCTCTCTCCCATGGTAATGAAATAAAGTGGGTCTGAGTAGACAAGTTACAACTCACCTTTACACGGAGGTACCAAACCAATAGTGTCTGCACAGGCTTTCAGTGATGGTATGTGTGCATGCACCTTCTGTTTCAGCATTTTGAAGATTATAACGTAGTCCACTTCTCCAGAAACATGCTTGCCACACCTATAAAAGAGAAACAACGAAGATCATTAAACTATACAATAGTCACTTTATTAAGAGTACTTTTATAATGTAAAAGCCCACAGGATTTTTTTTTTTTCATTCAGACTTTAAAATGAAGTAGCACCTGTTCAGAACAAGGGTTAAAGCTTTCACCTTTTTTTGTAACTGAAGATTTGGATGCATTAACATCTTGAATCCCATGCTGTGTGTAAGGGCATGCTGCAGAGTATAGGAACATAGCTCCAAGTTTCTCTAACCACCACAAAAAGGAAGCAAGTGTTAGTATACTAACAACTGGTTTTGAATAGAATATAAGTTACCTACACCAGCTTCTCAAATTCACAGAAAGAAAATCCAGAAGTGCATTAGAAGAAATCAATGCATCTATGAAGAATTCAAACTAATTATATAGTATGTAACGATCAAAAAGATGTACTTAACAGATACAATGCACTTCTAATGCTAAACCTTTATTCTAGTGATTACAGGTACTTGTGGTAGTGTTTGTCTGAACTGTTTTGGCATTTCTCAGCATCCCTGACATACTTTGAAAATATTCATTCTCTTCTCTGGGAACAAGCAAGAGAGATGGATAAATGTCCCAATACCTAGCCTTTCATATTTATTTTTCTCAAATAGTAGTATCATTCCTTTTGGATTTTTGTAAAAACTAGGGTTGTTTTTTTTTTAAACAAGCTTGAAAGATAATAAATCTGTTTTAGAAACAGTTCAATGGGCTTATGTGGTTTGTGACACTGACTATACTACCCACAATGGGGACTCAGCAAGCATTAATGTGACTAGTCATCTGTAAACATCACCTGCATTAGGACTAGAAGTGATTTTTGCTATGAGTAGCAGTGTACTCTCCAATCGTGTTCTGCATTGCAATGTCTTCATATGTAGTCTTCCGATTTTAATGACAAAACTTAGTTTTTTCCCCTTAAGATTCTAAAGCCAGATTCCCATGTGTTTAAATCTCCTCTTTGTAGTGCCCATTGAGCTAACATGTTCTAGTACTGCATCAAATCATCTGCAAAACATACACAGCGATTATCTGACAAGTCAATTTACTAACACTGACTATCTCTCCCCTTAACTACTGTAGTATTTTTTATATATACAAATAGCCACGCATATACATTCCAGTTGGATGGAGGCCACCACACCAAGAAAAATATGCGTCTCTGGGTGGGATGAGGGAGATGTCTGCAACAGGTACGTACTGACAGATTATTGTGATGTTAGGCAAAAAAAATGCAAGTTTTGCTTAAAACTTTAGTACTGAATCAAAAGCAAAAAAAAAAACAAAAACAAAAAACCCCACCCCCACTCAAATGCCAACCAACCAAAAACATTCTCAAGAAAAATGAACACTTGTTCCTAAAATACGATCGCATTCACCAAATCAGACTGCAATCCTTTTATCACTAAAGCATCACTCAAAATGAAGAACAAAATAATTGCTTCAATGTTCCACTTTAAAGCCTCATGCCTTAAACACTATATATTGGCAAAATACAGGCAAAAAATATCTATGGATACATATATTCAAGATCAACTCCTTTTTAAAATGTTAATTTTGCTCATTTCTGTAATGGCTTTCTGTAGAATTTTCTTATGTGAATCCAGACCAGAAGAAACTATAAATCAAGCCAGAAGTGACCAGTAAGACAGAGTGACCAAAAGCAGTTCTTACCAGACTCTACAGGCAAGTATAGGAACAGTGGAATAAGGAATGTCACCTTGAGGGTGACAGCAACAGCCTAGGCAGCTACTTTCATCATTAAGCTTACAATTCATATGTTCTTTAAAGGATAGTAATTTGGTATCATTTTCTTCACCCATTCCTGCACACCAAGCTTTACCTACTCCTTGTAGAAAATATCCTATAAGGATAGACAACAGTATGCAATGACTGAAAGCACTTTAACACTGACAGAGTAAGTTTGCAAATATTAAATGGGCAACCGATAAAAATGCAAACAAGTTATGCAAAAAGCAAGGAATATTTTCTGCTGGTTTAAATCTCTTACATGACCTTAAGGCACTTCATTTACTAATAAAGCTTTGCAATTACCTCCTGTAATTCCATACCCACGCCCTGCACTGATTTACAAGTACAGAAGTTCTGAAAGACATCAGCTCTGGGAAAACTTTGTCAGTACTTCAAATCTTTCTCTGTTCTCACTTGTGTCTGTCACTGTGCCTGTAAGCTAGTCAGACCAACTGGTCACTCTGAAAGAAAAAAAACCCCAAACTAAACAAGTTACTAGAGTCAATCAGAAACCCATTGCTTGTTTTTTTGTCGTTGTTGCTATGTTGCTTTTGTGTTTGTTTTAAAAAAAAAAAATAAAAGTATACATTACTGCTTTCCTATTGGATGAAATACAAAACACAGCTAGTTTTAGTCCAATAATAAATTATGACAGAGCAGGCAAAAAAATAACATGCTTTCCTAATACTATCTCTTTGTGATTACATACGTCTTGTTTTGCATTCTCTAATAAAGCAGCAACAGAAGGAATGGGAAGGGAACCAACCAAATCTTGAAAACATCAGTAGTCCATAAGTAACGGACTGCCTTATTTACAATGGAACATCCAGTTATTTATAATGTGGTTATTTAGAATGTACCATAATAAATGATTTTAGAAAATTATTCCATCCAAATGCAGCTACATCACACTTATTTGTTTCGCCTGGCAATTAATTTACCCCCAAATTTGCAGTCAGAGCCTTTTACTAGCTGTGATAAAGCAGTACCTTTTAAGAAAACCAGACAAAACACCTTAGTTTTATTTTTCATACTTACATATACAGAAGTTTTTGCATTAAAAAACCTGAAAGCCAAACCATCTGTACATATAATACAACGATTAAAGTCTTCAAGAATAAAAATCTTAAATTTGCAAGTTTATTTGAAAAATCATTTTATTAAATAAAGCAGCATTAAAATCCAACAAATGGGGATGAAGAGGAAAATGATAACCACCTAACATTTATATTCTGCCCTCCCCACATAGCTTGTCTGAAATGATACTGGTAGGGCCTGCACTGGTGAGCTACAAGAACTTGTCTTCGGAAACAGACAGTCCATCTGTATACTTTAAGCATAACTCCATATTCTGTTTCCGGAGCTCTCTTCTGTTTCTTCCCAAGTAAAGCTTTACTTTTCTGTGCAGCTTTCCAGGCGGTGAACTGTGTGCAGAGCTGGCAGACAATTCATTAAGTTCTTTGTTTACAGCAGTATCAGATACCTCAGCCTCCAGAACTACAATGTGCTGCATCTGTTGATGATTATCACATAAATCACGATGCTTCTTGACAAATGTAGGATTGGCATCTGTTTTTTTCAAACACTTTGCTGGTAGAACTACTGCATTATTTAATTTTCGTTTTGGCTGTGATAGGTTTTTATCACTAAAATCTGTAACTTGAGTCTGAGAATATAAAGTACACATGCCTTCCTGAAAACACTGTAAATTCTTTTTATTTACTTCTGGTTCCAGTATTTCTTTACTGAATGGCTCGTAAGCTTGAGGCAAGTTCTCCATGCATGCATTGTTATCCTTCTGAGGGGGTGGCTGTAAGAAATTTGATGATACAACATTTTCTCTTAAGTTTGCAGCACAGGAGCAATCAGTTTCAATATTTTCATCATTATTTCTGATCTTCCTTTTTAGTTCTGAAGGTTGTGACAGATGGCAATGAAGAACTGAACAGACAGATCCAGAAACAGGGGTAGGTATTGGTACAGAATTCAGTTGTACTTCTGCAGGCTGGTGATCCAGTTTGAGCGCCCTCATTGCTGTATCCTTCCACAAGTAACTTTTCAATGAAAGGCGTTGCTTTTTCAGTTGTTCTTTCAGCTCATCCGGTCTAGTTATCTTTCCAGTAATAGAAGAAAAACATCCTGTACTACATTTTGACCTACAATTAAATTGTTTAAAATCAGTAACGAACACTTCAAAAAAACATGGGTAACAATTCCATATGCAAGTGATTCTAGAAAATCAACTGAACTGACAAAGCAATTTTTGCTTTTACTTTAAAGGGAAGATATATTTAGGGTAGCAACACGTTATTTCTACAGGAACAGAGCACCTTATATTTGAATTTGATGTTCTCTTATTGATTTCTGCAACTCATAAAATTGTTTTAAAAATACACAAAGTAGTCTATTTCAGTAAAATTTCACAGTAGTATACAGAACAAAAGTTAATGAACATAATGCAAAATTTCTACGAATACCTACAAATATTCTATGATATATACATACAAAATTAGCATAGTTATATGATTTTCTTGACATAGTATTTCAAACCTAACCACTCTTGGGTACTTTTAAATCACAAAAGGAATAAAGGCCTGCCTTCATTAGGCTAGCAGTTGCATGACTCTGTGTTTCCTTTGATGTCACTAAGAATTGTCTTTTTTTTTTTTTTAAATACTTATTCCTTGTCTTCCAAATAATTTCCAAAAAATCAGAGCAATCTTGAATTGAGTTACTGTTTCAAGTAATGAAGATACTGATACCTACAGTCCAAGACATAAAACGTGCCTTTCTCTCCCATTTAAGCTTTTGAGCTATGAAGAAAGGAAAATCTGCTTTCTTTGTCCAGCACAGACAGGATAGAAGCCATGAGAGCTTAGTATAGATTGGAAGACCTAGATTAGACTAGGAAAAGTTTTTCCACTGGTAAGGTCATTCTGACTGAGGAGGCTACCATCTGCTGTTCTTAGGCCACTAAGAATGACAACAAAGTTTCTAGAGCAAGATGTCCAGACATTGCTGTCCTCCTGTCACCAATATTTTAGTAGAGCAGATCTTGCTTTTCTGAGGCAGAAAGATAGGCAGGACAAATTTTGGCAATTCCTTTCACTCTCATTTTCCTGTGATGCCATCTGCACTTCTAATTTCTGCTTTATAGAACTGAATTCCCAGATACAACTGCATTGCAAATTTCAGTGATTTCAGAGCAAAAAATATTAATTTATTCTGTACTAAATCCAGAATTTCAGAACAAAGTATCTTTACGTTCAATGTTTTAACTCAAGAGTATTTAAATTTTAGAACATGTAACTTACCTTCTCATTTTTTTTGCATCATCTTTGTATTCAACAAACTCATAAACAAAATTTGAGATTATGTCATCAACAACTTGGTACTGTGTGCTGTGCGCAAAATTTTGGTGCTGTTCACTTTCAAGATGCTGGAATTAAAGAAAAAACAGAAAACAAATCTAATACTACAGATATAAATATACAAGTCAACAGTACAATATAGAGCAGTAAGTAAGTATCATTCATTTATTACCAGTGTCTCTGAGACATGAACTACTTAGTGCCTTCAGATATCATACAATGAAGCAGCAATCAAGAATTAAAACCTACAAGCGAAAAAAATACCCACTTGCTGCTTTTTAGGAGATATATTCAGAAAAATCTTTTAAGATACACAATACATTAAACTAGCAAGTAGAAAACACTGTTGATACCACACTTAAGAAATATGACTGCTGTTAAGGAATACTGGACTGAAACCGTCTGGAATTAACTGCTTAGCATTAGTAGCTAAATTTGCTGAAGCCTTAGGCCACAAGCTGTGAACTTTCACCTAATACACTGAAACTGCCTATTTAAGTAAAAGGAGGCCCAGAGCTGGTTTGCGCCAGGAGATAAGGAATCAAGAAAGGCCACTACCCCCCATCAGCAGAAGCTGCCACCTCAGAGATAAGGGAAGAAACAGTCTGCTGAGACACAATGACAAGACCCACTGAAGAACAAGGAGACCCGAGACCTTAATATTATTATTGGACTGAACCGTCACATGAGGGGCCGGAAAACCTAAGACTGTAAGGGTATAATTGCCCAGGGATTTCTTTATTCAGGGTCCCTCTCCAGAGGCATCCAGCTCAAGCTGCATCTTTCCACTGTGCCAAATAAACTAAGATTCTTCCTGAGGCTCCACTACAGGATGCATAGGGTGGAGAAATTTCTTTAATAACTGTATCAAAGCATATATTGACATTTCACATACTATTTGCAGATCATCGTATTTCTTCCCACAACATTCACAATATCCTCTCTTTTTTTTGTCCTTCTGAGGGAGCTGAACAGGAGTTCCACAGTCCTTCTCACTATTTATTTTGTTTCTGTTAATAGAAAAGATATATTAATGAGTATCAAATATGGAGCTGAGCTCTATACTTGCCTCTCACAGTACGTTCATTCTTACTCACTTAAAAAAATAGCAAAAGCTTTGTTTCCCCTCAAACTATTTACATTGTTAATCAATGCTTAGGAAAAACAGAGAAAAATTACATATTGATTAAAAAAAAAAAAAGAAAATTATTTACTGCAAAAAGACAGCCAGACCCTGTAGAACTCTACGTAAGCATAAAACATACAGGTTAGTACAGATGTACTACTATCACTAACTCAAGAGTAAATAATGCAAAATTGCTAACCAAAAAACCCTCACTTGACAAATCAAAGGACATATGGAAATCTCTGGGCATAGCTGATAAAAGAAAAGGCTTGATAAAATCAAACCAGAAAAAAAAAGGAAAGTCTTCTAACATTGCATCCACTGTCATTATTTCTGATGCCAATAAAACATGCAGCAAAACCACCTGGTCTAACAGATAACCTCTCATTCTTCGGTAAAAGTAAAGAACAGTCACATTTGTTGGTTATAGGCAGGTTTTGAATATGCTGACCAAATGCTGTTTTGACCTGTTTTTATAGGCACAGGCTAAGTGGAAATATGAGGAAATGAACCTAAAGTTGTTCCTGGAGATTAGAACATGAAGAGGTTTTCAATAGCTGCTCCACAACCTTCAGAGGCCTCATCTGGGGAGAGCAGTTTCCTGCAACTCACTATTAAACCACCTAAAGATGATCAACTAGTGCTAAAGCAAAACCAGTGTCTACTTCCCTTTTACTCCAGAGGAATAGTGCCATCTCCCTGTCTAGCCAAAAATCATTCTGACAGACTTTACCAAGCATCTGCAGAGATGTAAGCTCAGGACTTTACATCAAAAAACCTGTCCTGAAAATCTAACTTACAAAGCATAGCAGTGTATTGCTCGGCATAGTAAGGGTATACTGCTTTCAACCAATAAATCTTAAGTTGGTAATGCCTGCCCCAGCATTTGCTGGTTTCCACAGGACAGTAAACGTACACAGTTAGGTGGCACCTATTACACCAGCCTTTCCACCTTCCCTCTTTACCACTATAAAAATCACAACAAACAAGTAAAGCAGGATATAAGCAACAGAATTCAGCATCTGAAGATTGAGTAACATCTACAGGTCTTACCCAACACAGAAGCAAGCAGAACTGACAACTTCACCTCAACATGGTTTTCTCCCAGATAAAATAAAACAAGTGAGCACTCCCCCCTGCTCTCTCCTGAAACTGACATGCCTCACATTTACGTGCTGAATATGAAAAAAATCTCCCACCCAAATCCCTCTTTGGCATGTGCCAGCCTGAAAGATTAAATAGGAATATTTATTCTAACGTAACTCGTGAATTTTTTAATGTATCATATTCCTTGTATCCATATAAACGAAAGGAATATTCTCCCCCCTTTTTTTAACACTTCAAAGCTCCACATACAGCAAAGCTTACTTTCACCTAAATATCTTTAGCCTCTCATGTGAATCAATTTTAGAAATCAATGAAAGAATCATTAATACTCCAGATATGCTAGGTAGAGGAAATTCAAAACAATAGCGTGATTCACCAAAAACCAGATAATTAAGACTCCCCTAAGTAGTTTCAAATAGTAAAATTGATTTACCGAAAGTTCTAACTGCACCTGGAGTGCTCAAATAGACCCTGAATACCAAAATGTATCATATAAACACTTGCCGTAAAACCAACTGCAATTCTACTAGGCAGCTGGCATCCACTTTTCATCTCTGAAGAGTTGAAGCCATATTTGCAGAGTCTAATGTCTATGAATTAGACATTATCAACAACATGCACTTTTTATCAACAATGATTTTGCACTGTGAGTCACTGGTTTAATTTTTTTTTCTGCCTACTTTAGCATTATACCAAAAAGCATCAAAAGATGACTTAGTAATCCACTTCCTGTCAAATACTTACTGGATGACATCCAAGATGAGGACAAAGAAGAAACCAGTGCCAGAAAGGAAAAAAATATCTTATGCTGACCCACACTGAAAGGACAAGGCCACATTTTTGGATGTACGCATCTGTATGTCCAAAAAAAGGACTAAAGACAGGTAAAGAGGGGACAGAAAGATAGACAGACACGAACAGTTACAGTGCGGCAAACACATCAGCTCAGACATGGCTATTAGTATTAAATATCACACAAAATTAGAAGCAGAGCACTTATTTTAGGAAACAATTACTTAGGATTAATTTAGAGAACCACCCTCTCCTCTATCCACTCCTCAATTACAAGTTTTCAACAAACCTTTGCTTAGACTGAGTTTGCTTTTGACCAGAAGGATGCTTCCTATCCACCTCAAATGGACTATACGGTTTTGGGACACAGTAGTTCAGAACTGGAAAACTGGGTAACTGCAGATAAAATGGTCGGTAGTGGCTGTATTAGACAAAACATTGAAACCATCAGCAATGCATTAGAACCATCAGAAATGAAAAAAAAAAAAAGGAGTTAATAGCACAAATTACAATCAGGTCAAAAATATTGAAAAGAAGTATTTCTTTTAATGTACATAGAATGCTAAGCAGATAAATATCCTAGAACAAGTAATTCCTTCTTTCCTATAAACTTGATACTTTCTCAAAATAGATTTGCCTTGAGTTTCCATAGGTGTCACATATTCCCTGGGGTATGGCTTTCGTGCCTATTTACTTGCCTATCTATGTCTACCCAACTTGAGAGTTGGGTAACCAATAAAACTAACAATTTGGATGATTGTGCAACTGTGTTCCTGTGGAAGAAGCTACAGCAGTTCCCAACATCCAATGCATTATTTTTTTCCCATTTTACCATTTTCTCTTTTTGAAAAATTTTAATCAATACATCATTCAAAATATAAAATCTGACCTTTTCACTTTCTAGAAAGGTAATTCTCCTGTACACCACTGCACTCAGAACTAGCAACTGTACCAGTGATCTGAATATATTAAAAATGTTTAAAATAGGACATGCCAAAATTCACATACTGAACCATGTGACCAAAATGCTGATGTCAGAGTTCAGTCTGATTTTTTTTCCCCACATTGCTGTTACAAGCTACCCAGGCGGAAGAAAAAGAGCAAGTCTGGAAAAACATAATAGGGACAGCTAAGTATCTTGTTCTGCTTCCAAGCTGTTACTTACATTGCATAAACATTTAAAAAACATTAAGTTACATAAACATTTAAAAGTGTTTCAGATGTTTAGTACCCAGCTATATTCAGAAGTCAAACTCATACATATTTATATACCAATTTCTTGTACTTAGAACTGTGATTGTCCAGTTCCCCCCCTATTCTCATGCCCCTCATGCCTATTACACCAGCTCACAGTATAAGACCAGGTTTAGATCTCTCTTTTAATTTAGGAAAGTGTCAAAGAAATCAGGTCAAAGAATTTGGAGCTTATGAAGATCATCATAAAGCAGAAGTTAGTTCAGAATGTAAAGTACAGAATATGCTGTGCAGAACTGCACATTTTTTATAATTCATTCTTCTCTCACTTCTGGCAAACTGGTACTTCCTTACACAACCAGGTCTGATTGATTACAGGACCAGAAAGATATGAAAATTTTAAAGGCTGAAAGTATCAGATTTCATGCTACTGCAAATATTGAAATAATTTGTTTTTTTAAAAAAAAGAAATGATTGAACAGGAAATTAAACCTAAATCAAGGGATGATTTTAACTATAACAACTTCCCTTTCCTTACACCTAAACAATCTCTGCAGGAGATGAATTTTATTGAGTTGAGACTACAGGACTGGAATTTAGCACAAAGTTTAACTGGTGTTTTGGTCTAGAGGATGTGGATCTACGAAAAGATGTCAAGGTTCAAAGCTTCCACGTTTCCTTTTCATTCATATGGCTCTTGGCAGAACGTAACCCAAAGAAACCCACTCTCATGATCTACAAACTGGAGATGCATACTAACTTTTCACTTCCGTTACCTATCATAAATGTTCCCTACCATACTACTACTTGCTCAATCTCATTCAGTGGCTAAACACAAATAGCTATGCAGAGCATGCAGACATGAAAATTCTGTCTTACAATAACAGGACAGTATGGCTGGCATCTAAAGTCAGGAAGCCAAAAGGGAACTGAAATCTGAAGGCTACTTCCTTAAGGCTTACTAACTGTTTGAGAACCATATTACTGATGCATGAAGATAACACTTACCAACTTCTGTCTTCCACCTTGACAAACGGATTTTTCAGTCTACCTGCTCAACGGGGGAAAGAAAAAGGAATTGAGAGAAATACTTTTCTTCATTCAGCAAGTTGCTCCAGTAGCTGAGTAACTAAACAGACATTATTTTAGAACTTGTTATCTACATGTTTTGACAAACTCTTGATTTCAATAGTTTTTCTACGTGCTTTCCTTCAACATACAAACTAGAACGCAGCAGCACACTTGAACAGATGAGAACTGCAGTACATTTTTAAGCATTCAGAAAATAAAGCAAAACAGAAACCTCTACAAATTCTGAAATACTTACTTCTTGACTTTTGAGCAGTAATTTGTTTCCCCTATTGAAAAAAAAAAAAAAAAAAAGGAGAAGGCATAAAATTTCTGTGAATATTATTCTGCACTTGACTCAAAGATTTAGCTGTAGCTAATTAAGTTACAAGGGTCTGCCTGTGTTAATCATGACTTCATACACAGTCACAATGAATTTGCCAGGAAATTAAGCTCATTAGTACTTCAGAAGTATGGTGACATGTTTCCCAAATACATATATATATTTTTACACCACACACACACACAAAGTGTTCTCCTTGAGACATTTAAATTTATTTTTCCTAAACCCAAAATCAAATGAAAACCACACAAAGGTAAATTTATACCCTTACTCTCTCCCCTCCCCCAAAATATCATGCCATGGTTGAAAGCTGACTCTTAAATACAGTTAACATTTTTACAACACTTCACAAATGCTAGCTAACTAAAGCTGTAAACTGCCACCAAAAACTGCAGACAGAAACATCTTCCAATTAAAACAAATCTACTCATTTGAAAGTATTCACACAGGTTAGTTTTGTGTTTTGTTTTGTTTTTTAAAGCAATTAAGATTAAAATTGAAAGGAGTATTTTGTTTCCAGAAAAGAGTAAAGTTTACATTCAAGTATCAGCATTTAGCTGTAATTGGTTCTGGTAAAGGTACAAACTTGTATCTTAGACTACCTGCAAACACACACACCTCCTTCTATCCATAAACACTGATACACAGATGATCTAGCAGGAGATTTCATGTGGCCTCAATAATCAGTCAATATTGCATTCCAAAAAAACCCGTAATGTACACTAGATGGTATGTTTCCA
The DNA here is from genome assembly GCF_017639655.2 of Falco naumanni. Taxonomy (NCBI): domain Eukaryota; kingdom Metazoa; phylum Chordata; class Aves; order Falconiformes; family Falconidae; genus Falco; species Falco naumanni. The sequence continues at coordinate 39,123,815 of NC_054057.1, forward strand.
TTTACTTATCACAGATCCCCACCTGGACTAGATAATTGTACAACTTCACATGTTTAATTTATATTACAAAGCAAGTGCAGACAGAGCACACAAACAGCTAAAAGTTTTAGTGTATGATAGTGGGACACTGAAAACTGGAGAAATCAGGATTTTCACATGCTGACTGCATTATTGGCAGAATAGCTCAAAGATACTTTATGCTACTTCTTTTAAAAGACTAGGAAGGAAAAGATGCTGACTTGAGCAACTGACAGATTCTCTACACAAGTTTCTTCAGGAAATGTAACTGTGATTCTTCAAAACGGTCCACCAAAAGGGAAGGGTTTCTAAACACTGTGTCATAGGGAAAATTATACAAGGGAATTTAACCACAATCTACATTATACTAAAACCAAACTACAAATTTATTACTTATTATTTTTGAAGCTGGCAGAATGGAAATTGCAGACAGTTGGGTACTTCTGATTCTTAGATATCCTTTGCAAGAGTAAAGGTCTACACATCGTTTAATCAATGCTACTATGGGATTTATTTGTTAATAATACCGCTATTTTTCAAATGTTTTTGAAATTAATTCATACAACACACTGGTCTGAGAAAAACTGAACATGAGCAAGACTTTATTAAAAAAAAATCTGTAAGGCTCACAGCCTTGCAGTGTATTTAGTACACCTGTGTTTTCTCAGTTAATGAAACAAACTGCATTTTCACAAATGGCAAAGAGCCACTTACCACATCTTTAAAAGAACTGCCTGCTCTTTTGATTAGGTAGAGCTCCTTTTTCTTTTGTTCAATGTAATTTTTAACATCTGGCAAAAAGAGGGAGAATTATACTCAGCTGAGTTTATTTTGTATGCTTGAAGTAATTTATCATTTTTAGTATTCTGAATTCAACAAAATAATTAAAAGAACATTGCAAGTTCAGGTTAGGCTTCATCAGACAACAATATTTACCATCAATATGAAGTATCTTCACTCCCCAATTCAAAGCATTGGACAGTATACTACCAGAGGGGATTAAGTCCTGCAAACAATAAATTATATTAGTAATGTTAAACAACATATAGTTGATTATGTCAAATAATTACAACATGTAATTGAAAAGCTGAGATCAAAGTGCAGATGATTTACTTCTTGCCAAAGGACTACTGCTCTCAACTGACTTCTCCTCTGTGTCACAGCACTTCACTATCAAAAGACTGTATTTAACCTTTCAAAAAGCCAACACTGTTCTCTATTGTCACATTTTGTAGAAAGATTTTTAAGACAGTGAATTTATACATTCACTTTAACTTCAAGAACACTTCTCAAACATTAGCTATTTTATATATATATATACACACACACATATATATACATGCTAGCTAGATGATAATACTAGTCGTAAGACTCTACACTTTCAACTCTTAAGGAAGCACCCAGAAAGCATGACCTAACAGTTTTACTTAGGACAATCCCTTCACTTCTGCCTGTGCATTCCATGAGGGACTTCTCTCTTAGAACCCCAAGATCACTGTTACTACTGCTTGTTTTCCAGAAGAGCAAACCTGAAGTTTCTCAAGCACAAATTTGTTAATTACTTGGCTTACCTGCTCTTTGATTGCTTTTTCAACTAAGGATTTTCCTCTGCTCATACCTACCTATATTAAAACAGAAACACATTTTTAACAGGTAAGAACTCATTTCAAAAAAGACAATTTACAACTTGCTAACAAATACATATTTCAGCTATGATAATCTCCTTTTGTTCACTGTACTGCTATTTTTCATTAATTCACATCTTCCTCACAGGATTATGGTTGATACAGTCTGGGGGAAGAAAAAAAAGAGTCAAAAAAAAGAACAAGTGCTTATTTTCAGCCAAAGAAGGTCACTGCACGGCTGAAGCAATGTTAGTGCTGGAACAACACAGATGGTAAGAACAAGCAGCCAGCGGCACACAGCAAACCATGAGTTTTCACCAGCTAGACCTGTGCCAGATTAAGCTAACAGTCATGAATATAATCATAGCCTCGGTCTTATCCCCATCTTTTCTCTCACCAGTGCATCTCATTTTGTACTGTATGCCATTTATTCATAATGAGCATGTCTTTACCTATCCAGGCTGTTTCCAAAATCAGGTGATCTCACCAATGTAACACTAAAACCATCCCACAGACTGGCTTGTAGTCAACTTCCTAAATAAGCACCATGTATTTAGTACAGCTAATTGTTTCTAACTGTATTTTGAAAGGGCGTAAGACTTGCCCAAGTAAGAAACTTCACGTAAACCTGCATGAATTCAAATATTAACTATTGCAATTAACATGATCCTCTAAGAAAGAGCTCAGAAAAACTTAATATTCATAATGTTCAATTTTAATTATTTCCTTGGACTACTATCGAAGAGTGCTTCTGTAGATACCTGCAGTAACAGCATCACAGCAGCCAGATTTTAATAGGCTGTGTTGCTAAAGAGACAGGAACCATTCACTGGATGACACCGCAAGCCTACCCATAATTGATTCAGTTGTCAAACATAACAATGTCAATGTTTAATTGTGTCAGATGTACTATATTACAACAGATTTTAGTGTAGTCTGCTTATTTGCAGAAAAGGCTCCTTTTTTAATTACTTTTTGAAACTGCTTAATTAGTTTAAGTTAGTTAGGTTTACAAGTTAGCCTGAACTAGTTTAAAAGTATGTTTGACCTGTTAAAAAAAATAAATGTTTAAAACCACCTTATTCACCCAAGGAATATATTGCCATCTTCAGGAAACAAAATAGGAAAAAAATAAGAGTATATCCCACAGGTTGTACCTGATTTGCAGTTCTATTATTAAGAAACTTACTGTATCTCCTATCTTAAATGAACTTCTGTCATGTCGATCTTTTCGGTTGCTAGGATGAGGTGAACTATTTCCTCCATTATGTGCAGATTCTGGGCTAGGAACAGGAGAAATCTGACCAAGAGATGGTGCAAATTTTGCCTCCTTTTTATTAGACACCAGATAGCTGATATCTTTACTAAGGAAACTCTCCACTCTCTAAATATAAAGATATAAAGCAAATAATTAGTTCAAGACAATAAATCAGTAACTCAATTTTTTATTGCATACTTTAAAGTGACAAAGCTTCTAGAATATTTAAAAACCATTGAGTTAATGAGAAGATATTTTCTAAAGATCTGGATGACTATTACAATTGAGCTGTAGTACTAGTCACAAATTCCAATTTCAATTTTTTAATCTTGTAATCTTTATCAAGCTCTGTTTTGATTATTGTCATTCTTTGAACTATCTACCTGTAACACTTTTCAAATGGAAAAATTCAAACACTGCATTGAGAAGTAACAGAAGAATTCAAGCTAAATCAGAGTTTATATATGCAACAGAAATTACATAGAATTGCTCAGCCAAACTTAAAGGCACATTTATACAAATGTAACTTAAGAGTTTGCAAGCAGCTATTAATTTACTGAGTTTAGAACCAGTAGAACAATTAAAATTTCAGGTTAGTTACGTTTCACACCTACAGTATTCATAATACTTCTCAAAAAGGTAGAAGACTTAAGTAGATTTTTGTCTTGCTGAATATGGAAATCTTAGAATATGTGGTTTTGCTGTGCTTATTCTCTTCCACTTTGCTCCTTCAGTCTTTCACTACCAACCGTTGTGTGATTATCAGCTCTATCTACCTTGTTACTTCTAGCCAGTTTATGTAGCTTAAAAGTGTTTTCCTCTTCTCTACTAATCAGTATAGAAAGCACAAATCACACAGGCAGCAAGCTTGAAATTGTGCCTTCCAATTCCACTTTATGTACCTTTTACAGAAATGGGGACATAGGCACTTTTGCATGCACTCCACACAAGAAACAACGAAACACACATGGCAGCTGAACTTGAGGGTGTTGAACACCTCGGTAGGCATATACTCCCCTCAGAATAAAACAGAAAACCTTCCTTTTCAGTCTTTTATTTGCAACCTTACCTTTCACATATGAATTTCTAAAATTCTGGTTTAGGGAGAAAGACAGATGATAGCATGCACTTATTTAATGCTAAATGTAAAAGAGATGCATTTAACTTGAAACCACATTATCGCTATTCCTTGCCTCTACTACAATTTCAGACAGCATCTTGATTTACAAGTTTCAATTCCATAAAACTGCTCAGTGCAGCTCTGAGGTCAAAGTAGTATTGCCAAAGCCATGTTCAGTATTATCCAGCAATTTAAGCAGATCTCTTTTGCTTCTGTGGTTACAGGACATTTAACTGGCAAGATTCCTCAACACTAATTCAAAATACTCAACTTTAAAGTGGACTAAGCAATTGCGTTGCTTGAGTGTTACTAACATAGCATGCACTTGCTTGTATTAGTGTTTCTTCCATACAGAAGAGAGAATTAGGGGGGGAAGTACTAAGATGCTTACAGAATTTATTATTTAAATAAGAGTATTTAAAAATACTCATTAACATACTCTGTGCAGAAAGTACTTACTAAAGTTACCAACTTCTAGTAAGCATATGCAAAACACTTCCTCTAATCTCTTTCAGGTTCAGTTCAGCAACTTTTGTTAGTAATGTGTAAACACGTCAATATAGTCAGAAGCAGCAGGAAAAAAATCACTTCAAACAATAAAACTTAATTTGGATAAAATTTTAAGCAAATTAATAATCAAATGAAAACAAGCATTTATATTAAACACTTTCATTACAATTCGCAAAGCAGCTTCTAGCAAAAAACCCAAAATAATTTGTTGATAATGTTTAATACAAACAATTAGCTTAAGACAAGCATAAAAGAAAATTCCATCACTTATAAAATACAAATAATATTAAAATGCAGTTATAAAAAAACATGGAAAAGGCATTCCACATGCGCAGTTTTCTTCTAGTTTCATAAAGGTCTCTGCTCATTAACTTACCCCTCCTAGCTCTTTGAGGTCCCTTCCTATTTTTTCAGAGATCACATTTGATGGAATATCGAGGTAAAACACCTTCCCAGTGAGAGGCTTGTATTTATATTTCTCTGGTTTTCCTATATCTTTTTTCACATTCTTCAGAGAAGATCTTATCTTTTCTGGTTTTGCTTGCATTCCATTTGCTGCAAAAAGAAAAGGGAATTTAAAAGAACTGTGTTTTATGAACTGTGTTTGGTTTTTACTTTTTAAAAAGGAAAATTCCTAAGTTATGGATATGGCAGGGCAATCTTCCATGCAACATAGGATCTGGAAAAAATAGCTGTATGCTAAACACATCAAAACCAGGATATCATTAATAATAATACTACATATAACCCTTAAAGGTGTCTTCTTAAAATCACATCCTAAAACGGACTTTTTATTTCAGTTGCTATACAATACCATCAATTTTCTCACCCATCTGGCAAGTATTTGCAATCTACTACACTACATACGCTACTTGCACAGTCACTGAGAACACTATTTTAGAACAGAATCTGTCTCATTCATCTGAAACAGAAAGGATTAATATAGACTCACCATAACAAAAAACAGTCAAAAGTAACAAAAGTCTACAAAAGCAAAGAATACAAGACCTAGATCCTACTATTTATCTGAATTTTGAGCACCTACCAGAGACGCAGGAAAACTAAGCTTTTCTAGTTATGATCACTCTTTCTGTCCCAGTGTATTTTACTCTAAAACGAAGAAACCACATACAGCAATTAAACTGTGCTGATGAACTTTCCTGATGCTCAATGCAGAGCTATCCATGTGACCTGTTAGGCTAGACATTTTAATAAGCAAATAAAAAGAATTCAGCCTGAGTGAGAAATAAGTCTCACTTCTCCAGGAGATCTTGGAGTGTGGTAAAGTTCTACAAGAACATCAGCCCAATATTGAGCAGCAATCAGAAAAGAAAAAAAAAAAAAGAAATTGCTAAGAAACGGAAAATAAAATGGGTAAATTTTTTATGCCACTTCATAAATGCAGTACTCAGCCACAGCTTAAATACAACCTGCAAAAGAGATTTAGAATAATACAGATATACAAAATCAAGAACACAGAATGGCTAAACAGCCTATTCCAGTAGAAGAGGTATGGGAGTCAGCTACAAAATGAAAAACAGGAGTTGATTCTCTGTGCAACAGGGCAACCCTGTGTAGCTTGCTGCCAAAGAATACTGTTGACATGAAGATGTAATTTCTAGGGGAGGCTGCACAAGTACAATAAAGAGGAATATTTTGAGGGGTCCTAAATCCACAGAAGCAACACACAACCCATGAAGTCCCCGTAGCTAAACACAGCTGAAAACCTGAACATTATTAGGTGACAGTAATTGTACCTTCTCTGTTCGTATATACTTCCACAGGAATCCATTTACAATGACAGAGGGCCACCCAAGATTTGCACATCATTAGTTTTACACTGTCTTTTCTTCCCCACTGCCTGATGCCCTACTTCTAGTTGCTTCTCTTCTGGAGAAGCTCAGAAGAAACAATGAGAGCTGCTACAGGAAGTGAGCAGGCCTCTTCTGGAGACAAAAAAACAACATGCAAAACAGTCCCTCCCTGAAATGGTCTTAGATGGGAGAGGGAGCAGAACCACTACTCACGCTGCAGGATTCCGTAACGAACACACACATAAGTGAAGTAGGAACAGCAGTCAGATTTGTATAATTAGAGAAATGGGGAATCTTAGGATAGTGTTAACTGATTCAGAATCTGAACAGAGAAGATTGATTGCACGTGTGCAAGCGAAATTCCGAACATGACCAGGGATCGAATATGGTATTATATCCAGCACACACACGTGATGGCCAGGCCAGCTCAAAAACTAACACACTAAATACTGGAGTTACGATTGGAAAATACATATTAAACTTCTTAAGGATAATAAAAAAGATTGGAGCGAGTCAGCAGTACCGCAGTAACAGTGAAGAGTCTCCCTCACAAAGCGACTGCGGTTTAATACCCCGGGCCCACCCCGGTACCGGCAGAGAGCTGCCCGGCGGCGCAGCGGCCTAGCGCATTTCAGCTCTGCTCCTGGCTTCTCTGCACTGCCAGCAGCTTGCAGCAGACAGCAAGTCCGCCAGCTGCCTTTTCAGGTACACGCTTTTACGTTTAACTCCTCAGACCACGCAAAGGTGGTTTCGGCTGTCCGCCACTAACAAAGCCGGCGCAAAGAGCTCTCACCCACCAGCCCCAGCCCAGCACCCGGCGGGCCGCCGGCATCTCACGAGAGCCGGGAAGGCGGCGGCGGCCGCTGAAAGCGATCCCGCCAGCTTTGGAACGGACTGGAACCCCCCCCATCCCGAGCTCCGAGACGGGGCGCAGCAGCTCCCCCCGCCCCCTCCCCGGTCACCCCCAGCGACCCGCCGCTTACGGGGAGGAGCTCCCTTGGCGGTGGTCTCCACAGCGCTCGGTTTCATCTTCCCGCGAAGTCACATCCTCCTCTCCTCTCCACCCGCCGGCACACCTGCGGGAGGCAGCAGAGCCGCTAAGCTTCCCGCGCCAGCCCGCCTCCCCCAGCGGCTCCAAGCCCGCCCCTCCCGCCGCAGCCCGGCCACCCGCGCCCCCGGCCCTCTCCGCCGCAGCCGCCGAAGCGGGAGCCGGAGCGTGTCCCCGCCGGTGCCGCGCCGCCTCACCCGGCTTTCCCGCCAGCGCGAGGCCTCGCGCCTCCACACGCCGAGCACCCAGCGGCGGCCGCTGCCCCACCGCGGGCCGCGCCTCGCCAACGGTCGGCCCCGCGCGCGCGCACGCGGGAGAGGGCGGGCTGGCTAGGGCCGCGCGCCGGGGGCGGGCTGAGGGGCGCCGGGCCGCGGCGGTGAGGCGGGGGGAGGGAGGGAGGGAGGGGGAGGGAGGGAGGGAGGGGGGGGGGAGGCGCGCCGGGCCGCGGCGGGACTCCGCCCACGAGGGGCAGGGCGGCAGGGGAGGCGGGCGGCCGTTACTGCGGGGGTACGGCTACCGCCCTCCTCCCTGCTTCGCTTCGCGTCGCCTCAGGGATCGGCGGAGCGGTGGGCGCTCTTCCCGGCAGAAATCCCGGGGCAGGGTCTTCCCGGCAGGCCCGGGGGCGCTCCTAGGCAGCCGCCTGGTCCGGTGAGCTCCGGCAGCGCCACCCTGCCGCCCGTAGAGGCGCGGTGCGGGCCGGCCGTGGAGGGCACGGCTCCCCCGGGCCGGGGCGCGGGCCCGGCGCAGGACACAGCTGTGCGGGGATGTGTGGGCTGTGACAAGCGGCTGCGGGCCTGGCCGAGGGTGCTGCACGTTGTTACTGAGGAGGGCTTTGCCTCCGGCCATCACGACCCCGTCGCTGCTTATAAATTATATATGCTACTCTGGAAAATTATATATATAAAAATATATGTATTTTATATATATAAATATATATATAAATTATATATATAAAAAGTATATTTAAAGTGATTTTATAGGTTAAAGTACATTAAAAAGAAACCACCCCCACCCCCCAATTAGTAGTTGTTAGCATCTGAGAGGCAAATCTTGTTTTATTCAGCTTAATCTTTCTTATATTTTGTTTGAAACTTAGTGAAAATAGCAAAAAATAATGTTCCTGTAGAGCAAGTAAAAAGCTTAGTTCAGTGTCAACTAATAAAGTTACAACTGTACATATGCACAACGTGCATTTACATTTTAAAGCTATGCCTTTATTTGGGGATTTTATGTCCTGAAATGTTTTTGTTCTTTTTTTCTTTTGTCCTGGCTAGTTGCAGATACTAGGAGTATGTAAGCTCCTTGGGTTTAGATACTGCATGTTCCTAAGGTGTGTAACCTTGCCTATGCAGCCATACAGCAGGATTTGTTCCAGGAATTAATATTTAATGGTAGCATTAATACTAGTTAGCCACTGTTTATTGCATGAGGAGCTTGCCAGGGTGTATAGTCATCACTAGTAGGCTGTGAATGTTGGATCAACCAGGAGACAGACCTCTGGATTTTTTTCACAGGAGTGACAGAAGCAAGAGGAAGGCCAGATTAATTATTCTGCTGTGCTACAGTTTATGGGCTGTAGGCTGGGAATTTATCTTTGTGCAGATTATTTACATGCTCCTAAACCCTTTGTTGCAACAAGAGGAAATATATATTTCATGCAATTTAGAAAAAATATAAATATTGTAATTCACATAAGAAGGATTTAGAAGATTTGTCATTTAGAAACTTAGATCATTCACAAAATAGTGTGCAAATACTCTTAATTTCAAAAAAAACCAGAGATGCTTATATATAAGTAGAAAACTAATATTTAAATTATTGCTGCTTATACATAATGGAAATGTAAAATATTTTTCCTTTGATTTTTCTGCAAGTTTTGAGCATAGTCTTGCAATATGTTTTTCTGTTCCTTGACAGGTTTTTCTTCTCCGGGGATAAAGCCATAGCTGTATTTCCCCATGTAGTTAGTCAGGTATGTACATGTGCCGCTCAGTCATTGGATTTAGTTATGTCCTTTCTCCAGTCTTCTGTCTATACCTTCCTATATTGTAAATTTGTTGAAGCTGGATTATAAACATACAAACTAACTAGTACAGAATATATTTGGAGAAATTGTAAAACACTAGTATGGCATTTTCTGGTTTGGGTGGGTTTTTTTCCACCTCAAGTGTCTTTTTGTCAAATCTTGTTAGGACCTTTCAGGGTTTCTCGACTCCCTCTCAAAGCTCCATTTTTTTTTTTTTCAACTCAGGCTTGTTTTAATAAATCATGTCTTTTTTTTCCCCATGCAACTTTGACCTCAGTGGATCTGTCCATCAGAGCTGTCTCCTTTAAAGCTATTTGCCTTTTTCTTCCTGTGAGTCCTTTTTGTGGTCTGTCAGGCTCAATTATCTTTTGAGGCCCAGTGATAATGTCTGGTCTTAAGCATATTTTAATCCATCAAATCTCAGTCTAATTTAGGGAAATTAGGTATCCTAATATTAGGGAGTTTGTCTTTTTGATGGTGATTTCAGTTGAATGGTATTTAAGGTTTAGTGTTCCTGTGCTGTCAGTGGTCTGAGAATATATGGGACAGCTGTGATATTAATTGTAACCTTCCAAGTGTATAGTATATATACATTGCATATATGTTGTCACATTGTTGCCAGAGAAAGCAAGTATTGAAGAATCATTGAGAGTTAATTGCTATTTCATGCCAAGAACTTTTGTTACATATAAAAAAATGTTTTGGTGAATTATTTTGGGGAAGTTCCCACAAGTTGCTGCTGTGCTGTATTAGTTCTGAAAATAACTTACAGAGCTGTCAGTCACTGATAAAAACTTTCTACTTTGGTCTTTAAAGATGGAAAAAAATCTTAATTTCAATCACACAAATACTTTGTTTACTTTTGTACCTCACAGAAAGTTGTATTTTACATCTTACATGCCAAAATGCTTGTGCTTCACTGTGGCTCATCATCTTTATCAAGTTTGTCTTGATAAACATCAGTGTGTTTAGCAAGATGTCTGCAGTCATTTCAGCCCATATCAAATAAAATAGAGTACTTTTCCCTGGATGATGGAGTGGTATGATGTTCCTTGTTCCTCCAAGCTACCTATAATTAAACATTCTTCCAGCATTCAAAGAAATGTATTTCATGGTCAATACTTCTAAGTTTTGCTTCACACTGCTCAGTCCATGATTCATATCCAAGTCGGTATGAATATGGAGGTTACTATGTAACATTTTGTGAGTGCAGATGCATGCTGTGCTGTGATTATCAGTTAACAGAGTTCTTTGAGACCCCTCGTTCACAGCTGCACTCACTATCTACCTTCTTTCCCTTTCCTCTGTTGTGGCTGAGTGGGAATCAAGAGGAAACTCAAGTGGTGCTTCCAGTCTTTACCTGAGTATGGACAAAGGCAGTCAGGGATCACCACCATGTGACAGGAACTGAGAGAATAAGAGTTTCCAGCCTCACATGACAGTGAAAAGGGATATTCATAGTGTGAATGTTCAAGCTGATTACACATCCTCAAGAATTCTAATTACTGGTTCACATCTTTTTGTGAAGAACTACTGTCATTCATTAAACAAAAGTAAATCTTTACCTGGGGGTGAAACTTTGCCTTTGGTGAATATGTACATTCAGATAGTTCTATCAATAATTTACTAGCCCAAATACCACCAGACTAAAACAGTGTCACTTCTTAACTAAACTGTTTTTAAAGTGGTTTGCTTTTGAATATCCTCCTTTATACGTATGGCAACTGGAGACTGAAAATTCAGCCTTGAATGTATATAAAACTGCTCTTGACTTCCTGTGTGCTGCCCACCTCAGGATGCTCACCTCCCTAAGCTTTCTTACTTTAGGTGTACCGGTTCAGCGCCCCCCGCCCATCTCCCAGGCTGTAGGGGAAGAGATTCCCCTGTCTTTCTTTTGCCAGCAAGTCTACCTGATAGGCCAGGCTGCTGTTGTCCTGTTCTGTTGAATGGTGGGGGCCATACTCGGTTGTGGCGTGCACAGAAGCCCTTTGTAATGCACGCGTGCTATCATGGTGACCCTGGCAGCCTAAGGAGGAAATGACAAGATACTGAGATTAAAATTACATTAAGATAAAAGCCTGTAGTAGTTAATTCTTAAATGACATTCCAAATCCTGAATACTTGTCAGTTTTGACAATGCTGGTTTGGTACATTGGGGTTCCTTTTGTGAATGGCTACACAGTTGGTGGAAGACTTGGAAGAATTGTGTTTGCTGAAAGAGGTTAGATAGCTTTATAGTTTAGATAGTTCGCTGTACAGTGGTGACATAGCTTGGGGATTTGCGTATTCCAGAGCACTGATGCCAGCAGAATGCAAAGGCATCACCAAGTATCAATATTATCGGACATTTTGGGTGGAACATTGTTCATAGATTAGGAAACTTACATGTAAGTCTTGATACGTGAGTAACAGCATAGAGATGTTCTCTTGATCAGCTACTGTCAGTTCAGTTGCCCACACACAGGTGTGATGACTGGGAGTGTTCTGCCTGGCTTCTTGATACTGTTCCAAAGGGAGAGTTTTCCATAGGTTGTGCATCATTTGCACAAGCTCCATGCAGATGTCTTTGCATTTCAAGTGGAAGTAGATGGCTGTGTGCAGGCAAGTGGATTCAGCCTTATTTTCCTACCTCTAGGTAAACTGAATCACTTTCTAAACTCCACTGACAAGATCATGGTTGCTTGTAATGCGGGAAAGTTGATGCCTAAATTCTATCATTTATACATGTGGGCGGCATTCTTCCATTTTAGCAAAGGTGCTGTGGATCTTAAGAGATAGTGGCAGGGGATACACACTTTTTACTCAACAGTTGGCTTGAAGGGCTGAGACACATACCTATAGCACAGGGTACAGCCCAGAGGTGCCTGAGCCCTTTCCTCCCTGACTTTATCCGTTTCAGGATTCAGGGCTTCCTGAACCACTTGTTCCAACCAAGAGGTCACAAGTTTCTACCTGTCCCACAGGAGCAGCAAGTTTGCACTGACGTTTGGGGTAGGGCACACAGCCAGCCCCAAGAGCCACCTCTTCTGTGCTGGAGCGAAGAGCTCCACAGGTCAAAGTGCTCTGTGGAGAGACAGAAGGGGCAGAGACAGAATGGCCTTGAGGCAGGCAGGTCACGCAGGATGGCAGGGGTGAGCACATGAGGTCGTGACAGTGGTAATACCCACAGTCAGTAATTTCAGTGTTTTGGGGAACGCGGGCAGGTAGCATCACAGCTGGGCGCTGCTCCACTATCACTGTGCTATCGGTATATTGTGACTGTAAATGGTACTGCAGCACTTCAGTCTGAAAACAAACGATAGTGAATGCTTTCTCTTCTGGGCAGGTGCCATTCCACAGCTGCTTGAAGTTGCCCCTGCTTGTGCCATAACGATCAGCACATAGGAATATGGAGTCTTTTTTTTTCCCTCTCATTTCAATGAAAAAATGAACCAACATCTGTAATCCTCCTTTATCCAGCTGCATGGTCAAAATTGTGCCAAATTTGAGTCTGTCAAGGTGTTTTGTATAATCTCCAGTGAATTTCTGCAATTATATTTGGTTACTAAATACAAATTAATTTTTAGCTGCTTCACAAAGGATAAATTTGCTTTTTTCTTAAGACTAAGAAAATACACGACACTTAAATTATCATTGAAGATTTTGTGACTTCTCTTGCACAGACAGCTAGAAAGAAGAAAATAGAAGATGGAAGGGTGAAGAAAAAGAAATTAAGAGTTGCTGACTGTTCTTCAGTGATGGTTGAAGGGGGGGCGGAAAATTGAGGCTGGACAGAGCAATGAAGAATAGCCACTGCGTTAATTTTCAGTCTGACTACACATTTTCTTTGGGTACTTAAAAGGATGTTTAGAAAATGTTTTCCATTTCCAATTCTATGATATGATTATTCCTCCATAAGGAAGTTGATACAGAATGAACTCAATAAATGCTTATTATTCTTGCTCAATATGTGTTTAATTCTGTCTGTGTTTGTCAGTTGTAGCTCTGTTTTGTGTAAATGCATGTTATAAAGTAGTCTTCAGCTGCTTCTCAGGTTTATTTAAAATGAAAACCGCTTAAGATCAAGCTGGAGAAAGTACCTCATGCTCATTAGAAACCCAGACAGCATAGTGACTATGTTGGTAGGCGCTGCAGTGGCTCTTCAGTTTAAGGTAATATGCCTAAGAAATTACAGCACACCCAGGCACTGAAGACAACTGCCTGTATAGGTGTTCCAGAGGAACAAACGGCCCCTGCGTACTTTCAGGAGGTGCAAGCGGTCTCTGTCACAAAGGTCCAAAGCAGGGCCAGGCTCCCTGCTGGGGAGCATTCTCCACACACGGCTGGTGTGGAATCACCCGTTCTGAAGGCAAGGCTTGCTGGCATGAACACGCGTGGCTCCGTGCCAGTTAGACACACAGCTGAGGCAGCCTGAGGGGAGAGCACATTTAGCGTACTGCTACAGACGCAGCCACTGCCTGCTGCAGCATGCTGCACACATGTAGTACGAACACTGCAGCATCTCACTTGCCCATAGGCACTGCGCTTACTGAATCGGCCTCCTCTGTATGATTTTTTTTTTTAATTACCCTGCCTATATCCTTTCTTTCATGCATCGCTGTTGAATTTTGTTTTTTGTTGTTTGAATTTTCTTGCATTTAATAGTAGTTGAATTTTATTTTTTGCATATTATAATGAGAGGGTGTGCTGGTATAAAAGCAACTCAGTAGTCGGGTCATTCAGACACCAGCTTTTGGGTGTGCTTTACCCGAGAAATGGACTTCAGTCCTATTCTACTGCCAAGAAGGTATTCTGGTATGGTTTTGGCCTTGGTGAAAATCATTCACACTGAAAAATGCTCTAGTTGTAAAGACACTAGGAACAAAGTTATAGCATACACTGCAGGCAAGGAGTACTGCCATGAGGAGATATTTTACACTGGTCCCCCATTGTGATTTTTCAAAATAACTTTACACTAGAAACTCAAACTATGGCCTAAGAGAAATAAAGCAGTAACGGCAGATTTTGGACCACACTGAATGAAATACAGCAACAAACACAAACTCTCCCTGTTTTGCAAGGAAAGAATTTGCTATAAGCTCAGTAATACTGTAATTTGTTTCTCCTGTACCATTAAAACAGACAAAAACTAGTAATTAGTGATGATGCAAAACTTTTAATTTACATGCAACATTTATGGAACGTCAAGGCAACAAAACATACAGTTTTGGCATTTTTTCAGGGGTTTTTTTTTTAAATTATTAATGTTAAGAACTGAGAAAGACGCACGTAACTGATTTCCCATGCACAAAATGACACCCAGAAACTCAGTGGTGTCAGACTACATAAAAGACTTCAGTTGAATGACACATGAATTTCATACCAGTAGCTCCAAGAAAAGAGCCAGCAGTGACCATGACTGAAGATCATGATTATAGCCCCCTCCAAAATACTGACACGGGGGAGAGTGTTGAACAGCAAACAAGACCAATTACATCACTGTACCTTGACGCAGAATGTTGACTTGTGGAATCTGGATTCCCTCATTGTATTTGCAGTAAAAATGCATCTCTAATTACAAATTAGTATTCAATAATGTTACTCAACTGCCAAGAGAGAACATGTGCTTAATGTGATAAAATAACAAGTTCCATGAAGTAATGGACATTCTGGCAGTGTATGAAAGGATTTAATGGTCAGTGTTTATTACAGAGAAATAACTGGGTGGGTACATGAGGGCTTGAAAGACAAGGTCTGGTGGATTTTGCTAAGCTGCTTTCAAAATCTGCATTAAAATGGCATCAGTAGTTGCCTACCCTGCCATGGATGCAATGACCTCTAGCACTGTGGACCAGAAAGTTGGGAAGATGTATCTTGAACCTCCTCCAGCTAAATCCAACGGTGCCTTGAGTTCCAGAGATGCGTAGCCTCATGCTTACAAAGGCTAAGCATTTCCTGTAGCTTTTAGTAAAAGTAAGAATGAATCCTCTTTCTTTCAAGCCCACCTTAAAATGACCACATTATAGTAGTAGTGCCAAGGTACTGTTACAAGACACAAATCAACTGAAACTGTACAGAGTGTGGTGACATACTGTAAACACCTAGAGTAAGCAGTAATTAAAAATCTGTCTTGTATTGCAGCTACTCATGTAAACAATTTATGAAACTTCTTTGGCACAAAAAAGCATTTTCCCTAGCACTTATAAATACGATGTACTTACATGCATTTAAGTTTTGTTTAAAAAGTTACTAATCATACTTATAAGCATTACCTTGATTAGCAAAATTCATAGATAAAGGATTCATTTATCTTACAAAGAATTAAGAATATAGTTTGCAATTCAAAAATTAATTTGCAAACTTTGAAACTGTTGGGTAATCTGGAAAGTTAGTTTCACCTAAAAAACATCTCCCTTTCCCTGCCCACCCCCTGCTATCAGTAATTTAAATCAATGGCAAGTAATTTGAGAAAACTGACATAAGTTCTGCTGTATTACCTCATCAAGAAAAATACCTATTGCACTAATACAGGAACACAAGAAATCTTTAACATGAGAATACTGTCACTACGTTGTCTTTGTGTCCCCTTTTACAGTCTCCTTGGGATCTTGCCAATAAACACACAATCCAAACTTCCCAAGGTGCTCACGCCACCATCCTTAGTCCCCATCTTTCCAGCAAGGCCGATAAACCAAAAATCTCTCATATAACATTTGATTATCTTGACTCTAGTCACTCAAAAGCATTTAGTGAGTTTCCTCAATGTTTACAAATTGCTAAGTATGCTTGATTTTTATACGATCAACTTACAGTTATTATTCACATGCAACTTCAAGAATAAGTAAGTGTTTCAGTGTGATTCTTCAGTGTGATTCAGACATCTAAGTGCCATGATTATTAACAGGAATGCAAAATCTAACACTGAGTCAACTTGAGAAGAGCAGTTGATAGGTTAAATATGCTATTTGACATCCTACTTAACATACACAGATGAAAAGCTGGATTTTTAGGTAAAATGTTTATTTGCCTACAAAGACTGGCATTAAGGATTCCCTGTCTGTTCTGCAAGAGTTGATAGATATTTAAAGCACTGCAGAGAAGCACCGTGGCTAGAGTAGGGCCAGGCCATTGCAAGGAGGAACAGAAGTCATGGCAATTAAGCAGGGGACTGATTTCAACTGTTTCATTTTAAAAATCAGTCATAAGCATCAGATTGAAGTTTTTGGTCAGGTATAGGACATATTTAAATATTTCAAGACTAAAACAGAAAATCTGAGAAGTACTTTTCGGGGGAAAAAAAAAGGGGAATGAAAACTGACAGAATTTGTGAATTAAACAGGTAACCATGAAAAGAAAGAAAATAAGCAGCTCGTTTTTGAAGTCAGAACTAGTAGTCTTCATTGCAAGTCATTTTATGGAACACAAACCAAATGCATACAACACAAAGCTCTTCGCCCTTGCATGTATCTCAAGATGGTGTTAAGCCTGGACTCGTCATTTCTGTTGTGGGACTTGCAAGATATTCACTTGACTTCAGACTTGTAAGAGATTTGTAGCTTGCTACTGATGTAAGAGAGCCACAAAGACCAAGCAATGATGGAGTGTCTTCCTTCCCTGTTAAGAAAAAAAGAAAAGAATTCAGCTAATAATTTTTACAGCACAAGACGACCTGACCACAAAAAAAAAAAAAAAAAAGAAAAAAAAAGGGGGACTAGAGAAAACCCCAGCTGTTTCACCTGCACTATTATGAATTACATACTGCTTCCGCACACACATACTTCATAAACGCCATTAGGAAGACGCATGATTTATGCCACACGTTCCCTGTCCAGGCGGTAGAGATCCCTACCTGTGCATTACATGCTGGGCTGTAGTCAGTCTGCTACAGAGTGATATATTCAGAGGCTCCACTGACTACATGGGGAACTGAAGTTACTAATTCAAGCGCTGTTTTTATTCCGGTACCTTTATATATAAATGGAAATGACGTTATTAACACAGCAGTACCTGGGATCTAATTTTAAACCTCTCAGAAAGGAGTAGAATATAACTGCAATCAGGATATATTTCTTCAAAAATAAAGATGTTTTGGTTTTTAAACCTTGGTAATTTGAAGTGCATTAGGCTCCAACCACTGGAAAAAACCAACTCCACTAATAGGCGACATTATAATGAACACCATCTACCAGCATCTTCCTGTTTCATCCTCCTGGCTCACTGGCAGAATAGAAAAGATCACCTTAAACTAGAGGTTTAAATGAACTTAAAAAGGTCACAGACACAAGTTTTTACTCATAAGCCCTTTAGCGGATTTTTTTTAAAATCACCTCTATAAAGTAGCATTTCTTACAATTGTGTCTCCTGCTCCTGACAGAAAAGTTTTACTTTTATAAGAAAGTAGTAAGAAAAAAACCAAACTACCCAAACCATGCCCTGCCCAACAATTCATTATGAAAAAAAATAAGTCACACATAGTTCTCTTCCATCATTTGTGGTTCCTATCAGCAGTTTCCAGTAGATTTAGGGTCTCACCTCTGCTGAACTTTTTTCAAGTGACTGAATAGCTTTCTCTAAAAATGAACGATATTAGGACTTTTAAAAATTCTTCACTTTTATAAAATATTTATTCCCATGAAAACTACATTCCATTGGAGGACATAAAATACACAAAAAGCAGAGTGGCACTGTTTGGGCACAGCCCTTGATTTCTACAAGTGTGAAGCTAAAAATCTGACTACATGAGTGAGATTACTAGTAACGTGAAAGTTTACTACTTCTAATCTTTCAATTAAAACTCCCATACCAAGTTAGATCAGAGGTATTTTAACAGCAAGATCACATGCCATGTCTTAAAAAAAATATATTTAAACTTAGGTACTGATGAAAATTACTAATTTAAAAGTGAGATGTTATGCTACCCTTAAAGACAGTGTTGAAATCAAAACCTAAACTATTATTATCAGCAGTTTTGCCACGTTTTTATTTACAGAAGATAAAACAAACCATAACTTCAAACAATTAATATTATAAAAAAAGCCCCAACAGCTGAAAGTACATCTGCACAGAACTCTTCAGAGCAGCCATGCTGATTCTATTTCACTTTCTCTAAGCTATATAAAGCTAGATCTAATAATTTTAAGACTGGTTACAGTTTTAAAAAAAGTTCTAAGTTTTACATCCTTGATACTTTAAACCCAAGAAATTTTAAAAGTTATGAACTGCTAAGGCTCTGTATTGTCAAGTCTATTTAAAGTTAGTATTTGATGAAATACAAAAGGATTTTTTATAGCAATTTATGTTCTGTACCCAAATTACTCCTATTTCATAAGTCTTCCAGCATTTTTCTGCTTTTCACAATTGCCCACAAGATGGAGCAGCCAAACTTTGGTAAGTGTAGATTCTGAAAGGGTGTGTATTACATTAATATACTAGCATGGTTCACATCATGTTCCTCTCCCTGTTCTAACAGGGACACTGTCAGGCTGCATCTCCACAGATAAATGTTGAATGCAAGATTCGAGAATGACAGTGGTAGCTGCAAATCCAGTGCCTTTAATCTTTATTCTAAGAAAGCAGAAAGGAAATTTAAAGAACTCCAAAGATTTGAGTTAGTTATAGCAGAAAGATGACAGAAGATCCACCTTGTAGCTGGTTCTGCGATGGAGAAGGAAGATAGGCAACATATTTGAAGCTTAGCTTTAAATACAGTACAAAGTCTTATAATTATTGGGGATGCGGGGTGGGCATCTTCAAAAATCCAAACTTATTTGAAGTATAGTCCTTAGGGAAACAAACAATTTAACAATGAAAAAATATGCCGTTTAATGCAAAGTTTGTTCACACCGAAAATGCATCTCACAGGGACTGAAGATCAGAGCTATGAAGAACAAAACAAAAGGAAGCCACCAGACTGGCTCTGCACCTTCGTTTAACAGGCTCATCCCATCCTGCTTCCCATCCTGTGAGTGACCTGGATCCAGAGAGGACTGAGAAAGACTAACTTCTGCTGAAAGCTGGTCCAGACTTTGAAAACTTTTCCTGCAAGGCAAGTAATATTTAATAGTAACACATTTAAAGATCTAACTATATATCTTCAATTCTCCTTAACAAGTTTTCTGAAAAAGATTAGGCAGTTCAGCTTTTTTCTCTTAAACGCTATTTTTTGTATTTTAAAACACCGATTTTTCCTAAAGCAACAACTTCCTTTTTTTCCTCCTTTTTTTTTTTTTAATTAATCTGAAGGAAGAAAATTTTTATGGTGAGAAAAACCGATTTTTTCTGCCAGCTGATCCTTGCATATTGTAACAGGTAATTCCAACAGGATACATTTCAGAGTATACTAAACAAAATGTGTAACTTTGAGTTTCCCTGTTCCTCTAGGGGTGAATCAAAATAAATAAATACTGAGCTTACTCATCCCATTGTTGATTGTGCTTTCTGTAGAGCAGAGTGTCCAAGGCAACAGCATTGACATCCAGAGCTCCTGGGGAAGGCCACTGATTGGTGAGGTGAGTAGTTAATTCTTGTCTTGATCGCAAGTCATTGTTCTTTAGCACAGTCCTGTGAATACAAAAAGCAGTAAATTTCAGCCTATTAAATACAATTCCTTAAGGTACAGAAAGAAAACCAGGGCAAATGGTCCTGACCAAAATGATGTTCTGCTTCAAGTGACCAGATTGCAATTTTCATAAAGCATCTTAAACTGTTCATTTTTCCTAGGGGAAGCAACTTAGAAACCTATTGAGACTTATTTAGAAACAGAAAAAAGCTTTCCGCAAAAGCAGTAAAAAAGCAACTGCGTTCTAAAGATTCTTTCTGCCAGTATCATGATTATTAACAGGACAACTACTTTGCAAACCAACTACAGGAATGTGGTGTCCTTTTTCCCCCTCCCCAATTTTTTTCACAGTTTGAACACCTCCCCAATACTTCTTCAGAATGAACTAAAACCCAGACATGGTGATTTCATTATATGCTTCCAGGTAAAATATAGCACACAGTTATTCTGTTTTCTACCACCTTCCATTTTCTAGTAATTTATGTTTCTAAATTACAGCAAATGTGTTAACTGAGTACCTTACATGTTCAAATTAGTTTTGCCTCATTCTCATGAAGCAGACCAGTTTTCTAAAATTCTGCAAATGAGGAAGCTAACATGCCAATATTGGAAATCATCTGCCAAGAGTCATAAAGAAGGAAAGTATAGGGTTCTCCAGGCTGCAAGACAAGATCGGTCTTTTTCCAATAGTACAAGGCAACCTCCAATCTACCCTCATACTGCTGTAGAATAACTCTAGAAACAAAAGTAATGTTGCTTGTTAATCCATAAACTCTCCAATCCATGAAATAGTAGGCAATAATAAAATGCTGTTTTACAACAAATTCGACTATCTCTGGCCTGAAGCAAAGAGCTAAAGTTACCCATCTCTGTACTGAATGCGCTCAGTTCAAAGTCAAATGCCATGTTGTTATATGAAGCGCCAAACTGTCTAGCAATTTAAATAACTATTCATGGTATGCATACATTTATATAAATTCACAGATAACATTGTCAACAGATCTATTTTTACAACGCAGTTTTTATTCTGGTGGTATCTGAACTGCTTTGACAAGAACCTCGGGAAGGGCACAATAATGTAACACCACTCAAAGAGCCAAAATTTCCCACAAAACAAGGTAAGGAAAGCAAGTTCAGTAAGGAATTGTTAGTAGCTGAATTTGAGAAGAGACAGATGCACAGCAATTTTGCAAGAGAAGGTGGTGAAGCACCACAGTGAAGAAAATTATTTGCAAGAAACTTTTCTCAAGAGGACCAATTCCCCCAGCATTCATACAGGTAACAACTTTTCTACCCAAGGATGTCCCTCCTCATCCTCTTCTAAGTGGTCTACAGGAATAACCACTTTGATAACCCAAACCTCTCAATACTTTAAAGTATCTTCTATGGTATTCACTTCCCTAGGTAATCCTCTTAATACACGGGGCACATCGAGCATTAAACAGGTCTGTTAAAGGCTTGCTGATTTGAGGAAACCTAAACAGTGACATAACAAGTTCTTAGGAGGTTAGTCAGTTACACTACATCACCTCCTTATTCAGAAGGAGTTCTTGTATGCTTTTAGAGAAGTTTCATAATAGGACACAGTCTATATTAGAAACTATACACACAGTAACTAAGTGCAAATTCATACACAACATGCACATGTAAATTTCCCTTTGGACAACTCCTGTACATTATCACCACAGCTGAGCAGCAGTGTTAACCTATCAGTAAACAAGCACGCTGAGCAAAGACAACAAACTCATGCCATCTACAGACAAGTTACTAATAGTGGAACTTCGGCATTTTACATGTAAAGTTTCTGTATTGAGGCTTTTCTCACACATCTTTATGCTGTAGTAAGCTAACATTTCACCCTTTCTTTGTGTGCAAAGAAATTCTGATCAAACACTAGCCAAACAGCTTGAGGGATTTTCGCAAAACAACATTTTAAGACAGTTCTAGTATATCACTACTTAAACCACTCTACCACGCTCAGGAAGAAAACCAGGCATGAAGTAGGACACAGAAGTAACTATTCTCCTCTTAAAACTATTATGCTTTATTCTGAATCTTTAAAAATATCTATAAATAACTTTGAATATATAAAATCAGTCCAAACACAGTATTCAGTATATATAAAATAGCAGTATAGACAATAGAAGTTAGACAAAATACTCACAGCCGGTGCTGGTAGTTGCCATCTATTTTTTTAGCCTTCTAGATTATTCAGCTGCTCGCTCCTTTGCAGCCGTTTTTAAAGTATCATGAGATTCCACTATAGCAAAGACTCATTAAAGGCACTGCTTGCAAACAGCAATTCTCTCAAGATAAACGAAGGCAGTATCAATTTATGCTTATTAACCAGACTTATTTTAAAAGTCAAAGTATTAAACTGCACAGCATCGCTTAATCATTTCAGTTGGAAAAGACCCTTAAGATCATCAAGTCCAACTGTAAACCTAACACTGCCAAGTCTGCCATTAAACCATGTCCTTAAGCGCCGTGACTACACAGCACACAGCATCCTCATACTCTTAATCACCATGAGGCAAAAAGGACCCTGCTCCAAATATTCAAAAATAGGAAGAGGAAAAGAAACAGAAACAAAAGCATTTACTATAGAAAGGTGTTAAAAAAGGCAGTATGATCAAGTTTTAATGAGGAAAAAAAAGTAGAGATTTCAAAACACTCAGTGTGAAAAAATGCTGCACAAGACCAAGTACTGTCCTGCTCCTGGTCAGACAAGAGGAGCTCTTTCTAGAAGTTAAGAGCTCTCAAACGACAACAATTTATTTTATCCAGGGCAGACTGAGTTTCTACAGTAGCACTCTTGTTCCTCAGAACACAAACACAGTAACTGGTGCTGGCCAACTCCAGGCTGTGATACTGCAGGGTTTGAAGTAGAACTCTTCTTAATGCTCACGAGCACAATGAAAATTATGCCATTTAACCGAAAGCACAATATTACTATTAAAACTTCTTTATCTGCTAGTATAATGAAAGAAGTTTGGCATATAAAAGTTTTCAGAGGGAAAATTAGAATAAAGTCTTCACGGAGCAAAAACTAGAAGTGAAGAATATGTTTAGAGGTACAAATGGTAAATAGGGGTATTTGTGAAATTTGCAAGTTTCACAAAATATTCAAGAATAAAATGTAAAAAGCGTATTTTCTGTTATTTAAACACACACACACAAAGGAACTACTGAACATTTTCGACCTTGAGTGGGAGATATTTCAAAAGTGCTACCGAAAGTTCACATGAAAATAATGTAATGTAGATAAGCTTCTATATGAAATGCCGGTCTGTAGTAAAACATACTGAATTGGAACAGCCTATGTACGAACAGCTTTATTCTACTGCTTATGTTCCCGAGAATGAACTGTGGGTGCGAAACACCAACTGAAAATCAGAATGACCCGAACACCTGTAGATCAAGACTCAAAGGCTAGGTTTTATGAAGGACATTACCTCATAACTTATAAGCGTAACTTACATGAAACAAAATCCATAATACATCATAAGAATAACACCGAAGATCACAAGTATGCAGGTCTATTTTTAAATAAAATTCAGTAAGATACTGTTCTATTGGTCTGTAGCTGTGATTATTTAAGGATGATACAAGATAAGGTTTGGAGACAATACGTTAAGCCATTTAATACAGGAGTAAGAACATCCCAAAAAGGGAACAGGAAGAGAGACAGAAGGGTTTACTATAGAAGGAAGTTAATAAAGTAGGAAACACAAATGAAGTTTGAGTTAAAACAAGACAACGAGCATATACAACAAGCTGTTAACTCCTTTTTTTCAGTCAAAATAGAAAACTTGAAAGCCAAAAAGAAGATAAAACCAACGGCTTCCAAATGTAATAATCTCAGGAAGGTAGTTGGTACATGGAGAATACAGTGGATTTTAATAAGCGATTATATGATTTTTATCATTTTTTTTGAATGAAAGAAAGGCAGCGTATGAGATATGGCTGAAAAGGGTGTCCCAGACTAACAAGGTAAGACTGCAGAGTACATAAAGTTTTATGTAGAATAAGGAGAATATGTAAGAAAGCAAGGGGGGTTAAAGTGATTTATGGTATTTCACCTAATCCAGGCATGAAAAAATTCTTGGTTGTCTGAAAACCTGTGAGCTACCATCCACAACTGGCATCTTCTCTACCTATAACCATTTCCATCTCTTTATAATCATGTTGGCAAAAAGTAGCAGAAGCTCTCTTTTTTGTGATCTGCAGAAAGAAAACAATCAGTTTTCTCCTGCTCTCAACATTTGTGCCCTGAGCAGTCCTCACCCCGACAAGTATTTTTATAAGACAACTTAATATCATATTTAAAGTTCTGAAAAACTTAACAAAATAAATAATAAATAGCGAAGAGATGGCAGGCAGAAAAGGAGTATTTCTAATTCTTTTGGAATTGCTGAATTGTTATATTCATACTGAAAAGCAACGAGGAAAATGCAGCAAAACACTTGTTGGGATTTATTACAGGAGCAGGGCATCAGTGACGCTGGAGACAAAACATATTTTCAAAAAACTGCCGTTACAATGATCAAATATCCTTTGTATTACTTCACAGCATAGATTTCTCCATAATGCACATATATAAGTACATTATACACAGTCTCACCATGTTAGCCCAGTATACCATGTCTAAGTTATGACATTTAGATTGTGGTAGGTTTTATTTAATATCTAAAAAAAGAAAACTCCGTAAATTCAAAACCTCCATAAACTTAAAAATACTACGGCAACTAATAATTTGGTAGGAAAAACAAGCAGCAAAAAAGATGAGATCATCATCTTAAAACTAGAAGACATCATTAAAACCCAACAAATATTTGGTTTACATTTGTATTTGTTGTTCTTTACATCAGAAACCAGTACATAAATTAAGCTCCTCTTGGGGGGGGGGGGGGGGGGGGGGCGGGAAGGAAACAGTATTCAATAAAAACATCCTGCTAATGAATTCCTACCTATTACAAAAGAATACCAAGGATTCGTTAACTCATCAACACTAGCGTATTCCCATGTTAGGCTTAAGTGTCTGCTTGATGTGCAGATACATACACTCCTTCCAGGCCTGTAAATTTACTTATATTTATTCAAGAATAACAGCAGAGTATTAACATCAGGTTTATACAGCTAATCCCAGAAGTGTCTCTGCGTGCTTCTGACTTTCAGTCCTTTAATTGTGTATTTAAGAAGTAGGGAAAAGTGAGATTAGTGAAATCTTCCAATAAAACGTCCTTCTGTAGTAGAGTTCACTGGCCCTGTCTGTTAGGTGTTCTCCATAATATTTACTTGACAATGTCCTCAACTTTTATTATTTTATTTGATATGTTTATTTCATGATTTATTATTTTGAGGTTATTTAAGTACAAGCAGACTACAATTATGTATGGTATGCATATAATAATAAAATACAATTGAAAAATTACTGCTCATTTCCATCCCTGCTCCACAGTATGCTGCCCTTTCACTTGTTCTGGTACAATCACGTAGGAACCACTCTGAAAATGGATCATTGCAACAGTAAATTTTTTAAATCTTTTTTTTAAAGCTGGTTTCGGGGTTTTTAGGAGGTTTTGGTTTTTCATTGTTCATAAAGTAACCCGCAAACAGTTCTGTTTGCCCTAGCACTGCTTTTGGGAACTCTGCTACCTCTCAGAAGGATAAGAAATTACTCCTTTGAAGTAACACATCTAAGACTTCTGCATCTTGAAAATGTGACCTGACTTGATTCACTCCTTTGTAGAAGGGTATAGGGACAAAAGACAGCCTGTACATGGGGCTTCTGCGTGCAAAACCAAAATGATATAAAGAGAGGCTTATCTTTGGTCATTTGCCATACTGTAACTATATTACCTCTGGAAATTTAAAAATAAACAAGTAAATAAAAATTAATCTCAAGTTTAGTCCAACCTAATACAGAAAAGCCTTATCTTGGTAACCACATAAGATTTCTGGTTTCATTTTAGCTAGACTGGATTTCCAGTTTCCCCTGGAACAAATCCAGATTAATGCCACTGGAAGCCTATTCTGAAAGACCCACTTACAGATATTTTTTAAAATAATAATAATAATAAAAAGTCAGTTCTGTTTCCAATTATACCTGTGAAAAACCAGTAATTTCTTACCTGCAAGTTTAATTTCTCCAAATCCAGAAAATGCCAATCCAGTTGGCAATTTGCCCTCCTACCAGCAGATGAAGACAGGAAATAAACCAAACAGACTAATTCCCTAAGAAAGGGAATTATATCAGATGAGTGCTCCAGTTCAAGAACTACCTGAGTAGTGAAAAGTAAAAATGAAAATAAAAGCTGAAAAGAAATAAAAACATTTGAATAAGAAAGAACAAGCTTTAAAAACCTTTATTTAGGACAGGAAATATGGAATGCAAACTCAAATTGATAGCATATATGAACATAACTAAAATCTGTAAAAGCAACTCTAAAATAAAAGGAAATTTTCAAACTGTCAGTACTGTAGCAAGACAGTGAGCTGTCTGGACTGGTATGTCATTGGACTTTGAGAAATTAGATCAGCAGGTATGAAAATGAGTTACTTACCAGTAGACTTTGATGCTGCAATATATCACCTCCCTCAGGTTTGTGCCCTGTGCACAGACACAGTATTCCCCAAATTAGATGCCAGAGCAGTTAGATCCCAGCAGACCTTCTAATGGCAGCTGCTGCAGTGAAAAAAAGCACGCATGTCCTACCACACCACATTTATTTTTTTTTTACTCTGACTGGCCAACAGATCTTCGTGTGACACAGCAACGGTACTAGCTGTGCCACAGAATAGATCCCCTTGAAACTTTTTCAGCAATCTTTTTATCACCTGAAGATCTTGAAATATATCCTCCAGTAATAAAATTACTGTCATCAACTTTATAGAGCCTTTGATCTCCCTGACCTTTGGAGTAACTTGGCTAAACTTGCATTGGCAGAAATACCAGCAACTTGACTCTTGAGTTCTAAGTCTAATTACTGTGGAGATTTTATTTCAGAAGACAGACCTCAAGAATGGACCAGAACACAATATGTACAATATGGTAACTCTGCATGTGCTCATTAAAATACCACTGCAGTGTGTGACTGACACTCTTCATGTCCTTGCACAAATAACAAGGCCAGATTCCTTTGGAGGAGAATAACGTGAGATGTTTTTTACCCGTGAGACTTTTTTTACCCATAAGACTTCAGTTTCCCCAGATAGTAAATCTTGACTGAAAACAGGAAAAATACTGAACTTGACTAGCAACTTAAAGAACAGCTTTTAATTCAGTTCTTCAAGTATCAGTTCTTGTCTGCCAGAAAATGGAGGGCTTTTAGCAAATGACTTTTTTTTGACAGATTACCAAATTTGCCTTTAGTAAATATCCTCTCAAATTGAGCTTTTCATTCAAGGATTATTTTTTTTTTCATGTCAGTCATGTAAATACAAGTTATATGTCTATAACTGAACCCCTTTTAAAAGAACACTTCTATACAGGTGGTGGGGGCAAGGAAAAATACCAAGATTTTTCTTCAGAGCAGATGAAGAAAACTTCACCAAAATCAGTGGTCTATTTTTTTGCCATTTTAACATGTTTTCCTTTAATTCAGTAAAACCAGCAATACCAACTGCAAAATGGTTGGGTAAACTTTGGGTGACAGTACAACCACTTTTTAAAACTTCCACTCACACATTAAGCCAGCATGAGTTTCAGCAGATGGATCTTCTACATAGAAAAAGATTTGCCAAAACCAGCATACAAGCTCCTTCAGAATGCCATGTTTCTAATCACAAAAAAAAAGTGAATAAGGGAATCCTGACTGACTTTGAGACTTACTTTGAAAGACAGAAGACCATGTTGGTTAAAAAAAAATGCGGGGGGGGGGGGGGGGGGGAGGCTGCAAACTGTGAGCAATGTAAGTTCCTCCTGGTAGTTGAATGGGAATTAATACAACTACCAAACTACGCAAACAGTAAGACAGAGCTTCAAAGTCTAAGACAATCGCCAAATGAAGAATATGCAGGATGAAAATGTGATCCAAGGGGAGAGGGGGCAAAAATCCCCCCCAGAAATCTCCCCCCTGCCCCCCGAAAAGAACAGTAGAAATGGATACATGGGAAGAAAAAACAGGTGGCAATGAAAATCTTTGCCAAGCATACTTTAAATTATAATTTGGATAACAAAATACTGAAAATTTTAATTATGTTAAGTAATGACAAAGAGAAAAAGCACCAGTCTAAATCTCAACCACTTGCTATCCAAATAGAAAGGCAGCTAATAAAAGCTTCTTGCTCAAGAAATCAGGTAACATACTACACTGTATTTTCTTGGTTTTAACTTCAGACATTTCACTTTTTTCTATTTTAAGCCTTTTCAGAAATCATTTAAACTGTGTTTTATTTTAACAAAACACTGAAAAAACCCATGACAAGTTGTAGCATTAGAACTGGATTTCAAAGAAAGAAAAGCAAATTGTATCCTAAATTTACAAATACCATCCATAATTCAAAAAAGACTCCAAACATTTCTGTGAATCTGTGTGTGTGCACACTATTTGTATTTTAGAAAAACTTTAAATTTTGTTTTGAAAGTGGAAAATGGATTTTTCTATTCGTTTTTACTGGATGAAACTCGACTTCCTGACCTGATCTATTTAAACCAATAAATATAGTTAAATAAAACTGAAATTTGGGATAATTTGGATATTTCTTTTGTCTGAAGAATCTCAGAGAGACTGTGTCTGTATATCAATGATAAAGTAATATCTTTGCAAATACAGAAGTAACCTCTCACCATTTTAACCTGGCACTATTCTTCCAGCCTTACAAAAATTGGTTATATTGTTACTAGTTGTCATGTAAAGTCCATTTAATTTGGTATTGGACTTCATGTAAACTGCATTAAATGTATTAGAAGAATATAAAAACAACTTTTGTTCAACTTCTCATTCATGTATACGCACTATCAAATAGTAGCTTTTCCTGTCAGTATCTTCCAGAATATAGAAGAAAATCTACAGTAAATGAATATGAGGGTTAAGAAATGAAACAAGAAAAATTGGGACTCTCAGAAGCAAATGATAATGCAAGTTTATTTATTTAAATGAGTAAAGCACAAAGAGATCAAATTCAGTCTCTATGACTGTACTCCAACAGTTAATGATTACACACCATGATTGACTTACCCTATTTTTTACCTGATGTTCTTTATTCCCTCCATTCACAGTATCAAGGTATTAAAACCCTTTTCTGAAATCAAAGCCTCAGGTTCACCTGTTCTAGACATGAGATAATTCTCTTTGTGGAATTAAAAGAGGAAAACATTTTTTTTTTTTAATAGGTCCTTTAGCATTACTATACCAAAGCAAGTATTTTATTTTATTTTTTTTACAGTTCAGGTAATACTAACAAGAGGGAAAAACTCCATGATACATACAATATGCTTTCCTACTGGGAATGTGCATCATTTGCAACTGCATTGCATTGAGACCCTTAAACGTTCAATACTTCTCATTGTTATTTTGCAATGCCCTACTCCCCCCTGCTCCCAATCTTAGAATTCTACATTTGATAAAGATTCTGAAATTCAGAATGCATGAAACACTAACGTTCAAGTAACTTAAAGCTTTCTTTCTTGCAACTTCTATGCAATGCCTTTATCTACAGGAGCATAGATATTGACGAAAAGAGCAAGGATGTCACTGTAAAACCAGATTTTAATATTACACAGTAGAGGCTCAGAAGGGGATACATTGCCATGCTAATGTAATTAACTATGCAAAACCATCAAAGGAAAGTCCCTATAATTCTCTAACTTATCAAGAGAAAAAGAAAGGAAAAAAAAAAGAAAAAGAGAGCAGAGAGGACACACCCCCTACAAAATGAGTATCCTTCACACTGGAGTCAGCCAGCACTTTGCTGTAAATATACCAACACAACTTGTCCTTGAAGGCAGCAATAACTTAAAAAGCTTTTAACTTTTTTAAAATTTAAGGTCTAGTTTAAAATAAAACTTTTAAGCCCACTTTTAAAAAGTTCAGAATGAGAGATTAAAATATGAGGGTTTAAAAACAAAACCCTATCTACTGCATCTTGCAGATTAAGTCCTTTTCCTCCGGCTGCTATCAATCCAGAAGCTTTTGGCTTCCTGCTGCGCAATAAACCCATGCAAAATCCCCCTGGATTCTAAAAATAGTATGTCCTCTGTCATGTCAGAAGCTTGATTGCAATTTTGTTTAATTCTGTACATTCCTTTGCTGTACCTCACTCTGTATGCGCCACTCTAAATTGCATGAGTCTGTCTGTCCATGTTCTATGCCCAGCAGAACTTTTCCTAGTTAGACTTTTAAGCAAAAAAACTCCTATGTATTCACAGATTTCCACCTCACTGAAAACTGAACTTGCCTTCTTGCTGTCTACCAGCAGGAGTACGATAGTACAGCAAACTTCAAAAGAAAGAATTCCACAAAAACAAAATCCCAAATACTGCCAAAACAGTTTTAATATTTATCAAAATATGCAATATTTTTTCTATGCTGTTTTAAAAAAAAGAAAGTACAGACAAGTTTAGAAAAGAAGGAGCTGAAACCACACCAGACCGCAATACTAAGGATTTAAAATTGCTGCTGCAAACTTGAGAGGGAGACAGAGGACATATATGAAGCATTACAAATAGAAGTGTGGCTAATGTGAATTACGGTTTGATAGCGAGGATCCATGAAAGCTTTAAAGGGAAAGAAGGATTAGCATTCTCAATTTTGACATTCTAGGAAAGAAATTCACCAAGAAGATCAAAGATTAAAATTTAATCTCCCACTTTCTCTCAGCGAGAAAATAAAGCAGCTACAACAAATTGGATTTACTGTACTTAGGAGTTGAGGAATTCAGTTTCTTTAAAAAAACCCAAACAAACCAAACAAAAAGTCTTACAAGAAAACTATCTGAAAATGAAGGCAAGAGTGCTAAAAAAAGTCATCTAGCTTTCCTATTTCTGCAGATTGTTTAGGTTTTGAGCAAGGATTACAAAGCCAGGCAACCCACATTTAAAGTTTTACTTACAAGGAGACACAGGATAAATTTCAAAGCCTTAGCTCAGACCCTTCCTGCTTCTGTTTCTTTCTCTGCTTTACCCCTGGCAGCACGGTTACAGCCTACATCCTCTATGAATTCATCTGTGACCATCCCGCTGCCTGTTCTTGGGCAGATATTTGTGGCAGCACTCTGAAGGCTCTAGGGCATTTACAAACAGAATCTTGAAGCAAGGAAAAGCACTGATACTATTTCCGTAAGCAAGTTATTTAACCAAATGGGGCATGATCAGTCTTTGGAAATGAATCATCTTTGCTACAAAGAATATAGTAAATCTTCCTTTTAAGTACTCCTTAAGGGATCTGAAAGGAATGGTGGATTTGAAACAGAAATGCTCATTTTGCCTGAACTTTAAAATGTATTAATTTACTCTGGCATGCTGCTCTCTCAGAATTATTGTGGTTATGTTCAGGTGCTACTGAGCATGAGCTGATGGACTTCTCTGAAAGGCAGAATGCATTAGCTTGAGCTCAGTGCAGTGCTAACATAGGGAAAAAAATAGTTGTGTGGACAGAGTACTCCAATAGTCAGTGCCTGAAAGAGTGAAGTGTAAGTGACAGGCCAAGTACAACTCAGGAGTGGAAGCATACACAGAACATTTACTGTAATTAAAGGCTGTCACTGAAACAGTCTCTCAGGGTTGCAACTACACTGTCATTTCCTGTCTTTACAAATACATTTGTATTATCCAAATAGGAACTGCAGCGTTGCTGAACCTATCAGACAGCTATATTAAAATATTAATAATGGAGTACAAGTACTGTTTGGGCCTTGAAAACACTGACCAATTCTGAAGTAACAGCCAGACAAATTAAATAAATTACCTTTAAGTTTTACTAGAACATAAAAGAATTCTTAATTATACAGACAAGCTTAATACAATGTAAGACATGAGTGTCCCTGCAATTTTGAGTCTTATTTGAGCCATAACCAAAGACAGAATTCCAAAGATGGAAGAGTTTTAACATTCCTTTCCTCCACAAAAAAACAACCAGAACAAGACCGCAATACAGGAAGAAACAGCAGAGAGCGTTAAAAAACGGACTGGTATAAAATATAGCATAGCCACCGAATCCAAGAAATAAATTTGCAGTACATGTGATAAATTGAAAAAAAAAATAAAATACTGCACTAGTTGGGACAAAGAGGCTGTACCATCTTATACCAGGCACACCAGCCTGAAAACGTGAAAAATATTTCAGGAGGAAACCAACGTTGGTAATAATGATGGAGATCACTATTGTCTTGTCAACAAATATCACGGCAGAAGGAAAAAGATTAAGAGTATTTTAAGTTGAGGTTTTTTTACCTTTGTATACAATGCTTTCCTTTTCACTTAATTTTAGAAGACCTTTTTGTGAAAGTGATTAGCTTCTGTAACATCAGTGAGTCACTATGTAGGGAATTAGTCACAGAATCACAGAATGGTTTTGGTTGGAAGGGACCTTAAAGATCACCTAGTTCCAATCCCCTGCCATGGCAGGGACACCTTCCACTACACCAGGTTGCTCAAAGCCCCATCCAGCCTGGCCTTGAACACTGCCAAGGATGAGGCATCTACAATTTCTCTGGGCAACCTGTGCCAGTGCCTCAGCACCCTCACAGTAAAGAATTTCTTCCTAACATCTAATCTAAGTCCACCCTCCTTCAGTTTAAAGACATTCCCCCTCATCCTATCACTACATGCCTCGTAAGAAGCTCTCCTCCAGCTTTCACTATTCAGAATATTGATGGAATCTCTCCAGTAATCATACATCGATAATTAACATATATAAATACCAATTTCAGATGCAGAATCTGAACCTTAAAGCAGCAAAATAAGCAGAGTTTGCCTTAGACACAGGTAGTATGTAAGCAAAAGACTAAGACTCACCCTAAGGGGGAAAAGGATTGTTTAAGCTGAGATAAAGTTTTAAGGCAAGGATGTTGTGGGCAAATAGCTCCAGATTTTGCCCAATCACTTCTTTGACAAAGCTAACTAGTTCTTCAAGGCAGTGGTCTCCAAACTGGGATGCGCAAGACAGTCCTTTGAGGTACAGGAAGAAAATAATTTTTGTACTGTTAATAAATGAAAGAAAATAAATCACTGTTTATTTCACCTTTATATCATCCTTTTTAATTTCTATTTTAGTGTATGTTTTATAATGAACATAATAGTACAGAAGTACATGTATATAATTTAAAAATAAATAAATATATCTACATGAGGGGTGTGCGCTCAGAATTTTTTTACTGATGTGGTACACAATCAAGTGTCTCTCTGTTCCAAGAAGCACTCAACACTTCTTTGCATGATCTTAGAGGAGGAAGAAATGGCTGCCTCTGTGAGTTTTGAATACTCCAGGATACAGTTCCTTGATGATTTGGGATCCCTCTCCATCACATTTTGAATGTTACGGAATTTGAACTGTTTTCTTCAGTTAGGCATGCCATGGATCACAGGTTTCTCTTGGCTGTCCTCCTATGAGCTGCTATTTTTAAGCACTGAAGAGCTGTTCATTTTAAGCACTTTAAGGCCTTAAGAACTGCCCCACCCTCACTGTAAAAATACACTATTTCTGTAGAAGATAGAGCCAAAAGCACTGTTCCTTAATGTTCAACTACAAGTCCCAGGTAAAAACATGTCCCAGTGACGGCAAACACTTCTGAAAAAGTACATGAAATGTATATGAATATGCCTCATTATTATTACAATTGACACATATCACTAGGCAATTACTTCATCTAGAGACGCTCTAAGTGTGGTGAAAGAGCAAGTTGTTAGAATAGAACAGAATAGTTCCAGTTGGGAGAGACTTAAAATGATGATCTGATCCAACTGCCTGATCACTTCAGGGCTGACCAAAAGTATATATATTAAAAGCATTATCTCCAAGTGCCTCTAACACTGACTGGTACAGGGCATCGATCACCTCTGGAAAGCCTGTTTCAGCGTTTGACCACCCTTTTGATACAGAAAGGTTTCCTAACATCCAGTCTGAATCATCTTCTTGATCAGCTGTGCATTGGTTTAAACATGTCCAACTGATGATCAGATAGTCTATTGCAGTTTCAAACTTTTCAAACTTGATTGAACCAGACACCTGCCAGGATGGTGAGACATCCAGTTCCCAGATGGGTGGGCATATTACTAAGAAATCAGAAGTTGAGACACACAAAAAAAGTTACTCTTTTGTGAATAATTTAATTTGATAGATTTTCAGCTTCACCCTTTTCTCTAGATATTGGTATTCAAGAGATCCATGAAATGGCTTTTAACTAAGTTCAAAACTCTGCTGTTCATTGTGGTTTGGATACTCAAGCACGTGAGACAAAGCCAACGTTCAACAAATTTCAGGATTCTTAAGTTTTGCATAGCAGCTGTAAATCAAAAATTACCTCCAAGTTTCTCCAGCCTCCTATCTCCATATTTCATGCATGACAGCAAACTACCTTATTAAATGTGAATACGGAAAAGTTTCTTTGTAGGTAATCTAATTTATAACCTGGAAGCCTTGCTTATCATTAGTGTTACCTGGTTTCCAAGTTGGCAACAACAACCTATACTGCCAAGGAAGTCAGATTTTTCATTCCCCACCCTCCACTTTTTGTTTTGTTTTGGTTTTTTGGGGGGGTCGAGGTGGGGAGGCAAACCTAGAGAGACTCAGATTCTCCTCAAATCCATGAGAATACACACAGAACATTTTGACTTGCATGCCTGTGAAATACCATTTTTGAAACATCAACAAATACTTACTCAACAGAAGTTTGAAGCAGTAGAACTTGCTACCTTAACAACAACAACAGCCAGTGGAATAGAAAAGCATTGTTAAAAAGAAAATATAGAATGTTTATTTATAATAGTTTCCATTACACAGCAAATAATCCTAAATCAGATCTCAAAGTGTTTTACAAACAGTAATGTAGTATGCCTTGGGCAGAATTACAATCCCACACTTGCTCTTACGTGCTGATAAGAATTTAAACAGATTACAGAATACATTTACTACTTCAAAATGCTACTAACGGTAGGGTAGCAAAACACTAAGTTTTAGAATTACACGAACACCATTCTAAAATGGCTGGACCATAAAAAGTAATTGGCCAAAAGTCATGCCTCATTACAGTCACATTAGTGATACCACTTATTTTGCTGCCAGCTCACTTTTGGTCAGAATAATAAAAAAAACCAACAAACCACAACAAAAAAAACCCCAACAAAAAACAAGTATGAAAGAATGATTAAAAGATGTTATGACTGGCGTTGACCATCAGAAACCTGCTAGGTTTCCCTCTCCTCAGTAAGGAACTATGAGTTCCTAACACAGTTTTAAGAAGAGTTCATCTGACAGGCATGCTACACTCACAGCAATAACAATGCAAAATTATACCTCTCCCTCCAAATATCCAGTGTAGTTCAGGCTCCTGACTGCAGTGTCTCACAAACAGCTATACAAGAACACACTGTCAAGATACAACAGAAACTGCTCCACAATTTGAGCCTTTACATAAAGAAGCCAGCAAACAAAATCAAACTCCAAAGACAGATCTTTAGAACAGTTTGATTGCATATAGCTCAGCTAAAAATTAACAGCAGGTCTGAACATTCAAAATCTCCAAGTATCAGAGTGGTTTAAAATGAGTTCACACCTTCCCCCCATCTCCTCCAAATAATGAGGGAGGCCAGAAGTACAACACGAATCATAAGCTGTATCAGTAAGTTCAGCAAAGAACTCAAGAACAGTTATCTCAAAAGCTTACAGGCAATCAGCAGCTGAGGGGTGGGGGAGAAAAAAAGACTTGGAAAACCATCTTTTTTTCTTCCTCAGCTCTGAAATTGGCATAATTAAAATGTAAATTCCATATTCCTGAGGATTTTTATAAAATCCATTTCAAGTACTGGCATAAAATGACCTACTACAAGAGAGAAGTGAAGGAAAGAGGAAAAAAAAACCCAAACCAACTCTGTTTACAAACTAGAAGTACTTTTTACTGCATAGAAAAGACCCTTCTGGGTGGTGTCTCCGTGAGACATTAGGCAGAGAGAACCAAAGTACCCCAAAGCCATCTTTATTTTCTCTTCATCGTGGATTGTTTCAAAGGCCACAGATGAATTCGATTTTACTTCAGGGCCCAAACACATACAAATTACTCCAGAGAGAAGGTAAAATAGTATATCTTGTATTTGTTATGAACAGAATGGAATATACTATTACTGCAGATGTATACTACAGCAGCCTCATTGCAATTAATCACCACACAGTAAGTCTTCCATCTATCTGGGTCTTGAAACACTACCAGGGAGTGTCTCTTCAATAGGACAGTACCTCCCTACCCAACAAACAAGGTTGGGAGCATAAACTATGTAAGTTTCATAATATACTCGATTATTTATCATACTAGGAGTCACATATGCTATTAAAAAATTAAGCCTTCTCCTGTTGTTTTAGCATTTTGTCTTGCATTGAGGAAAGGGTGAGTAGCAAACTGTTTCATCAGTTTGAGTATTTCTAGGACTACCAGATGAACTTCTACTGCATCTGAACAACATGCAAATAAAATAAAAGTATTTATTTTCTTTGTATAGATTCATCCTCTCCTGCCTAACATTTTAAATATAGTCTTCAAAAGGAAGCTGCTTCCAATATTTTTTAAGGGTAGCCTTAAAGCTGGAAGTAATAAAATATAAAGAATATTTTTATAAAATGTGTTAAAAATTTAAGCAAGTTTACTGTAAGCTATTTTAGATCTAAAAAAAAATAATTTAATCTCAGAATTATTCTGTCTTACGTTACTGCAGTTCTGAGGGGAGCCATTTCTGAATACAAGACTTGCCAGGAACACCACCCCCCCTGAAACGTAAAATACATAAATTTCTTTAAGTAGTTTGATTTGTTTCCACAGGACCAGAAGCTCTTCACATTGTATAGTTAAATAAGTTAAATTATTTATGTAATACTGCTCTAATAACGTTTCTCCATTATACTAACTTACAACTGGTCTTGCAATTCCACAATGATATATTCCAGCTGTTCCTTCTCCATTTTATGGGCTAGATCCATATCTTCAATTCTTTGTAACAGCAGTTTATTTTGTGAGACAGATTCAGATAGCTGGTTTTCTCTGAGTCGTACCAATTCTTCAAGGTAACCCTGGAAATGTAAGTGTTAGAAAGCTTTAAAGAACACACTATCAAAAAAGCCTTTTCATTATGTATGTTTACATTTTTCTGGTTTAAGATGTATACAGTTGTACTTTGGTTTTGTTGTAGGGTGAAGGGTTTTTTATTTTTTAACAGATTAGTAAATCATTTAGTATGATATTTCCTAATAGGTATAAAAAAAAATAATGTACTTATTTATATTCCTGTGGAAGAATAGAATAATGGATGAAATAATGAGACAGGAATGAGACAGGAATGAGACAACATGGAACACTAAATAATTTTTCAAAACAGAGAACAGTCACTAGTACAAGAAAAAAATTAGAATCCTACGAATTAACAGATGCAGGATGTTACAAATTGTGTAAGGACAAGAGTAGAATGTATCTATATGCAACCGTATACTTAATGAAAGGGATCCAGAACTATTACAAAAACATAACCAACATTAAAGTTTCTATGAAAACTGCAATACCACATCATACATTAAAATGACAGAAGGTGGTTATTGAAATAAATATTAATCTACAATAAAGCATAAGGTATGACACCTGGTGAAGGTCACTTCTTTTAGTAACATTGGACATGTACAACTGGAATGTGCATTTATGTTGTCATTTTTCCCACTGATACTATAAAAGATAGGGGCAGTCCTAATCACAGTCCAGCTACTTAGTCATCTACAAAAATCCACAATGTATTTAACAGCAACTGTGATGGCACATGGTTACAAAGTACGTTCCCAAATTACACATTTGCTTACAACACTAAGCAGCTATCCCTTTTTCTTCTTCAAGCAGAGTCCCAGCATGCCAGATGTTAATAACTTATCAATTCTTAGGTAAAGTTGGATACAATAAGTCTATATTGCATAAAATTTTGCACACTCCTTGAAGTCTGTGGAAAAATGTGTCACACTTTCATAGGTGCCTACATAAAACCCCAAAATTAAAAGAGGTTGTTAAAAGTAGTAAAATGCTACTAATATCACCATGAAGACTATTAGAGGCTTGGGGCATCTCCCATATGAGAGGGGGCAGAAGGAACTGCAATTTCTCAGTCCAGGTTTGGGGAGAAGGGAAGAGCGGGAGAAAGAATCGTATCAATATTTAATGTCAGGGTGTAAAGAGGATGCACTCGGACCCTTCTCAGTGGTATCTAGTGAAAAGAGGCAAAGGGCACAAACTGAAATACAGGAAACTATTTAAAGGTAGGAAAAAACTTTTCCTACTTTTAATTTTTTTCCCCTATTTTTAAATGAACACCGGAACGGGTTGTCCAGACAGGAAGGGAATCCACATCCTTGAGATATGCGCAGCCTGACTGAACAAGGCCCTGAGCAACCTGCTCTAGTCTACCTTTTTTTGAGGAGAGGAGTTGGACTAGACAGTCACTAGAGGTACCATTCGACCACAACTATTCTGTGATTCTATTACTACATACAGTTCTAGCCACTGGATATATTTATATTTGATAGGAATTTATTTTAGTCCCAGTACAAGTTTCCAAGGAATCTTCACAGCTTTTCAGTAGGCCTGATTCTGCCCCGTCAAATGTTACTGTTTTCTTGACTGTTAAGCTACTCCTTGGAGCTCTAAGTAGTGCTTTGAAAGTACTAAATGATGCATTAGGATATACACAGATTTTCTGCCTCCCAGAAACATCAAACCTTTTACAAAGATGTTTTAGATATAAAGCATCAGTATCAGAATACTATGAATAGTAAATACCTCTATTGATAACAACATGGAGATGCATCATCCCACCAGTGAAAGCAAATAAAACTCTAGTATAAACAGTACACAAAAAGTCTAGAGGTTTACTACACAAAAGTGAACAGTTTACACCATCCCAAAATTGGGAAGGGGAAACTTCCACATAAGTAACAAATGTTTAAACTATGAATCATTAATTTGGACAAGAGACAACTTGGAAAAGACAAACTCATATTTCCAGAGCGGCCTTGAGAGGACAGGAAGTAAGAGACTGTACATTTCATGGTGCTTAGCTCTTGTATTTTAAGAAATCAAGCTAGTAGGAGCCAGATTCGAAAGACAGTAAAGGAGGTAGCTTTTCACACAACAGATGGTAGATACACAGAATGCTTTGCCAAAAATATGGTTTGAATGCTATAAATTTACATGGGGTCAAGGGGATATTTTTAAGAGAGATCCATCATGGGTTACTAAACAGACAAACCTTACCATCTTCAGGAAGTCCTTCAGCTGATATGGATTGGCCAAGAAAGTAATAGAAGAAAACCAGCACATTTATATCTGCCTTGGTTTTATTCTTCCCTCCACATCTACTTTGGGCAAGTATCCAAGATTGGATAGTAGGATAAGCAAGGATTCCTGGTCTAAACCAGCACAGCAATGTTGATACAATAAAGCAATGCTAGGATTTACCCTGCTAAAGTACTACCTGACTCTATCCTACAATCCAAACAACTCAGAACACACAGATACCTTTATCTCAGCTGCAATGCAATTGCTAGTCATATTGTGACCCTGGTAAACATCATTCACCTGTGCTATTAACGACTGCGGTACGCATACTTAGAAGGAAGAAAAGGAATTTATCATTGTTTGCGTAAAGTGAATGACCATAGAGTAAAAGAAGGATCCATCAGACTCACAGTATCAGTTACTACAAATACATTATTTTTAACTGGTCTTCATGTCACAAACATCCAGTTTTCCAACACACAAAATGTCAGAAAGCCCCTTTGTTTGAAAGAAAACACTTTGTCTCTGATTAACTGGTACCTATTGCACTGTGTGCAACTCAATTGTTGCTGCAACTTATTGCCATGAAAAAGGTCCTAAAAAGGTCCTAAAAAGGGAAGGAGGGCAGCACTCTGGAAAGGAGCGCTATCCCATGATCCATCTAACCTTTTAATGGTCATTTGTTCAAGTTATTGTAGAGCACATGTAGTATAGTCAAAGCAAATTACATAAAAATTTGGTACATCCCAAATGAAAATTAGACAACGGAAAATTCTGTCTGTGGAAATAAAAGTTATTTTGCTGCTGCAATTGTCAAGTAGGCATTCTAAAGGAGGGCAATTAGGAAAGTGTCCATGGCTGTCAGAGTAGCTATCATTTTGAAAATTGTAGTAAATCAACAAAGTTTTCAAAGAGTTATCATAAAACTGACTTGAATTCACCTCTACATTAACTGTCTACACAAGCTTGCAGTTCATTAAGACAATGCTACTATAATGTGACTCACTAAAATGGTAATGCTAAAAAAAATTGAAATAGTATCAGATCAGCAAATAACTTCCCATGGAATAAAAATGTTTCTGAATCTTAAGACTCACGAATAAACCAAAACCTTCATCTGCTGTCACAGCCACTGAAGATCTTTGTGCTTTTGCAGATGTACAGCTTCCTAATTATTCTGGCTAGTGGGTCTGGACACCATGTTCCAGTATTTTTGCTATAGATGTCTGTCACAACTTTGATGGGGTACCCCTTCTTGGGGTATCCTTGGAAATTAACTACAAAAAATTAACATCCACCCATTCTCTTCAATGCTTCTCTGGAGTTGATGACACTTGCCTCATTAAACCCTAAAATATTTGAGTCTTCAGGAACGGTTAGGAAGGGCAGAGTTCAAACCGATCCTATGTTTTTGTCTGGATATAAGGATGAAATGCCGTCCTTGAATATGCTCCTGTACTTCAAGTACTATTGGGGTAGTGAGGAAAAAGTTTTAATTTTGTTTATGTATTTGAAGAGATTCCTTTTGAATGGCACATTTTGTTGTACAAAAGCAGGTAAAGCGTCCTCTGTGCCAGGGAGAGCCTGAAGGAACACAAGTTCCTTCTATACAGAAAGTGATACCACAATGGCTGAGAAGACTGTACCA
Source organism: Falco naumanni (assembly GCF_017639655.2). Taxonomy (NCBI): domain Eukaryota; kingdom Metazoa; phylum Chordata; class Aves; order Falconiformes; family Falconidae; genus Falco; species Falco naumanni. The sequence continues at coordinate 39,164,874 of NC_054057.1, forward strand.
GCAACCTGGATGCCAACATTTAAGGTCGTATTTCAAAACCAAGAAGTGTAAGGGACCCAAAATAGAAAAAACATATTGCATGCATATTTTTAAAAAACACCTCGCACATCTATTATCCCACAGTAAGTCTAACTTTTTCCACTGTTACTTAGAAGAACTTTAACTAGGTTTTCCTACATCCAATAAAGTAAACTGACTTTGATTCTACCCATTCTGTACTAAGACTGACTATACTGACTAGCTATGTTTACCCTAATGAATTGAACTCCACCAGGACTCATTCTCGGGTACATTCTCTCAGTCTGGCTATATCTGTACTAAAACTAAACTTAAGTTCCAAAGGACCATGGTCAAGTCATACTGCTTATTTGTGCTTATTATGATCACTGACAAACACTAATTCACGAACTGAGACCTGAAACAATATGGCAGATTGCTAGTTGCCCCAGGCCAAAACCACACCAGCAATCATTCTTAGAATTTAAACGTGTATGTGACTGAGTTGGTACCAGGACTTCGGCCACAGTGAACGTACTGAGTCCCAACTGGTAGAATATCCATTCTAGATCCCATATGCCCCTCTTATTTATTTATTTATTTATTTCCCCCTCAGTACAGTAAAAACTAGAAAGGCAGAAAGATAATCTTGTGATTCTAATGCCCTAAAGTACAGGAAATAATTACACCTCCAAGCACCCTTATGTAGTTCCAGCCTTTCATATGGTTTACTGTGTTCAAAGTTTCATCAAAATCAAATTCTGACATTAGGAAAAAAGAAAACTAAAAAACCCTAATAAATTCTTTAAAAACATTAACCATGTTTTTTATTTTTCTTTCCTTTCGTTTTTCCTGACCCCTCCCCCTTTCTTTTCCTGTGCACTGTTTCTTCGGTGTCTGTGAACAGTCTTCCCCCTTCTCTCTGCCACTAGCTAATACACGTTTTCGCTGTAGTTGTAATATAGTATTATCAAAAGCTGACAAGCACTTTGCCTTTAAAAATATTAAAATACTAAAAAGGTTTGGACATGTATTTCACTTCACCTTTAACTTACAGTATTTTGGGTGGTAGAGGCAGAACTTACCTTTGATTTCTAAAATAACATTCAATATGTTACCTAAATTATTAAAACCAAATACAAACACGCTTCCCCCTGCCCCATTCTAGCTTGAAGCACATCTTAAAACTTTATACTTTCTAAAAACCTTTCTCGGTATCACCGAGAAGATAGTTCTGCTTTTAATTCCTAGACTGATTACTTTGCTAATCATTTTTGTTTACTCTAGGGCTAAATGTTAAAGTTTAACATTACTATCGTTATAAAAGCCTTCAACTGGCAGTCTACCTACATCAGTAAAACTCTGTGGCCTCTAAGGAGAGGAAAAATCATGTGGACAGTTGTGTTCACTTCAAGTTCACAACCTAACAGCTTCAGAGATACACTGAGATAGGAAAAGGGAGCCAAAGCTTCTACATTAGATTGTGATATCTGATCTCCAAATTATTATTTTCTCCCCCACACCCCCATCCTCAAACATCTTTTCCTCTCAAATCAGTGAGCAAAGATACTCAGATACTCTGAGGATCATAAAATTTAAGACCACTTACGTGGACCTAAATAATATTTAATGTATTTTTCTGCCTTTACTTAAATGGGTACGTCACCAGTTGGCTGGTGATGAGCTTTGGCTCCATCACCCCCGCACAAAACTAATCTTTTACCTTCTGTTCCAATGCAAGCCGGTACTTCTGTTCTACCCTTTTGCATTTGTTGTACCAGCTGTTTTCATCCGTGATGAACGGAGGACCAATGTTCTCTGGAGTACTGCCTTCACTGCCACTGCTGCCCAGTGTTCTTAGCTCTTCTTCATCACTGCTGATACTGTCAGAACTGAAGGATTGTATTTATTAGTCAAGAGAAAAACCTGCATTTGTTAAAATGCAAATTCCCCTTGAAATTACAGTTCTTAAAGATACTCAAAGCTCTGTAAACCAAAAAAGAATCAAAATGTTGGGAAAGGACAGATCACTAAACACAAATTCTATTTCAAGCACCTAAAGAGTGGGACAAAAATTTTCTTGTGATCTATCTTAGTCAAGTCGTCTTAGGCAAGTCAGACAACTGTATGTGGGATACTGTCCTGGAATACAAAGGACCAATGCATTGCAATAAGCTAAGGAAATGGTGACTTAATCTACCCTTCATAAATTCAGGGCAAAGAGTGGTATCTGACAATAGATTTTACTTGTTTCTAAAAAGCAGAAAACTTAAAAAGTGATTGTCATTAAATTACGATAAATTTAAATGAGAACGTATAGTTATGGTTATAGTGAAGACCATGTGCATGGTATTTCACAGAACATAAATATCTCCCTACATTGTATGCAGATTCAGTGTCAAAATATCTCCATATCATCCAGAATCAATGTATGCCAGAGAATTCAGACATCTGTCTCAAAGACAAGCATTTTTATTTATCCCGATACCCATTTGAAATATTCGAGCTATGCTTTCCACTACATCAACAGCATTTACTAGCTTCTTAAGTAGTGATTCCTACAACCTGATGATCTTGCCATGATGCAAATTCTGCTTTAACTGAACCATGCAAATTGTCATTAACATGTAAGCTAATAAGAATTTTAGCAGAATATCTAGGGTATTTCATATCCAGTTGTACATCTTCAAGACTATTAACATCCAACTGCTTCCTTCATTTTGGCATACCTAACAACAGAACACATCCCATTAATTCCCATGCTTTTTGAAGATGCTAGATTTCCATCTGATCTGTTAGATAGTGATCATTCTTTTTGTTATTAATCATATGGCTGACCAGAGGAACAAAATGTAGCTGGAAGGTTAGACTGTATGCACAACTGCTCATGATTTTCTATTATTGCTAACTGCTCATACTGCGTATCTCTATATTTCACAATTTACCAGGGCATATATAATTTTTATTTACAAAATAACTACTTTTAAGTTTATGGCTACACAGAAAAGGCCCCAAAGAAAGAACAACTTGGTCTGGCAATCTTCAAAAGGAACCAAAAAGTTTGTTTCCTGCTGAACTGTGATTCTAATTCAAGTAAACAAAGTTAGCATGACTCACTCTGATGAGTCATGCAATAATTCCACTAGTCTGAAAGAGCAAGGTAGCTGAGTGTACAGGTTTGTGTTTAGATATGGATATTATTGTGAATGTGAAATGAAAAGAGGCCCAGTACAAAGTAAAATTTTGCCAACAAAATAAAATTAAAAGAGCAGTGTAAAGATAAAAAGTACCTTTGGGTGAACTTCAAGTACGGTGTATAATCTATGACAGCTGGAAAGCTGCCATCCAATCCCTCACCCTTCAGACAAAAACTGATAAAACAGAAAAACAATGATGAAATTATAACAAGAAAACTAAATGACAGCGACAGTTGAATCTTACCAAAGTGAAATTTTATTTTTCTTAATTTTTTGGTAATAATAAAGGCCTAGAGCATTCCACAGCAAAATCCCACTCAGCCAAGCTAGACTGTTTAATATTAAATGACAATCACTGAGCATATTATAGGACAATGAAACCCCCACCAAATTCCACATAATCAGGGAATAGATCAGGGCAAGTATTACAAACCTTAATTTTTAAATTCTGAAAATAAGAGATGGATTGTAAGGGAATAACAGGAAAACTAGCTGAAGCAAGAGAAAAATCAGAGCTATGGATGAGCTTGGAATCTTCAGTATTTAAGCTCATTTAAAGTATTTGCAGAGTGCTTCTGTAACCATCCTACTAACTTTTAAGTCAAAAATCAGTTCTCAAAAATATTTCAGTATCTTTCATATGCTTTCTGGTGTTGGACTGCAGGAAGATGAGGAACATTAATGAAACTAACTTTCAGACAATGTTCTTGAATGGCTGTAGCTTTATAAAGCTCATCTACACTGTCTTCTTTCTGTACTGGATATAAACAACTGTATTTGAATCATGTTTAATTATCATGTGACAAAAGCAATCATGCTTCCACAAGGCTCATGTCCTTCATTCTTATGTCACCAAAAACCAGATTCTAGTAAGACACAGCTTTTGCTAACTTAATTGCAAAGTGACATTTTTGACAATGCAGTCACTTAAGTGGTATTTGGAAAGTATATCTGAAAGGTTCTTTTTTCCCCCTAAGCAAAGCAAAGCAAACAAAACATAGTCCTGCAAAACCACAATTACTTTGAGTAGATACATAATTCCACATTGCTAGGGCCAGGGTGGGAGAGCAGCAGGGAGGAATTTAGATTCTGCTTTCACTTGGGTTGCCCCATCTCCACCCCAAAGTCTTATTTACAGTTCCACATAGGTAAGACAGTCAGCACTTAAAAGAGACTGTTTGAACTGAATAAAAAAAACTATCTCAAATATAACATGCAAAGAATGGCTACAGCCTCTCAGCTATTCAAACCACAATACTATGAATTTTACGTCGCACAATAAAAATGCTCCTGTAGTACTGTTCTTATTTTGTCCAGAAAATTTCTAGACTCTTAAAAGCTGCATTGGCAAAAACTTAAGTATCTCCAATGAGAACCAATTATTAGTCTGAATACTGTTAACAGATACCTATAAACATGGCTACGTTAGAAATGAGAGGACAAAGGAAGAACAAGTGCATTCATAGAACTAAGCTCTCATACCAGTAGCATGTATGATATGTACCACTGAAGCTTATGCAAGGTACACAGTCAATTGATGATTATTTATGGAAGGATTTACATACTGCAGACCTACTCTCACTATGCTTTTATTCATGTATAGCTATAGTCCTTCCTAGTATAGTGCTAATACAATAGCAGTTTAATTTTGAATGGCGTAAAGTTTAAACTAATAAAATCTGGTAAGATTTGAATTTGCTGTACACAAGGCTAGCTGTCTTACCATCTTGCAGCACACTTCCATTCCCCCAGAACATATGTTGAGGATGCAGTTAAGCCAATTTCATGGCTATATGCTGGCAAAAAGAGCTATCCTGCATTTTCAACCTTTCCCTTGTTTTGTTTTTTTTTCTTTTTATCTTCTCCTCAAACCTCAACACCCATTCCCTTTCCCCTCCTTATAGTGATACTGGAACACACCTGACTCCATGATGAGCTAGATCAGCCATCAACACCTGAATTTTTAGGGTTTTTTTTCCTCTTTAGCATCCAGTTGCAGTTCCACAGGCAGCTGAACGAAATGCTCACTGCCACTAGAGAGGGAAGATATTACTCAATTCTTTTTCATTCCTTCTGTTCTCTAAGCCTTATGGTCCCATCATCTCTGCCACTAATAGGATACTGCCATGAACTAAACTAGCTAACAAAAAAACCTGTCTTCATACTGGGTATGTTTTTTTAAATCTCTAACAAGTTCAGCTGGCTCACAGAATGGTCCAGCAAGCCTCAGAACTGGTATAAGGGTACATAGGCATGAGTAAATCTCGGAAGGCCTTTTTGCAATAGTCAATCACTCAGCGCATCCCATGAGCCTACGTGCTGTTTTCTGCCAGTTTATCTCCTAAACTGGTTTGTGACAAGCATTAATGATGCTGGAGGATAAATATTAACAGTGTACTGCCAGGAGACCTAAGAAAAGCATTATCACTGTCTTTTTCCCTGTGCTTTATTATGAAATCCTTCCCCAGCGGCTCTGTATGAGGCTAGGTATGTCCAACCAGGCATATTAGTAGGGCCCTGCATCAGCCAGGTTTGATCTTTTCATAGGCACTGTAGTCTTTATACCTTGCTGATATTTCTTTTACATATATCTACACACACATACACACACCAAGATGGTTTTTATATTACCTAGGGCATGCTTGCACCTTTATTACTCCAAAACACAGAATTAATCGTATAACAGAGCACACAAAAATCTAGCAATCTAGCTAGAGATTGCAAAGGTAAATTCAAACAATTTGATGGTACTTTACAGTTTGGCTGCAATTAAGTGTAACACAAATTAATATTAAATGGTCATTTGTAGATCAAGCTTTTAAAATCTAGATCCACTAAAGTTAGATACCTACACTTTCTACGTATGTAGTTGCAATACTGTCACTGAGCACCAGGGCAGAACCATGTACTTCATCACGCAATTTTCCTTATAGTTTAAAAATAACCTTCCTTGTTCCCTGCCACCTAAGTTTTGTCTCTCAAACTATCAAGGGAATCTAACAACATTTACCATAATGCATCAACTTATAAGTACTTTCCCTGAGCACTTTGTAAGGAAGCATGCAAATATAATACCTGAAATCAATTGCATTGAGTCCCAACAGCATACCAGCAAGCATATTTGCTTCTTCACCAAGAACAATTGCTCCATCTTCATAAAACCGCCTTCAATAAAAAATAAATTAGTTCAGTTAACACCACTTTCTCTCAAATAATAATGTTTTTTATAGTTAACAAAAAACTGAAGAAACCTAGTTTTAACAAAAACAACTTTTAGGAACCCCAGGTGCATTCATATTGCATTTCAAATAAAGCAAACCAATAGACTGCACAGTACAAAATACCACAACCTTAGAGCACATAAAAATCTACACAAAAGCAAAAAGAATTTACAATATTAGCCCTAAGAAATAGTAGAACAGGATGGACAAAATACGAAGAAAATTATGAAGATATCTTATACTTTACTGCTGAAAGGAAGAATTTGTGTAATGTATATATATTAAAAATAATTATTCCACCATATGAAAAAGAAATAGGTGTGTCTCAACTGTACTTGCAAGCTCTTTTAAAGTTCAGCATTCACTCTTCATTCTTAGTAGTTGATTATTTTAAAGAAAAAACATTTTCACACATCAGCTCTATTCCAGGTAGCATACTACTTCTTAAAATACTGCACGTGGGCAAGATGCACACTGCATCCAGGTATTCTGAGATTTTAAATTTTCATTATTTGAAGGAGGGTTGTCTTAACACCATTTCTAACTGTAAAACACTTATTGCCTAAAGTTTTAAAACTCCATACCTTGATCTCAAAACACATTTCATGTATCCTGGTATATGTAGACTTGTGAAGGCTGCTTGAAAAAGCAACGAATAAAGCAGCAATTGTTAAATCTGTATTTCCTCACCACCTCTCCATTCTCCCATTTATTTTCATTTTCTCTACCCAACTACCACAGAAACTACTTCCAGACAGAAAAGTTCTATGCACAGGGCAGGCGACTAGGACCCACCACTGTGATGCATGGCCTTGTGAAAAAGGCATTTGGTCCGTTTAGCAAAGTGGCACACAACTTTCATTTCTGTGTTAAAGGAGTCTTGGGGAAGCAGCAAAGGCAGAAAGGTCACTAAAATTCACCTGAGCATTACATGTGGAAAGAGGGAAACCCAAGAGCTGTTCAGTACCAAAGGCAAGGTTGAAAGGTCACTTACCAGAAGCAGATACACAGTGCACCTACACTTTCTGGCAATATATGATTGCAAGAAGGTGCCAGGTCACTGAATGCAACTTATCTTTCAGACAAATACCAGCAACGCTGCCCTACCAAAAGCTCCATCTGGTTTTAAGAACTGTATGAAAGCATTGGGATGGCTCAGCAAGAGCTCGAGTTGGCTGTATGGCAAACATTCGTAAAAGACACATTTTGGGGCACAGCTCCAAAGATTGAACTTTATTACAATGCACGCTGTCAGAAGTCCCACTTCTGTAGTTTCCTAACAGACATCCACTTGCTGTAAGGAAACAAGTTGTCCAAGACCTTGGATGTTCTCAGTAGAAGCAAGAAATCTGGAAGACTTCCTCTGGGAAGACAGAGATTATAGTCCTGACACTGAGACTGTGATGTACAGACATGGCTCTCTACTTTCTGACTGCGGGAAGTGTACCAGGGGCTAAACTGATTGAGACAAAATACTGAACTAGATGGACTTTACAGTCTGATTCAGTACAGTTACTGTTACTTGTTAACTAACAGCAATGTTCCCAGTACAAGATTACAAACCATTTCCCTAGCATTTGTAAAATCACTGCCAGGTACCAGTCTGTGCTGTGTTCAGTTTACCTTGTAAAATGGTGCCGAGGAAGTGATCACAAAAAAAAAAAAAGACAGGGCATACTTGTAATGATGAGACACAGATGTTAGCCTGATAGAGGCAATGTACCTTAAACCAGCTACAGTAATCTAGCCAAAACAACAGTCCCCCTGGAAAACTCAGAAATCTTTCAGTGCTATGCAGTTGACTTCTCACAATAGAAGAGTCTACTTTAACTTAAAAGCTTGTGCTGAGCAATTTGTTAGGAAAACAACTGTGTGCCCATGCTTACTCCAACTCTCCTCCAAGTGTTAGATGCAGATCCAGCACTAATAATGTGCTGCTTCATTAAAGGACTAGTCCTAAGATCAGGCACCTAAACACAATGAGGTTTAAAAAGAGCTAGCAGTATGATAGATGAATCTCATATTCTACATACACATGTGTAACGTATGGTATCTGTACTTCATAGAAATAATTATTAAATATATATATAGCACAATACATGATTTAAAATGCTAAATAAGTAGTGCAAAGTATCAAAAAATCAGGCCACTTATCAGATATTTAAAATCCTACATGGGAAGAGTGTGTCCATTATTGCTTGTGGATTTGAAATCCACACTACCGAGATCTGAAATTGTAACTTTTATTTCCATTAGATGTATTTAAAATATTACTTCAAAACAAACTTTGCACTCACTATGTTTGTAATGCAGGAGAGGTTGTTTCCAAAAGCTATATGACTGAAAGCACATTCAAATACATTAAACATTAACATGTTCAAATAAATGAATTTGAAGCTTCTAATAAAATCATACCACTGTCATCCACTAGCAAACAAACCGCACTACCAAACAGGGACAAAGAATGTACTACTTAACTACATAGTTTGTGACCCTCCTCTTCCTCCTCATCTCCCCCTCAAAAACCCAAGTGACTTTTCAGTTTGAGGCAACATGAGTAAATCTGTTCCAGAAATCTTTGGTTTGAGCTTCTTGTCTACTGTAAATGCAAAAAATCTGGGTAAAATAAAGACAACAGGCCTGGAAACTTCAATAAAATGGGATGTTTACCTAGCTATGTTTCAAAGTCACCTTAATATTGGCAAAATATATTAGGATCTGTGGACAAATGGCTTTACAAACAGAAATAATATTGTAAATGAACAGAAGTCCTTATATAGAAAATTCTTATTGTTGAAATAGTCCATTCAGTATGTATAAAATTTTAGAGTTCAATATAAGGTTCCACAGCATTTTACAGACTCACTCATATTTAGATTACTTCGCCATAAGTCTACAAGACACACTTGTTACAGGATAAAGCATCATATAATAGTTGTATTATCTAGAACCAGTCCAAAATTGCCAGAGTATTTTCTATCACAACACATACTCTTGTCCATAACAGCTGTTACCATTAGAAGGTACAACAACAACGTTACACATTTTTCATATTACATGAAGAATCCTACCTATGCCTGAATGAACACTAATTCTGTTCTTCTATATTTCTCAAAAGGTTCCTGGAATTCTCTTCCCTTCTTCTTCAAGAAAAGTTCCTATAAAAATTATTTTTTACTGAGTCTCTAGGGCTTTCTGTCAACCACATCTAATTTTGAAAGGAACATCACGTCTTCTATCCTAATCACGCTACAGTTTCAGAATTAATTCCTTCATTACAGAAATTTTCTCCTTTTTTGATCTTTCAAGAATTCCGAGTTCCAGACTTACTTCTTCATTTTTAAAATCACAAAAGGATTTTCAATGTTGAAGTTTTACCCATACTAAAATCCAATCAATTGATAACAACTCCAGATATCTTTTACCAGATTACAGCTCTTTTACTAGTGACACGCCTTCCCTATACAAATGAAGCAGAACATTCACTTCCACACCTAAGTCCCTCACTTAAGCAACATTTGCTAAAATACTGCAAAAATAAAAGTCTTAGAGACCTGGTTGTTTTGAAGTCTTTCAGAGCTGTGGAAATGTATTCAGACAAATGCTTTTCCATAAGTGCTACTCTGATCCAGGCTCGACCCTGCAAGAAGAAACACATATCAAGTATTTAAATAATACAGAATGGAACACTTAATTTTACATCTGAAAACGAATCCAGTTGATTTACCTGGGGGAAATGAGCTGATTAAAAAAATTACCACTTAACAGGAATTGTTGCTAAGATGTACTTCACTACAGTAATAATGAAAACAGAAAATACTTTCTTAAAAATAACCTTTATTGTGAAGTAAAGTTCTCTAAAATTTGAAAGGAAAACAAAAAAGAAAAAATATTTTGCTTTAATTATACACTCCAACCTTTTGAAAATGTCATGTGCATAAATGGTAGCAGATTAGGGCAGAAACCTTTTCATTTTAAAGACAATGGTATTGGAAGCACTCAATAGGTTCCACTGTAAAGCAGCAGTAACCCACTTTCAGGGTGATTTAAGAACTAATTCTCTGTGTTCATTCAAATATTTGTGGGATGAATAAAAAAATACTTGTAACTCAGTGACACAGTTTTATTATGTAATTTGCATAAATTAGTTTTTCATCTCTGTAAGGACATCATTATAGAAGGTGCACATCTTACACAGGAATGAAATGAAATTAAAGAGGCCTGAAACTTGAGCCCAAAAGGAAAGCTTCCTTCAAACAGTTCTATAAACAGCAGCAATAGCTTCAAAAATAACTTTTAGCAATGTATGTTGCACTATGTTTACAGGTCTAGTGCACAGGATTGTGGTTTACAGGAAAGAGGCATTCAAATGGCTGATACGTTATGACAGTTTGAGAACAACAGGAACATTTCTTGTAATGTTCTCAACTTACAAATAGTTATATAAGTAGTAAGGCATCTTTCTACTTAATATATTTGGTGCTTATTGACATTACCTGATTATCACTATGGTCCTTTTACCAAAACCACCTGTAGTAAATTATAATCCTACTTTTAATTTATATAGATCTAGATCAAACTAAAGTTACAATAAGATAGGCAGATGCTAAATAAAAAAATTTGCTTTCATAAATACAACAATACAGCAAAAATTTTAACAGAGAGTGCACTAAAATTAAAAGGATGTTTATCTGGATAGCCGCCTATATGTTGCAGTTATTTAGAACATGAGTTAAACAGCCAAGCCCTGCTGATGCTGCTTAGCTAATGACTAAAGCCCATGCAGTTCCAGTGAAAGTAGGGCTAACCAGCATTGGCAAACTCTTACTAACAGATTCCAGGCTGAAGCAGACGCCCATTTGGACCACCAGTAAATCAGATGCATATGACTGATGTATACCATTGGTATTTATGTTGACATGCATCCCAACTTTTCACACATGAACATCCAAAATACTTCCACAGGCACCTTTAAAAATTCTATACTACTCTCCACACTTGCTGCACAAATTAACTTCTCTGTTTACTATTTGGTATGGAGTTTTCCACAGAATAAAAGAAAAAATTAATTTATTTGTAAGAGTATTTCAGAAAATAGCTTTGCATCTTACCTACTGAATTTTAATATTCATATCTATTAAAATCTTGGAATTCAGAAATAGTTATAAGCAATGCAATCATCAGATTCTGGAACATGAGTTCAGGATACTTCCAGGAAGTATTTGGAAATAGGTTCTCCAGATTAGGTGAATTTCTGTATCTCGACATAAGCAAGAAGAAAAGCTACATGACTTAAATTATCAGTCCACTATTCCAGCACACTGAGTACTAGAAGAGCATGGAATATTCTGAATAGGAAAACCAGTCAAATAGCTTTTGGTCATAGAATCTCAAGTGTTTCAAAGCTCTCAGGTAAATTAGAGATATTTCTGCTATATAAAATTTAAAACTGAGTCTATACAAAAGAAGAAAGGAGCAACAGTAGACATAGCAAATAAGCTGTTCTACAATGCTATGGATCACCAGAACAGCTGCTTAAAGATCTACTAGATTCATGGTGCTGCTTGATCTAAGCATCATCTTTTATTGAAGAAAACTGTGGCTGTGTAAATACCTGTAGTTTAAATTGTACTAAACACAGTCACACCCCTGAAAAAAACTACCAAATTTTTGTATATAATAAGATAAATATTTCCACCTCACCAGTAACACCATGAATAATCCAGAGTATAATAAAAATCTGGAACTACGGGGTTTTAAAAGTAGCCATGAAACACAGTTTGGAATCTTGTTCCAACAACTGATTCCAGTTTATTTAGGAATAAGAAGAACTAAGAATATTAATTTGGGCATCCTTTCATACTACTTACACTTTCAAGCCAGAAGGTTCTCAGTTATCAATCAAGGATAGAAATACAATTGCAGAAATACAAGCTATTGAAAAGCATCCTAGTCTAGTAAAAAGAACCTGTAATCTCTGTCCAACAGGTTTTTTTGTGTTTTCTTGGTGTTGGTAGTTTTTGTTGCTTTTTTTTCCTAAGATGTTAATCTATCTCACTCTTGTGATTTAATGATAGGTCAGTTTAAAGCTTATTCTAATTCAGTTTATATGCATATAAACATATTAAATTGTTACTTAACAACTTCAACATATCAACAATCAGAAATTGTGATGTCATTTCTATACAGATCCTTTGAAATTATGGATCTTTATTAGCAGATAAATCTATTAAAGGCTTCCTGCACAATCTCAAGAACTGACCACACCTCTTCTTTTAGTGCATAAATTATATACAAAATCAAATGATTCTTAGGTTGGGGTGGGAAATCACATTTCTAAAATTTTAAAATAGTATTTCTTAAGTTCCTGCAGGCATGCCTGATTTCCCTCAACACACAGTTTTTTTGAAAATGCTGTATATGTTCAGAAATGTGAAGGCAATCATTTTATAATACAACATGCTCACCAAATGGAGAATTTGAAATTTATTCCACTGAATAACATAAATTTAAAAGGAAACACATTCAGATTTAGATATGTTTTTTTAAAAGGTAAACATTTACTAGGTATGTATAAAAAAATGATTATTTCAAACAATGGAAAATTTTGTGGGGTACACTCAGCAATACGTTTTTCTTCTGGGTACAGAAATGTCAGCTATATTTTACACAGAACAATGTAATAAAAAAAGTCAGTTTGACCTTTTCCTTTCCCTACCTTAGCTCTAGAAGAACCAACATTCTCCATGTTCTCAATACTGCAGATGCAATTGTGAGAAACTTTTCTGCAAGCTACTCGAATGTAGTCCCAGAAACTACGAGGACTTTCATAGCCGAACCAGGTGATCTGACCTTAAATAAAAATACAAGATATGTAAAGATTTATGGACCTTCCTCTCTCTCTGCTTATGGGAGATAAACATAATTAAAATAGTTTCTTATAGGTTGTCTGCATTAACAGGATTTTATACTAGCAAGTCCATAAATTCCTACTGGAAACTGGCTCACAGGTGTAACATTGCGTTATGCAGGTCACTCTGGTTTGAAACTTACATACAAAAAGAAATCTGGTTGTTTTGTGCACATACGTGTATTTTGTTTGTTTTTAACTTGTTAGTATGCTATAATAATACTCGAGACTTCTTCACGGGACTCTTAAATCACAATAGAGCACATACTGTTGTGACTTAAAAATATGATGCAAGAAGAATTTCTGTTACTTAGTTTGGGTAGTTCAGTGTTTCACAAATACAGTCCAGTAAAGAGTTTTGTTCTTTTCTTTTTTTTTAAAAGTATATAAATACAAAGGATCGCTGTTTGCTGTGGTAGTGTTATCCTTAATTTAGGAGCAGATTGGAACTTATCAAAATGTGCTTTATTTGAAGAAGAAATTGATGCATGATCACAACTGTTTTGCAGTCACAATTTACTTCGAGTACACACAGAACTTCCCTTGGGAAGGTGACCAATACGAATTGAGGAAATTGATATCTCTTCGGGAGCTTTAACCAAAATCCTTCATATTTTTTTTCCAGCTTGCAATGTATTGCAGTTAGAAAATTAAAGAGAAAATTACATACGACGTGAAAGCCCTCCACACAAAATACATTTAATCACAGAAGCAACAATTCAGCCCCATTTTTCAGACTGAACTGCATGTACCTGTGAACAGGTATGTAAAAAGTAAGATGAACATTGCCCTCTGGTGACTGACATTATTACATACATGGAAAAACTTTTCTCCACATAAAATAAGATCTTATTTTTAAGCAAATTTTATTTTTCATCTTGATTTGTATTTCTGAAGCTTTACTAATTTATCAGAAAGGCTTCTAATTCTTTTGCTGTTAGAAAGCTCACATTTCAAGAGTATATTGGACTGATACTGCAAATCATACATACTGAAAATAAAATGCAAAAATATGACAAGGATATTTGTACCTAGCATGACTTATCTTAGCCCCAACCATAGGCAGAACATAGGCAGAACAGTGTCAAAGAGCTGTTCCCTATGATCTTAATAAATTCAAGTGGTGAGGTTTTTTTCCCCCTAGAGTGTGCATATAACTTGACTTTGTGGTCCATCTGCTTATATCACCACGTAGATTTATTTATTAAATTCAAAGCTTGATAAAAGACATATTAAATTAAAAAAAAAGAAAAGAAACCGGGAAGAATTAATATATACTACTCAATATGCCAAAGGAAAAACAAAATCCCAAAATGCTTTTCAGTTACTGTAGATTCAGATCTTCTTAGCACTAAGTACTAAATTAAAAGAATTTCCTTGACGTAAGCACTCTTGAAAACTTACTACTTTTGTTGAAATGCCAGATGTAGTGGACAGCAACAAAAATTCAACTTCATTTTAACAACACAAAAAGCTACAGATATTTTTCATATTCTTTACCATATCAGGAACATTTCTGCCCTGGGGATTATACCTGCAAAATTAAATACAACTTAAGTGTGAAGATATCTTTGTGTCAGAAATGCCAGTGCCAGCTAATAAAGGTAAGCATATCACACAACAATTTTTGTGGCTTTTTCAAACTTGAATCCTGAGGACAGAATATATTCGGCAAAAACCAGAGTTTCACTCTATAGTTTTCTAAGTCACTAAATCAAAGCAATTCCTTTTACAAATGAACACCTGAAAACCCACATAATTTAAAAACAAAATCTCTCTATAACAGAAATACATATCAGCAAGCAGCACTTACTTGGCTTACACTGATCAACAAAACAAGCTGGCCATAATTATAATATATCTGACATAAGAGTGGGCTCTCATCTTGCAGTCAGCTCTGCAAAAGGCTATGATGGGTTCAGACTTCAGCAGGAATTGTTTTCACTTGAAAGTCACAGCTAGCTCAGGGCCTTTTGTAAACCGATTTTATATTTCACCATTTTTCTCCCTACAATTGTAAACCTTGACAGTCTAGTGATTATAGACATCTGAAGAAAAACTTCCTTAATCATTCTATTATCTATAACCCAACAGAAAAACGTTGGGAAAGACTGTCCAAGAATAGTGAGAATGTATTTTAAGAACTACTAAATAAGATATTAAGCTGTATATTCCCTACAGTTTCAAAAGCTTTCAGGATATGAAATTGTTTGGCCCTCGATGCACTCAATGTACACAAGAATGAGGAATGAAATAGCTCCCACTACTCAGTGCTCGTCAAGCTGTGCCTCAATTAATGATGGAGATGGACAAATTGGAGATGGTTCAAAGGAGGGCCACAAAGATGTTCAACGGGCTGAAGAACCTGCTCCATGAGGAAAAGCTGAAGGCATTAGGTCTTTCCCCCTAGGGAAGAGAATGTTCAGAGGGGAACACATAACAGTATTCCAGAACTTAAAGGGTGGCTACAAAGAGGATGGAAGCTCTATCTTTAAAAGGAGCCATGTGGAGAAGACAAAGGGCAACCAATAGGAGTTGCACTCTGAGAGGTTTCATCACAACACAAGAAAGAATTTTTCTACAGTAGCAGCAACCATTCACTGGAACAACTTCCTAGGAATGTGGTAGAGTCCCCATTGCTGGAGATACCCAAAATGTGATTGGACAGGGTGCTAGATAATCTCATCTAAGCTCCCCTTCCAACAAATGGTTGGACCAGATGATTTTTTGAGGTCCTTGTCAACCTGGGCTGTTCTATGATTCCAATAACATATTTAAATTTTAAAGGATCCTAATACGCTTGGAAAGCTGATTTTAGTATACAACTTTTACTCTTTCCTCAAGTACTTTGGCAGAACATGTTTCCTGGGAGGTCCAAAGGACAAAGCCTATGTGATCTTTGCCAGGAAGTTTATAGACACAGAAGATGACAGCTATTCCAGCAGGAATGATGTTATTGTTTTTCTCAGTCAAACAAAAATAAGCAAGCATGGAAACTGCAGGTTTAGTATTAAACATTGTTCAAATTAATTTAATTCTTGCCTACAGAACTGCAAAGCAAATAGAAACAATACTGTAAAAATTTATTTCACTGTATTTTTTAAATACTGCTATATGCCTATTTGTATCAATCCATTTCCACTCCAGTCTGGCAACTAGATACAAACATCCACAACACCAGTTGTTGCAGATCTTTTTTCATGCCCAAGGAATCCTTCACAAATAAGACATTAAACAGTTTGATTCCTACTCAGTCACAGCTCCAAATTCTCATCTACAAAGTTCCACAGTTGCAAAGTATTAACAACTAGGATGCTCTAAGGTACAGGCAGGTTTTCTCCAGACTTCCCTATATCAGTTAGTTTGCAACAAATTTTTCTATCCTGAAAAAAAAACCCCAAGAAAACCCCCCAAAAACCCCCCACATTTTATTAAAAACTTGTTCAAAATAAAATGGCATGCTGGTCCATCGAGGAATTTTTTGTGATACCTACCTTTTTATTTTGGGCCTACAAAATGGGGCATTAAAAATAAAAAAGATCACAGTAATTCATAAACCCAGTCCTCCAAGACAATTATAAATTCATTTACGATTTTTCTACATACAGGAGAAAGAAGAATGAGTTTAACCACAAATTATACAAGAGCCCTACTACTTCTTTTTAGCCAAAACCAGTAATAGGGTCATTATGTGTGTATAAACGTTCAATCTAGTAACAAAAGCTATTCTGTTAATAGCATTATTGTACGAAAAAAAAGGCCACTGCAGCTATAAGCTTAGACTTTGTATTTTTCTTGACAGTAGGGCCTTCAGCTCTTATTTCCTTAACCTATCTTTTTCACCCCCATTATATTGCCATTACCTTAACTATTTTATCCAGCAGATTTGTCTCTCAGGATAAGCCACATTACAAACTGTGTATTACTCACTCGAAGCCTGCCTCCTCACCTGTCACCTACCCTACAAGTACAAATTGTCTTCTGCAGACACAGTTCATACCCTTTCCCTTTGTAACCACTGCTTATGCCTGAATTATTACAATTCAGGGAATTTTGATTAATAAAAACAACGTAAATATTCATTGCTTCGAAAGAGACTCTGCGAAATAGCAGTTAGTAGTGCTTTTTTTCCCCTCCTAAATGTAAGTAAAACAAAACCCATACTGGAAGAGATAAATTGTGCACTGCAGATAGATGGAAAGTCTTTCACTGCTTCAGAATGAATTATCTAATAATTCACCTTACTATGAAGAAGTGCAAAAACTGACCATATACCAGTGACATCACTAGTACATCCATTTACCATTACTACCACCAGACTATTGATGATGCATGGAACTAGAACATTTTATAGAGTGAGGAAAGAAAGAATTATAACATTAAACTTTCCACTCAAGCAGTACTGATCACCTTAGAAGCTTACTACTCATAGCAAGTTTTCTAAAAGAAAAAAGAAAAGCAAGCAAGCAAACTCCACAGTCGCTAAAGATTAGGAATAACATCGATCAGTAGCTTCCATGGGCAACTCTAGCAGAAGTTTTTGACATGTTTACAACTGTCTAAATGTACATAGAGGAAAAAAGGCACACAAGTTGTGGCAGTATCAAAATAGCACAGTACAGCACACCATTTTGTGTCATTATGGTGGTAAATGCAATTAAGTGCATAGATGACAAATATGCTTATAGTAACTATGATGTGAAAATTACAGAAGTCACAAGCAAGATGCACTATACGTGTCAGTGACAGAACTTAATTTATACATCAAAACTATTTCTAAGCATGCAAACTGGCTAGCAATTTGGATATAAACACATTTTGTTGTAAAGGATATTACAAAAACATAGCAAGTCAACAAATACATACAACATGACAACAGTTTTCACAAATAAGTTTCAGATGATGGCCATAAAAATCTACAATAGTTATTAATGTTCTTCTATACTAACTCAGTTAAAATTGAAGTGACAGAAAAAGGCAGAAAACTGTAAAACATTGTGATATAGTAAAGACAATACATACAACACTTTGAATTGACTTCAGATTTTAAATCAGCTAAGATCTACCTGTGATCAAATCCCAAGTACTGTTGCTGAACACTTTTTGATGCCCCTACCATTTCTGCACTATCTGTCTTTACTTAGCTGATCTGATAAAAAGGACACTTAGAGGAAATACAGCTGAAAAATCCGTGGCCAGCAGTGAAAACAAGAAACCACCAAGACAACAACAAAAGATACAGCTTAATCTCCACAGTACAGAATGGTTAAGGTAGAAATTAATTCCAAATGACTATCTGGGGCGGGGGGGGGGAAGGCTTCTGAAATTAGTCAGCTTGCTTTTAAAATTATCAAACACACAGACATATGTACACAAATTTGTAAAATCCCTTTGGGACTATAGGTCTTATTTGATCCAGAGACCTTCAAATACATTGTCTCTGTATTGACTCAGAATATCACTTACTCTCTTCTGTATTGTAAAACAGTGTAAACTCTTATTCCTGAGAGGGAATAAAAGATTAATTAGTCACTTATCTTTTTTCTGTTACTCCTCTCCTACCTTTTCAAGATCTTCAATCTTCCTGTCCAGCAGTATCACATCTTGCCAGCAGGCATGCCACACAGCTTATTTTAATCACAGGAAGAACACATGATTTATATCCTCCTCATTACAATATTTGGTCTACTCTTCACTCACAATAAATTCAGCTCTTCTAGGGAGTACCAGATATAATATACATACAGTATTACATGGTACAGGCATAAGCATCTCTCCACTTTCTAGAGCAAAAGGCAGTCAACAACTTGCAATCTCTGAAGACAGTTAATACAGTTCACCCAAACACTCTTTCTCTTCCTTAGAGCAATTAACAACAGGCTGTGAGCCAGACTGCTTTTTCTAACAGTGGCCTATTCTTGACTGCTACTTATTGGCATTGGTATACATGTAACTACTGTAAGGTAGTACATATGTGGCCTTTTGGCCATGGCATATTATGTTCCTATTTTGGTGCCATACACAATAAGTCTTCTGTATCACATGATCAGACACCTGCATTCAAGCAGCATTCACAGATCTCTTGTGTGAGCTGATGTATTGATGTTGACCTCATTTACTTACTAAGCAAACACCCACATCTAAACCACTCTTAAGAAAATGAGCAGTTGGGTTGAAGAAGGGCATCCATGGGGAAAGTCATTAGTTTTCTGCCTGTTTGACTTCCTGATCTGGCTCACCACAGCATCCAGTGAAGACCACAGGCAGTATCAGAGAAAGGTAAGCACAAAGTAAGGGAGGCTGGTGTTGAGGTGTGTGGTGTGTGTAAGGATAGTAAAATCCTATAGCAAGCCGCACTGAGTTTAAGAAAACTCATGGAGATATTCAACACAACTGGAAAATGGCATGAGCAATCTGAGACAGCCTTGCTTTGAGTACAAGGTTGGACTAGATGACTTTCTAAGGTACTTTCCAAACTAAATTCTTCAATGGTTCTGAAAAGAAAAAAACAAACCAACAAAACCACCCAAACCACTATGAATGTTGTTTCATGACCCTTTTGTTATTCAGAACTAGCAACATCAGATCAGTTACGTATCAGAAATCAATTTTAAAACAGTGTTCATATTGCTGTAACTGGCATTTTTAGCAGAACAGACAGGAAGATGAGGCTTGGAGAACTATTATTTCAGAATTCTTAATAGCAACGGTTTCAGGAAAAGCACAGAATTCTAATCCTTGTAGTTGAACATTTTTTCCCCTTAAAATTGCTATCCTTTCTTCCTTCCATTTTGTTTTGTCTGGGTCCTGCCTGAACACTAAACGAGTAAGTAGTAACAGTCAATATACTCCATCAAGACAATACTTTGCTCCTTAAAAACATGCTATATGAAATGCCAGAAAAGACAGTTGCTAATAAATGTTTTCTAATAAAAGTAAACTTATTTAATATGCATTGTAAAGGACTTTTTTTTAAAGTCTCCTCCCTCACCCAGTACTTCCAAAAGAAGCTGAAGATTAGGAATTGTTATTTGCTACGGCCTTAAGATTACGCAAAGGTCTACATAAACTGAAATCTGAATCATCTGTTTAACTACACTGCATGGGATTATGCTGACAACTTTGATACAATGAAGCCATTTATCTTACCATAGACAAAAGGTATGTTCCACCTGCTTTAGAACATTTCATATAACCCACTGCAATCTCTAGTCTGCCTTCAGTGTGCTCCTTCCGACATGAAGAATGTATTCAGAATATAATAGTCATTTTCATCAAAAAATGTGATTTCTTTCAAGCCCTGTGTTGTGTAATATATACCCTCTTAAAACTGGAATTGTCACGGCACATTTATTAGCTCAATTTCCCATTCAAATTTTTAAAAAAGCAATTACAGTGATTTAGCTTATTACCAAAATATTCCTCTTTTGCAGTACAATGCACAATGCTACCCCTCTTCTGTATTTTTATTTAACTCTGCAAACTTAGACAAATCATACTAGTAATTACAAGGGGGAGACTGAAACAACAATTCCGCTTTTTGATTTTCTCTATTTCTTATTTGAAATAAATTTTTACTTTTCAATTCTATTTGCCTGTAACCCATTTGCCAACCTATCAAGATTGATTCTCTGTACTGCCTGTCCTGAATAATAGACTCTGAAGAAACAAAAACAAAAAAAAATCATGGTTTTTGCTCAAACATCACTGAAGCTGGGGGAGAAGGAGAAAAACAGAGCAACTTCCCTTCATCGTCAAGTTGCTAAGTACCCATAATCACTCAGTTTTTGTCACAATGTGACAAACACTATGTTTCTACCCCACTGTGTGGTATTTTTTTTTCTTCTCTGACAGAATGACAGCAGGTAGTAATTGTGCTACTCAAATGTCTGCCTACACACAATATTGTTCACAAAGCTTAGTTATGAATATCAAAAAGCAAGAGTATGAAAAGGAGTACATTGTCAGATTACATGTCTATATTTAGATGATTATGATGTCCTTCATAATCTTCAATTTCAGAAACTGTACACAAAACTGAGGAATGAGAATCTTCCAAAGTCCTTTTCTACTGACTGTTACTGCTAAGGCACACTGAGTTCCTTTAGCAAAGCAGCTTCCTCTAGAACAATCAGAAAATGGAAACAGACATTTTCTTGAATTAGAACAACATCCGACTCCAATACAAGAGGAAAACCAACAACTGGCCTTTCTCAAAAGCCATTTAATCCAGATCCATTACATTCCAATAGTAAAAACTAGCTTCACTAGGGGGGCGGGGGACAGAAATGAAGGGACCTAAACACAGTACCTGGAAAAGGTGGCAACAAAAGCAGGGAAGGGAGAAAGAAAAGGGAGCAGCACCACAGACATACTCTCTGTAACTTCTGTTAAAACTGAAAACACTGCAATTGTCTTTCAGACTCAGACTCCTAGGACACAACCTTATCATAAACCAAAAAAGCATACAGAGCTCAGCACCATGGCAACATCCACTTGCTTAATGACCACCCAAGAAGGCTTTTAACAAGACCATTGGAAACATGTTTCACAAAAACCATCTCCTTCAGTTTTCCACAGCAATGCAAACAATCAGGAACGCACACAAAGCCAACACTTTAATTCAGCATCAAGGAGTTTCCACAGATGAACACTGGTTTCACATAAACAGATTCTCATGGCAAAAAACATCACCAGTAAGGAAGTTAATTAACATACCTTTCAGTCGATGACTTAGAATCTGTTCCAGAATGGCTGCAAAATTATTAAATTCAGGGGAAGTATCATCTATAGTCTCAAAACAGGAACGGTCAATCAGAGTCTTGACTGAAAACCTAGAGCAAAAGCACAGAACAATCATAGATTATACAGATAGCTATTGGTCCTCTATAGCAGGACAGTAGTTTGTATAAACCAAATGAGCAAAGAACCAAAAAACCACCTTGATGATTTCAAGTTCAGTCAGAGCAACACAAACACATACCACATCAAGAAATAGTCTAGAAATACAATCATCATTGGTCTTAGGCATAAAGCCTGAAAAACAAAAAGAAAAACTAAAATCCCTACACTTTTTATGTAGTAGTGAGCTAATTATTTTCTAATTATTTTCCTCTTCTCCATTTCAATAAAGCTGTAGAAAAACAAGCACTCAAAAGCATCCAACACCAATTTCTTTGTAATCCTAAACATCACGATTTTTGCTTGACATTTCAATGCTTCTTTCATTCCCAAAATCCATGCCCAAGAGTCAGAAGTATAAACTTTATCCTATTATGAGAACATTGTAATTTCATCCTAATGCAAGAATAATCCAAACATATTGTAAAACAATCCATTTTTATGCACCGTTAACACTGTGTATTAACTTAGGCTGATTTCCCAGTGAATGGTGGTACTCACTATTCAGCACCATACTGATTAATTACTGAATAATACTTCAGTAATAAAAATAATAAAAAAACCCTGAATAATACTTCAGTATTATGACAGAAATGTTAAATTATCAATTTAAA
The DNA here is from genome assembly GCF_017639655.2 of Falco naumanni. Taxonomy (NCBI): domain Eukaryota; kingdom Metazoa; phylum Chordata; class Aves; order Falconiformes; family Falconidae; genus Falco; species Falco naumanni. The sequence goes on from NC_054057.1 coordinate 39,187,714, forward strand.
TTATCTAACATTTGAAATTGTAAAGGCTGAATGAAGCCACTGTAAAAAGTATAAAAACTAGTGTAAAAAAACCAATAAAAAGTGTAAAAACCTAGTCAATTAGCCAGTTAGCTGCGTTAATTACACCTGCACTTAAACAGTTTCATTCTTATTAAGAAAAAGACAGTTAAAACCCCAAGAAATGAAACAAAAATTTTTCTCTTGCCTTCATTTTAATCATAACCCATTTTTATTTTCCTTTCTGCTCCTTGTTCTTCAGTTCTCAGTTTCAAGGCAAGTTTCATATGTTCTCAACTTTGAATGTAACACTTATTTTGAGGCATTTATTGTATTTTCTGCAACTATCCTTATTTGCATTAATGAAGCCATACCACAGTCTGAGGCGATAGCTTTCACAACACCCAAATTTCAACAGTACCAGCTTAGGAAGTTCTCACTCTGCTTGCTCATATCAGACTGAGCACCCTGTTCCCTCTCTCAGTTATGCCAATTCTACTTTTTAATGGGGCTTATGAACCAGTCTAGATTTTCAGCACTTAACAGGATGAGTGAAGTGACTCTTAAATATGGATACACTCATAATAAACATGCTTCACAGCATCTCAAAACCAAGTTATACAGCGCAGCTGAAGAAATGGTATACTATATAGGCATAGGAGGAATGTGATTCCTTAAACCAGCAGTACTATTCTCAAATGCTCCATACTGTAAAAGTAGCATAACTTTTTAGCAGAGTTAGCACAGCCTCCTGATGCTCATTTACTAAATGAAACTAATTATGCTCAAAATGAATTGACATATATATTTCAAGAGTTGCAACTCAATTACATTATACTAAGTAAACTTCTGAATAAAGACTCCCCATCCTACCTTTCCTGCAGGCCTCTATTGTTGTAGCATTTCTGGCAGGATGGGAATTAGGAATAAGAAGGGTGGGGGAGGAAGCTTCTTCTGCAGTGCCAAGTTATGACTCAGTTTTGAACTCCTCCACATTTCCAGCCAATTTTGAGTAAGTGAGAGACGTGCATGGCCAACAGTAAATTTCTACCTAGTCAGTATCATTGCTATTGACTACTGTAATGGCAGTAATGATTGCTTCCTCAAAGCTATACCAGAGCTGTGAAATTATCTAAAAAAAACCCCTTAATTTTGAAAGACAAATGTATATAGCAATTACATGACTAAATTGGTATTAACTGTAACAAGAAGGCTCTTCCCACACCATGCAGATCTGAAAAACAGAAGGTGCAGCATACCATTCACTCACAGGTACATATACAAGTTAGCAATACAATGTACTGGACTATATATAGGAATATAATCTTAAAACTCAGAGACACTGTCATCCATAAACTGCAAAACAAAGTAAAGTATAATATATAGCTATGCCTACTTTTCGTCTCTTCAGTGTCCTACTTAAAAGTTCACTGATTAATATTGTATATGATACACATTCAGAAACACAGACGTTCAAGAAAAACCACTTATAAGCAATTCACATACACTTCTAAAAATCACAGATAATTTTTTTATTATTATTTTAAAGCATTCTGTAACTGAAAAAAAAATCTATCTAGTTTTAAGGACACAATTTTTAAATACCTAGGGTCTGATTAGAAATGACAGTCTAACAGCTCATCATCATTAATGGTGGTCTTTTTAAGTGCTCTTATTACTGCCACCATGCTCTCCATAGAAATATTAATTCCCATCTCTCTACTCTACGCTTTTACCAAAAGACTAAACAACCTTTATGTCAAGTTTAGCTGAAATTGGCTTTTAGGAGGAACTGAAAGGGAGTGCAAGTATGTGCACCTTATTTCCATTGACCAGGAAGATAACAGTGCTACCATGCAAAATTTCATTGACTGGATATGTTTTTTTTGGAGATTTAAAAAAATTTGTAGGCAAATACTTCTGTGTTGATTTTTTTTTCTCCAGTACTACAGAGAGGCAAACATAATTCTAAGTGCAAGTTAAAAGTCACAAGCACATTCTGCGTGTTAGATAGTCACACTTCACCATGCTGATCACACAGATTGGAAAAAGGATTTAAGGTATGTAGAAGTGATATCTTTGAAAAAAGGTTACACTGTAAGCACTGGGTAAGTAACTGTACTCAATCATGAAAGATGCTTCATATGTTGCTTCCAGTATACAGCCCAACAGAAAAAAAAAAAGAAAAAAAAAGCCCATGCTGTTGTACAGTTATGTGGAACCACTTGGGGAGTGAAAGTCAAGAAAGAAAAGTTCAGGTCTAATGTACACAAGAGCTATGAAGAAAAAATGTCTAAGTAGGCAGAGACAGAGCAGCTTTCTTGTTTTCCTTTTTTGCTCCCAACTTCATCATCTCTCCACTGGACTGCTATAGCAGCATTGCACTCCAGCACAACAATCTACCTACACTTCACAGGTTAACAGAGATACTGTAACAAAAGGGCATGAGCAAGTAGAGTGGCTTGAGAACAAAATTTTCTAAGATGAACTTTTGTGTGGCCTGTAGGAACAGACAAGTAATATAGCTCCAATACCTGTTGCTTCAAGACTCTTTAAAAAGGTCTTTTATCCAATTATTTCCCATTTTCTCACTACAACAATAGGGCTGGTTTGGGCTGGTTTTGTTGGGGTTTTTTTGCATCCCCCATAAGGTATCTGCTATTAGAGAGATTCCAGTATCGGTGTTTCTAAACAACCTTCCTGAACTCTGATGTTTTCAGATTCAGTCATGAATCCAGTCTTCCTTGAGCAAAAAAAAAGATACAGAAACAGCAGCATTCTCCAACCTTAGAAAGACTTTCCGAATCATGTAAGAGGGAAACATTCTTGAATAAGATTGATTTATAGCAGTCTTTTTGGGGTAGGTTCTTCCAGTTTTGCCAGATGCATGAGAAGGTCTCCCAGATTTCTTCAATAATTTCAAACCAAAGTCAAACCTTTTGTAGATATACCCCAGGCTTATTTCCAAAACAGCAATAAGCCTCTAATGAAAAAGAGGCAAATAGGCAGAAAATTTGACTGCTATATGAATTTGTCAGTTTTCATTGTCAGATTCATGCTCCTCTGAGTTTTCAAATGAATGGAAGAATTCTGTCAAATTTATTTGGCTTGCAATTTGGGAAATGTCATTAAAATGCCATTTTAAAGAACATAAATTATTAGTATAGAACAATCCCCGAGATTTCAAACTAATATCCCTTATAGTAGAAAACATGGCTTGGACATGAAACCAGGTAGTTCAGGTAAGGGTCAACATCACTGCAAAAGCTCTTATGCATAATACCAGAGTCAGTATTTTAAAAATACATTTCCTGAGTGTTGTTCAATTCTGTGTTAAAATGCTGTATTTAAACTATGACCCTCACTTCCAAGACCAAACTGTCTCAACTGTTTGGTGGTTCTGTATCTTTGTGGACCTTTGATCTATAAATCTTAGGGAAGACTAGATTCAAAGAAGGTGAACAACTTCAAAACTCCAGCGTCACTTACTGGAAAACGGAAGGCATCAAACCTTAGGGAAAAAAGGTAGGGAGAGAGACAGAGCTTAGAAAATATATTACTTATAAAAAAAATATCCTAAACCTTATTGCAATTTAAACCATGGCTATGCAGCTGCACAAACATAACCATGCATTTTCACGTTCAATTGGTTTATGGAACTTAACTAACTACGTTACTTCCCATGGCTACAGTGCCACTCAATATTTTAGTGGAAACAAACTATTCCTTGCTTAGCTGTAAATACAGTAAACTATCCATATCTGCATGAGCAGTTAGACCACCACTGTGAGAAAAGACTAAAAACCCAAAGCCTGGCTTAACTATTAAGTAAAAATCTGCTATAATGAAGCTTTGACAAACATAGCATTAAATTATCACTGTTAACATGGTAAATCAGAAGAGTATCTTCATAGTGGTTTCTCACCTTCACTGGGTAGCAAGCCACACCCATCCAAATTTAATTGACTTGATTCATTGGTGCTATTTTTACAAGAACTATTTCACATTCTCATAGGATTTTGACTGGAAATGACTACTATCGTACTGGTTTTGATATTAATTTGACTATTCCTAACAACAACACTTTTCAATATTAGAAAATGTGTTAATAGCTACAGTAAAGCTGGGAAAATTTTTAAACATTTATTCTTAGACTAGCAGAAGAATAAAAATATAAATAAATGTATGCACATCATAATGACGCAGTTCCATTTTCCTCATAACCGTTTCCAAATTTTAGGACGTATTCACAAACTAGGAACTTCAGGTTTCATGGAGATAAAGCAAAATTAAGTTGTTTTACTGAAAATAATACAAATACACCAACTGAAAGTAGTTTCTGCAGTAACTCCTTGCTTCATTGTGCTTGACTGAATTCCCTCAGATTTCTAAGCACCTTTAAATATGTTACAACATCATTTCAACTGCAGGACAAGGACATGAAAAAAACAAACTGAAAAAGAAAATGTAAGAGCACAGAGTACAGAAGAGTTCCCCTCAAATGAGGGGGCAGAAAAAAATAACAAACTGTGTAGAATACAATATAATCCTTTAAAAAGAACTGTTCATAGCTTGTAAAATTATGTCATTACTTGATAAAACTGGCGTTTTCCCAAGCCTGCAGATTGGCAATATCTGTGTCTCGGTAACAATAGTGAAACTGAAAACTTCTGTTACTTCTACTTGATCTGCTTCAGCAAGTCTGATAGAAAAAGGTTTCTGTGTTTTTGTTGCGTTTCTTTTTCTGAGGTAAGCGTAGAGGTAAGCATAAAAGCCTGGGAAAAGGCAGAATATACTAGGACTTGAAGGAATATTGAAGGAAACTCCTTTCAGTAGCGAGATGATACAATTCACACTTTGTAAAGCCTACTACCAATGTACAATAAAAGCTTGGGGGTGGGGGGCAAGCGAGGGGAAGGTGGAAGAAAGACTATGACAACTATGGGGTCCTAAACTCTTTTTAAAAATACTGCTGCAGCATGAAGTAGTGAGGGTACAAGATTATCTAATAGTTGTCCTAGTATGTTATTAAAATTTGTGAGTATTAAAGTTATTATCATAGCTAATATGAATCTGTTGAAGACCTTCTCCAGATAATATTCAAACTGGTCTGATAACGTAAAGATTTAGCAATTGGAACAAACGAACTAACAGAGTCATCACTACCAGCATATATTCATGTCTTTAAAAGTTTGCCATGATGTAATGGGTCAGTACTGCACGCTTGGAAATGCTGCATGGATTCAACAACGATGGCAGTGGAAAGGCTTACATGAAAAGCCATAGCAAGTATTGTTGAGCTTGTATAAGCTCAGCACTAAGATGCTTGAAAAAAATATAATGTACTGGATCTAGCCTGTACTGCAGTCTCCCGATCTAGATTTTGGAGATAAAAATATCCCCTGAACACAGCCTCCTCGGGACCGCTGCTGCGGCAGCGGCGCGTTAGCCAGACCGCACGGCCAGCAGCTTCTACAGCGGCTTGCAAAAACAGTTTTAGGTTTCACTTCACGTCCAACAACATATTAAACCTAAATTTTAAAGGCGGCCGTGCCGCATCCATTTAAGAGGAATCGACACCCACCAATTCCCTTCGCACGAAGATGAACGCCTCCGTTCAACGCTACCGGGAGTTCAGCCCGCCCCGCCTGGCTCCGACACACGCCTCGCCCGGGAGCGCAGCCGAGGTGCGAAAGCAAACGGCTCCCACCTCACAGTGTAACGGCCCGGTGTGCCCGGCGGCGCTGCCAGGTGTGCCCCTGCCGCCGCGGGAGCGCCCCTCAGCCGGAGGCTCCCGCAGCCGCTGAGTCAGGGCGGAGGCAACCGCCGCCCGCTCTCGCCGCTACGTGCCCCTGGCAAGCCGGCGGCCCCCCCCCCGCGGCCGGCACCCTCCACCGGCCTCCCGCCGCAGGGCAGCCACTGGCTGCGGGGGGGCTGCCTCCCGCGCTCCGGCCCCGAGCGACCGCGAGTCACCTGCGCGGTGCGGGGGCGGCACGGTCCCCTCAGGCCAGGCTGCCGGCGGCCGGAGCGGCAGGAGGGCGAGGCACGGTCCCCTCGGGCGGCGCAGGGCGGGGCCGGGCCCGGCGCTTACCTGCAGACCGTGATCAAGTTCCGCCGTTCCACAGCGGCGTTGCGGGACGGGACGCTCTTCCTACGGGCGGGGACGTTGAGCCCCCCTAAGCCGAGGGACGCCATCTCCGCTGGGGGCTGGAGAAGCCGCCGGGGCTGGCACAGCGCCTTTGTTCCCGGCCTCCCGGTCTCGAGGATGCTGCGCCCGCCGCCGCTACCACCGCCGCCGCCGCCGCACGAGGAGGCGGCCCCAGCGTCGCTACCGCCCTCGGCCCCGCTCCCCCTCCCGCCGCCCGGCTTGCGCTGGAGCAGCGCCCCGAGGCGGGCGGCAGGGCGGCAGAGGAGACGCCGGGGTCCCCGCGGCGGGGGCGGCTCGCGCCCCCTCCCCCCGCTCCGGGCGGCCACCGCGCCTCGCAGCCACGGCGCCGCAGAGCGCCGGCGCCGCCAGCCAATCAGCGCGCGGGAGGGGCGCGGCGGCGCGGCCGGTGCTTCGAAGCGGCGCGCGCCGCCAGCGGAAGCTGCCGCGGAGGGTGCGGTGCCGGCACCTGCGGTGGCGGGAAGGCAGCGGGGGCGCTTTTCCGGGCCGGGCGCGCCCCGGCAGGTGCGGGGGGTGCCGCCTGTGGGAGACTCCCTGCGCTCCCCGTCCGCCAAACGCTCCTTTCCCCTGATCCACCTTCGTGTCCCCTCGCTGGGTACGTGCCTGTAGGGTTCTGGACCCCCGAGTAAGCCCCGTAGCCCTGTGGGAATCGTAGTCGTCTTTGCGTCGTTACCAGTTCTCTCGCTTCTTGGCGAGTCGCTGTCTGGGATGCGAGAACTCCTCGGGCTGTAGGCTGCGGTGGCTGCGAGTTAAAGCTCTGAACCGTTAGATGCTGCTTTACGGCACAGGTAACCGTCAGCGGCCTCGCTTGCGGGAATATGTGAGCGAAATGGTAATGTGCTCTCGCAGCCGGAACAGAGGCGCCGGTCCCCGCTCCGAACAAAGGCGTTATTTCTGAGCATGCCTGGAAGAGCCCTCGGTACAGGGCTATGCCTTCATGCCGTTTCATTCTCAAAACAGAGAAGAAAACAAAGCTTGAGTCACTGGAAGACGGGATTAAACAATACTTTTGAAGAAAAGCTAGCAGTACATCTGTTGTGTTTTGTGGGGTGTGAAGGAGTGGGTTTTCCTGGATGGTTGAGGGGATATGAAGCTGTATGGATTACTTTGTTTTCTTTCCTTTAGGGGAGCAAGTTCCCATTCTGCTTAAAAGAATAACTTCACTTGTGTGCGATAAGGATGAATGGCGACATAAGTTGTGGCACAACTATTCTACTGAGTTGTGCATGTGATATTCCTAAATGTGTCTGTTAGTCAAAGCTCTCCATTCCTATTAATGAAATGGGACCACTTCTACTTATAAACATGCAAACCCCCACTGGACTATAATTTCCTTGGAGAGTGTCACTTGCAGATATGCAGCTAGTTCGTAGAGATGCTGTCAAACAGAACGGTATTCACTTATTGACTGCCAATTACATTACCTGAAGAGGATTTGTGTTGACACAGGAACTTTAAACAGTAGATTTCCTTCTTGATGGCTATGTTTTCATATGTAGTAACATACAAGTGAATTTCTTTTGTCAGAAAATATTGCATAAATTGTTTCAAGTGTTGTTACCATTTACCAAAACTTCAAATATTACCAAGTTACTTGACATACTGCATTCTCACCCCACTGAGTATGTAGCTGAACAACTTCGAACTTTGTATGACATAGTGGGTAAACTGTTTTGCCTTCCTTAAGGTAAAGCTTCATCCTGGCTTGGGTGGTTTGTTTGTTTTTTTTTTCCTAAACACATTCTAATTCAAATTCACTAGGAGGTAGTTCATCGTTCTGCTTCCTGCCTCTTCCTTACCTCTCCAAAAACAGCATAAAAGAAGCAGGGACACAGGTAAACCTGAATGAAGATACGCTTTCTTTGCTCTGAAAGCAAGAGTAACAATTTTTTGGGGGATGAAATTACTAGAATGAGATTGAAACAAGCTTTTGTTCTTTACTTTTTCTTTCAGACAATCAAAAGAAAATGTTGAATATGTTACTTGTTGACTTAGAAATAAAGAACCTGTCTTCATGTTTCTCTGTGCTACTCAGTCTTTGTTGAGGACTGTTGTCTCTGTATCTACTATTAAGAGATTCGTGCAGCTTGAGTAATTTTTTGATTAAGTTCAAGCTGAGGGTGAAGTAGAATCACTCTGCAGATGAGTGATTTCAGCTGCATGGTCTGTTCTGGAAATTATGAAAAAATAATACTGGACAATTATCAATGCTTTACAAAACCCCAAACAACAGGAGAACTTTTCTATATATATATCAAAAGCAAAGTATCTTCTCTGTTCTTCTCCTTTGCCTTGTTTATGGAAACTACAACTTTTTTATACTTGAAAGACATTTAAGATGATATCAGGCTTATCTGTTGGATCAAGCCTTAGGGTTCAATATTGATTAGTTTTAGTCCTCCAGTACAAGAATCTTCTCAAAGATCATTGCTTTCTTTCAAATGTAATTTGTCTTCTACTACTGTCTTATCAAAGAAGGAGCTGTAAAGAGGTTCCAGAAGACTTTAAAAGAATTTAAAAGATTAATAAATTTAATATCATCAGCTGCCTTAAACTTAAGAAAGCTCAGGAAATTTACTGTACTAACTCTTGCATTTTTGATGCCTGTCTGTGAGAAAATAGGTGAAGGGAAAATCCTACTGCCTTCAACTACCTAATGGGAGGATAGAGGGAACAGGCTTTTCTGAGGAGTGCATAGCAAACAGACAAGGGGTAATTGTCACAAGCTGCAACAAGGGATAGATATTGGGAAAGAATATTAACAGCAAAGATGTTCAAACACTGGAATGGATTGTTCAGAGCAGCTCTGTGATGTTTGTCCTGGAGATATGCAAAACTTAACTGGATGAAGAATCAGCCCTGCCTGATCTAACTCCAAAATTGGCCCTGCTGTGAGCAGGTAGAAAAATGACTTCTATCAGTCCTTCCAGCCTAAGATTGTGCATGTGCAGTTCTACAATCATCTCTATACCTCCTGTATAGTATCTTGGCCTTCATTTCTCCTGAAATCACAGTTCTATCCCATTTTAATGGTTGAAACTTTGGCCATCCTACACACTGACTGTCCCATAACTTGTGTGTTGGTGATTGTTTACAGAATCTACTATGCTATTAGTAGTTTAACAATGTTCATACAACTTCCTAGTTCCAGTACTTTTCTTTCTATAAAACTAACGTTTTTGCTACTTCTATCCATATTTTTATTTGTATATGACAATGTTAAATCTCAGGTAAATAACATTCAAAGATGTATTTTTATATTTACTTTGTGAGTTTTGAATGTTGCATATATGTCCTGATTTTTGATAACTTACTAGTCAAAGTTTCTACATGAGTGTCCAGAATTCTGGTTGCAACTTCTACTCCTTCTGAAATAGTACCCCTAAACCATCTTCATATGTTGTACTCAGTCATACATAATCCATTTCTGGGTCAGTGTTGTGAATGTCCCTTTAATAGAAGGAGTATATCTGTTCTGCTTTGGAAAAGTCGAAGTAAATTATTTGCTCACAGTATTATGCACTCTATTAATTTGCTGCCACTGAATCGTATCTTGTATTCCAAAAACTGTGACTTGTCTGTCAGCTGGAATCTTTGGTTTAAAAAGTTAAACAGCAACAACAAAACTCTGAACTGAACATGTTTGACCTTCTTTGTTTCAGTTTCTACTTGGCTTCTGGGTTTCACACTTGGTTTAACCATATCTGGTGTTTTCCACTAGTGTTTCAGTTGGTGTTGCTGTTTTAGCCAAGTAAATAGAAATAAAATATGCAAGTTAAATTTGTATGCTGCATCAATCCCCCATAACACATTCCCTTAGAGACATTTGTTAAAATCATGAAATTATTTGTAGTGTCATGAATCATAGATGCTATAGTTTAGCCTTCACACTTGTCTGCCATAATCTTAAAGAGGTAGAGACATTTATCCAAAATTTTCATGATCTTTGTCACAAAAGAGCTTTTCATTGCCACTAGAGGTAGGGTCTGTTATCAACAAGAAGGGTGCTTGCTGCTCCCCAAATGTTCACAATTTTGAACCTAACTTAATTTATTAATAAAAATATGCCAACTTCACTCAAAGACAAACCGTTATTTTTTGCTGCTTCTTTTAATAGTCTTTCTGCTGGCAATGATTCTGGTGAGATTTCCCATATGCCTTACTCACTGTTAAATTTTAATAACAATATCTGTAACATAACATTCTTGCTTTGTGTTAACTTATTTACCTTCCCATGATTAAAATTGAAACTGGAACTACTTAGACATTTTTCCATCCTGGAGTTTTAATTGATATGCGTAAGGTCCTGCTTTATTCACAACTGGGGCTAGTCCATCCCATTTACAGTTTAGACTAAACTTGAGTGGAAAATATGGAACATTACTTTCCATCCTCCTTGCCATTCTGCAGAGTAGTGGTTTGTTCCTGTTTGTTTATACATGCACTGAGCATTCCTTCCCAGTTGAGTTGCCATAACAACATTAATCTCTTTCCAGTGTTTAGATAGGGTCTGTATCCATTCTTCAGTTAAAACATTAGGCAGTAATTTTTTTTTCTCCCAGGGAGAGCTCTAAATCACATGAACTTTTGAGAAGCTGTTGTGGCTCACAGGATAGCATATCATGATGTGAAAAACCAAGCTTTTCTGTAATTTTTCAATGTTTTGCCCAGTGCTATTTTTATAGCCCTGTTGCAGCATTCAATTCACCTTGAACTGGGAGTTCCCAGCAATGTGGAACCTTTCTTCCCAGGCTTCCATGTAATTCCATGATGGTTTGCCCTTGAAAATATTTTCCTGGCTCCAAATTAATTTATTAGTTTAAATCCCATCTGGAAAATATGTTAAGTGGTTGCACTCTGGTAGACTTAGCTGTAGCTTTTACTGGAACTACCTTAACCCATTTTTTCAGTGGATCTAGTATTAGCCTACAATGTTTATTCTCATTTTGCATGGTAGGTGGGACTACACATGGTTTAGTCTGTTTGTGTCCTAGCCTGTGGTTCATGTATTCTCTAATGTTTTAATGTTATTTTTCTCTTAGTGGGGCTATTCACAGCACAAGTTAGGCAATTATGCACCCATCTTCTTCGTGTTTGGTCAGCTAGCTGTCTTCTAATACTCTCTTTTGCATTCAGGCAACTCCTACATGATTGTGTTAATGCACCTATTGAAACAAATCTACTTGAAGTGTATATACTCCTTTCGATCTACAAGTGTTTATTATCTGGCCACACTATGCTCTCTATGCTGCATCTGTTTACTAGCTTCTATAGTAATTGCCCCTCTGTTTCCTCATTTCTGTGCTGTAATAGTGGCTAGATCTTTGATACCTTGCTTTATATGATTTTCTTTGTTTTGTTTTCAAAATGGGTGTTTCTTCAAATGTTAAGTTTACTGGAAGCACCACAACCTTGGCAAAAGCATCTGTTTGACTATTAAAATACTGTTGCTTCTGAATTTTTCCTTTTGTTATGCTTTTACATGACTTGCATGCTATGTTCAGGATTTCCTTTCCATGTTTGATAGACTACCAGATTTCCATTCAGTGTTTGTAGGTCATCTTTGCTCCACGTTGGTAGCCAAATAGTTAAAGCTTGATATATCCGGCCTAAAACTATTTACAAAGCCAGATCATTTCCTTTAGGTTCCTCTTTTAACATCGTCAGCAGAGCTTGTAGCTGTACTGATCATGCAGAGTGAAGGCAGATAGCTCTTTCTATTTTTCACAGGTGTTGCAGCATATCTAATTGAGGATTTTCCATCCTTTTGATTAAAAACTGGACCTAGGTGTGAACCACACTGAATATCCTGTGGCACGAAGTCAGCAACGGAGCTTTTATCTGGCGAGAGACACATAAACAGGTAAAGGGCGTTTATGTTCTGTTTCAGTGGTTGAAAACCATATAAAGCTGGTGATAAAATCTTGTCTTCTACAGAAATCTCTGAGTTTATAAAAGCCAATGTCCCTCCAGCTAACCTAGGGTTCCATACATATCCAATCTGTACTTTTCCAGTGATTATATACTTCAGTGGTGTGTGATACGTACTACTGCAAAATGGCTCTAATGATGTGTTCCCAATGCTCATTGCCTATGCTAATGCTAAACATGGTTTTTCATATGGAATAGAGTTCTTTCCCTCTGATCTTAAGATTCTCAAAGCAAAGTCTGGAATTTTAATTTTATTTCTGTGTTCCTGAAACAGCACAGTCCCAAGGTCTAGATCAGTAGTGGCCAGCTGAACATGAAAGAGCTTACAGGAATCTGGTTATGTGATGGCCACTGTTTGAACTAGTGCAGTTTTGCTTCTTTCTATTCTTCCTGTTCTGGTTTGTGAGATTTTTTTTCACTAATGTGATTAGTGGTTTACCGATTTCTGCGAGTGCACATTCTCACAAAAATGTAAGCAATTCCAAAATTGAATCTAACACAGGTTTTGCTGTGGGGAGGCATGGGCTATCATAGTTTTATCCTTTGGTGATCCCAGCATCACCTTCCCTTTCTGACCTAAAAATCCTTCTGAATATTTCACTTCAGATTGTATCAACTGAGTTCTGTCATGATTAGCTTTAAAACCTGTGTTTTGAATAATGCTGATTACTACTTAGGCATTTATCCAATATAGTGTGGCCAGCAGGACAATGGAAGTGATTGTCCCCCTGTGCTCAGCACTGGTGAGGCTGCACCAAACCGAACTGTGTTCAGTTTTGGGCCCCTCGCTTTGAGGGTCGTTGAAATGTTGGAGCGTGTCCAGAGAAGGGCAAGAAATCTGGTGAAGGGTCTGGAGCACAAGGCTTATGAGGAGCAGCTGAGGGATCTGGAGGGTTTTAGCCCCGAGGGGAGTAGGAGGCTTAAGGAGGGACCTTACCGCTCTCTACAACTACCTGAAAGGAAGTTATAGCAAGGTGGGTGTTGGTCTCTTCTCCCATGTAACAAACAATAGGACAAGAGGAAACGGCCTTAAGTTACACCAGTAGAGGTTTAGATTGGCTGTTAGGAAAAATTTCTTCACTGAAAGGGTGGTCAAGCATTGGAACAGGCTGCCCACTGACGTGGTGGAATCACCACCCTTGGAAGCATTTAAAAAAACCTATAGATGTGGTGCTTAGGGACATGGTTCAGTGGTAGACTCGGCAGTCCTGAGCTAACAGTTGGACTTGATGATCTTAAAGGTAATTTCCAGCCTAAATGATACTATGTGTATTCCTGGATTTTCAGTTCTTTTTTCAACATACTTAACACATCATTGATGTATGATATGACAGAACACATTTTGATGGTAATTTCATCAACATTTTATACATTTGATCTGAAAGAATTGAGTTATATGGATAAAACAATATTGCTTTCCCTCATAAGTAAATGCTTGTTTCTACCAGTTTTGCTTTGCTAGTGGAATTGCAAAGAAAGCATTGGCTAAGTCAGTAACAAAAAAAATCAGTGAGATATTCTGCTTAGTGCTACAAGAATTTCAGGTATGTTTCCAACAACAACAACCTCAGAGGTGCCTACCCTATTTAAGTGTTAAAAACCCACTTTTAGGCTTTTGCCCTTGCTTTTAACCCTGGAAAAAATGGGATGTTTAAGTTACAGGTCTCTGTACTAGGACCTTGCTTTCCAGTAAAATTGTTGATGGTGGGTTGGAGTCCTTCCTCTGGTTCTTGTGGGTGTTGATATTATTTTTGGGAAGGAGAATCTAGACCTTCAATTAATACACAATTGCTATTTTTTCACATTTTATCTTAGACACACGAAACTTGAGGAAATTCTGTTACCCAAATATCCACTGTTTTTGCTTCCTCCGGATTCTTAATAACAAAGCATCAATGACTTGCAGGAATCACTCCACCCTCACCTCCCACTGTTCGGTCCCAATTCACAAACATCCGTAGCAAAATCTGCAGCTAATCCATTTTGTTTCAGTAAAGCTGTGCCAATAATTCCCTGCTGTTTGTAAGAGGGATCCTCCCATTCCTATACTCAAAAGAAACTCCTGAACTTGACCGCTATTTAACTGCAGGCAGGTATCTTAAAAGTTGCTTGACCGTCCTTTATTCATGCATATAATACAAATTTTATCTTTTTTCCACTTTATTGAGTTCCAGCTGGAACAGGTATTCATTGATGAGTATTTATGGACACTATGGTATCAATTAACACCATGGCACTAGTGGTAGTGAATGTTCTTTCCCTGACCACCCAGTACTAATATTGTCAGTGGCTATTTGCATTCGTTATACTGTAATTTTACCACTAGATGGCGGCAGGTAGCCTAGTCTTTGTTATCGAGAGGAAGAGATGATGATCGATGGCTTCACTGAGAGGGACCTTGTTACGTTCTGTAGGTTTTTGTTCCTTCCTCCTTGTCTTTTTTTTCTTTGGCTTGACAAAACAAGCCAGCAAGGAATTTATGGATTCTATCCTGTTTTCTTATATCTTTGCCTATTTTCCTCAAATTTTACCATATTGCTTTCCTGCAGTCCCATTAGTGTTCCTTAAAGGAAGCTTTTTATCACATTTTCCAAGGGTCTTTTGCAGTTACTGTTACCACCTGTTTTTACATGAAGCGCTAAACTCACAGAGGGCTCTTTTCCCTTTTCGGTTCCTTTTGATCTTTATTTTTAAATGGAGGCTATGTGTTCTTTATGACCATATTTCTGAAAATTACAGTATGTGCAGACTTCCTGTCAGATCCACAGGACTGAGATTTCTTTGCATTCCTTCTTACCTTCATTACCTTGCCCGTTTGTTGAAGCTGAATTTGCAGCTGCTCCTGTTGTGCTTCTGCTTGATTCACAGATCCCAGAATTAATCTTTGTTGCTCGGTCCTTGTACCACTGCTATTTGAAAGGCACTGTGGTTCTATTAACTCAGATACTTCCCCAATCCCAACAATTTTTCCAGGATTCGTATGATTGTACATTCTCAAAGCATTCTTCTAGATGGAACAACTTGCAAGCCAAATCTCCTTTCAGTGCTCAGATAACTGTTCTGAAACATCTACCTACTAAATTTCTTAGAGTAGAATCTTCCTGCAATGTGGCTGATAACCATATTCTACTCTGAGGTAGTGTTTTAAAGGCTGTGCAATCTTTACTAGTTAAGGAAAGCTAATCCTTCAGGCCCCAAAGTCCCATTTTACAAGTTCTGAATTCAGTGGCCTCAAGGTTTAAGCAATTACTCCTGCTTGCTCTGCAGTCAAGTCAGTTGCTATTGTTACAATGTCCCAAGTTTTAGGAGCAATGTGACCAAGCAGGAGTAGCCAGTGCTATGAGTACTATTTTTGCCACTGTTTTGGTTGTAACTGCATAACTGGATCATAAAAACCTATTTTGTTTTCACATCAACATGAATTTTTAGTATAGTTGTGGGCTGAGTTTCCCATATATCCCTGTTTTATTCTGGATAGATAAATGTTAGCATGTTCATTATGTATATATGATAGTTGTGTCCTGGGTGACTGCTATTGAAGTATAAGGGCTCTCTGAGTGTACAGAAATCCATCTGTACAGTATAGCTTTCAAGATTTTCCCTCAAGTTACTAAATGGTTCACTGCAAAAACTATAAGGTAAACCCAGCAATCAAAAGCAGAGAACCTACTCTTCAATGCCCTAGACGGGTATTATATACCCAGATCAAAAGAAAGACAAAAGTCTGACTGTTTTTATTATCATCTAGATCAAAGTTGATGCAGAACAGAGGGTTTTGGTAACATTTGCCATTTTTTCTACTAGTATTTTGCTTGTATAGAAGATAAATATACATTTTTTCTGTTATTCACCCCTCTCTTTTTCCATATATTGATATGAATATATGTGAAGAAGAAAGGGGATTTTCATGGGTGAACAATGTCATTATTGCTTTCTTCTATTTCCTATCAGGGTTTAACATTAATGTATGAGTCATCTAATATGGCATACCAACCAAGTCCTTATCTGTATCCAATGTGATCCGTTGGGAGGAGATCAGTGTACTCAGTTTTACCCAGTAGCTATTATTAGAATAGCTACTACAAATACCATGCTAGCACAAAAGATGCTTTCAATGCTACCATAGTAGCAGCACCTAAAAAGAAACAGAATAATAACTTCTACCTAATCTTGGGGTTAAAATGTTTATTGGGATTATCTTACTGTGTGATCCTGGAGTAAGCATTATTCTGCCTGCCTGTCTTCACTCTCTTGGGAACCAAATGAAATTGTCAGGGTGGGTGCCAGATTTCACTGGAACAAGGTGAGCTGTAACAAATTAAGTGTGATCACCCAATCTAACCCCCAGTATATGAAAAGACCATACATGCACTCATGACACAATAGACTTATCTTCATTTTTAGACCTTACAGAAGCATGTATGTATTCTTTTCCTGAAAGGTCTACCACTCTTAAATAGTTCAGCCTACTTGAAATATAAATATGGGTGAAAATCAATTAGGAAAGTAATTGTGTCCTGTGAAGTGACCCACCACACCAGTATTCCAAAAGAGAATTTGTCAGATATATTTGGGACAAGGTGAAGTGTACCACATTTCAAATAATTTTTGTTCTTGTAAACATATATTTCACATACACATTAGATTTGGTCTATTGAATTGGTGTATGAGAAATTCTTCCTGTTCCTGTCACATACAGTAATAGGCACCTTCTGTACTAATATGTTACCAAGATGTGACATAAATAAACTAGGCAGGTATGTTCTCCTCACTCATGTGCATCATGCCATGGAATGAGTTTTGGTTATAGGACTTGGTGGTGTTCTGGTCACACCTGCTTATAACTGTCAACTCAATGGACCGCTTCATGAACTGATTGCCCCATGAGTGACCACTGCAGAAATAGTCTGTCTTAAAGATGTGGGATAACCTAGCAATATATCTGTCCCTAGACACCATGGAAAATGCTTTAATGTCTTCTGCAAATGGCCCATGATGTGGAATCACTACCAGATCACTTCCTCTAGTAGTTAGATAAAAGGCTTTGCATGCCACCAAGTCCCATAGGTACTCGCCAGGGGTAGTTTAAAACAGATCCGTTATCTAAATTCAGTTCTACTTCATAGTACTGACTATACAAGGAACTCCAGAGGATGCTCCCACCGAGGAATCCCTGTGATATTAAATAAGCACACCTTGCCCACAGGGGCAACCTGTGGATCCTTAGGATCTCTAACTTCTACTGGAACAGCATTCCCACTGTGCCAGGCACAGACACCGAATACAAGGGATATAAACCTTTTCTTACAGTTTGACTAAGTGCTTAAATGAGCTGATTAAAGTTGCTTCCTTGAACATTGTTCTATACTAACAAAATCACTTGCTCACAGTGAACAGCGACGTGGAAAACAGGGCTGCTCTGAACACTTTATTCAGTCAGGATGAGCTGTTAGTCATTATTTGTTGTTGACTGTAAAAAGCAATCAAGGAATTACATTTTGTGTCATGACTTTCACACAGGGTCATGTGTCATTGGGTGCAAACAGAATGAAAACTGAGCAGAGGTAGTGACTCAAGGTTGAGTTGGTTGAAGTTGAGAAAGAAATCTAGAGTGCAAAGGGTGAAGAAAGTGGGATACGAGCAGAGATCACTGTGTTCCTTCAATTTTCTCTGATGGTGCTGGAACACTATCCTAAGCCTTGTGGTTCAAGAGTCCCTGTGAACATCGACTTTTTGCGGAGTCACCCCCCAGTCCTTCTGGCTCTGACCTCCAGCCTTCGTGTCCCATTCTGTCTGGGAAGTAGACAAGAAACCATTTTGTGATTTCACAGTCCATGCAGGGAAGGGGAGGAAGTGTTGGGAAAGACTCCTGAGGCTTGCCGATTAGTTAAATACTTTGTGTTCGTTCTCTCTACTGTTTATTGGGCAGGAAGTCTCTGTTTACTAATATTAGCCTATGAGTTTGGCCATGCTTAGCACTTCTTATATTTCATTGGTCATGCTGCTGGTATGTCACTTTTATACAAATTTTATGCTTAGAAATAAGTAAGAAATAAGTAAAAAGATGAAATTTTAATTTGCAAGGCAGAGTCCACTAAATTAAAGTTTCAGTGGGAAACATGGGAAAAGGTTGTTTTTCCCTTTAAATGGATAATATTTGGGAGTAGACCAATAAGCTTTGTTGCAATCAAAATATGTTTTAATGATCTTATGATATGCCAGCTTGTCAGAACTGAAGTAGTTCTGACTGAAAAGAAAGACCAGAGAAAAATGGTATTTCTAACGGGTGAGAAACTAGTTTTGGTTTAGAATACTGGTATAAGTTTAAGTAAAATAATAATATAATTGTAGCATAGATATTAACAAAATTATATCAAGCACTATAACACTGTACCCTATGATGGCTGCTTAATAAGTATATAAAGTCATTGCTGTGAAGACAGACAGGAAACATTTTTTTTTTTGAGTCTTTCTAGGACTGGCACTCGTTTAGATTTTTACATAGCAGAGCTGTCAGTGAGAATGTTCTACCGACTTGGGAGGACAAATTCTCTATGCTTTAAAAAGCTTGAAATATGTACGATAAAGCAGTTCAGCTATCAAAAGCTGAAATTTAAGTGCTATGCAGCTGTTTGGCCAATGATGAGGCAACTTGAATTGTACTCATTAGTGACTTGAGAGCCTGTGGCTTGCAAAATAGTTGATGTTTGATAGTCTGAGAACAGATTTATCATAATTCTTGCAGACAAGATACCAGAATAAGTTATGACTCTTGAGCATTTCTGGGTCTCTGAAGAAAACTTTTTTTCAAATATAAGCCAGGCTCCATATTTTTTTTTCCTAGAATAAACAAATTATTCTGAGGGAAAATTCCTTTATTCTTAAGAAATACTAGCTATTGTGTATTTATCAGTAGCTGGTTAACACTCTGTAAAATCTTATCTTGTACCCAGGAACTGGAAGCAGTAGATACAAATGATACCTGGTGAAAAAACCAGTCTGCAGGGAGCCTGACAATTGTAGTGAGTAAGCTTAGATAAGTATATCTTGCTTAGGAGCAGTGTAAGTGTGTTTGCTTCTTCCTGAACTCTTTTGTCCTCTCTGCCACCAGCTGCAGCTGTTGACAGTCCCTGGACTAAACCTGGACTAAAGATGGCTTAGTATAGGAAAAGGAATAAAATCCTAAGGAAAAAGAAGGGATTTAGAAGGTGACAATTGAGTCACGCTGAGGATCTATTCCAAGGGCAGTAGAAACCAGCCCTACCTCACCTCACTGAGAACTTCCTGGCCAGCAAAGACTTTTTCTGTTTCTTATTCAGGGTACTGAGTATACTAACACTCAGTTTAGTATTCATTAATTCAGGTTATCTTTTGTGTGTAGTAACTAATCAGTAACTGCTGAATACTTTTGAGTTGCGTCTACTCAGCTTACAAAGGCTTTTTGTGCGTGGCAAAAGATGTCCAAACAGAGTCAGTCTCAGCTGGTGAGGCACACCGAGTGACCGTGGCAGATTTAAATGGCCCTGGGGAGTGCTGCTGGCAGGGCAGGATGCGGCAGTTGGCTACCTGCTTGTAGGTCCAGGGAAGTGCTCCAGGAGAAACCTCCTGTGATGTCTGATGCTTCCACCCAGATAGAACTGCTAAGGAAGGAGACATCAGTATAGGTGGTAGGTTGCAACGAGTGCCCAGGCCCTTCTCGAGAAAAAGTAAGTACCTGCATAAGGTGTGCCACAACGATGATCTGCTACATCAGGTGGCAGAGTTGCAGGTAACAGTTGAAAGGCTGCATAGTACTAGAGGAGCTGAGACAGAAATAGATGGTTTTGGAACAATGCTTCTGTAGTGGACACCACAGAGAACGAGGCACCTTGGATCCCGGTGACCCACAAAAGCAGGACTCTTCTTCAGTCTCCACCCACCAGCATCACAACTAAAACCAGATAGGAAGCTCTAACAACTTTAACCCATGAGCAAGGCCTACAAGGAGAAACTGTACCAGCTGCACACGGTGGATAACAAAAAAAAAAAAAGTGCCTTGTAGTGGGTGACTCTGTTAAGGGGCTCTGTTAATGCCCATCTACCAGCCTGACAGGGAATCATGAGGTATGCTGCCTTCTGGGAGCTAAGGTCCAAGATGTTGCTGTGAGGGTGCCACAATTGGTCAAGAGCCCAGACTACTGTCCACTGCCACTCTTTCACATGGGCATGAATGACACCACAAGCCAGAACCTGGGCAGAATCGAGGAGGACTATTATGAAACCCTGGGGGTACAAGTGAAAAATATTGGTGCCCAGGTTACCTTTTCTTCCATTTTATCAGAGGAAAGAATGCAGCCAGAAGTAGACATGCAATGCAAATCAACTTCAGTTCTGTGCAACTGTGAAGCTTTATCACTGGAAACTCAAAGTACAGAAGCTATACAGAAATAACAGAATTTTGTAGCTTGCTTAAGTAGGTGCAAAATACTGTAATTTCCCAGTTTCCCCACTTTTTTAATATCAGTTTGGTTGGTTCTGCTCCTAGTGTGATAAAACTGGCAGTAAAACTCTTTTCTTTGCATTTTATGCAGAAACTCTGGTACGAATTGCTATTCTGATTTATTTCTATTTAACTTTCTTATCATGGTGGTGCTCTAATAGCATTAAGACATTTCAATGAGATAACAGAATCTTGGGACAGATCCTGCAGTTTTGTCCATTTTCCCTTTAAGCTGAAACAGTTGTGAAAGACCTGCATATACTCTTTTATTTTTTTAAATTAACTGACTATTCTCTAGAATCTGTTATTCAACTTTGTTCATGTCCCACTGAAATAATTGGATCAGTCCATTAAGGTCAAGTTCAGCAAAGCACTTAGGCACACAAGTTAAAACCCAAAAGTATCCCGATTAACTGCTCTGAACAGAAGTCTATTTAAATATCTCAGGACCACTTTTCATAAGCAGATAATACTTATATTTACTAACCCTTTATATTTTGGCTGACTGACAATGGTAAGCTACAGTTTCTAAAGTAATCCTCGCTCTGATAAGACTCTGTATTCCAAAACATTGTAAAATACTCAGTTTGGCAAAATTTTGAGATTACAGACGTGCATGACTAAAAGGGACAAAAATTATCTCTTCTGGCTAATTATCAGATTAAGTAAGTTTTGTAAGAGCAAAGTGGTAGAAGACCTACAGAGAAAATCATATAAATCTACTTGGCTTCTAGGACAAGGTTTTTTATTTAACTTTTCATAGATTTTACATCTGTAAAAGTGTTGAATGTATATAGTTTACTATTTACATTGAAATAACAGTTAAGTGCAATTACTTTCTTTTAAATGTTTTAAATTATTTGTTACTATTTTCGTTGAAGTAATGCCTACACATACTGAAAAAAACAATGCATTCCACAATAAAATAAATGGTCCGTTTCAGTTTAGAATCTGAACATACATTAAAAAATCAGAAGGGTACTAACTGAGCAGATTTCTGCTAACCATAGGTATTTCCAAACCATTCCTAAACTGAGTCTGAAATTCATGTTGCTGTTCTGCAGCTAGTCAAATGAGAAACAGTATGCACTACAGAAAAATCTTGTTTTCTTTCAGGCTAGATGGGTCATTTTTTTCTGGATTAGACTTAGAAGAAGGGAAAAGAAGCAAAAGAATAAAACACTCCTTTTGTATTGTTTGTTTTCATTTTCACTATGTATTCAAGAATGGATTCATCCTCAAGTGTAACAGTTACCTGGAGCATTCAGCACCATCTCTAATAAGGTAAAGAGGAATTCCTAGGAGTTTTCAGGGGCATGATTAAGCCAACAGTGGGTAAGGGGAACTTTTCCTGGTAGAAGAATAGACTATTCAGGCTGTGTTCCTGAGTGATAATGAAATGAGAGTGTATTTAAGGACTTTGCTAAATATTCCCTTTAGAAAAAGGGAAGCAGAGTCCAAAGTGCATACGCTTTGCTTTTCAAAGTAGGCAAGGCAATGGGAGTGGGGAAAAAAAAACAAGAGAAAGCTGTTGATCATCTCTGGTTTACGTAAGAAGAGCAAAGTCCAATCATGCTGCGTGTCCTTAACCATATTAATTCTGCTGATTTTTGAATAATTTTTCAGAGGACTAGATGCAAACCAAGAACAACCTTCACGGTATGTCAATAAACTTTTTTTAAAAATCAGAGATGATTTATAACATTCACTGATAACTAAAATCAGGAAAATTCCAAATAACTGTATATTCCTTTAAATAAACATTGTTTCTCACTTACTTTATAAATCTGTACTGAACTGCAGAAAATAGGATGCTTGTATCATTAAAATGAAACTAAATGAAAGACCAACAATTATCAGACAGATACAAATACAAAATATAGATACTTGTAAACAAACTCAAAACACCTCGACTTGTTTCAACATATTTATATTTGCCCATTGCAAGGATTCATTTGCAATGTATGGCATTAACAACTTTATTGATTGTAATAAGTTTCTATATTCTTCTTTCGTACAAATGTTCATTGAGATTACTGTCCTTGGCTTAATGGTTGTATATTTCTTGGTCAAGTGTTATTTTGCAGGCAGTTATCTTGAATAAATTTAAAATGCATTCTGAAGATGAAAAGAAGCAGTATGCTGCAGATGGAAATAGTAATGAGATCACTGCATCCAGCCAGGGTCAGGAATCTGAAGACAAACCGTAAGTACTCTTCAACATTGTAAACATGTTCTGTATTGAAGCTTATAAAATTACATTATCTTCCTTTAGATTTTATTTTTTTTTTTTTTTTTAATTTATTTTATCAGGAAAGCCTAATAACAGAAAGCTTTGTATCAGCTTGAGAATAGCATTGATTGACATATTCATTTGGTACAGAAGGATTTTTTAGCTTTTTCTTTTAAAGACTAAATGTCCACAGTGTTGACTACAGTTTATTGAAAAACAATTTTAAAATATGACAGAAATGATGTTGGAATGAACATCTTGGGTACAGCTACATCAACAGCTAAAAATTTTGTATGTAAAGAAAGTATGGCAGGGAATCAGTATTTTACATACCTTGAACATTTTATATATTCCTCATCCCCTATGTGCCAAATTTTGATTTGTAAGTTATCTTCCTCTTTCCCTTTTTAAAAGCTATATATTGCATCAGTTCACAACTTCCCTGATACGATAATGGAACTACCAGCCCTTGGAAGTGGTGTTTCACCCTTGAGAGGGGTGAACTGGGAAAAGCTTGACTTATATTTACAGCAGTCGGGGGCTGATGCTATTTATATACTTGGAGGTTTAAATAAAAACATCCTAAAAATGCTCAATAAATCACATAAGTTTTAAACAAAATTGTTTCCTGTAAAATTATTTAATAATTAGATTTTAATTGAATTTCATTAACATATTGCATTTAGTTTTAGTATATTTTAAAAGTAACAATATTTCACAGAAATACTATCTTACCTTTTAAGCAAGGAAAAGAAGAAGAAGAAGAAAGTGGAAAATGCTAAGATGGTCAGCCCATTCACACTGGTAAGATTTATTCTCTGTACGTGTGCACATATATACATGCATGTGCATTTCAAAGTGTAAACAAAAAATGGTTAAAATTATGTTAGAGTACTGCATATACGGTCTTGTCTCTACCAAATACTTTGATACTACAGAATGTTGGATATAGTATAGCAATCAAGCAGTTATTTTTGTGGATGGAGTTTTATTGAAGAAACTGTTATTACTGATATGGTTTCTTAGGAGTCTTTCTTTAGGAAGTTGTCATGGTAAACACACCTGTACTAGATTTTTGTTTGTGAAAGGTAGGGATTTCCATGTTCAGTCATTTCTCTCAATGCAATGAAAAGGGCATCTCTATACCTAAGATTATGTGTGGTCTTGTCCTCTAAATTACCTGAGTCAGATACTAATCACACAAATTAGCCCCATTAATCATATTCGGTCATGTGAGTCAACAGTAAAGGGTAATTCCATAGTACTGATGAAACATGATTAAAAAT
Source organism: Falco naumanni (assembly GCF_017639655.2). Classification (NCBI taxonomy): domain Eukaryota; kingdom Metazoa; phylum Chordata; class Aves; order Falconiformes; family Falconidae; genus Falco; species Falco naumanni. The sequence goes on from NC_054057.1 coordinate 39,211,806, forward strand.
TGTGTGCTAAAAAGTACTTTAAATTCCAGAAAAAAATTAATTTTTGTAGATTTTAAGAAAGACAATCTGTTAATGCTTAATCAAAGTAAATCCTACGTCCTTTTTTAGTAATCCTTAAATGTTTTACATTTTGTAGGTTTAGTGTGCATAATGTGCAGCAATGATATGGCAAATAACAGAAATAAAACTATAGCCCATGATGCTGGCTAATGCCCAGTTTCTGTGCTTTGCTATACCTGTTTGCACCTGTGCAGTTACATTATACCAGTATAATTTAAAACAGTAAACTTAGTATTTTACAGTACAGAATAAAGCCAATGATTTTGTAACATATGAGCTCAAAAATTATGGCAAGAGATGTTTAGAATTTCAATGTTTTGATAATGTCTATGATACATTAGGAACAGTTTTTCTAACTGCATAATAATGAATTTACAGTAAAAGTTATAATTGCCTTAATTATCACAACACCACTTAAATTTCTTATAATTTGAACTTTAAACGGCAAACTTAAAGGCAAATTTCTTACACCTTGTTTTCATATGGCCTTTCTTACTCAGGTGCAGATATTGATGCATTAAAATAGTATACTTCTCTGGTTTTGGGACTTTATAGTATAAAAGTGTTTTTATTAGAAGGATTTATTCCTGTACATTTTATTTGTTTTGTAAACCTATTTTCTAAGCAAGGTTGTAGTTTTGTAACACTAGGTGTACACCTGATAGCTTTTCTTGACTTCATAAACGTAACATTATATTAACATTCTAATAACACAGAACTAATTTCTCACTCACAGTTTCGATACTCCAGTTGGTCAGATAAATTGCTAATGACTCTAGGCACTCTCCTGGCAATAGCCCATGGAAGCAGTCTCCCTATTGCAATGGTAATTTTTGGTGATATGACTGATAGCTTTGTTGCTTCTGGAGACTCAAATGTTCCAGGTAAGAACATATCTGCTATGAAGAGAATAATGGCTCATATTTGGAAAAAAGTCGGGGAGATTCAAGCATCTTGAGAGGGACGTATGGATATAAGAAACCCTAACCTGCTACTATACTATAATGCAAATTAGCAGTTCTTGTGTTTGTTGTAATAGAGATGCACTATGGAATTTTTCTTCCTCCTAATTCTTAGTTTCTGCATTAATAGGTTTTATTTTTAAAATTTTTTTCAAATTATCGATTCCAGTGCACATCCAACAACTGCTGTGGTTGTGATAATACAAAAAGGCTAGTTTTCCATCTCCTCAGTGTGAGTTCCTGTAGATTCCCTTGCATCAAATCTGACAATTATAGTTCACTAGATGAATCAGATCAGTAAGTAGATTCAACAGAAAATTTGCTACCAAAAATGAAAGTAGTAATTTTCTCTTGGATCAATTTGTTGAACTGCCGAATCAGCAGTATGAAATCAAACACAAAGGAGGGCAGGCATGCACTGCTGGAAACAACAGGGAGGAGTGATACCGTCACTTTTGTACCAACTCACAATTAGACCAGATTACGTTGTCCTGTGAACATCACACATTAGATGTTAAACTTGTGAACAGGTTTGTTGCCTGAAATATTATCTAATAAGATTTTACTAAACATTTTAATAAGTCTATGATGATACAGAAAAAATAAGATATGATTATTTTCTGTCCTGCATCCGTTTTAGCTCTTCTGCTAGAAGACAGAAATACAGGCCTTTATCAGAATAAGTAATTTATGATTCACTCCTTCCTAAGTACAGTAACTTTATCAGATTTTGACGGTGCAAATGCAAAATGCTGCACCTGTAGCCTTCTCAAGACATTTGTCTTTGGGGCAGTAAAATTTTAGGGCCAACACGAACATTATAGCCAGTTTTTTCATAACAAGTTAAGCTATCTACAGTTACTGATTTGATGTCAATGTCTAGGCCTGTATTTTTAGAGGGTTTTGGCATTATACAAATGCCCTATATTTTCAAAAAAGAAAAAGCCCAACTGAGCATTTAATTAATGGTCAGGAATACCTTTTAATCTCAAGTTACACCAATATAGTTTTGCAGTCAGTGGAGTTATGACTAACCTCATATTAGTGTAATTGTTGTTTTTGAATAGGTAGAAGTTTGAAATCATCACATTCCTCCTTTCATTAAAATGAGCTTGATTCAAAACGAGATGTAGCAACTCCAAAAGTTGCTGAACAGCATGTAGGAAAACAAATTTGTTAAAACTTGCTCTATTAAAAGCATTTACTCTTTCTTTCTAAGGAAACATTTCTGCAGAAAATTCCTCTTTAAATATTCTTGGCAAGCTGGAAGAAGATATGACACGGTAATTAGAAATTGGTATTTCCACTTCTTTTTTAAATGTAGACACACTTTTCTAGTCAAGCTGTTCTTCTCCCACAGATGTTTTGCATACTTTAAACAAGATAAAAACAATGGTTGTTTGAGTAATGTATGCAACTGAAGATTTGTGCGTGGGATTATTGGAGGCACTGGAGGATTCTTGAACATCCATAGCCATTCCCAACAACTTCCTGTAATCTCTTGCTCTCACCGTTCCCATCCCCTTTTCAGGGGTGCTCTGTGACACAATGCCATCTGCTTTTCCTTACTTCTTCTTTCTCTTCCTCTGAGTTTATAAACAGTAATTGTTATGCTAAAAATTTATATTGATTATCATCCACCAGTTCCTTGAACTATGACCTATTTACTGACAAAAAGTAGAGGTATAGTTGCCAGATAGTACCCGCTTTGCTGCCGAAGCATCAAGTTTAATTAAATTATCTGGACTACAGAAAATATGGAGTTAGATTATAAGCAACCTTAAATCTAGCACTCTAGAGCTGGCAATGACAGAGGGCAGTAGTCAGTAGGTTCTTCTGCTGCAAAGCTTCATAAAGAAAAGGTCATATAAGCAGAAACATCAGCTGCCAATAGATGTGTTTTGTGAAGGGGCTTTATTAGCCACTGCCCATAGACTTGGTTTATGCAGGATGTCTAAAGTTCATGTGCAATTTCTTCTACCACTTTGGCTTCTTCAGGCTGAAGTCTGTTCCTCATTGGGTAGTGAAAAACATCTGACATGTCAGGAATGCTGATGTGGTCCTCAAGGCAATTGTCTTTTGTAAGGAGGAGGAGATAAGAGATTTGCTGTAGTAACTCTTGCTGCTTTGTATTGAAGTGCATTTCATCTCTGGTAACAGTGGACTGTAAACTTATAGATCATTTAGATTAAGTAGTTAAGTTTCTAATAAAAAAGTTATTTATCCTAAAATAAATGAGCAAGAGCTAGTTAGGAAAAGGTTGTTACTGAGAAATGAAGAATTTGCATGTAAGGACAATGAACTGGCAGGGAATTGGCAATTATGTTTTACAAGAGAGTATGACACACAGCTTCTTGCTCCCAGATTTCTGTCAGTTAGTCTCTGACATGAATGCAAATAATGCATACATACCTTCAGCAAAATTTACTTGTGCCCAGTGGTTTAAAAGCAAATTTGAAGGCAAAATTGCAGAACAAAATAATTCATGCATGGGTTGTCATGCCTAGTTGCACAACTTTTTTAAAGTCTGTCTTATATTTATTCTAAGGGAACTTTAAAAATACTTGTTCTTATTACATATGCAATTATGGAATACCTTTTCTGAAATTCACTAAGATCTTAGTCTCCAGCATATATTTTTATAAAGTCTCATATAAACAGCAATTTCTGTTAATATGTAAAATTAGATCATTTAAATTTGAGTGTTCTGTTATTCTTGCAAATGTAAAAAATACCTGATTTAGTTTCCTTATAGCAGTTAATTACTCCTTATATTTCAACCTGCCTAATTAACCCTTTCTAGTAACTGATCTTATGGTTGGATTGCTTTTAAAACTGTCACTTGCTTTTATTAATTTCTCTCAATTTTAAAGATATTTGTGTTAGCATTTTCATTTCTGCCTTGAAGTGAAAGTAATGACAGTTTTAAAATCAACATATTTTCTTTTTTCTACTCAAGCATATCTAAACTGTATTTTAAGAGCAGGATGTACTAGAATTACACAAGGTATTACTGACCCTTATAGCATAAGAGTAGTGTGTAAATCAATGTGTCATTCATAAGTCTTTTAGACCAACAACCAATGAGAGCAATTTTTGATTAATGGTTTGGAGTTCTTTTAATCTCTGAACTCTCATCACATCATCCCAACTAAAACCTGTAGGAATACTCCCATTGTCCTCAGTGGGCTATTGTCTAGGAGTCACTACTGCTTGAAGAACAAAGGGTACTGGAAAACAGACAAGCTGACACAAAGGAAACGTAAATGTGAATATAGATCGACATCAACATCTAAATGTTGAGAACTGCCTGTTCTCACAACCCTAAGTGATGGTCTGTGTGAGGGAGGTCCATGATGGACCCTTTGCTGGCTAAGGCCGAGCTGACCAGCAAAAGTGGTAGTGCCTCTGTGGTAACATACGTTAGAAGGGGGGGAAAGTTACATGAGAGAACAACTCTGCAGACACCAGGTCAGTGCAGAAGGAGGCAGGAGGAGCTCCAGGTGCTGGAGCAGAGATTCCATTGCAGCCCATAGTGAAGCCCACGGTGAGGCAGGCTGTGCCCCTCAGCCCAGGGAGGTCCATGGTGGAGCAGACACCCACCTGTAGCCCGTGGAGAATTCCACATCAGAGCAGCTGGATGCCTGAAGAAGGCTGTGACCTTGCAGAGAGCCTGTGAACCTCTGGAGAGAGAGAAGCCCACACTGGAGCGGGTTTGCTGGAGGACCTTTTGACCCAGTGAGGGACTTACACTGGAGCAGTCTGTTCCTGAAGGACTCTGGGTAAAGGACCCACGCTGGAGCAGTTCATAAAGAACTGCAGCCCATAAGAAAGATTCATGCTGGAGAAGTTCATGGAGAACTGTCTCCTGTGGAAGAGACCCCCTGCTGGAGTAGGGAAAGAGTGTGAGGAGTCCCCCCTGCGGAAGAAGGAGCAGCAGAAACAACTACAGCAAAACTGGCTGCAACCCCCATACCCTGTTGCCCTACTCTACTGAGGGGGACGAGGTAGAGAAATTAGAAGTAAAGTTAGCCCAGGAAGAAGGGAGGGGTGGGGGGAAGGTCTTTTTAAGATTTGATTTTATTTCTTATTATTTTACTCTTATTTGATGGGGAAAATAATTTATTACCAAAGTTGAGTCTGTTTTGCCCATGACATAATTGGTGAATGATTTCTCCCTGTCCTTATCTCAACCCATGAACTTTTTGCTATATTTTTCTCTCCCCTGTCCAGCTGAGGAAGAGGAGTGATAGAGCGTCTTTGGTGAGCACCTGGCATCTAGCCAGGATCAACCACAAACTTCATGCATGCCACCTTGTCTTTTAGAGAGAGGAACTCTGAAAGTACGAATATTAGTAAAAACCAGCCCAAGTTTCTCTTTAGAAACAAATTGTTGAATGAGGCATGTATTACTTATTAGCAGTACAGGAATACGTTCACTTTTCTAAGGTTTCTAGGTAAAGCCTTAAGTTAGTGTGTTCACTGGTTTGAAGAAACTGTTTGTAGTCACTCCTTGATTCTCTAAGAACAGTTGTCAGCAGCTCAAATAATAACAAAAACTGTTTACAAGGACAAAGTTCTCACACAGGTGTGTTGAAGTACTGAACTATACACATGGACTTAGTTGTGTTTGTTACTCAAACCAGTTTGCCTAAAAGCTAACTATTTCTTAAAAGAAAAAGAAACATTATTTTATAATGCAGTGAGCATTTACTGTCTGTTAAGTTTCAGCAGTGAACTTATAGAATATATTTCATCAATGTGGAATCTGGCAAAGATGTCAATCCCTTTTGATACAGTTTCTCATGAAACAAAGTCCAGGCATAAAACAATTCTTTGAAGTGATATAACATCATAAAGTAATTGTCTGAAGTAATTACTGCTGAATTTTGAAGCAGTGTTCTTAGGTTTAATTTGGTAGTTTCTTTGTACAGTTTTAATGGAGCTGAAGATGATCAAGGTCAATATTCAGCTAACCAGCATTCAGTTAGGCATTAACTCATTTTTATTAAACAGTTTAGATAAAGTTCATTTCATAATGACTGTAGTTCCAAAGTCCCTGACTAAACTGTATGGTATCTTAGCCACAAAAAAGAATGAATTAAAATTTGAAAAGTTTCATCTATAAAGCCATTCTCTCCTTTTTTGAGCAGAGCATTTGCACACAGATTTCTGCAATTTGCTCCTGTGAAGTTTCATGCTACAGTTCTAAAGAATCTGTATGCATAATTTACTATGTGAATGAAAGTCCTTAGAGTTTTAAAGCATTTTGCTAATTATTTACTTTTATATAAATGTAGCAGTCTTACAATTACTTGTAATATACACCACAAATATTTAGCCACTGGCTTTGGTCATGTTTTACAAACAGGGCATCAGTTCAGTTACATGCTTCTGGTTTAGTTCTGGTTTAAGTTCACCTGTAACTCATTCTGATGTTAATTCTGATTAGATTGTTTGAGCAGTTTAAAGCTATGGCTCAAATTCAGATCCCATTTGAAAAATACAGTGGTTCACACACTCTTTTGTTTTGATTTGACACCCTGCTCATAGCACAGAGCTGAATTAATTTAACAGTAAAATATCAGTTATAAGCAAAATAGAGAGCAAAATAATTTTTGATCTAATGGCATTTACTTGCAATTATATATAGTTATCCTGTATTCTCAAATTGGGAAATATTTAAAGCGTCCATGCATAATATATTTGTATAGGCAGGCATGTTGTATGATGTAAGTGTGTGTATGATATAGGTATATATATGGTTATGTCTGTCTAAATGTGTTAAAACAAAAATGTTGTGGAGTATTTGGAAATGACACTTAAGTGAAAAGGGTATTATATCTGAAATATAGATCTAAAATAAACTTATGAGAAAATATATGTTATGTTGACAAAACCAAAAAGTAATTCCTGTCTAACAATAGCTTTGTTTCCTTTATTGCCTATTTGAAGACTGGTGTTAAATACTACACATAGAAAAGTTGGCAAGTTTTACAGAGAAGTGTAAACTCTGGTATAAGCATACAAACTGTAACTCAGGGCTGAAACAGAAGTGAGCATCAAGCTAAATATGAAGTAGCAAGGTAATTAAAACCAATTGCAGATAATTTTGCCTTTTTTTCTTTTTCAGATATGCGTACTACTATTCTGCAATAGCAGCTGGTGTTCTTGTTGCTGCTTATATCCAAACTTCATTTTGGACCATAGCAGCAGGCCGGCAAATAAAAAAAATTAGAAAAATTTTTTTTCATGCAATTATGAGACAGGAAATTGGATGGTTTGATGTAAATGATGTAGGAGAACTTAATACTCGTCTTCTAGAGTAAGTATACTATGCCTTTCCCAGTATTATTGTACTTTATTAAGTGTGTATGACTTAACATTTTTTAAATTTTATTTTAAAATTGAATTATTTAATTGTGAAATGAAATTTCACTATGAAATTAAATTGAATTATTTCATTGTCAAATGAAGTTTTTGAGTTTTCTTATGGAGAGTCTCAGAGACTGAACTTCTAATACTTCTGACACTGGACTGTCACAGGGATATCAGAAAAGCATTTTGATAAGTTCCTTTGAACTCTGAGGATGAATAAAGTGCAGCCTGTAAGATTATCCCCAGGAAAACACAGTTCATTTCTGTGCACACTGAGAACTGAATTAAGTGCCGAGTGACCCCAGTGGTGTGAATAACTGCATGATAAGCTATTCCTTTCTCTTTCTCTACATTAAAAGCTTTATCTTTCCTTTCCAGATGTCCCACAGTTTCCAAACAGACCAAAAATTTGGAATTAACAAAGTGAAAGTAACTTTAAACTGTAGGTAGAATTTCAGTCTTTTCTGGCAAGAACAGCTTCATAACATTACATTTTCACAAGAAATATGAAAATTTCCTTGACCACACTTTATAGTACTTTATCTTGAAGAAAATTGTTGTCTGGAAGTAATTAATAATAAAGATTGTCCTCTACACAGATGACCACGTAACAAAACTGAAAAAGTTTCTTGTGCTTTCTACATTTTCCTTCCTGTCTGGATGCAATTTGTTTTTCAGTGATGTCTCCAAGATTAATGAAGGAATAGGTGACAAAATTGGATTGCTTGTTCAAGCAATAACAACATTTGTAACAGGATTTATTGTTGGTCTCATAAGAGGATGGAAATTAACCCTTGTAATACTAGCAGTCAGTCCTGTCCTGGGACTTTCAGCAGCCATCTGGGCAAAAGTAAGTTAACATATATGCAGTGTCAGGTTTTACATTAATGAGTGATAATGAAATAAACTATGTATCTGTAATTTGTACTGTTAGAATGTATTGCTTAGAACAATTATAGCTTTAAACAACATCTATGTACATAAGCTTTTAGATGAACTGTACATAAGTACCCTCGTGTAGTTTGAATATTATAATTCCCACAGATCGGACAGACTTGTTTGATTTGAAGCGGTTTCTGCCAATATAGCATACTTCTATATAGAAAAGGAAGCAAGATACATGAGTAGAATCCATGTATTATTGGATTCTAATAATATTGGATTAGAATCCAATAAATTGGATTCTAATAAACATTTCTAGTCTGAAACTGTTAACCTTCATCCACTTGAGTACTTATTCTGTTGAAAGGAATAATTACACCTCCTGAAAAATAAGTGAACAAATTAGACCAAGTCTTGGTCTTAGACACAGAGTTTCTTTTCAGAGTTGTTAACAGATTTGGTAAGACGTTTTAGACCAGGGGTCTTCAAACTACAGCCCGTGGGCCAGATATGACCCCCCAGGGCCCTCAATCCGGCCCTCGGTATTTACAGACCCCCCCCGCCGGGGGTTGGGGGGGGGAAACGAAGCAGCCACAGATGGCTGCCTGCCACTGCATCCGCGTGCCGGCCCCCTGGTTAAAAAGTTTGAGGACCCCCGGTTTAGACAGACGTAAGTGAGAGAAGTACGAAATTACCATGGGATTGGAGCGATTTACATTTGTTGTTTGGAAGCCTTCAGATTTTTATAGTGTGTTTTCCCTTGTATTTTGAAGATCATATAAGCCTTCTCTGCCTGGAGTGAGTGTATCTCAAAAAGGGTAGGAGTAGAGAAGCATGTGCTACAAATGTCTGCTGGCTAAGAGTCTTCATGGAATGTGGCCAATTAATGTAAACTATCGAGCCCACTGGCTAAGGTAGACAGAGATGAGAATGAGCTGAGATTTGCTTGAGGAGAATCACACCAGCTCAGTATGGATAGTCATCTAATCTCATGCACTGGATGAAAGCAGAGTGAAAAATTCAGCCCTTAGTTGTTGAGAATGGGTGATGTTGAATTAGTTGATTGAATCAATAATGTAATAAAGGATTTTGATATTGAACATTCTGCATTCATAAAGGAAGAAAGTTAACTGTGATAAAAGCCATTATGAAGTGCTTGAGCTCATTCTGGTTTTTAAGTCAAAATATTTGATCCTGTATTAGGTTCTCTCTGCTTTCACTGACAAAGAACAAGCTGCATATGCAAAAGCAGGTGCTGTTGCAGAGGAAGTTCTGGCAGCAGTCCGTACTGTAATAGCTTTTGGAGGACAGGCAAAAGAAATTAAAAGGTAAGAGTAATGTTTGCTTTCATCAGCTGATTTGAAAGTACTCTCTTCAGATGCTTTGAAATTTTCTTGTATCTACTGTTGAAAGTCTGTCAAAACAAGCAAGTCTTGTGCTTCCTGCATTTTGAGGTAATAGGAAGTGGTCTGTTACAGGCTATTGTAACTTTCCCTAGATGTTGAAAGACAAGTAGTTATTTTTCTAGAAAGTGACTAAAGAAGTTGATAAATTGTCTCTGCTCTGAAACCGTACAAACCACTTTAAACATCACACGGTGAGAGCTTTAGACAAAAAAAAATAAAAAGGCCCTGCCATGAGAAGAGGTGATGGTATCCTTTGTAATCTGATTATTCAGTAGTTGTTGTAAAGGTACTAATAAATAATATCTCTATTTCCACTATATTGTAAAACATGATTCTATTGACATATTTTAACCTTTTGTCTTAAGCTAACAATTATAATCTCAAAACCTGTCGTGAATGGTTTGCAATAAAAGTTCACTGACCTGCAGGTTATTTAAGGAACTTGAATGCCAGTCCCTGAACTATGATGCCCTTTTCTTTTCTATATACCAGATTGACTGATGTTGGCTTTTTTAGGTGTGCCTGACTACCAGGCTTACCTTTGTACATTCTTAGGGTTATATATTTTATATAACTTGTACTACGTGAATGTTCTTTTTATAATTCATCCACAGAATTTTTGGTGCTGTGTGCCATGGTACAAATCTGAGTCTATTTTGAACTTCTTTCTTCCAGATACCATAAAAATTTAGAAGATGCTAAGCGGATTGGAATAAAAAAGGCTATTACAGCTAATATTTCTATAGGTGCTGCTTTCTTACTGATATATGCATCATATGCACTGGCCTTCTGGTATGGAACTACCTTGGTCTTAACTGATGATTACACTATTGGCAATGTTCTCACAGTAAGTATTAAAGACTAAGATCCCAATTATAGTAAAAAATACTAAAGAAAATACATCAAAGTGTATATCAGGAACTTATTTGAGTTTAGTAAGAATTCTATGCCAAAATCAGCAAAATAACATCCCTTCTTAACAAAAATATTCTTACCACAAAAGTCTACATGCTGTTCCTATAGTATCTCAAAATCTACATCAAGACAAATGAAATATATTATTTTCAACGATTTCTACATCTTTTCTGAGTTCCGTAAGATCAGACTCATATAGAAACCCTTCAATCAAAAACTGACCTACAGTACCCTTCCTACTTGCTATTTGTTTTCAGTTTTGTAAGGCTGAATATATTTTCAGGATGCAGAAGCAAATATTTTTTCTTTCAGCTGTTTTGTGGTATAAGTAGATAATTCTATTGATGATTTTCTTATATTTTGCACCATAAGAGCTTGGAATCACAGTATTTTTAGAAATCGAGGGGGAGAAAAATATACTTGGGACTAGAAAATATGTAACCATCTAACCAAAGGAAGAAAACCATAACTCCTAAATCAAAGCTGAAATTCTTCTCTTGTTGCGGCAACCATTCTAATTTTGTATGAAATATCAAAGAAATATGGTAAGAATAATAACTGTTAACCTTGATGAAACCCAGTTAGGAGACCATATGTACATATTTGTCTTCTTTAACTACCTGTTCTGTTTCATTTATGAATCACTGTAGTCTGTGAAAAATCACTCTGATATGTGTTACTGGCTCTTCTGAACCTGCCTTTTTTTTTTTTTTTTTTTTTTTTAAAGGCAGGCTGGCATACAAAACATCTATGAGGTTCATGCCCTTTTGCGTAATTTTTTTCAGTTCAAAGTATTTGCAGTTTCTGTTGTCTAAGCTGTAGTTCATTGAAATGGTGTTTTTATAACATGAACGGGAGAATGTTGCCTTATTAGGTATCACAGTTGTGAATGAGCACTGGTGGAGAAAAGATAATGGGTGTGATGGACCTTTGGTCTGATGTACCGGCTGTTATGATCTTTGAGCACTGTGGTTTTATTACTTTTGTTTTGATACTAGCTGAAAGCAATAAACTATGCTTCTCTGAGAAAATAACCTAATTTTTCTTTTTCTGTTTTTTTTTTCTTGTTTGCTTGCACTCAGTCTCTCTCATTCCAGAAGAGGGACCCTTTATTGGTGATGGACATTTGGATTTGTATACTTCTATTTCACTGTCACTTGGAAAGCAGAATAGTGATTTGCATATCTGTCCTTGTTCCAATGCAAAATATGCAATATACTTTCTGGTCTTTGGAACATCTATTGCCAAATAAGGAATTAGTACAATAAATCTTGAGACATCAAGTGTAATTATACAATTTTTGACACAGGTTTTGCAGACCTGAGTCACTTTTTTACTTATCAGTATGTTTGCAACATTAACATTGTGCAGGAACTCAGTTCTCAGCTGAATCTCAGAAAATCCTTTTCTTAATGTTATTCTATGTTTAAGAGAGACCCTTCAATTCTAAATTCCTTAAATTTCCATTAACAGGCATGGAGCCTCCTGATCCAAAGATATCTAATGTAAATAAATAAATGTAATTCTCTGCTTAAATGAAAATTGATATATGTCATCATGAACATTTCTTCCAGGTCTTTTTCTCTGTATTGATCGGAGCTTTCAGTATTGGACAAACTGCTCCAAGCATAGAAGCATTTGCTAGTGCAAGAGGAGCTGCCTATGCAGTCTTTAATATCATAGACAATGTGAGTATCTTTGCCCTCACTCATGTCAAAACTAAGAGACCCTTCTTTTTTAAGTACAGGCACTATTTATAGATATGAAATTAGTAAGAGTAAATAACAGTGTATGAAATAAGCAGAAATAGAACAGTAGAAGTAGATAAAATGTGTTATTATAAATGAGTTCCTCTTTGACTCCTAGACTTATCAGTCCTTGCTTCAAAGGTAAAAGTACTGGATCTCTGAATTACTTGGAGTTGGAAGTATCCTCTAATGTTTTTATCATGAAAGGCATGTCTATGGTGCTATATAGATATGTGATTGCAGCTAGTGTAGGTTTAATATATCATTGGCACCTCGATTAGTGTGAGTGTTGGCAAATCAATAAAAAACAACCTGGTAACTTGGATATGTACTTCAATTGCCCAGAGAGTCTGAAATCAGGGATCTGTGATTTTACTAGCTTATGAAGCTCTCTAAAATACAATTGCATATTTTGGATTATTGTTAAGACATGCTTCAAGTTCTAGACCCAGCCTAGATGGAATGAAAGAATAGTGACAGTTTAAGACCTTTGTTTCTGCTTAATGGTCAGTGGATTGGTTCTTTCTCACCCAAATTGTTTCAGCAGAAAGGGCAAAGCTATAAATGAACAGTATATATGAACAGCTCATTAAAGATGATCTGTTCAGGTTAATCATCAGGCAGTGAAATGAATCTCAAATTATGGCTAGCTGTGGATCGAGTCTTGAAGACAGCGTACTAAATTCATGCAAAAGCTTAAATGGACAAGTTATAAAATATTCTTGCATGAGCAGATGATCAATATAGTAATGAAGCAGCAAAACATGCAATTTACATGTTTCAGAAATCTCACCTAAATTGCTTTACAATTACATTTAATATCTGCAGAATAATGGTGCATTCTAGGACTCATTTAAAAAAAAAAAAATCATTGGGAAATAACTTTGAGTGTTTTTTATATTTTATTTTGCACAGGAACCTCAAATTGACAATTATTCAGAGACAGGTCACAAACCAGACCAAATAAAAGGAAACCTGGAATTCCAAAATGTTTACTTCAATTATCCATCCAGACCAGATGTTGAGGTACTGTAAATGAAACTTGCTACATATTACAGTTAAACATGAATCATTTGTTAGGAAAACAAAGTCACATAAACAAAATTTTGTTGAAAATATAACAATTCCAAGTTGATTCTCTAATTTATATAAAATTAGTTTGCTATCACAGTGATTTTGTCTAGAATTATTTACACCTTAGCTGAACGTGTTAAGTTTTCTGAAGTTTTCTGTGTAAAACTATAGTCAGTGTGGTTATGAAATGAAACATAAAGATTTATTGCTGTCAGAATCTAAATTTATGCATCTAACCCAAGTGTTTGTGTGTAGTAATAATAATGAGATAGTGGGTTTCAAAAGTGACTGCATTGCAGCTCTGTTAAGACTATATCTCAACCAGTTAAAGAAACCAGATCCATCAAGGACGTATTGTATATGGAATATAGATCAGAATCTATATTTGTCTGTCTAGACAGAGAAAAAGTTTGTTTTTTAAAGCACTGTCATAAGTCCAGAGTCTTAATGCAGTAGAGGTGGAAGACATTTGAATGATTTCTGAAAATATTTTCATGAAGAGTATCTTTGTACTATGTAACCAATTCCTTCCCTACCTTGAAGGAAAATCACTGACCTTGATCAGGGGATCTTTCTTACTTTCGATTAGCAGAAAGGAAAGACACAGAGCTTTCTTTTTAAGCCATTTTTACTCATACATATGTCAAATATTTTAGCTTTTCCTTCTATCAAGAAAGGGATTTAAGTGAATGTGCTTCATTTTTTCTTCATATAGAAATATAAATGGAAAGACAACTATTGATCTCAATGGATTATTTTATAAGTTCATGCAGGTACGATACAAACAGAGATTTCTCCCCCATGATTTCAGAGATGAATGTAGGAAGTTAAGGGTACACCAAACATTTAGTAAGTATTTCATAAATTATAGTAAAGACAAAAATGAGGAGGTGAAATAAGCAGAAATTAACTATGATGAGTTAAATTTAATCTACATGATTTTTAAGTTGACTCTTCTCAACAGGATTAAGGGCAGGAAGGTAACTGACAGACATGATGAAGACTGCAAGTTATTTCCTATCTCACTAAACTGATTTATTTGCTGTCCTCAATCTCTCTTCTGTTTGCTTTAAGTTGTTAGAAACAGCAGTGATCCACAGGTTTTAGGTCAATTTCTATTTGCATTATTATTATCTTTACTATTAACTTTATATATAATAATTGTATAAATAACAAGTATTTAATATAAATATAGAAATAATTTTACAAACAATAATAAATAATGATATAAAGAATATAAATATAATAGAAATATTTATATATTTATTATTATCTAGTATTATATTGTATTATTATTACCTTTATTTACATTTCATTTGAGTTGTTTTATACATGGTCTATAGACTAAATTATATATGGCATTATGACCAGAAGATTAAATGAGGCTGCTTAATACATTTTCAGTTGTTATTACAGATGTTGGACTTCTTGTTTTAATCTATAAATATTATAGCAAAATAAGACTTCCTAAAAGTTGTGATTTATCTCTGCCTTTTCTTCCTAAACAGTCAGATATATTTCACTTGTAAAGCACACAAATATTGGTACTAAGGATGAAGGGGCAGGGGTAGTGCTAAGGTAGAAATTTAGTAAGAAAGAGAAGGTAACAAAGCCACTGGGCTGCAAGGTATTGAGAAGTACATCGATGCATGGCAGTACGTTTAGAATGGAAAAATGCACTTAGCCACAATTCAGGTGTCAGCATTCAGGTACGCATAGTTCATTGTAGCCTAGTCCTACTAGAAGACTAATTAGCCAAAAATAATGTTTTTGTCCATTTCAATAATCAATTCCAACCACAGAGGTTATGCAAAGTAATGAAAGCTGTAGAGAGTCCTGTACAACTTTTGCCATTTAAAGTAGAAACAAACCCACTTTATTCCTTTTTTTCCTATTTTTTTATCTTCTCACTAATCAGGTGAGCAGGTTAAGTAGGAAGATGGGCAAAATCAAATATACATGGCATGCACATGCAAACTGACTGTTCTCCAGCCCCACTACACAGCTCAATACCAGTTATATTTGTGGAAATAAAATGAAAGAGCAATTACATGGCACCAGAGACCTACATTGACACTTGTAAGAGTCCCAGGGAAGACAAAACTTTGTTACCTTCTATGGTTGTGAAATGCTATGTTTTATGCTGACTAGTCCAAAAAGGTTATATATCATGTAATGAAATGTTACCATTCAAAAGTCCCACCAGCAATTCCAATCAGAAGGGAAAAGTTAAGGTTACCTCAAGTTTAGTAAAATTATTTTCCCTCCAAAACAATGTAGAGTATATTCTGCCGCTTTTAACTGTGACAATAGTAATTCCTGTAATTTGCATGGTGCATTAAAGAAAAAGGTGAAGCAACATAATACAGAAATATTGCATCATATTGAACTGTGTTGTATAATACATTGATATGGGACCAATTGTGGTGTAAATGTGAAGAACATTAAGCTGAAATCATTAGTCGTGCAAAATTTAAACTCACATGTTTATAAATCTTATTTTATACCAGATTCTGCTATAAATATGGAGGATTTTTTACTGAAACTCTAAAGAGTACTTCAAATTTACACTGATGTTTTTATATACTGTTATGTTTTGGGTCACATTTCTTACATGCACAGGTACTGAAGGGCTTGAATCTCAAGGTTAGTTGTGGCCAGACAGTGGCCCTGGTTGGTGGCAGTGGCTGTGGGAAAAGTACAACTGTTCAGCTCATCCAGAGATTTTACGATCCCAAGGAAGGCACGGTAAGGTACCTCAAGTGAGAGGACGGCTCTGTGTCGTTGCAAGTCTAGTTCTGGCCTGGCCGGCCTTGTTCCAATGACATGGTACTGTCTCCCCTAAGAAGGCATGTGCCAGCCTGGGGAGAGAGGTTCCTTGACCAAAACACTGAAGTAAATTTTGGTCTGCTGCTTTTTGTTTAGGTTACCATTGACGGGCAGGATATTAAGACCATAAACGTAAGATATCTGCGGGAGATCATTGGTGTGGTGAATCAGGAGCCCGTGCTATTTGCTACTACCATTGCAGAAAACATTCGCTATGGCCGTGAGGATGTCACCATGGAAGAGATTGAGAAAGCTACCAAGGAAGCCAATGCTTTTGACTTCATCATGAAGCTACCCGAGGTAAGCAAACCAGCTGTCCCGCTGAAATAATTTCTCCTAAAGCTTCTTGTGCCAAATAGTTCCTTAGAAGGGATTCTGGTAAACAGAGGATGCTATGCCTGGAGCTGTGAATATGCCGAGCTTCCTTGTAACTTTTTGGAAGAATGCCAGTTTTAAATCTTTAGGTCATGACTTGGTGGGCATTTGAAGAACCGTTAGAATTCCAGGGACACAAATGATTTGGCAGGTATGTCCAAGCAGGTGTTTTAGAGGAAGGAGAAGATGCTGCTGGGGCTGCTGACCCTGATGTGCCTTTTCTTTACGCTGCCTTTCTTTGGCGAAAGGACTGTGCCACTGAGTATTACTCCAACATAAATGTGTGTGGTTGTCTTGTAGAAGTTTGAAACCGTGGTTGGAGACAGAGGGGCACAGCTGAGCGGGGGCCAGAAACAAAGAATAGCAATTGCCCGAGCTCTGGTTCGCAATCCTAAAATTCTTCTGCTTGATGAGGCAACATCAGCTTTGGATACTGAGAGTGAATCAGTTGTGCAGGCAGCACTGGACAAGGTCAGTAGTGTTCTAAAATGAAGCAGGTAAGCAGGAGCTTAATATTTACTTTTTTCCAGACATTTGTTGAAAGAGCTGTCAGTAATTGAGACCCTTAAAACACAAAAGGTAAACTTGGATTTGGCAAATACTCTCTGTAGAGATTTTTTGAGATCCTGCAGGTATTACAGAGAGGAACTTGTTTCAAGTGAGAAGATGGAATTATATTTTCTGCATTATCAAGCTGAAATCACATTGTCTTGGTGTAAATACCACCCTCTACAATTATGTCTTACTGACATGTATTGCTGTGAGTTACCTACTTAATTAATGTGTGTTGAAGCCTGACAGACAAGGTAAGCGCTACCAGCATGTCCCTAAGTTATTGTAGCAGTGAGCTGGCAGGAAACACTCCCAGGAAACATTTGTTCTAGTTAACATGAATACTTCTAGGTGCTTGGTTTGTTCTTAATGGAGAGCTGTTTCAGTAATGACAGCTGAACCCTGGTGCAGCTCAGGAGTCTCTGTATTCATACTGGGGCTGTATCTCCAAATGATATTCTGAATTTACTCAGTCGGATTCTGCTGGAGTACTGTAATGCTTCCTGCTGCTGTTGGATAGAGAAAGACAGTTTGAGGAGAATTATTAATGGAAACACATTTAATAGAGAAGTTATTTGTCTAGCTTTTATTGGTCACATTAGCTTATAAATTTTGATCCTTATAAAGCTTTGTAGAAGACCTAGGGACTCACAGAATCATGGAATGGTTTGGCTTGGAAGGGAACTTTAAAGATCATCTAGTTGAACCCCTCTGCCATGGGCAGGGGCACCTTCCACTAGACCAAGTTGCTCAAAGCCCCATCCAGCCTGGCCTTGAACACTTCCAATGGTGGAGAATCCACAGCCTGTCTGGGAAATCTGTTCCAGTGTCTCACCATCCTCGTAAAAAATTTCTTCCTTATAGCCAACCTAAATCTACCCTCGTTCAGTTTAAAAGCATTGCTCCTTGTCCTGTCACTACAGGCCCTGGTAAAAAGTCTCTTTCTTACAAGCCCCCTTTATATATTGAAAGGCCACAATAAGGTTTCCATGGAGCCTTCTCCAGGCTGAACAGCCCCTCAGGCTTTCTTCATAGGAGAAGTCTTTCAGCCCTCTGATCATTTTTGTGCCCCTCCCCCCCCCCCCCCCCCTTAGGATGCACTCTAACAGGTCCATGGCTTTCTTGCACTGGATGCAGTACACCACGTAGGGTCTCACCAGAGTGGAGTAGAGGGGCAGAATCCCCTTCCCTCAGCCTGCTGGTCACACTTCTTTTTATGAAGTGCAGGATACCGTTGACTTTCTGGGCTGAAAGTGCACGTTGCTGACTTATGTCCAATTTTTCTTCCACCAGCATTCCCAAGCCCTTCTCTGCAGGCCTGCTCTCAATCCATTCATCCTCCAGTCCATATTAATATTGAAGATTGTCCTGAACCAGGTGCAGGGCCTTGCACTTGGTCTTTTTGAACTTCATGAGGTTCAAGTGGGCCCACTCCTCTGCCTTCAAATTCCTCCCCTCAAATGAATCAACCACACACCACTCAGCTTGGTGCCATCTGCAGACTTGCCAAGTGTGCAGTCAATCCCGTTTGTCTCCATCAATGATGAAGAAATTTAATATTAGGTGTCCCAGTATGGACCCTTGAGGGACATCACTGAAGATGAACTCCGTCCAGGTTCCAACAAAATTCCACTGCTTGGGATCATTACTTCAATTATTTAAAAGTTGCTTGGTCTCTTTAGTACAGTCTAGTAATTAAAATGGCCAGCTGTGAGATTTGATACATTATGTGCAACAGGCTTATAAATATCCAAATATAGGTAGGTAGTTGAAATGTATTTCACATGGAATTGTAGAGAACTTTGTTTTCAGTGAAGCTACTTGAGTCAGCAATGATTTAGAGCTTAAAGCAACGGAATTTTTTAAAATGTCACTGTGAAATATTTTCTAATGCCTCTGAATAAAATTATCCTTCACAGATTTTAAGTTTTAAATGAACAACTATGGGCTTAAACATAAAACCTTCTAGAATTTTTAGAATATTAAGGTTTGTAACATTGTAACATTCTAAAATTCTAATTATTGATAATTTTGTTTAGATATTTGTGATCAAAATTTGATGGGTTTATGTCCCACAGTGAAAGATTGTGTCTAATATTAATTTTCAAGCTAAACATTATATTCCTGTTGTAAGGTACTAGTTGAAATCTGGTTTTAAATTTTTTTTTTTTAGTTTTACTTTTTAATGTTTTTTATTTTTTTATTTTAATGTTTCCCTTAGGTCTTATTCAAGTCTAATATGAAGATGAACAATTTTTGAATATACTTAGAAATTTTCATATTATATATTGTCATTTCTAGGCAAGGGAAGGACGCACCACGGTTGTAGTAGCTCATCGACTGTCAACAGTCCGAAATGCAGATCTTATAGCTGTGTTTGAAGGTGGAGTTATCACAGAACAAGGAAATCATTTTAAATTGCTTGAGAGAAAGGGAATCTACTACAAACTTGTTAACATGCAGGTACTTTTTTCTTGCTAGCTGTTGCCTCATTTTCTTTTTTGTATTCCATGCCCATAGTTATTGTATACTATCAGAAGTATGAGGAATTCTGTAGCATATTTTGTTAACAGCAAAAAGATATTTACTTTAAAAGGAAAGCAGTAATTTGAGAGAGAACACCATTGGTTTTGATACCAGACCTATTTAAATGCAGGATAGTACATTTTTAATCCTCTAGGAATTTAAACTTAAAAGATTATTTTGTATTTTCTTTATGCAGTTGATGTAAGGTAACTGACTATGGTAGTCTGCTATTCCATTGCTTGTTCTTAGTCTATAATAAAAGGTAAAATACAGGAGCTGGTACTGGAGGAATAGAGCATCCATATTTTAAGCTGTTTAGTTAATAGTCCTTCATATGGAATTCCTTCCTAAAGAAGAAAAAGAAGTGGAGGAATACGAGAAGAGTAATCCCAGATATGCTGAGTGCAAAAATATGTACACTTTTAAAGTTTTGTAACCAAAGTCAAAGAGATTGGAAATTAATATAAATACCAAAAACTTCTTAGTTATTATATGAAGAACAAAATACTTTGATACTTCCCAGTGTCCCATGTGATATAGCCGAGCTTCATTGTCACCTGTGTCACTGGTGTTTTACTGCATAACTGCAATGCCCATTAAAGAAACTGAAACTGCTATCTTAGTATGTCAGACTGAAAAAAAGTTAAAAAGGCCAGTTAAAACATATCTTCATAAAATAACTATAAGAATGCATTTGATCACCTTAGATTACTTTGTATTCAAGCAATGTGATAATGGGAAAAATTAGGAAATGGAAACAAAGTAATAACAAAAAAAATGGAAAGAAAGCAAAAAAAATATTTTTAGTGGTAGTACAAAAAGCAGTAAGAGATAAAAACTGACTGGAAAAAAAGAAAAACAAGTTGAAGGCAACTTTGAATCCAGTTACTATTAAATACCTCAGTGGTGGTTAGACATTTATTTATTCTGTCAAACTGACTGGCAAAACTACCACCAAAAGTTGGGCTCTTTTCCAGACTGTTCAGATTTTTCAGTCAACATCTCTTTTTGACTTGTTCAATCCTGAACTTCCTTATTACATTTAAAGTAAATTGTTAAGTGTTCTGTACCGAAGAGAGGTAATTTTTTCTCACTTCATGAATAAACAATGTCTCCACTGAGAACTCATTCAAAGAGATCCCAAGATGAATGCAAATGGTTTACACTCAATTTAAAACTCTGTTAGGAGTTAATTCACAAAAAAAGAGCAGCTACTTCCACTCCCCTGACATCCACTTACGAGCTGGGATAATCTTATGTATGGATCAAGCTCTGAAGATAGAGGTCAATTCAAATATTATACAGATTTTTATATCTGCTTTGTAGTATTATATATTGTTTCCCCCATATCTCTTTCCACTGAAACAATCAAAATTACTTTTGCTTTAATAACCTTTACTTTGATAATGCTGAAAGTTCAAAGTAATATATGCATAATTAATATTAGCTTCATGTTCTTCCTTCTTTTAGGCAATAGAAGCTGAAGTTCCACCATCAGAAAAAGATCAGAATGCACTTAGTGCCAAAACAAGTGAATCAGAATCAGAATTTGAAGAATCCTTAACAAAAGGATTGAGAAGACGATCAACTCGGAGAAGCATGAAAAAGCCAGGAGCACAAAATGATGATCCTGGTGAGAAAACAAGTTCACTTGTAAGTATCTTTGTAGAGCTGTTAGTGAACTTTGATTCCTTTCAACAAAGTATGTTAAAATTAAATTCATTCTCCTGCTCCGGAAGAGTACAAGGAGGCATTTGATTGGGATGAAAAAAAGTGAGAATTTTCTAATTCTAAATACCCTTTGTCTGATAATATTCATAACTTGCTTTGTTATTCTCAACATGAAAGATTATACAAATACAACGGGACTTTAAAAATCTAGAAGAAGGATGAGTTTATTCTTGAAAATCAATTTGCTAGATTACATGTATTTGCGTGCCATACCAACATAGTCAATCCAGGCTAAATGTTCATTTTGGGGTGAGAAACAGAACATTTGGCCCAACATACACTCTTACAACAAATCTTACCAAAAAATCATACATTAAATATGATTGCTTTCATATTTGCAGCAAATACTTGGCTGTTATAAATTGCTTGATTAATTCAAGCAATTGTTCATTTAGTCACGGATTACACACAGTAATATGCCCAAAATGAATAGTTCAGTCACCATAGACCAATATCAAGAATATTGCTCAATGAAAATTATATAAACTAAAATATAATGACAAGAACTGTAGATATATTCTAACAGGTCTCTTTGTTCCTTGTATTAAAAAAAAAAACAAACAACAAGAAATGTACAGTTAATTATTCATGTTATTAAAAAATATACATTTGACTTCCCCTGAGTGATTCTAGGAGTAGGAAATTGACTATTAATCTCTCTTTTTCTCCATATTTCTCCAAATACATCCATGTTTGTCCTAACAGAATTCCCATTTTTCAGGATGAGGAATTACCTCCAGCTCCATTTCTGAAAATTATGAAGTTGAACAAAACTGAATGGCCATACTTTGTAGCTGGAACTTTCTGTGCAATTATCAATGGAGCTTTACAACCTGCATTTGCAATCATATTTTCAGAAATTATAGGGGTAAGTTTGAATAAATTAATCCAAAATACTATAAACCCCACAAAATTTATTTCTAATAAAACCAGATCTTAATTAATCACTGCATAATGAAGCTAAGGAGCGGATGAAGCACTATTACAAAAATCTGAAGAATTATGTGAAATTTACAAAACCCTAAAAATCTTGCTACAACCTGAAATTTGCTTGTTATATGATATGTAACATATGCTCAAATTTTGTATGAGTGAAAATTACTACTAAACGTAGTTATTGAGAAAGATGGAAGTGTTTTAGATAATTAGTTGATTTTAAAAGGTTGTTTTAAATATTATTTTATAGATTTTTTCAGAAACTGACAAGAACGTTTTAAGAGAAAAAAGCAACTTATATTCAGTGCTGTTTTTAGTACTTGGGATCATTTCCTTTTTTACTTTCTTTCTTCAGGTATGTTTTCTTATTTTATCTTTACTATAATTGTTTGTCATGTTTTAGAAATTAGATCTAAAATATACTAAAAATTTGTACCTTCTTAATATGTCTCCAACTCAAACCAGGACCCACATTTGCCATTCTAGGTGTCCTTGTCCTGAACTGAATCTTTTTTGACCTAGAGCTTCTCAGGTGTTAGAGACCTTCCAACCTATTCTGATCGCTTAACTTTAGAACTTCCCCTCTTCTTCACCAAACACATCTCAGCAGGAAACTGGATTCTCTCACTCTTTTTTTCCATTTCCACGTAAGAGCCAACCTCTCCAGCCTTTACATTATACTGCTCCCTTCTCACCCTCAAGCCTTCCTATTTGAATCTGTTAGTAACTGCAAATCTACCGGTCTCTGCCTTAGCTCTGAAATTTTTCACTCCCTTAACCCCTTCCTCATTCAAGTCTTATGTGAATCCCCCCGAAAGATTCCCAGGCCCAGGCCATCAAGCAACACCCATCATGGTGATACTCAGCTTCTCCTGCTCAAATACTAATGGCTGAACAGTAATACTTCATACCCTGCTCTCACTGATCTTTATAGCCATCTCAGCTTTTTAAAAAAGAAGTATTTTAGCTTTACGCTAATTCTTATACATACCTAATTGCCACAACACTGCCACAGTTCAGAAAAAAAAGGTAGTAATCATACAGGTGCAAACTTTGGCATTTTAATATTTTCATATATAGTCTGGTTTATAATTTCTGAATATGTCTGTATAGTTTTATCCATTAAATGAGCCTACACAGTAAAATACTAAAGTGCCCTTGAGATGGCAGTAGAAACAGTCTCTTGAAAAAACCTTTTGGTTTATTTATGGTTTTGTCTCATTGCATATGCATGCAAGAAGGCCTTGAGTATAGAAGACCAAGTTATAGATGGCTATAACAGATTTGCTCAATTTATAGATGGTCATATAATATAAGAGTTCATTGAGATATAACACCCCCAGATTAGTAAGAATGAAAATAGTGCCCATTCTCTGATGTTATTCTGTGATTTTTTCAAAGTCACATATGCAAATTTACACATAAAATTACACGTGCAAATTTACAGACAGTATAGGATAGGAACACAGCAAAGAGAATGATCACAGTTAATGGAGAAATATTTGTTGATTGGAATAAGCCATAATAATTTTTCTTAGTATCACATAGTACAGTTGCATCTGTGGTTTGTATTTTAAGAGTATTCAATTTCATAAATGTAGATTCCAAACAACTAATATTTGTAATCACATAAAAAAGGTAGCAAGCTAAACAAAGCTAATTACAAACACTGGTGTAATACTGAAATGTAGGAAGAGTGTTATCTTCCCAAAAATGTAACCACCGTATTCCTTTTTTTGTATCTTGTTAAATTAATTCACATAGCTGGTTAGAAGTATGTTCAATTAATTATAAAACATCACTTATGTATTACTGTTGATAGTTATGTTAGGATCCCAGGGAAGAAATCTTAATTCCATTTGGGTCAATGGGAAATTTGTGTTTCACTTCAACAAACCCTGATTGCCTTACGAAGTCTTTAACCTAAAAGCCACTTGTTTAAATCTGACTTAGGTCAACTCAGATAAAAATGAAGTCAAAGGGTTCATTAGTGATTTTTTCCTTTAAGCATGCTGATGAAGCAGTGCTGGGAAATACTGTTATGCTCTCTGTATTTTTTTTGAGAAATAATACTGAATGTCTGTACTGTGAACCTACTGGAATTTGTGAATATTAAACTTGATTTTCCATTTGCTTCATGCAATTAGAACTGCAATATTTCATATTTTGACATTGTAGAGACAATGTATCTAAAGTATTTATTGAATAAACACAATCTAACAGTATGCTAAAAATTTCACCTTTTCTCAAATAGGGTTTCACATTTGGCAAAGCTGGAGAAATTCTTACAATGAGGCTTCGATTCATGGCATTTAAAGCAATGCTTAGACAGGTAAAGAGAAATATTCTTATTTCCATGGTTTTAAAAATAATAATATAGGTATCATAAAATAACCACATTCTACATTATCATATTATGACTTGTCTACAGAGAAGATTAGTTAAATCAGTCCAGAAACCAATTTAGTTAGTTACATGTGGTTAAGCGAAGTATCCTGAGAGAGAGTCTTAAATCAATACAAAAGCTTTTTACGTACTCCTTGCAAGGACACCCAAGCTACTATGGTCTGTCTGGCAAGTTGATGTGCACCAGTAGTATTCCATTATGTGTTCATTTGCCTGCTTTTCTTTCCTGGTGCCCTTTCTTCCCTAAAGAAATGCAATGCAATGCAGCTTACATTGTAACGCTTACTTCAAATGTCTGATTTAAAGTGTAATATGTACAGGTACATTTTTATTTATTTATTGAAGATCTCTTTCAAATAGTTCCCAAATCTATAATTGTTGTTCATTAATACAATAGTGAGATTGTATACTTAAATCTAAAGCCACTTTCAGAGAATTAAAATATAAATATTTCATAATGTTTTTAAGTAATTCATGTAGTTATCTAAATTTGCCTTAATCTTGTACAATTTCAGGATCAGTATTTTAGATTTTCAAATACACACTATAACATTTCTGAGGGTTTGTGTCTTGCACATAAAGCTACATGTAGATGCAGAAATTGATTCTTGGGAACAAGACTATTTGCAATGTGGACAGAAAGCTGTTGTAGTCTGAAATCTATGATTTATAGATCAGCCTCACTGAAAATCTAATGAAAGAGCAATCTTACAACTGACTCGAGTCACAAATGCCTGTAATACATTATCAGGTCTTCATTCAATGCATATTACACATGAAAATTTATATCAGATATTTGGTCACATGATGAATAAATTATAAACAGTGTACCTGACTCCAACTCTGACTTTGATCAGACAGACCAGTTTATTTGGGGTTTTTGTTGGGATCTCATAGCTTCCAAATAAGCGTCTTCAATCTGGGAAAGAGCAAAGCAATGAATTGGGAATTTTTACCCTGAAAATGCTTTACACTACATTCGGCCCCAAACAGCTTTGCAGTTGTGAAGGAGTGTGACTGAAGAGATGTCTCCTTCAAGGAGATGCAGTTTCAGCAGGGGAAGGGGAGGGTAAATTTTGGGTTTGGAAATCTCCCAGGCTGCTCTCCTTTTTCAGCAGTGACAGGGTACACATCAGATCATCCACCAGCATACACTTTTTTTTTTCTAAAAAATATTCATTGTGCAATGAAGAAATTAGATTTTATTAAATATGCAGAACTGATGTGCTGCCAAATACAGTCTTCTGACACTGAACACAGTTATATTAGGCAAACAGTTTTACTTTGCGGTTTGAATGAAATGTCCCAAAACTGGTCCTAAGAAAGATGCTTCTTATTGTAGGACATGGGCTGGTTTGATAATCCTAAAAATAGCACTGGAGCATTAACTACAAGACTTGCTAATGATGCCTCACAAGTGAAAGGAGTAAGTAAAATTTTGTTTTGGAATTTTTGTATTTGGGTTAGCATGTAGTAAAGTTGCAGCTTGGGTTTGGTTAGGTAACAGTCTTGACTTTGACAACTAAAAATTGCTATAAAATGATAGCTGCTTTAGAATGCACTGATGTGTTTTATAACAATGATGGTAATATATGTTTACAAAATAATTACCAAGTTAACATTTTTTTAAAAGTTTAATGTTTCAGGGTCTTCATTATTAAACAAATACATTGGGAATCTCTGTATCTAAGAAGTCTGTTTAGAGATACTTTACCTAAATAAATGTATCTAAATTTGTTCAGTTTATGACCTCCTGCTCTTTTTTGATTATACAGATTCCTTATATGAAAAAAAATTAGATATAGTAGCAATAAACTTCCTTTTCCATGTTACTTTTTGGAGATTCTTTAGAAGTAATTTGTGAACTTTCAGGAGTCTGTAATATTTAGGCTACAGAGCACTGAATTTAATTATTCATGTATGCTTAAGTAAATTTTTACTGCTACATGAAGTTATGTGGTTTTTTCTGAACTGAGCAGTTCTGTAGTATCTTTGGCTTTATTTCCATAGTAGAAGTTAAAATTTCATTTTCTTCTTTGTTAGGCTCTGTGTGATGACTTGTAAAGCTAGCTGCATGACTTACAAAATGTGACAGATTTTAGTATTTAGCTGAAAATGTAAATATGTGATATGGTTAGTCTGTTCAGCTTCAAAAGCAAAATTTAGAAACTGCAGTGCAAATTTAAGTAATCAGAATATGGGAATTAAACATGATCTAGATAATCCTTTACAAATCATTTAAGAAACTCGTATTCTGAAAAACAACAAAACTGAGTTAAGACTTGAAATAGTGTTTTAAGAATCAGGAATATTATAGGTGAAAATGCTCTCCTTACTTAAAATGTTACTTTAGCAAGAAATGTCTTTTTTCTTCCTCCAGGCAACTGGTGTCAGACTGGCATTAATTGCCCAAAACATAGCTAACCTGGGGACTGGAATTATTATATCATTAGTTTATGGCTGGCAGCTGACCCTGCTACTTCTAGCTGTCATACCGATCATTGCAGTGGCAGGAATGATTGAAATGAAGATGTTGAGTGGGCATGCTAAGAAAGATAAAAAAGAGCTGGAAGCTGCAGGAAAGGTGGGTCTAGAGAATTTTATCTATTTCTGTGTAATGTATACAAACATGTTTATGAAAGCATTGTTGACTGATCTATTACTTCCATATACAGAACATATCATAATATGTAACTTCCAGAGACAGACAGGCTCTATATAGTTTCACTAGTAGACCTACAGAGCATAACACTTCTTCAATAATAATTGAAGGCTTACATTATTAACCAATATTTCTTTTTTTTTTATAATTGATAAGCCCCAGAATGTGCTAAGCACTATTCGGGCACGTTCTTTCTCCTTCCTGTTCTGATCATCTCTGTTTTCCTTATTGTGCAACCCTCTTCATTTTGACATTCTCTTTTTTTTTTTTTTTCCTTTCATCCCTTTTTGGCATGTCATCTGTCTTACATATATTATACTGCTCTTTTTTTTTTTCTCTTTCATCTTATTAATGTTTGCAGGGATAATATGTATATATCCACTGGTTTCTGAGTCTGTTTGCCATTCCTTTATTTCTTGAGTGGAAGAGAAAGATGAGAACTGAAAAGCGAGAAGGCTAGACTCTTGTTTAAGAAATTAGATGAAGGCATTTAATGCCACTTCATTCCAAAAATCCTTTTGCGACAGAACAACTATTTCATCACTTCCCAGATATTGCTTTCTTCAAGGTAAAGCTTTTCTAAAATCCCTTACTATGTCCTACTGTTTTTAAAAGCTGTTGAAAAGAAAATAATTTATCTAAGGCCATGCACATAAGGAATAATATTAATCTTCAGATTTGGTATTTAAATGTATGTATCTGCATATGTGCTAGCAGTCTAATGTCCCCTTATACTTATTGGAGATGCCCTAGTATCTGGGTGGCCTCCAGCTGCCATTTCAGAAGAGTATGGGTCTACTCTATGTTCTATCGGCCATTCCTTACCCAAATGTGTTGAGTATCCTAGAGCATCTCCAATGGCACAAGCCACCTGCATGTGGATGATGGAATTAGTCCTTCTCACTTAAAGCCAGTGATCCTGGAGAATGAGACCAGGTAGGCATATAGTGCATAGGCAGCTGAATTGCTTTCTGGTTCTGTTGAATAGGTATCCATTGACTACACTGGTATCTTAGACACCTAAATTGAGCTGTGTTAATATGACATCCCCCCCAGTAACTCCTATTTGCTAAATGGGTTTTATTTCCTTCCACCACATTTGTAGAGAAAGTTGCTGAAAAACATTTTTGTCCCTCCAAGTCCACAGGAAACTGTAACGATCTTTCCATGGGTTTTTTCATACAAACCAAAGGATGCAGTTCCTTTCCTTTCAACTGACTACGTTTCTGCTTCTTCTTTCTAATGGCTGAATGTTTATTTCATATTGTTTTGTTGTAATATACAACAGAAAAAAGTTGACAATTCTTGGAATAGGCACTAGAGACTTTCTTAATTCAGCAGATTGTGAAAAATTAGCACAACAATATATGATTTTTTTTTTGCAAAGCAAAATGCTTTCTTTTCTTGTCAATATATGAATTTCCTCTCTCAAGGCAACCTAAGCAAGCACTAGACTACAGACATTTTATTCAATTACCATTTTAAAAAAAAACAGTTTTCTTCAGTGAAAATAAGGTTTTACCTGGAAAATTTGCTTTCTGCAGAGGGTCATTGAACTTATGTTAGTAACAAAAAAAGATGACTACTCCTGTGAGTATTGGTGAGACAATATAACCAAGAAGAATAAAACCTATTTCATTTCTTTGTTATTAACATTGTGTATTACATTCAAATAAATGAGTTAGTTGTGTGCAAAGTTTTAAACAGTGGCACAAACATTACTAAGGCTGTAAGATAATTATATCCCTATATTTTAGAACACAGATAACAGTACTACAGTTTAAAAATCTTTGGTAGCAGTTTATGAAGAAAAATCCTTTCAGGTCTGTGGTTTAGATAACTTAGATAAAAGTAGCAGGGTATAGAGGTTATTCGTTTTTCTGTTTTAAATTGTAGGCATTTGAACTGCATGATGAATTGCCATAACTCTGGTGTCCTATAAGACATAACATACAGGATCACTTTTCAGAACAGAATTTAATTCTATTCATAGAATCAGAATCATAGAATATCTCACGTTGGAAAGGACCCATAAGGACCATTGAGTCCAACACCCTGCTCCTCACAGGACTACCTAAAACTGAACCATATGACTAAAAGCATTGTCCAGACGCTCCTTGAACTCTAACAGGCTTGGTGCTGTGATCAGTTCCCTGAGGAGCCTGTTCCAGAGACTGACCACCCTCTCAGTGAAGAACCTTTTCCTAATGTCCCATCTGAACTTCCCCCTGATGCAGCTTCATTCCATTTCCTCATGTCCTATTGCTGGTCACCAGAGAGAGGTCATCAGCACCTCCCCTTGAGGAAGTTGTAGACTGCAATTAATGCTGCAAAAGACCCCTCACCTTCTCTAAGCTGAACAAACCAAGTGACCTCAGTCGCTCCTCACAAATCCTGCCCTTGAGACCTTTCGCCAACTTGGTTCTCTCCTCTGGGCATACCTAATAGTTTGATGTTCTTATATTGAGGTGCCCCAAACTTCACACTGTACTTGGGTGTGGCCACACCCTTGCAGTGTAGAGTGGGACAATCACCTCCCTCAACCACCTATCTACGCTGTGCTTGATGCACCTCAGGACACAATTAGCCCTTTTGGCTGCCAGGGCACACTGTTGACTCATATTCAACTTGCCATCAACCCAGACCTCCAGATTATTTTCTGTGGGGCTGCTTTCCAGCCTCTCATCCCTTAATTTGTGTGTATAAACAGGATTAGCCTGTCCCAAGTGCAGAATCTGGCACTTGCTCTTGTTAAATTTCATATGGTCGGTATTTGCCTAGCTCTCTAGTCTAACCAGATCTCTCTGTAAGGCCTCTCTACCCTCGAGGGAGTCCACAGCTGCTCCTAATCTAGTATCATCACCAAACTTAGTGCACATTCAACTCCTGCGTGCGGATCATTTATAAAAACTTTAAAGAGCACTGGTCCTAAAATTGAGCTCTACGGAAGCCCACTAGTGACTGGCAGCTAGCCGAATATAACGCCATTTACTAAAACCCTTTGAGCCCAACCCATCAGCCAGTTTTTCACCCAACATATGGAGTTCTCTAGGTGTGTGCCAGACATCTTGTCCAGAAGAATAGTGTGAGAGAGTATCAAAGCTCTTATTAAAATGAAAAAAATACTGGCTTCCCTTGGTCAATGGGATGGGTGACCTTGTCATAAAGGAAATTAAGTTAGTTAACAGGACTTTGCCCCTGTAAACCCATCTTGGCTATGGCCAGTGACCGCATTGTCTCTCAAATGTTTTCGAATAACTTCCACAATAACCTTCTCCATGATTTTACCAGGCACTGAAGTGAGACTGACAGGCCTGTAGTAGTACAGTAAGTTATTAAGTTTTCATGCTTCTCCCTGAAGCTTATGTCCTGCTTTTTCTGTAAATACATGCTCAGTTCAGAAAGATTTCTATAGAACAGGGACTTTACTGACTTCTAGGCGTGAGCTGGAAACAGAGGGAGTTTCAGGATCCTAGGTCCAGAGAAGCACAGTGTTCTTCCAAGAACTGGTTCTCAGAGAGCGTTATGGAAAATATGAGCCATGTAATATACCAAATGCAGTAACCATATTATGTAAAATAAATGCATATCTAGTCTATGCTTTCTAAAATTAAAATATAACATAATGTTAAGATTGAGCTTCTGTAAGTTTTAGGATGTTAAAAAAACATTGTCTGTCTCTTGGTAACAAAACCCTATGCGTATGGACTGAATTGACCATACAGGCTCCTACGCTTATTGTGTGGTCATTGGGGAAGACCTTCTGGGCATCTACGTAGACTTAACAGACTACCTAAAAGCCCTGAATCTGTTGCTTCCTTGTAGGCATGCATCTACTGCCTTCAAATGTTATAAAGTATTTTTGTGTATGCAAATGACTCAAGTCTAAAGAATCTGTAAGCTTAAAGAAGGTGTTATTGGTCAGATCAAATATTTACTGCTGAGATCTAAGTTAGGCTCCAGGCCCATATGTAACCTGGATATTCCAATTACAGCCCAAACACAGTGGACTGCAAGTTGAATGCTAAATTGCCATTTTTCTTACATTTGAATATGTACTCCATAATTGTCATTGCTCTCTAATGATTTTTCCTCACTTATTTGGAGGACATTAAAGAGGTCTTATCAGAAAATCTCACTGTCGTAAAAATAAACATGTAAAATGCTTGCTTTTGATAACAAAGCTCCATGATTTTAATAACAATTATAAAACAATCAATATCATATTCCACCAGAATCTTATTATTAGCTTAGAATAAGAAATTTCAACCTAATCTTAAGTTTTGATTAAAACTTCTGTGTTTCTATTGCAGATTGCCACAGAAGCCATAGAAAATATTAGAACTGTTGTTAGTTTGACCCGAGAAAGAAAATTTGAGTTGATGTACGGGGAACGCTTGCAGGTACCATACAGGTATAATAAAAATAACTAAGCTAAAAAAAAATATTAAAAATCTGTCTTCAAATTATAGAATAAATTACATATATTTACTTGGACAAACATTGATATTTTTGTTAGTGTGTATGATATAATGTAAAACTTAATTACTTTAGATATAATGTAAATATTTTACGTAATTTTATTAACAAATGTAACCACCAGCCAACATTTTTGTTCTTTGATTTAATTAATTTTCTGTGATAATATTGGTATTTTCTATCGCAGTGTCACTTGGTTTGGAAAAATGTTAGTTTTAAGTGAGCTTTGCAAGTCATCTAATCTAACCTCCCACCTGAAGTGTTCCAGATATTTAATTAAATGCCTTTTAATGTAAATTGAATACTGCATTAAGCCATTTTTGAAAGTATGAATAGGACCGAAAACATTTGTGTAATTACTTACTGGTTTGTGGCTGAAAAAAAGTAATATAATTATACCTGAACTAAATAAAAATTAAAAAGTCTTCAAGTGAATAACTAAAAAGATACTGTCAATTAAAGATTTATTTGTTCTAGAATGAAATATTTCCTTTTCAGACATCCATGAGAAGAGTAAAGGAAATGCCAGCATATGTACACAGATATGATGGAAGAGAAGTAGGGGTGCTGCTAATACATCCACCATAATAACTGAGTGGTTAGAGCATAGTGCAGGACATAAAAGATATTAGTTAGGGATTTTTTCAGGCTGCTGGATTCCAAGTCTGTATCTCACAACTTGCAGGATGATGCCTAACCATTTTCAGGGTTGACATTGATGATTAGGGATTGATGGGATTGCTCCAAGACTTTCATCTTAATGTTGTTCTAATATACATAAGAGCTTATTGCCCTATGGGTCAGTTTGTCTGGAAGAGATAGGACATGTTTTTCAGTTAATATTTCAGTGCATGTTAAACCACTGATTAGGCAGAGTTGCTATTTTATAAAAATTGAGCTTAGGCCTTCTGTTACACTGAATTAATGCACAAATCAGCTATGTAAAAGAGAAGTCACAACAGCCTCTTAATAAAAAAACCCAAATATATTTGTGAATCTGGCTTCTGTATGTTTTGGTTTGGGTTCTTTCTAGAAGGATCCATACTGTTGTGACTTAGTGTTAATAAAATTAAACAGTTTTCTTTCTTTTTTTATGGTATCATTCATAGTTACAGAAAATTTTCTCTCTGCCTTGCTTTTAGTTATAGGCATAGTTTTATCATCCAAAATCTAATCTCTGCATCATACTTGCAGGCTTCATCTTATTTGAGAAAGGAATTTTGACTGCTTAAATTGAAAATAAAGATTCTTAGGCATATAATATTGAACTTTAATATCTTTGTTATTCAGTTTACATAAAATTGCAAGTAAAGAAAAAATGTCACAAAAATATGGCTTTGGCTGAAGGTAAGTTAACAGTTCTGCTCTTTTTTCCCACTCTTATGTGATGCAGTAGTACAATTTCAACATGTTATTTACATCTTCAAAGTGGTAATCATGGACAGAACTTTAAAGTGTTTTAAAACTGAGACGCTAAGACAATGATTATAGATAGCATCTATGGTGTCAGCTGTTTTTGCACTATACGCACCAGCATATTACAAGCTGTTCTTGGAAGTAAATAAAATTCTGGGATCAAAACTAACTTTCTCTTGGACACAGTCTAATAGGAGACAAGGGATTGTATTGTTTAAGCATGAATACACTTCCCATTCATAACAGTATCATCTGAAGCCAATTAATTAGTTTTTGCATACTAGGATTTATGTATGATTTTTTGTGAAAATATCCATTATTTTTTACAGAAATTCTGTGAAGAAGGCACATATATTTGGATTGTGTTTTTCCCTTTCACAAGCAATGATGTTCTTTACCTATGCTGGCTGTTTTCGGTTTGGTGCCTATCTAGTGGTGAATGGTTTAATGGAGTATAAAGATGTGTTTTTGTAAGTATCTCCTTCGCAATCTTCTGTACTTAAATGTAATGAAAGCATATTACAAAGCCGATAATCATGGTGACTACAGAGCCTGATCTGTTCAGATAGACCTGATTTTGGATTTCCTTTCCTGTATTTATTTGGGACAATTATGTTTTCCAGAGGTTGAAACAGTATCCTACTTACGTCACTTTGTTTATTCTCACCAATCTTATCATCCATGTAGCTGTGAGTTTCTCTGTATATTCTACAAAAGACATAGTCGTACCTGTTCATTGAAGCATAATCATATTGTAAAAATCTTTTTAAGAATAGGTCACCAGTGTCTTTTTTAATTCTATGTCAGGCTTATTAATAGAAATTTGAGATCTTCTCTAAAATACACGTCAAATAATTGGAGAACAGGATTCCATAAGGCAGATGCTGTTCACTATAAGGGAAGGAAAACTAAATCATTTCAGATTACATTCATATAAGAAGCTTGTGCACTTAAATGAACCAATTTCATGTAGGAAATGAAAGCATCAACCATGAATGTAAGAACAGTATGTAGAGTACTGTACATACTCATAGTCAGGTGGAGGATTTTATTTTTAATTTAGACAGGTACAAAAATTAAAAGGAATCACTTTGAAATTTTAGCTTATCCTTAGCTTCTTACTTTTATATTTTGGGTTTATAATCACTGTTTATCTAATCATTTGCCATAATACCTAAGAGCCCCTATCATAACCAAAGTCCCATTCTTCTAGATCATATTTAAAATAAGAAATGTAATTTAGAATTTAAGAGTCAATAGCTCAATACAGGCCTATGGAAACAAGTATGAAAAGATTGAGATTCTACCAGTATGGATATCAGTGACCTCAATAGCTAAGAAAGGCCAATCATACCAATTTTTTGTGGGCAACCTGATTACAGACAGTTAACACAGCTCATTTTTGCTGTAAGATGTTGAAAAGTGTCTGCATTCCATCTGCTTGCTGAACATCTCCAGCCAGCTGGGTGAGTGAACTTCCAGTAGCTCAGTGAGTGTTAGGTCAGGCAATCCCTTCCATATCTATGTGAGCCATTCTAGGCTGTTTAAATGCAGAATAAAATGGATTAGTTTATATAACTCTGAGAGAAGATAAAAATTAATATAAATGGATTTATTTTACTTTGCCTTTAAACAGGCTAAGAAGTCTCATAGCCTGCAAAGGTACATCTACATTCACCATAAAAAAATAATAGTGTAGTTTTCAGCCTTTTTCTGGTGTTGTGAACCCTTCAAACTTTTTCCAGCAGAGCTGTGATAGCAAATTAAATCTTCATTGTCATGTTACAGGCTTGATTTCTTACTTTCGTTGGTGCCTTAAAAATTAATCACTAACTGCCAGAGGTCATTGAACCATAGAGAGGAAACCACAGCAACAGCAGAACAGGATTAGAGTAACAATTTCACCATCCATTGACCACTTTCCTTCTAGCCCCAGTTGAGACTAAATATAGTTAATCAATATTAATCATTACAGAAATTAGAGGTAATAAGTAATGAAAACATTGG
Source organism: Falco naumanni (assembly GCF_017639655.2). Classification (NCBI taxonomy): domain Eukaryota; kingdom Metazoa; phylum Chordata; class Aves; order Falconiformes; family Falconidae; genus Falco; species Falco naumanni. Next base: position 39,247,150 of record NC_054057.1, read on the forward strand.
ATTTTGAATGGAGACTTGTTTATCTCGCATAGTTAAAAGAGGGTAAAAACAAATTGCTGGGGCTAAACGAGTAAATAATTATACTTGGTTAATACATTATTCTTTTTAATTTAGCCCTCTTTTTCTAATGAATAAAAGAAAAAATTGACTGCAGCCCCATTTGCATTGTCATTTTCTTCATTGCCTTTTATTGAATTTTTTTTTCTTCCTGATTTCAGAGTATTTTCAGCTGTTGTATTTGGTGCAATGGCATTAGGACAAACCAGCTCTTTTGCTCCAGACTATGCCAAAGCCAAGGTATCAGCAGCCCACTTGTTTCTGCTGTTTGAAAGAGTACCCTCAATAGATAGTTACAGCGAGGAAGGAGAGAAACCTGTAAGTAAGCCATGTGTAACAGGCAATATTATTTATGGACAATATTCCTCCCACTTCCTTCAAACTGATTTTTCTTTTCCTTCTGATTATTTCCTTATCTCAAAGTATTCTTGACACCTTATCCAAACGCAACGTGGACTAAGTTCTCTATTGTGAGTCCAGCTTCTGCCCACATGGACTAAAGGTTATTTTTTTTGAAAATCTGGTTAAGGTACAATTTGTGTGGAGTTCAACTTCAAAATAGTTCAGTGCTGTACTTTGAATTTACAGCTTCAAAAGATTTGGACCTCAGAGTTAAAGTCAGTATTCCAGCAAATGCAAAACTTTATTTCAGTGGGGGGAAAAAACGCAGAACTTCTGCAACTCTATTTGAATCTTTTCTCAAATTGTCTTAAAGATGTAACAGTGATACTATTTCAATTATAGGAAACATTTGGGGGAAGCATAACGATCAAAGATGTGGCATTTAACTACCCAAACAGACCAGAGGTCAAAATCCTCCAAGGTTTGAATCTAAAAGTAGAAAAAGGACAAACTCTGGCTCTTGTTGGTAGCAGTGGCTGTGGGAAGAGCACTGTTGTTCAGCTGCTTGAGAGATTTTATGATCCACTTGATGGAGAAATGGTAAGTATTTTTGTAAGAACATGTAAACGTGTTAAGTGAAGATGTGCTTTTAGAGTATAACATATTTCTAATTTTATTTTTAAAATATTTTTAATGTTAAAGACAAGCAGTGACTCATCAGAGTTCCTTATTTAAAAGGGATTAATATTATAATGCAGAAAGTCCCTGTATCCCACATGGTAATATATTAATGAAGGAAGATCTGTGTGGTAAAAATATGCCCGATCCACAGCCTTAATGATGGCTTTGAATTTAGAACAAATTTGCTGAGAAGTTTTTGTTATGAAAACTTTAAAAGTTATTAAATACACGTGTCTACTTCTGTGTAATGTAGTAATAGAACTTTCCATCTATGTTTTTTCCTAAAACAGTGAACATTGACAAAAATAATTGTTATCGTTATTTTTACTTGTCAGAAACATCTTTCAGAGTATGCCCACCCACCAAGTGACAGATTGTAAATACTTTTGGTAATTTTGGTTTAAGTACATCTAGGGTTTCCCACACTACTTATTCAGCAAATTTACATTTTTTTTTTTCCTATAACTGTATTGTTTATTGCCATTTTCTCTTTGCTGTAAAATGTGCTCAGAGATTTTGCTTAAAAAAGAACCCACATGGTTTGGGTTGGATGAGGTGAGATTAACAAGAATGTTCAGAACTTGTCTCTGCAGAGATACGCACAAATGATAAAGCAATACTTAAATAAGGCTTGGGTGTAATGGGCAAGATTTTTCTGAGGTTGGAACAAGTCCAGTGTAGCAAACTGATGTGTTGAAAGAAGTAGCATAGGTGCCCCAAAAGTATGTTTAACCAAGTGCAACTTCATCACCAATGTTTTTGACCTTGTATCCATAAATAACCGACAGTGGTTTACTGAAGGGAAATTAATCTACTGAAGGTAGATTAACCACATCCAGTATCCATGTTTTGAAAGGGGTAGTTCTTCAGTTACCCAGCTGATCATGTCACTCAACACATAGCCTGAGCAATGCACTAGGTGATTCTAGTGGAGATGTAACAGCCCTTTTAATGTCCTGGTACATTTGTGTCCAAGTTGATATGACTGCATAATTATGAAACTGATCTATCCAGAAAAAAAATATTCCTCTTGACATCTATCTAATAGACAATTATAGTAACTCAGTAGTCAAATTTAGCAGAAGTATGACAGAGTTACCAATAAAGCAGACTGGCTGCAAATGACATCTTAAGGAATCCAGAAGTAAATTTGTCCATTGTCAGGCAGTACATTACAATTAAATTTAAGATTTGATGCTTGACTTAGAGATGTGTGAAGGAGTGAACCTGACTCTTTCTTTATTTTAACGGAATACTACTGCCAATCAGCTCCTTCTGTGGGAATATATGTGCAAATGGGGGAAAGCTTTACTGCCAAAGACAGAAATGAAAGAAATTTGCCCAAAGTTCTTTGAAGTTGCTTTAGTACATCCTGTCTTCCAACCGTCTTCAAAATCCTGATTAAAGCTTTAAGCAAAGAAAAGGACTGAGGCAGCAGAAGGGACTATCCTCCCTCTTATATAATAGCCCTTAGAGAATTTTGGAACATAGCAGAGAAGGAGGGGAAAGGATTGTATGAGCTTTCAATATGGTAACTCTAAGGAAAGAGCTGTAATTGCACAACTTCTGCGTATGAATTTGCCATAAGTCTCAAATCCCCATATAGCTACGTGACTGAAATTTGAAATGTTTTGTTTCTCAGCTTTTTGATGGCAAAAGTGCAAAGCAACTAAATATCCAGTGGCTGAGAGCTCAGATTGGTATTGTCTCACAAGAACCGATCCTGTTTGACTGCACTATAGCTGAAAATATTGCATACGGAGATAACAGTCGGCAAGTGTCACATGAGGAAATTGTTAATGCAGCAAAAGAAGCCAATATTCATTCCTTCATTGACTCTCTGCCAGATGTAAGTTATTCCTTCTCTCTCATACTTAGAATGGAGGTCACCTACTGTGGCAGGGAAAAATTGTGTCCATTTATGATTCCCTGGGATAGAATAATTACCTGAGATGCAAAATTCTCTGAAACTGATTTTTAAATCTTGTCCTTTCTTAATTGCATTTACCATACTTATTTTCACTCTGGGAGACTCTATTGTCAGGTGGAGACCTGAACATTTAAGATACCTGGGAAGAAAATCCACAATTCTGAGACCTGGAAGTATGGGGTGGGGATTTTTTTAGTGAATTGAACATTTATTTTTATGTTCCTATTTATCTCAAGCATATGTAAAGGACTCTGCTAGACTGACAAGTTTCTTTTACATTTCTTCCAGTTATACCTAGTCAGAATTTAAATTTCTAGTATTCCTACAGTTCAAAAATTACTAAGAAAGTTTTTCACACACACACACCCCCCTCTGTGTGTGTGTGTATATGACCAACACGTAACAATGTAAGAATGAACATCCTGAGTCAGGTAAAAGGTCTGTCATGCACAAAATCTTGTCCCGGGCAGTGACCAGCAATATATATTTACAAATAAGTCTTCAAAAAGACTAAAAATTAATCACATTTCCCCCGGTTTCTCATCTAACTTCGCATAATTTGTGACTTGGGGATTTCCTAAGATAGAAATCATGTTTTATTATTTGGTTCTGGATGGATTTTAGTTCTGCAGGTTTGACAAATCAATTTCTAACCTATGTCAACTTGTATCCAAAACTTCCTGAAGCAAGGAGGTCAACAGCTGCTTTGTATGTTCTAAATATTCAGCTCAATTTCAGCCTGTTAAGCTGCTTTTTGCATTTCTCAAAAAAAATACAAAGGCCAAAGTCCATGATTCTTGCAAGTCGTGCTTAATTTCTAATGACTTAGAGTTCTGCTTTTTCCAAAACTTTTTAGAGAAATCTTGTTTATATAATGATGGCTCATAAAGCTTCCATGCTTTTTGCAACCAAATATATAATATCTCAAATACTACAGTGACCTACAGACCTACATGACTGGTCCACCTTAACTGATATAACTAAATTAAAATCATAACTGTCCAAAACTGTAGTATAGATAAAGCATATAAGTGTGTCTATATATAGATACATAGTATATAATTTGGCCTGAAACTGATCAGTCTTATACATGGCTATTTTGTAGTTCAGGATGAATAAATACGGGTTACAACAACTGATTGGTTAAGATACCAAGTTGGAGTGTTAAAGGTCAGAGTTTGATCCCCAGTATTGTCATAAACTTTCACTGAGCTTGGTGTTCTGTCTCCTGATTGAAAATGTTGCCTTCCAACCTTAGAGGGGTTGTTGCTTTGAATTTACAAAATGGCTGATGCTACAAAGAAGTCTCCTAGTAAAAGATTTATAGATTTGTGGGAGATAGCAATTCTGGTGATCTGTTTTTAGAGAGCTATTGGCATCAAATATGCAGTTTATGGATGGTTGGTGTCAGGGTTGATATGCTTAAATATACTTCAGAATAATTTTGCATTCATAATCTCAACTTAATTATATTGTTCCTAGAAATACAACACCCGTGTAGGAGACAAAGGAACTCAGCTTTCTGGTGGTCAGAAACAGCGTATTGCTATTGCCCGAGCTCTTGTACGTCAGCCTCAAATTCTGCTACTGGATGAAGCTACATCTGCCTTAGATACAGAAAGTGAAAAGGTAACTTGATTGTGGATTGCCAGGAATCTGGAACCTAAATCCGTATTTGTTTCTATTATGCTTACAGTTTTCACTTCCATAGGTTAAAGCCCAAAGCTGGAAATACAGTGTTTTAAGCACATTACATATTAATGTTAATAACAGACAAATATAAAGGTCTTACTCCTCATTGCCAAAAAGAAAAAAATTTTTTTTTGAATCTGTATGGCAGTAGACAGATCAAAGTAGCAAAGACAAAGGCATTCCTTTGCCTGAAATTCTTCAGGCTTCAATTAGAAAAGTGCTATCAAAATTGAATCAGGAGGCACAAACTTCAGAAGCTGAAAAGGTTGAGGATGCTGCCAGAAAACTTTTTTTTCTGGGAAACTGCCAAATCTTGCTTTCATATTTTTTCTTGTTTCTCCCATTGATCTTCAGTCCTTGCTATATGTTTATGGCTAATATGCAAACTCCCAGTGAAAAAATTGCTAGAATACTTTAATCTTAAATCTGCAATCTTGGTATAACAAAAGTACAATCTACCTGTAGAAAATCAACACAGATTCTACAAAAATACTTACTAACAATGAGGCAAATATTATAACAAATATAATCTGAAAAGCTCAAACCCTATGGACTAAGTTTTGATTAATTCTAGGCATAAAACCATAAGGATTGAGTGGAAAATGCCATTAAATAATTCCAGGATTCCTTGTTTTCTTTATTATTTGCCAGTTAGGTACAGAAATTTCATCTCTTATTTTATTCTGCATAATAAACACAACAAATAAAGAAAAGAAAGCAGAGATTCTTATTAGTATTTTTCTGCTGTTGCTAGCTTTAAGAAAAACATAATTCGTGAGATCCGCTGTGAAATCATGAGAACTAGTATGATTGATAATAGTTGGCCTCAGATTACTGATTGAACTCCCATAATAATTAGTCATGGAAGGGACCTCTGGAGGTCTTTAATCAAATCTCCTCTTCAAACGAGGGCCAATAATAAATTCAAATTAGGCTGCTTGGTGCTGTGTCCAAGTAGGGTCCTTGAAAATCTCCAAGGAGATTCAACAAGCTCTCTTTTGTCCCTGTTCCAGTGCTTAATTATCTTTGCAGTGAATATTTCTTATATCCAGTCAGAATGTCCTCTATTATAATTTATGGCCACGCATCTCAGTAATGAACCTGGTTCCATCTCATTCTCTTATCTATCATGACATCATCCACTGCCACAGTTTTGACTCTGACAACACAGGGTAATTCTAAAACAGGAAACTAAAGCCACAGATATCCCCTTTCCCTCACTGTCATATTACAGTTTACTTCACAGATGGCAGTTGAGCTGTCTCACGACAGCTGCCAGAATAGTTCACATTTTGGTTTGTTTATTGTGCAGATTGTCCAGGAAGCGCTGGATAAAGCCAGAGAAGGTCGCACCTGCATCGTAATAGCTCACCGCCTCTCTACCATCCAAAATGCTGACAAGATTGCTGTCGTCCAGAATGGCAAGGTCATAGAGCAAGGGACCCATCAGCAGCTCCTGGCTGAAAAAGGCATCTACTATTCTCTGGTCAACATTCAGAGTGGGTCATGCAACATGTAAATTAAAGGCAGCATTTATCTCTGAATTGTCACTGTAATTATTTCAATACTGCTTTTTATTCCCTGTAATTATTTTGATATCAATAGTCAGTCTTGATACTTTTGGTTTTCTTTCTTCCTTCCGTAAGTCCTATGAAAACAAGAAATACTAAGTAAACAAGTACCATTTTCTCACTACTAGTTTTCATTATTCAAACAACTCTACTGTGCGGCCAAAGCAGAAGCCTATTGACACTTATAAAAGTAGAAGCATGCTAAGGCAAACGTAATTAATATTAGCTTGCTTTGAATTCTGTCAAAATCACACTAAGCAGGAGTGTCTGGTAAACAACCTCTAAACATTTTCATGCACAGTAAAAATAGTTTTGCTATTGCTAGAAAAAACCTCAAGCTTTATCCTCACCGTGTAAGGCACAGTCACTCCTGGCCTATTAGGGTTGTTACAAGAACTTGCAGGTCAGCTGGAGCTTGAGGCCAGATGTCTCGTTATGACATGGTGGTTTAGCCTGGGATGACAGCAAAGGTCTTGAAAATATGGGTGCAGGCAGTAAACAAAGATCACTGAACTGTAAGTATCTCGCTGATGGTCAGTTACCGGTCATTGAAGAGATGCAACCTTAAGAGCTGGGAAAAGACTGTTTTAAGTATGACACAGAAAAAGAAGCAGCAGATAAGAAAAAACCCACAACTGATGGGCAAGGCAAGTCACCGCTGTAGCCTGGGAAAGTAGTATCTGCAAGCCCCCCCACCTCCTAGGGGTCAAGGGCTAAGATCTCTCTAAAGACTGCAATATTTTATAGAAGGTGAAAATCTTGAATCTGGGCTTGGAGGAGCGGGAGGGAGAGCATTTTTTCCTTCACTGAAGAGCTCTTGAACCTGATCACCCTGATGACTAAGACTCTCAAGGACTATAACTAATTACATGGTATCAGCTCTGTGATATTGTATATTAGTTACTAATTTAGAATGATTGTTAAGGACTAACTGATTTGAATATGTAGTAATAATGATTAATAATTATTAAGAACTATTAGAAATGTATATTGTTAATGAGTACCTATACAGTAAAGTTTTGGTTTTAAGTTTAAAACTGGCCTGATTAATCAGTCTTTCACACTTCCTTCACAGCGATTTCTGGTTCCCTGAGATTTATACATATGATCTCTTATCTACAGGTAAATATTTGCGCACACACACAGCCTGACAGGCAGTTAGGCCCATCAGTGTACTAATAACACCTTCCAGAGTGTTGATTGATGCAGTCTCATTGTATTCCTTTTGAATCACTTAGGTTTTTTCTTTTGTTCCTTAGATGGCAAACCAATTTGACTAGAAGATTTGTTTGTTTTCTATATATGTATTACTCGGTACAATAAGGTTCTTGTCCATACATAAGGCTATTAGTCTGCACCATAAAATAAACAAGTTATACTTGCAATTGGAAGAATGGAATAGATATTCTTTAACATTATAGTCTGAAGAGTCAAGTGAGAACATATTTAGCTTGTTTTTTTCTTTTTTTTTTTTTTTACTCAATTCTAAATTTTAGTCTTTTAGAACTAGGCTTTTTAATTTTTGATGATAGAACTTCTAATGATTGGACTAGTAATGACTGGATTGTTTCTCCGAATTGTATAATGTCAAAGATGGTTGTTTTACCAGATAAATTTAGCTCTTCCTGAAAATCAGGCAAGCACTGTAAATGTTTTGCCACAGACATCTGAAAATCTGTTTTGAAAATTTTGGCCATATAGTTTAAAATCTATTTCAAAAATTCATGTCAAATGTAGAAACTTTCCCAAACAATCTATTTTTCCCTATCCTTTTCTTCCACACTTCTAAAGAAGTATTTCCTCTTTTTTGAGATTTACGCAGAAGTTTACATAATAATTGCTAAACATCTCACTTTTGGTTGAAAAGGGCTATAAAGAGAGTAAACACTTTCCTTTAAGGATAATGGATCTTTATTTCCAAATCCACCATAAATGCTGAAATGACTATGCAGCTGCTCACAATTGCTTTCCTTTCAGAAGACCACAACAACCATATTACTACTATTGTGCTATCACCATGTGCCTCATCATGTAATTTTTAGTCATAAAGCCAAAGGACTGACAGGAACACCTCCAAAAATGTGTTCTTCACCATGTTCTATTCATACATTTTTACACTACAAATGCTTGACCAAAAGGAAAGGTGGACTGACCTAGGACCATTCTGCTTTAAGGACCATTATTCTTCTGTGTCATTCTACAGGGCATAAGACACCTTACTTCCTAGGTCTGCCTTTTCAGTTAGGGTCTTAGACATTTTGGTTCACCTTGATGTCTTAAGATACTTGTCTGAGCTCTGAGACCTCCTTGTTGGAATTGTCAGCACCTATCTTTGATCATAAGGACCCTAACCACATGATAATACATGTGTGTTGTCATTCTGAAGTACTAGGCCTTCTTTCCTGTCATGTTCTTCTTTTGAGAGCCTGCAGCAGTTTCAAGCAGGATTTATCTTTCTGGAGGAAGGTAATCTAGCAATAGTTTTCACACATTTCTTGTGCCTCTTACCCCATTACCTTCGGAACGTCTTTAGAAAGATGTCAGCATTGGCACCACGTTGGCAATTCTAAACACTTTCCAAGCATATGCCACTGTGTGTGAGAAAAAGCAGGAAGGACTTAAGTTCACTACTCTGCTAGCCCTCCTGCTGAAATAACTAATCAAAAGAGCTCTCAGAAGAAAGAGAGTCTTTAGGTCTAGAAATCCTTCCTTACTGCCAATTCTTATCAGGATGGTGAATACTACAGTGTCCTATTGCCCAGCATTCTCCAGCATACTTACCCCTACAAGGGCAATTTGCTGTTCCTTATGTAATAAATACCTCACTACTAAGCCCTTCTGTAATTTCTGTCATAGAGTGAGAGCACAAATAAACTCCAGCATTCTCTTTCCCATCAAAAGATTCTGAAGGAATATTTCTCACCAATGCCATAGACCATGTACCATCTCCAAATGACTGTAAATCAGTTCTGGATCTCCACTAGTTGCTTCTTCAGGCATTGCCTCAAAGTTTTTCCCAAACTATCCCAAGTGTTGGGAGATGTTCAACAATCTTCCACTGTGATACTGACTGCCCATCAACCTAACTTCAATGGAAGCAGTTCTCCTTCCTTACGAGTAAATCCTTTGAACCTATTGCCTCTTTCTTGCTGTTATACTTGTCTATGAAAACAATCTTCCTGGTAGTATTCATTTCTGTAAGACACTAAAGATCTCCTTGAAATGTTTGTTAATGAGTAATCCTTAATAGTACAAACAGACATACAGTTAATCTCTTCCTCAAGACGTATTGTCTATTTATACATTTACAACTCTTCTTCTTATTCCTCTCCCTCAAAATCCAATCTACTGTGTAGACTTGGTCACTGAAAGAAGAGGACAACTCTAAGGAGAGGAGAAACGTGGCACACTGCCTATGAATACCAGTAAAAACAGTCAGCCAGCCATTCTTGTGCAGAAAAAGCCACATTCTAATTATATCTATAGACTAACTAACTGTTATTGTCAAGTACCCAGTCTTGCTTCTAGACAATATACCTAGAACAATGTAGTTTAGTGATACATTCATTCTGTATTTCTAAGACAGGACAGTATCTTTTATTCTAGTTATTTTAATGCAGTAAACTGAAAGTAGAAAGTAAGAAACAGGACCAGCAGCCACTTCAAATCCTTTGCTGTGAATTCCATGGACTGTAGAGATACCAAAAGTAGATGAGGGAAAAGAACAGAACACATGAGGACAACTATCTTTAGCAATCCCCGTTACTGTAAGGTGAGTACATTTTCTTTTGTCTTTGTGTGCTTATTTCTGTGTACATTTCATTCTAGCTGTGCTCCGTTAACTAAGATCAGTATGTTAATGCTGTTGCTGTAGAGGTCTAGGGCAGGACTACGTCTAACTGAAAGTTAGCTTTCCATTAGCCTAAGCTCATTTCTTTCTGAGCAAGCTCATTTTCTGCACAGTTGACAAAGACCTGGCCAATGAAGTCTAGGGCACAGTTCATCCCATTCTGGAGTTGCTGTTGCTAGCAGGCCAGATTAACAACCTCATGTTGTATCTCTTATTCTTCATGCATGCTATAGTTGAGAATTACAGTTCAGAATGCTAACATTTCGAGGTTCAGCTTGTTAATGGCACATTCAATGAAGCATACAACAATCTAGTTTTGCAGTTGTTTATAATTTAATTTCCTGAGAAGCCTGATAAATCATCAGAAACTTAGTTACTCTCTGCTTTCATTTGAAGACATTTGAAATCTTTCATTTGAAGACATGGTTATTCCTTCTAACTTTCATTCTTCCTATTCTTCCATATTACCTAGGAGATTTTAAAGATAGAAAAATGTATGTAATTTTCATCTAAGAATCTTTCATTGATAAAGAATTTCTAAAGTGTCCTTCAAAATTTCTCTAGTCCTGAAAAAATGAAAAGCTAGGAGCAATTTCTGTGTCTGAACTTTCACACCAGTTTCCTTTGAGTTCATGATGGAAGGTGTGTATTTTCTTTATTATCACCAGTACTACTCAATTATTTTTCTTTCTGTGACCATGTCTTTAATTTGCCACATGATGGCCTAACTTATTCAGACAATAGCTAAATTAATTTGCGTTTTCTTTTTGAAATATCTTTTTCTTTTCTTCTTTATGTACATCTTGTTCAATTCAGTATATGCAGTGTTCCATGTTATTTCTTCCTAATTTAACCTTATTCATCACAAAATACATTAAAATAAAAGAGAAGGTTAAAGAAGAGTCTTCCCATGTATTAAAATAGTTCTAAATATTATAAGAACAAAGAGGTTTTCGCTTAGTCTGGGTAATTTGATTCCAGATATAAAGTTTCAGTGCCATTTTCCTGAGTGAATTACTTCTTTAAAAGGTATTATGTTCACTATCACTATTGTTCTACATTGAATTTCAGATGCCCTATAATTTTGGAAGAACACATATAGAAATCTACAAAATAGGGTATTCAAACTTCTGTCTCAGATTGTCAACAAAAATTTTGGGCTATTGTTTTCATCCACATTTTTTGTCTTTAAACACTCAAAGTATATTGCAAATGTGAAGCTTCAGAATACCCACATATCAGTAAGAAATACTACATGTGGTTCAGGGGGGAAAATTTAGAGTGGTTTTGCCTACTGACTTTAGTTTCAGAGATGACAAATAACTGACAAATTGGTTAATTACTTGAAATCCAGCCTATGGATTGACATTACATATCTCAGGCATCTGAATATAGTTTTTTTATTCATTTACTGTTAGATAGAGTAAATCATTAAATCTGTCATCTTAAGAAGTCCATGTTAGGGGATTCACATATTAAACAGATACTTTAACACTGTGATACAAATTGATACAAATTTTTCCTCAAATTATATGTTTTCTATCTCTATAGAAGTAGGTAAGTTATACTGTTTGGTCTCAGCAAATTCCTTACCTTTAACTTATTAATTACATTTGACCTAGAAAATCCATTTTCTATTCCACAGTTGTTCTTCAGTTATAGGTATCTGAAAACTGATTTGGACCTTTGTTTCTAAGTTTCATGAAGAAGGATCGAATGATCTGGTAGCCATTTCTTCCCAATATGTTCCAGATTGTCAGGTTTATTATCATTCTTTAAATTATAATAAAATATATATCTAAGATGTCCACACCAGAGAACAGCTGACTTAAAATAATTCTCAACAGCACACCAATGAACTTCTTGTTGTGGGTAACAATGTATGTCCATACACATTACTCTTCTCAATTGTATGCAGTCACAGAACAAGAAGCAATAGGTCAAATTTGATCTGAACATAAGAAACAGTTTATTCCAGTGGTCAAACACTGGAACAGGTTGCCTAGAGAGGTTGTGGAGTCTACATTTAGATATTCAAAACTAGACTGCTGTATTAAGAAGGAAACAGTTATAAAAGTAATACTTGAAAATCAGTTTCTAAACTTCTGTCCAAAAAGTACGTAAAAGCATCCCGCACCTCAAAAATTACTGGAATATGACAAAAGGAATGTTATAGAAACACATTATGACCTCTGCTTTCATCCCCAGTTTGGGCTGACAGCCTGAGCCAAGGAGTCAGCCTTGGGTTATGTCTCCCCAAAGAGAGGGGAGTTTCGTCACTTTTACCAAAAAGCCATCACTTCTAACAGAACATTATTTCGGCAACATGACAGCAAGCCATGCCTTTACTCAGTGAACACCTGGGACGAGGAAACGTTTGTGTCAGGAATTACAGATAGTGGTTTACAGGATGGCCGTAGGAAGCTGAAAAGTGAATGCTCAGGTACTGCCATGGTCGTTTCTTTCTCATCTTCTGCCTCTCCTAACAAGAGCCCCCCTGCAGCAGCTCTCCCCTTCCCCTCTGCCACCTTGTCCTGCAACTGCATTGCTGTAAGGCCCTCACAGGCCATCCTGAGAACTCATAATGAAAAGGAAACACTGAGTTCCTCAAAGTTCCTAAGAGCTTTCATGTCATTAAACCTTATTCTGACTGTTCAAACTTCCTTTGGTTTATTTTTTTTTTTTAGCTTTCCATCTCTTTTCCATCAACACTTTCAAACCCTGAAAAGACAAGACTGATTTTCCAGATATAAACACAGCCATCCATAAAACTTGGAGGTGAGCTAATTCATGAGATAAAATATAATGTAGTTTAAATCCTATTATAAAACTCACATGCATTATCTGTAACATATTATAAGAGTAGGGCTAAAAAGTCTTTATGAGCATTTGTCATTAAGGAAAATGTATCATTTTCTTCTAACGAAGTCTGTGTTCTGGGCACAAAACATCCAAAAGGGACCATCCCATTCAGTTTGACCATGGATGACCAAACAGCGATAACAAGAGCACCTTCCCTTGAACAGCTTATGGTGCGTTGGTGGCGTGATGGTCTGCTGCAGGAAATCATGTTTTTCTTACTTGTGAACCTTATGAGGAATGATTAAAATATGAACACAGAGACTCCCTTGGAGAGGAGTTAAGAGGACACTTCTCAAATGCTTCCAAGAGTGACGATGATAAATCAGGCTCTTCAAAACTGCTGAGCACTCTGTTTCTGCCTTCGCAGACCTAGCGGGTTCCAAGGGGCCTGCAAAAGGCTGGTGTGCACCAGATTTTGAAAGTTTTTCCTCATTGGAGTTTTATTTAAATTGAGCAAAGTCCAACCTCACTGCTCGGTCCTAACCAACCTAGTCCTACTGACTGCTGAATAACCTTCCAGAACAGGTGAAAAAAACCCTATAAGATCACCCCCTAGTAAATCAGCATATTTATTTTGTCTGAGGCAGATTATCAGTGTTCATTAGTGAGTATTAAAACCCAAGCAAAAATACCCAGTGAAATTTCATTCTACTTTAAAATACATTTTACTGTTTATTTTGTATTAATTAAACTGCAGAAATCTGCATGCTTTGAAATTACATATTACCAAGGGTTATGCAGAGGACACCTCTGGGAGTCCTGCTTAAAAGCTGAAGACAAGCTGGTTTCAAACAGCACATCAGGATATAGATTTTCAGATTATCAGCTTTGCATTCTCTCAGTTAAATATTACTGGTATTTCTCCCCCCCCCCAAGTACTTCGTTTCTCAAACAGATTAAAATGCATTTTGAAGATGAAACAAAGTGTTACAGAAATGGAAAGGATTATAATATTGCTGTATCATAGCAGAATTATGGATCTGAAGGCAAATATAAGTATAGCAGTTGATTTCAAAATATTCCCACAAAAGGCTGGACTACATGATTTTTGGAGGTTTTCAGTCTCATTGATACCTGTATTAAGATTTAACAGAGTAATTCAATTTCATGCTTAACTAGTAGCAGACTTAGGATTTATTCAGGTTTAAATAAAGCCCGCATTGAACAGAATCTGAGGTAGCTTTAGGAAAAAGTTGAGACACACCAAATTTAAAACTGATAAAAGAAATATTTTTATATAAAGCCTAACAAATCTGCAGAGCTCATAACTACAAAATATAAATTAGGCCAAGAACTTACTATGCATTTTTAACATTTTCTGACTGGGTAAAATTGAAATAGGCACTGAGATGCAACAGTTGGTCCATCTCACGGCCAAGCTGTTTCATGTTAGTCTGACGTATTTTTCACAGTCTTCTAAGGTGTTAAGCGCTAGTTATTTTCAAAGACAGGCTGCGGGGGCATGTGTTGTCATCGTCTGAGCAATTTTCAGGTTTATGGTTGGAGGAGTTGCAACTTTTTCTCTCGCTGTCTACCTATATCCTATCTCTTCTTTTGTCATCCTTTGACCTTTCCAGATTTTCCTTCTCTTTCAACTTTAAGCCCTCGCTCCTCTTTTTTCATGCCTCCTTTCTGAAATGGAAAGAAATCCCTAGTCTTTTTGTTGAGCCTCAGAGAAAGGTATTTGTTTTGTAAGCTGGGATGGTCTGCTCCATGAAGGGAGTATGAAACCACAGATGGCAAATTCTACTCTTATTGTACAAACCCTACTGTATAGGATAAGAATTAGGAATTACTGATACAAAAAATATGTGGCTCAGTTCCGGAACTGAAATCTAAACATAATTATTGAATATATTTGTCATGCAAAACAGCTGACAAAACCAGAGCTATAACTTTCTTAACAACTGTCATTGAACAAAACAAATCACAATGGTTTTTTATTTTTATTTTCCAATTAATTGTTTCTAATGGTATTATAAAGTAACCATAAATAGTAGGGATTTTGAACCAAATTACATTAATAATTTGTAAAAAAAGTACTTAGAATAGCTTTCCTTATTGATCTTCCTTTTTCTGTATTCTGTGTGGAGCTTTATTTTGTTGTAATTGCATGAACAGTACCTAGACATTAATTTATTTATTTTTCCTTAGGACTGCACACAATTTTTAAAGCCAAACTAACATTTCTCAAAGATGACAAAACAGTTAAATGATGATAGCATGCAAACAATTAAAATTAAATGTATCTATCTTTACTTCATTAAATGAAAGTGTATATCCTGAAACCTCTTACTTTCATTTTTATATCATCACTTAACTAGTTTTAAAATGCCTGTCTGAATTTTCCTTCATTGTGGGAACTATTTTTAAGAGTAAATATGTAATTCTAAGCTTGCTTTTTAATCTATGTCTTTATGGATTTTGAGACATTACTTTTAAAATTTTAATTTTTTTTTTTTTTTGCTTCGTGGAAGTTGTATAAGTTAACAAAAGATAACAACTGAAATTTGGTTCTGAAAGAACTTCAGAAATATTCATTATAGTGAAGAAAGAGAAATGGCAGCTTACCCTGTTTGGAATAGAATTAATTCAGTTTCCAATATTATTTTTTTTCCCTTTCATATATCCATATTATTATTCTGGAAGAGGAGCTGGTATCCTTTTTGCTGCCTACATTCAAGTTTCATTTTGGACGCTGGCTGCTGGCCAGCAAATAATATTTTTTTCATGCTGTAATGAGACAGGGGATTGGATGGTTTGATGTAAATGTTGCAGGTGAACTTAATACTAGACTTGTAGAGTAAGTATTAAATATCTGTTAATTGCCAACTGGGTATAACTTTTTAATTCTTGAAAATTTGCAATACTTCCCTCAGAGCAATGTTATTGTACATTATTAAACTCCTCTGCAAGCCATGCTATTATTTATAGGGATGGGGATCCTGACGTGTGTACAGATCATTTAAATGAAGCCTGAGGAACACAGATACTGGAGAATGGTGCTTCTTGCCCTCTGTGGCTGCAGACTTGTAGCTGTGTTGAACTGTAGGTGTTAGAAACATGATGGAGCACTGACAACTGTATTGCGTCCAAAGAGTCTATCTTTTCCACACTTTCATATTTGTTTGGATATAATTTGTTTTTTTCAGTACCATCTCCAAGATTAATGAAGGAACTGGGGGGAAAATGGTAAAGTTCTTTCAGGCAGTGGCTACCTTTTTCACTGGAGTTATAGTTGGTTTTACAAAAGGCTGGAAATTACCACTTGTAATCCTGGCCCTTAGTCCTGTTCTGGGATTTTCATCAGCTCTCTGGGAAAAGGTAGGCAAAAAGTGTGAGTTTTCAATAAACTGGCAAGCTATAGCTTCTATAATCCCATCTGGTATCTGTAAGACTTCAAACGCAGTCTGGCTCTTCGTGAATTCAGACATTGCCCACATGGAGGAAGGTGTGAATAGGTGTATGATGACACCAGTGCAGCTGAAGAAGTGTATGCCTCCACCGTGGGCTCAGCTATACTGCTGCAAAGTTTATGTAAGTATAACACACCCTCGAATGAAAGGGTAAATAAGCAATACCTTTGTCTTCTCCACTGGGCTTCATGACAACTACACCACCAAAATAACCAAGTACTGTCAGAAAAATCAATACATACAGAAATGAAGTAAAATGGCACAGCTGTGGTCATCACAGGTAACTGACAGTAAGTCCTGGCATGAACCTGCAGTGAATCAGGTTCCCTGTGATAAGGCCCGTCTGTGGGCCCTGACCCCAAGACAAGGAGGGCATTACCCCTGGGAACAGCACAAGGACATGGGCAGACACAGCTGGGCAGCCAGCACACCGTGAACTCTGCTCCCAGTTGTCCCTTTGCTCAGCTCCCAGTAACTTACTGAAAACGCTGTGCTTCACCTATAGAATTGTAACTGCTTTTGGCTAGGACTTGCAAAAGGGCATCAGTGTCAACTAGCAAACGGATACTGAATTTCAGTGATACTGGCCAGCCAACCTTTAAGCTAAGAAGAAAATCCCAATCCTATTTAAAATGTGCAGTCCCTAATACTTCATAGCACGTAAATACTCAGCTATAGCTTCATCTGCCACTTACCGTGTGTCACAGAGCATGAATGTTCCTGTGCTTGTTGGGCAATTGATTCTCCTGACACAAACCAGAACTGCCCGATGGTTACACTGTCTCCCCCGAGACACCAGTAGTGCAAGTATTTCTAAGTGTAAGGAACCTTAGCTCCTCTGACTTTCCACAGTGATGAAAGTATAGAAGAACTGAAAATCCAACCTCATTTTTTGGCAGCAGATAACATGCATTTTTTCTAGTTGATATATTTTATGCAATGCAAGCATTGCCATGATGCCCTTCATCAAATTTCTGCCTTGTAAGTTAAATATGGGGTTCTATAAATCTTTATAAATTAAATTCAGTACAATAAATTAAGAATTTGTAGACAACAGAACAATGCTTAAGATCATTCTGGTTTTGTTTGAATGGGAGAGTTAAAATATTTTGCATCTATACAAATAATTTCTGCATTCACTATGAAGAGCTAACTGCATATGGAACAGCAGGAGCTACTGCAGAGGAAGTTGTGGCAGCAATATGAACCATAGCAGCATTTGGAGAACAGAAAAAAGAAATTGAAAGGTGAAAATAGAGTTTCCATATGTTGGCTATTTTTATAAGAGTGGCTAAAGATTTTTTGCATTTTTTCATCTCTACTGATTTTTTTCTTTTATCTCCTTTTTCATTAGTTTCAAAAAACATCACGAGACATGCAGAAACAGTCCCTTTCCCAAAGAGAATCTGATCTTACAGGCCTCATAAACCCAGTGAGAGCTGTAAGTCAAAAAGACAGGCACATAGCAAGAAAAGGCAAGTATAACACTAAGGTCACAAACCACGGTCATGCACATGTATTTATTTGTATTATACTATGGAACATCATTCTTGCCATCTTTTTTTCTCTTTTACCTAAAGATAACTAGCATGACCACAAAAACTGGCAAAATTTTTTCAAACTCAAAGTTCAATAGTAATTGGGTCATCTACAGAAGACACATACCATCCTGTGACCTGCTTCCCTCTTTATGCTCTGCCTGCCACTGCTCCCTGCCTCAGGTGGCTAAAATAAGCCCTTCAGGTATCTACACCTGGCTTCCCAGTTCACCCCAGCATCTTTCTTTAGTTACCCACTGCTGTTAACCACCTCCCTGCCTCTCATCACCTCTTTTTCCCACTCACCTTTATAGCACTATTTGCCAGCCACTTGCTGCTATGAGTGCACCGAGCGTGATGTAGGTTTTTCCTTGTGACTCAGAAATGGGAAGGACGTACCATGTTACCGGGACCAGGTCCTGCTATTATAGCAAACAAATGTGTCATCTAGCCCTCCTGCTAATAAGTGGAAAAGCTCCATCCTAAAACCAGGTAAGCTTTTTGACTCTGGTGCTGCAGGGAGGATATTCTACTGCTTGAGTGAAGACTGGGTGTCCCTTTCCAACAAGGTATGTGCACAGTTCCTATATATTAATTTGTTCCTGTAGCAGCACTGAACCTTTTATTTAATAATTCTCTCCCACAGATTTACTTTCCTGTGCTGTTTATAGAAATAAACATAGACTCTTTTAGGTAGTATTTTGCTAGGCCAACCAAATTAGGTTATTTTTGTTTTCTCATATGTTAGACGTTTGCCATTTCATTAGTCATCTTTTTTCTTTATTTTTGTCATCTTTTGTTTCACATAATTATGGTTCATCTACTTCTCTTATTACTACCCTCCAACACAGCGTATCTAATTCTGTAAGGTGTTTTGATATTCTTTTGTCCTGGTCCTCTCACTGGTCCTCTGTAATGTTTCTCTCAGTTTTGTACCATCAGGAAATTTCACTATCTTAAGTATTGTTTGCATGCCCAAGTCACTAATACAAGTAAAAATAATAAATCACAAGACTGACTGAACAATTCAGGTTGCCAGCTCCCTTACTTACTACATCTCCCTGCTGAACACTGCTATTTTTCTTCAAAGAGTTTCTTACTTTACTGTTCTTTTACTACTTCACAGCTATTAACTAAATTAGCAATTTATCCTATGGCTTTAGGATAAATTGGCATTAGATGGCATTAATGAAGTCCCAGTGGGTTAGTTCTACTGTGTCTAGCCTCTCCGGAAAAAACAGTATTAAAGAAAAGTAATTGGGTTAATCCTTCGCTTTCGTAACTCATGACACATTTCATTTAATGTATTTTCTTATGATTTTGTTTTATTTTCTTTTTTTAAATTTTATTATTTTCTTCAGAATTAGTTTGCAAGCTTTGTGTGCTGTTTTTGACAAGATAAAAGCTTACAATTTCTCAGGTTACTGTTTCTGTTGTAACCCTTCAGTCCTGCGGCTCTATCCACAATTTGAAAATAATCACTAAAAGTCTTTGTGCTGGACCACTGTTATGTTTGCCAGTTTAGAATAAAGAGTTCGTGATCACTATAAAAGGCAGGTGCCCTCCTTACCATTTTTCATTTCAGGTCAGATGTGGTAATTAAAATACTCTAATTCACACTGGTCACTCGACTTTTGGCACCATGCACTTTTGTGGGTTTTTTCTACTGAAAATTGAAGCTGAACTGCAGTTTCAAAGCTATTGTTGGTGCAACTATCATCTCGATGCTTTTTAATTTCTAAGATCCACAAAATGGAAAACCATTTTTGCAGACTTTTTTTGGTGTATGTTCATGTAATTACATGAACTCATTCAACCTGCAGTCATTTTATCCTTGATTTTTATTTGTAACCAGCTTTAACTTAATAGCCTTAAACTAATTAAAAAAAAAAAAAGCCCTTTTATTTGTTCAGTGATTACTTAAACTTCTCAGCTATCACTTCCCAGAGGACATGAGCTATGCAACTATTGCTGCCATTTGATTTTTTTTAGTCTGTATTTATGATGTTAGTGTCTCTTACAGTCACACATTTCCGACTGAATTGCTCTCTCCGTCCATGTCCAAATCTAATCTAGACTGTCAGAGACAAACACTATCCCAGTAATCTCTCTTACAGTCATTCCCAAAAGAGATTTGGATATAAATTGATCTCATTTTCTCCATATCACTCTCTCTCCTTTCTTTACAATATACTGCAACACTCATGCAATTACTCCATCCTTGTTACTTTCTTTCTGATCCAACACCAGTATTTCCTTTCTCCTGTTATTGATTCTTCTACTCTGTTGACTTTGCTGTACTTCCATTAATCTTTCTGTACGTCAGAGTTGATTTTGGAATTCTTAGAGTCTGTCACAGATTTTACACTTTCTTCCTTCAGAAAGTTTATCCTCAATCCCAGACGCCTACTACAAGCTACTCAGATGGAGTCTGTATGTTAGGAGGTGGTATCTTTCAGCCAGTTCTTCCTGGTGCTGTGCACTACTGAAAAGAGCCTGGCTCCATCCTCCTGGCACTTGCCCGTAAGATATTTGTAGACATCGATAAGATCTCTTTTCAGTCTTCTCTTCTCCAGGCTAAGCAGGCCCAGCTCTCTCAGCCTTTCTTCATAAGGGAAATGCTCCAGTCCCCTCATTGTCTTTGCAACCCTCCGCTGGACTCTCTCCAGCAGTTCCCTGTCTCGAACTGGGCATCCCAGCACTGGCCCCAGCACTCCAGGTGCTGCCTCACCAGGGCAGAGCACAGGGGCAGGATCACCTCCCTCGACCTGGTGGCCACACTCCTCCTCATGCACCCCAGGATCCCACTGGCCTTCTTGGCCCCAAGGGCACCCTGCTGGCTCATGGGCACCTTGCTGTCCACCAAAATCCCCAGGTCCTTCTCCACAGAGCTGCTTTCCAGCAGGCCAACCCCTGGCCTGTACTGGTGCATGGGGTTGCTCCTCCCTAGATGCAGGACCTTATAATTGCCTTTATTGAACTTCTTTAGATTCCTCTCTGCCCAACTCTCCAGCCTGTCCGGGTTGATTTGTCCCATGTGATAACTGCAGGAACCCTTCTCCAGCAAGGGCTGCAAAACCTGCCCAGGAAACTGAGCAGTTGCTTGTGTGTGATGGCTATGCCAGGCTTGCTGTTGTCACAGCTACGTTTTAGCAGAGTTTGAAATATCTAAGCTGCTTTTCCAACATTAGCTTGTGGTAACATGGACATAAAACCTAAAGAATGCCCTCAGGCAGGCCTGTTCTATTTAGCACCTTTTATCTTACATGTTTATGTGTAAGAAAATATTGTGAGGAGACTTTAATCTTCTCACTTCAGTAGGCAACAAAGTATTTGGCCCAAAGTTGACTGAAATCAGGGAAATGTTTCCATTTGCAACTTCAAGTTTTGGATCAGGCTCTTAGCTTTTATCCTCTTCCCAGGACTAGCTTCCATGTAAATGTCTAACACTGTAATAAGTATATTACCATGTGAAAACTTGTGAAACAAAGACTTACAATTGTGTTGTAAAGTAGCTTAAGGGTTTCAACTAGGTTATCTCAGTTCATACTTGGTCATTTTGACAACATCTGAATCTCACAATTAAAAATATTCTTGATAAAAATGGCAATTTTTAGAGGTTTTAGTATTACTGAAAGAAAAGAATGATTTCTTTACCCTATGGTTCTGAAGTAAGAATAGTCCTGAGAAAAGTTTAATGGGATATCAGCTCTCCTACTTCTTTTAACTAAGAACCTCCTCGTGGTGGCTTCCTACTCGGTTACTTGTAATGACATAATATGAGGTTTCATATAAATATGTAAAAATGAAACTCTGAACTCTTTCTCCTTGATACCTGAAAAAGAAATATCCAGGGCAAGGTTCCCTTTCATCTCATTACACAGAGGTTTGCAAATGTCTTTCTGCATCTTAAAGTTTTACAGAAAGCTACAAAGAAAAGCTCCATAGGCTGACAGAGGTGTAAGAGGGAAAGAAAAGTTCTTTTCCTCTATGGCTGCAGTAATTGCTATGTGGCATCTTCACCACCTCTCTGAGACTAAGCAGTACATTTGCACGGAAAGCAGACCTTCATTTAGGTATAAAATGCCACATTTTGAAGGGATGAGCAGAAGGAAGGGTGTCTTCATAGTGCAGCAAAACTGCACATCTTCCACAGTTTCACATATAGTCCTTCCTCTTTCTTATCTAGAGGTCCTTGCAAAAATTTACTGTAGCCTTTAGAGTTTCTTCAAATTTACACTGATGTTTTTATATACTGTTATGTTTTGGGTCACATTTCTTACATGCACAGGTACTGAAGGGCTTGAATCTCAAGGTTAGTTGTGGCCAGACAGTGGCCCTGGTTGGTGGCAGTGGCTGTGGGAAAAGTACAACTGTTCAGCTCATCCAGAGACTTTACGATCCCAAGGAAGGCACGGTAAGGTACCTCAAGTGAGAGGACGGCTCTGTGTCGTTGCAAGTCTAGTTCTGGCCTGGCCGGCCTTGTTCCAATGACATGGTACGGTCTCCCCTAAGAAGGCATGTGCCAGCCTGGGGAGAGAGGTTCCTTGACCAAAACACTGAAGTAAATTTTGGTCTGCTGCTTTTTGTTTAGGTTACCATTGACGGGCAGGATATTAAGACATAAACGTAAGATATCTGCGGGAGATCATTGGTGTGGTGAATCAGGAGCCCGTGCTATTTGCTACTACCATTGCAGAAAACATTCGCTATGGCCGTGAGGATGTCACCATGGAAGAGATTGAGAAAGCTACCAAGGAAGCCAATGCTTTTGACTTCATCATGAAGCTACCCGAGGTAAGCAAACCAGCTGTCCCGCTGAAATAATTTCTCCTAAAGCTTCTTGTGCCAAATAGTTCCTTAGAAGGGATTCTGGTAAACAGAGGATGCTATGCCTGGAGCTGTGAATATGCCGAGCTTCCTTGTAACTTTTTGGAAGAATGCCAGTTTTAAATCTTTAGGTCATGACTTGGTGGGCATTTGAAGAACCGTTAGAATTCCAGGGACACAAATGATTTGGCAGGTATGTCCAAGCAGGTGTTTTAGAGGAAGGAGAAGATGCTGCTGGGGCTGCTGACCCTGATGTGCCTTTTCTTGACGCTGCCTTTCTTTGGCGAAAGGACTGTGCCACTGAGTATTATTCCAACATAAATGTGTGTGGTTGTCTTGTAGAAGTTTGAAACCGTGGTTGGAGACAGAGGGGCACAGCTGAGCGGGGGCCAGAAACAAAGAATAGCAATTGCCCGAGCTCTGGTTCGCAATCCTAAAATTCAAAGCTGATGTTCCCTCATCAAGCAGAAGGATACTGAATCAGTTGTGCAGACAGTACTGGACAAGCTCCATATTGATCAGTAGTGAAATGTTTTTGTAAGTGCCCATGGAATTCAGTTAATGATTTTATGGGTAGGCGTGAACGGCAGCAGGCTTTCCCAAACAAGCTTTCATCTTTAGAGCAGTAGAAACCTCAACATGGACTAAGATCTAAATATTTCCAAACAGTTTTGGGGATCTATGTTTGCTATGTTCTTATTAACACCCAGCAAAGTATATCAAAACCAGCTCAGGGTTTTTTTCAAGAAGAGCTGCCACATGTTGACTGCTGTCTAGACATAACTTATAAACCACATAGACAATTGAAAAGAATAGTCAATCCTTTATTTCTTGTTGTCTGCTCTAAGCAAGTGCATGAACAGTTTACAAAACACTTCCACCTATTCCTCGGGCTGAATCAATCATATTTGTTTCGTTTGTCCCTCCTCTGTTTCTCTCTCACTGTGCATCTATGCTTATGCTCTGGGTGAATTCCCACCATTGCATAAACATTTCATCTTACCTATGGACAAGATATTTAGAAAACATTTTTCCACCATACGCCGTTCTGCCTCAGGAGAAGTACCTTACTCTACCCGCTGTGCAGGGTTGTATCTGGAAGAGTCAGACAACAGAATCTACATTCTTATCTTCAAAGATCTTTTAGTCCTGATTTTTACTTGGATGACTAATTGCCACTAATTTCAGCAAGAGTTAGAGTCTTTGTCTACTAGTCATAATTCCTGATAATTTCCTCTATTCTGTAAAACTACACTAGCTGGCACTTGCAAGGATTTTTCTCCTGACCTATGCCCTGTAAAGGAGGGCAGAGAACTGCTGATTGAGAGAGATTTTTTGGGATCCCTACTGACTGCTGCAATACAAAATTTATACAGCTAGCTCTAACAAGTTACTTAGCTTCTCACCTCCCCCAGCTATCTTTAAAATATGTCATATGGTAAGATGAATGTCCCTGTTGACATTTCTGGCAGAGCATGCCAGAAAATCTTGCTCTGACTAGACTCCCTTTGATTGCTGATGTTAAGCAAGACAAAGCTCAGCTGTTCTGTACCAAGCGTTCATCCGTCCTGTTCTTGCCTACCTTTTCCTCACTGTGCTAAGTATGTGCCCCTATGGAAGGTTTACATCAGACCTAGAGCAGACCACTTTTCCCTACAGGCTTTGCCAAACCTCTGCTGAATCTTTTCTTTACTGTTTTCGTGGATGGGGTGTTCTGCTTTTTACAATGAAGGACCTGAACTTGATTTTCTTCTGCATTTTGATGTGACTTAACTTTATAAGAACACCTCAAACACAGTGAAGTTTCCAGACTACCAAGAAAATGCATACCATTTTTTATGGGATGGTTCGAATGGCTGTCATTTCCAGTTCTTAAAATCATATGACAATATTAAGGTATCAGGTTTAGCTGGAAATTCATTGAGAATATTCCACACATTACCATTTTATATCCTAATTGTAAAACATTTATTAAGCCATTATTCTAGCAGTTCAAAATGTTAAGTGAAGATTTTTAAACTGAATTATATAAAGCTTGGATTCACTTTTTAGGTCATTAGATATTAATACCAATTTATCCAAGTGCACACTGTCACAATGTGCCTGTAAAAATATCTTTGTCATGTCAAACTACATACTTCTAGGATTTATTTTATTATACGTGAGTAATTAAAAAGATGAAAACCCAACATGGGTAATGGAAGTGTGATTTTAAGTACCATTTTAGAGAAACATTTTTCAGTGAAGTCAAGTAAGTAATTTAGAGCAAGTAAAGTTGCTAAGTGATTAATTTTTAATATTTGTGAAATGCTTTGAAATAGAATTGTCAGTAACATGCTTAATGGTAGCCAGTCTTTTCTCAGCGGAAACTGGATATATAACCTGGGAGTTATGGAAGGGGGAGTGTCAAAATAGAACTTCTAGATATTTGAGTTTGGAAAGGAATACTCTGACATAAAAAAACCAGAGTATCTTGATTTATATTTTCAAATAAAATATGTTTTGTGGTATTTGATTTAAGTTATGTTTTTCCTTTAGTTTACCTCAGAGGAACTGAAAGATACTGTGAAATTCAAAATTTCTCAGTTGACAATTTTGATCTTTACTATAACACCATTTCTAAGGAAAAAATTTCAGTTAAAATATTTTGTTCAACTATATTATGAAGATTGGAAATATTATATGTACCTGAAAATGATAGCGTGAAACCATTGTTACGCTGTTTCCAGGTATGGAAAGGGCGTAATACACTTGTTATCGCTCATAATTTCTCAACAGTTCAAAATGCAGATCTTATAGATGCACTTGAAAGTGGTGTCATCACAGAACGAGAGACTCAAAATGAATTAATAGAACAGAATAGAATTTACTACATGCTTGTTAATATGCAGGTAGTTTTTTCATGAAAAATTTTTGTAGCTTTTGTCATATTGTGTGCTATTGACCTAACTGGATTGAATTGCTCCCAAAGGCACCTCCAGTATTGCAACATTTTCTCAATAAAGAAACCCTAGGGGGGGCAAAGGCTTCCCTGAAGAGTGTTAAACTTCATATTAAGAAAAATTAATATTAAGTAAAATGTGCAATTTTAATTCAAAGTTGTGAATTGCAGGAATTCTAAGCAAACAAGTTTCTTTAAAAGTACAACATTAAAACTCAAGTATGTGAGAAAGGAAAAATGAAGATTGTGGCAAAAATGAAGTTCTGAGGTTAACTGCTTCTCAGACTATTTTTTCCAAATCATAGAATTATTAAATAGCTCAGGTTGGAGCAGACCTCAGTGGCTCATCTAGTCTGACCCCCGTTGAATGCAGGGCAGACTCTGAGGTCGGAGCAGGTTGCTGAGGGCTGTATCCTGTTGTGTTTGGAATACCTCCAAGGATGGAGACTCCACACCCTCCAAGTCAACTGCTCCAGTGCCTCCCACCCCCATTGTGAAAACTTAAAACTCTTATGCAAGTACTTTTGCAAATCACCAGCACCTTAGTGACTCAGGCTCCTGAAGTTTTGTCATTCAGCCATGGTCTGTTTTGAATAGAAGCTATCTCATGAACTTCTCAAGTCATTTCTCTGAGGCCTTAACTTTGGAGCAGCTGGAAGTCTTGCTCCTGTTCTTCATGGCTCCCTCTTAATGTTGAAAGTTCTTCTTGTTGACATACTGATTATATTTTACTCTAAGGCCATTTTTTACAGTTTTTACATTTTAAATAAAAGGGCTTTCTGGTGAGTCTTTTCAGTTAAATTAGTTAATTTTCCTTTTTGTTTTCAGAACAGTTTAACATGACAAAAAATAAGGAAGAATCCCTCTGTGGCTAAAACTTCCCCCCTCCCCCTGCTCCTTGTGTTAGTGTATTCAGGAGTTTTTCACTGAGTATACAGAGGACTTAATGAAACTTCAGTACCCGACTGGGTTTTGTAAAATTGCTCAGTTCTTATCAGTCTTCCATTTACTTAATAGGAGTTGTTGTTGGTTTTGTTTAGAATTGATCATCATTTGAAAGTACAGGATAATATAGAATCATGGAATGGTTTGTGTTGGAAGGGACCTTAAAGTTCATCTAGGTCCACACCCCCTGCCGTGGTAGGGATGCCTTCTGCTAGATCAAGTTGCTCAAAGTCCCATCCAGCCTGGCCTTGAACGCTTCCAGGGTTGAAGCATCTACAATTTCTCTGGGCAACCTGTGCCAGTGTCTCAACACCCTCACAGTAAAGAATTTCTTCCTAAAATCTAATTTAAGTCCACTGTCTTTCACTTTAAAGGCATTCCCCCTCATCCTATCACTACATGCCCTTGTAAAATGTCCTTCTCCAGCTTTCTTCGGGTACTGAAAGGCAGCTGTAAGATCTCCCCAGAGTCTTCCCTCCTCCAGGCTGAACAGCCCCATCTCTCTCAGCCTGTCCTCTTATGGGAGGTGCTCCAGCCTTTGGATCATCTTTGGGGCCCTGCTCTGGACCTGCTCCAACAGGTCCATGTCCTCCAGGTGAGGTCTCCTGAGTGCAGAGTAGAGGGAGAGAATCACACCCCTTGACCTGCTGGTCATGCTTCTTTTGACACAGCCCAGGACATGCTTGGCTTTCTGGGCTGCAAGCACACGTTGCTGGCTCATATTAAGTCTTTCATCCAGTAATACCCTCAAGTCCTTCTCTGCAGGGCTTCTCTCAATCCATTCATTTCCCAGCCCATATCCATGTTGAGTTGCCCTGACTCATGTGCAGGACCAT
This sequence comes from Falco naumanni, assembly GCF_017639655.2. Lineage (NCBI taxonomy): Eukaryota > Metazoa > Chordata > Aves > Falconiformes > Falconidae > Falco > Falco naumanni. The sequence continues at coordinate 39,274,641 of NC_054057.1, forward strand.
GCATGTGGCCTTGTTGAATTTCATGAGGTTTGCATGGGCCCACCTCTCTACCCTGTCAAGGTCCCTCTGGAAGGCTGTTTTTAGCATCACACTGTTTCATTTCAGACATCCGGAACTGATGATCAGTTACAGGAAGAAGGTAATACACCAGCTGCCCAGAGGAAGCATGGAAGTGATCGATACTGACTGGACAGAAAAGAGAATCCACTTTGTAAACTTATAAAAAGGTTCAGAATACAGGATGATGAACTTGATATAAGAGCTGTTCAGCTTGTGAGTGTCTCTGTATTCCTACCTGCATGTGTTTTCCATAACTAATGGCATAAGAAAGAAACGTGATCCTGCTTTAGAGGGAGTAACTTTTTAACAAAATATGTGAAGACAGCCTACGTGTCTGCTTAAAAACTCATAAACTGACAAAATCACACAGGAGTTCTGTTGAAACAGTCTTTCCCCCTGAAGGTAAAATTAATTTTTTGTTGTGATACTTCAAATAGTTTATTTGAGTAATATTATGAAACCATATTACTTACATATGTGAATAGCCTAAATAGCAAGCTAATTCTTTTGATTATAGAACAATAGTAAAATGAGGTAATTAGTTGTATAACTCAAACACATCCTGAATAGAGAATAATTACTATTTTTGTCTAAATGTTTTGCTATCTATTGTCTAAAATGGCTGTGTTAGCAAATAAATTCCTGAAAATGAAGATATAATTATCAAGCTGGATAATGACCTAAACGAGATCATATTCAGCAATGAGTAAGAAGCAATTATTTTAAATTCAATACCAACCTGCTTAGAAGATATGATGTGACGCAAAGCCATGCAAAAGCAACAAGATGAGCTGGCTGTGAGATAATGCTTCTGAGCAGACTTTTCATTATTGAAAGAATTTCTGTAAACCTGAACTTATGGTGTTAGAAAATGAAGTTACATTCTCAAGCAAGCAACACTTTCTTTGTACTGGTGTGAATTTTTTCTCAAACAGGGTTTCACATTTGGCAAAGCTGGAGAAATCCTTACAATGAGGCTTCAATCTTAAAGCAATTCTGAGACAGGTAAAAGCATTATATATTTAGGTTTTTTTGAGCTTTAGAAACGCTTGTTTGTTCACATGCTGTAAAATGTCTTTGTGTTTATTTCAATAGTCATACTGTGATCATATCCATAAAGACATCACACTGATTTCTTTAGCTCCATTTAGAAACTGAAGTTTCCAAACAGACGTAACACCATCATTTCTTCAACCCATACAGCTGAGTGAGGCTCTCCTGGTCTCCACAAAGGGTCGTTTCCTCTTTGAGAAGTTCCAAGAGCCAACCTGAGCTGCAACAGCTTCCCTTTCACTAACCCCTTTCACTGGAGACCCAGATGCCTTTTCTTTCTGGTTTATATTGGAAGCAATTAAAGGATACCTCCTTGGAAATAAGGTCCCATGAGAATTTTTTTACTAGCCCAGGAGGAAATGAGGTCTTTAAGACCATGCTGAATCTCAACTGATCCCTGGAGGAAGGGCTTGAAAGACCCTAAAGATAACAGTGAGGTTTTCATGATCTGAGTATGTCATTATGTTAATTTTTCTGGTGTGAAAACAGCGTCCGCCTGCCATCACGTTGAGGTATCGGGTACTGCAGCAGTGGGACATGGGAGGGTTTTGTGTATTAGCAACAACACGTGGTGCATTCTCCATATCATGTAACACCAAAGCAGACACCTGGCTATGTGAACCTCCAGCCAGCTTGAAACTGGTTTTTTTAATCTTTTTTTCTTACTTTATTTAAGAATACAGTACTTTACTGCACTTAAAAATAACCCTTCACCTTCAACGGAACACCAAGAAACCAAAATGTAGCATGTTTGTTGATTTCTAAGGGTTATGCATTTATACACTAATGATGGGGAATATAAAAGTTCTTTCAGTAAGCTTACAAAGTTATTACACGAAAATACCATACTGCTAAGAATTATGTATGTATAAAGTAATAAAAATACATAGATTGTTTCATTATAATGATCTTTTGGGTTTGATATTTGGCAAATATGAAGGAAAGGTATTTTATTTTTACTTCCTGGGTTTGAAACAGATGTTTTGCATGTAATTCAGACATTTTAGTTTTCAAGTAAGTGGTTTATATTCACTTATCTCTCAGACCAATTATCTGAATTGCTAATGAGATACAAAAGTATATGATTGATAAGATTTTTTTCCCTGAAAATAGTCTTCCAGATGAGGCACAGGTAGCCTTGAGTAATCTCCAAGCACTGCCTAGCATTTTACACATCTTCTCAGACACCAGAGGTTTTGCAGCAACACTCAGACTTTCAAAGTGCTTCACAGCAGACTTACAGATTTCACAATACTTGTGACAGAGAATTAAGATGTATTTTTAGTTTTGTAACAGGAGAAAAAATAATATTAGTCTTTACAGATATATAATATACATCCAGGTGATTGTCCCTAAATGGCAGGTGCCTTTGTATTGCTATTTGGCAAGCATCTGATTGTCAAAAACATGCTAAATTCACATGCAAAAAAATATTGTCAAGCTACAGTTAATATTAAATAATGTGGTGGTGTGTTTGTTATTGCAAAAAGGTTATACGGATTGTTAACACAACCTAGGTTTGAGGTTTGTGTTCCCATATGTTTATTAAACATTTAGGTCTATTACATTTATGGTTACATGGAAAGAACACTGTATTGTGTGTCTCATTCCATTGCAATGCAAAGTGATTAAGTTCTTTTATGTAACCTATTAGCTGATGTGCACACTAAAGTTTTTAAGATTATAATAACTCTGTTTCATGCAGTAGAACAGCTGGTTTGATGATGCTAAAATTAGCACTGGAATATTAATTACAAGACTTGCTAATGGTGCCTCACAAGTGAAGGAAATAACAAGCACTGGTATTTTTCATATCTAGTTTAGTATGGATTAAGTTACAGACTGATTTGATAGATAGAAATCCTGCACACACAGTGATCTGGAAGCTGTTACTATTTATTAAATATCTTATTTATTAAATAATATTTATTTTGGTGTCACAGAAAAAATAATGTATTGAATATGTTAATATCTAAAAATAAATATATTTATAAATATATTAAATATTAAAATTAATATTAGGTAAGATAGGTATTTTATATACATATGCATCCTCACTTTTAGTTCATACTAATGTTCAGTCCTGTTATCACTAGTATAAATGAGTCATCCAAGGAGTCTTTTTATTTAAAATTATTTATCCAACCTGCTTAGATGTCTAGACAGCATTGTATTTCCACACTAAATGTTACAAATATTGACAAAGTGCTTAAGTGTATGCCTCAAAATGAGGGTTGCTCTCATTGCAGCCCAGTTTTCCACATGCTTCAAGTTAAAAGTGATCAGAGAGAAAAAATAGTCATATCTCAGACTCCAAGTTAGGAAATGGCATGCTTCAGGGGACCTGGCAAGCTTGAAGTCATGGTTCTACATATGAAAAATACAAGATCTATGAAAGGTCATTGTGTTTTCTTGGGCAAAACCTGAAAACAAGGACTGTAAGTCTGAATGAACAGATGGAAAGAGAGCAGGAAGACTAGATAAGATACAGAAGACTTGATGGAACAATTTGTACAATAGAACATTTTTTCAAAAGATAAAGCATCCAATTCTACAGAATATTTAGACCAAATTAAGCACTTTCAGATGTCCTCTGGTGAACAGATCTCAATTTTCTAGGTAACAAATACTTCCTGTCTAGTTTTCAAATAAGGAAGAGAGTAATTTAAGATGGTTTTATTCTTTTCCAGACTGACACTAATTGACCAAAATGTAGCTGATGTTGGGACTTGGAGTGTTTTGTTGTTGATCCATGGATGGCAGCTGACTAATCTGCTTTTAGCCATGGTGCCAATTATTGCCCTGACAGGAATGATTCAAACGAAGATGCTTGCTGGACATGCAAAGAAAGAGAAGGAACTGGAAATCACAGGAAATGTGGGTTCAGTGACATTTTTATCTGGTTTTATGTTGCACTACAGTGTTGCTTAATAGGGACATTGGTGATGGATCAAGAATATACTCCTCAAAGAGTCAAAGTCTACTTTGTTGCATTGCTCTGACAAAATGCTGATACAGCAAATATGAAGCTGAAAATTGAAAATGTGAGTTATTTATTTATGTTCTCAAATAGTTTGTAACATTCAGAGCATACTAAGCATTTTAAGTGTCCTGGGTCCCTTATGCCTGTCCCAAGCCTGCATTCGAGTTCCCTATACTTTTCCAGCACACAGCTTTTTTTCCTTTCCTTCATTTCTTTCTAGCTTGTTTCCTTTCAGAGACCCTCTCTTTTACCTGTCATTTATCTTTCTCTTTCTCTCCGCTTGCAGTTGTCTGTGGGCTTAGTATAAAAAGGCACGGTATAGACACCATCGGTAACACAGATGCCTGAAAACGTTATGCTGACAGTGTAGCTGACCATGCCCTGCAATTTCTTGCTCTGATTTTTATTCCTTCCCCTCTCAGCTGGGAAGGGTAGCAGGAGCCTGGGAATCTCCTTCAGAGGAAAATGTGAGCATGGCAGCAAAGAGGGAGGGCGTTAACCTCATCTCATAACTTTGAGGAGAATTGTTTTGTCACTTCCCAAGATGTGCTGTCTCAGGACAGACTGTGTTTTGTCGGGACTGGGTTACTGACACATCCCAAGCAGAACAGCACCTGTGTGATCTTCCTTTCTGTCCCTCTCATTGCTATGGTCAGTTGTGCAGAGGAGTCTGGGCACAGCAGATCTTGTTCTCTCTTTCCATGATCTACGTTAGGAAAGTTTCTCAGAGGCGTTCCTGTGCCTCTGGGCTGATTAGAAAATGGTTTTGGGTGTTTACTCCTAGCCCTTTCAAGCTAAAATAAAAAGGGAATTCTACTTGGTTTTGCCTACCAGGCATTTTGGTATAAATCTATAAATCCAGTGAAAATGCAACAGTTAAGAGAATTCAAAGGAATGAACTCATACTTTATCTATCATGAATCCTACAACAGTTTTCAGCTGAGGCTTACAATGTTTGAATTTAACCAAGTGTCCTGGTTTCAGCTGAGATAGAGGTAATTCTCTTAGTAGCTGGTGTAGTGCTGTGTTTTGGATTTGGTGTGAGAACAATGTTGATGTCATACTGAGGGTTTTAGCTCAGTAATTTTTGCGAAGTAATGTTTATACTAAGCCAGGGACATTTCAGTTTCTGAGGACCTGCCAGCAAGAGGGCTGGAGGGGCATGTGAAATCAGGAGGGGACACAGCCAGGACAGCTGGCCTAAACTAGCCAAAGGGACATTCCATCCCATAGAATGTCATACCGAGTATATAAGCTGAGGAAAGAAGAAGGAAGGAGGGTGGGATGTCCAGAATGATGGTGTTTCTCTTCCCAAGTAACCATTAACTGGTGGTGAAGCCCGGCTTTCCTGGGGATGGCTGAACCCCTGCCTGCCCGTGGGAAGTGGTGAATGGCTTCCTAGTTTTGCTTTGTTTGCGTGCGCGGCTTTTGCTTTACCTGTTAAACTGTCTTTGTCTCAACCCATGTGTTTTCTCAGTTTCACTCCTCTGATTCTCTCCACCACCCTGGTGCAGGGGAAGTGAGCAAGCGGCTGTGTGGGGCTTGGCTGCCAGATGGGGTTAAACAATGACACCAAGTCTCACAAGACCCAACAACATCTGAAATAAATATCCAGTGCAAACATTGTATGACCTGGCTAAAATTGTTGTTATTTTCCATGTCTCTCTGCAGATCATATAATGATTGCACTGGCTACTTACCAGCCTTGGCTGATAGGAGTGGTTGGGAAAAGGCAAGAGAGGGTAATGCAATGACCAGGAGCGAAACTTGGAAACCTCTGTGAGCCCACAGGTTGGCTGTTAGGAAAAACAAACAGTCCAAAACAACCTTGCAAATTCATTAAAGGTTGTGAGGAAACTGTAAAGCTTCTCAGCCTCAAAGTGTATTTAAAGTAGCTGTGCAGAGAAAAAAATTATCTGTCTATAAAACTACTCTTATCAGTAATACAGACATAAAGGAAACATGATGTTTGTCTTTGTAGGGGAGCCAGATAACATTTACATGCAGTTAGGTTAGGTTTTCCACGTTATTTAATTATTTCAATATCTTACCCCTCATGTTACTTAGTCTGTTGTGGTTTTTATTTGTAGATTTTCTAAGCATTTATTCTTCTTATTGTATAGAAGTAATGATGTGGAAAGAAGGGTCTGCTAAATGCATGGGTATAGTTTAGCTTTTGGAGGTTAGCTCTTTTTGTTTAGAGCTGCTGGGCTTTGCCTTTTTCTTACTGAGTTGGAGGCTGAGATTCATGTTTGCTTCCAAGCTATTTTCTACATTTACAGCGAAGGCTGATAATTCCCAAGCTTAAAGGTGTTTGGTTACACATTAAAATAAGAAGTTAAAAGATACTAATTTTTAAAAGACTATATGTGTTGAAAATAAGAAACCTGTTCTTCTTTACATGATAAGGTAATCAAAATAAAATTCAAAATACTGTCATAAAGTTTTGCTGAACAGGTAACCCTATTGAGTGCATTATGCACTGAAATATTTCAAAGATATCTCATAGTCAAGTTGTTTACAGCTGATTATCATTATCTCATGCCAAATTCCTTGGAGACTACTTGTAAGAACAGTTGCATGATTGTTATGTGATGATTTGAATGTCTGGTTTTGGCAGACTATATTAATCAAAACAATTTTTTGCAGATCCCCAGTTTCTGGTAAAATTTAAAACATATGTACTTCCATAGCAATTCAGCAAAATGTTTCACACTCAACATATCAAGCACACCTGAAGGAAAACAAGCCCTAGGCATCTATTTTTAGCTCTAGGTGAAAATCTACTCTTCCGTTTACAAGAGTGGTTCTTCTTGGAAAATTGCCTGTGGAGAAATGCCGTCTTCACACACCAGAGATAAAAATAAATTACTCTCATTAAAAGGTAGTGCAGAAACAACATAGCTAAAAGAGGGTAAACGTATCTCATGCCTTCTTTATGAGCAGCAGAATTCATCATACACATACTTAATGGAGTCAATTAGCTCCTGGCACAATCTGCGAGCATGTGATTTGGAGCAGTACAGACACTGTGAGGGCTTCTGTGAAGGTAGTGGGATTCCACAGCATACAAATCTCGTGGGTGACAATATGTGAGAAAGAATTGAGCTCAAGTCCCAGGTCCTAGGTGACTTTCTCGACAGTGGATAATTTTAAATTTTCTTCTCCCGTAAAATGAGTACATTGGAACTAAATTATGAGCTTGAATAAGTATAGTGCTCCAAGAATATACTTTAAAAATTCACTTTCCAAGATGCTTTACATTTTGAGTTTTGATTTGACCGATTCTTGGCCAAGGCTAAATCAGCTATTGTTATTAAAAGATTTGCTGATGCTATAATTAACTACAAGTAAATCCCCTTAATATTTGGGGAGCATTAAGAAAAATTAAGGTATGAGCTTCTACTGGTTTTCAGTCAGGACTGGGTACCTAGCATGATTAATGTTTTTGGAAAACTTTTACTATTTTTTCTTCTGTGGCAAAACAGGAAGATTTTCAAAGATAGAAAATTAATAGTAATTAGATGCCAAGCTGCCATATGGGCCAGGAAAATCTGTCTCTACATTTTTAGGAATGGCCAGTAGTTTTGATTTTCTCCTTTAGGAGCTTTGAAAGACTGCTGATTTCCCAAAAATGCTGAGAATACACACTGGGAAAGATCATTTATTTCTGGGTGAGCTCACAATCACTAGTTGTTTGGACATATGTTTACCCTGCAGTTCCAAATGCTTTTGCAGGTGATGTAGGCTTGTTCCGTTTATCCTGACTGGGCTCCTGCAGTGATGACAGCTGCATGGCATCATCCTGGTGACAGGTTACACAAGCCCACTGGAAGAAAAACTCCTATTGCTGGTTTGTGCTGAAATGTATGCTGTCTCAACTTCGCTGCTATAATCCACAGTAATTGTATATATGTAACAGCAGCATATCTACAAATGTTGCAACTATGCTTTCAACAGTGTTGTAGACATACTTCTATTGCAGTTATTCTACTTACTCGATTATATTAAAAAATTTCCACATAATCTTGTTTTTCTGCTGATGAATATCTGTTATCCAATGCAGATTGCTTCAGAAGCCATACAAAATATTCAAACTGTTGTTACTTTGACTCAGGACAGAAAATTTGAGTTTATGTATGGACAAAGTCCGCAAGCTTAATTAACACCAATAAACTGAATCATAATTTATCTTTGTCAGTGCATCATAAAATCTTTCATTCCAAACTCAGCTCTGACATAAAAGTTAAAGATGATCTTTCCCTTGAAGCTAGTGTTCTTGACAGTTTAGGTAATCTTCTAAATTACTTTTTTTTTTTTTTTTTTTCCCCAAAAAAAGTCTCCCTGATATTGTTATTTGCTGCCACAATTCTGGGAATGGAAGGCTTTATTAATTCTTATAATCACCAGCCCTTTCTTCTGAGGGAATCTATTGTTTAACAAACCAAAGGCAGTGTTTACCTGTACGTTTAGGTAAGATTCCTATAAAGATCAGTTGTATTTTACCAAGGAAGGAACCAGAAAGTGGACCTGCATAGCAGTTTCTGTATTTGTTCACTCTGCTGTTTTATCAAAAGTATTGAAGATCATGTGAAACCTCTTGAATTTTCACTTGCTTTGATTCAATGTAAGATAAAACACAAAGGTGTGGGGTTTTTTTTCTGTTGATTTATGCTTCGTAGCAATTGTAAAGTTCTTGATTTGTTTCATGTGTCAGTTAAAATTTTGAATTGCAACTGTATTATAATTTTGAAAATATTTTAATGAATGTATGAGGTGAAAACAATACAAATTATACATGATCAAATTCTTAGAGCAGTTTCTTATTCTGTCCCAATAGTCTCAGTGCTTTTTGCAGACAGAGAGGAAACTGAAGCATAGAGGAATAATGGTATCTTAGGTTAGGATCTTACAAAGAGCTGGAGATTATTTTACTTTTAAATAGTAAGGACTCCTTTGAATTACAGGATACTTTTCACATTCTTGATTGCTACAAATGAATATACAACATGATCATGATTATGTGTTTTTTTCTGTAACAGAAATACTGTAAAGGCCTACAGGAGGTTCCTGGATTGCTTTGGTAATAACTTCCTTCTCCAAGTGACAGAGGAGCCAGCAAGGGCAGGTACTATGTTGGACCTTGTTCTCACTGACAAGGAGGGGCTGCTGTGGAATGTGAAGCTCAAGGGCAGCCTTGCTGCAGTGACCATGAAATGGTGGAGCTCAAGATCCTTAGGGCAGTGAGGAGGGCACACAGCAAGCTCACTGCCCTGGACTTCATGAGAGCTGACTTTGGCCTCTTCAGGGATCTGCTTGGTAGAGTACCATGGGATAAAGCCCTGGAGGGAAGAGGGGCCCAAGAAAGCTGGTTAATATTCAAGGATCACCTCCTCCACGCTCAGGAGCGAGGCATCCCAACAAAGACAAAGTCAGGCAAAAATGCCAGGAGGCCTGCCTGGATGACCAAGGAGCTCCTGGACAAGGCCAGACACAAAAAGGAAGCCTACAGAGGGTGGCAGCAAGGACAGGGAGCCTGGGAGGAATACAGAGAAACTGTCCGAGCCGCCAGGGATCAGGTTAGGAAAGCTAAAGCCCTGACAGAATTAAATCTGGCCAGGGACATCAAGGGCAAAAACTTCTATAGGTACGTCAGTGATAAAAGGAAGACTAGGGAAAATGTAAGTCCTCTCTGGAAGGAAATGGCAGACCTGGTTACCTGGGATATGGAGAAGGCTGAGGTACTCAACAACTTTTTAACCTCAGTCTTCACTGGCAAGTGCTCCAGCCACACCGCCCGAGCTGCAGAAGGCAAAGGCAGCAATGGGAGAATGTAGAACTGCTCACTGTAGGAGATCAGGCTGGAGATCACCTAAGGGACTTGAAGGTGCACAGGTCCATGGGACCTGATGAGGGGCATCTGCAGGAACTGACAGATGAAGTGGCTAAGCCGCTACCCGTCATATTTGAGAAGTCATGACAGTCCGGTGAAGTTCCCACTGACTGGAAAAGGGGAAACATAATTCCCATTTCTAAAACAGGGGAAAAAAGGAAGATCTGTGGAACTACAGACAAGTCAGTCTCACTTCTGCACCCAGCAAGATCATGGAGCAGATCCTCCTGGAAACTGTGCTAAGGCACATGCAAAATAAGGAGGTGACTGGTGACAGCCAACATGGCTTCACTAAGGGCAAAGTGTGCCTGAGGAGTTTGGTGGCCTTCTATGGTGGGGTTACAGCACAGCTGGATAAAGGAAGGGCAATTGACATCATCTACCTGGACTTGGGCCAAGTATTTGACACTGTCCTGCAAGACGTCCTTGTCTCTAAATTGGAGAGGCATGGATTTGATGGACGGACCATTTGGAGGCTAAGGAATTGGCTGGATGTTGTACTCAAAGAGTTGCAGTCAGCAGCTTGATGTCCAAGTGGAGACCAGTAATGAGTGGTGTTCCTCAGGGGTTCTTATTGGGACCAGCGCCAGTTAACATCTTTTTTGTCGGCAACATGGACACTGGGATTGAGCGCACCCTCAGCAAGTTTGCCGACACCACCAAGCCGTGTGGTGCAGTCCACACACTGGAGGGAAGGGACGCCATCCAGAGGAACCTTGACAGGCTAGAGAGCTGGGGCCATGTGAACCTCATGAAGCTCAACAAGGCCAAGTGCAAGGTCCTGCATGTGAGTCAGGGCAATCCCAAGCACAAATGCTGGTTCGGTGGAGAAGGGATTGAGAGCAGCCCTGAAAAGAAGGACTTGTGGGTGTTGGTTGATGAGAAGCTCAACACAGCCCAACGATGTGCGCTTGCAGCCCAGAAAGTCAACCATATCCTGGGCCGCATCAAAAGAAGCGTGACCAGCAGGCTGAGGGAGGTGATTCTCCCCCTCTATTTCACTTTCATGAGACCCCACCTGGAGTACTGCATTCAGCTCTGGGGCCCCCAACATCAAAAGGACATAGACCTGTTGAAGTGAGTCCAGAGGAGGGCCACAAAGATGATCAGAGGGCTGGAGCACATCTACTTTAAGGACAGGCTGAGAGTTGTGGTTGTTCAACCTAGAGAAGAGAAGGCTCTGGGGAGATCTTACAGCAGCCGTCCGGTACCTAAAGGGGGCCTACAAGACAGCCCTTCTTACAAGGGCATGTAGTGATAGCACAAGGGGGGATGGTCTTAAACTGAAAGAGGGTCGGTTTAGATTAGATATTGGGAAGAAATTCTTTACCGTGAGGGTGGCGAGACACTGCAACAAGTTAGCCAGAGAAGCTGTGGATGCCCCATCGCTGGAAGTGTTCAAGGCCAGGCTGGATGGGGCTTTGAGCAACCTGATGCAGTGGAAGGTGTCCCTGCCCATGGCAGGGGGCTGGAACTAGGTGATCTTTAAGGTCCCTTCCAACCCAAACCATTCCATGATTCTATGAATCTTTGGATTTTCTTTAGCCTTTACACAAGCTATTATGTACTTTAATTATGCTGGGTGTTTTAGGTTTGGTGCCTGTCTAGGAAGAAATGCACATATACAGTTTAAAGATGTGCTTTTTAAAGTTTTTGGGGTTCTTTTTTGTCCATGTGGGACAATGTTTGATTTTCCTATAGGTAGCATGAAGTATAGAACTGAAAAAATTAATAAGGCTTCTGTCTTCCATTCTTCACCCTTACATTCCCTTTCTTTCCTTACACCATCACAAATCCAAAATAACTGATGCTTTTAGACTGTGTTTAGCTACCTACATACAATTCCCCTTGTAATCAGGGTAAAAGGAAGGCAACATGAAGACAGGCAAAGCAAAGCCATTCCTTGTTTTCATGGCCAACAAGGTTTCTTTAATGATAGAATCACATGTCTTAAGCTGTAGGAAGCGTAGGTGGACAGCTTAAAAGGTAAGTGGAGCAAGTCACCAGCAAAACTGAGGTGAGGAAATTATGAGCCCTGGGACAAGAGAAGTGGAGAGTAGGAGAAAGATTCAGCAAACACCCAATCTGGAAAATGCCCAACCAGAACTGAAAAAAAACTTCTCCAAGTGTTTCCAGTGAATTGTTCCCACCAACTGGCACCTTTCCAACCTTCTCTTTCCTCTCTCCCTATCTCCAGTGTCTAACCTTGTCTTTTGTTCTTCTCCCTGCAGCTGAAATCCCTGTCTGCATTTGCCAACAGCCACCTTGTCTCCCACGCACGTTCCGTGCTTGCTTTCATCACTTGCCACAGTCTTGCCTGGTAAAAATTGCTGCTGAAGCTAAAGCTGCTTCTTACCCTGATTAGACCAACCCTTCCTCAAACACCAGCATTGCCCTCCCTTCCCCTGTGTGTTCAAGTGAATCCCTTCTTGCGTACCTCCTCCCCTACTGCTCTTTGCTCTTCCTGGATTTCATGCCTCTTTCTCATCTCCCATTTGCCTTTTTCCTTTTTCTCCTGAGCTCAAAGATTTGATTGTGCCTGGAACACTGGGCCCCTCAAAGGAAATGTGGAATGGCAAATTTCTCTGTAATCCTCAGACTGCTCCACAGCTAATAACTTCAGTTTTATAGATGAAGAAACTGAGCTGCAAGGAACTATACACCCTACCACACCTCATGAATTAATAACAGAAACAAAAAACATTCATGGCTAATAACTCCAGACAAGTAGGCAAGGAGGAGAAGCCTAGAGTGCTGCTTTTTTTCCTACACACAAATTACAGATTCTCTCAGCAAGGAAAACAGTCACCGAGTTTGCAGTAGACAGTTCATATCCTATCTCGGCTTTCTTAACGAGTAGTTATCAGAAACCCCTAATTGGCCCATAAAAGCTTTTCTTGCCTTTGCCACATCAATGTCAATATCTTTTTCTCCTTATCTTTACAGAGTTTTTCAGCTGCTGTATTTGGTGCAATGGCATTAGGACAACACACTTCTTTCACTCCAGGCTATGCCAAAGCCAAAATGTCGGCTGCTCGTTTGTTCATGCTGTTTGAAAGAGCACCCTCCATAGCATCCTCCTGCACAGAGGAAGGAAAGAAGCCTGTAAGTAAGCACAGTGTTATGCACAGCACAGCATACCCCTCCAATTTATTTCAAGCCTGGTTTTCTCCTTTTTTTTTTTTTTTCTCCCGCCCACATCATAGCTACTGAGAACGAGTACCATGTGAGGCCTTTCACATCTGACTCTTCCAACCAAACGGGGGTTAAGCTTTGCTTTGTATCTTCTCCTGCCAAAACCTCTGAAATATCTTTAAGAGCTAGTGGAAATAGGGTTGATGCAGCAGAGATAATTTTTCAAGACTCGCTTGCATGAAGCTACCTGAGCATGGATCTTGAACATATAACTAGGCCTCTAATATTTCACCAGAAATTTTTGAGGGATAACTTATTTGCAAGTTGTCCATAATAGATTGTCGCATACTTTAGTAATCAACAATGTATATGAACATGTGGGTGCATCTGGCCTGTTATATAACAAAGAGGACAAAACATCCCAGACAACTATCACATATATGTTACAAACTTTGCATTTTTTATGTGTATGTATGTGTAGAGATGTGCATATATATATATATACACATACACACACACTAAAGAAAAATAACTGTGAAGGCTGATGAACTATCATACATTTGAGCTGTTACGTTGATTGGTCATTGCATATGTTTATATTTACATTTTATATATACTCATTCATATGAAATGTCTTTCTTCTTGTGTAGGCATATATCCGTATTACATATATCATGTTACATTTTATAGTAAATTAATTAGAAAAGATCTTTAAGTAGAAGGATTGATTCTGTGCACAGATCAAAAATAATACATTATTTTCGGTATTCTTAAAAGGACAAAAATGAAAAAAAATCAGCAAAGAACATGCCAAGAATCTGAACGAGATCATTGCAAAGCAGACAGAAGTCAGCCACTTAAGAGTTATTGTTACTTTTGAAAAAGTAAGCTTGTTTAACAGATGGTGTAAGAGAATCTGTCAGAATTTGTGCTTACAGAACAGAATTTTAATTAAAATATGTGTGCAGAGTAGAACATTTAGGAGAGAATTTGCGTTTTCATAATAGGTTCCCACTACATATTAATTCCTGGGGAAAAAATGAAGTCTGATCCTTTGGAAAAATTCCCACTGACCTCTTTTATGAATGCTCTTCATAGTCTTTTATGATCTGTTACATTAGCCTAAAAAATTGACCTATCTCTACTGTTTCAATCAGAAAATGTTTGGTGGAAACATTACATTCAATGCTGTGGTGTTTACCTACACAACCTGACCAGAGGCCAAAGTGCTTTGCAGCTTGAACATTAACGTAGAAAAGGACAAATTGTGGCTCTTGCTGGTAGCAGTGGCTGTGGAGAGAGCACTGTGCAGCTGCTTGAGAGATTTTTATGATCTACGCAGTGGAGAAATGGTAAGTGTTCCACATCAAAGTGTAAGCTGCAGGTGCATGACACATGCTTACTCAATTTTATTAATATCATTCATTTGCTTTTTCCCCCCCTTTTAAATAATCTCATTGTACGTTTGCTAGTGTAGCTACTCACTTTTGTCAATGTTTCTAATACTATTTTTTGGTAATATTTTTTAAAATTAAGGGCAGGAACACATGGATTTTCAATATTCTCTATGCAATCACAGGGAAAGTAGGAGGAAAGTAGAATTTCTGAATTTCCCGTGCCATTTCAAGTTACTACAACAAGATCCAGTGGAGAGAAGTTGCTACATTGGTTTGACCAGAGCCTACTGGTATCACTGAGGTTTAGTTTAATTACAGTAAGGGTGAATTGTTGGGAATTTAACAGCAGCACTGCTTAGGGTAGCCACTTAATTTCATTGCATCGTCACCTAGCATGTAAAAATGAAGTAAAGGAAAGATAAAAAAACCTGAAAAGCCTTTCTTGAATCTTGAAGCAGCTGAAGGCTGTGCATTCCTAGAACAACTTTGCACTTGCCAAATAAAATGACCTCATATTTCATCTGTTTCTTCACTTACATCCATGCTTCATCCATAGTCAGAGTTTCAGTTCAGAGGATTTGTATCCTTCCTCAAAAAGTCAGAGAAAAATGTGACCACTGGACTTCCCAAACCCAGATAGCTGCCTCCCCCCCCCCAATCCTGACTCTCTGTGAAAGGCAGAACTGCCATCTGTAGCTCAAACTGAACTGCAGCCTGAAGTACAGATGGCCTTCTTGACAGGTGGGGATGCTGGAGGGTCCTTTTGGCCTCTTCTCCCTGGAGTTTGTATTTAGTTCCTGCTGCTTGTCAATGAGAGAGTGGCCTTGAACTGTGAGATAACTTTTTCTGAGACTGGAAAAAGTACTTACTCAGTGCTTAATCAGTTAACAGCTTCTATTACATTCTGAGAGCAAGATGACAGATTCATCTCATCAGCCCACACCAAAAACAGCTGCCAAGTCAAGTTATTCCTTACGAATGGGTCCCTGGTCTCTTGTACGCATAAATACATTTTTTCTTGTAAAGATAGAAACATTTAGCCTATTATTTTTTATTTCATCATCATACTGAGCCCTAGGTTAGGGGCCAGGCAATAAACAGAATGAAAAGATGATCTGGGCTCCAAGAGTCCAACATCCCAGTGAACCCACAGGCACAGGATGGTGACTTTAGTCCACAGCTCATTAGTTCTGCTTTAGATGAAGTCATGAGGATAAAGCAGCAATATGGACTCATGTTTTATTTTAGACTAAATAAGCCTCTGCATACCAGAGACAGTTAAACTTACAATTGGATGCTAATTTCCTGATAAGTAAGGTACAGTGGGAGGAGAAGAGGAGTTAGAGTGCTGGTATATAGTTTTACACACGTATCTCATCTTACATGAGCAAGTGGTGGTAGATGAATTTTTCTCACTGATGTACAAGGGTGATATTCAATTATGGGATTAGGGACTACTATCCATTACTGTTATTTGAGAGGTGAGGACATCTGACTCCCAGATCAGCACAGCAGAGATGGGATAAAGCTGCTAATAAAGGAAATGGCTGTGGAAACACTTTGTGGTATAGATTTTCTAGCAGTTTTTGAAATAGATCTTTGTGTCACTGGCATAGTACCAAATGTCTCTAATACTCATAGCAAGAGGGCAGAGAAAGTAGATCTTGTAGGCTGTTTTAGTTAGGGTTGATAAGTAAGTGGGGTGCAATACAGTGGCTTCATACAGCTGGAGTTTTTCAAGGCTTCTCTAAGAACCCAACCCTCTTCCATCAGCACAAAAAATCATAGTTGCTCAAATTAAAGATTACACAGCAGTCATGAAAAAGCCCCGCTGACTTGCCAAACTGCAAAGTGAAGGACTGGGGTCATGGAGGGCTTCTTCTGTCCTCCAGGTGCTGGAAAGATCAGCTCTGCAGCACCTAGTGTGGGGTGCTCACAGTGAAGGGATGTGTGTAGAAAAACAGGGAGAAGGTTTGGAGACAGAGGCACTGGAGACTGAACAGGTTAGTTTTTTTGAGGGTAGGAAAAAGCACAGTGCTCAGCCTACAGCCAGCTTGCTGCTGTTATGCAGAGTGCGAGTGAAAAAGGGGACAGCTTGTTCACCCGTTCAGTTTTGGGGGTTCTGTTTTTACAGGCTGATTGTAACTATATGTTCTAACTTTGCATTCTCTTTGAACTCCAGTGAGTGATGAGGATCGTGGCAGTGAGATGTACGCCAGCAGGAGACCAAGAACGTTTTCAGAAAAGCAGTCTCTGGAAAGAAAGAGTTGCTATTGCCTGTGCACAAAGATGCTGGCACTCACAGGCAGAGGGAAGGTAGAGATGTGTTTCTCAACAGACAGGCCTGTAGCACCATTCCAGGTATGACTGTTTCCACATAAATGCACATGCAGCCCCAGAGTAGGGGAAAACGGAATCTGGATTAGCAACTGGCTCAGTCCTACCAATGCAGAAACCTGGCTCCTGTTCTTGGCTTGCCAATGCACTAACAGGTACAGCCAACTTCTGCACCCCCCTGCTTTAGTCTCAGTGTCTTCAAATAAAATGGTGCCTGTCCTATGACAACAGGCACAGCTTAACCATCCCGACCTGAAATCAGAGCCCCCACTACAGTATGCTCCTTCTGCATTGATTATGTTTTCCTAAATCCACACCAAAAAAATCTGGTTAACACTTTATGCTTCATTCCAGCATAGTCCATAGAGCATAAACTTAGTAGAACAAATCTGAATAAAAAATATTTTACTCCTTACAAGGAAATTAACACCATGCTCATGAATTCATGCATCCATAACACATAACAAGTAGCTCTAACAACTCACAGAATTTAATTTTGTTCTCTCTGGATATGCATCTGTCCTCAGTTCCTCTAGGCAAGGCACAGACCACCCCAGCTGAACAGGAAATTTTGCTTATGCTGGTAACTGGATGACATTTTCTCAGTGATACGCTTGCTGAAATAGTTTTCCTTTTTCTGTACTTCTGCCAGGATTTCTATGCTCCCAGAAATTCCAAGAAAGGCAGCAGTAGGTGTGTGGAAAAGAAATGCAAATAAATGCAAAATTACACCCATCATCAGATTTGAGGCTGTTTAAAATGAATGTTCAAAACAAACTGTCCTTGTCACTGTTGCAACCAGGTTTACTAACCCCACTGAGGGGTGAAAGGTTGTAACTGTCAGACAGAACTTTTTTTTTTTTAAAATAAGTCATCAGGCATAGCTTGATCCAAAATCTTATTTATCTGACAGAAATCACAGCATCATAAAGGCACACGCTTCCCTCACAGAGATTTCAGAAAGCCATTTGTGTCCAAGAAAGAGAGCAGGTTATTATCAGGACTTCAAAACAGGAATGTATTCTTACTCTGTATGAGTTAAGATCTCAAGTCAACCATTAAACAACAAATGGTTGTCAGATTTAACTGAGACAGGACATACAAGTAGTCCAATAAAGGCAGGGAAGAATGAGGCTGAAACAATGAGACTATTTCCTCAGGCAACAAGACACAGTATAACACACCCTGGCCTGTTACTCAGTAAAGTTTTGGGCTTTGAGGAAGGACATAAAAAGACTAACTGTTTTTGCTACTGGGGTGGGGGGGAAGCAGCAGAGCTTCCAGAGGGCAAGAAGATGGGTTCATGTTAGCTGAGGATGCAGTTGTTGTAAAACAAATAATAATCTCTGATTTCTCTCAAAACTCCAAAACCTAGAGAAAACAACTGGTACTTTAGAATCTTTATTTCAAGTTAATCTGCCTGCAAGATCCTATCTCTCTCACGAAGTTTAGTTGCTACATATTAAATAGTCCACCAATACAAAGCTGATTTTTAGAATAATTTTATTTCTATGACAGGAAAATACAAAGCTGCTCAAACAGAGGAATCAAGTCTAAAAATCCTGAGGATCATATCAAACTGCATTCAGTGCTTATTTTTATTCTGTATTATTACTCTAAAGCAGCAGATGTTCACAGATCACTAGAAGATGAAAACTCTGAGGAATCTGGAACTCATATGCTGCTTTCTGTTTTTATTATTGAGAGCTCCTTTTTCAAAATACTTCAGATTATAGGGCTCTTCTACTACAAATGTAGTGGGAACATCCCCATTCATGGATACAACATTTATTTGGTATAATCCCAACAGCAAAAATGAAAGATAACTTATAAAATAACATATAGCCTGACGGAGGCAGCCCTTCTATTTCAAAACCCACTACGAATAGGAAGCATAATCACCTAAGAGGATAGTGTGGTTACTCTTAAGTACACAATTAAGTGCTCCACTGGCATAAACAGTATCAGTAGACTACAAAGTATTCTACGTGTTACTAAAATCATAAATACAAGTCTCCCATAAACTCTCCACTTCCAACGTCCCATCTCTCAAGTACATTTGCATTGTTGAGGCATATTTTAATATTGCATAGTTCTACATAGATAAGGTACTACTGCTTGCATTGTTGTTGCAAATGGCTACATTACTCTTAAATGGGTACTGTTACCACAGTAAATCCCATAAAAACAGGCAAACTTCACATAGATCATTAAATGTCTTAAACTTGAATATAAACTTGATAAATAAATGCTCTTGAGTAGCATTTTGTTTATAAGTACTACGTATAACTTGTGAGTTTACAAACGCTTTTACGTCATTATCAACCTTACAGCTGAGCTGCAACTGTTAATTGTAGCATGTCCTGAAAACACTGGAACACAGTTCTACAGAGCACTTCTGCATCTGTCTCTGGACATGATTTCCAAGAAGAACAGGTAGCAACGATCCTGTCAGTACAGAAAACAATGAAGTTACCACTCTTACTTGTCACGGTCTAGGATAAAAGTCATACAAACTGCCCCAAAATGTGAAATGTTAACATAAATTTGGAAGCAAAAATTGTCACATAAACATACTTTTTCAATATTCAAGAAGGACTCAGATCCCTAGTGCCTTCTTCAGTAAGCAATAATGTTGACAGATTTTGAAACTAGATACTTTGATTTAAATACCCATTTCTACATACACAGTGACATAACTTTTCTGCTTATATTTGGTAAAACTGTAAGTTACATTTCTTCTCTGCAACTAGTTTAAGATTTAAAGTACTTTCTTTGTATTTACCCAATAAAAAGTAAATCTTTATTTAGTTCTCTTTATGGGGCCATAGATCCAGGTAGAAATGATTTGTATTCTCAAACAGAATCAAATCTGCACACAATCCATATTTAGCTTTAGGAAGAAGTCATCTGAATTACACCTAAATCACAAAATGGCAAGTTATCTCAACACAGTATAATTAGTTTATTAGATTAGATAAAGAAGCAATAATTGTTGTCCATAAGACAAATAAGCTGAAGTTGGATCTTTTAAAATCTTACCATTTTACGAGAACTGAAGCCAAATGTTTTAGCTTCTCCTTATTACTGAAAGCGGGCTGGCTGGGGTCAAGAGATGTGTGAGATGGACAGTTTGCTCACCTCTACTCTACCTAGTCTATCTCAACCAAGTGCTACTTTTTTAAAAAACCCTTTACATGTTACATTTAATGATCTCCAAAATGAAAGCTGATTTTAAAGTAAGTCAACTTTTTCTGTTCCTCCTTTCTTTCACCTTCCCCACTCTTTTCTTTCTGCCTATTGTCAGTATTTTGGTGCTTACTTCACCTCCACTGTTCCTCCTTCCTCCCACACACGCTTTCCCAGAATTTTAATGCCTCTATTTTTATGCACGTCACTTCTCAACCTCTTCTGACACTTCTTCCCTCATTCTAGCTGTTAGCTGCCTTTCCCTTTGTGACAGACTCAGAACCATGCCCCAAATGAGATTATATCCTTACCTGTCATCTCTGATTGCATAAAAAAAGCCATAGCCATGATGTACCATAGGGATTGCAGCTCCACTAAACCTTGTGTAGCCAGTCAGACTAGTTGAAAGAACAAAATTCCCACCTCCTCCGCTGTAAAAAAAATAAAATAAAAGCAGCATTTTTAAAGATCATTTAAAACAAAGTGAGTTTAAAAAAAAAATTATTTCATCTTAGAGATCAAGAAACCAGCATGCGTAAAGCCAATATAACAAAGACCTCAGTATCAAGGGATACCAAGAATACAAATTACCTAGCTGTGAAGGCATTATCCACATAAAGTTCTGGCACTGGCAGTCCTTGCTCCTGTGCTATGAGTAGGAGACCCAGAAGGTGACGATCAAAGCCTGTCAAATAAATGCAAATACTGCATCATTAACAGCAGCATTTCCTGTTTTTCTGCTGCTTCTGGTCTGGATATCAGGAAGCTCAAATAGCAGCTGAAGGACAGGTAAATGACTGAGTCTACTAAAAACCAAGATTCACAGCATAGCATACTAAAATATTTCCCAAATATTTGATCTAAAAGGCCTTCATTACTTTCAGCTTGCAACACTGAGCCCAAATGCAAATGAACTAAGTAATATCAACCCAGCGCAGTTCCTGTGGAAAACAAAAAACAAGAAAACTTCCATTTCAGCCAAGGAGGAAGAGTTCCACACAGTGACACCGGCCCACTAGCAATTTCATGGACAAAGTGAAAAAGCTTTCAGGGCCTCACCTGCCCAGATAACTCACCAAGCTGGGCAGAAAAAGTGATTTAATATTCAAAGTGAACATGTCTTTGGGGCACAAGGAAGGGTACAAGGACTAGGTTTTAGTTCCTTTCCCTGAAATTAAAGTATAAAATGTTAAAGGGGTAGTTTTTACTCAGGCTGAAAACAAGGAGACAGAGAAGATGTATTAGCATACAGCAACATTCCCTTTTCACCCACAAGAAAAAACAAAAATACATGGTCTCAGTACCTTTTCCATTCTCACAGTCTTTCCTCATTTTATCGTGCTTTGCAAATGCCTTATGCATCAGCTGTAGTCGTTGGTAGGTCTGTGTAAAGTAGTGGAGACAGGATTAAAAAAAACAAAAAAGAAAAGAAAAAGAAAAAACAATTTAGATGAGTAACACATCAGGAATCACAGATCAACAAGTTTTTCCCCCTCACAGTGTCTAGCAATTTTAGACAGAAGAAAATGGAGGAACTTGAAAGGTACATTTCAAACTCTCTCCCAAATCCAAATTTCTTTTTCAAGAGAACTTGCTCATTTTTTTCCTGTATCTCTGCTCTGTTACTTGAATCACTATTGCACACAACAAGATTCTAAACCTCATGCTCTTTCCTAAACAAGCTGTAACAATAGAAAGCAACCGCTGTGAACTAGAGTAATCAAAACCAGAAACTTCCTACAATAACACCGTTTAGAAGCACACTAGCTTTTAGTAGATGCGGTTGCATTTACACGATCACCATGCCCTGAATTAGTCAGGCAGTTGGACTAGATCATCCTTGTAGGTCCCTTCCAACTGAAATATTCTGTTCTATCACTTTTCATGGCAAGAAAAAAAAAAAAGATTAAAAAAAAAATCTGTGATGAAAAAACAGGAAACAAAAAGAGACCCTAATTAAAACATACAGATGCCAACAGCATTCCCAAATTTTCCTCTGCTGATTGAAATATTACTTCCATGACAGAAGTTCTGACCAACATTAATGGGGTTTTTTCGATTTTATATTGGAACTTACATATTAAAACCAGACAGAACAGAATACAAATACATGTTCTAGTAAAGGAGGCCTAGAAATATATCTCTAGATGGCCAAGATCTTGACTTCTAAGACCTCAGATCTTACTAGCTCTTTAACTACTTAAGAAGGACCCTTTAGCTTTTTTATTCATTACATGAGAGGTTGGAGCAAATAATGTGAAACAAGGACAGCAGCCACTCAATTTGGATAAAAATCAAGCTACTAAGCTCACAAGAGGCAAAAGAAAAGTTGAGACAAAAGGATTTTATTTTTTTAAAGTACCTACTTTACGTATTTTGTAGTACCTTAAAAGTAAAGTTTTAAGCATCTTAATTTCAGTACTATTGAACAGATTCAATGCTTTTTTAAGCCTTAAGAACTCATCATAAACTCCCCCCCCAGCAATGGGAAGATAGTTGGAGATGCTATTTAGTGTTGGAAGTAACAAGCCTCTATGTGTATTACCCATAGGAGGCTGACAATTGGTTAGAAGATACCAATAGAGTAGAGAAATAACAGGAATCCATATTCGCAGTAGGAAAGCAGATTTATATAATGGCCAGAAAACTGAATTTAAAAGGCGCAGCACAGGGCAGAAGAAACCAGTGAAGACCATGAAGATATGCTCTTGAAGACTGTAATTACCAAATCACACATACTTCCCAATACCCATATTTCTGTATGTTTGTCAGATGCATTAATAATACAGAACCTTTGAATTTCCTAAAGATACATAGCCCTTTGTCTCAAAAAACTTCTCCTTGCTTCATTTATCAGGGTCTGAGAATTGTGCAGTGAGGACAACAGGAAGAGCTTTAGTACAGCTCTCATTTGGCAACAAAGGCATGACATGCTTTGCCAGCCAAGCACCAGAGAGTAGTTGCTGGGAAAAAAAAAAGAGGTCACCAGTTCAGCTATTCAGAGACAAACTCTGGAATACATCCCTGTGGTCACCAGGACACAAACGAATTTCAATCTTGCTCTCAGACTCAATGATTAGTTTACATTTTAAATTGAAATCAGGAAATGTTAAACAACAGAATCACTCCACAGCACAGCAGAATACGTTTGTTCCAAGCCAGTTACTTTTTTTTGGGGGGTGGGGTGGGGGGGTGGGGTGGGGGGGGGTGGGGATGGAAATCAGCGTGAATGTAACTGAAGACACTCACATTCTTGAAACCAAAAGATAAATAGGATAGAAAACCAAACAAGTTCACACGTGACAGCTCACCTCAGTCACAGTGACCAGAGCCAGACTTCAAGCAACCCAACATTCAAAATCTGTCTCACTGGAAACAGGCCAACTCCCATTAATGAGACAATAGAAAAATGAGTTTTAAGCGGTTCAAATGACAGGCCTTCTAAACCCATGATTAAAGTAGGATTGCAGTATTTACATTGTCAGAAATATCCAGCATGGACTTGCACCATTCCACTGCTTCCACAGTACATGGTCTTATGGTCTCTGTGCGGCCATGATAGAAACGCCTGGTCATGGCAGTTTCGTAACAGCAGCCAGGGCTAAGAAGAAAAATTAGGAAAGAGTATCTCATTAACTTAACAAAACTATTTGCTCTCTCAAGAAAGTCCTGCCAAATATCTTACACATCTAGCTCAGTTACAAGTACCAGTAAGCCACTAATTTTCTTTAAATAGTGTGTCTGAGAAAGAGTCACAAAGGAACTCTACAAGCATTCATGAGAGACTGAAAAAGTGGCACTGCTATAATCATAACTTGAGAAGACTGGGTCGTCGTGGCTATTTTGTGCAGACTACAGACCTACCAGCCTCTAACATAAATAAGCTGAAATTATGCAAGCTTCAGTTACACTATACATTTCTGTTAAAGAAACCATCCACACTGTCCAAAATCTCAAAAACTGAGATTCGCTTGAAATAAGCGGTGTGTCCCAATGCATAAGGAAAAGGCTTAAATCCTTCTCTGCAGCACACTGACACCTGTCCAGCTTTTACCTGAAGCATCTGCAGCCCTATGACAGCCTACCATTTAATATACATCTTATATAAAAAATACTTGTGTGCTCTGTCAGACTTAACAGGCTACTTTAGTCAGACAATTTATTTATTCCAGTGTTCAAACTGAGATCTACTGACCTTTCTTATGACGAGACATGCATCTCCAGTGACTAACATAGGATGAAGCCCTCATTTTTCTGAAGCAAGCAATACTTGCCAGGTCAGTAATGACTTACACAAGCCATAATCAGAGCGGGCCAGCAAAGAGAAATGCCAGTATGAGGAAGAGTGCTGCCTTTTACCAACCATACAAAATAAAACGACACACACTAAAAACGTAGAGCCAGGCATTTTGGGGGGGTCACTATCTATATTATTCTGCCCAAACCCTAACATCTATTGTTGCTATAGAAAGTGAGACACTGAGGTTTGGAAGGCTTTTCACAGGCTCAGAAGACTCACTGTTTTACTGATGGCTGTCAGTTGCTACAGCTAAAACTTCCTTCTCCATCTAAGCAACTATCTGACATCAAAGAACCCTGACCCATTGCACATTTGGGCAAACACTGGGTATTTACTTCAGTAGAGCCCAAATCCACATTTTCATGGACTGTCTTCTGCCCTCCCCCTTCCACAATACGTACACACGTGATCCCTATATGGGCACAAGGACACAATCCTTCTGGAAGTCAAGAGCACAAACCCTGTGAATTTCAATGGTGCAAAATAAGGCCCTATGCAACTCCTACTTTAAAAAAAAACTTACTTCTTCATCCTTATAGCACCACAGCAAATTACATACAATGCAGTGGCCTTGCAATGCCAGTATCTCCAGATCCACCCCTTTACTCAAGAAATTAGGTTTTTACTCCTATTCTGAGTAATGAGATTTTCTTACCGTCCATGGCATTTGTAATAAGCAAGCTGAAGGGCAAGCTGCACAAATGTATCAGGATGAAGTTTCTTCTTTCTAATCAATGCTTTGCCAAAGGATGTGAAGGCGTAACTCACCAGCTGCAAGTCAGATACCTATCATACCAGAGGAAAAGCCATAGAAGTCAAAATATCACAACTTGGTCCACCTTCAGATAAAACACACTCAACATAAACCAACAATGTAACAAATTTAACCATGGCATTAAGTCCCCTGATTCATCAATTTAGCATAACATATTCATCCCTGTTCTCCAGAAGGGAGAAAACCCAGTCAAAACCATAAAAATAAAATTAAGGAAAAAAAACACAAAATAAACAAAAAAAATCCCAACCCCCAAAACCCCCATGACAATTAAGAAAAGTAGAAATAATATCCACCTTTTTGTAATAAAATTCTTTAGTACGTTCAATTTCATTTATAATCTTTTGATCCACTGTGAATACAAGTTCCTCTGGCCATGGAATATCCCTCACTTTATCTGATCCCTGGGAGGATGCAGACAGAAAGAAAGAAAAGAAAAAGTATTATCCATAAGAAAAGACACATTAACTAATAACCTTGAAAGTTAAAAGGATAGGTACCTTCCATTTTCCCTCGTTTTCCATAATCGTCTTTTCGGCATAAGATAACATAGTAATTAAAGCCATGGCATCAAAAGGAGAATGCTAGAATCATATAAGACAAGATATCACATTATTTGCACAACTACAAGAGGATAAAATTTCTTTTTCCCTACCCCACTCTTTTTCCTGCAGACCAACAACTTTACTGCACAGTGTTGGACTTGTTTTTCTAGTTCTATAATACATACAGAACTATGTAAGTGCACCCACTGTTCTGACTGCTCTGCAGCCAGGTGAGGAGGCACAGTACACCACTGCTGTGGAAAAGCATATTTTAGGCAAGATGTAGGCCCTTCTGGCCATTTAATAATGAGTTTCAAAAAAACGCGAGTTTAAAAAACAGCTGTTCAAACAGCTACATCATACAAAGAGTTAATTTTAAGCCTTCTTGCGCAATGTACTTTTTGTCTTTGAACTCCCTCATCATTTTAGAAATAAGATTATGATTTCAAATCTCATGTTCTTATTTCAAGTATGATGTAACATCAAACACTGCAAAAGCAGACTGCTTTTGGAAACTTGTCAGATAAGGTGCCTGGTAAACAAGGGTATACTAAAGAGGAAAGCATTAAACATTTAAGATAATACTCTGAAAGGGAAAACTTAGTAAATAAATACTTGAAAGGTTTTTAAGCAGGGAAAAAAAAAGTCAACTTACATCACAGAATGCGGCACAGGTTCCATTGGAAAAAAAGATGCTGTTGTAGGATTTATCTCCCCAGCGTACAGTTGGATCACCTATGAGCCCCAGCCTTATAAGCTAAAACAAAAGTTACCCACTGTAGGTTTTAAAATCCACAAAGAACACTGCCAACCTGTCAGCTAAACCAAGACCACATTAAGATGGTGAGACCTTCCTGAGAGATAAGACATCTTCACCTAGTTGAAGATGAAACATGATTATAAACCCAAGCTTTTAAATTACAGTGATAACAAGTTGATGACTATATTTTTGAGAATCCTGAAGGACAGAGGGCTAAAAGATTATGAAGATAGATTTCAGTCATCAATAGCCTAACAATTTAAACTAAGTATTCCTACGGATCAACAAGCAGCATTATTTGCATATTCATCTGCTTCATTTTCTCTGTTCCGAAAGAGCACGAAGTGCTACTTCTGCATATGTGCAGGAGAAATTTTTACATAAAGACCAGATATGAATTATCAAAAATCCTTAGCTACCTCAGTGTAGTCCTCAGGAGTTGCATGGGGACTAGAATCATCAAGGCAGATCACAAACAAACTTCTCTGAATTTTTTCCAGAAGAGTAAAGTTCTTTGGATCAAGATCAACCAAATATTCACGTAACTAGAAAGCATAAAAAGACAATGCTAAGTGAAATTACGTATTTCCAGTGATCACAATGTTTTTCTCAGGAAGCAACCATCGAAGTATTCCCACCTCTGCCCATTTTGTCCTTTCATTGCTTGTTAGGGCTGCCAGTCCCGGTCCATCTGGTTCACTATGGCATCTTTTCTGTATATATGTAAGTTGCCTTTAAGAAGATTTCAAAAACTTTAGTTAACAAGAAGATAAAGTCATCCTTTTTATCTCTCTTTTTTTGCAATACTGGAATTTTGGTTCCACATTCACAAGCTAATGTGAATTTTCAGGAAGCAGAAATCAGCTCCCTCAGACTTAAAGGGCAGCTGAAGACCTGCTCTGTTTTCAGTCACTAATGGTTAATTCAAATTGCAGCTACCAGCTCAGTAGATGTAAACAATTACGGTCCTGAAGTGTTATGCACTTCATTTAAAACTAGATCTAAGACTTCAGCAGTACAGATCAAACTTTCCCGAGCAGCAGATATCTCCAATACTGCAGCTTTGCAGCTTTTATAGGAACTAATCAGATACAAAGGCAAAAATCGCACTCAAGACAGACCCTGAAAGTCAAAGAACAGTAGCTACAACACATCCTAAATGTAGAAACTGAACTACACAAGAATACTTACTTTCCTACCTTTTCCTTGCATTTTCCCCGTGAACAGCTATCAACAGGGAGCTAATTTTTAGTTTTCAGATTCAGTTTTTTAAAGAAATTCAGTTAAAGAAACTCCACAAATTGCAGGCACTTAATCTGGCTTGTCCTTTGTTATGGCACTCTTGCCCATTAAATTTCATTACTGACCATTAGTTACACAGTTGACAAAAATAAAACACCCATGATGAGGTTATTAAAACAAACCACCAAGCAAAAATCAATCTCCCCTTCCTATAGACAATAGAACATTCTAGGGTTTTTGTCTGTATTCCAGGTGTTGATTTCTTTGTTACTTGCTTGATCTAACAGGTACAGCTACAGAAATTAGAAGATATTTCAACATATGTATTTAAGTATTAAAGTACCAGACTCTAAAAAGAAAAAGTTATTTTATAATTCTCTAATTAGTTTTTGTCTTGCCTCAGGAATTTGGCCATTCACCTTTTGCCTATTTTAGTTATAGTATTTCTGTCGCACTCTATAAGCAACACTTTGACAAATGCAGTAAGTTATTCCTAGAAGAAATGCACAACCCCTCTTTAATAAGTAGATGCATACAGATCCCAAAGCAATCACATGAGACTTATGCTGAAACTGTCTCTGTCTGTGACATCAGAGTTCAACTAACACAGTAGGAAACCCTGTGCCCACAACTGTACTGACAGTTAGAAAAGCCACCACCTCCACATGCTACTGGGAGACAGGAGACACAGCACAGAAAATGTTTAAACATTGCCAGTTTCACTAGTACTGAAATTTAGTATTAAAAGAACCAAATTCTTTCTCTCTGTTCCTTTGCAGCACCTCAAGAATATGAAAAAAGCCACAAACATGGCTGGTTGTCACAGGTCTGATGCCAAGACGTGAAATATTGCAGTACTGCTCTGTAATTAGCAGGGAGTCAATCAGTGTATACCAATGGGAATTCCAGCCCCTCTACTATTGAGAAAATTCACCACAAGCGTACTAGGTATGAATCAGTATGCAAGTTGTGCTTCACCTGTGTTAATGATTAAGTAGCAATGAGACAATTAACAATGTGGGATGGTCCTGAAAGGAATGGAGTTACACGTAACTTTAATAATTCCATGCCAAGAAACTTCCCACATGAATCATGCTACCTACTGAAACATCTTCATTCAGCCCTTTTGCGTGACGTTCTGTGGGTGTATTACAACAGTACATGATCATCAGTGCTTCATGCCAAGAAGCTGCCATCCACTAAACAAGAATTTACTCCAGGGGTCCTCAAACTCTTTAACCAGGGGGCCGGCGCGCGGATGCAGTGGCAGGCAGCCATCTGCGGCTGCTTGGTTTCCCCCCCCAACCCCCGGCGGGGGGGGTCTGTAAATACCGGGGGCCAGATTGAGGACCCTGGGGGGCCGCATCTGGCCTGCTGGCCATAGTTTGAGGACCCCTGATGTACTCAAATCTGAACCCTCAGGTAGAAGAGAAGCTGTAGCTTCTCTCACACCTAATTCTTTGGGGTGAAGGGGATGGAAAAAGAACAGACTCTGGTAGGTAGCTTAAATAGGACAGATTATTTGAGACAAGGTGGTTTGAAAACCTGAAAATCTCTGGAGGAGTCACCATATTGCCTTCATGTATAGCATCAAATGCAAACACTCGACCTCGACACAGGACTGTTAAGTGAGATGGGCATTCACCTTCAGTCTCTGAAATGAAACAAAAAAAACCCAAGAAAATCCAACCATGAGGACAGAGTGAATGACAGATACAGGAAAAACACTCAGCAAGTCCTACAGACTTTTTTGTTCAAAATAAAGCAGACTTCGTACAGTTAAAAATGAGAGATAAGAACAAAAGTAACTTTAGAAGTCGAATTACATTATCTTACTGCAAATCTAAACAATTTTAAAACCATGAGAGAAAATACACAGAAGTACCTAACTTTCACTGCTACTAATTACTTCAAGTCATTGTCACTATCTAGTAGCAAATGTCATTTATTTGTGTACCTTGTAGGCAGGATCACCCTCTGCCATCATGAGTCTTGATTGCTGAAAGTTGATCTAGTAACATTTCTCTCTTGCATGAGTTTGGTTGGTTGGTTTGTTTTGTAAAAGGGATTAATATAATGCAGCAAGCCTGCTGCTAAGACACTTAGCAAGCAACTGAGTCCTTCGGTTGTCAGTGTTTATGCAACCAGTTTCACCCACAGAGCTCAAGATGCGAGATGCACTACTATGTCAATCAGACCTGATCAGCACACACAGATAAAAGGGAGCACTGACACACCAATGTGGCCATTATACAGAAACGTGGATGATGCTGGCCCACACTGGGCCAGGTACATTTGCATAGCATTGCCTTACTGAATCCATCTTTCTGGAAATAAGATTAAATAAAGTTGGAAAAGATTCTGACAAAACTCAGATGTTAAAATCCCAAGAAACGTGGCTACATTTTTTTAAACTGAGCCACGGTGCTACATGTTTTCTAGTCTAGTGTTCCACCCTGGGAAAAAGAAGAAATGCATCCTCCTTTACCACAAGTATGTAACTGAGTTGGCATCCGCTGAAGTCTTGAAGGTTTTTACCTATCTTTAGGGTCCTACTTTTTAAAACAGATAATACAATTCAATACATACCTGGTGAAAGACATTCTAAAGTGAGGAATTTGTCATTTCATGTAAACCTCATCTTCATAGATCATGAAATTAATTTCTAATATAACAAAAATCAGAAGGGATGACATCAAATTCAGTTACTTTATGTAGCACCATCCTAACTGTAGCTGTCTAAAGCAAAGGGTAGAATCAAGTCTGGAAATTAACATACCTAGAATTAAGTGCCTGAAATCTCACTACAGTTGGTAGAGATCTACCCAATACACTTAATAACAACTAATGAGCTCTTCACCTGTTCTCATTAAGGTGTCTGCTGCAGGTTGAACCAAACAGCTCTTCAGGTTCCACTGATCAGGCTGTCCTTGCTTTCAGCATGGTCTCTGACTACAAGCTGACATTACCTGTTAAATTTTAGGTGCCCTACTCTGCAATCTGAACGCAATTTCAAGTGGTAACAGCTTTGTTTATTAAGTGTGACCGTAACAGCACACTGAGTTTCCACCATTTGAATGTTTCTTCTATGTTTTGGTATTTAAACTGACTCTTCAATTGTAATACCAACAAAAAACCCTTGAAGCTTGCCTTCAACTTTGCATTTTCTCATCATATCCTTACATATTTTCTATGGAGCAAGGCAATGCCTCCTTCTTCTTGAATTCCTGAGTCTTAGGAACTCACACCTCCCACAATTATCTAGGCTGACACTGCTGAACAACTCTGGCCATGTCAGAACGTGTGTGAGAGTGGTGTTACGATTTCAGTTAGTTGATTACTAATACTACAGTATTTGTTAGTGGAGGCTGAATAAAACCACTACGTTTTCACTCTAGCTCTCAATCCTGTACCCCAGAAAACCATTGGAAGCTTAAAAGAATGGCTTCAAGAAGCACTATGGAGTACTTTCAAGACTGAAAAGAGAAGATGCTGACCAAGCCAAGAAACAGCACAATGACAGAAAATAAGTAAGAACTATTCCAGCAGAATGTATGGGAGCACGCTTGAGAAAAGCATTCTGTGGAAGATGCAATTAGTAATGATGCTGAAATTCTGTCCCTACAATACACAGACTTCACCCTCGTTTTTAACACATGGAATTTGTCTTTTTTTTTAATCTTTAATGCTGCCACACTTCATATAGGCACCAGGCTGGTAACATACAATTTGAAGCACAGCTTTCTTTTAAATCTTGTTTAGTAAGGACTAAATATTGGACCAAAAAGGACATTTGTAAATTAGATATCTTCTTTGCTTCCTTACATAGGTACTCAACAATGAGTACCCGATTTAGTGCTTGAGGAAGCAAGTACCCTATGGTTAACATGACCACTCCATTAGCCCATTAATATAAAATCATTTGCTTGCATTAACCCCCAGTTTGTGTTTGTTTACCAGTTTTAAAATAACTGCCAATCGAGTCTCTGGTAACTCCAGGAATTCTGCAAGTGCAGAAGAGCATTCGAAATTGGCTCATGTCCAGAACAGCACTCCCAGATCTCTGTATTGCCACCTTCTCTCTGTAGTAAACAAATACACCAAAATTAAACAAGACAGATGATAATTATGCAAGCAAATCAACGTAAGACAAAACCATCTTTCACTGCAAAGAACACATGCCAATGAACGTAAACATATTTTTGTGACTGAAGTACACATAGATCATTAATACTTAGAATCTTTGATTTCTTAATTTAATTCTTAAGAAATAATTACTTAAAGTCTTACTCTCGTAACAGTTCCCAGTATTTCAGAGTGTGCCATATATTTACACATGCTCTTTCTATCTGAGTGCCCTCTTTTGGTGGCCAGAAGTGTTCAATATAGGGACCGGGGCCTCCCATATTACAGTGTATTTGCGTTGATATGCGAAGATCAAGATAAGCCACATTCAGCCACCAGTCCTCCAGCTGAAAATGAAAAATGTTTAGCATCAGAATTAAGTTTTAGTCATTAATTCTTTAACAATCACTTGATTGTTCAACTGTCTGCTGCTTTTACTTTTTTTTTTTTTTTTTAAATATTTTGGATAGTAGTTCCTATATAATGGTTCCAAACTAACTGCAGAGGTTAACATATACAGCTCTTCTATTTTCAAGCCTAAAATAAAATTCAATACTGCTTAAGACTATTAAATAGTGAATTTTTATGAAGAGTTCTTCCCTGATATTATTGATCTTAAACTCTTGCAGATGTCAGCTGTGGCTGCTAATATCAGACAGATTACTCCATGAAGAATGGAAGGATAGGAAATTTGTGTTAAGAGAGGATCTGGGACAGACAATTTAGAATGTATTTTTTCTATCATTGTCTGGAAATCTGCACTCCAGAGTGTGTCACGTTAAGGTTTACAAGGTCCTCATGAGCTCCACTCGGTAAACACCCCAACTCGGATCCCTTTCTCTGTTGAAAGACAACTTTAGAATGCTACCACATGGCTTTTTTCAGGAAACAAAGAGAACATACTCTGAATTCCTTTGTCTTTTACTCTTTTTCTTTTTTTCGGGGGGGGGGGGGGGGGGGGGGGGGGGGGCGGGGGAGGCGGGTAGAGGTGACAGAGGAAGAAACTGACAGACAAAGCATTCCAAGGCTGGTAGGTAACAAAATTTCAGTTAGTGAGCTTTCTTAACTGCTCAGCTTTGGAAAAAAAAACAAACAAGCCACATGTATGTAAGTGAATGTGTTCGTATCCATTGGCCAAATGGCAGATACGAGGAAGATCCTAAGATTTAAAAAAAAGCTAAATGACTCTCTAAATTATATCCTGAACAACCAACTTTCCGTAAGTTGAATTATGATTTCTTACATATCTAAATACGTACCCAGTTCCTTCTCATTTTAGCTCTTTCCAGTAATTTCCGATGCAACTCTTTCCCAATCCCATTTTCAAATTTTTTAACTATATCCTCAGTTCTTTGATATTCTTGTTGATTTAGAAAAGGCTTCACTGTAAAAAGGAAATGTTTTTATTTTATTTTAAACACAGCTGTATACTGAGATTTATTCCGAGATGCACATATCCATGGGCAAGGAAGTAGATGAAAATACTCAGAATTTATTCTTCTAAAACAAGTATTTGAAGGGAACACACCTTTAAAATTCCATAAATTAATCACTGTGTTCTAATAAAACATAAATACATACTTTTAAATAAATGTAGATGTTAGGAAATGAAAGCAATTGCTGAAAACCTGAAACAGATAACCAAATCCAATATGTTTAAAACCGCAGCTGGAAATACTATGAGTTCTGCAACAGCTGCCACAGAATTCACTGATTAATTACATTTACAGGAACTTTCTAAATTAATATATTGAGCCATATGTGTCTGCCACCCTACTGCACCAACCTTAAGTTACTTGCCTTTATCTTCAAAAGTCTATTCGTGATCTACAAGCACCTTGCCCATCAATTCCCATTCACTGTCCCCACATTACGCTTACCTTTGAATGACACTGATGGCAGTTACTACTACCCAAATTTTGTATTTTAAAATACTTCTGGATTTCTCTCAGATCACGCACCATACAGGCCAAAGTTCTTTGTAAACATTTGCAAAAGTAGTCATTCTTTTAATCTAAAAAACTTCCTTAAAGCCTTTTTACCATGAAACCTGTGGTCATTAACAGGCACTGCTGATGTCTGATTCCATATAGCTGAGTCCATATAGTCGAGTCCAAGCTTCTGAGTCTCAACATCTCGTCTTCTTACATTCACCTTGCATATAATGTATTTTCTGTTATCTTTATACTTAGATTGCGAAGTCAGTGACAAACAGAATGGGAGGGGTAGGGTTCTGCTGATTCAGTGCCTACACAATGAAGCCTGACTCATTTTTAAGGCTGCTGGACACTACTGTCAGCTGATTCCTTGTCTGTCTTGCTCGTGCTAGCCCTGTGATTTACTTACAGCTGTTAAGAAACAAGGAAGGATACTTGTTTGATTGTGTATCTGTACCACCTCTAATATATCCTTCGCGAGTAACAATGGAGTTTCAGCTGGGCAAGGTCTCAAATACTTCACTGATCCTTGTAGAATCAAAATCCTACTTCCTCACATCTGTGTCTTCCTACAACTGTGACTGCTTGCCTGCAATCACTACTTTTTTCTTCTTCATAGATCTAGAGAACATCTAGTCCAACACCTCATCTCAGTGGGGTCAGCTACAGCAGGTTGCTGAGGATTCTGGGGCTTTGAGTATCTCCAAGGACAGAGACTCTACAACCTTCCTGTTAGCAACCTGCTCCATGCTTGACCACTCTCACAATAAAAACAGTCATCTTCTTTTTAAAAGGAATGTCTTGCATTTCTATTTGTGCCCATCACCTCTTGTTCTGTCATTGGATACCACTGTGACGTCTGGCTCTGTCTTCTTTACTTCTCCCCATCAAGTACTGACACATGTTGCAAAGAACCCCCTAAAGATCCTAAAGCCTTCTCCTCCCCAGGTTGAACAGTCCCAGCTCTCTCAGCCTCTTCCCATATGTCAGATAATCCAAACCCTTAATCACTCTCATGACCCTTCCCTGGGCTCACTTCAGTTATGTCCATGTCTTGCTTGTACTGGGGAGCCCAGAAATGGACACAGTAGTCCAGACGTGGCCTCCCCAGCGCTGAATAGAGTGGAAGGACCACCTCTCTGTCTGCTGGCAATGCTCCTTCTAATGGAACCCTGAAGGCTGCTGGCCTGCCCTGCTGCAAGGGCACACTACTGGCTCATGTCCAACTCAGGTCCACCAGGATCCCCAGGGGCTTTTCTGCAAAGCTGCTTTCCAACCATTTGGCCCAGCTTGTGCTGGTGTGGGGAGTTGCTCCTCCCTGGTTGCAAGACTTGGCATTTCCCTTTGTTAAACTCCGTGAGGCTCCATTCCTCCAGCCTGTCAAGCTCCCACTGATGGCAGTACAACCATCTGGTCTATCAGCCACTCCTTCCAGCTTTGTATCACTTGCAAACTCACCGTGCATTCTGTCCCATCATCCAGGTCATTAAAGAAGATGTTAAACAATACTGGACTCCCAGGGTATACCATCAGAGACTGGCCTACATCTGGAATATGTGCTGCTGATCACAAAGCTTTGAGTCCAGCAGCTGAGATGGTAGTAGAGAGTCAGGTGGACTGAAGACTTAGCCCATACTTTACCAGTTCATCTATGATGAATTTAAAAAAAAAACCACCAAAACACAACCAACCACTTCTGATTTGCCAAAATCCTTGCTAAAGTCAATATAAACAACACAATATCCATTACACTCCCTTCATCCACTGAGACAAGTCACTTCATCATAAAATGGTATCAGGTTGGTCAAGCATGATTTCCTTTTCAAAAAGCCATGCTGCCTACTCCCAGCCATCTTCTTGTCCTTCATATGCCTGGAAATGGTTTCCACAACTATTTGCCGGGGACTCCCAGGGATTAAGGTGAGGTTGATTGTCTTGCGTTTCCCCAAATCTTCTTTCTTGCCTTGCCTGAAGACAGCAGTGACGTTTGCTTTTTTCCAGTCCTCAGAAACCTTCCCCAGTCCCCACAACTTTTCAAAGATTATCAGAAGTGGCCTCCCAATGACAAAGGCCAGCCCCCTCAGCACCCATGGACTCATCCCAACTGGTCCCATGGAATTTTTAATATCCAATCTGTTCAAGTGTTACCTATGCTGATCCTCTTCCACCAAGGGTAAGTCCTCCTCACTCCTTTTCAAAAATAACTCAATTTTTATCCTAATCATAAAAGCAATTTTAGTATTTTGCACTACCTGTCCTAAGGTGCAAGATAAAGATCCATCTTCAGCTACACACTGGCCTACTCCTGCTACTCCACAACAGTATAATTCAAGTTCCAGTGATATTTTCCCTGCTTCATAGGACAAACTTGGAGAGTAAGGGCCAAATGATACCTACAAATGCATTTTTAAATGCATGCTGACACCCTTAGACAGCAACACAGAATATCCACTTTCAAGTATTATCATACAGTGCTTGTGTTTAAATTGCACTGGGACCTCCCTAAATTCCACTTATGCCACACATGCAACACCACCATGTTTGGAAAGGTACCAGCATTCCACCTGCACCTTCAGCACATATGATCAGCTATGAACATTCAGGCAGTACCTAACATATCTAGACTTTATCTAGATGCAGCCTGAATTGCACCACCTTCAGTAGTGACCACACATGAAAAAAGAAATGTTGACAGAGCCATCCACCTATACCATTTAATTTAGCAGCTTACAGTATTCACCCAGGAAACCTGGAGTTGAAAGCCTCCCCAGACTGAGGGTAGTCCAACACTCTAGGTTTCACAGAAAGTGACTTTATTACCACACAATATCGTAAGAAAGAGTAATTATCCTCTGTTATTAAAGTTAAAAAGTCATTACAGAGCAATATGCACATGCATACAAGAAAGAAAATAAGCAAAATTACTGGTTTCTGGTCTCTATTCATAGAATCTTTTAGTTTGGAAAAGACCTTTAAGATCATCTAGTCCAACAGTTAAAGGGGTGAGTAAGA
This sequence comes from Falco naumanni, assembly GCF_017639655.2. Taxonomy (NCBI): domain Eukaryota; kingdom Metazoa; phylum Chordata; class Aves; order Falconiformes; family Falconidae; genus Falco; species Falco naumanni. The sequence continues at coordinate 39,311,384 of NC_054057.1, forward strand.
CTGCTAGGGGACTGGAACACATGATGAGGTGAGGCTGAGAACTGAGTTTGTTCAGCTTAAAAAGAGAATGCAAAGGGAAGACCTTGCTGCACTCCATAACAACTTAACGGAAAGGCATAGTGAAGACAAAGCACAGTTCCTCTAAGAGATGCACAGAAATAGGACAAAAGAAAATGGACTCAGGATGGAGCACAGGAAATTTCTGACAAGGAAAATATAGAGGTTGGGGTTATTTCTCTTTTTTTTTTTTTTTGTTGGTTTGTTTTTTGTTCCCCCTTCCACAATCATGAGGGTCATCAAACACCAGAAAGGTTGTCCAGAGAGGCTGTGGGATCTCCATTCTTGCAAATATACAAAACCCAAATAAGCAAGGCCTGAACAATCTGCTGTAGCTGGACCAGCTTTGAGCAGGAATCTGGTCCAGATGAACCCTCCCCAGCCTGCATGATTCTAAAACCATTTGATCAGATGTAGAAGCAGCACTATTAGGAAGGAGCAGAACTCAGCGCCTTTCTCACTGTTCAGGGGAACTTCTGTCTTGCCACTTTCCCCACAGCCCCACAGACCTTGTCTTCCTTTCGGAATAGGAGATCTGCTCCATCCATGAACAAGAAGCAGCACATGAAAGACCTTCAGTTGCATAGTTAAGGAACCCTCTGGAAAGCTGGAACTTTGGGGTTTCATACTCTCAGGTTGAGTCCAAGCTTCTGAGTCTCAACCTCTGTTGCATGAGATGAAAGGCTAAATAGCACGGATATGGCCACCTTTAAAACAAGACTGGTCATTCTGAATCCAAAGCAGAGGTAGCTACCGTAAAGCCTTAAATAAGGCACCTTCTGAGACACAGTTGTCCAGCTTTTCCAGTTGACTGGCTTTAAACATACAAGTGGTTTAACAGGCACACTGACTAATGTTAAGTGCCTGGGGTCACCCTCCAACCAATGAAAGACATGATTTTCCAGAATGAGTCACAGTATCTACTAAGGGTCATCTGGAGGTTCTGAAATATTCTCCAAAGGCACCTCCTTTCCTTCACTCACCGCCACAGACTAAGCAAATTACAAACTTAAGCCATGAAAATCACCAAGCTGCTGTCTAGAATCATGTATGGCACATTCCGGCGTTCAGCAATCTGTAGAAGGGAAGACTGGCAGAACAAACAGTACTAGAATAACTTTCCTCCAACCTCCAGTGAGACTGAAGGAGATCAACAATAAGGATCAAAGCTATAGAATGACTTATGTACAGGGAACAGTAAGTAGGAACTAAGTTCTGCATGGAAAAAAAGGGGAACATGTGATAAGGTATTTATGAAAACACAGATCAGAATCTGAAAACAAAAGCAAACAAATTCACTGTCAGATTTTATCACTCCATAACTTGGGACAGCCAGCTGGGTTTACAAAACTAAGTTCTATGGGCAATTCTGTTATTGCAGGTTCAGTACTACTGCAGCACCACTTCAGTTCATCTGCACTACAACAAAAAGAAAACATCGTCTGACAGTCATAGACACGGTATTTTTTCTCTAAAACCACCATTTCAACATTCTGTATCAAAAAGTGATGATGTAAGGAACACCAAAGAAAACCTATTACAATCAGCTGGGCCATTTCCACTATGTGCAGAATAAAAGAGAACTCCAAGTGAACTGAAGGATTTCTGTTTTGGGAAAGGAAAGTTTTGGTGTAATATGTTGCTCCTAAGAACAGAACTCCAGGTCTTACTCTGTTAGTATTCCTGTATTACAGGTAAAATGGCAAGACACAAAGCAGATGTTCCAGAAAAAAAGATCAATGTCTCAGAGTTCTAAAAATTATTGAAGAATCATAGGAAAGTTATCTCAAGACACTAGGTAATATATCTTTGTCATCCCCAATATATCAAAGCCTGATAATCACAATAAAGAACCAACCAGTCATCTGTGCTTCATAAACAAAGCTAGACACATATGCACTGATGTTGTTTTCAAAATTTTTCTCTTATGTGATCTTCTTTAGACAGCCAACACTTCAAGGCAGGAATTATCCAAAAAAATGCCCACCACAGCCTTTTCCTTCTGCTGTATAGTTAATAGTAGTGGCAAGAAAGAAGAATATTTAAGTATCAAAAAGTTTGAAGTAACTGTTTTTTACAAAGATTCTGGTCAAACAGTCATAAACAAGCAAAGTAGTTACTATGCAAAACAAACTTTGTAGATGGAGAAGCATCTTTTGTTAGACCAGACAGAACTGGGGGGGGGAAAAAAAAACAAACCACAACAAAAAGCCAAAACCCAAACCCAAAGCAAAAGCAAAACTTTAGGGAAGGAGAAAACCTAAACCCAAAAGTTAACCTTCCCACATGCCCGATTCCCTTGAAGAAAGGCAAATAGGGATAAAATGGAAACTTTTACACAGGTTGCTCTGGGCACTTATTTTCCCATATTGAACCTGAGAAAGACCTTTTGCACCCTAAACTTGTCTGGATCCTCCAATGCAACTGCACCGGTTGATACAAGCTGTCTCTACAAATCACTTCAAGAATGTCTTCAGATAAGCCTGGCAACAGCAGCACATGCCATGCTACTATAACAATATTAAGTCATTACCTGCATTAAGGTATTTACTTAAAGATTCATCAAGAGGAGGTACTGGCAGGGAAGGCAGGGAATCTTGGTACTGAAACGTTCGCTCCTCAGTGGATTCAATCATTTGCTTTTCCATGATGCAGATCTGCAGCACAACAGTCAATTAATGAAGCCGAAGCTGGATGATACATTTCCCCACACTGTTTTCTCCCCCTCCCTGCCCCCCATCATTTACAGGGTAGAAGACACCCATCCGGGAAGGGTCCCTGGGATCGAGGATTTCTTGCCGGCCTGAAGCCACAGGAGGGGGGGGTGTGTACACACACAGAGACAGACACACACACACACAGAGACAGACAGACACACACACCCCACCCCAGGGTGAAACTGTGACCAGGCAGCCACCGATGCTCCCTCGGGGTGCGCTGCCATGAACCAGCCCGGGGCCTGTTGCTCTCTCCCGGGAAAGCCAGCCGGCGCTGGCACACCCACCAACTGCGACCAGGGGCGAACTGGGGAAGGTGGAAACCGGCCGGCAGCCGCCATCTCGCCGCTCCCCACAGACTTTTTTTTTCACCGAGGCTCCCACCGTCGTAATAACGACGAAGGGGCGCGGCCGCCACCCGAGCCCTAGCCGTGCCCCCCTGCCCCAGCGCTCCCCCCTGGCGGGACGGCGGCCCGGGGCGGGACGGGGCCGAGCAGGGCCCGCGCCGGGGAGCTGCCCCGGAGAGGCCCGGGAGGCCGGGGATGAGGAAACAGTCGGGCGGAGCCGAAACGTCCGTACGACCCTCTACCCCACCGAGGCGCACCCCCTAAGGTACGAGACCGGCGGCGGTCACCGCCCGCCCCACGGAGCGCCGCTTACCTCGGCCTGGACGGGCCCGCCGCCGCCTCAGCCGGCTCTGCCCGCCTGCCCGGCCGGCTCGCTCACTGCCCGCCTGCCCGGCCGGCCGCCCGCCCAGCTCGCTGCCCGGCCGGGTTACTCGCCCGGCTCACTCGCTCGCTGCCTGCCTCACCTCTGCCCCACTTCCAAGCGGGCCCGGAAGGCAGGCGGGCGGGCGGGCAGGCAGGCGGGCGGGCCGGGGCGGGGCGGCCGAGGGGAGGCGGTGGCCGCGGGGAGGCGGAGGCCGGAGTGGCCGCGGCTCGGTGGCGCCGGGAGCGGGAAGTGGCCCCGCAGCCCCCCGGGCTCCGTGCTGGGGCTGTGAGTAAAAGGACGAGGGGATGAGGGCAAAGGCTCCGCGGCTGGTGCCCCTTGCGGCTGTGCTTGTAACCCCGGCCGCATCCCCCGCGGGCCTGAGCCCCGCTGCGCCCCCCGGCTGGCCCGGAGGGGCTGTTGGCCCAGGGGCAAGTGGCCCTACTGCGTTGTGGGTGGGGAAGAGCTCAGGAGCCTGCAAGGACGTTTCTGTGGCACAGGTCTGGGCCAGACCAGTGTGTTTCTTTGCCAGCCGTTAAAATGGGTGTGGGAGAGAGGCTTGTGTGGTGTGACCTGCAGCCCCGCAGGAGTGGGGGCAGGCGCAGACCACCAGCAGTGAGAGGGAGTGGGATGTGGAGTGGTCCTCACATCCTGGAGCAAACGCTTCACCACGTGGTGAAGCACCACTTGTACTGGGAAAGACATGTGAGGCCTGCCCAGTCCCACTTGCCATGTTTATGAGGTTTCTACTTCCAGAGACACCTGCCACTACTGCCATTTGGCACACTGAAGGGGTCTCTGTCACCTGCCTGTATTCATGGGTGATGCGTGATGGAGAGGTACGGCTCCCCTCCATGGGCAGGGACTTTCCCCTCTTCTGCTGTGGCTGGGGGCCCTGACCGCTCTGGAGAGCTCCCAGACCTAGGGGAGTTCCTGGTGAAAGACTGGCAGCTTAGATAGGTCTTGAAGCAGTAATAGAAGCAGTTTGGTGTGACATAACCTGGCACACACCTCCCTCTCCTGCCCTGATGGCTGTCTGCATCCTGTAAGAGTCTGCACACAAGGTGGAAGGTTTGGACAGGGCTGGAGCATATAGCCTGATGCCTGCCACCACTGCCTCCAGGCAGAGACTTGGGACCTACCGAAACCCTGCAGACCCTATTACTTCCATCCCTATGAGGCTCCAGATGTCTTTGCTATTATAGACCGTATGAGGACTGCAGCCTCCTACGGCTCCCTCTTCCCTTGTGGGGATAGGAGACTCCAGATCCCTATGGCCCTCTCTTTCATGAAAGGTTCCCATCACACATATTTTTTTAATACTAAATCTTTGCTTAATCCTTCTTCCCACGTAGGTCCAAAGGCAGCTCAGAGATTAAAATCAAGGACAATTACATCTTCATCTAAAAATCTAATTAGTAGCCTGCGCAAAAGAATAAAGGTATAATGCAATACTTAAAAAAAAAAAAAAAAGGCAGTTTAACAAGAGGTTTGTAGTAATAGTTGCTGTGTCTAAGTGGATTTAAGTTTAGTTCAGGATTCAGTTCACAGCTGTAAGTCTAGCTTTGAATGAGCATAGCAAAGTCAGCATGTGATAGAAAACAGTATCAAACTTGCAGTCCTACAATCTCTCAGTTATTCTTGCCACTGAAGTATTGGTAATGTGGAAATAAGAAAGACTACTATTTCATATTCTGCATCACAAATGGCAAGTTTTTTAAATGTTGGTTTAAAGTCTGTAGTTATAGCTATGGGAATTGCTGTGATATCTAAGTTGGAGCCTAGCAAAAAAATGAACATCCACACATTTTAGATAACACCAAGACATTCTAATACCCTGTTCAGACTGTAGGGATGGAAATAGGAAGTTTGTTTTTCTTCCTTATTGTACTTGTGTAGGAGCACGCCTAGCATAGGTGCTGTGAAAGCAAAAATAAACTGTTCCTCTGCTGAATTCCTACTTAATCCTACTCTTCTGCTGTTCCTAAAAAGAAATGTTATTATCTAAATCTGTACATTTTTAGAGCAGGAAGACTGAGGACAGAATATGGCATAATAGGGATCACCTCATCTTTCTTCACTTTCTTCATGGCCTCGACACCAATTTTAAAATATTTTCTGTGACATAACCTGCCATGCTCAGAACAAAATGTTAGCATTGCTATACTGCATTATCATTCACAGCTTATGCGAACAGGGCTTTGTTTCTTGCCTTTCCATCTGCAGCAGTGGCACCTTCTGGTTGTTTCTCTGTTGCTATATATCTTTGCTGCCAAAATGGCTTTCCATTCTCACTGTCTCTCCTTCCCTGAGCCACCTTTTGCTATGTGCAGTTATATGTAAAGCAGTTACTTTGTGGTTAACACACAGAAAAGATGGCCAGGATTAGTGACCTACTAAATTTAATATTAGTATATTAATCACCTTAAGGGTCTTTGCTAGTCGGATGGAAAAGGGTCAGCTTTCACTGCTCCCTGTGGCAGGTGCCTGATGTTGCAATCTTCCACCTCGTTTTTTCCCTTGAGATGTTATTTTTCTACATTGATGTCCTGCCTCTTGATGCTTGAGCTGCTGCCTGGCCCCATCTCAGTAGTCTTTACCTTCTTTATCTCCAGTTCTGCCTTTCTTACATTTCACAGCTTGACTTTGTGGACTTGGTCATGGCTCTTTCTCTTGGTTTGACAATTTCCTCAAAAATCTGAGCAATGGTTATGTAGCTGTGCCATAGCAGAACTAGGCTGACAGCAGAAACAGTAGGAAAGTAGGGGAGCTTATGTTGTTCCTTTTCATATTCACCTTTGAAGTATACACATGTCCTTTCTATTTGCAGTTTCAACACCCTGGAAGGTCCAGGTGGCAAAACTGGGAATGCATGTTGGGTGTCTTTAATATTTATTTCATTAGTTTTGCATTGGTGATACTGTGAGCACATGAGCTACAAGTCTTCAACAAATTTTCTCTATGATTTCCTAATTTTTTTCAAGTCTAAGTAAAGGAATGGATAGACAGTTTTCTGGAGAACAGAATTTCAGTTGGTAAAGATATAAATTATTTCTTTTTTCATCAGCAGCTTTTAGATGTTAGCAATTACATTAACCTCTTTGGAGTGTTAACCTCTGATATGTTGCTGGGAAAAATATGATCAATGGAGAAAAAAGTTGAGTATACTCCATACTTTTCTGCGCTACCTTACATTGTCTAGGTATAATGATGCAAGATTACCTTAGTCTTTATTTTTCAATAAGCAAAGACCAGTAGTTTCCTGAACCTGGGAGCTACTGAAACGTGGTTTCCTAGAGTTTTTTTTTCCCATCATTTATTAATTTTGCTCTCTCCTAAATGCAATATCAGATTGTGGCTTTTTCCTGAGTAGAAAAACTTTTAGGGATACAAGTCCATAATCCTAAAAAACCTGTAATAAATATTACAATACATGTTACAGGTGTGCTTTCCCTCTAACTGGGCCCCTCTTTTCATGACCTTGTTTTCTAAAAAGCTGAAGTACTTACCCTGGAAAATACATTTTATTTACTTTTATTAATGATACTGTGAATGATGAATGTGAACAAGTATGTGTGTGACGTAGTAATGTGTAAGGTACTGATACAGCTGCAGAAATAAGAAATTCCAACTGGATCACAATGTGTAGGACGCTGAGACATGCTGGTATCCATAGGCTGCACAAAACGCATTTCTGTTGTGAAGATAAAATCAGCAGAGAATGACATTGCTTACCTGTCCTACAGCCTGCCGGGCCTGTTATTACAGGTTGGCAGCTACCAGGTTGTTGATGCCCTGACTTGTCAAGGCTTCCATGTTCCCAGTGGCTTTAATAGAAGACTCCGTACCTACCAGTGAAATGGATCGTTTGACTCCCAGGCTCCCTAGTCCACTTCTGAGCTTAATGGTGGGCTGCTGAATGGACTACCTTAAATCTGAATTCTGTGAGTAGACATCTGTCTGGGGATGGGGTTGCTTTTTACTTGGCTTCCAGAATCTGCAGGCACGCAGTTAACCCACGTATGCATGAATGGCATGTGGCTAGTATATAAGATTTACAAGTGCCTAGGTTATCTGAGAAGCCTCTCTGGTCATACCAGGCTCTTGCAGTTCACAAAGACTAATTTCATAGATTTCTAGACTGTGTGCTATAGAACATATTTTCATTTGGGAAATGTCAAAACAGCCCTGTGCTGCAAGCACTGTGTTTCTTTACCTTTGGCTTTATGTTCTCTGTAGGCTGAAGCTGTTGAGTCTGTTCCTGTGTTTGTCCTAGTGGCTGGTCAGTGCAAAAGCTGTTCTCTTGTTGCTTGTGTTTTCAATTGTACTTTTCAATTAATATTTCTCCACCTACTATTTCATGCCCTGAAAGCTTATGTCTCAAAAGCATGCTTGAAAAATAATCCAAAATGTTTTTACTATACCACATCTGTGTCCGTTTGGGATTCTGCAGTACTAGAAAGATGTTGAAAAACTGAAGTGAGTCTGGCAGGCCCCCTGTGATTGTGACTGGAGTGGGTGGTGTACAAGGAAAGGTTGAGAGAAACGGTTTTATCTTAAGAGGGCAGTGCTAAATGAGGATTTTAATAATGTCTTCACCTATCTAATGGAAGAGGATGAAGAGGACAGATAGAGCCAGACTCTTCTTGGCTGTACTCAGGAAAAAGACAAAAGACTTGCAGATGCAAGGCAGAACAAGGGATTAGATAGAAAGACAATTATCCTCACCGTGAGCATGGTTGAACACTGGAACAAGGTTACCTAGGGAGGCTGTGGAGTCTCCATCCTTGGAGATACTCAAAACTCAACGAGGCAGAGCTTGGACTATATGATCTCTAGAGGTTCCTCTCAACCTAAACTATTCTGTGGTTTAAATGATTGCTTTTTTAATCTTTTATACAGCTCTTTATAGACCTAGAATTTTATTTTGAGCTTATTCTGAAAGTGAAGACAATAAAAGAATATGCACTTCCCAGGGAATATTTTCTTAAAACAAAATTCAGTGGGGTTTTTTTTTCTCACACTGAGCCATTTCTTTGCCAATAGTTCAACAAAGAAACATTTTTTTGACTGTGAACACTCTAAAGCAGTTTTTGACTGCCATTAATTTATCAGATCACATATCTAACTTTAAATTTTTAGATAATAAAAAAAAAGCTTGTTTCTTGTGAAAATCCAGGAAAATCTTGATTATGCAGAGAAACTCCTATGTATCCTTTCTTTATTGTAGTAGGGTCTAAGTCAGATCTGAGGCATAAGATCAATAGAAAGAAGTAGGGAAAAGATAAAGACAATCTAGAAATTCTTTTATTTTTTTTAGAACTGCTGCCCTGTAAAAAAAGAAAAAGAAAGTCATTTCCCTAATCAGATAAGCTTAGATTTCAAATAAATCCATATGTATCTGATTTTATGCCAAAGAAGATGATTTATTCATGCAGTAATTCTTTCTTGTGTGTGGCATATATTTTCCTGTAAGAAAATTAGATCAGCTGAATGTGCCTTTCAAACCAGTAAGACAGACTCTGCAAGTTTTTTGTTTCAGTAAGAGCTGTAAAATAATTCTTAAAGGCAAATTACTCCATTAGGTTAGCACATATGTGTCTTTTACATCCAAACCTTGTGGCTGTATATGTAATCTCAGCAAGCACCTTTCCAGCTGGCTGAAGTGGGTCAAAGCCTGCAAAAAGGTCATGAAAAGCTCTCTCCTTATTGACAGGAGGATGGTGACACTCTGTGGGATCAGCTGACTGATGTAAGTGAAAACAGGGTAAGTATTAGTTTTCAGCTTGATAAACAATGTGCTCCTACATAGCTATGTAGTTGCTAGTGTTGACAAAAAGATTAGGGTAGAAATGTGTACTCCCAGAAGCTAGGAAGGGCAGGATTGTCTCATCATCAGCAAGATCAGACAAAGCCGACAACAAATGTGCGTCTCAGTTACAGCTTTGTCTTAAGTTACTCCCTGAACCGTGCAGTTTCTCTGCTCCCCATACTTGCCTTCAGCATAGATTTTGCAACAAATTAGATTTGATTTGTGACCACTATTGCAGCAATTCTACTAGCTTTGGATTTCAGAAGCATCCTAACCACTGTGATTGCCAGCTGGATGTCCCTCTAGACACTGTATGCAAGCTTTGATACCCTCTCCAGTTCCTTTTGGTGTAGATTATTTTCTATTCAGCAAAAGAAAGCTGTATCAGACTCCCCAGCTCTGTAGGAGGAAATACAGACTTCTTTGTGTTTATTCATACAAAGGCATTAATTTTGATGGGAACTTTGCAGCAAAGACAACGCTGATTCTGAATGCTGTTACACTGCTGTTGACATCAAATACTACTGTACGTCATCCTGTGACTAACAAATCTGTCCCATTTACTGATTTGTTACGTGAATCTTGTATTTGTTTCCATACCTTATTATCTGCTTGTGTGAGTGACCTGTGTTAGCCAGTTTGAGGCCTGCTTTAGCAAGTGCTTGAGCAGAGGGTCTGTATGAACAGTTTATGGACCTACCAGTGCATCAGCAAAGTTTACAATCCCTCTATTTTTGCCTTTTTAAGGAGGGGGTGTCTGCCCATCATTCCATCAAAGTATCAAGTATCGGCCAAAGATGGTATGAAGGATCAGACTCTGATTTATGGCTATCTTGTTATATCCGTCCATCAGCTAATTCATGCCTACAGCATGGGCTGCTCATTAACTTGGTAAATATGTATTACCAAATTCTCCTTTGGTCCCATGGGTTTGCTCTAAGAATATGAGAGATGGAAGTGGGAAGATGAGGTCTATTTGTGATGCTGAGACAGCTGTAGGTGGTGCCATGAAGCAGTAACTAGTAATAGCAACTGGTAATGAACTCAACCCTTTTACAAAGAGAAAGGTATCAGATACCAAAGAAACATATCCACAGGTCTTAGCACAAGGCCCCTCAGCATATTTGCTCTCATGTCATCTAGTCGTGAGTAAAAGCCAAACTCAATTTCCTCCTGATTACAGCCTCTCAAGGAAAAGCTTCTGTGTTAAGGACCCTGGTACACTCTCTTCCCTAACATCCTGTGTCCTTTCACTTTTCCTGCATACCTTCCTTTTGACTGGTGCTTCTAAGGCCCGCCACTTGCTGTCCAAGAGCCGAGAGCAGCACGGCTGGGAGATGGGGGGACCTCCTTCAGAAGCTGCTACTTCTCTAGAGTAGCAGTCATGCAAAGTAGTAGTTCTCCAAACTGTTGTCAAGTTTATTATCAACTTTTGCTGACAGATACATCATCAGCCTATGTGAAGGAAAGAAAAACAAGCCTTGACTGGTTTTAAGTTTCTGAAGATACAATGTACTGTTCTGTTGCTTATAGTAGTCTTCCGGCTTTTTTCTAGGACAGAGTTTTGTGCATGGTAGTGGAAGTACAAGCATAAGCCATGCCCCCATTTTGTGACAGATAGAGTAGATCTAGCTCTGAATAATACACAAGTTATCATCAAATTGGCACCGCTGTTCACTTTCAGTGGTTGGCTGGGTGTTGGCAACTATGTGACTCTTCATGCTTTACAGAAATGCAGAGGGAGAAGGGAAAAATGTTTGTACAATTTTGTACAAACAAACCAAAAAAAATAATACCACTGTCTCAATCTATCACTATTTCTGTTGGTCATCAGTGTATAGTTTCTGTAGATTAGCTGATGGGTAATAATTTCTTACCCTGCAGATTGTTTTTTGATATAGCTATGCACAAAGTGTCCAGATACTCATAATTCCAGAAGCTGGAGTTGTAATCTGCTATGGTAAGATAGCTGTTCTGTAAAAAGTGAACATTTATCTACTGCTACCACTGCTTTGTCCACTTAAACTGCTTCTTAAAGACAGGAAATTTTTATGTTTTCACTTGTTAGGAGAGTGCAATAGACTGTTCCTTGAGATCTGACTATCCTCACAATCAATACTAGTTTTACTGCTATAGGACTATGGAGTTTGCTAGCTTTCTTGGAGCCTCCAAAAGCAAATGTGCCTATGTTGCTACATTTGCCGAGTAACTCCTGTTCCACAGAGCCAGTTGTGCCGCACTGTGGAGAGTTTGCAGCCTGCACATGTACAACTTGTAAAGGCAAGTGTAAGGTCCTGCTCTGGGCATCTATATGAGGAAATTTTTATCCTCCTACAGAAGCACTTCTGTGCTATTAACATGCCTGAGAGCATTCAGCAATTGGTTTCCTCATGTTGTTTCCTAATGATTTGTCATCATACTGCCTATTTACTCTATGCACTGATGGAATTACAACCTTCTGGGGAATACAGTCATTTGCTTTTCTGTATAATCTCACCTTTATATGTCTAGAAGGCCTGTCTTAGCCAAGGCTTTGTATGGTACTACTCCCAGGCATCTTTTGAAAGCCTCTCTCTGTAACTTTAGTTGCTTCATATGTTTATTGTATGTTAGACCTAATGCTTTGCTCAGATCAGATCTGCATTGTTTTTCTCTGATGGTCACTGTACTTCATTCTTGTGCTTTGCTCTTGACATTTCCTTAATTGCCTTCAGTTTTTCAGGATCCAGTTGTAATCCTTCAGTGCTTGATACATGGCTGGCATAGATGTTGATAGGCTTCTGCTTTAGCTTCATCATGTCCATCCTGAAATTCTGTTCTTGACACTTTTTCGGAGTTCCTGGATTGTTGGATTCTTGGTTGTTGATTGCCTTTATCTTTCAATCTTCTGCTGCTGCTGTAAACTTCAACTGTAAGCCTGAAAGTCTCTCTAAAATATGATTAATTTTACTGTGGAGCACTTGAGCACCCAAAATGATGGGCAGATCTTTCAAACCCAGTGGTATCTACTGAAGGATTTGAAAGAGATTTTCAGGAGTGTCAGAGTTTATAGCTAAAGAAAGTATAAAAGACATGTTTATTTCTGACTTCAGGTTGGCTTCTGGTTCTTAAAATATGTCTTCATACTCGCTTACAAACTGGATGGGGTCCACAGTGGCAATTCTGCCTCTCTTTTGTGCTAAGAATACCTGTGGTGGTTGTTGAACTGGAAAAATCCTTATGGTTTCCTTCTATTTAGGGGGAGCAGAGCACCTAAGGATGAAAACATTTGTTTTCTTATTCCACAGCTTTCTTATTGACAGTCCGGACTGCCTCAGTAGCTTATTATAGCATCTGATAACTTCTCTTATCTGGTATTGCTGCCTGGAAGTGTTGCAGTCTGGTTTTGTCTTTTGTTCTACAGTAGTAGGTATTGACATTTGGATCCTTGCCTTGAACATTTTAGGTGCCTTTGCTGCCTGAAAGCATTTCTGTAGAGTAAGTTTTGTACCAAAGCTGTAAATGAGCCTCCAAAATTAGAGACCAAATTGGGTTTTTAAGCTGTGTGATGTATCTGAGACAATAGTATATGGGGTTTTTTGTTGCCTACCATTTTGTATGCCTCACCACATTCCTGTAGGAGGTTGTGGTTGGCTAGCAGTCTGCATTGCTAAGGCTCCTGCATTCTAGATCAGATGGAGAGCTCTGTGGAGTGCCACAAGGTTGTGCCTAGGCAGGGTGCATCCGAGCATGCTTAGGTAAAAGTCTCAAGACTGCAACGTGGGCTGAGAGGCTGAGCAAATGAGAGAGTTTGTTTCCTGTCCAGATGTCTTTATCTGAAGATTTGTTGTTCTAATTTTGGTTCTTCTAAATCTGGCTTTTGGAACTCAGAAACCATTTCCCTAGTTTTTGTGTTTGCTGCAAGGAGCAAGTGCAGGCAGGTCTCCTCTTGGCAGCTGGGTTCCTGCCACAGTACATTTCTGTGTCTGCAGGTGACCACAGGACAGGAACAGGGGGAAACTGGTGCTAGTGACGTTTTGTTCTTTCTCAGAAGCACTTTTCTTGGTTGTACCAGTGAAGCAGTTGTATCAGTTACTATGATGCTTCAGGTAATGATATGTTGACACATGTTCATCACTTCCTGAGACAGCAACAAAAATGTCCATTTGTGGGCTTTTTTATTTCCCATGGCCAGCCCTATATACATACTGACCATTTTCATGTAACTTCCATGCTTTATTTCTCTTTGCAAGACTGTAAAGTCAGCTTTTCTACTGGATTCTAGACCCTCCAGGCTTCCTGTTTTCTCTGAGTATGTTTTAATTTTTTCTTTCTTGCTCAGCAGACCTTAGCAGACTAACTCAGTGCATGCAGTGTGTATAAAGTACAATAATAATAATAATAATAATAATAATAATAATAATAATAATAAAAAGGACTCTGTATTTGTTAAACAAAACTGGTTCTCTGTTAGCAAAACTATCTTACAGCATTGCAACTAGCTGGCTTTCTTCACAAATGTACAGACTCATCCCTGCATCAAGCTAGTAAAAGCATGGTGCTGAAAATGTTCACCAAGTCATTGTCTCACATACATTTTCTATAACCAATTTCCATCTTAAAGCAGGTAGCTTTTCTGGAAAGCTGTTCCAGAATCGTATGGGTCTAGTGGTTAAAAATCTTATTTCTAGCCATGGTTAATTCATGCAACCATTACTTTGAATGTCCTCATTTTCTCCACCCTCATCTTCCAGTGTATTTGTAGAAAGTAATGTATTCTCTGTCATAAGCTCTCATTTCTAGCCATGCCCTGCATGAGATCCAGTTTGAACTTACCTTTCTTGAAGAAGCTGACCAGTGCTATAGACAGAATTCCAGGTAAGGTCTTGTCAATACTGTCTGGTGTCACTCATCTTTCCAAATCTCTCCAGGAGATCCTGTTAATGCATCTCTAAAGTCTTCCCTTCTGCAAATTCTGCTTTTCCCTTCATGTTTCATCTGCATGACTCCTGTTTTATTATTTGTGTATTATTCTCTGAGGCCATACTTAAGAGTAATAACAAGTTGGGATGCATGCTATTTTCGATTCATTTAGGACTGTCTCTGTCTCAACACTGTCCTAGAGAGCTGGCTTACTACTGCTTTCCTTTGGATGGCATAACTGCTTAATTGCTTGCCTCTCCATATAAGCAGCTAACAGTGGTTTTTAAGAGAACGATTTAAGTGTATCTTTACTTTTATCATTTGAGGCTGAGTGACTAGGAAGTGAAATACATGGAGTTGTAATACACTGTAACAGGGCTACATCTGGCGGGCAGCTGGTCACCAGCAGTGTTCCTCAGCGTTCAATTCTAGCGCCAGTTCTTTTCAACCCATTTATCAATGATCTGGATGCAGGAGTTGAATGCACCATTAGCAAGCTTGCCGATGATACCAAACGAGGAGTGCTGTTGTCTTGAGGGACAGGAGGCCTTGCAGAGGGATCTAGATAGATTGGAGCATTGGGCTATGATCAATGGGATGAAATTTAACAAGTCCAAATGCTGGATGCTGCACCTAGGATGGAGTAATGCCGGGCACAAGTATGAACTGGGGGAGAAGTGGCTGGAGATCGGCTGTGCAGAGAGGGACCCGGGGGCCTGGCTGGCAGCTGGGTGTCAGTCACCGGTGTGCCCTGACAGCCGAGGGGCAGCCTGCGCCCCGGGGGCATCGCACAGAGCCCAGCCAGCCCGCAGAGGTGCTGGTCCCGCTGCCTTCAGCCTTGGCGCGGCCTCTCCTGGAGCGCTGTGCGCGGCTCTGGGCCCACGGTTTGCCAGGGGTGTGAAGGTCCTTGAATGTGTCCGGAGGAGCGTGCGAAAGGGCTGGGAGGAATGTCCTGCGAGGAGCAGCTGTCTAGTGTGCAGGAAAGGGGGCTGAGGGGCAACCCCGTTGCTCACTACAGCTTCCTGGGGAGGAGAGGGGAGAGAGAAATGTTGAGATTTTCTCCCTGGGATCCAGTGAGAGGATGCGAGGGAACGGTTCAAAGCTGCGCCAGGGGAGGTTTAGACTGGGACATTAGGAAGCATTTCTTTACTGAGAGGGGGGTCAAACACTGGAACAGGCTTCCTAGAGAGGTGGTCGATGCCCCAAGCCTGTCACTGTTTAAGAGACATTTGGAGAATGCCCTTAATAATGTGCTTTAACTTGGTCAGCCCTGAAATGGTCAGTCAGCTGGACTAGATGATCGCTGTAGGTCCCTTGCGACTGCAATAGTCTAGTCTAGCCTATTCTGTACTAGTACTGAGTTGCCAAAGTTGGTTCTGTAAAGCCCATTTTTACCTTCAGCCCTGGGAATGGCAAACAACATTTTAGTTGAGTGGCATCTCCTTGAACTACTTAATCTGTGAAAATATTAAATTTTCATATGAAACCCAATAAATGTCTATTCCTTTGATACTGAGAAAAAATTTAGAAGGTGAACAAGACCAACCAACACATACAATTTATAATTTCATTATTTTTAAGGAAATATCATAGTATTTTATTAATGCTGTGCTTTCAAAATCTTAGTCTTAACCTGTTTTATTTTCAGCCTTAGTTGGGAAAGAATTGTTTATAGTAGTATTTTATTACTTTTAGGAACATTATTATTGGCCCTGATGTTTTTAACAGCTGGCTTCCACAACATTAACACTGGGTGTCAGATTTTACAGTTGGCACAATCTGAGGTAGGAATAAATAAAGCATATTAGGTTCTTTATTATAAATTGTACCTTATAATCAAGTGCTTCTGATAGCAGATACATGATGTGGAGAAGCAGTATTGTGCATAACAGCACAGGTCAGGACTAGCCAATGTAAGCTGCTTTAAATTGTGCACCTTCCAAACATAGGTGTGCCTCATCTTACTTCACGGTAATTACAACGTAACAGTACTGTGAAAGAAGCCTTAGCAGCAGTTTCCATGTTTGCCATTTTGAAGCAGCAGCTGCAAGGCCTGCGACCAGCCCTCATGGCAGAGCCCGCACCTTCCAGCGGGAACTGCTGCAGTCAGAAGGGTTGGTTTAGGCTTCCCCAAGAAAGCAGAAATCAGAAGCAAATAGAAGACTACAGACCTCGTTTGGGAAAGGAGCAGTGCTTACTGACTGACTAGGTGGGCAGGCAGGCTTTTCTCTTACCACCACAGATTTTTCAGCATCCTAGAAATGATCTAGAGAAATGTAGCAGAATGAAGAACAATGTGAAAACTACAAAGTAGTCCAGCTTATGTGTCTCAGGTTAAGCATCAGAACCCATTTTGTCACTCAGGTTGTTTAGTTTTTGTCACTGCTTTAGAATAGTTTTACTTTATTATTATTGTTACTGATATTTCTGGTAGAGTAACACTAAAAAAAAAAAAGCCAATCTTCCTAGTACTACAAATGCAGCTACAAAATACACTGGTGTTTTTAGGTTGTTGATAGCATCTGGTCACCAGGATCATATGGTAGCTAATATAAAATTATCATATGTAGCCACAGTGTGGTGTTCATGCACCACTGTGTCTTCAAGCTTGTAGAAATTAAACTGGCCTGCTAACCAAATGCAGTGTTTCATTCAAATCAGGTGATGGTCTTCTACATTAACATCTTCAGATCCCTACAAAACTGTCCACCAGAGGTGTGAGTGCTGTATTTTTCAATACAGTTCTTACAAAAGTCTGGCTTTTCTTGGTTACTTTTTGAAGGCTTTTTCTTCAGTGAAGCTGTGGGCCTCTATGTATTAAAACTGTTACAACTTCTGAACTGTCATGGGCATGTTAACCCGTGCTTTTTAAATCACTGGGAATGATGCGGCACACCTGCCTTCTATTGCTCGCAAATGCTCTGTGTCATGCCTAAGACGTGATGCTTCTGTCTCCCTTTTGGGATGCTATGCACCCTGCCTTTTTTGTTGAGGTGTGGGTGCCTCCCCGTAAGCCTAGAAAAACCTTAAAAGCAGGTGGCTGTGCCACCTGAATGCACAGGCCCTCTCCTGCAAAGCTGGCTTTGCTCTGGTATCTGCTGATACATAGGAATTCTGATTCCTGCTTTTTGCTGTGTAGCACTGAGAAGTGGATCCACCCTCAGGCGGTCATTTCCTGGCAGAGGTGGTCTTCCCGACTGTTCAGGTATTTGCATCTAAAGTAAGCTGGATGGTGATGGAATAAACCTGTATGTATGAGCAGAAAGTGTGAAAGATTCTCAGTGACTGGTAATGTATTTTTAAATAGTTTAAAGACTTTGACTAAATGTGCTTCTTCATCCTGCTTGAATTTTTTGTATCACCTTTAGAATCAGTTTGAGAAGAGATTTTTCTTATTTGACTGTCAAGCTAAAGTATAAGCTTCAGAAATGTTGGAGTTTTTGAGTCTTTTTGTGGAAGAAATGACTGTGTAAATGAGACTAACGGTACTGAAGCTAAATGAATTTACTAGAGGAATTGTGTCTTCTGCAACACTGGCTCCACTATCCTTTAGCTATTTTTAAGCTCACACTGTCTCCCAGTGATTTTTGATGCACCTTTTTTTGGTTTGCTCTTCTTGTAGTTTCTTTGAAGTCATTCTTAACAAATGTTGACAAACTTTCCAATTTAAACATATCTGAAAATCAAGAAATTGCCACAGCAACATTTGGGTAGACTTTCTTCTGTCTTGCTTGCATTATATAGTTTTAAAATAGGCATAAATTGCTGCCTATTCTGATCTGGTTGCATTTCTCAAACTTTTTGTGCAGGTAAAAAAGTCTGCTTGTAAGCACATAGGTGTATTTTATGATGAATCAGCTCTTGCATATACTGAGCTATATTCAAAGCAAGAAATAATACCCATAATGATCTGCAGCATTTTGGAAATGGAATTTTGCTGCTTGTTATTCCCTTGTTATTATTTTTTCAGTCTTTTTAACAAGAACATGTGAGTTTGCAGGAAAAAAAAATTGAAAATTCTGTTTCACTATTGCTTCTAATTAATTTTTCTTTAGCAGGTATTTGTTTCACATGGTGTTCCCAGATTCTTTTGACAGAACACAGACTGATTTGCTAGCAGTAGTAGGATGTCACCTCAGTACTTATGTCCACAAATTCAATCAGCAAGAATAAAGGACAAGAAAATCAGGAATGAATAAAAATGGTTGAGAATTGCTTTTTTGTTCATACAGTAATGACAGATTCTGATGCTAGAGACAATGCAGTTGACATCTTTGACGCTGTTTTTCCTTCTCAGCAAGAAGGAAAGAGTAGTTATGAATCTTGCTACAGCTGTTACTTCTGTCAGTCAATAAACAAACATACTAAAGCTGCTGTGGTAAAGCTGAATGTGGCTCTGGCTTCTCCACCATGCCAAAAAGAATATAGCAAAATTAGAAAGAGTCCAGAGATGGGCAGTGATGACGGCCATGAATATGGAAGCACTGCTACATGAGGGATACGTAAGCAAGCCAGGCCTTTTCAGTCAGAAAAAAAGGCTGAAAGAGGGCAGAGACAATATAATAAAAGATCTCAGAAATGTTCAGTGGCAAATCCCGAGAGATGCACCATTCACTTTCTTTACTGTACTACCCTGTGTCCATCAAATGAAGTTGTAGGAGTTGGATTAAACCCCACAAAGATAATTGTACAACTTACTGCAAGAGGATGTTGTAGATGCCAACTGTTCATAGGAATTTAAGGTGAGACTGGATAAATACATGGAAGAGAAATTCATAGATGTTTCCCATCCACTTAGACACTCCACCACGGAGCAGAGAGAATATTGAACTACGTGGTCCTTATGTTTTCTAGGTGTTTAGATGGACCTTATCTTTTTGTGTATGTTCTAAAAGCCTGTGTTTTTAAATGGCCATCCTGAAATCCCGTATCAATTTAATTATTTTGCTGCTTGTTAAGTTCTTTATGGTTAGTGACTCAAATAGGAGAAAATATTAACCAAGGGTGTTGCCTAATACTATTCCATCACCATTTATAAAAGCAGAACTGGTTTCCATTGTTGCATGAAGATTATCTCATATCTAACAGATGGTTATGTAGCACAAGCAGTTCTGATGACAGAAAATATTGCAGCCCATTGTTTCAAATTGGACTTCATTCACTCTGATTTTCCTATACCTGAAGAGTCTTGTTCTAGAATGATGTGTTGTTTTCTTGGGTTTTTTCAGGAATGGAGAAGCTGGTTGCTTGTCCATACAAAAGACCAAATGCTCTCTGTAGGCTGATTTGCTTTCCATGGGCTGGAGGTGGAACTTCTCAATTTGCAAAATGGGGCAAACTCTTCAACAGCTCAATTGAAGGTTAGTCATTTGTGTAGTTAAAGCAGAAGTTAAGCAAGTCTGAAATACACAGCAGACAAAATTTTTGAATGGAATATAACATTCTTGAAAGAACTGCAATCTCTTTCCAATGGGTCTTATCCAGAAAGGAATTCCATTAGGAATTAGCATTTCCATAAGGGGATTGAGTTTAGTAAGTTTCTGTACCACCTCGGATCAAATTCTATTTGACTAGCTTAAAAAGTTACATTCTTAGAGTGACATTTCACAAGACTATAGTATGTTTGACTGCTTCAAAAGCTATCCGTTCAGAAACAGCAATATACTGGCATATTACGTAAGTTAAAAAAGGGCACCAGCAAACTTAACAGCAAAGGTATGCGAACTACTTTTATTGTTGAGAGACTGCACAGGATGAATTTCCATCCAGAGTGTTTGCATGGTTCTGCACTTCTTGTATCAAAACTGGTGTTTAAACTATAGATTCATGACAGTGAAATTACATTTAGTTACAGTGTAAAGTAATTCTCATTGCTATCAGACTATATCAGCACTATAAAGATTCATTATTGATATATTTCAAGAGGAACCAAGGCCATTTTCCAGACCTTCCACAAAGAAAAAGAAATAATTTAGCATCTATAGAGAGCATCGCCATTGCAATTTTATCAGTCCTCTAAACGCTTTCATACTTTCTGTAAACAGTTGCACAAGTCACATCAATTTTTCCTTGACATTTAAAAAAAACCCCAAACAAATAATAATAAAAAAAAGCTTTTGCCCAGTGGAACTATTTCCAGCGAAGATACTAAGGAGAGGGCCTAGGAGCGACTGCCAACACAGGGTACAGCATGCTCTTTGTGCAGTCAGGAAGTATAGAAGATGCAAACATTTCTGTACTGCTACCTGTGGTATTAGGTAGCAATTTATTCTCTCTTCTAAAATGCTTTGCATCTGACCCATTACTTCCATATGAGTTTGGCGGTATGCATGATACCAAGGAGATTTTAGAAAATCAGTATTTTTTTTCTGATCTGTTTTAAACAGGGAGAGGAAAATCCCCAATTTTGAAAGGAGTATAATAAAAGCATGTAATATATCCTTCCATATAACTACAAACTGCCATCAATTTATACTATGATTCCACATTTTACTACATGCAGTGCTGAAGAGCCTGCAAAGAAGAGGGACTGTATGATTCTGATTCTGATAGTTTAACTTTCTAATGCTGCCCTTGAAATTATATATTTTACACATCCCTCAAACTTAGTATTATTGAAATTAATGAATTTTTTGTTGTTATCAATAGTCATAAAGTTGCTTTGAAACCTCAGCTGAGATCAGGACCTTGTGGATTTCTGAGCCAAGGCATTTATCAATCAGATCAATTGGAAAGGCAACATTTGTGAGTAAAGGAAGGGATGGAAACCTGATCTCTCACAGGATTAAAAGACAGTAGTATCAATAGCAAATACACTCTATCAACTGTAAGAATGTTTAACTTAAATAATCTATATATTCTGCAGAATAGATCAAAAACCTTAATTAAAATTATTTTACTGTTTCTATTTGAAATAACTATAATTCTTTTCCTACCCTTCACCTTTTCTGCAGTATCCTCTGTAAGGCTTCCTGGAAGAGAATCTCGTCTTAACGAGCCTTTTGCAAAAGACATGAAAACTGTAGTTAATGAAATTACAAGTGTTTTGTTAAAAGAATTGCAAGAAAAAGCATTTGCATTTTTTGGTCACAGGTAAAAATATATATATTTTCAGATACCTTGGTGAAGGAGCTTTATCTTTGAACTCTAGAAGTAGATAGTCACTTGCCTTTATTTGCAAAAACTTTAGGAAAATACACTTGTGCAATGGTCTTTTGTCAAGTCATCCTAAAGCATGCCGTTGATCTCAAAGACTGGTTATTTATTTATTTATTACTTCAGGCACAACATCTTCTAAAAATGGCAGTGTTATGTTGTTTATTTTTTACACCGATAAATTGTAGTTGTGTTTAGTGTTAGTATTTGTGTTAGTGCTTGCTTTATATGAATGCAGAGGGTGAACCATTTGTAAAACACATGCTTTTGAAGACCACTTAGTCCCAAGTGTTCAAAATAACTGTTCTTTCTGCAAATTAAGGAGACTAGTAAAAGAAAGAAAGTGTGATTTGTAAAACTAGACTGTATAGGAATACACTTCATGTCAATTAGCTAATATGACTATAATTTACATATGGTTTCAGTAACTGTTCAAGATATCCAGTTACCACTGAAGTTTAAGTTATATGTAAAAACTGGAAAATTTAAACCTGGTTTTGCTTACTTTAATTTCTCTTTTCACTGCAGTTTTGGATCTTACCTTAGTTTCGCAGTTGCACTACACTTGAAAGAAAAGTATGGACTAGAGCCAATCCATCTCTTTGTATCAGGGGGGCATGCCCCAAACGTAAGTTTCAGGATCATTAACAGTATGAAACAAAACAGTGTATTAGCTACCAAGAGTAAAAATAACATTTTATAGTATGGTATGCAGAGTGGCTTTAATATAAAAGAAGCATTGCTTCTGAATGTAGACAGAAAAATGTTCTGTACTCTTAGAGGAAATGAATTCTGAGGCAGATGGAGAATTTCATGTTACAGAATATTCACTGCTGCTTACCTTAGCCTAGGGAGAACAGTCTCCTTAACCTAATGCTGCCTTTTTGAATACTGTATTATTTACGGTGGCCTTTTGCTTAATTCTAAACAGTAATCAAAACAAAATATAAAATGCCACTCCCTACTCCGTAACATCTAAAGTAACTGTCTTAATCTAGTCTTTCATAAACCTCCTGCACCAGCCCTCAGTACGTTTCTCCATTTATTTCCTTCTGTCCTCATTCTCTGTTGGCTATTTAAGCTGTCCTCAGTTTCTTCTGGGATTCTGGTGGTTCTGCTATTCTTTCTCAGGAAAACAACAATGAATTGGCTTTTTCCCAGTCCTCCTGTCCTCAGTCAGCAGTTGCTATTTCCATTCTTCTGTTTCTGGGGCTTCTTAGTAATCCTGAGTACAACCTAGTACTTCATGGAAGCAATTGTTTTTCCTGCAGATTTCCATAATTGGTTGGTCTCTCCAATTCTACATTAGTCAGATTTGTGCCCACTGCTAGGCTTTTCTTTCTCTTAAATAGATTGTTGTATTAGTTGTATTTCAATAGTGACAGTCAAACTTTGAACGAAATGAAATTCATTATTATTTGTCTGTAGAAGTTTCAGACTTTGAGGGTACTTGGCTCACTCATAATCTGTATTTTCAGCAAACACAGTTGACTAACCCTTCCCAAGAAGTATTCTCTGTGGATGTTAAACTAACCAGCCATTACATTTTGGAGACAGAATCATTGTAAATTTAGTACAACAATTCTTAATGAAAATATTATTTAAAGTATATTCTATACAACACCTGATACCTGATCTGTTTTGTCTGGTGCCGACAGTCTGAAGCATTTCTTCCCATCAAAAGCATACCCATATATGATACAGAAGATGAGGACGTTCTTACATATATACAGACTTCAGGAGGAACTTCTTCTGAGCTTCTGCAAAATGAAGAAATTAAGAACCATCTGCTACTTACTTTCAAGGAAGACCTTAGAGTTCTTCAGACATTTTCGTAAGTTTTACAATTTTGTTTTACATTTATATTTGTATTTTATCGTTTTACTTCTGTCTGATCATTTCAGGTTTTTTCTTTCTCTGTAATTTGTTCTCACTTCTGTTATAAAAAAAATATGAAACAGTAAACGTAGTTTTCTCCTTTGTGTGCTTTTCCATTTATATTCTAGTATTTAAGCCCTAGATGAAAAAACTGCTTACTGTAGCACTACGGTTGTTACAATAGTGAACATGTCATGGTAAAATTGCAGTTCTACTTAGGATCCAGAGTTAGTAGCCACTGAAAGGAATATTCTAGCATCTTTTATTGTCTTCTGAGGCTGATAATATCAATTGATCATGCTTCAGGATCACTGCATTCAGCCTCCTGATCCAAGGCCCCCTAGCCTAACCAGAAGCAAAGAATCCCTGTGTTCTAGGCATCTAGAGAGCAACCGGCTTCTGTCCTAACTGCTGTCCCCACTGGGTGTTACACAACAACTCATGTAGCTGAGTGGTTAAGGTTTCTTACCTTGGTGAAGACAAGGACCCTCTTGGATGTGGGACCCATTTTGGCCATAGGAGCCCGATGCCGATAAGGCCCTGAAACGTTAGAACTTGAATATAAGCAGACAACGTGATTTATTGTAGGTGAGAATTTTTATTGCAGGTTGAAGCTCTTTTTTTCCTATTGGGTCATTCCTTCTTTAACATTCTAGACCTAATTACAATAGGCTAAGGAGCGAAGAATCTTACAGTAATTCCTCTGATGATTCTGCACAGTCTAATTTCTAAAGTTTGGTATGTTTTGGAGGAGAAAGAAAAAGCTATTTTGTATATAGAAGCAAACCTCAAATATAGGCATCTTATGGAAAGTTCTCTTGCTACTTTTTACGTTCACAGTTTTGAGAAGGCAGAAAGGAACATCTCCTTCTCTTGTGATGTTACCTGCTTTAATGGATCTGAAGACAAGCCATATGATTTAGAAGGTACTTTGCTTAAATAGTTTTCCTCTTGCACTTGTGCATTTTCCTGTTGTATTGAATTGGTTAATGAAAAGTTTTCTGGACTCTTTTTATCTCCTTCTTAAATGAAACAAATCAACAGAGCAGTCTCTGTGTACGAACCTAAACAGTTGATACAGGATTTAAAATAATTATTAAATAGTAACTTTGAAATATTTATGTAAAATGACCACAATAGTTGAAATTTCTCTGACACTTTAAATATCTTTTTCAGCCTGGCATGATCTAACAAGTGGAGATATTTCCTTTTACAAGCTTCCTGGTGATCACTTTTATCTGCTGGAACCTTCTAATGAAATTTTCTTGATAAAACACATAACAAGATGTATAGAAAATGCTGGTCTGTGAGTATTTCCCTCTGTATTAATGGCAGAAGGTGTAAGATTAGTCCACAGCAGTTCATAATAAGTCATTTTTTCTGTACAATTGCATGTGGTTATGCCTGAAGAGTTGTTCTGTTCCTCCTCTGTGATCATTTAAAAGGGGGATTTTTTCTGATTTTTTGAAAATAAACATTGGCTTTGGGTCTTAAAAATAAGAGTTTTCCATCTTTTCTTGAAAGAAAAGTTTTTTATCTTTTTTGTCGACAACATGGACACTGGGATTGAGCGCACCCTCAGCAAGTTTGCCGACACCACCAACCCGTGTGGTGCAGTCCACACAGTGGAGGGAAGGGACGCCATCCAGAGGGACCTTGACAGGCTAGAGAGCTGGGGCCATGTGAACCTCATGAAGCTCAACAAGGCCAAGTGCAAGGTCCTGCGCATGAGTCAGGGCAATCCCAAGCACAAATGCTGGCTCAGTGGAGAAGGGATTGAGAGCAGCCCTGAAAAGAAGGACTTGGGGGTGTTGGTTGATGAGAAGCTCAACACAGCCCAACGATGTGCGCTTGCAGCCCAGAACGTCAACCATATCCTGGGCCGCATCAAAAGGAGCGTGACCAGCAGGCTGTTAAAGTGAGTCCAGAGGAGGTCCATGAAGAGGATCAGAGGGCTGGAGCAGACTCCTTTGAGAACAGGCTGAGAGAGTTGTGGTTGTTCAACCTGGAGAAGAGAAGGCTCTGGGGAGATCTTACAGCAGCCGTCCGGTACCTAAAGGGGGCCTACGAGACAGCCCTTCTTACAAGGGCATGTAGTGATAGCACAAGGGGGGATGGTCTTAAACTAAAAGAGGGTCGGTTTAGATTAGATATTGGGAAGAAATTCTTTACCGTGAGGGTGGCGAGACACTGCAACAAGTTAGCCAGAGAAGCTGTGGATGCCCCATCCCTGGAAGTGTTCAAGGCCAGGCTAGGTGGGGCTTTGAGCAACTTGATGCAGTAGAAGGTGTCCCTGCCCATGGCAGGGGGGTTGAAACTAGATGACCTTTAAGATCCCTTCCAACCCAAACTATTCCATGATCTTTTCCCTCTTCTCACCTTGCATGCACACAACCTCCACTTCATTCCATAACCTTATTTGCTACGTTATTTTACTTGTAGAGCTTCTGTTTCTGTGCTCCTGTAAAAATGCTAAATATAATTTAATGGCCACGAACACCCACAATTCTTACAGAAAGCTTGATTTATTAGGTTAAAATTCATTTAGAGTAAGATACAATCTAAAAATAGAGTATGTATGTAAATAACCTTTACAGTCAAACAGCTGATCTTGAAAAGATTCTGCTGTCAGACTACACAATAAGGAGTTAGTATTGCATTTTTCTCAACAGTTAGTTCTTTAGCTACTGAAGAGATAGCTACTAGTGGGAATTATTTTGCATATTCTAGATCCCATATTTTTCTACCATTGCTTTTGCTTGAGAGATATAGGCATTCATGGCATCCTCCTTTGACAAACCTGCAAAGGAAAGTAGGAGTCATTATCTTTCCTCATTTGCCATCCTATAAACATGACTTCATGATGTAGATCTAATTGGTGTAATACCTTTTTTCAGGTTCCATGCCTCCCATTTGGCTTTGCCTTTCAAATCTAGCATTCCTGGACATTCTGCCAAAATAAATTAACACCTTTCATTATTGTGCAGATTTACATTATGTTTGCTTGATTTCTTCAAGATATAGGAGTAAATGTGAAGTATACAGGAATAGGAATACCAATATTAATATCTCCAACAGTAGCCTGTTTGTAGAATCCATATAGTTCCTTCAGTTCTTCATCAGTTGGTCTTGTTTTTAATTTTTTTACATCTTCTGCGGCACCATCAAAGTCAGCCTGATGAAAGAAAAGAAAGTGTTAGTTTTCCTCTCAAGGGGTGTGCTCAAAACATTAAGTATAGCACGCACGGTAGTATCATTACTCTCAGTTACTCACTTGGGCTTAGTGGTAAGTCTAGGTATTTTCCCGTGAAAGAAGCTTAACAAAACTGTATGTTATTAGTAAGGGAACTAGACCTATTTAGCTGGCAGAGTCAGCACTGCTAAAATAAGTAAACCTCTTTTTTCCAACAGTTTTACATCTGAACACTTGGAAACATTACAGACTGTCTAGTGTCAGGATATCTACAGATATATTCACGGAAGCAGCCTATACAACGCACACAGTATATATGTCTTTCACAGTCACACTGCAGGTATGGAAGGTGTTCATTGAACTTTACACTCCAGCAGTAATCTCTGAATCCTTTTGGCCCTGACTGCATAGCACTGACTTGAGTGGCAGAGCTTGAATACCCTCTGGGGTGGGATTGCCCACTTCCCCCCTTCATTTCCACTTCTCTGCCTCAGTGACTGCTGAGCCACAGTTGGCACAGACTTACCTCAGAGATGAGCCGTGCTACTGCCAGGACCACCTTCAATACCCAACTCTCAAACACAGTGGAGCACAAGAATGGAGTATAAATTTACTCCTTAAATCATCATACATCCCACATTCGCATCAACCCAAGGCTATAGCCGTTATTCTCTCTCTGCACTAGGTCTCAGGCCAGACTTTAGCATAGAGTTTGGAGTCCTGTTTCATGCCCTTGACATTTCAGAGAGCACTAGATTCTGTACACCGACCACAGACCCACCAGGTCAATGCACTACTCTTAAGTGCCTGTATATTTTTTCTGTTAAATATGCTATGTGCTGGTTTCAATAATCACTTTAGCTTTTGAGCTGGATCTGCATTTGCAGAGGCGCAGTAAATCCTGCAAGATGTGCTACTACATGTATATTTAACATGTACAAAACCAGCCTACAACTTTGTGCTAAAACCAGCAATGGTTTCAGCATGAGTGCTGTGGCTCTGTTAACTAAGACCCTGGCATTACCTCAGCAGTCTGTACTGAGCTTCTTTAGGCCGCTTTTTCATTTCTCTAGTCACAGGAAAGATTTTGTATTTTTTTTAAATAAGAAAACCTAATGCACATTTGAACTTATCTTGAAGTAATAAGCTCTGTGGAGCGGGAATTGTGCCTTCTGACTGGTCGGAACAACAAATATTTCTGGCAATTTAGCTAAACAAAATAATTTCAGTCTGATTTAATGTTTTAAATTAGCAATAGTGACATTAATATCGATGTAGATTCAGTACTTATAAATCAGAACTTCAGACCATATATTCATGAATGGATGGGTTTGCTGTGTTGCTGGTGGTGAAATATCTCAATGTGTAGGTCAGGAGACACAGTTTTAGTATTTGCCACAAAGTGCAAGCCAATTATTTTTGTTGTTATAAAACCCCTTTAAATTGCAGATATTAAAAGGAAATAGTTAAATATTGAAATATTTTATGCATGTAATTATACAAGAATTAAAATCTTTGTATTTCAGGTCAAATCAGTAAATGACAAACCTTCAGAAATCTTCTGTCAGCTGGCCCAGTTTTCATGATGTGCACAGTAGTATGATCCAATCCCTAAGGAATCCCTACTGCAGAATCTTTGTAACCACGGCTGGACTGCCTTGGTTGCAACAGCTGTGGCTACAGACAGGTATTTCAGATAATTTAATTTCTTCTTCAAATGTGGAAATATTCCACATGCCTTGAATTGTTTTCTGATCTAAACTCCACAGTAAGAATGAACTAGAAGTGGTGTTAGACTTGTACAAGACAAAAGATAACTCAAAAAATAAATCAAGAAAGGAAAGCATTAAGTTAATAAGCTTCTTATCTTCATATACTTTTATTCTATTTGGATCTCTAGGCAAGTATCACAAGATAATGTTTTAAAAATACACAAATGCTTATCTTGCACAGCAAGAAGTATGCAGAAACGAAATTTAAATACCAAACATTTCTTTCTTCATCTCCCTCTAGCCAATCATTGTGCACAGACTGTTGCTTAGGATTTGCTGGCTTATACAACATGCTTAGGAGCAACCTATAAAAATATAATTTCCTTCTAATCATGTGTCAATAAAATTCCCTTTTAACTCCTCAAATCAAAAGCATATATATACAGACATAAACATATGCATATACACGTGCATTGAAGACAAATGCACAAATCATTAGTTTATTATCACATACTCCCTTTTTGCTAAGAAAAAAGCTTCAATGAATTCCTCATATACAGCAGAATTATTTTACCAGTTTGCAGAATTTATAAATCTTTTACAGCCTCCCTAAGGAAAACATTGTTTTATTAATTTTGTTCTCAGTCCCCTGCAGCTTGATTCAATGAGTTTTATGGATATGGATGGTAGCTGCCAACCAAAGTGACAGTGGATAGAAAACCTCTGTAATATCTAATGCAGAACGCGTAGAATATTGTAATATTTCAACCACTGATATTTTATGTGAAAGTGTAATTATACACTGAAATTGAATGCCATATCATACTGCATCCAGCTCTTTCTAAGAGTGATTTATGGCTCACTGCTTAATCATCAGGCTATTAAATTTATTTTCCAGCGTGAATTCAAGGCAGAATAAAACAAACCATAATTTCAGTGATCACCAGTGGAACAAAGACACTGTTATGTTTGGGATTTGGCAGTTCTGACCCACTGAAGAAAGAGGATTCTTGCTCTTAGCTGTAAAACACCACAATGAAACCTCTGTGCCATTTGACGTAATTGCAGCTCAGAAGAAAATTGCTGAGCTACTGGCAATACGCTCCTTGCATCTAGGTCAGAGCATTATGTTGTCCGCTCTTTGCAGCACCCACACACTAACCGAGCTGAGACGGACATTATAATGAGACCGGGATAAAAGGCCCTCCAAATCTTGAAGTGAAAGGGATAATCGAAAGCCTAATGAAGAAAAACAGCCTAATCCATCAGGGCATGAGCAAGACAAGGGAAGTATTCATAGTGTGCTACAAAGAGAGGAGGTTAAAAGCCAGCAATGAAGATCATTTCCTCAAAAATTATTTAAATCTACAGTCAGAGAAGGTAGAAGGAAGACCTCTTTAGCCTGAGGGCAGAAAGTTGAAACTTTCTCTACCAAAGCACAAGCCCATCAAAACGTACCGCTCCACAGACGTACACCCCTAAACAGATACGCACGACTCCCTTAAAAATTCTTCATGGTTCCCAGCCGCGCACATACTGCTGCTGCGGTGTGCGCCGACCGACCCCGCGCACGACCCAGCCCTAGCAGACTCGGCCGCACACATGACAAAAAGTTAATTCACCATGCTCCGAACAGGCAAGGCTCCAAAAAATTACATGACCTACGAACGGTTCAAAGTAAGCAGCATGTCTCTCGCCCTCCACTTGCGAGAAGTAACGCCTCATTCAACCGCCCCAGGCTGAGGTGAATCCCCCGTGCCACCTGGCAGCCTTGGTTTTGCAGCTAGTCCCTGCGCTGAAGGGGCCCCGCTGTCCCCGCCACGGCACGGCGCAGACGGACACCGCCGCCATCCCTGCCCTGCCCTGCCCTGCCCGCCGCCCCAGGCGCCGACCCTCCTACCTGGAGAGCCATGATGCTGCGAGGATGCCCCGCGAGCAGCCGCGCTCCTTCCCCGGCGGCGCCGCGGCGGTTCTGCCGCTGGGGGCCGCGCTGCGGGGCGGGGCGGGGGCGGCGGCGGCGGCGGGGCCCGGGCAGGACACGGCGGCCCCGCACCGCCGCGCAGCTGCCGGCACCGCGCCAGGGCGGGGAGGGGGCACCGAGCACGGGCCGCGCGGGGTGCTGCAGCGGGACAGAGCTGGGTCGCACACGCAGGGGCACGGCAGGTCTGCAAGCCGTTCGCTCGGAAAAGGGGTTTCTTGAGTGACCTGAACCGCAACGAGCGCGCCCGCTGCTGCTGCCGCCCCCGCTGCCCCCTGCCCCCGCATCCTCCGGCCGCAGCCCTGGAGAACGCGGCCGTCCTGGGGATGCCACACACCAGGCACCCGGCGAACGCCGGGCTTTTCTGTGCTGTGGTAAATACAGCATTAGAAAGAAATGCATTGATAAACTAGCCTACAACTGTAACCACAGGGGAAAAAACGCATCCCCGCTTATCTATTCTATCAATTAGTAAATTATTTACAGTCACACCTCTACGCATTCATATGCGCCGCTCCGTGAGCGCACCGTGCCTCAGCACTTCGAAGCCCGCTGACTCCCACCGGCCCGGGTACGAAGAGCGCTTCCCGCCGCGTGCCGGCTAAGCTGAGCCGGGACAACGCTAAAACCAACGAGTCCGTTTCGGGAAGTGAGAGGAGATTTAAAAAAACTTGGGAACGACTCCCGCCGGCTCGTGCCTGCAGCTCCGCGAGGGGCCCGCACCGCCGTCGGGGGCAGCGCCGGTACCGCCCGCCGCGGGGTGGCCGCGCCCCGGACGGCTGCGGGAGAGCGCCCCGCCTGCTGCCAGGTCCCGGGGCAGCACCTGTCGGCTTGGCCGCGGTTTCATTAGGAGACGCGGGACAAGGCAGAGCTGCCGTCACCCCCGCAAGCCCCGCACGGCAGCACTCACAACACCGAGCCCCTGCGCCGAGGCCCGCCGAGCGCCGGCCGCCCGCACCGCCGCCTTCCACCGCACGGCAACGCGCCGGCTCCCTGCGCGGCGGCCCAGGGAGGGAGACCGGGCGGCCGCGGCAGCTCGTCCCGCCTCGCACCGGCATCCGCAGCCGGCGGCTCCGCGCTGCACCGCGCCCGCCGCTAGGGGCGCGCCTTTCGGCCGGCCGAGCCAGGCGCCGGCCGCCCCCGCGCTGCTCCCCCGGCCCGCCGCGCACGCGGCCCCCACGCCGGGTGGCTCCGCCCCGCCCCGCCGGGCGGCGGCAGCCGAGGGCGGCCGGAGGGGGCGGCGGGGACGGCGCTGTGCCAGCCCCGGGGCGGGCCGAGGGGCGGAGCGGGGCTGCGCTGGGCCCCGGCGTGCTGCGGCCGGGAGCGTGTGCGCGGGGAGCGGGGCGGCCGGCGGAGGCCGCGGCGCAGGTGGGCACGGCTCGGTGCCGGCGGCGGCGGCGCGGGGGCGGCCCAGGCCCTGCTGCCGCCCGGCGCTCGGGCTGGGGGGGCGGCGCGGTGCCGCGGGGCGCCGGTCTGGGCCCGGCCCGGCCCGGGCCGCGGCCGCTCGGCGGGCGGGACGGGGAAGGCGGTCCCGGGGAGGCGGCTGCCGCGGACCGGGCGCGGGAGGGCTGGGGCCCGGGGCCGCGGGCCGCGTGGCCGCGGTTGTCCCTTCCGCGGGCAGCGGGGGCGGGGCGGGGCGCGGGGCGGAGGACCCGCTCCGCCTGGCTGCCGTTGGCCGCGTTGCCGTATCTCCCGTTCT
Source organism: Falco naumanni (assembly GCF_017639655.2). Lineage (NCBI taxonomy): Eukaryota > Metazoa > Chordata > Aves > Falconiformes > Falconidae > Falco > Falco naumanni. The sequence continues at coordinate 39,343,195 of NC_054057.1, forward strand.
GCGTGCTCGCGTCCCTCGGCTGTGCCCGGTTTGTAAAGAGTGCCATCTGTCACCTGAAATCGCGCGTGCTTTGCGCCGTCCTCACGCGCAGGTCTGCTGCTGACTTTGCTCTCTACCCCTTTGTGAAAGGTCATCAGAGCATCCCTCAATGAAAAGCTTTTAAAAACGATAGGCCAGAGCTTTACCTTTTTTTTCCCTTAACCCGTTATAAGCTTCCATTTCTACCTCCGTCACACATAAGTTTTCTAGCGGGCATTTCCATTCCTCAGTTGTTTCCACTTTCTGGTTGTTGCCACTGCAATGGTAAGCAGAAGGGATAACTGCAGGGGTGCAGCTCCCCAAAGGACCGATGGAACAAGTTGGCAGATCTGCAGTCTCGCATCCCTGATGCAACCCTGGGCGCTGGCAAGCAGAGGGGCGCACGGTGCTCGCCCCCGCAGCGCTCAGCTGGGCTGGATGGAGCGTGGCCTAGGCTCTCCTGGGCGTACCGAGAGGGGCACAGTGCTTTATTGTAGCCCTGAAAACTACTCCTGTGGTTTTGACTCTCACAGTGGGTAACAACTTCACAGTTTGCATTGCATTGATACAACTCTGTTTGATGCATTTCTCCTACTGGCTTCCAGATGAGGGTTTGAACGAGGGAGAATCCCTTCATCCAGATGTTGCTTTATGGCAGTACATATACTGTTGGAGGAATTTCAGTGAAGATGGCATTTGCCTTTTTTTTTTTTTTTTTTTTAATAAAGGTAGCATACGGCCAGTACACAGAGAACAGATAGGACTAGCAAAGTGGTATCTTGTGAGTATCTAAAGGCTGCTGCTCAAGATGTACATAAATGCTGTTCATGTGCCTACTTGGGTAACTAGGAAACCGAGGAGAGTCATGTCGTATTTCGCCTGATTTGAAACCTGAGCTGATTCTTAAAGCTTGTGTGCAATAATGACGATACCACTGGTTCAGCAAGGAGATGGTAATTACAGTAAACCAGGCAGGAGTGTGGGGACTTCCAAACTTACCAGGGCCTGCAATCAGCCCTGCCTTCACCGTTACTCTGGACTAGATCAGTAAGAGCTAGAAGAATTACACTTTCTCTGCTCCCATTTAATTTTTCTCCTCCCTAAAGGCATGGTCCAAGTGACACAAAAGAGCCCTTCTGAACTTTCTGGAGGCCTGTAGAGAATCGCCTTCCTTCACTGAAAGCACAAATTGACAGTGTGCAGATTTCTATCATAACTTCTAAATGCAGACAAACACAAGAAATTGATTAAAGAGTGAAAAAGAAAATTAAAGTTTTAAAAATCCTAAATCAGTTCAGGAACTTGGAGCTTGTTTCATGTTGTGATTGTCTTTTTTTTTTTTTTTTTTTCTTCCCTTCATATCGTAATACTGCTACAGCACAGCTGCACAACAGTGAAAACTGCGAGGTCCTTCAGCTTGTAGTTCTGGGGTTTGGTTTTTGGTTGTGTTTTCAGTTTTTTTGTTTTGTTGTTTCTTTAAATCTGTAATACCTCCAGCTGCTTTCATTCAGCTTCAGAAGGGTCTCTTGTCATTGGTGTTTCATTACTGTCCAGTCTGCTGGTTTTTTTTATTTATTAAAGAAAAAAAAAAAAAGGTAGCACAGCATGTGCCTTGTTGGAGGATTTGTTAAGGGTTAGCGCAGAGATTTAATGTGAGGAGAGTGGTCGTTGCCAGTATCACTTTGAGATGTGATGTTGCTCTTCTGCCTTCCGTAGAGAATCTTCTGGTAATGATGTCCACAGCAAACAGTCCAGTACTGGCATTTGCACTAATGTCTCCCTTTTCCTTCCCTTCACAGCTAGAGTGGCAAAACACGAAACAACCTCAGGATGTCTGTAATTCAGCCAGGGACAGCAACGCTTCGTAAAGCAAAGAAAACCACTGTAAAAACATGTCTAGATAACCCCTTTGTTTTTCAGTGGAAAACCATAGATGGAGAAGATATGCATTTTATACTACAGACCTTAGAAGAAAGGATTAAACATAGTGGACTTAAAAAGATAGAGACTCCAAGAAAGAAAAAACGTGCCCTGACAAAAAAACAAATGGAAAGAAAGTGTGATGCGAGCACCAGTGAACTCCCTAAAGAAGAGGAAACAGAAGACCATCAACAAAAACCTGGATGGACTGACATAAGTATCAGAAGACAGCTTGCTATTGGAGTGAATGAAGTTACAAAAGCATTGGAAAAAAATGAACTGCTACTCTTGCTGGTCTGCAAGTCTGCAAAACCTGCCATGATCACATCGCACCTTATTCAGCTGAGTGCAAGTCGAGCCACACCAGCAGGCCAGGTTCCCCGTCTCAGTGAAACGGTTGCACCGCTTCTTGGCTTAACATCCATTCTAGCACTAGGCTTTAAAAAGCAGTCTGATAAATTTACGGAAGCAATAGAAGCAATAATTCCAAAGATACCAGCTTTGGAAGTGCCATGGTTTCAGTACAGAACTGAAGAATCTGTGGCTTATGTGCATACAGATTCTTCAGAAAATCAGGAAACAGAGCAGCTTGCAGAGGAGCAGGGGGATGAGCTCGCAGGCCAGAAGCGGAAGTGTACGGAAAGCAATCAGCAGGATCTTTCAAATGTCATTTTGCAGCCTTTGAAAATCAAGAAACTTGTTCCAAATCCAAGTAAGATAAAGAAACCACCTCGCAAAAAGAAAAAAGCTTTTTCAGCATAACTGGTTTTAGTTTCGCTCTTCGTATCAAACTGATTTTTTTTAATGCAATATGGAATACAGCTCTAACTGAACTATCTTGTTAGGCTTTATGGTGCAAAGCACTTGAATACAAGGTAAACTTTATGTTGCATTCAGTTGAGGTACTTTCTGCTTCAATAAAAAATGCTGCTTAAACTTGGGTGTCAGTCTTTACCTGGGGGTAAATATTTCTTTTGCAGTTGGAGATCACAGGGTTAAAATCAATAATGAACATGCCAAAATAATTTCAGACATAGGAAGTACACCTCTGGAATTAATGCAAAGCATCAAACATTGTATTTTATACAGATGAACATGCTTCAAGCAAAATGGATTTGAGTCAAGCATAATTATTCAAACAAATCAATACCAAAAGTGAAAGTTTATTTAAACAAAGGTCCATGCTGTTATAACTCTTTCAAAGCTGGTTCAATGCTTGTTTCAAGTAAACAGCTGTAACAGCTCAGGCGGACTTCCTTTGTGAACTTTCATAGTTTGCTGAACAATAAACTTGTTTTGGTCAAGAATGTATGCAGACCTGGCTTCCATCTAATACCTGGTACCTGCTATGCTGAAGGAAAAACTTGTTTTCAAATACAGAACAAAACCAAATTGCTACCGCTGCATTTTGAGAAAATACAGCCATACAGAAACTATTAACGCACATCCTTGTGAGAAAACGTAAACGAACCAAAACTCATTTGCTTTCTAAACGGAGTCTAAAATTATTTCCCAGGGAATCCAGATAAGCCGCATAGTGTTGTATATAAAGTAGGTGACAGCTGTAACTGCTACAAGACTGAAAACATACCACCTAACTTTTGAGTTTCCTTTCGTTTTACTAGGGACTACGAACAGTTTCCTAGCGAGATAGTTGTGTAGGAGGAAGGAAAGGGAATAGAGCTGCAATTCAGACAGCCTAGGAATTTACTTGGGGCTCTGTATTTTAAGCTGAAGTTCAGTATGGTACTATAGAAAAAAACACAAAATACCTTAATTGAGTTACTCTGTTGTTCCCTAAAAACGGAATTTAGACGTTACACTTTTCAGAGATTTTATTAATCTGTATTTTAGTTTTATTTAGAAGTGACTTCAGTTCACAATACCAACTACAAAGGGAGGCAGCAGCAATGATTCTGCAGGCATGATGCTCCCTGAAGCTTAAACAAAACCAAGACATCTAATGCCAAAACTTTCGCCCTCCCTGGCCGAGGGTGACAAAAGGAAGTGAGGTTTTTATGCCTTGTTTCATAGTCCCCAATACACCCCATTTTGGCTTTTTGAAAGCATAAAACTTTGAAGGCATTAGTGTATTTAATTCCCATGCTGGCGAACTGTAACATTTAAATCTCGGCCTTTAAAGACCCCAAGTGCGGCAGCAGCCATCTTCCAAGCACTTCGCTGCCTGCCCAGGTCTATAGCTCTCTCCAGGGAGCTGTGTCCCTTCAGCAGATAGGAAATGACTCTGGGAAAGAAATCACAGGTATTTCAAAAGACTGGTTTGAAGAGTGGTGGAGCAAGTCTTTAAGTTTGCCAGTCTTTGTGAAACAGGCTGCTAGGTTTTGAGGAGTCTTACCTGGTAGCTGTTCATAGCAAGCCTAATGAACAGACGGGTCCAACTTTGGAAACGCCACAGAAGCCTCTCCTACCCAGAAGCTGACAGTGGCACCCGCACGGATAATAACCTTTCATTAAGTACCTGCTTAAGAAGCGAGTGAGTTGTCACAATTTCCATCTCCTGAGTCGTCTTGTATGGGTGCAGGCTGGGACACCTTCAACATTCACATCCTCTTGATGCTGTGAACCTCCAGCAAAGCCCTGGAGGTGCAGAGCGTGGCTAGCCAAAAGGTTTGAGCTCTCGACAGGGACAGAGGAGAGCATGTTGGATTAACAACTGTTGGGTAACACACACAGGTTCACGAACACAGCTCCCCAGGAACTGCCCCAACACTCAGGCTCAGGTGCCCACCTCCCTCACGCTCTCCAGCCCAGCAAGTTCTCTCAGTTGCAGCGCTGCACAACTTCTACAGGGGCACGGCTGCCCTCCTCCTCCTCAGTTAGCATGCAGCGTGAGCCAGAAAATGAGACAGAGGCATTTTACCCCTTGGATTCAAAATGGGCACCATATTCCCAGAGGAGAGCTCAAGAGTGGTCACACTCCTTCCTTCACATCCCCGAGATTAGGGGAGAAAGGCAGATGGCAGGAAGCCCAGGAAACCCAAGTATGTCTTTTGTCTGGACATACTTGGTCCCATCATGGCCTCAACACTTTTCCAAACCGTAGTACCGGGGACAATTTGCCTTCTGATTTCAGAGAAGAGAGGAGAAAAGAAAATGTCTGCCTACCATTTCTTCCACCCGTGGTTTTTTGAGGGGAGGGAAGGCAGAGAACATGAGCATATCTAGTATTCAACAGCATCCATCCAGATTAGGGAGAGCTGGGCCATGACCACTTCTTGGCAAGGAAGTGCCTTAGCCCTGAGGACAGCGCCATGCCCTGCTCTCCCACCTCACACCGAGCAGCAGCTGGGCGAGGACGGCCAGGGCTCTCTAGAGCCAAAGCAGAATGCACTGAGCCCCTGGGTGAACCTCCTCCTCATCCCAGCGGGCTCAAACGCGAACGCCCAGCCAGGAGGGCACCTTCCTGCCTTTTGGGAGTTAAGAACTTCAGTCTTTGGCGGAGCTGAGATTAAATCCTCCTCATTACCTCAGATTATCGCCACCATTGATGACATTTTCAGGCACTTAATTCTGCTCAGGCCTCACACAGATGGTGCGGAGGGAGCTTGGACTCCCTGTTATGACTGCTACTAGCAGGCAGGTATGAGTGGCCAAACCTGTGAAGCCCAACTTCACCACTGGATGTCTGAAAGATCTCCTTTGGAGCCCTTCTAAATTCGTGAGGTCCCAAGCTGGTGCACACCCAGGGGTCAGACAAACCACATTCAATCCCTTCCTTTGTTTGAAGGAGGTCAGATGCTTTAATCACAGAGCTATAATGCTATAAGGGAAAGTATTTATCACTGTCTCTAGGGCAGAATCCTCTCACCACAACTGGACAAGAAGCCAAACCACAAACCATTCACACACTGGAAAAGGTGCGGGAAGAAAGAAAAACCCCACTGCTATAAAGGAGGTGGGTAGGGCTAGCAGTTATGAAGAACAGACAAATTTATCTTCATCTAAATTGATGTTTTCAGGTACAGAATTCAACTTCCAGCAAAATCTGCTGTCAGAATTACAGGCATGTTTAAAAGGAAAGTTTAGACATTTGCATTTCATGAGATAGTCAAGTCACATTCAAAAGACGCTCACAGCACAGAGGCTTCACTACCACAATTTGGCACTTTCAGCTAGAACAGTTTCTTACTGCAGATTTTCTTGGTGCTCACGCAACTGCAGCATCCGTGAGCTGAAAGAACTGCTATCATATCTAGCTATGACACTATGCTGGAATGCATATAAAGTGCTTCAGAAGCCGCTCTGGTTGCCGAGCATTTGTGAGGGAATTAAAAGAGCTCCCCCCAACAACAAAGATCAGCCCTCTTACATTTCAGGAAGTGCAGTACAGGGGACTTCCAAGGACTGAGGGTGGAGCATTTCTCTTCTGCCTACCAGCCACATATATAGCAAAACTTCTTGTTCCAAAGTCAGGATAAAAACACTACCAGGAACAATTTATGAATACGTATTTACACAAGATACTTTTCATTAGAATTACAGACTTCATAGGAAATCAAAGTAGACAAAGGAATATGTGCAATTTCGCAGAAGCGTTGAAAACATTCAAACTATAAATATCCTGATAGCACTACTAAAGTTCTTAGTTTTACACACAGGCTGATGTTACTCTACTGAGGAAAAACTAAGGTTTTGTGCCACAACTGTAAATTAAGTACAGTAATGTATTATCATTCCGGCAACATAGATAACACCTGCACTGAACAGTGCGATACCGTTAAATCAATCCACTGATCTATTGAAGATCAAAGTACAAATCTGTATTTTTATTGATTTGGCAGCGTTGCTTATGGAGAAACAAATGCACTAGTTAAACCAGTACATTGTCATACTGCTCCAGTTACAAAAACATCCAGGACTTTCATAGAGCTACAAACGTATCATACTTCGTGATTTTCCCCCAAATGATGATATCCACGTGAAGTAAATAAGCAAAGATACTCAAGTTTGTATCCTTCATTCTGTTACACTGACAAACATACACCACCACTTAATAAATAGAAATGCAGCAGTTCATCCACATAATAGCAAATATTTTTGTACCCTAATCCACCACTGAAGTTCAGTTTGTACAAAACAGTCTTTTCTACAGAGTGGAAAAAAAAAATACCTTCTTCTCATCAAGGTGCAAGCTAAGCTTTGAAACTTAAATGAATGTGCTTTTATTCTTTTCATGGACAATAGCAGAGTTTCATGGACCTTCTGATCTATCTGAAAATGCATAAATTTGGTCACATATGGATGTCTTCATTGTTCAGGTTTAATGGACTATTTCAGTATCACTGACGTTGTGCTTTTACTCCTCTTGAACAATACGGTTCCAAGAGTTATGGAGATCAAATTAACTCAAATGATGACCTCAGTTCTAGAAACGTAAGTGTCCTCATTGTAATACAAGACCAACCTAAAATAAGAAGAAAAATATGGTATTTTAGTTTAAGTATTGCAATAACTCTAAACATCATTTATTTGCTGCACCTCAATTATGGATCTTAAATATGACCAATTAAAAAAGTTACTTTAAAACTTCTGTCCATTTTGGCCAATGTAGATTAATGTACTATTATACTTAACACAATTCAGAAGCTCTTTTTTTCTCCCTTACCTTTTCAGATTCCATGCCAGGACACCTCCAGTTGTACAAATAATACTGCAAATTTCCATCTCCAATCCCAAACTTGAGTTTTTCCAGGAATGTTTTGTTTTCCATTAAGTCTAGTGCATTGAACACATCAAATCCTTTCTGGCAATAGCAAAACATTTTTTAAATTTTACTTTTTAAAGTTTCAAATGATGTACAAATGATACTTTACACAGTGGCATACAACATCCAAGAGACTAGGCTAATTAGGTGGAAAAAACAGACAAGGGAATAAATCTTGCCTTTTAAGTAGGTACACACACAAACACATTTTCCCAATAAAAAGTGAAGCGTAAGGCACAACTTTGCTTGAAGATTATTTCCAGAAGCGTAGGAATTTTAAAGCCACTTTCAGGGGTAAAGGTCTGAACAGTCCCTAAAGCATTATCCATTATTTTATCCTTTTAGATGTCTGTCAAAACATTGTATATGACTGTAAAAAACACATACGGCATATTCCAGCTAAAGCTGCATAGTTTATGGTGATTTTCAGTCATTTATTTTTGTGATCTGGCCCTTTTCTGAAATGCCATTTTCTCTAGAACTCCAATCTTTCACGTTACTCTCCCTCCCCTACTCATGCACCCTCTACCGACCCCTCTTTCCATGAGCCTCCCAAATTCACCACTCCAAGAGCCATTCTGCTCTCAGAACAGTCACACAGCCAAATTAGTTTTAGAGTTTTGTGCAGCAACACAGACATACTCAGATTCCACTCACTGTGAACTCTTAAAAAGCAACATAATACCAAGGTTTGTTAAGCCATCACAGTGACAATCATCACGTATGAATAGCTGAGTTGGCTTGGGGTCTGCATATAAAAGTCCATTTATTTGCAATTAACTGCAAGGGAGCCTGACTGAAGATCTTGGAGTCTTAATGGCACAAAGGCAATGCGCCGGCAGGACTTTCTATGCTCTAAGATAAAAATAACTTACAAAGCAACAATGCTCAGTTACTTAAGCACAAGAAGATGGTAAGGAACGTTCTTTACTCAGTACAAAAACTAGATGTATTTTTTTTCTTTTAAATAAGTACCCCACGTCAGGAAAAAAGGGTGGTTAAAGGGCATTTTAAGCTCCCCCTAAGTTCAGGGCTATTTAAAAGCAAGTCACCAAGCACAGACAGTGCGTTTAGTAAGGTTCCCCACTACCTTACACAAAGATCATTCCGTGTGCAGATGAAACTACGCTAAGGTAAACGTGCTGTGAAAACCACACAGAAACAAGACAAATAAGGTGGCAAGGACTTGACACTTGGCATCTCAAGAAGTAAATTTAAAAATATTCCACGTTAGTAATAGACAGTTAGTAGAAACCTCAGAGGGCAGGAAGCAAAGTGAGGTAGAATAGAGATACACTGTAGGTACAGACACACTAATGAAGCTCTGCAATTAAGTACTCAAAATTCAAATAAATTATAAAGTCTACAGATGTAGTTTTAATTCAGGGTCTAAACATCAGCCTCACAGCTCTGCCAGACCATTAGAGCAGACTCAGAAGTGAACTTCTTCCCTGTTCATAAGCTCTCTCCTGCTCTAGATCTATAAACTTAGTATCACCTTCAACAATAAAATTCTCAGGGTTTGGGGGGATGCTGGGGTGTTATCCTGCTGCAAAATCCCACTCCTTCCATGCAGAATACACGGAGCCCAAGTGCATAAACCCAGATTTTGGGTTTTGCTTTGGAGGTCAGTCATTTTGTTCTCCAATTGCCAATATAATGTTATATAGTGTAATATGAAGATAAAAATCAACATTAAACCGACATGCACACCCTGAGAGTAATTTGCTGAGCTGAATGTGGACCTCCAAAGTGTGTTCTCTGGGAGTAACGTACAGATAGGACTGTGGTGGGCTGTCTTTAGTCAAGAGCCAAACACCCACTCAAGTTTGCTTGCTCCCCTCCCATGGGCTGGAAGGAACCAGAAGACAGGCAAGATGATTTGTGGATAGAAATAAAGCAAAAGCTGCATGCAAAGCAGAGCAAAAAGAGGAATTAAATTCACTAGTTCTCACTGGCAGGCAGATGTCAAGCCACTTCCTGGAAAGCAAGGTCTCAAACAAGCATAATAGTTGTTTGGGAAGATAAAATGCCATAAGCAGGACCACCCCCCTGCCCCCTTCCTCCTCCTTTCCTTCAACCTTTATTACGGAACACAACATCATATGGTGTGAAATATCCCTTTGGTCAGCTGGGGTCAGCTTTCTGGGCTGTGTCCCCTCCAAACTTCTTGCCCACCCACAGCCTACTCACTGGTGGTGAAAGAGAGCCTTGAGACTGTGCAAGCACTGTTCAGCAATGGCCAAAACACTGGTGTGCAAACCCTGTTTTAGTCACAAATACAAAGCACAGCACCATATGGGCTGCTATGATGAAAACTAACTCCATCCCAGCCAGACCCAGCACCTTTGTAAACAAAAGGCTGTGAGAATAGGACTGCACTATCATTTTGCTTCCCTTCCCTCACCTCTCCTCATCTAGAAGTCCAAGTGTCAGATCTGCAAATGTAATTAGGCATCCAATGATGCAGCCAGGCCCAGCAGGTACTTCGGCAATCCACTGGCATCTAATCGCTAGTATTCTAACTACATGGTGATCCATTTCAAAGAAAAGAATTGCACGTCACATTCAGAGAGGAATGTAGACAGAGGAAGGTGCAAAGCCTTGCAGTTAGACCTCCTTACCCATTCCACCTGTGGCGCACTGAATGGCCAGCCGCTCAGCTCCCTATGCCACACTTCAAATGGAGACCAATGTTTATTCCTTTTTCCACTTCGATTTTTAAGAATAAGTAGTACTAGTACTTTTAGCCACTTCCAAAAATTATACTAGCCACCCTCCCCTATCTTCATATATCTTAATGCCTTTCAAAATCTGTCTCTGAACATCCATTGGTATTATTCTGGAGCCTGAAATGGTGTTCTTATATTCCCCAATGACTATCCAGGAGTTTTCCTTGCCAAACAGCTATTCAACCCAATACTGCTTATAAGTCAACAAGCCTCAGCAAGCAGTTCACATCATAGATACCAGCTCAGCTGCAGCACTGCACGAACATGGCTGAGACAGTCAAGCTGAATACTGCATAGCTGCTTTCCTGCAGCCTGAAAGCAGATACTGCTTTTGCAGACGACCACTGGCTTCACACAGGATCAACACAGAAATCCCTGTGCCACATGCAGTGAAGGCAGCTCTGAACGTGGTCAGCTGCACTTGCTTGCATTGAGCACTCATCTGGTAGGTGTAATACTGCAAGCAGTGCGGCAGCAACACTTCAGCTGGGAGGGGCAGGCTTCAAAAGCATGAGGAGCAGAAAACATGCCTGTGCTCTGCAGCATGTTAGGAACAGTTGCTAGCATGGATACCACGGACTGGATGAAGCCTTTGTGGTGCTGTGAATTGCCAGAGCTAAACAGGTTTCAGAATTCATTCAGAGTGCTGGGCTGTGCATCACGAGCCCAGCTCCATACCACAGACTACACTGCCATTGGTGTTTGCACTGCACTCCCACGAAACCCTGATGATTCAGGGCTGAAAGTTAGTTTTTCATCAGACAGAACTAAACTCTTACAATTTTTATGTTTAAAAACTTCATTTACACAGTCTTCCTTTCATTTAATGAAACCATCTATCTGTGTGATTCCATGCATGAAGGTGTGCTTAAAAGCTACCACATGACATTCTACAGAGCTTACAGGCAGCAATTATTAACAAGATAAAATGATAAAGCTTGCACCAATGAACTTTTACATTTTGTAGAAATAAAAAATAGTTTAAACAAAATGTATTTAACAGAACTTACTAACTCATCTCGGAGGGAAACTATTTTAAGTGACACTTTCCATTTTTCTGGTGTTTAGTGAGTATGGTCATCAGTGTGCTCTTGGATGTTAACACAGTTCAAGCTACTGCAAATGCTTAATCTTCATGCACTTGTCATTCCCTAACATCACTCAAAGTAAAAAGGAAAAACAAGCATAGTGTTTTATATTTTTATATATATATATATCTCATATGTTACATCAACTGCACTCTGTGCTGTAGACAGCAAAAGAAAACAGAATGCAATGGCATGGATAAATTGCTGCCAGTTCTTATCTTGCTACCACTACTCCTAAGAATAGTTTTGCGAGAGAAGCAAACACCCCCCACCCCACCCCCCAGTACTTACCAATTTAGCTATAATGAGTGCATCATTCATTAAGTCCAAGAGGGGGGTCTCTGTATGAATATTGTAAAAGGAGTAGGCAGCTTTGAGGCTTTTATGAACAGGATGGTGCATCACTGTTGAAGGTAATGTGTAGAAACTCAGGAAGTCTGTTAAAGTACCATTTGAGCCCTACCAAAAAGAAAAAAAAAAGTCAATTAATAAAAAGTAACTGCTCAGTTATTGGTTAGGCTAGCACGGCAGTTCTACAGAGGGCAAGTAATAAATGCAGCACAGTTCTACAGGCTGTAAGTATTATGGTGTAACAGGTAATCTCAGCTAAGATTTAAAGAAATCGAATTCTTGCCAAGGACGTACCAATACACCAAAGGGAGACTGAAGCCTGAAATGATCACTTCAGAAAAGGAGACAAACATTTAGATTTTTCTACTTTATTATACCAATAACATTTTGGCAACCAATTGCCAAAGCATTTGTTTGTTTCTCAGGTTCAGCCTGCTATAAACAAAGCTAACAAAGCACACTTCCAAAAAAAAAAGTATAGATTTTTTTTCCTATGTAACTTATTTGTAAAAGAATATTTTAAAATAATAATAAAAAAAATCAAATAAGTATTTATCTTTTATTTCACCTATATAAATAAAAATTAAATAATAATAAATCTGATGAAGCTCACTCACATTGAGGAATAATCTCCTCAACTTTCTAAAACCAGAAAAAAAGTGCTGGTATACAAAATATATTTAAATCAGCTCTAGTAATTATTAATCAACAAGCACAATCTATTTACTAGACAGCAGTGCTAAAATACATTGAAATTCTAGTACGACCCGTAGTCATCAGAGAGGTACTTATACAGAAATCTAAGCATCCTACATAAACTTTACTATTTCATGCACCTAATGAAGTTTAACCATCTTCAAATATAGATTAGCAGGAAATGGGAAATTATTACATGGGTTATGAGCGACACGCTGAGCACAAAAAAAACTACCCAGATTTTCACTCCTGTTCCGACTGGGTCTCCTAATACCTCCAAGAAGGTAAGGCAAAGGAGACACACAGATGCCTGTTGTCGCTTGCTTTATTTTTGAATGACTGGTGCCCACTATTTTGAGCTCAATGAAGGACCTCACATGGACCCTTAAACTGATAGTACTTCTACAGTAAAAAGTAAAAGAGTTGAACCCATCACATTCAAAAAAGCTATTGTTTTAGAGCAGGTACAGACTCTGTAGTAGAACTAAACTAACAAATAACAGAAAAGTGAAGTCACTCACTAAATTCAGTAAGGATGATGAAAATATTAATTCAGGATTTATACAGAGTACTTCAAGGTTTTAGCTCTGCACATTACAAAGATGACTTAAAAATCTGACACTAAACTTCTTCAGGTCATACAGGTCTTAAAAAGATTTTAAGCACTAACAAATCTGCATTTTGTATAGCGAAAAACTAATTCAAGAGAGAGTGCAAAACAAGCAAGTGAAGACTGCAACACTGAGTTAAAATGGCACTGTCAATGGCACACTCATGCTGATGCCGGTGCTTGTGGGGTCTTCTGTGGGCTTCAACTCACCAACAAAGCAAAAAAACAAGCCAGGGAGCAAGGAGGGAAGAAGAGGAGTGGGGGAAGAAGGAGGGACAATAGATTAAAATAGGCCATGGAAGAGTCCAGTGAGCACTAGACCCACTACAAAGTAGAAAGCTAAGCTTGGACAATGACAACCCATTGAGCAGGACCTCTCATCTCCAGCAGCAGTTGAATTTCTAAATTCAGCTGAGACTCCTGCCCAAATCCAGGTTGCAGTGTAGGAATGCCGAGCTTCACAACCTGCAGCTTCTGTGAGGAGCTGGTGGGTTTAAGGATGTTAGTGCTGATCATTTTCAAATAACCGTATCACTTTTTTTAAAGGAATACACTATCTAAATACAACCTTTACAACTGATTTAGCAGGGACTCACAGGGAAGAGAGTATCTTTCTCCACTAGCTTTATTGTAGCTATTCCAACCATGCCTTGGGGACTTCCGATCCAAATGCTAATCTATTCCTGCACTGCTTTTTTTGCAAGAAGTATTGTAACCAACAGGATGGAGGGTGAGAGTGGCAGGATGGGGAGGAAAGAGTAAGTGGTAGGAACAGATGAAGATGCTCTTCATCTTGTTAGTGGACAAAGATTGTAATTTTCAAGATAACTGAACTCCTAGCTAACAGCAACTCATGATGGTGCCAAAAGATGTTAATTTTTACTTCTCTATTTTACATATATATTATATATGTACACACACAAATTCATACACATAAATACACGCATGCTCTTTTACTGGAAAAAATATATTTTACTGCAGCAGACCATCAAAAAACATAATTACATAATTCCCCTAGCAGGTGCCCCTAAAATTTGTTTTAAAAATAAAGAATTTTTAACTGGTGTATGGCAGAAACTTCAGACACCTGAGAGAATGATACTGCATTCAAAACAAATCCTTATCTCAGTCATTGCATCATTTTTCCTCTTTTTCTAAAAAAGAGGATTTGAAGACCACTACTTATTATCATGTCATTTCTCTATGGGAAAAAAAATGTAGGAATGCAGATGCAAGAGGGTTTTTTAAAAATAAATAAGGTTCTTTACTGTAATATTTCCAAGATAGTGATATTTTGAAATTTCTAAATTCTTCTTTAAAATATCCTGTTATAAGAGCACTGCAGTTTATCACAATTTTCTCATTAACAGAATGCAATACAAAGAACGAAGCTTGGAATCACTGTATCAAGTTCTACCTATTGCACATACTTTTCATACTGTCCGCATTTCAAAAACTCGATGCTGACATGAACCTCTTTAAGTGGCATTCACATACGTTCATGAAGTAGTTAGGGCATGTTTTACCTCTACTACGTAAGTGTCAATAATATGATCCCGAGGCAGGAACCAGTGGGCTACCTCTTCTTCATCCATCACGGGAGCAAGATTAAACTGTTTCAAGTAAGTGTTGATTAATTCTTGTACTGCTTTAGTATCTTTTTGTTCCATTGGTCTCAAACCTGAAGTCTTTGTGGCCTTATTGAAATAAAAGAAAAATAAATATTAAGGTGTTGAATGTAAAACTGCATACACAGCAAAGGCTGAAAGTAGGTTGCAGAGTCACTCCACTTGCTATAATGCATTCATTATTAGCCTACTTTACTCCAGCCACCTAATTCATTATGCTATTTTACAAACAGCTTTCAACCAGAATTACCCCTCTTCTAATTATTGAGACAGTCTGAGGCACTTAAATCTTTATATTTCATTATTGAAACAGCTTTATTTCTCCAGAGAAAGAGATACCATTGCCAACAGCCTAGACTTTATGCATTTTGGTCGGGGTTTTTTTGTTTTTATGTTTTTTGGGTTTTTTTTTTAGGTCAGTTTTTATTTTTTACCTTCTAAACTACCTGGGGCCCAGGCACAGAAACAAAACATAAAGCAACTTGCATATCAGAAGTTAATGTGAAGACAAGAACACTTGCTATTCAAACTTAGGAAAACTACAATCAAGTTATAAACCCAAGCCAGCTGACAAAGTTTAATTAGAAATTATTTAACAAAAAAAAAATCCTCCTATTCTTACACCTGCAAACTCCCTTGCTAACTCAACTTTCTATACAGGCACAACTGCTGTTCTGTTAATAAGAAAGCTTCTCATAACTTACAGCTGCCTGAAATTAAAAACTTGCAGTATTTTAACAAATAACATTATTTACTTAACTTTAAACATCAGAAAAGGAAAAAAATGCTTTCCAGTACAATGCAATTAATGTTTAAAAAAGCAAATGTGATTACAGTTTTCTCCCCAGCTTTTGTTAGCTTTCCTGAATACTTCCTTTTAGGGAGGCTAAGGCTTGCTCTCTTCAGAGCTCATTTATCCTGCTTCATCTGTCTGAGCTACATACTTGGGCACGTATCGCTTTAATCATTGCAATGTCAACTGCAAGAGCAGCCAGGTAGAGGCTTGATTACTAGAAACCTGAAATTAGTATAGCTGATTATGCTCTGCTTAAAAGGCATTATTCTGGGTGAATTACTTATTCACATACTCTGGCAGTCAGCAGCCAGGTGAAAAAAAAAAAAAATCAAGGCACGTTTTGCCACAGCTCTGGCCTGTGTATTACATTTTAGTCTTCCTGCTTTCCTGACCAGCCTGGGACTGTGGTTTGCCTCCACAACAGCACATCACGTAGATTTTTAAATGCCCTGAGTCTATTAAGGGTAATCATCTGACTTATCAACATGACTCCTCCTATGCCCTATTTCGCTCACTACCTCTTTATGAACTACAATATGACAGGTTAATTTCAGCTCCCTCCAAGACTCTGTCCTCCTTCTAAAGCCATACGCTGGAGCAGGTGGGAGGAGAAGCAGCTGGGCTGAAACATCTTTATCCCCCCGAAATGCTCAGAATGGCCGCCAGTAAATGATTATTTGCAGCTCCAGAAGTGAGGGAAAGTGTATAGAACTGGGCTAAAATTTGTTTCTCTGCTCCACATACCAAGCTGCACTGGGCATATATTCAAGACAGTATCCTGGCTCAGGATCTCAATCAGTCAGGGAAAAACATACAGAAACAAACATGTTTCTGTCCTTGGCCCAAACACAGTCAAAATTTACCTCTTTCAGAAAGCTCCTTGCTCAAGAGATTAAACAACGTAAAAAAAAGAAACAAAAATAACTTTTTTTTAAAAAAACCTATAGGTACATGCACAAACACAGCCTTCATTGAGGGCAATATTTATTAATTACAGTATTTATTATTTCTGAAAACCTTTTTAATACCAACTGTTAAAGTGATTAGGAATGATTAATTCCTCTTAAAAGAAGATGAGCTCCCAGCAGCAATGATATTTCAAGGACAGCAAGAAAAGAGGTTAAAATGCAAGGAAGTGTTTGGTGCTGAGGGACAGGACAGTGTGGCCTGAATGAACAAAATTGCATGACAGTACTGTTTCTGGTAACAGCCTGAAACTGAGGATAAAGATCCTCAGCAGCACTTAAACCCTTCTCAGGAAAAAAAAACGCAAAGCACAAGACCTAAAGAAAAAACATCAGCACAAAGATTAAATCTTTACTTTACGTGGGAGAAGCTCCCAAGTCCAATCTAAAAATAAACAAACAGCTGAGGCATATGAACTCCTACATCACCTAGTTTTAGAAGCTGATTTTCAAAGCACCTATTTTCTATTTGCACATCTATGTACAGTATGTTTGCCTCAGCTAAATTTTATGAATGAGATAAGATGTTTGTTTTCCATTATTTACTTTTCTGTAGAAATCTAGGTTTTATGATAAAGGAAGATGATTAGGTTACAACTGCTGTTGTTTCTAACAATTCTCTGTAGTTACACTTTTGTATTGTGAGCAAGCTATTCTTTTCCTATTGTAATGCATTATTTCCATGAGAAACAGTAATAGAGGTGCCACCAAAACCTATATTTGAAATTGTCTGCTGCGCTTTTTTAGACTATCAAAAATGTCTTCAAGATTTGATGGAAGCTATATTTAGCTCTGCAAGATTAAAACCTAATTAATTTGGTTATTAATGCTTAAGCTCTGAAAACTGCTGTCCTGCACACCAAGGGAGAATCTGCATGTGCAGCAGGCAGCACAGGAAACGAGTCTCTCTGACAGCAGCAGGAGTTCAGATCAAACCATGGCACAT
Organism: Falco naumanni; assembly: GCF_017639655.2. Classification (NCBI taxonomy): domain Eukaryota; kingdom Metazoa; phylum Chordata; class Aves; order Falconiformes; family Falconidae; genus Falco; species Falco naumanni. The sequence goes on from NC_054057.1 coordinate 39,360,670, forward strand.
GCTTTATACCGAAGAGTGCTTAGGGTACTACTCAAATATGTAAGTAATAAGAGAACCTGCAGCATCAAGCTAAATGTAACCAACAGACAAAATTCTCCAAAGTCACATTAATCCTTACAAAGTACTACGAGTCAGAAAAAAACAACTTTTTTTTATAACCAAAACAGAGGGTTTGTTAAATAAAAAGAGGTTTACTGATATGGTACAGCTAAAGGATATTCTGCAATCCCTCCAAACAGAATGGTAGCTTTTACAAGCAAAGAAATTGTTTCCAATAATAAAGCTTAGACTAGCTTCTAAAGGCTATTAATTACAGCAATGAAATTTTTTAATAGTACATCTTAGACTACTTACAGTGATTTGCCCTGTCATGGAAATGCATCCTAAGGCTTTTTGCCAGCCTAACTATTAACTGCAAACACGAGAAAAAAATATTTTTAACTGACCTAGCTATGCCAGAACACTTTTTTTTTTTTTTTTGCTAGACCATGCAAATAAACAGTACACAATATCCTGAGGTGTCTTTTGCTGAGCCTGCTCATTGCAGAAGAACAATGTTCTCTAACAGAACAGAAAAATCTGTGAATTAAGAGTGGATCAACAATCCCACTGTACTCTGACAGTTCTGAGGGACTTCTCTGAGAATTAAGACATGAACTGTTGATTTTCTGTTCCAGTAATCTTTTATCAGATTAATCACACCAAGAATAGTCATGCACCTTCAACTCAAGCCCACAAGTTTATGAAGTCAAGGTTTCTGGTTTTTAGTTTGTTTGTCTAAGGCTTTTGGGTCAAACTTTGTAATTTCTCCATATGCAGACCTCCATTTCCAGAAATAGTCTCTTCTGTTTAATACAGCCCTCAAGGTCTTTTTCATCCGCCACAGATTATTTTTTTTTAACATCCTGCACGCACCGCCTTTCCACAGAAAAGCTGGTGCTGTCAGAGACAGATGGAAGGTTATTTTGGGCCTCACAATAACTGTGGGGATTCTCTACAAGTAATACTGCTTACATCAGGAAGTCTGTAGAGCTTCATTGTTCTTTGTAGAGTCATGTTTCTACTCAAATGTGAAAATTTCACCTCCACCAGTTTTCTGGGATTCAGTGATCGATGCCAATATCTGGAAATAAAATTAAAATAATGAGATTAAATAGTATTTTAAGTGTCAGCTTTACTTGCATACATTTTCTTGCATTGCTCCCTCTCCCTTCAAATTTTGTTTCTAAGCAAGCCTGTACTATGTCTGTAAGAACCTTGAGCAGCAAAAGATAAGGAAAAGCTGTATCCAAGCAGTAGCTTTTAAACAGGCCTGCTATCACTGTATTTCGAACCTAAGCAAATGCTTTTTATTACAGAATGAGTAATCAGAAGGCTAAACATTTTAGTACCTGCCATAGCCTAGACAATCTTACCATACTTAACACGGTAACATTTATTTTCCTGGACATGAGCAGAGGGTCCTGTCCGTACAAGTAGTTTTTTGAAGATCTCCTCTTCCTAGGAGATCATTGTGCAATAAAACACCCATGGTTACTCTTAACACAGCATGGCTTTTTTTTTTCCCTCCATCCTTCCTTACATAAATTTACAGGATCTTTGGTGTTGATAGGTATAAACAATTTCAAATCAGAAAGTACCCTGTCCTCCAGAAGGCTAGACAGCTGAAGCAATACTGCTGGAACTGAACTCTTCCCAGTAGAAATAAAATCCATTCCAAGCAAATGAAATAATACTTGATCACATACAACTCTTCTCACGTGATAGTTTTCCTATTTTATCAAATGCCGATCAAGTCCTCCTTTCCCCAGGAAAGATGAAAGTATTTCAAAAAAAGCAAATCATACAATTCCCAGAAATGCTCTGCCATCTCTGGCAAGCAACCAGGGCAACAGGGAAGTATCCCAGCTGGGAAACAGGCCACTTGAAAGACACAGGTATACAATGTTGACCTGGTGGAAGCCATGCAACAGAAACATCTATTAGTCTATTTAAGATACAATAAATAAACCCAAAATTAGATCTTAGTCTGAGAAGCAGTTTAAGGGAAGAAACAAAAAAAAAACCCACACCCCGAGAAACACTCTGGCCTTCAGATTAGTCAAGGACACAACATTTAATTTCTTTTAAATTTTATGCTTTTATTATTTCTAGCCAATTACATAAAATGTTTTTTAAAATGACTGCTATATGAACTGATATTATGAACATCACCTAGGTTACCTGCAAGTGGCCACAGGTTTGGGGAGTACCACTCCAGCAGTGTAAACAGCCTGAAAAATTCCTTCTAGGTTTACTCTTCTGGTTATTTCCCGAATCAGTACAGGTGCTACCCGTTTAGATCTCAATTTCTTATGGACACACAGAAAATTGATTTCAACCATTTTCTTCACACTAAATGGACATTAAATAGTGGAAAAGTTAAAAAGAGTTGCACATTGCATATTTTCATTTGCATAACCGTAGTTTTCCATGTTGTGACAGAAGAATTTGAGGTAAGAATAAATTTGCCTGTGACAAATTACACTTGCAACAAATACTAACCTATGATATTACAACTGCAATGGCAAATTGTGCAATATGCACGCTGTGTCTAAGGTGTTTGCAACACTCCTTTCTCAGAGCTCTATCAAGACTTAGCCAATTGCATTACTTCAAGATGCAGCCAAGCACATGCCATGTGGTATCATAATTCTTTATGATTGTCAGTGTATGAAGACCTGGCCAAGGAAGTCCAACTGACTGACTATCCTTTAAACACTTTCCAGTAGGGCCAGAAAATTCTGTTATTATCTCCATCATCCATCAATAAGAAAATTTCTTAAATATGTATTACTGGTCTTCATTGTAAGGAGCCGACAAGCTTTTCTTTGGCAGGGGAGGATTCTTCTGACTCTTTTTCTGACTCTTTTCTGACTCTTTATGGTCAGTGAGACTCCTTCTCTCTTTTTAAGTTCTCTATGGCAATGGATACCAGTCTCAAGATTTGTTTCATGGTGTTACTCTTTTACAAATATAAAAGTAATGGTGCATTTTACCTGTCATAAATACGAATATTTGCAGGGATGGCACTTATGAATCCTACCAGTTTTTTGTTTGAAGACACTCTAACCCCACAGTGCCACTGGGGTAACCAGCCTGGAGGACGTAGTGCCCTAGAATTGACGACAGAAATAATTACAAATTACTGCCTAAGAAGATGTAATAAAAACACCCTTCTTTGCACTCCAGCCAGAGCAGAATATGGAACTTGCTACTCACCACAGAAGAAATTCAGGTGAATAATCAAACCTAAACATATTATCATCATCTTCTACGTAATTCTCATTTAACAGTGTGTATAACTCCTTCAGCTGAAAACACACACACAAAAATCCAAAGATTTATCAACACACATCAATCAGAATGTTTCAATGATTTTAGATACATACAAAAATTTGTGTACTTACAACTTCAGCATTGCTAAGATCCAATGTGTCCCACATAAACCCTTGTGGCAAAGAATATGGCTCTAGGCGGACATTGTCCTTATCTGGTTCAATTGCACCATGTGAAGTTATAACTTCATCTTTTACAGGAGGAGGAGGAAGAAAAAAAATAAAGAAAAAAAAAAAAAGAACAGTTACATTGCTAGCTTTCCTGATAGTTCCCAAAACTGCACTGAAGTTATGTAATGTATTTCCTCATAATTCTGTGATAGGAACATGAAACTTTTCAAAAATGTTGGAAAAAATAGGTATTATTAGTTTACACTATTTCTCATTCTCACAAACTGTATAGAGACTAATGACTATCTCATCAGGATATCTATAGATATGCACAGAACTACTCTACCTCAACTGATGCCCAGTATTTCATACACAGGACAGCAATTTATTTTATTTTCTTTATCAGCACATACACAGCATTTAGCTAGCCATGAGAACCATGATCTCATCATGAGAAATATATACTTACAGCTAACGAGCTATGGCTCAGATCCTGTTTACCACTGATTTGAACAGACCTGAACTCAACAGGATTACACAGGAGCAGTGGCATGGCAAAGCCAGGACATTTAAGGGATGCTGATGAAATGCGAAACTTGTTCCTAAAAATCCTACATGAAAGCATGCGTTCTTCTCCTCCCTTACTTTACAACTCCGGTCCCTCGCTATACAGCTATGAACAGAAGCTGTCTCTCTTCTGTGGAGCAGCACCTGCCAAACCATAGAACCATTTACATTGGGAAAGACCCTTAAGATTATCAAGTCCAACCATTAACCCAGCACTGCCAAGTCCACCACTAAACCATGTCCCTGCTCCCTGAGCAGCCTGTTCCAATGCTTGACCACCCTTTCAGTGAAGCAATTTTTCCTAATACCCAATCTAAACCTCCACAGGTGCAACTTAAGGCCATTTCCTCTTGTCCTATCACTTGTTACTTGGAGAAGAGACCTTCTCTTCTCCACCTTGCTACAACCTTCTTTCAGGTAGTTGTAGAGAGCAATAAGGTCCCCCCTGAGCCTCCTCTTCTCCCGGTTAAACAACCCCAGTTCCCTCAGCCGCTCCTCATAAGCCTTGTGCTCCAGACCCTTCACCAGCTTCGTTGCCCTTCTCTGGACACGCTCCAGCACCTCAAGGTCCCTCTTGCTGTGAGGGACACAAATCTGAACACAATATTCGAGCTGCAGCCTCACCAGTGCTGAGTACAGGGGGACAGTCACTCCCCCAGCCCTGCTGGCCACACTCTTTCTGACACCAGCCCAGATGCTGTTGGCTTCCTGGCCACCTGGGCACACTGCTGGCTCATGTTCAGCTGGCACAGGTCAACCAGCCCCCCCAGGTCCTTTCCCACCAGGCACTTCCCAGCCACCCTTCCCCAGCCCGTAGCGCTGCGTGGGGTTGTTGTGCCCCCAGCGCAGGACCTGGCACTGAGCCTTGTTGAGCCTCACACAATGGACCTCAGTCCAGCCTGCCCAGACCCCCCTGCAGAGCCTTCCTGCCCTCAAGCAGATCAACACTCCTGCTCAACTTGGTGTCAGCTGCAAACCGATTGAGGGTGCACTTGATCCCATCATCCAGATTGTCGATAAAGATATTAAACAGAACTGGCCCCAATCATGAGCCCTGGGGGACACCAGTTGAGACCAGCCACCAACTAGATTTAACTCTACTCATCACAATTCTTTGGACCTGGCCATCCAGCCAGTTTTCTACCCAGAGAAAAGTATACCCATTCAAGCCCTGAGCAGCCAAGTTTCTCCAGAAGAATGCTGTGGGAAATGGTGTCAAGGCTTTACTAAAGCCTAGGTAGACAACATCCATGGCCTTTCCCTCATACACTAACCTGCCTCTTCATCCTGATCGGATGGTCTGTAATAGGCTCCCACCACATCTACCTTGTTGGTCTTCCCCCCCGATTCTCACCCATAAACACTCAACCCTATCATCACCATCATTAAGCTCTAAACTGTCAAATGTTCCTTTGTAGTAAGAACTTTTCCCAAATGACATGCAATCCTGATCTTCCATCCTGCCATTACAATTTGGAAGATCATCATTACCAGCACGTCTATGCAAACTGTGGAAAGTATCAACAGCCTAAATGGTACTGCCACTACATGGCAGACGTGGCCTAACTAAAGAACCTAGTGCTAACAACCTTAATTAGAAGGCGAAAGGATCCTGAAGTTAATTGAATGCAAAGATGCCAGCTTTTTCTATGGAAAAAGCTATTCCTTGAATCAACATATCCCGCATGCCAAATAGTGAAGACTTCCCAATATGTTCATTCAGCAGATAAAGGAAAAAGTTATAAAAAAAAAATAATCAAGGAGCAATTCATAAACACTGTTGAACAAAACCTCTGATGGACAAATCCAACAAAGCTTATTTCTACTGAACAACACTAACAAATCATTTTTAGAGCCAAAGTATTGGTCCTTTTAGGCTGGCAAGTGACAGACTGTCATCTCTGTAGAAGTGCTGTAAGATATACTGACTAACCTGAATTAGCTCTGAAAAACCTTTGTCATGGCCAGAGTATTTATTTTTTATTTGCACATCAACTTATTTCAGCTAGGTTCTTCCAGTACCTGGGCAGGATTACTGTGACAATTACTACCATTAGTTTTACAGAAGTATCTGGATAGTTTGTATGGAGAAGAGCCAGGGCAGGTCAGTTCAGTCCAGTGGAAAATACTGCATTCAAGGACACTGCTCTGGACTTCTCTATGCAAAGAAGTCAGGGAGAAATGAGATCACTGTGGATTAAGCTATAGAAATGGATTAAAGTGAAATACTGCCCTGCGGAAAGACAGCAGAGTGCTCCTGTGCTTTAGACTCTACCTTATTTCTGCTTATCTACACCAGTCTCCAATGCCACGGAGAGAAACGCGCAGAACAGAACAATGACAGCTATTGCTCTGAAACTGCTTTACTTGTGTGGTCCCCAAGTTTTGTCAGCGCTGAAGAGTTACAGTTGCTCAACTTGAAGATAATGAAGGGGGAAGAACAAGATTCAGAAAGCAATTCAGAAAAAGCAAGAGTCAGCAACTGCCTTCTCCAACAAAGAATAAGATTTACCAACTGTGTTATCAGGGATCAGATCAGTATAAAAAGTAATCTGCCAAATTCCTTACAAAATTAAAAGCAAGGAGAGGTCACCTCCCCATCTCACTTTGTACCAAGAATAGAGAACAGACTCTGAAAACTACCTTCAAAGCAGTGTACATTGTGGAGGAAGTGTATGAACACACAGCAGTAGAAGTGTTCACATGTGAGAGAAGCACCATTATCCACTTGAAGCTGCAAGAAAACAGCGTAGCCTACAGCAGGAGGGTCATTATCTCTGTGATAGCAAATCTATCTGCTGGGGGGGGAATAAATAAATAAATGACATCAAAGTTTACCCTCTGTCAGCACTTAAGAGTTCTTATTTTCCCTGAAGGGGAAAAGACTTCTACATTCTGTTGTTCAAGAGTTCAGACCTACAATATACAAAGGAACGCTACTTCAATAGCATCTCCCATTTTTATAGAGAACATCAGAACGAGATTTAACACCGTATTTTGTTGCATTCTATTTGCAGGCAGGGGGCCAAGCACTTTCCTAGAGAACATCAAGAATTCCACACACACTGCACAAAAGATTAAGGATCTCTACCACACACAGTCCGACTTCATACCCATTTTAGAGAACACACCACACTTAAAGAAGACCACATTCTTTTAGAGGTCAGTAAGACAGATCTTATGTCTAGGTCCAGTTAAACTTACTAAGTTTAGGTACAGGTTGCGTATCCCAAAACTGGTATTTACGTTTGGTAGCCTCATCAATATTCTTTGCTGGGCCTTGGCACGCAGAGAGCAGCTCCATTGCTCTCTGGATGTCTTGAAGCTTCTGCATTGGAATGGCTGGATTCTGCACACAGAGACAAATCGAAGAGGAAGCTTATTGTGTACATTTACTTTAAACAGTTGTACAAACAAGTTCACTTATTTTACTGTTACATATTCTTTCATGTACTTGTCTCATCATGGCTAGTTTAGGTATAACCTTTGGAAGCAGGAGGGTGGGAAGCTAACTGCAAGCAACTTCACAAAATACTTCATAGTTTTGAGTTATGCTTGCATTTAACCATGAAACTTCAATATTCTTAACACAAACAATGCAGCGTTAAGGCAGGATACCAGTACCACAATAAAAAGCTTCTTATATTCACACACACACCCCCACACCCCCTGCCCCAGGTAAAATACAATGAAACAATCAGTTTAGATATCTAACAATCTAAAGATACCACTGGTACACACAGAGATAGCTGAAGTTCTACTTTACACATACAATATAAAATAATACTTAGATTTGCTATGGTTCAGTATGTCAGGTACACTGCATTGGTACAAATATCTGCTTTTTAACCTTAGTTATATTTTAGCTGCTTTCTGTTAGCTTGCAATTATTATGGTAGGTACCTCTCTGCATTGCATCATACCTAGGAGTTAACCATCTTGCCACTAATGCCAACTCTGCCAATGCTCACAACTAAAGGTAATCTTAACTGATAGAAGCAGATGCATAAAATAAATCCACTTAAGAGTTGAAAAATCTCTACTGAGTATTTATTTGAAAAGCATAAAACCTGAGGCTAAGCATTTCTAAACAGAGGTCTTAATGCCTCACTTTTGATCACTCTGAGTAAGTTTAACTGGAATGAAAATTTTATCTGCATGGGAAAGGACAGAGGAAAACGGTAAAAGACTTCTGAATCTAAAGGCATTTCTCTCTCTTTTTTAATCTATGTATTTGTTTTGTTATCTCCCAAGTTGTAAGTTCTATTCTGAGGCACACTAACAGCATGCCTGGGCTCAGGTTTTTCCAGACTGCAGTGCAATAAATACATTTGAAGGAATAGTCTCAAATGCATTGGAAAACTTCAAGCAATTCTGCACCGAGATTTCAAACCAGATTTTTTTTTTTCTGAATATCAATGGATCACTGTTTCCATATTCCACTTTCTTTCTAGGATTCATGCATTGAAAAACCACCCTAAACTACATGTAGTAACGATGTAAACCTTCATTTGGACAGGCAACTGCCTTATCCTCAGTCACAAAAGGAGTGAAACTCCCTGTCTGTAGCTCAAGCAGGACATAATTTTCTATTTATAATAAATACTTGTACTCTCCAAACATTATGCAATTTCTTTCATTAACTGAAGTATTGCAAAATTTTACTGTGAGCATGCTTTAAACGCCTGTCATCTCAGTAGCTGTGAATTAACATATTTACACACTTTAGAGCAACACTAAAAAAACCTACCTTATTTCTAGATCCAGATTACAGTGACATAAGTTACTGTTCTCATTAAGTTCGCAATCAAATCAAATAAAAATCAATTTGTCTATTACACGCTGGCCTAATACAAATAGCTCTAATGCCACTAGATAAATTCCGAAATCTTACCAGTACATTATGAAATCATACATAAACACAGACATACTGTAATTTATTTTGTATGTTTCTTTTAAGTCTCTAATGGTTTTTCTACATTAAGAAAAAGAAAATGGAAATTCTAAAAAAAAGATATTAGGGTCTAAAAAGATCTTACTAGCACATGTAAAATAAAAAGTTCATGTTCAGGTACTAAATACAACATGGCTAGGGATATCAGGAGGAATCTCCTTTCAAAACTTTCAGAGGTCAGCCTACCTAAGAAGTTTACTTTTAAACCTTTTTGCTTTCCTTTAATAGAAAGCAAGAAAAACCTACACAGAACTTCATGTGAATTTGAAAGAAGAGTGATTTTGTTTAGTTTCAGTTTAGGAGAAACATCTCCTCACAGCACAAGACAGCACTGTTGTGCAACAGGGCTGCGGTACACAATGCTTTTTTTGCCTCAGTTTTGGTGACAAGAGCTGACCTCAGGCCTCTGGTGTCCCTGTGGTGACCCAGCACAGTCTGTCAGGCTCCCATTAACCACAGCAGCAGAAGTTAGGGACCACTTAGCAAACTAATCATGCACAGGTCCCTAAGAACAGACTGGATACATCTGAAGGTGCTGAGGGAGCTGGCTGATGTTACTGCAACTAGCATCTATAAAGATTAAAACGTTACAGCAATTGGTGGAACTTTCTCATGACTGGAAAAAGGGAAATGTCACACCTACCTTCAAGAAGGCAAGGGGGAAGATTTTGAGAAGCTAGGGGTTAATACTGTTTAACGATCTGGACATGACAAAGTGCTTTCTTTGCAAGTTCATAGAAGATACCTAGTTGGGAAGAATAGTTGATACACTGGACCCCAGAGCTGCTATTCAAAGCTACTTTGACAGGCTGGAAAGCTTGACAAAGGCAAATATGAAGTCCTGCATCTAGGACGTTAAAAGCCCTTGCAATGGCAGAGAACAGCATGGACTGGATACGAAGCAGCTTTGCAGAAAAGAACTTGGAGGTCCTGGTGAGCAAAAAGCTGAACATTAGCCAGCAGTTTGCTGGCCAGCAAGGGAGGACAGCTGTATACTGGGTTGTACCAGCAAGTCTTCCCCTTTATCTGGTACCCCTGAGATCACATCTCACAGTTTTGGGTTCCCCATTACAAGGAAAGCATTGACATAGTGGAGAGGGTTCAATGGAGGGTCACCAAGATGACTGGGGGACTGAAGAACATGACATCTGAAGAGAAGATGAGAGACCTTGGTTTGTTCGGCCTTAAGAAGAGAAAGTTAAGGGACTAGGAGAAATCTTGCTGGGAAATGGGAGGATGTAAAGAACACCAAGCCAAGTCTTTGCAGAGAAGCACAATGATAGGACAAGAAACAACGGATACAAGTTGCAAAACAGCAAAATCCATTTAGATACAAGGAATTAGTGGGGTTTTAAGCACAAGTAACAGATTGCTCACAGAAGTTGTGGAGTCCCGATCCTTGAAGACTAAACAACCTGATCTAGGCCGGAGTGGACAGTCTACTCAACTGGGGAAATCAAAGTCTTCTGAAATGGGCAATGAAGTGTCCCAAAGGTCGTCATAAGCATACAATGCTAATAAGCACTTCTTGCTGTGGTTACACTCACGTCAATGTTCAAGAAGTCCAGTACCACAAGTAAGAGAGCGAGAAGCCAAGGACACTCACTGTTCCGTTCTTCTCATCTCCAGACTGGTACACCTGTTTACAAACTCATCTGTCCTCAAAATCTGTTTTCAAAATAATTTCCAATGAGTTCATAAGCCCCACTGAGCATTTCCTGATGATCCTGCATATATTCTCTTAGAGGTAAGGTGTATAATGTCACGCCTCTGAAATACTTTGTAAATCTCTTTTCAACCAAGAGCAAGCAAATGCTAGAAGCCTTTTTTCTGTAATAGATTTCACATATCGCCAAATACAAAATGTAAGTATCACTTGAGTAGCAGAGAAAAATATTCTCCACACTGATCCAAATCAGCAGTTTAAGATGCTTTTGAGAAATCTAAACCAGGAAAGTTGTCCAAGACAGAGAAACTCCTCTACTTATGAGTGTGTCTGCCTGGAACACAGCAAAGAAGGCGAAAAAACAGCAAACACTGATGCATTTGCAAGTAAAGTGGAAGCTATATAAGAATAGTAAAACAGTTTAGCTGCCTAGATCTTGAGAGAATGACTTAAATAAGAACTTTTATGCCAGTAAGAGAAAAAATTTTGTAACATTGCTAACGAAGTGGCTAAACTTGTAGGAGTAAAATAGTCATGAAGGGTGCCACCCTAAGTACACAACTTGGAACAAGGATAGGCTTCTACATTTGCAAAATGCATCGCACCAGAGAAATGGGGTGCAAGACCGCAACATGCCAAGGACTAAATATTGCACATGAAAACATAGAAAGTGAAGCAGCTTCCTTTTAATGCAATTAGGGGCAACATACGGAATAATAAGTTTGGTCAGCAGGGAACCAAGGAACTCCCAAGATACTGCAGCAATGGACTATGTCTTTAGGTTAACATTAAAATTTACCTTACTCCAATTGTAAATGAGTGAGGTTACTTGGTTATGGTTTGCAAACAATCATATTAGCAATTCATGCCACTTGCTTTTAAAAACACAGTATTGAAACATGTGGTGAGATCAAAAAGTACTGAAGATCTCTCTACGTATTTTAAAGTGTCCCTTCTTCTGCCAAATGTGCCCATTCAAAGCAATGGGGGTGACAAGAGAAGATCTAAAGGGACAACACAAAATCTATCAGTATGTTAATGAGCCAAAACACAACTTTTTCCCTAAAATCAGTTGGTAGCCCCGATGACAAATCTTGACAAATCTTAGAGGATTAATAGTACTATTGGTATAATGGTGTAACATTCTCCACATGGATAAAATAAAGCAAATATAACTACTTCAACATGCTCAACGGTCCATAAACTTTATCATGTTATAAACTTTCTCAGGCTCAGATTTCTCTTGAGATAAAAGCTGTAATTTAAAAAGCCAACACGTCACATTATTCATCATTCATTCACAACACTGTAGTCAAAATGCACACAGACAATGCTATTTTATCACAAAGTCCACAGAGACCATACATCCCCTCACATAATGTTGTCTTCTTTACAGCAGAGGTCTTTCAGATGGCAAAAAGTTTCTTCAGTCTGTATCTACATGTTAGAGATTACTGCATTTTATGTAAGATGACATGCTGCTTGTTTGCCCAAATGAGACTCTGGTTGGCATAGCAGATACACCTTCCCTCCCTACTGCTGATGCTCACCATGAGATAGCATTGTGCTGTACAAGTCACTGAAACTGTGCTAAGCCAAGTCAGATGGTGGCTAAGTGCAACTCATCAAATACAACATCTATCTAAAAACATTACCACTGCAGATCAAGATTCCCTCTGACAAAGATGTCACTAGTCTGAGTCCTAACTGCTGAAAAAGAAAGGCAGAACACCTCCTCCTCTGCTTTTCTCACAGTACACCACACTGTGGTCATGACGACGACTCTCCAGCTAACTTCACATAGTCTGCAAACACCAGGTCTTATTCTGTCTCTATTCAGGACAGTAACCATCTGCTTAATTCTGACATGTTAAGGCAGAACTACCAACTTGCTTTTACAAAGAGCAAAAAAACCACACAAATTAAAATTAAATTAGAAAGCAAGGACAAATTAAAACATAACCAGGCTCTCACTTTTGAAGGCTGTTGAATTTTAATCTCCTGGGAATCAGATGCAGAATCTGATTTGGTGCCTCCAGAATTTGGTTTCTCCTTTTTTCTCTTCTGCTTCTTTTTCTTCTTCTTCGCTCCCAAATCCCCTCCAGGACTTCTGCCAGAGATTCAGAGAATGTGCAATGAGAAAAATCAATACCACTGAGCTCAAAATTCAAAAAAAGTTAAATATAGAAAAAACAGCATTTAATATGAAAAAATCTAACAGCAGTTTGAATGTGAAGGAAAAGCGAAGGAAAGGGGGAACTGAGAGCACTGATGAAAAAGTTCCTGCAAGTGCTTTCTAATTGGTTTTATAGTCAGGCTTTCTATACACCCAGGCGTTCTGACACACTAGTGTCAAATTGTGACATCTATAAGAGCCAGTGCTCTTCTCCAGGCTATTAGCCACCACAAACATAAAACTACCGAATTCAACAGAGTTTAGAGGAACTCAGGAAAGTAACCTCCCTGGAAATTCAGTAATTTTCAGTGGCCTAGTTTTTTTTCTGCTTCATGCTCAACCGTCAGGCACACCTGAATTTCAGATGAATGCAAACAACAACATTCTGTTTTCAAGGAATTTTGTTTCTAACTTAGAAGTGATGAAAGTCTTGCTGAAAACCCAGTAAGAAACAAAAGTAACCAAATATTTGTGCTTTAAAACAGTAAATACAATGGGGTCAACAACAACAACAACAAAAAAAAACAAACCCAAAACATAGCAAACATACACTGCACTTGCAGATTCTGACATGTTTTGACTATTGATAATACAACTCCTTTCTTCTTTAAGAAGATTTTAATTTGACAAATAATCAAGATATAGAATCAAGATTAGATTAGAATCTGGGAAGCGTGGGAGGTGTTGGCAACTCCCAGACGGAAGGCAAATAGGGAGGCAATGAGTCAGTTAACACTGAATCCTCTTCAAGAGGTTAATATCCCAGCAAAACCATACCTATATAATGGAGCTCAAGACAGACAGTGGTGTTTGGGGGGCCTGAGTGTTTTTCACTGGAAAAGAAAAAAGTCAATACAACAAACAATTGTTTATTTTAATTCTGGAAGGGAAAAAAAAATATCAGAGGTGATACTGGTAAACCAAAAGAATGAGAACTCACAAGAACATAACTAAATTACTAAGTAACTGAGAACAACACATTTGCAAGGGCCATGTTATTCACTAGAACATGCTCACTTTCAAGATTATGATGCTCAGTCTTAGCACCTATACCTTCTCAGAGCTGAAACGAGCAACAAAACACCCAATGTCCAATTGGAGGCCAAAAGCCTGCAAGTAATCAAACACGCAACTAAACAGACCCATTCCCGTGAGATATGACTGTTCTCTATAACAGCCTGTAGTGAAACATCAAGCCTGAGAAGTCCTTAACATTCACAGTTACATTGGGTTAAGTTATTCTCAGAGAAAGAGGGGAAAGAGTTACAAATGCAGCTCCCTCTGGGATTGGACCAAGGAGTTATTCAACAGACAAGAGTGTAACAGATCAGACACACTCACTGGAAAGAGAAGAGAATTTGTAGTATTTACCAGAAGTCTGCAGAAAGAAAAGATGGAGTTGTGTAAGTGAGGCAGGAAGAAAATTTTCTGTTGCAGAATGAAGATACTGCCAGATCACCCAGACAATTCTGTTAACAATGTCTATACTCTCAGTTTAAAATAATAAAATTTAAATGTTTGAAGGCCTGTATATCAAACTGACATTTTGTCCAGAGTTTAAACACAGAACAGACCCAGAGGCCTGGCAAGAGGTTATAAATGTGACAGAGTAAAAAACCAAACATGTACAAGACCTAGGACTTTACCATCTGTGGCAAAAGTGAGATAAAAATACTGGGGAAAGTGATTTCACCTTCGCCAAGATTAATTTAATGAGGTACTCTTCTACTTTCTTGAACTGTCCACAAACTTTCACCTTTTCCTCTTAACATCTCACATACAGAAAATAAATGATACCACATGATGCCACTGTGTCCTTGAGCTGACTCCCAAGAGCCCTTTTTTTGTGTTGAACAAAAGTCTACGATGAGTTTCAGCAAAAAGTTTTTGAACAGATGTCTGCAGCAGGCACCGAGCTCCAAGTTGCATGGGTGCAGCTCACTTGTCTTCTCGCCTTTCAGCAGGAGCCAGCCCCACTCACACCAGAGGGGAATGCTGCTCGCTGGGATTACCTGAGGGTCAATGTTTTATTTGGTTTGGTGAAATAATGAATGACTGTACTAAAAAAAAATTTGGCAGCTATGGAGAAAAAGCAGCTCTGCCAAGCTTTACTAATGTTACCCCCAGTTAAATGGTACTCTTACCAGGATAATATTAGCTTGTTCTTTGACCAGCTCAAGGCCTTTTTTCATATAGAAATGCCTATTTTTTTTGCTGTGAAAGAGGCAGGACTAAATTGTTGTAAAATATACATGACATTCAGAACTACTCTTTTTTTTAAAATCTTCCAAAATCCCAGTCTTTGGCTTATGACCTTCAGGTTTAGAGCTTTCACACTATTTCTGACAAAATAAATACTGGTATATTTGTCTGACAGGTTATTCAGAGACCGTTTGGAGCAATTATTTATGCATAGTCTCCTGTTTGGGTCAGTCTTTTTTTACTGCTACTGTTCACAAAATCTACAAAGAAGATATAAAGAGAGAACCATTTATCCTTCAACTACTTAGGCACGCCTGCAATCCAAAGATTTGGCAGCAGGCAGCAAGCAGAAACTTCTACTGAGTAAACAGGTTTGTCCAACACAAGTTACAGCCAGAGATACCAAGCAAATCAGGGCAAAAGCAAAAGCAAATAATCTCAGGAATTTTTGTCTTTCTCACACTCTGCCTTGAAACGAACTGAAAGGCTCTAAAACTGGGAGTGAGAATGGCAGGGAAGGGAGGAACCTTGTTGCTCAACCTATAGTAATTACACTGGACATGACAGCACAAAGGATATGCAAAGGTAACAAGATTAAAAGCAGACTCCTATTAAAAGCTTTTCTCTGAATTAAACAGTCTTGTGTGCTGACTAAGATCTGAGTTCTCCTTTGCCTGCTCAGATACACCTATATGATGACACCATGAAATGGATCTCACTCTTAGAAGTTTGGGGCAGAGGGGAGTCGCCAACTTCTGTGAAAGCTGATCTTTAACTGTGAAATCTCTTTTTCTGAACTACCCTGCTACTGTTGAAGCGACACAACTGAGAGCACAGGTCCCACACTGGAAGCAGAAAAAGGATATGCAACTCAGGCTGATGCCGTATCTAGCTGTCATGTCAGGAAACATAACCTTTTCACACATCACATCAGCCCCAACCCAGCCCATCGCACAGCCCACAGCTGGTTACACTAAGAAAAATACTCAGCATTAGACTTCGGGAAGATTTTGACTGTGTCAGTCTAGTAGAGACACACTTACACCAGGAGCACTTTACTGACAGAAGGGCAAGCCTACACACCGAGGCTGAGGTGTACTTAAGCGCGGATGTGGTCTCAGATATTTTTAACTGCACCCACGATAACAGTTTTGTCAGTCTGATGAATAAGAAAGAACAGCACAAAAGCAGGGTGCAATTCAGCTGAAGCAAAAGAAGAGCCAAAAGAGCTCATTCTGCCCCAAAAAGACCAAACTTTGCCACAGAAACAGGCTGTGGCTACAACTCTGAGACAGTCACTTAGGCCCACAGTTTTATGATTTTTGTCTGTAAGTTACCAATGCAAGCCCATGATCCCACCCACATACCTTTCCACTTATGTACACACATCTGGTGTTTTGCATAAATGTGAAAAAAGATTTTTCTTCTCCCTGTATTGTGGTTTTGTTTGTTGTTTTGGCGGGAGAGGGTTAACTGAAAAATGGGGATACTTACTGTGTTTGGGGAGGAGTGTGGCAAAGGCAGAGAAACTTAACTTTGTGGAGCTCTAAGCAAAACCATGAAAAGCTGAGACGGAAGAATCAGGAGGAACGTGACAGTTACCCTACTCGGGTGGTCAAACTGTTTTGGCTCCCTTGGTTTTGATTTGAGATTATCTTTCCCACTGAATATTCATCAGTGTTATTTCAACTGCCTTTTTGGACACTAAATTCTACTTTAGCAGAAAGAGCTTTTTGTAATATCAACATCTGTTTTAAATTACATGGAAATGTAATTTTAAGTTAGCAATTTCTCAAATTTAAAACCAAACATGTACTTGAGATGCTTATTTTTAAGCTGCAAAGGACGAGGCCTGTTGTGGGGGGTGGGTTCCACCTTCACGGTATTTTTTCTCTCTCTGTAAGTGAGGTTGCAAAACTACATTTCTGAAGACATTATATAGATCTTTTTGATTACAGAAATGAGATCTTCTGCATATGGGCAAGACTCCAAAAATTTTCAAAGTAGTATTGTTTATACTAGGGCTGTTGGTTCATAAAGAAAATGGAGCCTTAGACGTAAAGGGCTTTCCCATTGTTGTATTAGACTGCCACCACTTCAAGAGAACAAGCTCCTGACCAGAAGGGCTTATATTCTTCAAATTCCACTTACTAACAAATAACCGTTACTGACAGCCTCTCTGGAAGTTTTCACTTGCATACACTTCAATACTTGAAAATGCAAGTTTTTTGAGCATGAAAACCTGGTAGCAATGCCTTAAAACCTAACCCAAGAAACATTCCTCAAAGCTCTGCATTATTTCTCTGCCTCCCCCTTCAAGTCTGTAAGGCTGTACACCAAGATGTAAATCTCACATGCTAACACTCAGCGCTGCCTCCAGTACCTCAAACATATTATTTTAAAAAAATTGAGAATCTGAAAGTAGTGCTCATTATAAAGTTGCCGTTTAACAACAATTGAAAGTGTATACTACTAAAACATTCAAAGT
Source organism: Falco naumanni (assembly GCF_017639655.2). NCBI lineage: Eukaryota > Metazoa > Chordata > Aves > Falconiformes > Falconidae > Falco > Falco naumanni. The sequence continues at coordinate 39,378,211 of NC_054057.1, forward strand.
AAATACTTTGTGAGGGCTGGGGAGGGAGTTGTTTAAAGGTCATACTTTTTCCTCATCTGTTTACTAAATGTTCTGTGCCCAAAGCCTTTCTGCCATGGAGCACAAGGAGCTATTTAGTATAAACTGAGAGACCTTACAAAGCTAGGCTCAGTAGGGTGGATTCAGGTGCAATAAATACATTTTTTCCACATACATACTAACAAAGCTATTTTGTAAGCACTTTATTATGAAACAGAACAAGTACAGCATAATGCACCTAGCAGGAGCAAACTGCAGACACAGAATAGAACAGCAATGAGTCACACAACATACATAATCCTGCATCTAAAAAACAGGAGCAAAACAGAGGACGAAAACATTTGCACAGTTGAGAGCTATAAAATGGCATTTTCTGCTGCAGTCATTCAGTGCTCAAGCACATAAAAAAAGCAAATTAAAAAAATAATTCAAATTCATACATATATATAAAAACCATGTTTTTTCTGTGGTCAGTATTAGAAGGACCTATTTTCAAATGGCAAGAAACAGCTGAAAGTAACTTCACTTACAAAGCAATCCTACTAGAGACCGACATGCAACACACTACCTTCTTCTAAAAAAGTGAGAGTTAAAACAGCATGAGATTAAATACTGACCAGCAGCAATGGAGACCATTCAGAATTTAGCAAACCAGTTGACACAGTCATAGTCTCAAGTAGTAAGACGGCTCATAAATTGCGTAGGTATAAAAAACCTAATCTAAAAGCTGAAAACAAACTTTAAGGCTACCACAAAAATTAATATACTATGATATGGACAACACAGGGAATAATTAGGCTCCTATTACCATGGGTTAATCTCCCAGATCAAGAGTAGATCTTTGAATTTGCTGTAATGTAAGATTTTTCTTTTCATTTGATGGAATTTGTTTGAATACTTCAGCCTGCAGACAAATAGTAGCAAAAAGATTACAGGAAAATATAATTATTCAGAAGTCAGTATTAGACTTCATGCATCAGAAACATTATAGAAAAATGATACAAATACATAGAGACTTTTTCTAGTGGAATGATCTACCACTAATTTAACTGAACATATTACTTGGAAGCATTCACTTTGTTTTATACAAAGACAAATAAAGCAGCTTCTGTGAAATACTCATTAAAAGACATTTGGGATATTCAACAAAAACAAGTTTTGGGGCGAACAGCAGTTGTCTCCCAGAGCTCAGCGAGCCTTGGAGTAGACTAGCAGCAACCTGCAATAGAAAGCACCAAAGTGCAATTCTTTGTTCCCCAGCTGCTCCTTACACACTGCTTCTGCACTCACTGTCACAGCAGCCGCTCCGAGTGTGTAGCTGCAAGCCTCGCTACACTGCAGAGGGCAGCGACAGCTCAGTCACACACAGAAAGAGAAAACTGGAGTAGGAATAAAGTACGAATGAATTCTAGACAGGCTGGCTCCTATGAAAAGCAATAATCTCTCTCTGCTCTTAGCAGTGTTACTTTTACATATTTGGAAATCATCAACTGTGGCTTATTTAGGCAAAACAAACATAACCAAGCACCCAAGATAATTAAACGCTATTGTGTCCTGTTTCAATATCCCAGATTTGTATTACTAGAATTATTTTTAACACAACTATTTCAACGTGCATGCGCTGAATTCACTGACAGAGCAGCAAGCATCAAAGTTTTTCCCTTTCCTGCCTTTCAGACAAGTCAGTCCTCCCAAGCCTCTTTGATTTCTCTTGCCACGTTTAAGATGCAGAGCTGCTTGTTGCCAAGCAAATCCGAGGGGCAGGAGACGACAAACGACAAACATCCTCAAACATCAATCACCTACAGAAATGCTCTCAACCAGATGAATCAGAAATTCATGAGGAAGGTATTTGTGTAGCAGCATATAAATTAACCCATTTCAGGTTACTCCAGCCACTCCTAGCTGTGACAACAAAGCATCTTCTCCACAATTGCATTTCCTAACCTCTCAAAAAAGTAAACTTAAGTCGATTTTTAAAACACTTTCCTCCCACTTCGCTGCCCCAAAAGCCCCCAGCTCCAGCCCCTTGGCACCTCATGCCCGGCCAGAGGCCCGCTGCCCCATGCCGGCCGGTGCGACGGGCTGCCCCGCTGCCGGCTGTCCCTCCTGCCGGCTCCCCCTCTCCTCCTGCCAGCTCCCCCAGCGACCAGAGGCAGCGCCTGATCCCCAGCGTGGGAAGACCCCAGACGCGATTTGCCGAGAGGGAGCGACAACCAGAACAACAGCGTTTGCTCCGGCCGCTGCCTTGGCCAAACACGCGCTCTACTCTCCATCAGCGTGTGGATTTGGAGGTAATATTTTCTTGCGGACAATAGGTGACGCCGAGGAGGAGCGCCTGGGGGGCAGACGGACTCGGCCGCTGCCCGGACGGGTCCCAGGCCGGGAGGGGAGCGGGAGGGAGATGAGGGGGCGCGCGAGGGTGCCGGCCGCCGGGGCCGCCCCGAGGACCCGCCGAACCGGGCCAGGCAGCGCAGGGGCACGTCCCCAGAGCAGAGACCCGCTCCGGGGCGCTTCCCAACGGCCGAAAAAACCCTAGGGAAGTCCCCAGACCCTGAAAACGCGCGAACAACAAAACAGCGTTTACCCTCCCTTTTAAGGCGCGCTTTCAAGGCCGGCGTCCAGCGGGGAACGTCAGCCCCGCCGCCCCCCTCACCTCAGGCCGGGGCCCGGCCGCCCGCCTCTCGCGGGCGAAGGCCACCCCCGGCGGGGCAAGTGGCGCCGAGCCGGGCGGCACGGCGGGGCCGCAGGGTCCACACACGTCCACACGCTGCCAGCCGCGACGGGAGGCGGCCCGGGAGAAGGGCGCGGGCTGCCGCCGGCGGGGCCCCCTCAGCCGCGGGCGGCACACGCGCAGGCGCCGCGGAGGAGCGCCGAGCCGGGCCGCGCAGCGCCATGCAGGCCGCCCGCCCGCTGGCAGGGGAGCGCCTCGCACGCCCCCCACGCCGCTGCCCGGCGCGGCGAGGGAAACCCGGCCCGGCCCGGCCGGCGGCCGCGGCGGCACTTCCAGCCCCACCGCTGCCGCGGCGGCAGACACGGGGGCTGCCTCCTCGAGCTGTGCCCGCCCGCCCCGCCGCAGCGCGCCCCTACCCCTTGGCGTGCTCGGTTTCCTCCTCATTGTCGCCGTCTATACCGCAGGTGTCCTGGTCATCCAGCTCCAGGCTCTGCTGGCTAGCCGCAGACTCGCTGTCCTCCGCCATCACGGGGGAAGGAGGGAGGGGAGGGGGCGGGGGAGCCTATGAAAGGAGCCGGGGCGCACGGGCAGATGCAGTCGGAGGAGCTCCCTCTAGCTGCTGTCCTTTCCCGCGCCGGCGGAGGAGGCGGAGGCCGCCGGGGCTGCCCGGCCGCTCCCCGCCGCCCTTGTGGGGGACTGAGGCGGGGCTGCGGTGCTGGGACTCGGCGCCCTGCCCTGCCCTGCCCTGCCCTGCCCCTCGGACCCGGGCGGTGCCGCCCCGGGGCCCAGCCACCGACAGACCCCCTCGGAGCTGGCATCTGACCCGCGCCCCCTGCCTTCCACGGGCCTCCGGTCCCTCGCACCGGGTCGGCACGGCCCCCGCCGCCGCCGGGGGAGGGCCGAGGCGCAGGCGCAGGCCCGGCACCGGCCGCCCCCGCGCCGTGGGGTCGGGGCAGCGGGCAAGCGGGGCGCGCTCGGCGGGGCCGGGGCCGCCGGGCCGCGGCAGCCTCGGAGCGCCTTTTGGTGATGCCCCGTGATTCCTCCCCGCACCGTAAATACTTCGACGCCAAAGTCGCTGACGGTAGACGCTGCTGCGGCCGCCTGACCATCCGCCTGCACAGCCGTGGCTACCGGCTCTCGCAGCGCTTGCTGTTTTCTCGAAGCCTTTTGTATTCCTGCGAGCTGCATGCTAGAAAAACTGGAGCTGGATGGTAATGGTTTGAACCCAGGAAAACAAATAAAGACACATTTGTAGTAATTATTTGAACTGTTGTGATTTCCAGGGTCCTGTCAAGATTTCTGGATGAGGTTCAGAGTTTTGGAGTGCTTAGTTTGGCGGTGCTGCCAAACATCACATTAAAGCATGAGAATAGCGTGCATCAGTTGTAACTTCGCATCTCCACTGTGCTCTTGGAAGTCATTTAATGTGGGGAAGATCCTGCTTCTTCCCATTTTGATTTAAGATGCTGATTTGGATTATTTTTTCCTATTTTTGGTTTAAGGTGGTGTAATGTTTTGCTCTATCAGATGTTGCAGGTGACATGTCAAGTAAAAGACCTCACTGGCCAAGCAAAAGACATCTAGATGTCCCTCCAGTTGTGCCCTTGCAGTCAAACTCCGAACCTATGTGTACTGAGCATCATCCCTGAGCCACTGTGTCCCACTGCACTTGGTCCTTTACAACACGCGAGTTGGTACAGGAACTTGTAATTCAAATGCTGAAGTTTTTCGAAGAATCAAAGGCAGACAATGTGATGATAATAAAAGATCCAAGGCCCGGAACACCCTGTTAGATGTACTTAATTATAACAATCCTCCCGACTTCTCTTGGTCTAACCAAGTAGTTAGTTGTATCATGCAGAAAGTGCTGCCCTTGTGGTTTCAAATAATCACTGAATATTTGTTTCCTGCCACAGGCAAACTTGTAGAAGCTCCTTCTGCTTTTTTTTGTGAAAGGACAGAGGGAAAGATAGTTCTGAATAGGTAATGGAGTATGGGTTTATTAGCTGTATGATCGATCTCTCATGGTACGCTCTGATGTCTCGTGATTATTTCAAATGTTCAGTGACTGCAGTCTGTGCTGGAGTTCCATTATCTGACGTATTTTCTGTCTTGACAGTTTTGAAATACTAGCTGCAGTCACTCAAAAATTCAAGGGTACTAAACTGATAAGGCTAGAAAATATTCAGCACATTCCAGATAAAATGAACTGTGATATCGCACATGTATCTTTAAAACCAGCAGTTGTTCCTGAATATGGCTAAATTGTTAAGGTGGTGTTAATCTTCCACAAATGAGTAAAGGGAGAGAGAAAAAAAATCTAGACAGGTGGCCTGCCCTCAACTATCACAAAACTGATGGAGTCTGTAACTAACACGTGACCAGGTATGACCTCCCAATGTCAAACTGTTGCTGTAGTTCAGAGGGGAAGTGCATGTACCATGCTACCACAGTTTGAAATTACCCTTAAGAGTAAATCTTCATTCAATTGTAATGTACAGGAGAGAAAGGAAATCTCAAGACAAAGGCACAATACTCAGTAGTTTTCAACAACAAAAACCCAATTGTAAACAGCTGCCTCATAGCCTGGAGAGAAGTTAATCCAGTGATTACTAATGATCTTTTTCCCCTCATAATAATGTGTAGGAGAAAGTGAAGAACAGTATGTCAATGACTAAACGTTGAATCACCTTGTTGGAGAAACTGGGGGTTTAACCATCTTCGATCCTTTACCACAGTTTTCCTCACTTCATTGAGACGAATGGGCTATAGGAAGCCTGGATCCTGACTGTTCTTGAAGTTCACAGTGACAATAAAAGAGGCAATATGAATCTGTCTCAGCAAGCTACCCCTTGCTGTCTGCTGCTAGAAGGTCTCCCTGGAAGGGGGATCAGGAGCAGTATAGCTGCAGAATGGCTGCTCTTCTAGACTTCATTGTATGCATGAAGAATATCCTTATGGATATCCCAGTTTATCTCCTGACAGGCACAACTGAGATTATTCTCCAGGTTCAACTGTTACAGGACCAAATTACAACACAGAATTGTGGTTTGGTTCATGAATACACAACTTTTGCTTATACCACAAGTAGAGAAGGTGACCAAAAGCAAGAGGTATGCATCTGTCCTGCACTGAGAATTTCTGATGCAACTTTGCATTTCTGAAATTAACCAGATTCCCAGTGTTTAAATTCACTCTGCAGACACTGCTCAGCAACTGCACTACTTGATAAATATTGGCTATTACATGTCTAGATGTCTTCCCAAAATAGAGCAGCAAGCTGAAAAAATGTACCCCTGAATTTCAGGACCCTACATGCTCAACCACAGTGAGTTACTGGAGTGTGTGCCGTTAGGACAGTGAACCATGTGGGTGGCACCTGATTTGCCCAAACAGGCTGTCTGTGGGCATCTATACTTCCAAGACCTGTGTTGTCACAGGTGAGTATGCCTGGGAACTCGACAGACTGCTGCATATGAGTGATGCAGAAACCCACACACTCGTGCCAGTCTAAGCAGACCATCAAAAGCTATCAGAAATGATTCATGTTAAACTTACAAAATAAAGACCTTGGGTTTGTGAAGGTGTGAATTTACTGTTTTTAATTGATTAAAAAGACCTCTTCCTAGATGACACACAAGATAAAAGCCTGCTATTTTATGGAGATTAAAAAGAAGAAAGCACAGTCATTTTACCCAAAAGCTAAAAAAATTATAACAAAGGAAAACAGACTTCCTAATCAGCAGATACAATTCACTTAATACTACACAGCATATCATGAAATCAATTAAAATAATCCCAGCATTTGATGAATTATTTATTGGTTGGTTATTTTCATAGGTCTCCTTAGAGCTTTGCTAGTGATTCTAGGTTTGCTGCTAGATGTAACCAAAGTACCCAGTTGCTTATGGCAACAAAATGGAAGAGAGAAGGGTCAATAAAACAGCACAGATGTAGTTCTGCCTGTCTGCTCCCACCACTGTCAGCCACCAAGGAACAGATCAGCCTATAGTGGACCCTCTACGCCACCATAAATCCCACCTTCTTGGATCTTTCCCCATCCTACTTCTTTTTCCAGGTTCTGTCTCTCCTCTACTTTCCATAACAGATGGAGTCATGGGTCTGTCTTGGCTACAAATTAGCCTGTGCCTACAATTCTGAGATGCTTTGAGCCACCTTGAACATAAGTATATCAGTCTAGGCCCAGATTCATAAAAGGATTTTGGTGTTGCCATGTTTAACTTTTTCCTAGTTGACTTCCACAGCAAAATCCAGGGCTCAAAATGAAACCCTACAAACACTCAAATACTTTGAGCATTTCAATGGCCAACGTGAGTTCAAAAGAACTCTAGGCTACTGAGGAAGCAGCCATCTAAGCTTGGTGCTCAGAAACAGAGGATCGGGAAGCTCTAACTCCCAAGGCTGTATGGGGCTTTCTCAGATCTCGCCTGTTGGGTGAACCATCAAGTGAGGCTGTATAGTGTGTGGTCAGGGTCATACCCTTCCTGTCTTTGCTTTTCTGCGACTGAATAAAGGCAGCCAGCCACAGGCAGTTTCCCTCAGGCAGCCAGGCGTAATCCAGACTTGTTTACCTGCCTAGTGATATGTATTAGTTACATCCCAGTGAACTAGTGGTATGTCATACAGCATTCAGACTATTGGCATCATCTGTGTTCGGAGTATTAAACACTGCAGAAGAAGAGTACCTGAAATTTTAATGCAGTCATAGAACTGACCACATAGAACACGCCACATTGAAATATTCATAGCATTTACAATTTAAAATGGATTTTATATTGCAAGTAATAATAATAATAAAAACTTGGTGTGAACTTTTTTGTAATCTTGGAAGCAAAACTGATTCAGTTTGAAAATTAGTTAACAGTTTGGCATTTTCTCTATTTTCCTAAAAAATATTAAAAAAAACAAAACAAAGCAAACAACTATGTTTAGACTTTGCTTCATACAAGTGCCGACTAGTACTACCTCACAAGGATTTTTTTTGTATTGGCTGCTCTTTATGCTGAGAACTTAAATACTGCTTTCTTCAATCCTGGGTGAGATGCGAGGGTAAGAGAATACAGATCCAAAACACACTGAACAAATGCACCCAAACACATCTATATAGTTGTCACAGCTAACAATGGAATACGTAGAAATGGTTAGGGAATGAAATGAGCTTGTGATCCGTTATGTTGTACACTTGTATCCATGTAAGATCATGTCTCTGATCTTTATGGTCTGTCTCACCCACTTTACATCTTTTTAACCTCCTGCTGCATACCACACTTGCTGAGCTGCAGCCTAGCCTGTCTCCCACAGCCCACTTGCTGCTGGCTTGTGTTGGCTGCAGCATTCAAACTGGGGGACAAGCACTCTCAAAACAGCCCACTCTTTCTGCTGCACTCTGACATTCAATGGGTTTTTTTTGTTGAATTATGTTTTAAAATGCAGCTCATATCATACATCTTCTATTTTTCATCTTACCTTTTGTGGTGAAGCATCTGCTTCTCCATGTTGGTGCCTGCATCAGCAAGGGCTGTGGTCTATACAGCGTTAAAAAAGGGTGAAACATTTATATGCATAGTGAAAACATATCATAGCATTAAAAAATGTGTATGATAAATACAAACCCTTGTGCCTAAGGGTGTAAGTGATAAGGATAGGAAGACTGTTATCCTGTGGGGGTTATTATCACTAGTAGAGATCTCTTCTCCAGCTTTCTGAAGCATCTGTTTTTGATGATAGCTGGAAGCAGGATACAAGACTTAGATCAAGCACAGGTTCAGACTGGTTCCAGCATTACAATTCCTCTGTTCCTAGGGTCTCTAGTCCCAAAAGGTAAAATATAAGTCAGTCATGCTTTATATTGAAAAATATTTAATAATCAGAACTGGGTCTTAAATAATGATTATTACAAATACATACATATTTTGCATTTCTAGGTTTTGTTGTGAGGGGTTTTTTTTCTCTTTCAGACCCTTCTCAAAATACATAGGTGAATAAGAATTAGTGGTGACAGATATATTGACAAAGATGGTGTTGACACTGGTGCTGCAGGAGCTCTGACCAATACTCAGCAATTACTTCTGTATGTCCAATCTCCAAATCAATCCAATTTACTTCTGTCAGATCCTAAATCAGTTATCTCATCAGTCTTTTACAGTTCCCCCATATCAATATGCCCACTGTTTCCTCCTCTTTGCAGGGAGGCTGCAGGTACAGCCAAGATGGTTTCCTTCCCTGATTCTGGACGGAGTGATAGATAGATAGATAGATTCTTCACCTCTTGACCATTTCAGTGTTTTTCCAAAATGAAAGTTGTCAGTTTTCTTTTTGTCTGTTTCTGATAGTTCTTTATCCCCAAACATAGAGGAACTCTTTCCTGTAGCAGATGTACTTTTTTTCCTGCTAGAGTGAAAAGGCTACAGCCTGACTGCAGCTCTCAGAGCATTTGTAACAGAGTAGAACTGTTAGAGTGCTCCTACATGTCCTGTTTGCCCTAGGGTATTTAAAACTGTTAAGACACTGTGAAATGGAGACTGCAGTCTGGAAATGTTGAGGATATTGAGTAGGATAGTTCTCAAAGTTCAGGTCCAGAGAAGGAAACCTAAAAGTGGCTACCCCCAAACAAATGATATGTCTATCAAATACTGTACTATTATTCATTACCTATTTCCATTAGCATAAATCACTTCTATTTGGAAAGGTGCTCTTCCAGTCTTGGGAGATTGCAGTCTAAAGAGAAGCAGACCATGGATGAGAATAGTATTTTATGATGAACAGAATGCTCCTTGTAGTGAAAACCTGCTTAGGGACTATATTTTGTTACTTCTGGGGAAGATGTGGTATTTCCCATGTTTCTATGATAGCCAACAGAAAATAAATTCCAATGTTCTGTAGGTTGCTCCAACTGGAAGTATCCCATTAACTTACAAATCAGATAAATGGATAATGCCAATAAAGGTTCTGCATACCTTCTGGGTCAGAAGCAGATTAACAGCACTGTTCAGGATGCACACCTGCCGCATGGGGAATTGCACTGAATAAGAAGTGTCTCTTCTTGGACACCGTGTCTTCTTTATGAAGAAAATGGGAAATCAGACTCTACTATAACTCTTCCATTTCTATACAATTTTTTTTAATTTTACAGTAAGATTTTATCTGTCAGTAGTTGACAACTGTCTGCAAAAGAAAAGCCTCTGTCAAATGTTGCAACAATTGAAGAGTAAATTACTTAAAATATAGACAGTAGACAAGCTTTAATTACAAAATCTAGACATTAGGTCTAGGCTAGTGGGCAAGAGTGAATAAATCTCATGGATGTCATAGATGCCCCTATGTAATGGGGCATAAGCACAGCAGAAACTCAGCATCAGGCATGGCTTTGACCCTGCAATGTCAGACCACAAGGACTATTAAGTTAATTAATACAAGCCTTTATGAGCTCTTATGCCGGTTCTTCCAGTCAGCCTAGCTGAGCAACCTTTACTTTGGTATTACTCAATGTTGAAATGCTGAAACGGGCTTTTAAGCCAGCTTTTATATTAAATGCCTTTATATACATACATGTGCACACACACACACACATTTATGTAGGTATACTTTACTGATTTCAAGGAAGAAAAGCAATCCAGCTCTCAAAAGAAAAACACAGCTCATATAGGAGAACTTGGCAACTGCTTTGTGCTTCCCTCGTTACTGTGTTACTGTCGTGGATGGAGTGACACACTTCACTTGTAAGAGAGAAGTTGCGATAGTTTTATTGGTATAACACAGTGATTTAACCAAGCCTGATAGCAAATGCAACAGTGGTTTAACAAGATTCGATGGCAAGGAACGCTTCATTATTTTCTGCACAGAGGGCAGAGTCAGACAAAACTGTCAGGGAGACCCCCCCACTGAGCCATGAGGTGCAGAAAGGACCCCCTGGCGTTCCAAACTCCTCCTCAGAGGGGAGATTGGATCCAGACTTGGTTTCAGACTCGGTCAGCAGTTTATATCTAAAGGACTATACGTGCGCAATCAATCTCTTATACCACTTAGCTAAGATTTCAAAGTTTAGCTCTTAATCACCTATTAATGCTATTAATCACTACCGAGAATCTGTTTCGGTGAGGAATCTCAGCCTCAAGGAATCTCAGCCTCGAGGAGTATCTTGAGAGGTGTCCCTGCTCCAGGGGAGGTCCTGCCGTGTAGCCCGCTGCCATGCAGGAGAGCCCCACAGGCCCTGGGCTGTCCGTTATTTATGGAGTGGGTAACTGACTCAGTCACATCTGCACTCTGAATACAGGAGTCAGTTTCTTTCACACTTGGCTTGAGTTGGACCTCGACCAGCACTGTTAGGTGGGCACCTCCTTCAAATTAGCCCTGGGCTATCGTTGTTATCTGCTCCCCCCCCCCCCGAATCCACTTTGAGCCATCGCAACCAGACACATCCATTCTGACCCCCCAGGTGGTTATCACTTGAGCATTGCCACAGAAACAAAGGTCAGGATGGGGGGGGAGCACACCGCCACAGTTGTTTAATGTAGGATCATGAGGATATTTAATGTAGGTTCAAGGCAGACCTAATAGCATAGTCACAAAGAGGCAGATAGCTTGAGACAGGCCACCCTCACCAACATCTAAAAGTAACTTTACTGAAATGTCATTAGAATGTCACATTGTACATCCCATCGATGTTGGCCAGACAGCATGGCACAAAATGGGAGGTGGAATCAGGGGGCTGGGTTTGTAGAAGGGGTATTTCCTGAAGATGGGAGAGGGAAGTAGGACCTATAGCCTCTCTCATCTGAAGGGGCAGGGGACACCAAGAGAAAGGCCCTGCCCTGAGCATGTGGGTAAGGGTAGTATATGGGAAAACGTCCTGCTGTGTTACTTCCTTCTAATGCAGATTTTCCCAAGTTTAGGACGGGATTCTGGCCCCTTCCTTTATTGATAGAAAACTTCCAGAAGAAAGGTGTAGGGAACAGAATCTCCCTGGAGTAGCTTGTGGTGCATATGCCGCAGCCAGAGCTGGAACAGTAATGTGAGTGGCACAGTAGTGGGTTTCTACCCAGGGAGAGAAGCTTCGGGGCCAACACTGCTGGGAGTGTGCTGGTGAAAATCTGGTAAGGGCAGGGGAGAAGACAGTCCTGAGGTCTTTTAAAACTCCATACAACCACTAAATCACCAACCCCCTTAAAAAACATACAACCACTAAATCACTAAGACTCTAAAAAAACAATGACTGTAACAGGAACTCTTTGAATTGATTTCTTCCAGGTTTGATGCCCAACATCTCTTGCAGCAGGACTAGCCATTCCATTGAAAGTGGGATTTCTCATCCCACAGCAGTATTTCAAGCACCATTTTCTACCTTTATAATACAAACCTGGCAGGACCATTCCTCAGTTGGGTTTATTCAGAAGTCCGTATCTCCAGTCACATGAACACAAAGTCCTCTCCAGAATTAAAAAAATAAATGTTAAGTATTTCATTTGTACCTCCCTGTTGTTATTACATTTTCCTTCCCTGTGGCTGTAGGTTTCCAAGGCAGAAGAGATATGAAATGATCAAGCATAATAACTGGCACTGTTTATTCCTAGAAGAAAAGCGTTATCAATTAAACAAGAAGTACTTCAGTTAAGTGATAATAGACCAGGTGCCACATTTTGCAAGCTAAAACTGTGGGTACCAGAGGATTACTGCTAAAAAGAACTAGATACCCTTTCTGTTATTACTGCCAAATAGAAGACAGTACCTGGTGTCAGTTTACCAATTGGAATTACACAAGTAACATAAAAAAAATGCTCCTCTAGTCTGAAAATGGCACTTGGCTGCTGCCTACTCATCTGCCTGAAGCTCCAATTCCAAATGGTTTGCAACCTGGAAATGAAAATATCACATATATGCTGAAAGGAGGCTGTAGGCAGGCGGGGGTCGGTCTCTTCTCCCAGATAACAAGAAACAGGACAAAAGGAGATGGCCTCAAGTTGTGCCAGGAGAGGTTTAGATTGGCTATTAGGAAAAATTTCTTCGCTGAAAGGGTGGTCAAGCATTGCAACAGGCTGCCCAGGGAGGTGGTGGAATCACCATCCCTGGAGGTGTTTATAAACCACATAGACGTGGCACTTAGGGACATGGTTTAGTGGTGGCCTTGGCAGTGCTAGGTTAATGGTTGGACTTGATAATCTCAAAGGTCTTTTCCAACCTAAATGATTTTATGAAAATAACATGGTATCATGAAAGTATTATGTGTGTGTATATATCATCGTATTATATGTATCATATATCACATATAATGAATACGGTTAGCACTGAACCTGCCAGCCCACGTTTGTCTGTAAGCAGAACAGGAAAAAGAGTAACAATTGAGTTGCTCCTATTTTTCTCAAGTTTTGAAACAATTAATAGTTACAATTGTTTTATTTTAACCTAAAACCAAGGTACTATTGATGAGGTGAGAGAAAACAGGGACATTTACACTTAAAACACACTACAGTGCCATCAGTGATGATACATTTTGATTGAAATGAAGATGTTATAAGCTGAATACTGCCCCAGCCAAGTTGCTATGCAGGGTTTCCTGAGCCGACAGGGATCTTCACACTTGCACAGACAGCAGCCCATGAAACAACTGATGATCTTGTGCCAACTGCCTCCCGGTGTATTGAAGTTATAAACTGTGCTTATATTGAAATGATAAAACGTGTTTTATACACAATATGTATGGAGAAAGAGTTCCCCACCAGGTGGCAGGTATTCCAACTTCAAGAATTTCAAATGCTAAAGAGAACCAAAAGGCAGCACTGATGAAAAAACCCCCACAACTTACCTATTACCCATATGTTTTAGAAAAGGAAACAGACTTCTTCTCATTTGGCCAGGTCCATGCATGTACCGGACGGATGCTACCATGCCCCAGGTTAAAGCCTATTGATAGTTAAGAAAAAAAATCATGCCTTTTTGGCCCACTAGGGACCTTCCTAGATAAAGAGTAAATACCTAATCCAACACTCGCTCATTGACACTTGTACTATTCTATAGGCTAAACCCTACATGGGACATGCAATTTCTTGCCAATTTCAACCATGTTGGTTTAGGACAGTGAAATAAAATTGGTCCTCCAGAGCATTCATGGATAGAATGAAGGGCAGAAAATGAAAATACTGCCAAGGTATTTCAAGGGTGCTTAATTCACACTATTAAACCTACTCAATCCTTCCTGTAAGAGAGAAAAGCATCATGAGCAATTCCTAGATGGTGCGGTTTCTTTGTAAGGTGTTCATCTAAGCTAAGTACCACGATTTTGTATATTTGTGTAACGTGTTATGTTGCAAATGGTCTGGGCAGGAACCATTTCCCCTCCCCTATTTATATTTGTAGAGGGTTTAGCATGCTGGTACCCTGACAAAGCACTTAAATAATAAAAGGTCATTATCACAGTAAGACAAGGTTCCTTACAGACACTTGAATAAGCTTTGAGAAGAAAGTATTTCAGCAGGAACAAAGTGGGAGCTGGGGGACAGCCATGAAGTGAACGGATGCTTAGTAAGTGTATTAACTCCCAACAGCCCTAACATTTCATAGGCCCTAGGACCTGAATGGACTTTACATAATAAAATCTACGATTTAAAAATTATCTTTAATTTTTCACTCATTATTCATTTGAAAATCCTGATTGCTGATAGATTAATTGAAGACCTGTTCATTGTAATTTTTAAAGGCCAAGATATTTTCATTACTTTTGTAAGCTTTGTGATTACAATCTTTTGCATTCCCCCCCTAATACTTGCCATCAAAACCCAAGAAAACAACTGCTTTTCTAGGTTATCCTCCACATGGCTAAGATCACTTGAAGCTGCTGATGCCAAGACCTATTCAACTTATAGTTTGTTCTCTATTTTAGAAGCTTTATCGGTACTTGCTTCTCTGCGCAACTGCAAAATATAAGCAACAACATTTATTTATATTTTATCAAAGCATCTTCCTCAGTATGTTTTTGAAAATTAAAACACAGAATTTGTCACTGGACTGTAATATTAAGCAAAGTCTTTACAATGGACACATTCTAATATCAACCCATCATCTGATCTATGTGGCTTAGATGTGTTGGATACACTAAGAATTGCATTTCATAAACTATATATTCTGCAAAATCAAACTATTATATGGCTGGTGATATTACAGCAATTTAAAAAATGCTATTTTAAAAAAGATTTGTACAATGCCCACATTGCGTTTGTTCAAATATATTTGCTCTATTAGGACCACAAATTACCAAACCATCAAACTATGTGTTTTGAACATAAAACCAACACAAGTAAAGAAACAAACCACTGCAATTTAATAGTAACAATCTCACTTTACAAGATAATAATGATGGAAACTTTGCAAAGGAATCTGAAAAAGAATGTAAGTAAAACTGACACATTTAAGACAACAGAAATCTGAAAATTAAATAACACAATAATTCTAGTATGCGGAAGTTTTAACCAGAATGTTTACTTGATGCAGCATTCTGATTAGTAAGTCACACTGTATTACCAGAACTTACTGACATCTGATAAATACTATTCCTTTAAAGTAGTATTTTTCTGTTCAGTGACCTTGCACTGACCGAGAATAAGTAACCCAGACCCCAGAGCCAGTTCACCTGTGGTCAGCAGCAAAATTTCCAAACAGAACAGGAAAGGACCTGGAATGCATGTGATGAGTACAACATAACTTACTGCTAATACAGTAACTTTAATATTCAGTGCACTCCACAAATATTATTTTAGATTTCTTTCACAACACATACCACTTCCAAACATGAATCGAAACAAAACAGAGGTTGTGGCTTTGTGGATGGAGAGGAGCACTGGCCTGGGAACTAAGAAACTGGGATTCAGTTCCTGGCTCAAGCCTAGACTCCCAGGTAAGACATTCAGTAAGACAGAAATTACAACATTGGCCTCCTAAGAAAACCTTGAAATCTACTGAAAAAAAGAGCAATGAATCCAAGTCAAGGCTTATTATTAAAAATCAAATAGGAACTATGTAACGCTTTCTGTAATCACTTTAGAGACTACATAATAATTTTTTAAGC
The DNA here is from genome assembly GCF_017639655.2 of Falco naumanni. Lineage (NCBI taxonomy): Eukaryota > Metazoa > Chordata > Aves > Falconiformes > Falconidae > Falco > Falco naumanni. The sequence continues at coordinate 39,393,978 of NC_054057.1, forward strand.
ATGACTGCTGCTAATGCTGTGTAAAAATAATTCAATGAAACATGATAAACAATGTTATAGGAAGGATTCCACAAGAGTGGAAGTCACATACTTTCCATTCTTTGAATTCATGAAGAAGTGAGAAGTGTGCAAGAAGTGTGAGTGCCTGGAGAAATCTCAGGAAGAAAACTGGTCCCACAGCAAGCATGACTCCATAAAGAATTTTTGTGATACCAGGATTTCATTTCCAAAGTCTTCAGTGACACTTAAGTAAACAGCTACATTTGTATCAAGATAGGGAGGATGCTTTTCTGAAAAGGAATCTAAATTTCAGTATTGACTGAATTTCATGAGGACTGCATAAGTAAGTCACACAAGCATAAATATGCACAGCAAAAGTGAAACCAAAGTATTTTTCTTATTAAATAACATAATGTGATAACCACCAACAGAGGAAAAAATCCACAAAGATATTTTTTGCAGTTTATTTTCAATTATAATTTTTGGATAACCAAGCAGCTCTGCATGGAGAAAGCACAGAAGAGTCATTCTGGCACTTTTGGATAGTACATTATTATTATTTTTTTTTTTCAAAATTTTTCTAGACACATTCAGTCCACTTGCTCGGTCTATAGTTCACTTTATATGAGCATGATTAGCTCTTATGATTCCAGAGGAAACTAACAATATATACAGTCAATGAAACTATCTTCTTGGCTACTCTGGGCCCTTTAAAATGTCTTCTAAGTCTATCCTGGCTAAACAGAATCCACAATATACATGATAGCTACAGAATACACTGTATTGAAATGAGAAATGCTCAGCACAAAATGGAACTCTTGGCATGCAGCTTAAAATAAAAGGTAGAAGTTCAGAAGTTTATAAAATCCCAAGTAGGGTCAATTAAAAGGAGTTAGCAAAAGAAGGGACTGTTCATTGTTACTGTAAAAAAGGCACTTTGAGTAAATGGGACCAGAATTAGAGGAATCTTAGTCGACACAAAGTTCAGTTTGGTTTCATAAAAAGGCTTCAATGCTAAGGGATGCTACTCAAGTTTCCTGCAGTTTTTCATTAAAATAAATTGCTGAGTAGTTTATAATAAAGGACATAAAATGTTTACAACCAACTTGTAAAATTAAGAAAAGCATAGTATAAGCAAAATATTACTAAAAGCAGCAATGCATAGCCTTTCATTGAGATAATGCACAATATTGGACACCATGTGTCAAACTCTTGTTTTTAAGATACTTTCAGTAGCATTATCAACATAAAATTGGCCTACAAAACAAAAGCTTTACCAGCTCCCATTCATAAGGAGATTGAGGTCATAAACTAACCAAAACAATTTGTCAGTATTTTCAACATCCTGGATGACCAATATCAAGTATATGGAATAACAATCACACTCTTTGTTCAGCTATCTCACCGGAGGCAGCTGTTAAATCAGAGGAATGATTTTAATTCTTTTCTAACATTTACACAGTAATGCATTTAAAAGTTCTTTCAAATGTTGCTCACCACAGTTTGTTTTTCTCTTTTCTCTCCACAACAAAAAAAAGAAGAAAAAAAATCAAGCACTTCCACAGAAAGAATATTTGGCAATTTTATACTCCACTGAATGGTGGATTTTCACAATAGCTCACTTCAGATTGAAAGTCATTAGTGGTCTTTCCTCTCGTTTCTGCCAAGGACTCTTCTTATCTTCACCTTGGTCATCTTCCTCCTCCTCCTCCTCCTCCTCCTCATCTTGAACTGATGTTCTGTGTTCAGGACTAGTTAATGGCTCTGGTTTGGTATCCACAGTTCTTGTTTCCTCCTGCAGGCTGGGCAACTGCACACCACTTCTCTTACTAGTGCCTTCTAGTAGGCATCGTAGAGCATTGTCCTCAGGGCTACAAACTGCTGTTCCACACTCACTGCCGCTTTGGTCCATATCATCCAAGTACACAAGTTGTGTGTAAGCTGTGCTATCTGAAACCTTCCGCTCTCTCTGCTGGTGCTCTTGCACTGGTGGGTGACTCTGTGGCGCAGACAGATGATCTCCTCTTCCCTTTCGGGCAGATTTTGGCTCATTCATGTCAACACCAGAGTCCAAACTGGCATCGTTACTCCCATTCCTACCAGCTCTTTGGAGATCGATGTACGAATGTCTAACATGAGCATTTGAACGTCCATCTAGAGAAACAAACCATGCTCGAGGATGAGGCAATGGCTTCCCGCCTCCTAATTCCATCAAAGCCTTTTCTGTAAGAAGCTGCACTTCGCTATTCATTTGAGCCAGGGATGCATCATTAAGTGAGGCAGGAATGGAAATAGATTCAGACATGGAAGCATTTTGTTGACTCCACTCAGCTGCACCTGCATCTTGCAAATGCTGCTGAGATATTGCTTGGGATGCTAACTGCTGGGGTTGCAGCTGCTGCGGGGGGTGCGGAAAAAGCCGTGCGTGAGGGTTAGGAAGCTCAGCCTGAAGTCTTTCTACATCAATCTGCTGGTCAGCTGGGACAACCAGTGGCTGGCTAACAAAAGGGTGTTCTCCTGGCAATTTCATGTAATGACCTGGGATGACCAGCGCAGGCAAAACTTTTCTGTAAACACTGTCATTGACTTGGTCAACAGAATTGCAGCAGATTAACTGACCTGGTCGAGGGAAAGATGTAGGTCTTTCAAGATGATCAACGGAACGAGACATCATACAATCAGCAGGTCTGCAGTCCAGCAGTTCTTTTTCAGGGGCAGAAGGTGTGGGGTATATTTGTTCCTGAATATTGTATTTGCTTCCAGTAGCAATATGGTTCATAGATACTTGAATTTCTCTCTCTTGCTTTTCAAATAAAGGCTGAGACAGCATAGCATTATAACTTCTCCTATATTCGTCTTTGATAGGGGACTCATAGCCTTCAGCTGTTTCTGTAGATTTTCTTGTCTTTAAAGGAAAACTATCTGCTGATTTATGGTAGTCTTTTCTTAGAGACCCACTGGGAGTCAGGTCATCCAAGGAAATTCTGCTCTTGTCTTTCTCCTTCTCAGAAAGCAGCTCCTCACGGGAGCTAAACTCCTGTGAAGTACTGAATGAGTGTTTGAGCATAGGTGTATGCATATCCGCTTCTCCACTAGGTGATACCATCTCCATGTGGACAGCACTGATTAATTCCTTTGCACCTGAGTTTTCAGGGTGTCCATTGCTAGCAACGGACAACCCGCCAGGGAATTCTGACTCACGACGTGAAAATATTAAATTTATATGGGACATTGAGGTTGCTTGATCCTTCTTAGAAGTGTCCAGCGCTGTTGAAAGTTGCAGTTTCTTATGATGTTGACGTGGTCTTAAACATTTTCTTCTAGAAAAGCCGGTAACAAAAGAAGTTACACATTTATGACTGTTGTACACAGAAACAAGAGCAGCAAGTGTGTCTTAATGGGAGATTTCAAAACAGTGATTAGTATTAGGGGAATTGAGCTTTTATTACGTAACCTAACAATTAAAAGCTTATCCCAGCAGCAAAGATAAAATTAAAGAATAAATAATGTCAACTGGGAAATATCTCAAGCACCAATTACAAATTGGAGCAAATGTCTGGAGGAGGCAAATACAAAATCACTCATTAATATACACTTGCTGATAGAAGTTTAACACACGTTTTAATATAAGACTAATAGAAAGATCACTTGCAAATGCTTAACAGGTACAATGACAGAGATCTTGGACCTATGCCCATGTTTGATAGGAGGTTTTAGGAACATCTTACAAAGAAAACACAGGTACAGGTGCGTGTGATTCATTCAACTACCATCCTACCAAATGAGTGATTATATACGCTGTACATAACTAGGAACGTATGACATTTTTTCTCACTGTTTCTTTCTTCTTCAAGTGATTGCTTGCTTCTTCCCCCCACCCCCCAAATTAAACGTGTTTCAATACAAAAGCTTTTAATATCATGAGCGCAAAACCCCTTTTATTGCCAACATGAACTATGTAGCCAGGATGGTGAATCTTACCTGCAATAATATAAAAGCAGACACAGCAAGACTAGAAGTATGAGAGCCATCCCTCCTAAAATTGCCAAAAGAAACATGGTGTGATAGCTGGTAATGTCGTGTGTTACAACGGGACCTGGAAGGCCAGAAAAGAGAATTTAGACCTGTAATAACCTGCAAACAGAAGAGGAACGACACTTAAACAAAGAGAGGGACATCTTCCCTTGTTATCAGGGTGCTAAGCGAGCAACACCACTGCTCATAGCCCTGGTGTCTATTGAGCAGACCATCTCTGGAGAAGGGAGCAAGTTGTGGAGAAAGCATGTGCTGGTTTTCATGACCGCAAGGCTAAATAGATCATTTATCATATAGTTAGTTTCAATGGGAGCATGCATCAGTGAATGCTGCCTTCCAGGTCCTGATGCTAACAGTGCACCAAAGCTCTCAGCAGTGGAGAAAAGCCATCGCAGCACCTTCCAGCACTGTACATGTAGCAGCACTGTGGCCAACAACTTCTCTTCAACAAAATCTGTGGTGCTTTGCACTAAACAGTGTATTCATTGGAAGATGTGTTGGTGCTCTGAAGTCTAGATCGAGCCAAGCCAAGCAGATCTTCAGCTGCTTTAAAAAACAGGCTACTAGTGAAACAGTGTTTTAGCTCCAGGTTTCAATAATGCTTACTAAATGTTCTAACATACAAATGATGCACACATGTGGACAGTATCCCTTCACAATTATGCGTGTGTAACCCTGTTCATTTGTAAAATCCTTGTCGTGATTTTGAAATAAAGGCCCAAATTTTCATCTTCAGGCAAGGAGGTACAGCACCAGCTGAGAGTAACATGCAGGCACTGTGAAGGACAGCAAACTTGGCCAACATTAAGGTTCTAGATCATGAGATTTGTAAAAACCTTATCTTTGGATATTGAGTGGTCTGTAGAGCCACTGCTAGGAATACAAAGCTCATTTTTGTCCATTTTTTTAGATAAGAAATCAAATAGATCCAATGAGGAGATGAAATAAGCAAAAAGTCATTAAACTCATTAAAAGTAACATAAACTATATTGCATTTGGGAAATGTAAGTATTTATACATTGTGTCCCACCACTACCTTTACAGAACCGATTGATACTGTTGCTTCAGGACATTAAGCAAAAAGAAGAAAAGATAAATCACTTGAATTTTCATGAAAACATTGTTCTCATTGTAACAAAGTTTTAGGAACCCAGATCTATCCCTCAGAAAGAATGAGAAGTAAAATACAAGTAGAAATTCTGCTGGTTAAGTTAGTTAAAGCTGCAAGGACAAATAAGCCTTCTCCTGTTGAGTTACAGGCCTCCTAACCTCGGAGTTACAGGTCCAGTTTCATTACTTCCTTGCAGCCTGGAACAGAGCTGAACTGTGAAATGTCTGGCTCAGAGCAGTCGCTTTTTCTTAAAGTACCATTATTTTGTAAAATTCCATTAAATTCAATATGATAGCTTATTCAGATCTGCACCTGCCTCTGAACTCTGTTCATCAATGAGTCAACTGAATATTCCAGCAGTTTCAGTTAATAAAAACTCAAATAAAAAGCCTGCATATCATGAAACAACTTCATGGCATATACAAGCAGACTTTAAAAACAGTCCTCAAGTTAGAGTTTGTTTTCTTGGTTAGCTATAGTTTATTTAGCCTACACAGCCAAGGCAAGAATGTTTTCATTTCTACTGTATTTGGTTTTCATCCAGAAAACCTAATAAAGAAAAGCTGTAAGAGGAGCTTTTTTTTGTTTGATTGATTGGCTTGTCTATACACAGAGATATCTCTGATTATTGGTGGTCGAAGAACTAATACTAAGAAATCAGAGGCAGCCACAGACAGAAACAAGGAAGAGCAAGCTGCGACACTGATAACCCCCACAGGCACAGAAGTACATATAATGCCTAGTTCAAAGCCATTTTCTACAGTTATGCCAAGAGGCTTGCAGATGGCAACTAGTCAGCTCATCTACTAATACCACTCTGCTAATACGCTTCCTAGAACTTCTATGCCAAGTTATTCATGGTATAAATTGATCAGTCATCAAGATGATGCAAAGTATATAGTCAGGGCAAAATGGGCATCTTCAGAGTAAAGGAAAAAAAAAAGTTGCAATTAATCAATCCATTAGTAAATGTCTAACCCAGGGTGACATTGGCCTTGGGTGAATCCATCTCTTTGGGGAGTTTCTTTACAGAAACTTCACAGCGCGTATTTTTCTACCTGCTGGAACACCAACACATTGATATTATGGGTCTCCTCGTTTTCTAGCAATGGCTCTACCAAGAAGTGGTGAAATAAATGCATCAAAACAGGTACACTTTAAAAAGTCTCCCATTGAAATGACTCAGATTTTGAGCACAAGAGTTGCCCCCCACAAGCCCCGAAAGATTTTAGCCCTTTACTTTCAGATTTCTGTTTTCTAATAATCCATTATTGATCAAGCTGTAGCATCTCAGATGAGGTCATTCTGAAAAATATAAACATTATATATGAATGAATAATTACTCTGTGCTGCGAACATCACTAAAATTAAATTCCATCTTACCTGGGATAGTAGGTGACATAGCTGCAACCCAGTAGCCCAGCTGAGGTGCAATGTAAGTCCAAGTCAACTGATTTCCTTCTTGTTGTACAAGGCCCAAACTACTCTTCAGCCATGTCCCTGTAAATGTAAAGGGTGTGGGAAGGTGTTACAGGTATATGTGCACCTTCCTCTGCAAACGAGTGGGAAAGGGAGCAGTAACAAAGCCTATCAATGTGCTGTAGGGGTTGTGTGCATTGCTGTGAAATGGGAGATCATGCCTTTTTGTCACTGGCATTCGAGAGCTCCCACAGGCAGCCATCCCTGTGGCCTTCTCAGAAGCTTTGTACACAAAACCTATTTAAGATTAAATAAAACCATTACAAAAAGGGTTAAAAGAAATTACTTATTGTCATATTAGATTCCCCCTTTTTGAAGAAGGATATTCCCGAAGCTGATTATATGCAGACAGCCCACTTGAAAGCTGTATTTCAAGAGATGTCACATCTCCCAGACCACATGTGAGCTCTGCACACCACCTTTTGATCAGTTCTGGCTGTCAACCTCTAGAAGACTGAAGAAAATACTTCCTCAAAATATTATTTTTCCTATAAAGAAAACAAGTTTATGAACGTTACTGCCAATAAACATAGAATTAAGCTGCACCATCACTTTGATTCAGCAACATCAGCCATTCAGAATATGTACGCATCCAGGAACACTGTTTAGTAATAGATGATCATTTTTTAAAATGTGTTTCTCAAAGGAAATGTAATATTTTTTTAGAATTATCAAATGATCATTCAAAATTAATAAGATTGACAATTTTAAAACAATGTATTTAAGTTCTTTTTAAGTAGTCCAGATTGACAATCTGCACTAGTTGAGAACTGTTCTACTTTCAGAAGACAAATTTTGTTGCAAGAACTGGGCTACGAAAAACCTTTACAAATGGATCAGCTGTAAGCCTTGTGTAATTCGTTAAGACCTCTGATTCTGGGGTTGTAAAAGAAAAAATACACCTTTGTTTCTGATATATCAGATGTCCAGTATGGCTTGCAAACTGCTCCCGTATTCATTCTTCTTGAATGAAACACAGAATTGCTGGCCTAGTCACTGAGCACGGCCACGGGGAAGCCATCCCAGCACCAAGCAGCGTTTCCCAGAGCTGCAGCCCTAACTTGGCATCTCCAGCGGGTGCCATAACAGAAGGCATTCACTCGCTATGGAGGTTCTTCACATGCTTTGGTGGCTGCTACCAGTACAGCTGATCTGTGTACAAAGAAGGCATAAACCCCTCTGCACTTCTGTAGCGCAGCTCTGTATTTCTGTGCAAAAGGGGACAGAATGCTCTATTTCCTTCGCTAAGCTTCAAATTCCTACTTCAAAGGCAAGCTGAATTTTGTACTTGTGATTCCTTTTAAATAGTCTCCTACATGTAATTCCCGAAATGGTGCTTTTCCCCAGGCATCACTCAGGACTAAGCATGAGCATTTGTGGACGACAGCCACCCGAACACTCAGCTGTGTGTACAACACACAGAAGAGATGCCGTCGCTGTTTTGTTTTTTAAATACCATTCAGATCTTGATGATTTCCTCTGTGTTCCTTAGATTGTCCATCTGCGCAAAGCCTGTACAGATGAGAACAGCTTTCTTTCTTTATTTCCTCTCTACGACTGATTTTTCCTGTCTAAGTACACCGTTGAAGTCCACCAGCTTTGGCTAATCATAAACCCATCTCAATATAGTGAAACATTTAGAAAAATACATGTTTGAGAGGATTTCTAGATCTAGGTGACTATTGTTGCCAGATAGTGGCTGTATTTGCAACCAAACTGAATTTGCGGGCAACAAGGGAAAGGAATTACTGACTGTAGTGGGTTTGCATGACAAGGGTTTGATAGTGGGGGGCTACAGGGGTGGCTTCTGTGAGAAGATGCCAGAAGCTTCCCACATGTCCGATGGAGCCAATGCCAGCTGGCTCCAGGATGGACACGCCACCGGCCAAGGCCGAGTTAATCAGTGACAGTGGTAGCACCTCTGGGATACCTTTTAAGGAAAAAAAAAATCTGCACCAGCAAGAGAAAGAAGTTGAGACTGTGAGAGCAACCACCCTGCAGACACCCAGGTCAGTGCAGAAGGAGGCAGGAGGAGCTCCAGGTGCTGGAGCAGAGATTCCCCTGCAGCCCCTGGCGAAGCCCATGGTGAGGCGGGCTGTGCCCCTCAGCCCAGGGAGGTCCATGGTGGAGCAGACACCCACCTGCAGCATGTGGACCCCACGCTGGAGCAGGTAGATGTGGAGGAGGAGGCTGTGACCCCTGGGAAGCCTGTGCTGGAGCAGGTTTGCTGGCAGGACTTGTGACCCTGCAGAGGACCCACGCTGGAGCAGTTCGTGAAGAACTGCAGTCCACAGGAAGGACTCACATTGGAGAAGTTCATGGAGAACTGTCTCCCATGGGAGGGACCCCACACTGAAGCAGGGGGAAGAGTGTGAGGAGGAAGGAGCAGCAGAGACACTGTGTGATGAACTGACTGTAACCCCCATTCCTCCTTCCCCTGCACCACCTGGGGGGAGGAGGCAGAGAAATCAGGAATTAAGTTAAGCCTGGGAAGAAGGGAGGGGTGGGGGAAAAGTGTTTTTCTGATACAAATGGTAGTAAATTGAACTAATTTTTCCCTAGTTGAGTCTGCTTTGCCCATGACAGTAACTGCTGAGTGATCTCCCTGTCCTTATCTCGACCCACAAGCTTTTTGTTGTATTTTCTCTCCCCTGTCTGGCTGAAGAGGGGAGCAACAGAGTGGTTTTGGTGGGCACCTGGCATTCAGCCAGGGTCAAACCACCGCACTGATGTAATTTTCAGTTTTCCAAGTATAATTTCCAGTCTGTATATGAAATATCAACTATTGCTACCCTAAAGAAGGTCACACAAGACAAGTAATTTTGATTCACACTACCAAGAGGACCACAATCTGTATGCACAGATTTGCACATATGGCATCCATAACTGTCGTATCAGAACAACTTGATGTAGCCATTAGTTTACCTCTTTTAGGGAAACTTTATCAGGAATAATAGAATGGAATTGTCCACAGTTATGTGTGAAGTTTCTGGAAAAACTAGGAGAAGTAGATTCACTTTTTCCACTAAGACGGCCAGTATCCCTTCAGATTTTCTACCCGTGCACTTTTGGGGAGGATGTCATACTAATAGCTCTGAACCACAAGATGAAAAATAGCCCATAGAGTCAAAAACTGCTTCTGTCTTGTGCCTAAAATGCCATTTGGTAAGACAACTCCTGTAAGCTTAAACTTTGTCATTTTTTTTTCTGCAAGGTTCAGATAACAAGAATGCAACTATGTGAAACAAAATGTTAAGACTAGAAAAGATATAAAAGTGCTGATTTAAAAAAAAAGAATGGAAGGACCTGGGTGATGAATTCATCATGCTTCCCATGCTTCTCTTACTACCTCTAAGCCTGCTAAATACACACACAAGCAGAACGCATACGTACATAATTAAGCAAAGTTCATTATCTTTGTAGTCTATTTTTATAGCTACCTCCTTAAGCAGAAGCTATTATTGATTCCCTCACTAGGGGGAACTTTCGTCCAGCTTGCCTTATTCACATCACACTGCATTCTGATGAACACCATCCTCCTAATGTCTCTTTAAAAGCCTTTTGCCCAGTAACACTGTGCTTGCATAATGCAGTGATCAAGAAGCTAACAGAAGCTGCACTCATTGCTGGGAGCAGAGCTCAGCTGCCATCCTGCCAAACAACCAACAGCTCAGATTGCTCATATTTTAGCAATGAAAGGAATCCCGGTATTTGCAACGGAAGCAGACAATAGCATCTACTGCATAAGGTCAGTCAGGTTTCATCATTGCCTTCTGCTCGTTTAAGTCACCTGTTTCTGCTAATCACTGGATATAATCGAGGAAATGTATTGGTCTGTCTAACACTAGGGAAAAATGGAATTCCCTCACTTTGTTATGGACAGGTAAGACTTTCAAAAATGTAACAGATATACTCAATATTGGTCATCTTTAAAGAAGAGTGACAAAGCTTTCCTTGACCATACCCTACACACTAGGATGTGAAGACAGCCAGAAAAGAATTACTTTTGAAATGACACTGTCCCAAGTTCCTTCATCAGGACAACACCAAGTGCAGGTTCCTGGGAACAATGGGTACACAACCTTTTTAAATACTTTCATAGTCCAACACTTTGGTGATAAACCCACCTCTTATAATGCTACCACCTCTTACCAATAGTCCACTAATGAAACAGAGCACCCTCCTGCATGGTGGGATGAATAGAATAAAGAACTCAGTCCTTCAGAACAGCAATGGCAGAACAGGTTTGAGCAGAAACAGTTGAAACATGAAGTCCTGTATCATTTCTTGTGTGATCAAATAGTTGAAAGCCAAGACAGTATTACTGAAGGGAACTGATGTGCCTTCAGTATGCTGCAAATCCACTGGGGCATTTCCAGGTATCTCTTATATTACATCCTTTATAGGTTCTAATATCCTGGTGCTTTTCAACTATCATTAAATGCCAAGCAGTGTTCTTGTAGATCCCTACATGCAATGCCTTGCTGTAACGACTAATGGTCGGACCTTCTATGGAGCAAAACCCAACTGCATTGTACTTACTGGCTATGCTCCTAGTGTTTCAAGCTGCCTTGAGTTAGCAAGAGTTCATTGCTATGCAGCCTTAAGAATGAAGTCCCTATCCCATCCCAGATTCTTCCTTGCAGCAGTAAACAAGATGTTTTCCTGTTCTAAAAATGCAGCTAGTTACTCTCTGCATCCTCACATACTTGTTCCTGTAAGCAAGGGAGGAGAGTGAGGGGCAGTGAGTAAAGAACTTCCATTTTTCTGTCCATTCCTACCCTGCAAATGGAGTAAGAGCAAGCAGTATTAATTTTTTCCCCCTGTGTAGGCAGGATTACAACTGCAGGAGAACTAAGCAGAAGGACTTAGGAGGGAAGAGAGGTCTTACCCCCTGCATGGCTGTGTTATGGTAATTTAATTTGTTACTCTCCCAATATCCCATAACATCTACTTCCTCCCCGCCCAACTCAGCACAAACAACTAGCTTCACTGCTTATTCAGTTTTGTACATGATGTGCAGTAACTGTTAACAAGAAATATAGGATTATAAATAAAAAGCAGTACACATAACTGCATGTAATGGAACTGATCATTTTTGTTCAAGACTGATTGTGTAGCTCCAAAGAAAACTTGTCAATGCATCTTCGGAGTAGAAACAGCAAGTTCAGTACAGTTTGTAAGCACTGCATGATTTGGGCCAATTTGCCATTAATTCTTAAAGAGTGTCTGATGCTTCACGGAAAGCTTCTATATATAGAGACATTCTTGCTTATAGATCATTTTTACATTTTTCTTCCTCTTTTTCCTCTATTACTACTCAGCGGAGCCAACATGCTGATCCAGGATTCAAGTCAGGGGAGCTGTCTCCTGGCTCAAACTAATGGCAGGAGGAGAACCAAGATGTTTCTTAACTCTTTCCTCACCAGAATTATATTTAGTGTTACTGACTTTTTGGAATAAATGGTGTCATTTAACAAATTTCTTCTTTAAAAGCTTATAAAGCAGCTACCCAGCCTCATTTGTGTATGGAAGCAAGGTAAGAGAACTAACATCATTAATACTACAAAGAATGCAAAAGTGAAAGTACATTAAAAGAAATACAAATCAAAAACCAATCAGATAAAAGACAGCTGAGCTACATCTGGTTGCAACAATACCCGAATATCGGTTGAAGATTTCAGCAGAGCAGAAGAAATAAATTCTGCTAGAGAGAAGCATCTTAATACTTCGCAGTAAGTTTGATTTTGATGAACATGCTTATTTATCTTGGGCAGCTTTTAGTACTTGCCAATGGGGGCAAGAACGTGTTATCGTAAGTAAATTTAACAGCAAAAGGTTTGCACATTAAATCTCCGTTTCAACACACATGCCGCACTAAAAATGTCTTTTTGTAATTTAATTTAGTTTACTTCTAAATCAGACTGAAAAATGGCACTTTCATCAAGGAGAGTGTCCAGATGGGCAGCTACTGCAGAAAAGCCATTACAGAACAGCTATTCAACTATCTCCCTGCACAATTATGTTGCTACACGTACAGCCAGTCTGCCCAAAAAAGAGATGTCCTATTGTCTTTAAAGACACTAACTACTCCATGTGACAGCTTGCTGGATCCAGGCAGCACAAATGGATCTGTTTTTGTAGTCTAGATGCACGATGCCTCTGAATAAGACATTACTTCCATATTTTACAGCTAGACCTTATTATTTTAAATTAATCTGCAGTGAAATCCAGGGAATTGTATGCTTCTCTGGCTTCCATGTGTGAGACCATGCACGCTGACAATCCCATGCTGCTCCAGCCCAAGCAAACGGCAAACTTCCTACTGGCCTACGTGAGGCAGGACCGCGCTTCGTGCAGGCAGGACTGCCACACCAGGCCATCTGCTCTAGAGACACGCATATGACTCCTATTAAAGTCAAGAAAAAAGGAGACAAATCCCCCTCTTGTGTGCTGGCTGTGAGGGGAGTTTGCATGATGGCACTCCAGCACAGAACTCTGCTCACTGGGAGGATGTACAACACTGCTTACTTCAGGTTTAACTTTCCAAGCTGACCATTTCAGAGCCTCCCAGATCATTACTGCTGCAGTGACTCCTGAGGACTTTGATTGTGTATTCTTCCTATCACTGATCAAAACAGTTCTGGTAAATGACTGCCAGAGGACTGTGCTGTAGTCAGCAGCTTCCCCTAAGGACAGTCATGAAGTCAAAATATTGTCAGTGTTTAAATATACGGTAGTGATGGTGCTTTTTTTCCATAAATTACTTTTACATGTGAACTTTTGGTAGGAAACTCTTCCATTGATCAAATACTGGTTGCTTTTTGTTTTGTTTCTTGTATCTGGTGATGGGATCATCCAATCCCACTCAAGTAGGGAACTAAAATTGTGCTATTTACAGCATGAATTATTTCCATCCAATAGGTTTGACAAATAAGAGGATTTAATTAGCCAGAAAGCAAATTAAGCATAATCCCATTATATAATTTATTTTTATTCAGAAGATTATCTACCCTGGACAAAAGAATTTTGGAAAGAAAGATACTTTTAACTGTAATACTTAATAGTATAGATGTTTTAAATAAATATTCCTTACTAAGAAGTGCTTTTCTTTCAGCATGGATTTCTTCTGTGATGTTTATGATGTCTTAGGCAGAGATTCACAGTTAAATGGAGATATATGTGTCAAAAGGAATGAGGCAGGTTGTTAACAGGTAGAGTGTGAGACAGCAAATGATATTCAAAGCATACTAACAGTGTTCCTAGAAGTAATTGATTTAGACACTTCAAATGGCAATGTTATAACGTAGAGTTAATCAAGGGCAAGTTTGTGAAAATAACTTCCTAAAGCATGTTCTGACATACATAAATTGTAGCTTTTCATTCTACTTGCTGAAAGCTGCTTATCAGATTACTTCTTCTAAACAAAAATCACCTCTAATCTGTATCAGCACAGGAAGTTTTACTACAAAAGGATGGGTTTATTGGTTTTACTTTTGTTCATGTTCTAAAATGCTGAAGGCACTAACAGTGGAAGCTGAAAAATTCCTTCTTGAATATTGATAGAGATTACTCTCCTCCTCCCCCTCCCCCAATACACACGGGTTTAAAAATTTGTAGCATTTAAGTTAATATTACAATTTTGGTTTTGGAGTTGCTAGGCAACATCAAAAAATAAACGTCCTTGCTCTGAGCTCATACCTTCATTATTCTTCCACTCTTACAGAATTTGCTACACAAGTCTTCCAGGGCTAAATCCTGCTACTGTTCTAGCAGCACCACCGTTACTTGGTGTACTCTAAGGGAAAGGCTTTTAACATCATACCTTGAAGATTTTTGCAAGGAAGTCTAATGGTTCAATTTGTTACTCGTGTCTGAGAAGCTGTGTAGTCTTTGCCATCTCTACTCCTACATCACCTATCAAGTGTTTAAAAAAAAACATGCCAGTTTTCATTATTTAATAATTTTAATTACGTCTGGGCAGAAGACAGGGCACACTGAGAACTGCTTGCATTGCTTTGGTCCCCTTAGCAGTTCCTTCCAGAATGCCAGAACAGAAGAGACTATTAAAGAAAATTACTTCCATACATAATTACTGGTTAACAATTGCATTTCAAAAGTGAAAGCTTAGTTATGCTTGCTGGACCACCGTCGCTAGTTACTGGTATATTTGAAAGATGCTGCCCTTAATACTCGCTGTATCACATTATTAATCACATTCAGTCAGTTATTGACAAAATTATTAGAACAAGGAATAGATAAAAACACAAGGCAATTCAAAACACTGCATGCCTTCTCCTTCATTCAGCCTCACATCACGCTCACGTTCAGTTTCTATTTCTCAGGCTGGAACTGGAAGCAGACACACAAGAGATTTGACCTACCATCCCCAAGGCCACAGAGGAAGGCTGGCCCAGGTCCTCCTCAGCCTCTTCCAGCCCCACCCAGAGAGTTCACACTCCTGCTCTAAGCACTCCTGCCTCTATTTCCACCGATCTCCAAGTCCTCTCCAACTCAAGCAGCTGCACAAGAACAATGGTCTTTTCTCCACTTCTGATATTTTGATGTCCACCTCTCCCCACCTCCTACTGCATGCCCTCTGTAGGTGGAGCTACAGGGCCATCTACATGATACAACGGAAGGTCCATTACTAAACCCTGTTCCCAGAAGCCACACTATTTGTTTTCAGTTTTATTTCCTTGGCTACATAATAGTAGATTATTCGCATATATCGCTACTTTGGCACCGACCCGATTACTTCAGCATCCTCTTAAGCTCCGCCATCATGCCATACCATGTCTGCTTTGCCAAAAACGCAGCTCAGATGGTATATAAGGTGGGGAGAGATTGCATAATCCATTCACATCACTTTCACATATGTAAACCACAACATCCACTTAAAAATCAACCTACATATTGATAAACAAGCACAACTGCCTCCTGTGATCCACCACACCTCTCCAGAGGAATCACGATAGTGAGAACATACCTCAGCGAGCTACACAGTGAAGCATCAGAGGAAGAGCTTCTTCTCCTCTCAATGCTGAGGTCTGTCTACTACTATGCAATTATATCTGCACCTATTATGTAGATGTCATACGTGGTAAAAAGCTGGGTTTGGTAGCTGCCATTTCTATGGCAACACACAAAATATGAAATTCTTTGAGAGCAGTTAGTTAGAAATCTGTATTCCTCAGTAGTGTTTAAGAATAATTTAACCTTTACAGCTGCGATAAAAAAGGAAGTAAAATCAAATTGTCAAGGAACTTGTGAACTACAGAAATAGTGTAACTATGAATTTTGTGGAGGTTTGGTTTTCTCCTTGTAATTTGCAAATAAATATTACCAATGAATCTGATCTAGAACCAAATGTTCTGGATCTGATTATATTAAATTCAAACTTTTGGGAGCAGGGAGTATGTTTTCCTGAAACGTCCATTCCTCACATGTAGAAAACCCAATAAAACCCACAGAGAAGTGCATGAAGACCCAGGTCATGTGCACAGATGCGTGTAGTCCAAATGCAGGCCATCTGTCTGAGCTCAGAGGCATGTACTCATACCCAGCGTCAGATCTAACAACAGACTGCAAAAGTTTTTGTTAAATGATTATTTTCTATCTCTCATGCAGTGTATGAATGTGATGGCAATCAGAAGTTAACCAAATTCACAACAAAAAGGAATATGTTTCATTTTTAAGCTATGAAAATATAAGTCATTCTTTTCTTTGGATGGGTTATCATTGCTACCACGTGGGAAGCTTAAATCAAAGACTTTTACAAATAATGTGCAGTGAACTAGACAGGTCGATGTACAGTAACCCGCTTACATTTTCTGCCTGACAGCAGCTGTTGCTCTCTCCCCATAAACACTATGAACAAAACCCAAGAATCATTTTACCTCCACGAAATACAGCAAATCCATACTGCAGTCAAGTTTAAGTAGGCACCAATACTGTTTATACATGAGCCTATCATCACAGCTTCTTTTGAGCACAGAAAACATTATCTCCATTTTGCTGAGAAAGGAACATCAGGAAATTCTGACTCTACAAAAAATCAATGGAAATTTTACCATTGAAGGCAGGACGTCATCCAGAAAAAGTAAGTACCAGATTTCCAAATGTATTTAGAAATCTATTATGGCATTAAATGCAATCAGAAAGCACTGACCAAGCACAGCAGAGTACATAAAGTATTATGCTTTATAAAGCTATAAAAAGAGTTCTTCAAGATACTTTTCTCCGTATTCTGCCATTGCTTTACATTAAAACATGGTTGAGATTTCAGGCGCTGGGGAAACATCCTCCTCTGTGAAGAAGCCAGTAGTTTAGAGACAGCAAGGTCACGTCAAAGATGTACACCAAGTGTGCAGGGAGGAGGAAGAACAGAGGAACAGTACTCTGAACTTCGTTTGCACATAGTGCATGAGAAGTAACACATTTTAAGAAGGAAGAGCAAAAGGGTGGAGGTTTATCTCCTTCACTCCCAGAGGCCTTTGCCAGTGTTGGAAATAGTTTCCTGTTACTTGGTGGGATTAATAAACTAGCAGATGCATCAATATTGTCACCAAAAAATAAATCCAAATTCCATATTATGCACTCTGTAATATTTGGTAATATTTTGAAGTCCTTCATATAGCTGTAGATGTGGATCTAGAGGTCTAGGTGCAACATAATTCCTCCATACCACATGGAATGAAACTGAGGGCTTAAGATGGAGAATGCTGGTCTTTCAGTTTTTCTCACTGAGTCCAACAAAAACCAGACACCTTAACATAAAGCATAAAACATTTAAATGGGGCTGAGGAGAATACAGCTGAGCAAGTGCTGTATTATTCAGTCCAGCTGGTGGGAGCTGGAAATGATACAGAAGGTACAAAGTTTCATTTCTACTGGGACCTGCAGTATTAATTTCTGACTGAAGAGGACAAGGCTAAAAAGAAGTCCTGAATAGAAATGTGGTGTCCAAGAATAGAGAGATTAATATATTGTAAATCCTACTGATATCAAGACAAATACACAGGGAGGAAGCCATGATCCCAACCATCTGTTTATGGATAAAGAAAAAACCAAACGTTTTTCAGCCCCTTCAGATTTTGAGAAAAACAAGACACCGCGCTTGGGGGAAATAAAAAGCCAACAAACCAGAAAACCCCACTGATCAATCCTGATTATAAAAATGAGAATCCCCATCTTGTTATGTTCAAGCCTTTAAGTGTGTGCTATGAGATAAAACCATTCTCCTACAGTAGTGTGAAACACAAGAGATATGGGTATCTCAATGATACGGAATGATTAAGTTGCATTTGAGTGTACACATCCCTGTAACATCAATGCATCTGTGCTTACTATTACCAACACTAAGAGATGCTGCAGAGAAAGGTGGAGGAGTGCATCTCCAACACAAGAGCAAGGTCAGATGTATTAGTTTACCTTAAAACTTCGCCAGGGCATTGACAGTTGTTCTTCCTTTTATTAATTATTCAAAAAGGTGTTACTGCTTTAATTTGCTTGCTATGCGTGCAAGGCAGTGAGTTTGTTTTGTAATGAAAAATCTCATTTGGAACAGTATAAAATAGATGCAGCAGATTGTCTTATTTTGATGTCAGCCTGCTTTTTCTGACTGTGTGTTTCATCAGTGTCAATGGAGCCACCCTCAGCCTTAAGTAGACTATGCCACTTCTCCCCCTTCTCTCCCCAGCCATCTCTCAAGGACAGAAACTGAGGTCATGAAAATACAGACTGTTTATGGTAAATATCCTAAAAAGCCATTAATTATTTTTGGCTGCTGTAATATGCAAATATGCCTAATTCCTGTAGAAACTATGAAAATCTCTGCACTTCCAATCAGATGCCACTGGGTTTATATTAGTACATCATGAGCTCAGCAAAATACATGAGATTCTAAGGATTAAAATATATTCGCAGTATTTCTTTCCCTTCTCCACTCCCCGCTCTAAAAGTGAAAAGTATTTCTGCTTTTTAGAGCAGAAATTATACCTCATGCAGTAATGACGACAACCGCATGGACTCTAAACAAAAACAATAGCTCGCACGAACAAGCATCCACTGTACTGCTCACACACTAGAGAGAAGCCTTGCCTTATTGCCTGGTAATACAGTGTTAGTTTTCCATCTCTGGCATTTACTCAGTTTTCATATACAAGTGTGAAAGTTTAAGCCACTGAAAATCTATTAAGGAGAGACTGCAACGTAACTAGCACTGAAAAAAGCAGCTCCTGAAATTAAAGACACAATCAGAATTATGAGGTTAGAGGTCCTATCCTGACAAGGCACAGGTCTGGCAGTGCAAACGGGATACAAAACTTATTTGCCAGTTAAGGATTTCTTCAGCATGGAGCCATCCCAGTCATCACCACCCATCCTCTGCCCTTCGCAGCCCAAGCACAATGGGGATGGGGAATGACAGGGTACCACCATATTCACGCTACATATGGCTAGTTTGACAGCCCTTAGGCTGCTAATGTAGCCTGCATAAGAGACAGTGGCTGCTCTACTTATTAAATTAGGCTACTGTAATTTAAATTGGTTGGGATGTGGCCAAAATTCTGCTAGAACTGGCATGCTGCAGTCAGAGCTTAAATGCATCTTTGTTCAACACCTTTGGTTGCCCAGAAAGATGCCTACTTCAGCTGAAGTGTAAGCTGGAGCTTAAGCATAACGTCTTCAATACCATCCTTTCCATGGCTTTGTGAAGCTAAGTGGCCTGACAAAGACGTGTTTTGTTTAGTGGTCCTCACTCCTTCCCCTTCCAGTAACACAAGTTCTCCAGCAGTTTGGCATGAATCATACAAGGCTGGGCTTGTCTTAAGATTGGAAGCCTCAAGCCTGCCACGGTAATTAACTAACCTGTATTGATCTATACTAATAGATAGCGCACACAATAGGGTAACTAGGCTTTTATATACAAAAGTAAACCCCATATTCCATACTAAGAGAAAGCTTCTGTGGCCCCACCGCAGGGGCATGGAAATTTGGCCATAAATGAGAAAGCTCCATAATCAAAATCAGAATCATTGCACTAGCAGTGAGTAACCAGCAGTGAGGCGGGTTGCAGCTATAACACAGCTGACAGGAAGGGGGATGGACTGCTTCTTGTGGAGAAAGTAAACATGAGTTAGTCTTCCTGGTCTTTTTTTGAACAAGAGAAAACAAAATATTTTCTAGAATCACACATCAAAACCAGTTTCAGGAAAACCGTAGTGAAACTTAATGCCAGGGAACCACAAGAAAAGTGCTGTTTCCACAGTTAAGGGAAACCCTGAATCCATTCATTGCACTTTTTTTCTACTATTCACTTTTATATCATATTCAGATTTATTCTTCATTAAATTCTACTGCTCTACTCTCTAATACAGCTGAAGTCTGACAAAAGATTTATAGGCATGCTGTTTGAAAATACGTCGCCTTGTTCAATAAACAGAGGCAGGAAGGAAGCAAAAATGTTATTTCCCCCTTCACCTCTCTCTTCCTCCCTCCCCTCCCCTTCCTCTAACACGCTGGTTTCATGCTCATTGCTCTACTTCTAGATGTGATCATAAACTGGCTCAAAACATTTGCCTTGCAGGGACAAAATTCCACAAATTGTCTATACAGATCCACATTTCTGACTCTTCTTTTGTTCCTCCCTTCCTCCCAGCATCTACGTTTCTCACCTTCCATTCTTCTTTTTTCACTTCTTTTTCTTAACAATCATCTGGTACATACTTCAGTAGGCACAGTGCAATAACTGAAGGGGAATCACCAGGACAAGACTTATGCACCCCTTAATCCTTTACACTTCGAAGGTGTAAAGCCAGCCAGCATGGTATACCAGCTAGCAATGAAAAAAACAAACCAAAACAGAAATAGAGCCTAAACCACAAATTTCTGGAAAAATTATTGTTCACAATATCAAACGTTATCTTGCAATGTACAAAACTGAGTGTATTTTACAGCTCATATTGATTAGTCATTCTGTCTTTTCAAAATATTTCATGATTTTTTTTTAATTATTCACATGTACTTTCCTTTTTGATTGTATTAGTCAATCTTAAAGTGATTTACGAAAGCAGTCAGTACTATGTTTCCTATCTGACAGGCAGGAAACTGAGCTAGACAAGAGACGGACCAAAGCTGGCTGCTGGCAAAGATAAGGCGAGTTTCCATTCCTCGTAGTGAATATGTGTCTCTGTTTCTCAGTCTGTAGGTGAAATCAAGTTCTTTCAAGATGTTTTTTACATAAAATATTTAATAATTGCAAAATGGTACATTTACAAAAGATTTTGTCTAGAAGTTGCACACAATGCTACTGAAGTATATTTGCATACATACATATATTTGCATTACTTGATCAATAAAACTCTTCTCTCCTTTTAGACAGAAAGCAGATTTCTGTACATTACAGTGAAGGCCTTACTATGGTAGCGTCATAAATGAGTGAGACATTAGTTTCAGACAAACGAAGCTATTTAGGGAATCACAATGAGATGTTACCTACCAAATTTTTGGTCAAACCTCCACGCTGGAACGTGTGCATTGTGCTTCAAGTTGCTGTTTGTTGGCAGAGGCACTGTTACATAGATGGGGCCATTCACGGGGATTGGAGTCCCATCACTGTTGAGGAGATGAACACTGACTGCAGTGACAGGGGTGAGGTCATACCTAGTGCTGTTTCCTACCAAGAGAATGAATGAACACTGTGACTACAGTATTTCCCAGAATTTAAGATACACACACCCACATGGTTCAACACTGCAGTACTGCACCAACATATTTCTCAAGGGATGGTAGCAGTAACCCTCCCTTACAAAATTCACAAGACATATATGCTTCTGTATTTTTCACTTAATTTTGGAAAATTCTGAAGACAAGAAAACTCCAATACAAAAATTTCCTGCATATATTTTCTCATCTTAATTCATCTTAAATAAATATCACAGCTATAATCATGGCAAAAAAAAAAATAATCTCACATGCCCATATTATAACTAACACACCCCCAAACATGCAGTGACAGGGCAAGGATGATCCACCGTATGTTTAAGAATGCCAGGATGTATTTCCTTTGGCGTCTCACTGAAATAAACCAAGGTAAATGGATTACTAGGACACACAGTGTTATCTTCTTATCTGTGTAAGATAATAATTATTCTTTATGTTTAAGCTGCATGCCAAAGGATGTTATTTCATGACAGTATGATTTGAAAAAGCATTCTATCCCTTCAACCATTTAACCAAATGAATCAGTGACAGGGATGAAATACCACAGACATATAGATGTATTCAGGGGGAAAATGCTTGAGGTTTAAAACCAAGGAGATCTGGAGCTCAAAACAATAGCAGTAGCAGATTAAACTGGAAGAGATGGAGCTTCTAGTTTTGCAAGGGGCTTGAGCCATACAGGTCCACACTGCTGCTACGAGCAGCAGCTGTGCCCTCTCCTTTGTGCTGGCTCCAGGGGTCACGCAGCCACTCATCCTGGCGTGGGGCTAATCTGAGGGAAGGCAGAGGGGTGCCTGGCTGGCAGGGAGCAGGGTACTACCCCTCCGGTAATCCTGGTGCCTTACATCAGTGTAAAGTACCTGCAAAAGCACATTCCTACCCAGCAGTGGTATGCCACCTGCAACGCTGAGGCACAAAAGGTCCTTAGGAACCTGCAGTACCTCAGCAACAGTGCTCATGAGGATGAGTACATTCAAGGGAATAGCAGGAAAGCATTAGGACCTTTATGATTTCTCTTAACAGTTAAGTCTCAAGCGATTGCCCTTACTAAATTCAGTATCTCCAAGTAACAGCTCACCAAAGTTAAGACTACCAGGAAAGGCAAGGGTAGGGGGTGGAGGTGCAGGTGGCAAAAGGAAGGGAAAAGAAAGACAAAACTCCTCAGAATTTTAAATTCTTTGGATTTTGCAAGAGGTGCCAAACTGAAGACATGGAAAATAACCAGAAGTAACTATGCATGTGGCTTATTTACTATAGCATCTACTCTGATGCACATTTCCCCCAGATTTCAAGGCAAGTGTCACTGCTGCATTGCTGACATGCAAGGGCATACACACTGCTTTGATCTACTGCGAACAGAGGGGCAGAAAGCTATCTTCCAGAGGGATGAAAGTATTGAGAAAACAGACACTCTGAAGATGGCCATATAAGAAAGCCACACGGCTAACAGAAAAAACAGAAAAATAAGGCTTGGAATTTCAGCTAGGGCACAGGGGAAGGTTGCCAGCCTACCCAAGCATTTGTATATTATATGCTCCAACGGTGCACAGTATCATCCCCTTCCAGCCTTAGAATATAAAAGACAGATATAGAGGAGAGAATCAGTGGGGAAAAAGCTGTTCCATTATCCCTGATCATTAAATCCACTGCCTCTGCCATGCACCTATAACTTCTGTCAGATTGATGCTTGTCCCCAGGTCACTGGACTTGGGCCCCTAGGTTTCTCAGGTTGGTATCAGAGAAAAATTCCTGTTTCCAAGTATCATAACCTGTCCACATTCTGTTATATACAAATTCCTAATGACAAAAGGTATAATTTCAGGTTGTAGAAACATTTAGTTCAATATCTGAGATTTAATTTTTTTATATTTTATTTAATTATAGATATTGAAAGTTTTGACTTTTTTCCATTACTGTCTTGATAAAACATACCTGCCTAATATCTTAATGAAATTAGTAAACCTCAGTAAAAATGAGGTTTCAGCTCCAGAAAAAGCATTCTGATGGTGAAACACTGCATCTCTTTTACTTAAGATGCACTGACATTTTGCTCAGTACTAAGCTGAACAAATTACATTAGAAGATGAAGAAATTTCTAAAATCCACTGACCTCTGGCAAGAAGAAATAATCCTTCAGTTTGCCACCTTGCACAGTACGTAAATGATCATTAAAAGATAATGTTTTCTCTTTTCTGTTGTGAAAGTAAATTAAAATCAATGCTTATGAAACTCTCACATGCTATAAAACTGATAAGCACAAGCACAAATTAAATCGGAATGAACTTCAATAAATGTCAGCTTTCATTTATTTCTTGTCATTTTTGACATCTGGTGACCTGTAAAGGGCTCTAAAAATAGTCAGAGGAAAATCCACTGTGACTTAGATTTGACTCTTCATAAAGAAACAAATCAGCAGCAGTAATGGTTATTTAGCCAGCTCGGTCCATTACTGCATTAGTTTGGTTAAAAGAACATGATTTTGTGAAACCACCCTACTGCTCTCCAACTGGTGATTAATACAAACAATAAGCTAACACTATACAGGCTTGTCACTACTTGCAGCTAAATTCTTTCAATTTTTACGTTTGGAACATGCTGATTCATGCAATGAATTTTCACCACTCCATATTACTACTTCAACACCCAGTTGGGATTTTATGAAAACTGTCGAACTCATAGATAATAGGTTTTAGTTAAAAAAACTGTTAAGTCACCCTGGTTAAATACTAGCCAGAGAACTGAGCGGATTAGCTGGGAGGACCTCTCCAAAACTCTACAGAATGTAAATAAACTGTGAAAGAACAGAGGACTAACTGGGAAGGGGAAGAGAGAGAGAAGAGAGGGAAGGGGCAGTGTTCTGGAACACTGCAAAATTCCCATGCAAATTACTGCTAAGTTTTTTTAGAAGTCTAAAATTTGTACATATTTTTCTTTTTCTCTTGAGAACAGAAATACTAAAAAATACCCAGCAGGAGATTATCTCATTTTTTATTCCTTCAAAAGTTTTTCAGGTGAAATCTTCACCAAGCCGCTCGGAGATGAAGAAAAGTCAGTCAATCTAAGTTTAGGATTTTAAAGCTCCATCTTTCCACAGCAGGAGAAACTTCTACTAAAAATAGAGGACATTTCACCTATACTATAGTGCACATACAAATATACTGTATTTGTATAATCTGTATTATGCTATACTACAGTATTCAGAAAACAAGGCTCTTTCTCAGTCTCTTAAAACCCATTCCTTTGCTGGTCATTTTGGTCTTTTGTGACATACTTTTACTTGAAGGCTAATAAACATCAAAACCAGGGCCCCTATGCTCAAGTAGAAAAGTTCCCATCATGCAAGCATACAGAAGACTAAAAAACCAAGGGTGTATTCATCTGTTTTGCAGGAGGCCAGGAGGTAAAACAGGAGAATGATCACGTCCTGGTTGTGTAGTTCCCATGAGAGGTGATTAAAATCTGGCAAGACCTGTTTTAATTAAATAAATGCAATGGTGGGAAGTTGGGTTGCAGAGCACTAAGGAAAGATTTGGGAGAGAGGAATCCCACACACATAGTCAACAGTTTGTTCAGTGGGTTTAGAGATAAAAAGAAAGCAGATGAGGAAGTAGACAGATGAGTGAGATTAAGTGCATTCCTTTGTTTTAAAAAAAGATAATGAGATACTTGATAGCGTCTGAGTATGAAGAGCCAGAGGAGACTGAAGGCTGAAGGTGAGAATAGGGAGATGACAGAGAGATAGGATGAGGTGTACTCACTGGTGCAGACAGAAGGACTGCAGTAAGGTAGCAGACACATTTCTAATTGTAATAGAAAAGGAGATATTCAGATTTGTACAAAGGGAAGGGGAAGCTTATTTTGTGGGTTGGTTTTGGCTTTTTTTCTTCAGGGAAAAGCTAGCAAGCTCAATACACACCATTTACACACATTACCTAGCATTCAAAGTCACCTAGATCAACACATCACAAGCAAATCCATCCCAAGAAACATCAGGGAGGGACCTCGAGGGGTTATTTAGCCTGCTTCAAAGCAGGCTCAGCTATGCCTATGCCATCCTCACAGGTGATCATCTATCTCTGTCCAACACCATCAAGCAATTGATTCTACAGCTTAAACTATCCTCACCTCAGCAAGGTTTTCCTAATCACTAGTCTTGAATCCCTCTTGCAGCACTGCAAGTCTACTGCTTGCTTTCTAACCCATGATGGACACAGAGAAAACTTTATTCTCCTTTTCACACCAGCATTTTAAGAATTTGAAGACTTCTATGCTCAATCCTTCTATTTTTCTCTAGCCTACACACTACCAATTATTTCAATCAAGACTAAATGAGAAGTAGAGTAACAGGCAGTTGCAGTAATAAAAATGTATTACAGTTCTGAATTTAACAGTGATTGTGTTTCTACTATGAATTTCCATTGTTTTCCCTCTGGTGCTAGATGAATCTGCACATTTTTGGCTGAAGCTGGATTCAAAAGTATTAACAAAGCCATTGAAACAACACTTAGCTGAAAAAACAGAGTATGAAATCCTTGATATATAGACACTTCATTTTTAGAAAAAGTTTAAGAATTCTATGGCATCCTCAAGTTAAATTCTCTTTAGTCACTTCACATTAATCTCCGTTCTTGTATGTGCACGTGTGATACGTTTGGAGGCTCAGCTCTAAACTACAAGTGTAACAAACTTTTCTGATCTCCCAAGGCCAAGGAGTCTTCGTCTTTGCTGTTCAGTGGCCCCATTTAAGGGATAGTGGACCTTGTTCTCTTGCTTATAGGAATAGCATTTTGGTAGGACCTATCACACCACCCAAATTTTAAAGAATGTTTGCTGGAATGGGGAATGGAAAAAATGATATGGTCAAAAGTTGATCCCTGGACCGTATGAAATCAGAGCAAAACTGAAGTAGTGGGTTACCTGTTCCATTTCCATCTAATCCCTGCAAATAAGGAAAACTGTCCACTTCCCAGGGTGAACTTGCTGCAGTCAGATATGCTGTCAAATCACTGTAGCTAGTGTTCTCTGGTAATTTCACAGATCTTCTCTGAAAGTGAACTTGTGGCTGAGTCCGTGCACCTAAAAAAATTAAAAGTGACTTTATATCCAAGGTGGGCAGAATATTTAGGCATTCTTATTTATGGAAGCACATATACAGGGTTTTTTTTCATTATGAATTGTGATTTCTTGAGACATCAGAAGGCTAATACAAAAGATGAGGAAAACCAGGATTTTTACATTTATTTTGCAGTTGCCATTATTTTTTCACAAATATTACAGAGCAAAGTTGTGAATGCACCCGATGTCAGAAGCTTTTCTGACTGGTATTTCCGTGGATCACCTCTTTAAAGTGATTTTCTAAAAGACAATTCTACCTATAGTAGTACCTGTAAGTCCCAACTAAACTGTGTAATTTCTGCATTTAATTTTTACAAAGCTTTGGCCACATTAACTATCTCTAGTGCTGAGATAATAGTCACTTTTTCTTTAAATCACTGGATAAAAAGATTCACCTAAAGCTTGGGTGAAAAGAGTTTCCATATTTTCCCACACAAAAACACATCTAACCAGAACCAGATTACCTGGCAGATAAGATTTCTCTCTTTTTCTCTCTCTTGTACAGTTTTAGTGGTTTTTTTCGAGATGACTAGGTGTTAATTGAAGGGTCTTTGCTTCAACAAGATTTAAGACTATTTCATGTACTATGGCATTTCATGTCTCATTTAAATCCCAGTTTATAAAGTCAGTAGTCTTTTTCAGTACATGCTCACCACTAATACTGTTTAGCAACACACAGCAAGACTCCATCTGCAAGTTTGTGTGTGCAACATGCAAATTAATTTTTAAATCAAAAGCTATTGTATTCTCCGGAGCTCATTTTGCATACTCACAGAACATTCCCCACACGGCACAAAATCAAGAGGCAAGCAGGTTTTTTTCTTAATTCACATTGATTATGCAGTTCAAAGATGTCAACTCAAAACAATTTTGCTTCTTTTCCCCTATTAATCTCTGGCAAGCACTTTTAGGTTACATGTAACTCCACTGCGAGAAAGATTAAAGAGCTTGACTCACAACTCCTAAGCTTTATAACTGCCAATGTCATTAACCAGGAGACTGGAATCTTTTCTTGCATTATTTTCTAGCAGGAGCTCTAGCCATGAGAAAGTATAAATTCCACAGAATAAACTCTGTATTAGCCAACAAAAATTGTTATGCAGGTGGGCAAGTAACTCCAAAGAGCTGACATTTCTTTGGTAATTCTGCAAGAAAAAGCTATAAAACCACTTTTCTTTTTTAATTTCTGAAAATTTTTAAGTATTTACAGCAGGCTCTCACAACTGGCAGTATCCTTAAGTGTTTAAGATAGTCATTGAGCACCACCCATGTGAAACGGGAAGAAATCTGCCTTACCCAATTTCTAGTCTTAAATGGAAAACTACATAAAAGACTAAATAAATCAACTGCAATGAACTCGGTGAAGGCTTCTCTCTCGAGTGCTCTGCAATACTATAGTAGTTTGCTGTACCTCAGGGACAGATCTGCTCAAGTACTTGGGAACCTCAGACTGAACTGCTGAACAGGCTCCTACAGCCCATAGGGATAAACAT
This sequence comes from Falco naumanni, assembly GCF_017639655.2. Classification (NCBI taxonomy): domain Eukaryota; kingdom Metazoa; phylum Chordata; class Aves; order Falconiformes; family Falconidae; genus Falco; species Falco naumanni. Next base: position 39,421,935 of record NC_054057.1, read on the forward strand.
CCACAGTAACAAATCAGAAAAAAACCCCACCACAACAAAGAAACCGGCATTAGGATTATCTCTAACAGTTCAATGTAAAATTGTAGGATTTTCTACTAAATCTCTAGTTAAGATGAATTATTCAGGTTGCAAAGAACAGGTATTATATTTCCAAAGATCAAACTAATTAAGAACTAAACCCAAAGTAAGTGTTTGTGGAGTCTGTAACACAGTAGGTCATGCAAGCTCTGAGGTTTTCTATTAAAAATGGTTATTTTGTAGCATTGGGAGAGGCATAAGATGCCAAATTTTAACCAGACTGGGAGGACCCCGAAAGCCAACCTCAGTTTCTTGAATCCTACAAAGCAAAGCATTCCTATGGCTGAGCCCCAAACCTGGCTGGAAACCTGTACAGCAATCAACTTGGATGTAAGCTTTAAGATGGAAGAAATAATTGCCTCTGTAGATAGTGCATTTGCATATAAGTCAGTGCAGAGTAGTTAATTCACACCCTAGATTAACAAACTCCTTGATATGGATGTTCAACCAAAACCTGCCACTTACCCCAACTCTCCCTTCAGCTCCTCAGATGGGTCTCCCCAAACCTGAAAAGAGACTTCAAAGAGGCAGAAGGCCAGGAGCTACCAACGAAGGACTTGTGAGGGATGCAGCTACCAAGGCTTTTGCCTTCTCTCACTGCCTTGCTAGAAGACAATCCAATATACTCCTTTAGCAAAGGCCATAAAGGATTTTGGGGCATATGCCTGGGAATAGACTTATTGAGGGAATTGGAAGTGGTAAAATGGACAGAAAGACTCCTAAGAGTATATTTCAACAAGCCAACACTTATCACTGAGAGTGGATTATTGTTATAGCTTCTATTACTGAAAATATCCAGTTTTGATTTACAAAATCCAAACAAACTCCAAACACATTCAAGTATAGAATTGACATGTAAGCTCTCTGCACTTGCCAAGTACACGAGGTAAAGGACTGCTGAGCACTGATCTTATCTTCTTTAAACATCTTCTTCTGAACACACCAGCCATGATTCAAATGCTGTCAGCTCCAGTTTGCCAGTGCACACCTGAAGATGTAGGAGCCCCCGTAAGGCACCTCTTGTCAGGCTGGATGCATGACACGTGGCACCACACCGGCGTTTGTGCTTCAATGTGAAGTAACATTTGAAGCACGATCAATTCATGCTCTGATTGCTCAGATGTCAAGGCAGATAGAGGGTACCCATACTGCTCCCTTTCACTGAATGCTGAATTTCAGCTCATCACTGTGCCAGCATTAAATAACTTAAATGACCCAGTGGCTGGCAAGCTCCATCCCTTGCAATTACTGACAGACCACAGCAGCGGATTGTAATGCCATCATGAAAATGAAGCTGGCTGCATAAACTCAGACAAACTTCTCAATTGCATAAGTCACTTGATTGATTAATTATTCAAAAGCAACTGGTAACGTATTGTAGTAGACAGGCCTTTCTTTCCCTTTGGTGCTTCAAACACCAGCATTCCCAGCCTGTTCCCCGTATAATGAGTTCTGGTTTGCTCTCCTTTTTGTACTAAAGTAACTTCTGATAGCCTCTTCTGAAGCACTGCAAAGTTACTGGGAAATAAATTGGAGAAATAACAGAAAAACTAAGTCACAGGGATTTTGGATGGAGACTAGGGAGACTCCATTCAAATACTGGTACCATGTCTAGGCTGTCTTTCATTTAGTTTCTACCCTAGGAGAATTCCCAAGAAAAGGAGTGTGGGCTGGTCCCACAAAACAGTTTTTACTGGGCAAGGCTGAGAGAGAGCTCAAATCCCAACCCTTAGAACAGTCCAGGTACCACTTTCCTCCTTTATCTTCTTTCTCTGCTATACCAGCAGAACCAATTATTCTAATTTAAATATATTGGGAACACCCTGGATCAATTCACTGAAGGGAGCAAGATTACATGCAAAATATTTATGAGTGTCACTTGGCAGTTACAGATGTCCTTTTAACATCTCCCGTTTTTTTGAAGAAAGGAAGATGTAAACATGAAAAGACTGTGTCTTTTAAGTTATTTGCATAACATTAGCACATTTGTATAAGAATAAAAGTATTTAATACACCATGCTAGTAGAATACTGCTGGTAAACAATGTTTCATGTTTTGTCTAATGGAATCCCTTGTGGTTTAACGCAGTTCACCATCCATCTAATTTACCACATTAGATAACGTCAGCTCTCAAATTGCAGAATATATGTATGGCAGCTGTGCTGTTCTCCAGCTCCTTCTGAGCATTCCATCAACTACCTAATTTGTTTAGTGCTTTTTCAGCTCCAGTTGTATCTAGTGCTATCATTAATGAAAAGCCTGTTGTGTGTGTATGGTTTCTAACCGTAAAAAAATATGTCAGGAAGCCATAATTGTATTATATTTCCTCAGATAAAACATTGTTATCTTGGAATACTATTGAAGGTAGTATTCCCCTGTTATTAACTATCTGGTAGAGTTTAAAATTATAGTAATCGTAATACACGTGAATAATACACAGTTTATGCACAACAAAAGTGCTAACAGGATGGATGTCCCCCTGTTTTGGTTGATCAAAGTATCTTTAAAAACTTCTGTTCTTCTGTTATCAGACTTATCTCAGCTATCACATCAATTGAGCTAAGTTAGGTCAGATAAACATTTTTATTCTTTACTGTGCAATTCAGAAAACAGTGTTCATCTGACTTAATACTACAGTTATTTTAACTTCTGTGGCCCTACAAAAAGGTGATCCAAACTTTATTCTTCTAATACAGTGAGTTTCCTCTTGTAGTATGTGGGTTTGCAGCCAGTCTGGTAAGGGGTCCACAGGAAGTACTTAAGAAAAGCAAGTTTATATAAAGTATACAACATTGCAGATATAAGAATTTTCAGTTGTTGTATACCCTAAATTTCTAAGGCACTCACAGTAGGAAGCAAGAAACAAAAACAGAGAAAATTCTTAGACAATAAGAACATCAAAAAATGTTTACTGCAAGGAAGATTAAATGAGGCTAGATGAAAAAGCATCCAACAGATAGCAAAAGTCATTCAATCTCTAGCTCTCAAATGGCACACCGAAGTCCAAACTTGTTTATTATCAAGTAACTCAAATCCCCTCAAATCAAACCACAGCAGTTAGGGATGAATTTAGCTATTGATCAGTTTTGTAAAACTATCCACAGAGATGCAGTCCCCAGGGAACTCAGAGGAACTCCCCAAGAAATACCATTTTCACCAATGGGAGAGAGTTCAGAAAGTATCAGGCTGTCAGGCTTTTTGGTTAGCGTCTCTCAAATTTCAGTTCTGACTTCCAAAAACCAGCATACCTTGAAATCCTGAAACTATCTGGACTACATCGTCGTAGACCATTAGAGTAGCTGAGCGTTCAGGAAGAAGGCCGAGACTCAGTGAAGAGAACACTGTGGGAGAGAAGTGGTATTTGAATTCTTACAACCATAAGGCAACAACAGCAGCACTTACTTTCTTCTACAATTTTGCAAAAGCAGGCCACCCAAACTATTAAAATCATATTGTATACATGACAGAAACCACATGCATTTTCTAAACCAAATAATTAAATTGCCAGGGTAATTATTACTGAACTAAACAACATGTTCTACTCTTTTGACTCCAAGTCATGCATGGTAGCTCAAAGTACAGAATAGTGCAGTGTAAAGCAGGGTTTTGGGTTATAATTCCCAGATCCACAGAAAGACTTGTCATTACATAAAAAGGAGTGAAACACTAACTCAGTCTGAGTTATTTTTCTGTGAAACAGCTATACTTCTTGCCTCAGGAATATTTTAATGAAACTTAACTTTTAAATACTTTGAGATTCTTACATAAAAAGTCATACAAAAAGGCAAAGTATGATGAATAAGTCTGAACAATTTGCTTTAAAATACAGCATGTCCTTACTGAGTCACCACCTACGCTGCAGAGTGCTATACATAGCAGAACTACTGTCGTTCCACCAGTGATGTAAAAGGGGACAGATAAACGGTATTTGCTGCAAGAAATCTGCCTGCAAGGACCACCTTTGCCACTGGATACTGACATTCCTTACAGGGGGCTGTCTGTATGCACACACATCTTTGGAGAGTGAAGAACACGGTATCATTTCATGCTAAGTTCTAAAGACCCAGAGGACCAAAATATGTACAGGACTAGCCACTGAGCACACCTGACTCCCGCACCCATGAAAACAGTAAGTAGACCTGCCTGCAGTCCATGTATGGCTTTCAAAGACAGAAGGAGAGGAGGAGATTAATGCAGACCAGTAATTTGGTAACTGGGCAGCATCCCACATTTGTACCTGGAAACTACTCATCCCATTCTGAAGTGACCACAAGCTGAAGAAGACATTTCCAGAACTGATTAATAAAAGAACAGTGCAAACTCTTCTGATTTTCTGGAATTAGATAAGTTTCCTCTAAATTAATATGTATTACTTAATCCAAGAGATGATACAGATGATACCTACAAATAAGGAGATTGTACACTATTTCTGTTTTAAAACATATATTCTCTTTTTGAAGATCAGAAATATTAGTGTTTGAGAGAAATGCAGGAGAAAGAAGAAACTAGGAGAAACACACTGCTAAGAACCACCATCTAAAAGATGGTCTTAAAAACATAGATGAACATTAAAAAAATAAAATAAAACCCGATGTTATTGCAAGTACAGCTGAGAATTTTCTTTCCAATGCTCTACATGTGAAACAGATCTAGATGTCATGCAACGTAAGTAAGATAGCCTAGAATAAATAGCACTAAGGCCACACAATTATGAAATTTGTTTGTGTCTACTCCAATTAATTTGTGTGAAGAAAGCAGATATAATTTAGACACCCTGGGGAACTCAATACAATAAACCATGCCAACATCTTCTTCCATATACACCAGACTACAATGCATATATAACCTCTAAACTTCCCTTGGGGTTTTCTGCACTATCTTTTCTCAGCCTGACAAAGGCAGAAAGTCATAGTTTTTAAGGCCAGAAGGATGACTGTGATGATCCAGTCTTACTCCTGCATAACTACAACCTTCCCTGAATTAGTTACTGCTTCAGATCCAATAGCTGTGCTTCAACTAGAAAACTCTTGTAAAGGAGTCCAGTGGTGAAGAATACACCGCAACACCAATGCTCTAGTAAATAATTATGAGAGCAGTTAACTATGTGCCTTTTTACCCATCAAAATTTATTGAGGTTAGACTTCCAGTCATTTGATCTTCTTTTTACACAAGCCCACTAGACAGAAGAATTCTCTCTTACCCGTTTCCTGTTCTCTATGCAGGTACTGATGGACTGTGATCAAATTACCCCATGAACTTTCTCTCTGGTGAACAAAATAAATGAAGCAGCTCCAAGTCTTTCCCCGTAAGCTGTATTTTCCAGTGTTTTAATCATTCTTGATACAACCCTGCCATTTTAAACATTTTTCTTGAAGCATGGATCCAGAACTGGACACACATTTCCCTGAGAAACTGCACCGAAGACAAGTTCTGATATACTATACTCTGCCTTCTCAGTCTTTACAGCTTTTATTTTACAGCTAAGGACCAAATTATTCTGCTTTCTTGCAGTGCTGCATTGGGAGATTATTTCCAACCATTCATCTACCATGACTCACAAGTTTTCTGCAGAGTCGCTGTTTTCCAAATAAGCTCTCCTGTCCCAGAAATACCATGAGCGTTCTCTGCTCCTAGAATTACATTTCACCACCGTGAATACCATGGCGTGCTTTGACTGACCCTGTCAGGTAGCCTGAGCTGTGCTGCCTCAGCAACTTCCCTCTCTCCATTGCATGCACTGTTCCAAAAATGTCCTCTTAAATACAGACTACCAGTTACACAATTTTTTCTTCCCAATTTTTTACAATGAAAAAATCTATGCGTAGCCAAGAGCAGATAGATGAGCACATCTCCCATCATGAACACTTCAACAACTCAAGTGATGTTAAATTAATGAACTGTTAATAAGTGGAGTCATGGCTCTGCTGATAAATATTTTAATGGAAAAAGAGATCTTAATCTTTTCCTCCTACCATTTATTGCTATGTAAATAAATAATCCTCCTGCTTAAGTGGTAAAGAGCTAGTAATTATTTTGGTTAATATGAGAAAAGTTCATTTCTGCCGAATTATGAGAACAGAAAACCCTCGATGCTTATTCCTTAAAGCTATTACAATAATATCACATGTTCAGTGACTGCACAGCTTCTCAACGTAAGACTGTAACTAATGCATACTAGTGTGTGACAGAAGAATCCTGATCCTTTGGCACAGTCCTGTTACAGTACTTTAAACATTACTAGCCTATAGCTCTCAAACCTACTCCCTGCTTGTGGCTGTCATTTAATTTAAAGTAAATGTGTCCACACAGGTTGGCACATTAGATTAAACCACTGTCGTGGGTGGAACACTGCTCAGAATGGCGTATCTGCTCTGTGAGGTGACAGCTGCTAATACTGTTAAAAGGCATTTTTGGGAAATGAGGATTCTGCTTTCCACGTGTGCCCAGACTGCACACTGCAGAATCAAGAAGGCCAGGCTGGATGGGGCTTTGAGCAACGTGGTACAGTGGAGGGTGTCCCTGCCCATGGCAGCAGGGCTGGACCTAGATGATCTTTAATGTCCCTTCCAACTCAAACCATTCTATGATTGTAAGATTTAAATATGCTCCCTGTTCCCCATCATTCAGCTCAGATTAAAAATAACACCACCACCACTTCCACGGTTTTCAAAAGTTCTATACCATGCTATTACAAGCATGATAGGTGTTTAAATACAAACAGTTCTTGTGAAGTTTTTTAAAGACTACAGGCATCTTATTCAATATGAAAAATAACATCCTAAGTATCTTGGGCCTGAAATTTTATGTCACGTCCCTTTTAAGGGGTAATTCAAAGAACAACCCTATTAACTCTACATAGGGTGTATCAAATTGTAACTTGTTGTTTCTTTCATCAAAGAAAGGATTAAGTTCAAGGTACAGAAAGCAAAACAAAGGATTCTACTCCCAATTAAATCAATGGCAAGATATCTACCAGTTCCAACAGGGGAAGATCAGAGGTCAAAGTAATCTGTTTTCTGAGGTAAGTTCACATTTCAGCCATGGAAAAAAAGTTTTTGTGGAAAATGTATACAATCACTGCTCTTTAAACTTCATTGACTTACCAAAACAACAATGCCATGTTTGATTCCCTTCCCTCAAAATCAAGATTTAAGAAAATGCAATAAGCAAAAAACCTAACCAAACAAACTCCAGGCCATGGAAGAGTAGGTCACATTGAAAAGATCTAGGGCAGAGCCAGAAAGATATGAGACACAAGGCAAGAAAAGGTACAGACAAGAAACCGTTATTGCATACTTTATGCATATAATTGTGAGTATGCTAGGGAAGCTGCACTTCATCTTGTTTAAACAGAAAAAAAAAAATCAAGAAAATTTCTAAACAGAGTCACAGAAGAATTATGGTTGGAAGGACCTCTGGAAGTCACCTGCTTCAACCAGGCAAGGAGGTGTCCAGTTGAGTTATGAGTATCTTTAAAGATGGAGATTTCACGACCTTTCTAGGCAACCCATTCCAGTCTTCGACTACTGCTGCTGTAAAGAATTGTTCCCTTTTATTTATTTGAAACTCTTCCTGCTGCAACTCATTTCAGCTGCTTCTTATTCTTTCACTATGCACCTAAGAGCCTGGCTTAGCCTCTGCTATGGTTCCATTAAGCAGCTAGAAAACATGGCAGAATACAGTAGAGGAAATGTGGAAGAAGTCAGTCTATCTTATCTGAAGCAAGCAAATGCAGGCAAGAAAATAGCATGTTGAAATGCCTAAAGCATAATTCTGGGTTTGAAGAGATCCAAGTTCCTTTTCCCTATCTGAAAATATATTTGCTGCTTGACCTTCCGGCAAGTCACACAGTCTCTCTGGCTATGTTGATATTAATGCATAAAATGAAGCCAAGGTATGTGATCGAACACTTCCCTGTGATCATTTATACAATTTAAATATTAGCCCTTAAAACCTGTCATGGCTTTGGCCTGGGCTAGTTATCCAATCTCAGGTGGTATTTAGGTGTGATTTGGGTATAATGCAAGCCTGGGATCATTCTCAAACTACTCAGACCCTAATTGTAGCTGGGGATTAGAGGAAAGTCATATGAAAACTGGGGATGTGACCTTCATCTAGATGTTACAACTCAAGATCTGAAAGCCAACCTCAATCTGTTCTATTTAGCAGTATAGAAACAGTCTTTGTGACTCAGTTTCCCCTCCTGTACAACAAATTTCAAGTGTACCACTTGCCATAAAATTTTGAGGCATTCTGATAAAAACTAACATGCAAGTATTAATGTTATATTTGTTTGCCTGTGGAAGAAACATGCTAATTAAGTTAGAAAAAAAAATCCTTACATCTGGATAACATAACTGCAGATTAAAACTGTCCTATGGACATGGCCAGGAACTGAAAGTCCAGGGCCTATTTCGTACACTACACCCTACGGGGCAACAGCTGTTGCTACACCTTGGGAGAGAAATGAATGAGTACATCACAGCTCTTGAAACAAAGTACTTGGAAACAGAGTGCCCATAAAGAAAAAGATCTGGAAATGATTTGTAGTTTCTGTGGAGCTGTAAGAGCACCAAGAGTTGTTTAAAAACTGATGTATCACTGTATCAAGGACAGCCAGAAGGAGAGTGAATCTCTGCACAGCCCTGATGTCACAGATTAACTGAGGAAGAAACCTTGCTTTTTTTGAAACACACAGATGTTCTTCCTCCCACCCAGGATCACAAGCATTAAAACTCATACAAAACTGTGTAACTTCCTTTAGATGCAAAATCTTACCTCAGAACAAAAATAAAGATCTCTTACCAGGCAATCTTACAGGTTTCCATGGTGCAGAATTTGGCACATATGCATGTTTACTAGCAGTCACTATCAGCTGATTGCCCAACTTATACTGAAACTTGAGGAAGGCAGTGCCATCTGCTCCTGAGGTTCCAGATGCAATGGAGATCTGGTTGGTAAAAATCTCAATGAAGGCTTCAGTTACTGGCTGATGTGTGCTGGCATCGCTTACATGGACCTTCAGCGTTACTTCTGTAATGACAAACAACCACAGCAATTATCGTCCAAAAAGCTTCTGCAGGAGGCAGCAGTTAGAACACGCTAGCACACCAATGACCAAAAAGACACCGGGCTCAGTGCTAACCTCTGACACTTTGGTGCTAAGTATGACCTCTGGTCCTGGCCTGCAGCTCTCCATTTCTGGCAGTCACTCTTTTAGAGACACTGCAGATTCTGCCACAAGCCAGACCACATCCTGAATTATTGCCCTACTGCTAAATCCAGCTGTGGAGGCATCTGTCTTCCACCTATGACCCACATGCAACTGGGCAGAACATCACCAGGGGCAGTCAACATTCCCTTTGATGGGTACTGTTGTGAGAGGGGGGGTTATTTCCTGCTAAATTACTCCATCCCTCTTTAACACAACAGGTACCAAGTGAATCTCACAGCAGTATCATAATTCTAAATGTGTGTGCTATCAAACATCACGCATTAGTCACAGATAGCACAGCATCGTCACTCTGTAAGGTCCCTGCCTTGCTATGCCTCTGCTCCAGCCTGCCTTCTCCATCAGCAGTGGGGAGAGGGAAAGGCTGCACGCGGGCTGTGCTCCCTCACCCCTTCCCCATAGCATTTCTCTCCTTGTGTAGCAAGGGAACAGAGGAAAGTGCTGTCACAGAAGCCCAGAAAGAAAGTGGGCAACAGTGGGCTGTGTTACAGTCAGAGGTTTTGAAACCTGGTAGGAAAGATTGCCCCAGCTGGCACATTCCCTGGTGATGTCTAACCAAAGAGTGAAATCCCACAGGTTCAGGTCCTTGTCTTCAAAGCACAGGACAACCAGGTGGGATGCAGAGAGCCAGCAGTTCCTCCCCTGCCTCCCTGTCCACTGGCCCTTTTTCTGAAGGGGCAAAAATGTCACAGCCCCTAGTGATACCTGCTTGTCTGCCCTGGTACTACCACACACAACTGCTGGGTACGAGAAGCAAAGAAGTCATGGTTAAGGCCGTCAGGAGAATCATACATCTTGTAGACATGCAGTCAGAAGCAAACACAATGGACTACATTTTCCTTGAGTAATTTGCCATTTTTCCAGAAACAAATTACTTGTTTAAATGTTTCCAGATGTACAATATTGGTCCACTCCGGGGCACTCCTACGACTAAACCATGTATTGTGTCACCAGGCTTTTGTTACATAAAGTGGAGTGGCTTGTGCAAGACAGTCCCTCTGGAAAGCATTCCTCTGTATCTACTATTATTTTTATGCCCCTCCAATAGTTCCTCTCCCTCATGCTCTAAAGTAGCAGCTGTTGCCTTTCTTCAGTAACTAGACTTAAACGAAATGGTGTGTTGAAAAGACCCAGCAACGGTTCAATGCCTCCACCAAGCCACTCCTTGGATTTTGTCGCTTACAGTCACCTTGTGCTCCTAAATAAGAACCTAGCTCCCTCTTTGCTCTCCCACTCTCCCCCTTTCTCTTGTTCTCACCCTCATCTTTGGAAATTCTGATTTCTTGCATGAAGTCCCCTACCTCAGCTTACTCCATTCCCCAAGGTAGTAGACAATATTTTGTGAACTCCCTTTTTGTGTCAGGGGAATTCAGCCCCTAATAAGCAAGATGCTCACACTCCACATCCAACTCATTTCTTCATGTGCTGCCCAGAAAAGAGACCATGACCTCCTTTTCATATATATTTAAAAACAACACATTGATCTTCCCAGAAGAGTATTGGTGGTACAGTTCTGTTATATCATTACTGTGCATTAGGATTTTAAGAACTTATTTGGTGTAAACCTTGAGCGAGCAAGACATAAAACCAGCAAGAAGAACAGCAAAGAACTTAACAAAATCTCTGTTGTGAATTTCAATAGTGAAATGACACAACAGAGTATGCTGAGAAACATGCTGTAACAATATAAAATTTTAAAAGGATGTCAGGATCTAAAACAAAAATATCAGCACATCCGTCCTAAGGGCATTTCAGCCAGAAAGACATCGGGCCCTTTTACAAGTGGAGACCTTCTGTCTGAATCCTACAGTACAGAAAATATAAATATCAGGCAGTCCTGAAGAAAAACCCCATTAGAGAAATTAATCATCATTGCAGCCTGCACTTTAGAACTTGGCAACGGAGGATGCCAAGTTAGAGGGGATCAGCATGAAATACATTCTAGCTATTAAAGATTCTGGATTTGTTCCCAGTTTTGCATTTAGTAGTCAAAGAAAAAAATATATACTGAAAAACGGTGTCCATACACTCTGGTGCGCATGCAGAGAATGCCTGCTTAGAAACCTTACCCTGACCACCAAGCAACTTGTGAAATCTTGTGCATGTGAAAGGCAGCCTCATTAATCAAAGGAGGAACACATATGTGTTTACGTATTTACAAACTGTACACATATTTACAAATGTGAGGGCAAAAAGCAATATAAGTTTTTATTTTCAAAATGTGCAGGAACAATACGCTTAGATCCAAAGCCAGATAACTGTGCTGTTCATGTTTCCCACTTTGAATTGCCTAGCAAAGAATGCTGAAGAACAGATGCAGTTAAGAATAATGGGTTATGCATTAAAGAAAAAGCAAGGGAACAGGACAAGCTGAACATTGTGGTTAGCAATTTCAGTAACATGAAAGTTTAGCCTTTTCTAAAACAACCACATAAAGAACCAAGGAGCTCTGTAGTATTATTAAATACTAATCAAGGAAGAGGATAAGAAAACAACAGAGGTACCAAATTATTTAATTCCTTATAGACATCCAAAATTCTAGAATAGAGCCTAATACTAAAATTGATCAAGAGACAAAGACTGATAAACAAAAATTTTCTTGTATACACATACCTAGCTCTCTATTCCCAAACAAGAGAGCTAGCCATGGATATCTCCAGTAGGAAATTCCTCTATCCTTCACTCTATAGCTATACAAAAGCTTCTGTCTGCATCCTTCTCCCTTTCTGATAAGGAAGGATAAGGGTTTCCAAAATCCTATTTCCAAATGGAAATGACAAAGGCCATCATCCAAGATGGAAGACTGATGCCCTGAAGACCAACAGACTGGAACTACTGTTCCAAACCACCGTCACTAGATCAGACACTGGGCTTTTTTTCTCCTTCTTCTTAATATTTAGACTTGTTTTTTCCTGAGAAGATAGAGAACGTCCTAGCAGCCTGACCAACCCCAATGCCTTTTCATGATTAATCTTCCCTGACATACTTGTGAAATATATGTAACTTGCTTAATTCAGGGCTTTTTCCCATGCAACAGCACCTTTTTCTTCTTATCTAATGCAGCAGTGAAGTCACAAACACTAAACCTGTATTATCACAGTAATTTCCACAGCAACATAATGATCACAAGCTTTAAAGTGGAGAGAAGTTGTTGAACAAAACCTCCTCTCAAACAGTGGGAGGGATGAGAACAGTCTATAAAGACAGACTGCTATGAAAACTTAAAGCAATAAGCAAGTTTCAGAATATAGGAGATACTCAGACATGTGAAGAACAGAGGGATTGATGAAAGGAGAGAGCAGAGTAAGGACAGCAAGTGATCCAAGATCAGTCTGACCTCAAATTAAGAGAGGTCTTAGACTGAAGCATGAGGTACACTAAAAGAAGTGTTTAATTAGATAAAGCTGCTTAGAAGACTCATTATTAGTTAATGAATAGAGTCTTTAAAATATCTGGCAAACATTTTAGTTGGTACTCTGAGCAAAACAGTGGGGATAAAGCAGATACATTATTCTTGAGTTGTACAGCCTACCACAGCAAGGAGCTCACACAGAATTAAAGACACATGGACTCCAAGAAGGAATGACATCTGCAGCAAGTGGGGAACATGATGGAGGCAGGGAACTGAAAGAACTGTGGAAGATGAACTCCAAGAACATGAACTGCCTCATTCAAGAGAAGCGTGCCTCATTCTTCCACAGATTTGTGATACTGCTGTGCTTTCTATTATTTACTACAATGGGAATATTCCATCACTAAGTTCTGAAGGAGCCTTGCTCTGTACTACCGGTGAGGTCCTGGAGGAAGGAAGGGGACATCAAGGTGCACAGTGCTGATGTTTCCTCACTGCAGAGCAAAGCAGAGATGGCCAAGGTGACAGGCTCTGGGCTGATGAATTCACTCGAGACAGCTGCGATCTCTCCGACCTCCCCAGACAGGCCAGCCACATTCAGGACAGGCTATACCTGAGCCAACAGCCCTAACATAACTGGGTCCTGACCAGTGTGGTGTGAATGTGACTCTTTCAGACCTGGGCTGTCTGGCACATGGTTCCCTGCTGGCTTGCAATACAGTGAGCACAGGTAGAGCCAGAGTAATTTGCCTGCACCACTAGCAAGTGCCCTGCATTGTATTTCTATAGGAATATTTCATGTCCAAAGCAAGAGCTACTTATAATAACCATTCATTTCCAGCAGATAAAACCACAGGCAGATAGCCTGTCTGTATGTGCAAGAAGACTGTCCCCCTCTCTGAAAGTGCAGCAAGGAACAGGTCACTCACAAACGTTAAATAGTGCAAGCCATCTTGGGAAGCCCTGCAATTCTGTTTCAAGAATCCTAAAGCAAAGTGGGAAAAGGTTAATGGGAAAACAGCACATACAGGCATACATTCCACATAGAGATCAAGGTTGCTGCATGTATATGCTCAAGCAAGTAAGTCTAGCCTAAATCTCTTTTCTTATAGTTCTTATAGTCCTTTGTCTTCTCTCAGAAATCACATCTTGTTTTTTAAACAAGCACAAACCAAAACTACTAGTTAAAGTGAAAACATCTGCTTAAGTTTAACTCCCTCCCAGTTTTCTAGTACTAAATTTATTGTCAACTACGTAACAAAAAAGACCCCAGCAACTCCAAGGTTATAATTTGGGAAAGTGAAATAAAAAAAAAAGACAAAAAAAATCCCTTGCATTTTAGCATTCTAATCAAGAAGCCCATCTGTCTCCTTAATCTGATTTTTTGAGATTTTACTAAGTCTAAACTTTTTCTGAGCAATCCTTCCTGTACCATCTGCTTTATGAACCACACTGCCTCCTCTGAAATACAAGTAACCTTAAGACAACTATTTCTGCAGTTGCAACTCCTCTTAGACTCACAACTCATCTTTATATTACCGTGAACTCCCAGTTTGAGAACAGTTTCCTTCAGTATCCTGAAGGTTATCCTTCCTGGTATCATCAACGCTGTCTTCTACAACCAAACTCCTGAAAAGTACTGTTTTGCTTTGGGTTTTGTTGTTGTTGTTGTTTTTTAAAAGCCAGTAATGTTACATAGAAAGGAAAAACCTAAGCAATCTAAGTGATGGCACAATGTCAGATCTCAAATACTGAAATAAACAGAGAAAATTTATGACACAGGTTAGAAGTCAAAGATCACAATCTTATTTGGATCCCAATCCTGAAATATGGTTTCTGTGCACAAACCCCTCTGTCAGGCAGACTCCCATTGACGTCTGCTGGACAGATGATCCCTTTTGGGAATGGGCTGACACAGGCCACTGTTATCACTTATCTTTTCCTCTGGGAGTCCCCTATCCATGGACAAAGTCAGGATATTATCAAAGAAAGAGATATTTAAATTATCTAGGTTTTGATTAGAAAAAGAAAACTTCCAGCTCATTTAAAAAATGCCATTATGAACTTTGTTTAAAACTGCATTGTCCGCTCTGACTGAGCTGACTGGCAACTTGCCTGATTTTGAATCCTACATGCCAAATGGGTAAGTCTTTCTGCCTCTTAACCTTTTGTCCATGTGCAAGGTCATTGCTCAACAATAGGATTTTCATTAATCTAAAGGAAAACATTTTCATAGAAAAAGGAGTGTTCTCCATCCCCTAGCCACAGATGCCAATTCAAGCATTTACATACCATCATATCTTTCTAACGTACTGCATCAAGAAGGCTCTACCGACAACCATGCTTCAAAATAGTAGCAAAGTTCATAAAGAAAAAAAGAAACATGTATGTAAAATCCCTCCAGAAGCACACAGATTCTGATCTTTATTGATGTCACCACCTGAAAAGTAAGTTCAGAAGTACCACCTCAAATGACAAAATAGGTGGGCTTGTGGAAGAGTCACTGCAGAGATGATTACAGCCTCTGTTCAGAACAGGCTCTGGTCGACGTTACAGGAAAACCATCGGTGCTACACAGCCTTCCCCTCCACCACATGTGACCAAGGTTTCAACTGGGGTGAGTGTCTGCCACTGATGTCCAGGGAACCCAACCACGCAGAGGGTGGGATGCGGGAGGTCTGCTTCTGCTCATTGCCTAGGGCTGCTACAGTCCCTAGCATCAAGCAGAAAGATCCTTACCTTCTGTCCACAGTACTACCAGCCAAACTCTAGCAAGGACCACACAAGAGGGCTTGGTTCTCAGGCCCACACTTCAAGAATTTAGAAAGGAGAGGGGTTCAGAGAAGAGACACATAAAAATCCAGGGGACAGGGAAGCAGCATTAGGACTGGCCATCTGAAGAACCCAACCTCTTCAGTTACTGTAAGAGAAGGCTGGTTCACTGTGTATAACAGGGAAACTGCAAAAAAGTGTCAGCTGAGGACCTTTAGACTTGCTGACAGAGATCTAGCATGACCCAACAGCTGTACACAGAGCTGAAGAGCTGAAGCAAACTCGGATGTCATTTCTTTGCAACAAGAGAACAGCTTACTGGATGGCAGATTCACTTGTGCTGACAGACTATGGGAAGATTTATTTTCTTTTTTTTTTTTTTAATAGCTCTAATTTTAGTTCTAGGTGCTTAGTTAAGGCTTGCAATTAATGTTTAATTCTAGAACATTTATGAAGACAGCCCAAATAGTTGTCTGCAGTGTTTCTTTTTAGCACTGCAATCCAAATTTGCTACACACATTTCTGCTTTATAGGTCAGCTGGAAGACTATCAGTATCGTCCTCAGCACACTGAGCACTTGTAGTGTGATGACTACAATTAACTCTCACATCTCGGAAGTTAAAAAGGAACTTTTTTCCCCAAATGCACAACTGACTGGGATTTCTGAGTTTTTCTTTTATTCCTTCACCTTGCTGTTCCTCAGAACCAGTAGAGATCTGATGCAATGGGAGCTGCATAACCCAGTCTCCTGGCTGGCACAGAGAAGCCCTTCTGCAACGACGAGTCAATGCATCCTGCTCACCTCATCTCAGCAGACAAGCAGGATCCAGGGTCATAGAGGAGGCTGCTCTCAGGTGGCACTTGAGGCTTTTTCACCCTTCTCTGCAGCACAGTTTGATTCATCTACATTTCTCATCTAACATTCCTTGCCACTGCAAGTGCCTTCAGGCATTGCTGGCACTGTGACTGGTTCCTCTAGTACACAAGAATTTAATTTCCAGGGGGCTGAAATGGTTTATTTTAATTAAAATAATTAGACTAAAGCCTTAATATTCAAATAGAGCACAGTGGTCTGTGAAATGATGGTCAGACAGGTGCCCTACTTGCCTCTTCAGGATTAAAATCTATTAAAAAAAAACATTTAGAAACTAAACCCATAAATACATTAGCTTATCTCAAAAGACATTATTTCCTCGTGATAATGTACACAAATTTTAATAAAACATCACAAAAGGAACTCTGGTACAAGAACTAGAGCAATATATGCCATGCCCAGTGACAACCAGGCTACTACATGACCATATACTCAAAGAGGAGGACGGGGCAGTTAAAGGATAATAAAGACGTTCATCACACAACCGTCCAACATTTAAAAGAGGATTTGCATGTCCTGACCCACTAGAGCCTAGAGCACTACCACCAAAATTAATTTCTTGGAAAAAAAAAGAAGTAGGAATTTGCTTTAATTAAAAAAAGCGAGAGCTATATGCATAATGCCCAGATGAGTCTCTGATACCCTATTGTTAAGTGATTAAACAAGCATTTATAATTAACTTGAAACTCACGTGGCTATGAAACTCATGAATAGCAATAGTTGCATTAACAGGTCTGCTTTTGATCTCTACAGGAACTGTGCATGACACAGACTAATTTTATTTCCAAACCTTGTCTTTCAGACATGGAATTATATAAAGATACTGTCATGGAGCGCAGATGGAAGTTGAGTTTCAAAGCTTTAGCTTGCCACACGCATAATGCATTCTTTACAAGACATGAAAAAGTAATCCCTGCTTAAAACCTCCCTTTTTTCCTAATAGAGTCCTTTGAAACTCTGTTTGGAGATCAATATGGAATGAAAAGATAATGCACTGATATTTTTCAGTTGCTGAGCATTAGAGTTCTCCACTGACTCAAACAAGACCACAGCTGATTTTGCAACATCAGCTCTGAGGATAACACCACATTTAGCTCAGCTGCTGCACAGCTCACAGGGATTTTAAGCCAACTTTATACCTACTGCATCCCCAGTCTAGTTTGGGGGAGGGCAGAAAGGGAAAGCTTGGATTTGCTTAGCCATGAATGGATGTGTTATATTTTCTTGGAACAACTTATTCCTAACTCTATTAAAAATAGTATGCATCTGATGAAAACAATTTAAAGCAGATGTACGCTACGTTTAAGTGAACCAGTGTATATGCAATGTGGCAGCAAGGATACAAGCACTTTTCTTTGCTTATTTCCAGGTAGCTTTAATCTTAGGTTTAATCTCCACTTATTTCCAAAACCTGTTGTGAAAGCAAAGCTAGATGTCACTTTGGAAGTGTATTATTATTTGTGGTTTATTTTTGTGGGGTTTTTTAAACAAACCACTAATAACTCAAACCCAACTCAACTGCCTCTCTACATTTCCACTGCACTCTGCAGTGCAGACTTCCACTCTCAACTTCGTGGTCCACTAATGTAAGCTAATACAGGCAGAGGCAAATTCTTACATTAACATTTTATCTAGGTACTTGCATGTTCTCTTTTTTCAAATATCTAAATAGTCAATTCACTTTCACTTCATTCCTTGAGGAGGTTATCCCCAGCTGGCAGACAGAAAAATTAAGCATAGGTAAAGCTACACATGGTTAACAATCTCATTCCTCCAGCCCAGCCAGCCAAAGCAGAGAACTCTGCAGAGCTCAGCACTGCTGCTCAGCTACTCCAGAGCAAAACCAGAAGCATTCCTTCCCCTCCCACCTCCATAGCCTGGCTGGGGACTCCTGCTCCTTCTCTTGTGCTGCTCTGCTGCTGCTTGGACCTGTCACTGTGTTGGTTCCATTTCCTAACCCAGCACAGCACCAGCCTAACAAAATGAATGGCTTGTTCCCAGATTATCAGGTTGAACTGCTGAAGCAATGCAGCCCCAGGTGCCAAAATCAGCAGAAAGGGCAAGTGTGGGGGCGGAGAGGCATGAAGTGTTCTGGCCAAGTACAACACTGGCAGAGGAAAAGAAGAGAATGGGGACCACCCCTGCTGGTTCACGGGCAATTAGGTCAGCTCACCTGTACCACAAGCTTTAGGTCAGTACTTGGCATGAACAGATGCAATAGACGTTTGTTTTGCATTAGTCCCAAATAACTTCCTGACTACAGTACCTCTACCAGTGCATACCGGCACCGCAGCAGTACAATCTCCTTTCTCCATGAGCACAGGATGCTAGTGACAATGCCAGGGAAGGGTTTGCTTGGAGCAATGAGGAATTTCACAAGGGCACTGTGCAGGGTTTACAGCCACAGCTGGCATTTCTGTCTGGGTGGAGGGAGGTTACGGTTGGTTCCTCCTGACCCTATAATAAAAAGCATGCTTTCATTGACACCTCTACCTGCCGGTTACTATGACTGCTGTTTTCTCCTAACTGTAGCACTAGGGTTAATCCCCCCCTCCCCCAACTTGTCTATACTGAAACTTCCTTATCCTTCAAAAATATTTATTATGTTTCCAAGTTTTTGAGATTTTTCTGTTCAAAACAATGTTTGTATTTCCTCATTTAGAGTAATTAAAAAAATAATAAATCAACTAACCTGTGATCTAGGTCATCTTCTAGATAATGAATACAGACTTTAAATAGGAGCTGCTACATTTCCCTTCATCCTAACACTGTAAAGCATCCCCAGCATGACACACGGCCATTTGTCATTACCCTTCGTTTACTCCTTCATCCAATCTCAGTCACACAGAAGAAGCCTTCTCTATCCAAGTCAATTAATTTTTCAATTAATATTTTTGAACCAGGCTGCTGTACTGTCTATATTTCAGCTGTGATGACTGCATATATATGCAAAACATAACAACTGACTCAGCAACCAAAGCTTGCTTCAGTTTAAATTATCGTAACAGCCATGGTGATCTTAATTCTTGGCAGGGGATTAATTTTAGGGCTGTTAAGATTTTATGAGAAAAAAATTCTAATCAGAATAAAATTGTGAATTTTAAAAAAATATTTTCTATTCCCCTACACTGGAAGTCAATTACGCAAATCAGAAATTATTTGCTCTTTCACAAATTCACAATCATTAATTGGAAAGTACAGTAATAGTTACACATAAAACATTCATCTTTCTTACAGACTCATTTTATATAAAAAACTCAAAGCAACAGTGACCAGGGTTTCGATACACTGCTCATCCAGCTTATATTGCTTTCCACGATTGGGCAGAGCACCGGAACATATCCTTGTATTTCTTGGTCATCTTGTAGCTCTGATTCCCGGTGATGCTTATCAGAGTCCCATGACTTGCAGAACCATATCCCTGCAGAGGGATATGGACATTAAGAGGGACCTTGAGGTGCTGGAGCGTGTCCAGAGAAGGGCAACGAAGCTGGTGAAGGGTCTGGAGCACAAGGCTTATGAGGAGCGGCTGAGGGAACTGGGGGTGTTTAGCCCAGAGAAAAGGAGGCTCAGCAGGGATCTTACCGCTCTCTACAGCTGCCTGAAAGGAGGCTGTAGGCAGGTAGGGGTCGGTCTCTTCTCCCAGATAACAAGCTACAGGACAAGAGGAGATGGCCTCAAGTTACACCAGCAGAGGATTAGATTGTGTATTAGGAAAATTTTCTTCACTGAAATGGTGGTCAAGCATTGGAACAGGCTGCTCAGGGAGGTGGTGGAATCACCATCCCGGTATGTGTTTAAAAAAATACGTAGATGTGGCACTTAGAGACATGGTTTAGTGATGGACGTGGCAGTCCTGAGTTAATGGTTGGACCTGGTGATCTTAAGGTCTTTTCCAACCTAAATAATACTATGACTACCACTGCACTGTAGCTAGAAGGCAAAGGTTTTCAACCTGGAGTACGTAGTCCAGGCTTTGGGATTGTGTGACTTGGAGAAGCATGTTCATTTAGGTTGTATAATTGCCTGCCTAACGGGGGCCTCAAGGGAATAGCACTCTGCTGAAGGACTCACAGGGTTCACAAATCAGAATATTAACAAACCAGTGAACCACAGCAGAAATGGCTGATCAAAGAAAATCAGTGAATTATCTGTTCTCTTTACAGATAAATCTGAATGTAAAATGCTGTGACCAGCCAATAAACAATGGAGGAAGGCTGAGAGGAGATAAGCAAGGGTGACATGCCCTGGAGCCCAGGGAATAAGGCAGGGTGTGACTGACCTCAGCTGCTACAGAGCTGACTACCTCAACACAAATGGGACCTAAGGGTTTGTTTTTGATGAGCAGCTATGTCAGTTCAGTATATCAACTGACTACACCAGAGTGGAGTGGACCAAATCTTTCTCCCATGTTCATTAAAAGAGAATGTCTCCCAGACCAGCATGGAGACAGGGTACATACACAGCTCAGCTCAGCCTAGAATATAAAAACTGAACAACTAACAACAGAAATAAATAAATTCGAAGACAGCAATGGGCTTAAGCTGGTTTCAACCCATGCATTCCTTCTTGGTGGCTGGTGATGCCCAGCATCATGATGGATGAGCATATTACAGAGACCAGCAACATGTATCACACATTGATGGTGTGACTGAAATGTTACTGCCATTTCCTAAGTGCAAATTACACTGGTATTGTGATTTCAGTATATTTTCTATCACTGTGCTAAATCAAAAATCCCATGTAATGCTAAGTATCTTCAAATAAGTACATTTGATATTAAACATTATACTGTCCACATGTGGCCTACCTAAAAGAGTCCAGTCAGAGAGTACTGGACTGACAAATGCTCATATTATTTACCAGTTTGTTCATTTGACAACAGAAGAAGGTTATTGCTTACACTCTGGCATAAATTATAGCTGTAAACATCACTCTGCTCAAGCTCTCTCCCACAGTGCAGAACCCCTCAATTTTTTTCATTTTACCTCTTCTGTTTCTTATACTCGTGCTGCAAAACACACATCTGTTTAGAAGAACACTACCATGAAGGGCCACTGGCATTTTTAGTTTGACAAATAAATCCACTTTCCCATTATCAAGCAGATACGTAGAACTGAAAACATGCCAGTGGCACGCTCTGCTTCCTTGGTGCAGACAGCAACTTGAATATTGCAGGCCATTTAGTCTATGCATTAAGTAAGCATTTTAAAGCATTATACTGGTTTAAACAAAGAGCTGTACATTTGGAAAGTGATCTACTGCGTACAATGTTTAAAGAGGAAGAAAGAGGAAGGAATTTCTAAATAACAAAATCATACAGATGCTAAACTTATATACAGAATCTGCATTAACAGATGGGGAATGTGCTCGGAAGCAAATGAAAAAGTACATATACAAGACCAATAACCAACTTCTGAAAGGGCAACATATGCTCTATTACGTTGGGCCTAAGAAGAATATAAGGTTAGCAGATGAAGGGCTCATGTATATTATGCATACATGCACACATATATGTATGCTAAATTAAACTGAAAATACAAGGTACAGCTAATCACACCAAAACCAACAGCTTTTACTTAGAAGCTTCCTCAACGCTACCAGTCCGTATCACTGCCCTGAAACCCAATGCAAAAAGAAATTTACAGATACTTTCTGGGAGTTAAGGAAATACGTATTTCATACAGGGGTATAATATTTTTTGTTGTTTGCAATTAATTCTGTTCTCACATTTACAATGGAACTACTAATAAAAATAACAGTATACAAGAGTTAACCAATACTGTAAAGGACCAGCCCAATAAATTTAAAACCTATTCTACCACATTTAGTCATAAATACAATTCCAGTGAGCACTACAGGAGTGCTAACCACCTTGTAAATATGCAAAATAGAGATAAGGAATCCTCATCTTGCCTTCTGAAACTTAACAGCTTTAGGAAATTATAAACATCAATTTTTAGCAATACATTCAGTATCACTTCACACTACATATAATTTTATTTGACATCCACTTTTCTGAATTACTGTACACATAATTTTAAAGTTCAGATAATTTCAACAGGTCCTGGGATTTGGGAAATTAACATTCTGTAATACAAAAATAAGGTACTCTTCCTGCTTTGCTGAGCATATGTTCTAAATCAAAACTGTTCTCCACTTTTTTTTTTTTTTTTTGGTCGCCTCACATTAGGCCCTGGGAAAAAAACCTAACCACATAACCCAGTGGATGTGTGTACATACACACACTCACAATCCGCAGCAAGCAGTTTTACGGGAAAGCTGATGTATTTATTTCAACAACTGGTCTACTAACTCAAGCGGTCAGTTATTCTCTTGAGGTTACAAAATTACTTAAGGGAAAAGGACAGCAGATTGCTATTATTGCTCAAAGCCAGTCCAAATTCCCAGGCGGCCTTGTGCTACCACACTAGCACGACAAACTTTCAGCCATCAGCTGGCAGTGCACAATATGCATTGTGTTAAAGAGCATACAAAGCAGAGAGGTTAGGAGATCTAGCAGCACTCATCCAGTAGGAATTGCACGTCTACTCCAAGGATGCTGACAATCAGCTGAGTTGCCTAGATGTTTACAAAGAGAGAAGGACTTTGAGTCCACTGCTCCAGTACAGTATCAGACAACACAGCGCAGCAAAACAGTAATAGTTCCTGTTCTACGTAGTCACAACAGAATTATACGGGCACATTAACATCCTCTACCCACATACATGTGGATGAAGTATAGGAGAGACAAAATAATTAAAAATCAAGTTGCCTTAAATGGCAATGTAAAACAGCATATCTGTGGACTAGAGTTGCTGCAAGAAATGGCTGTTACACTAATGCCAAGTTGTTCAATGTGAGCAAGAAGGATTTTAACTTTGGCTTTGGATCATTCAATCAGATACTCCCATCTGAGTGGGTAGTCAAATAAAGAAAAAGTGTGGCAAGTAACAATCATTAATAGCTAATGTGAATTAAACAGCCTTTACTATTTGAACTTTAAGTTCATCTTTCTAGCCATTAAATGAATATTAAAACTGGGCTAAAGTTACTTCATGGTTATATTCACATAGACCACAGTATCCTTGGGATCGTAAATAGTACATAAAATGCAAGATTATAACTCAGCTAAGTATAGACACTCACAGTATACAGACACTCATTTAAAATATGGTGATTCTTATGTTACCTGCAGTACCAAAGCCAAGCAAAATATATTTTGTATTCTTTTACATGGGCATGCTTACGTATAAAATACTGCTGTCTACTTTGGAAGTTGCTTTTTAAATTCATTTTTGTTACTGACAGGTTAAAACTGCAGTGAGGTGGGTGGAATTTCTTAAAATTGCTTTTCAGCTAGGAATCTCAGTAAACGTTATTTTCTAGAGCCACCATTCCAATTCTCTTGGTGGAAAGGACTTCTAGAAAAATCAAATAGGCACCTGTGAAACATAATGGGTGAGATTTCATGATTCACTTAGGGATGCAGCGCTAAACTTGCCATCAACACAGACAGTGGTAGAAGCAGATGGCTTTGTGGGCCATAAGGTACTTTTGCACCATCCTACACTTTTCTGCAAATTACGAGGGGCTTCCTGGCAAAATGCTCTGGGAGCTGCCTGTTACATCAGCTGTTACAAAGCTTGGACTCTGAAGATGTGGCCTTAGCCTCGACAGTTTTTTCATTTCTGCTGCATAGGCTACATCAGAGGGCATGGGGAAAGAGTCTGCAAAAGGCAGCTGTGCCTCTCTGGCAACCAGAGGAGTTGCAGGGCATCTTCCCTGGCCCAAGTTCCTAGCACAGTGTAACATGGTGCTCACAGCTGAACGGTCTCACCCAGGAATTCCGGTCTGGGTTATCTTCCACTCCTGTGCTTAAGTCTCATTTGGCATAAAACCACCACCTCTTTGGCCTGATGAGCTACTGCTGAAATAACTTGGACAAGATGACGTGTTTAGTACCACAGCTAAGGATTTTCACAGCTGTTTGTTAAACACCTTGCTTCATATTTAGGTACCTTTGCCCTGCTGTTCTCCCACTCCAAGACTCCATCACTTACTAACATCATAATAAAAGTTACTTTGTATGTCTGTATACTATTTTAAAAAAGGAAAAAAATGAAAGCTCTGCAAGAGATAAATTCAATCAAGTGATAAATTTAAAAACCTGAAATAAGTGCATTTACACTAAAACAATATGCCTTGTTCAAACTACTTTTAATTTAAGTAGCAGTGATAGCAAATTATAGCAAATATGTTTACACAGCAGACTTGCCACAGCTAACCAAACATATATTTTGCTTTTGGGTCTCTGCAAAAGTTTGGGACAACCCATCCCAAATTTCACATGAGATTGTACCAATCTGCAGAGAAAAACAGGTTTTAGAAGTTCATTCTACAAAGTGCACAGAAATTTTAAATTACTTTTAAAATCAAGACTTCTCATTTTCAACAGCTTCACTGCAACCTTTGCTACTTTGCTCCCAAAAAGAGTCCTCTTGAAAATATGCATCCTTTTTAGATCACTTACTGCAGTGACAGCAGGCACACTGATTCCAGCAAGTGTAGCAGCTCAGTTCTGAAGTCTCCAAACCTTTTTCCAAATCAATTAAATCCAGAGTTAAAAGAAGCCCACCAAATCATGCAGCACAGTATTTTGAATACCTGCAACATGGTATGATCATGAAGTTCAGAGTAGGGGGAACGTCCCTTGGTACACCAGAGTCCTGGTGCTCTTATACCTGGGGTGAAGAAACACAGGTTCCAGGAGACCCACAACAAAAGCAGCATACTCCTCTCATTTTGTGTGGGCAGCCTGCAGTAATTACTCTTGCATATCACTCAGCTACAGTTCACAGATGGGTACTTGACCTACTCCCTTTTGAGAAAAGCAATCACCCTACTGGTCAATTTTGGTTTTCATGGTAGTGTTTTCCAGGCTCTGTACAAGGCCCTTAACATACAGATTATATCAAGGGATTCATGAATGACCCCTGAATAAGAGCAAGCCTTAAAAAAGCAAGCCATGAGGCTTACCAGTGTTATACTGGCATTTTTACTGCTACTGGATTTTTAAATATTTTTAATAGAATCCATAAAAGCAAAAGGGCTAAAAGCTATTGATGAATTATGAGAGAAGTCTATTAAGATGGCAGTGGGGTTGCTTCTTGTTTTGGGGTTCTTAAGAAACTGATATTCACAGACACTATTTAGGAAAAGGAGCTCCAAACTCGGAAAGAAAAATAGTGCAGTAACAGAAGGTAAAAAATGTAATGAAGATAGGGCAGCATCTAGTTTTTGCATGAGTTAAATTAAAGCCTATGAATACATTTCTTCTAACAGTTTGTTAGCTTGCAGAGGATCTACACAAGGTTTTGTGTTCAGTGGGACATTCACCTCCTATTAAATTAAAAAAAAAAAAAAAAAAAAAGAATGAGTGCATCCTTGTGAAGGGAAGCGCCTCTGGGCTGAGTTGGGGTGAACAGTAAATGGACTTTAATACCACAGGCAAAGACAGCTAACACAGCGGGAAGCCCACCTGGTTACCTGCCATGTCTGTCAGCTTGGGTAGGATGGAAGCGGACAGGAAGACATGGGAAGAGGTAGACAATCTATATCCACTGCAACAAAGTAATGAGAACAAGGAGAGATGCTTATGGGAAAGTCATAGGTCTGCAAATGCTGCCCCTCCATCACACTGAAGTATTGAAAAAAATAAGGGTTTTTCTCCCGGAATACTGGACTTACCTTCCTTTGTAAGTCCTTAACACATTCCAGTAATTCTTGTCAGCTCTAGACTGACTGGTTCAATTTGCTTTTACATAGACTTGCCTTAAAATTGATCCAAAAGTTATCACAAGAAGCAAGATGCAGAGGAATTTTTTCCTTGGTGCAGTAGTGAGAGAATAACACCTACACCATGCCACAGGCCCTGCTCGCTGATACACCCATCACTCCACTTGCCTTATTTGCCAAATTCTTCAGGACGGAGGTGTAAGGCAGCAGAGGCAGCGCACAGTTATGCTCTCCACAGACAGCAAAGAGCAGCTGGGCTTCCTTAGTGCTCTGCTGGGGGAGTTGTCCCATCCCCCACTGTTGGACCTACACACTTCATTGACATCATCCAAGATTCACTCCTCTTCCAGCACGTCCACCCCAGATACTGCCAACATCTGCTCTGGGCCAGAACACCTTGGCCTTTTGACTCCCATTTCCCCTTTCTCTTTGGGATCATTTGCTACATTTATTTATTACAGCAGCTGGCTGTTCAAGTTTAAGATCCTCCTACACATGTGGGGTTTTTATATGCAAAGTATCATCTCCCCCTGGATGTGGGAGTGTCAGGACAAAAAAAAAAAATATAATTGAGTATTTCAGGCTGCTCCCTTGGATTTGATTTGCACAGGACTACAATACTGCTGTGTCCCAAGACGCTGTGGTCCAAGGGCTGTATGCAGCCACACTGCCGTGGAGCTAGGTCACAGAACAGGGCAGCTCCGCTCACCAGCTGGCATGCTCTCCTGCCCACTGGGTCATCTTGGCCTCTTGCCTCCCACAGATATCACATTCACCACACCATCTCAGGGCTGTCAGCCAGCTGGTAAGGGAGTGAGGTGGAGAGGGGAGAAAAAAAAATAAAATCCAAGGCTCTGCCTTCTCCCCTCGCAGTAGCCAAGAGACTCTAAGAGATACAAACATTTCTCTACCCACACATTGTGCTCTGATGCTGCTCAGGGACTGCAGGAATATTACATCCCTCTCTCCCTCCCTCCCTCCTTCCCCCCAGAGGCACAGAGTGACTCATGCAAGCACTGCCTTCACATCGTGCAAGCATCAAAACCAGCAGCAGGGCGTTGGGGGTGAGGGGAAGGTACATCAAACAGCGTGCCCTGAAATCACTTAAGTTGTGCAAAAACACCAGCTCCAGTCTTCTGCTATGGGACCAAAGGAAATTTCTTGGCTCTTGGGTCTGCATGCACTGCTTTGGCAGATCCCAGTTCCAGTTCTGTGCTGGGAGAAAACCTAGGGGTATACCATCCCCTCTGACTTCTGCAGTTTGCTTTCCACAAGATGAAATTTCAGAATAGCTGTAACCCATCTGAGTCCCACCCTGGCCAGAACTGCAAGGCACATGGTGGACCCCTGTCCCCCTGAAGCTTTGGCCTAGCTTGTGTGACAGCACTCAGCATCTGGGACAGCTGCTGCAGTTTGCAAGGTAAAGCCAGAGCAAGCTGCAATGAGAAAGGCATCTAACACTCACATGGCTCTTGCAAACACTTAAAGAAACCATAGGTTAAGCAGCTAAGTAAGTGCTAGAAGATGATCTGCACATTGCTTTATGGAAAAAAAAAAAGAAAAGGAAAAAAAAGAAAAATAAAAAGTCAAATAGATTTGTCACTCACAGTAATGAACGGTGGTGGAGTATATCTATACCCTTTTGAAACACATCAGCAATGAGATATGATTTATTTAGATACCTAAAGTGAAAACTAGTAAAAATAGTACACTTAAATGCGGCCATGACATACATTTTGCCTTTTCTCCAAAGGCAAATTCTACCTTAACTCCAAAAATCTTTGTGGTTTTTTGCATGTTAAATGACTATAGATGATGATTTTTAATTAGTTTAATTATGTTCATCATGGCCAGTAAAATATTTGCTAGCTTTTACACAGTAATTTTCCACTAGAATTTTATTTTAAATGCTCCCTGGTGCTGCAAAGGACAACTGTAGGACTTTTTAAATTCCAGGTTAAGCTACTTTAGAAACCGCAAGCCTTAGCAAGTCTGGGGTAGCCTGTACCCCATGATTCCAGAGGCTGCAGGGATTCCAGCTGCTATGTCAGCAGCACACCTTTGGGAAAAAGTCAAGCAACATTTGGAGGGTAAGGTTAGGCTCCTATTTTTGAATGTTCTGCCTGCATAAATCTAACAAACTAGTTCTGAATTGTTCACAGGTTAGTGCACAAAGAAAATAATTAGCTCTTAACGCTAATCCAATTTTACTTTGAAGTGCCACAGGCCATACAGAACATAGAAAGTGTTTACCAGGCAGTTTGGTTCTAGATCCTACTTGCATCCAGCTGCCAGAACAGCATAAATGAGCACCCAGAGAAGCAAGCTTTTAAGGTGCAAGAACATGGACAACACAAGGTTAACAGCATTAGAAGTGTGAATAGCACTGCATATCCTACCTATGTTCTACAGATTAACAGGCTTCATTTGCAGTAATTTGGCTTTTACTATACCGGGATTTTTGAAAGATTCTAAAGCACCATTAGTGAGGACAGCTTATTAACAGAGATGTAAATCAAGCCTTATACGCTACTGTGACAATTGAATCAACCTGTGTTTTTAAACAGAACACACACAATAAAACCATAATTTACAAGACAGCTTCAAAAAAACATGCAAAATAGGGTATTTAAAATTATTCTTACTTATATCTGGTCTGAAAAGTCCTACATGGATATTTACAATTCACATCTAGTAGAAAGAGTCTTTCCTTCACAGAACTTATCTTTAAAAAAATAATAAAAAAATGCAAATCATCTGATGTGTATGAAACTTAGTTCCAAGAATACCACTTTAATGGTAACTTTAATGTAGGAAAACCAGCTGTGAAGTTCCTCAAGTGACCAGACCCCTCCAGTTTCCAGCCTGGTTTCTGCCCAGATTTGGAGACAGGGTCAGGTAGGAACGTGACTGGCTAAAGTTTTATGGGAAAAAAGGATGACAAGCACTCCTGGAGTTTGAGGGAATAGACCATGGGCAGACACGGGAGAAGCTTCTCAGTTCTAGACACTGCTCATGCCAAGGAGCCTGGCATGTGTAGCCAACATGCTCTTTCCCACATTGCTCCTTCAGGGAAGTGTGACAGAGACACTACAGTATAACACATGGGAACAGCAGAGAACCAGGTGACTGCAGGGGAACAGATGTTTCTGTGAAACACACACACACAGACACACATCCCCCACCCCAAGTTTTTAATGAGAGTTTGGTAAGGGCTTGATATTTTGTGAACTGTGTGGCGAGCACGTGGAAGTATTTCTTCATTGTGCTGGAGGGGAGACTGCCTCCCTGGCAAGTACATTCACAATGTCTCTTTTATTCAAAGCTAGCTCAAGAGGGCTCGCAATGGGACGAGTGGGCTGAGGATGACAACCTCTTTGCAAGAACAAGCAGGAATCTGGTGACGTGCTAATCGCGGCCCTGATTTTTTTACTGCAGATCCCCTCATGTGCCTATTTCAGAAGCCAGCTCTCACCCTGCTTTGCTGCCACAGCAACACAGAAACCATCATGTGGGAGTGTTGAGAACGGATTTCCTTGCATTACTGAAACCAAGAGACACATCAGCAGACAGGGAACCAAGAACCACTGCTCTACCACTTTGTGGGCTCACCACACTCAAGTCCCAAAGACACAGTCTGAGGCTGCTCTTCTTACTCAGCCTTAAAATAAACACAGCCATCCACTCCTGCCTCCCCACCCCCAACATGAAAAGTCTACTTAAGTTGGTTTCTATATGGTAATATTTTAGACTGGGTTAATTTTGATCAATAGTTATTGTCTGATTTGTAGGCAGGGATAAGTTGCTGGCTTCTCTTTTTAATTTAATTGGGCAAAAGCATCAAGAGAGTAATAAAGGAGTTAGCCTGGATTTATCATAAACAGAAACAAGTATTTATGTAAATCTTCTCAATGAATCAAACTCAGCAGCACGCGGAGTCCCAGGTTATGCTGCAGAACCAGGCAAAAGGAAACAGCCATCCTCAATCCAAGGCTACACTAGACAAGAAAAATACTCCTGTTTTATTTCTTTGAGGAGATCACTGCTTTCTGAGCAGGGCCTTAGGCTGACTAGAAGACCTATAAACTTTCACAGCACCTCAATGGAAAACCAAGGCTGCTATGGGGGTTTGGGCTAGCTTTGCATAGAGATGCTGCTGCCTCTTTTCTTTTTACCACACAACACACACACACACACAAAAAAAAAGTGAAGGGCAAAGAAAGACTGTTCACATTACAGAGGCATCTAATTATGCTTTGCTTTTTTCACCTGTAACAGATTTGCAGCTTTTTGACAAGTCTACAAAGATACAGAGTTTTAAATTTTGCATTATAAACTTTCACAGTCCTTGACAGCTAGTGAAATAGGTAACAGGTTGCTGAAATTTCAGGATGTAGAAAATTCAATCTATGGGTGGTGTTTTAAAAGTAGCAGTTTCCCTTCTGAGAAGGTTACTATTGCATCTGTGGTTACAGGGAGGAGACTGCAACAGTTCACCACAGCAGGACATGCTCTGAAGTCCACTGCTGCACACCAGGCGCTTTTGTCATGCTCTGTGCCAGAGGCAGAGTAAAACTTGGCCACCACAGGAATTCAACGGATTTCATTAGTATACACCCTCATATAGTTTATAGCTATTAGTGATGCTACCACAGCACCCATCTTAAAACTGTATTTTCATGCAGGAGAAGGAATGTTTGAGCCATTTATTAAAAAGGAAACAATTAAATAGGAACTTTATAATTTCCTTCAGCAAGACCAAGTAGAAATGAAACATCTGAAAATTAGAATATCACTGAATTTCACTGCCTCAGTGTATTCTCTTAATTAGGAGATTATTTTCCTACAGAACTTTGTGGGGTTTATGCATTACACTCCTTATGTATTACATCTTTAATAGAAGCATTGGCTCAGATGTGTAAAGGAGAGCGAGGACTAACTTCCTTGCAGTTAAATCAAGAAACCACAGTTTCCATTTCACATGGGCTTTGTTTGAGGGCTAGAACACTTCATCATACGGTATTAATACAGACTTAAGAAAGGCCTTAATCATACTACGATTTTAGACAAACTTTAGTTCAGCACCATTCAGTCTGGCAGTTGTTTAATTGTAAGTGGCAAGCAAAACCTTATTGCATCTGACGTTCTGAGGACTGGAAGGTTCTCAGAATTGTAGCGCAAACCCAGGAATATTTATTCAGTACCATATGAACACAGTATGTTTAAGAATTGAAACATGTCACACCTCAGGATGGATCCAGCAATGTGGTGTGGCTGCTTGAATCAAACCATCCATGTACAGCATGCCCACTGATTAAAAATAAATAAATAAATAAATAAAAGACCTTGTTGTAAAATCCTACAGTGACAGAGCCAGAAGCAGAACTCTGTGGAAATATCCCCTTCCCCTCTGCCAACCAGACACCACATACTGGTGGTTGAAGGACAGTGCCTTGAGCAGGATGATTGTACCACAATGGTCTTCAGCAACCTTCCAGGTCTACTGAGGTTGTTC